>NC_065450.1:209370802-214170802 GCF_917563875.1 Diabrotica virgifera virgifera
TAAATGTAGTCCGAAATTACGGCATTTAGGTATAGGAAATATAACATGAAAAATAATCAGCATTTCTTAAGGACTTCAAAACGCAATAAATATTCTATTTGAAATAAGAAAGTTCATTAGATTTTCAGAAAAAATGGAAGATCTGACAACAATGTAATTAGCACTATAATATCGGCCGCATTCGAAACCCCTACCTACCAAAATCTGTAAAAATCGTGCAAGCCGTTTTTGAGATAATTGAGTGTTTCCATACATAAAACTCACTCTGTATAATTTAGAAATATAGAAATTTAGTCACTCAATGAAAATATGGGAGAAAGTAATATTTGTATATTTCGGATAAATTGTAAAAGTGCATATGCATTTATATTAAACGTACATATTTTCAGATATAATATCACAATATGCCAAACATCTGAGGACACAAAAAGTACTGCAATAATGTTTATAAGTTCGTTCTGCTACGACTATAAATATGAAAAAAGTATGTTGATTCCAGCATGCAATTTACTGTTGAAGCGATTAAAACTGCAATTTGGAATAATCCAATATGGATATCTGTGGACGAGACGACTGATATTAAAGGAGAGTATAATACTACAAATTTGGTTATAGGAAGTTTAAACGGGAGGGAGCAAGATAAAATAAGAAAGAACAACATCAGGACAACATGTGGCGTGCAAGAGTAAGATGGGGTAGAAAAAAACGAAGGAAATGTTTCAGTCATGTAAAAATAATGGAGGAGCACAGTCTACCAAGAATTGTGCTAGAAGAAAAACCAGCTGGCAAGCGTCCACCGAAGAGTCCACCAAAAAGATGGAGAGATAGCTGGCAGTCTACCTCTCAAGAAATACTTCAACGTCGGAATTAACAGATCGACAGATCTACAAAAAGTGTAAGAAGAAGAAGACGTTTCTTGACAATTTCTGCTAGTTCGCGTTCTCTATTCATATGCCTTAAAACTTCTTCATTTCTAACGCGGTCGGTCCATGGAATTTGCAGCATACGAAGAACTACCCACATCTCAAAGCTCTCTAAACGTCGTAACGAGTTGACTGTTAACGTCCAAGCTTCCACGCCGTGTAATAGTACACTATATACATAACACTTCATCATGCCGTATCGTAGGGACAGATCAAGATTGCAGGCAGTGAGTAACTGTCGCATCTTTAAGGTGTTTGTTGCCTATACTATTCTACATTTAACCTCTTGTTCTTGGTCTAAGATCTAATCTAACATCCTACGTACTTAAACTGTTTCCCTTGTTTAACGAGATTGTTGTTGACTAGTATGTTTATAACTGGTGTGTGCTTTCTTGAAATTACCATGATTTTAGTTTTTTTATATTCTGATATGGCAAGTGGAAAAAAGAAACTAACCATCACAAACTGACGGTCTTTTCACTAAGAATACGTACGTACTATAAATTAACTTCGTGTGCTATCTTGGATTGTCGAACGTAGAATGGGACAAAATGGTGGTGTTTGTCTGGTTACACATTTAGCCAGAGTAAAGGTTATTTGGTATAGACATTCCAAAGCCGTGCTTAAGAAAAAGAGTGCAGCTCCGTTTATATTACATACAGGGTAGATTTCACGCACTTTTAAATAATTACACCCATACACTTTTATTAGATATAGGCCTGAATCCCGCGTACCAAAAAAAGTTTATTAATAGCAAGCTGAAAATTTGTTAATAATTTAACGGTGTCTAGTCGGACAAACTTTGATGTATAGGAACACTGGAAAAGGGAAAATTTTAATTGTGGAACGTGATTTTAATTGTTGAAATTTTCATCCTGACTAGTTTATGATTGTGAAAACTAGCAGATTGTTTTTAACCCATTAACGCCGAAATTATTTTTTTTTGCATTTTTAACGTAATTTTTTGTTAGGAAATATATTTTGAGGTACAAAATGATGCCCTATCAAAGTTTTTGTTTTTTGTTTTCAAATTTTTGAAAAAACAACTGTCTTCATTTGAGGACGCTGGGCTTAATAGTTTCGCAAAATAAGGTTATTTAGTAGTTTTTCAAAATATATTCATATTATATACTATGGAGTTAAAAAATGTTTATATAAATTCTATATTTTTATATGAAATTGTTCAAAACAAATTCACACTCAAAGCGTTACATTACAGTTCTGGCAATATGTTCGCGATTTTAATGTAGTTTCGATTATGACATATTCATTGTTTTTTTCGTTTTGCTATAATGTGGTTTTTACTATAATATCTAATGTCTTCAGAGATATTGCTCCTTGATGTATTTACTTGGAAGACTAAATTGACGACCTTTGCTTATTCTTACGTCATGTCCATGTATTAGATATGAATAAGCTAATTGTCGCCTAAATTTTTTGATAGATATATTTTTTCCTTTATTGTATCATGTTGTATAGCACGCACCCATTTACGATAACTATATCAATCATTCGTGTAATAAGACACCAATACCATATTTTTTCTCTTACAGATATATGGTGTTCTTCTTACAACCAGTCATGGTGATCCACGCCACCCATAGATTTGTTATAATTTAAAATAGCGGATAATTGGGAAACTTGTACTTTCATTTTTTCCTATTTACTCCATTGTTGAACTTGGTTGGTGAGAAAAATCGTATTATAATTGGTTCCAATATAAACACATTTACTGTATTGTTGTTTTCAAAGTACCAGTCATATGCACCTCGAGGTTTCTGTTTTAGGTCTTTTTATTGTTTGGTAGGACACTTTGCAGTTCGGTTTTCTCTAATAATTTTCTCTAACAGAGATTTTTGTCTCATCCTAGAATCGAAGACAATAATTAGTTACTAAAAATGCCAATGTAGACTTTTTACACAAAATATATTAATTTGACCAGCGTCCTCATTTGAGGACGCATAATACTCTTATAATTTTTTAACACTTTTTTTACTGGGTAGTCATTGTTGTATTTTTTTGTGCAAGTTGTGGATCTAACCGAATAAAAAATAGAAAATTTTACAACTCACCTTTGTATATAATAAACTTATGCACACCGATGTAAGTATAGTTCAGTAAATTTAACAATCGTACTTTTCACCTTGGGCTAGTATTTCGTCAAATAAAAATAAAGCATCAATATATACACTTCTGCCTACGGTAGTGCTTCTATTAAACCACTGAGGTAGGCAATCACAAAATATTCACGCAAAAATTGTTTTTTCCCCACCTAATCAAACTGTCCTCAAACGAGGACGCTGGGCGCTAATGGGTTAAGTCTAATCAATAGCAAACTTTACGTAATAAATGTTTGTCCGACAAATATGTTGGGCATTTTAATAAGTCCGACACGTAGAACATGTCAATTGACAGGAATTATATTGGTGGTAAATAGCAGTCTGATTTATGCATGAGAGTTTAATGAAAGGGTAACAAATCAATTGGAAGAACTGTCCGACAAAATACATGAGACGTTTTCTTAGTCTGACGTTCGAAACCTTGTAACCTGTTCCACAATTAAAACTTCCCCTATTCCAGTGTTCCCGTACATCAAAGTTTGTTCGACTAAACACCGTTAAGCTTTTAACAAATTTTCAGCTTGCTATTAATAAATTTTTTTTGATACGCGGGATCCAGGCCTAATACTTGGCGAAAAGAGAGTTTACTTTCATGGGAGGTACTACATTATTTCAACATAATCACACCCAGACGAATTTAATGACATGAGAACTGAAGTACGGTATACTTAGCAGTAATAAAAATAGTCTACAAAATATTATATTATGTACTTTTTTCACCAAAATTTTAAATTCAAGAACAATAAAACGCCATTTCACCTTATGTTTATAGTCGAAGCAGATTATAAATTAAAGAAAATCTAAAAAGAAAACTTACCCAGATGTATGAGGACCGCAACCACCGAAAGGCACCCCTGCATGTTTCCCCTAATTTTATGCGGAGACCCCGCGTCCATCAGCAAACAACTTCTTCTACAAAAGGGCCTTCCGCACCAAAAAGTCTGGAACTCCAAGTCACTGCATTATTAAAAATGGACCTGTGTCGGTCCAAGTGCAACCTATTTAATAAAATATTCACTTTACCAACGAATTGCTGTTGGTTTGTTTATTTATAGGTTTTTCTTGGAAATTCTCTTTCTCTGCTGGATGTTGCGATGAAGGTATGCGGTGCAGAGGTCGAGGGTCCCTGAAAAATAAAGTTCGGATTACTTTGCTGTGTAGTTTTTTTTTTATGAAAATAAGTGTGGGTGGAAAGTTTTCAGTAGGTAACGTTTTATCTTATAAGATTCGGATTTCACCAATTTGTAATATACACACACCCAAACTAATATAGAATCGCCTGTTATTTCTTATTATTTCGTGCGAATTTAAAGAAACGAACACACGAAGTCGAACAATATTTATTTTAAAGCGATTTAATAACAAATACATAACAATTAAAAAAAGCAATAAAATATTTAACAAACGAATTAAAATTAGTTGTTTTAAAGTTAATAGCATAAAAAAATTCAATGTAAAACGAATAATGCTTAAATTGTTTTTATTTATTTTTTTGTTTTTGAAGTTGGACTTCTTTAGGCACGAGGGTAAATTTTTATTTTACTGAGCGCATGCGCACACAGACAGTATGGTGTAAACGTTATGTGGGATCTGATTGGGTGTTAAAATCATCTGTCAATAATTGTTCAATATGGAGATTTTGGATAAACAAATTAATGTTGTGTATATTAGTTTTTATTGTTGTGATGGCAGAGAAAAAGCAAGTTTATAATATTGTAGTGACTTTTTAAATAGTTTTTAAAAGCGACAGGTGCGTAATAATTGTAAATGTTTCACTATCCTAATAAAAAATTTCATAGGTACCTACCTATTTGGAAATTTTAAAAAGAACCTACCAAATAGTATGTACCTAATGCATTGATTTACATAATTTGATTACCATCAAAATTGCTATCAATATTCGCCTAATGTATTGTTTTATTACTCTCTGTTTTGTTGTATTTTAATATTTCTTTCAATTCTAAATAATTTCAATTCAAAATCAAAATAATTTGGTTAAATTCAGAACCGTCAAAAGTTTAGTCCGTTTAGTTAGTTGATCTTCGCACATGATGACACATGGTCTCCGTGTGTAAAAGTTTAAGGTGAATGAATTTCAATACTAACTGCGCTGATAAGCGGGTTCGAACCCCAATGGAAACTTTTATTTTTTTATACATTTTATGATTTAAGTTTATTTATCATATAATTTTTTTTCAGAAAATACGTATTTACTTAAAAATTTTTCCTACATTGTTCAGAAATCATTTGTGGCATTTTTCAATGTGTTTGTTTGTGTGTGTTTTATTCTTTTCTTATTTTAATTTTCGGCACTGTTTTAATAAAAATTTTTGAGAAGTAGTAAGTATTAAAATTGGTTTAAATTTAAATAAAATATAAATAAACTGTTTAAAGTATATTAATTTCGTTGAAATCATATAACAGAAGTATAACTTCTTACGTGCGTACAAAGTACACACACATTCTTTTTTTTTTTTTTGGTAGACAGTGTTATCCCCTCTAGTCCTTATGCAAGCTTCAGTTTGCGTGGGCCCGCTCCTAATCAAATTATCAACATTTGTGCTCTAATTTTTGTTTTAAGCATATCCCACAAATTCTCTATAGGGTTAAGCTCGGGTGAGCAAGCAGGCCACTGCAAACAAAGGATACCATCTACTTCAATGATGTCTCTAGCCACTCTAATGGTATGTGGAGGTCCATTATCATGCAAGAAAATTAAATTTTCTCCTATTGCACCTCTCCAGAGGTTAACTACAAGTTATCAAAATACCTATGAGCAGTTAAAGTTGATTGGATGAAAATTAAAGGAGTTTTTTATGGATCACAATTTGTCTCCAAAACATTACACTTCCTCTTGTATATTTGTGAACAGATCTGACAGTTTTCGTTGTTGCTTGTCTTCCTCGGCGTCTAAGTACACGATTTCGTGAGTCATCTGATTTGACACAAATCCTGACTTTTCCTGAAAATAGCACACGGTGTCAATTCCCAATGTTCCAGTTTTGGTGGTGAAAACACCAATTTAGGCGATCAATCTTGTGCTGCCTGGATAACTCGGGAGCCCATAACTGTCTCCTGTTGTATACTTCTTGGCAAGAACTCTTCTTTCTTATCGTTTCAATTGAAAGAGTTACACCTGTTGCTTCCAAAAGCTGCCTTTGGAGCTGCAGGTGAGAAATGGTTGGGTGTCTTCCAGCTTAATGGACAATTAAACGATCGAGGCGAGCTGTTATTACTTTGTGGTGACTTTCCCTTGCTTTATTTTTGAGCTTCCCTAGTCCTGTTACTTAGCATAAGTTTTGGACAGAAAGCATTGTGTTGCGCCTAGTTCTACAGCTATGTCCCCCTGAGAACATTACTTGCTCCACAAGACCAATAATCTTTCCCCGTTGTAAGTTCTATAACCCCATATGACGCACATTTTCGTTTTTGGACGCAAAGTTAGTTTATTTATTTTCGTTTAATTTGCAATTCAAGCACAATAACAAGTTTGTTCAAAAGAAATAAATATAACTTTGAAATACATGGTGATTCCGTATAAGTTTGGTATCTCCAAACCAACCTCCGTAGATGAACAACCAGAAAAAAAGTGTAAAGAGAGATTATGAATAAATTCTAGATTTCTTTTTTTAACATGATACAATTTTTTTAGACAATTTAGACAGTTCAGCTTGTTGTTTATGTTAAAACAGAACACAATGAATATTTCACGTTATAAAATTGTTTTTGCGTCACCTAGTCCTACCCTCCGAGTATACGGCACTTGGTGATTTACTTTTATACCGCGAAGACCCATTTATAGATAAAGATCAGCCTCTTGATATTGCCGAACTAGTTTCTGGATTTGGGATAATAATTTATGGATCTGGCATGGTGACTGGCAAATTAAATCTCGGTATGAACGCTAACCAAGATCCTCTTTTTGGTGGTATCTGTAAAGCGGGAGTTAAATCCATTAAACTTCATTTAAAGAGAGTACTTGGTGAAATCCTACTTTCTTACGAAAGATTTCGTAACTGTTCTTTGTCAAGTCAAAATTTGTCTCTCTTGTTCCTGATCTCTATTCCAGCTTTCTAATGATTCTAATGCTTCAGTCATTAATATCTGAACAACTTCTAATTGCAGAACGCATTACTGCTTTAGATAGCCATGACTATTCTACAATGTGGAGGAGAAAATTGTAATTCCGTAGTTACCAGGAGTAACAGCGTTCGTCCTAATCATTATCTTCGTCTCACAGATGCTATGAGAAGATGGAGAAAGCAACTAAGACAGCCAATTTGACAGGGGATCTCCAAATAAATGGAACTACTTTAGCTGGACGCCCGGTATCCAAGACCCACCCCGTAGAGGAACCACTAGAGAAAAGTGTATAGAGAGATTGTGGGTAAAAAGTGTAGATTTCATTTTGTGAAGATAATATAATTTTATCGTCTAGAGTACGCCAATGATTTAAGCAAAACCTGTTTTTATACCGTCTCGGACGATATAAATGACGTAACGAAAAGTCTAGTTGGATTATTATTCTTGGAGCGTTGATCGAAGAATAATAAACAACAACAAGGTATAAGAGGTGAGTTATCCCGACCATTTTCCCCCGTCGTTTGGTGCGTTGAACTAATCCGACGGTTTTTCCTTTTACATATCCTATACGAGCGGTGGTCGTATTTCCTTACATGTCTTTCCCCCTGGCGAGTTGAGAGAGATGTCATCTCCTTATAAGCCCATTTCGTATTAATAAAGGTAATTCCTAATCCACGTGATCGTCGGTAGTGTTCATTCATGTATTAAAAATATCGTCACATAGACCCGAACTAAATATTCGATACGTAGGTAATAAATGTATTTTAGTAACGAAACTAACGAGTAATTAAGGCTAGTTATCTTATCTTTTGTATGTTTTGATTCTAAATAGAAATGTCTGAAAAAGCGAACCTTTGTCTTCGACTGTATTTTGTTACCTGGAGCATCAAATAGAACGACAACGTTACAATTTTTTGTTCATGATACAATTTTTTAGAGAATTTTTAGAGACAGTTCAGCTTGTTGTTTATATTAAAACAGAACACAATGAATATTTCACGTTATAAAATGGTTTTTGCGTCACCTAGTCCTACCCTCCGAGTATACGGCACTTGGTTATTTACTTTTATACCGCGAAGACCCATTTATAGATAAAGATCAGTCTCTTGATATCGCCGAACCAGTTTCTGGATTTGGGATGATAATTTATGGATCCATTTAAAGTTTAAAATTTTTTGGAGCCGTGACTCGTGACTGGCAAATTTAATTTCGGTCTAAACGCTAACCAAAATTCTCTTTTTAGTGGTATCTGTAAAGCGGTAGTTAAATCCATTAAACTTTATTTAAAGA
This sequence comes from Diabrotica virgifera virgifera, assembly GCF_917563875.1. Taxonomy (NCBI): domain Eukaryota; kingdom Metazoa; phylum Arthropoda; class Insecta; order Coleoptera; family Chrysomelidae; genus Diabrotica; species Diabrotica virgifera. The sequence continues at coordinate 209,379,219 of NC_065450.1, forward strand.
GGGTACTTGGTGAAATCCTACTTTTTTACGAAAGATTTCGTAACTGTCCTTGTCAAGTCAAAACTTGTCTAAGTTCCTGATCTCTATCCCAGCTTTCTAAGGAGTCCAATGCTCCAGTCAATAACATCTGAACAACTTCTAATTGCAGAACGCATTACTGTTTTAGATAACAATGACTATTCTACAATGTGTAGGAGAAAATTGTAATTCTGGAGTTAGCAGGAGCAACAGCGTTTGTCCTAGTCATTATTTTTGTCTCACAGATGCTATAAAAAAATGGAGAAAGCAACTGAGACAGTCAATTTGACAGGAGATCTCCAAATGAATGGAACCACTTAAGCTGGAAGCCCGGTATCCAAGACCCACCCCGTAGAGGAACCACCAGAGAAAAGTGTATAGAGAGATTGTGGGTAAAAAGTAGATTTCATTTTGTGACGATAATATAATTTTATCGTCTAGAGTACGCCAATAATTTAAGCAAAACGTGTTTTTATACCATCTCGGACGATATAAAAGACGTAACGAAAAGTCTAGTTGGATTATTATTCTTGGAGCGTTGATCGAAGAATAATAAACAACAACAAGGTATAAGAGGTGAGTTATCCCGACCATTTTCCCCCGTCGTTTTGGTGTGTTGAACGAATCCGACGGTTTCTCCTTTTATATATCCTATACGAGCGGTGGTCGTATTTCCTTACATGTCTTTCCCCCTGACGAGTTGAGAGAGATGTCATCTCCTTATAAGATCATTTCGTATTAAGAAAGGTAATTCCTAATCCACGTGATCGTCGGTAGTATTCATTCATGTACCAAATATCGTCACATAGACCCGAACTGAATATTCGATACGTAGGTTATAAATGTATTTTAGTAACTAAACTAACGAGTAATTAAGGCTAGTTATCTTATATTTTGTATGTTTTGATTCTAAATAGAAATGTCTGAAAAAGCGAACCTTTGTCTTCGACTGTATTTTGTTACCTGGAGCATCAAATACAACGACAACGTTACAATTTTTTGTTCATGATACAATTTTTTAGATAATTTTTAGAGACAGTTCAGCTTGTTGTTTATATTAAAACAGAACACAATGAATATTTCACGTCATAAAATGGTTTTTGCGTCACCTAGTCCTACCCTCCGAGTATACGGCACTTGGTGATTTACTTTTATACCGCGAAGACCCATTGATAGATAAAGATCAGTATCTTGATATCGCCGAACCAGTTTCTGGATTTGGGATGATCATTTATGGATACATTTAAAGTTTAAAATTTTTTGGGGCCGTGACTCGTGACTGGCAAATTTAGTTTCGGTCTGAACGCTAACCAAGATTCTCTTTTTAGTGGTATCTGTAAAGCGTGAGTTAAATCCATTAAACTTCATTTAAAGAGAGTACTTGGTGAAATCCTACTTTTTTACCAAAGATTTCGTAACTGTCCTTGTCAAGTCAAAACTTGTCTAAGTTCCTGATCTCTATCCCAGCTTTCTAAGGATTCCAATGCTCCAGTCAATAACATCTGAACAGCTTCTAATTGCAGAACGCATTACTGCTTTAGATAACCATGACTATTCTACAATGTGGAGGAGAAAATTGTAATTCTGGAGTTAGCAGGAGCAACAGCGTTTGTCCTAGTCATTATTTTTGTCTCACAGATGCTATGAGAAGATGGAGAAAGCAACTGAGATAGCCAGTTTGACAGGAGATCTCCAAATGGAGGGAACTACTTAAGCTGGACGCCCGGTATCCAAGACCCACCCCGTAGAGGAACCACCAGAGAAAAGTGTATAGAGATATTGTGGGTAAAAAGTAGTAATTTCATTTTTTGTTCATGATACAATTTTTTGGAGAATTCGGAGAGACAGTTCAGCTTGTTGTTTATATTGAAACAAAATATTTCACGTTATAAAATTGTTTTTGCGTCACCTAGTCCTACCCTCCGAGTATACGGCACTTGGTGATTTACTTTTATACCGCGAAGACCCATTTATAGATAAAGATCAGTCTCTTGATATCGCCGAACCAGTTTCTGGATTTGGGATGATAATTTATGGATCCATTTAAAGTTTAAAATTTCCAGGAGCCGTGACTCGTGACTGGCAAATTTAATTTCGGTTTGAACGCTAACCAAGAGTTTGCTTTTTATCCAATCAACGGGAAATATAATACTTTGAGTGCTGTAAGAGCTCGTTACGGGGCTAATAATATTGTCGAACACAATTCCCGGTTTTAATGCAACTCGAAATTTTACATTTCGTGGGACAGTGTCGTCGACAAAGACGCAATTAAAAAGTCCGGTATAGTATCAAGTTATATAGAAAAAAGATAATTAATAACCTTCTTAAAATATCTAATAATATTATATCATTTGTAAAAGTAAACAAATGGCGACAAACAAAAGGGTCACGAACTACGGAAATGGAATAAAATAAGACGGGAACAAAAGAGGAAAACGAAAGAAGGGCAAGAAAGTATAAAATCGATATATAGTTCAGAGAAATAAGGAAAAAAATATCCTGTTGGTGACACAACCCCCTCTAGGCCTAAACCAAATTTTTTGAGTAGTATGGACATGTATAATAATAACCAATATGTTTCCAGTAGCCGATTTTGATGATATGCAAAGTTATAAACAAATGAAGATCAAGAAACGGTAAATTTTCGCTTTTTTCGTGTATCACCAAAAAGTTAAGCATTTTAAAATGAGAGTAATACACTCATAAATCGTACAAAAAACTTCAATATGGCGTTCGCTGAATATGTTTATTCTTATTAGTTGCTTATAAAATTGCGAAATAAATCATACATTTTGAGTTTTTACAAATATTAAAAACTTATGTAAAAATTAACTGAGAACCTTCTTATTACACGGAATGCGGAGACTTCTGGTGCTTAAATCATACCCTAAATTTTAAAGCAATTGGTCAAATAGTTTAAAAGTTATTTAATCTGTTTATCCCAAATTAATTTTTTTTTGCAAAACTATAAGTCAGAAAATGATGAAGTTACAGTAATACCCTGGATAGTTTATGAAAAAAGAAGATTTACACAATTAATTTAATTAAAAATGACAACAAATAATTCTAAATATTGCAAAATTATTTTGCAAAATTATGTGAAGAATAAAAAAAAGGGGGGGGCTAACTTCGTCCCTAATTGTCCTAGGACAATTATTGTTTTTCTTTCTCAATGTGTATAAAAATTCAGTCTTTCTAAATATGGAAAAATAATTTTTCTACAGGTAACGGTTAAACAGTTATTCTAATTGTTTATAAGTAAACAAAAAATTGACATATTTTTGCAAAATAATTTTACACTGTTTAAAATTCCTTTTTGTCATTTTTTTAAATAAGTTAATACTATAAATGTTCTTCTTTCATAGACTGTCCGAAGTGTTATTGTAACCTCATAATTTTCTGACTTATAGTGTTGCAAAAAAATTGAATTTGGGATAAACAAATTAAATAACTTTTAAACTCTTTGACCAATTACTTTGACATTCCAAATATAATTTAATCATACGAAGTTTGAGCAGTCCGTGTAATAAGAAGGTTCTAACTTAATTTTTATATAAGTTATGAACATTTATAAAATCTTAACAAATAAGGATAGACATATCCAGCGAAAGCCATATTAAAGCTTTTTATATGATTTATAAGCTTCATTCTCAAATTTGTTTAGAATGCTTTACTGTTTAGTAATAGACGAAAAAATCGAAAATTTACCATTTTTTTATCTTCATTTGTTTATAACTATGTTAATTTTATATTTTATAAACTATGATATCATCAAAATCGGCTGCAGGAAACATATAGGTTATTAATATAGATGTCCATCATCATCATCATTATCATCATCAGTAGCTCGACAACCCTTTTTGGGTCCTGGCTTTTTCTAGGATTTTCCGCCATTCTGTTCTGTTCCTTGCTTTGTTCTTCCAGTGGGTAATCTCAAGTGTTTTCAGATCTTGTTCCACTTGTTCCATGTATCTAAGTTTGAGTCTTCCCTTTGACTGGTGTTTACCTCATTATATGTTTGGTGTTTCGGTCTCCAACATCCGTTTAACATGGCCCATCCAGCGCAGACGTCCGATCTTTATGGATGTTATGACGTCGGGTTCGTTGTATGCTGCGTATAATTTAAAATTATATCTTCTGCCCCATACGTCATTTTCTTTCACCCCCTTATACATGTGTCTGAAAACTTTTCGATATAGATGTCCGTACTACTAAAAAAATTGCTTTCTGCCTGGAGGGGGATATGTTACGAGAAAAATCTTATTTCTCTGGGCTGATAGTGGCTTTCCAATACATAAAATAATTAGGGTCGAAAATAACTGAAATATAAGATATGGTGCTCCTTAAAAGTGGAGGAAAAGACAGAGAGCTCGGAACTGGTTTTGGTAGCTAATTGTATCAAGGACAAAGTAATGCTTTTAATTTTGTCTCTAATAGGATGTGTTCAATACGAATTAAAAATAATAAAAGGAACTGGAATATAATCAATAGTCATTCAGTCATTCGCTGTCAAAAGACAAGGACGACATAATAAAAGTGACTTGTAACCGTTAACCTGAAGATGCTCTGCATACTGGAGAGAGCGAAACCGGTCGTCGGAAGTTACAATAAATGATTGAGAGTACGTCTGCCTTTTACTTCATTCGGAATAAAAGATCTTTAATATGAACAGGATAATAAGTCTAATGAGCCATACATTACAATTTTTTCTTAAAATTATACATCGCAGAATATACAAGCTATGATAATAAAGAATACAAGACAAACAGTTTGGATCCATGAAAGGTGTAGGTACGAGAGATGTACTGTTAAGTCTACAGGTATTATTCCAGAGATATGACTTGCGATATTTACACCTGCTTTGTGGACCACCAAAAAGCATTTGATACAGTTAAACACACAAAAAGATGGATGTTATAACACAGGGGTTCCCAAACTTTTTTGTACCACGCCCCCTTTTGTTAAAATGAAAGTTTCTCGCGCCTCCCGCCCCCTTAACAATAAATTGTATATGCCTGGGAACAAAACAAAATCAAATAAATGTTACATAAGAAACAAAACATTTATTTATATATACATACTGCCATAAAATACAACAATATCAGTTTTAATAAAATACAAAAATTATTAATAAAAGAAAAAATAGATTAGGTTGGTTAATGAGATGGATGGGTTTGCATTTTCTTTACTAGTATGCCTATTCGTGGCTGAGTTTTAGTAAGTGTACAACGCAAGTCACTAGCAGCATCAAGTTTATTTCGATACTTTGTTTTAATTGCCACAAGTGTTGAAAATGCTTTTTCGCACAAATAGGTACTTGAAAAAGGCAAATATAAACGAAGAGCTTTTCGTGATACACTAGGATACACTTTGAAATATTTTAACCAAAATGAAGGTTTGTCCATTATATCAAAGTTGTATTTGGCAGAGGAATCATGTTTTATTTGCAAAGCATCTTCTTGAAGTGATTCAGGCAAGGAGTCTATGTTGACATGGAATGGGTCGGTTGACATTCTGAAAATACTATCGTCACAAGTGTTTGGAAAGTATTTCTGGAACTCTTCAATTAGGCTCTCCAAATGGTTTGATATTTGGATTTTCAAACTTGATCCTTCATAAATATCTCTGAAGCGTGTTTCTTCTGACATTGACTCTACTTTAGGAAAACTCGAATAATTGCAGGGGTTTGCCGATGTTTTACGCCTCCAAAGTTGCAGTTTTTCAATATACATATTAATCGCATCACGATGAGCAACTATATTTGAGTCTCCACCCTGCAGTTTTAAGTTAAGGCTGTTCAACGTATCAAAGATGTCTGACAAATAAGCCAATATTACTTGGGTACAACTTTTTTTGAAGGCCACGCTTAGTTCATTTTGCTTTTGCTGTTCCAAGAAGGTGATTACTTCATCTCGAAGGTCAAATAATCTTGCTAACATGTTTCCTTTTGAGAGCCATCGTACTTGTGTATGAAATAGCAGTAATAATAATAATATCGTATGGCATTTTTGCCGGGGAGATCCTTTCGGATAGTTCCAGCGCCAATTACATCTTTAACCCTGTTTCAAGTAACTAGTGTCGATGTACACTAGCCCAGGGGGACCGACGGCTTAACGTACTCTCCGAGGCACGGTGAGACGGCTCGTGTCATTATTGGAAATGAAAATGGTTTGTCTTTGGCAGGGATCATGGTTAATTTAGAATTTTAGAAAGACTAGGTAGGCACCTGAATTTAATTTAATTTTCGACTTGTCTCGCGCCCTCTCTGACATGTCCTTACGCCCCCCAGTTTGGGAACCCCTGATTCTAACAAAAGCCCAAATGGATGATAAAAACCGGCGTATGATACAAAATTTATACTGGAACCAATCAGCCACAATAAGAACAAATCTTGGAATCTTAAATAATATTATAGATTTATAAAAATTGAGCTGTGAAAATAATCCAGAGATGGAAGCCCCAAGCAGGGTTGGCGGGTTTAAACCAACATGGTTAAAATCTTGGTAAACCAAGGGTTTTTTTTAGAAAAAAACCTTTTTTTATTGAGCCTCCAAACCGGTGTTTTTATTTAAAGTTTTTAATACAGTTGCCGCAAATGAAGTAAACTAAGATAAATAAAATCTATTTTTTTTACTTTTCAACTTAGTTATTTTGAATATTATTAGATGTTTTGTATTGTATTAATTTTTTTTGTGTGTGTAAATAAAAATAAAATTTTCTTTAATCGTTTTTTTCATTGTTTATTACTATTATTTTATAAAATAATTTATTCATTTTTAAATTATTTTGACTTATTATACCTTGCATCAAATAAACAGGTTTAAACCAAATAAACCTGGTTTAAACCAAAAACCTGGTTTTTTTGTTTTTTGGAAAAAATCCTTGGTTTTTGCCAACCCTGGCAACAAGGAAATAGAACAAGAGAAAGGCCCTGTAAAAGATTGATAGACGACGTAGAGGGTTATCTTAAAACCATGAACATCAGGCAGTGGCGAAGGAAAGTATCCGACAGGGTAGAATGGAAAAACATTGTTAAGCAGGCCAAGACTCACAAAGGGTTGTAGCGCCATTAGAAGAAGAAGAAGAAGAAGTTTAATATGTTTGCTAGAACTTTATATGCGGTGTTTAATAAAGTTATTGCCCTGTAATTATCGCACTTCTTCAGACCTTCTTTTTTATATACAGAGTGGGCCAAATAAAAGGAGCCACCCCTATATTTGGCAGTATTTATTAGATTTTAAGAAAATAAAAAAACAGGTCAATTGTTGATCTAAGGGGGACACATTTTTACGATACAAACATCTGTCATTTGTCAACTCCCTCCCTTCTACTTCCCCCACCCCTTATTTTTAAATAGGGAATAGGGGTCGTGTGCTAGCTCATTTGAAAGGTTATTCAATTGTCTATTCAGTAATATCAACATCGACTTAAAAATATAAACAGGGTGTCCAAGAAAAATTATTTTGAATTAAGTTAATTGACACAAAAAGAAGAATGTATGTAATTTATTTAACTCAGAACACATTCTGCTGACAGAAAACAGAAAAAAATATTTTTTGATAAATAGACACTACTTTTTGCTTAATTTTAATGTTCAAGCTTCCACCCATCTGCCTCTTGGTAGGTTAAATATTGAGTTTAAGCAACAAACAGTGTTTATTTATCAAATAAACATTTTTTTCTTTTTTTTTTATCAGCAGTAGAATGTATTCTGAGTTAAATAAATTACATACATTCTTCTTTTTGTCTCAATTAATTTAATTTAAAATAATTTTTCTTGGACACCCTGTATAAATTTTTATGTCAATGCTGATATTACTGAATAGAGAATTGAATAATTTTTCAAATGAGCTAGCACACGACCCCTATTCCCTATTTAAAAATAAGGGGTGGGGGAAGTGGAAGGGAGGGAGTTGACAAATGACAGATGTTTGTAACGTAAAAATGTTTCCCCTTTAGATCAAAAATTGACCTGTTTCTTTATTTTCTTAAAATCCAATAAATACTGCCAAATATCGGGGTGGCTCCTTTTATTTGGCCCACTCTGTATACAATACCTCTGTTCCAACCTTCTGGTATTCTGTTTTGTATCCATATTTGTTGTGTTAGTTGGTTTATTCCTTTATGTAATTCTGTTTTCCCGTATTTTAATAATTCCGCTCTTATTTCATCTTCTCTTGATGCTTCTTCGTTTCGGAGGTTTTTGATTTCTTTTTGTAATTTTTCTTCTGTGGGAATTTCTACTTCGTCTTTATCTTGTATTATTGGTCTTACTTCTTCATCACAGTGTGCTTCCTCCTTGGTGAATAGCATTTTTTCATAATATTGTTCCCATATTCTGCTGATCTGTTTGTCTTCACACACGGTTTCTCCTTTTTGGCCTTTAAGTCCTCTTGTTTTAATGTTGGGCGTATTCTCCAGACAGACAGAGGTCGCAGTATACTGAAGTCGGAAGTCATAAAAGCAATACAACAAGCCAAAAACAATAAAGCACCTGGACCAGATCAAATTCCTCTTGAGCTACTTAAACTTTTAGACGAGGAAAACATTACCTACTTGATTTCTTTCTTCAACAAAATCTACAACGAAGGAAAAATACCGGATGATTGGTTTGAGTCACTGTTTATAGCATTACCAAAGAAAAGCAGGCCCGCCAAATGTAGCGATTTTAGACTAATCAGTTTGATGAGTCACACACTTAAGATACTATTACGTATTATACAAAACCAAGTATTCCTTCTGTGCGAAACTAGAATGGGAAATAAGCAATATGGATTTAGAAATGGTCTAGGAACTATAGAAGCAATTTTGTATGCTCGTTCTCTTACAAAAAAGTTGTGAATTGCAAAATAACGTTTATGTTTGTTTCATCGACTTCGAGAAGGCATTCGACCGAGTACAACATGATACACTTTTCGATTGCCTGCGGGCAGCAGGATTTGACCACTACGATATAAGACTGCTGAAATACTTATATTACATTCAAGTAGCCTCTATTCAAATTGGAGACAATCGTACTGAAAAAATACCGATAAAACGTGGAGTACGACAAGGTTGTGTTTTATCACCCACCCCTTTTAATCTATACTCTGAAGAAATTTTTAGGGAGGCTTTGGATGACAGACAAGAGGGAGTAAGGCTAGGCGGAGAAGTAATCAACAATATTAGATACGTTGACGATACAGCCATCCTTGCTGAAAATTTACAAGATCTTCAGACACTACTAAATGTAGTCAGTGAAGCAAGTTATCGGAGAGGAGTTAAAATCAACATTTCAAAAACAAAGTAGATGGTAGTTGGAAAGATTAATGTAAATCATAGTCAGCTTTCTCTTGATGGAGAGGAGTTAGAAGGGTGAATCATTTCAAGTACCTTGCCAGCTGGTTAAATTAAATTATTGTGACTCTGATGAAGAGATAATAACTATGATCGAAATATCACGGAAGGCTTTTATGACCTGGAAACCAGTTTTATGTAACAGAAACCTGTCGATGAATATTCGAAAGAAGGTCCTGAAATATTATGTGCGGTCTATCTTATTGTATGGTTGTGAGATATAGACGTTAAAAACCACAATGCTAAACAAAATAGAAGCATTCGAATTGTGGTGCTATCGACGAATCCTAAAGATATCGTGGGTTTCGCACACTTCCAATGAAGGTGTTCTTCAAATGATGAATTCAGAACGTCTGCTCATAAGCATCATAAAGAGGAGAAAAACAAAATACTTCGGCCATATAGTTCGAGGACCTAAATACCATCTGCTTCGCCTTATAATAAAAGGAAAAGTGGAGGGAAAGAGATGTATTGGTCGAAAGAAATTTTCATGGTTGCGTAATATTAGACAATGGTGTGGCTGCAGAGTAGAATAATTATTTCGCGCAGAAGCCGATAGAGAGAAGTTTCAGGAAATTGTAAACTTGATGACGGCCAACGTCTGAATACACACACGGCACCTAAAGAAGAAGAAAAAGTATTCTCCAGTCTTTCATTTAAAAAGTCAGTTTTCTTCTTTTTATTTGTTGCGTTGGCTTTGTTTAATCTTATGATTATGATAATAATCTTATGATTATATTTTGTAAAAATTTCCTAGACCTTAACGGCCTGTTGTGTATACAATAAATTAAAATAAATAAATAAAAATATACATCAATAATTCTCTCCGGAAATTTATATTTCATATTTACTAAATAAATCATTGTGTTATTTTAAATCCACAAAAGGTTTCGAAACCCTTCCAGTTCAGCCCTGGACCGCACACTCCAAAAATAAATTATCAACTTTGTTTTATATCTGCTGATACTTTCTCCAGATTACATGATGTATGTTTTCCAATGCATAAAATTATATTACTTTTATTGGGTCAATGGGATATTCGAAATGGGAGTTGCGAATTTGCGGCGCTTTGGGAACGGGAGCCGATTTGATAAGAAACTTCTTTGGGGTCATCAACGAAAAGGAGTCAACAGGCATGTTTATGAGAATGGGCTTTTGAGATACCTATTAAGTTGTGACGTTTTTTCTGAGCCGGAAAAAGAACAAAAGATTAAAACTAATCTGGCAAAAAACGGACGACAAAAAAATATACAATAAGAAAAAAGATTAAGGCAACCGTAACAGTAGATTTGCAAAGAGCATTTAATGATGATAATTATGATGCAAGTATAACGGATACGAGATACGCCTGGCGGCGGCGAATTTCGTATAGAATATCAGCATCATCTTCTTCTGTAACCACTTAATAAGAGGGCTTTTCTGTGAGATAAGGTCAAAAAATATGAAAAAACATTTTTTAAGAAACGCTTTTCTTTTGTTACGAGTGACTAAAATTAAAAATATTATAAAAAAATCAACTAAGCATTTTTTGCCTGCAATGCTCTTTAAATGCATTCATTTTTTTTTCGAATCCTGAGAAAACTTATTAGTATTTTTAGAATTACCGAGGGCCAGAAGTTCTTGAAAACTTCTATATTTATTTTAATAAGTTACAGGGGTAAAAAAGAGTAAATTGAGTGTAATTTTTAATTTCAAATATCTTATTCAAAAGAACATCGAAATACATTTTTCATACGTATTTAGGTGAAACGATGACCACCAACAAACTGACAGCCACATTCAGGATTACTGCATAATAGTTTGTTAAAAGGTTCAAATGGCACCAAATGTGCTGTAATCGGGTATATTTAGTAAGATGTGTTGATAGCGGGTAGGATTTTTACAGTTCTGGATGGCGAATGCGTAAGAGGCGGAGCTTGTGCTGAGAGCGGGTATATTTTGTAAAATCGCCGCCCGGTTATATTTCATAGAGCAACGAAAATACGATATAGTGCTGTTTCGCCAATATTGTCATGCTTGTTTTTTTCGTATGATACCCTCGGTGTTTAATCCCCTTTCATTCAACGTCTCTGATGTTAAAATCGTGCCAATAACAACGGAGATACGATATAGTGTCCTTTTGGCAATGATATCGTGTTTGTTTTCTATCTCTACGGATTTTATACCCCTTTCCCTTTCATTTAACGTCTCGTACGTCAAAATTGTGTCAATGCTAACGAAGATATGATATAGGGTTTTTTACAATACCATTGTGTTTGGATCTTTCTCTGTTAGCCTCGATATCCCCTTCCGTTTCATGTAACGCCTCAAACGTAGCAATCGGACTAATAACAATGAAGATATAATGTAATGGCGTTTTGACAAAGCCGCCTTATTTAATTTTTCTATGCCTTTGTATTGACCATCTCCTTCCCTTTCCAACGATCCCTCTTACGTCACGATCCAACGAGCCTACACCACAAAAACCGTCAAAAACGAGCATTATGGACCTTAGATTCTGGTGGAGGCTTCCATGTTATTTCTTATAGGCGCATTCACCAAAGCGTATATTACAAAACAAACATAAACACGATCAGACGTGCCTTTTCTTTGCATTCACGGTTGTATGCAGTGTTTTCCAGTTGCAAATTTTAAGTAAGTGTATTATTTTGCAAATATTTTTTATTTATTGTTTTTGATCATAAAGTAATTAATTTTTAATTTATTATGTTATTTAAACATTATTATATTTAAATATATTTAACAATTTTCATTTATTTTATCTGATTTTTTTTTTCAATTATTTAGCTGAATGGAAAGCGATATCGGAGAGGATTTCATTATTGAACATTCTGAAACCGATTCAACATGTTCAGCTCTGAGTTCTAGTTCCGTCTAGAAGTACTAGCACTATATCGTATCTTCGTTGCTCTATGAAATACAAAGGGCGAGAGAGCATCGCTCCAGATAAAATTATAAACATAATATTTATAGTGGAGAGAGGTACTCGGGATAGCGCAAATCGGAACACGTTTGATGCGCAAGAGGGTCTTGCTCGAGATGCTTAAGTGGTTAAGAGCCATCTCTCAATCGGAGGTTGGATTTCATCGTCACTATCTTTACTCTATCTGCCACTGCACTGAAGAGTTCTATAGAACTGCATTTAAACTAGCCCCTGAAATTCTTCAACCATGACACTCTCCTTCTTCCTATCTCCTTCCGCCTCTTATCTTTCCCTGTTTTATCTGTCTGAGCATTTCATATCGCTCTCCCCTTATTAGGTGTCCCAGATATTGTAACTTTCTTCTGTTAATTGTGTTAATTATTTCGCATTATTTGCCCATTCCTCGCAATACTTCTGTGTTCGTTTTCTTTTGTGTCCATGCTTTTCTAAGCATCTTTCTGTAACACCACATTTCAAATGACTGTATCTTATTAATGTCTCCTCTATCGTTTCTCCTTCGTAAGGATGCAGTTGCGTCATGTAAGTCGTTTAACTATTTCTGTACAATTCTCTCTCTCCTGTGCGTGTTGTTTTGCTTTGGAGAACGAGTAACCAGTCATGTTATTTATTTGGTCCGACCATCGTAATGAAGATCTTTCTCTGGATCGTCTGCCCTCTACGTTGCCTTCAACTATAATTCGGTCCATGCCTTTTCTTTTTCTAGTTATATGTCCAAAATATCTCAGTATATTTTGGTTGAGAGTTGTGGTGAGTACCTATTTACGTATTTACCTATATACTATTTATGTTATTTATGTATTCTTGCTTAAATGTCCAGCTTTTAGTCCACATTGCAGTATCTAAAATACGTAGGATCTCAAGGCTCTTACTCTCAGTTTTAACCTAAAGTCTTTATTGCAGAGAATTGTTTTCATTTTTACAAACGCACTTTTTGCTATTTCCATCCTGGTCCTTATTTCTGTTGTTTGATCATTTTTCTCTGAAATCCATATTCCGAGGTATTTGTATTTATCAACCCTTTCTATCGGTACATTTCCCGAATGCATGCTTGTTTGTATGTTTATTTTCTTAGTTTTTATTAGACTTAGACAAATATGCAAATTGCATGTTTACCTTAATTGCATAATTGCTTATTCATCTATCTATCTATATATCTATCTATTTATCTATCTATTTATCTATCTATCTATCTATCTATCTATCTATCTATCTATCTATCTATCTATCTATCTATCTATCTATCTATCTATCTATCTATCTATCTATCTATCTATCTATCTATCTATCTGTCTATCTATCTATCTATCTATCTATCTATCTATCTGTCTATCTATCTATCTATCTATCTATCTATCTATCTATCTATCTATCTATCTATCTATCTATCTATCTATCTATCTATCTATCTAATCAGCCCTAAACATCCATCCCTGGATATAGGCCTTCTCAATTTGACCCAGTGTGTTTCTTCAGGGCATCCGACCATCGCATCTGTGGCCTTCCCCTTTTTCGTTTGTAGTTCCACGGTCTCCAATGTATAATCATCTAAGTCCGTCTTTCATCCTTCTGCCGTAGGGTGTGTCCGGCGAACTTTTATTTAAGCTTTGCTACTTGGGTAGAGACATCTTTAACTTTTGTTTTGTTGCGGATCCATTCGTTTCTTTTCCTGTCTGATAGTTTAATGTTTAGCATTTGTTTTTCCATGGACCTTTCTCTCTTTGCTATTTTTTATATTTTCTTTTGTAAACGTTTATGTCTGAGAGCCATATATTAGAACAGTGAGTATACATTAGAAGAGGGAGTATACACATTATTCATAAAAAATGCAAAAATAAAATTTTGCATATTTTTAAAATAAGCATATAAATATACATAAAATGCATATAATTTGAAATTTTGATTATATATATTTTTATCTCAATATTTAATTTTGTTTTATATTCTCGTGGTATTCAATTTTTTGGTATCGATCCTAATAAAAGATATAGCGGCTTATACATAGTTTTGTCCTACAAGGGTTCCAAAATCTGCCAGTTTATACCTCTAAGTAAAAATTTTTATTTTGACGGTCATTTTCTCACTTTTTTTGTAAAATGAGACGTGAACACCTGTATCTGTAATTGCTGTGCTTTGAAAATGCCGAAAATAAACAGTTCCGTATCATTCATAAAATCAAACGATAGTTTTGTTCAGAAAACTATTACTCAGTTGGATTCCTCTAAATTATTATTGTTAGACAGTACATTTTTAATAAAAGAATTTGAATCATTGTGTCAAAACGTTAAAATTAATCATATTGGTAAGGAAACTTTCCAAAAATTTTAACAATCATGGAAAAGACAGTAGTTACCAGGTTCTTTCTGAAGTGGTTCAAGTACTAGCCGGGACATTTTTCGAACCACTTATTTAGAGCCAACTATTGTGGTGAATTTGAAAAATGCCCCAGTTACATTAGTTGATGTCGAAAGAAGTTTTTCTATGTACTCAGATAGAAGCCATATTTGTTTTTGTTAAAAAAAACAGCATTTGATAATTTTGTTGTTACCACAATTCAAAATAATATCATTATTTATTTGTTAAAATACTTAAATATTTAATTACATATAAGCTTAGTTTATAAAATACATACACATGTTAATACAACATGTGAAGATATTGTAAATATTTTTGTAATTTAAAAAATATTTCAAATATTTTTTTACTACATGCATATTTTCTAGATAAACTTGCATATTTTTGGGTAAAACACTGCATATTTATGTGCATATTTCATACCTTTTTATTTGTATATTTGTCTAAGTCTAGTTATTATCATGTATTTGATCTTTTTTATATTCATTTTTAGTTTATAATCTTCACAGAAAGTGTTTGTTTTGTTTTGTAGTAATTGGAGTTATTAAACAGAGCTTGCTATAATGACGGTGTCATCTGCATATCTTATGTTGTTAATAGATCTTCCGGTAATTATTGTTCCTTCACTTTGAAATAGTAATGCTTCTTCAAAAATTGCTTCACTAGATACACTAAAGAGTAAAGGAGACATAATGCATCCCTGCCTAGCTCCTCTCCTGACTTCAATTTCTGGACTGGGTTCGTTATCTATTACAATTTGTGCTCTTTCATTCCAGTAAAGGTTTGTTATTATTCGTAAGTCCCTTTTTTCTATGTTTTTGTCTTAAGAATTTTGACTAATTTTCCATATTATACTTTATCAAATGCTTTATTGAAATGTTTTATCAAATCAACGTAACAAACAAACGAGCATCATAATGGCAATTAAATGCGAGAAGCATATTTAACAGAAGAAGCTTCTCTACGAGTAGCAGAACTTATTCTTTTCGTATTTTTGTTGCATCTTCACCTGGTCCATAGCTAATAATTAGGTCTCAAACTGGCTTTCTTTGTGCCACCTCTATATCTCCTCTAATTATACACTCGCTGAAATATATCCAATTGCTTAGATACTTTATTGATGTTCGATCAAACACTTGATACAATTAAAACGTAAGAAACATTTAAAAAACTATTTAAATCCATTTTGTTCTTATCCTTTTGGATAGAGACGATATTGTGAATTGCTGCCGAGAAGCAAAAGCATCAGTAAATACATTTCCGGATCATTTAAATTCGTATCCTGAGCTCAGTTTGAGTTTTGTAATTCCCAGAGAAGATGAATTTTTAACCGTCAATATCTATCTGTCCGCAGAAGTTGTTAATAATTCTATGTATCGAATGGTAAAATATTTGAATAAAGTATTTCAGAACTGGAAATTTCTTGTATTTAGTAGTTTGTGTAGTACGGTAGTTGCATTTTGTGTCGGAGGTTAATATATTCTCTCCGAATTTGTTCCTTATTTTAAAAGAGTTTTCGTGTAGTAAAATGCCAAGATTTGAGCTTGATTATCTTCTTTGTTCATTCCACTGTAAATAACAAGGAACATTTAATATTACTTTAAATATTATAAATAAATAATAATTTTATGTTAAAACGAAAACTATATTCAATACATTCAGGGAGTGCTATAAACACCCTAAACGGTTTCAACCTCCTAAACTATCATCAGAAATTGTATACAGTGACTCACAGCTTAAATGATGCAGTCCCTATTCAATAAAACTAGCTTGTATCAGTAGCTCAATATCTATTAGAAAAAAATTATATACTAAAATTAAATAACTATTAGTCTTACAAAATATCATAAGTCATATTTTGGGTTTCAAATATACCATACGTAAATAACAAAGATTATTTCATTATTTTATGTATGATTTTAATGTCACAGATAAAATGATGCAGGATACGATAAAGCATTACACAAATAATCAATTTGAAATTTGCGAAGTAGGCGTTATTTATAGGCGAATTCATAGTGCAGTTATTTCTATTTAATTTGACATTTGACATTTCAAAGTATTTAATTGTCAAATAACAAAATTATTTAAAAATGGGCCGCCGAACTACGATTAATGAAAGAAATTTAATTATTACTCACCATAGAAATGGATATAGCCAAAGAAACATATCCAAATGGTAAATAAATGTTCATCAGCAGTTCAGCACATTATTAAACGTTATCGAAATATAAATAGAGTTGAAAATAAATCAAGGCTGGCGCCTAATAAAATTTTTACCAACCGCGAGCAAAGATGGATTCTCAGAGAAATAGCAAATAATCCTAAAAAAGTGCACTAAAATTGCGAGCTGAGGTGGAAAGGCAGTTTGGAAAAAATGTAACCCCGAAACAATTAGACGAATATTACGAAAAAATAATCTGCACGGCCGAACTGCTAGAAATAAACCTTTTATTAGTCAAAGAAATAGGCGTATTAGATTGGTGTTCGCTAGGGAGCATGTTAATAAAGATTTGAACTTTTGGAATTCAGTAATATTTGCCGATGAAACCAGAATAAACTTGTTTGGATCCGATGGAAAAATATCAGTGTGGAAAAAGCCGAATGAAGAACTAAAATTAAAAAATATGAAAGCTACAGTAAAGCACGGTGGAGGTTCAGTGCTGATGTGGGGGTGTATGTCGTCTGCAGGAGTAGGTAACATGCATTTTATTGAAGGGAATATGAACCAATACATGTATTTGGATATACTAATGCAGCATCTCGCCGCTAGTGCTCAAAAATTAGGTATCAATAAAAATTACCGGTTTTATCAGGACAACGATCCAAAACACACGTCATATCTGGTTCGTACTTGGTTGCTTTATAATTGCCGAAATATCATTAAAACACCAACCCAGTCGCCAGATTTAAATGTTATTGAGAATTTGTGGTTGAGATTAAAAAATAAAGTAAATAGTGCCCCAATATCAAATCGAAATTAATTAAAAGTCAAAATTACTGAAGCTTGGGACACAGCTTCCACAGAGTACACTAGAAAGTTGGTGGAATCCATGCCTAGACGACTACAGGCTGTAATTGATAATGAAGGAGGTCCTACAAAATATTAGCAATCAGTTTTCAATGCGTTAAGTTTGTTTTCTTTATTAATTTTCTTTTTTTTTAATGTGCATCATTTTAGCTGCGACATCAAAACCATACAAAAGATAATTAAATATTTATTTTTATTTATTTAAAACCCAAAAAATAGCTCATGCTATTTTAAAAGACTTATAGTTATTTAATTTTAATATGTAATTATTTTCTAATAAATATTGAGCCACTGACACAAGCTAGTTTTATTGAGTAGGGATTGCGTCATTTAAGCTTTGAGTCACATACGACTTTCTCTAAATAAACTACAACAAATCCAACTGCTAGTACAGAATTACAACAAAATAACACGATACGGATGCCGTGGTAGCATCTGCTTACAGGAATCGAAAGTTTTACTTTAATAATAGTGGGGCCGATATGTGAAACAATTGCACATTTAATGATACAAGCATATAATTTGCACCACATATACTACACATATAAAGGT
The DNA here is from genome assembly GCF_917563875.1 of Diabrotica virgifera virgifera. NCBI lineage: Eukaryota > Metazoa > Arthropoda > Insecta > Coleoptera > Chrysomelidae > Diabrotica > Diabrotica virgifera. The sequence continues at coordinate 209,397,452 of NC_065450.1, forward strand.
TCAAATTTAGATATGAGGCCATCTCAGATTTTGTCTTTTACAAAAATGGCGGGCGTTCAAAATGGCGGCTATACTTATGTGATTTATAGTACCATAACTTTTGAACGAAAAGTCCGATTTCAACCAAATTTGGTATATAGGTTTTCTTTTTGATTTACAAGAGGGATACGGTGAACCGGAAGAATCGGTTTACCAGAAGTTGTGTTTTTACTGGTTGTTTATGTAAAAATATGTTTTTTTTTTCAATTTTTTCCCTCTCTAGATATTAATTTTTCAAAAAGGTAATACCGCAATTGAAAAGAGCGTAAAAATATTTTGTAAAAAATATTTTTAGCTTTTTAGTTATGTTAATTATCATTTAATAAATGCATAACGTATCATCACAAGTACCTATGTGTGGCAAATTCGTGCAAACATTATAAGAATTATTGTGCATTTAACGGTAGAAGCATATGATTTGGACCACATATACTACACACATCAAGGTTCAAATTTAGATATAAGGCCATCTCAGATTTTACCTTTTACAAAAATGGCGGGCATGCTAAATGGAGACTATACATATGTGACATATAGCACGATAACTTTTGAACGAAAAGTCCGATTTCAACCAAATTTGTTATATCGATTCTTATTTTGATGTGTTAGACCAAGGTCTTGAACCGGAAAAGTCAATTTACCAGAAGTTGTGTTTTTCCTGATTGTTATGTAAAAACATGTTTTTTTACCAATTCTTTCACCCTGTATATATTGATTTTTCAAAAAGTTAATACCGACGTTGAAAAGAGCGTAAAAATATTTTCTAGGAAATATTTTGAACTCTTTAGTTATATTAATTACCAATTAATAAATGCATAACGTATCTTAACATGTACCTATGAACCTATGTGCGGCGGATTCGTGCAAATAATATAAGAATTATTGTACATTAAATGGTAAAAGCATATAATTTGGACCACACACACTACACATACAAAGATTCAAATTTAGATATGAGGCCATCTCAGATTTCGTCTTCTACAAAAATGGCAGGCATTCAAAATGAATCTATCGCACATAGGTACATGTGAAGATACGTTATGAATTTATTAAATGGTAATTAACTTAACTGAAAAGTTCAAAATCTTTGCTAAAAAATATTTTTACCCTATTTTCAATGGCGGTATTACCTTTTTGAAAAATTAATATATACAGGGTGAAAGAATTGAAGAAAACAACAGCATATTTTTACATAAAAAACAGTAAGAACACAACTTCTGGTAAACCGATTCTACCGGTTCACGACCTCGATCTTATTCATCAAAAAAAGAAACTTGATACCAAATTTGGCTAAAATCGGACTTTTCTTTCAAAAGTTATAGTGCTATTAGTCACATATGTATAGCCGCCATTTTGAATGCTCGCCATTTTTGTAAAAGGCAAAATCTGAGATGGCCTCATATCTAAATTTGAACTTTTGTATGTGTAGTATATGTTGTCCAAATTATATGACTCTACCAATAAATGTACAATATTTCTTATAATATTTGCACGAATCTGCCACATATAGGTACATGTGAAGATACGTTATGCATTTATTAAATGGTAATTATAATTAACATAACTACAAAGCTCAAAATATTTCCTAAAACATATTCTTACGCTCTTTTCAATAGTGGTAATACCATTTTGAAAAATTAATATATACAGGGTGAAAAAATTGAAAATAAATTATTTACATAATATAAAATAGTTTTACATAAAAAACCAGGAAAAACAAAACTTCTGGTAAAACGATTCTACCGGTTCACGACCTCGATCTTATTCATCAAAAAAAGAAGCTTGATACCAAATTTGGCTAAAATCGGACTTTTCTTTCAAAAGTTATCGTGCTATTAGTCACATATGTATAGCCGCCATTTTGAATGCTCGCCATTTTTGTAAAAGGCAAAATCTGAGATGGCCTCATATCTAAATTTGAACTTTTGTATGTGTAGTATATGTTGTCCGAATTATATGACTCTACCAATAAATGTACAATATTTCTTATAATATTTGCACGAATCTGCCACATATAGGTACATGTGAAGATACGTTATGCATTTATTAAATGGTAATTATAATTAACATAACTACAAAGCTCAAAATATTTCCTAAAACATATTCTTACGCTCTTTTCAATAGTGGTAATACCATTTTGAAAAATGAATATATACAGGGTGAAAAAATTGAAAATAAATTATTTACATAATATAAAATAGTTTTACATAAAAAACCAGGAAAAACAAAACTTCTGGTAAAACAATTCTACCGGTTCACGACCTCGATCTTATTCATCAAAAAAAGAAACTTGATACCAAATTTGGCTAAAATCGGACTTTTCTTTCAAAAGTTATCGTGCTATTAGTCACATATGTATAGCCGCCATTTTGAATGCTCGCCATTTTTGTAAAAGGCAAAATCTGAGATGGCCTCATATCTAAATTTGAACTTTTGTATGTGTAGTATATGTTGTCCGAATTATATGACTCTACCAATAAATGTACAATATTTCTTATAATATTTGCACGAATCTGCCACATATAGGTACATGTGAAGATACGTTATGCATTTATTAAATGGTAATTATAATTAACATAACTACAAAGCTCAAAATATTTCCTAAAACATATTCTTACGCTCTTTTCAATAGTGGTAATACCATTTTGAAAAATTAATATATATAGGGTGAAAAAATTGAAAATAAATTATTTACATAATATAAAATAGTTTTACATAAAAAACCAGGAAAAACAAAACTTCTGGTAAAACGATTCTTCTAGTTCATGGCATCGATTTGGAAATCACAAAACGAACCTACGTACCAAATTTGGTTGAAATCGGACTTTTCATTCAAAAGATATCGTGCTATTAGTCATATATGTATAGTCGCCCATTTCGAATGACCGCCATTTTTGTAAAAGGCAAAATCTGAGATGGCCTCATATCTAAATTTGAACCTTTATTTGTGCAGTATATGTGGACCAAATTATACGCTTGTATCATTAAATGTGCAATTCTTATAATATATTGCACGAATCTGCCGCACTATAAAATTAAATATAATATTAAAATAAAACTTTTATTGAGACCTAGCTTCTAGTAACGCCTTCGCGCTTTCTATAATTTGATACTGAGAGCAAATAAGGCTAGGGGAGATCTAAGAATTGCATCCCACTTCCCGCCTGCTCAACGTGGCAAAAATTCCAATGAAATTAAGTAAGATGCAATTCATGGATCTCCCCTAGCTTTTTTTGCTCTCATTATTCGTATGGTTTGCAAATTGTAGAAACCGCGAAGGCGTTACCAGAAACTTGGTCTCAATAAAAGTTTTATTTTAATATTATTATTAAAGTAAACTTGTAAATGAACACAAAATAACACACAAAAACAGTCAGAATTAATACCCTAGAACCCTAGAGTAATAAGATCAAAAATATGTTATCTACTATATCTCATATTATGCATAAGTTTTTAGTTTGTTTTTTTTTTTTGTGTGAATTTGATGGCCTTGGCCGAGCCAATTAGCCAGACATTTTGTTATTTTAAAAACAAACAAATTTGATTTTTCAATCAGAGGAATTTTTTTTGTATTTCTAACTCTAAATACATAGCAAACTAACATTATTATCTACAATTATTATCTAAATAATACACTGTTTTGGTTGTTCATTTTTTTTTGTAAATTTTTATTTTTTTTTGTATTTTTTGTTGTATTTTTTTTGTATTGTTAATTTGTTTTTTTATTATTTTTTTTATTGTTATTTTTTATAAATTGTTTTTTTACTACGCTAAGACGTAAACCCGATTCAACCTCGCGGAGGCTTACATCTTCTTAGTTTTTTTTCCTTTTTTTTTTTCTTCTTTTGTTTTTTTGCTTTTTTGCTTTTTTTGTTTTTTTTTGTTTTTTTTTGCTTTTCTTTTTCTCTTTTTTGTTCTTTTCTTTTTTCAATTATAATATAAAATAATTACTTAAATCTACATGGTTTAAAAAAAATAACAACAAAACAAACATGTTTGTTTTGTTTAAACAAACATGCCTGCTTTGTTTTAACAAAATTTTTTAAATAAAGGGTAAATTTTATTGCTACAATCTATATTTACAGTTTTTGATATGTTCGTAAATTGTTTTTAATATATTAGTATCTTCAGAAAATATCAAATTGTTCAGGTAGACGGGAAGTGGAATTTTGAATATATTAAGATTATCATAAAATTTGTTTATATTTACTGATTGATGTGAACATTCGAGGAGAATGTTTAGTTTGTGAAAACTGTCATTATAGATAGCAGTGCGTGACGTAACAATGTATTTTAAATAGGGTTTACTTTTTCCCACTGTTTTTTGGCACACTTTTATAACGAGCGATCCACAATTATTGGGATCAAAGCTAGCCGTCAAAAAATTACGTATGTCTTGTTCTAATCTGCTGGTTCCAAAAAAAACTGATACGACCCTTAAAGCGTATTTTGTAGAAAATTGAGCAGTGTACTTTCTTCTTCTTTTCCTTTTTGTTTTTGGTCTCGCTGCAAGGCAATTACCAGCACGATTTATAGGCGATCTTGATGTAGTCTTTCTTTAAGCCATATCAAAATCGCTGACTATGTTCTTGTAAAAAGCTTTTGATGAGGTGTGGGTGTGATATAATGAACAGGCCCGTTTTTAGGGTCTTTGGCGCTATGGGCACCATTTTGACAAGCGCCCCCCCCCTCCCAACCACCAAATATACGCCAACACAACCCGGCCACTAGCGCCATATTTCGAAATAAATTTCCGCTTTTTCTTGTACTTTTTTTCTTATTTGCCAGTTTTGGTTCGGGGGGGATCTAACCCCTATTCTCTTTACAAATAGAGAATATTCCATTATCCACCACCTATGGACCCGCCGTGTCCCGGACTGGCAACCGGCAACCGTAAAACAAAACAAAACCGTTATTGACGCTTAAACAATAACAGATTAGCATAATAATCAATAGGTTTTGTTACTACGGTATCACGGACCACCCTCCCACCCTTATTATTATAATTGTAATTATTATTCTACTATATACACTGTACTCTGCCTTTATAACATTACATCTTGATATACTAGTTCAATATGAATAATAACATCACACTTTCATGTTATATTATCTTTGTTGTAAGTTCATCAGTTCATCGGTTTCTATTTACATTGGTTTCTTCCGCATTTTCAAGTTTGAAAATGTGGAAATCAGTTTATCACAGTCAAGTTTCAAGGTTATGTCACTTTGAGTGCACAGTAACATCAAGCTGTTTAGCTTTTCATCTGCAATTGTACTTCTATTTTCTGACTTGATTTTCTTCAAGGCCGAAAAACTCCTCTCTGCCGAACAGTTTGTAACTGGCAGAGTCAAATACACCCTAATGGCTACTTCCAAATTCGGAAATGTGCTTGTTAAACTATTTTCTTTGATGTATGAGTAGCAGTCTCTTATTCTCTTCAGTTTCTCAGCCTTCATGTACATTTGAAAGTGATGACACTCTTGTACGAAGTCATTTTCGCAAATGTCATTGGAGTAGTACTGAGCAACCTTTTTAGCTTGTTCCACTAGATCTTCATACTTCTTCTCGTGAAGTTGACTGAATATTTCAAATCTTTTACTTAGATTTTCGTAACTATTTTTCCGGCTACTGAGCTGCACTACTAGATGGTCGAAAATGGGTTTGAAAACTCCAGTTCTATATCTTGTTCTAGGATCCATTTTCTCAAACTGTTCATCCCTTTGTTCATCAAAAAACATGGTACGTTTTCTTGCTCTGTCATAAGAAGGGGTACTTAAATTAGCCATTTTCAAAGCTTCAGCTTCAAAGTCATCAAATTTTTCACTTTTCTCGTTTAAGAACAACGATAAAGACTCAAGCTCTTTTGTAGCACCAAGTAGGTCTAATTCTTCTGTTTGCAACGTTTTGCTAACTTTGTCCACTCTTTGCAAGATATCATTCCAAATTACAATTAAAAGAACTGTTTGGAAATTCTCCAAGGTTTTAACAAACCCTTCTGCTGTCAGCCGTGTGTCTGGTGTTTGTGTTTTATCCTTAATCAAATCTTCAAGGGCAGCTTTGATTTCTTTATGGCTGGTAACCAAAGCAAGTAGTGCGTCGGACCTGGCTGACCACCTAGTGTCACTCATGGATTTTAACATCAGAGTTTTCTTTTCTTTTTGTGGTTTTCCATCATTGCTCTTCCCTATTAATGCTTTTAGGACATTCCATCTATGCCTAGATGCTGAAAAAAAATTGAAGAGGTTTTGAACAAAGTTGAAAAAGATTACAACCTCCACACAAGCCTTTTCGGCCGCATAGCTGCCTACAAGATTAAGGGAATGTGCGACGCACGGAACATAATCTGCAAGGTGGTTTATTCGTTTAATCCTTGACTGTAATCCACTGTAAGGGCCCGACATGTTTGATGCATTGTCATAACTTTGGCCACGACAATTTCGAATGTCCAGTTTCAGATCTTGAAGAGACAAAAGTATTGCCTCTTCAAGACCTTCAGACTTGTGCGATATACGTGGCAAGAGTTTTACAAGCCGCTCTGTGGCACAAGCATCTTTTAGGGACACATACCGTAAAACTACCGCCAGCTGGTCACTATGTGACGCATCAGGTGTCGAATCAACAACCAGAGCAAAATATCGTGCTTGATTAATCTCATCAATTATTGTACGAAGCACCTCGTTGCTCATGACGGTAATAAATTCATTGCATACGTCTGATGACAAGTATGATACATTTCCTTTACCCTTATTGCCGTATTTAGTGAAATGTTGTGCTAAGAATGGATCAAACTCACTAATTAGCTCAAGGCATCCTAAATAAAGGCCATTGGAAGTTGAACCTAATTCTTGATTGTCACCTCGAAACGGAAGTCCTCTAGATGCCAAAAATTTTACAACTGTCACTATTCTAGTTAGAACGTCTCTCCAATACTTCACCTCTTGTTGATGCTGTGAAGAGACCAAGGACTCTACGGAAAGAGACTTTTTTCTTGAAATTAATTTAAGGACATTAATCCTGTGGTCATTTGATTGTTCGTGTGACTTGGCTAAAGTTAATGAATGTTTCCAGTCACAGACACCTTCACAAAAAGAAGTTCTTTTATTTTCTGGTTGAAAGAGAAGACATGGAATGCAAAATACACAACCAGTGGATTTTGAATACAAAAGCCAATCTCTTCTAAAACGTTCTCCGTTCGGGATTTCGCCTGAAAACAAATTTACTGAAAGCTTACGGTTTTTTTTAACATCATTTTTATAGTACCGTTCTGACTTTGAAAAATCTGCTTGCAAATCTTGCTTGACATTTGAATTGATTATTTGAAGAACTTGTTCATCGTTTTTTGTGTCCCAAGTGGCCGGATCATCTAGTGTAAAATCAAAACTATTTCTAGAATATGGGTTTAGTGGTTCTACGGTAACCTGCTTAGGCCTACTAGGCGAATGATGTGTACGAGATGTGGTGGATGGTAAGGATAGTTCAGAAGCTGAACAAAAATTCTGATCATTTGAAGCTGGATTTATGTTATCTGAACATGATGAGGCAGAAGCTTCATTTTGAGGCAAGCTTTTTTGAGTGTCAACATTTTTGTCATTAGAATTATGTTGACTCGTATGAACATCAGATACAACGTTAAAGAAATTACTTATTCTAGGAACCTTTTTTAGGAAGATCGCCTCTTGCGCTATTCTCTGATTTGCACGTTTACGGAATTCAGCGCCACTAGGTTTCTTTTTCTCACTCATAGTAGCCTACTACACTCACTAGTCACCAATCACATCAAAAAAGAAGCAGCGAAGCGCTCGACTGAAAGAACTGATGCACGTAAACAAACAGCGCAACCGTGGAAAGACCACGCCACAATAGACTGTCCAGTGTCTAATACCTGACTGTGGAGTCAAGAGACAAAAGGGATGTTGTGGTGAGGATGGTGGGGGGAGGCGGGCGGGCTAAAAATAGACACATGTAGAGCGGCGCGCTTCCGCTTTGTTCCGTCGTCTAGGACCGGCGCGGGCGCGGCGTTGAGGTCGGGTTGTGGTGGTGTATTTTACGCTGATACCCTTCCAATGATTAAATCGCTATTCGTAGTTTTTGTTTACAATTTGCCGCGATCTCCAGAAAATATTTGTTTATTTTAAACTATTATTAAAATTTTTATTTTTTTTATTATTTTTTTTCTTGGCCCTCTTGGCGCCCCCAGGCTCGTGCGCCCCTGGGCACGTGCCCAGCGTGCCCATTTATAGAATCGGGCCTGATAATGAACATGAGTTTAATTATATTCAATTTATTATTATTCTTTACATACTGTCACTGTCACTGCCAAATCTTAAAATTTGTCAGATAACTTCAACCTCAAAAAATGGCTGTTTGTTTGTTTATTTTATTAATTGTCTGTCATAATAAATATAATATAATGTCAGACCAATCATACACTGCTCAAAATGATCAAATCTTACTAAGAGTAATATCAGTTTTTTTAGGAACCAGCTGTACATATATGATTGGTTTATCAATTAATTTTGATTAACATTATAAATCATAAAAAATCAGTCAAAACCTTTAACACAGAACTTTAATCAAAAATAAAAAGAATTAACAAAATTATAAGTAACAATAATCAATAAAATCAAACAATATGCTGTACATGTCCACCACCAACATCTCTACATAACCTAACTTTTCTTGTTAAGTTGACGTACTCTGCAAAGGTGAGGTAAACTGGAAATTATATCTGAATTAAGAATAGACATGCCCTGTATTATCTCTATGATTATCTCTGTCGTTATATTCAAATATCATTAACTTGCGTTGTCATGGTGATGACATTTGAGCAATAAATTACAACAAAACTTGTTTTGTGGTTTAAAAGAAGTTTGAATTTGTAGATGTCAAAGTTCTAAAAATTGTAGAATAGAAATGAATTTCAGTGACGAAGAGTTACAGTTTTTTATTTGTTTATCGTAGATAAAATATTGTATGAAACTGTGCCTGTGCGTGAAATACTTTTTGCGAACTTACGAGATATATAGCACTCGCGCCGCTGTCGCTCGTGCTCTAAACATCGAGTGCGTTCGCAAGAAGCATACTTCACGAACTGTTTCATAATAGTATATTATGCAACGATCATTTAATGATGGTCATTATGAAGCGAGTATGACGGTTACCAAACGAGCCGTATGCGGCGAGTTTCGTATAGAGTACGAGCTTCATAATGATAATTAAATGCAAGGGTATACACTATTATTTCTATGATCATTTACAACAAAAAATATAGGTATTCCAATTTATTAATTTTGTAACACAAATAAATTCAGTAGTTTGTCAGTTTGACGGTTTGTTTACATATTGAGAACTGTCAAACATATGTATTTGACTCGCCATTTGTCACTGCACGTGTACCACCTTTATCGCGAATGCCATATCGCGATTCTATTGGTTAAAAATCTGTATTTTAAGAGGATGGGTACGTATTTTCGGCTGCAATGCTATTGCAACGGGGATTCATTTTTTTCGAATCCTAAGAAAACTAATAAGTATTTTTGAAAAATTTAAACGCAGAATGAAAGATTACGTTATTAGCGAGGGCCGAAAGTCCCTGAGAACTTCTATAATGTTTATTTTAATAAGTTACAGGGGTGAAAAATAAGAGAAAATTTAGTGTGATTTTAATTTCAAATATCTCATTCAAATTAAAATAATCATTGGAGACATGAACGCCCAGATAGGAAAAGAGATTTGCTACCAAGATTATATTGGTAAACACAGCCTTCATGACGTTACTAATGACAATGGTTTAAGACTTATTAGTATGGCAGCTTCCAAAGATTTAATTGTGGGAAGTACATGTTTTATGCCCGGTTGCACCAACAGATCTTAAGCTTAAGACGGGAATAACATAATAATTAATAAATTATAATTATAATATATTATAATAAGAATATTAGAATTTAACAATGAATATAATTGATAATAAGGTAAGGATCGAAAATTATGGTGCAACGTAAGTGATACTCAAGGAGGCCCTATCTATAAAAGTAGAGCTTAGCTAAGCTGGAGCTTAAGATATGTTGGTGCAACCAGGCATTAATCATAAAAATATCCATAAAGCAACTTGGATATCACCAAATGGAAATACCACAAATCAAATTGACCATGTTATAATTGACAGAAGGCACTTTACAAACCTAATGGACGTGAGAAGTTACAGAGGCGCAAATATTGACTCAGACCATTTCATGGTAGAAGCCAAGTTACGACAAAGAATTTCCAATGCCAAGAAAGAAAGGGGCACTAGACAAGTAAAATATAATTTACATATGCTAAAAAATGAAAACATAGAGGAACAGTTCCATTCAAATATAAAAGAAATCCTAGAACACACCTGGGCAGTCGACCAGTCAAGCACGGAAATGTGGAACAACTGCAAGGAGGCTCTGAAGTTAGCAGCCGAAAGCATCTTGGGAATATCCCGAACCCAAGAAAGAAACGACTGTTTCGACCAAGACTGCAAAAAAATAACAGATGAGAAGAACGAGGCATTTAGGACACTGCAACAACGGAAAACTAGGACAACAATAGATAGATAGAAAAACTTAAGGAGAGAGGAAAAACGCATATACCGAAAGAAGAAACGAGACTCAGAAAATGACATATTAAAACGGCTTGAAAGCCATATGAGTCACGGAGAAACAAGAAAGTTCTACCATCAAATAAATACTATTAGAAAAGGATTCAAACCGAGAATCAATTATTGCAATGATAAGAAAGGTAACTTACTTACCAACAAAGATGATATCCTGTTACGATGGGTAGGGCACTTTCAAGAGTTGCTGGAAGGGGAACCTACTAACAACATAGAGCTGGAATACCGAAATGAGGAGCTCGTGGAACCCCCCTCGGTAGAAGAAGTGAAAATATCTATTGAAAAACTAAGGAACCACAAATCTCCAGGCAGCGATGGCATCCCAGCAGAGTTATTTAAGCACGGTGGAGAGCAGATCACCAAGGTGATGCGAGAAATTGTTTGTAAAATTTGGTCTAAGGAGCAAATGCCTGAAAAATGGAGTTTAGGCTTAATATGCCCGTTACACAAAAAGGGAAACCAACTGGAATGCAATAATTACCGCGGAATAACTCTCCTAAATACAGCATACAAGATATTGTCAAACATTTTACACGAGAGATTGAAGCCATATACTGATACGTTTCTAGGAGAATATCAGGCAGGATTCAGGCGCGGACGTTCAACCATTAACCAGATCTTTACACTACGACAGATCCTCGAAAAAGCGCAAGAGTTTAACATAGATATGTACCATATTTTTGTCGATTTTAAAGCGGCATATGACAGTGTCTTAAGACCAAGTCTTTACAATGCTATGAATGAGTTGGGAATTCCAAAAAAACTCATATCTATGATAAAAGTGACAATGGTGAAGATGCTAACAGCAGTAAAAATTCAAAACTACTCGTAAACCCCATTCGAAATACATAAGGGGTTAAGGCAGGGAGATGCGCTGGCGTGTCAGCTTTTTAATGTAGCCTTAGAAAAAGTTGTACGAGACGCTAATTTAGATAGCAGAGGAACAATATTTAATAGATCAGTCCAAATTCTTGCATATGCAGATGACGTGGACATTATAACAAGAACCAGGGCGAGAACTGCGGAAATCCTAACCGATCTAGTAGCAGCAGCAGAACTAATGGGGTTACATATAAATCAAAATAAAACAAAATTCATGGCGACCAACACAAACAAAAGAGCTGGAAATGTTGATGCAGATCTAATCATCAATGACCAAAACTTCGAAGCGGTCAAAGAGTTCATATATCTAGGGACATCGGTTAACCCCAATAATGACACATCTGAGGAAATAAAAAGGCGAATAATAATTGCAAACAGGTGTTATCATGGTCTATCAAAGTACTTATCTAACAAACGTCTGTCTCAAAAAACTCGTATAAGGCTGTATAGAACATTGATAGTCCCCGTTCTCACATATGGTTGAGAGGCATGGACGCTAACTAAAACAGATGAATCCGCTCTATCAATTTTTGAAAGAAAGGTACTACGCAAGATATTCGGAGCGGTTTGTGAGAACGGAATATGGAGGCGTAGATATAACTTTAAACTGCAGCATATCTACAAGCAAACGTTTGGTGGAAAAGATTATTATCACTATAATTAAGCGAAATCGTCTGCAGTGGGCAGGACATGTAGCCCGAGCCCCTGAATCGAACATGATAAAAAGGATTCTAACAGCTCAACCCGTGGGAATCAGAAGACGGGGTAGACCAAAGTTGAGATGGATGGACGGGGTAACACAAAATGCCGAGAAGATCGGAGTCGGCAACTGGAAAGTGCAGGCAAGGGACAGAACAGAATGGCGTAGAACGCTTGAGAAGGTCGAGGCCCTCTAAGGGCTGTAGCACCATGATGATGATGATGATGATGATGATGATCTCATTCAAAACAAACTTTTTATTTATTCTAAGGGACTTTCGGCCCTCGATAATAATTTAGTCTTTCATTCTGCGTTTAAATTTTTTACAAATATTTATTAGTTTTTTCAGGATTCGAAAAAAATGGACACCATGTCCGTGGTGATATTTTCCAAATCGAACATTCGCTATCTTTATAGAGAATACATTACTGAGAATACATCAGGATATATTCTGTGATCCAAGTATTTTGTTGTTAAAGTTGTTCAAAATTGTAAGAGTTCCATAATAACAATATATTATTAAAAAATCACTTTAATACTTTTCCTGTTTTCTCGAGTATTAGTTTTTGTTGTTCATATAAATTATTACAATTGCTGAATACATAGCGAAATAATTATCACATTTATTAACTAAATTAATAATTTGCAATTATGCAAATAACAGTTATCCAAGAACATTCAAAAGCCATCTCTTTAAAGTTAATGATGACATTGTCAATTAGAACGACATTCTAGTAATATTTACATATCCATACCAGTGTAAATTTTACTACACGTAATTTGCCGTGTAAAGACAGAAAAAGTGGGGATAGCCCACTTAGATAGATATTTGTGAATTATTTACCGATGGCCTTAACCCTTATCCGGGCAACTCATTTTACTTACGTAACCGGGCAAGTCGGGTCCGTTGGGCCCACCACTGTTCTTGAATGTACTATTCATATTTACCCATATATTTCTAATATTATTTTTTTATTTTTTATTAAAGTTAAATTTAAATTGTCTAGATTAAGAAAAAGGTGCTACTATTGTATGCGGTCTACCTCGAGGGTGCGATCTACCTGAAGGATTTGCACAAGATAATGAAATGCAAGAAAACTTTTGCAGAAAAAATATTTATTCACAAGTAATAAACATTTGGAGCCAAATAAAAACTTAATTAATAAATTAATAAAAACTTTTGTAAATCTATCAGGCCGTTTTATTTGAAAAGAGGGGTTGATGTTTACGCATACACTGGAAAAAGATTACGGTGTTGTTGCCTTTCATTATTGTGTGAAAACCCTTCTGAGAAAAGATTATGGTAATTAACAGCTCATGTATAAAATACCGACAAAAACAATCTTTACAAAATGAATAAAACGCATAAGTCAGAAGAATATTATTATTTTACTTTTAGAAATTAATACTTTGTCATATCAATTGATTATTTTAGTTGGGACTAAGCCACAAGATTGGCTTATTCCCAACTAGAATAGCAAATTGATATGACAAATTAAATTATTATTAAGTACCGTAATTTCGGGTGACTTTGACCCACTTTCGAAGTTTAAATGTAGATTTCAGTTTTTTGAATACATAAAAGTATGTTTCTTTATTTATGTGTATTTGAGTATATAACTACTATTTTAGAAAAATTACACGAAAACACAAAGAAGCGCTTCCTGTATTATAAAAAAAAATAAAAATGTGGTGTGCAAAGTCACCCGCTAGTGTCCGGTGACTTTGTCTCAAGCTACATTTTATATTTATTCTCTGTGATTATTATTATTTGGGCTAAAGTGACCCTACCAGATGAATCAGAAACAAACATTTTGTTAGGTGAAAAAACTTATTTAAATTTCAAACAAAGATAAACTAAAACTAACATGAAACTTTACATAGGACCCTAGGTTAACAAAAAAATATCTTTTCTTAACAAAAAATGAACAAAAAAACGATTTACAAGCTTTTTTTTAAATCTTGAAAGAAATATCGGATATCTCCAAGTTCCAATGGCTCAGTGAAATCAACATTAGCCAAGTGGTAGGATTTTCTTACGGGGACTTCGGGCCATTGCCATAAACTTCTTTCACCCAGTACCATTACTTGCACCCAACCGTAACAGTTATTACTACCTCTTACAAATCCATCGAATTTTCCTGGAAAGCTGTCAAAGTAGTCAGATACAATTACGAAGTCTTCAACTCCAATGGAAAGCTTATCTGCAAGTTAATAAACCCTGCAGTTGTTACAAGGCCAAAAGCAAATTTAAAATCAGTATTTACTTACTTTAATTTAATATAGAAGCAACCAATGACCAAAATCCAACAATCAACAAACTGGGACAAAGTCACCCGAAAACCGTTAAATTTTGTAGCACCTTACAAAATAATATCCGACTGTCTAACTGTCTATGTTTAGACTGAAATAACGATGCACAGAGGTTAAGAATTCACATATTTTCAATATGCCACTATGCAATTAATCTTGCTCTTGGAAGTATTATTGGTTGCCAAGCAATTTTTGCAGTCAAAAAATCTTATGTGGAATGACCAAATTTTAGAAATTCGTTTTTTCGTAACATAACAAGTATTAGCATAATTTATTAAAATTTTCAAACAGTTCATATGGTACTGATGGTGCGGTACAATGAAATTTACTTGATAATTTATTGTACAAATGTCCTAGTTACTAAAATATCTTTTTCCCAAAATGAGCCAAAGTCACCCTGGCGGGCCAAAGTCACCCGAAATTACGGTACTAGGTTAAAAAAAATACAAATCAAAAACCATAGATTAGTTTCCGGGTCATTTTATTCTCACTATCTACTTTCACTGTAATTCAATATAATTTTAGGAGCTCAGTTGTCGACACTAACATCGATATCAAACGACTGATAGCAGATGCATTATTTATTTCAAAATATGTATAGGTACCTACCTAACAATATTATTGCATTCCAACAATAATTATCAGTTTTTAAAATTCATTTAGAATAGATATAACACCTATTTTAGGCATCTCTTTGATGTTCACATCAAAGAGATGTTAACATTATTTGTTACACGTTTAAACATTATTGTTGGATTTCCGGAATCATAAAATTATTTAGATAATCCACAAAAACATTACCTGACGGCCAGATTAACTTCTGTAACAAAGAATTAGACTTTAGGTATAAATACAAATAGAGTCCGGCGGGCCCGTGTTGCCCCTTTACGTGACTAAATTTTTTCGACGCAATAATTTCAAAAATAATAATGAATATTTTGAATAGCTCATGACTATGTTGAAGGAAACATACTTCTAAACAAATTCAGTGATGCATAAAATTTAATAAATTTTTTTTATCAGTTTATGATAAAAGAATTGGTGCCTCGGGCCCGGTTAACCCACCTTGCCCGGATAAGGGTTAATGAAAATCTGTATCATAATGAAGTTTATTACTATACAGGTATGATTAGTCCTGTCGCCAGGGGGGGTACAACGGCCTCGTTAATTCAGATGGACTTACCCAAATTTTTTTTATGTATTTTGACCCGTAGAACACGAATTTTTTGGGTAACAGTTGATCCGGATGTCGATAAGATTGTTATAGACCAAGAACTTGAGGAATCAAATAACAGCGATTTTTGGCAAAACAAAACAATATTTTGTATTTTTTGGGTCATTTTAAGCAAAAAATATTTCTACAAGTTTTTTAGTAGGATGCACAGTTTTCGAGATAAACGCGGTTGAACTTTCAAAAAATCGAAAAACTGCAATTTTTAAACCCGAATAACTTTTGATTAAAAAATAAAATAGCAATTCTGCTTAGCGCCTTTGAAAGTTCAAGTCAAATTATGTCGGTTTTGATTATTTGCATTGCTAAAAATTTATTGTGTTATTGCTAAACAAAGCTACAAACAACTAGTGCGTGAGTGATGTTTCTATGATTTCTCATTTAAAATCGAACGAGTAGGTAGAATAGGTACTAGTGCAATCAAGACTATTTCTACGTTACATGCGTTAAAACGCATGTAAAAGCACGGGAAACCCTACGTGTTTATAGCTTTGTTAAACAATAAAAAAATAAATTTTTACCAATGCAAATAATCAAAACCGATATAATTTGACTTAAACTTTCAAATGCGGTAAGCAGACTTGCTATTTTATTTTTTAATCAAAAGTTATTCGGGTTCAAAAATTGCAATTTTTCGATTTTTTTAAAGTTCAACCGCGTTTATCTCGAAAACTGTGCATCCTACGAAAAAACTTGTAGAAATATTTTTTACTTAAAATGGCCCAAAAAATACAAAATATTGTTTTGTTTTGCCAAAAATCGCTGTTATTTGATTCCTCAAGTTCTTGGTCTATAACAATCTTATCGACATCCGGATCAACTGTTACCCAAAAAATTCGTGTTCTACGGGTCAAAATACATAAAAAAAACTTGAGTAAGTCCATCTGAATTAACGAGGCCGTTGTACCCCCCCTGGCGACAGGACTAGATACATCATAATTGATATATTATAGTATGAGAATAGAAAAATAACTATTTCAAACATTATACGCAATAATTTTGGCTTCATTCCATAAAAATATTATACTTAAATTCTAACACCTTATTGAAATAGTTAATAGTATTTGTAATAGATTTTAGTAAACGAGATTAAACGGGTTTTACAGACGTTATGTATGATAAAACACACATACCATCTTCACTGCTTATGAGGCATTAGAGTGAACTAATGAAGTAAGAAGCTTCTAAGTACCAAAATGCAAGCCGGTAATATATTTAACGACAGTCTAAAACAGCGCATATAACAGGAAAATCGAGCGAAACATTGGCCGACATCCCATCCATTTGTAGGTTTCACCTCTTTGTGTTATTCCGCCATTAGCGTGACATTTCAGATTTGAGTCATTGTTAGATCCAGCGGGATAAATTGGGAAATATGCTACGTACATATACATAGAGCGTTGGATACCTGGATAACAGAACATTAATCACGGCAAATGGATTGCCAGAGACAGGTTGATTAAAGGTAGTATGTGTCCGCACTGTAAATGATTCATTTTTATATGCGATGATTTGAATTGTGCCATTAGAGATGCAGGTAATAATGTACTGCATTTTGCCTCTGTAATACCAAAAGGGTAAAATATTTCCTTTTTATATATTTATACGCACAACAGGGCATTAAGACTTAAGGCATTTTTATAAAACATAGTCGGACATAATCCCACTCAAATGAACAATAAAAGGAGCAAACCGGAGCATGATAATTCGTTAGACGAAGAGGAAGCATTTAAGAAAAGTAAGTCAGCAATAAGAACACCTCCCCAAAAAGACGACAAAGAAAAACAATAAATGGATGAAATAAAGAAAATATTAGCAGAATTGAAGCAGAAGATTAAAACAGAAATAAATAACTTAAAAACAGAAATGAAGGAAGAAAATAAGGAGACCAGAAGTGATACAAAAAGAAGAGATAAAACAAAATAATAAAGAAATAAATAATATAAAACTAGAAATCCAAAAAGAAAAATGAATGGACTAATGAAAGACAAAACTTGATAGAAGAAAATGAAATGCTTAAAAAAGAAAATAAAAAGATAACAGAAGATATAAAAGAACTCCAACGAACAATAGAAATAATGGATAAAGACAAAAGGAAAAATAATTTAAATAAAGGGTTCGGAAAATGTTTTACCTAGTACTTGAACTACTTCAGAAAGAACCGGGTAATCACTGTTTTTTCCTTGGTAGCTTAAAATTTTTGTAAACTCTTTTGGAATATTGAAAATATCAAGATATAACTATGATAGAAGGAAGAAGCCCCAAATAATTACAGGAGGCTTTTGGTTTTTTTGTTTATTTTGAAGAAAAAATACTAGAGCCATAAATTAAAAGCACCTGATAAGTCCAATATATGTTTTTTTTTAGTTTTTAGTCAAATAAATGCAAACTAAGGATATTAATTGAGAAAAAATATATTAAGCAACCTTCCAGTAAACTACTGAATGACTTGAATTTTTGAGATATTATTTTTTCATCAAATGAATTTAAAAAATGCTTGTGAAATGAAAAAATACATCGACTTATTGCGAACAAGACTTTTATTGGCACAATAATAAAAATATTACAATTTTAAACATTTTTGTTTGTAACCACCCTGGAAATATTTAAAATAAAATAACAAGTATTCAAGGTTTCAACTTTACAACGATAGTGTTTTCTAAAATTAACCATCAATATAAAAATCCTAGAGGAGGTATAAACTGGCAGATTTTGTAACCCTTTTTTAAGGACAAAATATAAGCCGCCTATACAAGTATTAAGATTTCCAAGCTATTTTGTGATTATATATTCCAATATATTTTGAATCCAAGCTATTCCATGAATATCTATAATCTGTACAACCAAAATTTCAAGTTATATGCATTTCATGCACAATTTTATAAAAATATGCAAAATATAACATTTTTGCATTTTCTATGCATAATATGCAAAATATGGAAGATGCATATTTGCCTAAGTCTATTGGAGGCAAACATACAAATAAAAAAGTATGAAATATGCGCATAAATATGCAGTATTTTATGCAAAAATATGTAGTATTTTATGCAAAATATGCATATTTATTTAAAAAAATGCATGAAAATATTTACAATATTTTTTTATTTACAAAAATACTTACAATATTATAAATACATAACATATATAATTATTTTAACATATAAATATTATTTTGAATTGTGGTAACAATAGATTATCAAATGATGTTCAAAATTTTTTAATAAAAACTTATGGCTTCTATCCGAATACATATATATTTGTAAATAGAAAAACTTCTTTCGACATCAACTGATGTAACTGGGGCATTTTTCAAATTTACTATAATAGATGGTTCTAAATTAAGTGGTTCGGAAAATCTCCCAGCTAGTACTTGAACCGCTTCAGAAAGAACCTGGTAACCACTATTTTTTCCATGGTTACTTTAAATATTTGAAAAATAGTACCTTTAACGTTTTGACACAATGACTCAAATTCTTTTATTAAAACTGTATTTTCTAACAATGATAATTTGGAGGATTCTAATTGAGTTATAGTTTTCTGGACAAAACTATAATTGCGTGACAGTTGCTGTTGGTGGATGTTATTTTGAAATGCTTGCTTAGCTTTCAATAAAGATTGGCAACTATCATCCGTTAAAAGGTTAATTATTTTTTTAAATCAACAAAATGATCAGCATAGAAATTAACTGTTTCCAACCATGTTCCCCAACGTGTTAAAATGGGTTGCGGTGGCAGTGGAACAGCAGGAAGCATATCTCTGTAACATTGTATTCTTACAGGTGATTTCAGGAATACCTTTTTTACGCTCGCTATTAAACTGTTAACTAGTGGCAATTTTTTTCTTATCTCTTTCGCAACTCTGTTTATTTCATGCGCTAAACAAGTGGCATGTATTAAGTTTGGATAAAATATTTTTAAATTTTCTCCTACTGTCACCATATATGGTGCGGCATCAGATAAAATAAGCAATAATTTATCATTAGGCACAGTAGCAGGAAGAAAAAAGTTTGCTAATGCTTCTTGTAGAAACCGTGATATTGTTAGAGCGTTGGTTTTTTCCACTTGCTTACAGGAAATTAAATACGATTTTGAAAAGGTTTCATCGCTAAGTACACCAATCAATAAGTGCACAATATATCTTCCTGACGAGTCAGTGGTCTCATCCACACATGTGTAAAAGTAATTATTACCTATTTCGCCTTTTATGTTGTGGATAACTGAGGAGTAAAACAAATTGACATTATTTCTCTTTAGAGTTCGTTCACTGGGAATGTTTTGTTTACAATAATTTTTTTAAAAAGAACTAAAGCTTTCGTTAGATAATTTTGAAAGCGGTATATTAGAAGATACTAATACACAACCTAAGTCTTCGTTAAAAGTTTCTTGTTCGGCTTGTTTTTTAGAACTTGCATGAAAGCACTTGGACACTGAAGGTTGATATTTTTTACCAGATGTGGTTTTACTTTTTTAGCTAAATGTTTCGCTGCTCTGACATGCTGATCTTTTGAAATTTTTTTTTCACATGAAATCTAAAAAAGAAGATAAATTAATATTCTATAGTTGTACCTATTTTTAAAATCAAATATTGAAGAAATAAACTAAAAATGAACCGTTTTTGCATAACAATTAAAATATCTAAATTAAATCAAATAAAGATCGGTGTAGTAATCTTGAAAATGTCAAGAAATGACTGTGCAAGAAGGAAGAACCCCCAAATATTTACAAGAGGCTCTTGGTCTTTTCTGTTTACATTTAAAGAAAAAATACTGTGAGCATAAATTAAAAGCACTTAATTAATTAAGTCCAACATATTATATGTTTTTGTTTTTAGCAAAATTAAAGCAAACTATGCTATTGTCGGAAAAAAATGTTAGCGACCTTTCAATAGATTATTGAATGATTTGAATTTTAAATAGGTATCCTTTTTTTTATCGCAAGGAATTTAAAAAATGCTTGAAAAAAGAAAAAATACATCGATTTATGTATGTACTTACGGTTTAGGCACAACATGAGCAATAAACTTTATCCATATCCATAGATAGCTCTTTGTAAGGTTTTATCCAAGTTGAAACATTGTTTATTTTTGTCATTCTCAAATCACAATAATTATTCACAATTAGAAATACACGTTGTTTACGCCTTCAATTTTACAATAAAAGTGAAATTGACCGTCAAAATAAAAATTTTTACCTAGAGACATAAACTGGCACACACAAACCCTTAATTCCAGGACAAAACGTGAGAAAATTATAAGCCGCTGTCTTTTATTAGTTACTATATATAACCAAAAATTTGAATACCAAGTGATTATAAAACAAAATTAAATATTGGAATTTTCATGCTATCTGTAAGTTTGAATATAAAAATATATAGCTAACACCAAATTTTAAAATTGTATGCACTTTATGCTCACTTTTATAAAAATATGCAAAATTTGACATTTTTGCATTTTTTATGCATTATACGCGAAATATGCACTTTGCATATTTGCCTAAGTCTAAATTATAATATTCTGTTAAAAATTAAAAATTATATTTAAACTTTTTTTCTGTTTCAGAAATTATACGATACTTTTTGTGATTAGTGTATATATATATATTCATTTTATGGCATTAAATTTATAAAAAATACCTCGATTCGAATCGACCGTTAACAATAAATGTCTTTATACCCGTTCAAACTAGACACGAGTACTTTATATTCAGCATCAAAGCCAAACTTTTCCAAGAGTCCATTCTATTCCCTTTTATTTCTGATTTTTTCCATAAATATCACTCGGGTTAAGGTTACGCATATTGAATAATTCAAAGAGAAAGCACACTTAAAAATATGCGGGCCTTTTTTTCCCGACAAAATTCTTTTCCCCTACAACACGGCTTTACTAACACTGAACTATTCACGAATTTTTCGCATGGAAAACTGTAAATTTGACCGTTATAGGGAACAGGGACGCTGTCTGAATATTTTCTTTTTTTATACATTTTTTGTACTAGGTATTTTATTTAGTCGTTTGAAGTTTTGGGAGTATTATCACTTAAGTTTCTCAATTTTAACGGGAAATAAAAATATCGGAAAAGAAATGAAAATCAGAGAAAAACAGTCATTAGACCAATAATGATATATGCGGCAGAAACACGATCTGAGACAGAGAGGACAAAAAATTGCTCGAAATAGCGGAAATAAAAACCCTTCGAAAAATCGATGGTAAGAGACTATGGGACAGAGCTAGAGGTACATATATACGACGGAGATGCAAGGTGGAGAAAATTAATAACTGGGTAGAATAAACAGAAGAGTAGAATGGAATGGCCACATAAGCCGAATTACAACTAATAGGGTAGTAAAGACAGCGAGAGGAGGTTCCCCAATAGGAAGACGATCAGTGGAGAGACCACGAAAATGATGGAAAAACAACTTTCTGCAGGCACATTGAAAAAACAGACAGAGTCATGTCCATACAAAAAGAAGAAGAATAAGAAGTTTCCCGATTCTACTTACCAGAAATATAATTGGCAATAATAATGCTTATTATTCAACGCAGGTTGTCGATCCTGATTCTGGGATTCGTACCAAAATATTAAGAGGTTGTTGCGGCAAGGTCACAGACAAGACCATTCTGTCGGATATTTTGCTGAGTGTTACTTCAAAAAAAAATTCCTGCTAATATGGAGAGGTTGCACTAATTATCTCATCTACACCGGAATTATATCCACCAGCATACTAAGGTAGGTTGATATACATATGTTTTGATTCATATTTATCTACTTATTTTGTTTTAGCAACCTATATCTTCTTTCCGCAAAAATAAATTTTAAATGTAGCAGCAATATGCATGTCTACAAAAACCCAACTACTGCGCTTATAAACTCAACTATAGCGGTAGTTTTAATGTGTTTCTTAAGGGCATAGGCGCAAAACGTCGCTTGTCAAAATGTTCTATGTGTTTTAAATGTATTAATTTTTTTAGAATGCTGAGAAACTAATAAGAATTATTGAAAAGTTTAAACGCAGAATGAAAGATTACATTATAACTGAGGGCCAAAAGTCCCTGAAAACTTATATAATCTTTATTTTAATAAGTTACAGAGGTAAAAATTAAAGAGAAAATTTAGTGTGCCTTTTATTTGCAAATATTTCATTCACAAGAAACTTTGTATTTATTCTAAGGGACTTTCGGCCCTCGGCAATAACGTAATATTTCATTTTGCGTTTAAATTTTTCAAAAATATTTATTAGTGTTCTCAGGATTCGAAAAAAATAAATAGATTTAAAACACATTGAAAATTTTGACAGGTGACATTGTGCGTGTTTCCGCTTAAATGAATTTGGACTATTTAACAATATTAATATTATGATGTAACATCAAAAACCTGTTGATAATTAAAACTATTTTATTACATTTGATATTATTATGATTATTTCATTCATAGGAGATTCTGACCAATAAAAAGCTACAGAAATCAAAATTAAACTGATTATTTTTTAATGATTTTAACTTCCAATCGTATAGTAAGATATTTGATCACATGTTTAATTCTGTCCAATCAGATTAAAATTATACTGAGAATTATCTACTGTAGAAAATTACCAATACAATTTTTTTAAGTAGATTGTTTCTGTTTAATGGCAACCAGTTTCCTGGTTTTGACAACTGTCACATTTAAAAAATATCCATAATATACGTATTAAAAAATGATCTTACGAATATTACACGACAGTAAGAACAAATAAGAAAATAATGCTTCATTTTTATTCAAATTTGTTGTGATTGGGCAATAGCCACTCGAGCCCTGCGGGCTCTCGTGTCTATTGCCAGAAAAAAAATTTTCGAAAAACTGTAGCATTATTTTCAATTTATTCTCACTCTCTTGTGATATTATACCCGATAATTTTTGATAATTTCCCGTCGTCAAGTATATTACGTCAGATGCCCTTCGTTGCTATGAAAAAATACATTCAGTGACATTAATGACAATTAATGTTTTAAAAATTATAAAAGTGATGACTTTCAACCGTCAAATCTTTATAACAGCTGTGTGTTTAATTGTACTAATTTGTACTTACATAAGAAAAGTACAATATATTTTTGGTTTTGAACAGTTTTATTCATGAAATAATCGCAACAAATTGCACTTGATCTCTAAAATTAATATAGAATTTTTGCCCTCGTGACACTTTGACATAATTTAACTGGCCTTCGGCTCGTGAAATTAAAACTGTCAAAATGTCACTCGGAAAAAATTCAATAATTTTAGAGCTCTTGTGCAATTACTACTGATTATTTCATTCATAGGAGATTCTGACCAATAGAAAGCTACAGAAATAAAAATTAAACTGATTATTTCATTCATAGGAGATTCTGACCAATAGAAAGCTACAGAAATCTGAATTCAATCGATAATTTTTGATAATCTCCCGTCGCTAAGTATATTACGTCAGATGCCCTTCGTTGCTACGAAAAAATACATTCAGTGACATTAATGGAAATTAATATTTTAAAAATTATAAAAGTGATGACTTTCAATCGTCAAATATTTATAAAAACTGTGTGTTTAATGGTACTTGCATAAATAAATTACAATAAAATTTTGGTTTTGAACAGTTTTATTCATGAAATAATCGCAACAAATTGCACTCGACCTCTGAAATTAATATAGAATTTTTGCTCTCGTGACACTTTGACATAATTTCACTAGCCTTCGGCTCGTGAAATTAAAACTGTCAAAGTGTCACTCGGGAAAAATTCAATAATTTCAGAGCTCTTGTGCAATTACTACTGATTATTTCATTCATAGGAGATTCTGACCAATAGAAAGCTACAGATATGCAAATTAAGGTGATAATTTTTGATAATCTCCCGTCGTTAAGCATATTACGTCAGATGTCCTTCGTTGTTACGAAAAAATACAGTCAGTGACATTAATGACAAATGTTTTAAAAATTATAAAAGTGATGACTTTCAACCGTCAAATCTTTATAACAACTGTGTTTAATTGTACTAATTTGTACTTACATAAGAAAATTACAATATATTTTTGGTTTTGAACAGTTTTATTCATGAAATAATCGCAACAAATTGCACTTGATCTCTAAAATTAATATAGAATTTTTGCCCTCGTGACACTTTGACATAATTTCACTGGCCTTCGGCTCGTGAAATTAAAACTGTCAAAATGTCACTCGGGAAAAATTCAATAATTTTAGAGCTCTTGTGCAATTACTACTGATTATTTCATTCATAGGAGATTCTGACCAATAGAAAGCTACAGAAATAAAAATTAAACTGAAAATTCCACACCTGTAATTTTGAACCAATCAAAATACGTTATTTTGACAGATCACAATGGCAACGGAGGTATTTTATCGGAAATTTTTTGCTCGTGGGGTACCCAACAGCGAATTATAGTGGACATTTTTTGACGTTTACAATAACAGAACATTTTTGACAGACTGGTTTTTATTTGTTTACATAATTTAGTTTTGATTCATTTTCTATCACTTGTAGTTACTCAAAACTTATGTAAAATTGAAGAATATACTATTTTCTATCTTGAAATGGTATTCCCATGCAACTACAATGAGTAGAAATTACGAATTTGAAAGCCTAAATAATTGCTGACAAAGCTATGGCGCGCTATTAATCTGTTCATGCAGCTTTGGATTTTCAAATGCAAATTTGGTGTGGAATTTTCTTACCGAATACCACGCGAAGTCAAATTAATATCCGGAAAGTTTTTTTTGATCATGAATATTTTTAGAAAATTTCCCTCGTCTGCGTCTCGGGAAATTTTCAAAATATTCATGATCTCAAAAAAATTTCCGGAAATAATTTGACCTCTAGTGGTATTACTAGTGATAATTTTTGATAATATCCGTCGTCAAGTATATTACGTCAGATGCCCTTCGTTGCTACGAAAAAATTCATTTAGTGACATTAATGACAATTATTACTGATTTAAAAGTTATAAAAGCACTTTCAATCGTGAAATATTTATAACAACTGTGTGTTTAACTGTAGTAATTTGTACTTACATAAATAAATTACAATAAAATTTTGGTTTTGAACAGTTTTATTCATGAAATAATTGCAGAAAATTGCACTCGATCTCTAAAATTTTTATCGAATTTTTTCCCTCGTGCCACTTTGACATATTTTCACTCCACTTCGGGTCGTGAAATTAAAACTGTCAAAGTGTCACTCGGGAAAAATTTGATAATTTTAGAGCTCTTGTGCAGTTACTACTGATTATTTCATTCATAGGAGATTCTGACCAATAGAAAGCTACAGAAATAAAACTTAAACTGATAATTTTTGATAATATCCCGTCGTCAAGTATATTACGTCAGATGCCCTTTGTTGCTACAAAAAATACATTCAGTGACATTAATGACAATTAATGGTTTAAACATTATAAAAGTGATGACTTTCAACCGTCAAATATTTATAACAAATGTGTGTTTAATTGTACTAATTTGTACTTACATAAATAAATTACAATAAAATTTTGGTTTTGAACAGTTTTACTCATGAAATAATCGCAAGAAATTGCACTCGATCTCTAAAATTATTATCGAATTTTTGCCCTCGTGACACCTTGACATAATTTCACTCCCCTTCGGGTCGTGAAATTAAAACTGTCAAAGTGTCACTCGGGAAAAATTCGATAATTTTAGAGCTTTTGTGCAATTACTACTGATAATATACTATGTTATTAGTTGGTTCTATTTTTAATAAATAAAATTAATAAAATAAAACAGCGAATTCAAATCGCGTATTTGTTAAATTAAATTCGCATTTCCATTAAACGCGAAATCTGTTTAATGAAAATATTTACCGAAATTTTATAGAAATTATATTTTGAGACCTTTTTACACCAGGCCAGTCCTGTACAAAGCACATGAAAATAGAGCAGATTGGGCGTGCAGTACGGCTAGGATGTAGCTACATGTTTATGTTTATATTAGTGGCAGCCAGTCTTGTTTTAAGGTGTTTTTACTGCAAATTGGAATGGGGTTTATTAAAATTACGTCCCTGGTGGTTGTCTAGTTATGTTTTTATTATCACTATGTTTTCACAACCCTTTAAAGCGAATGTAGGAACTACCGAAAACAACTAAATTCTTTCTTTAGGTTACTGTCTTAGAAGGTTGTGTTAATATTGTCCTGAAGCTGTTTTTTTGTGGTATATTATACAATTTACTATTTTATTAGAAAATAAGCCACAACTTAATTTAAATGACGTTTTATTGACGTTTCGACTTCCACTTTGGTGGTCGTTCGAAATACAAAATATTAATAAATTAAACAAATTTTGGTGTTTAGTAAAAAAATTGTCTAATAATTTAATTTAATTTGACTCTTTCATATCGGCAATTCAGACATATTATAAATATGTATATTATACATTTTAAAGTATAATATAAGTTTGTGAAAATACTTCGTGGTAAAGTTTTTTATGAAAGAATTATCTTATATGAATGTGAATGAGTCAGATTAAATTAAATCTTATTAGAAGAATGTTTTTACTAAGCAACAACATTTTTGTTTAATTTAGTATTATTTTGTTTTTTGATAACGACGTCCGAGTTGGAAGTCTAAACGTCAATAAAATCTTTTTTTAAGTTAAATTGTGGCTTATTTTCTATTTAGAATAATAAAGAGATAGGTTTCTTTAAATATTATAATATCTAAAATTAAAAATGGTGTTTTTGATGTCTCGAATTTCCTAAACCTGTTGTCCGATTTAAGTGATCTTTTAATATATTATAGCCTTATTCTTTAAAAATATCGCTGTAATAGTATTGTTGCTAAACAGTTAAATTTTCATTGTACGCCGGGTGTACCAATCAAACTGTGTTTTTTTCTCAAAGTTCTCATCACCCTGTGGAAGATTCTAGCATTTATAAAATACTGAAATTAAAATCCAACAATAACCTCATGTTTGTTCAACATTTTGGTTTTTTATTCATTCGCTTACACTAGACCATAAAAAAGTTAGGTACCTTAACAACTAGCCATGATTTTCAAAAATACAGGGTGTTTTTAAATAAGTATGGCAAACTTTAAGGGGTAATTCTGCATGAAAAAATAATGACAGTTTGCTTTATAAACGGTATATCCGCAAATGCTTCGTTTCCGTGATATTGGGTGTTGAAATTTTTCTTACAAACTGACGATTTATTTATTGCTTTTAAACCGTTGCGATATGCAAATGAAGTTTGGTGGGTTTTAAGACGTAGGTATTGCACATTTCTTGACATACAATTAAAAATTTAATAGTCACCATAGGCGCGCATACGGGTAATATGATGGCTCATATTACCCGCATGCGCGTCAATGGTGAATATTAAATTCTTACTTGTATGCCAAAAAATGTACTAAAATATAGGGTGTTCCATTTAAGAAAACTCAGAAAATACTCATTCCGAGTTTCGACCCACCCTGTGTACTAAAATTAAAAATTTAGCTATACTAATAATTCTTAACAATAGCAGACTATATATTGAAAATCGATTGAGCATAAAAATAGAAATTTTGATCTCAAACTACTACAATTCTACAGGGTGTCAAAGTTGCTACGAAATGAATAAAAAACGTAATTATCTTTTAAACTACCCTGTATAATATTAGAAAACCTCATATTTTAAGAAAGAAGAAATCAAGGAGAATCCAAAAATGTGAAAATATATAGGGCGTCCCATTCAAAAAAACAAAGTTATAAGCAACTTCCGGTATATAACTGGAAGTATCAAATAGATGAAAATGTTTTCATTAAATATATCAGTCTTCAAAACCCCTTCATTCCAATTTTCATGATTCGGTTGCCTTTAGTTCTCGAGATATTTTTAATAGGCCCTTTATCTGCCTCACCCTATATAACTCGGGCCATAGGCCCTCTGTATATACACCATTGACCTCAAGCGTTATTATCCCTATAATACCCTTGGTACCTTAATAACTATTATATTATAAGATTATGATATATGATAACATTAATTAATTATTGAATATTATAATACTATAATTATTATTATAATATTATAATATTACTAACATAGAATCATCATTTTCATCATAATATTGAGGGTTACGGATAACGCCAGGATGTTTAAAAAATATTCTGAGGTGAGGTGAATTATTCCGTTTACTATTTATTATCTGGCTGTATTGAGATAAAGCATGTTCTAATAGTCTAAAATTACCAATGTATTGTTTTTTACAAATTATGTTTTTAGTTGCTATATATATGCAACTTGCTTTAGGTTTAATGCTCTCTGTATGACAAACTTGTTACAAAATGGGCACGACAATAGAAAGAGATGAGAAACACAAGAAAGAATAGATATAAAACAACAAAAAGGAATCAGGGGAGAGAACAACTTTCCACAAAAAAACGGCACCATTGTTTTTAAATTTTTTAAATCTAAAAAAGACAAAAATGAGATATTTAATAGTGTATTAATAGTTAACTGCACAGCAATGGGCAGATTTAGGAAAGCAAATAATGATAGAACCTATAGAACCTGTTATCTCTGCAATATGCTAAGCAGTGGAAGAGTAATCCAAACAAAATATACTTGTTCTTCAAACCCATACTTGAATCCTGCCAAGCAGCTTTGCGATGTAGACTATAGCTGTTCCTGTTCTACAGCACCAGATATTACAACAACTTCATCTCCTAGTGTCACAATCAATAACAATATAACGAGTGATTCCACGGAAGAAGGGATAATATCAAGTGCTGTAGTGACCACCGTGAGAAATCATAATGAAGATATTAACTATAGTAGTATAGTAGAACCCCTCTAATCCGCCCTCGGAAGGTCCGACGCTCCGGGTAATCCGACCTGCCCGCATGCCCCGGCAAATTCCTTCAGTGCCTGCTCGCAATTCTTTCAGTGTTATTTCGAACCTTGTGGTGTGTACATATGTTTTCAAAATGTCCGCGAAACGTAAACACATTACTCTTTTGTTAAGTGAAAAACTTGCAGTGCTTCAAAGGCTGGATAAAGGTGAACCACTACAAAAAATTGCCAAGGAACTGAACGTAGGCGTTACAACAATTAAGGATTGGAGAAAAAATCGGAAAGACATTGAATCACATACAATGACGATAGATGGAGAAAACGCTCTTAAGAATCGAAAAACATTAAAAAAGCCTAAACTTGAACTGCTTAATAGTGCATTATGGATGTGGTTCAGCCAAGAAAGAAGGAAGGGAACCAATCATAAAAGAAAAGGCAATAATTTTGCACAAAAAACTAGAAGTCGGAAGTGAGTTTAAAGCTAGTGAAGGCTGGATTGATCGCTAGAAAACCCGTCATGGTATCCGGTTTATCTCAATTTGTGGTGAAAAATTATCTGCTGATGCTGAGGCGGCTAACGAGTTTTCGGTGAAGTTTCAAGAAATCGTAAAAGAAAATGAACTGTTACCTTGCCAAGTCTATAACATAGACGAGACAGGCCTAAATTACAAAATGCTTCCCAGTAAAACCTTAAGTGCGCCAAATGAAACCGTAGCGGGAACGAAACTCTTAAAAGATAGGTTAACTGTTGATCCTTGTAGCAATGCCGATGGTACACACAAGCTTTCCCTGTTTGTTATAGGCAAATCTAAGAAGCCCAGGGCTTTCAAAAACATCAATTTATCATCATTGTCGGTTTATTACCGCAATCAAAAATCTGCTTGGATGGACTGCAATCTTTTCAAATCGTGGTTTAGAGGGGTTCCACTGTACATCAAATACTAAGACAACAGAAAATATAACAAACGCATCAGATAATGATATGAGTTCAAGCACAGAACCTGAACTAACGACGTCCTCTACTATAACCTCTAAAACGAAATGACAAGTTATTGGGGGCACAATGAAAATTAGGGTCATGGCTATAAAAACAACAAGAGTGTGTGTACTTTGTACGCACGTAAGAAGGTATACTTCTATTTTTATGATTTCAAAGAAACAAATATATTTTGAACATTTTAATTACATTTCATTTAAATATTAAACAAATTTTAATACCTAAAATAATACCAAAAATTAAAAATAACGGTAATACTTCATTTTTTTATGAACTGGAGCGTCCCCGCAATTGCAAAAAAGTTATACTATAATTTTTTCATGGGCTATGGCTTTTCGATTTTTTGCTGTATTTTCGTCAAATTTTAAAATCACTAAAAATGGTAAATTCTCGAAAAATAATGTTAATCCGTAATTTTTTGACGAACTGGAGCGACCCAACAATTGCTTTTCCCTTAAGGAATCGTAGCAAATCTAAAAAACGTCAGATTTTCTACACAATTTTAATATAAGTATAACTTCTAACGTGCGTACAAAGTACACTCGCATTCTTTTTTCTTTATTATTAAGTCCAAAAATATATATAAAAACTATTTAAAAAGTCCAACTATAAACTCACTTTTGTCTCTGTTCTCACAACTTTTAAAACACAACTTAACAACCATAACCATAATAAAAATGACAACAAAACATTCTTTGACCACAGCCGCCATATTGGATAATTTTTGACATGTCATTGTAATACCCAATCAGAGCAAACGTATAACGTATTTGCTCGTAGCACCAACAATTTTTGATGAATTCGCGCACATTTAAATTCACCCCCATTCGCGCCTAAAGAAGTATAACTTCAAAAATAATATTGTGTGGGACTGATTAACCTTCCACCCGAAATAAAGATTTATTAGATCAGTTAATAAACGTTTTTAAGCATCTCTCTGTATAAAGAGGAAGCAACAGCAAATCAAATTTGTGATAAATTAGCTTCGTTAGTTGCAAGGGTGAGTGATCGGTCGCATATATTAAATTTACGTCTCACAAAATTCCAATTTGGATTCCAGGTGATCTTGACGTTTCGGATGTTGATGCCTTCCCAAAAACAATTTTAACTGGCACAATTCGTTCAACGGGTCAAATGTTTTAGTACTTTATTTATTACAGGGTGGCAAACTTTAGACAAACACAAGCATAAATTACATAGGCCAACGATGAAAAAACTTTTTGATAAGATTACCTCTATGTTATGTATTTTAGTGTGCTGAGTACGAAAATCATATTAAAAATGCTGTATCACCCACCATTCTTTCACAATTTAACATTTAAAATCGCATAATTACCTTTGAAACCAAGATGACTACTAAGGAAAAAGAAACTTATATTGCATTCAAGAAAGTTGTAACCAAGTTTTTAGGTAATGTGAATGACCCTAAATACGAGCTTATAGTAGCTAATTTATTAGATAAGTTTTTTAAGATTTTAGATAAGATTTAAGATTTGGAATATCTAATGAGCTTAAAAATCCACTTTTTGCATAACCTTCTTGACTTTTTTCCTGAAAATCTGGGTAATGTCAGTGAAGAACAAGGCGAACAATTCCACTAGGATACCGAGGTGATGGAGAAACGATACCAGGGACGTTAGAACACCAATATGATGAGTGATTACTGTTGGTCACTTAATCGGGAACAACAGAGTGCCTCGCATAGGTGAAAAAACTACTTCAGAAGTTTTACATAAAAAAGAGATAGAAAATACAATAGCATTGACTCTTGAAATGGTTGTACAGACCTATACTATTACAAGATAAGAATTAGATAAAAGGTATTATTCTAATAATGTATCATTTTAATGTATTTCGGTATTTTGTCTTTTTCAAATTATTATAATGTAGAATAAACCAGTGTCATATTGTGGGAAAACTATGGGTGATACATAAAATCTAATTTCAGATTATTTTTTAGCGCCAAAAAATACATAGGATTTACATAAATTTCTAAGAAAAGTTTTATAAATATTTTTTTGTTGGCCTGTGTTATTAGTATTTTTGGGTTTCACATTTTAAAACTACACGAATAGATTCGTTTTATTGTAAACATATCAAGACTGTAACATATTTTCTTTGTCTAATTGTTATGATATGGAGGAAATTAATTTCTAAACATTAAGACTGTTGTTAAAAATATTTGTTTATATTGACATGGATATTCAGATGCTCAGCTGTACTTCATCTTCATATCTACATCTATATTTTGTTTGTATAAACTAACAAGAATAAAGAAAACCGCTAAACGTCGTAAAAATGAGTGGCCCATACAATATTCCAGCTATAAAAGAGCTGATATGAATATTACGTGGCGCAAAAATGTATTTTCATTTTGATGCAAAACAAAATTATAGTTTGATTTTGAAAGATTTTTCCATACCTACATATTTGTTATATTTAAAATAAAACGCGCCCCAAAAGAGCCTCAAACTGCAAACTTTATTAAAGTTACTATTTCTGGCGCCTTTTACTTCAAATATAGCAAATACTATGGAAAAATCTTTCAAAATAAAACTACAATTTTATTTTCATCAAAATGAAAATACATTTTTGCGCCACTTAATGTTCATATCAGCTCTTTTGTAGTTGTAATATTGTGCGCGCCACTAATTTCTACAGCGTTTAGCGGTTTTTTATTATTGTGTCAGAAGTTTTTTAAAGTTTTTTATAAATTAAATGTATAAACTTGAATGGAATGTTTCTCGATTACACATTAGGCGTTAAAAATACCTTTTGTCGCATTATCGCCCAAATCGGCTAGTGGTTACGACATTATAGAGCAATCCAAGTTCATATCCCAGCCAACCCAATATTTATTTTTCAATATAATTCTTTGTGTACATCGAATGCACACTAGATTTTTTTCTATTCGGAATAGATAAAAAAAAATATTGGGATGGCTGGAAAATGAACTAGGATTGCCCGATCAAGTTTAGCATCATAACCACTATAAACTCGGTGATAATGAATTACACTTTGGGCTCGATAACTTCTAAACGGTTTAACCGATTTTGAAGACTAAACATGAGTTTGACAAGTATATACAAGTAGTGTCTGACGCACCCAAGGGCAAATATGATATGTGGAGGTATTATAGGATTTACGGAGCTTAAAAAGCCGATTTTCCAATAGGAAATGAATTTGATCATACTTAACTTAAAATAGCTCAACCCTTCA
Organism: Diabrotica virgifera virgifera; assembly: GCF_917563875.1. Classification (NCBI taxonomy): domain Eukaryota; kingdom Metazoa; phylum Arthropoda; class Insecta; order Coleoptera; family Chrysomelidae; genus Diabrotica; species Diabrotica virgifera. Next base: position 209,431,280 of record NC_065450.1, read on the forward strand.
TCTTCTTCTTCTTCTTCTTCTTCTTCTTCTTCTTCTTGTTCTTTTTGTATAGACATGACTCTGTCTGTTTTTTCAATGTGCCTCTAGTAAGATGTCGGTCGTTCCATCGTTTTCGTGGTCTTACCACTGATCGTCTTTCTATTGGCGAACCGTCTCTCGCTGTCCTGACTGCCCTATTTGTTGTCAATCGGCTTATGTGGTCATTCCATTCTATTCTTATGTTTCTTACTCAGTTATTAATGTTATACACCTTGCATCTCCGTCGTATATCTGTACTTCTAGCTCTGTCCCATAGAGTCTTACCATCGATTTTTCGAATGGTTTCCATCTCCGCTGTCTCGAGCAATATTTTGTCCTCTCTGTGTCGGGTCGTGTTTCTGCCGCATATATCATTATTGGTCTGATGACTGTTTTGTAAATTCTGCTTTTCATTTCTTTTCCGATATTTTTATTTCTCCATAGTGTGTCATTCAGGCAACCTGCGGCTCTGTTTGCTGTATTCACTTGATCTTCCACTTCTGTTTCGAGCCTTCCGTAGCTAGATGGTGTGAGGCCTAGGTATTTAAACTCCATCACTTGTTCTATTATCTGACCTTCCAGCTACAATTTACATCTCATTGGATCTGCTGTTATAACCATGCATTTTTTCTTTTGTGAGGAAATTAACATGTTGAATTTTCTGGCGATTATGTTGAATTGCTTCAGCATACGTTGTAAATCATCTTCACTTTGAGAGATCGTATTGCATCGTCCGCATAGCAGATTATTTTTGTTGTTTCTCTCCCATTTGGTATCCTTTTTTAATACTTACTTTTTGTATTATTTCGTTCATGATCAGGTTAAACAATAAAGAACTCAAGGAATCCCCTGTCTTATCCCATTGCCGGCTTCAATTGGGTCAGTAAGTTCATCTTCTACTGTTACTTTTATTGTGTTGTTCTGGTAGATGTTTTCGATCGTTTTAATTATTCCTAGAGGTACCTCTCTCGAGTATAACAAATGGATACCGTCCTTTAATGTGACCCTGTCAAATGCTTTCTTAAGGTCCACGAAACATAAATATGCCGGTTTGTTTTATTCCAACGATTTCTCTTGAACTTGCCTCATTATAAATAGCTCAACTCATAACTTAAAATTTCGATTTTTCCAGATATGAGATATACATCGTTAAACTCGCCTGGAGTCCTCCTACAAACGATCAGTTATTGGCTTAGCTGCTAATTCGTAGGTGGAAACTTTGAGTAATTGTCGAAAAACCAACATTTTAAAAGTTTAATTTTTCAGTTTTTCGACTATAGTGAGCTGTGTGTATATCCGATCCTGACCGCTTAGGCACCATTTGAAAGATAAACTCAATGGGTACCGATTTGGTGTATTTACAGTTTTCCTATCTCTCTTTGAACTTAACATATATTCACCCAAAAATATGTTATATTGTACCTACCCAGTGCTATAGCTGTCTTATGAGTGGTTAAAAGTCACAAACTACACCAGTTCTGAATCGGCCCTGACCCCTCTTGAAACATAGAAAAAAATTCACATCTGTGTAACTTTTCCACATCCTTACATACATACCCACAAACATTCTCCCCTTTTTAAATAAAAATTGAGTACAATTTCTGAGCTCGGTAACTTTTGAATGGTATAACCCATATTTAAAATTAGACAAGCGTTGGAAAGGTGATGATTGATGATCAATACAATCAGAAGCCGGTAGAGATTGAACTAAGATTTTTGAAATTTTTGGGAGTCTTGGGGACGAGAACGAAAAACAGACCAAAAATGGGGAGGGCCATAAAACCCACACCCTTGGACCAAAATAGATGGTTAATATATGAATTGACGGGTTTTTCCTAAACTTTAAGATGGGAGTGGACTTATTTTTCAATTTGGCCATATTGGCAGAATCGAAAACTTTGCTTATATATTATATATCACTGGCGAAAACTACCGATATCTGTGATATGATTTTATTTACTACTTTTTAATTCTATTACAAATGTTATGTGATACAACAATTTTTTAATGTAGGCGATTGTTTAATAAGGTTTTAAAACTTTTTAAACCTAAGACTTGTTAAGACAATCATTTTTTATTGCCAATTTCATGGTTTAATATATTTCCAATTTTTTATGGTTTTCTCTCATTATTTTTTCAATATGTAGTCAATTTTTAAGCTTCTTATTGACTTTCCTGCTACTGAAAGCTCTTTTGAAAAGACATAATCATATTATCTCTGATCCCTATTCCAATGTTTGATATTTTATATGAAATTTATTGTTTTGGATTATATTTTTTTCAGAGTATGACTTTTTTCTAATTTGAAAACTCGATTACTTAATAGTCCAGTGAAAAAAAACTTAATGATGTCCTCATGATTAGGCCTATTAATTGAATAGCGCAATTAACAAATAAAATTGTCGCAGTCCCAATCCCTAAAACACAACAAAGACCCATCAGTTGTACAATATTAGCTGTACGGAATACTCAATATGTTTCTTTCAAAAGAATATCCAATTTTAAAAAGGCAAATTGGGAAGACTTCACCAAATAACTGGATGAAAAATTACTAAAAATTTTACTAGCACCAGAAAACTATGTATAAAATTTTTGTAGATCTTGTAAAACAGACATCTAGAAGACATATTCCAAGAGGTTGCTGGACGGAATAAACCGCAGGCCTTAATGACAATTACAAAACGTTATTGCATCAATACCAACAACCATATGACAATGGTACGTTCTCTGATGAAACTATGGAGCTTGGTGAACATCTAATGCAACCAATATCTGACTTTCTAACCGGATGAAGTAACTTGTCGGACGAATTAAAGATGGTAGAAAATAGTGTCAAAAAGGTAATGAAAATAATACACATTATAATCCAATAATACATATTACAATCCATTTACTTATGAAGAATTTCTAGCATCCATTTCTGTATAAAAAGTAGGTAAAACAGCAGGCTTGGATGATATTATAATAAAACAGATTAAAAATTTGACAGATTAAAATTTAAAAATGACAATTTTAAAGGTTCAAAAACACAACAAAAAAAATATAATTTTTGAAATTACGAAGTATCTAAATTCAAGATCAAACCTTCTTCTATCAGTTCCACATGAGAATTTGTGGCACGTTTTGTATTAAAACATTTTTTTAATTGTTAACGAAGCACATATTAGAGGACAGGTGATCGGGCTGCATTAATAGTATGGTGTAGTTAGACCCAAACCCAGACATCCAAAGTGAAAGTTATCATCCTCCAACACCAAATTGTTCTATATGGTCCACATAATGTTCAGAAAAAAGTTACACCATTTTGAGCGTCGGGTTTGGGGGGGGGGAGAGGGGGAAAAATCTGCAAATTTTGTAGTTTTTAGGTTTTTCGTCAATATTTCTAAAACTAAGCGGTTTAGCATGAACAACCTTCTACACAAAATTGTTCTACATTAAATTTGAAATAAAAAAGGCCCTATGTATAACCCTTCTAAAATCAACGGTTCCAAAGTTACGGAGGTAGTATAGTATAATTGGTCCAAAAAAAGGCCTAACCCAGACATCCAAAGTAAAAGTTTTCCTGCAACACCAAATTGTTCTATATGGCCCACATATTGTTCAATAAAAATTTACACCATTTTGAGCGTCCGGTTCGGGAGGGAAATGGGGGAGAAATCGGTAAATTAGTAGTTTTTTTAAGTTTTTCGTCAATATTTCTAAAACTATGCTTTAGCGTAAGGAATGTTTTATAGAAAAATATTCTACATAAAAATTAAAACAAAAAAGGTTCTATACATAATTGTTATAAAATCAACGGTTCCAGAGTTACGGAGGGTGAAAATGGAGGTTTTCGATACTTTTTATATTTACCCATTTCTCCCCCTCTCCCCCCCAAACCCGACGCTCAAAATGGTGTAACTTTTTTCTGAACATTATGTGGACCATACAGAACAATTTGGTGTTGGAGGATTACTTTCACTTTGGATGTCTGGGTTTTTGGTATAGTTATATCATAAATATTGCCCAAAAAATATAAAAAGTATCGAAAACCTCGAATTTTCACCCTCCGTAACTCTGGAATCGTTGATTTTATAACAATTATGTTTAGAACATTTTTTGTTTTAAATTTCATGTAGATCATTTTCGTATATAAAATTGTTTACGCTAAAGCATAGTTTTAGAAATATTGACGAAAAACTTAAAAAAACTACTAATTTACCGGATTCTCTCCCATCTCCCTCCCAAACCGGACGCTCAAAATGGTGTAACTTTTTACTGAACAATATGTGGACCATATAGAACATTTTGGTGTTGGAGGTAAACTTTTACTTTGGATGTTTGGGTTAGGTGTTTTTTTGGACCAGTTATACTTTACTACCGCCGTAACTTTGGAACCGCATAGTTTTAGAAATATTGGCGAAAAACTTAAAAAACTACGAATTTACCGATTTCTCCCCCCTCTCCCCCCAAACCCGACGCTCAAAATGGTGTGACTTTTTTCTGGACATTGTGTGGACCATATAGAACAATTTGGTGTTGAAGGATAACTTTCACTTTGGATGTCTGGGTTATGCCATCTTTTGGATCAACTACATTATACTAAGGCTATGGGTACATAATTCGCAAATATTTTACGGGTATCCCTACTTTTTCTGTCTTTACACGGCAAATTACGTGTAGTAAAATTCACATTGGTATGGATATGTAAACATTACTAGAATGTCATTCTACTTGAAAATGTATTTTCAAGTAAATTTATAAATTTATAAATGTATTTATAAAATTAATTTAAAGAGATGGCTTTAGAATTTTCTTGGATAACTGTTATTTTTATAATTGCAAATTATTAATTCAGCTAATAAATGTGATAATTTTTTTACTAACTATGTATTCAGTGATTGTAATAGTTTATATGTACCTACAACAAAAACTAATACTCAATCGAGAAAAGAGGAAAGTGTTAAAGTGATTTTTTATAATATATTGTTAATATGGAACGCTTACAATTTTGAACATCTTTAACAACAAAATACTTGGATCACAGAATATATTATCCTGATGTATTCTCTGCTTGGATCTTCCACAAATAATACACAATAAATAACTTTTTATTAAGTTCACGTCTTAAATCAATTATTTATCAAATACACTATATATCAATAATATTTAATCAATAACTCAAAATATTCCCGATGCAACGTCAAATATTTAAAATTGTCACTGATTGTCAGTGTCTGACAATATATGCTGACAATATTATATTCGGCTGAGTGCGTTGTAAAACAAAGATAGATTTGGAAAATATTACCACGACATTGTGTTCATTTTTTTCGAATCCTGAAAAAACCAATAAATATTTTTGAAAAATTTAAACGCAGAATGAAATACTAAATTATTACCGAGGGCTGAAAGTCCCTTAGAATAAATAAAAAGTTTATTTTGAATGAGATATTTGAAATTAAAAATCACACTAAATTTTCTCTTAGATTTTCACCCCTGTAACTTATTAAAATAAACAGTATAGAAGTTTTCAGGGACTTTCGGCCCTCGATAATAACGTAGTCTTTCATTCTGCGTTTAAATATTTCAAAAATACTTATTTTTTTTTTTTCAGGATTCGAAAAAAATGAATCCCCACTTGAATAGCATTGAAGCCGAAAATACGTACCGATCCTCTTAACAACTAAAAAACAATGTTTTAGAATGAAATAATCCCAAATTACTTATCGGTAGCTGATAAAATAAGGTTTGAGCTTTAAATGATGCGCTTCGGAGTTTCAAAAATATTTTTTATTTGTGTTGTTGAACCTTGAACATCGTCATTTTTCCATTTTTCTCAGTTTTAAATTGTTTATAACTTGAAAATGATTAACTTTAGAGAAAAATTACAAAATACCTTTTTTGTTCCCATTGATACAAGTAATCTAAAATAATGTCTACCCGGGCCAAAAAAATTGATTTGTATAATTTGTTTAATTTTTTTTAATAAATGTAGCAATACCTTCGAAATTATGGCATATAGGTATAGAGAATATAACATGAAAAATAATCAGTATTTCTTAAAGACTTCAAAACGCAAAAAATTTACAGAATGTTCCATGTGAAATAAGAAAGTTCATTAGATTTCCAGAAAAACGGAAGATCTGACAACAATTTAATTACCACTATAATATCGATCGCATTAGAAAATCCTTACCCAACAAACTCTATAAAAATTGATCAAGCCATTTCCGAGATAATTGAGGGTTTCCATACATAAAACTTACTCTGCATAGCTAGTTGACTGGACTATGCCGACGTAGGAATAAAGACGCGCCCGTTGTATTAATTCAAAAACCCATAAAATATTCCGTTGTTATCATCGACAGCGTGGAGGTAGATTATTATTAGCTTATTAATTATTTCACGGAAGACGGAATCCCATAATAGCGAAAATGTGCAGATAAATGAAAGGAAATTAATAGAGTAAATCCGCGAAGAAAGCGTTCGGAAAATCAATTGAAAATCCAGTTTTAGCGTTCCATCTTTACAACGAGCGAAGAACAATAAGTCGAAATTAATAACAATTTGGTTTGGTCCTATTATGAGGAGCTACCGTTTCATTATTATTTGATGAATGCTTTCAGGAAGTCGTGGGTAATTTTACAAGTTTTGATTTTAATATTTAATTTACTAATTTTCTTAACTCTACAAGTCTTAAGACTACTTAAATACAAGCCTTAAAACGTATGAATTATACATATATTGCTAAAAACATATGTAATGTTGGTGAATAAGTCCCGGGCCTAACTAGTAAAACAACATTTTTTGCAAAAATTATCCCAGAGAACAGTGGTTCTCGCCAGTGGCGCACACCCCGCTACATGCTACACTATATACAGGGTGATTGATTAGTAGGGTAAAGCTAAATAGCTCCGCTATAGTAATAGAGAGCAATAAAAGTTAATAACAAAAATTTTAGCCACCTTTGAGATTCACATTACAAAATTCCTTAGAATGTTACAGGGTGTTCGATAACACAGTGGCAGACCTAACTTTTGTTTTTTTAAATAGAACACCCTATATTTTACTTTATATTCGAAATCCTGTTAACTTCTCCATCACAAAAATATAAAGGTTTGCAATGTTATACACGGTATTTACAAAGTTATAACCAATTTTGTATGAAAATCGTAACAAGTTCAACTCCCTGTATAAATAAAAATAAGCACAAGAGCAATGGTTTATTAATGCCATATTTTTTTATTTATTGTCAAAATTTTTAAGAATTATTGATATTGCTAATTTTCTTTATATCAAATACAGGGTGAGTCAAAACGCAAGTACATTATTTTCTCAGTAATGTTAAATGGAACACCCTGTATTTTATATCATTATTGAAAATTAACATTAACGTACTTTAATTTTTATATAACATTCCCTATGCCCAAATTTATTAGTTTTCGAGATATTTCATTTTTCCGAGCAAATTATTTTAGGTGTTTAAATTTATCTAAATTTAAATAAGCCATAACACTGTAGCAAATAAAGAAATAAAAATAATCTATTAGTAACACATTTTACAAACAAAAACCCAACCACTACATGCAACATTTTTGAAACAATTAAAAACTATGTTTTTATGTAAATGCAACAAATAAACAAAGAAAATTAGTAATAAATTTTACAAAAAAACACACAAACACAAAATACAATATTTTGTGAAGACAATTAAACACTACTTTTGTATGTAAATGTAACAATGTAACAAATAAAGAACGAAACATAATTTATCAGTAATACATTTTGCAAAAAAACATGTTTGAAAAAATTAGAAGCTACTTTTAATAAAATATTTTTAATATTTAATTACATAAGGTGTTCAAAATTATCTCCTAACACATTTATGTACGCCTAAAAACAATCATTAAATGAGCTACTTACTCTACCGAGCATTTGTAAATTAACACATCGAAATACACTTTGTATTCTATTTTTAATCTCATCCCTTGTTGTTGGAGGTATTTTGTAAACTTCATTATTAACGTAACCCCAAAAAAATCAGTCCAGTTTATTAAATTCTGGTGATTTGTGTGGCCACGCTACTGGTCCATTGAAAAATGAAAATATCTCGAAAACTAATAAGTTTAGACGTAGGAAATGTTATCTAAAAATTAAAGTACGGTAATGGTAATTTTCAGTAGTGATATAAAATACAGGGTGTTCCATTTAAAATTACTGAGAACATAATGTAATTGCGTTCTGACTCACCCTGTATTTGATATAAAGAAAATTAGCAATATCGACCATTCTTGAAAATTTTGACAATACATTAAAAAATATGGCATTAATAAACCATTGTTGTTTTGCTTTTTTTTATTTATACAGGGAGTTGAACTTGTTACGATTTTTAAATAAAATTGGTTATAACTTTGTAAATACCCTATATAACAGAACAAACCTTTATATTTTTGTGATGAAAAAGTTAACAGGATTTCGAATTTAAAATAAAATATAGGGTGTTCTATTTAAAAAAAAACAAAAGTTTGGTCTGCCACTGTGTTATCGAACACCCTGTAACATTCTAACTAATTTTATAATGTGAAGCTCAAAGGTGGCTAAAATTTTTGTTATTAACTTTTATTGCTATCTATTAGTATAGCGGAGCTATTGAGCTTTACCCTACTAAACAATCACCCTGTATACGGGAAGTTTTCGATTCGGACAACTTGACTGAATTGAAAACTGGGCCATATACCTTAAAGTTTAGGAAAGGACCCGCCAATCCATATCTTAACCGTCCATTTTGGTCCAAGAGTGTGGGTTTTACGGTCCTCCCCATTTGGGGTCGGTTTTTTGTTCTCGTTCCCAAAACTCCAAAATATTTCTAAAATTAAGTCCGGCATCTGCGGTTTCCGATAGTATCTTTCGGTTGTAATATTTTATATCGATTTTCCCTCATTATATATCCCAAAATATACATTTTCCGCTGTTTAACAGTCTTTAGCAGTTCTCTATTGTAACGATATGATGCCACGGCAAGCGATGAGCTGATCTACCAGAGACGACCGGAGGAGTGTCCGTGTTGGCGCATTCCTTCTTCATAGCACCGCTGGGAGAAACCGAAGGAGAGGGCATCGAGAGCATATTTAAGACGAACCAGGAGAATGAGAAAATCAGTCGTTGCTAGCGTGTTGAACTAGCAATGGCTCGATTGTCAGAGATGCACCGTATCTTGAGGTAGTAGCGAGGAACAAGCGACTGCGTGTCGCTGTTCAGCCGTGCCTCATTGAAGTGAAATGCGGTGTCTCCGCATATTTTACCCTAATCCTAAAAAAAATGAAATCAGGTTTTTCTTAAAATTAAAAGTAGCATTTTTTTTCTATAAAACATTTTCTTTCTTTTACCCTATACTTTAAAAGAAACCTGATTTAAAAGCTAAATATCAAATTTTTGCACTGAAGTTTTGTGATTAAATTTTGAAATTCAGGAATCTGCGCCTTTTACTTTAAACAATTCATAACTTTTATTATAATGAGACAGAAAGATTAAAAGAGATTTCATTGTCTTCAGAAAGGTAAGAAATATATACTGTAAAAATTTCAGAAAAAAATATTAAAACGAAACAGAGTTATTAAACGCAAAAAATATGGTTTAATTTTTTTTTATTTTTACGGTAAAATTACGATTTCCCCAATGTTTCCCCACGTAAAATTTAAAATAAACCTAACTTTCCTTTTCAGCACTACCAAAAACATAAAGTATGACCAACATTAGCCATTCATCACACCGTGGTCATCACGCCACACAGTATCTCGAGAAATAAGCGTTTTTTTGTGGTGTGCCGCTCGTCTATAAAGTCACATAACTTTTTTCTTATTGCATATTTTAACTTGAAACTTTCTAGAAAACTCCTTCATGAATTATGTTTTATTTCTATGTTGGTTCAAATTATAAGCCAAAAAATTTGTCACTAATTTTTTTTTTAAATAAACATGAAACTAACGAAATATGACGACAAAATGTTTAAAAATTAACAACTCCTCTTATAATTTGTACACACATTTTGTACAAAGCTCATTGTTATCTTAATACTTCAGACACGATACAGTAAAATTTTCAAGAGGAAATATTTACAGCGACAAAGATACAGCGAGGTAAATATGAAAAATCCTCAAAATTGATTTTTTGCATTTTTGCATAAAATTTGATTTTTGAACATATTACACCAATTCTATATAAATATAAACTTCATATGCAGATTCAACGACCTCGAAAACATAAAGAACCACCAAAACTGGTTATTCACCTTAAATTTGGTGGTCGGTATAATGTAATTTTAGGGGTTGCTACCACTCGCCTACTATGTGTATGACAAATTTCATGTCAATCCAAGCGGTTCTTTAAAATCCGGAAGTTTTGCAATATTTTGCGAGAATAGCCATTTTCAAGACTGAATAAGTCAGGAAGTGACCCAATCAAAGTTTAAGTCCACCCTACAAGATCCTGAAGAAATTTGTCATTATTTTATTACTAAGGGGTTATTTTCAATTATTAACAATGAGCTCTAAGCGCGTATTAGGCGTCCGCCAATGGTGAGTACGAAAGGGATGCACCATTCCGGCCGTCCAATGGTGCTTAGCGCTCATTGTTAATAATTAAAACTAACCCCTTAGTAATACAATAATGGCACAGATTTCTTCAGGATCTTGTAGGCGGGAGTTTAAACTTTGATTTGGTCAATTCCTGACTTTTATAATAATCATTTTTAACCTTTATTAAGCCCTAAAAATGGCTATTTTCGCTTTTTCAAATTTTAAATCGCTTATAACTTGACAAAATTCAATTTTAGAGAAAAATCACAAGAGACCTTTTTTGCTAAGAATGAACCAAGTGATCTTAAAAAAAATTTGATCGAAGTGAAAAATTATTTTTCTGAATTTGTTTTAAAACAATGTTTTAAAAAACGGTACCGCCTGGCACCCTGTGTATTTATTATAAAGACCTCTTTTTGAGTAAGTTTGTGCAAAAAAATCGAATCAGAATAATTTACCTAACGGGGGCGACGATACAGCCTGGACTAATTAGCTTTCTGCGCTTCCAAAAATAAAAAAAGAAATATAAAACAGAAAAATGCAACATCCAATAAAGTATGTAGAGACATAAATCTTATTTTCTTATTAGAGAAATGTCTCTACGACATCCGATGAATTCCCACCGCTCAAAGAACTAAACAAACAAAATGGAGAATATAATTACACATCTCCTTCTTTGCCGTATCGTTCTTCAGTCAAATTCTTTTCCTAATTAAATTTAAATTAATACCTCTATTTTTATTTAGAACTCTTTCCCAAGGAAATCTTCTCGTAATAAGGAAAATGAAATTAATAAAGGAAATCCGCCAGGCACGGCAACGTACAAGAGGAAAATTGAAAATTGTTCTTCAGTGTTTCCAGCTCCCGTAATATTCAAGAACAATGAATCCCAATTAATAATAATTAACTTTATTGAATAATTCACTGTAATTTTAAACCTCCTTGGCTTACAGTATCTACGTCTTGGATTCGAAAACCTAATCTTTCAATCTAATGCAGTGTGATTACTTGCTATTCGTCAAAAATATCAGTTCTTCAAAGATCTACAGATTGTCCGATCTAAACGCCAGCTGAGCCAGTTTTTTAAGTCTTCTGTGATCCTATGATGGCTTAAATTAATTGGCAATTTATATTTACAACGTTTAAGTAACGTGAAACCCTCACTAGAGAAACTCTCAACGTGAATGAGTGAATACAGATAATATAATATAAATATATAACACTGTATATAGTCCCGGCATTTCGAGACCGGTTTCGCCATTTATGGCTCGTCAATCGAACTTTGCCGGACAGACGAAAGCAGATAATATTGCTTCCGTATATCGGTAGCCGTTATACAGCCAGGCAGTCACTCACATACTGGTGCACTCTGGATTAAATAGAAGCATCCTAACTTGCTTGTTTAGGTAAGAACAAGCTTTACACATTATTAGAGCGAAGATTTACACATTATTTTTATATGAAGTAAATGAAGTAAAGAAACACAGACGTACTCACAATCATTTAATTAACTTCGACAACCGGTTTCGATATCTACAATATACAGATCATCTTCAGGTCGGCGTTACAAGTGATTAAATGATGCCGTTACAAGGGATGAGTTGTAAGGTCATCAATAACATGTTTAAACGTCCATATTATGCTAGTAGGATAGTTAGGTGAGGGACTGAGTAGGCGGACATGCTTCGTAGGTCAAAACACAGTGAATTGGCATGGATCCTGGAGGCAGATGTGTTATGTGAAACAGAGATAGATGTATTAGCTATGAGAAAGACAACGTTTGGATGGAAAAGTTCGTAAATGTAGCTAAAGTGCTGATTGACTCTGTGTATGCACTTAACGATTGTAAAGGTCTTTGCTCTTAGATGTTTTTGAGCTATGGGCAAAGGTCGAAGTAAGGAAAAAGACAAATAGGAATCAGTTGTAAGATTTTATTGTTCCCAGTCGAAGGACTGAGGGATGTCAGTTCGTTTGTATTAATGTAGGTGCCTAACACTAGAAAAAATATTTTTATACTTTGTTTAAAGTAGAAAGTTGCAATTATGTTTTTCTTGTTTGGCGTCCTAAATATTTTCTAATAAATACCAGGCGCCACCTAGTGCCCTCAAAGTAGAGGGACAGATAGGTTTCTTACCTAAACAAGCGATGTAGGTTACTTCTAAATAATCCAGGGTGCACCAGTCTTTGAATGACTGCCTGGCTGTATAACGGCCACCGATATACGAAAAGAATATTCTCTGTTTTCGTATTTCCGGCAAAGTTCGACTGACGAGCCATAAATAGCGAAACGGGTCTCGAAATGGCGGGACAGACGAAGCGAAGGTGGGAATATTCCTTTTCGTATATTATTTACATATTATTTTCATACTTTGTTTATTTAAAGTAGAAAGTTGAAATTACGTATTTAATATATGACTTCTATAGATATTTTTCACTTGGTGTTATCAACTGTTGGGATATATTTAACTCTTCCATAGCGTTCTAAAACTTGCTCTTGATGCCATATGCTTTCTTTAAATCTATACATTTATCGTGGATTGCTCTAAAGTAGTAGGCCAATTTCGAAGTAGTAGACAGATTTCTACATTTGGGCTACATTAGTACCCTTTCAGACTAAGACACTGGTGTCTGACACCGGTGTCCGCCACCGGCAGCAAAGCATTGTTTTAAATGAACAACTACAGACGAGTCGCTTTGAGTGCCTGGCTGATTTTAGTGTCTCAACAATGCTTTGCTGCAATTACCACCGGTGTCAGACAACATAGCCCGAGCAGAAACACAGACGTACTCACAATCATTTAGTTAACTTCGACAACCGGTTTCGATATCACAGCAGGGAACACAAAATTTTACGAAAACCTCCAAAAAAATAAAGGAAGGGTGAAAATTTGGAAATAGGTAGTTGAAATTGTCTATTATTATATAAGAAAAAGTTTACAATTCTACATCCCCTCAATTTTACAAAAATTGGGAAATACGGGGTGAAAAATATTTTCTCGTGAGTGAAAAAATATACGTTCAAAATAGGCCCGGAATTTGATAAAATGACTAATTCTAAGCAATTTTTTTCTATAGAGTTTTTTCACTAAGTCCCATACTTTTCGAGTAATTTGCGAGTGAATATGTTCATTTTTAACAAAAAAAAAAACATATTTATGGATGGTTTTTCGCAAATAACTCAAAAAGTAAATACTCTAGCGAAAAAAATATACTTAGTAAAAATATAGCTTATAAAAAATTGAAAAAAATGGTGTACGCGTGAGGTCTGCAGACCCAGTACAAGCAGAGTTGTAGCTAATGAAATGTAGGTTCTTCTTCGTCAAATTCCAAATCGAATATTTCAATGTGAAATAACCAAAAAACAGAGCACTTTTCGGGGAAAATTCATTACAGCTTTTTAAAGTGTTTAAAAAAAGGTTTTTGTTTTTTAAAAAAATTTCTAACATTAAACATAAGTGAGTTACGCTCAAAATATTGTTGGTCCCTTTTATTTTTTGGTACAAAAATTGTGAAAATCACCCCCTAATTATCTTCCCAAATAAAATTAATCGTAACCGCTTCACAGGTTACTTTAGTTATGTATTGTTTATACAGTGCGTCCATAAAGTAACGCATAAATTCGTTATTTCGTAAACCGGTTACTTTAAGGAAAATTCCCGAAACAGGTCGATTTTTATTTTTAAATTACGGTTTTTTGGCGTATATATTATGCTAGTGACGTCATCGATCTGGGCGTGATGACGTAATCGATGATTTTTTTAAATGAGAATAGGGGTCATATGATAGCTCATTTGAAAGGGTATTCCATTCTCTATCCAATAATATAAACATTAACATAATTATTTATACAGTGTGTTCAAAAAACATTTTTTTATTAAAATAAGTGAGGCAGAAAGAACAATATAATGTAATTATTTAATTCAAAATACATTTTACTACTGTCGGTAAACAGAAAAAAATTTTATTTGACAAATAAACATTGATTTTCGCTTAAACAAAATGTTCAAACTGCCAAGCGACAGGTGGGTGGCAGTTTAACATTGAATTTAAGCAAAAAACAATATTTATTTCTCAAATAAACATTTTTTTCCTGTTTTCTAACAACAGTAAAACATATTTTGAATTAAATAAATTACGTACATTCTTCTTTTTGTCTCAATTATTTTAATTAAAAAAATGTTTTTTTGAACACCTTGTATAAATAATTAGGTTAATGTTTATATTAATGAATAAAGAATTGAATACCCTTTCAAATGAGCTATCACATGACCCCTATTCTCATTTAAAATAATCATCGATTACGTCATCGCGCCCAGATGGATGACGTCACTAGTATGATATATTTGCCAAAAAATCTGAATCTAAAAATAAAAATCGAGCCGTTTCAGGATTTTTCATTAATGTCGCTGGTTTACGAAATAATGAATTTATGCGTTACTTTATGGCCGCACTGTATTATCTATAAGTTTTATTCGTTCAAAGTGCTCAGTTTTGAAAAAAGTTGGGTTTAAAATAAAATATTCTTTTTTAATTTTGAAAAGAAAATGGAATTGTTCATGGAATTAACTTAAAAATTATTAGTAATACCAAAAATTTTAAAGAGTAATAAAATGTAGGTTTTGCTTTTCTAAATATTATTCCCTTTTTGTTTTCTTGTTATACTAAAATTGATTATTCTATGGCTGTTCAAAATTTGCCTAAACTCGTGATTAGTTACTCGTTCAAGCCATTTTAACTACAGCTTTTTCAAAAATAAGCACTTTGAACCGATGAAACTTACAGGTAATGATAAAATGTAATGATAAAAAATAAAAGGGACCAACAATATTTTGAGCGTAACTCACATACTTTTAATGTTACAAGTTTTTTAAAAAACAAAAATAATCCTTTTTTTAAACACTTTAAAAAAGTTGAAATGAATTTCCCCGAAAAGTGCTCCGTTTTTGGGTTATTTAACATTGAAATATTCGATTTGAAATTTTATGAAGAAGAACCTACTTTTTATTAGCTACA
Source organism: Diabrotica virgifera virgifera (assembly GCF_917563875.1). NCBI lineage: Eukaryota > Metazoa > Arthropoda > Insecta > Coleoptera > Chrysomelidae > Diabrotica > Diabrotica virgifera. Next base: position 209,446,867 of record NC_065450.1, read on the forward strand.
ACTCTGCTTCTATTGGGTCTACAGACCTAAAGCATACCCAATTTTTTCAGTTTTTTATAAGCTTTATTTTTACTAAGAATATTTTTTTCGCTGAAATATGTACTTACTTTTTGAGTTATCTCCGAAAAACCGTCCAAAAACATGTTTTTTTTCTGTTAAAAATGAACATATTCACTTGCAAATAACTCGAAAAGTATTGACTTAGGGAAAAAAACTCTATAGAACAAAAGTTGCTTAGAATTAGTCATTTTATCCAATTCCGGACTTATTTTGAATGTATATTTTTCACCTTCGAGAGGGGGGTATTCCCCTCTATTTTTGCAAAATGGAGGGGATGTAGAATTGTAAACTTTTTCTTATATAATAATAGACAATTTCAACTACCTATTCCCAAGTTATCATCCTTCCTTTATTTTTTTTGGGGTCAGATTGTTCTTTGATCGGGCTAACAATGTCTTAGTCTGGAAGGGAACTTATAATCAACAATGGCGCTTGCTCCTAAGAAACTAAGCGTAGACTATCAATAGTAGAATTGCAACAAATAAATTAATTAAAAATTAATTAAAAATAATAAAAAAAACAAATTAAAAATATAAAAAAATGCAACAAAAAATACAAAAAAAAAATAAAAATTTACAAAAAAAAATGAACAACCAAAACAGAGTATTATTTAGATAATAATTGTAGATAATAATGTTAGTTTGTTATGTATTTAGAGTTAGAAATACAGAAAAAATTCCTCTGATTGAAAAATCAAATTTGTTTGTTTTTAAAATAACAAAATGTCTGGCTAATTGGCTCTGCCAAGGCCATCAAATTCACTCAAAAAAAAATTAATTAAAATGTGGAAAGACCGAACAATTACAAGGAATACTAGCTTTGGTTGGTCAATGTCCTTATTTTTTTCATCCGACCCAGGAACGCAGCCAATGAAGACAGAAAGCTAAAAATATTTAGAAAATCGCCATGCCCTAACAAAGATTCAAGAAATAAGGAGGAGGCCACTCCTAGTTGACTTTTCTCCGACAAAACCAAATTCTGTTTCTGCTGCGACCTTTTTTCTGGCTACCTCCCAGTTATAATTAGGTTAAGCACTGAAGTTTTTTGTAAAAGGAATATATTAAAATACCCTAAATGAGGGTCACAATACAAAACGTTTTCGGATTAAGAAATCCATCATCAGTGTTTAAAAGCCCTAAAATTAAGTATAACCTAATTAATTTAGAGAAAAGTTAAAAATTGACAGAGGTTTTAAAAAACAATAGGCCATACTTACAAAAATTGCATGCCTGAGCCACCAAAATGCATTGGGTAAAAACCTTTTAAATATAAATGATATGGTTGTTTTACATATTTATATAAAGATCATCTAATGTTAAAGATAACCCTGGATGTTACCCAGGGCGACACAGGACTCTTCCCACGTGGTTGAAATTTTTTTTTCTTGGAGAAAACCTCACATATTGGATTTCAATGGCCAACTGACAACTGAATTCAAAAGCCCAAAACCCATGAACCCAAAATGACATTAAGAATTGTCAATGTAACCTAGTTGTATTATTACTTCAGCCACAACGTTTAAAGATTATTTTAAATGTTTAAGATAAAAAACAGTATTCAGTTTACATATATTAGAATTAAAGATGTTCGAAAAAAGATGGAAAATTTTTTTTTCTTAGAAATAATCCATTAATTAAGTATTTAAATAGGAAAATAAAAATAAAATGTTTACGTTACCAGAAGTTATGCAGTCAACAATACCAATAGGTGTTGTATTAGTGGTGTGAAATTATCAATACAATTAGACAAATAATGGGAAAGGCCTTATACGTTTGGACGTCTAGGAACACAAAATAGTATGTAATGAGTACATGTGTGTACGATTCTAAGAGTATTAATTAAAGGATACTTGTTTGATGACTGATAACTTGTTTAGAAGTCGACCCAACATAAATTGGATAATGATGGAAAAAGTGATATGATAATTATAGAAATACTGTTTTGTTTTTTATCTGACTGAAAATGAAACTAGAGTAACTTGATGAAACTAAGTCCTCCAGAGACCTAACATCAGATTGGTTGTAAATGAAGTGATCGTAAAATACATCACATATCCTACACCATATATCCTACATCACATATACCACCACATTCATCAGATTGAGTCTCATTCCAGCCAACCTCTTCTTCTTAGTCTTATCTCATAGCTTATCGATTAGATAACTTTCCTATCATAACAACACACTACATATCTTCCATGGTTCAATATCACAACATACTCTGTCAGATTTTTCATGCTTTCCAACTCCCCCCATATTTTACGATCACTTCATTTACAATAAATTTGATGTCAGGTCTCTGGAGGACTTAGTTTCATCAAGTTACGCTAGTCTCATTTTCAGTCAGATAAAAAACAAAACAGTATTTCTATAATTATCATATCACTTTTTCCATCATTATCCAATTTATGTTGGGTCGACTTCTAAGCAAGTTATCAGTCATCAAACAATTATCCTTTAATTAAGGGTCTAGGACATTTCGCCGTGGCCGTTTCGCCGTCGCCGTTTCGCCGTCGAGCCATTTCGCCGTCGCCATTACTTGTATATAAGTTTTGAATGGTCTTCGAACGATTATATTTCGAACACTTTTGCATAATGAAGTTTTTTATTTTTGATACAGTAAAAACAATTGAAATTGAAATCCCTTTTCTCAATATTGCTTATTTCCGGGAATCTGATAATAGTCATATTTTTAATACTGTAAATATTTTATTTTTCAAGCGAAAACAATGTATAGTTGAATACGAAAATATAACTTGGTTTAACTACCAACATCAGCATTTTATTTACACTGACATTTAGTATTAAAAAAAGTTAGTATGTTATCACGTTCTTGTAAACTTAACCAATGCCGGTATGGCGACGGCGAAATGGCCGACGACGAAGTGGCTCGACGGCGAAATGGCGACGGCGAAACGGCCAACGGCGAAGTGGCTCGACGGCGAAACGGCGACGGCGAAATGGCGACGGCGAAACGGCCGACGACGAACTGGCTCAACGGCGAAACGGCCGACGGCGAAGTGGCTCGACGGCGAAACGGCGACGGCGAAATGGCGACGGCGAAACGGCGACGGCGAAACGGCGACGGCGAAACGTCCCAGTCCGTTAATTAATACTCTTAGAATCGTACACATATGTACACACATTACATACTATTTTGTGTTCCTAGACGTCCACACGTATAAGGCCTTTCCCTTTATTTTGTCTAATTGTATTGATAATTTCACACCACTAATACAACACCTATTGGTATTGTTGACTGCATAACTTCTGGTAACGTAAACATTTTATTTTTATTTCCTATTTGAATACTTAATTAATGGATTATTTCTAAGAAAAAAATTTTTCCATCTTTTTCGAACATCTTTAATTCTAATATATGTTAATTGGATACTGTTTTTTATCTTAAACATTCAAGGTAATCTTTAAACGTTGTGACTGAAGTAATAATACAACTAGGTTACATTGACAGTTCTTAACGTCATTTTGGGTTGCTTTTGAATTTAGTTGTCAGTTGGCCATTGAAATCCAATATGTGAGGTTTTCTCAAAAAAAAAATCCAACCACGTTGGAAGAGTCCTGTGTTGCCCTGGGTAACATCCAGGCATATCTTTAACATTAGATGATCTTTATATAAATATGTAAAACAACCATATCATTTACATTTAAAGGGTTTTTACCCAATACATTTTTTTGGATCAGGCATGCAATTTTTGTAAGTATGGCCTATTGTTTTTAAAACCTCTGTCAATTTTTAACTTTTCTCTAAATTAATTAGGTTATACTTAATTTTAGGGCTTTTAAACACTGACGATGAATTCATTAATCCGAAAACGTTTTGTATTGTGACCCTTATTTAGGGTATTTTAATATATACCTTTTACAAAAAACTTGGTATTTTTGTGATTTATGGTATACAGCCAGATACAGGAAGTTTATTTTCCTCGTGGATTTTGTTTATAAAATAATTTTTTAGTGGACGAGTCCTGTATAGTTTGTTGTGGAAACATAACAAACATATTTTAAAATTTAAATTTTTAATTAAAACGCCATCGCATAAACTTTTTATGTGTACAATCCAATCCCGAACCGTTGCACCATAGAAATTATTTTGCAAATGGCTGGCAGCAGCAGAAAAACGCTGAGTGGAGTATACGGCGGTATTGCAGGCTTCAGGCTAATTTATGATAATGTAGATATTAACAGGGAAAATCAATAGGGGTTAGTGTTATTCCCTTAATATCTGGCGGTAGTTGAGAGTTCGTGCAGTTAAATTTGGTTTTAATCGAAGAGACGCCATTGTCATATTCTGATATTCCTGTTAAGTGCTCAGCAAATGCACGCAAACGGCAATGATGCTGGTGCAAAAACCGAATCGAGATCAGTCGACCGTTTAACCTATACGATGATATTTTAACGTTGTATTGCTGTGCAATTGATTGGCAATAATCACAACAACTAGGGCTTTGGATGTCTTCTTCTATCATGATGTATTTTGTATTATTTAATTTAGTAGCCTTCTGCTTCTCTTAACTTCTTTTATGTGCTGTAGTGTAAAAATTTTTGAAGTTATACTTCTTTAAGCGCGATTGAGAGTAAAATTCCATAATACTGCGCGCATGTGCACACAGACAGTATGGCGTTTAGTTGCTATCTTTCAAGTTATGTATAAATATATCAGTGCAAGAAAAGGTGTGAAAAGAATATATTAGTGTTTTTAGTAAATATATTTATTATAATTTTTGTGTCTTTGGATTTGTCTTCCTCAGGAGTAAGATGAGTATTATTAAAACATGTTATTGTATATTTATTATACTTCACCTTGCCTGTTTGTTACCGTGACATGTCATTAGGTACGTCCGATCCGATACAGACACAGTCCTCGTAGTGTATTTGGTATAGCATTCCAGAGATCGAGATGTCTTAAGTTCGAATCCGGAGCAATCCTCTACTCTTTTTAATTTTTTTGATATTGATATTTATTAGTGTTTAAAAAAAATTAAGACAAACTGTTTAAAGTATATTTATTTTTAAGAAATCATATAATAGAAATATAACTTCTTACGTGCGTACAAAGTACACCCACATTCTTTTTGTTGTATTTGTGTCTATTTTATTTTACTATTTTTATTTCTCGATATTCCTTACAGCCTTTATAATTAGTCATAAAATTAGTCAGTCTATACAGGGTGTTTCATTGGAAAACGGAAATACCTTAACGGTAAATAGAGGTCACCGAGCTGGTTCTAGATTTACTACATTTTTTGCCCTGCCGACTTTTATAACCGAGTTACAGGGTGTTTTACCGATTTTGCCCATTTCTTTGCTAAGCCATCACTTTAGAACCACTCTGTATATTTTTTTAATATTTGGTACACATATGTCTCATTCAAAACCCAAATGTTCGACATACTAACCGTAAGAAAAATCAAGGTCCGGATTAACAAAAAATTATAAAGTAATTGTGACCTTAACACCCTGTACCTTCAAATTTTAAAAATCTGTTTGCATATTTGAAAAGGGCGCAAAAAAGTCAGTTTAATGGTTCGCTTCAATTTTTCGGCCAGACAATTTTATGACTTTAATTTTGAAATTATATTGAATTTTTTAAGAACTATTGAATTTATTAAAGTTAATGAATAAATGTTCATTTTAAAAATAATCAATATTTATTTGCCACATTGGAACGATCAAATTACTAATGACAAGAAAAATCCAGGTCCGGATTAACAAAAAAATATAAATTAATTGTGACCTTGAACCAACACCCTGTATATTGAAATTTTGAAAATTTGTCTGCGCATTTTAAAAGAGCATAAAAACTGTGATTATAAGTTCATTTTAATTTTTTCGCCGTTGATTTAATTACATAAATTTTGAAATTATATTTAAATTTTAAAGAACTCTGAGATTAAAAACCAGGTATGTATTATTAACTTTTAATAATTTAATGTTAATGAATCAATACTTATTTTAAAATACTTAATACTTATTTACTACGCTGGCTTCACGGATTCTCTGGATTTGTAGCTGTATGCACATCATTAAAAGTTAGAATTGCGAGAATTGGGATATTTTAATGATTTAGTAAAGAATTAAAAAAACAGCTATATCTAATAAAAAAAATTCGTTAAAACAATTCAATAATTTAATATAAATTAAAAATATTTGAACTATAACAGTTGCTCAAATGTCCGCCATTTTGTTCGATGCATTTCCTTGCTCGTTTTAAAAGATTTCGAATCGATTTTCTAATTACACTGGGATTGTTCTTTACTTTTCTGGCAGCTTCTTGTGACCTTGACAGAATTAATCAATATGATTTCAAAATTGCCGTAATTAAATTATCTGCGTATGACAAAAATTTGGCATGCACCTTTAACGCAGTTTTTATGCTCTTTTAAAATACGCAAACAAATTTTTAAAATTTCAATATACAGGGTGTTGTTTCAAGGTCACAGTTACTTTATATTTTTTTGTTAATCTGGACCTGAATTTTTCTTATCGTTAGTAATTGGGTCGTTCCAATGTGGTAAATAAGTATTGATTATTTTTAAAATGAGTAATTATTCATTAACTTTAATAATTTATAAATAAAATTTAATAATATCTGCTTTTTAATGTCAGAGTTCTTAAAAAATTCAATATAATTTTAAAATTAAAGTCATAAAATTGTCTGGCCGAAAAATTGAACCGAACCATTAAACTTAATTTTTTGTGCTCTTTTCAAAAATGCAAACAGATTTTCAAAATTTGAATATACAGGGTGTTGTTTTAAGGTCACAATTACTTTATAATTTTTTGTTAATCCGGACCTGGATTTTTCTTATGGTTAGTATGTCGGTCGTTTGGGTTTTGAATGAGACATATGTGCACTTAATATCAACAAAATATACAGGGTGGTTCTAAAGTTATAGCTTAGGAAATATATGGGCAAAATCGATAAAACACCCTGTAACTCGGTTATGAAAGTCGGTAGAGCAAAAAATGTAGTATATCTAGAACCGACTCAGTGACCTCTATTCACCATTAAAGTATTTCCGTTTCCCAATGAAACACCCTGTATAATTATATCGTTTAACAGTATGAAAAAGCTCCTCATACGCAAAGATTTATCCCTTCCCCTAAGACTACGTCTAGTTAAATGCTGCATTTTTCCGATCTTACTGTATGGTGTGGAGGCCTGGACGCTGACAGAGACGCCCACGAAAAAACTAGAAGCATTCGAAATGTGGGTACCGGCGCATTCTTCGTATATCCTGCACGAACATGTCACCAACATGTTAAGAGTTAATCCACAGAATCGGAAAAGAGAAAGAAATCGTGAGCATAATTAATGAAAAAATCTTGAATATGTAGGCCACATATCGAGACACGATAAGTACCGTCTACTGCAATTGATTGTCCAGGGGAAAATAAAGAGTAAGCGAGGACTAGGTAGGAGAAGACACTCGTGGCTCCAAAATCTGCGGATGTGGTTCGGGCTCACAACAGTCGAACTATTCAGCAGTGCCGCAAGCAAGATCAGAATTTCCACGTTAATAGCCAACGTTCGCAATGGACAGTAGGGTGAATCGAAAAAATAAAAGTTGGAAATGGTATATCTAATAGCGCGAAAAAGTTGCTAGTGTTATTTTTCAGCATATTAGTATTTTTAATTTTTTTTCTAAGCGAATTTTCTGCCCCCAACGACATTGAATTTTATTAAATATTTGCTATTTATATGGAAATTTCAATTTATATTATTTGGAATAAAATATATGCTCACTCGATCTAATATCAATTAAAGAAAACGTAAAATATTGTCAATTACAAATTTAAACGATATTTGTTTTTTCAGTCTCCCCAACCCCTTTGAAATGTCCCGCTTCGTGAGTCCGTGCGTGTAATTTTCACTATATGTTTGGTGCGATGCCTTACTTTGTTATTATTGTTGTTTGTAAATTAAAGATTTTTAAAATAGATAAACGAGAACCATGGGGAATAAAATCAAGATGTGCTGTGGACCGCCCCATTTTTGGGCAACCACCAAATATACCTGAAAATGTTTTACCGAAATACAAACAAGCGACGAAGTTTTGTGGTTTCAAGAGGATAAAAAATTCAGCAAGAAAGAGCCAGAATTTTCTGGTATTGCCGAACAGGTTGCAATTAAATTGGAGGAAATATCGTAAAAGGCTTTAATTCCAATAATTTAACATACAAGAATTATTCAACTTTTAAAAGCCTATCATGACAAATATATGAAACTTATGAAACCATTTAAGAACAGGCAAAATAGTGAACTCTACAAAAATAAAATTCAATGCTTTAAGAACAAAAGTAAAACTACGCGTTTCGATCTTGCAGCATACGAATGAGCGCGAATTTACATTAAATCAAAGAGGTCCCAGAAAAATGGTGATAAGCTCGATTGATAGGAAAAACAAAAACAAATATAATCAGAGAGAACAACGGTAAAAGGAGAAAGTTACCGACGCAAAGACAAAACTTTAGCTCAAGTAAAAATCAGTACCAAGTTTTATGGTCAATCGATCGTGGAAGAACACATAACACTTGTGCATGAGCCAGGGTGCAAATATTTCGGCTGTGGGTATTTGCTGTCTGGTATATCAGAAAGTATCAAATCCACTGGCTGATCCAGGGGGGGTGTCACGGGAGTCATGACCCTCCCCCCATAATTGTAAACCCACGTATCCTAGGGTTGGTAAGACTAAGTGACCTTGCATCAGAGAAAGGTAACTAAATCACCCTCAAGACCCATGACCCCCCCCCCAAACAAAGTTTCTGGATCCGCCACTGATCAAATCCAGCTATTGCATGTGACGAAACAGTCGTAAATACTGGCGTTGAAGGTGATGTAATACTGCTGTTAGAAGAAGATCTTAAAAAACCGCTTCAGTGGTTTGTATGTCTGCGATATTGAAATTATCTACTTCTTGGACATCAAAGATGTTTGCCAGTGACCAAATCAAAAAACGCGAGGGTCTTCAAACCTTCTCCTATAAAAATTTTGATTCAAACGACTACCTACTTGGAGTTAATTAACTAACAAGAATATCACCTTACAGAACCACCTGTATTCTCTAGATTTTCAGGTGACAATCTGCGAGATTTGATTAAGAATCCTAACTTAGACCCTTTTTGGGATTGAGAAATATCACTGCCACAAACAATGTGTCAAGCTGGTGACACAAGCTTCTCTAGCAGTTTGTGGAGCGTATTCGAGGGATTTATAAAAACTCGAATTGATTCCAGAAAAACTATGCCTCACTTAAATGCTAAATCGGAAGACATCTTCGAATGGAATGCGTTTACCATATTTTTTTGTAATGTTTATATACCTAATTTTGTACTTTGCTTTATATTTATTTTAGTATTAAAAAACTTGGGTGACGTCAGGGAGACGGATAAGTTAGGCTATTTTGTTATAAAAAGAATGTTTTAGTATACTTTTCTTAAGTAAAATTTTTAATTGTCTTGTGAAACAAGAAAATATTTTCCAATTTAAACCGAATTTATTTATTCAAGTTCTGTAAGGTATTAAATTTCCCTTACAAAAGAAATTCGCATATTAATGTATTTTTTCTAATTTTTAGTTGCCGTGGGCGGCAGTAAACATTTTTTTATTTCAACGCAATTTTACTAAAATACTAAATAAATATTGTGTTAGGCAACTTTTGTCAGCTATTACATTTTTGTTTCGAAATAAAAAATTTTTTTCGTCTGTTAACATTTTTTCAAAATTTTTAATTGTCTTTCTTGGGGGGGGGACAGAAGATATTTTCCAATTTCGAAAAAATTTTACCAAAATACTTAACAGTTGATTGGGCAACTTTTGTGAGGTATTACTTTCTCATCGAAAAAAAAACATTTTTTTTTTCGCCTTTTTCGTTGCACCTTAATGGACAGGACACTTGAAGAAGAAGAATGTCTATATAACATCAAACATTTGATTAATTTTTTACAACAATTCTATTTAAATTATTTTGTGTATTTTTGAGATAACTTATGGCATGATAATAATATAATTAACAACGTTAAGAAAGATCGTTCCAACACGTGATGACTAAGTAGGCTTCCAAATAGTTTCCTTAGTACACGTTGTTTGGAAGTTTGCAAACTTTAGAACTTCATAACTTTTGTCAGGTTATTTGGCTTATGATTCCTGGATAGTTAACGCAAGCTTATGTCTAATCTGCAATGTTTATTTAGAGTATAAGGTAAATTATTGAGAAGGAAATCATAACGAAAACAAATTTTGTTTCAAAATAAATATACATAGTTCTAAATATATTTTTATTTATAGATTTCACATATTTGTATGTTAGTTTGAAGAAATAAATCTGGGTGAAGTTTATTTAAATCCTCTCTACAACAAGTAATTCTGATGGTGAGGTAACATATGGTTAGATTTAAGAACAATTTAAGACGACCGTTCGAGATGGAAGCGAGTTGTGCAATAAGCCAAGACCCACCCCGGGTTAGTGCTACGAGAAGAAGAAGAAGAACAAGAAGAAGAAGAATTGTGTATTTGGATTCCCTAAGGTGTTGAAAACCCAGGCACTTTCCCACTTTTATTTAAATTAGACTTTGTAAGTAGAAAAAAATATTTCATTAAGAAATTTTTGTTAAATAATTGAAGACCCTGATGCAAGAAGGGGATAAGTAACAATATGTAAATTTTACAGGAGAAGCAAAAAAAGTTTTATTTTTTAATTTAAAATTTATGTTGTTCATGAAGTAGGGCCGAACTAATATAACAGGTATATATGATTTTGCCGCCATTTTACAGCCAAACAACAATGCTATAAAGGAAAAAAAATGTTGGTGCAATAATAGGATAAGTTTAAGCCTTTTTTGTACTGTAGTTTACAGCAGGTGCAAAAAGGGGATAAGTTACATTAAAACCCATTTTAGACGAAATACTTTATTATTAAAACCTCCATATTTTACTAAACCGTACCTCTCGTACTAGCACTATGTACTATGTTAACTCTCCAACAGTTTCTCGGTGCCTACATGACTTAGATCGCGTTCGTGGCTCGTGCAGATACCGGTACCTTCTCCAATCGCAGCAAGCCACAGGTGCAATAGTGGGACAGAATAACACACATATAAAAATTAACTCAAAATTTGGTGCAAGAATGGGATAAGTTACACATTTCTTATACTGTTCTTGCACCAGACCATACCAGGGGATAAGTAGTTTTCTCTTATAATTTCAGTATCTATTACCTATACATATCCTATACTTGCGCCAGGCAAGAACAGTTACTTTTTCAACCTAAATAAGCACCTATCTCGTTTTTGCAGAATTTGGTACTTATCCCCTTCTTGCACCAGGGTCTTCAATTGCTTTCTTGCGGATGCTGTATTCTTGCACATTGCATATGTAGACTCTCCTAATTTATTAATCTGATGATAACAGAGATGTCTAAATGCGCCTCGAGCTTTTTAAATTACAAAATATTCTCACAATTTGTGGTTTCACTTAGAGATCGTTGTTTCTAGTTTTTTACTAGATGTTTATAAAATTTTAGACAACCATGTTAATTGTTTAAAATTAAAGCTCTAAAAAAATTTTTAAAAAAAATTAAAGCTCTCATGGGTGTGCCGACAGAAGTGAAAACTTCTTATAGTATATAAATTACGAGCTCAATGCTTTTTCCCCATCCAAAAGAAGTGCTACAGCTATATTATTATAATATACGCGTTGCGTACGTTCTATGCTATCTATGTATACATACACATAATATATGTATTATTGTGTTTCAATTTATCGATCAAAGATAGAATAAATTTTTTTATTTTTTTAATATAACGCGGGCACATAAATTGGATACACCCTGTATATTGATTTGTAAATATTTATTAGAAGTTAGCTTTCACGCAAGGTGGTTTCTCCTTAATGTATTTTTCCATGAAGAATATTAAAAATATTTGTAAATAAAAGTGGAGTGAAAGTTATTTAGGATTATTATTTTTTTAAACCGATTGTTTATTACGGGAAAGGTAGAAGCCATAGGTAATTAGTTCTTAGAAAATTAAGGTAAAGAAAGTTTGGAATTTTAATCTCTTTTTTTTTAGCCCCGAGTAAATTTTGTAGAATTTCCCGAACGTAATTATTATGATGGTAGGAATATTTTTTAAAGTATGAGTGGGTTTTTCGAATGAAAAAAAGAGTGGGGAAGAAGAAATGTCTCTGATTGGTTTGGCAATTTGGAATGGGAAGGAGAGAAGGTTGAATTTTCAGATAGTTTTGAAAAGAGGGATTATTGTGTTACCGGCATTCGAGAAGAGCAGTCAAAAGTTTTCGTGAGTAGTTCAGAAGCAAGTACTGGTGGTTGTTTTCATAGTGAGAGTAGCTGAAAAGTGGAACGAGAGACAAATCAAATCGAGAAGAAATACCTCTTTGATTCTGTAAAGTCCAAGAGAGTAAGTTACAAGAATTATCGTTTTTAAAATTATTTGTGACACCAAGTAAAAAAGATACTTAGGTCTCAGGATATTATTGTTGAGAGAAAGAGAGGAGAGTGTTTTGGAGTTTATTGAACAAGTACTGGCAAAAAGAGGCCTGGTTTGTGTTTTGGAGAAATAGTTGCTGGTATCCTGCTGGATTGTTTGCTGAGAACGGAGAAGGCTTTGATTGGTAGCCTTACATAATCAACAAGGAGGAGCTGTTTGGGTCAAGAGGAGACATCATTGTGTGTGAATCAAAAAGGTCAGTCAATAACCTATGTGATAGATTTTCTTTATAATCAGAAGTTAAATTTTTTTACGTAAAAGCATATGCATTTAAGATTCCAACCTTTCAAAAATTTAATAGGATGTATTAGTAATTTGCGAATACCAAATTTGTTTGTTTAGCTTGTTTTTTATTAAGGGTATCAAGAACAAAGCGATAAATATTTGTTTGAATTAGATTAATTTATATGGTAAAGGTTTCTTTTGGACAGTTATGCCCACAGGATTTAATTGATAATTTTATAGAGCATTGCTTTTGATAATAAAGGTATTTGTGTGTGTTTATTTATGATTTTTCTATTTATTTCCTTTTCCTATTTTATCCCGATAAGGATCAACTAAGAGATACTGAAGCCACGAGTAAGGATAAGTATAACCTAAGAGAATTTAATTAAATTTTTTTTTTTTGACAAAAGGCACCCTGAGATTTTTTCTTAATATTTTTATGTATGATTTGCGTTAATTAAATAATTGATCAAATAAATAATAATTAATATAAAAGTAATAGAAAGCAGATCATAACAGTATATACGTGCGAAATTTAGTTCGGCAAAGTGATGACGGTCGCAAACTCAATATTTTTCCCCATCTAAAAAGTGCACAACGTCCCTAAAGAAGTTTCCACTTTAAAAATTTATTTCGTCAAAGAAATGACGGTCGCTAATTTAATACTTTTTCCCCATCTAAAAAGTGCACAACGTCCCTAAAGAAGTTTTCATTTTAAAAATGTATTTCTCCGAAGCGATGACGGTCGCTAATTCAACATTTATTCCTCGTCTAAAAAGTGTATAACGTCCCTAAAAAAGTTTTCGCTTCAAAAATTTATTTCGTCGAGGCAATGACGGTCGCGATGACGGTCGCTAATTCAATACTTTTTCTCCATACAAAAAGGGCACAACGTTCCTAAAAAAGTTTTCACTTCAAAAATTTATTTTGTCGAAGCAATGACGGTCGCTAATTTAATACTTTTTCCCCATCTAAAAAGTGCACAACGTCCCTAAAAACTTTTCAAATCAAAAATTTATTTCGTCAATGCGATGGCGGTCGCTAATTCAATACTTTTTCCCCATCTAAAAAGTGCACAACGTCCTTCAAGACGTGTTCACTTCTAAAATTTATTTTGTTGAAGCAATGACGGTCGCGATGACGGTCGCTACTTGAATACTTTTCCCCCATCTAAAAAGTGCACAACGTCCCTAAAGAAGTTCTCACTTCAATAATATTACTATTATTATACGTGTATTATAATAATATACGTACAAAATTTATTTCGTCGAAGCCATGACGGTCGCGAAATCAATCCTTTTCCCCATCCCAAAATAGATTTTACATTTATTTTAAATTTAAATACTTCTACACAATTTATATATACATACACATAATAAGTATACGTACAAAATTTATTTCGCCGAAGAGATGACGGTCGCGATGACGGTCGCGAAATAAATCCTTTTTCCCCATCCGAAAATAGGTTTTATATTTATTTTAAATTTAAATACCTCTACACAATTTATATATACATACACATAATATATAGCATAAGCGATGACGGTCGCAATGACGGTCGCGATGACGGTCGCGATGACGGTCACGATGACGGTCGCGAATTCAATGCTTTTTCCTCTATCCCAAAATCGCACAACGTCCCTAAAGAAGTTTTCACTTCAATGATAATAAAATAAAATAAAAAGTTACTAAGAAGATCTAAACCTCCGATGTGTTGAATCGGGTCTTAGCAGTAGTAAAAAAAATATACAAAAAAATACATAAAAAACAAAACAAAAACAAAAACAAAAACAAAACAGAGTAGAAAACTTAGTAGGAGTAATAGTTTTAAATTTAGATACTAAGCATATATTTTGTAAAAGAGAGAATTCACAACACAGTGACTGGCCAGTTGGTTGCTTAAACTAGTGCCAATAAAACACAAAAACACATACGTGTTACCTACTGTTAAATTCATTACCCTTTAAAACAATATAAAGAAACAAACGTACATTTGCTCATCTGCATTACAATTGACTCAAATTGCTTGTGAATATCATCCACAGTTCCGCCTGACAGCTTGTCTTAACGTAATTGTAATTATGCCGACTTCGAACCGCCTCCAAAACAGCCTTAGATATTTTGTTTAGTCGAGAAGCTATAATCAATTCGTTTGTGGAATCAAGCGTAGCGTGAAATTCATTCTGTCGAAAATATTAACGAAACAGTTTTGTGCCGTTGGTGAAGAGTGTGTTTCCAGGTTAGAAAAACAAGATGATCGAAATATCAACAGTCGAGCGAAACGGTCTGGCCTCGAGCTCTGTTGTCTTGAACTCACGCACGCACGTATCCTGCTAGTACGAGTTCAGGAGAATAGAGCCTGAAGAATGCCCGACATTCGATGGTTTGAGCCGGAGATAAGGAAGTTAATAGCACGCCGGGAAGGAGGAAGGATTAGACAAAGGCGTAATGCGATATACGAGGCGGTGTAGCGAACGAAAATCATGGTAAACAAATTTATGAAAGCTCTCAACGCCCAAGCATAATGAAAACACTCTAAGGACACAATATTAAATTTAAAATATTTTCTGCGGGTTTTTAAACTGAATTGTTTTGAAATAAAAATGTATTAGCCCCGTAAATGAATTTGAAATATGGCAATACCGTGTAATTTAAGGAGGCAACTCCGAATTGCATGAAAATTTTGATTTAGGTTCTACTTACCGCCCTGCTTTTACTTGGGGGTGACATGCACCCCTTCTTGGGGGTAAAAAAACATACCTTCAAGATAAGTCCGAAAATGGATAAATTGACTGACTATAAGCAACTTTTGTTCTATAGAGTTTTTTATGTAAGTCACCACTTTTCGAGTTATTTACGATTGAAAATGTGTATTTTTCGACAAAAAACTAAGTTTTCAGACGGTTTTTCTCAAATAACTCAAAAAGTCAATATTTTATCAAAAAAAAAATATTTTTAGCAAAAATGTCGCTTAGAAAAAAATGAGAAAAAAATGAGCTGTGTATTCGTGAAGTCTATAGATCCAGCAAAAGCAAATTTGTAGCTCATGAAAGATACGTTTCTATTCGTCCAATTTCAAATCGAATATTTCATCGTGGAATATCCAAAAAAAAAATGAAGCACTTTTCGGGAAAAACCCATTTAAACTTATTTAAATTCTTTGAAAAAAGCTTTATTTTAATTGTTTATAAAAGTTTCTAGAATTAAAAATAAACGAGTTACGCTCAAAATATTATAATGTTATAATATATAAGGACCCCCTTTTTTTGGTGAAAAAAAATCAATCTCCCCTCAAATTAAATTAATCGTTACCGCTTTACAAACAATTTGCTTTACTTATCTATTTTTTATATGATCTGTCAATTTCACCGATTTTAAGTGCTTATTTTTGAAAGCGTTTTAGTTAAAAGGGCTTGAACGAGTATGCAAACTTTGAACAGCCATATCTGAACCAATTTTTGTCTTACAAAAAAACTAAATGAATCTAACAAATTTATAATAGCAAAACCTACATTTTTTTCTGTTTGAGATTTTTCATATCACCAATGCGGTTTAAGTAATTTTGGAAAAAAAATTTCCAAAATTTTTTGAAATTTTTTTTATTATAAAACCAATTTTTTTTTTAAATAAGCACTTCAAAACGGGCAGACTTACAGATAATAAGATCATAATGTCAGACTTACAGATAATAAGATCATAATGAAAAATGTACATACATTTATAGTAAATGTAAAGCGGTAACGATTAATTTTATTTAGGGTGCTAAATAGAGGGAGATTTTCACAATTTGTTTTACCAAAAAAAACGGGGCCAAGTTTTTTCAGCGTAACTCGTTTATTTTTGACACTAGAGGCTTTTGTAAAAAATAAAAATGAAGCTTTTTTAAACACCTAACAAAAAATGTAAATATGTTTTTCCCGAAAATTACTTAATTTTTCGGTGATTCCATGTTAAAATATTCGATTTGGAATTAGACGAATAATAGCGTAGTTTTCATGAGGTACAGCTTTGCTTTTACTCGGTTTATAGACTTTATCGCTACACCATTTTTTTCGCTTTTTTATAAGCTACAATTTTACTAAGAACATTTTTTTTCGATAAAATATTTATTTTTTGAGCTATTTCCGAAAAAACCGTCTGAAAACGTAGATTTTTGTCAAAAAATAAACATATTCAATCGCAAAAAACTCGAAAAGTATACATAAAAAACTCTATAGAATAAAATTTGCTTATAATCAGTCAATTTATCCATTTGTGGATCTTGAAGGTATGTTTTTTCACCCACGAGGAGGGGTGACTGTCACCCCCCAAGTAAAAGCAACCAAAGGCACAAACTCAACTTTGAAGAGGAGGGTAAGTAGAACCTAAATCTAAATTTTCATGCAATTCGGAGTTGCTCCTGAAAATTACACTCCAAAACGGTCATTTACTGGGCTATATGACCTATATAGCTATATAACCTGAAGAAACACGCCGTGCGCCGTGTTAAAATGGATGAAAATTACCCAAGATAGAGAGGCATTGAAGAAGAGAATGGATGTTTAAGGCTGATTAAATAAATAGAAACATTTTGCAATGTTTTTAAATGTGTAGTACAACTTAAATTTATAAGGAAGCACCCCTGTCAGACTTCATTAGAATACAAAGATTGCAATGGGCCGGACATGTGATAAGAATGGGAGAGTATAGGCTACCAAAAAGAGCACTGAATGCTAGAATGCAGGGAAAGAGACCGGTTGGAAAGCCAAGAAAACGCTGGGAAGACACAGTAAATAGCGACGCATAAGCCCTTTTAGGAGTCCGTGTATGGATAAGAGCAGCCACATATAAAAAAGTGTGGATGCAAAATATAAAGGAGGCCAAGGTTCAATTTGGGCTGTAGTGCCATAGAAGAAAAAAAAAAGTACAACTTAACATGTACCGTAGGAGTATACAAACTATCTCTACAATTTTTTGCTTTAATTGATTTTTCCCCAATTGTACAATTAATTATTTTATTCAATTTGTGATTTGAGTCCACATCCTTTTTGTATAAGCATACTCTTATGTAAATTCTGCATAAAATGGAACTTTTCTCTTATTATGCATCTTAAAGAGAAAATATGGCCAAAGTAATTTAAACGGGTATTATTCAAAGCCACACTGTAAATTTGGCAGATAAAGGCAACGCTTTTGCATATTATCCACTTAGGCAAAATAAACTCGGCGGTGCAGTCTGCACAAATACAGAGACACTGGGCAAAAACACACACAGCGCGACACACAAAATAGACATGCTGCGGTGAGGAGGTTTAATAGAATTTGCTGTGCCTTATTGAGAAGTTTCGGGAGTGACATGGAGGGAAATTGAAGGAATTAGGGGAAGTTTGCATGGATTCCTGGGGAGTGGTTTGTTAGTGGGTTACGTTTGTAAGTTAACAATGCGACACAACTACAGATTTCGGTTGCTTTAAAGCACACTCTGATTAAAGCGGGAAGTTGGCAGTTTGATTCGACTCGAACGAGCCTAATATCAAACGGCAAACTGATAAACCAAC
The DNA here is from genome assembly GCF_917563875.1 of Diabrotica virgifera virgifera. Lineage (NCBI taxonomy): Eukaryota > Metazoa > Arthropoda > Insecta > Coleoptera > Chrysomelidae > Diabrotica > Diabrotica virgifera. The sequence continues at coordinate 209,465,216 of NC_065450.1, forward strand.
TACAGGGACATACTCAGAATTTACACTAATTAATTCTAAAATTAAAACTGTTAAAATCCATTAATTATTCATAATAGTTACTAGAGATAGGAATATCTTTCGCAAAATATATTTTTTACGTATCGGTCATATGCATTTTGCATAAATTTAATATTTTTACAAGAAATTGCATACATAATAATTTTGTGTTCACCCAATTTTGAAAAAATATGAAAACGTTGAAATATCCACGTTCGTCTGTCCGTCCGTCCGTAAACACAACTCCTCCGTCATTATACCAGGTAGAATACAACGACAAATGAGACATACATTGACAAATGAGTTATCGAATGAAATATTATAACCCAGGGATGGTAATAAAGGTGGGAAATTTAAACTAGAATTTCCGGTTTTAGAAATGCAACCAGAGGTACTGTTTTAAGGTTGCCGGAATAGGAGAAGCGATATATTATTGGACGCGCCTTAGCAAGACGAGAAGTTAAGCAGGAAACACGCCTCACGCGCTAGAGAGGTATGGAAGAAGAAAATATATCAAAAATGAATAACCATTTTCCAATTTCGTTGCAAAACGAAAATACAGCCGCATCATATTCTAGTCCAATCAGAGAGTGCCGCAAGCATCTCTAGCGGTTTCGAAACTTATTAGTCTCTCATCAGGAGGCACATATGCTGCTCCCATCTTCTTTCAAACCAAAAAACTGTCAAAACTTGTGTTGTAATTTATTGCTCAAATTCCATCACCATGACAATGCGAGTTAAGGATATTTGATTATAACGACATATTGAGATAGCTATACAGTGCATGTCTATTCTTAATTCAGATTTATTTCCAATTTACCTGTACGTGTACGTCAACTTAACAAGGAAAGTTAGGTTATGTATAGATGTTGGTGGTTGACAAAAATATTTTGACGTTTCACAATTTGACAATTCACTTTTAACTGCAGTGCCTTAAAAATTTTAAAGTACTAGTGCTTTAAAGTAGCATTTTTAACGCTCCTATGGAGTGATAAAAATGGCATTTTTAACACGGTTGTAGAAAAAAGTCTTTTTTATAATACTACGGCTTTGTTATATTACAATTATATTATATGTCCTATATATATTATACTGGACACAACATGTTTCGAAAGTATAATTAACTTATAAAATATGAATTTTTAGTAGGTGTATTAACTGTTATAATTATAATTCCAAAAACTACACTAGTAGAAAAAAGGTACTTTTTATAATACCGCGGTTGTTTAAAATGGTATATATATTTTTTATATATAAAAATTAACTTAAAAAATATAAATTTTAATTATATCAACTTGTATTTATTAAAAAAATTAAAAAAAGATACTCAACATCCACAGCCGGGATCGAACTGGAATTTCTCGATCTGCAGTCTAATGCCACTGAGCCACCATCAATTTCTAGATATCGATTTATTAACGTACTTTAAAATATTATTGCATTATTCACATTTTTAAAATAGTTTGAAATTTTAAAAAAATCGATTTATCCATACAGGATGATTGATTAGTGGGGTAAAGCTCCGTAGATCCGTTGTAGTAATAGATAGTAATAAAAGTTAATAACAAAAATTGTAGCCAACTTTGATTACAGATTGATAATCAGTAATCGTAAATTGTCAGTTTTAAACAATTCAGTCATGGCTTATTTAAAATTTAGACAGAGTTAGACCCGTTATTATCAATTTGCTCTGAAAAATAAAAATATCTCGAAAACTAATAAATTTAGACATAGGGAATGTTATACAAAAATTAAAGTACGGTAATATTATTTTTCGATAGTGAAATAAAATACAGGTTTTTCCATTTAAAATTACTGAGAAAATAATGTACTTGCGTTTTGACTCACCTTGTATTCAATATAAAGAAAATTAGCAATATCAATCATTGACAATCATTTATGAAAAGTTTGACAATAAATAAAAAAATATGGGATTAATAAACCATTGCAGTTGTGCTTATTTTTATTTATACAGGGAGTTGAATTTGTTACGATTTTCATATAAAATTGGTTATAACATTGTAAATACCCTGTATAACTTACCGAAATTTTATATTTTTGTAATGAAGAAGTTAAGAAAATTTCGAATATAAAATAAAATATAGGGTGTTCTGTTAAAAAAAACATAAGTTTGGTCTGCCACTATGTTATCTAACACCCTGTAACATTCCAACTAATTTGTAATGTGAAGCTGAAAGTTGGCTACAATTTTTGTTATTAAGTTTTATTGCTATCTATTACTATAAGGGATCTACAGAGCTTTACCACACTAATCCATCACCCTGTATAATAGCAGTTATATATTGCATTGTTAGCTAGTTCAGAGCTATTCTGAATATTTCAGGTGCCTAAGTAGCCTAGAACTATTTTTAAAATGGATTACAAAATTTGCGGAGACAGTGACACAGACCAAGCCGAGTATATAAAAACGTTTTAAAATATAAAAAGGATTTGGATCTTTATCCGGCATAACATGTTTCTGATTTCAATCTAAAAGTTTTTAGAAAATCTGTTTACAAATGAAAAAACATCGTTCGCTATCGAAAAGTGCATTTCAGACTTTATCCCTCACAAGCGACCTGCAGACCTTTTTGTTTCGACTAAAAGTCAGTCGAAGCGCACGAACGCAGCGGCTCGCCAAATTCGATTGAAGGCAACAGCAGAGCGGCCTTCCCCGTTCCCGACAACACCAAAAAGAAAACATTATTCCACCGGGATACGGTCAGGGATAAGGAAATCCCTTCGGAGAGGGCCTGTCTGCATCGTCCCGAAACTTGCCCTAGGAGAGGAAGCAATTCTGGATAGACCTGGATAAAGGGAATAAAGGAGGGATCAGTCCGAATCAATGGCCTGACAATTATAAAGCACTTAGTCGAATTCTGGATGCGGAGGGAACTCTGGAACAACTTTTTGGGGATATTGTTCGGAGTTTTAATGTATATACACAAACAAGGGCGATTGTTTGGTGTACTCCCGTTACGGGGGAGTTTGATAAGGAAAAATGATTTTAGGTGGATGGGTTTAGAAGTTTCGGGACCAGATTAATATTACTAGGATTTAATAAGTTTGGGCGCTGGATTTGATACTCTTCGGGCTCATGAATAACTATCTAGGAATTTGCTACAACGGTTTTAATTTATATTATACATTAGAGTAACTAATCTCTTTACATTTCAATATTATTAGTTACACTAGATCTTATTTGTACCAATTTATCTTTCGTTTGTCTCTGACAATAAACAGTCTTGAGCAAATATGCGCAGAGTGTATTTTGCATATTTTGTGCAATTGGTGCTCTTATTGTACTGTCGCGGTAACAATAACAATATAATCCCTTTAATGACTTTATATGAAATGGGGAAATAGAAATCTTTTTAAAGGATAGATAATATTTGGCGTTTTAGAAAAATTAGAAAGCAGTTTCTGCTTGAATAATCTTGTTTTAAGTTTGCAAAAAAATGCTTAACTGTGCTCTTAATTGGATTAAGCCATACAAGAAGCTATATGTCGACTCCGATATACAGGGTGTAACGAAAATACAGGTCATAAATTAAATCACATATTCTGAGACCAAAAATAGTTCGAATGAACCTAATTTACCTTAGTACAAATATGCACATAAAAAAAGTTACAGCCCTTTGAAGTTACAAAATGAAAATCGATTTTTTCGAATATATCGAAAACTATTAGAGATTTTTTATTGAAAATGGACATGTGGCATTCTTATGGCAGGAACATCTTAAAAAAGAGTTATAGTGAAATTTGTGAACCCCATAAAAATTTTATGGGGGTTTTGTTCCTTTTAACCCCCCCAAACTTTTCTGTACGTTCCAATTAAATAATTATTGTGGTACCATTAGGTAAATTCAATATTTCTAAAACTTTCTTGCCTCTTAGTATTTTTTCGATAAGGCAGTTTTTTCGAGTTGCGGCTTCGTTTTTAATATGTTTACATAAAAATTTTATGGGGGTTTTGTTCCTTTAAACCCCCCAAATGTTTGTGTATGTTCCTATTAAACTTTTACTGCGGTACCATTAGTTAAACACATTGTTTTTAAAACTTTTTTGCCTCTTTGTATTTTTTCGAGAAGGCACTTTTTATCGAGATATTACATCTTTTTTAATATGGTTCAAAATATACCTAAAAATGTAAATCATAAATAAATTTTCATATTATTACCCAAGTCTCCATAATCGCACTTAGCAGTATACAAATATGTGGTGGATTTGACAAATATTCAAAATATCTCGATAAAAACTGACTTTTCGAAAAAGAACTGAGAGGCAAAAAAGTTTTTAAAATATTGTGTTTAACTAATGGTACTACAAAAATAATTAAATTGGAACGTACACAAAAGTTTGGGGGGGTTTAAAGGAACAAAACCCCCATAAAATTTTATGGGGTGCCCAAATTTCACTATAATATTTTCTTAAGATAATACTACCATAAGAATACCACATGTCTATTTTCAATAAAAGATCGCTAATAGTTTTCGATATATTGGAAAAAATCGATTTTCATTTTGTAACTTCAAAGGACTGTAACTTTTTTATGTGCACATTGGTACTAAGGTAAGTTAGGTTCAATCGAACTATTTTTGGTCCAAGAATATGTGGTTAAATTTATGACCTGTATTTTTGTTACACCCTGTAGTTTACTGTTCCATTTGCAACAAAATTGTGAGATAATTTTATTTTATTTTTTAATGTTTTGCTGCTTTAAATTTGGGATTTTTTTACAATTACCTTCTCTGAATCTAAATGCAATACAGAATTAAGATATGAAGCGCAAAGAGCCCTGAGAGATTAATCTATGAAATTTATTATTTTAGAGGAGGAATTTAATAGATCAGGAAGGATCTGTTTTTAGGTGGATGTGAGAGGTGGCATTCGGATTTTTGCGGAAAAAGTTAGGTGATAACTTCGTTAATAATAATTGACTTATGTTCCATCTTAAATATGCCCGGAACATTAATAAAAAAATAAATTATTTAAAAATTTCAAAAAATTTGGTTTTTTTTTTCTAATTTCTTTGCTTATAACTTTAAAACGATTCATTTTGGAACGAAGTCGTATAGGAATAAAACAAAGATAAAACAATTTTCTATCAGATACGATTAGTTAAAATGTCTGAATTTATCACCCTTGCTGCAAAATAGCAATAAATATAAAATAAGGGGGCAAAACAAGCCTGTTTTATTCAATGTTTTTCCATCAGTTAAACTACACTTGGAACCTTCCTAATTCGCTTAGAAAATTTTTGTAATGTGCTAAAACCGTCTAACAGATTCCATTAAAATGGAGTTACTAGATTTTGCATAAAAATTTTGCAATCTAAACTTTTTTTAAAAAATTAAAAATTTTTAAAATCTTGCAAAACAAAAACTAGAACATACAAAGATTTGTCAATTTTTTTTTGCATATAAAGGAGTACTCCACCTATCTAATGCACTTTACATAATTGAAATCGGATTTTTTAAGCAGCCTCAGCAATGTTTTAAATTTATAAACAATTTTTTGGCTTATAAACAAATTAGTGCTGTGGCCAGGAGGGGATGCTACGGGCTCCTTTAATTTAGATGAACTTACCCAAGTTTTTTATGTATTTTGACCCGTAGAACACGATTTTTTTGGGTGACAGTTGGTCCGGATGTCGATAAGATTGTTATAAACAAAGAACTTGAGGAATTACATAACATCGATTTTTCGCAAAATAAAACATTTTTTGTATTTTTTGGGTAATTCTAAGCAAAAAATGTTGTCACAAGTTTTTTCGTAGAATGCATAGTTTTCCAGATAAACGCGGTGGAACTTTCAAAAAATCGAAAAATTGCAATTTTTTAACGCGAATAGCTTTTGATTAAAAATAAATTAGCAATTCTGCTGACAGCATTTGAAAGTTTAAGCCAAAGTATACCGGTTTTAATTATTTGCATTGCTAAATAGGTATTTTCATAACAAGTGCAGAAAGTCATACTTTTCCGCACGCGACTGCAGTTTGCCGAACGACGCGACGCGAAGCCGGAGTTCGGCAAGCTGTCGAGTGCGGAAAAGAGACTTTCTGCAAGAGTTAGTAACAATATTTTTTTACGAGTCTTTAAAAAATGATCAAATCTTAATCAATTAATTTAATTAATGTAATTATTTCATTCATAGGAAATTCTGACCAATAGAAAGCTACAGAAATCTGAATTAAATCGATAATTTTTGATAATCTCCCGTCGTTAAGTATATTACGTCAGATGCCCTTCGTTGCTACGAAAAAATACATTCAGTGACATTAATAACAATTAATGTTTTAAAAATTATAAAAGTGATGACTTTCAATCGTGAAATATTTATAAAAACTGTGGTTAATGGTACTTACATAAATAAATTACAATAAAATTTTGGTTTTGAACAGTTTTATTCATGAAATAATCGCAACAAATTGCACTCGACCTCTGAAATTAATATAGAGTTTTTGCTCTCGTGACACTTTGACATAATTTCACTCGCCTTCGGCTCGTGAAATTAAAACTGTCAAAGTGTCACTCGGGAAAAATTCAATAATTTCAGAGCTCTTGTGCAATTACTACTGAAATTTTTTTTCTCTGATTCTGGCTTTGGTTTAGAACTAGAACCTTTAGCCACGTAATTGTATAACTTATCACTAAGTCGGGGGAGTAATGTGTAGTGTGTGTGTGTTGAGTAAGTGTCTTGTTACTTTGCAAGGTCGACGTCATTGTCTTTGCAAAGAGACGCTAATTGTTTCCGAACGTCTGCGGTCCCTCCGGTGAGTACCGATCCCACAAGGACAGAAACTATTTTCCATTTATTAATTTATAATAAATGAAAAATTTCTGCCCGTGGTAGGATTCGAACTCCCGACCTTTCGTTTCAAAGGTGGCGCTCTTACCACTGCGCCACAGAGGGGGTTACTACTGAAAATACATACACAAATTAATTCTTTGACAAGGTTGTCAAAACCAAACTTTCAATATAATTAGTTAGCATGACGACGATCTTGGTTTCCATGATGATGATTCAAAACGACTGTTATTGTCTACCGATTTGACTTTCGAATATTATGTCAAAATTATTTTATTTCATCGAATTGTCGCGTTAATTTCATTAAAACAGGAACACAATAAGATACATTTGAAATAAAATAGTAAATAATATCTAACTATTAGTTTATTGCATTTATTATAATTATTTTAAGGCCATATTAAAATATCTACACGCGTGCGGAAAAGTAAAACGCGTGCGGAAAAGTAACCTTTCTAAACTAAAACGCATGCGCGAAAGTAGACATTTTTGCACGCTAGTAGAAAAAATTAATTTTTTTATTATTAAATAAAGCTATTTGTTTATAAGCCAAAAAATTGTTTTATAATTTTAAAACATTGCTGAGTCCCCTTAAATAATCCGATTTTAATTCTGTAAAATGTATTAGATAGGTAAAGCACCTCTTTATATGTAAAAAAATTAGCCAACTTCTACATGATCTACTTTTTGTTCAGAAAGATTTTAAAAAATTTGAACTTTTTTAAAAACATTTAGATTGCAAAATTATGCAAAATTTATTACGTCGATTTTAATGAAATTTTGTAAACCATTTAAGCAAGTTGTAGGAATTTTCTAAGCGAACTACTAAGGTTCTAAGTGCCACCAAAGGGGCTAAGAAACATTGAATAACAACAGGCGTATTTTGCCCCCTTATTTTATATTTATTGCTATATTGCAGAAAAGATAATACCTTAAGACATTTTTGACTAGTTGTATATCATACAAAATTCAATTGTCTTTATTTTATTTTTCTACGACTTTGTTCTAAAACGAATCGTTTTAAAGTTATAACCAAAGAAAGCAGAAGAAAATCGATGTTTTTCGAAATTTTTAAATATTTTAATTTTTTTATTAATGTTCCGGGCATATTTGAGAAGGAGCATAAGTCAATTATTATTACTGAAGGTGTCACCTAACTTTATCTGCAAAAATCCGAATGCCACCTCTCACATCCAAAAATAGACGTTTTTTTACAGAATAGTCCTGGTCTATTTGTTTTGTTGATATATTGATTTGTTTTGTTGGTATGTATTCTTGTTCGCATGTCGTATATTATTGAACCAATTACCCATTTACTTTGATGCCGCTTTCACATTACTCAAGAGCGTCCTGGAAGATACTTCCTGAATATAAATTGAACAGTAGTGGGGAGAGAATACATCCCTGTCTTACACCTCTGAAAATTTTTAAGCTTTCGTGGTTACGCTATTTACCTTGAAAAGGTGGGTTTTAGCCAACTCGACAACATGCCTCCACTCTTCTCTTTCTTGAGCAATCTCCATCCAGGTCTCCACGTCCATAGCTTTTAGGTCTGCTACTATATTATCTCGCCACCGGAGTCGAGGGCGTCCAGGTGGTCTTCTTCCAGTTAGGACTTCTTCTTCTTCCCATACCAGCATTACTGTTTGTTGTGAAAACCACAGTTAATATTGGTTCGCATTTATGTACAAATATCGTTTTTAAATTTGTTGGGACAATCTGTACCATCTGCTTGTAAAATTTAAGAATTTTGTTTTTACGTGTTGTGTTAGGCACAAAAGATAAAATGGACATATGGTTCCTGTTTAGCGTCTTCGGTGGTCGCAAGGGTATAAACATGTGTGGATGTGGATACGCTCTTGCTAAGTGTCATTCTTACCCTTAGCGAACTAAGAAAAACATGTGTGATGCCCTTTTTCAGGCAGAAAAGTGTAAATCAAGATATTATGCAGTCTTTACCAGAGCAGTCCTTTCTGAGGGCCCAAGGCGACTAGTTCGTATGTTGCTCTGTTTTTCTCCCGCTCGCAATAATTACCTCGCACGCTAAGTTTTACGGCGGTACCTAATGTGTATAATAAAGACTCTCTGTTTCGCTACTAAGACAATTAATCGTTAATTCCGTGCATTTGTTAAACTCGTTGTTGTCAATAAATGTTTTGTTCGCTTAACACTTTCATTTTTCGTTTGCAGAATCCTTCATATCGTGTTTATTAGCAACTATAAAACCGGACCAAATAAATCTGAGAACCAGTTGCCCTAAAAGTTCACTTGTTTGTTAATATATCTCTGCGTTGGGACATATGTCTGTGGTCCTAAAATATTCACCTATGTCCAATTAGACAAAAGGTAATAATTAAACCCTTTTCGCCACTGTTAAGGTGAGATTCAATAAAAACTCACACCATTGTTCTTTGGTCAGGATATCTGACGTTTCCTGCCCATTGGAGTCTTCTGGACTTTATTTCTTTTATTATGTTGGCATCTAGGTAAAATTCTTGGAGCTCTTTGTTAGTTCTTATCCTATATGATCCTGCTGCTTCATCAAGCACAGGCGCAAAGATCTTCCTTAGGATTTCTTTCCGAAACAGTCTCTCTTCGTGTTTGCCTTTGTTCTCGTCCACATTTCGCTGCCATACATCACTACGGGTCATATGACTGTTTTGTATATTTATATCTTTGTAGGTTTTGCTAGTTGTACATTTGTTACGATTTTATAAAATCATAAAAATCCACGAGGAAAATAAAATCCCTGTAGCTGACTGTATACCATAAATCGCAAAAAATACAGGATCCTTTGTAAAATGTATATTTAAAATACCCCAATAAGGGTTACATCACAAAACAATATCCTACATTATTCCTGTATAATAATTTGATAATATTTTGAAGCGTTTTACATGTCTGCTCAGATGGGATCAGGGATAAGACTAACTACAAGATTACTGGGGGGTCAAAATGGTCTAAAGTAGAAGGAGCAGGCACATAAAGCCACTTTGCGAACGACAGCTCGGGTTTTGTTGGTGGTGGGTCGTGGAATCGTTAGGGGGTGAGAGGGTTTAAAGAAGACTAACTACCATAACCAAATAAGCAAAGGATACTTACACAGACTATAGGACTTTTCTACTATTTAAAAATGGACGCCGTTCGAAATAAATCCTCCGGTTTATTACTGAGTACTTACTGGACATATTCTGTACTTACGGGTACCAATTGGGGGGACATTCATCGGAGATTCCTCTGTTGGGTTTAATCGGGCTACTTTATCCTCAATATTGGCTTCTATGCCAAATTCCTTTTTTCTCTCCTCTAAAACTTATACAGTTGCATTAGACATCTGGTTAATAATTTGCCAAATGTTTATACAAAATAAAATAGGTATATTTTCAAAAACATTTATTTCAAACCTCAAACTCTATTTTTTAAAACAAAAGTTTTTAAACAGGAAATTAATGATTTTAATACAGAATAAAAGATGAAAAACTGCAAATTTTTTTACATGATTTCAGTACAAAAAAATCTTCAACTTTACATTATTTTTTTTTATCAATACAACAAAATTTAACTTTGGTTAGCAGTGTATTTCAAAATAAGATTTGACCTACAAATTTCATTTGTCATTCTGCTGTCAAATGTCACTGCCAAAAATTACCATTTTGAAAGCAAAATATTTTTATAAAAAAATTTAAAATTTTACCAACTTCTAATATCCACTTGGAATTTAATCACTTTTAATTAACAATCTAAATAGTACTGTACCTTTATTAAAACGACTTGTCACACATCAACAAAGCAAACATTTTCATGTGTCAATCTACAGGTGGGTGGGGCGCAAGGTGGGGCGGGCATCACATAATACAAAGGGCCTCTGGGAAACTGGAAACTTGAACACAGGGACATAAAACAAACATCTCATCGGGACATCAATAGGGGAACAGGAACATAAAACAAACATCTGATCGGGACATCAATAGGGGAACAGGAACAGAACATTACCACACAAGGCCGGCCATCAGCTACCCAATTCATTTGTACTACCCCATATAGCACACAACGTCCGATGTACGTCCATATAACGTACATTTAAAGTCCAAACGTCCATGGACCAAAACTGGAAGTAATATGTACGTACATTACGGGACGTCCATTGGACGTTTGATTTCAACGTACATTGGACATCCATTTGTGGTCCATGGATATTTTACACAAAACGCGACTATTATATTAAGTCCCAATACAAACTAAATGAGAATCTTCTTGACAACGTTGTCGCTCTTCGCGCTATCGGTCGTGAAAGGTAGTATATCAGGTACTTTTAGGGGATTATCGCTGTTAATTATTGTTGTGGAATACTGAAGGATGGTTTATTTATGATAATTCACAGAATGGCAAACGCGCTTGTAATATACAACAACGGTACTGACTCTAAAAATAGTTTGAAACAGAAACAGAACAGAGATTAAACCTCTTTTAATGTGCATGCTTCCTAGGGCGTCATTATTTATCTGAATCTCGTCTTTATGAAAATACATCCTGTGATATATTTGTGTTTTCTGTTTATCGTGCAAGTGCAGTCGTGCATTAATGAAGTTCCTAGTTCCTATAATAAAGTATATATTATAATGAAGTTATAGTAAAGAGAAATAAAAAAGGTCTTTTGTGTAATATTTTTAAGTATCTATAAGTTTAGTATTATAAGGAACTATTTCCTATAAAGGCTTTTTGCTATGTATTCACAAAATTATGGATACTAGATTGCTTTCTGAAAAGTGCCCTACAAATGTCCATAAGACGTACATTGAATGTACATAAGGTGTACACTGAAAGCTCCAATACAACGTACAATGTACGTTTGTAGCGGACGTTCTATGGACGTCCAATTTTGTGACATTGGATGTCCATAAAACGTACTTGTGCTATCTGGGACGTATTTACATTTTCACTTCAAAAACCCAAAATTAGGGAGCGAAACTTTCTACGAATACTCTTCAATGGTCACGGAACAAACTACAAACTCTTCACTTTGTTTCACATGGCGATAATATATTATTGATGCCGGCAAGGTGGTGGCTTCTCTATGAGCTCCACCGCTGGGTCGATGTAACACCAGCCGAATTTCGTGTGGAACTGATTCTCTTCGGCGGGGTACCTAACCTTCGAGAATTCTTCTGCGTACTTGCCGCGTAATTGCAAGCTAAATTCGCCCTTGATGATGCAACTCTGCAAGTTTGGGACGTGTCCAATAATTTTTTCAAGGAGAAACAGGTACTTTCCAAACATTGTGAATATTTTGTAATACTCAGAAGCAGGGGCGGTTCAGAATTTTTATGTTAAATTGCTTCATAAAATAAATTGGAAAAATAGATATTTTTGGGGATAGGATATAAAATTAATGTTGGAATTTTTGAAGTTATACTTCTTTAGGCGCGATTGAGAGTAAAATTTCATAATACTGCGCGCATGCGCCCACAGACAGTATGGCGTTTAGTTGCTATCTTTCAAGTTATGTATAAATATATCAGTGCAAGAAAAGGTGTGAAAAGAATATATTGGTGTTTTTAGTAAATATATTTATTATAATTTTTGTGTCTTTGGATTTTTCTTCCTCAGGAGTAAGATGAGTATTATTAAAACATTTTATTGTATATTTATTATACTTCACCTTGCCTGTTTGTTACCGTGTTGTCATTAGGTACGTCCGAACCGATACAGACACAGTCCTCATAGCGTATTTGGTATAGCATTCAGCCAGAGATCGAGATGTCTTGAGTTCGAATCCGGAGCAATCCTATACTTTTTTTTTATTTTTTTGAAAGCGGTAAGCACAAAATTAGTTTGGTGTTTAAAAAAAAACAAATTGTTTAAAGTATATTTATTTTTAAGAAATCATGTAATAGAAGTATAACTTCTTACGTGCGTACAAAGTCCACACACATTCTTTTTTTTTTTTCAAACGCCACAATTTATATATAATAGCCGGATTCACTTTCATTTCAGCAAGTGCATGCCATAACTTGTTTCTAGGGACGGAGTCATATGCCTTTTCTAAGTCAACGAAGGCAATGTGGGTATCTTCATTTACACTCTTCCGTTTCTCTATAAGTTGTTGGATGACAAAAAGGTTGTTAACACGTGAGCGTCATGCCGTAAAGCCACTTTGATATTCACTTATTTTCCCTCTTGCCTCTACGTCTAATCTGCTCTTTATTATTCTACTGAATAGTATACTAATAGTACTATTAACACTAAGGCCTCTGTAATTAGACGGATTACTATGTTTCCCCTTCTTGTAGATGTTATTTAATAATATAGAATAATAATAAGATAAAAACAAATTTTTTATTTGCAAAATCTAAAATGTTCGGTTCATTTTATCTGACATCAATATTTATTATTCTACCTTTTGACCAGATTAACTTATTAAAACAATCAACTATTTTCTCCTCCCGTTTGACTGGCTCATTCCGCTGGAAGTTCTTCTCGGTAATTTTTCATTCAGACAGCAATTTCCCGAGCAGAATTAGATTAGTCCGTCTCTGTTGGCGGAGATCTAATTTAGAAACAAATTACATCTAATCTATTAAGCCATTGAGTCGACGATCTACCTACTGACAATATCACAATCAAAACAAGTATTTTTCGTAGTGAATGTACTTAATTTTAAGAATGCTATTAGATAATAATATTATGAAGAGTATAATTTTTTTTTCTGTGTTTCAAGAGGGGGTCAGGGCCGATTCAGAACCGGTGTACTTTGTGACTTCTGACCAACCATAAGCCAGCAATAGGGCTTGGTAGATACAAAATGGCATATTTTTTGGGCGTATATATCTTGGGTTCAAGAAGAGGCAGGAAAACCGTAAATACACCAAATCAATAGCGTTTCAAATGGTGCCTAAGTGCCACTAAGCGGTCAAGATCATATCTACACAGGGCTGAGTATAGCCGAAAACTGAAAAATTAAACTTTAAAAATGTTGGTTTTTCGGCAATTACTCAAAATTCAACATACGAATGGCGTCAATAACTGAGCGTTTGTAGGAGGACTTTAGACGTGTCTAACTGTGTATACCTGTCGATCGGATAGCTCAGTGCGACTAGCGGCTGACCCGCACTTCACTTCGCCGGGAGGTACGAGAGTTCAAGCCCAGCCCAGGCCATCGGAAAACAAAAAGGCTAACGCGTCAGTATAAAATTCTAAATATGAATCTGGCGCTTAGACCTGAATATGCGGGCATCTGATCGACCTATGAGGGAGCAGTACGGCAAGGGATAAGGGCTTGCGGCTCGGTGATACTCCCCCATAGATCCCTACCGAAGGGCGTTGACGCCTAAGAACGGTGTATATACATAACTGTGTATACCTCATATCTGGAAAAATTGGAATTTTTAAGTTATAGGCTTCATAATTATGATCAAATCTATTTCTTAAGGGGAAAACGGTTTTTCAAGCTCAACAATTCCTGTAATACCTTCAGTTATCATATTTGACCTTGGATGCATCAGATACTACTTGTCAATATGTTTAAAACTCATGTTTAATGATTAAATCGATTAAGCCGTTCAGAAGTTATGGACCTCCAAAAGTATAATCTATTTAACCATTATCGCCGAAATAGTTTATGTAGTTGTAGTGGTTACGACGCTAAGATTGATCATGCAATCCGAGTTCATTTGCCGGCCATAATTATTAGGATGGCTGGGATATGAACTTACACTGAACCAAAAAAGTACGTAAATATAATGAAAAAAACATTGATTCAAAAACGGGGAGCATTAATTTTCGTCCAAAGATCAGTATCATTTGTCCAATGTAAGTAGATACATTAACTAATGCTCAAAAACATTAATTTTTATGAATTAGTACGTTAATTCAATGTACTTTCTAGTTAAGAATCAATGTATGGGTACATTGAACCAATGTATCGGTACATTGAATCAATGGATCGGTACATTGAATCAATGTATCGGTACATTAATTCTTAACTAGAAAGTACATTGAATGAACGTACTAATTCATAGAAGTTAATGTTTTTGAGCATTAGTTAATGTATCTACTTACATTGGACCAACGATACTGATCTTTGGACGAAAATTAATGCTCCCCGTTTTTGAATCAATGTTTTTTTCATTATATTTACGTACTTTTTTGATTCAGTGAATGTCATCTTCATGTATATTTGTATATAACATACAAATAGTTAATAAGTAAACAAAATGACGACTTAATATCTACATAAATATTACAAATATAGGTTGAAGCAATGATTTTTTGCCGATACTCAAACTAATATTAAGTATCTATAAGTTTAAAGAAAAAAAAACATACGTTTTTAATTAACACAGACAACTGTTTATAATGTAATTTGGAAAAGCTGAATAACTAAATATAACAGAAATTGATTGTTCTTATAAAATATATAAAAATATATATTTATATTATATAAAAAATATATACCTGATATCGTGAAAATAAATACATCTACAATAACATCTCCATAAATACAACATCTCTCTGGGATTAATTATCACCACCCACACAAAAAACAAATGGTTGAATGGCAACTCTTTGATTTCAAAAATCTAATATGATCTTCGACTTCTTGCTAGGTCTTCCCGATGTAAGAATGATTACTGGAAATGTCTGATGGTATATTTTATTATATATTTGGTTGTCCATTAAGATCTTTTTTTAACCATTTTATCAGTTCGTACAAAATATCGATGTAGAACCCAAAAAAGAACTGCATGTTAGCCATCTACAATTTATATTAATAATTATTATAAAAAAATAAATCTAAATAGTGAACATAGTTGTATTTTTGGGTATCACTTTTTTTTATAGAAATATTTTAATTTATCCTGAAAAAAATTGCTAGATGTTGAGATGATTATTTTTGCTTTGATGGATACTACCGACTGCAAGAGTTAATAATATTTTTCAATTATTTACGGTTTAATCACCTAAAGATTTAATTTACTAATCTTTTATAAGATTATACCATTTAGAAATATTTTCAAATGGATCCTATTTTCTTTTACCTATGTGTCGAATTAGCTTTTGAAAAAAAAATTACAGAGAACAAAAATTAATTAATACTAGATATGCAGGATTGAATAATGAAATAGGTACTTACATTCCGTAATGTCTTCATGGGTAATCTTTTCAAATAAAAATTTATTTGTTTTATCCTTGATATGACTTTCACACCGAAGAAAGGAGATAATTCTTTCGAAATTGCTGTCCCACCCATCAATAAGTCCATTTCCATTTCCAAATGCCACTTTAAAGTCCATATCAATCTACAAAAGTGGAAATAGAAGTACAACTTTTTTTTATAGAAATCCAACAAAATAATTTATAAATAGTTAAAAATATTTGTAAATACATACCTTAGAAAAATCAACCAAATCACTAGTGCCAAACACCGCTCCTCAGAGTCTGCAGGGTGACTGTCTGCTAGGAGGCTGCAACTGTTGTCACGTGATTTTTTTAAGCCAATAAAAACACTTATAAAGTTTTAAGAAATGTATCGGTTTATGTACAAGATTATTGCTACAATGTATTGATCATTGATTCAGGTATATTACATTAATACAATGATTGCGTTACATCAAAACAATGTATCGAGTTATTAATTAAAGTCGAAAACATTGATTTAATGTTACGAAAACATTGATTCAATAAGCGAGTTCATAATTTAAAGAACACTATACATTAGTGCAACGTTTTATATTCATTAATTTAACCGCATAATCCTGATGTATAGTTTCATATATGCAATGAACAAATTATTAGTATTATGAAAAAAGTCATTGGATAGATGAAACGATTCATTGGATTAATGATTCTATTCATTATTTTTTAATGAATGGAATTACATTGTAATAATGAATATGGTCATTACTTAATGACTACGTGTTTATAGTATTAACGAAATTTTCATTGAATCAATGTAAAAAAAGTCAATGATTGGCGTTCATTGGTACTATGTACAATATTTTTTTCAGTGTAGATTGTCTTAAAGTTTGGTATCGTAATAACTAGATCATTTGGGAGAGAATGCGACAAAGGCGACCATTTATAACGCTTAGCGTGTAATCGAGAAATATTACATTCAACTTCATACATTTAATTAATAAAAAACTTTGAAAAACTCCTCATACAAGAAAGTGGCGCATTAAATATTCCAGCTACAAAAGAGCGAATATGAATATTACGTGGCGCGAAAATGTATTTCCATTTTGATGGAAAATAAAATTCTAGTTTTATTTTGAAAGTTTTTTTCCACAATATTTAAAATAAAACGCGCCACAAAAGAGCCTCAAAATGCAAACTGTAATCAAAGTTACTCTTTTGTGGCGCGTTTTATTTCAAATTTAGCAAATATTATGGAAAAATCTTTCAAAATACAGTCGAACCCGCTTATTGGAATTGCCTTCGTGCCAATCAAAATTATTCCTATAACCGGGATATTCTAATAACCGATCATTGGTCGCTAGTAGAAACGTTTCGTGGCCTCAAATTTCTATTCCTTAAACCGGGATATTCCTTTAAGAGGTATTCTAATAAGCGGGTTTGACTGTAAAACTAAAATTTTATTTTCCATCAAAATTTGGAAATTTTCCTTTTGTAGCTGGAATATTGTATGCGCCACTCATTTTTACTGCGTTTGGCGGTTTTTATTCTTGTTAAAAATGTAATTTTCATTATACCAATAATAATTGTGGCTTAATCCCATATAAACATAATTATTAAATTAGACATGCCACGAGAAAGCAATTTCAGAACAGCATTTTTCATATAGTTGACTAAGTAAGGCCAACGGTACATCACATGTTACCAGTATCATTATCAACACATCCATTACCATACATTGCCATTATGCCTACAATAGCTGTAATGCCTGTACATTGTACATCCTCAACTATATTAACACGAATTTATGCATAAATAGTCCTAAAAAATATTCTTATAACTTTATCACCTAATTGTATTTTATAATAAGAAATTTTTCTTTTACTTATAAAGGGTGATTCATTTAGAGGTACTTTTTTGGTGAAGATTTGTTGGAATATCGTGCATGAATGGTATCACCTACAGTTGCTTTCTTATTCAGTATTGTTTGAAATTTCATCCTAGAAAGAGTTAACTCGGCACAACGTCTAGAAATTATTTAGCTGTATTACGAAAATAGGCGTTCACTGAGAAATGTGTTTCGTGCGCTTAGAGCAAAAAAAATGATTTCCGATGAGGCCCGTTTTTGGCTTAATGAGGACGTGAATAAACAAAATGCCTGTATTTGGGTTGATGAGCAACCCAAAGAGGTTCGAGAGTTGCCAATACATTCACAAAAAAACCACTGTTTGGTTTGGTTTATGGACCGGTGTCATCGTAGGTCCATGTCTTGGACCGGCCAGAATGTTACTGTGAGTGGAGACCATTATCGCGCCATGATAACGGACTATTTGGTACCAGAAATTGCAGTTCGTAGTTTAAGTGACATTTGGTTCCAAAAATATGGCACCAACTGCCATACATCCCGTGAAAGCATGGCTTTACTGAGAAAATGGTTCGGTGAGCAATTTATTTCACGCTTCGAACGAGTGACTTGGCCGCCTATATCCTGACATCACACGTCTAGCTGTTTTCCTCTAGGGCTACCTCAAGTCCAAAGTCTACATAAATAAACCGGCTACGATTGAGGCATTGGAGGCCAGCAGTGGCGTCGGGCCGGGGGGCACGGGGGGGCACGTGCCCCCCCAACATTATGCAAAAAAAGAAAAAAATAATATAAATTATCTTTAAATTACGTATATGTATACACTAAAAGTTACGAATGAATAACTAATATAGATCCCCCGTTAGTCTATTTTTCTGTATGCATCTAATTTGATTCTGTGTGTGTAAAGTATGCGCGTGTTACAACTAAATTTACAAGTGCCGGTGAGCCGACTCTGGCCGGTTGCGCCCGAGCTGGAGCAGCCGATCGAATGCACCCGAGCCCAGCCGACGCCTGGCGGAGGGATATCATACCAGCTCAGTGCGCGTGTGTTGTGTTGTGTAGGTGGTCGCCACGTTTTATTCGTTCAATAAGCTTATTGTTACTAGCTGAGCTGCTATTGTTTGTGTAATTTTTGCGGATGTTCGTTTGTTATCCTGTCTAAGAAACAGTCCTCTGTACTAACATTCTTTAAAAAACTTGGAAATTCAAGTGAAAGTGTAAATGAATATAGACATTTAGCGGGAAGTAGCACTGGAGGTAGCGTTGGTGATGAATCGCCATCTTGTTTACGCCCAGATCGTGATGCTACATTCCAGGGCGAAAGTAGAGATCCTTCATTGGGAGTACAAAGTGCAGATATTGCAAAAGGAGCATTTCAGTCTGTTGATTGTTTTAAGGTAAGCAAGATTCAATCCAAATCGAGGCAGTTCAAAGAATCCTGGTACAGTGAATTTAATTGGGTCGAATATAGCCCCATTACAGACGCTGCATTTTGTTACCCATGCCGACTATTTTGTCAACATAAGTCTGGTCGCGGGGAGGAGTCATTCACTAAACTGGGCATGAACAATTGGAAGAAAGCTTTGGAAAAATTCAGGAAACATGAGAAGAGTGAAATGCATCAAAAATCTAAACAGTTTCTCAATGAGTATAGAAAAGCAGGAAGCACGGTAGCAGATTCGTTGTCCTCGGCACATACTAAAATGGTTGAGATGAATAGGAGGTATTTAAAATTCATAATTGAAAACATCCTATTCCTTGGAAAACAGAATCTTGCCTTAAGAGGACATGATGAGAGTACTGCTTCATTTAACAGGGGGAACTTTATAGAACTGCTAGAACTGAGATCTACTGAAATGGAGGAAGGAATCCAAACATTAATGAAATCCCCAGTCCATTCATACAAAAGTGCCCAGGTACAAAATGAGATAATAGATTGCATAAAAAGTGAAATGCTTCAACAAATTGTCCAAGAGGTGAGTGAGGCTTTGGCCTACTCAATTATTTGTGATGAAACTACGGATATTTCAACCCGTGAACAGCTTAGCATTTGCATTCGATACATTACTAAAATAGATGGACACATTAAAATCAATGAAAGGTTTTTGGGCTTCGTTGATGTGTCAGACACTACTGGTGAAAATTTGCATCACACTATTAAACAGTATCTGCAGCAGTTGGGTATAAGCTTAAATAAAATGCACGGCCAGGCATATGATGGAGCTAGTAACATGAGCGGCAAATTCAAAGGTGTTGCCTCAAGGTTCCAAGAAGAAGAGCCTAAAGCTTTGTACACACACTGCCATGCCCACTTGCTTGATCTGGCTGTTCAAAGATTTTGTGTGAAGAAATAAGACAGCTTCGGAATTGCTTATCCATAGTAAATAACCTGTATAACTTAATTAATGCATCAGCTAACAGGTTTTCAATATTTGAATCAATATGTAAGCAAAGCGGAGAAACAAAAATGAAAAGACTGGTGAGCTTGTCTCGAACTAGATGGACAGTTCGACACAAAGCAATCCATGTAATTCTAGAGCAGCTCCCTGAAGTGTACGAAACTTTGGAAGTTATTGCAAACGATGTATCAAATCGTAAAATTGCAGCCGAAGCTGATGGTCTAGCCAAACAAATCAGCACATTTGAATTTGTATTCAGTTTAAAACTATTGCACAGCGTTTTGAGTCAGACTGATATACTCTCCAAAGAACTGCAGAGTGAATCTCTTGACATTTCTAAGGTTTTTGCAAAAGTTGAATCAGTCATTGACTGTTTAAAACTGGACAGAAATGATGATGGCTTTATTCAGATGTGGAATGAGTCAGAAGAACAGTGTAACAAATATGGTATGAAAGGTTTGTCAGTTGAAAGGCCTTCACTACCACGCAAACGGAAGATTCCGAAAAAACTTGAAGCTAGTAGTAGCTCTTCAGATGCTGCATTTCATCAATCACCTGAACAGATGTTCAAGACTGACATTTACTTTGCTGCTTTAGACACAGTAATTGTAAACTTGCAATCTCGTTTTTCCAAGAACGATTATGATAAAATCAACTGCATTGCCCAGTTACTGTTTAATTGGACCGAAATTGACAACAACGCTGTTATGGCAATCCAAAAGTTTTATAACTTGTCTTTAAGTTTCTCTGCACATCTTAAGTTTTTTCACTGTTATGCAAAGAACAATTTTGTCAAAACAGACAAAGCAACCACAAGAGTAACGTTCCAAGAGTTGGCTGATTTTTTTATTGAGAATGATCTTCAAGCCAGTGCACCAGATGTTTGGCAGCTACTAGAAATATCACTTTCGTGGCCTATCACAACAGCAAGCGCAGAAAGATCGTTTTCTACACTACGAAGGCTAAAGACATTTCTTCGAAGCACCATGACAGAAGACCGCATAAGTGGGCTTGCCCTGATGTCTATTGAGCAAGAATTGACGTCTGAATACATGAAAGATAAAAAACTAGATCTGTTAGTTGACAGATTTTCAAATCTAGCCGATAGGAGGCTAATGCTTCATTGGAACTAACGAAAATTGGTTCGTTGAAAACCATTACTGTAGTTCTGTTCACCTTAAAACTTTGTCTTGTACACAAATTTGTTTTTGTGTTATAAATGTCCATGCAGTTATGTCTAGAATAGAATAAACTTGTATATTTTGAAATTGAGTCTTTTTACAATCCATCAATATAGTAAAAATTGATTAAAACCAATGTTTAACAAAAATACACATATACTTTACTTTAGTTCTTAAGTGGTAGTTTTCAAAAAAGTTTCCACGGGACCACCACTCCCCCCCCCCCCGTAGACCTCGTGCCCCCCCAAATTATTAGGTCACGCTACGCCTATGGAGGCCAGTATTACTCGAGTCACTGTTCAAATACCAATCGATATGCTTGAACGCGTCATCGAGAATTAGACATTCAGAATGGACCGTCTTAACCGCAGTCATGGTCAAAGTTTGAAAGAAATTATCTTTAAGAAGTAATTGTAAAGAATGGTTCCTTTATACGACAATAAATATTTTCAAATAAAATTCATTTTTTTCATTGTTTTTTCTTTTTTAAAAAAGTACCTCTAAACGAGGCGTATCATATCAAAAGTGACAATCTCCCACCTAGACCAATCTGAGCAAATTTATAAAAACGATTTAGACATAAAAATCTAAATTTTAAAACATTTATTTCTACAGGTACAAAGTTGTTACATTCATAACTATAATAAAAAGAGTAAATAACTTGTAGTCTCATTAATATAAAAGAAAATCGCATTAATATAATGAATATTGCTGACTTTGATATGAACCGTTGGAGATTGTTTATTTTGTTGTGATAGAATATGGAGATTGTTGACGATGCACCAGATAATTTAAAATATTCGTTTATGAGTGAAGATGGGATTAATGATTAACATTCAACTTAAATTATAATTTATTGTTATTTAAAGTAAACAAATTATTTAGGAATTAAACTTAAACGACATATTGTATAGTGTAGATATACAACAAAATTTTAGGCTACATACCTTGATTCTTTCTTCAAAGTACTTTTCCAATTCTTCGAATTTGAAGGTCTTTGTCTGGAATTTTCTTGATTTGTTTCAGTAGGATATTGTTCCATAATTAAAAATATGTTATACCACTCCTCAACACTGAATATTTTTTGTAATAAACCAAATTTTCTAATTGTGTTTTTCACGAAACAATCACCATTTGTATGTTTACAAGCATACTTAAATAACATTATCAACATGAAGTGTGGTTAAGTCACGTGATGGATATCTTGATGTTCATTGGTTGAATTGGATATTGTCAACTATGCTGTGAATACCCCAAGGAGATTGTTAACTTTGCAGCAAATGCCAGTTTTATTATATAAATTTGTTAGGGATTTTGTCTACTTTGACAAAAATAATCCGACTTATCCTATAAAGAAATAGCTAGAGTGCAAGGGAGAACGAAAATCTCAATTTTAATAAAAATTGGAGATTGTTAATTTTGATATGACATGACTCAAATGAATCACCCTTTATAACCTTCAACTCCTTTACATTCTTTAAACAGCTCAAAGATATATAAACCATCATCTCCTTTCTGCTGAGGCAATTTAAAATACAAGTATGAAGAACTCCGTCAAGATAAACTTGTGCAAAAGATTTTATTGCGGAAGCGGAGGTGATAGTAAAACTTTAGGTGAAACGTTAAAACTCTTTCATTGTTATAACAGAAAAAGTTCTGTTATATTTAAAGAGTTTATTGTACTCTACGGATGCATGAATTCCAGCCTTTGTCACTCGATGTTTTCTTTATCGAAGATGTTTTGTAAATACAAGACTGTTTTAATCGTTGTTTGAAATTGTTGGGGAGAATAGTAGAGTGGAACATCGATAACTCGGATTAATCGGGACCGCGGTTGATCCTGGTTCTCGAAAATCCGGGTTAGCCGGAGAATATGGTAAAAATTAATAAAATACGGTATACTTACCGATAAACTCCGTTAGAATTGAAATATCATGAAATATACAGTGCGTCCATAAAGTAACGGATAAATTCATTCAAATGAAATAGAGAATGTGGAGAAATCCCCTTACGAATAATTCACACATCCACCATTTTGGGTTGGGAAAATTTTTTGAATAGAATTAAAAATCCAAACACTAGTTCTTAGAAATGTGTTTCGCCCTCTTCAACCTCTCTGGGCTCATCGGTAAGGATGAGAGGTTGAATATCCTTAGACACATTCCACTCAAAAACAACATTCGATAATGTTGTTTTTGAGTGGAATGTGTCTAAGGATATTCAACCTCTCATCCTTACCGATGAGCCCAGAGAGGTTGAAGAGGGCGAAACACATTTCTAAGAACTAGTGTTTGGATTTTTAATTCTATTCAAAAAATTTTCCCAACCCAAAATGGTGGATGTGTGAATTATTCGTAAGGGGATTTCTCCACATTCTCTATTTCATTTGATTGATATCGTACGAGTGGTCGTTAAACCAATAACTTCTCATCTTTTGTTTTAAACATATGTTTTACTTCAAGTAATTAGGGAATTAAAACTTGAGACTGTCATTTTCAGATTTGGCGTAGATCTACGCTTCTGCTATGTCTTGGTCTCGAATGTTGTTTTTGAGTGGAATGTGTCTAAGGATAAACACATTTCTAAGAACTAGTGTTTGGATTTTTAATTCTATTCAAAAAAATTTTCCCAACCCAAAATGGTGGATGTGTGAATTATTCGTAAGGGGATTTCTCCACATTCTCTATTTCATTTGATTGATATCGTACGAGTGGTCGTTAAACCAATAACTTCTCATCTTTTGTTTTAAGGATAAATTCATTATTTCGTAAACCGGTGACTTTAAGGAAACATTCCGAAACAGGTCGATTTTTATTTTTAAATTACGATTTTTTAGCATATATATCATACTAGTGACGTCATCCATCTGGGCGTGATGCCGTAATCGGTGATTTTTTAAATGAGAAGAGGGGTAATGTGATGGCTCATTTAAAAGAGTATTTCATTCTCTATTCAATAGTATAAACATTAACATAATTATTTATATAGGGTGTCCAAGAAAATATTTTTTAAATTAATTAATTGACACAAAAAGATAAATGTATATAATTTGTTTAATTGTTAATACATTTTACTGCTGTCAGAAAACAGAAAAAATTTTTATTTGAAAACTAAACATTGATTTTTGCTTACACGAAATGTTCAAACTGTCAAAAGGCAGGTGGGTGGCAGTTTAACATTGAATTTAAGCGAAAAGCAATATTTATTTGTCAAATAAACATTTTTTTCCTGTTTTCTAACAACAGTATAACGTATTTTGAATTAAATAAATTATATACATTCTTCTTTTTGTCTCAATTATTTTAATTAAAAAAAGTTTTTTGAACACCCTGTATAAATAATTATGTTAATGTTTATATTACTGAATAGAATACCCTTTCAAATTAGCTATCACATGACCCCTATTCCCATTTAAAAAAAATCATCGATTACGTCATCACGACCAAATGGATGACGTCACTAGTATGATATATATGCCAAAAAATTATAATTTAAAAATAAAAATCGACCTATTTCGGGATTTTTTCTTAAAGTCGCCGGTTTACGAAATAATGAATTTAT
Organism: Diabrotica virgifera virgifera; assembly: GCF_917563875.1. Classification (NCBI taxonomy): domain Eukaryota; kingdom Metazoa; phylum Arthropoda; class Insecta; order Coleoptera; family Chrysomelidae; genus Diabrotica; species Diabrotica virgifera. Next base: position 209,490,187 of record NC_065450.1, read on the forward strand.
GCGTTACTTTATGGACGCACTGTATATAAATATGCACAGTACCTACACATCTAAATTACTAAAAACACGCAAACACAAACGGAAGCGAACAATACAAGAGTGTCCTACACACAATACAGTTACCACAATCGAACGATGTTATGTTATTTAAGAACAGTGAAAACTAAAGACCATTGTTTAAAAAAGAATTTTTTTAATAGTATTTTAGTGTTTTTTAAACAATGCTAAGAGAGTTTGAAATAAATAATATGTAAAGGGATACTACAGACAGGTGCCTGTTGTTTCTGCCGGCGTGTACCATGAGTCATTTTTACTATCGTATAGTTCAAATTAAACAAATACAAATTATCTCTCCAATTATTATATTACATACATTTTTATTGTTGAAATGTTTATCTGATAATTAACTATTTTGATGGGAAATAAGCCACAATTAAATTGAAAAATAATTTTATTAACGTTTCGACGCCCAAATCGGGTGTCGTTATCAAAATACAAATGTTCTGAAAATCAAAATGTTTATCTGATGAAAATCGGTCCGGGTTAGCGATAAATAGCATGCAGTCTGATTTTTGCATGAGAGTTTAATCTCTGTTCGGAGAGTTTAAGTCTGTTCTGTCGGACAAAATAAATGTGCCGTTTTGGTGGTCTGACCGTTCCAAATTTTTAACCTGTTCCACAATTAAAACTGCCCCTGTGCCAGTGTTCCCATATATTAAAGTTTATCCGACTAGACACCCTTAAGCTATTAACAAATTTTCAGCTTGCTATTAATCAACTTTTTTTTCATACGCGGGATCCAGACCTATAATTAATAAAATTTAATATCTGATAGTTTTTTTTAAACTGATAATAAAAAGTTATCAATAGGTTCCACGTTACGCAGACATACTGTATAAGAACTCAAAAAAATTACAATTATAATTTTTTAAGCTTGTTATTAAATGTATTTTAGGTACGTTGTACAGAAAAAGGTTTTGATGACTTTGTACAAACATTTTTTAACTGATATTTTTGGGTTATTCTATTCCATTTTTTCATCTTTCTTAATTTTCTCAAAAAGAAGTTGTTTATTTCATGTCTAAAGCAAAATAGATTAGTGCATTTTAAAGATTACATATTAAGCTTTAAAAACACCTATAAAATTGTAATATCTGTTCAAACTTGACTAATACCCTCTTAAAGTGGTAGTAATTCTGTAAAACTACGAAGTTTTCAAAAATTACATTTTTTGGGACGTCGCGTCGTATCATTTGAATTAAATGTTTGAGATTTTTTTGAATAGAACATCATTTAGTACAGTGTAACAGATTAATATACGTATTAAATTTTATTTTTCTTTGTCGATTTTTATTATTAATAATATTTTGTCTGTTAAGATACTTACGTTATTTATGAATATTCATTTATAGATTGATACCTTGAAACTATCGTATGTTTACCTTAAGCGGCAAGCTGAAACTAAAATTTACACAGACAAGGTCTAACAAAGTAACGTATGTTACATAATTTAATAAAATAATGTTATACTATAGCGTTTTTTTTTTTTTCTTAAATTAATATTTTTTTATGTTCTAATTTATCATAGTTTCAAAATTTTAATTATATTAACCAAAAAGTCGGTAGAGAAAAAGTCGTCTCCTGTAAAATGTGCGTTTTGTCGGTTACGATGTTTTGTCAAAAACCCATCGATATGTTCTAGACTGATAGTAATATTCAATCAGATAAAAAACAGACATTGCCAGAGTGAAGAGAAATTAAAGAAAGTAATATTAAGCGCTCAAAAATGCACTTAAGAGAAAACTTCACTTAAATTCAATTCACTGAGAAACAAAAAATAAATTGACAAACGAAATAAACTATCAAATGTACTACTACCATACCTAGATCATCAAATCATACTAAGGAGACTAAAAAACAGAGCTCAGATATAATAAAAAAACACCCTATTAAGGTCGGTACCCATATGCGAGCCGAACTGTTTGCGAACGTTATATTCGTATAATGTGTACGGCGGGACGAACCGCTTGCGAGCTGTTTATTCGTCGCTGGTCACGATCCACGGCCTATCGGTTTTTGGGACGAATACAAATATTCGCAGTTCAATTTGGACGGGCGGCGTACGCAGCGTAATTGTCTGTTCGTGTCGTCGAAGTGTGAAGGACGTGTTCCTAGAGATAAGAAACGTGAGAAACAAAATGTAATAAATCTTTATTTTATAGTTAATAAACAAATAATTGCTGTCTTTATTCATATTTTGAACGTGACTTTGAGATAATTACAAATTAAATGAATTAACAAAGTTAACTGTTTTTGTCAGTAAATGATATATATACAAAGTATTAATAATAGCATTATTGGTACTTACATATCAGTACAAGAACTGTACAGTATACAAGGTGATGTTAAATTGTAATTTAGAGCCCATATGTGTCCTCTTCGATTTCAAACTCATATAAGTGTCAAATTGAAAAGTCTCAGATGCAGAATCCACTACTAAAATTAAAATGGTAAATAGTTATTTAAATCTGAAACTTTTCTTGTTGAAAGTTCTTTCTGGTACATCCTTAATCTGCGACTTTTACAATTTATAAGACTTCAGACGACGAATATAGGAAACAAAAAGGATTCCTTGCAATCTCCCTCCCTCCCTCTGAATCGAAAACAAGCAAAACCATACTTTTCTATCTTTACTCAGATTTGAGTACTAGGAAGTTTCTTTCTGTCCTTTTCCTAGACGAATGAAAACGGAATGTGATTGCAAGGAATCCTTTTTGTTTTCTATATTCGTCGTCTGCGGTATTATAAATTGTAAAAGTCGCAGATTAAGGATGTAGGTACCAGAAAGAACTTTCAACAAGGAAAGTTTCAGATTTAAGTAACTATTTACCATTTTAATTTTATTAAAGTGGCGGATTCTGCATCTTATTCTCTTCGTTACCTCATTCTCTTCGTTAAGAGATGTCGCTGGACCGCGTCCCAATGGGCATTCCAATGATTTTTGAAATTGATGGTCGAGCTGTTTTTCGATTTAGAGGAGTGCACGCTAGCGCTGTTGATAAAGCCTGAAATGGTGGAAACAGCTGTCCGGCGATTGTGCATCCATCTGAATCGAAAACAAGCAAAACCATCTTTTACTTTTCATATAAGTGTCCCTAGGTGTTCTGATGTGTCTCTTGGTTATTAAAGTGTGTGTGTGGGAGATCAAGAGTTGGATACTTTAATTCAATTAGGATAGAACAAAATTACCTATTGATCTACTTGTTGATAAAATTGTAATAATATGTAAATAAAAACAATCAAGGACTTATTCGCGTTAATCGAATTCCCAGATAAGTACATACAAGCAATTATTTATATACGGCATAATTTCATTAAATCCAGAATGGCTCATCCGGCGTATTAGCAATTAAAGTGTCGTCAGAGGGTATTTACGTATTAATTTATTATTTATCTTGCCGGTGTTCTAGCACTGGAATGCCGGGCGTGCTGGTAGCATCATGTCAGCTTATAGTCTAAGAGCTAGAGGCGAGAAATCATCGTCATAAGTAATATGGAGTTTGGCATGTGAAATGTGTCTATTGTATGTTGATAATTATGACCCCTTTTAAGCTGACACCTCAGTGGATACAGGGAGTAGCAATAAGGGATGAAAGGGGAAAGTTAACGCAGTCATTAAATGTTTTCACCTCCTATTTTGTTAAACCTCAAGCATGTAGTTAGAGCATACCTCAAGAAATAAAACTGATATGGTGCCAACGTGCGCTTTTATCCTGGGGGTGGTTGCCACCCCTTCTCAGAGGTGAAAACTATTTTATTAAAAATAACCCCACTAATCGATAGAGGGACAAGTTTTAAACAAAATTTATTACCTCTAATTATTAAAATAAATCAATACTTTTTGAGTTATTAAAGATCAAAGATTTGAATTTTTCGTGAAATAAATGCATGGTGTAAAGCGGTTTTTCGTAAATAATTCAAAAACTGTAAGTTTTATCAAAATAGTTATGATTACCAAAATGGAAGATAATAAAAAATAAAAGAGATTTCTATTCGAAAAACCTTTGAGAATTAATAAAAAGTGAGTTATAGGTGATGGAATGTATATTTTTTTTCGGCTAGTACCCAAATCTATGTATTCAAGCTCAAATAACGGGAAAACGGTGCATTTTATAAAATATATTTACTGAACACTTGTCAAAGTACTTAGAAATATGTATTAAATGAGCTCCCGGAAAAGTTCATACCATTAAACATTATGCTACAAACACTTTTCAAAATTTAGGCTCCAAAAATTTGGAGCTTAATTATTATATTATTTATATAAGTTTTTAAAATTATTTTAAGACATTTATATAAAATATAGCAAAAATGTATTTGAATATTATGTCAAATGTGCCCATTATTGGACACCCTCAGTTTCTGTACATATTCAGTTTATACAGGGGCGGTTCTAGACCAAAAAAAGTGGGGGGCAAGGGAACACAACCGGTGAATAAACAAGATAACATGCCTTTTTAACGAAAATTGTAGTACAAAAGTACTATAAAAACTGAAGGGGGGGCAGCTGCCCCCCTGCCCCTGGCTAGAACCGCCACTAAGTTTATATCGATAGAAAAAATTCAATTAAATATCGAAATAATATAAAAATAATATTTTAGTAACATACATTTAATTAATAATAATATGTTCTTTTTATCATTCGTAACTTCACGCATGTGCTCTTAAATTGACGCTATTGTATAGGTACTTGCTACTGTCATTTCGGAGTCGGCGTTTGTATTGAATATATATTATACCTATACTCCAAAAATATAACTGTTTTCAACATGGCAACAAAATACACTTGCGTCTAAACTCCAAGATGCAATCATAAACATAAGATTATATAAAATTGTATCGATTTTAGTTGATGTGTAAAAAATATGAATTTCGTTCAAGAAATTCGCTTAGTAAAGTGCCTTTATAGCTCACAATATTTAAATAGTAGGATATAATTGCACATTAAACATAATTTTTAATTCTAAACAACTTTTCATAATAGTAATTTTCCATATTAGGAATTTAAATACATAAAAACAAAGTTTTCGTTATAATAGTGCTCGCATTTTTAACTTGTTATATTTAAATTGTAATAAAACGAACTTGATAATAAATTATAATCCCAACTTCATTCCCGAAATTCCTTTAAAAATTATTCTGTTAACTTATTTCAAAATAAATATATAAATAGCGTATGTTTTAATTTTCACTTTTTCCTAAAAACTCGAAAGGGTTCTCTTATTTTCATCATCACTTGCTTAGCTTTGATGTTATAAACTTCATCTGGAGCTCACGTGATAGGTATTCTTGAGTACTTTGACAAGTGTTCAGTAAATATATTTTATAAAATGCACCGTTTTCCTGTTATTTGAGCTTGAATACTTAGATTTGGGTACTAGCCGAAAAAAATATACATTCCATCACCTATAACTCACTTTTTAATAATTCTCAAAGGTTTTTCGAATAATAAATCTCTTTTAATTTTTATTATCTTCAATTTTGGTAATCATAACTATTTTGATAAAACTTACAGTTTTTGAATTATTCACGAAAAACCGCTTTACATCATGCATTTATTTCACGAAAAATTCAAACCTTTGATCTTTAATAACTCAAAAAGTATTGATTTATTTTAATAATTAGAAGTAACAAATTTTGCTTAAAATTTGTCCCTCTATCGACTAGTGGGGTTATTTTTAATAAAATAGTTTTCACCCCCGAGAAGGGGTGGCATTCACCCCCAGGGTAAAAGCGCACGTTGGCACCATATCAGTTTTGTTTCTTGAGTTATGCTCTAACTACTCACCAATTTTCATGCAAATCGATGGAGGTTTAACAAAATAGAAGGTGAAAACATTTAATGACTGCACCAACTATCCCCTTTCATCCCTTATTGCTACTTCCTGTATCCACTGAGGTGTCAGCCTGAAAGGGGTCATAGTTATCAATATACAATAGACACATTTCACATGTCAAACTCCATATTACTTATGACGATGATTTCTCGCCTCTAGCTCTCCGTCTATTAGAAGTATTCGCTAAATGAAAGTAATTAGGTGCAGTCACCGGGCGAAAAGCCTTATAAAACCACTTTAAAAGGAATGTTTGTTTTGTTGTTTGAGTGAGCCGCTGTTGATCATCGTTATATTATTTATACAAGGGAGATATTCATGACACTAGTGTGCCTCATATACTCGTGTATTTGTTGAGGGTAAATAGCAGTCGTGTATGATATGCGGAATGTTGGTATTACAATTCTATATTTATTGTTTTTAATGTTAAGCGTTGGCACTACCTATGCATGACAAGGCTGTCAACAAGTCAACAAACAGCTTATATTATAATCAGCCTTTTATATCTATAGCGACTGTTTTACAGCATCATAAGCCGTTTATCGCAATTTGAACGTCATTGTTTTCTGTTTTGCCATGAATATATTTCTATATTTCTTCTGTTCATGGCTATGTTGATCCCTTTTTCCCAAGACTTTTTTGGTCTTCCTTTTTTCCTTCTTCTTTTTGGGACCCATTTCCAGGTTTTAATCGGTAATCTCTCATCATTCATTCTTTTTATGTGTCCGTACCAGAAAAGTTGTTTTCTCTCTATCGTATCCGTTAATCTTGTCTCTACCTTCATCATTTCTTTTATTCTATCTGTTCTTACATAATCGTGTAATGTTAATCTACAGCATATTTGCCAAAAATTGTTCTCTACTGCGTTTATTCGGTTCTGCATTTTCTTATTAATATTGTATATTGTACAGATTTCTGAGCCATACATAACTGTATTTTCAATAAATGTTTTATATAGTTGTTTTTTGTACTTTCTCGTATATCTTTACTCCATAGCAATGAGTTTATCTGACTTGTGATGGCTCTTCCCCTACCTAATTTTTGTTGTATGTCTGTTTCTTCGTTTCCGTCTTCCGTCAGTGTAACTTCCAGGTATTTATATTCTTTAGTGTTTTTTATTATTTTTCTTCTAAGTCTAGGTCTTCGCCTGTGCAGCCTATTGTCATATATTCTGTTTTGTCTTTATTTATTTCCAGACCCCAATCTTCATACTCCTCTACCAGTTTTCGAACTATATAAGCAGCGTCCTCTGCATCCTCCGCTAGAACCACCTGATCGTCAGCAAATAACAAAGTAGTCAGATTACCCTCTTCTATTCGTACTCCAATTTTTACATGTTCTGAACCATTTCGTCAGAACCGTGTTTATATAAATTTTGGAGAGGGTAGGGGACAGGCAGCATCCCTGTCTTAGACTCTTGTTAACCTGAAAGTATTCTGAGTGTCCATCTCTCGTTTTTATACAACTGATGTTTCCTTGGTAAAAACTTGTCACCGCATTAATGTACTGTGGGTGTACATTGTTCTGTTAGAGATTCCCAAAGTCTATTTACCGGCACACTGTCATAGGCTTTCCTCAAATCTATAAATACTCTTATCAGGCTTTTATCTATATCAGGCTTTTATCTTATAATAAAAACATTTATATTTTTGTCAACGTATCCTTTGTATATCTAAGTATATTCTTTCCCACCAGGCATTCGTAGAGGTTATAGGCCCAGGACAAAAGAGCTGAAACAAATCAAGTTGTTAACATCAAACCCATTGATGGAAATCATTTCTCAATGTTTCTTTATTGTGATTATTGTCTATGTATATATAAAGTGTAATCTTTTCCCAAATAGTGTTGCATTAGGGGTATAATGGAAAGGAAATTATCAAATCACTGTATGATAGATCCCGAACCACCTGATTTAAAGAAAATGCATTTCAAGAAGAAAAAAACTGCTAACAAAACTTTGATAAAAAATGATTACCTATTGGTATTTATGTGTATATACGAAATTCCACAAAATTTAAGAAATGAAACAAAAAACACCACAAACTATCCTGAAACACTTACAAGAACGGATTCAAGGATGACAACTATACCATATGTAAAGGTCTTATCAGAAAATTTTAAACGACAGAAAACAAATAAACATGACATCATTCTAAACAACCAACATACCTAGATGAGATCGCCCTAATCAGAAAAGTTTTTGACAGAAGAGAGCCGATAGGACAACGAGCAAGAGGAATACCGAGGCTTAGGTACCAAGATAACTTAGAGAATTGGAATTAGAGCATGGAGAAGAGTTTCCAGAGACAGGGGTGAATGGAAGATTGTCAATTAAATACAAAATACCAGACATTTTCTTGAACGTTCCAGAAAAACGGAACCGCCCATCACTAGTAATCCGTGGCCTTGGCTGTCGAACATTCAAGAGAAATCGTTTCCTCATTCGTCCGGTGAGTCATTGTTCCAGATGTCTCCTTCGTGACGGGCTGTCGAGACGGAATCTGTTATTTGCGGTCGGTAATTCGTCACAATATAATACAAAAAAAAACACACAAAACAGTTAGAACTTGGTATTCCGGGGTAAAAATACCGCCCACACATTTGTTTCAATCATAAACATGCTGTTGCCTACAATATCGGGGCTAAGTAAGTCAACCAACGATTTTGAGAAATAGTACCTACGTAAACAACAACTTCCCTAATAACACCAAACATTCCATGTATGTTCCTAGAATGTATACACAGGATATTGAAAACATTCCTGGAATGTCCTCAGAAGCACAAAACGTCCCCTAAATATCCCAGGAAAGTCCTCTGTCAGCATTTGAAACATTCCTTGAATGTCTTGTTGGAACATTCCATGAATGCCTACGAATGTTCTTTGGACATTCACAGTATATTTTTATACATTCCCTGGATATTTATTTATCATTCGCTGATGTGACATAATACCTCCGATTTGTTTTATGAGTTTTATAAGAGAGAATAAAAACTTTTTTTACAGTCACCCCCTGTTTTGTTATGATATTTTTTGACATGTTTTGTAGTAAATTCAACTATCTATTTACTACAAAACATGTCAAAATTTATATGTGAAAACAGGAGATGACCCTAAAAATGATTTTTCGTCTCCTACAAAATTCATGAAAAAGCAGATAGGAGGGATTGTCACAACAACGATGATATAGCAGAAGTAGATATATGTGGCCATACCAAATAATACATCCTTCATAAATATAAACAATTTTATTACACAAAATCTTGTCATATATTTTTTTCCATAATCATCACTACGCTAATGATTCATTGTATTTAATTGTACGTTACAATTACAATCTACTCATAACTGACCAATGAGAAATTTTAAGTTAACCTAAATTACTACTGTTCCTTAAAATGAAGAGCTTACCCCATAGCGTCTCTTATCTAATCTAACAAGATCTTGCACTATTCTAACATACACAGACACACACAAGCACTATGTTGATGCTCTGCTTTTCACTATCACCTAGCACTCAAACTAGTTCAAAAGGTTTTGTCCTCTTCAATCTTCTAGTTTGCCCAGTAGTATCGAGGAGCTGGATGTCCTGAATATTCTTGTAAGTACTTATGAAGTTGTTGCTCGTGACTTCCAACTTTACTCCAACTTTAAAAACAAATCCAGCTGTAAAATATTTATGTGCCTGAAGGATTTTGTATGCTTTCATCTGCTGCGTAGAGTAGTAACTGTGAGACTCAACCAGATATGTATAAAAATCTATAATAGTAATTTGGTGGAATGCACTTTACTGTAATTGACTGAATTTTATGGATCTGACTCCCCAATTATTTTCAGCTTCAATAAATATCTAAAACAATAAAAGAAATAATGTTATTGCTTGCAAAATTCATCAATATTGATAAATATCAGGGAAAAATGAACAGTAAATAAAAATTGTTTCCCCTACCTTTATCCAACATCTGGAGTTTCCAATAATAGTTTCCTTAAATAATCACTTTGCATTGTGGTAAAATTTATAAAGTTCACAAAATACAGCAAACGAAATCCAAATGAATCCAAAATAGACAAAATACAACTATAAACAATGAAAAATAGATATTTCAAACATAACCTCTGTAACTTTTTGTAAGCCAAGAAGCCAATGCCAACCAGAAGTCACACGGTCTGTAGTTTGGATTGCCTAATACATATTTACACGCGCGGTAAATTTGAAAATGAACGCAAATTGAATAGTAAAATGGCCTCTCTTAAAATATAGGACATTGGTAGTACATTCCTAGAATGTCTTGTGGTAACATTCCACCAATAATTTAATCAGATGTTCACCGAATGTTCCTTGAATGCCCAGGACATTAAAATATTAATAGAACTTTGATAGTACATTCCTGGAATGTTTTGTGTTGTTAGGGTTGGTTGTATATTTTCGAAGAATTTTTAAATTAATCTTTTTTGAAAACGATATCCGGAGTGGAAATCAAAATGATAACCCGGGAACAGTAGCGCTGTTAGAAAAAATCTAACATTTTATCCTTTTCCGTGATAACTTGATTAAAAATTTTGCAACAGAACTTTCCATGTGTATATGTGTAAGTGCCTCGAGGATGATTGTAGTAATGCGTAAATATTTCTTTTTTATCTTTTTGTTAAATTTTTTTAAAATTTTTTAAATTTTTTTGCCGAATTAATAAAAATATTATAAAATATATATTTGTTTTAAATTCGTGTTTAAATTTATATTGTTAGATTTAGTTTACTCGCGCGACTGCTTACGAGATAGAAGTGAGCGCGACTGATCTCGGGTTAAATATTAGTTAAAAATATAATTTTATTACAATCAATTGTGGCTTAATCCCATCTACACATAAACTTTATACTATTAGTAAACTTTTTTCTATAATCACATTTACATTTACTTCCCTTAGCGACTTGTTCGAAAGTTTAGTAGTTACCCTCACACCTGTCTCGCAATAACCAGATTTATAGAAACAAAAATACATGGAAAAACGTGTTACTACAAAAATGAAATGTGGCAAAAGTTTATAAGAACTTTCTTAGAGCAAGAATGAGCTTCAGTACCTTGCGAACGCAATAACTAGGTCAAAAGAATACTTTCTGCGCTGTGTGAAAATATTACCCTTTTATTTTATAGTCGAAACAGGAAATTTAGATCTGAATTTTAAATATTATTGCTATAAATTTAAATTTTAACGTGAGTCTAGGAAATAATACTAAAAATATATGTCTACTTATTTATTTATTAAGAGCGTAGATGCAAATATTTTACGCCTATCCCTACTTTTTCTTTCTTTGTATGGCAAATTACGTGTAGTAAAATTCTCACTGGTATTGAGATGTAAACATTACTTGACAATGACATTGTCATCATTAACTTAGAGATGGCTTTAAATGTTCTTGGATAACTGTTACTTGCATAATCGCTTAAATTATTAATTCAGTTAATTAATATGATTTTTATTTAATTTGATTTAATACCAGTAGTGCCATCTATGTGTCAGCCTACGAACTTTTCATCCCGCCTTCTCTGAGTGACATTAAATTCTTTGCCTTTTTCCATCGACTCAGTCTTACATTTCCTAATAATATTAGAAGAGTTTTTGAATAATTATTGTCAACATTTATAATTAATATTATATAATATTCTTCATTAAACATACTTCTTAATGGAAACAGTATAAAAGTTAAGGATCTGTCAGCTCTTAAACAGTTTTTAATCGATTTCACGAAGAAACTTTTATGTCAACGTTCATTAAAAATGCTCGCAGACTGTTTTCAACTCTAGCTTTGTTTTAGTGCTCTATTTACTTTTGATAGTGACGTAAAAGTCTACGAAATAATTACCGACAGCACCATTAACTAATTTAATTACCATTTTAACTCTCCAAAATTTAATTTAGTCTCTGCTTTTGAAACTTTCTTGCCTGATGCTCTCTGATGTTTTCAAACAACTTAGAACGTGGCTGGTACTGGTAGTGTATGCTGAGTAAAAATGTTAAAACGCTACATCAAGAGTAACATGTTTTTGTTGTTTATAGGATGGGGTGAAGGTTTAAAGAGGAAAATAAAATAACAGAATCAAAATGAGAATATTACAAATAATATTTCTGAAATTAGATTGATATTTTATTAGTGTAGGAAACAGAGGTTGAACCTGTCAGGTTTTATTTTTTTTCTAGTATATCAGGGGTGCTTATTATGAGACTAACTTTTTCTTAAAAAATTTCGCCCCGGACCTCCCCTTTTCATCTCTTTAAAGGGGGTAATTTGTGGTTTTTGCGAAACGTAGCCCTTCCTGTTCGTTTTACAAAAAATTTACTTAATAGTAAAATAAGGAAAACTATATTTCCTACTATTTATTTCTCGACAGCATAATATGTCTATCATCCACTGTTTTGCGGGGGTGGCGCCCCAAAGTTGAGAAGTTTTTAAAAAAGATGTTTAAAAAAATAATTTTTCCCTAACTGTAATGGAAATCAAGAAGAAACCATGCGGCAATTAATCACAAATATGTGGATGATTTTTTGGTATAGGTTTTATTTAAAGTCAGTTGCCCATTGTTTAATTACAGGGTGTTATATTTTAAAAAAACCGTTTTTATATCATCTGAACCGCTTATTCTAGAGTAAAAAAACTATCAGCGATTATCCATGTATTGGTGTTATTTACAAATTTGTATAATTCACCCCCATTTTTTCCCCGGAACCACCCTAAAGAAGGGAGAATTAATAAAGAAATTGATTTTCTTGGAATTCTTCACACACCATGCCAATATTAAAATGCTTCATATATCATTTTTTTCACGATTTTATTACCCGTGCATGGACACCAAAAGCGATTTCTTAATGCAACACCTGTAGCCAAAAAAATAAATAAAATGGGGGGTTGAAAAAATTTTTTTTGCTTCTTGACCCATATGGTCATATGCTCCATCAATAGGGTTTTTCATAAATATATATGGTTATTGCAACATACCTGTGGAAACTACCGCTATCCTTGGCCTTGAAAATAAACTGCAGGAACTACACCCATCCCTTGGCGATCATATTTTTACGATTTTCTCATTACCTATGCATTTTTTTTTTAAACAAAACTTATACAAAATTAAAGACCACGATTTTCTCTACAAATAAGATCCTATGCATTGTATTCGTATAAGCCACCGTTGCGGCACAGTGGCGCCGTAAATCTCAGAAATGCTTCATTATAAAAATAGTATTGAAAAGTTGTATGACTGCTATTAAGTCGTTGTATCGTATTCGAAGATAACTATATTGAATAATAAATTCAAATTTTATCAAAAAAAAATTTCTTTCTATGTTTGCCTACAAACTTTTCAGCCCACCGATTATAAAATCGACTAACTAAACAGAGTAGTAAATAACATTGAGAATAACCCAACCAAAAATGGAAAGAGCAATGTTGGGAATAATAAGAAGATATATGGTACCAAATAGGATAGTGAGAGAGAGGACCAAAGTAATAGATAGAAATATAGTCATAGTCATAGTTCATAGAAAATATTGCACAATCCAAATGGAGATGGGTTGAACGTGTAGCACGTTTAAATGATAATAGGTGGACCAAAAGACTCATAGAATGGAGACCTAGAGAAGATAAAGTACACCGAGGTAGACCACCAAAAAGATGGATGGTAGACTTGAGAAAAACAGTAGGAAATTGGATACAGAAGGCACAAGATAGATAACAATGGAAGAATATGGAAGAGACCTATATCCAACAGTGGATGCATAGGTTGAGGAATGATGATGACGATAATCTAAACAGCTATTATTGTTCTTGTCGACTTCTCTCCCCGATGAATTTCTATTTCTATATTCCAATTATATATTCCAATTGAGGAGGTTTAAAGCAAAACCAAATAAATCCACTAAAAACGATATTTGGAAAAATAGGATTTTTCTGGGACGCAAAAATAATTAAGTTTTTCTACAATCACTTGATTTTTTTTTAACATCCCGTTTATTTACAATCTGTAATAATGATTACAATAAGTAAATTGTTTAACAATTAAAAGAGACTTGCAGGAGACTGTCCAGTGACAATAACCTATGAAATCATAATTTTAGTACTTAACAAAATTATTTGTGACTAATAAATAAAACCCTATAAATAAAACAATAATAAATAAAATATTTTTGAAAATTTAAAATTTAAAATCTTGTTCGTAGATCGCTTGGAGTGTGGCGCTTTAGCCTTCTGTTTGGCTGCAGTCTCATTAGGTTCTTCGTTAGCCTGTTGGGGTGGTTTTGTAGTCGGATGTCGTATTTTTGGGCGAAACTGGCAATTTCTTCTTTGACAGTCTTTATTTGGAGATCATGATTAATGTGTTCATTGGGCATGTACCACGGTGCATTTGTGATAATGCGCAAGGTTTTCGATTGGAATCTCTCCAGGATGTCGATATTGGATCTCGACGTAGATCCCCACAGTTGGATACCATAGCTCCATATTGGCTTAATCACTGCCTTGTATACTAAAATTTTGTTGTACAAACTCAGTTGTGACCTTTTTCTTATCAGCCAGTACATTTTATTGAGTTTCAGACCCAACTGTTTTCTTTTCGTGAATATGAGTTTCTTCCACGTTAGTCTGCGGTCCAAGTGCATACCTAGGTATTTCACATCATCCTTTTGTTGTAGTACTTGATTATTTAATGAAACGGTTGGGCACGTATCTTTTCGATTAGTGAACGTTATATGTATGTACTGACTTGCTTTCGTTTACTTTAATTCGCCATGTTTGTAACCAGATATTTATACTGTCGAGATTTGTCTGGAGCAGTTGCGAGGCGATGTACGGGTTTGAGTGAGCTGCAATGATTACTGTGTCATCTGCATATGTGGCTGTGATGATGTTTTGGCTTGTAGGAAGATCTGCTGTGTAGAGTAGGTAGAGAACTGGTCCATGGACACTACCCTGAGGTACTCCAGCATTGATTGGATATAAGTTAGTGCACCGATCTTTAACTTTCACAAGGAAATGGCGGTCGGAGAGATAGGAATTGAGGATTAGAAAGTAGTTGAGAGGAAGGACTTTTCTCATTTTGTATAGCAAGCCAGTGTGCCAGACTTTATCAAAAGCCTGCGAGACATCCAAAAAGGCTGCAGAGCAGTATTGCTTCTCTTCTAAGGCTTTGTTTAAGGAATTGCAGACTCGATGAATTTGCTCGGTGGTAGCATGTTGTTGTCTAAATCCAAACTGGTGGTTGGGTATTAGCTGCTTTTCCACGAGGATTGGCTGTAATCTGTCTAGTAAGAGTTTTTCAAAAACCTTTGACATCACTGAAAGTAGACTGATAGGTCTATAGGACTTAATTTCTTCTACAGGCTTGCCTGGTTTGGGTATTAAGATGATTTGTGCCACTTTCCACAAAAGGGGATAGTAACCAGTTCTTAAGGTTGCGTTAAAAATCTGTGTCAAATATTGCACGCCTTTCTTGGGAAGTTCTTTTAAAATTCTTGCAGTGATTAAGTCGAACCCTGGGGACTTTTTAGGATTCATATCTGTTTGGATTTTGTTGAAAACTTGTTTGGCTGTGAATTTCTCCAACGGTGCTTCTAGTTGGTATGGATATTCTAAATACAACTGAATATTATCTTCTGCATCAGAGTTGTTGTTTTGGGCATGTGGTTGGAACACTTCCTCCAGGTATTTGGCAAAGACTGTAGCTTTTTCGTTGTTACTTTTAGCCCATCGTCCGTTACTGGTCCGGATAGGCGGATTAGAGAGTTGTGGTCTATTAATCTTTCGTGTTGCCTTCCATAGCGAGTATTCGGAGGTTTCCGTGGCAGATAGATTTTGTAGATATCGTTTTATGTCGTTGTTTTTATTGTTGTTTAACAAAGTTTTTAGTCGCGCTGTAGCTTGGTTTAATCTATTTTTATCCTGGGGTGCGCGGGTTCTTTGCCATACTTTCCTTAGTCTTCTTTTTTCTGCGATTTTTTCTTTTATTTTGTTGGGTAAATCTTTGTGTATGATTGTTCTTGGTTGTGTAGGTGTTGACTGCCAGCCAGCTTCCTGAATTACCCTATTTAATTGATTTACTGCTTCGTCAATTTCGCCATCCGATTTTAGTGGGATGTTTAGGCCCAGTCTCTCATCAAGGATAGCCCGGAATTTAATCCAATTGGTATATTTACTACTTAGAGGCCGAAGAGCAAGCCGGTTTCCGCGCTGGCAGATCCACCACTGACCACCTATATTGTGTAACACAGTTAATAGACAAACAAATAGCCTACAATCAAGAACTGCATTTAGTGTACATAGACTTAAAAAAAGCATACGATACTGTACCACAAAGTAAACTTTGGGAAGCCCTCGAAAAAACTAACATCAGTCTGAACCTCATTAAAGCTGTAAAAAATCTATACCAACATAATATAGCAAAAGTTAAGCTAGGCAAGGAAATCTCGTCAGGATTTGAAGTGAATAAGGGTCTTAAACAGGGCTGCTGTCTATCGCCGACACTATTTAAAATATATTTAGAGCAAGTTTTGAAATCCTGGAAAAGGAAATGTAAGAATATGGGTATACCGCTAAATGATGATAACATGCTATACACTCTATGTTTTGCGGATGATCAGATTCTTATGGCCCAGGATTATCACGATATTGAATATATGACCCGAAAAATCATAGAAGAGTACCGGAACTGGGGTTTAGAAGTGAATACCAAGAAAACGGAATATATGTGCGTTGGAGGTATACAGCAGGATCTAGCGTTGGAAAATGAAATAACTATTAATCACTGTCAGGAATATAAATACTTGGGTCTTACAATTACACAAGATGGAACGTTGGACAAGAATATCCAAGAAAGGTGCACACAATGAAGGAAAGCTATCGCATTATTGAACAAAATCCTATGGGACCAAAGTATCTCCAAAGAAAATAAACGTAACATCTATAACAGCATTGTTAAGAGCATTATAACATACAGCAGCGAAGTTTGGCCACTTAAAGAAAAATCCGAAAATATGCTCAGAACAACTGAAATGGACTTCTGGAGAAGATCTGCTGGTGTATCAAGAATACAAAAAATCAGAAATACAAGAATATTGGAGATAATGGATGTAAAGCATACAATAATGGACGATATAAAAACAAAGCAACTAAGATGGTTTGGCCACGTACAACGTATGGAAGACGACAGATTACCCAAGCAAGTGCTACGATGGGCACCGAAAGGACGGCGGAAGAGAGGAAGACCTAGGAAAAGCTGGATAGAAGGAATCCATAGGGAAATCGGAGAAAGAGGCTTGAACGAAGACATGTGCTACGATCGAGAGCAATGGCGATTGGGAATCGGAAGACGTCGTAGAACGTTATGAACCGATTATATATATATATATATATATATATATATATATATATATATATATATATATATATATATATATATATATATATATATATGTTTACTACTTAGATATGATAGAGGTTCTGTTTCGAGGATATTTGTGGATATCATGACCAAGACAGGAGAGTGGTCAGATGAAAGATCGAAACAAGATTGTGCTGTCTGGGATTCAAGTGGTATTCCTTTCGTCACACAGAAATCAAGCAAATCTGGAATTTTGTTTGTGTCTTTGGGCCAGTATGTGGGTTCGCCAGTAGATATGTATTTAAGGTTGTTGGTTTCCATTGCCATGTATAATTGCCTACCTTTCGGGGTTATTAGCCTGGATTTCCAATGAGTTTGTTTTGCGTTATAATCGCCGCCTGCTAGAAACCCGTTTCCAAGTGTGTTGAAGAATTCTTGGTATTGATTTTTGGCTATAGTATGTCGTGGTGGACTATATATTGCAGTTACTGTTAAGGGACCGTTCCAGTCTTCTATGCTAATACTTGTTCCCTCTTTTAAACTTATTTAACTCGTGGTGTTGTATCGATGACTTAATTATGATTGCAGTTCCTCCATGTGCAGTGCCATCTGGATGTTTGGTGTTATATATTGCATAGTTGGGAATTCTCAGATAGCTTCTATTTGTAAAGTGTGTTTCAGATATTAACATTATGTCGATGTTGTGTATTAGTATAAAAGCTTTAACCTCTTGAGCATGATTTGTTAGCCCGTTGGCATTCCAAATAGCTATTTTTAAGAATTTGATCATTTTGTTAATTTAGTGACGACGGTGGTGAGAAGATTTAACAGTGTACCTATTTGTTCCATCAGGACTTTTAACATATTCTTTAGTTCAGCCATGTCATTTGAGGCAGGAGTATTGGTAGTAGTTACAATCACTTGATATAGAAGACTTTTTAGCTTGTTAATGGCAACGAAAATGACGTTTACTGAGTACCGTCACTTTATCGTAGGTATCGTAGCAACCGTACAACCATACAATACAAACACATTGAACATTCAAACTGAAAGACAAGAATAAAAAACCGCTAAACGCCGTAAAAATGAGTGGCGCATAAAATATTCCAGCTACAAAAGATCTGATATGAATGTTACCTGGCGCGAAAATGGATTTTCATTTGATGCAAAACAAAATTTTAGTTTTATTTTAAAATATTTTTCAAAAATATTTGCTAAATTTGAAGTAAACGCGCCACAAAAGAGTAACTTTGAGAGAGTTTGAATTTTGAAACTCTTTTGTGGCGCGTTTACTTCAAATTTAGCAAATATTATGGAAAAATATTTTAAAATAAAACTAAAATTTTGTTTTGCATCAAATGAAAATCCATTTTCGCGCCATGTAACATTCATATCAGATCTTTTGTAGCTGAAATATTTTATGCGCCACTCATTTTTACGGCGTTTAGCGGTTTTTTATTCTTGTATCAGGAGTTTTTCAAAGGTATTTATAAATTAAATGTATGAAGTTGAATGCAATGTTCCTCTATTACACGTCAAGCTTTATAAATTGTCACCTTTGTTGCATTATCTCCCAAATGATCTAGTGTCCATCGAATGTACCTACACTAGATTTTTTTCTATTCGAAATATATTGAAAAAAAATATATTGAGATGGCCGGTAAATGAAGTCGGATTGCCAGTTGCCAGATCAAATTTAGCGTCGTAACCACTACAACTACATAAACCATTTGGGGAATAATCGTTAATTGGATTATACTTTTGTATCTTAATAACTTCTAAACGGCTTAACCGATTTTGATCAGTAAACATGAGTTTGAAACGTATTAACCAGTAGTATCTGATGGATCTAAGGTCAAGTATGATAACTGAAGCTATTATAGGAATTATTGAGCTTTCGAAACCGTTTTTCCCACAGGAAATAGATTTTATCATATTTATGAAGCCTATAACCTAAAAATTCGAATTTTTCCGGATATGAGGTATACATCGTTAGATTCGTCTTGAGTCCTTCTACAAACGCTAAGTTATTGGCGCAATTCGTACGTTGAAATGTTGAGTAATTGTCGAAAAACCAAAATTTTTAAAGTTTGGTTTTTCAGTTTTTTGGCTATACTGAGCCGTGTATATGTCTGATTCTGACGGTTTAGACACCATTTGAAAGCTTAAGTCAACACTATTGATTTGATGTATTTGCGGTTCTCCTGCCTCTTCGTGATCCGAATATATATACCCCCAAAAAATATGCCGTTTTGTACTTACCAAGTCCTATAGCTGGCTTATGGGTGGTCAAAAGTAACAAACTACACCGGTTCTAAATCGGCCCTGGCCCCCTCTTTAAACACAGAGAAAAATATCAAATCGGTTTAACTTTCAAACACACATACATACATATCCACAAACATTTTTCCTTTTTTAAATAAAAATTGAGTCACATTTCTAAGCCCTATAACTTTTGAATGGTATAACCGATTTTCAAAATTAGACATGCGTTGGAAAGGTAATGATCAGTTCTATTAGAAGCCGCAAAGGCTGGACAAATTTTTAAACTTTTTGGGAGTTTTGGTGAGGAGAACGAAAAAGAGGCCCTAAATAGGAAGGGCCGTAAAATCTACACCCTTGGACCAAAATCGATGGTTGGCATATAAATGGGTGAGTCTTTTCTGAACTTTAAGATGGGAGTTGGCCCAATTTTCAATTCAGTCAGATTTAGAAAATCGAAAATTTTGTGTATATATAATGTCGCGTGTAGGGTGGTGTGGGTGTGCGCCACTGGCGAGAACTGCCGTTCTCTGGTAATGTTCAAAATTAGACATGCGTTGGAAAGGTAATGATCAGTACTGTTAGAAGCCGCAAAAGTCGGACTTAAATTTTCGAAGTTTTTGGGAGTTTTGGGGACCAGAACGAAAAACAGACCCTAAATAGGAAGGGCCGTAAAATCGACACCCTTGGACCAAAATGGATGGTTGACATATGAATGGGTGAGTCTTTTTCTGAACTTGAAGATGGGAGTTGGCAAATTTTTCAATTCAGTCAGATTTAGAAAATTGAAAATTTCGTATATATAATAGTGTCGCGTGTAGGGGGTGTATTTCTGCGCCACTGGCGAGAACTGCCGTTATCTGATAATCTTTCCGATATAAAACTAACAGCTTCGATAACTAATAAATCGAAAACTATTAATTTTATCAAAAAAAATGTATAATGAACATTTTTTGCTTATAATTAATATTTTTACCAGCATTTGCGGTCAAAATATAAAAAAAAATTTCCACCCTCGAGATGAGGTGGCAACCACCCCATGGTAAAAGCGTCTTTCGGCATCATATAGATTTTGATCCTTGGACTATCCACTACTTATTGTCAAATTTTTAAGCAAATCGATCCATTCTGTAAAAATTGCTAAGTGAAAAATTTCAGTTTCTGACTAATAATATGACCTACTTCGGACCATACTTCAAGGTAAAGTGCATGGGAAAAGAGGTCCAGGACGAATAAGAATATCCTGGCTGCATAACCTGTGAAAATGGTTTAACTTAAACACTACCGGACTTTTCAGGGCAGCAGTCAACAAAGTCAGAATAGCCATGTTAGTGTCCAACATCCGTAACGGATAGGCACCATAAGAAGAAGAATTCCCTTGGAAATTGTATTAATCACGGAGCAGACGTTAATCAACCTCACAATTTGACTACCAGGACCCAAAATAAAGGCCTTAAGCTATATTTATTAGAATCTATGGAAATTAATAAATTCAAAAATATAGATATTTCTGAATAACAGACTTGAGACAAACAGCTCCCCACTCCTTAACTTATTCAGTTGGAGACTTTAAAGTGCAGACAACTAGTAAAACACATCATTTGAAAAAGGCACTCTTCCGAAACAACAGTGGTGACATTAATTGGTAAAAAATTTTGTGAAAATATTGAAAACAAAAGTGTGTCTTGTGTTTTATTGTTAGTAAAATTTTCCTATTCAGCAATATTATTACCATTGTGCATTGAAGGCATTTTTAGAGTAATGCTGAATCCGTCGACGTAACACATTTCGACCAACAATTCAACACAAATTTCTAATCCCGAAATTACATCGCTTGACATCGTATGACATGGAGGCTCTTACAGTTTATGTTGGTATTGTAACGGGCAGAGGCAGACCATGTTTAAACACTCGATCCATGTCCCGTGCTGAATGTATAGGCTGTTTGGTTGCGTGTATTAGCCAATGTTTGGATGATCACTTTCGAGATGTGTGTGATTTATTCTTGGAAGCTAAGTAATTGGCGACACATGTGTCTACATGTATAGCGACACGAGTAACTGTTGGATCTCTGGAATTATGAGGCGATAGAATTAAACAAAAAGTTGGTAAACTAAACGAAATGCATTTTGACACATTCAGAGTATATGAAAAATTCAACACAAAAGCTCCTACCTCACACTATTAACTGCTCAAATCAACTTAATCTTTCATTAAAAAAAAGAATTATTAGAAATAGTGGGAGTATATACTAAACTCATAAAATTTTGTGGAATTTATTTCTTCAAAATATTTTTATTTTGTACAATAAATAATTTTCTCATTTGTTATCAATACATTATATTGGTGTAAATAAATAATTATTGATTTTCGTAAGGTTTATGTTATTTATATCTGTCTATTATTAATAATATTGGCGTAATTTCCAGTCACGTCTAGGGACCTAACTTTTCAAAAAAAAAATTACTAACACCACTAGACAATTAGGTATGTCTCAGATTAGCCAATCGACTTTAGAAAATTGTTTATAGAGAAATTGAAAATTACAAAAATTGTTTATAGAGAAATTTTGTCCCCTCAACACTTAAACAATTTGACATGCAACCTTACAATCTTTAACTATCCCTTTAAGTTTGTCATTTACTATTTTTTTATTTAATACAAAAAAAAACAGATTCATCCACCATAAGGCTTACTACCGTCGAAAAAATTGCGAATTTTAGCGTTTTTAAGCCATTTTTCAATCGGTTAGACATCGAATTTAAGTGTACTTGACATATAGACCAGTAAGGATCTGCGAAAAAACGTCTATTTTTGGATGTGAGAGGTGGCATTCGGATTTTTGCAAATAAAGTTAGGTGACACCTTCAGTAATGATAATTGACTTATGCTCCTTCTCAAATATGCCAGGAACATTATTAAAAAAATTAAAATATTTAAAAATTTCGAAAAACATCGATTTTTTTCTGCTTTCTTTGCTTATAACTTTAAAACGATTCGTTTTGAAACAAAGTCGTAGAGAAATAAAATAAAGATAATTAAATTTTATATGATATACGACTGGTAAAAAATGTCTTAAGGTATTACCTTTTCTGCAATATAGCAATAAATACAAAATAAAGGGGCAAAATAAGTCTGTTGGTATTCAATAATTTTTAACCACTTTGGTGGCACTTAGAGCCTTAGTAATTCGCTTAGGAAATTCTTTGTAATATACTTAAATCGTGTACCAAATTCCATTAAAATGGACCTAATAAATTTTGCATAATAAATTTGCAATCTAAATGTTTTTAAAAAAGTTCAAATTTTTTAAAATCTTTCTGAACAAAAAGTAGACCATTTAGAAGTTGGCTAATTTTTTTACATATAAAGAGGTGCTCTACCTATCTAATACACTTTACAGAATTAAAATCGGAATATTTAAGTGGCCTCAGCAATGTTTTAAATTTATAAACAATTTTTTGACTTATAAACAAATAGCTTTGTTTAATAATAAAAAAATTAATTTTTAGCAATGCAAATAATTAAGACCGGTATAATTTTCCTTAAACTTTCAAATGCTGTCAGCAGAATTGCTATTTTATTTTTTAATCAAACGTTATTCGCGTTCAAAAATTGCAATTTCTCGATTTTTTTAAAGTTCCACCGCGTTTATCTTGAAAACTATGCATCCTACGAAAAAACTTGTAAGAACATTTTTTGCTTAGAATTTCCCAAGAAATACAAAAAAATGTTTTATTTTGCGAAAAATCGATGTTATGTAATTCCTCAAGTTCTTTGTTTATAACAATCTTATCGACATCCGGATCAACTGTTACCTAAAAAATTAGTGTTATACTGGTCAAAATACATAAAAAACTTGGGTAAGTCCATCTAAATAAAGGAGCCCGTAGCACCCCCTCCTGAACACAGCACTAATTTGTTTATAAGCCAAAAAATTGTTTATAAATTTAAAACATTGCTGAGGCTGATTGCTGTAAAGTGCATTAGATAGGTACTTCTTTATATGTAAAAAAATTGACAAATCTTTGTATATTCTAGTTTTTGTTGTGCAAGATTTTAAAAAATTTTAATTTTTTAAAAAAAGTTTAGATTGCAAAATTATTATGCAAAATCTAGTAAGTCAATTTTAATGAAGTTTGGTGTACGGTTTTAGCACATTACAAAAATTTTCTAAGCGAATTAGGAAGGTTCCAAGTGTAACCTAAGTGATGGAAAATCATTTAATATAGAGAGGCTTGTTTTGCCCCCTTATTTTATATTTATTGCTATTTTGAAGCAAGGGTGATAAATTAAGACATTTTTAACCAATCGAATCTGATAGAAAATTTAATTATCTTTGTTTAATTCCTATACGACTTTGTTTTAAAATGAATAGTTTTTAAGTTATAAGCAAAAAAAGCAGAAAAAAACGAAATTTTTTAAAATTTTTAAATATTTTATTTTTTTTTATTAATGTTCCGGGCATATTTGAGAAGGAGCATAATTCAATTATTATTAACGAAGTTATCACCTAACTTTATCGGCAAAAATCTTAATGCCACCTCTCACATCCACCTAAAAACAGATCCTTACTTGTCTATTAAGCTTTCATTATATTTTTAGTTTTTTTTTTTTCTAATTAGGTGTTCAGCCTATTGAAAAATGGTCTCAAATGATCTTAAAATTGTCATTTTTCGGTATTTTTATTTGTTTATTTGCATTTTACCCTTAAAGTAAACATTTTACGAAAAAGTAGAAGAATATTCGTTTTACAATAACCCAAATTATGAAAAAAAAGTTATTTCATAGCGAGGAGAGCAATTTTTTATAACTTGTTTATAAAAAACTATCTCTGGTTCTATGAGTCGTACAAACTTTTTTTAATATATAATTTTTCATGACCATTCAGATGGTGTACTTATTTTGTTTTTGTAAAGATTAAAAGGTCGCAGATGTTAATAAAAAATATTAGTAAAAAAAGAATGTGTGTGTACTTTGTACGCACGTAAGAAGTTATACTTCTATTATATGATTTAAACGAAATTAATATACTTTTTATTTATATTTTGTTTAAATATTAAACTAATTTATACTTACTACTTCTCAAACATTTTTATTAGAACAGTGCCAAAAATTAAAATAATAAAAGAATAAAACACACACAAACACATTAAACAAGCCACAAAGGATGTCTGAACATTAATTGTCGAAAAATTTTTTAACTAAATACGTATTTTCTGCAAATACAATAATATAACAATATAATAAATATACTTACAATCATAAAATGTATTAAAAAAAACAAAAAAGAAAGTTTCTATTGGGACTCGAACCAGCGCTGATAAGAGCGGTTGGTATTGGAATTCATTCGCCTTCTCCGCTTAGCCACGGTCACTATGTGTCATTATTTACAAAGATCGACTAACTAAACGGATTAAACTTGTGATATTTTGATATTTTGAAAATTGATCAAATTATTTTAATTTTGAATTGAAATGATTTAGAATTGAAAAAATACAACAAAACATAGAGTAAAAAACAATATATTAGGTGAATATTGATAGAAATTTTGATGGTAATCAAATTATATAAATAAAAGTATTACATACTATGTATTTTGGCAGATCAAGTAGGTAGGTTTATACCCATGATACATTAACAATTATTATTATTACGTACCTGTTGCTTTTAAAAACTATTTAAAAGTCACTACAATATTATAAACTTTTTTGTTTCTGTCCTCACAACAATAAAACTAATATATTATACATTTGTTTACCTTTACCTTTACCTCCAAACCACAGCTGCCATATCGGATAATTTTTGACATGTCATCTGAATATCCAATCAGAACAAAGTTATAATGCGCATGCGCCGGGCTGATAGGTTTTAACATATAAAAAAATCACCCTCTATCGCCGGTAAAGAAGTATAACTTCAAAAAGAGCTCGGCACTCACGTAGGGCCCACAGAAGTAAATACTTCTTATAGATTCGATTATATTAGATTCGATCCAATTAGAATTCAATTCGTTTCGATCCTATTCGATTCGATCCGGTTTGATTTATTTTATTTAATTTTAATTTTAATTTTATTTAGGGGTCGCCAATTTCTTGAAAACTTCAAGATCTTTTCTTGATCTTGTCATGATTTCAATACAAGATCAAGACAAGAGGTAATTTTAGATTTCAAGACAAGACAAGAAATTTTATGTCAATACCAAGATTTCTTGTCAAGAAATCAAGAAATCTTGAAATGTCTTGACTACCGAATAATAAAAACTAGATTATATTTTAAATAACAAATTTCGTCACATTTTTAAATCGGAATTGATAAGCCATGAATTAAGGCAGATAACACTTCTTATGGAGTCAACGCCTAGCTGATTTCTTGGCTTTGTTATTGTTAAAGTTGCTCTTGAAAATAGCCTTTCCGCAGGTTCAGATGTTGCTGGCGTTCCGAGAAAATCCTTGACCATTGTAGATAATAACGGGTAGATATTTTCGTGTCTTCTCCACCAATCAAGTATGTATATTCTCAGAATCTTCTGACCTAGGCTCTAATACCTTCATCGCCACGAAGTTCACAAAATTTTCATTCTGGGCCAAAATGTTTTTTGGGTGAATGAATTCAGGGTTTGGCCTTAGACATGAAAATATAGGTTGTATGTAACTAGAAATTCTTATAAAAAATGTTATTTTATTACATAACTATTTGAACCCATTCACCCAAAAAACATTTTGGCACAGAGTGAAAATTTTGTGAACTAGGGTGGCGCTGAAGGTGTTAAGTATTTTTCAATTTCATACTTCCAAGATTGTAAGTTATCTTTATCAGCTTTGTTAAATAGGTAAGTAATGTCTAAATCAAATTCGTTATCTTCTTTTATCAGATTAAGTACTGATTCTGGCATTGGATTCTATAGATCATTCTGGGACTTACTAAAGTAGTTAGCTTTAAATATTTGTTCAAATTTTTGTACTGCCTTTGACTATAGAAGCTTTCCCAAGATGAAGAGGAAAATGCCTCTAATTTATAGCGAGGATTCAAAATAACAATAATACAGTATATCCAATTAGTTTTGTTATAGTGTTTCAGCATTTTATCTCTCGCAGTTTGAATGCAGTAAATTAATTGCTCATCGGTAGCATCTCTATCAATTTTATTATAAGTTCATGAGCCTGTATTTCCAGTTTGTCTAAAAGTAAACTTACTCCAATTACCACCAATGGGAGCGTGCAATATTTTTCCACTTCGAGAATTGAAGAAAGTGTTTTAAACCTTCTCAGATACTGACAAAATTTACTGATCAGAACCATTCTTTATCTAACATTTTCCAATTATTTAAATTTTGGTTGTTGTCACAAAATATAGTTTTAAGCATTTTTTATACTTAAGCCCCATGTTAGCATCTCGAAAGTTGAATGCCATCTTGTAGGCACATCTAGTTCTGGCAAAGTCATCTTACAATTTATGGCCTCGCAAGCACTGTTAAGTTTAAGTTGCATTTGCCCTGAGTTTTTGATTTTTTTTACAAGGTATTTAATTTTACTTACAGAAAAGTTAAAATCTAAAGTAGTAGCATTAATAGCATTTTCTACTTCGATCTTATCCTTCAAATAATCAAAATCCTTTTCGATGTCGAAACTGTTTCGATTTGGCTCTGCGATTTTTATGAAATCCTGGACAGCTAAGCTTAGAATATATGCGAAACATACAAAATGCTTATTGTAAGTATGCAACTACAAATCAATTTTGGGTTCGTCAGGAAACAAATGCAGATCAGGGACTCTCCCAGTGGCAGTGGAGGCCGTGTTAGCACACAACGCAATAAAAAGGTCGCCGTGGAATCACCCGACCGGGTAATCAAGAAATTTCAAGATTTTGAAATTTCTTGAGCCAAGACAAGATATATGATCTCAAGAAAACGTCAAGACAAGATTTTTTTAAAATCTTGAAATTTCTTGAGCCAAGACAAGATATAAGATCTCAAGAAAGCGTCAAGACAAGATTTTTTTAAATTTCTTGATTTTTTCTCAAGACAAGTCAAGAAGGTGTTGTCAAGACAAGAATTCTTGTCTTGTAGACCCCTAATTTTATTTGATTTTATTTAATTTTCTTCTACTTCTTCTTCTTCTTCTTCTTTTTGTATAGACATGACTGTGTCTGGTTTTTTTTCAATGTGTCTCTAGTAAGTTGTCGGTTCATCGTTTTCGAGGTCTTCCCATTGATCGTATTCCTATTGGGGGACCATCTCTCGCCGTCCTGACTACCCTATTTGTTGTCATTCGGCTTATGTAGTCATTCCATTCTATTCTTCTGTTTCTTACCCAGTTATTAATGTTATCCACCTTGCATCTCCGTCGTATAATATCTGTACTTCTAGCTCTGTCCCATAGAGTCTTACCATCGATTTTTCGAAGGGTTTTCATCTCCGCTGTTTCGAGCAATATTTTTGTCCTCTCTGTGTCGGGTCGTGTTTCTGCCGCGTATTTCATTATTGGTCTGATGACTGTTTTGTAAATTCTGCCTTTCATTTCTTTTCCGATATTTTTATTTATCCATATTGTGTCATTCAGGCAACCTGCGGTTCTATTTTTCTGGTGGTTATGTTAAATTGGTGCATCATACGTTGTAAATCATCTTCACTTTGAGAGATTAGTATTGCGTCGTCTATATAGCAGATTATGTTAAGTTGTTTTTCTCCCATTTGGTGTCCTTTTTTAGTTCTTACTTTTTTATTATTTCGTCCATGATCAAGTTGAACAACAAAGGACTCAAGGAATCCTCCTGTCTTATCCCATTACCGGTTTCAATTGGGTTAGTTAGTTTATCATCCACTTTTACTTTTATTGTGTTGTTCTGGTAGATGTTTTCGATCGTTTTAATGATTCCTAGAGGTACCTTTCTCGAGTATAACAAATGGATAACGTCTTTTAATATGACCCTGTCAAATGCTTTCTTAATGTCCACGAAACAAATATGTCGGTTTGTTGTATCCCAACGATTTCTCTTGAAGATTTAATATTTAATTTTATATAATTGTATTCAATTTTATTTAATTTTAAATAATTACATTTAATTTTATCTACTTTAATTTACTTTTATTGAATTTTATTTAATTTTACTTAATTTGATTTAATTTTATTTAATCTTATTTAATTCTAAATAATTTTATTTCGTTTAATTTTATTTTACATAATTTTATTTAATTGTATCTACATAATACTATTTAATTTTATTTAATTTTCTTTTATTTATCACACTCAGTCAATTACTTAAACAAACTGAAAAGTCTTAGATGCAGCATTCACCATTATAATAAAATTAAAATGGTAAATAGTTATTTAAATCTGAAACTTTTCTTGTTGAACGGTCTTTCTGGTACCTACATCCTTAATCTGCGACTTTTACAATTTATAAGACCGCAGACGACGAATATAGAAAACAAAAAGGACTCCACTATATGCAATCGCATTCCGTTTTCATTTGTCTAGGAATAGGACAGAAAGAAATTTCCTAGTACTCAAATCTGAGTAAAGATAGAAAAGTAAAAGATGGTTTTGCTTGTTTTCGATTCAGAGGGATGCACAATCGCTGGACAGCTGTTTCCACCATTGCAGGCTTCCTCAACAGCGCTAGCGTGCACACCTCTAAATCGAAAATTCCCCTTAAATAGATTAGCCAGGAAGGTAGTGTCAAATTTGACCGGAGCATTTTAGCATGGCTGGTTTCTTTTTATTTAGGTAGGTGTTCCAAAGCTTATTAACAAATGATGTGTCAGCTGGCCCAAAACCGGGGATTTTAGACAAGAAAAGGTAAAATATGAAAGTTGATGGACAAACGCTACAACTTAAATGTCAAATATTCATATAGTTACTCAGAAAATTTGATAGACTTGCTTACTTGGCTCCTACTTTTCACTCAGGAGATCCGTTCAAATCCTGGCAAGGAAAATCCTTTTTGTTTTTTAAATTGACATTTTATTTTGAAAAATAGTTATTTCTATAATACCACGGCATGTCCACTTGGCCAGCTAACATTTTTTGCAACGTACATGATGCAGCTGACGCTTTTTTATTACAATCTAAAATTCATAAATTATTGATTTATACTTTTTAATCTTTGTCACACTAGTCCAAGAATATTTTTTTATTATTAACTAGCTGACCCCGCAAACTTCGTACCGCCTTAAAACTAAATAATGTTTGAAAGTTTAATACCTAAAAATTACCAGAAAGCCAAAAAATACTAAAAAATATTGCGTACCCACACTTTTTTCTACCAAATGCATAGTTTACGATTCTATAAGGGACATAGGTACAGACAAACATTCATTTTTATGTATTATAGAGAATAGGGAAATATTTAGATTGCTATTAAAAAAATGGGGGTTGGTGAGAGAAAAGTTTAGGGTTGTATCTTTCGGTTCTACAACATATAAAATTAAGAAAAAACAGTTTGTCCAAAAAAATAACAAATAATGTCTCCCTTCCACTTAGATTGTTGGTCTTACCAATTCAGGAACCTTCAGAGGTTCATGTACAACTAATTTGCTTATTAAGATCAATCATAATATTATGACAAAAAATGCATAGTTTGCGATTCTATAAAAGACAAACAGATTTTTTATATTGTCCCGTATAAATAATAAAAACGTGGTATTATAAAACTAATTATTTTTCAAAATAAAATGTCAATTTAAAAAACAAAAAGAATTTTCCGCGCCAGGATTTGAACCTGGATCTTCTGAGTGAAAGGTAGGAGCCAAGTAAGCAAGGCTATCAAATGTTCTGAATAACGTGTATAAATATTTGACATTTAGGTTGCAGCATTTGTCCATCAACTTTCATATTTTACCTTTTCTTGTCTAAAATCCCCGGTTTTGGGCCAGCTGACATATTATTTGTTAATAAGCTTTGGAACACCTACCTAAATAAAAAGAAACCAGCCATGCTAAAATGCTCCGGTCAAATTTGACACTATCTCCCGGGCTAGATGGTCGAGATGTTTTTCGATTTAGCGGTGTGCACGCTAGTGCTGTTGAGGAAGCCTGAAATGGTGGAAACAGCTGCCCAGCGATTGTGCATCTCTCTGAATCGAAAACAAGCAAAACCATTTTTTACTTTTCAATCATTTAAAATTCGGGATCTATACTTAAAATCACCCGGAAACCAGACAAACAATAAAAAATTTGTATTACATTACATTACATGTATTACATTATATTGTATTACATTACGGTATACTGCAAGATTGCATTTGCAGATGATCTGACGCTATTAGCAACAAGCAGAAAAGAACTACAAAAGTTAATGAAAAACATAATAACAGAAGCCAAAAAATTCGGACTTAAAATAAATGAAGAAAAGACAAAATATATGATAATGGGAGAGATCCAAAAAGAAAAAGAGAATAACATCATAGTACAAATAGATGGAGAAAAAACATACTCGTTTAAAAGAGCCAAAGAAATTATTTACCTGGGAGCCAAAATAGATGAAAATGGTCATGAAGAAGGGGAGATAAAGGCAAGAATAGCTAAAGGAAATAAAAAATATGGAGCATTACGCACATTATTGAAATCCAAATACGTATCAAGAAAAACAAAAATAAGAATTTATAAGACTGTTATCAGACTTACAGTAACATACGCAAGCGAAACATGGGTGCTCAAAAAGTCAGAAACAGACCTGTTAGAAAGATGGGAGAGAAAAATGCAAAGAGCAATATATGGAGGTGTGAAAATAGAAGGTCAGTGGAGAAGAAGAACCAATAAAGAATTGGAAGAACTATATCAAGAGCCAACGATTACGACGACGATCAAAGCACAGAGAATACGATACTTGGGGCACATAGAGAGAATGGGAAGTAAACGAATGCCAAAAATGGTACTTTCACGAAGACCAATACAAAAGAGGAGGAAAGGCAGGCCAAGGAAAAGATGGAAGGACAGTGTATATGAAGACTTGAAGAAAAGTAACATTGAGAGATGGAAAGAACTAGCATTGGACAGAAGGAGATGGAGAGAGGTTGTCAAGGAGTGTATAAAAAGACTGAAGTGTATTTAAATAAAATTTATAAGTTATGTAAGTTATATTAAGTTATTTACTATATTATTTATGTAATCAGAAATGTAAACATTTCAGCCCTAGGCCTACAAGGCCTGTTGCGCTTAATAAATATAAATATACTGCAAGATTACCACTCGCGCCACGATTTTTGAATGACGCCAAATATGATTTTCGTCCCGTCAAAATTCCATAGCGAGCGATAAGAAGTATTCACTTCAAAAACCATGACGCACTAAAAATTGCGATACAAACGAGATAATACGCCTTTTTTCTCAGCCTTTTCCTTTAACTTCCCCGATATCTTCGAGTCGAAAAATAGGGCAGATTGCAATTGCGCGCAGCGGTCAGGGTTCTCAACAGGGTGTCTAACTTTTATTTACTTCTTATTCGTTTTGAACGGAAATTTTGCTAATTTTAAAAAATTAATTAATTAAAAAATTAATATATTATACAGGGTGTTCAGAAACTCTACCTTCAAACGAAGACAGAAGATTTTTCAGATAATTTTAAGATAATTTAACCCAATTCACTTAGTCCGAAAATGCTTCCTAAGGGAGCTAGAGCTCTTTGAAGATGGCGTCTTGTAATTAGTTTTTCTTAAATACCTCCAGAACGCTTCTAGTTATAAAAACGAAAATTGGTACACGTATTTATCTTCCAGAGATAAATCGATTCCATCTAGTGTCAATTTCTAGTACCAGTCATAGGCGTCCGTTTTGGGTAGGGCAACAGTTATTTTATCGCATAACTTTTTTAGCTTTAACTTTTATGCATTTCTGATACTGGATTATGAAATTGTAAAGTATTCTAGTACTAAAAGGTACTCTTATTTTAAATCGGTAGGACACACCGTTTTCTAGTAAAATCGATTTGAAAATTTTTCGCTTTTTGTATTAAAAAAAATTTCAAAAAAAAACTGTTTTATTTAGAAAGACGAAAATTGGTACATTTATTTATATTCGAGAGATAAATCGATTTCATTAATTGCGAATTTCGAGTACTGGTCATAGGCGTCCGTTTTGAGTAGGTCAACAGTTATTTTATAGCATAACTTTTTGTCTTGAATTTTTGAGCATTTTTGACACTAGATTATTAAATTATGAGGTATTCGAGTACTAAAAGTTACTCTTACTTTATGTTGGTAAAATACTTCGTTTTTTGTTGAAAAGTTCTTTCAATTTTTTTTCAAATTCCAAAAACGAGAAACTTTCAAATCGATTTTCCTAGAAAACGGTGGTTCCTACCAACTTAAGGCAAGAGTACCTTTTAGTACTAGAATACCTCACAATTTAATAATCCGGTATCAAAAATGCATAAAAGTTAAGGACAAAAAAGTTATGAGATAAAATACCCGTTGCTCCACCCAAAACGGACGCCTATGACCGGTACTAGAAATTTGAGCACTTTTAAACTACAAAACAAAATTACGATTTTCTCAATTTTTTTTAAATAGATCACCCTATATTTTATTTTTTTTTTTTAAATATTGTATTTATGATACTCTTTCATTTTTATATAGCATCTCCTATACCTAAACTAATTAGTTTCTGAGATATTTTTAGTTTTCTTCATTTGCCGGAAATACATTCAAATCTTATAAATATAAATAACTTACATAACAAATAAGTATTATGTAATAATATAACAAATATTTTCATTCAATAAATAACTAACAAAAAAATAATAAACCATAACAAAATTTAATGAATGTACCAATTAATGTGATGTTAAGGATACAAGTCTAAAATAAATGTTGAAAATAACCACTTTCAACGTCTATGCAATTTTGTAACCGATATTCAAATGACCGAGCCACATTTCTAACATTTTTGTAAGTCAATATTATTAAAAGCTTCTTTTATTCTATTTTTCATATCATCAAGCGTTGTTGGATGCTTCTGGTATACAAGGTTTTTTATATAGCCCCCGACTTGAAAAAAATCAATTTTGGAAGAACTGGAGCACCGTCGTATAAAAACCTCAACCGTCAAAAAATGTGGACCAATCACATAATCTGTAACAATATCACCTTAAACATTTATAGATCACCTAGTTTGAGTGTTAACAAAGTAGGGATTTCTTGATGCATACTAACGAAATTTAATATAAAAATTATATTATTAATAACTGCGGGTCACAATCTGCAATTAGGAATGTCTTACTAAAAACTTCTTGGCTTAGAATGCTGTTGATATAATAATCTAAAATCTATTAAATTAGTTGTATATTGTTTTGATTTATGTTTTGTGTGAGTTGTTTATTAAATAAAAATAGTCTTGTAATTTTATTATACACAAGATACCTATATTTTTTTGTAGGAATTGTATGATTCTTGTATATTAGGGAAATATGATAATTCCTTAATATCACATTTATTGATACATTCATTGCATATTGCTATGGTTCATATTTTGTGTTAGTTATTTATTGAATAAAAATAATTTTGTTTAATTATCATTCAATACCAACTTATTTCTACTAGAAAAATTGAATGTATTCCCGAAAGTTGAAGAAAACTAAAAATATCTCCGAAAGTAATAAGTTTAGATATAGGGAATGCTATATAAAAATGAAAGAGTATAATAAATACAATATTTTTGAAAAATAAAATATAGGGTGATCCATTTAAAAAAATAGAGAAAATCGTAATTTGGTTTTGTAGTTCACCCTGTATACAAACATTCGTCAATGATTTCAATTGGACTTAATTTAAAAACTACAGTATATTCCTTATCTTACTACATACAACAAATTATTGTCTATGAATTACTTCTTTATATACAGGGTGTTAATCTCATAGGGATTTCGAAATAAAAATGGTCATAACTTGTTAAATACTCTGTATAGTAATGCAAAACCCTATATTATATGAACAAGAATTATGAGGGGAATATAAATATGAGAAAATATATAGGGTGTCCCATTTAAAAAATTAAATGTTTGATATACCACGCTGTTATTGATCACCCTGTAGAAATGGACATATTTTCCTAGCGTGGAGAATATCATTGCCTACATTTTTTCTAAATAACTTTTTTCGATATTCTATACCGTAATGGAATTATCGACTGATCCCGCACTAAAAACTCACCCTGTATTATACAGTACAATTTTCAAAGGAGGAAGACCTAACCCTTCGGTCCAAACCTAACTTTCGGGTATTAGAGTGTAGAGTCCCCAGAAGGTATTTGACCGCTGCGCGCAATCACAATATACCGGAAAAATAGCTTCTAGTAATTTTTCGATTATTTATAAGTATAAGGGCACAAAGAAAAAGTCAAAAATTAAATCAAAAATTTGGCTTTCCGCAATACAAAATATTAACATCCGCAAGACAAACCCGTTACTTTCTATACCAGGGAATTCTTTTTATCTTAATTGAAAGCAAAGAATGTTAATAAAAAAATTATTAAAACTTTTTACGGATACTAACCGAAATATTAAAGATTAACCCCCGGGAAAGACGCTTCCCTCTGCCGTTTAAGTTTTCATCAACGGATCATTTTAGACTCGTCCTCAATTAATTATGCAGCGGCCGCCGGAAGAGAGGCAACAACTTCCGGAACTTGAAGTTCCTAAGAAGTATAAAATATGACGAACTGTTATTAAAATCAACATTTGGTCGTCGGAAAAGAGTTGTTGCATCTGCGCCATTTCTTACAACTTTCAAGTAGTTGGCTGGAGTGGGATATAACTACAAAATGTTGGTTTTCTAAAGTACTGCGGAGTATGTTTTTATTTCGGAGTTCTGCAAAAAGTCTGTAAAGTGGTTTTAATAATAATAAAATAAACTTTGGAAAGTTTTATTGGAGAATTTTGGTCCTCCTGCATGTCGCTTGTATCCAAAGCCACATGTACTTTCAGTTTTATATATTCAGGTATATGAGTGTAAGATCTTTATTTAAATTTAACAAAATTTTTAAAAATAATTAGATTCACCAATTTCCCCAAGATTCCTTGCCAATTTGCTATTTTATTTATTTGTTATTTTGAAGAAGTCATTTAATGTCCCTGTAATATAGAATTTGTTGTTCTAGTTTTTTGGAACTAAGTAACTTCTGTACCCTTTTTGTGAGGGATTTGATCCAAATCCACGTCTTCGACAATGACTAAAGCCTCGTGGGAATAAACCAACAACTGCAACTCTCTTTAAGACCACAACAGCTTGAATACATTCAAATGGTCAACACCTAAGGCTTACCCACCATATCTGGAGAAAGCAGCATCTATTTTCATCCTCTATAGAACCAGGAAATTCATCGATGGCAAATTATAGGTAGGGTTTGCTTGCATATAATAAATATGAAGATTATCAGCGAAGGTCAGACGTTAATATTCATTGTTGAAGATGGATCCGGTCATTTTAACGGAGCTATTTCTCAAAATTGATGGATGTCCGGACCTATCGAGGCGCCAATATTGATTTAGATCACTTCAAACCAAGGCTAAGAATTCAAAAGAATTCAAACCAAGACTAAGACTATGTAAAGATAAGGAGGGGCACATACTCAATACAAAAGAAGAAATATTGAAAAGTTGGGTGGAACACTATAAAGAACTACTTACCATCGAAGTAGAAGATACAAATCAACCACCCTCAGGAGCAACCAACAATACACCATTAGAGACTTCATTAATTCAAGAAGTACAGGATGCAAAAAACACCTGAAAAATAATAAATCTCCAGGAAGTCATGGTATATCCGCGGAACTTATTAAATATGGGGGTGCTACTCTGACTAATCAAATATATAAAATAATACTGAGAGCCTGTAATGAGGAACAAATCCCGGAAGAGTGGTGTGTTGGAGTCGTTTGCCGCTACACAAAAAGGGTGACCAATTGGGATGTAAAAACTATAGGGGAATAACCCTCCTTAATACAGCTTACAAAATATTATTTTCGAGTATCTTATATGGTCGCCTAAGTGCACATTCAGAGGGGCTTCTTGGTGAATATTAAAGTGGTTTGAAAAAACCAATGAATTCAATATCGACACATACCATCTTTTCGTAGATTTTAAATTGGCCTATGATAGTGTCCTAAGAAATAAATTGTATGAAGCCATGGATGAATTCCACATCCCTGATAAACTGATAAGATTGGTTAAGGCTACAATGCGTAAAGTCGTTTGCAAAATCGAAATACAGGGCGAACAATCACAGGCGTTTGAAACGAGTGTTGGGCTGCGACAGGGTGATGCGCTGGCGTGTCTCCTCTTCAACATAGCTCTGGAAAAGGCGGTCAGAGATGCCCAAATAGATAAGAGAGGAAATATTTTTAATAAATCATCCCAAATTTTGGCATATGCAGATGACGTGGACCTAGTTACCCACACAACACGCAAACTAGAAGAAATATATACCACTTCAAATGCCTCAAAAAATATGGGCCTGAAAGTAAACGAGGAGTAAACTCAGATGATGGCATCAACACCCAACAATAGAGCCAGAAACATCGATCACCAATTC
This sequence comes from Diabrotica virgifera virgifera, assembly GCF_917563875.1. Taxonomy (NCBI): domain Eukaryota; kingdom Metazoa; phylum Arthropoda; class Insecta; order Coleoptera; family Chrysomelidae; genus Diabrotica; species Diabrotica virgifera. The sequence continues at coordinate 209,527,232 of NC_065450.1, forward strand.
ACTGTTGATAACTCTACCTTTGAAGTGGTGGACAAATTCACATACTTAGGCTCCAAGATCGCTAAAAGAAGGCTGATCGCCAAGAAGAACGGAAGAAATCAAGCGAAGGATAATTCTAGCGAACAAATGCTCTTTTGGACTGAGTAAACATATGAGAAGCAGAAACTTAAGCCAAAAAAACAAAAATAACCATATACAAAACCCTTATACAACCAGTGTTGATATATGGATCGGAGACATGGACCATCTCCAAGGCAGATGAAAACCTGCTTATATTTGAACGAAGGATCCTGAGAGGAATATTCGGTGGCATCTGTGAAAATGGTATTTGGAGGAGGAGGTACAACTCTGAGGTATACCACAGATATAAACATATATTTTGTGGTAAACACGTAGTATCTCTAATAAGAATAGAAAGACTAAGATGGGCAGGACATCTAGCAAGATCACAGCATAACAACCCTCCTAGAAGAATCCTTATGTGACAACCTGTGGGAAGTAGAAATAGGGGTAGGCCAAAACTTGGAAGGATGGTGTAGATGAGAATGGGAGAAAAATAGGCGCAGCAAATTGGCAATGGTGTAATAGACTTGGGAAGGTCGAGGCTCTTTCATAGGGCTGTAGCACCATTGATGATGATTTTTCATGCCAAATTAAAAAGAACGGTGAATAACGGATCTCTTTTTCTAAGACCTCTGTTTATTTCAAATTCATCCGATGAGACTCCTCTCCATACTACATAATTTCGTGTGCTATTCAGAGTCAATCTTACTAACCTAACCAGTTTTTCGAGCATATCCAAGGAACTCAGTGCTTCATACAATTTGATTCATTTATGTCCTATCATACGCTTCTTTAAAATCTATGAAAAACGCATGAAGGTTTACCTTATGTTCAGAGCAGGTAGACTGCATTTCTTTTAGTGTAAAAATCTGATCTGGCACTGATCTATTGTCACTGCCCTCAAAAGCTTGGGGAGTGTTTTGGAGATTTTAACGCGTTTCGTCCAATTTTTAAATGTTCTATAGGACTCAGCTACGTCAAATTATATATAATCTATAAAAAAACCTTGATTTGATCTATTTTTTATTCTATAAAATGGAGAAAATCCAAAAACCCTAAAAAAGAGTTTTTCGGCTTTTTGAAGGTGGCGCAACTTACGAGAAAATCTGAAATTTGAATTTATTTTGCGATAAAATACACAAAATAAAAAAAATAGACATAATAGGTCATTCCAACATGCTGTCAACTTTAAAAACAATCTGACAGCGGAAGGCAAACATAAATGTTATTATATATGTTCTTAATGTGTTTTAGATGATTTTGGTTGCATTTATCTTTAATTTTGTTTTGTACAAGGATTAATTTAACATTTTTACTGGAATAATCGATAATATGCTTCATTTCTGTTGTGTTTTGGAGTGTGGAATGCGAAGTAATCGTGATAAAGTTCAGTTTTATCGGTTATCATCACTGCTATATTTTAAGCATAAAACCAACTGAACTAAATAACTTATGATCTGAGAGACAAAAACAAAGGTTAAATATAATAATAAAGCTATAAAATGTCCTATAAAAATGCTAAATAAATAACTACTGTGCCTACGAGCAACATCTGTATTGTCTGCCAACAACTTTCGAAAATATTAACTCATATTTATTTATTCACTGCTTAAAACTAAATAAAGTCGTTCAAGTACTTCTACAACTGAAATACACAAAATCAATAACAAAATGTTCGAAGAATACAACTAAAAAACTATTAAAGGGGTAAACATTTAAGAAACACAATGCCAAAAAGAGAAACAAATAAAATTTGTTCATTCGCGGATCTTTAAATCATGGCATGCAGGCGCGGATACGGGGGGGGTCAACGGGTCCATGGACCCCCCCTATTGTATTAAGTCTATAAGTATTTTTTTATTATTTATTATTTTTTCTGTTAACTCTAAACTATAAGCCATCAGTACAACACTAAATTACACGACAACCGCTTCCAAAGAATTGAAAGAAGCCATAAAATCTAATAAAACACCTTCTTCTTCTTAACGTGCCCTATCAAGTCCCCTTGACGTTGACGATTAACATGGCGAAACTGTCTCTGTCTCGAGCTATTCTAAATAGGTGTTCTGCTTTCTTTATTCCTGTCCACTCCCGGATATTCTTCAACCAAGAGGCCTGCTTTCTACCAATTCTTCTGCGTCCTTCGATTTTACCCATCATAATAAGTTGAAGAATATTATACCGGTCTCCCCTTACTACGTGTCCAAAATAGGCCATCTTTCTATATTTGATATTATCAAGCAGCTCGCGGGTAGCATTTACTCTCTTAGGGACTGCCACATTTGTCAGCATAGCCGTCCATGGTATTTTTAGTATACGTCTGTGCAGCCACATTTTAAAGGCCTCCAAACGGTTAATGGTGGATATTTTTAATGTCCATGCTTCGACACCATACAAGAGGACTGACCAAATGTAGCATTTAATCATGCGCTTTCGAAGTTGAAGTTGCAAGGTATCATTACAGAAAATGACCTCATTTTTAAAAATGTCGTGCGGGCTATCTCGATTCTACACTTTATCTCTTTATCTGGATCTAGTTGTTCAGTAATATGGCAACCAAGATATTTAAAACTGGGTACTCTTTGAATTATATGACCATCAACATATAACCGTGAATCTTGATGGGCCAAACGGCTAAATACCATGTATTTTGTTTTTGAACAGTTTATATTTAGGCCAAACTCTTTTCCCACTGTGTCAATGGCATTTAAAAGGTGTTGTAATCCATTTATATCATCACTTAAATAACTGTATCGTCTGCATATCTGATTGTATTTATCAGAATTCCATTAACTTTCACGCCCCATTCCAAATTATGCAGCGCTTCCTTAAATATTATATCTGAATATAAATTGAATAACAGTGGGGACAGTGTACAACCCTGCCTGACACCTCTTTGTATTTTGCATATTTCTGTTGATTTTCGATTTATGCAAGCTGTCGCTGTTTGACGCCAGTATAATTTTTCTATGATTCGTACATCTTGACTATCAACTCCTTTATCCTTTAATATTTTAATTAATTTGTGATGTTGTACTCGATCAAAGGCCTTCTCATAGTCAATAAATACAGCAAAGACATCTTTCCTTTTTTCTCGGCATTTCTGCAATAACACATTTAGTGCAAAGAGTGCGTCCCGGGTTCCCAGTCCATTTCTGAAGCCAAATTGTGTTTCATCCTGGTCTTCTTCACATTTATCTCTGATTCTACTGTGAATGATACGTAGAAAGATTTTCAAAGTGTGGCTCATACAATAAAACACCCTTCTTTGAAAAATAATTTGCAGGCGCATTTGTTTGGATACCGGTGGAACCATAAACAACGGAAATACTTTTCTCAATTCAAAGAGTAAACAAATGATATTTTAAAATGCAAATACATTACACTGGGTATAAACCTTATCTCATGAAAAGTCACGTTTCAAATTTGCGATACCATAAAGATATAAAAATTTGTATTTTACTAGATAATCCATGCGTACCTACCCGTTGATGGTAGAAAGGTTAATCTTTATGGTAAAGAACGACCAGTGAGATTAATAGTCGTGAATTGTCTATCAATCCTTTTGATAGCGTAGGTATCTAGGATTATATAGTGTATTTTATCCTTAGAGTAAGTGTGAGTCGTATGGCTGAATCTGGAAGATATAATATTTGACTATTTGAGGTAAGTCTGCCCCCCTCCCCTATTATGAATTTCAGAGCCGCGCCTGATGGCATGCTCCACTGGTCGTCGACTAGTCACTGACTGTCTCTGCGAATACACTACTTATTAATTGCCTCCCAGCGGTGATATAAACTTTAATTCTTAAAATGTCCTACTGAAATTCTTCTATTAACGAAAATTAAAACAGTCCTAATGGGTGTGCAACTCATTATACACTGACGTGTAGACCTTTGTAACGTAACAATAACTTTTAAATGCTACTCATAATAATATTTTATAAAATTATTTAGTTCAACGAGACGATTTAGTTTGATTAAAATTTCATGTAAACGACACGGCCATGTTAAAAATATTTTCTTGGGTTTTTTCGATCCCTCTCACATAATGTGAAAATTTCTTAAGCGATCTCGAGCAGTAGGAGCAAAAAAGGATAGTCCATTTTTCATCTCAGCAGGCGGCATTTGATCGCATATCCTCGAAGGATAATGAATGGCAGGATCGGAGCTATAGATCAGGATAAAAACTGCTATTAATTTCATCGTTCCAGGAATGTACTTTGCCGAGGAAAATAATTAACTCTCAGCGGTGGCCAATGCTCTATTAAGCATCTGTTTTGGCACAAGTTATCAAGATATTCGTAATTATTTCGAAACACAGGACTAATTGTTTACAAAAGAAAAATTATTGTTGTTGATCTACTTAAATGTTGACACAAACAAATCAAAACTATAACGATTCGAATAGCGGAAAATTCATAACGACTAAGAGAAGATCAGGGGGAGATAATTAACCTTATGTGTACCAAAAGTGACATCTTCGTCTTCTTCTTTTATGTAGGCATGACAGTGTCTGTTTTTTCAATGTGCCTCCAGTAAGTTGTCATTCCATCGTTTTCGTGGTCTTCTCAATAATCGTCTTCATACTGGGAACCGTCTCTCGCCGTCCTTACTGCTCTATTTGTTGTCATTCGGATTATTCTACTCTTATCTTTCTTATCCAGTTAATATTGTTCTCTACCTTGCGTCTCTGTCGTATATCTGTACTTCTAGCTCTGTCCCATAGTGTCTTATCATCGATTTTTTAAAGGGTTTTCTCCTGTTTTTAGCATTATTTTTGTCCTCTCTGTATCTGGTCGTGTTTCTGCCGTGTATGCCATTATTGTTTTGATGACTGTTTTGTAAATTCTGCCTTTCATTTCTTTTCAGATATTTTATTTCTTTATATTGTTTCATTCGGGCAACCTGCAGCTTGGCTTGCTATATTCACTTGAACTCCTACTTCTGTATCGGGCTTTCCTTAGCGACATAGTGTGATGCCTAGATATTTAAACTTAATTACTTGTTCTATTATCTGACCCTCCAACCCTAATTTACATTTTATTAAATTTGCTGTAATAATCATAAATTTGTCTTTTTTGGTGAAATTAACATCTTAACTTTACTGGAAACAAGGGTGCGTTTCTCTCAGGTATCTTACCATCGAAAATGCAGAGAATGGTAAAAAATATACATGTAGGGCGATGGATCTAAGTGGATGTAGATATATAGTTTATACAAAAAGAAATAATATCTGTTCTTTACATCATATTTAAATGAATTAATAGGAATAATTCAAACTTACCACATTTTTTGGGTTTTTTCACTACTCAATAACTTATTAAATTAATGGCGTGCGTCATCTCGGCGAGAGTTTTGGAATGGGACACAACGGTAGTGTTTGATTATTTGTACTTTTACCCAGACTAATTAAAAATTTATTGCTACCTTTAACATTCCTAGTTGTTATACTAAAACTTATGTCTTTATATTCATCTTCATCTTTGGCTTTTACAACTCTTCGTGAGTCTTTGCTGCGTTTACTATTATCTTCCATTGGTTCCGATCATGTGCTACTATTTCGACTGCATCTTTCCACCTCTTTTAGGCCGTCCTGTCGATCCTCTACCATCTGGTCTATCCCAAAACACATTGCTAATCAGTCTGTCATCACTCCGTGCCATATGGCCTGTCCATCTTATTCTATTGCCTTTGATGTATCTCTCGATATTTCTCTGTCCGAAGAGAGTCTCTAATTCAGTATTGTATCTGCTGCTCCACTCATTTGTCACACTGTCCCTGCAAGGACCATATTTAACTCGCAGGATTTTGCGTTCTCATACTAATAGTTTATTGATTTCTTTCTTTCTCAATGTCAATGTTTCACTTCCGTATGTCACTGCTGGTCGTATTATGGTTTTGTACTTTTGGATTTTGGCTCATTCGCCATTTGACGTCTTATTCGCTGTCGTTCCTTTCTCGAGACGACCATGTATTTAGTTTTTTCTTCGTATATTTTCAGGCCAACGTTTAGTGTTGCTTCTTCAAAATTCGAAAATATATCCTTAACTTCCAGTGTTGTCGGTGCTACTGCATCCATGTCATCTGCAAATGCGAGAACAATATTTGCTACTCTGGCAGTTATGTCTGGTTTGACTCTCGTATAGATTTTTCGCATTGCATATTCCAATGCTAGATTAAAGTAGAAATGGGAACAGCGGGTCTCCCTGTCTGAGTCCGGTGTTTACGACGATCGCATTTGAAGTTTTGCCTCCTATTCTAATTTGTGCAAAGGAATTGTTTACACACATTCGGGCAACCATGGTCAGCTTCTTTGATACGCCTAGCTCCACCGTTGCACTCCACAGTTTTAAGCGATCTATGGAGTCATATACTTGTTTGAAGCCTATGAATATCTGGTGTACATCTTTATTGTAAAGAGTGATTCATTTAGAGGTACTTTTTTGGTGAGGATTTGTTGGGAGATCTTGCATGGATGGTATCACCTAAAGTTACTTTCTTATTCAGTATTGTTTGACATTTCATCCTAGAAAGACTTAACTCGACACAAAGTCTAGAAATTATTTAGCTGTATTACGAAAATAGGTGTTCAATGAGGTATGTGTTTGGTGCGCTTAGAGCAAAAAAAATTTTTCCGATGAGGCCCGGTTTTTGCTTAATGAGGACGTGAATAAACAAAATGCCCGTATTTGGGTTGATGATCAACCCAAAGAGGTTCAAGAGTTGCCATTACATTAAAAAAAAAACACTGTTTGGTGTGGTTTATGGGCCGGTGTCATCGTCGGTCCATGTTTTGGACCGGCCAGAAGGTTACTGTGAATGGAGACCATTATCGCGCCATGATAACGGACTATTTGGTACCAGAAACTGAAATTCGTAGTTTAAGTGTCATTTGCTTCTAAAAATATGGTACCAACTGCCATACATCCCGTGAAGGCATGGCTTTACTGAGAAAAAGGTTCGGTGAGCAATTTATTTCACACTTCTGATCAGTGACTTGGCCGCCTATATCCTGTGACATCACACGTCTAGTCGTTTTCCTCTTGGGCTGCCTCAAGTCCAAAGTCTACATGAATAAACAGGCTACGATTGAGGCATTGGATGCCAATAATACTCGAGCCATTGATCAAATACCAATCGATATGCTTGAACGCGTCATCGAGAATTAGACATTCAGAATGGACCGTCTTAACCGCAGTCGTGGTCAACATTTGAAAGAAATTATCTTTAATAATAATTGTAAAGAATGGTTCTTTTTTACGACAATAAAGATTTTCAAATATAATTCATTTTTTTTCTTTTTTAACAAAGTACCTCTAAATGAATCAACCTTTATTACCAGTCGCTGTAATCTCTTAGTACCACTGAAGCCAATATCTTATATGTAGTACTGGGGGAAATTGTCCTTCACATTACATTTCGAACATTTGTACTAATTGTAGTGGCATTTTCTGGCCGCTGATCACAGTTTAAAGAAGAAGAATAAGAAAAAAGAAGATATTAGGCTTCTTGACACGTGACGTGGGCACATCACTGTTTTTTTTCTGTGCGCGGCTGATCACACGCGTGTTCGAAATAATTTTATAAAAATTGTTAAAAAGCGTTTAAAATGCCAAAAAGGTCATCAAAGAGTGATTGTTTATCCCGAAAGCGGCGGAAATATGAAGAGTTGCAACAGAAATTGGTAAAGTTGAGAGAGAAAATGGATGAAAAGGTATTTATATGATATTTTTTTTGATTTTCTTATGGTAGTTAAATTAAATTTAGCGTGAATAAATAGAGCTATATTTATTAATTATTTACAAAGTGACAATTTTAATCAACTTCAAATATGGAGACTTTTATTTTGTTGTTAACAATATATTTTTCTGTTGCCGTAGTACCTGTTTTTTCGCCATCTTCCTGTTCGAATAAAAAACAGGCACTATGTTGCCGGACTGCATTGGTTTTCCTATTAATTTTTATTTCGTAGAAAATGGGTTAACATAAATGACATGCAAAAACGTCACATTTTGCAAAGAAAAATTATATTGTTTGTCTCAATAAGGGTGCCTTGAGGTAGTCCAAAGTAATACAGACTAAATAATTAAGGATATAACAATAAATCAGAGGGTACTTTTAAGTTGCCCAGAAAATCTTTATGATTATGTGACCTGCTTCTATTTCTCAGAGGCACTTTATATTAGCCCAGAAGTATAGAATGGAATATATTTTTATTTAACTAATTTTACATATTTTACTTCGAATTTACATCACAAGAATAGCAAGTTACTTACACAAAATTTGTGTTTGGCTTGTCTTCAAACAATAATACTAGGGGAGCGGGTATGTTTTAATAGCCCAGAAAATCTTTATGATTTATTTGAGATGCTCCTATTTCTTAGGCTCTATTTTATAGTAGCCCAGAAATTTAAAATACAATACATAATATTTATTTAAATATTTTTTTTGTACATTTTACCTTGATTTCACTTTTCAAGCGTAACAAGTTTACTTACACTAAATTTTTGTTTGGTTTTGTCAAAATATTAAAAATAATATTACAGAAACCATTGTAGAGGTGCATAGCCCGTCAGTTTCACTAAATAATACAGACAATGAGATCCAATGCAATTTGAGCATAATTGAAGATTTTGGGGCAAGTGAAGATCTACAACCAGCAGTACTTATTGAGGAGTCGCAACAACAAACAGAAGATTTTTTCATTGGAGAGGTACCTACACAGAAAGAATCTATTTATCTAAATATGATTAACTTAAATGGGGAAGACCCATTAAAAACTAACCTTAATGCTTCTGAAATGTTGCCAGATGTAGCAAAAAGGCTAAACTATTCTCTTTCCACAGGCTTAGACAAAAGTATTGTGGGTAAACTTACAGAAAAATTCTTACCTGCTACAAACTGCGAAAGACTTTGCCCACCTCAGTTGAATTCTGAGGTTTTATCTGCCATAAAAGATAAAAATAAAATTAGGGAAGATAAAACTTGCAAACTATGCAAACAATTTTAGCTGCAAGTATTATGTCCCTTTATAAAGAGGTCGAATTAGGATTAAACGAAAAAAAAAAAAAAAGGAATATCGAAACAATTGCCAATTCCATAAACTTCAATATAGAAGTGTTTTATAAGATGTCCTTGCACAGAAGATTTTTGCTCAGTTCTTCATTAAATTTAAAATTTAAAAAATTATTAGACGAGCAACCTATAGATAAATATTTATTTGGGGAGAATTTGATTGAAATATTGAAAGAAAGCAAAGATACAAGATCGGCAGCTTTTCAAGTCAGCTCTATAATGAAGCCACAAAAAGCCACTTTTTATCCAAAGACCACGCCACAACGCCAAGCTGTTTTTACCACTCAGCATACAACAAGAGTTCTTCCAGAATCTAACAACTTCAATCAGCAGAGTTTAAACTTCAATCCAGCCTCAAACAGACCAAGATTTCGACAAAGCCAGTACCCAAATCATCCTCAACCAACATCGAGATACAAACAGTCGAGCAGACAACAGCACCAAAACCCAACCAGAACAACCAGGAGGTCATACTAAAGTTAAATAAAAAATCAGCAGGAAATGTGGCTAATTATTTTAAAAACCGGAAAAAGATTACTTCAGACATCAAAGTTTTAAGTTGGGTCCAAGGTTTTAATATTTTATTTAAAACAACACCGTCTCAAGAGAGAGCACCAAAAGTTTTTCATAGACCAAAATGAGTCGTATGATTTAGCTATAAAGCAATTACTTGATAAGGGAGCTATTTCTCCTTCTTCACATACAAGAGAGCAATTCTTTTCTTCATATTTTCTAGTGCCCAAAAAGGACGAAAGTCATAAATTTGTTTTAAATTTAAAACAGTTAAATTTCTTTATAAAAGCCCCACATTTTAAGTTGGAAGACTATAGGTCAGTTCTCAAGCTCATTTTCAAGGGTTGTTTTATGGCAAAAGTAGATTTACAAGATGCCTATTTTTCTATTCCTCTTCATGAAAATTTAAAAAAAATATATTTAAAATTTGAGTACAAAAATATTCTATATCATTTCAACTGCTTACCATTTGGTTTGAATATCTCGCCTTTTATATTTACGAAAACCTTAAAACCAGCCTTAAACAATCTAAAAACAAGAGGCTTTACTTCTGTCATTTTTTTAGATGACACTTTACTGATTTCAAAATCATATTTGAAATTTAAAGAAAATATTGTTGAAACTTGTTCTATGTTTTTCCGCCTGGGATTTACTATAAATAAAGAAAAAGTATACTTTCACCCACACAAATTATAACTTTTCTTGGTTTTACGTTTGATTCTAATAAAATGATATATTTTTCTCCTGCTGACAAAAAAGAAAAAATAATTAATAGTATTCAGACCATCAAAAATAAAAGTACATGTATGATAAGATCATTTGCAGCTTTAATAGGTCAGTTGGTAGCAGTTTGTCCTTCAGTTAAATATGGAACATTATACTTAAAAAATTTAGAAAAAGAAAAGTGGCTTGCTCTTTCTAAAACTAATAGTTTTAACACAAAAATGACCATACCTAAATACTTGTAAAACGATTTCAATTGGTGGTTAGGTACATAACATACCAATTAGTAAAAAAAAAATATAAAAGAATCTAATGATGTACTTGAAATATTTTGTGATGCATCTATTTTAGCATGGGGAGCATGCGGTAATAATAATAAAACTCATGGTCTTTGGAGTTATGAACAGCGAGAACTACATATAAATGTTCTTGAGTTATTGACAGCATATAATGACTTGAAACCCTTTTCCAAGGAATATAGGAATTGTAATATTTTGCTAAGAATAGATAACACAACAGCTGTATCTTTTATTAACAAGATGGGGAGTGTGTAATACTCTAATCTTAACAACATTTGCAGAGAAATTTGGCAATACTGTGAAAATAGAAATTTAAAATACTTGCATCTTATATCAGTACAAAAGAAAATATTATTGCTGATTCAGAGTCAAGATCTTTGAATATAGGAACAGAGTATTCTTTAAGTGATAATTGTGTTAATATAATTTTTAAGCAGCTTCATATTCCAGAAATCGATTTGTTTGCCACATATCTTAACAAAAAATGTGCAAGGTATGTATCTTGAAAACCTGACCCCGAATCGGAGAAAGTTGATGCCTTCACTATAGATTGGCATGGATTAAAATTTTATGCTTTTCCACTCCACCTTTTGCTATTATTCCAAGAGTTTTAGAAAAAATCATATGTGACAAAGCAGTAGGAATTGTGGTAGTAGCAGAATGGGCAAATCAGATTTGGTAACCAACCTTTAATAAACTGATATCAGGCAAAAAGATAATTTTAGGACCTGATAAAAATTTAATTTTGAACCCTTTTAGGCTTTCATATCCGAGACACCAACATCTTACTCTGACTATCGCATGTTTGTCAGGCAAGATTTTTTTAAGAAAAGGTATTCCCGAGCATTCCATCGCAATTGTGATTGCATCTATTACAACAAAAACACTAAATTTACATGATACAGTTTTCAAGAGATGGTGGAGGTATAGTATAGATAAAATATGGACCCTTTTGCTTATGAATTATCAAATATTATTAATTTTATTAAATATATCGTAGATCAGGATTATACATATAGCTCTATAAACATTCATAGAGCTGCATTGGCATTGATAATAGATATACCAGAAAATCATAAAAACATGTTTAAAAAATTTTACAAAGGTATATATAATCTCAAACCTTCATTGCCCAAATATCAATTTACTTGGGACCCTCAACCAGTATTATTTTATTTAGAAACATTATTTCCTCCCACAGGTCTTTCTTTGAAAGAACTTACTTGCAAACTTGTAATGTTGATTGCTCTGACTACAGCTCACAGGTTGCAATCCCTATCTCTAATAAAAATTCAAAATATTTTCATGGATCAAGATAAAATTGCGATTTTGATACCAGATAGGATAAAGACTTCTTCGAAAAATAAAAATCAACCTATTTTAAGATTTCCCTATTTTAAAGAAAAACCACAGTTGTGTGTAGCATCGACTTTATGTCACTATTTAGAGATTTCTAAAAATATTCATCTTCAATCAGAGGACAAGTTGTTTATAACAATAAAAAAACCATATAAAGCAGCATCTACGCAGACTTTGAGTAGATGGCTAAAAGATGTTTTAAAATTATGTAACATAGACACCAATATTTTTAAAGGGTATAGTGTTAGACAAGCATCTACGTCAGCAGGAGCTAGGGCTAGATTAAATAAGTATAGAAACTATTAGAGAGACGGCGGGATGGACAGAAAATTCTCAAGTATTTAATATTTTTTATAATAAACCTCTAGCAAAAGATTACGGACTCTTTGCAAAAACTATATTGTCTGTTTAGTCCATATATGCTTCTGCGTTTGTTTATTGTTTGTTATACATTTGTAATTATATGTTTATATTATTATTATTACATAAGAACAGTAATTTTCTTATTATTTAAAAACATTACTCTTAATTGTTCTAATATATTCTCTCTTTTTTTGTAAAGTTCTAATAAAAAAAAAATGTAAAGTATCGATTTTTGGATTGCAATGTAGTTTTGTTTAATTATCGCACAATATTGCTTAATCTTTCAACAGCCTACAATTAGTACAAATGTTCGAAATGTAATGTGAAGGACAATTAATTGATTGGTTGACTTACCTGTTAAGGAAGGACAATCATAATTGTCCTATCTTACATTTCGAACATTTGTACGCTCCCTCCCTTTGATTCTTTCGAACCCACCCGTTTTTGTGCGATCAAAATAAAAAAAAAAAAAAACAGTGATGTGCCCACGTCACGTGTCAAGAAGCCTAATATCTTCTTTTTTCTTATTCTTCTTCTTTAAACTGTGATCAGCGGCCAGAAAATGCCACTACAATTAGTACAAATGTTCGAAATGTAAGATAGGACAATTATGATTGTCCTTCCTTAACAGGTAAGTCAACCAATCAATTAATTAAAACACAATAAAAGAAAGGAAATTGCAATATCTTGGACATGTGATGAGAGGCGAAACATATAACATCTTAGACTCATAATTCAAGGAAAAATAGAGGGTAGGAGAAGCGTAGGAAGCTGACGCATTTCCTGGTTGAGGAACCTGACAGAATGGTTTGGTTGCAGCTCAAGGCAACAGCTCAGAGCAGCTGCCTCGAAGGTCAAAATAGCCATGATGATTTCCAACCTTCGTAACGGAGATGGCACTTAAAGAAGAAGTACTGATTAGTGACATTCCCCTGTAGTTGTTACATGGATCCTTTCTGCATCTTTTATTGGCACGATAATACAGCCACTCCATTCTTTTGTCATTATTTCTTGTTCCCACACTTCTTTTATTATTTGATGTATTTTAGATATATGTTAATGCCCTCCTTTTTTGATCAGTTCTGCATCAATATTGTCTAGTCCCGGGAATTTGTCTATTTTGTGTGTTTATATAACTCGACTTAATTTATGCAAGTGGCTACAGGACATAAGTATTACACATGCTTCTAACTAGACCAGGCCTGTCCAACATACGGCCCCCGGGCCACAATGCGGCCCGCGTAGGCCCTTCATCCGGCCCGCGAGTCCCTTCTCACCGAACCCACACCCACGCAGAGCCACAGAGCTCACGCACATCCAGTGATGCCACAGCTACCGATTTTTCGGTAGATCTACCTGAAATGTCCGAAAACCTGTAAAATCTACCATTCTACCGAAATCTCCTTTTTTCTACCGCAAAAAAAAATATTACAAAATTTCTTTAGCGGATAGATTTGGCAACAGAGTTTGGTTAATTTTCAAGAATTTTTGAATCACTTTACTTAAATAGCTTGTAACACGTGCGAGCCAGGCAGCAGATATCAGATACGGATTTACTAATACTTTTATGACCACTGACCAGTCCTTTGTGCTTTTATAAATACGATTTTGGGGGTAAAATGTATCTACCTGAATAAGTGAATAGTGAAGGATTGTGGCTTATTTTGATATAGAAGATAATTCCAAACTAAAAATAGTATTTACTATTAAAACCTTAAACAGGAGAAACTTCTGTACCTGTACCTTTTAACTTTATTATTTATACTCGCGTATAAATACGGCTAACGGTAAACGTGCAGATACAGTTCCAGTTCGGAAACAAAGCGAAGATCAGCGAATACTTAAGGGCGATACAAGCAATTATAACGGACTTAGTGAAGATTCTTTTGGCGATTTGGTTCATTTGTGTTGCAGTGTTGATTTGTGTTTGTTGCAGAATATGATGTCATCAGAAAAAAAACGTAAAGTTGACAAAGAATGTCGAATATTTAAAAACAGTTGGACTGACACCTTTTTTGTCATAGAACAAAATGGTAACATACTGTGCCTCATATGTCATGAAAAAATATCAGTTTGCAAGGAGTACAATATAAAGCGGCATTATTTCACAAAACACGCTTCTAAATACGATGAATACCAAGGTCAAATTAGAATCGATCGAGTAAATTCGTTGAAAAAAAATATGATCGGTCAACAGGCGATGTTCAGAATACCAACAGAAAACTCCGAGACAGCCACAAAAATTAGCTTCATGATAGCAGAAGCCATTGCCAAGCGAAGCAAACCCCTATCAGACGGAGAATTTGTCAAGGAATGCTTGGAGATGTTTGCATCGGTAGCGTGTCCGGAGCAAGAAGCATTAGTTAAAAATATAAGCTTGTCACATCAAACCATAGCAAGAAGAATTGATGACATGACCAAAGAATTGATATTGAATCGTCTTTAAAAACGCAATTGAAGAAATGTGTTTTTTACAGTTTCGCACTCTACGAAAGTACTGATGTATCAGATACCGCACAGTTGGCAGTTTTTGTAAGAGGGGTAACAGAAGACTATACCGTGATCGAGGAATTGCTTGATTTGCGTTCAATGAAAGATACAACCACCGGAAAAGATATCTACGAAGAAGTAAAGAGTTGCATAGAAAAATATGAACTACGAATCGAAAATCTTTGCGGATTGACTACAGACGGTGCGCCAGCAATGACAGGAAGAACAAGTGGTTTTGCAGCTTTAATGCGCAAGAACGTCACACATACAATCATACAACATCATTGTATTATTCATCAAGAACAGCAGACAGTTAATTTTATACGTGCAAGAGGACTGAATCACAGACAGTTCCAGGCTTTTCTGTCTGATGTCGGTTCAGATCACGAAGACATCGTGTACTTCAGTAGCGTTCGCTGGCTCAGTAGAGCATCCACACTTAAACGATTCTATTCGTTGCTCGACGAAGTAAAGATTTTTCTTGAAAACAAAGGTCAAGAAATTGATTTCCTAACTGATGAGCAGTGGTTCGCTGATCTGGCCTTCCTGGTTGACATTACTAAGTACCTCTCTGATCTTAACTTAAAACTGCAAGGAAAAGATCAATTATGCACGCAGTTATATGAACACATTCAAGCTTTCACAAAGAAGCTCATATTGTTAGAAAAACAACTGGAACAAAAACAGTTGGTTCATTGGGAGACTCTATCTGCCAGAAATCAAGAAATGTTGGACTTAGCCAAGTACGTGTCATTGTTGCAAAGATTGAGGAATGAGTTTGAAGAGAGATTCGTAGACTTCAAATTACAAATTCCTAACATGAAAGTGTTCCAAAATCCATTTGAAATTGAAATTGATGGTGCTGTGCTGAACTTACAGATGGAATTGATTGAACTGCAAAGTGACTCTCTTCTAAAAACGGCATATCAAAGTTGCCTTCCGAACGGATTAATTGAGTTTTATAAAAAATATATTAATCGGAACCAATACCCGAACCTTACCAAATATCTTTATTTGGTAGTACATATATTTGCGAGCAGCTTTTTTCTCGCATGAAATATAATAAATTGAAAACGAGATCATCTTTATCAGACAATCATCTAACAGGCATTCTGCGCATAGCTACTTCTAAAATACCAACTGACATAGATACACTGTGCAAACAGAAAAAATGTCAAACATCTCATTAGTAATAAGGTTTTTAGAGTGATAAGTAAAACTAAGGTTTTCTTCCTTAATAACGTAGGGACGTAGACAATATTCTTGTATATTTTTATTAACTGTTGTTTTTTTGTTAAATATTTCATTGATTTCAATTTGTTATTGATTGATTTTCTTTTGTTTGTATATAAAAAATACCTAGGTATTTGAAATAAAGATATCCAACTTATTTACTTTTTTTTCTAGGTACTTATATTATAAGTACCTACTTCCTATTTAACCTACTTCTCTACTTAAGTTACTGTTTTTTACTAAAAAAAGGTAGTTTATCTTTCAATACTTGCTGCCCATACTTAAAGTATCACTTTTTTGCAATGTAATAGCAAAAAAAGCAAAAAATAAAGACTACCGAAATTTGACGATTTCTACCTAAAAAAATCTACCGCAATTTGATGGATTCTACCTGAAAATTAGCAGCAGCCTACCGAAATTTTGTCCAAGACCTGTGGCAACACTGCGCACATCCATCCATCCAATAGTCAGTCGGCCCGCTACAGTTACCAAATTACAAATCCGGCCCTCCACTCTCCACAAAATTATGTTGGACAGACCTGAACTAGACTAATCACACGCCAGCTAATAATACGAAAACTCAAAAGATAATGCGGCTTAGTACAGCACTGAACAAAAGTTTTAAGGGCTAGAAAAATATAATGCCACAAAACAATGTAGTACAAATTACAAATTAATTTCAGAAAATATACATTGTATATAATAGAGGAATAAAATGTGCACCACTGAATTTTCCGATTATTGCACATAATATATACAAACAGTGGTTGCAGTAGTTGCCAAAAATAGATTATTACCTTTTACCGCAATTCTCCAATATTTGCTGGCAAATAATCCCAACTCATCAAATGTACGCATCAGATCATGTCAAATATGGTCAGTGGGTTAATATCGAAGGTGGCTTTGCAAAAAAAAGTTAGCTAATATTGTATCTAATACAGGGTGTTTCAATGAGAAACGGTAATAGTTAGGTAAATGGTGAATAGAGGTCACTGGAGCGATTCTAGATCATAGACATAATAGAGGGTAGGCCAGGCAAGGTTAGGACCGCTCGGTGCATCGAGGTGTAACGCTGATATCAATGACCAATTGAATGGTCTAGCCATCTTTGTCTGTCACATGCTCGGGCTCGCTTTGCAAAAAGAGATAGACCGACCACCGATCGACTGCCAACGCGTTACGCTTTTTTGTTCAGTATGCCTTGTCTATCCTTAATATGTCTATGTTCTAGATACACCACATTTATTGGCTCTAATGATTTTTATAACCGAGTTAAGTATTTTAAAGATTTTTCTCATTTCTGTCTGTGGTGGGGCTCAAACGACCCACCTACTAATCACAAAAAAATACAGGTATATAAAGTAGGTAATTTTAACCTTGAAATTAATAATACCCTGTGTATTGAAATTTTTATAATCCGTTTAAAGGAATGCAAAAAAAGTAAGTTTAAAGGTGCATTTGAATTTTTTGCGAAGATGATGTTATATTTGGCAATGATTAAATAGTCTACAGCTTCACCAGATCTTAGTCATATGGGAAACATACGGAAACTAATAAAATTTGAAGTGAAACATTTATTTCCTAGAAATGATATCAAAACACATATTGAATTTAACAAAAATTCAACATTTTTGAAATCGTTAATATATTGATGGATTCGACCGTTACTTGATGGAAGTTCATTTTATCGAACAATAAAACACTGAAAACGTTTGTTTTCTATACTTCCACAAAATATATTATAGCTATGTGACTACAGCTGTTTCGGCAGAGTGCCTTTCTCAAGTGATTTAGATTACTATGGGTTTGCATTTTAAAGTCCTTAACCCTATAAGGACCAAGGAGGGTTAAAAAGTATCCACAACATTGCATTACTTCCGATTTTCTAAATACCTTTGTTCCTAAAAATTTCAAATAATTAGTATTTGTCGGCGTACTACTACCATATTAGATGGCATAATTAGCATTAAATGCTAATCCGATTTGTATAATTGAATTCATTTCCTCATACTTTTATAAAAACTTGACAATGGACTATAAAAATAATCCCCTTGAATACCTTCAACACCATCCCAAAATTAAAAGGGACGATATCATTCATGTGTCAAATTAGCAAAATCTAAAATAAAAAAGGGCAATAAGTGGGCAAAAACAACCAAAGTTTGTTCAAAATGCAAGTATGTATGCGGTAAGCACAGCAGGAAATCAAAATTGTTTCTGTATCCTACGATGATGCCAATTCGACTGAAGCCGAAGACTCCGGGTAAATTATAAATTCGTATCTTTTAACTGTTCCATTAGCGTCTAGGAATAATATTTTTTAAATGTGTTATTTTTAAATTAGTTCTAACAAAGAAGCACGTTTGTGATTAATTTATGTGTCGACATTTATTGACCCTCCTTGTTCCTCGCTGTTTCTACTAAAAGGTTGGTCCTGCGAGGGTTGTGAAGAGGTTGAGAAGTGGGCAGCTGTTTGTCTCGAGTTGGTCATTCAGAATTATATCTGTATTTTTCCTATACAATTGTTGTGTATATCCTACACAACACAAATTAGCAGCCTACCATAGCATGTTACATAGACTGACAGAAATTCCCATATAAAAAAACAACTTCGAGATAGAGCTGAACATTATTAAGCAAATAGCAGTAAACAATGGCTATAACGAACAAACAATTAACAAAATTTTAAACCAAAATCTCCATAAGAAAGCCCTCAAGTTAGTCTATCCACCACTACAGAAAGAACCCAGTACCTTCTGCTCTATCACATATACAGGCAAGATAACAACAAAAATAGCCAGATACATAAAAAAGAAAGGAATAACACCAGCTTTCAGAACTAACAACAACTTAAGCAAATATATTAAAAACAATAAGAGCCGAAAGAGAAAGCAACTACAGAGTGGTTTTTACAAACTAATTTGTGGTGACTGTCCGAAAACTTACATCGGTCAAACTGGCAGAACCTTTGACAAACGGTTAGCAGAACACTGAAGGGCTTTCAACAATAGAAAAACAGACACTTCTACATACGCACTTCACCTTCTAGACCATAATCATTCTTTTAACGAACAGTTTCAAATTCTTCATATTCAAAATAAAGGCCTTAAGTTATCTTTATTAGAATCTATGGAAATTAATAAATTGAAAAATACAGATATAATTCTGAATGACCAACTCGAGAAAAACAGCTCCCCACTCCTCAACCTCTTCAGTTAAAGACTTTAAAATGCAAACCCATGGTAAACTAAATCACTTGAGAAAGGTACTCTGCCGAAACATCTGTAGTCACATAGTTATAATAAATTGTATCTACTCTATCTCATATTATTTATAAGTTTTTAGTTTGTGAAAACTGTAATTATAGATAGCAGTGCTTGAAGGATTTAAAATGTGCGTGAAGTAACAATGTATTTTAAATGGGATTTACTTTTTCGCACTGTTTTTTGGCACACTTTCATATAATCAAATATCCTTAACTTTCGCGTTGTCATGGTGATGACATGTCAGCAATAAATTACAACAAAAGTTTTGACTGTGTTGTGGTTTGAAGGAAGTTAAACTATTTAAATGTCAAAGTTCTAAAAATTGTAGAATACGAAATGAGTTCCAATAACGAAGAGTTACAGTTTTTTTATTTGTTTATCGTAGATAAAATATTGTATGAAACTTTGGGTGAAGTACTTTCTGCGAACTTACGCGATGTATAGCACTCGCTCCGCTGTCGCTCGTGCTCTAAACATCGCGTGCGTTCGCAAAAAGCATACTTCACGAACTGTTTCATAAAAATAAGTATTGTGGAAGTATAGAAAACAAACGTTTTCAGTATTTTATTGTTAGGTAATATATTGCTGTAAAACCTGCCTCAAAATATGTCTTTATGTCTACATAATTTAATACATAATATTATACTAAGAGCATTATTTAGTTATACCCATTGATAGTAATTGAATATAAAACAGTAAATGGATTATTCGGCATTATAGAGCGCCGGTGTTGAGGCATGGAATATTGATATAAAATTATTATAACACAAACCAGATCACCGTATTTAATCAGTTTATCAGTAACGAGCTTCATAAACCGCAAATTGAATAATGACGTTGTTTATCGTATCATTCGCAACGAATTATTGTTAAAAATGGGAGAATTGTAATAGAAAATGACCTTGCTCCGCTATTTGAAGTCAGTTGCAAATATGTAATCCAGTCATGTACACAGATTAAACAATTTGTTAGTACACTGAGAGACAAAAACAACCTCGCAATCACTGCAAATTCTTGACAAAATTAACGCGTTATTTAGAGTGAGAAACAAAGCTCAGCAAACAAAATTCTAACAAAATAGGCCAGGGTAATAAGACAAAAAATATACCCTGTTCGTGACACTTCAACAGCCAGGGTACTGAAGCGTTTTTCGACAGGTAATACCTATAAGAACAAATTGTAACTATTTCCTGGGTCGGATCTGGCGGCCATTTTTATTTATAAACAATTTAGTGTCAAAAACGGCCTTTTTTCTTTTTTTTTTCAAATCAATGGAAAACAGTGAAACTTATGGCTTTTTTAGTACAATTATCTTCGAGAGCACGGAAAAATCTTTAAAAGGGCGTATTAGAAAGTTTGATATATTCATTTATTGTTAAAATAATTGTGAAAAAATCGAGATTGCAAAAAAAAATTAATTTTGCAACAACTATTGTAAAAATTAGTGTACAGCTTTGAAATTTTTGTCGAATGAGGGTTCTTTGATGCTGAATATGTGATAAAAATTTCAAAGCGGTTCATTCAATTGTTTAAATTTTATTCAAATTGTTTATCCCAGAGAGCTTTTTTGCAATAGCATAAGTCAGAAAAAAATGCTTTTAGAACTATTCTACAGGTGTCACATGAAACAGCATGAGCTAAACTTTCATATTAGTTTAAAGAAAGTGAATAAAAAATGCATTTATTAGTAATAAATTATTATGTAAAATATAGTCAATTTTTCCTTATAAATTTTTTGAATAACTTTTTTGAAAAAGAATCTATTTTTTACCCTGTTTAGGTGCACAACTACCAAGTAATGTTATTTAAATAATAATAGATAAAAAATTGTAATAAATATACAGGGTGTAACAAAAATACAGGTCACAAATTAAATCACATATTCTGGGACCAAAAATAATTCGAATGAATCTAACTTACCTCTGTACAAATATGTACATAAAAAAGTTACAGCCCTTTGAAGTTACAAAATTAAACTCGATTTTTTCGAATATATCGAAAACTATTAGAGATTTTTTATTGAAAATGGACATGCGGTATCCTTATGGCAGGAAGATTTTAAAGAAAAGTTATAGTGATATTTGTGCACCCCATAAAAATTTTATGGGAGTTTGGTTCCCTTAAACCCCCCCCCCAAACTTTTGTGTACGTTTCAATTAAATTATTATTGTGGTACCATTAGTTAAATTAATATTCTTAAAACTTTTTTGACTCCTAGTATTTTTTCGATAAGGCAGTTTTATCGAGTTGAGGCTTATTTTTTAATATGTTTACGTAAAAATTTTATGGGGGTTTTGTTCTTTTAAACCCCCC
The DNA here is from genome assembly GCF_917563875.1 of Diabrotica virgifera virgifera. Classification (NCBI taxonomy): domain Eukaryota; kingdom Metazoa; phylum Arthropoda; class Insecta; order Coleoptera; family Chrysomelidae; genus Diabrotica; species Diabrotica virgifera. The sequence goes on from NC_065450.1 coordinate 209,548,931, forward strand.
AAATATTTGTGTACGTTCCAATTAAAATATTACTGCGGTGCCATTAGTTAAACAAAATGTTTCTAAAACTTTTTTGCCTCTTTGTATTTTTTCGAGAAGGCACCTTTTATCGACATGTGGCTTCTTTTTTAATATGGTTCAAAATATACCTAAAAATGTAAATCATACATAAATTTTCATATTATTACCAAGTCTCCATAATCGTACTTAACCATATACAAATATGTGGTGGATTTGAAAAATATTCAAAATATCTTGATAAAAACTGACTTTTCGAAAAAGTACTAAGAGCTGAAAAAGTTTTAGAAACATTGTGTTTAACTAATGGTAATACAATAATAATTTAATTGGAACGTACACAAAAGTTTGGGGGGGTTTAAAAAACAAAACTCCCATAAAATGTTTATGGAGTGTCCAAGTTTCACTATAATTTTTTCTTAAGATGCTACTGCCATAAGAATACCACATGTCCATTTTCAATAAAAAATATCTAACAGTTTTCGATATATTGGAAAAAATCGATTTTCATTTTGTAACTTCAAAGGGTTGTAACTTTTTTTATATGCATATTTGTACTAAGGTAAGTTAGGTTCAATCAATCTATTTTTGGTCCCAGAATATGCGATTAAATTTATGACTCGTATTTTTGTTACACCCTGTATATAATTTATTGTACAAAAAAATAAAAAGTTTATAAGGAAAGATTAACGATACTTTTGCATAATTATTTATTACTAATAAATGCATTTTCTATTCACTTTTTTTAACCAAGTTGAAAGCATAGCTCATGCTCTTTCATTTGACACCTGCGTGTAATGTATCTAACATAATTTTTCTGACTTATGTTATTGCAAAAAAAATGCACTCTGGGATAAACAATTTGAACAAAATTTAAATAGTTGAATGAATCTCTTTGAAATATTTATCACATATTAAGTATCAAAGAACCCTCATTTGACAAAAATTTCAAAGCTGTACACTAATTTTTACAATAGTTATTGCGAAATTAATTTTTTGTAGTTTCGACTTTTTTCGCAATTATATTAACAATAAATGAGTATATCAAACTTAGTAATACGCCATTTTAAAGCTTTTTTCCATACTCTCCAAGATATTTTTACCAAAAAATCATAAGTTTCACTGTTTTCCATTGATTTGAAAAAAAAAGAAAACATGCCATTTTTGACACTAAATTGTTTATAAATAAAAATGGCTGCCAGGTCCTACGCAGTAAATAGTTAGAATTTGCTCTTATAGGTATTACCTGTCGAAAAACCGCTTCAGTACCCTGGCTGTTGCAGTGTCATGGAAAAAACCTTATTACCCTGGACTAAAAGGCTAGCTTATACAAACGATAGCTTTGTATACTTAAGAATACGAAAACTGGTGATTAGAAGTAAACCTTAAAAACCGACTATATGTACATAGGACAACTGACTTATACCAGATAATGGAATACAAATACGAAATTGTAAGAACGATCTTATTCTTCGAGAGCCTTCTACTAGAAGAACGGCAATAATTTTGAAGAATGCTTGTCTGTTTTAGGTCTTTCTCCGCAAATCTTTCTAGCTCAAGTCTGTCAAATCTTGCATATTTTTAAGCCTGGAGTACTTTCTTCGTCTTTATCACGTAAAAACAATAGTACTGTGGAACGTGGAATGTCGAACGTGGAAGTAACTAGAAGGATAGGAAATCAACCGGAAATAATACTAACTATCAAAAGACGAAAACTTGAGTACTTGGGACATGTGATGAGAGGGCAAAAATACTCATTATTACAACTTATTATGCAAGGCAAAATCCGAGGAAAGCGAAATGTGGGAAGACGAAGAACATCCTGGCTTAAGAACTTACGGGAATGCTTCGAATGCAGTAGTGCAGAGATATTTAGAGCGGCAGTCAACAGGGTTCGCATTGCCATGATGATTTCCAACCTTCGATAGAAGATGGAACTTAAAGAAGAAGACTGTGGAACGCGTACTGTGGAATAAAAATATAAGCGAAGAAAATAAAACCAGAAAATATAATAGAAATCATATGGAAAAAGAAACGCAGAAAGAAGTGGCCTGAAATGATAGAAATGGCTGGAGTTCTATATTTATAATTCGGGGGAATCTGTAATCCCTAGAGAGCGCGTCCCCAGGTGGAGGATAGGGGAATCCCCTATCCCCTAGGTGATGAAGTGATATGATATGATAATGAATTTTAGAACTTAAAATGTACAAAGTTTTAACACAAAGATAAACTAAATAATACACGAATTGAACAAATTGAACGTGGATATAGCAGAAGATAAAAGACAAAAGGGCTCAACAGAGAGTAGCTATACCTACTGATAAGAAAGAAACTTCGTAAATGATTAACTATATGGGAGGTTATCAGTGAGAGACTGATAGAAATGAACGTAACAGTTAGAGACTATACACATTAATAATGATACGAATTATAAACAGTGAATAATAAAACATTAGTCAGCGTTAAAGACGATTTCTTTGAGAAACTACACTCAGAAAATACTAAAGCTTCCAGAGTCCGGAAAATGATAATTATGGGAGACTTAGACAGTAGGACAGGTAGAAAACAACACAGTACAGACATATTATGTAAGTGAATTTGGTTAGGGTAATAAAAATGATAATGGTAGCAGACTAATAGCTCTATGTAGACTCATATCTACCATACACGAGAAAGGCAACGCAGAAGAGATGACAGTGACAACTATAGAGGCATCGCTACTACTATAGTGACAGCCTCAGTCAGTAGAATCTAAGGGAAAGTAATTAAAACAGATAAATAATAAGCGAAAGTGATTAAATCAAATAAAAAATAAAAAATAAAAAATATATATAATCCCGCCTTCGATTACGGAGAAATTATCAGCCTTCTGTCACCTGGGTATGATCATCACAAAAGAAGTAAATGTGTACGACGCGATAAAAGAAAGGAACAACCAGGGAACAAAAGTAATAGCCCTTCTAAATAATATACGTTGGGACCACTCAATAACAAATAGTAATAGACGTAGGATATATAACACAATTATTAAAAGTATAATCACCTCCAGTAGTGAAATATGACAGATAACAGAACGATAGAAGAGAAAATTTGAGGCAGCGGAAATAAATTTTTGGAGACGTTCGAGAGTTACTTACAGTAGAATAAGAGAAATCATAAAAATAAATCATACAAAACTAGAACATATTGGTACCCAAGAACTAAGATGGTATGGACATGTCCAAAGAATACCCAAAGGAGGACTTCCAAAACATACTCTAACATGACAATCTCATGGTAGAAGGAAAAGAGATGAATAGAAGGCATAAATCGGGAAATGAGAGATAGAAAATAGTGGAAACCCTATGAACGGACCGAGAAAAATGGCGAAACGATTGCCCACAATTAGACGAATGTGAATATTTAGTCTCTGGTCATTCAGCTATAATATTAACACTGAGTGAGGACATAATACAGAAAGAAAACAGTCCACAATTAACCAACGAATACACTAATTGGGTAAGCTTCAAACAATTACTTGAAAAAAGATAGAATTAAAGGTGGCAATTAAAACAGAAGAAGACTTGGAGAAACAGATAGAAAAATTGAACCAAGATATCCACACAACAGCGAGACGAATGCACACCTGATATTAAAACACGCTTAAAGGCTGCAACTACCCCAACTGAAATCAAAGAATTAGTAAAATAAAAAAGAAAGGCCAGAAGAAGTTGGTTTCAAAGGAGATTCCCTCATGACAAGACAATTTTGAGTAATCTCACACAGTAGGTAGCTTAAAAGAGAGATAAAAGAATTTAAAGATGAAACTATAAATTCGTCCCTCAGAGAGCTAACTAATGATAGTACCACAGATTACTCTTTGCGGAAAATAACAAACCGGTTGAAAAGACCAATCACGCAAGTCCCTCCAATCTAGAAAGAGAATGGTACTTGGGCTGGAAATAATGAGGAAAAATCATAATGCTTTGCATCCCATCTGGCAAAAATATTCCAACCTCAACGCTGATGCCAAAGAACAAAGATTTGAAGAACCTGTTATGCAGACTAATGAGAAGATAACTTTAGTAACTCAAAAAGAAGTCTTGAAGGAAATAAATAAATTAAATTCAAAAAACTCCTGGATTTGACTTTATAACTGCAATAATATTAAAGCAGCTCCCAAAAAACATTTGTGAAGTTAACGTATATCATTAATGCCGTAATTGGATTAAAATATATTCCTTTACAATGGAAGGTAGCGGAAATTGTCATGGTTCCTAAATAAGGTAAACCTCCACATGTTTCCTCTTACAGACCAATATCCCAAAGGCACAAGTAAAGAAAAAGCGGGAAGAATTGGGTATCAGACTCAAAAAGATATATTGGCTTCTGAAAAGACACTCAGCCTTGTCAATTCATAACAAGCTTTTACTCTACAACCAGATTCTAAAACCTAAATGGACGTATGGCATCCAACTGTGGGTTTGTATCAAAAAAATTAATATCAAAATAATCCAGACTTTTCAAAATAAAGTATTGAGGTGCATTGTTAATGCAACTTATAGCCGACTGCAATATATATGTAATTGTCGAATTATTTAATATCATATACAGAACAGGTATATTACCTAAAGAATGGCTTCTATCAACATTCGTGACTATACCGAAAAAGAGAAACGCCAGACAATGTTGCCAACACCGTACTAGCGTACCATCAGTCTAATGTGCCACATACTGAAAGTATTTCTAAAGATTATTCATCGTAGAATATACAAAAAGTTAGAACAAGACATTGGACAAACTCAGTTCGGATTTAGAAATGCTCAATTAACCAGAGAAGCATTATTTGCAGTAAATGTGCTAATAGAGGAATGTTTAGATGTAAATCAGGACATCTATGTCTGCTTCTTAGATTATAACAAGGCATTCGATACGGTGAAACATAATCCATTAATAAAACTACTGAGAACAAAGAACATCGACACACGAGATATAAGAATAATAAATAATCTGTATTATGAACAAGAAGCTGTCATAAGGATAAATAATTTAACCAACAATAAAATAAAAATCAAAAGAAGCGTTAGACAGGGCTGTGTCTTGTCGCCATCACTGTTTAATGCATACTCAGAAGAAATATTCAAAAAAGCATTAGAAGATGAAGTAGCAGGAATAAAAATAAATGGCTACCCATATGTGAAATTAGATACGCCGATGACACACTACTAATAGCAGAAAATATTACAGATCTACAAAGAATTTTAGATAAGGTTGTTGCAACGAGTGAAGAATTTGGTCTGTCACTAAACATAAAGAAAACGAAATTTATGGTTATATCAAAGAAAAATATTAGAAACATCAATCTACACGTAAATAACAAGACGATAGGAAGAGTTCGGAATTATAACTATTAAGGGACAAACATTAGTGAAACAAACGATTATACCAAAGAAATCCGAATTAGAATAGAAAAGGCTAGAAGTGCATTCACTAATATGAAACAAATATTATGTAGTAGAGACCTCAGCCTAATTCTTAGAAAGCGAGTACTAAAATGTTATGTATTTGCTGTTCTTTTGTATGGTGTGGAGACATGGACTCTCAATAAACAATGCCTTAATAAATTGGAAGCATTTGAGATGTGGACGTATCGAAGAATGCTGAGAATCTCCTGGACAGACAGAATAACTAATGAGGAAGTACTAAGGAGAATACAGAACAGCAGGGAGATACTGGATTCCATCAAAATAAGAAAACTTTAAAACTTGGGTCATATAACACGTGGTGACAGATATGAACTCCTAAAATTAATTATGCAGGAAAAGATTAAAGGAAGGCGCAGCATAGGTAGGAGAAAGATGTCCTGGCTGAGAAATCTCAGAGAATGGTTTGGATGCAGCTCAACTGAACTCTTTCGGGCTGTAGTGTCAAAAGTGAGAATAGCAATGATGATTGCCAACCTTCGTCGCAGAGATAGTACGTAAAGAAAAAGTTAATGCACCTTGGTACATCCGCAACCCAGATATCCACAGAGCCCTAGGGGTGCGGTATGTTGAAAAATACAAAAATCGCCTGCAGGCACGAAAAAAGGCTTTCACAGCACCAAAACGTCGAGGCCATTCAGTTTCTGGACAACTAGTCAAAAAAAGGCTCAAGAGGACAAAGCCATATGAGTTAGTGTAGTGCATAGTGCAAGTTAAGTGAAAAAGTTATTGTGATAGGTGAACGAGAAAAGAAGTGTTTTAAAAATTAGTACCGTTGGTTCTTTGAGCATTGCTTCATTTTACGATAGGTAGGTTGCTAACCTCGCCTATTAACCCTCCACTTTTATCCGGGCTTGGGACCGGCTGTGATAACTACCAAGCTACTCGATGCACCCGATAGTTATCCCAGGCAGACCACAAAACAAAAAGTTTAGTAATTGCCAAAGAACCAATAAGATGCAAATTGGAGTTAGACATTGAAATTATACAACAATTAATGACTTTCAAATATCTGGGAATTAATCTATCAGCCGACAACAACATCGAAGAAGAGGTAAAAGACCAAATAATTAAAGCCAGTAGAACGGCCGGATGCCTAAACGACACAATTTGGGAAAACAAACACCTAAGATTGGAAACAAAGGCCCGAATATATAAGCCAGTTATTAGGCCAGTTATGACTTACACGGTCGAAACAAGACCAGATACAAACAAAACACGAAGACATCTGGAAACCAACGAAATGAAGATCTTAAGAAGGATTGCTGGAAATCAGAAATCAGACGCATATGTGGGGTAGACAATATAAATACCTGGGTAAAGAACAGAAAAGAAGAGTGGAATGAGCACATGAGCAAGATGTCTGAATCAAGGATAGTAAGAATAGCCAGGGACAAGTCACCGTTAGTCAGGAGAAGTATACGACGCGCGACGCCCAAGGAAAAGATGGAATGACAACTTAGGGGCAGAATGAAAGGCACATTTGAAGAAAAACAGGCAGTACTGTCTATATAAAAGAAGATGAAAAAGAACAATTAGTACAAGCTTAAAATACACCACTGGGTGATTCTTAGGTTAAATTAGATAGTAAGTTAAAATCTATAAAAATAATTAATAGCATTAAATAATCAACATAACAAAAATTACCACCTCTAAAACTTTTCTTCCACATCTATGGAAAGACACCTAAAGTCAAGGATAGAATAATTTTTTTTTAAATCTAACTTAGAATAAATCTACAATTAAATATGGTCACAGGGGATATAGGCCTGGATCCCGCGTACCAAACAAAAGTTTATTAATAGCAAGCTGAAAATTTGTTAATAGCTTAACGGTGTCTAGTCGGACAAACTTTGATGTACGGGAACACTGGAACAAGGGAAGTTTTAATTGTGGAACAGGTTACAGGTTTCGAACGTCAGACTACGAAAACGTCCCATGTATTTTGTTGGACAGAACTTCCAATTGATTTTTTACCGTTTCATTTTACTCTCATGCAAAAATCAGACTGCCATTTATAACCAACATAATTCCTGTCATTTGACATGTTCTCCGTGTCGAACCTATTAAAATGCCCAACATATTTGTCGAACAAACATTTTTTCATATATTATATAAAATTTGCTATTGAATAAACTTAAAAACAGCCTGCTAGTTTTCACAATCATAAACTTGTCAGGATAAACTTGTTCCCCAATTAAAATCTCGTTCCACAATTAAAACTTCCCCTGTTCCAGTTTTCCCATACATCAAACTTTGTCCGACTAGACACCGTTAAGCTATTAATCCAGGCCTAATATATTATCAGGTCCATTGCTTAGTTTTAGATAAATCTTAGATATAACTTCAAATGCATCTAATAGAGTAATATGACAAATATCAACACAAAGACTATTATCAGGCTGTACAGCTAGATAATCTCTATTACTAGTAACAGAAGTTGAACTAAAAAATGTACCAAACCAATTTGCTATATTTTGGTAATTATCAGTAGTTACACATAACCAAACTTATATGGAATCACCAGGTATTTCAAAGCAATGTTATTGTTGCGAAGAATAAAGGATTTTATTGACAGTAAACAAATAGAAGACAATCAGATAGTACAGCTCGGTACTTGTGTGAATTGCAAATTGAACGAAAATAAATAAACTAACTTTTGCGTCCAAAAACGAAAATATGCCTAATGTGGGGTTATAGAACTTACAACGGGGAAAGATATTGGTCTTGTGGAGAAATTAATTTTCTCAGAGGGGCATAGCTGTAGAGCTATGCGTAACACAGGGCGTTCTGTCAAAAACCTATGCTAGGTAACAGGAAATAGGAAAGCTTAAAAATAAATCAAGGGAAAGTGGCCAAAAAGTAAAAACGGCTCGCCACAATCGTTTAATTTTCCAATCAGCTGGAAGACACCCAACCATTTCTCACCTGCAGCTCCAAAGGCAGCTTTTGGAAGCTACAGGTGTAACTGTTTCAGTTGAAACGATAAGAAGAAGAGTTCGTGCTAAGAAGTATACAGCAAGAGACAGTTGTGAGTTCCAGAGTTATCCAAGCAGCACAAGACTGATCGCCTAAATTGGTGTGTTCACCACCAAAACTGGAACATTGGGAATTGAAAAAATGTGCTATTTTCAGAAAAAGTCACAATTGGTGTAAAATCAGATGACCCACGAAATCGTGTACTTAGAGGTCGACGAAGACAACCAAGAACGAAAACTGTCAGATCTGTTTACAAATATACAAGGGGAAGTATAATGTTCTGGAGAGAAATTGTGATCCGTAAAAGAACTCCTTTAATTTTCGTCCAATCAACTTTAAATGCTGAAAGATATGTTGATAACCTGGAGTTAGGCTCTGGAGAGATGCAACAGGAGAAAATTTAATTTTCATGCATGATAATGGACCTCCACATACCATTAGAGAACCATAGAGAACCATTAGAGACATCATTGAAGCACAAGGTATCCATTGTTTGGAGTGGACTGCTTGCTCATCCGAGCTTAACCCTATAGAGTATTTGTGGGATATGCTTAAAGAAAAATTAGAACTCGTCGGTATAATCTACAAAACAACGCACGGCTAGTATAAGCTGCTCTTGAAGAATGGAGCAACCTACCACAACAAAATATTGATAATTTGATTAGGAGCGTGCCCACGCAAATTAAAGCTTGCATAGGACTAGAGGTGATAACACTGACTACAAAAAAAATAAAAAAAAAATAACAATTTAAACACTATTAGTGTTTATTGTATTACATTGAATTTTTTTATTCTATTGACTTTAAAACAACTCGTTCGAATTTGTTTGTTAAATACTGTATTGTTTTATTTAATTGTTACGTATTTGTTATTAAATTGTTTTAAAATAAATATTGTTTGACTTCGTGTGTTCGTTTTTTTAAGTTCGCACCAAATAATAAGAAATATCAGATGATTCCATATAAGTTTGGGTGTGTATATATTCTCATATTTCATTGTGTTTTTCTTATCAAAACATTTTTTATACTTCAAAAATGAATAAATGAATAACCATTTTCAATTTCTTAGTCTTTTATTTTTTATATTATTTACAAAATTCCAAAAATCTTTTTTATTATGCATAGCAGTTTGTAAATTATTTAGGTGAATCTGATGATATGTTTTGTAATAATCCCTAAATTTTTGAAGCTAATTAGAAAGAAGATCATAATCCTTCTTAGATCCTTATTGTACTTGGCATGAGCAATCTTCTTTTGAAATCTTGTTCTTTAACAACAAAACCAGGACAATACTATTTTTTTAGTGTTTTGTTAAAAAATATAAATATACAGATATAAACATGTGTTTTTGATTGTTGGTTATGACCGTGGAAACAAAGTACTTACTGATTGTCCTCAAAATTTCCCCGTTCAAAAGAAAATTATCAACGAACTGCACAATTGCACTCAAACAATGTTTAGTAATCCTTGATTAAAACTGTCAAGTTGGTCCGTACCACGAGTAAGTCTTTGTTTGAATTGCAAATTGAACGAAAATAAATAAACTAACTTTTGCGTCCAAAATGAAAATATGCCTCACGTGGGGCTATAGAACTTAAAACGGGTAAAGATATTGATCTTGTGGAGAAAGTAATGTTCTCATAGGGACATAGTTGTAGAGCTATGCGTAACACAGGGCGTTCTGTCCAAAACCTATACTAGGTAACAGGAACTAGGAAAGCTTAAAAATAAAGCAAGGAAAAGTCGCCAAAAAGTATAAACGGCTCGCCACGATCGTTTAATTGTCCAATCAGCTGGAAGACACCCAACCATTTCTCACCTACACCCAACCATTTCTCATCTGCAACTCCAAAGGCAGCTTTTGGAAGCTACAGGTGTAACTGTTTCAGTTGAAACGATAAGAAGAAGAGTTCGTGCCAAGAAGTATACAGCAGAAGACAGTTATGAGTTTCAGAGTTATCCAGCTGGCCCAAAATTGATCGCCTAAATTGGTGTCTTCACCACCAAAACTGGAACATTGGGAATTGACAAAATGTGCTATTTTCAGAAAAAGTCAGGATTTGTGTAAAATCAGATGGCCCACGAAATCGTGTACTTAGAGGTCGAAGAAGACAAGCAAGAACGAAAACTGTCAGATCTGTTTACAAATATACAAGGGGAAGTATAATGTTCTGGAGAGAAATTGTGATCCGTAAAAGAACTCCTTTAATTTTCATCCAATCAACTTTAACTGCTTAAAGTTATGTTGATAATCTATAGTTAGGCTCTGGAGAGATGCAACAGGAGAAAATCTAATTTTCATGCATGATAATGGACCTCCATTAGACTGACTAGAGACATCATTGAAGCACAAGGTATCCCTTGTTTGGAGTGGACTGCTTGCTCACCCGAGCTTAACCCTATAGAGTATTTGTGGGATATGCTTAAAGAAAAAAACTAGAACTCGTCGGTGTAATCCACAAAACAACACAAGGCTAGTATAAGCTGCTCTTGAAGAATGGAGCAAACTACCACAACAAAATATTGATAATATGAATAGGAGCGTGTCCACGCAAACTGAAGCTTGCATAGGACTAGAAGTGATAACACTGACTACAAAAAAATAAAAAAAATAATAACAATTTAAACACTATTAGTTTTACATTGAAATTTTTTATTCTATTGACTTTAAAACAACTAGTTCCAATTTGTTTGTTAAATACTGTATTGTTTTATTTAATTGTTACGTATTTGTTATTAAATTGCTTTAAAATAAATTATGTTTCGCTTCGTGTGTTCGTTTTTTTAAATTCGCACTATAATAAGAAATATCATTCCATATAAATTTGGGTGTGTGTATATTCTCATATTTCATTGTGTTTGGCAAATCCAAACATTTTCTTATATTATTTACATAATTCCAAAAATATTTTTTTATTATGCATAGCAATTTGTAAACTATTTAGTTAAATCTGATGATATGTTTTGAAATGATCCCTAAATTCTTGAAGCTAATTAGAAAGAAGATCATAATCCTTCTTAGATCCTTTTTGTACTTTGCATGAGCAATCTTCTTTTGAAATCTTGTTCTTTAACAACAAAACCAGGATAATACTATTTTTTCTTAGTGTTTTGTTAAAAAATATAAATATACAGATATAAACGTGTGTATTTGATTTTTGGTTATGACCGTGGAAACAAATTTGTACTTACTGTTTCTCCGTCAAAATTTCCCCGTTCAAAAGAAAACTATCAACGAACTGCACAATTGCACTCAAACAATGTTTAGTAATCCTTGATTAAAACTGTCAAGTTGGTCCGTACCACGAGTAAGTCCCGGAATCCGTAAAACTCCCGTATCAGTCCTCCCGAAAAGAAATATTTACGTACGTAATTGTGGGCGTGACTGAACTGTAGCGAGATCGCGCGTCCGATGAGACCGACGACGTCCTGGACCTGGCGATGGAACGATCGCGAGAGTCTGGAACGAGTGAAGACTGTTTGCCGCCTGAGCCGATGCCGGAGATTCCCGGCAAAACGTGCAGAATGGCGCACGCCCCTATCCACAAGCCTTAACTCGGATGAGGATGAGGAGTAGAACGGTGTAACACTGCTGGTAAATACTGGTACATGGGGATTCTGGGTAATGGTAATCGAGCACACTTCACGGAGCTGAATAAGATTTTTAAGTGCATATATGTATATGCACATATTTTTGTAATTTATTCAGCATATTATGTTTCAAAGCTTTTGATTGAGTTTTAAGCACATCTTTATTTCATTCTTGCGATTAGCCAGTTATGTCACAATATCCCTCCACGTATCAAATGCTTATTATATGCCGATGACTTAATAATGTACTGCCAGGGTAAATCCAACGCTACTACTAGTAAAATTCTGCAATTAGCAGTAAATGATCTACAAATCAAAGTTGCTTCCCTAGGACTTAGTCTCTCCCATTCTAAGTCCAAAGTTATTAAATTCAGTAGAAGAATTAATTCTTTTAACCCTGAAATCACCGTCAACAACTTTAAATTACCGCACGTTGAAAGGAGCGTGCCTTAAAATGTTAAATATTATTAAAACACTCTCACATTATCATTGGGGCGCCGAGGAAACTACGTTACTAAAAGTTTACAGATCACTAATCTATTCCAAGCTTGACTATGGATGTTTCATATATATGTCGACATCTAAGTCAAATCTAAATTCGCTAAATACAGTGCACAGCACGGCTATACACCTATGTCTTGGAGCATTTCGTTCTAGTCCGGCAGAAAGTCTTTACTGTGAAGCTAATGAACCTCCTCTTTGGCTTAGAAGAGAATACCTTCTTTCCTCCTGTGCTTCTGCAATTTCTTCCAATCCCTCTAACCCAGTGTATCCTTTAATTACATCATCACATCAACCTCATAACAATGCTCCTGGTAACTTAATTATACATCCTTTTCCTCATCTTCTACAGCCGTTATTAAAAGATATAAATTTGTCTGAAACCAGAACTCTACCATTCTCCAATAATCCCTATTAGACCAACCTACTCCCTCATCATGATATGTTCCTCACCAAATTTAACAAGGAAGATGTCAGTGTTAACACATTAAGAAATCATTTCCTAGAACTGATAAACAAAAATAAATATAACTTAGTTCTTTACACTGACGCGTCAAAATCTGAAAGTGGAGTTGGATATTCTCTAACTAGTCTTCAACAGCCTATCGAACTCTGCAAAATTTCTCCTTGGTGTAGTATTCACACTGGCTAACTGCTAGCTATCTTGTGTGCTTTCAAACATGCTCAAAAATATCCAAACACACACATAGCCATATGTACTGATTCATTTTCCTCTATACACTCCATCAATACTATAATCACCAATCATCCTCTTGTCCAAGATATTTATGACATTTATCAGCTTCTTATAAATCAAAATACAAAAGTCACTTTATTATGGGTACCATGCCATGTTGGGATTAGTGGTAACGAAAAAGCCGATTGCCTTGCCAAAAAAGCTGCATCATCGATGGATACCATGCTTAATATACAAATCTGCAATGATCTAAAAGCCAGACTGAAGAAGCTCAATCTATCTACCTGGCAAATTCACTGGAATAAAATTACTTCAGCGCTGCATGGAATTAAGCCCTCATTGAACCTATTTACCTACCCTAGTATATCTCGGAAAATTGTGGCAATCATACGGAGACTGCGTATAGGACATACCCGTCTAACACATGGCTACTTGATGACATCATCTCCACTACCAAAATGTCAACACTGCAATACTACTCTCCGAATCAGACATATACTTATTGACTGTCCTTTTTATGCCAAAGAACGCCAACAGCTTGGTATCAGTCCTAACTTCCAAAGAGATCCTCAAGAGCACAGACCAAATCAACAAGGTTATCAAATTCCTCGAGAAGAATCAACTGTTAAACAAAATATAATTGTTAACTGATTTTTTTTTACTTATGTTAAATAATGTTAACTATACTATTTGTAATTTATAATATATACGCTCTGAGCTTCGCTGGTGGCGCTCCTAGCGGATTACTAATCAACTTTCACCGGTAATTTTTAAATTTGTTATTTAATTGTTATCGCATAATATTTACAACGCAAAAAAGATTTTGCTAATCATTTTGACGTTCTATTGATAAAATATGAATTTCTTACTTCGGATACTTTCACAATTATCGTGTAGATGGCGCTAAGATTAATAGATTAATTTATAACTAAATATTACGGAACATTAAAAAAACTTAAATTCAGTATTTAAAACGTAAGTATATTTAAGGTAAAAATATATACCACAGCTTTGACCAACTAATATTTTTTATAATTAATGTTTTTATTTTATTTTTAAATTAATCACTTTGACATTTATGTCAAATTTCCGCTAAACGTTTACAGACTTGCCACTACTGGCGCTCGCGAATTTGTAAATATCCCCTCTACGTACGAGCTCACAGCGTATATTACCACGTAAACTGTAACTCATGCTAATGACCATAGATGTCACATGCACGTTAATTTAAATAAAAAAAAAATAAATATACAGATTATCATGCGAGTTAATAATTCAGTTAAATTGTGTTTTTTACTAGGAAAGTTTTGAGGTAGTTCTGATCTCTTTCATTCTATATGTATTTTGGGGTGCTGGATCCGAATATGAGGTTTGCGGACAAAATTTCGTGGCGCAACATTGAAAACATCGCGAAAGAAGAGAAAAATTTCTGCTTTTTCCCGCATTCTTGCTTAAATTTCGAAAAATTTTAAATTTTAGTAAATGGTCTGTTTACAGGAATTAAAGTACTTAAAATTCTCTACAAATACGCCTATTTAGTTTTTTTTTTTTTCAGACAGGCCATTCGGTCTGAAGTGCGAGTTGAAAATGGCCAATTTTCAGAGCGGTCTCTGCAAAACCCACTTTATAGACGGGAGAAATGTTAACTTTTTCGTCTATTAAAAAGAAGAAGGAATGGTTGTTAGGGAAACTAGTCAACATTATACAGGGTGTCCAGAAACACTACCGACAAACGAAGACAGGATATTTCTCAGATAATTTTAAGACAATTTAACCCAATTCACTTAGTCCGAAAATGCTTCCAGCTAGAGCTATTTGAAGATGGCGTCTTGTAAATAGTTTTTCTTAAATACATCCACAACGCTTCCATTTATAAAAACGAAAATTAATACGAATATTTATCTGCCAGAGTTAAATCGATTCCATCTATTGCGAATTTCTAGTACCTCTCATAGGCGTCCGTTTTGGGTAGGGCAACGGTTATTTTATGGCATAACTTTTTTGTATAAAAGTTTTGAGCATTTTTGACTCTATATTAATAAATTGTAAGGTATTATAAGGTACTAAAAGGTACTATTGATTTAAGCCGATATCATACACCATTTTCTAGAAAAATCGATTTAAAAATTTTCGTTTTGTGAATTTGAAAAAAAAAAATAAAACAAAAATATTTAGAGAAGCAAAAACTGGTAGGTACTTATAGTACTTATACTGGTAGGTATCTATATTCCAGAAATGAATCGATTTCATTAATTGCGAATTTTTAGTACCGGTCATAGGCATCCGTTCTGAATAGGTCAGCGGTTATTTTATCACATAACTTTTTTGTCTTTAATTTTTAAGCATTTTTGACACTAGATTATTAAATTATGAGGTATTTTAGTACTAAAAGTTACTCTTGCTTTAAGTTGGTAAAATACACTGTTTTTTTTTTTAATTTTTTTTCATATTAAAAAAAACGAAAAATTTTCAAATCGATTTGTCTAGAAAACGGTGTGTTCTACCGACTTAAAGCAAGAGTACCTTATAGTACTAGAATACCTCAAAATTTAATAAACCATAGTAAAAAATGCTTAAAATTTAAAGACAAAAAGTTATGCGATAAAGTAACCGTGGCCCTACCCAAAACGGACGCCTATGACCGGTACTAGAAATTTGCAATAGATGGAATCGATTTATCTCTGAAAGATAAATATGGAAGCATTTATGGAGAATTTAGGAAGCATTTTCAGACTAGATGAATTGGGTTATATTGTCTTAAAATTATCTGAGGAATCTCCTGTCTTCGTTTGTCGGTAGAGTTTCTGGACACCCTGTATTTTGGAAAAAGACGAACCTTTTTTATTGAATTTTTTACAAGTGGAGATGTGGCTTGAGATGGCACGGTCAAATGAACAGTGACGGTGGTGGGGGAAATATCGACCTTCTGATCATTTTGATTGGTCTCTGTAACCCTAATACAAAAAATGTATTTTTTCTGAAACCAGGAAAAGGAAAGGTTCCGCAAAGCCTCTACAACCTTCATCTCGCTGCTGAGAAAATTCTAGTGGACCATATTATATTATTCCCACTTGTGATGAGTGGTTGTGATACTACTTCTGCATTGTTTAATCAGGGGAAACTGAAATTGTTTAAAGACCTGCAGAAGAACATCGACTTGCAACCAACCATTAAGGCTTTTAAAGACCCTAATGCACATCAAGATGAGATTGTTATAGCAGGAAACATGTTTCTCATGGCTCTATATGGAAAAAAAATCAATTTGAGATACCGTTGATACGTATCTTCATCATACAAAAATAAGACCTACATTACCTCATTGCCCCCTACCGAAACTGCTGCATGAGAACATTCACTGAGAGTTTACTATCAGGTGCAGCAGCGGTTATCCTTATATCAAGCCACACCTGACGAACAACAAAAAGATCCAAAACAGTGTCAACCACTTTGGACCCTGCATTAAACTCAATATTCCGGTATATTTTATGTAAATGTAAAAAGAGCTGCCAACGTAATTGTGGATACAGGAAGACGGACCTCCATTGTTCCCCAATTTCCACATCATGCGAAGGACTGTGTGACAATGTTGAGCCCCGGAAGACAGCTCTGACATAGACGTAGAAGAGACTGAAGAAAAAGACAGAAGTATGTGCAATCTCACAAGTTATTTTGTAGGCATTCATCTCTCTTTGATATATGATCCACAAGTCAGTATCTCATCACCTTTTTTATTTTCTAGGACCACCCCTGACGCTGTCGATGGAGCAATTATACCCTGACCTACGACCCGATGCCATCGAAGGACCTCAGCACAATGCGGAGGGTATGTTTAATCTCACAATCTATTTTACAATCCGCACCTCTCTTTTAGAACTGACAACACCTCTTTTATTTTCCAGAACAAGCAGAATATGTATCGGGACCCATTACCACCGGAGAACGACAGCCAGGACCTTCTAAAAGACAAGGGCACATATAATTTTGTATTATAATTTGTAATATTCATAATCACGATATTTTAAGTTGAATTTTGTTAGAGCCCTACCTTTTGTGATACTGAATTTGTACAATTTGTACAATTTCAACCTTTTTTCTTTTTAATTATATGTGCAGAAAACTAGGAGAAATTTATCATATGACAGCATTCTAATAAAAAACAAAGCTGTTGAATGTAAAGTGGGTTTTGCAGAGACCCTTAAAAATTGTCAATTTTCAACCAGCACTTTAGACCGAACGGATCATCTGAAAAAAAAAACTAAATAGTAATATTTGTAGAGAATTTTAAGTACTTTAATTTTTGTTAACAGATCATTTACTAATAGTTAATAATTTTCGAGATTTAAGCAAAAAAACGGGAAAAAGCAAAAAATTTTCGCTTTTTTCGGGATTTTTTCAAAGTTGCGTCACGAAGTTTTGTCTGCAAACCTCATATTCGGATCCAGCAGCCCAAAATACATACATAACGAAATAAATCAGAACTACCCCAAAACTTTCCCACTAGGGGACTCCTAGAGTACAAATTGACTGAATTATAATGTATAGTCACGGCAGTTATTATGAGATATTTATTCCATATAGAAAAAGTCCTTCTGCTGTGATAGCGTTTTCTCCTGGACTCTTGTTATTCTTCAGCTGCGTTATTATTTCCTCTATCTCCGGATCTGATGGTTCCTTTACTTCAGCCTCATTGCTCCGGTCCATTTTATGATAATATTTCATTGGTATCTTCCCCTAGGTTTAGCAGTTCGTCAAAGTATTCTTCTCGCTTCTCTAGTTTTCTTGGTAAGTCACCTATTATGGTGCCTTCTTTAGTTCTGTAGAACCATGCTATTACGGGACTCATAGCTTTCATTTATCTTGGTAAAAATTCTGAATCTCTTTGTTTATTATATGATTTTCCTTTACTTGGATGAGGAGGACGACTAGAGAGTGTAAGTGGTAAAGTAAGTGGTAGAGTAAAGTGGATTTACCAGCAGTGGTAAATACTGGTAGGTACATGGGGATTCTGGTACAGGGGGATACATAATATATGTATGTATATGCACATATAATTTTTGTAGTTTATTCTGCATATTATGTTTCAAAGCCGCTGAATAGACTGGTCAGGCAATGTGTCACTTCAACAAAATGAGAATAAAAATACAAATTATCATGTGAGTTAATGTATAGTCACGACAGTTATGACAGATTTATTCCATATATAAAAAGTTCTTCTGCTGTGATACTGTTTTCTCCTGTACTCTTTTTATTCTTCAGCTGCTTTATTATTTCCTCTATCTCCTGATCTGATGGTTCGTTTATTTCAGCCTCATTGCTACGGTCGGGTTTATAATTATTGTATTTCATTGGTATCTTCTTCTGGGTTTAGCAGTTCCTCAAAATATTCTTCTTGCCTCTCTAGTTTTCTTGGTAAGTCACGTTTTGCTTAAGATCCTTTGGAATTTCTTGTTGTATAGTCGCCATTACCCTAAAATGGTCCGTGTTGCTGTCTTGCTCTTTTCGATATATTATTGTGATTTGCTCTACTAAAACTACAATGTGAAAATTCGATATTTTATGATATTTATAGCGTATAAAAACAACATAGAGTCTCATAACATTTAATATGACGATCATAAAGCCCATTGAAAAATCTATTTTTTATTATTTGTTGACACAAACAAAACATTAACAAGTAACGCACTAAAAAACGTGAAAACCGAAAACATCCATACATTTCATGAAACTCCACATTCTACAACACTACACGAAAAACGGTCTCGAATTCTCGTGCCATCAGCTCTGTACAAAATCTGGCTCGCTCTTTTTTCGCCACTTTCTGATCTCTTTTTAGTGGAATGTATATGGGTTTTTTAAGAGGAAACGCATTACCCTCTCTGGAATAAATTTTATCAAGATGGCACAGCCAAACTTATTTTAATTGTAAAACACCGAGGAAATTTGTTTGATGTGTCATCAGCACGGCTGCTTATCGGATGAGCGAATGGCATTATCTACAGGGTGATTGATTAGTGGGGTAGAGCTCAATAGATCCGCTCTAGTAATAGATAGCAATAAAAGTTAATAACAAAAAGTGTAGCTACCTTTGAGCTTAACATTACAAAATTAGTTAGAATGTTACAGGGTGTTCGATAACACAGTGGCAGACCAAAGTTATGTTTTTTTTAATAGATCACCCTATATTTTATTTTGAATTCGAAATCCTATTAACTTCTCCATAACAAAAATATAAAGGTTTGTTACGTTATATAATGGTATTAACAAAGTTATAACCAATTTTATATGAAAATCGTAGCAAGTTCAACTCCCTGTATAAATAAAAATAAGCAAAACAGCAATGGTTTATTAATGCCATATTTTTTTAAGTATTGTCAAAAGTTTCGAGAATGATTGATATTGCTAATTTTCTTTATATCAAATACAGGGTGAGTCAAAACGCCAGTACATTGTTTTCTCATCAATTTTAAATGGAACACCCTGTATTTTATATCACTATTGAAAAGTACCATTACCGTACTTTAATTTTTAGAACATTCCCTATGTCTAAACTTATTAGTTTTCGACATATTTTCATTTTTCAATGGACCAGTAGCGTGGCCACCCAAATCACCAGAATTTAATAAACTGGATTGATTTTTTGGGGTTACGTTATTAATGAAGTTTATAAAATACCTCCAACAACAATAGTCCTGTCGCCAGGGGGGGTACAACGGTCTTCTTAATTCAGATGGACTTACCCAAGTTTTTTTTATGTATTCTGGCCCGTAGAACACGAATTATTTGGATAACAGTTGATCCGGATGTCGATAAGATTGTTATAAACAAAGAAGTTGAGGAATTACATAACAGCGATTTCTCGCAAAACAAAACATTTTTTTGTATTTTTTGGGTCATTCTAACCCAAAAATGTTCCTACAAGTTTTTTCGTAGGATGCATAGTTTTCGAGATAAACGCGGTTGAAATTTCAAAAAATCGAAAAATTGCAATTTTTGAACCCGAATAACCTTTGAATAAGAAATAAAATAGCAATTCTGCTTACCGCCTTTAAAAGTTTGAGTTAAATTATATTTGTTTTGAATATTTGCAGTGCTAAAAATTTATTTTTTTAATGTTAAAAAAAGCTATAAACACATAGTGTTTCCCATGCCTAATACATGCGTTTTAATGCATGCTACGTAGAAATAGCCTCGCTTGCACTTTTACCTCTTCTACCTACTCGTTCGATTTTAAATGAGAAATCATTAAAAACATCACTCAAGCACTAGGTGTTTATAGCTTTTTTTAAAAATAAAATAATAAATTTTTAGCAATACAAATAATTAAAACCGATATAATTTGACTTGAACTTTCAAATGCGGTAAGCAGAATTGCCATTTTATTTTTTAATCAAAAGTTATTCGGGTTCAAAAATTGCAATTTTTCGATTTTTTGAAAGTTCAACCGCGTTTATCTCGAAAACTATGCATCCTACGAAAAAATTTGTAGGAACATTTTTTGGTTAGAATGGCCCAAGAAATACAAAAAAATGTTTTGTTTTGCGAGAAATCGCTGTTATGTGATTCCTCAACTTCTTGGTTTATAACAATCTTATCGACATCCGGATCAACTGTTACCCAAAAAATTCGTGTTCTACAGGTCAAAATACATAAAAAAAACTTTAGTAAGTCCATCTGAATACAGGAGGCCGTTGTACCCCCCTGGCGACAGGACTACAAGGGATGAGATGAAAAATAGAATAGAAAGTGTATTTCGATGTGTTAATTTACAAATGCTTTATAGGGTAAGTAGCTCATTCAATGATCGTTTTTAGGCGTGCATATTAGGAGGTAATTTTGAACACCTTATGTAATTAAATATTAAAAATAGTTTATCAAAAGTAGCTTCTAATTTTTTCAAACATGTTTTTTTTGCAAAATGTATTACTGATAAATTATTTTTCGTTCTTTATTTGTTACATTGTTATATTTACAAACAAAAGTAGTGTTTAATTGTCTTCACCAAATGTTGTAATTTGTGTCAGTCTGTTTTTTTTTTGTAAAATTTATTACTAATTTCCTTTCTTCATTTGTTACATTTACCTACATAAAAAAGTAGTTTTTAATTGTTTCAAAAATGTTGCATGTTTTGGTTGGGTTTTTTTTTGTAAAATGTATTCCTAAAAATTATTTTTATTTCTTTATTTGCTGCATTGTTACATTGATTACCGGATTGATAATCAGTAATCGTCAATTGTCAATTCAGTCATGGCTTACTTAAAATTTAGATAGATTTAGACACCTAAAATAATTTGCTCTGAAAAATGAAAATATCTCGAAAACTAATAAATTTGGACATAGGGAATGTTATATAAAATACGTTAATGTTACATTTCAATATTGATATAAAATAGAGGGTGTTCCATTTAACATTACTAAGAAAATAATGTACTTGCGTATTGACTCACCCTGTATGTGATATAAAGAAAATTAGCAATGTCAATAATTCTTGAAAATTTTGACAATAAATAAAAAATATGGCAACAATAAACCATTGCTGTTGTGCTTATTTTTATTTATACAGGGAGTTGAACTTTTTACGATTTTCATACAAAATTGGTTAATATAACTTTGTAAATACCCTGTATAACATAGCAAACCTTTACATTTTTGTGAAGGAGAAGTTAACAGGATTTCAAATATAAAATAAAATATAGGGTGTTCTATTTAAAAAAGAATGTGTGTGTAGTTTGTACACGTAAGAAGCACGTAAGAAGTTATACTTCTATTATTATGATTTCAACGAAATTAATATACTTAACATGTTATTTCTATTTTATTTAAATATTAAACTAACTTTCTTTACCTACCACTTTTAAAAAAATTTTATTAAAACGATACCAAAAATTAAAAAAATATATGAATCGTCCGGGATTTGAACCCGGGACCTCCTGATCTCCGGTCACACGCTCTATCAATGAGCTATATCCTTCTGCTTTGACAGGTTACAAGATTTCTCATAAATGTACTGACCAAGTGAAGTATACAAAAAGTCTTTAAATATACTTACTATTATTATGAAATATCTTATTCCCGAAGAAGACAAATCCAAAGACACAAAAATTATAATAAATAATACATTTACTTAATCCTAATATATCCTTTTATATGATATATGACTTATTTGCGCTGACAGCGCTGATACATACATCTTGAATGCGCATGCGCCCGGCATGTGATAAAATTTCACTCTCGATCGTAAAGAAGTATAACTTCAAAAAGCATAAATTTGGTCTGCCACCATGTTATCGAACATAATAACCCTGTAACATTGTAACTAATTTTGTAATGTGAAGCTCAAAGTTGGCTACACTTTTTGTTTTTAACTTTTATTGCTATCTATTACTATAGCGGATCTATTGAGCTTTACCCCACTAATCAATCACCCTGTAGAACTGATTTAAAAAGATATTTTAGTATTCATATTAATCTTTCCATGAACCTTTGGAATATCTAACTGGAATAAACAACCATTACGTACCCAGATTGTGTAGCTGGTCACAAATAAATATTACAAAATGATAGTTTTAACACACAAAAATATTTAAAAAAGTAAAAAATTACTTATAATAGTAAAAGAAAACCGGGACTATAGTATGATACAGTTGATCCAAAAAACGGCAAAACCCAGACATCCAAAGTGAAAATTATCCTTCAACACCATATTGTTCTATATGGTCCACATATTGTTCAGTAAAAAGTCACACCATTTTGAGCGTCGGGTTTGGAGGGTAGGTGGGGGAGAAATCGATAAATTAGGAGTTTTTTGCGTTTTTCATCAATATTTCTAAAACTATGCGGTTTAGCGTAAACAATGTTCTATACAAAAATGTTCTACATTCAATTAAACAAAAAAGGTCCTAAGCATAATCCTTCTAAAATGAACGGTTCCTCAGTTACGGACGTAGTATATTTATAATTGGTCCAAAAAAGGCCTAACCACGTCATCCCAAATTAAAGTTTTCTTCCAACACCAAATTGTTCTGTGTGGTCCACATATTGTCAAGTAAAAAGTTAAACTATTTTGAGTATCCAGTTTGGGGTGGAGGTGCGGGGAAAAATCGGTAAATTAGTAGTCTTTTAGATTTTTCGTCAATATTTCTAAGCCTAAGAGGTTTAGCGTGAAAAATGTTCTACATTAAATTTGAAACGAAAGCATAATTGTTCTAAAATCAACGGTACCGGATTTACGGAGAGTGTAAAGTGGAGGTTTTCCATATTTTTTACACTCTTTGGACAAATTATAACATTATTACGGAAGAAACTAATTTTTTTAACAGGATTGACCGGTGATATGTTACTGATCGTGACCCGTCAAAATAGCCCGGTCAAAACATCCCCGTCAAAAAAGCCCCGTCAAAATAGCCCGGACACAAAATAGCCTCGACAAAATAGCCCGCAAACAAAATAGCTCCGACAAAATAGATCGCACACAAAATAGCCCCGGTCAAAACAGCCCCGGCTAAAATAGCTCCGGCTAGAAGAGCCTCTTAGAAAACACCTCCAATAAAAAGTTTTACCTTTTAACGGAGTACATTTTATTTTAAATTGCTAGATATCCTAATTGGAAAATAAGCCACAATTTACTTAAAAAAAATATTTTATTAACGTTTCGACTTCCACTTCGGACGTCGTTGTCAAAATACAAAATATTAATAAATTAAACAAAAATGTTGTTGCTCAGTAAAAAATATCTTCTAATAACTTAATTTAATCTGACTCATTCATATCAGCAATTCAGACGTAAATTATGGTGCAAATGGAAGGAATAAATTCGTTATTTCGTAAACCGGCGACATTAAGGAAAAAACCTGAAATAGATCGATTTTTATTTTTAAGCTCATTTGAAAGGTTATACAGGGTGTCCAGAAACTCTACCGACAAACGAAGACAGGAGATTTTTCAGATAATTTTAAGATAATTTAACCCAATTCACTTAGTCCGAAAATGCTTCCTAAGGGAGCTAGAGCTCTTTGAAGATGGCGTCTTGTAATTAGTTTTTCTTAAATACCTCCAGAATGCTTCTATTTAGAAAAACAAAAATTGGTACGCGTATTTATCTTCAAGATATAAATCTAATCCATCCATTGCAAATTTTTAGTACCGATCATAGGCGTCCGTTTTGGGTAGGGCAACGGTTATTTTATCGCATAACTTTTTTATCTTTAATTTTTATGCATTTATGATACTGTATTATTAAATAAGGAAGTATTTTAGTACTAAAAGGTATTCTTGTTTTAAATTGGTAGGACACACCGTTTTCTAGAAAAACCGATTTGAAAGCTTTTCGCTTTTTGAATTAAAAAAAAATTAAAAAAAAAACTGTTTAGAAAGACGAAAACTGGTACATTTATTTATGTTCCAGAGATAAATCGATTTCATTAATTGCGAATTTCTAGTACTGGTCATAGGCGTCTGTTTTGCGTAGGTCAACAGCTATTTTATAGCATAACTTTTTGTCTTGAATTTTTGAGCATTTTTGACACTAGATTATTAAATTATGAGGTATTCGAGTACTAAAAGT
The DNA here is from genome assembly GCF_917563875.1 of Diabrotica virgifera virgifera. Lineage (NCBI taxonomy): Eukaryota > Metazoa > Arthropoda > Insecta > Coleoptera > Chrysomelidae > Diabrotica > Diabrotica virgifera. The sequence continues at coordinate 209,573,738 of NC_065450.1, forward strand.
TACTCTTACTTTATGTTGGTAACATACTTCGTTTTTTGTTGAAAAGTTCTTTCAATTTTTTTTCAAATTCCAAAAACGAAAAACTTTCAAATCGATTTTTCTAGAAAACCGTGTGTCCTACCGACTTATATCAAGAGTACCTTTTAGTACTAGAATACCTCACAATTTAATAATCCGGTATTAAAAATGTATAAGAGTTAAGGACAAAAAGTTATGCGATAAAATACTCGTTGCTCTACCCAGAACGCACGCCTATGATCGGTATTAGAAATTTGCAACGGATGGAATCGATTCATCTCTGAAGAGTAAATATGCATACCAATTTTCGTTTTTCTAAATAGAAGCGTTCTGGAGGTATTTAAAAAAAACTAATTTCATGACGCAATCTTCAAAGAACTCTAGCTCCCTTAAGAAGCATTTTCGGACTAGGTGAATTGGGTTAAATTGTCTTAAAATTATCTGAGGAATCTCCTGTCTTCGTTTGTCGGTAGAGTTTCTGGACACCCTGTATAATTCTCTATTTAGTAATATAAACAATTACATAATTATTTATACAAGGTGTCCAAAAACTTTTTTTTAATTTAAATTATTTTAGTCCTGTCGCCAGGGGGGGTACAAAGGCCTCCTTAATTCAGATGGACTTACCCAAGTTTTTTTATGTATTTTGACCCGTAGAACACGAATTTTTTGGGTAACAGTTGATCCGGATGTCGATAAGGTTGTTTTAAACAAAGAACTTGAGGAATTACATAACAGCCATTTTTCGCAAAACAAAACATTTTTTTTAATTGTTTGGCTGATTCTCAGCAAAAAATGTTTTTTCAGGTTTTTTCGTAGGATGCATAGTTTTCGAGATAAACGCGGTTGAACTTTCAAAAAATCGAAAAAGTGCAATTTTTGAAGCCGAATAACTTTTGATTAAAAAATAAAATAGCAATTCTGCTTACTGCATTTGAAAGTTCAAGTCAAGTTCTATCGGTTTTGATTATTTCCATTGCTAAAAAGTAAGTTTTTATTTGTTAAACAAAGCCATAAACACATAGTGTTTCCCGTGCCCAATGCATGCATTTTAAATGTACGTAATCTCCGTAGAAATTGTGTGTATGCGCGCCTACTCGTTCCATTTCAAATATGAAATGCATTGAAACCATCATTCAATTACTATGTATTTATAGCTTTGTTTAACAATAAAAAAATTAATTTTTAGCAATGAAAGTAATCTCAAAACCGGTAGAATTTGACTTGAAATTTCAAATGCAGTAAGCAGAATTGCTACTTTATTTTTCAATCAAAAGTTATTCGGGTTCAAAAATTGCAATTTTTCGATTTTTTGAAAGTTCAACCGCGTTTCTGTCGAAAACTATGCATCCTACGAAAAAACTTTTAAAAACATTTTTTGCTTAGAATGACCCAAAAAATACAAAAAAATGTTTTGTTATGCAAAAAATCGCTGTTATGTGATTCCTCAATCAAGCGATTCCTCGCTTTGTTTATAACAATCTTAACGACATCCGGATCGACTGTTACCCAAAAAATTCGTGTTCAACGGATCAAAATACATAAAAAAACTTGAGTCCATCTGAATTAAGGAGGCCGTTGTACCCCCACTGGCGACAGGACTATTTGACAAAAAGGAAGAATGTATTAAATTTATTTAATTTAAAATTCATTTTACTGTTGCCCGAAAACAGAAAAAAATGTTTGTATAATAAATAAACATTGATTTTCGCTTAAATTAAATGTTCAAACTTCCAAGAGGCAGAGAAGACAGGACTCGAGTTCTCTGAAAAGACCATTTTTATTTAATGTGGTTAAGATAAACATCTGAATAGAGGATGATTAGCATTTCCGAAAAAATGTATTTTTAAGGAATTATTTCATGATGAATTCTGAACGTAGCTTTTTTGTTGGGGCTATTTTGTCGGGGCTATTTTGTCGGGGCTATTATTCCGCGGCTATTTTGTCTGAAGGCTATTTTGTCGGAGCTATTTTGTGTGCGGGATATTATGTCGGGGCTATTTTGTCGGAGCTTTTTCGACGGGGCTATTTTGACGGGGTACCGTTACTGATAAACCCTTGAAGGAACGTCAACCTCACCAAGAGGCTTCTACAGACCTAGGCCATATAAATCTCTGGTACGGAGAAACCTAATCTGAACTTTCTGTGGACAATATCGCATGAATATCTTGCCAATAGTAAAATTTTCGTTTCAAATTTAATATAGAACATTTTAAATAGAATATTGATCACGCTAAATCCCTTAGGTTTAAAAATATTGACGAAAAACGTAAAAACTATTATTTTGTCGTCTTCTCCCCTCCACCTCCCACTAAACCCGACGCTCAAAATGGTGTAACTTTTCACTGAACAATATGTGGACGATATAGAACAATTTGGTGTTGGAGGAGAACTTTTATTTTGGATGACGGGGTTAGGCCTTTTTTGGATCAATTATATTATACTACCTCCGTAACTTTGGAACAGTTCATTTTAGAAGAATTATCGATAGGACCTTTTCTGTTTAAAATTAAATGTAGAACATTTTTATATAAAACATTGTTCACGCTAAACCGCCAAGACGAAAAACGTAAAAAACTCTTCATTTATCGAGTTCTCCCCCCGCCCCAAGCCCGAGGCTCAAAATGGTGTGACTTCTTACTGAACAATATGCGGACCATATATAACAATATGGTGTTGAAGGATAACTTTCACTTTGGATGTCTAGGTTTGGGTCTAGTTGTACCATACTACTACTGAAAGATACAACCATACAAAGATACAAGATACAACGGCCAACTATTAACCTCTCACTTGTGCACTACCTATGTCCAATTTCGAGCAAGGATGATGTACATCCACATGTTATTTCACAATTATTAAGACATCGACTTAATGTCGACTACTTTTTAATGTTTAAAGTAGCAATAATGTAATTTAGAGGTTTTACGCCTATTAAAGTGGCTAGTTTCAAATATTTGTACATTGGACGTTCACACTGATGATAGTCAGTTTTGACCGAAAACGTTTTGTACAATTTCCACTACCTTGTGGATCAATTTTAAGGAATTTTTGAATAAATTCATATACCTAAATACAACAAAAGTGTTTAATTCATTCTACGTTCTCTTATCGAAGGTATATTGGGATAAACCGTAATCGTACCCCCTCCTAACCAGGGTTGCCAGATTGGGGGAATTTCCCCCAAATTTGGGGTATTTTTTCTTGTTTGGGGGATTTTTTGGGGGTATACACTGCATGGGGGATTTTTTGGAGGAAAATTTTTTCGCATTGGGGTTTTTTGGGGTATAATTTTAAGAACACATTCCATTGCTTGGTCGATTTTGAATTTCAAGTTAAACAGTGATTCACAAAAATCTTTTAATATAAATTCATCTACAGTCGATTCTGCCATCTAGTACATACAAACTACTTAACTTATTTTGTAAAACATTACAGTTTTCTTCAATAGCCACACAACAAAATTTGGTTTTTGTGCGCTTGATGGTGTATTTAAATATTCATAATGGTACCTATGTGAAACACAGAAAATCGTATCTCCTATTGTTTAACTTTATTTACTTTTCTAGAATTAGAATTAACTTTGAAGAAGGTTATATTTCTGGTGTGCTCAATAATACGCATAATTTATTCAGATTAGTGTTTGTAGATGTGTTAATCTAAAAAATATGCCTAAAGAAAAGGAGTATACCCGAAAATACCGACTTGCTAGGGAATCGGATGCTGAACTTAAAAATATGCCTAAAGAAAAGGAGTATACCCGAAAATACCGACTTGCTAGGGAATCGGATGCTGAACTAAAAGGTAATCTGTTTAATAGAATTTTAAAGGTGAGGGTCATTAATAATTAATTATTTTATGTATAATGGATTGGTCCTGTATCAGAAGATGACCCAAAATAATTTTGTAAGATATGTAAATGGCAGATTTATTTTTATAATATATTGTATAAAATCTACTAAAATTCTACGCTGGTAAAATGACACTTGACAGCCAAAAAAGAATAAAAAATGACAGATAACAGCCCAAAAAGAAGAAGAAATGACAGATGACAGCTCAGAAAAAAGAAGAAGAAATAGCACAAGAATTTTGGGGGATTTTTTAAAAAAAATGTCATTTTTGGGGGAATTTGTAGTTCAGGTTGGGGGAATTGTATAAATCGGTCTGGCAACCCTGCTCCTAACTGCCAAAGTGTCATGGCCGCCGTCGGGACCTATTGTGCTGACATTTACAATGTTTACATATAGACAAGTTTGTTTTTTTCTGCTTATAATGCCGTTTTCTAAAGATATTAGTGAACAAAATCGATTTGCTAACAATATTTAATATATTTTAAATGTGCTAAAATTGGATTCAACAGCAAAAGTCGCATAAATAACATATAAATAACGAATTTGTTTACCTATTACAAATGGGGTTATGTGGTTGTAACTGTTTATTTTGGGAATAAAATGAAAATGATCAATTAAACGACTGGAAAACTGTAAGTATTACAATTAAAACATGTTTATCCTATCACAAGAGTTCACTTCATTTTAAGAAAGCTAATTATTATTATACAATAGACATTTATAAACTGCCATGTACTTTTAAGGTTACTTTTGATCTGTTTTCAAAGCTTATGATTAAATGTTACCTCTTTATTAATTAGATTTGCCAACAAAAGATGCATGATTAAGGCCAAATGCAATTCCTTTGCTAAAGTCATAAAAAAAGTACCAATACAGTTAAAAAAATTATTTTAAAAAGGTCTCTCAAAAGACATGAAAATATACAACAACTCAAAAAACTAGAGAATGTAAAGAAAGCCAGGTTATTGGAAATGGAATTCCTGTTTAATTGAAAGCCACTAAACTATCCAAGACTTTTCAGAATCAAATGTGTCAACTTGTAAAAACGATTCTTCTGACATTTTTAGTAAAAACCAGATTATCCTCAAGAAAAATTCTGTTTAAGTGAGACTCGAAAGTCATATTTGTGAATGTGTCATCTTTGAATGAAACAATTTTTTTACCTAAACAATTAAATGTATGGATCTAATTAAAAACAATGCTGAATCAAGTACAGTTACAGAAATACAATCCTTTGAACTTCTAAATGTGATTGTTGAAAGTGTCGAAATAGCTACTGCATAGGGATTCGAAAGGGATAGACTTGTTATGAACGCACTTGATCATGTACTTCTTACTGTTATAAAGTTGAAACAAAACTTATTTTATGCTTTTTTATCAGTCACCTTTAATTGTGTATCAACTTTACGTGGTACATCGTGCAAAAATTGCTAAAAATGCAAACATTATATTTATTTTCTGTGTTACATTGGATAGTATGATTGAATGTCTTCCTCTTTTAGATAGTGAAGTGAAGAACATCTTGAAGTTCCAATGATGTTTCAAGATGAGGTAAATCGACATAATTGTATGTTAGAAGGACAGAGAATATGAAGAAATGTTATTGCTGCATATTTAGTGTAGTGAAATACAAACTTCAAACATTATAATATATTTTTTGATTTCAAACATTTCATATGATTATGAAAGAACATCTTTCTTTTTAAAACAATGAAGAAGTGAAGAACATAGTAAAGTTCCAACGAAAATGATTCCAGATGAGGAAAATCGAAATAATGGTTGTATGTTACGTGTATAGAGAATACGAAGAAATGTTATTGCTGCAAACTTAGTGTAGTGAATTAAAAACTTATTGTCAAATACAAATCAATTTATTTCATACTTTTATAATATATAGTGATATAATTTTATATGTGTTCAAATAAAAATATTAATAAATAAAATACAATAAACACAAATCATGTATATCTTACAATGAATTACAAAATCAAAAATTAATTACAAAAATATCAAAATAAATCTAAAATATTAAAAAGTTACATATAATTTTTATAGTACCTACATACTTTGGTTGGTACTCTAATAATTTGGAGATCCATTAAAGTTTGTAGATGGAAATTGCAGGTATCTAAAAAATATAATAATATAAAGTAACTCAACAATCTCTTTTTAATTAGGGTAGCAGTTGATAAAGATGACCCTTGCTCGGGAAATCAAATGTATCTAAAAAAAAATTAAGTAACAGCTTTCTAACAAAACAATCTTAGCACTAAACGGAAACAAAGATACTGGTAAGTATTAAAACATTTTTTGAAAAATCTTTCTGAAAGTGAAAATAAAGACTACTCTCTATGGGAACAACTAAAACTGGGCATGCTTTACAAAAAAATGTATCCAGAACAAATTTCTTCTCTATAAGGCAATACTACGACAAGTCTGGATGTACAGGATTTAAATCTGGGGAACTGCCAGTAATACAAATATGCAAAAACTATTAAGATTCTAATCCGAAGTCTTTTATGATGTCCGATGTTTTTAGTACCACTACCAAATATCATGCTAAACTGAAAATTATAGGGTAAAAATCTGTCTGATCACCCAAACTTTTAAAAGCGGGATGCTTATCTGATCTAGTCCAGAGGCTGGTTTCGGTATTGCAGCTATAAAATACTTAAATAGTAAGCATGGAAATTTTTATTATGGTCCGCCTTGAGGCAAACTAGGGCACTAGAGGGTTAAGAAAAGTTACAGATCTCTACACCACTGGGAAGTAGATAGTAGTTACTAATTTGTAAAAAAGTCAGAAATATGGTAATGTAGACTAAATTAATATAAATATGTAAAGAGTTCTCACCCCTGAGTGTAGTTCCCACTGTGTCATTTTTTATATCTGTCATATTGTTATCATGATAACAGATTGCATTAAAGTTAAAATAAAAAAGAATTAAAGAAGTTCATAAAAATATTCTATTTTTGAAAAAATATTTAAGTGCTTAAATACTTTTTTAGATAAAATATACATAAAATTTATTTTTTCTACAACAGTGTTAAAAATGCAACTTTCAGCACTCCATACAAGCGTTAAAAACGCTACCTTAAGGCACTAGTGCTTTAAAATTTTTATGGCACTGCAGTTCGTATTGACTGTATAGGCAATTTTGATGTAATGTCAAAAAAATATAAAAATGGAATGTCAGTTCAAGTAATAGTTATTTATGATATAAGTGTTAAAAGTACACGTTTAACCCTTAAACGCCCAACCTTTTTTAGGTCCCATGTACGCCCAAGGGTGGGTAAAAAATGTCCACCTTGAAAATAGCTAATATATTTATTGAGAGTTGTTGGAAATGGATTAAACTTAAGAATATGATGCTTAAGAAACACAGCATCTTCTAAAATATTAATATAAACAATTTACAAACCTTAAAACAAAATTACAATATAAATAAAAATTAACATACGTAACTGCCATTAATTCAAATTTGTCGATTTTCTCCACGTTCTTCCTTTCAGCCTCCTCATTGGCGGAGAATTATGTCGATAATGTAATTATACGTCGATAATTATATGGATTATGTTCCTACCAACGAGAAATTATAGAGAAACCTTTAGTAACAAGTTTTACAAAAGGTGTACTTTTTATGACCACCCATATTTAACTCAAGATATTACTTTTATTTTCAAAAATATCGGTAAAACCAAATTAACATTAGATAAAGGGCTGTATTTGTAACAATAAATAATTTTTGAAAAATTTTTACACATGTAATAAATAAGTTACAAGGGAATACGCATTAGGTGGACATTTTTTACCCACCCTTGGGCGTTTAAGGGTTAAGGCACGCATGTGAAAGTTTGCAGAATGAGCGATAGCGAGTTCTGCAATTCACATGAGTGCCTTAAAAATGTACTTTTTAACACGCATATCATACAATATTTTTTCTACAAACGTAATTACAGGACAATATCTACAAAAACTTTTACTTGAACTTGACTGACATTCCATTTTTATATTTTTGTGACATTACATCAAAATTGTCTATACGGTCAATACGAATTGCAGTGCCATAAAAATTTTAAAGCACTTGTGCCTTAAAGTAGCATTTTTAATGCTCTTATGGAGTGCTAAAAATTGAATTTTTAACACAGTTGTAGAAAAAAGTTTTTGTAGATATTATTCTGTAATTACGTTTGTAGAAAAAATATTGTATGATATGTGTGTTAAAAACTACATTTTTAAGGCACTCATGTGAATTGCAGACTTTCACATGCGTGCCTTAAATGTGTACTTTTAACACTTATATCATAAATAACTATTAAAAAACTAACAGAAAATAGTAAAAATATTTGAATGAGCATAAGTAAAAAAGTCACTCTCTCAACCAATAAACATTTGTGATTAAAATTAATATACTTAATTGATTATAATATGAATGTGTTCTTGTAGAGTTTCATATAATAATTTCCATTTGACTAAAGAGACACAAGCTGGAATACTTAGGTCAATAATACTTAGGTATGAAACACCCTAAAAAATATGAACTTTTGCATTTGATAATTCAGAGAAAGATCCAAGGTAAATGTGGTTCTGGTAGAATCTCACAATCATAGCTGAACAATCTAAGACCATAGTATGGAAAATCGACTCCATCATCATTAGTTAGAGCTGCTGTCAATAAAGCCACAATAGCGAATATGGTAGCCAATATGATATCCAACAATTGATAACAGTCATGGCACTAAAAAATGTATTATTTCAAAGTGTTTATGGGATAAAATTAGTAAGAGTGACATGATACCTAACAAAAATTTGATTCAGAAGATTTAACATAAAACTTGTAATTCTCTTATACTAAACTCACAATAAAGATGCACCAGAAATAAACAACCCAAGACATGTTGAATGATACAAATAGCACTCCCGAATCATGATTTACAATGTATAAACTTTGTAAATCATGATTTGTGAGTGCTCCTCATAACATTCATCATGTCTTGTGTTTGTTTCTTTCTAGTGCATCTTTATTGTGACTTTAGTATTATAATTATATACAGTGTGTCCACGGTTGGGGTGCCCAAGAGGAAAAACTTTTTTATTTTCAATTTTAGCGAAAAATGTCATTATTGATAAAAAGTTTTACTTGTTCTAAAACCCCATAAAACGAAATAAAATTCAAGTTTTTAAATCCTGCTTAATTTTGTAGCCAATTTTATGTAAATCCCTATTTTATGTAAATTTTTGCACTAAGTTTGAAATCTTAACAATAATCTAGTGTTGCCAAGCCACAATGTAGCTTAGTAACTATCAACTTCGATAAATAATTTGCGAATTGTCAATTTTTTTGACAATGTTAAGCGTTCAATAAAGAATTTATCTTGTGATAAATTTCATTATTAAAATTGTTGTATTAATAATTATTTAATTAATAAATAATTGGATGATTCAAGGAGAACGACAAAGTCTGGCTTCGTAATCCAGAGAAGTGAAAGGGTTGTTCTCCCAAGTTATTATTGTTACAATTTCGAACTTAGTGCAAAAATTTATAGGGATTTACATAAAATTGGCTATAAAAATAAGCAGGATTTGAAAAACTTGAATTTTAGTTCATTTTATGGGGTTTTAGAACAAGCAAAACTTTTTATCAAGAATGACATTTTTCGCTAAAATTGAAAATAAAAAAGTTTTTCCTCTTGGGCACCCCATCCGTAGACACACTGTATATGATTTCAAATATTAATCTTTTCTATTACCATACAAAAAAATATTGCCTTTACTCAAAAACATTTTATTTATCATAAAATTTTTAAAGATATATTTAAAAAGTTCATAAATATTAATATTAATTTATACAAAAACATTAAATATTTTAGTTTTAGTGGTTTATGGCTGTAAGGTGTCTCTGAATATTTTTCACTCTTTTATAAGATGTTTCGAAAATTGAAATATCTCTGAAAGTTTTTAATATTTAAAATCAGTTTTCATAAATTTATCATCGGTTAATATTAGAGATCTTAAGTTCACAGTGGCACAAACAACTGAAAATATCTTCTGCAAGTGGAAGAAGACTAACATACATTTTACATACATTAAATGTTTTTATTTATTTGGCTGGATCTATCTATGTGTACTCAAGCTTTAGCTATCTTCATTGTAAGAATTTTAAGTTTAGCGTGATATTTGGTAGTGGCACTAAAAAAATCGGACATCATGAAAGACTTTGGATTGGAATCTTTGTAGTCTTTGCATATTTGTGTTACTGGCAGTTCCCCAGAATTAAATCCTGTACATCCAGACTTGTCGTAGTATTGCCTTATAGAGAAGAAGTTTGTTCTGGATACATTTTTTTGTAAAGCATGCCAAGTTTTAGTTGTTCCCATAGAGAGTAGTCTTTATTTTCACTTTCAGAAAGATTTTTCAAAAAATGTTTTAATACTTACCAGTATCTTTGTTTCCGTTTAGTGCTAAGATTGTTTTGTTAGAAAGCTGTTACTTAATTTTTTTTAGATACATTTGATTTCCCGAGCAAGGGTCATTCATCTTTATCAACTGCAACCCTAATTGAAAAGAGATTGTTGAGTTACTTTATATATTTTTTAGATACCTGCAATTTCCATCTACAAACTTTAATGGATTTCCAAATTATTAGAGTACCAACCAAAGTATGTAGGTACTATAAAAATTATGGGTTACTTTTTAATATTTTAGGTTTATTTTGATATTTTTGTAATTAATTTTTGATTTTGTAATTCATTGTAAGATATACATGATTTGTGTTTATTGTATTTTATTTATTAATATTTTTATTTGAACACATATAAAATTGTACCACTATATATTATAAAAGTATGAAATAAATTGATTTGTATTTGACAATAAGTTTTTAATTCACTACACTAAGTTTGCAGCAATAACATTTCTTCGTATTCTCTATACACGTAACATACAACCATTATTTCGATTTTCCTCATCTGGAATCATTTTCGTTGGAACTTTATTATGTTCTTCACTTCTTCATTGTTTTAAAGAGGAAGATGTTCTTTCATAATCATATGAAATGTTTGAAATAAAAAAATATATTATAATGTTTGAAGTTTGTATTTCACTACACAAGTATGCAGCAATAACATTTCTTCGTATTCTCTGTCCTTCTAACATACAACCATTATTTCGATTTATCTCATCTTGAAACATCATTGGAACTTCAAGATGTTCTTCACTTCACTATCTAAAAGAGGAAGACATTCAATCATAGTATCCAATGTAACACAGAAAATAAATATAATGTTTGCATTTTAGCAATTTTTGCAGGATGTACCACGTAAATTTGATACACAATTAAAAGTGACTGATAAAAAAGCATAAAATAAGTTTTGTTTCAACTTTATAACAGTAAGAAGTACATGATCAAGTGCGTTCATAACAAGTCTATCCCTTTCGAATCCCTATGCAGTAGCTATCTCGACACTTTTAACAATCACATTTAGAAGTTCAAAGGATTGTATTTCTACTGTACTTGATTCAGCATTGTTTTTAATTAGATCCATACATTTAATTGTTTAGGTAAAAAATTTGTTTCATTCAAAGATGACACATTCACAAAATAATATTTATATATATGACTTTGAGTTTCGCTTAAAACAGAATTTTTCTTGAGGATAATCTGGTTTTTACTAAAAATGTCAGAAGAATCGTTTTACAAGTTGACACATTTGATTCTGAAAAGTCTTGGATAGTTTAGTGGCTTTCAATTAAACAGGAATTCCATTTCCAATAACCTGGCTTTCTTTACATTCTCTAGTTTTTTGAGTTGTTGTATATTTTCATGTCTTTTGAGAGACCTTTTTAAAATAATTTTTTTAACTGTATTGGTACTTTTTTTATGACTTTAGCAAAGGAATTGCATTTGGCCTTAATCATGCATCTTTTGTTGGCAAATCTAATTAATAAAGAGGTAACATTTAATCATAAGCTTTGAAAACAGATCAAAAGTAACCTTAAAAGTACATGGCAGTTTATAAATGTCTATTGTATAATAATAATTAGCTTTCTTAAAATGAAGTGAACTCTTGTGATAGGATAAACATGTTTTAATTGTAATACTTACAGTTTTCCAGTCGTTTAATTGATCATTTTCATTTTATTCCCAAAATAAACAGTTACAACCACATAACCCCATTTGTAATAGGTAAACAAATTCGTTATTTATATGTTCTTTATGCGACTTTTGCTGTTGAATCCAATTTTAGCACATTTAAAATATATTAAATATTGTTAGCAAATCGATTTTGTTCACTAATATCTTTAGAAAACGGCATTATAAGCAGAAAAAAACAAACTTTTCTATATGTAAACATTGTAAATGTCAGCACAATAGGTCCCGACGGCGGCCATGACACTTTGGCAGTTAGGAGGGGGTACGATTACGGTTTATCCCAATAGCCAACTAAATTTTTAAACATTTAAATTTATAAAATAAAAATGTATACCATTTTTATTCAGTTGCAACGCGAAGCCAAAACTGTCTTAATTTTTACTTAGGTTAGAGACCTTTGTAGACGGGGTTGTGAATTGTAACTTTTTAAAATTCCCTCTTGTCTTCACTGCAGCATCCATCTGGCTTGAAATTTTTAGAAGCCATGGAGGTTGTCACCGGGAAAATGGTCCAATAAGCTTTTCAATTTAAAATCTTTTAAAAGTATTTTATTTTACAAATATTTTTATTAGGTTTAAAGACTTTCATTTAAATTTATGTTTAAACATCACATTTATATTCGTCTCAGCGTTTTTTACAATGTTTTAAAACAAGAAACAGAAATAATTGTATTTCATCCATTCCAATGTGGAGGTATCTTCCACAGTGTAGGTATGTACAGTGAAAATATAGCAGACGAATAGATAAAGAACACATCAGACTAATCCCAGGATCATTTTAACAATCAGTGTGGCAGTTTCTCCATTCTCTTCTTCTTCTTAACTCAGGCGAGACTCGTTAGTCTCTGGCATTTGGTCATAAGACCTTTGTACCAAACCTTGTTCTTCTCCTTAAACTTTAATAAGTCCTGTGACCTCAACGAAGGCCAACAGTTTTCTTATTGGTAGTTTTAGGATCTCTTCTGGTTCAAACCTCATTTGGCCAGTGAAGTCCTGCCTTACATCACCTAGCACACTGCAATGGCATAGTATGTTTATTGTGTAAGGCAGTCTCTTCTTCCATTTCTCACTTTCTGCACCATGGTTCAATCACCTTATCAAGTTTGTATAGGTGATTACCTAAACAGCAATGTCCAGTCACCATTTCAGTGACCGTTTTGATCTCTCGTTTATTGAGGTTCAACGTTCTCCATTAATTTGGTTGATTCTTTATCAGTCATTATTGAACTTCGTTTTGTCTTAGCACCTTTAGTGATGCCACAGAAAGGTTCTGGATGTTCAAAAGTTTCTCTCGAGCCTTGTTTCGTTAACATATCTGCTCGTTCGTTCCCATGCACCCCTTCGTGACTCGGCACTCATATTAAAGACACTTTATTGTCTTTTGCCATGTTATTGAGGAGATCTTTGCAGTTTCTCACCAGTTCCTCCTTTGTTTGCGTAATTTTATAATGTCAAATTTATAATAAAATTATATGTCGGTGTCTGTGTTAATTTAACAAAAAAGCATTGAACAAAAAAAAAACTGAAAATATCAAGCACAAAAACGATGATACAAATTAACAAACCTACTGTCGATTGCCAGAAGTGTATAAAAAAACTCAATCATGCTAATCTGCCGAGCTAATCCATCCTTTGATCACATTCCACCAGGTTACGCTAATTCATACATTTTCATAATGAAATAAAAAATGGAAAATGATAGTATTGGGGGAACTCAGTACCTTGCAAAAAAATGCCAACTCAGACCCTAGCCTCGCCAAAGGCTAGATCCCCACAGAATTCCTTGTACTCATACCTCGAGGATCTTTTTCTGGCAAAACAAAACTGTTAGCCGGCTATTGGATTTAGTTTTGCTTTCGGCGATTGTCAATGTAAACAAACAATTTAATTTTGCTAGCGACAGGTCCCAGTGCAAATACATGGTTGGAGTTTGTTTATACTAATCAAAGAGGTACTAAAGTGTTTTTCTCAAAAGTTATTCAAATGTTTCTAACAAACTACCGTTCGAATACATATGTAAGGCGCATATTAGAACTTTATACAGAACGGGAATTGAAATACGCGAATTAAAACTTAATCAGAAACCGAAGCAGGTCCATTATTTACCTCGATAAGACATATACAGTCGGAAAAATAAAAGATTACCCATGAACAGCAGATATAGGAAAAGACAGCAAATACAAAATAAGTGATTGATATGATCGTTCATGGGTAATCTTTCATTAATCCAGAGCGCACCTGTTTTGAGATGGACGTTGAGAGGTGACTCATATTTTTTTGTAGAAATTGCTTGTAAATAACTTATATAATAACAATTGAGATATTCTCCTACTCAAAAAGGTCCGGAACATTGTTTAAAAAATCAAAATGTCAAAAAATGAGAAAAAAATCGATTTTTTTCTTGGTTTTTTTATTATAACTTTAAAAATATTCACTTTCGAGAAAAGTTGTATTGACATAAAGGTTGCGTAATTAAATTTCCTACAATACAGATTTAGTTCAAAATTTTAAAAATTGTCATCCTTGTTGCAAAATAGCAATAATTGCGAAAAAAAACATAAAAACCAAGTATTTGCATTTTACGTTTTTCAACCATTTATGCTACACTTAGGACCTTTGTATTTTACCCAGAAAGACTTTATGATATAATAAAACAATACTGTAAATTTTATTAAGTTTTTTTTTGATAGATTTTGCAAAACAAATATTGCAATCCAGCTTTCGCAAAAAAAATTTATTTTTTCAAAATGTTGCAGGACTGAAAATGAAGCAGACAGCAAGTTGAAGGTTTTCTTACATATAGAAGAATACTGTACCTTTCATTTGCAATTTTCAAAATTAAAATCGGTTAACTACCACGGCGTCAGGAATTTTTTTAAATAAACATTAATTTTTGGTGCTACGCGCAGGACAGCGGTGTTCGATTCACACAAGTTGATTTCCACCAACATTTCTTCCAATCTTTGTCTAACATATTATTTTCTTACTCTATATTTTGTTGAATTGTAATATTTTAATTTCACAAAAATCAAACTAATTTGATTATTGTTTGTGAAATATTGTTTAAACAATTGCATATATATTTAAAAATAATAAACTTATATTCTCTAAGTTAAAATATATGAACAAATAAAGTGTTATTTCAAAGGACAGAGTATTTGTTTTTATTTTGCAATAAATAAATTTATTTATTTATATCGAAATGTACTAAAAATTAAAATGTATCAATCATTATCAAAGGTCATTGTAGTGCCCAAACAGAGCAAACATATCCGCTGTCCTGCGCTTAGTACCAAAAATTATTGTTTATATATAAAAAACTCCTGACGTCGTGGTAGCTAACCGATTTTAATTTTGCAAATTTCAAATGAAAGGTACAGTATTCTTCTATATATTTGCATATTATGCAAAAAAAGAATGTGTGTGTACTTTGTACGCACGTAAGAAGTTATCTTCTATTATATGATTTAAATGAAATTAATATACTTTTTATTTATATTTTGTTTAAATATTAAACTAATTTATACTTACTACTTCTCAAACATTTTTATTAGAACAGTGCCAAAAATTAAAATAATAAAAGAATAAAACACACACAAATACATTAAACAAGCCACAAAAGATGTCTGAACATTAATTGTCGAAATTTTTTTTAACTAAATACGTATTTTCTGAAAATACAATTATATAATAAATATACTTACAATCATAAAATGTATTAAAAAAAAAACAAAAAAGAAAGTTTCTATTGGGACTTGAACCAGCGCTGATAAGAGCGGTTGGTATTGGAATTCTTTCGCCTTCTCCGCTTAGCCACGGACACTATGTGTCATTATTTACGAAGATCGACTAACTAAACGGATTAAACTTGTGATATTTTGATACATATTTTGAAAATTGATCAAATTATTTTAATTTTGAATTGAAATGATTTAGAATTGAAAAAATACAACAAAACATAGAGTAAAAAAACAATATATTAGGTGAATATTGATAGAAATTTTGATGGTAATCAAATTATATAAATAAAAGTATTACATACTATGTATTTTGGCAGATCAAATAGGTAGGTTTATACCCATGATACATTAACAATTATTACGTACCTGTTGCTTTTAAAAACTATTTAAAAGTCACTACAATATTATAAACTTTTTTGTTTCTGTCCTCACAACAATAAAACTAATATATTATACATTTGTTTACCTTTACCTTTACCTCCAAACCACAGCTGCCATATCGGATAATTTTTGACATGTCATTTGAACATCCAATCAGAACAAAGTTATAATGCGCATGCGCCGGGCTGATAGGTTTTAACATATAAAAAAATCACCCTCTATTGCCGGTAAAGAAGTATAACTTGCTTTCGGCTTTATTTTCAATCCTGCCACATTTTGAAAAAATATTTTTTTTGCGAAAGCTGGATTTCAAAATTTATTTTCCACAATGTATTAAACCAATTTTAATGAAATTTACAGTATTGTTTTATTGTATCATATAGTTTTTCTACGTGAAATATGAAGGTCCCAAGTATAGCAGAAATGGTTGAAAAACGTAAAATGCGAATACTTGTTTTTTTATGTTTTTTTCGCAATTACTGCTATTTTGCAACAAGGGTGACAATTTTTAAAATTTTTAACTAATCCTATATTGTAGTAAATTTAAATATGCAACTTTACGTTAATGTAACTTTTCTTGGAAATGAATAGTTTTAAAGTTATAATCAAAAAACGAAAAAAAAATCTAATTTTTTCTTCAATTTTTTATATTTTGATTATTTAAACAACGTTCCGGACCTTTTTGAGTGGGAGGATAACTCAAATAATATTATATGAGTTATTTTCAAGTATTTTCTGCAAAAAAATATCACCTCTCAACATCCAAACGTACTAATATTTTTTACAGATTCGCCCTGGTCTAGTGGTAAATTCTAGTAAACTCTTTCTGATGAAAATTTCGAAGGAGGTTTAATAATAGTGGATGCTGGTGGTGAACTGAAGAGTGCTCTAATTACAGAGAGACGGAGAGCACTCTTAATAGTTGTTGTAGTGAAAAATATATAAAATATAATTATCCCAGATACAGACTAATCCCAGAAACATTTTAACAATCAGTGCCTTCTTTGTTTGTGTAATTTTATATTTAAGTTAATCTGTTTTTGTTTCAGTGTTAATTTAACAAAGAAATATTGAATACAAAGAACTGAAAAACGAAGCACTACCGCCTGATACAAATTAACAAACCTGCCGTCGATCGCTAGAGGTATATAACAGAATTCAATCATGCTAATCTGCCGAGCTAATCCGATCCTTTTATCACATTCCACCGTGTCACGCTAATTCATACATTTCCATAATGAAATAAAAAGTGTAATGGTTGTTAATTATTCCAAATAATCCCGCCCTTCTCTCATAAAATCGGATAAACACCGAATCCCCACAACGAACCAAATCATTTATTACGTAATATTTAACAGAGGAGTGAGCCTGCATCCGACAGAAATTGCTGGCTGTCGTCTGTCACAAAAAGCTGGAAAAAATCGCTTGTCGTTTGTTTGGGAACGATATTTATATATGTCCAGCTAATAAGTGCCAGTGTGTATTTATTTGCGATATTATTGTTAGAGGCGATAGCGTAACACGATATTGTGCATATTCACTTTATTGTTTACTATTGTTTCTGTTGAATATTCCAGTAATGGATCGAGAAATTTTGGCACTGAGGTATTGGGAGAAATACGTGACAGACAGTCAATAGAGGGAGAGACCACAACTTGTCAGACTCATCTCTCTCTTTCTCTTTTCCGTATTTATATTCTTATGCTCTCGACATTTTTGATTAATGTAACTTGTTATACGAGGCGTATAGAGGGCTATCCAGCATTTTCTTTACGTTTTGATCTGTAGTCGCTAGGAGCGGGACTAGCGCGGCGATCCCAGCATCGTGGCGTTCAGCGTTCATCCGCTCAGTAGCTGTCCAGCCGTGCTAGCGCGAAGTTATTGTCTCCAGTGGCGTAGTTGACAGGCCCGCAGGACCCGTCAACTATGCCACTTGAAGTCTTTAAATTGGGGACCAAATCATATTTTCCTAAAAGCATCAAAATATTAACTAGAAGTCGCAACTCCGCGTCACTGCCGGCACTGTGTCTTTATTGCGGGGAATCCCCGGTGGTAACGGGAACAACCGTCCGATTGAATTTGGCAAAACACAATATAGGCCAGGATCCTGCGTACCAAAACAAAAGGTAATTAATAGCAAGCTGAAAATTTGTTAATAGCTTAACGGTGTCTTGTCGGACAAACTTTGATTTACGGGAACACTGGAACAGGGGACGTTTTATTTGTGGAACAGGTTAAAAATTTGGAACTTCAGACTACGAAAACGTTCCATGTATTTTGTCGGGCAGAACTTCCAATTGATTTGTTACCCTTTCATTAAACTCTCATGCAAAAATCAGATTGGTATTTATCATCAACTGGGTATTTTAATAAGTCCGACACGTCGAACATGTCAAATGACAGTAATTATGACAGGTTGTCAGCTTGCTTTGTCAAACAAATTTTCAATTTGCTATTAATAAACTTTTTTTGATACGCGGGATCCAGGACTATTATCCATTTCGGTTTTGCCTTATGTTGAAACCGTCACGTAAGTTTAATAGGTATTTTTTGTATGAATTAATGAATTTCACTGAGTTCCTAAACAAATCCAGAACTAAATAGGTACTTACCGAGGTATATCATAAAATATAAAATGTGAATTAAATGAATTTGCTGAGTTTCTAACCATGTTTTTTTCAAGTATATCTATCTGTGGTTTTTTTGTTTGTGACGCATACACGCATATTAGCATGTCGGTATCTCCATTTTCTTGTGAAATGTTTGATTTTTTTAAAACTTACCTAGTTTTTGAATATATCATAGATCTAGTTTAATCTGCATAGCACATTAATATCTATAATAGAATAATTTCGCAAGTCAATATTAATAAAAATACATTGTGATCTTTCCTATCGCGCATTACAAAAATGTATATGGTAAAATTTTGAATAGGTATGTATAAACTTTTTTGTTCAGACACACACAGAATGTGACTAACTACCTATTAGGGGCGTAGGCTACAAAATTTCGGCGCCAATACTTTTTAAGTGCATTAATTTTTTTCGAAAACTGAGAGAACTAATAAATATTTTTGAAAAATTTAAACGCAGTATGAAAGATTACATTATTACCGACGGCCAAAAGTCTCTTAGAATAAACAAAAAGTTTCTTTTGAATGAGAGATTTTAAATTAAAAAACACACTAAATTTTCTTTTTTTTCATCCTTTAGGGACTTTCGGCCCCCGGTAATAACGTAATCTTTCGTTATGAGTTTAAAATTTTCAAAAATATTTATTAGTTCTCTCAGGATTCGAAAAAAAAATGAATGCATTTAAAAAGCATTAGAGCCGAAATTTTGCGCCTATCCCCTTAAGTGTAATAGTGTATTGCAAGTTTTTAGAAAAGTAAGTAGGTGTACCTACACAGTAGGTAATGTTGTATCTTTTATTTACACATATTTTAGTAATTATACTGTTATTAGTTGTCGTCATGTTTATAATATTGGGCCACAAAAATTTTCGCGGGGGGGGCGAATCTTCAGCTACGCGACTGACTGTCTCTACTCGTTATTTTACAATAACTGTTTGAAATGTGTCATTACTTCAATTACTACTTACTCTTTATTTTTTTCTTCATTACTTCAATTTTTGCGTTGTTCCTCTGAGCTAAGATTCTTCTACAGTCTGCAGTCTTAATCAAACCAGTCATCTCTCTTTCCTTTTTCTGCTTTCCTAATGCTAATGTATGCCGCTTGTATTATGACTGTTGGTATTTGTTCGCATTTCTCCTCCAAGTTTCGTGTGGTGACTCTTCCCAAGCTCTTGTTTATTTATTCCTCTGTTTATCGGTTTCGAAATTTCTTGCTTGACTTTTACTATTCTCAATAAATATGGTCATTGTCGGCATCTGCTCCTCTGTAGTTTCTACAATCAGTCGTTGTTTCTTTCGATGAGAATATCATCTATTTGGATTCTCGTTTTTCTAACATCCGGGTCATTTTATGTACGATGTACGTCCTGATGATCAAATTGTGTACTTGCTATCGTAAGGTTATGTTCAATTGAAAATTCTAATAAATTTGTTTCAAACAATTATCCAATAATGTCCTAAAATATTACCACGTAATAATACTTCTTCTGCTTTAAGTTCCATCTTCTATCGAAGGTTGGAAATCATCACGGCAATGCGGACCCAGTTGACTGCCGCTCTAAATAGGCTCAGCACTACTGCATTCGAACCATTCCCTTAAGTTCTTAAGCCAGGATGTTCTTCGTCTTCCCACACTTCGCTTTCCTTGGGTTTTTGCTTTTCCATAATAAGTTGTAATAATGAGTATTTTTGCCCTCTCATCACATGTCCCAAATACTCAAGTTTTCGTCTTTTGATAGTTAATGTTTCCTATCCTTCTAGTTACTTCCACGTTTGACATTCTTTGTATCCATGATGTTCGTAGGATTTCTCTTTAACACCAAAATTCAAAGGCTTTTCCACGCTTCCAAGCTATAAAGAAGAGTAGAGAACACGTAACACTGAAGCATCCTTAGGCGTAGTTCTAGCCTTATATCCCGAATCCCGACAACAAACTTTTTAAGTTTATTGAATGATACACGTGCTATTTCAATACGTGTCTTAATTTCTTTAGTTTGGTCTACATTTGATGTTATCCATGTTCGTAAGTATTTTTAGTTATCCACACTCTCAATTACAGTATCTTCAATATTCAATTGGATGTTTGCTTGTGCTGATTTAGTCATGATGATGAATTTAGTTTTCTTTAAATTCATCTTTAGGTCTTACTCATGACAGCGTTCATTAAGGCGTTGCATTGCGTTCTGTAAATCATTGTTGTTATCCTTTATTATTACTGTATCGTCTGCAAAACGTAAGTTGTTCAAAACTTCTCCACTGATAGATACCTTCTATTGAATATGAGAGCGCTTTTTGAAATACCGCTTCACTGTAGACACTGAAGAGTAGCGGGGACAGCACGCAACCCTGACGGACTCCTCTCTGTCATTTAATATCTTGGGTGTCCTGGTTGTCAAATCTTATCTTGGCAGTTTGATTCCAATATTATATTAGATATAATTTTCATATCACGACTGTCAATATTTTTGCCTTTTAATATATCTACAAGCTTCTTATGTTTTCCTTTGTCAAATTCCTTCTCAAAGTCTACAAAACATAAGTACATATCCTTATTCGTGTCCATGCATCTCTGTGCCAGCACATTCAAGCCGATCAAAGCATCTCTTGTGCTTATACCATTTGTAAAGCCAACTTGTGTGTCACCAATTTCATATTCAGGAGTTTTAACAATTCTGCTGTGTATTATTTTCTAAAAAGTTTTAAGTGTGTGACTTATTAAAGATATTGTTCTGTGATCTGAGCAGGTTGTTGCACTTGACTTTTTGGTAATTGCTACAAAGGTCGATTGCAGCCTTTGTCTGAGGATTGTGGTAGTCTGATATATTAGATTAAAGAGTTCAACCATTACATCGATAAAATCTTTATCAATAAGTTTTAATAATTCGATGGGCACATCATCTGGTCCAGTAGCTTTACCCTCTTTTGTGTTTTTAATGGCATAGATGACTTCTTCTCTTAATATTGGTGGTCCTGTATCCTCTGTGATTTCTAATGACAGTTTCAGTAATAATACTGAATAACATTAATTAAATGTGTGTCGTATAAACCCTGATTATAACCGTTTAAGTTTCAATAACTGACAAATGTATTCATTTCAGGGACTCCATAGTCCATCACTGAACATCGACCAGTCCAGTGGGTAATACTTTAAAATAACATCGATACCTGCTTACTGTAAAATCAGCAATGTTTCGAGTGCGATGAATAATACATACGGATTTATTTTAGCAAATTGAAATGTTTCCGAATTTTATGATTTATAAATTTTGGGTTTTAAAACGTAAAATATTGATATTTGTATTGATTTCAACAAGTGCTTTTCAAACAGATATTTTTTTTTTGATAGTAGATAGTAAATGGAAAAAGAGTGTTTAATTGTTCACATGCGAAAATCAATATATTATAATAAAATCCTCATGCGCAATATCAAAATCATTACTTAAGCCAACCTAATACTTAATAATTCCTACTCCTGACTTTAATCCCTACCCCCTCCCTTTAGAAATACAGACTTTTTCGACAATAAAAACAAAATCTCTCTCTCTCTCTCTCTCTTTCTCTCAGTTGGCTGTATACCATTAATTACAAGTAAATTTAATGAAAAAATCGTCTTGGTAAAAGGTATATTAATTTAAAAAGACCCTAAAAGGGCTACAAATATAAAAACAAAACGTTTTCGCTCTGTAACAAGAGCATCATCAGTGGTACAAGAACATGCTGAGCCACCCAAAAATATTAAGGTTAAAACCTTTTAAAAATAGACTAAATGTCTTATAAAAGTGTATACATAATTTTTTTATATAATCCCTAATGGATTCTGCAATCTGCCGGAAGGGCAATAAGCGTTTGCTTTGACAAATGTGAGATTGACATATAGAGTATCACTCCAGTGAGTGATCTCCTTTAAAGAACTAGCTAAATTTAAATTTAGTGTTTTTTGACAATAAGAGTACTTATTGGTGTCTATGTGTCCTTAGAAGCTAAAACTTATCTGAGTCCTGTAGACAGGTCGGCAGGCAGCATACGTCTAAGTCAATACAAAAGTATACAATTGGATATGGAAATTAAGTCAATACTCGCAATCTTTAGTTTGTATTTTTATTAGTTGTTATATAATCATGGGGCAACCGGTTTCGAGTCTTACAATATATGACTCATCATCAGGCCCAGTACAAAAAGTCTTCTCAATACAAACTGCAAGCTACAAACACAAAACGAGAGACATGTACTGTTATATTTCTATTTGATATGAAAATTAAATTTTGATAATTATAAAAAGGATTCAATTTAATATAAAATATTTTCAATTTTCTCAACCACGGGCATATAAATGTAGAACAACCTGTATACAACAAATTGTTATATTTAATTTTAAGAAGTGATTAAACGAAACTCGGGAAAATGCGCTTAGAATAAACAAAGTGAATGGCGCGTACCATTATCGTTGTTCGCGGAAGGTTCGATCATTAGCCTATGCTAAATAAGACTCAGTTGGAATCGATAATAGGTCATTATCGTTGTTCGCGGAAGGTTCGATCATTAGCCGATGCTAAATAAGACTCAGTTGAAATAGAGAATAGGTCATTAAATTTTGTAAATAGTAGAAAGTAATTTTAGAATGGGAATTAACTATTTTTTTTGGAAATCCATTAAGCATATTTAGAAAGATTAAAAATTGGTTTTGAGGAATACTGCGAATGAGAGTTGGTGGTGGAAGGTTGATTTGTGAATCCTGAAGGGATATTTAGAAAGTAGGGGAATGAATGAAAAAGATAGATCAGAATGTTTTGAGCTGTCGAGAAGTGAAGTCCAGTAGTAGACGGTAGTGTACGGAGAGTGAGAAAGCCGGTGTAGTTCCGTGAGTGTGGAGTATCTATCGTGGAACGAGAGGTAGGCCAGGTTGAGAGTAAAAGAACCTCCTTGAGCCAAGAGTGTCCCGGTAGCTGATTGCAGCTTCGAAAAAGGTAGAATACAGCATCACGACAGAAGCAGGAACGAGAGCTATACGAGCTAGTTTTCAAAGGAGAACATTACTGAAAGCCAGGACGAGGTTTTGATCGCAGCCAAGGATAGCAGGAAACGGGTCTTGTGTGAAGACATTCTCAGTTCACCAGAAAAAGGTCAGTCTCATTTGTTTGGACATGAATGTATGGGTTTTTCGTATTAAATACCACATTATAAATTGAAGAACATAATAAATAATATCAGAAAAGCTTCATCAAACTTAAATAGAATTGTTGCTAATAAATCCTAATAGTTAAATGTTAATAAAAACTTTCAATTGGAAACCAAAAGGAAATAAGATTCCCATTTGTAAATGTTATGTTTAAGAATAATAAGATCTAGCAAATATTAAGCAGTGATTGCCATTTAAATAAAATAAACAATATTTTGATTATAATTGTAACCCATATGTGTGTATTATTTTACTCTTTTCTTTCCTATCCCGATTAGGAACCATTGAGAAATACTTAGAAGCCACGAGAGTAAGTAATTAATTTTATAATTCGCCCTGAGATTGAAAACATATTGATATGTGATCTGGTAAATTAATTAGATTATGATTAATGCATTGATTAAATTAAATGACATATAAGAATATTATCTCATATCAATAATCAAGATCACATCAACTGTCGTCCAACGTGGAGGGCATTGAAAAGTATTTCTAGTGGCAAATTTGAAGGATAGAAAGAGTAAAGCCGGTATTTGAAGATTTATATGCCTGTGGTAAAAAGTGAGATACTTACATTTGATAACATAAAATTTTAGATCTCTTTAGGTACAAATTTTACATAACTGTTTTAATAATTTACTTTTACGATATTTACATTTGATATATTTATTGACAATTTATAATATTTGGGTGAGAAAAAGTCGTCTTGGTAACATACTAGTAAAATTTCATATTTGGCGGGGATAGTACTTCTTGAAAACAAATGTCTGTGACAAGAAGCCAAAGCAAAGACAACAAAAAACAAAAAGAACATTCAGACCAAGAAGATATTTTAGACACGACAATCATGGCATCAGAACAGCAAGAATTATCAGGAATAGATAAACTATTACAACTGATGCAACTCCAGTCACAAAAACTGGATGAAGCAAAAAGGACAATGGATAAAAATCAGGAGGAAACAAAACAAGCAATGGATAAAAATCAGGAAGAAACATCAAAGAAAATGGATGAAACACAACAAAAAATGGATGAAACACAACAAAAATTGGATCAAAAAATGGATGAAACACAAAAAAAATGAAACAAACAATAGAAGAGAACAACAAGAAAATGGAGGAACGCATAGGAAAGTATGAAAAGGAAGTAAAAGGATGTTTGACAATGATCAAGAACGATATGGGACAACAAGAGACAGAGATTAAAGAAATCAAAAGCAAAATAAAGGAAATAACGAATTGCCAGAAAAAGGAAATAGAAAATTTGGAAAATAAGTTGGAAAATGCTATTCAAGTAGACAGAGAAGAAGTGGAAAAAAGAATCACAGAAATAGAAAAACAAGTCACCGAAAACCGGACGCAACAAAATGTAGGTGAAAGAAGAGAAATGGTTATACATAGCACAGATGACGTGAAGATAAGGTTTGGCGGGGATGTAAGAAGATTACACCCAGTGCCGTTCATAAATAGCCTGAAAAAGAAAATACAACACATCGGAAATTTCGAAACAGCAAAAGAAACTATCAGAAACCATCTCAAATATGAAGCAAGCCTATGGTTCGATAGTAAAGAAGAAGAATTCGGCAATTGGCAACAATTTGAACAAAAATTTTTGAATTATTTCTGGGGAAAAGTCCAACAATTGGAAATTAACAAGGAATTGCAAAATGGGAAATACAATGATAGGACGGGGGTATCAGAAAGGACATATGCTTTACAAATTTACAATAATGCAAAACATTTACAATATAATTACTCATCGGAACAATTAGTCGAACTGATTGCAAGACATTTCGAAGAAACGCTGGAAGACCATATCACATTGCAAAACTACAAAGACGTAGATAGTCTATGCCAATTCTTACAAATAAGAGAATCACGTCTAAGAGAAAGAAAATCAAGAAGGTCGCGAGAAGATTACAGGCCCCGAGAAACACAAGACTACAGAGATAGAAATCAAAATAGGAGGGACTATACAAGACGAGATTTTAATCCCAGAAGGGAAAACGAAAATAGAGACAACGGAAGAGGAAATTATGAACAAAGAAATAGGCAATGGAATGAGGACAGAAATCGAGAATACCAGAATAGAAACACCACACGCTCAAATCAAGAAAACAGAAATAATGGTAGACAAAATGAACAGGGATATCGAGAAAACCGAAACAGATCCGACAGACCAAGAGAAAATAGAAGAGAAGTAAATAATACCCAGACAGATGAATATGACGGAGAGAGACATTATGACGAAAATATAAACAACGATGAGCAACCGGCGTCTTTTCACGACGGCGCTCACTAAAAACCAAAAATCAAACAGGAATCTTTTGTAACCCCAAGGAGTTTATTAAATTGGCAAGAAACAACGAAAAGAAAAATGGAGTTAATTTAAAATTTGTGGATGGATTTATCAACGAGAAACCAATTAAAATTATGATAGACACTGGATCTGAAATAACATTGGTCAACAGAAAACTAATAGAAGAAGTTAACTTAACAAATTTAATTTACAAAATACCTAGGGTAAATTTAGTGGGCGCAAACAAACGGACATTGGCAACTATAAATGAAGGCATACGAGTAATGGTACGACTGGGTAAGAAGATGTATGCACTACAATGTGTAATAATGCCAAACATGTCACATGACATGATAGTAGGAGTTGACGAATTGGCAGAAAAACATGTAGTGATAGATTTGAAAAATAATACGATGAATCTAACAGAAGAAAAAGAAGAAGAACAGGACAAGGAACAGGAGAAACAAAATACGGACAAATCAGGTAAAGAACAAACAGTGGAAATGAATTTGGCAACGAAGCAAGGACAAAGAAGAAAAGGGAGAAAAAGTCAGAAAAAGACAAAAGAAAATGAAACCTGTGGCTCCTCAAAGGAAGAGTTGAGCCCAGAAGAAGAAAAATTGAGAGTATCAAAAGCAAAAGAAAACTGGGATTCCTCAAAAGAAGAGATGAGCTCAGGAGAAGAAGAAATAAAGCTAACAAATGAAAGCGAAAAAGATATAATCGAAACAGTGGCATTTGAAGAGGAGGCATATGAAAACGAGGATGCAGAATGCACGGTAAAAGTATGTGAAAAATCTAAGGAAAAAGACAGAAGATTGATATGGGAAAAAGGGAAAGACAACATAATAGCCGACACTCTAACACAGGATGAGGACACTGAAAATAAGGAAACAATTACTCTACAGGTGGGACTAATTAGAGTAATATAAGAAGAAGGGGTATAAGACGTAGATTAAAGTAAGGAAATATACAGGGAGTTGGTTTTGCCTCGAGAAAATTTATTTAAAAATGCAGATAAATTTTATCGAATACAAGGCGGGGATTTGTTATATTTCTATTTGATATGAAAATTAAATTTTGATAATTATAAAAAGGATTCAATTTAATATAAAATATTTTCAATTTTCTCAACCACGGGCATATAAATGTAGAACAACCTGTATACAACAAATTGTTATATTTAATTTTAAGAAGTGATTAAACGAAACTCGGGAAAATGCGCTTAGAATAAACAAAGTGAATGGCGCGTACCATTATCGTTGTTCGCGGAAGGTTCGATCATTAGCCGATGCTAAATAAGACTCAGTTGAAATAGAGAATAGGTCATTAAATTTTGTAAATAGTAGAAAGTAATTTTAGAATGGGAATTAACTATTTTTTTTGGAAATCCATTAAGCATATTTAGAAAGATTAAAAATTGGTTTTGAGGAATACTGCGAATGAGAGTTGGTGGTGGAAGGTTGATTTGTGAATCCTGAAGGGATATTTAGAAAGTAGGGGAATGAATGAAAAAGATAGATCAGAATGTTTTGAGCTGTCGAGAAGTGAAGTCCAGTAGTAGACGGTAGTGTACGGAGAGTGAGAAAGCCGGTGTAGTTCCGTGAGTGTGGAGTATCTATCGTGGAACGAGAGGTAGGCCAGGTTGAGAGTAAAAGAACCTCCTTGAGCCAAGAGTGTCCCGGTAGCTGATTGCAGTTTCGAAAAAGGTAGAATACAGCATCACGACAGAAGCAGGAACGAGAGCTATACGAGCTAGTTTTCAAAGGAGAACATTACTGAAAGCCAGGACGAGGTTTTGATCGCAGCCAAGGATAGCAGGAAACGGGTCTTGTGTGAAGACATTCTCAGTTCACCAGAAAAAGGTCAGTCTCATTTGTTTGGACATGAATGTATGGGTTTTTCGTATTAAATACCACATTATAAATTGAAGAACATAATAAATAATATCAGACAAGCTTCATCAAACTTAAATAGAATTGTTGCTAATAAATCCTAATAGTTAAATGTTAATAAAAACTTTCAATTGGAAACCAAAAGGAAATAAGATTCCCATTTGTAAATGTTATGTTTAAGAATAATAAGATCTAGCAAATATTAAGCAGTGATTGCCATTTAAATAAAATAAACAATATTTTGATTATAATTGTAACCCATATGTGTGTATTATTTTACTCTTTTCTTTCCTATCCCGATTAGGAACCATTGAGAAATACTTAGAAGCCACGAGAGTAAGTAATTAATTTTATAATTCGCCCTGAGATTGAAAACATATTGATATGTGATCTGGTAAATTAATTAGATTATGATTAATGCATTGATTAAATTAAATGACATATAAGAATATTATCTCATATCAATAATCAAGATCACATCAGTACATATACAGTATGTCCCTGTAAGTTGTATCCATATGGAAAACTTTTTTATTATTAATTTTACGAAAAAAAGTTATTCTTTATAAAAATCTCTGCATGGTCCAAAACCTAAGATTTAACCAGCAAATATCAAATTTTTTGAATAATATACGAGGTATGTCAAAAAGTTTGAATTTCACTCAAGAGTAAAGTAGCTTTATTTCTCGTAATATTGGAAATTGCTATTATGAAAAGTTGTTTGGAATTAAAAACTATATTCTAATATGCAATTACATCCTTCTAATTGAAAAAAAAAATTGAGAAATTATGGATCTCATTATTTTTTCAGTTATTTAAATTCTGATAACTCTTTTATTATTAATTTTACGAAAAAAAAGTGATTGTTATAAAAAGTTCTGGATGGTCTAAAACTTAAAATACAACCATCTTATATCAAATTTTATCAATTTTATAGGAGGTATGTCAAAAAAGATAAATTTAGATAAAAAGTAAAGTACCTTTATAGTTCAGAATATTTCAATTAGAAGGATGTAATTACATACTGAAACATAGTTTTTAATTCTAAATAACTTTTCCTAATAACAATTTTCGATATTGTGAAAAATAAACGTGTTTTACTCTTGAGCGAAATTCACATTTTTTGACATACCTCTTATAAAATTGATAAAATTTGACAAAAGGTGGTTGTATTTTAGATTTTGGACGATGCAGAACTTTTTATTAGGAATCACTTTTTTACATAAAATTAATAATAAAAGTGTTATCTGAATTAAAATAACTGAAAATAATGTTAGTTATCCATAATTTAAAAAAAAAATTCAATTAGAAGGATGTAATTGGATATTAGAATACAGTTTTTAATTCCAAACAACTTTTCATAATAGCAATTTTCAATATTGTGAAAAATAAAGCTACTGTACTCTTGAGTGGAATTCAAACTTTTTGACATACCTCGTATAATATTCAAAAAAATTGATACTTGATGGTTAAATCTTAGGTTTTGGACCATGCAGAGCTTTTTATAAAGAATAACTTTTTTTCGTAAAATTAATAATAAAAAAGTTTTCCATATGGATACAACTTACAGGGACATACTATAAAACATAAAAAACAACTTTGTCTTGGTTTTAATCACACACAATAAAGCCAAGCAACTGTATAGTATTGAACTCAACGGTCTATAGCATGTAAAAATGAGACACTTTGTCATTGGGACAAACAACCGAAATTTAGCTGTGGAACAGTTTCAATGGCTGTTATGCAAGTACATACCGATTACTAATAACTTTATATTATGTCTTTTGATCGCATACTAGTTTGTCAGGACTCCATCAACCCTTAACTAGTTAAGGATTGATGGTAGTATATATATTAAATTATATACCAAACAATTTTCATCAGATTGGGCGCTCCCAATGACAAAGCGTCTCATTTTTACATGCTATAGACTGTTGAGTTCAATACTATACAGTTGCTTGGCTTTATTGTGTGTGATTAAAACCAAGACAAAGTTGTTTTTTATGTTTTATATATATGTACATGTCTCTCGTTTTATGTTTTTAGCTTGTAGTTTGTATTGAGAAGACTTTTTGTACTGGGCCTGATGATGAGTCATATATTGTAAGACTCGAAACCGGTTGCCTCATGATTATATAACAACTAATAAAAATACAAACTAAAGATTGCGAGTATTGACTTAATTTCCATATCCAATTGTATAATGGACTCGCATTGGCAACCCTTTCATCACAAAAGTATACATAATTAAATTCAAAGATGGATATATTTCCAATGAATATGGCCTTAGGGCAACATATGACTCCCACACGTGGTACGTGGGTCGCTAAGTAATGACCTAGATGACTTCCGAGATAGGCCTTTACAAGTTGGCATGCGTAGAAGCCACCTGATGCGACCTGGCATTATCCAATTTAAGCAAAGATGGTTGGAGAAAGCTTCAAGAGGGCTCGTAGTAGCCCCTGACAACAGGAAGAACGTTCTACTTACATACCACGATAGTGAGGAAGCAAACCGCCCAGGCCGAAAGAAGACAGCCAGAGCCAGCAAAGGGCTGTACTACGGGCCCACGCTGAAAAAGACACTAGGCAGTACGTTATATATTGTTGGTGTGTGCGACAACCAAGGCTTGAGCCAGATAACCAAAGGCTCCAGTCGCTACAAGGATCCCAAATAATCCATAGGAGCCAGTGTCTTCTGACCTCCTCTGTCCATCTCTTTAGAGGACTGAGGATGATTTTCTCAGGGTAAACTCGCAACCAGAACTTTTCTATCTATCTCTTGTATGACAAAAACTATCTGTCATCAACTAGAACCAATGTCTCGCTCTGGTATGTGCACTCCGCAAGTTCCGCCACTTCCTGCAGGACAAAAAGTTCACACTGTTCATTGAGATGTCAGATGGTCAGTCCTACTCCAGGAATGCCAGTTGTCTATATACCAGGAGAGGAGAACGAACTTCCAGATCAACTGTCCAGAAATCTTCAAAGAGAGGCTGATCCTGAACAAAACCATGACAAGAAAGTGGAGTGAATCGTCCGGCCCAACCTCAACAACACCATCAAAGATGAAGCTGGCTTTCTTCTTCTCTGTCTGCTCGAAAAGGAAGGAGAGGCTGGAGAAGACCAACCCATCCTAGATGATGTCCGAGATAGGCCTTTACAAGATGGCATCCGTAGAAGCCACCTGGTGCAACTTGGCATTATCCGATTTAAGCAAAGATGGTTGGAGAAATCTTCAAGAGGGGCCCTCGGACAAATAAAAAAGAATGCATCATCAACGAATTCCTGATTGAGGACGATGTAGTGTATTACATAGGTGGACCACAGAAGAGGCTCGTAGTAGCCCCTGACAACAGGAAGAACGTCCTACTTACATACCACGATAGTGAGGAAGCAAACCGCCCAGGCCGGAAGAAGACAGCCAGAGCCATCAAAGGGCTGTACTACTGGCCCGCGCTGAAAAAAAAACACCAGACAGTACGTTATATGATGCCTGGTGTGTGCGACAACCAAGGCTTGAGCCAGACAACCAAAGGCTCCAGTCGCTACAAGGATCCCAAATAATCCATAGGAGCCAGTGTCTTCTGACATCCCCTGTCCATCTCCTGAGAGGACTGAGAATGGTCCTCTCAGGGGAAACTCGCAACCAGAACTTTTTAATCTATCTATTTTATAACAAGAACTATCTGTCGACGTTATGATATTTTTTTAAATGATGTATAACAGTACTTTCTGAAAATAGTTAATAATTGCGAACATTTTAGATGATAACTTTTAAAACTATTTGTATAAAATTATAGCAGACAATAAGAAGAGAAAGGGGAAAACTGAATAAAGTTCTGGATGTCGTACTTTATTTTTCGCTGATGCCAGATCGACCTATTCTATTGTTTGTAAAGTTTAATCAAACAAATTTGTTGCTCACGTAGGAAACTAAACAAATCGTTTATTTTCGCCAAATAACACATAAAAATAAGAAATCCGTCAGCAGGGACTCTTCGCCAACGTAACGACGGTTTGTTTAGGACTTTTAATAAATGATGGTAGGGATTTAGCCAGAGTGTCAGACCTCGGACGTGCACAGGGTGTTTAATAAATTCGTCGTCGCTCGGGAGATCATCCTTTACACCCTCCTGCCGTTCGTTCGTCCTACGCGAGGGGCCCTGAAAAGAATAATAATTGTGTTGAGAACATGGACCTGTCACTTGCGGAACTTTATGATCGATCCTGGCTAGCAACTTATGGCTTTGGTGTGTTATTTTCTTTTTACCGGCGGCTTTTTTACATTTTACACGAGTCTGGGAACTTCAATAACTTCTTATGTAGTTGACTGACATAGTAAGTTTTTTCTATCAGTATTTTCAATAAAGTTTAGCTGCTTATAACTTCTACAGTGAAATGTAGACGAAGAAAAAGAAAAAGATCCCTCGCAATGTAATTCAAGTAGGTTACTTCCTATTTCCTATATTAGGTGGGGTAGTCCCCAGAGACTACACTCTTCACTCTCACTGCACTATTGGTGCAATCCACAGAAGAAGTATTGGATGACCGTGCAAGAAGAAGAAGAACAAAGCACAAGAGAAAGATTGAAAAAGCATGAGAATGGCGTAGTCAATGAATATCAATGTGTGTTTAGAGAGAATATCGACAGTTGGTCAAATATTTACTTTAAAAATGATACAGAGTATCAGCTATGAACGAAGTGTAGGATTTCACATGCTTTTTATTGACTTAATGACTGATGATGTTGACTTGATGTCCGTGAACATCGTCTATTAACAACATAATATATGCAGATGACACCGTGTGATCATGGTAAGCTCTGGTAAACAACAATTACCAATTAGTACTAATGATAGGGCAACCCAAGCGGGGATTTTTGCAGTTACTCGAGCGCGTCAGAATATTACATGGGGAGAAACCTTGTACCCTGAAAATGTACCTCTACCATACATTGGCTCTTAATGCAGGGGAGTTCGTTAAAGGGCGGCCGAAAAAAATCTATCCTCAGAAAAACGTCTGAAATCCTCTGAAATCGTCAGATTAAGATAAGATAAGTTAAGAATATGAAAAAGTTAAAAATACGAAAAATGGGAACTGCAGATGAATGTGGAAAAATCACAATATTTATACCTAGGTGAGGATTCAACTGATGTGTAAATGGACAATAATCAGAAAATAACTAGCTGTGTTAAATATAAGTATTTGGGAATTAATTTCAACAACGAATGTACTGACGATGCAGAAATTAAGAGCAGAATAAATAAAGCAAGAACGATAATTAAATCATTGAACGGAGTTTTGTGGAGTACCGAGATAGGGAAACAAAGAAAAATTAGAATATACAACAACATGATTAAGAGCACATTGGTATACGGATCCGAAACATGGAGAATAAAGGAACACCAAAAAAGAAAAATAGAAGCTACTGAGATTGACGCCCTAAGAACCGCAAGCAGGACATCGAGATTGGTCCGAGTTAGCAATGAGGAAGTAAAGCGAAGAATGAATTTATAGGAAACGGTTGTAGAATGCATTGAGAAGAAACAATTAACGTGGTACGGACATGTTCAGAGAATGGGGAAGGAAAGACTGCCAAAAAAATTATGAAATGGATACCTACAGAAAACAGGAAAAGAGGAAGGCCAAGAACGATATGGATACAAGGAGTAAGAAGATCAATAAGTGTACGAGGATTAGAAGATGAAAACTGCAATGATAAAAGATATTGGCAAAAAGGCATCGCCATCAAAACAGCGGGCTAGTGCAGTAGCTCTTAATATCTTCATTATTTGTTATATTGTGAAATATAGATTTGTTTTTTATTCGTGTGTTCTCAGATGATGTTTGTTTTTTACAGTTAACAGTTGTTTTTTGTCCTGTTTTTTTACAGTTGTTTTTATTTTTAATGTTTATAATAGTGTAAAAAAACATTTAAAAATGGGACATCACTCACAAAATTCACGTGCACAAATTTTAAAAAAGGGTTTTAGGTTGCCAGAAAGACCTTATATTTTTTATGTCATATTTGAGATTGTACTGTCAGATTTCCCACTACTTTTTTTTGCAAAAGTTGCAGACTAGTCTGCACTAGTCCGCTGTTTTGATGGAGCTGGTGACTTTCATGAATATCTTTAGCTGTAGAACAGTTTCCGTCACTGATATCTTGTAGTTTGTAATTGTGAAGACTTTATGTACTGGGTCTGAAGATGAGGCAGAAATTGTAAGCCTCGAAACGGGTTGCCCCATAATTGTGTAACAACTAAAATTCAAAATTTAAGATTGCGAGTATTGACTGAATTTCTATATCCAGTAGTATTGCTTTTCTCTTGATTTCAGTGTTCAAGCTGCCACCTATCTGTCTTTTGGTAGGTTGAATATTGAATTTAAGCAACAAACAATAGAATGTATTTTGAGTGAAATAAATTACATACATTGTTCTTTTTGTGTCAATTAATTTAATTCAAGGTAATTTTTCTTGGAGACCCTGTATAAATAATTATATCAATGTTAATATTACTGCATAGAGAGTTGAATAGCCTTTCAATTGAGCTAACACCCTATTCCCTATTTAAAAATAAGGAGTGGAGGAAATAAAAAGGAGAGGGTTGACAAATGACAGATGTATTTACCGTAAAAATGTGTCCCCGTTAGATCAAAAATCGACCTGTTTCGGCATTTCCTTAAAATCTAATAAATACTGCCAAATGTCGAGATGGACTGTTTTCTTTGGCCCACACTAATATCGTTGGTGGTATTCCAAGGTACTTTGACATTTTTTTATGTATTTAACGGATCAAAAGTCTTCTTCTTTTGGGGTCTATTCGTTTCAAATATTGGCGATCATTCTGGCTATAATTATTTTATTAACTGATGCTTTAAATAAATTAGTTGTTGTTGTGGAGAACCATTTCCTCAGGTTCTTTAACCATGATATTCTTCTTCTTCCTATACCTCGCTTTCCGAATACTTTGCCTTGAAGGATTATTCCGAGAGGTGTCCGAGATATTCTTTTTGACTTTTTAATTGTAAACATCACTTCTCTTTCTTTCCCCATTATTCGTAGTACGGTCTCGTTGGTTATCTTGTCCGTCCGTGACATCTTTAGAATTCGACTGTATATCCACATCTCGAAGGCTTTTAGTTTTTCTCCATCGCTTCAGTGAGTGTCCAGGATTGAACTCCGTAGTACAATATTGAGAAGATATAACATCGCAGGAGCTTTACTTTTATCTCCAGATTAAGGTTGTTGCTTTTAAAGAGTTTGGCCATGTTGTTGAGTGCACTCCTAGCCTTCTCTAATCTACTATTGTCCCAAGATAGGTATACTGTTTTACTCGGTCCACTGCTTACCACCCAATCAAAAATAAAACTAGCAATTTTTAAATTTATTTTATTAATAAACTAATTCTAATGCACTAACTTTTTCTATGTTTTAAATTCACCCAAATGCCACCACTCGCCCTTATAGTCGCCCTGTAGGACAGACTGAGCTCTTCCTTGCCCTTAGCTGGTGATAATTGGAATTTTTTTAATACGTAAAATAGTACAGTCTTGACCTCTATCATTGCAAATTTGTATCCTGAAAAGAAAAATGCAGCATTAGTGTTCGATGTCAAAAAGTAAAGATAAATATAAAGTAAAGATAAATACAATATTGCAAGTTTGCTTACGCAATTTTTTGTTCTTAAATATTTGCCTTGTACAATTTGCCGAAAAAGACGATTCTGAGAAAAGTTATGTCAATATTGTCAAAATGATTGTATATTACCTAGGACAACATCATCATTTTAATCAATAGTATTACAGCTCATTATGAGCCAAAATCTTCTCTCCGTATTTGGTAGTAATAGTGACACCACATTTTTATTTTTCTTTTGGCGTTCTTTCTTGTGTACAAAAACTACATTCATCTAGTTTTTCAACTACATGTGTTTTCAACATGTGTTTTCAACATGTGTTTTCAACATGTGTTTTCAACTACATTTGTTATTTTATATATACAGGGTGTCCAGAAACTATACCGACAAACGAAGACAGGAGATTCCTCGGATAATTTTAAGACAATTTAACCCAATTCATCTAGGAGCTAGAGGTATTTGAAGATGGCG
Source organism: Diabrotica virgifera virgifera (assembly GCF_917563875.1). Lineage (NCBI taxonomy): Eukaryota > Metazoa > Arthropoda > Insecta > Coleoptera > Chrysomelidae > Diabrotica > Diabrotica virgifera. Next base: position 209,609,994 of record NC_065450.1, read on the forward strand.
TCTGGTAATTAGCTTTTCTTAAATATCTCCAGAACGCTTCTATTTAGAAAAACGAAAATTGATGCACATATTTATCTTCCAGAGATAAATTAATTCCATACATTGCAAATTTCTAGTACCGGTCATAGGCGTCCGTTTTGGGTAGGGAAACAATTATATTATCGCATAACTTTTTTGTTTTTAATTTTTAAACATTTTTTAGTCTGGATTTTTAAAATGTAAGGTATTATAGTACTAAAAGGGACTTTTACTTTAAGTCGATAGGATACACCTTTTTCTAGAAAAATCGATTTGAAAATTTTTCGTTTTTTAAATATCAAAAAGAATTTCAAAAAAAAACTATTTAGAAAAACGAAAACTGGTACGTTTATTTATATTCCAGAGATGAATCGACTTCATTAATTGCGAATTTCTACTACCGGTCATATGCGTCCGTTTTGGGTAGGTCAACGGTTATTTTATCACATAACTTTTTTGTTACAACGACAGTTGTTGAACAACTCAAAGAGCTTTTGAAAGACTTATAAAGCAGGTTTAATAAGAAGATCAAAACGGCAAACAGATGTATGTTCTCAAAAAATTTTTGGTAGTGTGTAAAAAATGTTTTATTATCAGCTAAGTACTTTCAACACATAACGTGTCATCATCAGAGCTTCCTAAAAGGACATTTAAGATAAGATTTTTTATAAAATGAGTGAAAAACTTACGTCCTCATATAAAATCTTCAAAGAAGAGCAATTGCTAAACGACACAATAAAATACATGGATACTGGGCAAAAGCCACATATATCGGGTATAACAACCCCTTAAAATGAATAAAATCACATCTAAATTCTTTTATATATTAAAAAGACAACATGGCTGAGTCAAACCTTTTTGAGCCCACGTGAACAGCTGAGGAAGACTGTCATTTATTAAAATGATAAAGAAGGAACCACAATCTTATGTGACCTCTATATTCGTAAATAATAATTAAAATTAATTAAATTAATTAAATTAATTTAATTTAATTAATCAAAATAGTTTGACTCAACCATGTTGTCTTTTTAATATATAAAAGAATTTACATGTGATTTTAATCATTTTAAGTGGTTGTTATACCCGATATCTGTGGTTTTTACCCAGTATCCATGTATTTTATTATGTCGTTTAGCAATTGCTCTTCTATGCATGTTTTATAAGAGGACGTAAGTTTTTCACTCATTTTTTATAAAAAAATCTTATCTTAAATGTCCTTTTAGGAAGCTCTGATGATGGCACGTTATGTGTTGAAAGTACTTAGCTGATAATAAAACATTTTTAAACACTATCAAAAATTTTTTGAGAACATACACCTGCTTGCCGTTTTGACCTACTTAGAAGTGTGTACAAGTCTTACAGTCTTTTCCATAATAAGAAGAACCAAAGTAAAAGATGTTATCGAAGCTATCGCAAAATCTACATTGAAATGGGCAGGATATGTGGCAAGAGAAAGCGAAGAGAAGTGAGCGAAAAGAATAATAAAATGGCGACCAATAGAACATAAACGAAGCGTAGGAAGACCGACAAAAAAATGGATCGATGACATCAAGAAACTGGCACCGGCAAAATAGATCAAGACAGGATTATGCTTCTTCGAAAATATACATATTATATAATATACATATTATATAATAAAAAAATACTTAATTTAAAAATAGATCTAATACTTACCTATGCAGTTTCTTGGTCCAAGACTAAAAGGTAAAAACGCGTATGGGTGTATATTTTCCAGATTTGATTCTTCAAACCGATCTGGATTAAATGTGTTTGGATCTGGAAACACGTGAGGCAGCCTCTGCGTCATAAACGGTGAAATAAAAATAATTGTACCATTTGGGAATACTGTTTCATCTGAAAATAAATGTATCTTATATAATGGTTATTTTGTAGAAGACGACGAGTCAAATCATACTAAGAGTGTTGTTTTTATATTTTTAACTATTGTGTATAAGTTATCGGACAATAAGAAATTAAAATTAGTTGAGTCACGATGTAAGTAGTATCAAAAATATTAAATACAAGATTTATAATATGTCTTGAATTTTCTATCACAATATATAGTCCGTTCTATAACGATAAAATATTGCAAAACCTCTAAATTTTAAAGAACCGCTTGGATTGACATGAAATTTGGCATACACATAGATAACAAGTCAAAGAAAAAAAGTGATATTGTGCCGATATGTGCTTTTGCCCTGGGGGTGGTTTTCACCTCTTCTTGGGGGTGAAAAAATATTCGTCCAAAAAAAGTCAGGAAATGGATAAACTGGCTAATTTTAAGTAACTTTTGCTCTACAGAGTTTTTCACTAAGTCGATACTTTTCGAGTTATTTGGCAGTGAATATGTTCATTTTTTCAACAAAATAATCACGCTTTTAGACGGGTTTTCCCAAATAACTCAAATAGTAAGTATTTTGTCGAAAAAACATTCTTAGCAAAAATACAGCCTGTAAAAAATTTAAAAAAATGTTGTATATATCACGTCTCTACACCTAGTAGAAGCAGAGTTATAGCTAATGAAAAATAGGTTCATATTCGTCAAATTCCAAATGGAATATTTTAACGTGAAATAACCAAAATGAAGCACATTTCGGGGAAAACTTATTTAAAGTGATTAAAAAAATCTTCATTTTTGTTTTATATAAAAAAATTCTAGCATCAAAATTAAACAAGTTCCGCTTAAAATAAAGTTAGTTCCTTTTGGTTTTGGTAAAAAATCGAGAAAATCACCCCCTAATTAGTATCTTAAATGAACTTAATCGTTACGACTTCACAAGTTTCTTGTCTCGTGTATATATTGTTTATATGATCTGTAAGTTTCATCGGTTCAAAGTCCTTATTATTGAAAGGGCTGTAGTTAAAAGGGGTTGAACGAGTCACTGATCACGAATGTATGCAAATTTAGAAACACCAAATCTTAATAAATTTTTGCCTAACAGAAAAACAAAAAAATACATGATATTCAGAAAAGCAAATCTGACTATTTTTGTTTTTCGAGATTTTTGGTATCTCTAATAATTTTTAAGTTATTTTGAAAAAAAACATATTTTTCAAAATTTAAATATTTAAAAACTTTACTTTGAAACCATTTTTTTTTTAAATAAGCACTTGAAATCGATGAAACTTACAGATCATATAAACACAACATAAGTAAAATAATTTGTGGAGCGGTAACGATTAATTTCATTTAAGTTGCTAATTAGGGGGTGGTCTTCCCGATTTTTTTTTTGCAAAAACAAAAGGGACCAAATTTATTTTGAGCGTAACTTACTTAAATTTAATGTTAGAAACTTTTTGTAAAAACATAAATAAAGCTTTTTTTAAACACTTTAAAAAGGTTTTCCCCAAAAAGTGCTTAATTTTTTGGATATTTCTCGTAGAAATATTCTATTTGAAATTTGGTGAATATGAATCTATTTTTCATTGGCTATAACTCTGGTTCTACGAGATCCAGAGACCTAGCGCGTACACCATTTTTTTAAATTTTTTATAGGCTATATTTTTGATAAGAACGTATTTTTCGACAAAATATTTACTTTTTAAGTTATTTGCGAAAAACCGTCTAAAAATGTGGGTATTTTGTTGGAAAATGAACATATTCACTCGCAAATAACTCGAAAAGTGTTAACTTGGCGAAAAAGCTCTATAGAACAAAAGTTACTTAAAATTAGTCAGTTTACCCATTTCCGGACTTATTTTGGACATATATTTTTTCACCCCAAAGACGGGGTGAAAGTCACCCCCAGGGCAAAAGCACACATCGGCACAATATCACTTTTTTTCTTTGACATGTAAGCTATACGTATGCCAAATTTCATGTCAATCCAAGTGGTTCTTTAAAATTTAGAGCAAAAACCGTGAAAGAATGGACTAATATTCACATGATGAAAACGAAAGACTACCCAAAAATATTCAATTAGAGTCCAAAAAGATGGTAATTATACCCTTGTAATACCCTTTAACCAATTTTTGACAGAAAAAATTTTTTTTTGTTTGTGAAAGATATAGCTGCAAAACAAATTCATGGACTATAACTAAACTAAAAATAAATAAGGACTCCTGGTTACTAATTTAAACAATACAAAGATTGAAGGCTAATTTAAAAATTGTCATACAATTATCAGCATCTCTTCATCGACAACAACAACATCAATAACAGTCTGTTGTAGCCTATTTTCAGGATTAAAAGATGAATGCTTCTCTGTCTCCAGTGGTGTTCGGTGGACCGAGTTACTTAACAGCGCTCTTACCGGTCCTAATCCCGAATAAAGAAGAACGGAGTCTTCAACAAGGTTAGCGCACTGGTGATGGCCTATAAATATTTTTCTCATAGAGACAGAGTTGTGCCTCGGAACATCTATCTATATAGCATAGAGTGTCTCCCTAGTGCAGCTCGTTATTTTTTTTTTAAGGATCAGCTAGTTCTACTAGATTTGTACTCTACATTCAACTTTTTTAAAGGTTAGATTTGTGAAATTTATCAAATAATTGGGTAGTTCTAGCTCCATAAGTATTCTAAAAATTTCTCTTCTATATAAAGAGTCATATAGTCCAGGCCGCATCTGTTTTGAGATGGATGTTGAGAGGTGACTCAAATTTTTTTGCAGAAATTACTTGAAAATAACTCAAATAATAATATTTGAGTTATCCTCCTACTCAAAATGGTCCGGAACATTGTTTAAGTAATCAAAATGTCAAAATATGAAGGAAAAATTCGATTTTTTTATTGGTTTCTTGATTATAACTTTAAAACTATTCACTTTTGAGAAAAGTTGTACTAACATAAAAGTTGCGTAATTAAATTTCCTACAATATAGAATTGGTTAAAAATTTAAAAAATAGTCAACCTTGTTGCAAAATAGCAATAATTGCGAAAAAAAACATACAAAAACAAGTATTCGCATTTTACGTTTTTCAACCATTTATGCTACATTTAGGACCTTCATATTTTACCCAGTAAAACTTTATGATATATTAAAATAACACTGTAAATTTCATTAGGATCGGTTTAACAGATTTTGCAAAATAAATTTTGCAATCTAGCTTTCGCACAAAAAATTCATTTATTTTTATTGTTGCAGGACTTAAAATAAAGCAGATAGCAAGTTGATTTTTTTTTGCTTATAGAAGTGTACTGTACCTTTCATCTGCAGTTTGCAAAATTAAAATCGATTATTTACTACTGCGTCAGGAAATTTTTTAAATAAACATTAATTTTTGGTGCTAGGCGCAGGACAGCGGTGTTCGATTCACACAACTTTATTTCCACCAAAATTGCTTCCAATCTTTATCTAATATATTATTTTCTTACTCTATATTTTCTTGTTTTTTAATATTTTAATTCCACAAAAATCAAACTAATTTTATTATTGTTTGTGAAATATTGTTTAAACAATTGCATATGTTTAAAAATAATAAACTTTTATTCTCTAAGTGACAATATATGAACAAAGAAAGTTTTTGCTAAAAAAGTGTTATTTCAAAGGATAGAGTATGTGTTTTTATTTTGCAATAAACAAATTTATTTATTTAATCTGAATTTAATAAAATTTAAAATGTATCAATCATTATCAAAGGTCATTGGAATGCCCAATCAGAGCAAACTATCCGCTATCCTGCGCGTAGCACCAAAAATTAATGTTTATTTAAAAAATTACTGACGCCGTGGTTGTTAATCGATTTTAATTTTGTAAATTGCTAATGAAGGGTACAGTATACTTCTATACGCAAAAAAAATTCAACTTGCTCTCTGCTTTATTTTCGGTCCTGTAAAATTTTGAAAAAATGAATTTTTTTTGCGAAAGCTGGATTGCAAAATTCATTTTGCAAAATCTGTTGAACCGATCCTAATAAAATTTACAGTATTGTTTTACTGTATCATAAAGTTTTTCTGGGTGAAATATAAAAGTCCTAAGTGAAGCATAAATGGTTGAAAAACGTAAAATGCGAATACTTGTTTTTGTATGGCTTTCGCAATTATTGCTATTTTGCAACAAGGGTGAATATTTTTTAAATTTTTAACCAATTCTACAGAGTGTAACAAAAATACAGGTCATAAATTTAATCACATATTCTGGGACCAAAAATAATTCGATTGAACTTAACTTACCTTAGTACAAATATGCACATAAAAAAAGTTACAGCCCTTTTAAGTTACAAAATGAAAATCGATTTTTTCGAATGTATCGAAAACTATTGGAGATTTTTTATTAAAAATGGACATGTGGCATTCTTATGGCAGTAGCATCTTAAGAAAATATTATAGTGAAATTTGGACACCCCATAAAAATTTTATGGGGGTTTTGTTCCTTTAAACCCACCCAAACTTTTGTGTAAGTTCCAATTAAATTATTATTGTAGTACCATTAGTTAAAAACAATCTTTTTAAAACTTTTTTGCATCTTAGTACTTTTTCGAAAAATCAGTTTTTATCGAGATATTTCGAATATTTGTCAAATCCACCACATATTTGTATATGGTTAAGTAATATTATGGAGACTTGGTAATAATATGAACATTTATTGATGATTTACATTTTTAGGGCTATTTTGAACCATATTAAAAACGAAGTCACATTTCGATAAAAGGTGCCTTTTCGAAAAAATACAAAGAGGCAAAAAAGTTTTAAAAACACTGTGTTTAACTAATGGTACCGCAGTAGTATTTTAATTGGAATGTACACAAACATTTGGGGGGTTTAAAAGAACAAAACCCGCATAAAATTTGTATGTAAACATATTGAAAAATAAGCCTCAACTCGATAAAAACTGCCTTATCGAAAAAATACTAAGAGGCAAAAAAGTTTTAGTAATATTGAATTTAACTAACGGTACCACAATAATAATTTAATTGAGACGTACACAAAAGTTTGGGGGGGTTTAATGGAACAAAATCCCCATAAAATTTTTATGGAGTGCACAAATTTCACTATAATTTTTCTTTAACTTGATCCTGCCATAATATTACTACATGTCCATTTTCAATAAAAAATCTCCAATAGTTTTCGATATATTCGAAAAAATCGATTTTCATTTTGTAACTTCAAAGGGCTGTAACTTTTTTTATGTGCATATTTGTACTAAGGTAAGTTAGGTTCATTCGAACTATTTTTGGGCCCAAAATATGTGATTTCATTTATGACCTGTATTTTTGTTACACCCTGTATATTGTAGGAAATTTAATTGTGCAACTTTTATGTCTGTACAACTTTTCCCTGGTCTAATAGGCTACTATGTAGTCTATAGATGTGTGGTGAGCATATTCTAAAATTTGTCTCAGGGTTGCAAACTGATGAATTGTAGATGTACTACCTCTGAAACCAGCCTGGTATTTTCTTAGTATACGATATACATAGTGCCATACGGAGGCATAGTATAGTGGAGAATATTTTATACGCTGCATTTAGAAGCGTAATTCCTCTATGCATCTATAAGCGTCTGTTAGAACATTTAAAGAAATCTCATTTTTTGTGTTTGGTGCAAAGTATTTCAATATGCCAATCACCGTGGGGGGATTTCTTTGTTCATATTTCTTTAATGAACTGCTGTGTAGTATCTATCTGAAATTGACCTTCAAGAACCATTGGCATTTCCTCTTCCCTCTCGTCTGTTCCGCTTACCTAATGCCTTTCATCTTGCAGATTTTCTTCTTCCTCTTCTATATTAGGTACCAGGTTACAGTATTCCACCCATCCATGCAATACATCTTTCCTTGTTGTTAATAGGTCATCATTCACACTTGATTTGTAGCTGCTTTGAATTATTTTCTCTTAATATTAACTTCATTATAAAACGATCTGAATTATTTCTCTCTATTAAGGTTTGCTGCATATTTAAGTTCATAAGTGGTTTCTTTCGTTTGTACATCATCTATTCTTTTCTTGTCTTCGTCTGGCAATTTTCTACAGTTGTTCTAGTTCGTTGGCTAAGCATTTTTCTATAAGCTTCATTTTATTATCTTGCCACATGTTTGCATGTATCGTCAAAGCTATCATATTTCTTTTATGAACTGCTGTGTAGTATCTATCTGAAATTTAACTTCAAGAACCATTGGTAATTCCTCTTCCCTCTCGTCTCTTCCGCTTACCTAATGCCTTTCATCTTCCAGATTTTCTTCTTCCTCTTCTATATTAGGTACCAGGTTACAGTATTCCACCCATCCATGCAATACATCTTTCCTTGTTGTTAATAGGTCATCATTCACACGTGATTTGTAGCTGCTTTGAATTATTTTCTCTTAATATTAACTTCATTATAAAATGATCTGAATTATTTCTCTCTATTAAGGTTTGCTGCATATTTAAGTTCATAAGTGGTTTCTTTCGTTTGTACATCATCTATTCTTTTCTTGTCTTCGTCTGGCAATTTTCTACAGTTGTTCTAGTTCGTTGGCTAAGCATTTTTCTATAAGCTTCATTTTATTATCTTGCCACATGTTTGCATGTATCGTCAAAGCTATCATTTTTACGGGAAATAGTTTCTGTTCCCCCTTCATATTTTTCTACTGCTTAAATATCCTCCTTTATTCGGGTCCAGTAGGAGTCTATACCTTTTTGGCCGTCTCCATTTACATTTTTATTTCTTAGCCTATTTTCCTTAGCTTAGTTACGGAGATGTTTTCCAAGCACTGTTCTACAACTGTTGCATATTTCAGCTTTTCCGTTTCTGTCCAGCCATTTTATTTTCTTTGATTACATTTAACATTCTAACCCTCAATGTTAAGATCACTTGGCAATGATCTTAGTCTAAGTTTGCTCCTCTATAACTTCTGCAGATCATTAAGTCTGTTCCATGTATTGAATCTGTTAAGATGAGATTTAACTGACTCATGGTTGTTCCATCAGGGGAGGTCCAGGTTACCTTTTGTATAAGCTTGTGTTTAAAATAGATGCTAGCGACTGCCATGCGTATTGTTGCTATTAAGTTTATCAAAAGGAAGATCTTAAGAAACGTGTAAGTGGAAGGAACTGTTCTTCTATACTCTATAGGCTAAAAAGTGTCAATGAGATAAACAATTTTATAACATTTAAAAAAATCTAAAATCAAATACATAAGTAAGGTTAGCAGAGGTAAGCTAAAATAGGATGCTTATATACAATAAAAATATTAGCAAATCTTAATACCTACCTAACGTTACATCTTCTGTTAGCACCCTTGTGATGATGGGGACAGCTGGAGTCAGTCTTAACGTCTCTTTGACGACTTGCTCTAGATATTTCATTTCGTTAAGTTCTTTGATTGATATTTTCTGAGTAGCATCTATCCCTGAGATTTCCTTTAACACTTTGTCTTGAATTTCTGGATATTTAGCCAAATAATACATAGAGAAAGCTATCGTTGCTCCCACTGAATCTTGTCCCTACAAAAAAATAAATATCGATAATTTATGAACGACAATAAAAATATTTAGATATAAAGATCTAATGGTTAACGAGCATGAAACAATCAAGAACTGTGAGGAATATAATATATTTGGGAACAATAGCAATCAGCAACAGTGGGCGCATCGAAAAAGAGATGGAGCAAAGGATCGTGAAAGGAAAGAGGGTGATTGGATATCTAAATCCCATGCTATGATCAAAAGAACTATCTAATCAAAGAAAACATCTCATCTTTAACACCATCTTTAAAAGAATAGTGCTCTATGGATACGAAACATGGCAAATTACTAAATTCCTGGAACTACGCCTGCTTGTATTGGAAATGGACTTCTGGAGAAGATCGGTTAAAAAATCAAGGCTTGAAAGGATATAAAATGGCCAAATCAGAAATATAATGGGAGTCAAGTCAACCATCATAGACGAAATTCATAGGAGACAACTGATCTGGTATGGTCATGTAGAAAGAATGGAGGACGATAGGCTCCAAAATAAATTTTAAAATGGATGCCAAGGGAAAGAAGGAAGAGAGGAAGGCCGAAACAATCCTGGCTAGGTGGCATTCAGAAGGCACTGTCGGAAAGGAATCTTCACCCTGGCGAATGAAACAACCGACGAAGCTGGAAACTGGGAACCGGAAGGCGAAGAACGCTATAAATAACCGAGTTAATAAAAAATTGATATAAAGATGAGAACATCAAAATAAAATAAAAAGTTATATAAACGTATAGAAACAACATTATGGATAGCTATGATCCCAAGTATCCTGGGCTGCAACATTAAGGATACTTGGGATCATAGCTACGAAATAAAAACTCTTATTGAAAAATCCAGAAGCTCTTTTAACAGTTTTAGGAAGATTCTGTGCAACTTGTCTTTAAGTATCAATATACGCATAAGAATTCTTAGATGTTACGTCTTTAGTGTCCTCCTATATGGATTTGAAAGCTGGAGCCTGACAGAAGATGCCATAAAACGGTTGGAGGCGTTTTAAATGTGGTGCTACCGACGTATGTTGATGGTCTCATATATACACCACACAACTAATATAACTATTCTCCAGAGGCTAAGAAAAGACAAAGAAATAATTAACACCGTAAAGAACAGAAAATTGGCTTACTTCGGACACATTATGCGTAATGAAAAATACCGACTGCTACAGTAGATTCTACAAGGCAAGATTGAGGGCAGGAGAGGCCCTGGACGTAGACATATATCCTGGCTGGCCAATCTTAGGAAGTAGACTTGTCTAACTTCAATTGATCTATTTCGAGCTGCTGTAAATAGAATGAGATATGTCAATGTGGTCGCCAACATCTCCAGAAGATAGGCACTTTTAGAAGAAGATAAGCGTATAAATGAAAGATGAAAACAGACTAGGGATTAAGAGCAATAAAATATACTATTAAAAAAGGGTATAAATGATCAAATAAATAAATGGATAAAGAAATAACGGCAAAATAGGATGGGAAAAGAAAATATAATCAGCTATGGGGATAATGCAGCTATTAATAGGAAAGAAAATGAATGAATAAAATATTTAGGAAATGGAAAATAATTAATAAAATAATACTTAAAGACAATCATATATTTAACCTTCCGATGACCAACCTTTTTTTGTTACACGGATGACCAAGGGGGGGGGAAAATTACCCCAAGTCAAAAATGTCAAAAAAGTCAAAAATGACAATTTACAAAAAAATAAAGTTTTTTTTTTAATTTTTAATTTTTTTTTTGGCATGGACTTTATGTCATTCAGCCAGTCACAACATGAGTATTAGTGTCATGTGTAGTGTGTATGTTGAGTAAGTATCTTGTTACTTTGCAAAGTCGACGTCATTATCGTAAAACTACTTGTAATTACACATAATAGACGCTATTTTACTAAACATCAACTTCAGAATATATTTTTTATTCGTAAAATATAGGGAATTTTTTTATTTCAAAATATGAGGATATCTAGAATGATATTAAAGTCAAATAAAAAAATAATGAGTTAAAAATTAAAAATACTTTTGAATTTATTAAAGAATCTCATTCTCAATCTCAAAACATACGCTGGGGTCACAATTTCCCCCACTTGGTCATCCGAAGGTTAAGGGAGATAAAAGTCTAAAAGGTAAAAGGGATATAACTTAAAGAGAATAAAGCACTAGCACCTAGAGGTATATGTAATTAAAATATTACCATCTAATTACACAAAAAAAAAATGAGAGGATGAAGGTAGTTTTAATCTATACTAAAATAAAATTACATACCGCTAACATAAATGTAACAATTTCATTAATAATATCCTCTTCGGTAAACTGAGAATTGTTGTCAGCTATTTCTATGAACATGTCTAGGAAACATGTTTTGGTTCCTTTGGTTCCTTTCTTTATTTCCTGTCTTCTGTTATTGAGAACCTAAAATGTTACATAAATTAATAAAAGTTACATAAATAAATAAGATTGATCCTATTCTCATTTATTTTTGTCTTAGGGTACGAACATGCCGAAGATACATGGATGTGCGCGGTGTAGGTCGCGATCGCGGTCGCTACATAAATGTCAAAACAAACCTTCATTTTCTTATGAGATCGCACATACCAAGGATGTGTCACCCGTTCACTGTCATCGCGGTTTACAGCGATGTCGATGCCAAAACAAAATAGTTTTTTTTTACATCGCGATCGACCTGCTGATCGCATGGTAAATTAAAGTTTATTGGTGGTTTTTACACCACGTGGCATTCGCCGGAACCTTTCTGGTTATCAGGTTACGACAAGCTTTGGTTATATGGAAATCGCAAAGAACACTGAAAGGAAGGTATCTTCGGTATGTTCTTCCCGTCATCGATGTAAACCTCGACCGCGATCGCGACCTACACCGCGCTCATCCATGTATCTTCAGCATGTTGGTAACCTTAGTCTACACAAAGGAGAAAAGAGAGAAGATGTATTGGACGCCTCTTAAAAAGATGGAGTAATAATAATAATATCGTATGGCATTTTTGCCGGGGAGATCCTTTCGGATAGTTCCAGCGCCAATTACATCTTTAACCCTGTTTCAAGTAACTAGTGTCGATGTACACTAGCCCAGGGGGACCGACGGCTTAACGTACTCTCCGAGGCACGGTGAGACGGCTCGTGTCATTATTGGAAATGAAAATGGTTTGTCTTTGGCAGGGATCGAACCCACGTCTATTGGCGTATGAGGCCAGCGTTTATGCCGTTACCCACGGCCGCTCACAAAAGATGGAGTGAATTTGGTTATCGGAACAGACAAAAATCCTAAACCTTATACCTGCAAGTAATAAAAAGAGGGTGAGTTTCTTCTTAAATAATTCTACCGGGTGTACTGTTCGATTTGGCGTGTACTGTTCCATCCTGGAGTGATCCAAAAAGAACCATTTGGTCGTCGATAACGACCAATTAGTATTTTGAAATTTTTCAGAACTTTAATAGTTGCATTTTTAATTATGCAAAGGAATTTTGATAGGAACATATGCAAACTATCTATATTTTACCTCGACACTGCTACACACAACTAAATTTCTAACTCCACAGCAGCTTTATACATATACAGGGTGTTTCATTAATAATTGTCCATGTAGTAACTGACAAAACCTTAGCACAAAATACGAAGATTTAACCTAAAACACTTAAATAAAATGTGGTTCCTTACTGAGTTACAGGGTGTTTTATCTAAAAATTTAAAAACTATTTTTGCTCTGCATTTTATATCTATTCGACGTGTCCTTTTCATACTTGGTAGGAAGTATAGGTACTGTACAAACTACTAAATTATGTTAAACAAACGTTTCTGGATATTACCAGAGGCGTACGACGGGGGAAAGTGAATGGTTGACCGTTTCTAAATTCTACGCCACTGGCGGAATTGCTATTTTAGTTCAATTTTTGGACTCTCCAATACTTTCTATGAAATTAATATACTCTTCATTCGTAACGATAAAGTCATTAGTTTTCGAGATCATTGAAGTTAAAAATGAAACGATATGCTTATTTTGATTAATGTATTGTGTCGCTTCATTTTTAATTTCCAATATCTTGAAAACATTTTATCGTTACGAATGAAGAGAGTATTATTTACATAAAAAGTATTGGAAAATCAACAAATTACACTAAAATAGCAATTTCCTCAGTGGTGTAGAATTTGGGAAGGGTCAACCAGGCACTATCCCTGTCGTACGCCTCTGGTAGTAGCTAGAAACGTATATTTATCTTAATTTAGTAGGGTGTACAATACCTACACTTTCTGCCAAGTATGATAAGGATACGCCAAATAGTATTAAAGTACTGGGTACAAATAATTTTTAAATTTTAGTCATATGAATCATAAATATCATAAATTAATCAAAATAACTGTGCCGTTTTATATTTAACTTGAAATATCTCGAAAACTAATAACTTTATCGTTACCAATGTAGAGTATATTATTTACGTAGAAAGTATTGGAGAATATAAAAATGGCACTAAAATAGTATTTCCTCCAGTGGCGTAGAATTTGAGAAGGGTCAACCATACACTATCCCCTGTCGTACGCCTCTGGTAGTAGCTAGAAACATTTGTTTATCATTATTTAGTAGGGTGTATAGTAGTCGCACTTTCTGCTAAGTATGAAAAGGATACGTCGAATAATTTTAAAATGCTGAGCAAAAATAATTTTTAAATTTCTAAATAAAACACCCTGTAACTCAGTAAGGAACCACATTTTATTTAAGTGTTTTTTGTTATATCTTCGTATTTTGTGCTAAGGTTTCTCCAGTTACTATATGGACAATTATTAATGAAACACCCTGTATACATACATAATCGTTCTTTGTCTACCATTAGGTAGAATTCGTTTGCCAAGGTTTACTCTTATTTGTTAATATATCTGCTATATCGTTGTTTCACTCGTTCATTGGTCTGCCCTTTCTCTTTTTACCTATGGGTTTAGCTTCCTACGCTCTTTTCTGTTTCATATTTCAAGTGTCTGTCCTTATTGTCCCTATCGATCTTCTGAGGTATTTAACCTCTGCTACTTGTATCCCTTGTGTTTTCCCTTTAACATTCAGTTTGATGTTCCGCATGTGAACGTTGTCCTTTATGTTGTTTCGTATGCTGTCATCTCAGTTTTCCTTGATATTTCTTTGTTATTAAGGAATCCTCTATTTAGTGCCTGGATATAATGTTAAGATACTAGGGAGCAGTTTTCTGTACTCTCTAGTCTGTTGAGATCGTGCTCAATGCTTGCTCTGTTATTTTACTACTCCCGGGTATTTGCATATTTTTGTTTATTTTTAAGACTCTCTCATAAAGTTTTCCTTTCGATTGAATCAACTCCTTTTTGCTTTTTCCGTGTCCGTAAAACTTATTCATACTTCTTTATTTTTCCTTATCGTTTTCTCTATTACCTATTACATGATGAATATGTTATGGTCTTGTGTTTCATTTCCTTTTCTGAATCCGCTGTGTACGTCCTCTAGTTTATGTCCTCTTTCTATTCTGATTTTTCTGTCTATTATTTTGTATAGTTTTGCTGCTATACACAATGGGGATATGCCTCTATAATTATGACAGTCCCTTGTATTTCCTTCTTGTGCTTTGCCTTTTCCTTCTTGTGACAAAAATTTTTTCTTTGCTTTTTCTCCTATATCTGTCAGCATTTCTGAACTTTATATCGGGACTTCCTCGACTATCTCAGTCCTTACTTTCCTTTTGCTTCCTCTAGTTATTCTTCCTTTTATAACTTCTGTTTCTTCAGATTTTTCCTCTGAGTAATTCGTCCATTATTTTGTTTTCATTTTCCTTTGCTTTTCCTTGCTCTCCGCTCAGCAGTTCTTCGAAATGTTCTCTCCATCTTTCCATTATATCCTTTTCGTCGGTTAGTAGGTACTGTTCCGTTGTTGGCCATCATTATTTGTCTACGCCTTATTTCCTTGTTGCTTCGTTTGTTGCTTCCATAAAATAAAATAAGTAGGTAATTTTCAAGGTATTTTAAGCTCTTTTAAATCTAATTTCATTAGAGTAAGTTTTCAATCTAATGGCATATAAAACAACATAATGTTATTATACATCCCACCAGACTGAAAACAATGGGAAACTTCCGAGGCTTCTACAATTTGCAAGCCATACGGATGCTGAGACTAAGGAAGATGAGGGAATTTTACAATTTATAATGGTTCCCTTCGTACTTCAATCAAAGTAAACATGTAAATCAAAAATGAATAACCATTTTCAATTTCGTTACAAAACGAAAATACAGCCGCATCATATTCTAGTCCAATCAGAGAGTGCAGCAAGCACCTCTACCGGTTTCGAAACTTATTAGTCTCTCATCAGGAGGCACATATGCTGCTCTCTCTGATCCAACCAAATTGAAAATGGTTATTCATTTTTGATAAATTTCATTAATTTATTATTTTTTATACAAAAAAACCTACAAGATTCACGCATCAATTAAAAAATCCAGTATGATTCAAACAAATTAATTTTCATATAATAAACTTTATAAATAAAGAACAAACGGATCTGTATTGAATTTATGTGATATATTTTAAGGTAGCTTCAGCTATTTGTGAATATTTATAATGTGAATGTATCATCTTTTTATGTAAACGACGCCACGTGCATGAGACTAGACACTATAATTATTCTAATTCAACTATACCTACCTATGTAATCTTATGTCATTGGACGAATTAATGTTTAAAAATTTATAGATAAAAGAACAAAATTACAATTAAACTAACAAATTTAGAAATTTATTACTTCTGGCAAGTTATTGACGTAACAAATGGTGAAGATTCTTGAATTAATGATACAAGATAGTCTCAAGATTAGTATTTTAACCCGGACATTAATAGGTGTAAGTAATAAAAAAAATCCAGAAACCACGCATATTATAGAGGTCGTTACCACAGATATTAGAGGTACATATTAAACCAAGATTAAATAAATAAATTAAGAAGAAGTTATCATAATCTTCAGTATAAGGAAATGTTAATAAAGAATGTTTCTACATATATATCCTCCCACTCAGTGCGTTATCCTGCTCAAGGATATTAGTCTGGGCTGATTATCGGAGAATAGGCCATTTTTGGGAAAAGTTATTTACCAGCAAGTTTATTGCTGGAATCGAGTTATAAGATTCTATGTATTAATAATATAGGTATGCAAAGTCCTCAGATAGTGTGCTACTTTTTTTATAAACAAAATCGCGCACGAAAATCGTGTTTTTTTTTTCAATTATTGCTCTATAACTCCGAAGATTTTAACTTTACAACAAAAATACTCAAATAAAAATTCACCGTGATTAAATTCTACATAGAGACGCGTTTTTTCCGATCTGCTTAGACCAAAATTTTCCTCGGAAAATGCGAGTTTTCCCAACAAAATCTTTAATTTTCAAATAAAGTTTTAGATAAGTAATTATCTACCAATAATTAAATAATTTGGTGACTTAAAAGCCTTTTTGGTTTGGATTATAGTTCCAGAAGCTGATGAAAATTAAACGAATATTTTAGCAACAATTCAATTGTAAATTAATAATTTACGATCGCCATAATAACCAAAATAATTATGATACACTGATCAAGCTTTGAAATCTTATAAATATGAGATGCCTATTTAATATTTTGTCGACAAAATATGAATTTTGTATTTTTTTGCATAATCTTTAAATGTTTAAAAAAAATAGTTATAAACAAATTAACGTTTCTCAGAAAGTTTTTATTATATTATAATTTAAAAAAATAGCTAAAATGGGCATTTTAAATATCTTTAAAATGAATGCTTTAAAACTTTTTTGCCACCATTTATAAAAAAGTTATGAAACAGCAAACTAATCATACGATTACTACTGTGTTTATACTTTTTTTTAATTCTTTCAAAGCGTAGAAGTGAGTTTAAGGTACAAGCTAATTATTTACAAAAAAATATCGATTATCAGTTTAATAGTTATATTTTAATTAAAGTTTATAAATATATTTTTTTGTAATTTACACGCGCGAAAGTAGAGTAACACAGTTCTGTAGCTAACATTTTCATTCGGAGCGACGACCGGCCGCGTGATGTACACTTTTAATAAATAATGCATGCTACGTGTCAGTCGCTTCGAGTGAACATTTTAGCTCCGACTCTGTATCAGGCCTACGTTTGCGCTAAAAATTACAAAAAAAAGTGTTTTTAATCTTTGATTAAAATATAACCATTGCAGTAATTTTTGACATTCTTTGTGAGTAATTAGGTTGTACCATAGACTCACTTTTAAGCTTTGAAACAATTAAAACTAATTATAAAAAACGGAGATTTCGTATATTTATTTTGCTGTTTCATAACTTTTTTGCAAATGGTTTTAAATTTTTTTTAAAGCATTCATTTTCAAGACCTATGAAATACGCATTTTAAGTATTTTTTTAAATTAGAATATAATGAACAATTTCTGAGAAATGTTAATTTGTTTATAACAATTTTTTTTAAACATTTAAAGGTTATGCAAAAAAATGAAAAATTTATATTTTGTCGATAAAATATTAAATAGGCATCACACCTTTATAATCTTTCTTAGTCTGATCAATGTCTCATGATTATTTTGGTTGTTATTGCGACTGTAAATTGTTAATTAACAATTGAATTGTTGCTAAAATATTCGTTTCATTTTCACCGGCTTCTGAATTTATAATCTATAACAAGAAAGCTTTTATTTCACCAAGCTATATAATTATTTATAAATAATTACTGGCCCAAAAAATTTATTTGAAAATTCGAGATTTTGTTGGGAAAACCCACATTTTCCGAGGAAAATTTTCGTCGGAGCAAATCTGGAAAACATGTCTCTATGCAGAATTAAATTGGGGTGAATTTTTATTTGAGTGTTTTTGGTGTAAAGTTAAAATCTTCGGAGTTATAGAGCAATAATTGAAAAAAATAAGATTTGTCGGCGCCATTTTGTTTATAAAAAAAGTAGCACACTATATACGGACTTTGCATACCTATACTAATAATATATAGGATCTTATAATTCGATTCCAGCAATAAAATTGCTGGTAAATAACCTTTCTCTGTACTTTACTAATTAGACCAGCGTATTATAACTATTTTTTATTCAAAATTTAAAGATTATGCAAAAAAAAAGAAAAATTTATATTTTGTCGATAAAATATTAAATAAGCATCTCATCTTTATAATCTTTATAAGTTTGATCAATGTATCATGATAATTTTGTTTATTATTGCGATCGTAATTTGTTAATTAACAATTGAATTGTTGCTAAAATATTCGTTTAATTTTCACCGGCTTCTGGAATTACAATCTATACCAAAAAAGCTTTGATGTCACTAAGTTATTTAATTATTGATTAATAATTACTTAACTAAAACTTTATTTGAAAATTAGAGTTTTTGTTAGGAAAACCCGCATTTTCCGAGGAAAATTTTCGTCGGAGCAAATCGTGAAAAACATATCTCTATGCAGAATTTAATTGCGGTGAATTTTTATTAAGCTGTTTTGGTTGTAAAGTTAAAATCTTCGAAGATATAGAGCAATAATTGAAAAAAATACGATTTGTCGGCGCCATTTTGTTTATAAAAAAAGTAGCACACTATCTGCGGACTTTGCATACCTATATTATTAATATATAGGATCTTATAATTCGATTCCAGCAATAAAATTGCTGGTAAATAACTTTTCCATGAATTTTGCTAATTAGCCCAGAGTATTATGGTGACATCATCATGTTTGATTAAAATGTGATTCAACTCTAATTTGAGCTGCGCAAAATGCTTCCAGTAGGGAGAGTCCTATGCAGGGCCGGATTTAAGGGGTGGCAGGCTGGGCAGCTGCCCGGGGCCCCCACATTCCGGGGGCCCCACAAAGCCCGAAACTTAAAAAAGCTGCTCATTATTCACATAGAATAATTTTTGGCAATCAATTAACTCTGATATTTCGTTACATGGCTTCTCTCCTGTTGAAAATGTATTTTTGCGAAATCACGATCATAAAGCAGAAGATATATTTAATTATCTAATTCTTCTCTTTCAAGAAGATGATATCGATTTGAAAAACTGCATGGGACTGTCCTACGACAACGCGTCAATTATAAGTGGAAAATATTATGGTGTTCAGTCTGAAATTAGATAACAGACATAATATCTTGGCGTTGCAGATTCCATGTGTCGCCCAGTCTCTAAATTTAGTTGCAAAAGCTGCAACAGTGTTGTCCTGCTGCCATAGCATTCTTTGATTTCTTAGAACCACTATATGAACTATATGTATTGTTCACTTCCTCTACATATAGATATAACTTTTTAATCGAATATTTAAAAGCTGCGTCTTTAAGCGAGAGCAACGCCGACCGTGGCAGAAATATTATTTATTGTTCCTAAAGGAGTAAATACTACTAGATGGTCATCTAGAAGTGATGCCGCAGAAGCACGGGTTATACGTTATAATCAGATTAAGGGAGCATAATCCAAAATTTCAGATGATGAGGAACAATGGTTTGTATAATCGAATGTGTGTACAGAAATCAGGAATATTTGCAATATTTTGGAATGAAATCTTAGAGAAGACAAGCAGCACAATACGTATTCTCCAATATACAAAAATTTACCTTAATTCAGGAGGGGCGCCACTTAGATCGCTTAACGAATTTATGTTCTTTTAAGGAATATTCGACTGACTCCACTGGATTATGGAACATCTCTAGAGACTGAAATGACAAAATCAGAGCAATTTAGGACTCAAAATTTTATCGCTATTATAGATAACTTCATTTCGTCTTAAGTCAGAGGCTTTCTGCATATGAATCCATTCATTCCAATTTTGGATTTTTACATCATTTGGAAAATTTAACTCATAAGGAAATTGAAGCTCACTCACTGAAGCTTACCGACTCGTACAACAATGATTTAGTTGAACACCTAGGTGTCGAACTGGTATAGTTTGTAGAATTTTTCAATTCATTTAAAGAGGAGGTTGGCTCATCAATAATAGATAAGTAAAGAGCTTCAAATGTACCGACTGATAAAAGAAAAGAATGTGAATGATGTGTTTCCAAACGTTGAGGTGACACTTCGTTTATATTGCAGTGGAGAGAGATCATTCTCAAAACTTAAGTCAATTAAAAATCGACTTCGGTCTATGATGAGCCAAGAGCATTTGAATCATCTCTCTATAATAATGAGCATTGAACACGATGTTTTAAGATATCTAGACATGTCCGACATAATCAAGGAATTTTCAATAAAAAATCTCGAAAAGTACCGTGAGTTTAACGATGCATCCTAACTATGTTTATTTTTAATATTTTACTGTAATAAGACAAAGCCCTTGTATTTTTTATTATTTAAAAATATATTGAGAAAAGTAGATCAACATTTTTTTAATATTGTTCTAAAGCTATTTGTTTGTGGCATTTATGTAATTTACTGTAACTGGGAAATAAGCCACAATTTAACTTGAAAAATGAATTTACTAAGTACATTAATATTTTGTATTTTGATAACGACGTCCGAAGTGGAAGTCGAAATGTCAATAAAATCATTTTATCGTGGCTGAATGGATCAAGCAATCCAAAGCCAATAAGAAAAGAAAAAAAATAATTTTTCAAGTTAAATTGTGGCTTATTTCCCAGTTAGAATAGTATTTTTTTTAATTTCTAAAAGGGAAAACCCTGTAGTTGACTATGTAGGTACCATAGTTATAACAACAATTTTTTTAATGGCAGGATGTAGGGCCCCATACCAATTCTGCCCAGGGGCCCCACTGCCTTAAATCCGGCTCTGGTCCTATATTTTTAATTCAAAAAACTTTACATTGAAGTGAAAACTTACTTCACGGCTTACTCCGTATTCTCAAGATATTCTAAGCGACTACCAATGCTGTTTTTATGCTGGAAGGTCAACAATAGATCAAATATTTACGATCCGACAAATAATAGAAATGCTAGCAATGCTAGAAATGGGAATACCAAGAGAATTAGTGGAGCTAACTCAAATGTGCGTGACAGACTAATATGCACAGTTAAAGATGGGAAACAGATCATTGAAGTCATTTAATAGAACATCGGGACTTAGACCAGGAGACCCCTTATCACCATTGCTAGTCAATTTGGCAATATGCAATAAGTAAAATATCGTCTGAGCTGACAAGGGGATGTGCGAATCGAGGATCAAAACTATTGTTGGCCATTGCTGATGATCTAGATGCAGTCGCTCATTCTACAAGAGAGAGATTTTCACAACTCCATGAGGAAACAGGTAGTCTGGTTTTCGAATAAATGAAGAGAAGACGAAGTATCAGAGGCGTAGCTACCCGACATTCAGGGGCCCCAACGCGGCATGTCGAAACAAAATTCCATTAAAAAAACTGAACAAAATATTCTGCAATTATTTCACTATTAAAACGCTTTGAAACAGTATACATTTATTGTTGGGATTTCGGCATTTTCTTGTAATGGATTCTTTGTTATAAACTATATGTACTGTACAGGTACCTATCTATTTTCTGCCTCTCGCCCTTCTATAACAACAGAGGTTTTTTGTTTCCAAGCTACTTCTTATTGTCTATTCACCGTTTACTGTGTGAGATATGGTATAATGTATAATGCGAAATGCAATATTTGCAATATTGAAACACTGTGTATTGTTTGCGTATATTTTCGTGTAATCTGTTCTTTATCTATAAATTGTATTTAGGTATATCTATTTGCCGGCCCCTCGCCGTTAAAGAACAGAGCTTCTTTGTTTACACTCCTTTTCAATATTTATTCACCCTTAGCTTGAAAATACTGAATCAGTTTTAAAACAATGAGTCTCAATTCAAATCTGTTTTTCGACTTTGGATTATTAGAGTTTATTAGATTTATTATTATTATCAATATTTGAGTGTTATACGCTGAACTTATTAGTTCCTAAGGTTGTATTATGCAATTTGCAATTTATTTAAATTTTGCAATATACAGGGTGTTTCATTAATAATTGGAAATAATTTAACTGTAGATTCCTGGGCTAAAAATATGTATTAAGATTTAACCCAAATCACCTAGTCTGAAAATACTTCTTACAGAAGCTAGGGCCCTTTGAAAAAGGCGTCTTGTAATTAGTTTTTTTAATACCTCCAGAATGCTTCTACGTATTTAAAGAAACCAAAACTGGTACGCCTATTTTATCTTCCTTTTTTATCTTTGACTTTTAAGTCTTTTTGACACTGGATTATTAAATTGTGAGGCATTCTAGTAATAAAAGGTACCTACTCTTGCTTTAAGTCGGTAGGATACAACGTTTTCTAGAAATGTCGATTTGAAAATTTTGTGTTTTTTAATGTGAGAAAAATTTTCAAAAAAAACTATGAAAACAAAAAAACGAGAACTGGTACGTTTATACCAGAAATGACTCGATTTCATCAATTGTGAATTTCTAGTACCGATCATATGCGTCCGTTTTGAGTAGTCAATGGTTATTTTATCGCATTATTTTTTGTGTCTTTAATTTTGAAATATTTTTGACACTAGATTTTTAAATTATGAGGTATTCTAGTACTAAAAGTTTCTTTCGCTTTAAGTCGGTAAAATACACTGTTTTTTTTTTAACTTTTTTTTTCAATTTTGATCACATTCAAAAAACGAAAACATTTCAAATCGATTTTTATAGAAACCGACCTAAAGTAAGAGTAATTTTTAGTACTAGAATACCACACAATTTAATAATCCAGTGTCAAAAATGCTTAAAAGTTAAAGACAAAAAAGTTATGCCATAAAATAACCGTTGTCCTACCCAAAGAGGACGCATATGACAGGTACTAGAAATTCACAATTTATGAAATAGATTTATCTCTGGAAGATAAATAGCCGTACCAGTTTTAGTTTTTCTAAATAGATGTGTTCTAGAGGTATTTCAACAAACTAATTAAAAGGCACCAACTTCAAAGAGCTCCAGCTCCCTTAGGAAGCCTTTTCGAAGTAGGTGATTTGGATTAAACCGTAAAATTTTGAGCCCAGGAATCTACAGTTAAAATATTTCCAATTATTAATGAAACACCCTGTATTGTTTTGTTTTATTTCATTATCTTTTATTTTGTAATAATATGACGATTTGTGTAATTTTAGTAAAATGTAATTGTTGTTGTTTTTTCCTACTCTTTGTACCTACGCTTTGTCCATAAAATTGTAAAATTTTCAGTGACAATAAAGTATATTTCTATTCTATTCTATACACATATTTTTACTGCTTTTGTTGAACATTTTTTTAGCACTATCCCATATCAGTCGTGGAAAAGAGCTCCGAGACAAACTTTGATAGGGGGGCCCTATGGGGCTAGCTACGCCACTGCGAAGTATATGCTAGTCACCAAAATCCAAGACCAAGAGTTATGGCAGATATAATTAAAGGCAGTACATAACTATGAATGACCACAACTTCGAAGTAGTAAATGAGTATAACCAAGTAGAACTAACTAGGGGCGGTAATCACAGATGACAACTACACAAAAAAGAGGACTTAGCAAGGATAGCTGTGGGAATAGAGCATTATTCTCCTTATCATCATTATTAAGATCAAAGCTTCTAAAAAGACAATCTAAATTAAGACTGTACGTGTCAATTATTCGGCGAAGGCGTCGCAATGCTGAATTGGTGATTCTGTAGAGAAGATAGAGTCTTAAAGACACTGTTTTTGAGAAATCAGGCGGTAAAAGATCAGTATCTAGTTTTTACTTTTTTTTTTACACTATTCATTTTCGTCGACTGGTCGTTTTCTGTTTTTATTTAGTTTTTGAAGTCGTAGGATATCTTTTTAATTAGTGCCTAGTTTATACTGCATCTTTATTCGTCATTTCTAATT
Source organism: Diabrotica virgifera virgifera (assembly GCF_917563875.1). Classification (NCBI taxonomy): domain Eukaryota; kingdom Metazoa; phylum Arthropoda; class Insecta; order Coleoptera; family Chrysomelidae; genus Diabrotica; species Diabrotica virgifera. The sequence goes on from NC_065450.1 coordinate 209,634,214, forward strand.
TTGATCTTTCTATGTCCAATCTTCACTATTGCTTTGTTTTTTCCTTAGCTCGCAATCTGATTTAACATAGGATTTCTCAGATTTTTATTGAGAGGTCATCCTGTATCTACGTATATATATTTTAAAGCCTGGTCATGTTCGGGCCATTGACTTTCAGATCATCGTTAAAAAAAATTCCATGGCGTTCTTTAAATTCTTTTACTTGTATCGGTTTCTTAATCCCTGTATTACTTTTTTCTTCTATCCCAAATTAAAGCAATAACCCACGTATTTTCTTTTCTTTATTTTAAAGTTTATTAATTTGTTAAGAAGTTAATTTGTTCAATGTAAACGTAATGTACGTGTCGCCATCTTCGAGCAAATACCTAAACCTACAAAATTGAATAACAGCTTCCTGAAAGGAAATCACAGGAGAATTATAAGACTTGGTAAAAGATGCCACACCCATTCAATATACATATTATGTACTAGTTTTTATTTATTAAATATTTTTGTTTTTCCTAATAATAATCTCTTTCTTTCCGTGTTTCTCTTTTACCAGTCCAATTGTTTCTTCTCAATACTTTCTAGCAGAAGCTATTTATCTTTGATCTAATTTGTTAATTTCGGTATATATCCATTTTGATGATTCCAACAATCCTTTTAAGATATTTCCTTGCCATTTTTTACTCTTTGTCTTTGATTTTTTGATGCTGCGTTTTGTTTTAATTGTTTATGAAGGTTATCTTGCTCTTCCCTTCATTTATTTATGTCTTCATATCTTCGATATTTTTCGTCCAAATATCTATCTAGTATTTTCGTAGTTAGATGCTAAACAACCACGTCGGCTATCTTTGTGGTCGTTTGTAGATTCGATTTTGTTTACATTACATTACATTATTTTCTCATGTAAAATTATACCCCTTAAAGTTTGTCGCACTCATTTAGAAAACACCCTGTACTGATGACGAACATGACCAGTTGTTAAAGTACCTAACTTTTTTATTATCCAACATAACCGAATGAATCTAAAAGCAGAATATTAAGAAAACCTGAGGCTATAGTTGGTTTTTAATTTCAGTGTTTTATAAATGATAGAATAATCCACAGGGTGATGCGAACTTTGAGAAAAAAGCACAGTTTAATTCGTACACCAGGTATACAATGACAGTTTGACTGTCTAGCAACAATATTATTACAGCGTTATTGTCAATGAATAAGGCTATAACGTGGTAAAAAATCGCTTAAATCGGACAACAGGTTTAGGAGATTCGAAACATCAAAAATGACCAAATATTTAGTGGATCGATTTTTTTGCACCGCAGTGTATAATTCCAGAGCTACAACCTTTATAATAGGAACGATAATGGCATAAATGTCACACACTGACATTTACTCTTGAATTTGAGTGACTTCTTTTTAAACCATCTAAAAATCATTCCCATAAAATAAAGTTTTTCTAAAACGTGGTGGTATGAGTAATTGCACAAATATCATTGAAAAAAAAAACAAAAAAACAAACAACTAAGTAGTCCCTATCTAAGATAGTAATTTAACTTTAAAAATCATACTTACTTCTTCAGTATATGAATGGAGATTATGCTTTTGTTTCTTTTCATAATTTGCAGAATTGGTTCTATCGAATATTGAATCAAAAAGTAGCCATGGTCTCACAAATCGTTCTATCGCCTGCAGTTGACCTCTAAAACATTTTCGTATTAGAGAACTTAACTATAGTACACCATAACGACATAACTTACTTCCTGTATGGAGAATCTTGATCAAAGGGCACTCCTAATACTCCGTCTATAATAAACGAAAATTATAATTATGTGTTCCAAACTAAGTTTTTAATATTTTAACAACTATGTTATAACAAAATAGTAGCAAAAAGAGTAATTAATGATTTAGTGGAGTCACTGAAGGTGGATATGAGCTATTACCTCCGATTTCGTTCAACCTCCATCGATTTGCATGAAAATTGGTGAGTTGTTAGAGGATATCTCAAGAAAAAAAGGTGACATAGTGCCAACTTGCGCTTTTACCCTGGGGGTGGATGCCACCCCTTCTCGTGGTGAAAGTTATTTTATTAAAAATAACCCCATAATTAGATAGGGGGACAAATTCTAAGCAAAATTGGTTATAAAAAGTTATTAAAATAAATCAAACTTTTTGAGTTATTAAAGATCAAAAATTTTCATTTTTCGTAAGAAAAATGCATGTTTTTAACCGATTTTTCATAGATAACTGAAAAACTATAAGTTTTTACAAAAAAGTTATTATTACCAAAATTGAAGCTAATAAAAAATTAAATAAACTCCTTACTAAAAAACGTTTTAATATTAACTAAAAGTGAGTTATAGGTAATTGAATGCTTATTTTTTTTTCGGCGAGTACCCAAATGTAAGTATTCAAGCTTAAATTACGGGAAAATTATGCATTTTATAACATAAACTTATTGAACATTTGTGAAAGTACCTAGAAATATCTATCAAATGAGATACCGAACAAGTTAATATCATAGCATTAAAATTTATGCCCCAAAAATTTTTCAAACTACATCTTATAAAAATTTTTCCAAAAAATGTTATCGTTTTTTTTTAATAACTCCATTAACTTTTACGATATCAGATTCACCTAAAAACTGTTTGAAAGGTAATTCCAAATGCTATTAAAGCGAGTTAAATTTAATCTTTTAAACCACTTACTTTTTTAAAAATCAAAGATTAAATGGCCACAGTTACATGGTTGTCGCAGCAAAATTTAAGCTTTAAACGTTTCTATCTCGGTTAATTTTCACCCTACAGAAATGGTAACAAGGTCTAATATTTAGTATAGAAAAACTAAAATTTGGTTATTTACCATTTTTTACGTATATTGAGTATTTTTATAGTTATTATTATCAAAAGAAAATGAAAATGAAGATAATTTTTAAAATTCTGATTTTTTTAAATTACATCTTTTTTTAAATATGCATTCCAAACCGGTGAAGATTGTTAAAATCATTACTTATGCTAATATAAAGAAAATTTTGTAAGGATTACTATAACTTTTAATTTTGTTGCAAATGGCGTATGTTTTATTTTTCATTTTTTCCTAAAAAAATCGAAAGGGTTCTCTTAGTTTCATCATAACTTGCTTAATTTTGATGCTATTAACTTCTTCTGTAGCTCATTTGTTAGGTATTCTGAAGTACTTTGATAAAATATTTTGCAGGCATATTTTATAAAATGCATCGTTTTCCCATCATTTAAGCTTAAATACTTAGATTTAAGTACTCATCGAAAGAAATATACATTCAATTACCCGGGTCTAGGACGTTTCATCGCCGCCGTTTCGATGCCGCCAGTTCGATGTCGATGCCGGCCGATTCATCGCCAGTCAATTAATCGCTATCTGATATATTTCCGAGTTTTCGACAGTTACAATTATTATTAGTTATTTTTAGTATTAATTAGGAATTCTAGGAAATGCGAGATATGACGGCGATGAAATGGACTGGCGATGAACCGGCGGCATCGAAACGGCCGGCGATGAACCGGCGGCATCGAAACGTCCCATTCCGCAATTACCCATAGCTCACTTTGAATTAAAATTAGTTTAGTTCTTTAAGTGAGGAGTGTATTCAATTTCTCATTGTCTTCAATTTTGACAATTATAGACTTTTTGTAAAAGCTAATAGTTTTTGAGTTATACGTGAAAAACTGCTTTAAAACATGTATTTTTTTACGAAAAAATAAAATCTTTGATCTTTAATAACTCAAAAAGTATTGATTTATGTTAATAACTTAATACAACAAATTTTGCTTAGAATTTGTACCTCTATCGATTTGTGGTATTATTTTTAATAAAATAATTTTCACCTCAGGAAAAGGGTGGCACCCTCCCCCAGGGTAAAAGCGCAAGTTGGCACCTTTGTTCACTGAGGTATCCTCTAACTGCTCACCAATTTACATGAAAATCGATGGAGGTTCAACGAAATCGGAGGTGAAAACCTTCAGTGACTGCACTTATTATATAATAACGGTTTACAACGTTCTTCGACGTCTTCCGATTTCCAATCTCCATCTCGTTCTGTCATTTCATAGATCGTCCTCGAGTTCTCTGTCCCTGATTTCTCTATCAACTCCTTCTCTCCAACTTCTTCTAGGTCTTCCTGGTCTGCGCCTTCCTCTTGGTTGCCATTCGAGTATTTGTCTTGGTATTCTATTCTCCGGCATTCTCCTTACGTGTCCGTACCAGCTGAGTTGTTCCGTCCTGATGTCGTTAACAATAGTATTATGTGTAACCCCCATGATTTCTCGGACTCTCTCGTTTGTTATTCTGTCGCGTCTAGATATTCCCGCCGAACGGTGCCAGAAGTCTATTTCTGTTGCTCTAAGCATTTTCTCTGTTCTGTTTTTTAGGGGCCAAACTTCGCATCCATATGTTGTGATGCTTTTTATTATAGTGTTATACAGGGTGGTTCATCTTATTCGCCTCGGTCTCTGTACGGAAAACCACTTGATATTTAAAAAAAAATTCTTTACAGAAATATACAGGGCATTTAATACTACAATCTAACAATAATGTGAATTATACAGGGTGCTCCAAAAAATAGTGGTATATCAAAGTTATATTTTTTCTTATGGAATGCCCTATATCTGATGACATTACTGAATTGACCTTAAAAATCAAGCTATACTTTCATAAGGGTGCCCTATACATAAATACAGGGTGTTTTGATTTATTCCGATTTTTATGAAAATGTAAGGTTTTAAAAAAAATAAATACCTACGAATCTAAGAATCAGTAACAAATTCTTTCTTGGATCTTAATAATAGACTATTTAGCATACTTACTATACAGTAACAGATAGGTACTTACTGCAACAAAATTTCTTACAGGGTGGTCAAAATATGAGATTGTTCTATTAACAAATTCAAGCTGTAATAATTTACTTATTTTAAATGGAACACCCTGTATCTTACTAGTCTGTAGCGTAGAAAATTTACTTAGCTTTCAATTTATATTAGGGTTCCCTATATCTATCTTTTTACAGGGTGGTCAAAATATTATATTGTTCTATTAACAAATTCAAGCTTTAATAGGAATGTAATACTTATTTTAAATGGAACACCCTGTATCTTACTAGTCTATTGAGTAGAAAATTTACTTAGCTTCTAATTCTCATTAGGGTTTCCTATACCTATCTCCCTTCATTTTTCAAATATTTAAAGATTTCCTAATTTGTAAGCTTTAAAAATTAGAATTAAGTACCTATGTCGTGGTTATGTACCGGGTGACCCAATAAGAATGGCTCTCGGCCATATCTCAGGAACCGTTTATAGTAGAGCTTTGAAATAAAAAAATTTATAACAAAAGTTGCCTCAGGAAAAGCCTGGAAATTATTTTCATAATTGTGGGACCACCGCTAGAGGGCGTAATTGAATATCAAAAATTAAAAAATCTAAATTTTACAAAATTTTCCTAATGAAGGGGCACTGGAAATCCGATCGTCATATTCTTCATAAAATTCTACGCATATTTGATTTGACAAGTTTAGGTCTACCTTTGGAAATAAGAGGTGGGGGTGAGTGGGAACCTTGTTATGAAAAACTGGCTGTGAGTCCGGTTCTGCTTAATCAAATTTTGCAAACTTGGTCTTGCTGAAGACAGATCTTTTTCGTCAATGTAAAAGTTATGATTTCGAACCAACTTACTGAGTAATATGCCAGCTAGAAGGCGTTATTTAATTTTTTTCAGAAATCTAGTGTTCCTTGGAAAATATTAAATACAAATATGCATTTTTAATACCATATTACAAAATTAGACAAAATTAGCAACAGAATAGCGAAAACCGCATGTTAATACCTTTTTTCTATCTCGAGATATCTTACAAAACGTGTAAATTTAAAAACATAACTGTTACTGTCACCGGTAAACGAAATTCATTAAAAGTAGTGTGCTATGGAAACAACAAAGAAACATTTTCCAGCTGTCAACGTATATTAGGTCTTTTCAACGCTTCTCATTTGTTTCGAGCCTCGTTCATATCTCGTATATTAATATTATACACGGATTATACGGCATATGACAGAGGCTCGAAACAAATGAGAAGCGTTGAAAAGCCCTATTACAAAGAAATAAAAACAACTATTTAGTGATGACATAAACGTCCAAATTTTTGCCCATCATTTTCGTTGCAAACATTTACTCTTTCAAGAGTAGATTGAACAGCAGTCTCAATTTCTGCTCTCGATATGCTTTGAATGGCGTTTAGTATTCTCTGGATAATGTATTTTAGAGTAGTGTATGATGGGCAACAATTTGAATATTTAGGTCGTCACTAAGTAGTTCTTTTTGTTCTGTGTTATATTTAATTTGGATAGTATTGTTTCTCTTTATATTGTTGTTTTAATTAATTATATTTTTATACGTTGACATCTGGAAAATGTTATTTTGTTTTTTTCCACAGCACACTACTTTTCATTAACTTAGTTTACCGGTGATAGTAACAGTTATGTATAAAATTTACACGTTTCTCGAGATATCTTGAGATAGAAAAAAGATATCGACATGCGGTTTTCGCTATTCTATTGCTAATTTAATCTAATTTTATAAAGTATGATTAAAAATGCATACTTGTATTTAATATTTTCCAAAGAAAACTAGATTTCTGAAAAAAATTAAATAACGCCTCCCAGCTGGCTTATTACTTATTAGGATGGTTCAAAATTATCACGCTTACATTGAAGAAAAAGATCTGTCTTCAAAAAGACCCAGTTTTCAAAATTTGATTTAGCAGAACCGGACTTACAGCCATTTTTTCATAACAAGGTTCCCACTCACCCCCACCTCTTATTTGCAAAGGTAGAGTTTAACTTGTTAAATCAAATATGCGCAGAATTTGATTAAGAATACAATAATCGGATTTCCAGTGCCTCTTCATTAGGAAAATTTTGTAAAATTTAGATTTTTTTATTTTTGATATTTAATTACGCCCTCTAGCGGTGGACCCACAATTATGAAAATAATTTCCAGGCTTTTCCTGAGGCAACTTTTGTTATAAAATTTTTTATTGCAAAGCTCTACTATAAACGGTTCCTGAGATATGTCCGAGAGCCATTCTTATTGGGACACCCGGTACAACACATCACCAATACCGGCAATATACTTAAATATCTTAGTCAAAATACTTTCGTTAATAAAATTAACATTTTTATCATTTAATCTCACAAAGTGTTCTTATTTTAAGTGACATACCTACTCGATATTCTATTCTCTATAATGGAAGATATTTAAAATCTCTTCAATTCCATGTGAACATTCTCAATACACATATTATTCTGTAAATATAAATTCCCATGTTATTCTGTAAATACACATTTTTACATATTTTTTACAATAGGCTCGTTTTCGTCATAGTAGCCATTGCATTTAATTGTTTGTAATTGCGATTCAAAGATTCAAACAAAAAGTGGTGTTCTTAACTTTACTTAATAGCCGTCGGTTTAAGATATGGAAAATACTTATACGGAATGAAATATAATAATTTAAATATCTTCCAGGATACGGCATCTAATATATGGTATGCAGTTTAATATAAACATATTATTCAATGTCACATTTAGGCCAAAATCAACTAAAATAATACAAAACTATGTGTGATTACATGATAACAATGAAAATTTTATTAATGACAGTATCTTTTCTAAGTATATTGCCGGTGTTTGTGATGTGTTGTACATAACCACGACATAGGTACTTAATTCTAATTTTTAAAGCTTACAAATTAGGAAATCTTTAAATATTTAAAAAATAAAGGGAGATAGGTATAGAAAACCCTTAAAAGAATTGAAAGCTAAATAAATTTTCTACGCGATAGACCAGTAAGATACAGGGTGTTTCGTTTAAAATAAGTAAGTTATCACAGCTTGAATTTGTTAATAGAAAAATCTAATATTTCGACCACCCTGTAAAAAGATAGGTATAGGAAACCCTAATACAAATTAAAAGCTAAGTAAATTTTCTACGCGACAGACTAGTAAGATAGAGGGTGTTCCATTTAAAATAAGTAAGTTATTACAGCTTGAATTTGTTAATGGAACAATCTCATATTTTGACCACCCTGTAAGAAACTTTGCTGCAATAAGCATATGTTTAAGTATGCTAAATAGTCTATTATTAAGATCCAAGAAATAATTTGTTACCGATTCTTAGATTCGTAGATATTTATTTTTTTCTAAAACCTTACATTTTTATAAAAATCGAAATAAATCAAAACACCCTGTATTTAGGTATAGGGAACCATTATGAAAGTATAGCTTATTTTTTAAGGTAAATTCAATACTGTCATCAGATATAGGGCATTCCATAAGAAAAAATAAAACTTTGATATACCACTCTTTTTGGAGCACCCTGTATAATTCACATTATTTTTAGATTGTAGTATTAATGGCCCTGTATATTTCTGTGAAGAAATTTTTTTTAATATTAAGTGGTTCTCCGTACAGACACCGAGGCGAATAAGATGAACCACCCTGTATATTCTTCTTTTATTTTGCTTAGAAATATGTTATCCCACACTATGCCGTTCAGTAAGGATATGCCTTTCCTTCCCTGTATATTTCGTTCCTTAATAGCTGCAACTAATTTTCCGTCGTGAGTGATCTTTACTCCCAGGTATTTGTAGTCTTCCAGTAATTAATGATCATCCACTAAAATATTGAAGAAGTTACCGCAATGTAATTACATCGAACAGATGAAAAATAAGCTGAAAAGAAACATCGCCGCTATTTGAAAGAAAAGAAAGCTATAGGGAGGGAGTCGTCGTCAGGATGAAAAAGATGCTGAATAGAAGCGTTATCTAGAAGAAAGGCTGAAGAGAGACATGGTCAGGAAAAAAAAGTTGCTGACGAAAAACAGTACAACTATCAAAAACGTCAACAAGAAGCTTCAAAAAGACGTCGTCAGAAAGACAGAGAGTTTCTCATGAGTCTTATATAAAAAACAGTTGAGGCCTCAGAGGTAAATAAATAAGGTGAAAAAAGAAATCGAAGAGACAAAAGAAAACATGATTAAAGAAGTTAAAGTAACAAAAGGTCTAGTGGAGAAAAGACATGATGAGGTAACCAAAACTCTTGAAAATATCCACCTAGAATTTGACACCGTTTCATCCTCAGTCCAGGACCATCAGTAGCTACCTGTCCCTTTTGTAATAAAAAGCAGAGACAGGGACAAAGTGGTGCCTCTATTTCTGCTAGCCTACTGAAGCTCCCAACATAAAGCAACTGGTTACAGTCGAACAATGCTATTGACTGGTCGAGAGATGAATCTTCCCATCGACCTCCTACGTGGCAACCTACCAGATCGAGATGCAGACCAAAAGACACGCCTCGAGTATGGCAGCGGCCTAAACGATCTACTGGTTAAGGTCCACGATTTTACCAGGAATAAGCTGCAACTAACTAGTGAGCGGATGAAATTTAGGTAGATGAAGGTGATCCACTCTGGCTCTATCAGTCAACCATAGTAATACGAAATTCAACAACCTACGAAGACACGCAATAAGTGTACTATATTCCACGAAAATACATTATACAACAATGGTCCAGCCGCAAGGAGATATTTTGAGACTGAGACCTCACATGTAGCATGTAGATTATTTTATTGACTAATAAAAGTACTTAATATTCTAAAATATTTGACTTACTATGAAGAATATCCAGCACGCAGTCGTTGATAAATGGGGTAATTTTCACTGTCTGCTCCCCTTCAAGTTTGCTTACAAATCTGCTAGAGCATTCTGTGAATAGATCTACAAACTTCTCCAAAATATTCATGTGGAAATAGGGCTGTATCATCTTCCTATTCTTTTTCCACTTATATCCTGAAATAAATATATATAAATGTGTTCGTTTTAAATTTAAATTAAACAGTAAATATCTTATATTGATAATAAACTATTTTTAATAGGAATAAGCCACAATTTTATCAAAAAAAATGATTTCATTAACGTTTCGAAGCCCAAATCGGGTTTCGTTGTCAAAATACAAAATACTAAAATAAACAAAAATGTTGCTGCTAAGTAAAAAAATTCTTACAGCCACTAGCGCTCAAGGGAGTAGAAATCCCATTCACAAGTCAGGCCAAGTACTTTGGTGTAATATTCGACCAGAGGCTGACATGGAATGCACACATCTCAGTGGCCTTCTGTGTCACTCAAAAAGTCACACAGAAGGCCATTATGGCCCTGAACAGATGTAGACGAATGTGTGATAAGAATTGGGGGTTAAATCCTAAAATAAACCTCTGGTTATACACAAGGGTTATAAGGCCCATGATAACTTACGGTTCAGTGGCGTGATGGAAGAAAATGCAACAGTCCGGGGCGATTCGATTGCTCAGTAGCACACAAAGGCTTGCATGCTTGAGTGTTACAGGAGCCATGAGAACAGCCCCAAGGGACGCGCTACAAGTTCTTCTAAACCTACCACCTCTGCATATATTCATACAGAGTGAAGCCAGATCAACAATACATCGGTTGATCCAGGGCCAAGCTCCAATAAGTATGATGCAGGGAGCTGAAAACTTAAGGCTATACCAGGACATAAAGGCAGACCTCGTTCTAGAAATACCTGTAGACCGAATGGTTACGAGGTATAGCTTTAACAAAAATTTTCAAATCACAATACCAAAAAGAGAGGACTGGGAAACTGGTCCGCCGATATCAGCAAACTCAATATGGTATACGGACGGCTCCAAAACCGATATAGTTACAGGGGCTGGAATATATGGCATAAAACCAAGGACGGAAATCCGGGTATATCTAGGAACATATGCGACCGTATTTCGAGCCGAAGTAGCTGCTATACAAAGGTGCGCTATGGAATTAATCAGCCGAAATCTAGATAACGACTCCATCGTTATCTATTCGGATAGTCAAGCGGCTCTAAAGGCTCTCAGCTCGGTGCACGTCGATTCATGGCTGATATGGAACTGATTGAATGTCCTCTCTCAGGTGGAAAGTCGAAATAGGTTAACACTTGCCTGGGTGCCGGGACATAAGGGTGATCGTGGCAACGAGAAGGCCGATGAATTGGCCCGAGAAGGCGCATCTACGCCACTGGTTGGTCCGGAACCATTCTTTGGAATCGCAAATACGATAAAAAGAGCAGATATACACAAATGGGTGCAACAAAAGTCTCTTGAATGGTGGAACAACTCCCCAGGATAGAGGCATGCCAAACAGTTCATCAAAGGACATTCGGATAAACTTACAGCAGACTTACTTTCGCGCAGTCGCAGCACTGTCAGAATGATAGTGGGTCTGCTGACTGGACACTGTAGACTCAATAGACACTTGAGTCTCATAGGCCTGACAAAAGAGGACACCTGTCGGTTCTGTCTGGAAGAAGAGGAAACCGCTCTACACGTTCTGTGTCATTCCGAAGGTCTCGCACGAGTGTGGTTTCTAGAACTCGGGGAGGAAAAACCGGAAGCGCCAGGCTACATGAAAAGGCCACTATCAAGGCTGTTGAGCCTCAATAAGAGGACCAAGCTAGATGAAGTGCTTTAAAAGAAGGGGGAAACACAATAGATCTGCAAAGGTCGCAGTGTATCAGGCTCTATTGGCCGCCCCATTTTCTACATTCTATATTCTACATCTCATTACTCTTTCCTAATATAATCATCATAAAAGTTGAAATACACAATAAGGCCCTCAGTCCCCGACTAATTTTTCATAGAATCAGGGGTTCCTAAGAATCTCCGGGAGGAATTTAAAAATTGACACGTGGAACATAACAAGTCTTTTTCAAGCTGGTAAATTACATAATTTAGAAAAAACAGGCCAGTCTGAAAATAAATATTCTAAGAATTAGTGAGGTCAGTTGCCTTCGTCCTCTTAAAGTGCCGTCTTTCAGTCGGAGGTTAAATATCATCATAACTATCTATTACTATATATATTATACACATTATGGTGCAGCCCAGATGGACGAACAAGGTATCAAATAGACTACATCCTAATAAGATCAAGATGGAAGTCGTCGTCCATCAACTGTAAAACATATCCTGGCTCAGACTGTGGAAGCGATCATCAACTCCTGGTTTTGAACGTTAGACTTTGTTTTAAACCTTTTAAACCTGTTTTTGTTTTAAATTTGTAGATAGTGAACCTGAGAGCACTTGGATCTATCTCAAAGATAAGGTAATCGAGGCTGACAGAGACTGTGAGGCAGCGGTTTCCACTGGTCGTAAGCCATGTATATCTGATAATACGTGGACTGTGATTCAACGCAGAAAAGAACATAAAACTAGATACGGAACAAACGATGAATACAGAGCGTTATTGAGAGAAATCAGAAAACAGTGCCGCAAAGATAACGCTGATTACATCTCTCAAATATGCAGAGATATAAATAGAGGAACATGGCTGTCTAAATGAACCGAGGGACTTATTCCAGAAGATCAAACTCCTTACCAGAGAAGTTAAACCTCAAACGTGGTCTGTAATAGATAAGGAAGGTAATTTAAAGACCGATACTGATGAAATATTGGAAACATGGCGAAACTACTGTGGCGAGCTATATAATAATAACGAGGTATCAGCAGAAAATCAGTGGCATTCTGACTACCCTAGAGAACCTACTGTCTTACTCGCTGAAGTCAAAGATGCAATTAAATTAAATCACTAAATAGAAATAAATCCCCAGTCATTGATTCAATACCATGTGAAATACTACAGTTACTAGGTGACAAAGGATTACATATCATCCATTATATCTGTGTCGCTGTTTGGAATTCAGGAAAATGGCCATCTGATTGGTGTACCTCAATTTATATCCCACTACACAAAAAAGGAACTACTACCAGATGTGAAAACTACCACACACCGTCACTAATAACTCATGCTAGTAAAATCTTGTTGCATATCATCAAAAACAGATTAAAAACCTATTTACATTACCAAATAACTCAGGAACAAGCGGGGTTTGTAAAGGATAAAGGTACAAGGGAACAAATCCTGAACCTGAGACAACTCATTGAAAAGTCTAGAGAATTTCAACTACCTATGATTATAAGCTTCGTTGACTACCAAAAGGCATTTGATTGTGTAAGCTGGATAAATCTGTGGTCAATTTTAATAGAAATGGGCACACCAATGCACCTGGTGATACTTATTAAAAATCTCTACCAGTCTAATATAACGAGAGTATGACTAGATCAGAAGTTCTCAAACCAATTCAAGACCGAGAGAGGTGTTAGACAAGGATGCGTGTTGTCACCTGACTTATTTAACATTTATGGTGAAAATGTCATGAGGATGGTTTTAGAAGGATGGGCCGGTGGAGTAACAGTAGCTGGTAGGAAAATCTCCAATTTAAGATTTGCTGATGACACTACATTTATAGCAGCAAATGAGCATGAAATGTTTGATCTTCTGCGAAAAGTTGAGTACGAAAGCAATAAAGTTGGTCTGAAAATCAATAAAGCTAAGAAAAAATAATGGTGGTCGACAGATTCGACACTACTCAACTGACTAACATGTTACAGGAATACCAGATAGTAAACACCTTTATCTATCTCGGGTCTAGTAAAACTAACGATGGTAACTGTGAAGCAGAAGTTCGGAGACGTATTGGTGTGGCAAAAAATGCGATGAGTCACCTAACTAAAGTTTGGAAATACAGATCTATCTCTCAAAATATCAAGATGAGACTGGTAAATGCTCTTGTATTCTCAATATTTCCATACGGAGCAGAGACTTGGACCCTTCGCGCATTCGAGCGCCAAAAAATTGATGCCTTTGAGATGTGGTGCTGGAGAAGAATGCTGCGCATACCTTGGACAGCTCATAGGACAAACGTTTCCATTCTAAACCAACTCAATATTAAAAAAGGCTGTCCACAATATGTTGCAACGAATTCTGCAATTCTTTGGTCACATAGTTCGCAGAGGTGACGACAGTTTGGAGAGATTAATTGTTTCTGGAAACGTTCCGGGGAGAAGCTCAAGAGGACGATCACCAACTAGATGGTCTGACCAAATAAAACATTCAGCTGGAAACTCATTCTGCGAAGCTCTTAGAGCAGCTGAAGATAGGGACCAATGGAGAAACATTGTTAGGAATATTGGAAGAAATTACGATCCTCAGTAATGGGGAAACTACAAGAGAGAGAGATCTATTACCATATCTACCGCTGCTGCTCTGAAAAGATCTATGGAACTGCAATTAATTCAGTGCCTTAAATTTTTCAACCATGATACTCTCCTTCTTCCTATACTCCTTTCTCCTCTTATTGTTTCCTGTATTATCTGGAAAAATTATCAGTTCTAACATTTTATATATGTCCCTTCATTACAGATAGGTACATTATCTCTGAGGGAGCCAGAAAAAAAATTGGAGTGGTATACCATAAAATAGGAGGAACTCAAAAAGAATTGAGTGGAGTGATTTTAGATGGCAATTGATTGGATCCCCCATCGCATCCCCCATTTGGATGGGCAAAATCACTAATGCTAGTACATATTATAACTGTCTGAAACTTACCGTTGTTTGTTATCAGACCTTCTCCTATAAAATTGTGGAATGCCCTATAGAAGAGACTCTTCTCATTGTTTTTGTTCGTCGAAAGAATCTGCTTTAAGTGTCTCGGTTCAGTGATGAAGATAGCAGGTAAAATGGAACACCAAACCCTGAAAAATTTACCATACATGTTGGGGGCATGGTTGCCCAGATATATTAGTTCTGCAAAAAAAAAGAAAAATATGAGTAAATTTGATATAGCAAATATACAGGGCGTCCCGAAAAGATTGGTCATAAATTATACCTCAGATTTTGGGGTCAAAAATAGGTTGATTGAACCTCACTTACCTATATACAATAGTGCACACAAAAAAAGTTACAGCCCTTTGAAGTTACAAAATGAAAATCAATTTTTTTCATATATCGAAAACTCTTAGAGATTTTTCATTGAAAATGGACATGTGGCATTCTTATGGTAGCAGAATCTTAAATAAAAATTAAAGTAAAATTTGTGTACCCCATAAAAATTTTATGGGGGTTTTGTTCCCTTAAACCCCCCCAAACTTTTGTGTACGCTCCAATTTAATTATTATTGTGGCACCATTAGTTAAACACACTGTTTTTAAAACATTTTTGCCTCTTAGGACTTTCTCGATAAGCCAGTGTTTATCGAGATATTTTGAATATTTATCGAATCCACCACATATTTGTATATGGTTAATGACGATTATAGAGACCTGGTAATAATATGAAAATTTATTTATAAGTCACATTTTTAGGTATATTTTGAAAAAGAAGCGACATCTCGATAAAAGGTGACTTATCAAAAAAAGACTAAGAGGCAAAAAGTTTTAAAAACAATGTGTTTAGCTAATGGTACCACAATAATAGTTTAATTGGAACGTACACAAACATTTGGGGGGTTTAAAGAACAAAGCTTTCATAAAAATTGTATGTAAATATATTAAAATAGAAGCTGCATCTCGATAAAAACTCGCTTATCGAAAAAATACTAAGAGGCAAAAAAGTTTTAAAAACGTTTTGTTTAACTAATGGTACCACAATAATGCATTAATTGGAACGAACACAAAATTTTGGGGGGGTTTAAGGGATCAAAACCCCCATAAAATTTTTATAGGGTGGACAAATCTCACTATAATTTTGTTTTAAGATGATCCTGCCATAAGAATGATACATGTCTATTTTCCATAAAAAATCTTTAATAGTTTTCGATATATTGAAAAAAATCGATTTTCATTTTGTAACTTCAATGTGCTATAACTTTTTTTGTGAGCACATTTGTACTAAGGTAAGTTAGGTTCAATCGAACTATTTTTGACTCCAGAATGTGTGGTGTAATTTATGACCAATCTTTTCGGGACACCCTGTAGATATATATACTATACTATAGCAAATATAGATACATCATGGTAAAGAGCAGTAACGATTGCCAACACTAGGATTAGGCGCAGATAAAATGATTATAAATCTTCTAGAATCTAGAATACCGTAAGTGATACAGTACAGACTCCTTTAATGGTTTAACAGGGAATACTGTCTAATATGGCTTAACATAGACCGAAACATTTCTTTCGTCATACAGTCTGTTATGCTCTATTTTTACTTGGACAATTTAATTTAATTTAATTTCATAAATCGCCCAATTTCAATGACGGTGTTAAGGTTTTTGTTCACCAATCTTTGTGCAGTTGGATCTTTATTTTTTTGTGTGGTGTTTTGTACTTCTGATAATTTTTAGAGATAGTTTTTACATAATTCTTTACACTTTTACTACATGACATACAAAAACAAATTAATAATAATTGTATCAACAATTGTTATTAGTTGTAATTCCTAGGAATGTAAGGAGGGTATTGCCCAGATGACCTTCTTTATAATATTAAAACCGGATCGTGAAGTGGTTTATGCGCAGTTATTTTGATATAATATAACCAGAAACTGTAGTAATATGTTCTAAACTTTTTAACATAATAATGTAAATATGTTATTTTTTGGATTCTGACGCAAATAAACCTAATGCAATTTATAAATTAGTAATTTAAGAAATCTTAGACGCCTGTCCACTTACAAAGTATATCGTTATCCTTATAGGTATTCTTCGAGGTATTATTGAATAATTTAATCAATTTAGAGCAGAGACCACAAAGCAAGCAGCAAAAGCAGCAAAAGTAAGTGGTTGTCTCCGAGAAACCTTATGGAGAAACAAATATCTAACCACGGAAAGCAAAATAAAAGTATACAAGACAACAGTAAAACCAATCCTAACATAAGCAGCGGAGACAAGGACCGCTACAAGAAAGACGAAACAACAAGTCAACAACATCAGTATTAAGATCAATAGTGGGTTTATCATTCAGAGACAGACAAAGCAACCGAAGTATACGCGAACAATGAAAAATTCAAAATATTAACAGGTGGATAAAAACAAGAAAGAAAACTGAAACGAACATGTAAACCGAATGGAACCAGATATATTAGCGAACATCTGTAAAAACAACAATCCGTATAGCAGAAGACTCGTTGAAATGCCGCCCAAAAGGTGGAAGACAATGTACTGTCAACAACAACTGGAACAGAATGAGAGGCAGACAAACAGGAGTAATCCCAGTCGCACGAAGAAGAAAAAGAAGAACAAATTCAGCACATTATAGAAAATAAAAGAGTTTCCCATAAATGTGTCCAACTTCAGTAAACACGCTGTAAAATATAACCCTACATAAATATAAACATTCATAAACATATGTCTACAATTCAGTAGACAGCTCAAATAAAAAAATAGTGAGTTGCCATTTAACATTACCTACATTTACTCTGGGCTAATTAGAAAATTACAAGGAACAGTTATTTACCAACAATTTTATTGCTGGAATCGAATCTTATGATTGTATATATGTAATAGTAATAATATAGGTATGCAAAGTCCGCAGATAGTGTGCTACTTTTTTTATAAACAAAATGGCTCCCGAAAATCAGGTTTTTTCAATTTTTGCTCTATAACTCCAAAGATTTTAACTTTACACCAAAAACACCCAAATAAAAATTCACCGTAATTAAATTCTACGTAGAGACGTGTTTTTCCCGATTTACTTCGACGAAAATTTTCCCCGGAAGATGCGGGTTTTTCCAACAAAATCTTTAATTTTCAACTAAAATTTTAGATAAGTAATTGTCTATCAGTAATTAATTGGTACCAATTGATGCCAAAATGAGAGAGCATAGGTTAAGATGGTTTGGTCCTATTCAACGTCGAGACGTTAATCGCCCAATACGAAGAATACTTGAAGTGCAGATTCCTGGAAGGAGTAGGAGAGGAAGACCAAAGAAGACCTGGGGGGAGATGATAAGGCAGGACATGTTGGTAAAGTGGATCGACATTGATATGGCCCAAGATAGACTTGTGTGGAGAAATACAATTAGAGAAGCCGACCCCGCATAGGTATAAGGCAAATAGTCCAGAGAAATAAGGTTTTTCTCGTGACACATCCCCCTCCAGGCCGAAACCAAATTTTTTGAGTAGTATGGACATCTATATTATTAACCTATATGTTTCCTGCAGTCGATTTTGATGATATACATAGTTATAAACAAATGAAGATCGAAAACGGTAAATTATCGCTTTTTCGTCTATTACCAAAAAGTTAAGCACTTTAAACAAATTTGAGAGTAAGAAACTCATAAATCGTATAAAAAACTTCAATATGGCATTCGCTGAATATGTCCAACCTTATTGGTTGCTTAGAAAATTGCAAAGTAAATCATAAATATTGAGTTTTTATAAATATTCGTAACTTAGGTAAAAATTAACTTAGAATCTTCTTATTACACGGAATGCCGAGACTTCTTGTACTTAAATTATATTTTACATTTCAAAGCAATTGGTCAAATAGTTTAGAAGTTATTTAATTTATTTTTCCCAAATTCATTTTTTTTTGCAACACTATAAGTCAGAAAATTATGAGGTTACAATAATATTTCTGACAGTTTATGAAAGAAGAACATTTATACTATTACCTTAATCAAAAATAAATGACAAAAAATAATTTTAAGCAGTGTAAAATTATTTTGCAAAAACATGTTCATTCTTTGCTTACTTGTAAACAATTAGAATAACTTTTTAACCGTTACCCGTAGAAAAATTATTTTTCCACCTACCTCTACCGAAAGTATACTTTTCCGGACCTGATTGTAGGGAGCAAAGTTGTACTTTTCCTCCCTAGGGAGGAAAATATTTTTCCTCCCTAGGGAGGAAAAGTAAAAGTGACGTCTTGGTATTTCATTCATGAAATATAACTTATTGACGCCCTGTACAATATCTATTTTCTCTTACGTAAGTATCTATATATTTTAACGTTTATTTAAAAACACTCTGTATTTTGCAGAATGGTAAAAAACAGTAAATTGTTAATCTGATTTAACAATGTTTACATTAATAATTTGACTTATATTTGACAGTTGACAGTTATATTGTACCTACTTGTTAGTTTTAGTTCTAATAAATTTTGTTGGTTAGTTACATAAATAAATTAAGTAAAAATGAAAAAATGACTTGTTATTTGAGGAAGGTGGAAAAACCATATGTATAACATGGGAGTAAAGTGCCTTTTCCTCCCTTGAATGATTACTGCCCTCCGCTACGCGTCGGGCAGTAAACTTCATTCTCGGGAGGAAAAGTAGCACTTTCCTCCCTTGTTATACAAATAGCTATTTTCATATTTAGAAAGACTGAATTTTTATACACATTTAGAAAGAAAAACAACTGTTCTAGGACATTTAGGGACAAAGTTAGCCCCCCCCCCCCCCATTTTTTTAATTCACATGTTTTTGTAAAATTATTTTGCAATATCTATAATTATTTTTTGTCATTTTTTTAAATTAAATTAGTACTGTAAATTTTCTTCTTTCATAAACTATCCAAAATATTACTGTAACTTCATCATTTTCTGACTTACAGTGTTGCAAAAAAAATTAATTTTGGATAAACAAATTAAATAACTTTTAAACTATTTGACCAATTGCTTTGGAATTTAGGGTATAATTTAAGCACCATAAGTCTCAGCATTCCATGTAATAAGAAGGTTCTAAGTTAATTTTTACATAAGTTATAAATATTTATAAAAACTCAAAATTTATTATTTATTTGGCAATTTTCTAAGTAACCAATAAGGATAGACATATTCAGCGAACGCCATATTGAATTTTTTATACGGTTTATGAGTCTATTACTCTCAAATTTGTTTAAAATACTTAACTTTTTGCTTATAGACGAAAAAAGCGAAAATTTACCGTTTTTTGATCTTCATTTGTTTATAACTATGTATATCATCAAAATCGGCTGCAGGAAACATATAGGTTATTATTATAGATGACCATATTACTCGAAAAATTTGGTTTCAGCCTGGAGGGGGATGTGTCATTAACATGATATGTTTTTCCTTATTTCTCTGAACTAAAAGAGAATGATGATGATGATGATGAATTGTCTATCAGTAATTAAATAACTTGGTAATATAAAAGCTCTTTTCGTATAGATTATAATTCCAGAAGACGATGAAAATTGAATGAACAGTTTAGCAACAATTGAATTGTTAATTAAAAATTTACGGTCACTATAATAACCACAATAATTATGATACGTAAGAATAACTATGATTTTTGTATAAGTAGATACTGTAGCTATCTAATGTACTTTACAGAATTGAAATTGGATCATTTAAGCGGCCTCAGGAATATTTTAAAATTATAAACAATATTTTGGCTTATAAACAAATAGAATATCGTGGAAAATTTTAAACTAAATTAAATCATGAAAGCGGTATTGAAAAAAAAAGCGGCAGGTCTCTTCTTTTAAAAGAAAAAACGTTTAATTATGGTGAGTGGTTCCTGAGATACAACCGGTCAAAGTTGACCGGCATTTACGGCAAAGATATAAACAATAGGATCATAATTTTCTAACCATCGCCTTTTTATTTTTATCCTCTTTCTGCACACCAATTTTCATATCTTTAGAATACTCATAACATATATTATTATAATGAAAACTATCGATATTACGAGTGAAAATTGACAAAAATAGCAAAATTCCAATCAAAAATTAGGTTGGAGAAAATGTTATCTCGAAGTTTAAAATCGGTATACGTTAATAAAATGGATTTTCTCGACATCCCATGGAGCAATCTTCTTCATTCTTTTTTTGTTCCCAAGTAACTCGAGTAGAGCCATATAAATAAAGTATTATCAAATGTCAGACTTGCTTTTATTTTGTTATAATAGATTAATTTATTTATATGAAAAGAAAACTACATATTTTTTCCAGTGGTAGACTTTTTTTTAGATAAACTTACTACAAGTGTACCTTTTAACGTTAAAAACACAAATATTCTTATTTGAAAGATGTATAATTATTTAAACAATCTTTATTTAAACAAATTAAAAAAAATTATAATAAATAAATAAATTTATTATAACAAAAAAAAGCAATTTTGACATTTAATAATGCATTAGTTAGATGGTTCTACTCGAGTAACTTGGGAACAAAAAAAGAATGAGGAAAATTGCTCCATGGGAAGCCGAGAAAATGCATTTTTTTAACGTATTCCGATTTTGAACTTTGAGATTACATTTTCTACAACCTAATTTTTGATTGAAATTTTGCTATTTTTGGTAATTTTCACTCGTAATATCGATAGTTTTTATTATAATAATATATGTTATGAGTACTTTAAAGATATGAAAATTGGAGTGGAGAAAGAGGACCAAAATAGAAAGGTGATGGTTAAAAAATTATGATCCTATTGTTTATATCTTTGCCGTAAATTCCAGTCAAATTTGACCGGTTGTATCTCAGGAAGCACTTATCACAATTAAACGTTTTTTCTTTTAAAAGAAGTGTCCTTCCGCTTTTTTTCCAATGCTCTTTTCATGATTTAATTTAAATTTAATATTGCCCGAGATATTATATTTGTTTATATGCCAAAAAATTGTTTATAATTTTAAAATATTCCTGAGGTCGCCTAAATATTCCAATTTGAATTCTGTAAAGTACGTTAGATAGGTACAGCGTCTTTTTATACAAAAATCATAGTTATTCTTATGTATCATAATTTTTGTGTTTATTATAGCGACCGTAAATTCTTAATTTACAATTCAATTGTTGCTAAAATGTTCATTCATTTTTTATCGACTTCTGGAATTACAATCTATATAAAAAGTGCTTTTATGTTACCAAGGTATTTAATTATTGATAAACAATTACTTATCTAAAATTTTAGTTGAAAATTAAAGATTTTGTTGGGAAAACCCGCATTTTCCGGGGAAAATTTTCGTCCCAGTAAATTGGAAAAAACACCTCTCCATGCAGAATTTAATTACGGTGAATTTTTACTTTTATTTTTGGTGTAAAATTAAAATATTTGGAGTTATAGAGCAAAAATTAAAAAAAAACACGATTTTCGGGCGCCATTTTGTTTATAAAAAAAGTAGCACATTATCTGCGGACTTTGCATACCTATATTATTATATATATAATCGTATCCCTTCTACCATACAATGGTGTAGGGTTGAGCCTAACCTATGTTATTAATATATACAATCATAAAATTCGATTCCAGCAATAAAATTGCTGGTAAATAATTTTTGCCAAAAATGACCTATTCTCCGATAATCTGCCCAGATTAATTAGCATTAACAAATAAAATTTATTTGACATTTTAGTTCATTTGACGTTTATTGTCAAATTAAACAAATACTTGCATCTCGGGACAGCAATTTAGGGTCCTGGTCACAAAAGCGTTTATAGCCTATGTCAGTCGAAGTTACGCGCTGGTTTGAAATAATATGAAATTTTCATTTGTATTTTTACGAACATTTAGGTTTAATGCGTTTGTAGCAGTGTTTCCATTGTACAATTATTATCTTGATCTCTAAGATGGCTAAAAGATCCTAAATTGCTGTCCCGAGATGCAAGTTGACTTTGAGGTCGGTTATCTCGAAGATGGTTTGAGATATCGAAATGCCGTTTTCAGATTTGTATTCAGGAGACAAAACATAGGCCTCATCGGTAGATCGGATCCAAGTATTACAGGAGCGGCGAAGCACGAACAAACGAATAAACTTTTCTAATTTATAAACGAAAACAAAATTTTCGTTGAAAATATGGACAGTACATGGCACTACATTTTAATTTCATTGCATTGTATACATCAATCAAGTAATACGCAGTAACGGTATCAAAGTAGTATCAGATCATAAAAAATGCAATTTTGTTGCACTAATGATACACTTATTATGTTAATAAATAAATTTTTTCTAGAACAAAATTCGCCATCGTTAAATATAATTTAAATATAGGCGTAATTTATTATGGCTAAAATATAATTTTCTGCATAAAACTACAAAAACTTCAACAATTAATCATTTCTGGTTTGCTCTGTGCTACAAATTAAACTGTTGGTAGTTAGATTGATCGGTATAATAAGCAGTTCCGAGAAAAATGGCCTTCAAATGTACATAATGATATGGCAAATGAGTACCTATTTTTGCTAATTAATTGGTAATAGGCAAAAGATTTTTTTTAAATAAAACATTTTACTTTACTAACTAAATATAATGGTTTTTGTTTTTGTCAGCACCTGAAGTTACGACAAACGAAACGACAAAGAAATAAATAACAAGGAGGGAGAGGTACAGGAAGCATTAAGGAAATTAAAAAAAAATAGAAAATCACCAGCAGAGGGCAGAATATCAAACGAACTCCTAAAGTACGGAGGACAAGATCTGATCAAACAACTATTAAAACTTATCCAGAAAATAATAGAAATAAAAACAGAATACTACAAAAATGAAGATAAAGCATCCTAATAAACTACTCGTCAAAAGTTAAGGATATAGAAAATTATACTCATTTTCATAGTTGATTTTTTCGTGAACATATTAACGGATTCCGCTATTTTTTTATTATTTCAGATTTTTCTTTAATATTTACACAATTGTGTAAAGGTTTACTCAAACTTCTTTTTTCTACTTAGCTACACCGGGTGGACGAAAAGAAATGTTTTTCTTACGTTAAGTTTGGGACACCCTGTAGGGAGGACGAGGTACAAATGTTAGTATACATCGGAATCGTATTGTAGTCTTATGTTTTGTGAACATTTTGTTTTTTGAATGACCCTGATGTCTGATAGGTGGTTTTATTTTTTAACATTTTTAACATTTTAACAAAAAATAACAGTTACCAAAACTTTAAAAACAGAAAGGCACATAAGGTAAACAGTTCTTATCGAAACATATAAGAGTTATTTGTCGACCAGGTAAGCGGTATGCACAGCGTAACATAAGAGTGACAAGATTATTTAATGGAGGCTCTCTGATTTTTGGGGTGGAATTTCCTTCAGAATAAGTACGAATTTGGTGTCTACGTGGAGGCGCTTTAAGTAGCCAGAGTTAAATTTTTCAGATTTTTGAAGTTATACTTCTTTAGGCGCGATTGAGAGTAAAATTTCATAATACTGCGCGCATGCGCACACAGACAGTATGGCGTTTAGTGGCTAAATCTTTCTAGTTATGTATAAATATACCAGTGCAAGAAAAGGTGTGAAAAGAATATATTAGTGTTTTTAGTAAATATATTTATTATAATTTTTGTGTCTTTGGATTTGTCTTCTTCAGGAGTAAGATGAGTATTATTAAAACATTTTATTGTATATTTATTATACTTCACCTTCCAGTCTGTTTGTTACCGTGAATTGTCATTAGGTACGTCCGAACCGATACAGACAGTCCTCGTAGCGTATTTGCTATAGCATTCGGCCAGAGATCGAGAGGTCTTGAGTTCGAATCCAGTGCAATCCTATACTTTTTTATTTTTTTGAAAGCGGTAAGCACAAAATTAGTTTGGTCACCTGCCAGGTTTAACCAGTTATTTTCAGAAATAGAGACTTTGTCACAATACCCCTAAAACCGAAGTAACCTGCTTCCACCTGAACAATAATTGCGTCAAGAATAGTTAACATTCACTTATACACACGACTCAACCATAATAAATATTAAGCCTTAGAGAACATTTAAGTATAGTTGCGGAGAAGCTAAAAACTAGAAATAACATCATTCAGAAGCTTTGCAGCATAACATGGCACATCGGCATCCACACTCAGGTCTAGCTCTTGTTTATTCTGTAGCTGAATATTGCTCACCAATATGGATCAGCAGTACTCACGTTCAAAAGATTGATGTCCAGTTAAACAAAACTATGAGAATGATCGCTGGAATAATCAAATCCACACTAACCCATTGGATAGCAGTGCTAAGCGACATTCCAACACCACACCTTTAGCAGAACTCAATCTGCTCAATGAGCTGAACTCAATCTGCTAACCAAAGATTCATAACTATATCTCAGATGTATAATAACCAAATGTCGACTTGACTCCAGAAAATCTCCCATACAGACCGCAGAATCGGCCGCAGCCACCGGGTTCAACATGATCACCGAATGAATGGATACATCGATGGTCGAAAGTTCAACCAAATACAATTATATCTTGCATCACGTAGACACCTTCTAAGTTTGACCTACCATGTAAGACCTGGTGCTCACTTCCATGACTGTCAACATGGTCTACGTGAGTATATGTTGCATAGATGAGGTAAACTACCATCACCGACATGAGGCTGCGGCAAGGTCCAATCTATCAAGCACATAACGGAGGAGTGCCACCAGCGAGCCTATGAGGGCAGTTCTCAAGATTTCTTATTGGCGACGCCTGGGTCGATTAACTACATAAAAAATCTCAACGTTGTTTGTTTATAAATTATGGTAGGGTAGCCCAAGCGGGGATTTTTGCAGTAACTCGAGCGCGTCAGATTATCACTTGGGGAAAAACCTTGTAACCTGTAAATGTACCCCTACCATATATTGGATCTTAATACAGGGGAGTTAATTAACATAAGGTAAGTTAGGTACATGCAAAACAGTGTATATTTCAAAAATTTGTCGATTTGGGCGAGTCACAAATTTTCACAAAAAAAAAAGAATGTGTGTGTACTTTGTACGCACGTAAGAAGTTATACTTCTATTATATGATTTAAACGAAATTAATATACTTTTTATTTATATTTTATTTAAATATTAAACTAATTTATACTTACTACTTCTCAAACATTTTTATTAAAACAGTGCCAAAAATTAAAATAATAAAAGAATAAAACACACACAAACACATTAAAAATGCCATAAATGATCTCTGAACATTAATTGTCGGAAAATTTTTTAACTAAATACGTATTTTCTGAAAATAAAATTATATAATAAATAAACTTACAATCATAAAATGTATAAAAAAAATAAAAAAATAAAAGTTTTTATTGGGATTCGAACCAGCTATCAGCGCGGTTGGTATATTGGGGTTCATTCGCCTTAAACTCTTCGCCACGGAGGTAATGTGTCATGTGCGAAGATCGACTAACTAAGCGGATTAAGCTTTTGACATTTTTGAATTAAATTAAATTATTTTGATTTTGAATTGAAATAATTTAGAATTGAAAAAATACAACAAAACATAGAGTAAGAAAACAATATAGGTATTAGGTGAACATTGATAGAAATTTTGATGGTAATCAAATTATGTAAATAAAAGTATTACATACTATGTATTTTGGTAGGTTCAAATAGGTAGGTACCTATGATACATTTACAATTACATATTACGTACCTGTTGCTTTTAAAAACTATTTAAATGTCACTACAATTATAAACGTTTTTGTTTCTGTCCTCACAACAATAAAACTAATATATTATACATTTGTTTACCTTCATATTGAACAATTATTTATTATTGACAGATCATTTCAACGCCCAATCAGAGCCCGTATAACGACTAATACCATACTGTCGGTGTGCGCATGCGCGCAGATCAATATAAATTCACCCTCAATCTCAATCGCGCCTAAAGAAGTATAACTTCAAAAAGCGAATATTTCGCGCAATGAACGTCAGATAGAAAAACTAAAAAATACGTGTTCATTTTCAAAAATATATCGAATGATACCAAACACAAACCCCTACGGAAAGGGGTGGGGGTAAATTTAAAATTTTAATTACGAATCCCGCGATATTTTGCGAAATGAGCATCGGGTCGAAAAACTGAAAAATACACGTATTCAGTATTTTTTTAAAATCTATGGAATTACACCAAACACGACACCCATGGAGATGGGGTGGGGGTTACTTTAAAATCTTAAATAGGAGCCCCCATTTTTTATTGCAGATTTGTAATCCTTACGTAAAAATAAATAACTTTAATTCGAGACATTTTTCGAATTATGGATAGATGGCGCTAGAATCGGAAAAAACGATTGTTGGAAATGGAAAATTAAATTAAAAAATGGAAAGTCTCCCACTTTATGGGAAACTTAAATTTTTTTTGGTTTTAGGACCTACTGTTCACAACCCAATACGTCCCAATAACACTCGAGTAACTGCAAATTTAGCATAATTTCCTCCCCTACTATTAGATATGATTAAGTATTTTTATATAGAGTCAATTTTAATTTAATTTGTTTATTGTTTATTGCAATCTTACAAATATGTCGAAATTGCATACGCTAAATAATAGATAACGTAAGTCATCATCTGTAGAACATTTTTTTGTTTATTGTTTTTAAAGAACACAAGTATAAAATAAACTTAACTCACCTGTGTGATTTTTTAAAATAAGAACGTTGCCCAATATGGGTAAAGCTGTGGGTCCTGGCAACTTCCAAGCCAAAATCACAGTTCTCATATAATTCTTTAATGTTCTAAATATGGTTAATAATACTGTTAAGATGTATCCTAAATAGTAGTCCATGTTCCTGCAAAATAAAAAGAAATTATAAGCTATGTTTTAAAATACTTACAATAAACGAAAGAAGCAGCATGGCTTGAACTGGTTATCCGTATCCACAGATAATTTTGAAACATTTGAGAAGTGGCTATATCGGAGAATATATCAAGAATATATGTATTGAGAATATATCGATTACGTCTTCACGCTCAGATGGATGACGTCACTAGTATGTTAATATTTGCCAAAGGATCATAGTTTAAAAATAAAAATCGATCTGTTTCGGGATTTACCTTCAAAATCGCCAATTCATGAAAAAATGAATACCTATATTTCAATCTTTATGTGCTCACTGTAGATAAGGATGCTTTTGCCATGTTCAGACTTTTTCCCTTTTATGTTAAGACGGTGCAAGAGCTGTTGAAAGTAGTCTTTATTATCTGTTAGTTTATATTCTGTTTATTTGCGTTTATCTTAGTAATTGGCTTGTCCAATGATTATAATATATTCTGTAATGTACCGGGTGTCCCAATAAGAATGGCTCTCGGCCATATCTCGGGAACCGTTTATAGTAGAGCTTTGAAATAAAAAATTTTATAACAAAAGTTGCCTCAGAAAAAGCCTGGAAATTATTTTCATAATTGTGGGTCCACCGCTAGAGGGCGTAATTGAATATCAAAAATAAAAAAATCAAAATTTTACAAAATTTTCCTAATGAAGGGGCACTGGAAATCCGATGATTGTATTCTTCATCAAATTCTGCGCATATTTAATTTAACAAGTTTAACTCTACCTTTGCAAATAAGAGGTGGGGGTGAGTGGGAACCTTGTTATGAAAAAATGGCTGTAAATCCGGTTCTGCTAAATCAAATTTTGAAAACTGGGTGTTGTTGAAGACAGATCTTTTTTTTCAATGTAAGCGTGATAACTTTGAACCATTCTAATAAGTAATAAGCCAGCTGGGAGGCGTTATTTAATTTTTTTCAGAAATCTAGTTTTCTTTAGAAAATATTAAATACAAGTATGCATTTTTAATCATACTTTATAAAATTAGATTAAATTAGCAATAGAATAGTGAAAACCGCATGTCGATACCTTTTTTCTATCTCAAGATATCTCGAGAAACGTGTAAATTTTATACATAACTGTTACTATCACCGTTACTATCACCAAGTTAATGAAAAGTAGTGTGCTGTGGGAAAAAACAAAATAACATTTTCCAGATGTCAACGTATAAAAATATAATTAATTAAAACAACAATATAAAGAGAGACAATACTATTAAAATTAAATATAACACAGAACAAAAAGAACTACTTAGTGACGACCTAAATATTCAAATTGTTGCCCATCATACACTACTCTAGGATACATTATCCAGAGAATACTAAATGCCATTCAAAGCATATCGAAAGCAGAAATTGAGACTGCTGTTCAATCTACTCTTGAAAGAGTAAATGTTTGCAACGAAAATGATGGGCAAAAATTTGAACGTTTATGTCATCACTAAATAGTTGTTTTTATTTCTTTGTAATAGGGCTTTTCAACGCTTCTCATTTGTTTAGAACCTCTGTCATATGCCGTATAATCCGTGTATAATATTCATATACGAGATATGAACGAGGCTCGAAACAAATGAGAAGCGTTGAAAAGACCTAATATACGTTGACAGCTGGAAAATGTTTCTTTGTTGTTTCCATAGCACACTACTTTTAATTAATTTCGTTTACCGGTGACAGTAACAGTTATGTTTTTAAATTTACACGTTTTGTAAGATATCTCGAGATAGAAAAAAGGTATTAACATGCGGTTTTCGCTATTCTGTTGCTAATTTTGTCTAATTTTGTAATATGGTATTAAAAATGCATGTTTATATTTAATATTTTCCAAGAAACACTAGATTTCTGAAAAAAATTAAATAACGCCTTCTAGCTGGCATATTACTCAGTAAGTTGGTTGGAAATCATAACTTTTACATTGACGAAAAAGATCTGTCTTCAACAAGACCAAGTTTGCAAAATTTGATTAAGCAGAACCGGACTCACAGCCCGTTTTTCATAACAAGGTTCCCACTCACCCCCACCTCTTATTTCCAAAGGTAGACCTAAACTTGTCAAATCAAATATGCGTAGAATTTTATGAAGAATACGACGATCGGATTTCCAGTGCCCCTTCATTAGGAAAATTTTGTAAAATTTAGATTTTTTAATTTTCGATATTCAATTACGCCCTCTAGCGGTGGTCCCACAATTATGAAAATAATTTCCAGGCTTTTCCTGAGGCAGCTTTTGTTATAAAATTTTTTATTTCAAAGCTCTACTATAAACGGTTCCTGAGATATGGCCGAGAGCCATTCTTATTGGGACACCCGGTACGTTCACAGCATACTTTCGCTGTATTTTTTGAAGTTATACTTCTTTAGGCGCGATTGAGAGTAAAATTTCATAATACTGCGCGCATGCGCACACAGACAGTATGGAGTTTAGTTGCTGAATCTTTCAAGTTATGTATAAATATATCAGTGCAAGTAAAGGTGTGAAAAGAATATATTAGTGTTTTTAGTAAATGTATTATTTATTATAATTTTTGTGTCTGGATTTGTCTTACTCGAGAATAAGATATTTTATAATAATAGTAAGTATATTTAAAGTATTTTTGTATTAAATTTGTCAGTATGTATGAGAAATCTTGTAATCTGTCGAAGCAAAAGCGATATAGCTCAGTGGTAGAGCGTGTGACCGGAGATCAAGAGGTCCCGGGTTCAAATCCCGGACGATTCATATTTTTTTTTTATATTTTTGGTATCGTTTTAATAAAAAAATTTTAAAAGTGGTAAGTAAAGAAAGTTAGTTTAATATTTAAATAAAATACAAATAACCTGTTAAGTATATTAATTTCGTTTGAAATCATAATAATAGAAGTATAACTTCTTACGTGCGTACAAAGTACACACACATTCTTTTTTTTTTTTACTCTATAAACGTCGCGTCGTTCACTATTCTGTGTTCTGTCATAACCTCAACAAAGAGAGCATGTTAGTCAAATCTAAATCAAAATTCTTAAATATAGCCAGGCCATTCTAAGCGACAATATCTTTTTTCGTAAATTGTTTTGGGGTCAATTTTATTAATGTGTTGGTCTCTTTTGTCTATTATATGAATACTTTTGCATAATCCTTCAGACTTAATAAATTTATGAATATCTTCGACGAAAAGGAAAAAGAACGTTTAGAAGGAAAAATAAAGCAACTATAACATATGTTAAACATAGATATATAGACGTGAGACAAAAACTTAATTACCTGAAGAAGATCGAAGAAACTGAATGTCGATCAATGAGAAAAAACAAAATAGAGAACACAAATACAAAATTTGATGAAAATAGCATAAATAAAAAATAAATGAAACGAATAAAAGTTTTACTTTTAATATTAAGAGGATCGGTACGTATTTTCGGCTGCAATGCTATTTAAGTGGGGATTCATTTTTTTCGAATCCTGAGAAAACTAATAAGTATTTTTGAAAAATTTAAACGCAGAATGAAAGATTACGTTATTAGCGAGGGCCGAAAGTCCCTGAGAACTTCTATAATGTTTATTTTAATAAGTTACAGGGGTGAAAAAACTAAGAGAAAATTTAGTGTGATTTTTAATTTCAAATATCTCATTCAAAATAAACTTTTTATTGATTCTAAGGGACTTTCGGCCCTCGGTAATAATTTAGTCTTTCATTCTGCGTTTAAATTTTTCAAAAATATTTATTGGTTTTTTCAGGATTTGAAAAAAATGAACACAATGCCGTGGTAATATTTTCCAAATCTGTCTTTGTCTTACAACGCACTCAACCGAATATAATATTGTCAGCATATATTGTCAGTCAGACACTGACAATCAGTGACAATTTTAAATATTTGACATTGCATCGGGAATATTTTGAGAAATTGATTAAATATTATTGATATATAGTGTATTTGATAAATAATTGATTTAAGACGTGAACCTAATAAAAAGTTATTTATTGTGTATTATTTGTGGAAGATCCAAGCAGAGAATACATCAGATATATCCTGTGATCCAAGTATTTTGTTGTTAGAGATGTTCAAAATTGTAAGCGTTCCAAAATAACAACATATTATTAAAAAATCACTTTAACACTTTTCCTCTTTTCTCGATTGATTATTAGTTTTTGTTGTACAAATAAATTATTACAATCACTGAAAACATAGTTAGTGAAAAAATTATCACATTTATTAACTGAATTAATAATTTGCAATTATAAAAATAACAGTTATCCAAGAACATTCAAAAGCCATCTCTTTAAATTAATTATGACATTTTTAAGTAGAATGACATTCTAGTAATGTTTACATATCCACACCAGTGTGAATTTTACTACACGTAATTTGCCGTGAAAAGACAGAAAAAGTAGGGATACACGTAAAATATTTGCGAATTATGTACCCATAGCCTTAAGAGGATCGGTACGTATTTTCGGCTGCAATGCTATTTAAGTGGGGATTCATTTTTTTCGAATCCTGAGAAAACTAATAAGTATTTTTGAAAAATTTAAACGCAGAATGAAAGATTACGTTATTAGCGAGGGCCGAAAGTCCCTAAAAACTTCTATAATGTTTATTTTAAGGGTGAAAAACTAAGAGAAAATTTAGTGTGATTTTTAATTTCAAATATATCATTCAAAATAAACTTTTTATTTATTCTAAGGGACTTTCGGCCCTCGGTAATAATTTAGTCTTTCATTCTGCGTTTAAATTTTTCAAAAATATTTATTGGTTTCTTCAGGATTTGAAAAAAATGAACACAATGCCGTGGTAATATTTTCCAAATCTATCTTTTTCTTACAACGCACTCAGCCGAATATAATATTGTTAGCATATTATATTGTCAGTCAGACACTGACAATCAGTGACAAATTTAAATATTTGACATTGCATCGGGAATATGTTGAGTTATTGATTAAATATTATTGATATATAATGTATTTGATAAATAATTGATTTAAGACGTGAACTTAATAAAAAGTTATTTATTGTGTATTATTTGTGGAAGATCCAATCAGAGAATACATCAGGATAATATATTCTGCGATCCAAGTATTTTGTTGTTAAAGATGTTCAAAATTGTAAGCGTTCCATAACAATATATGTATTATTAAAAAATCACTTTAACACTTTTCCGCTTTCCTCGATTGAGTATTAGTCTTTGTTGTACAAATAAATTATTACAATCACTGAATACATAGTTAGTGAAAAAATTATCACATTTATTAACTGAATTAATCATTTGCAATTATAAAAATAACAGTTATCCAAGAACATTCAAAACCCATCTCTTTAAATTAATGATGACATTTTCAAGTAGAATGACATTCTAGTAATGTTTACATATCCATACCAGTGTGAATTTTACTACACGTAATTTGCCGTGTAAAGACAGAAAAAGTAGGGATAGACGTAAAATATTTGCGAATTATGTACCCATAGCCTTAACAATATCAAAAATACCCCCTCCGTGGCTCAGTGGTAAGAGCGCCTACGTTTGGATCGAAAGGTCCGAATAGTCGTGAGTTCGAATCTCACCAGGGTAGAGAATTTTTCGTTTATTATAAATTAATAGATAAAAATAGTTTTCATCCTTGTGGGATCGGTACTCACCGGAGGGACCGTAGACGTTCGGATACAATTAGCGTCTCTTTGCAAAGACAATGACGTCGACTTTGCAAAGTATCAAGACACTTACTCAACACACACACTACACATTACACTAGATGCCTAATTGGAAAAAATCCACTGTACCATCACTATGCCAATGGCCATTAGTTGTCGAGGCATTAGCTAATTAAAAAAAATATCAAAGATAAAACTTTATTAGAGCTTATCTTGTGGTTACACCATTCGTGGCTTCTAAAATTCGCAAGTCAACGAATTGCCTGAGCTAAAGAGGCTAAGGGAGATCTATCAGGTTGCATCTCACTTCCCACCTCTCCAGCACGGTTAAATTCCAACAAAGACTAGTTTCCAATACTCAGATTAGGAGTAGAACTAATAAAAATAATAATACTCTGGGCTAATTAGCAAAATACAAGGAAAAGTTATTTACCAGCAATTTTATTGCTGGAATCGAATCTTATGATTGTATATATTAATAATATAGGTATGCAAAGTCCGCAGATAGTGTGCTACTTTTTTTATAAACAAAATGGCGACCGAAAATCGTGTTTTTTTCAATTTTTGCTCTATAACTCCAAAGATTTTAACTTTACACCAAAAACACCCAAATAAAAATTCACCGCAATTAAATTCTGCATAGAGACGTGTTTTTCACGATTCAATTCAATGAAAATTTTCCCCGGAAAAAGCGGGTTTTTCCAACAAAGTCTTTAATTTTCAACTAAAATTTTAGATAAGTAATTGTTAATCAATAATTAAATAACTAGGTAATGTAAAAGCTCTTTTCGTATAGATTATAATTCCAGAAGCCGATGGAAATTGAATGAACAGTTTAGCAACAATTGAATTATTAATTAAAAATTTTACGGTCGCTATAATAACGACAATAATTATGATGCATAGGAATAACTATGATTTTTTCATAACAAGATACTATACCTATCTAATGTACTTTACAGAATTGAAATTGGACTATTTAAGCGGCCTCAGGAATATTTTAAAATTATAAACAATTTTTATGCTTATAAACAAATAGAATATCTCGGGAAATATTAAACTAAATTAAATCGTGAAAACGGTATTCGAAAAACAGCGGCAGGATGCTTCTTTTAAAAGAAAAAACGTTTAATTGTGGCCAGTGGTTCCTGAGATACAACCGGTCAAAGTTGACCCAAAATTACGGCAAAGATATAAAAAATAGGATCATAATTTTTAAACCATCACCTTTTTATTTTTGTTCTCTTTCTCCACACCAATTTTCATGTCTTTAAAATAATCATAACATATATTATTATAATAAAAACTATCGATAATACGTGTGAAAATTGCCAAAAATAGCAAAATTCCAATCAAAAATTAGGTTGGAGAAAATGCAACCCTCAAAGTTCAAAATCGGTATACGTTAAAAAAATGCATTTTCTCGGCTTCCCATGGAGCAATTTCCTTCATTCTTTTTTTGTTCCCTAATAACTCGAGTAGAGCCATCGAACTTATGCATTTATAAATGTCAAACTTGCTTTTGTTTTGTTATAATAGATTTATTTATTTATAAGAACAGAAAACTACATATTTTTTCCAATTGTAAGCTTTTTTTTAGATAAACTTACTACAAGTGTACCTTTTAAAGTTAAAAACATAAATATTCTCATCTGAAAGCTGTATAATTATTTAAACAATTTTTATTTAAACAAATTAAAATTTTGTGTTATAATAAATAAATTAATTTATTATAACAAAACAAAAGCAAATTTGACATTTAATAATGCGTTACTTCGATGACTCTACTCGAGTTACTTGGGAACAAAAAAAGAATGAAGGAAATTGCTCCATGGAAAGCCGAGAAAATGCATTTTTTTAACGTATACTGATTTTGAACTTTGAGGGATACAGTTTCTCCAACCTAATTTTCGATTGGAATTTTGCTATTTTTGGCAATTTTCACACGTATTATCGATAGTTTTTATTATAATAATATATGTTATGAGTATTTTAAAGGTATGAAAATTGGTGTGGAGAAAGAGGACAAAAATAAAAAGGTAATGGTTTAAAAATTATGATCCTATTTTTTATATCTTTGCCGTAAATTCCGGTCAACTTTGACTGGTTGTATCTCAGGAACCACTCGTCATAATTAAACGTTTTTTTCTTTTAGAAGAAGCGTCCTGCCGCTGTTTTTCGAGTACCGTTTTCACAATTTAATTTAGTTTAATATTTCCCGAGATATTCTATTTGTATATAAGCCTAAAAATTGTTTATAACTTTAAAATATTCCTGAGGCCGCCTAAATAGTCCAATTTCAATTCTGTAAAGTAAATTAGATAGGTATAGTGTCTTTTTATGAAAAAATTATAGTTATTCTTATGCATCATAATTATTGTCGTTATTATAGCGACCGTAAATTTTTAATTAACAATTCAATTGTTGCTAAACTGTTCATTCAATTTCTATCGGCTTCAGGAATTATAATCTATACGAAAAGAGCTTTTACATTACTATGTTATTTAATTATTGATTAACAATTATTTATCTAAAATTTTAGTTGAAAATTAAAGATTTTGTTGGAAAAACCCGTTTTTTCCGGGGAAAGTTTTCATCGAAGTGAATCAGGAAAAACACGTCTCTATGCAGAATTTATTTGCGGTGAATTTTTATTTGAGTGCTTTTGGTGTAAAGTTAAAATCTTTGGAGTTATAGAGCAAAAATTGAAAAAAACACGATTTTCGGTCGCCATTTTGTTTATAAAAAAAGTAGCACACTATCTGCGGACGTTGCATACCTATATTATTAATATATACAATCATAAGATTCGATTCCAGCAATAAAATTGCTGGTAAATAACTTTTCCCAAAAATGGCCTATTCTCCGATAATATCAGCCCAGACTATAAGTAATCATCAATAATAATTTCGTTGTGAAGCCCAGACTATAAGTAATCATCAATAATAATTTCGTTGTGAAGCGAAACAAGAGCCGTCTTAATTTTATTTAGTTGAGAGAGCGCCAAAAGCACCCTAACTAGTTTCAACCCTTCTTAGGGTTTCTTCAGAGAGTGCATATTTGATTCTCTCTGAACCACTAAAATTCGGGTCTCCGGTATCGGTCCCCAACTAAAAACCAAGATGGCATGGAGTGCCGTGGCATCTGCTAGAGACGAATGAAAGTTTTACTTTTAATATTAACAATCTCAAAAATAAAACATTATTAGGACTAATCTTCTCGTTAGAAGCCACGAATAGTGTGACCAGAAGATTAGTTTTAATAAAGTTTTATTTTTGATATTGTTAATATTAAAAGTAAAACTTTCATTCTTCTCTAGCAGATGCCGCCACGGCGTCCATGCCATCTTGTTATTTCGCTGTGGACCAATACCGGTGACCTGAATTTTATTGGTTCAGAGAAAATCAAATATACACTCTGAAGAAACTCTAAGAAAAGTTGAAACTAGTTAGGGTGCTTTTGGCGCTCTCTGAATTAACTAAAATTAAGACGGGTCTTGTTTCCCTTCACAACCACGTGATTATTGATGATTATTTATTATTTATTATAAATAAATGAAATTTACAACTCATAACAACGCAAGAATAATGGGATCAGTTAAATATTATTCAATCAAACCAAAATCAGACCAAAAATATTACATAAAAATCAAATGTTAACTTTACAGTCAGCGTGTCTTCTATAAAACACGGAAGATGAAGATACTGTGTAATTATTTTATTATTGAGAAATAATAATATTGTACATAATAAAGTTAATAAATTCAACAAATGAGTAATATTCAAATTGATTTATAGCCCTGGTAAATTTTGCAGACATTCTAATCACATCATTAGCTTCTTCGAATCCAAAACATCATTAAATAGTTATTGACTTAACATGATACACCGAGAAAAATGAAAAATGATTACTTTAATTACCTAAACATTGAATGATTACATCAAGTCTGAATATGAGCATTCAAGAATAACGGTTTATGTGAGGTTATAGTATTACGTTACACAGTAAGCACCACGCTACTAGATGCATGGATACGTACCTAATTGCTATGCTTATGGGCTAATCCGGTCCGTTCTCATATGTGGCTTTCATTCCTGTCATGTTACTGTCAAGAAACTATTCAAAATAATTGTTTTTCCATACAAAAAATACATTAATTAATAATATTGTTACTCTGCTTTAAAATAACTTTATTCAAACACCAAGAACATTACATTACTTTAAAACTTGGACAACTTTAACAAAATGACAACTATAAACGTCAAATACAGCTGATCTATTATTTGTCAACTTTCTATGTTAATATTCAGTTTCTATTCGCTTTGTGCAAGTACTTGGAGGGGATCGTGCGCGTATCGTGCCCAGGAGAGACGATCGTGCGCGTATAGCGAACAAGTTTCTTAACAGCAACTTTCTAACATATATTTCTTAAATAATTCATATTGTTAATTGAAATTGTCAAATTGACGTATATTTTATACCTACTGTCATTGAAGAAAATGGGATTTCGCAAATGATGTGTTATAAATTGTAAAAATTATAGGTATGTTGCTCCACAATATTGATATGATATGCAATTATTACAGTGAATTTAATTAATGATATTTTGCTTGTAGTAAAATGTGTACCAAATGCTTTTAATAACATAACCTTAATCTTACTTTTTCTTCTTATTCTTTTTTGTGCTATGGCCTTGACAGTTATCCACTAATCAGGACTAATATAATTGTCCAATATAATTAAAAGTGTTAAAAATGTTGCTGAACTATGAAACCAGGTGTCGCTCTTCCGAACTTCCACGGTCCCAATCAACAAACTGTCAATAGGTCTTTTCATCGAATGTCATTTGTTTCGAGCTTCTGTCATGTGTCACATAATATTAATATATCTACGTCATACGTCTTTGGTTATATCAATAACGTATGACGTAGATATATTAATATTATGCGACACATGACAGAAGCTCGAAACAAATGACTTTGAATGAAAAGCCCTATACTGATGGAATGGGCATGAAGCGAATTTAATGCAGCCAGGATGAGATAGCGTAGTCAGGGAAGGATGGAAGATAATCGCTACCTTTCATAAACAAAAAAATTGATAGTGGTAGGCAGGGTTGCCAGATTGGTGTATTTTCTCACAATTTTGGAGTAATTTGAAAGCGTCTAGGGGAATTTTTCTAAGCAGAAATGGTTGGTGGATTTTTTTGGGGGACAATTATTATGGACGATTCTAAGAAGTCATGGTAAATTAAATTTGCGAATATACATAGAACTGTATATTATACTCTCATATAACCGAAGACGATACAACCTATGAATTATTTCCAGGGCCCTCTGTTGATAAGTAGTATAATTTTGGTTTACTGTTCTCTACATTTGACTACTTATTTCTTAAAATGCGGCAAAAATTTAAATTTTGTGGATTTGAGCTTCAATTTTAGGGAATTTCAGTTTCTAAGTGGGGGATTTATAAAATCACATCTGTCAACTCTGGTGGTAGTTGTAGCAAATTTTCCCTGGCATTCTCTGTCTCTCTCTAGGACCTCTCTCTTGTATGTTGGCCGCAATCTCGCTTCACTGTTTGAATGGGACGGGGCCATTCCATCAGTATTGACAGTTCGTTGGTCCCAATACATTTTCTGACGTTCTAAACGTCTTTAGACATAAAAAATAAAGATTGCAACAAGTGAAGGGTCCAGGACTGTAATAGCTCAATGTTCCTATGTATCTGGTAGGGTTGAGGTTACTGTACATATACTATGTTTATAGCCTTCTCCGTCAGCTGATATCTGTCAGCCAATATATTATCAGTTAATTAACTCTCTTCTTTTCATTTTTTGTCTACGCCTTTTCTACAACAGTTGGTAGACCTTACTCTTCTTTTTATTCCGCTTGGTGACCATATCAAAATTTGTTTTTTTTTTCCTCGTTCATGAGTCTTACGAGGCCCCAAATTATTTGTTTAGTTTTACATTTGTACATTTTTTGCTTACAATGTAAGCATTGTCTTATTAGAATGCTCGGAGTTTCGTGTTTGTTGTAGGCCGTGTTTCAAGTTACTTCGTAACAGAGGAGTATTTAAATGTAGGATTGATCTGTTTCAAGGAGGGGTAGCTGGAATTGGATATGGAAGTGTTGTGGTAAGATCGATGGCATTTCTTAAGGTTGGTTTCTGGATTATTTCAATAATTGGTTGGATAGTTCTCGGTAAATCCGAGAGAGGTGTTGAATTTATTAAACGATAGACGGGATTAGATGGGTTTTCGGATACTGTAGCAAAGTAAGAATATAGGAGATACTCCAGAGATATTCTCTGTAGGAGAATCCAGAGAGAAGGCTCATTAGCCTCGCAATAAAGGCTCTCTACAGGACTGGATTTGAAGGCGCTTAAACAGAGACGAATTGAAGTTTCCTGAACAGAGTTGAGTAACTTCAAGTCAGACTTTGACTCAGACATGTAAATGAAACTAGCGTAGTCCAGTTTAAAACTGTATAGACATTGAGTAAGATAATATTAAAGCATTTTGAACGAAAAATATATGGGCCGATAATAAATTGATAGGATAACCGAATACTATCGAATTAGAACCAATTAAGAACTGGAGACCTTTGGTTGCCAACCAAACATCATCAGCGACATAAAAACTAAGAAACTGAAGTGGACAAGACATGTCAAGACAAATGAAGAACGGCTCATCAAACAGATATGGGAGAAATACGATCGGCAGGAGACCTATAGATCGACCTAGACTCAAATAGAGGGATAACATTCGAAAAGATTTGCATGTCATGGAAATAAACAATTGGCGAGGAGATAATATGGTTGACCGAAATGGGGGAGGCAGCGAGAACCCATGAAGGGTCGTGAAGCTAGAGAGAGGGAGAGTAAGTTACAGAGACTGTATTTATTTTTACTCGTTTATCTGAGCTAATATTAGTCTTCCTTTTCTTGGATCTTTGCCCAAAAATGGCTACTAATTGTCGTCAGATTATATTTTTAGAAGGATGAAAAAATTGATGCATTTTTATAAAGGTTCTTCATTTTCGTTTTCATCCATTGATATTTTTTCTAGGAAAAATTTTTGGTAGTGTATACTATTTCAAAATATCTTGTTTTTAACTTGAAGATATTGGAATTTAATTTTTTATATCGAAATAGCTAATTCTAAATCGGTGATAAATGGTAAGTTCACATCATAAATTTTTTTTCTAAGCAACCTTCACAAGTTTTGTTTATTTGTTAAAAAAAATGTTTTGTATTACCAGCACCACTAACACTAATATTACCGTAATAAAAATGTAATTAATGAATAAAAGCGTGAATGAATATTACCGTACAAGCAATAAACTACAGGGCGATAAAAAAACGATCGCAAATACCTGAGAATAAACGTAATAGGTAAATTTTTATACACTACTCCAATAAATTAACGCACAACCTTAAAAATGGGTCATTTTTGTGTCTCGAATTTCCTAAACCTGTTGTCCGATTTAAGTGATTTTTTAATATGTTATAGCCTTATTCTTTGTTAATGTCGCTTTAATAATATTGTTGCTAGATAGGTAAATTGTCATTGTATACCGGGTATACCAATCAAACTGTATTTTTTCTCAAAGTTCACCACACTCTGTGGAATATTTTAGCATTTATAAAATACTGAAATTAAAACCCGACATGAAACGTGAAACATGAAACAAATAAATTGTAAAAAAGTAACCTTTTCATGTGATAAGCTAATCGATAAAACAAAAATAAAATTTGTATATTCGGCAATGGATAGTGACGTGGTCGTTGCTGTCGGCGCCGCTCTTTAATTGCTTTTTAATATCAAAGAAACGTGAAATATGAAACAAAAATAAATTGTGAAGAACGAAACCGTTTCATGTTATATAGTGTAGGAAACAAAGGTTGAACTTCGCAAATAAGTCCGGTTATATTTTTTTTTTTTTTTTTTTTTTTCAGTATATCAAGGGGTGCTTTTAATGAGACTTTTTCTTTTTGGGAGGTGGTAATCTTCTTAAGACCGTCTGGGAAGGTGTCCCAGGTGTGTCGGATTCGGCCCGCCCTCTCTGTATCACGAGCCGCCTACCGACTAAACCCACCTCCTCTTTCTCCAGCCGACGGGTCTGGAACCGCTCTTAGCGAGCATATCTGACTTTTAATAAGACTAACTTTTTCTTAAAACTCGCTCAAACGAGGCAGTTAAGATAATTAAGTAAGTAAGTAAGTAAGTAAGGTATGCTTTAATGTCATAAAATTTTACCAATTTGTGGACAAAGCTTATACAAAATAAAAAATACAATAAAAAACAAAAAATAATAAAAACTACAAACAAAACAAAAACAGATACAGACACCAAGTAAATGGCGTGAGTTTTACTACTTAATATAATTTTACAGTTATTAAGTACACATTAAAAAATTAAAAATTTTGCAAACAATATGTATACAACGTCAGAGCGAAAAGAAGGCGAACAAGGAAGAGGGAAAGGGAAAGTAAGTCAAAGGTTCTATGCCGCTGCAAATATGTACAAAAGTACTCGAAAGTAATAATCCTGCATGTCAATTTGCTGAATTCAAATCGTTTATAAAAAAGTCATTCACTGTATAAAAAGCTCTCTCTAGCAAATAAGCTTTCAAGGCCTTGCGAAAAGCGGGAAATGCTGTAATAGATTTGATGTTAGATGGCAGGTGGTTGTGTATTTTTGTCGAATTGTATAGTATAGAGCACTTAACCAGCTCAGACCGTGGGGTTGGCAGAT
This sequence comes from Diabrotica virgifera virgifera, assembly GCF_917563875.1. NCBI lineage: Eukaryota > Metazoa > Arthropoda > Insecta > Coleoptera > Chrysomelidae > Diabrotica > Diabrotica virgifera. The sequence continues at coordinate 209,675,987 of NC_065450.1, forward strand.
AAAGATTATGCTCCACGTTTCTAAGGGGATAGTTGTGAGTGGGTCTCTCTGGACTTTCTGATGCATGTTTGCGGATTAAACAAACGGATTCAAAAACAAACAAAAAAGGAAGAGTTAATATTTTAAATTTTTTAAAGAATTCTTGGCAATGAACTCGGCTATTGAGCCTCAGGGAGTAACGAAGAGCTCTCTTTAGTAGTTTAAAAATACGCTCAAAGTGAGTCGCACAACACGTACCCCAGAATGGAAGGGCGTACCGAAGATGAGACTCAAAAAGGGCATAATAAACGGTCCTAGATGTTGACAAATTCATTTCCGTAGCAACTGATCTTAGCGCAAAACAAGCAGAACTTAATTTTTTGTGTAAGGCATCAATGTGCAAGTTCCATTTTAGAGACTTATCCACAATAAGCCCTAAGAATTTCACCGATTCAACTACCTCTAGACTGTTGTTATTAAGTACTAAAGGTTGCATCATACTGTTGTAAGGTAGGACTTTGGTTTTAGAAACGTTAAATAACAGGAGATACGAATCGCACCACGATTTAATGGTGACTAGGTCTGTAGCTATGGTATTGTGAAGATCCATAATATCCGTGTTACTCCAAGTAATACTAGTATCATCTGCAAAGGGACAGATTTTACCTTTAATGTTCAGACTAGAGATATCATTTATATATATCAGAAACAATATAGGGCCTAGAACTGAACCCTGAGGTACCCCACCTTCTAATGGCATGCAAGAAGACGTCTTCGTGTCAACCCTTACAAACTGACTTCTTTTATTAAGATATGATTTAAGCCATTTAAGAGCCTTTCCCCTAAATCCATAGTGCTGTAATTTGTCAGTCAAGATGTTATGGTTTACACAATGCTTTAGAGAAATCACAGAAAATTGTTGCTGTAGAGTGATGGTTGTTTAGACTGGAGTAAACATGATCGAAAAGGAAGAACATAGCACCATTCGTGCATTTGTCACTCAGAAATCCAAATTGATGTGGAGTAAGCAATTTGTATTTCAACAGAAAGGATAAGATTCTTTTTTTTACCAGACTTTCAATTATCTTCGACAACGTGGGCGGGAGTGCAATAGGGCGATAATTCGAAGCAAGATCTTTATCGCCTCCTTTGTGTATAGGAATAATTATCGCTGTCTTAAGGCAGCTTGGAAAAACTCCAGTTTCGAATGACCTGTTTATTAAGGTAGTAAGATGGTTTAAAGTGCAATCAGGTAGAGCAGAAAACATTTTAAGACTTTTGTAATCATTTTCCAAAAACGACGATGTACTGTGGACTATTGCTTATAATTAGTCAATTTAACCATTTCCGGACTTATTTTAAACGTATGTTTTTTACCTCCCAAGTGGAGGGTAAGTAGAATCAAAATCCAAATTTCCAAGCAAATCCGTCGTGACGCTGATAAATGCACTCCAAAGCGGTAATTTACTGGACTATCGGTGTATACATTATCACAAAATCAGTTCGGCTTCTTAACTAATAAATGTACAACTGATGCCATGTTTTCTGTACTTCACGAGGTTTACCAAGCACTAAACAATAATCTTTATACTGCCACTGTTTTCTGTGACTATTCCAAAGCTTTTGATTGTGTAAATCACAACATTTTGATTAAAAAACTTAATTACTATGGAATTCGAGGTGTTTCTTTGAATTGGTTCAAATCTTACTTAGATAATAGGAAACAATTGGTTAGAGCAAATGATACTGACTCTAGTCTCAAAAACATTATATGTGGAGTACCACAAGGTTCAGTATTGGGTCCTCTACTTTTCCTGATCTTTATGAATGACATCACTAATTTAAAAATCGATGGAAAAATTTTTCTTTTTGCTGATGATACCAGTATCACTTGGAGCAACTCAACTATTGCCACTCTTCATGCAACTATAACTTCTGATCTTCTTACGATAAAAACCTGGTCTGACTCTAATTTACTCTCCTTTAACGTGGATAAAACGGTAGCATTATCATATAAAGGTGCTCTTCAACCCCTGCTTGTAAATAGCAGCGAGATCTCTACCGTTGATTCTGTAAAATTTCTTGGTATTCTTTTAGACAGCAACCTCAAATGGTCCCTTCATATCGATTTGTTAAGTAAGAAACTCGCCTCGGCCTGCTATGCCATAAGATCTGTTTCGAAGGAACTCAATTTAGCATCTTCTAAAATAACATATTTTTCTTTATTCGAGTCTCATCTTCGATATGGTCTTCCTTTTTGGGGGTCTAGTACAGCTGCCCAATTTGATGTTATTTTCAAATTACAAAAAAGAGCAATAAGATATCTGTTTGGCCTCAGAAGAACAACCCATTGCAGAAGTTACTTTAAAGATCACGAAATTTTAACCCTTCCATCTTTGTATATTTTACAAACTGTTTGCTTAATTCGTAAACACATGCATGTCTTTCCAGCAAGGCCTCATCATGACTACTCCACCAGAAATTCAACTTTTGATGTCTATTTACCGATCCCGTCTCCTGAGTTAGTAAAGAAATTTATACTATATTCCGCAAAAAAACTATACAACCCTTTACAACTCAAATCTGCAACATCCTTTCTCAAGTTCCGTAAAATGACAAAAGCTCATTTATCTAAAAGACCATATTATTCAGTAGAAGAGTTTCTTAATGACTAACTAAGAAATCACAGTAATGTACAAGTAACTAAAGTGTATTTATCTATATTTGGGTGTCACATACAGCAGCTTAAACTTATTAGTTCCTTTGTTTGTGTTTTATTATATTATGTTGTATGTTCAATTTTGCAATTTATAGTAATGTTGCAATATATTGGTTTTTGTTTTTTTACTTCACTTTTTTAACTTGTTTATATTTTTTTTTATTGACGATTTATCTAATTTTATAAAATTGTATTTGTTATTGTTATGTTTATCTTTTTCGTGAATCTATGTTAATTGCCCATAAAATTGTATAATTTTCAGTGACAATAAAGCATATTTCTATTCTATTCTATTCTATTCTACATGTACTGTTTATGACAACTTACATTTTTCATCTTTATTGGTATAGAATAAAATAGAACAAAAATTAATAAATTATTACATTATTGCATAGTATTATTGATGTAAACAATTTTCTTCGTGCAGTACTATCAGCGAATATATCTACAATTTTATTAATACATATCTGATGGAAAACTTTATTTCCAATACTACAATGCTTTAAAAAACGTTGCGTATGTATGCATAAAATAATATAAAAATGACAAATTTTTACATATCTTAGACGACAAGATGGGGTCCCTCGCTCAAGCTTCTAGACTTAAACATGTAATCCATCTCCTGTATAATAGATTAATAGAGGAGTTCCTGTAAAATAGATGGACAACTTACAGAACCTATAGACATGCGCGATAGAATAAGGCAGGGGACTCATTGAGCCCAATTCTCTTCAATTTAATCATGAATGAAATCGCCAACAGCATCAACAATAAGGAAAAGATACAGAGTGGGAAACAAAGAAGTAAAAATACTCTGTTATGCAGACGACGCAATATTGATAGACCATGCTGCGGGGGCCTCTGTTACGCCTCTGTAAACTACTCAACTACTACTCAATTACGATAATAATTGTATAGAAATACTAAAATTTAGCATTTCATGTAAAGAGAAAGCTCATGTCTAGATTTAGAAATATTGTTCTAAAATTCGGCAAATTGCAATTCTCAATTTTTTCAATGGTCACGTACAAAGCATTATAGTTTATTGTCGCCACCATAAAAGTTTCGGAAGACCGGAAAGGATTAAGTTTATAGATGTGAGATGATCCACTTGCCGAACATGCCTATTGAGAAATTTACGTTCTTAAATTTAAACACACAACGTAAAATAATATATTAATAAAATAGTTTACCTAATATCAGACGACAAGATGGGCCCATGATCAATTGAGGCCCCTGACCGATTGGGGCCTCCCGCAAGCTTCATGCTGCGGGGGCCTCTGTTACGCCCATGCTAGAGTAAAAACCAACCAACTACAAACAATAAAAGGATAGCATAGATTATAACTGATAAAAATAGAGTCCATGTACATATAGTCCTGTCGCCAGGGTGGGTACAACGGCCTCGTTAATTCAGATGGACTTACCCAAGTTTTTTTTATGTATTTTGACCCGTAGAACACGAATTTTTTGGGTAACAGTTGATCCGGATGTCGATAAGATTGTTATAGACCAAGAACTTGAGGAATCAAATAACAGCGATTTTTGGCAAAACAAAACAATATTTTGTATTTTTTGGGTCATTTTAAGCAAAAAATATTTCTACAAGTTTTTTAGTAGGATGCACAGTTTTCGAGATAAACGCGGTTGAACTTTCAAAAAATCGAAAAACTGCAATTTTTAAACCCGAATAACTTTTGATTAAAAAATAAAATAGCAATTCTGCTTAGCGCCTTTGAAAGTTCAAGTCAAATTATGTCGGTTTTGATTATTTGCATTGCTAAAAATTTATTGTGTTATTGTTAAACAAAGCTACAAACAACTAGTGCGTGAGTGATGTTTCTATGATTTCTCATTTAAAATCGAACGAGTAGGTAGAATAGGTACTAGTGCAATCAAGACTATTTCTACGTTACATGCGGTAAAACGCATGTAAAAGCACGGGAAACCCTACGTGTTTATAGCTTTGTTAAACAATAAAAAAATAAATTTTTACCAATGCAAATAATCAAAACCGATATAATTTGACTTAAACTTTCAAATGCGGTAAGCAGACTTGCTATTTTATTTTTTAATCAAAAGTTATTCGGGTTCACAAATTGCAATTTTTCGATTTTTTTAAAGTTCAACCGCGTTTATCTCGAAAACTGTGCATCCTACGAAAAAACTTGTAGAAATATTTTTTACTTAAAATGGCCCAAAAAATACAAAATATTGTTTTGTTTTGCCAAAAATCGCTGTTATTTGATTCCTCAAGTTCTTGGTCTATAACAATCTTATCGACATCCGGATCAACTGTTACCCAAAAAATTCGTGTTCTACGGGTCAAAATACATAAAAAAAACTTGAGTAAGTCCATCTGAATTAACGAGGCCGTTGTACCCCCCCTGGCGACAGGACTAATATGCGGACGACATAGTACGCATAGCAGATTTCGAGAATAAGATGCCTAAACTAATGGATATAGTTACGGGTAAAATAACTAGAAGAACTAAAAATGGAAATAAACGAGGAAAAAAGAAAATGATAAGCAAAAGATAATAATAATCCTAAAAAGCAGAGAAGATAAGGAAGATGATGAAATAAAGATACAATGTAAAAATTGAGAGATGGAAATACTTACCAGTTACGAATACCTGGGAAGTATAACTAAGTACTAATGACGGAAAAATAGACTGGAAAACAACAAATAGAGCAGAGAAAGTAAGCAAGTTATATTATGCGTTAGCCGCAATATTGGGAAGAATAACTTACTTGAAAGATGAGGATAAAAATATATTACACAATAGTGATACCGACGGTGCTATATGGAAGAGAAAACTGGACAATTCTGGAAAAACATAAGAGCACGGTAAATGTAATGGAGATTAGATACCTAAGAAGGATAGTTGGAAAGAGAAAATGGGATAGATTAAGCAAAGAGACTATTAGAGGAATGGCCAATCAAGAACCAAGAATGAATGAAATAGCAAAGATACAAATGAACTGGTATGGGCATCTAATGAGGATACAACCCAACAGAAAAATCCACGAAGCAACAAACGTCGTAAAAAGAAAAAGAGGCAGACCAAGAAAAAATTGGATACAGCAAGTAGTATAGGCGGGAAATGTTAAACAAAAATCACTTGAGGAAGTGAAAATAATGACAGGAAATAGAAAAGAATGGACGTTATGGGTGAATGGAAATTAAAATAGTTAGTTTAAGTACGACAACCTGATAGGGTAAAACAAAGGGGAGAATAAAGAACAATGTAAGACCAAAAATGCACCATTTTAAGAACTTTTGTCTACCAGTAAACAGTAAAGTATTTTGAACGGCTTTGGAGGTCATCACTTCATAAAATAAGTTTAAAGCTTTCAAATGACGATTTATGAATATTGATTTACTAATTTGTTGCTTGGAATATTATAGAAAAATCTAAGAATTCGTAATTTTCAATAATATGTTAATAACTATTGTAAAAATAAACCTACAACCTTGATATTGCACAGAAAGTTGGGTCTTATAGTATTCAAATGTGATTAAAATTTCAGAGTGATTCATCGGTTAGTTTAAATTATTCAGTTTGTTTATCCGAAACTACTTTTTTCGCAATAACATAAATCAGAAAAGAACCAACTTGAAATGATTCTACGGATAGCATAGCCATGAGAGTGAGAATTATAAAATTAAATGAATTTAAAAAAAAATAGAAAAAAACATTTTCAACATTGCAAAACTTAGTAGCAAAAACATTGCAATTTATGGTTTATAAACATTTAAGTTATCCTACGACAATTAGGAATGAAGTAAGTCACTTTTAATAATATTAATAATAATAATAAAGTAATATATACAAATATCTTGGAGTAAAGCAGGCGCGAAAAATTGACCATAAGCAAATGAAAACTGAAATAACTACTGAGTTTATACGAAGGATAAAACAGCTGCTTCGTTCGCAGCTTAACAGTAAAAATTTGTTTAAGGCACTAAACGCCTACGCTTGTTCCGCACTTAGCTATTCATTTGGTATTGTTAAGTGGACAAAAACAGATATAGAAAATCTTCAGCGAAAAGTACGAACACACCTCACAAAGGCACAAAAACACCATCCTAAAAGTGCAGTAGAAAGAACGACATTACCACGGAATCTAGAAGGAAGAGGACTTATGGATATAGGTGAGCAATTAGATAAACAAATTGCTAATTTAAGAACTTATTTTCAGATGCAAGCTGAGACATCTACTCTACATCGAGCTATTTGCGCAGTAGATGACACAACACCGATCAAACTGAGGGAACCAGAAATGCGCATAAACCACCTCACTAAAGACGAAAAAATGCGCACCTGGATGGGTAAACCTCTGCACGGGCGACATCCCAATGAGGTCAGCCAAGACTATGTCGACAATACAGCGTCGAACTATTGGTTTACATCAGGAAAAATGTTCCCTGAAACGGAGGGTTCATTACTGGCCATTCAGGATCAGGTTATACTAACCAGAAATTACCTGAAATATATCATCAAAGACCCTCAGGTTCAAAACGACAGATGCCGATATGGATGTCAAGCCCAAGAAACTATCCAACATCTTACAGGGGGCTGCCAGGCATTTGCTGCAACTGAATACAAGGAACGGCATGACGCAGTGGGAAAAATCCTTCATCAAGAGATAGCTATTAAGCTGGGACTTCTCCAAACGGACCATCTCCCGTATTATCAATACGTCCCTGAGAGTATGCTTGAGGATGGCAACTACAAGCTATACTGGGACCGCACTGTGCTCACAGACCAAACAGTGGCACATAATAGACCAGATCTCGTACTAGTTAATAAATTAACAAGACAGACAACACTAATTGATGTGGCGATACCTAACAGCAATAATCTACGTAGTAAATTTACTGAAAAGATCGCCAACTACAGAGATCTGGAAATTCAAATACGAAGGCAATGGAGAATGCAAAGTACCTAGACGATACCGATTATTATGTCTACTACTGGAGTCATTCCGAAGACCCTCCTCGAAAGCATAAAAAAGCTGGGTCTAAATGAACACTTTTATAAGACCATGCAGAAAGCTGTACTACTTGCGACGGCCAGATGCGTACGAAAATTTCTGGGAGAAACTTTAGCATACCAAGTCACTTAGGGCTGGATAACACGGAAGGAGTCCCACCAGAGCTCAATCCTTTTGATACCGTAGGTATCTGGGATGAGTCAATTTTCCCCTTAGAGGGAGTGTGAGCCGTATGGCTAAATCTGGATAAAGTAATTAGCTGCATTTGAAAGATAAATTATTCTACAATATTATTCTATTTCTAGTATTTTTAATTCAAAATAGTTGCTACAAACAAAACTTAATTTCAACTATTTGTGGCTTATTCCCAATAAAAAATAGTAAACAAAACTTAAAATGTCATATCTATTATGTTATTTATCGATTTTAAACAGGCATACAACACCATAAACCGAAGGATGCTGTACTCTATGAGGCCATGAGAATATTAGAGATGTCAGTAACGCTTATAGGCTAGTGAGAATGACACTTAGGAACAAGAAAAATATGGTAACTATGGAAGAAAGGCTTTTAAGGTAGTTCGCAGTGAATAGAGGTTTAAAACAAAGGATCTGCTATCAAATAATTTATTCAGAACAAATCGAAGAAGATCAAAGATGAGCACAAACAGAATATGATGCAAGGAACAGTACATAACGTACAGGAATGATGTGAACATACTAGCAAGAACGAAAAAAGCATAGAAAAAAGTTTCCAGAAATTTTGAGAAGAAGAACTAACAATAAACTAAACAAAAATGTAATATATAAAAATGAGAGGAGCGAAGGCTGTCTATAATTTTGAAAAATAAACGAATTTGAATACTTAGGAGTAACCATAAAAAACACGATAAAGCAAAAGAAGAAGAAAAAGAGATAGACAAAAGATTAGTGAAGGAGAGCTGAGCGGTAGGATCACTAAATTAAATACTGGAGGAAAAAATTTGTCAAGAACAGCTAAACTGAGAGTATACGTGACAGTAATCAGACATACGTTGATGTATGAAGTATCAATACTGAAGGAGAGAGCAATGGGGGAAAAGTCCAAAGTGGGGGACGTCCAAAGAAGAAATGGTTAAAAGCAGTAAAACAAGAGTTGCCCGAAATAGGAGTGAGTGATTGAAGAGAAAAAGCAAGGTACCGAAAAAAATGGAGAAAAATAATCAAGCCCTTAGAAGTCTGGGTTTTACAAGGCCTGTAACGCATAATATTTTGTTTTTTCAGTTATCCATGGTTTATTTTAGATGTTTCCGAGACCACAACCATCGAAAGTACATACATGTGATACGACAAACGGTATCACCATAAACAAAAAAAGGATCGCGAGAGGAAGAAGAAGAAGAAGAAGAAGAAGAAGAAGAAGAAGAAGAAGAAGAGTCCCAAGCCGAAGACAAATATTCTGGTTCCGAATCTTCCAAGAATCACACAATATTTTTTGTAAATCAAACGTGTTCCATGACGCAGAAGATGCTTTAATATGTAGTCACTGCAATTAATTAAAATTAATAGATATAATCATAATCAGAAAAAGCATCCGATATTGCTAATTAAAAGCCTATACAATAACAAGTATGTCAAAGTTAGAATAAATGGGGAACTAGCCAAAAGTTCTGGAGAAAGCATGTGAGTCCAATAAATTAACAATCAATAATTTAATACAAATGTAAAGAGCATTTTGCCATATGCAGGAGAAACTTGGAAATTAGAGAAAAAGTTTGTAAATAGATGTCTCAGAAGAATATTGAAAATATATTGGCCAAATCGGATAAGTAACAAGGAATTTTGGAGAAAAACTAATCAAGAGCCGATAGCCAAAACGATAAATAGACGCAAATGGCAGTTTATTGGACACTCATTAAGGAAAAATGAAGATGATATAACCAAATAGGATTACCAACCAACTGGAAAAAGAAAGCAAGGCAGACCAATGACATCTTGGGAAAGAAATATTACCAAAGAGCTAGAAGACATCAAGTTAACATGAAAAGAAGTGAAAACCCTAGTCAAAAACAGAGATGAATAGAGGGAGACTGTAGAGGTCTTGTATTTCAAATGGAACCAAGAGGAGTAAAGTAAGTAAAGTAAGGGCGTGAGGCAAGGCTGCATACTAAGCCCAATTATATTCAAAATAAATGGTAAATGGATAATGCGGAAAGGTACTGAAGACGAACGGTGGCGTCGCTATCGGTGGTAAAATTTGCAACTTAAGATATGCAGATGATACAACCATCCTCGCTAGTTCCGAGGTTGAACTGATTCACCTGCTACAACGGATTGAAGAATTAAGCTTAAGAAGGGTCTTAAAATAAACAGAGACAAAACGAGAATCATGATAATTGACAGAGCTAACAACAACAACAACAACAATCATCTAACGAAATATTGCTACTGTAGATAAATTTTTGTATCTTGGCTCTTTAATAACTAACAAGGGGGGATATACTGAAGATATAAAGCACTAGTCAGCTCTATGGCAAAATTAACAAAAATTTAGAAGGGCAATGAAATAACTATCGATACAAACATGAGATTGATAAAGAGTATAGTTTCTTATATATCTCCAGCAGATACCCCCAACAATATTGTAAGAAACCAAATTGACTACATAACCATCAGTGAGAGTTACAGAAATGCAGTAAAGTCTGTAAAAACCTATCCTGGCGCCGATGTGCCATCTGATCACAATATATTGTTAGCCGAAATAAAATTAAAACTTAAACGGATAAAACAACAACGATCCTCTAACAAACTGGATACCGATTTTATTAGACACAAGAGTCAGGGGATTTCAAACAATTTAGAAAGCAATTTTGAGAATAGCGAACAACAAGAATCCATCGAGGATCATTGGAACCAAATCAAAACGATTATAAGCAACTCAACTCCAAACTTCAAAGAGAAAAATCAAAAGAAGCAACAGTGGATGAACGATGAGATTTTTAATTTGATAGAAAAAAGACGCAAATTTAAGAATCAAAACATTGAAATGTATAAACGCAGTAACAAAGAGATAAGGACTAAAATACGAGCGGCAAAAGAAACATACTTTGAAAAAAATGTTTAGAAATTGAAGAGTTGCAGAGAAAACATGATTCATTTAATATGTATAAAAAAATAAAAGAACTCACCGGTCAGAACAAAAAACATGCAAATAATATCGTTGATAGAGACGGAAAACTGATTATCACTGATTTGGATAAAATAGACAGATGGAAAGAATACATTGAGGAACTGTTTAATGATGAAAGGCCCGAGCTTGAAATTAACGAAGTAGTTACAGGACCTGACATAACTATGGACGAAATTGAACAAGCAATAAAATTAGCAAAGACCAGAAAAGCGACGGGACCAGACGAAATACCGAATGAAATAATAAAGCTCTTCGAAAATTCAGGTAAAAGATCTCTCCTTCATCTTTTTAATAAAGTTTATCAAACTGGCTATATACCAACGGATTGGCTGCTGTCGACTTTTGTGACGATACCTAAAAAAGCAAACGCGAAAAGATGTAGTGACTACCGAACCATTAGGTATTTCTACGAATTTTGCACTCTAGGATGTACCAAAAAATAGAAGAACAGCTTGGTGATACACAGTTTGGATTCCGCAATAACCTTGGGACCAGAGAAGCACTGTTTAGTATTCAGGTTATGGTACAGAGATGCAGAGATGTCGGACATCCGGTTTATATGTGTTTCATTGACTTTGAGAAGGCCTTTGATCGGGTAAAACATACGGAAATGATTGCTATTCTTCAGAAAGTGGGTATTGATGATAAAGACCTACGCATTATCAAAAATCTTTACTGGCATCAACGTGCAAACATCAGGATTGGCTGGGACACGTCTGAATAACTTCAAATACGAAGAGGAGTAAGGCAGGGCTGCATTTTGTCCCCACTAATATTTAACATCTATTCTGAGTTTGTTTTCAATAAAGCAGTGGATAATGCTCAATGTGGTATCAAAATGAATGGCGTCAATATTAATAATTTGAGATATGCGGATGACACGGTGTTAATTGCGAGCAATTATGAAGAACTTCAACATCTGATTAATAGGATTACCACAACGTGTGATGAATATGGACTCAAGCTAAACACCGCAAAGACCAAGGTGATGGTTGTCAGTAAGACGCCAATACAACCGGAAGTAGTAACAGCTTATGGTGAACAATTAGAGAGAACTAACAGTATCACCTACCTTGGTTGTAATCTAAATGAGAACTGGGACATGAGCAAAGAAATTAGAATACGTATAGAGAAGGCCAGAGCTGCATTCTTTAAGATAAAGAAACTTTTATGTGGAAACAACATTACTTTGAATCTTAAAATTAGATTAGTGAGATGTTATGTGTTCTCTACTCTTTTGTACGGTGTCGAAGGTTGGACTTTAACAGATACTCATCTCAAGAAATTGGAAGCCTTTGAAATTTGGGTATACCGAAGAATCCTACGAATAAGTTGGGTGGATAGAGTTCGTAACGAAGTTGTTTTGCACCGGATGGGAAAAGTCACAGAAGTCGTCAGAACAGTTAAAAATCGAAAACTTGAATATTTTGGCCATATTATGCGACACCCAGAGAGATATAATATACTCCATTTATTAATACAAGGCAAGGTTAGACGGAAGAAGAGGGCCAGGTCGAAGAAGAACGTCATGGCTTAAAAACCTGAGAGAATGGTATAACAGATCATCTGCATCTCTTTTCCGAGCTGCCGTTAACAAAATTGCTATAGCCAATTTGATAGCCAAGTTATTTGATATGTATTGCTGGAGACGAATGCTGAGAATAACATGGAGGCCCAAATAACAAATGAATCAAATAAATAAATGTTTAATATGATCAAAAACCTAACCCTCACGTACAAGTTGTAGTCCATGTGACACACAACTTCTGTGAAAAACTGGGTTGATTCATTATGTACAATTATTTGCTACAAACAAACTCTATTATTATTTTCTATCTGAATCTATCTGAACCAGCGAAATATAAAGAAAAAACTAACAACACCAATATCAATAGGCTATTTTGGACACGTGTATTGATTTACCATCCAGAGAAAGGTAGAAGACAAAATAAATCAAAGTAGATGTCCCACACGATACACAGACCATGTTTTTGCTACTATTGGCGCTCGAAAGTGTGCTAGAATGGCAGAAAATAGACAGAAATGGAGGAACATTGAAAAACCCAGCTAATAGCTTCATGCTACCTCGATAACTGCATCAGGTTAACGACTAAGAAGAAGAAGAATAGATAATAAAAAATATAGAAATAACTAGAAGCATCTGGGTTAAAATAAGTATACATATTAATATCCGATACAGAGAAAACTTACTCAGTAATTATAAATATGGTTCAACTAATTCACCTTGAATTCACATTTAACAGCAAAGTCAGTGCATTATCCACACAAATATCAACCAGAAACGATTTTTAATTTTTAACTAGAATAGAAATATTAATGTTAAACAGATTTTGTTAATGACATAGGTCATTAAGATTTGGTTTATAAGGTGGCCTAAAAAAACACTGAAAAACAATAGACTAAATACTTGTTTATTGATTCGAGTGGTATACAAGGATCTTCTCCGGAGAAGAAAGTTTTTGTTTTAAATAGTGCCAATTAGGGATGGCGGTTTTTGACAAAACACCGGTTTTCGGTTATACCGGTTTTTTTTACTTACGGTTTAACCTGGCGGTTATAACCGGCCAAAAAAACCGGTTTTTGGAAAAACCGGTTTTCGGTTTTATTTTAATCCAATAGGTTACAAAGTTATAGGTCTGGATCCCGCGTATGAAAAAAAAGTTGATTAATAGCAAGCTGAAAATTTGTTAATAGCTTAAGAGTGTCTAGTCGGACAAACTTTGATATATGGGAACACTAGAACAGGGGAAGTTTTAATTGTGGAACAGAACAGACTTAAACCCTCCGAACAGAGATTAAACTCTCATGCAAAAATCAGACTGCTATTTATCACCAAATGGGCGTTTTAGTGAGTGGAACATGTAGAATATGTCAAATAACAGGAATTATGACAGGTGATAAATAGCAGTCTGATTTTTGCATGAGAGTTTATTCTCTGTTCGGAGAGTTTAAGTCTATTCTGTCGGACAAAATATATGTGCCGTTTTCGTGGTCTGACCATTCCAAATGTTTAACCTGTTAACTGCCTCTGTTCCAATGTTCCCATATATCAAAGTTTATCCGACCAGACACCCTTAAGCTATTAACAAATTTTCAGCTTGCTATTAATCAACTTTTTTTCATACGCGGAATCCAGACCTATTACATTTACAATACACTTTAGTTTGCGATACTCCATTAGACTCGATATCAATATGATCATAATTAGTACTATCGAAAGAACATGTATTACTTATAACACGTTTGTATATTTGTAGAATTTTAACTCATTTAATACTTCCTGTATGATTGTATCGTTTTGAAAAGGTAGCGAAATTTTTGGAGATTCATATTCGTAATCAGTAATTCGATATTCATAGTCAGAACATTATTTTTGGTAATCAGAAAAAGTCATTCATCCACTTTCAATGCCAAGAGTTAAGTGTGAAAAATAGATGATGTTTGCGTCTAATTCAACCAGATCACTTCTTATGTAAATATTATGATTACAAATACCTTTTCAAGGAAATATTATAATAAAACTTAATAATTGTTTCTGGCTGATTTGAGATTGCACTTTCAGTTTGCTTCTGTATTTTATAAAATAAAATTTGAATTATGGTTTTGTTTGGAATAATGACTTGAGAATAATAATTATGATTGGGATCCAAAATAATACCTAACCTAATCCTAATCACCGTAAAAACCTAATAACCGGTTTTTACTTTAAAAATAAAAAACCGGTTATAACCGGGACAAAAAAACAACCGGTAAAACCGGTTATTGCGAAGTAAAAAACCGGTTTTAGGTTTAAACCGGTAGGTTTTTCGCATCCCTAGTGCCAATAGGCCAATAAAGTGTAATAAAATATGCAATGCGAGTGGTTGAAATAAACTTAAAAATGTTGTCTTCTAAAATATTTCAAACGCTGCAGTCGAGTATTCTAAAATTGTAAAATAAATAATAATATGTTGCTCTGCACTCTGCGGTTACCACAGCCAGTTAAAAGCACAGATACAATATGGAGAATGATTAACATGGTTAGCAACCTACCAATCGTAATAACTAGTGTGACCAACTAGCCCGAAAAATCCGGGACATGGCCCGAATTACAAAGTGGTGTCCCGGCGTCCCGGACAAGGCTTCCGGGCCATCCGGATTTTCAACGTTTCGGTAAAATTCTATTTTGAAATTTTGAGTATGTTATTTTTCTAAGAATTCACATCAAATTGAATTGGTGGGACGAAAAAAAGTCGACAATTCCTATAGTATAAAATGTAATACTAATACCACATCCAAAACGCATGCATTTTATATCGTGGTATTACAGTTCTACGAGAACAGAAACTCTGGACTTTTTCCCGTTTCAGTATTTTAATTATCGTCTTCCGGATTGGAAGTCGAAATGTCAAAAACTAACACAAATGTAATTATCATTACAATCCATCCCATCAAAAAAATTTTTGTTAACATAAAAATGTTAAATAATCAACAAAATGATTATATTAAATTCTATTAAATAAATAGCCCGGTTTTCATTGAAAAGTCCCGGATTTTAGATATTTTTTTCAGCCTTGTCCCGAATTCGACTGAATTGGAGTTGGTCACACTAGTAATAACGAATACTACTCAAAGAAATAATGTGAAGCCTCGGCACAGTATATAGCTTTATACAAGAAGCATAAAAACTGTGGCCTCGATATCAAACTGAGAATATGAATACGACTACAGAAGAGATCAGAACAACATTAGATCGCTTAACACAAGAGGCCAAGAAATCACCGAAGTGCTGAAAGAGCGGTCTCTAGGAATAAAAAAAATAACAATTTAAGTAAATATACGGAACAAGTGTTACCCAACCCCCCCCCCTTTTTAACTATTAACTTTATTTATTTTTAGCACATAAGCAAAACGCTCGGACAGGTCGACTTTTAAAATAAGCATCGTATACTATATCATCAGTGTTTCGAACTTTACGCGACTCCTCTTCAGGTGATCGGCATAACTTTGATTTTTTTTTAACCCGGCACCCCTTAAAAATTTTCTGTGATCTACTTGTTTATAAACAAAATAATGTGTTGAGTTACACAAGAATATAAAAAAAACATGTTTTATTAACTTATTAGCTACTAATATATTATAAAAGTTAAAAAATAAAATTAAAAAGGTGTTATAAGCAAATTAGCAAGTACCAACCCATAATAAATGAAGTGATGTAAAATATCTAAGAAAATTAAAATTTATTGAGTATAGAGAATATACTAATAATTTAGATCAGTTATTACAATAAAAAAAAAATAAATCTGACCTGTTTATCAAAAACATAAAAAAAATTTACTGCCAGATGATGACACCCCAATTCGAATTTAGAGCTACAATTTCAGAATGACACTAAATAACCACTTCAAACACAAACAGATCTATGCTATATAATATTATTGAAAGCTACTATGACGCACAGGACGGTTAACAAATTTGAAATACCAAATATTTGATGAAAATGTGTTATGGGGTGCTGGTAGCACCCCACGTGGCAGGTGCCGGGTTAATGGGAAAGTACATCGTGTAACACCTCATTTAAAAGATTTTGAGATACTAATTACAAAAATGTATAATACTTTAAGTCTTTTTGAGAGCGTAGGCGCAAAATTTTGGTCGAATTTTTTAAATGCATTAATTTTTTTGGAATTTTGAAAAAACTAATAAGTATTTTTGAAAAATTTAAACTCAGGATGAAAGACAACATTATTACTGAGTGCTGAATGTCCCTTAGAATCAACAAAAATTTATTTTGAAAGATATATTTTAAACTATAAATCATACTCAATTTTCTCTTTTTTTTTTTCACCTCTGTAGCTTATTAAAATAAACATTAAATAAGTTCTCAGGGACTTCGGTAATACTGTAATTGCGCCTACGCTTTATTAAAAAAAGGATTAAAGTATTATAAATTTTTGTATAATGTACTTTCCCATTTAAAAAAATCAAAGTTGTCACCTGAAGAGGGATCGCGTAAAGTATGAAACGTGGATGCCATAATATGTTACGATTATTTTAAAAATCGACCTATTCGAGCGTTTTGCTTGTGTGCTAAAACTAAAAATAAATAAGTTAATAGGGGGCGGGTAACACTTATTCAAGTGCACTGTATATACTAATCTACAGTGGAGTAGCAAAAGAAAACAGGGCCAAGAGAAATGTAGGGGTACTAGTACACCACATATAAAAAAATCAGTTCAAATAGTGCCAATGCGTATCAAAAAGGATTGTAACAACAAAGATCACAATGGAGAAGGAGCTCCTGAACAACATCGAAATATAGGGCCCAGAAAGTCTAGGCCTAGATACTAATCTACAGTGGAGTAGCAAAAGGAAACAGGGCCAAGAGAAATGTAGGGGTACTAGTACACCACATATAAAAAAATCAGTTCAAATAGTGCCAATGCGTATCAAAAAGGATTGTAACAACAAAGATCACAATGGAGAAGGAGCTCCTGAACAACATCGAAATATAGGGCCCAGAAAGTCACAAGCCTCAAACAGGAAGAAAAACATTTTATGACGAATTACAAGTAGTAGACCATATCAGAGGGAAGATGATAATACTGGGGGATTTTAAATATCGAATAGGCAACCAAGTAATACTTGGAATTGAGCAAAAACATACCGAGAATGTTAAAATCGAAAATACTGGTTTGCTATTACGGGTGACAGTGCTGAATACCTCTGTGCTCTTTCAATTTGTTTGTATCTCTGGTCCTTGTAGATGAAATAGGTGTTATAGGTCTGCATCCCGCGTACCAAAAAAAAGTTGATTAATAGCAAGCTGAAAATTTGTTAACCTTTAACTACCCGCGCATCAAAGTTATAACATAATTACACGCGTGGCGTACTTTATAGGCCACAAGAAAATACACTTAAAAACAGCGGATTTGTTTACTCTTTTTTTGAAAAAATACACTTAGTTGTTTGTTATAAACCTTAGTCGGCATCAATGAATATTTGGAGTTCCTTCTCAGTAAGCCAATTGGGATTTATAACGGGAATCATGGAATACCTGGATTCCATGATAAATAAAATTACGAATAAAATATTTTTTTAAATGTGATTTTTTACAGGAGAAAAAGTATTGTTTATAAAGAAAAATATATTTTGTGTCATAATGTCGAAAAAACAATTGAAATATATACTTATATTATTACTTATATTAATATAATCGTAGCGTATATTGTCCACCACCGGAAATAACAAATAAACTGTAAATTACGATCTTCCCAGAACGCCCATTGTAACGAAACTAAAACTAAATTGTAAAGCACATTCCAGTGATAGGTTAGAGAGATAAACTTCTTCTTCTTCTTCTTTTTGTATAGACATGACTCTGTCTGTTTTTTCAATGTGCCTCTAGTAAGTTGTCGTTCCATCGTTTTCGTGGTCTTCCCACTGACCGTCTTCCTATTGGGGAGCCGTCTCTCGCTGTCCTGACTACTCTATTTGTTGTCATTCGGCTTATGTGGTCTTTTCTTCTGTTTCTTACCCAGTTATTAATGTTATCCACCTTGCATCTCCGTTGTATATCTGTACTTCGAGTCCTATGGAGTCTTACCATCGATTTTTCGAAGGGTTTTCATCTCCGCTGTTTCGAGCAATCTTTTTGTCCTCTCTGTGTCGGGTCGTGTTTCTGCCGCGTATGTCATTATTGGTCTGATGACTGTTTTGTAAATTCTGCCTTTCATTTCTTTTCCGATATTTTTATTTCTCCATATTGTGTCATTCAGGCAACCTGCGGCTCTGTTTGCTCTATTCACTTGATCTTCCACTTCTGTTTCGAGCCTTCCGTAGCTAGATAG
The DNA here is from genome assembly GCF_917563875.1 of Diabrotica virgifera virgifera. Taxonomy (NCBI): domain Eukaryota; kingdom Metazoa; phylum Arthropoda; class Insecta; order Coleoptera; family Chrysomelidae; genus Diabrotica; species Diabrotica virgifera. Next base: position 209,694,704 of record NC_065450.1, read on the forward strand.
TGTGATGCCTAGATATTTAAACTCCATCACTTGTTCTATTATCTGACCTTCAAGCTCCAATTTACATCTTATTGGATCTGCTGTTATAACCATGCATTTTGTCTTTTTTGAGGAAATTGACATGTTAAATTTTCTGGCGATTATGTTGAATTGGTGCAGCATACGTTGTAAATAACCTTCACTTTGAGAGATTAGTATTGCATCGTCCGCATAGCAAATTATGTTAAGTTGTTTTTCTCCCATTTGGTATGCTTTTTTAGTTCTTACTTTTTTTATTATTTCGTCCATGGTCAGGTTGAACAATAAAGGACTCAAGGAATCCCCCCCTCCCCCCCAGAGAGATAAACAAGGTCAATAATTAAGTTTTAAAATATATTTGTAGTAGAATTCTTATATCTGGCGTACAAAATACGCCAGCGCGTGTAGTTAAAGGTTAATAGCTTAAGGGTGTCTAGTCGGACAAACTTTGATATATTGGAACACTGAAACAGGGAAAGTTTTAATTGTGGAACAGCTTAAAAATTTGGAACGTCAAACTACGAAAACGTCAGATGTATTTTGTTCGACAGAACTTCCAATTTATTTGTTACCCTTTCATTAAACTCTCGTACAAAAATCAGACGTCTATTACTAACCAACATGAGTTCTGTCATTTGACATATTCTTCGTGTTCCACTCATTAAAATGACCCGTTGGTGATACACAGCAGTCTGATTTTCATGAGACTTAACGAAAGGGCAACAAATCAATTGGAAGTTCTCTCCGACAAAATACATCTGACGTTTTCGTAGTCTGACGTTCCAAATTTTTAACCTGTTCCACCATTAAAGCTTCCCCTGTTCCAGTGTTTCCATATATCAAAGTTTGTCCGACTAAATACCGTTAAACTATTAACAAATTTTCAGCTTGCTATTAATCAACTTTTTTTTCTTATGCGGGATCCAGACCTATTATTCAAACAGGTTTAGTGCATCCTGTGGTATTAATATCTAATGTTTCTTATACTGGAATATTAGTGAATAGTGAGAGTACCTATATCAAAGCTAACTATGGTTTGTTTTTAAACCAGGAGGAGGAAACTAGAAAGACAGATTCACGCCCAAGAAAGTCACTAGAAAAATCACCAAATACATCTTATTTGGTTGATCATATCGGCCTTCGACGGTAATCCATACATATTATATTATACTAACACGTCGAAGAGTTCTAAAAACGACTGTTTTTGTATAAAAATAGACTAAAAATCTAAAAATTAAAGGAATAACGCAGAAAACACAAAAAATCGCCTATATAAATTAACTGATGAACTGCTAATAGTGTCGAAATTTCATAAATGTCATTAGTAGACTTAGGCAAATATGCAAATTGCATATTTTGCATATTTTGCATAAAATATGCAAAAATGTCAAATTTTGCATATTTCTATAAAAGTGTGCATAAAGTGCATATAACTTGAAATTTTAGGTGTATAGATTTTATTATATATATTATTTATCAAATAAATCAAGAGCTTGGAAATCCGAATATTTAATTTTGTTTCAATATCTCTAGATACTTATTGTAGTTTTGTCCTTGAATAAGGGTTCCAAAATCTGCTAGTTTATATCTCTAGGTAAAAACTTTTATTGGGATGGTCAGTTTTAGAAATCAATTATGTTGTAAAATTGGAACCGGTAACACCTGTCTTTGTAATAATATTGTGAATTGCAATTTCAACTACCGAAAATAAACACTGCTTCAAACATGGATAAAACCTACATATAGGGATAAGGATAAAGTTTACTGCTCAATTTGTGGTAAAACTGGAAGAACTACATAATTGTGTGTTATATTATTTTATACGAGAATATTTTCTAATATGTGCTGACACAAGGCAAGTTCGCAATAAATCGATATATTTCTTATTTTCTCAGGCATTTTTTTAATTTCTTGTGATGAAAAAGTAGGATCTAAAAAATTAAAAGCATTCAATGAAGTACTGAAAACTCGCTTAACATTGTTTTCTCGTACAATAACCTTTAGTTGTGTGCTTAGATTTAGGCTCGTAGTATTTTTTCTTAGATAAACAAACAAAAACCAAGAATCTCCTGTACATATTTGGGGGACCTTTGTGCTTTCACAGTCGTATTATCTTGATATTTTCAAGATTTCTGATTTTAATTGCAATGAATAGTTATTTTCCTAACAAGTGCAGAAAGTCATTATTTTCCGCACGCGACTGCAGTTTGCCGAACGACGCGAAGCGGGAGTTCGGTAAGCAGTCGAGTGCGGAAAAGAGACCTTCTGCAAGAGTTAGGAACAATATTTTTTCTAAGAGTCTTTAAAAAATTACCAAATCTTAATCAATTAATTTAATTAATATGAAAATACATACACAAATTAATTCTTTGACAAGGTTGTCAAAACCAAACTTTCAATATAATTAGTTAACATGACGACGATCTTGGTTTCCATGACGATGATTCAAAACGACTGTTATTGTCTACCGATTTGACTTTCGAATATTATGTCAAAATAATTTTATTTCATCGAATTGTCGCGTTAATTTCATTAAAACAGGAACACAATAAGATATATTTGAAATAAATTAGTAAATAATATCTAAATATTAGTTTATTGCATGTATTATAATTACTTTAAGGCCATATTAACATATCTAAATTAACACCCGTGCAGAAAAGTAAAAACCGCGTGAGGAAAAGTAACACGCGTGTGGAAAAGTAACACGCGTGCGGAAAATTGAAACTTTCTAAACTAAAATGCGTGCGCGAAAGTAGACATTTTTGCACGCTCGTAGAAAAAATAGTTACCAGGTCCTTTCTGAAGTACCTACTTAGTTCAAGTAGGTACTAGGTGGGACACTCTTCCGTGAGTCCGTTCCAAGATTACCGTAAATTTGAAAAATGCCCCAGTAACATCGGTTGATGTAGAAAGAAGTTTTTTCATTTAAAAAATATATTGTAATATGTACCTACTCAGAAGCCATAAGTTTTTGTTAAAAAATTTTAAACAGCATTTAATCATTTAGTTTTAGCACAATTCGAAGTAATATCATTTATTTGTTAAAATACTTAAATAGTTAAATACCTAAGCTTAGTTTGCAAAATAAATAAAAAATATTAATTACTATAAATTATGAAGATATTTTAAATATGTTTGTAAATAAAACGGATAATACTTGCATAAACTAATAACATGCATAGTTTTGTATAAAATACTGCAGATTTATGCGCATATATCATATGTTTTTATTTGCATATTTGCCTAAGTCTAGTCATTAGTGTCAAATTGTATGACCGTGGAGTAAACTTGCCTAAGGTTGGACCAATTAGAAACAAGCTATACGGCGCGTTAAATTTGAATTACTCCTCTTGGTTTAAAAACAGACCATAGCAAGTGTCGACACTCAAGAGTTACGTCCTTTATACACTCGATAAAATAGACGAAAAGCTTCAGCTTAAGCATCGAAATATCAGGCTCTGATGACGTTGAAGCAGAAGTAAGAGAAGAAACAACCAGAGGAGCAACCAAAATAGCTGGCTGTCTAAATAATACAATAAGGCGTAAAAAACCATTGGCATCGAGGCTAAATTAAGAACATACAAATATGCTAGAAGATCTATAATGAAATACACCGCAGACACCAGACCAGAAACAAAAAAAAGATGGTTTGAAAAACAGAAATGTTGACAATATTGTTCTCGTCAGGGAAACAAGTGAAATCATAAAGAAGACATTTATGATATTAACGGTTAGGTGCTAAACTGGAAAAAAAAGGACATATAAGTAGAATGGAAGGAAAAAAAATGGTGAGAATTGCTCGAGATAAATTATACATAACGGAGAACTATATACCGACCCCGAAAAAGGTAAAACGACAATATATACATTGATGAAGGTAGATATTGAAAGAAGAAGAAGGAAGAGGAAGAAGAATAAGAAAATATTCAATTATAAATAGAAAATAATTGTAGATCGTCCCTTACAGAGATGATGTTAATTTTTTTTATTTATCTTACCTACGTTAAAACGTACAAAAATATTCGTTTTAACAAAATGAAATATACGTCAATTTGACAATTTCAATTGACAATATGAATTATTTAAGAGAGTTGCAATATTTTTCCGCTATTCGCGCACGATCGTTTCTCGTATCCCCACCAAGTACTTGCACACCGCGAACAAAAAAAGTTTGCCGTGCGAATACTCATTAACAAATTAGCTATTTCACACTTTTGCCAATTAACAATAAAAAATAAATTATTGTAATCATACTCATTACATTCAATATTTACGATGATCAGATTATGTTAATTTTATTTGCACCTTTTCTGTTATTTTTAAACAGCGTATCACCGAAAAATGCTACATCAAATTGAATTATATAAATATTTGACCAAATCTTCATTTATGTATTACCTCATGTGTCATACCAGTTTCTTAATTGGAAACTATATTCACCGTGAACAAACATTTACAGTCGCGACAGATTCATTGTCAATTATGATTTTCTTACTACATAAATACTTGTCCATTGACTTACTTGATATATTCAATATATTTTTCTGCATTAAGTTTATTCATTAATTTTCATTTATTTATTATGCATTACAATTCCTAGGGAGTGTAGCTAACGCCATGCAGTGGCGTAGCTGACAGGCCCGCAGGGCTCGCAATGCGGGGGGGGCCGACGTTAAGAGGGACCCCTTAAAGCCTTCAAGCTTCATACTTCTACTTTCTTTAAATTGGGTACTATTACTATAACTGTTACTATTTCCGGGTACAATTTAGCATTTATTGGACATGGTAATTTTTTGTCGGTGGTTCTTTTACTAGCTAAATATGATCCTGTTTTAGCTAAATTAATCGATAAAAACAATAACTTAAAATAAAACAAATTACTTGAGCCCCCAAATACAAAACGATGTTATAAATTTTTTAGCTCAAGAAACTGAAAAAAATTGATTAATTTAATTAAGAAATCTGTTTTTATTCACTAATTTTTGATATCACTCAAGATGTTTCAAAACACGATCAGCTTAGTTTTATTTTCCGGTATGTAAAAATAATTTACCTTCCAAATAATTTCAAAGCAGAAGTTATTGAAAGTTTTTTAGGATTTATTCGCCTATTAGAAAGTGCAGAAACTAAATTAAATTTTAAAATTTATACAATCAAAGCACCTTTCCGTACACAACTGCAGAGAAAACGAGTATGATGGGGCAAGCGTTATAAGTGGTGTATATTCAGGCGTACAAAGGCGCGTAACTCACATTGAAAAAACAGCTTCCAATGTTTCTTTGCGCGTCCCATAATCTGAAACTAGTGCTGAATGATACTTTGCTAGTGTACAGGAGTTGGTTTTTTTTAGGATATAGGTAATTAAAAGATTATGTTTTTTTAGTGTAAGTATTAAAAGATGGGATGTACTATGTAAGGGAAAGTGGGGGAATGGTGCGCGGCGGGTAATCGTGCGCTGCATTGTATTTCAAATTCCGTGGAAGATTTTACGAACTCAACCAGTCCTACACCTTTCAACCGATCTCATGAAAAGTTTACGCCATTATCTTCAGTCGACAATTGTACGTGGACTAAGTCAGATCCGATTGTTGAAAATTGCAAGAATTCTTCTAGTCTTTCTGCTCCAAAAAATAGGACGGTAAGTCCTTAGGCTTTATTCAGTTGCTTTGGACTTATTATTGATTTAAATCATGTTGTTTAACGTGTATTTTGGTGCATCTGTTGGTTGATATGGTTCAGTAGTTTTCCGTTTGTGATGATGATTAGTATTTAGGGCAAACAATGAAATGGTAAATACAAAAATTACCATTTTTATTGCCAGATGCCACGAACCAGACCTAGAAAAGAAAAAAAAACAAAAAAGGGCCAACAAAAAAAGAAGACAGTGCAGAAATAGCTAACACCTGAGTCGTCTGATGTAACAGACGGTTATTTGTCAAATATTATCGATGAAGACGAATTAGATGATGTTGAATGAAGCTTCATTCTACCACCATTAGAAAAACCAGCTGCACGTAACGAGACATGCTCTATTTGTGGGGAAAGAGGGAAAAAAAGGATTATGATATACATGTGTGTTATGTGCCTTGAGGAATCACGCAGAATGTACAGCTGTAAATACCCCAGAAAATTATAAATGCAACTTTTGTTTACGTTAAAAATATGACATTTAAGTATACCATACAATTCTTATTTCTTCATAATATTTTTATACTTTTGAAAGAAGTGTTTTTATAACATTAATTTTAAATTAATGTTTTTTCTTTAACATTAATTTAGTGTGCACCCTTTCCCAACCTGTGCGCATGATTACCCTCATGGGTGGGGAATCGTGCGCAAATGCACTTCTTTCCTTTTTTTAATATTATGCTTTTGCACTTTGTATTTCTCTAAAACTTATTTTATATTTGCAAAGTAGAATAGTTAGGGCTTACTCTAACGTACTGGATGTTATGATAGATTGAAAGAGTTTACAACAGAATCGATTTCTCCTTAAGTGCGCACCATTCCCCCACTTTCCCTTACTATTATTATTTTGGATTCATTCAGACATGATGCTGTTATGGCTTTGCGTCGAGCTTTCCGACAAGTAAAGAAATCTTTAACGAAAATTTCATTGCTATCTAAAAAACGATGAAAAATTAGAAGCTAATGCATTATTAGAGCATATCAATAATTTTGAATTTGTCGTTAACATTACTATTCAATCTAAAATACGTAACTTTATTAATCTAACATCAAAACTTTTGCAATCTGAAAAGGCAGAGTTAACGCCCCATCTACTTTTTGAAAAAACCTTGTGATAATTTTCGAGAAATGAGAAATTCGTTTTCCGAAACTTAAGCAAAAGCAGCAGAATAGTGGAGTATTATACCGGAATTGAAAAATAAACGGATAAAACGTATAAAAAATTTTACAATGAGTTTAGCTGCGACGAAAAAATAACTAAATAGCAAAAAAAGTTTTGTTAATGTTTTCAACACCGCAATCGCAATTTGGTGACGGTATTTTTCCATCTGAAAAGTGAATCGGAGCACCTTCCACAGTTTGTTCGTATTCTGTTCAGTGTGACCCAGATTTTAAGATCAGAGTGAATGATTGAAATACATATTAAGTAATATTTAAACATTAATTTGATATATTTATGTTCTTTCATTATTGAATCTTTAATTAAAGGAAAATTTTTGGAAGTTCTTACTACATGACCATTATGTAATACATATACGCTACATGGAAATGTTTAATAAAGGTTTGACATACAGGAGAGCATAATAATTTATGTCTTATTAGTGCAGTCACTGAAGATGAATTTGAGCTGTTACCTCCAATTTCGTTGAACTTCCATGGATGTTAAAGCGGCTTTTCATAAATAATTCAAAACCTATAAGTTTTTACAAAAAAGTTATTATTACCAAAATTGAAGATAATAAAAGACTGAAATAATTTTTTACTTTTAATAGTTATTTATGATAAGTGTTAAAAGTACACGTTTAAGGCACACATGTGAAACTTTGCAGAATGAGCGATAGCGAGTTTTGCAATTCACATGAGTGCCTTAAAAATGTACTTTTTAACACGCATATCATACAATATTTTTTCTACAAACGTAAATACAGGACAATATCTACAAAAACTTTTACTTGAACTTGACTAACATTCCATTTTTATATTTTTTTGACATTACATCAAAATTGTCTATACGGTCAATACGAACTGCAGTGCCTTAAAAATATTTTTTCTACAACCGTGTTAAAAATACAATTTTTAGCACTCCATACGAGCACTAGTGCTTTAAAATTGTTAAGGCACTGCAGTTCGTATTGACCGTATAGGCAATTTTGATGTAATGTCAAAAAAATATAAAAATGGAATGTCAGTCAAGTTCAAGTAAAAGTTTTTGTAGATATTGTCTTGTAATTACGTTTGTAAAAAGAATATTGTATGATATGCGTGTTAAAAAGTACATTTTTAAGGCACTCATGTAAATTTCAAAACTCGCTGTCGCTCATTCTGCAAACTTTCACATGCGTGCCTTAAATGTGTACTTTTAACACTTATATCATAAATAACTATTAAAGCACTAATGCCTTAAAGTAGCATTTTTAACGCTCGTATGGAGTGCTAAAAATTGCATTTTTAACATGGTTGAAGAAAACATATATTATTATTAATTTAAAGTGAGTTATAGGTATTGTCCTTTTCATGAGCATTTTTCAGTGCGTAACAAATGATAGGAAAAAGGGTAAGTCCGTGATAATACACATTTATGAAATTTATTCTAACATGACATTTTAGTTAAATCTGACAGTTGTCATATTTTATTTTCAATTTGGAATAAAAACAAATCAAATGTGTTTCTTGCATTTATAAAATGGTATTTTATTTGATTTGTATAGTCTTATAAATTATACAGATTATATTTGTAATATTATTATCTAATTAAAAAAAATTATTTTTTTTTATTATGGCGCTATCTATCGACAACTGGAATAACTAGAATAAATGTTGTAAATGTCTGTAATCAGCGACGTACGTTTTTTCTGTCACATACAATTTAATGCGTTAGAAAGAAATCGAAAAACTGTGACGCACTGAAAGATGATCATGAGAAAATAATACCTAATTACATGTATAATTTTTTTCGGCGGGTACTCAAATCTAATTACTCATGCTTAAATAACGGGAAAACAATGCATTTTATAATATATACTTACTAAAGACTTATCAAAAGTACTTAGAAATACCTATCAAATGAGCTCCAGAAGAAATTGATAGCATCAAAATTTATGCTCCAAAAATGTTTCCAAAAAAATGTTTTTGTTAAAATAATTCCGTTAAATTTTATGATATCAGATTCATTCAAAAACCATTTAAAATATAATTTCAAGTGCTATATAATCGTGGTAAATTTATTATTTTATTTTCAATCACTTATTTTTTTTAAATATAAAAGGTTAAAAGGCCTCGGTTACATGATTCTCGAAGTAAAATTTAGGCTTTAAACGTTTCTATTTCGGTTAATTTTTATCTTACAAACATAATTAAAAAAAGTGAAATATTTGTTAGGAAAAACTAAAATTTGGTTCTGTAACATTTTTTACGTATATCGAGTATTTTTTGAGATATTATCAAAAGAAAAGAAAATTAACGAAAATTTTAATTTTTCTGGAAATGTATGTTTTACTTTTCACTTTCTCCTAAAAAATTTGAAAGCGTTGAATGGTCCTTTTATTTTCATCACAACTTGCTTAATTTTGATGCTATAGTCGGTTCGCTAAACTCAGATACAAATGGCTAGAAGTAATTTTGCAGAAATTGGCAAAAAAAATTACCAAATTTTTAATTTTTAATTTTTTATAATAACAATTTTGCCAATTTTGGTGAAATTGGCCAAAAACAAAAAAATTACCGACTAAAATCACTAGCCAGTTGTGTTTGCGTTGAGTTTAGCGAACCGACTATATCAACTTCTTCTAGAGCTTATTTGATAGGTCTTCCTGACTACTTTGACAAGTGTTTATTAAGTAATCTATATGTTATAAAATACATCATTTTCCCATTCTTTAAGCTTGAAAAATATACATTTAATTACATATAACTCTATCTATCTATCTAATTAGCCTTCTTCTGTCCATCTTTGGACACAGGCATCCCCAATTCTTTTCCATTCTTCTCTGCCTATCGCTACAGTCATACAGTTAGGGATGTTAGACAAGATCTTGCAAAATTGAAATGTAGATTTGTCGGACACAATTTAAGACAAAAAGAAGACCGATGAAACATATAACTCACTTTTAAATAATATTAAAGGGTTTTTCAAGTAAGGAATTTATTTCATTTTTTATTAGCTTCAATTTTGGTAATAATAACTTTTTGTAAACACTTAGTTTTTGAGAAATCGCTTTAAAACGTGCATTTTTCTCACGAAAAATTAAAATCTTTGATCTTTTTTTTTTTTTTTTATTTACAATTTGCTTCAACCACAAGGGTTATTAGCAATGAACTGTATTTACATCAAATTACAAAATTTAGGTATATTAAATTTGGTTAATGAGTCCTATAGTACGTAAAAAATTAAGAGTCTTACATGAATTACTTTCACTTAAACAATCTTTAATTGTAGTTGGTAACTGTTGATGTTGCCGTTCTATAACGTAGAGGGGACAGTCTATTATTATATGTTGCACTGTTAGTTCACTATCACACACATAACACATCGGAGGGGCTTCCTTCTTTAATAAAAAGTCGTGGGTGATCTTCGTATGACCAAGTCGCAATCTGGACATGAGCACTTGGTCTCTTCTCTTTGTAGGATGTTTCGACGGTGATATACTTTGTTTGATTGTTCTTAATGTAGAGTTTGATTCGTTCCAGTTTGTTTGCCATTTTGTCATGATCTTGTTTTTAAAATATTGCTTTAGATCAGTATGAACGCAAGTAGTTATGATGTCTGTTAAGGGATTCTCACTCGCATTTTTTGCTAATGTGTCAGCTTTATCATTTCCACTTATCTCGCAATGTGATGGTACCCAGAGGAACTGAACTAATCTTTGATTTTGTTGGCATATCAAGAGTTCCGCCTTAATTAAGAGGAGGATAGGATGTTTGGGGTATACCCGCCTCAAGGCCGTTAATGCACTTAGGGAATCGCTAATGATTATTGAGAATTTGATGTCATGTGTGTTAACAAACTTTAATGACTGGAGGATAGCAAAGAGTTCAGCTGAGAATATGGAGGTTTGGGGAGGGAGCTGGTAGAAACTGTTATAGTTATCTGTTGTGAAAGCCGCTCCTACTCCATTTGCAGATCTGGATGCATCGGTATAAATATGGATATGATCATTAAAACCATTTAATATCTCTAATAATCTCTGATTGAAGATTTTTGCTGGTGTGTCACCTTTCTTGAATGCAGATAGGTTTGTATTACAAGCAGGAAGAGCAATTGTCCATGGTAATATGTGTTGGCTGACTTTAAAAGTATTGTAAGTGTGTGGAATTATTGTGTCTAAGCTCTGTAACGTTGCTCTCACTCGATGATAAAACGGAGGATCTAATCTTTTCCCACAATTAAATGTCGATGGAAATCTATCTGTAAATGTGTTTTTATAAACAGGTACATGTGGGTTAGTTGATACTCTTAAGGCATACATGAGGCTAAGGTATTCTCTCCTGAGTTGAAGGGATGGTTCGCCTGATTCAACATACATACACTCAACTGAGCTTGTGTAGTGTGCTCCCAGTGCAATTCTAATTGCTGAATTATGAACTGTGTCTAGCACTTTCAATAGTGAACCTTTGGCTGAGTTGTAGGCAACAGCAGCATAATCTAGTTTTGAACGAATTAGGGTTTTGTATACAGTCATAAGAGTTTGGAAATCGGCACCCCATTGTTTATGAGAGATACTTTTCATTAAGTTAAGGCCGTTTTGAACTGACAGACGGAGAGAGTGGATGTGGTCTTGCCAAGATAGTCGGCTATCCAGTTTTACTCCCAAGAAGTTGATCGATTCTGAATACTTTATTGGTAAATTTTTTAGGAAGAGTTTCGGTGGATTTACTTGTTTCTTTGGAGTTTTACTGAAGATCATTGCTTTCGTTTTAGTGGGTGAAAATTCTAGGCCAGTAGTATTCGACCAATTCTCTAGTTTGTAAATGGCTTGCTGTATGTGGGTCGTCATTGTTGATATATTTTTACCACGACAGAATATAACAAGATCATCAGCAAATAGACGGGCTTTGACTAATGGGCTAAGTGACTTAGCGATGTCATTGATGGCAATAAGGAAAAGTGCAACACTAAGAGTAGACCCTTGAGGAATACCGTTTAATTGGATTTTAGAGTCTGAAAGAAAGTTGTCTATTCGAACTTTGAAGTTTCGCCTATATAAAAAATTATTAATAAACTTGATAATATTTCCTTTAATCGACCAACTTGACAGGATTCTTATGATAACTGATCTCCAGATTGTATCATATGCACGCGTTATATCAAAAAATACAGCCAGACATTCTTGACCACATCCAAATGACTCATGAATTACAGATTCAATATCCACTATGTTGTCTAATGTAGATCTGGACTTTCTAAATCCACTTTGTATAGGGCTAAGTAGCTGTCGATCTTCTAGGTACCACATTAGTCGGTTGCTTGCCATTTTTTCAAGTACTTTGCACATATTAGATGTTAGGGAGATTGGTCGGTAAGACTCTGGGTCCGATTTATTCTTGCCCTGTTTAAGAACTGGTACAATAATGGAATCGTACCAGTCAATGGGGAAAACATTATTTGTCCAAATGAAATTATAAAGATCCAAAAGATATTGTTTTCCTTCCGTTGGCATAGCTTTTAAAAATGTCGTAGGGATGTTGTCAGGCCTTGGGCTAGTGTCTTTAACTTTGTTTAAAGTTTCTAACAGTTCATCCATCGTAAATATGGCATTTAGAGGTAAATTATTGTGGTCATCAAGATTTATACATGCATTATTAAATTTATTTTTATGGGCTAGGAAACTTGTAGATAGATTTTCGTCACTGCTATGTTGTTGGTATACGTTTGCTAGTACGGAGGCTATTTCTTGCTTAGTTGAATAAATATGGTTATGATGTTCTAGGTAATGAATGGTGTTAAATGATTTTTTCCCGTACATTCTGCTTATCATTTGCCAAACCTCAGAAGTCGGGGTAGATGAATTTAAAGATGATACATAATTTTTCCAGGCTTCTCTCTTACTCTTCTTTAAGGTGTATCTACAATACGCCCTTAATCTTTTGAATTCTAGCTGGTTATTTAAAGTTGGGTGCCTTCTTAATTTATAAAACGCCTTTTTTGAATCTTTAATTGCTGCTTCGCAGTGGGAATTCCACCACGGGACTGGAGCACGTTTTTTTGGAAATTTTGAATAACCTATGGACTCGTGAGCTATTGACGTTAAAAACTCTACGAGATGGAGTACTTTGGAGTTAATATCAATGTCTGTATCAAAGGGCTGAACCAACTGAGAAATTTTTTGTGAAATTAAAGAGGAATATAGAGACCAATCTGCATTTTTCAGACACCATTTATTGGATGGAATTGATGAGGAGATATGGTTATTGTTCGTAATTAGGATAGGAAAATGATCGCTTCCATGCAAATGGGATGTCACATCCCACGACAGAGTTGGTTGTAAGACAGGGTCACAGAGGGATAAATCTATTGGGGATCCATTGCCGGTGGAAATATTGAACCTTGTGATTCTTCCATCGTTAAGGATATTCATATTAGAATCTGTAACAATTTGTTCGATTTTACGTCCCAAGGAATCTGTTTTTTTACCTCCCCAAAGTATATTGTGGGCATTAAAATCGCCTAATATAATACGCGGTTCTGGAATTTGATTGAAGAGTTCAGTTATTTCTTTTATGGACGGGTCTAAGTTCGGAGGAAAATAAATATTACATATATTGACTTTGTGGGGGCCTTTTATAGATACTGCTGTTGCCTCCAACTCAGTTCTTAAACGTATTACTTCGGTATTAAATGAGTTATGGACATATATTACTACTCCCCCACTAGCATGGCTAGCAGTTATTCTGTTCTTATAATACGGAGTATAGTTTCTTAAATTATGACAGTTATCTTCTTTGAAGTGGGTTTCTTGTAGGCATATTACAGATGGTTTAAACTTAGCTATAATTAATTTAAGTTCTTCTAAATGGGTGTAATACCCATTTAGGTTCCATTGCAGTATACAGTTGAATGTTGTATTAAATTTCAGCAGAGGGGTCGCTGCTGTATTCACTGTGATCAGTAGAGAAAGCGGATAATAATAGCTGTTTATTAATCTTAGTTTTTAATCTTGTACAGCGACTTTTCAGATACTTGGGAGTTAATGCTGGATGGATTTTAGTTAAAAAATTGAGTAGTCCTTCGATATCTTCTGTATACGTTTTTGCAATGCTGAGAGGATCTGCAGAGCCGTATGCATTTTCAAAGAAATCAATTAGTTCTTCCTGGGTTAAATATCCGTTGTCAGAATTATCTTGGAAAAAAGAACTAGTGCATTTAATAAGATCTTCTGCTAAAGTCTTATTATCTTCAGGAATAGTTTTTGCTTTCTTAGATTTACGCAGAGGTTCTTTAAATGGGTTCTGGTCTACTGATGTTGAAGGAGACGTTATTTCTGACACCGCTCGTTTAGACGATTGAGTGTCAGAGGGTGTAGGAGGTTGGTTTTGGCTGTGATTATTCATTTCAACATTATCTGGCTGGATAGGTGTTTGAATGGGATTTGAATCAAATAGAGAAGTATTGGTTGTTTCTTTTGATTGTGGACTGGTGGATTGTTGCGAAGATTGTGAAGGATGGATAGTTGGCTGAGCATCTGTTATGATAGGGTGGCAATTTTGGATATAATTTGGTTGAGCAGTAGGTGATGAATTTTCGATAGATGTTTGAGTGTTTGTATTTTTTTTGCACTGAGAGGCTAGATGACCTTGTTCTTTACAAATGTAACAAGACTGTTTTTCAAGTGAAAAATAAATTCGATAATTGATTTGTTCATAGTTAATTAATATAGACTCAGGAATATTTTCCAGATTTTTAGGAAAAATGTAAGTATAGCGTAGGAAACTCAAGATATGCTTAAATAAAGAGTTAGTTGTACCTATTCTTAGAAAATCCAATGGAGTTATTTGATGAATTGCAAAATTTTGTAGTTGAGTCTCTATAATACTGTGAGGTATTGATGGGGGGACATTAGAAATTATCAGTTTTTCGCTTGGTGTGACTAACTTCCTGGCTTGGATACGTTCCTGATTGATTACTATTGTTCCATTATCTGTTCTTAAAAATTCGGTGACTGTTTCTTCAGTAGTAAAATATACGCAAATACGATCATTTACAATCCTGGAAATGGCGAGAATTTTATTGGGATCGACTTTAGTTGCTATGGCATTTAAATAATCTTCAATTTTTGTATTTGGAAGTGAATTGAATAAAATGGCTTGGTTTTTGCTTGCGAATTTTTTGTTAGGTTGAGTCAGAGCGGTTGAATATAATTTTGATTGATTGGATGGATTAATGACATCTTGAGAATTTTGAAGTTCAGAAGATCTCTCCTCTGAAATTTCCTGCATATTGGGCCTATGTTGCCTGATTACGGCCCTTGTGCTTGGACAGGTTCATTAGTAATTAAGCTACTTAATTACCTCGTTACTGGTATTTATAACCGTTGTTTACTGTTTGTTGATTAAAAAATAGTAATAAAGATGATCTAACTTACAGTTTGATCCCAAAATCGGATTAAGCACTATATAATACACTATTATACCAACTTTGATAATTTTCTAACAAGTAAAACCACCTTAATTTTGATAAAAACTAAGAGCTAATCGGAAACACTGTTTACTAGTTAAGAAACCAGTTTCGAAATCCATCTTTGATCTTTAATAACCCAAAAAGTATTGATTTATTTCAATAACTTGATCGAACAAATTTTGCTTAGAATTTGTCCCTCTATCGATTTATGAAGTTATTTTTAATATCATTTTTAACCCCCGATAAGGGGTGCCATTCACACACAGGCACAGGATAAAAGCGTAAGTGATAACTATATCACTTTTGTTTCTTAAAATATCTCCTAACTACTCACCAATTTTCCAATTTTCATGAAAATCGATGGAGGTTCAACGAAATCGGCGACGGAGGTGAAACCCTTCAGTGACTGCACTAGATCTATATCACATTCTATATTCACAGTTAATAATTTTTTTAAAATTGTTAGTTTAAGAGGTCGGAACGGATTTTGTACGTGATAAGTAATATGGGAAAACTATACGGGGATATGTTGAATTAGTTGTGTACATGACTTTTCCCAACGGACGGAAACCAAAGTGGGGGACGAGGGTAGTTATAAGGGGTCAAAGTCGCGGTTTTTATTATTTTTTTTTTTGTAACGCTCATGATCGAGATAGAGTGCACCAAAATTTGGGAATAAGTAGGTCATGACGTAACTAAGTAACATCTCCAGGGGCGGAACGCTGCGTGGCCGACAAAGGGGTGGGGGCAGAGGTTAATATAAAAATTATTTTTTTGAAGTTATACTTCTTTAGGCGCGATTTCATTAAGGGTGAAATTTTATTAATCTGTGCGCATGCGCACACCGACAGTATGGTATTAGTCGTTATACGGGCTCTGATTGGGTGTTGAAATGATCTGTCAATAATTGTTCAATATGGAGGTTATCAGTAAACAAAAATATTGTATATATTAGTTTTTATTGTTGTGAGGACAGAAATGAAATCAAATTTATAATTATAGGGACTTTTTAAATAGTTTTGAAAAGCCACAGGTACGTAATTCTAAATGTTTCAGTTGTATTCCAATAAAAAATTATCTTCATACCTATCTATTTGGAAAATGTAAAAAAAACTAATGTAGTTACCTATTAGTAGGCAATGCTTTAATTTACATAATCTGATTACGAACAAACTTTCTACAAATCTTCATCTAATGTTCTACAAATCTTCTTCATCTTCAGGCAGTGGTTTGTGCCTCCTCAGTCTCCGAGTCTGCTCACTATTATCCAGCAGGTTTAGTGCAAGATTATTAGGGTGGTTTTCTAATTTTACCAAATAGCGGCTGCTGTATTCACTCACTGTCTCCTTTACTGTGGCTACTTGAAGATCGTCTCTGATTTCTCTGTTAGGTATAAACCAAGGTGCATTTGTTATGGTCCGTAGTACCTTCGACTGGAAGCGTTCCAATATCTCTATGTTTGAGTTTGCAGCCGTACCCCATAGTTGTACACCATATGTCCATATTGGTTTTAAGGCTACTTTATAGACCAATAATTTGTTTTTAAACTAAGCTTTGACTGTCTTCCCAATAGCCAGTAGTACTTGCTGAGTTTCAAGCCAAGTTGTTTTCGTTTCTTCAAAATGTGCTTTCTCCAGGTCACTCCTTTATCCAAGTGCGTCCCTAAATACTTAACGCTGTCAGATTGAGGCAGATCTTCTCCATTTAGTGTAACAGGTGGCACTGTACCTCTGCATTTGGTAAATGTAACCTGCACTGATTTTACTTCATTGACTTTGACTCTCCAGTTTCTTGTCCAGTCCTGAATTTTCACTAGATGTTGTTGGAGAATTATTGCGGCTATGACTGGATCTTTGTGATTGACCATTATCGCTTTATCATCTGCAAAGAAAGCTGTGATTGTTTGGTTGCTTACTGGAAGATCAGCTGTGTACATAAGATAGAGAAGTGGATGAAAGGGAATGAAAATAAAAATTATAAGGGGTTTTTTGTGACGTTCCTGATCGAGATATTGCACCAAAATTTAGGAATAAGTAGACCATTACATAACGAAGTAAAATCTTCAGAGGCGGAAATCAGAGTCGGGGACGAGGGTAGTTATAATGGGTAAAAGTCGAAGTTTTTGTTTTTATTATTTTTTGTGACGCTCATGATGGAGATAGTGCACCAAAATTTGGGAATAAGTAGGCCATGACGTAACTAAGTAAAATCTCCAGGGGCGTAACGCTGCTTCTGGTACAAAGGGGTGGTAGGCAGGGGTGAGTATAAAAATATAAGAGGTTTGTTGCCGTTTGTGATCGATATTGTGCACCAAAATTTGGGAATAAGTAGATCATGACATAGCTAAGTAAAATCTCCAGGGGCGAAACACTACGTGGGGGACAAATGTTGTGCAGCGTCACAAAAAAAAATAATACAAACTGCGACTTAGACCCCTAAAAACTACCCTCATCCCCAACTCTGGTTTCCGCCCCTGGAGATTTTACTTAGTTACGTCATGATCTACTTACTCCCAAATTTTGGTGTCACTATCTCGATTACGAATGTCACAAAAAATCCCTTATAATTTTTATATTTACTTCTGCCCCCACCCCTTTGTCGGCCACGCAGCGTTCCGCCCCTGGAGAATTTACTTAGTTACGTCATGATCTACTCATTTCCAAATTTTGATGAACTATCTCGATCATGAGCGTCACAAAAAAAATAATAAAAACCGCGACTTTGACCCCTTATAACTACGCTCGTCCACTCTGGTTTCCGCCCGTTGGGGAAAGTCATGTACACAACTAAGCGAACGTTCACATTATAAGAATTTCGACCGTGCGCTGGTTAAAATCTACATAGTGGCTCGAGCAATCATATGGAATCTTTCTCCCTTCACCGCTTGAAACGTTCGGTGAAGGGAGAAAGATTCCAGATGATTGCTCGAGCCACTATGTAGATTTTAACCATTGCACGGTCGAAATTCTCATAATGTGAAACAACGCTAATTCAACATGTCCCCGTATAGTTTTTCCATGTTACTTATCACGCACAAAATCTGCTTCTATCTCTCCGACTATACCTCGTTGATGTCCAGCGTATTTCTATGTGTAACTATACGCAGAATTTAAAACTAAAGCGGACGAATCTCTTGTAGGTTAAGGAGAAGGTCAGGCGGAGAGGCTAATGTTATTTTTGGTTTTTTAAATTATTAGTCATTGCGCAAATTGCGTCATCAACTAAAGGTATTTCCTGGTTACAGTTTCCAAATAAAAAATTTCCGTCGAATAATTTGTAACATGTTTTGTTAATTTTTACATACATCTGGTAAATTGGCTCTTATTTAATCACTCTGTTTTGCCAAATCACTATGAATGAATATAGCGTATAGTAATACGTTCAAATGATAGAATTGTTTTTAGTACAATAGCACTGAATGGAAGGATTAAAAACCTGGAATCAACAAGATGCTTATACATATAAAGCTCTATATAAATTATAGGCAAGGCTGAGGACATGGTAGTGGCCACAAAATTAAAAAAACTTAGAATATGCACTAGGATGGTTCGAAAAAAACTTTTTGTTTTATTTCAGATCGCTATAGTGCGCAAAAGTTGCCATTGGTATAGTATTGAAAAAAGCACTAATTATTATTTTTTTATTAATTTGTCTTCCGGTCGCGCAATGCCATCGAAGTTAGCAAAAATTGAGAAAAACCTTAATTTTTCATATTTTTTTTAAGCCAGAAGGTTATAATTGCGTTCCTATACCATGAATTAACTAGTAAAAGTATGTAAAATCAATATAAATGCACTTATTATACATTTGTTTCATATCTTCCGGTCGCGCAACATAATAAAAAATGAGTAAAATTAGTAGTTTTTGCAAAATTTCAAAGTTTGACTGTTTAGTGCAATTTAATCACACGACTTTAAGAGATGCTATAGTTTAATTCATTTACAATAATATATTTAAAATCCAAGCATATAAGATAAATTTTTATATTCAAATGGAATTCGGTCGCGCAACTTCGTCAAAAATAGCAGCCTACCGAGAAGCGAGGCGAAAGTGACGAATGCCAGCGAATCGCGCGCAGCCACAAATAAAGATATATGTGGGAATACCTCTACAATGGAGTCTTTGTCTTCTCCATTATAACGAACTGCCATTCCACCACCTTTTCCAACACTTAGATGAAAATACAATAGGCCCAATAGGATATTCCGGACCAATTGGAAAGGCCCTACCAGATTGTGAAAGACTACCACTTATTGATTGTAATCCTATTGATTGTGAGATTCCAAAAGTTGACAAGCGTATTCTTAGCAAGCACCAATAATTGTACTTGCTTGAGATATCAGAAGTGATCAAGTCAGGACATTGTTCAGAAGACTTTGTAGTGGGTACGTGATGCTAGCCCAACGTCACATTCAAGATGGCTTGCTACTGCTAACAGAGTTTTGCGTTTCTACATCAGTGTGTCCAACCCTTCTGAAAATCTGAGAGAGATTGTCACTAGTAATACCACTAGAGGTCAAATTATTTCCGGAAATTTTTTTGAAATCATGAATATTTTGAAAATTTCCCGAGTCGCAGACGAGGGAAATTTTCTAAAAATATTCACTAGTAATACCACTAGAGGTCAAATTATTTCCGGAAATTTTTTTGAGATCATGAATATTTTGAAAATTTCCCGAGTCGCAGACGAGGGAAATTTTCTAAAAATATTCATGATCAAAAAAAAATTTCCGGATATTAATTTGACTTCGCGTGGTATTCGGTAAGAAAATTCCACACCAAATTTGCATTTGAAAATCCAAAGCTGCATGAACAGATTAATAGCGTGCCATAGCTTTGTCAGCAATTATTTAGGCTTTCAAATTCGTAATTTCTACTCATTGTAGTTGCATGGGAATACCATTTGAAGATAGAAAATAGTATATTCTTCAATTTTACATAAGTTTTAAGTAACTACAAGTGATAGAAAATGAATCAAAACTAAATTATGTAAACAAATAAAAACCAGTCTGTCAAAAATGTTCTGATATTGTAAACGTCAAAAAATTTCCACTATAATTCGCTGTTGGGTACCCCACGAGCAAAAAATTTCCGATAAAATACCTCCGTTGCCATGGTGATCTGTCAAAATAACGTATTTTGATTGGTTCAAAATTACAGGTGTGGAATTTTCACATTAATTCTCAAAAATTATAATATGTCTATGTGGTTTGCCACAAAAATAAACCACAAATTCACTGATGGGCCTAGACATGATTACAAAATCATTGAATCTTCAAGGTTCTTACCAAAAGAGCTTCTTCAAGTTGTTGATCACGTTTTACAACAGAATGCTTACTTTGTCCACCCGAAAATTTACTTTTGGCTATGGTAACTGATGAAAGAAACCATATCCGAGAGCTGGGCTTTAGGTGTATCATGAAGGAGAAGCCAGCAATATCTGAAAGTGACTCTATCAGAATCTTTAAACCATCAAACTTAAACTTTGAAGCTAAATAGTATTATGAAATTATCAAATGGAACACCAGTACACTGACTCCTCTCCACTGCTAGGAACATTGACTAAGGAAGAGATAAAACAGTATGTGAGCAATGACTTCAAGCCTGTTATGAGTATAGATACTTTGCCATGCCATACACAGGCAGTGGAAAGATGCGTGAAGCTAGTGACCGAAGCTTCAAGTAAAGTGTGTGGACACAGTTCAAGCGACGGCTATATTAGAACCACATTATTGTACCGCTCAGCGATGCCAACTTTGACATTGGGTCAGGATCACGTACCACAAAGTTTTCTGAACAATGTGCTAACTTAACGACTTCTGATATCTCAAGCAAGTACAATCATTCCTTGCTAAGAATCCGCTTTTCAATTTTTTGAATCTCACAATCGATAAGATTAAAATCAACAACAACTGGTAGTCTTTCACAATCAGGTAGGGTCTTTCCAATCGGTCCGAATATCCTATTGTGCCTGTTGTATTTCCATCTAAGTGTTGGAAAATGTGGCGGAATGGCAGTTCGTTGTAATGGAGAAGACAAATACTCCATTGTAGAGGTCTTCCCACATGTATCTCTATTTGTGGCTGCGCGCGCTTCGCTGGCACTCGTCACTTTCGCCTCGCCTCTCGGTAGTCTGTTGTTTTTGACGAAGCTGCGCGATCGAACTCCACTTGAATATCAAAATTTATCCTATATGCTTGGATTTTAAATATATTATTGTAATTGAATTAAACTATAGCATCTCTAAAAGTCGTATGATTAAATTGTACTAAACAGTCAAACTTTGAAATTTTGCAAAAACTACTAAATTTACTCATTTTGTATTATGTTGCGCGACCGGAAGATATGAAACAAATATATAATAAGTGCATTTATATTGATTTTACACACTTTTAATAGTTAACGCATGGTATAGGAACGCAATTAAAACCATCTGGCCTGATTTAAAGAAAAATATGAAAAATTAAGGTTTTTCACAATTTTTGCTAACTTCGAAGGCATTGCGCGACCGGAAGACAAATTAATAAAAAAATAATAATTAGTGCTTTTTCAAGTCTATACCAATGGCAACTTTTGCGCACTATAGCGATCTGAAATAAAAGAAAAAGTTTTTTTCGAACCACACTAATATGCACTGATGTCTCTGAAAGAATAAAAGCGAGCAATAGAACATATTATGAATACCAAAAACGACTAAAAGGCAGACATCATCAAAAACACGAAAATTAAAATAAATAAAACAGCAATCAGACCTGTCGTAATCCACGCAGCAGAGACAATAAATATGACTTACTAAGGCCTGACATGGAGATGAAGAGAGGCTAAGAATAATAGAAAGAAAGATCCTCAGAAGGTTCTAGGAAGGAAGAATTTTTAGACTAAAAAATCCAATACGGAGAGTTATAGGCGATTATTCGAGATAAAGAACTAGAATAATCGGGAATATAGTCAGACACATAAAATCTCAAACGTTGAAATGACTCGGGCATGTGCGAAAAAGAGAAAAAGATAAATTAATAAAGAAGATATTACAGGGCAAATCTACAGATACAAGATCTAGAGGGAGACCAAAGTACAGATGGGAAGGTCGGGCCAGAGAAGACATCAACAGAATGAAGACACTTAACTGAACAACAAAACAGGAAATATAAAGGAATGAAGCTTAATCACCAATCGGGCGAAATCACACAAAAACCTTTGCAGGAAGACAACAGAGCACAAGAAAAACAAAGAAAAGGCGGAGTGATACCGCACGGAAAACAGATCATCAACATTACTCATGCTATCTGTCAAATCGGTCTGTTTTGTTCGATAGAATTATCTAAAATTGCACGTTTCCGATACACGCCTCCCAGGCAACGAAGCCCCGGCTCACAATTAAACGGTATTAAATTCCGTACATAATGGCATCAATAAGTCTTTTAAACCAATAAATAATAATTTAGATAGATGATCCCACACATAAAATGGAAATTAATTTTTTACGCTTTGGCCTCTTATAAGGTGTTTTAAAAATTACATGCTTAGGAATGTATCAAAATCTATTAAGATATTTTATTAATTAAATACGGTAATTTTTTCTAGCTATTTTTAAAGCTTAATCAGAAATAATATCGGATAATAAAAAACGATGTTCTAGTGAAAAAATTATTTTAGTAGTTGTTTTATTCCGGTTTTGTCTTTTTCTATTGTTATTCCACTTAAAAATTTGGTCATTTTTGATGTCTCGAATTTCCTAAACCTGTTGTCCGATTTAAGTGATTTGTTTAATATGTTATAGCCTTATTCTTTAACAATACCGCTGTAATAATAATATTGTTGCTAAACAGGTAAACTTTCATTGTATACCGGGTGTACGAATCAACCTGTGTTTTTTTCTCATAGTTCGCATCACCCTATGGAGTATTCTAGCATTTATAAAATACTGAAATTAAAACTAAACTAGAGCCTCATGTTTTCTCAACATCTTATTTTTTGGTTAATTCGCTTATGTTGGACCATAAAAAAGTTAGGTACTTTAACAACTGGCCATGTTTTTCATCAATACAGGGTGTTTTTAAATAAGTATGACCAACTTTAAGGGTAATTAATTATTTATATATGGGAAATAAGCCACAATTAAAATGAAAAAATAATTTTATTAACGTTTCGACGTCCAAATCGGGTGCCGTTGTCAAAATACAAAATATTACTAAGTAAACAAAAATGTTGTTGCTAAGTAACAAATTCTTCTAATAATTTATTTAATCTGACTCATTTATATTGGCAATTCAGACATATATTATACATTTTAAAGTAGAAGACTTTAAAATGATATTGCCAATATGTATGAGTTGCGTTTCTGGGACGACTTACTGAACGATAGTTCATTCGATTACACGAAATCAACCCCAACTCAAGAATATCCGTCACAAAAAAATTATAGCATGTGATCTGTCTTTAAAAACAACCAAATTCAACGACAGTAAAATTCTCGAGTTAGAGATTTCATAGTAAATCACAAGGGAAACCCAGGAAAAACCCTGTGATACTATCCCGACATCGTAGGTATTTGGTCTTACATTTAATTTACTCTCAAAAAATAATACCAAAATCTGACAAATACAAAGTTGGGGTTGATTTCGTGTAATCGAATGAACTATCTTTCAGTAAGTCGTCCCAGGAACGCAACTCATAAATATTGGCAATATCATTTTAAAGTCTTCTACTTTAAAATGTATAATACATATGTCTGAATTGCCAATATAAATGAGTCAGATTAAATAAATTATTAGAAGAATTTTTTACTTAGCAACATTTTTGTTTATTTTAGTAATATTTTGTATTTTGACAACGGCACCCGATTTGGGCGTCGAAACGTTAATAAAATTATTTTTTCATTTTAATTGTGGCTTATTTCCCATATGTAAATAATTAATCATAAAAATCCCACAAGGAAATAGCTTCAGAACAACTTTAAGGGTAATTCTGCATGAAAAAATAATGACAGTTTGCTTTATAATCGTCAAATAATTATGTCCGCAAATGCTTCGTTTCCGAGATAGGGGCTATTGAAATTTTTCTTACAAACTGACAATTAATTTATTGCTCTAAAACCGGTTGAGATATGCAATTGAAATTTGGTCGTTTTTAAGACGTACTTATTGCACATTTTTTGACATACAATTAAGAATTTAATATTCACCATTGGCGGACATACGGGTAATATTACCGATCATATCTACTTGACCTCTCCCAAATCTACATATTGTGTTTACAAAAATAAATTGGGTTTCACCATTTTTAAATTTTTTGTATGTTTTTAAATAACAAATTTGTAGCAATATTTTAAGGCATGACTCATTAGGCTTATTGTATGTATACAGAATGTAACAAAAATAGAGGTCATAAATTAAATCACATATTCTGGGACCAAAAAACGGTCGAATGAACCTAACTTACCTTAGTACAACTGTGCACATAAAAAAAGTTACAGCCCTTTGAAGTTACAAAATGAAAATCGATTTTTTCGAATATATCGAAAACTATTGAAGATTTTTTATTTAAAATGGACATGTGGCATTCTTATGGCAGATACATCTTAAAGAAAAATTATAGTGAAATTTGTGCACCCTATAAAAATTTTATGGGGACTTTGTTCCCTTAAACCCCCCCAAACTTTTGTGTACGTCTCAATTAAATTATTCTTGTGGTACCATTAGTTAAATTCAATATTATTAAAACTTTTTTGCCTCTTAGTATTTTTTCGATAAGGCAGTTTTTATCGAGTTGAGGCTTATTTTTCAATATGCTTACATAAAAATTTTATGGGGGTTTTGTTCTTTTAAACCCCCCAAATATTTGTGTACGTTCCAATTAAAATATTACTGCGGTACCATTAGTTAAACACAGTGTTTTTAAAACTTTTTTGCCTGTTTGTATTTTTTCGAAAAGGCACCTTTTATCGAGATGTGACTTGTTTTTTAATATGGTTCAAAATATCCCTAAAAATATAAATCATAAATAAATGTTCGTATTATTACCAAGTCTCCATAATCGTACTTAACCATATACAAATATGTGGTGGATTTGACAAATATTCAATATATCTTGATAAAAACTGACTTTTCGAAAAAGTACTAGGAGCCAAAAAAGTTTTAAAAACATTGTGTTTAACTAATGGTACCACAATAATAATTTAATTGGAACGTACACAAAAGTTTGGGGGGTTTAAAGGTACAAAACCCCCATAAAATTTTTATGGGGCGTCAAAATTTCACTATAATTTTTTCTTAAGATGATACTGCCATAAGAATGCCACATGTTCATTTTCAATAAAAAATCTCCAATAGTTTTCGATACATCCGAAAAAATCGATTTTCGTTTTGTAACTTAAAACGGCTGTAACTTTTTTTATGTGCACATTCTTACTAAGGTAAGTTAGGTTCAATCGAATTATTTTTAGTCCCAGAATATGCGATTAAATTTATGACCTGTATTTTTGTTACACCCTGTATAATCTAAAAAAAAAAATGAAACGAAAACGTAATAGAGCAAGCCATCGAAAACAACCGAGGCTTAAACTGGGTCATCAGAAAATAATCAAAATTAAAGACATCAATATTAACGAAGAGAAGGACAAATAAAAAATAACAAAGATAGTTGAAGACTTCTACAAAACCTCGTACAGCTCGCAAAGCCAGTCTAATGAATCAACAAAAGAGAACGTCAAAAGAAATATAAAAGGGCTGGATCAAATTATGTACTACACACTAAATAAAGAGGAATTCGAAATAAAAAGTGCTTTAAAAGAACTAAAAAAAAAGCTCAAGGACAATAATCTCCATAAATATGATATCTTCTATCTTGATAAACGGAGATTATCAAGAAGTCTTAAAACAGTTATTTTTTCTCTTTTCAATGATAAGAAATTACTTTCATCAGAGTGTACCTGACCTTGCATACATAACTTGTCGGAATTAAAAGCACCATTATGTTTATCACACTAAATGATGTTGTTTTATTATTTAACCTGAGGAGTAATGTTTATATTGTAAACAATTATAGAATTACCATTAATTACTTAAAAAACTTCATTTAAAATTTATTTACGTATAAAAAGGTAGATTATCACCATCAAGATATTTATTATAAGATATAATAACTTGTTAGTAATAAAATATTGTCGTTAGAAGAATTCTGAAAGGTCGTTAAGTAGTAATGTATTGATTAATAAGAGCCATAATATATATTCTTAATTAAAACATTAACGGTTTTTAGTCGGTTACCTGACGGTAAAATATTGCAAAACCTATAAATTTTAAAGAACCGCTTAGATTTACACGAAATTTGGCACACACATAGGTAACATGTCAAAAAAGAAAAGTGATGTGATACCTATGTGAGCTTTTGCCTTGGAGGTGAGTTTCACCCCTTCTCGGGGGGTGACAAAAATTTACGTTCGAAATAAGTCCGGAAGTGGATAAACTGACTAATTCTAAGCAACTTTTGTTCTCTAGCATTTTTTACTAAGTTAATACTTTTCGAGATATTTACGAGTAAATATGTTTTACAACAAAAAAATAACAGGTTTTTAGTAGGCAGTAAATAAAATAATTGAATAATTAACTAAAGTAAGAATTTGCTAATCAATCTAATTAAATAGATATAATAGAGCATAACAATATACAGGGTGAGTCATGAGGAACTGTACGTGTACATACTCCTACCTCGTATAGAGGCTCCTATGGGGAATAACAAATGACCATTAAAAAGTGTCTGCTCCCATTGTTTAATAATATACAGGGCGAGTTTCGCATTTTGACAGAAATTTGTATTCGTCATAATTTTTGAACGGTCAGATCGATGTGTCTCTTATTTTGGCCAATCGTTACACTATTACCACCTAATCAACTAATTTATTCAAACTAGAAAAAAATCAGGTCCGGCTTTAAAAAAATTAGTTCGTTTGGGTCTTAGAAAAAATTTCACCCTGTATACGCTTTTGGAAACTCTAATATTAATTTTTCAAATTAGACAAATAGGCAATTAAAATGGCATATTTATTTTTTTCCGCACACGAATACTTAATTTTTTATAAAAAAATCAAATTTCACTATGAATTAAAAGTTTCGTAAAGTGAACCATAGATTTACAAAAAAAAATAACTTTTATTACAAAAATTAATTTTTTTGCACAAATAAGTAATTTATGTTACCATCCAATCAACTGATTTATTCAAACTAGAGAAAAATCCGGTCCGGATTTAAAAAATTAGTTCGTTTTGGTCTTAGAAAAAATTTCACCCTGTGTAGGCTTTTTAAAAACTCTAATATGAATTTTACAAATAAGACAAATAGGAAATTAAAATGGCATATTTATTTTTTCCCCACACGATAACTTAATTTTTTATTAAAAAATCTTTTTCAAAATCGGAATTTTAACCTAAAAATGAAAAAAAATGAACTCACGGTTTAACTCGCTACAACTCTGTTCCATTTTAATATTTTTTTTCTGAAATTTTTGCAGCACATACCTCTTACCATTGTGAAGACTATGAAAATTGTTGTAGACTTTCAGTCTTCTTCTTGTAAAAGTAGCAAACTTGTAAATCGCAAAAATTAGGTGGAAAAATTTAAAATTTATCAATTTGATCACGTCTATGTTAAACTATAGAGTCCAAAAGAAGTGTTATGGGAAGTTTTAGATCTAGACGTGTTATAGAAAAAAAAATGATAAAACTTTTAATTTCAACAAAAACGTTGTTTTTGTAAATTAATTTTTGTAGAAAAGTTAATTTTTTTAAATCTATGCAAAAACTTTGCCAAACTTTTTATGCATAGTCAAATTTGATTTTTTAATAAAAAAAATAAGTAATCGTGTGGGGAAAAAATAAATATGCCATTTTAATTGCCTATTTGTCTTATTTGTACACTTCATATTAGTTTTCAAAAAACGTATACAAGGTGAAATTTTTTCTAAGACCCAAACAAACTAATTTTTTAAATCCGGGCCTGATTTTTTTCTAGTTTGAATAAATCAGTTGATTGGGTGATAACATAAATTAAATATTTGTTTAAAAAAAATTCATTTTTGTAATAAAAGTTATTTTTTTTAATCTATGGTTCACTTTACCAAACTTTTAGTTATTCATAGTCAAATTTGATTTTTTTTTTATAAAAAAAATTAAGTAATCGTGTGGGGAAAAAATAAATACGCCATTTTAATTGTCTGTTTGTCTAATTTGTAAAAATCATATTAGAGTTTCCAAAAAGCGTATACAGGGTGAAATTTTTTCTAAGACCAAAACGAACTTATTTTTTAAATCCGGACCTGATTTTTTTCTTGTTTGAATAAATCAGTTAATTGGTGGTAACATAAATTAAATATTTGTTAAAAAAAAATTAATTTTGGTAATAAAAGTTAATTTTGTTAAATCTATGGTTCACTTTACCAAACTTTTAATTCATAATCAAATTTTATTTTTTTATAAAAAATTAAGCAATCGTGTGCGGAAAAAAATAAATATGTTATTTTAATTGCCTATTTGTCTTATTTGTAAAATTCATATTAGAGTTTTCAAAAAGCTTATACAGGGTGAAATTTTTTCTAAGACCCAAACGAACTAATTTTTTTAAAGCCGGACCTGATTTTTTTCTAGTTTGAATAAATCAGTTCTGACCGTTCAAAAATTATGACGAATACAAATTTCTGTCAAAATACGAAACTCGCCCTGTATATTATTAAACAATGGGAGCAGACACTTTTTAATGGTCATTTGTTATTCCCCATAGGGGCCTCTATGCGAGGTAGGAGTATGTACAGTTCCTCATGACTGACCCTGTATATATACACCGGTATTTAGGCGTCAACGCCCTTCCAGTAGAGATCCATGGGGGACTGTCACCGAGCTGCAAGCCCTTATCTCTTGCCGTACTGCTCTCTCATAGGCCGATCAGATGCCCACATATTCCAGTCTAAGCGTCAGATTAATATTAGAATTTTATTCTGACGCGTTAGTCTTTTTTGTTTTCCGTTGACCTGGCTGGGGGGGCTTGAACTCGCATTCATCACGGCAAAGTGAAGTGCGGTCAGCCGCTGGTCCCACTAAGCTGTCCGATCGACACATTACGAAAATACCTGTTGTTAATAAATTTAATATTAATTTACGAATGTTAAAGGTTTAAACAATTTTTATCAAAAAGAATTTGAACGATATCATTAAAACGAATTTTATTGGAAAACACAGGAATAGATCACTTTTGTTAATTACACTTAAATTTAAAATAAATTACGGTATATATTTGATACAATTAAAATTATTCATAATATTTCAATACGATATTATTTATCTAAAACTTGTTCTCATGATCATTTTTTAGTGCGTCATTAATTATGACGTCATATACTGTATTGGGTGTGTCGAGACTTATTTCATGTAATTATTGACGAATCTGACAGATGCCAGAATCGTACTTCGCCATAGGTGAAAAGCTTGTGGAATTAAACTAATTAGTAATTTAGTAGATTTTATTTTTACACAATATGTTAACATGTAGGTATTTTTTATAAAGGGGAATAAAATTAAAAAGTAAACAATATTGTTAATTAAATTTATAAATATGGAAACATTCAAAAATGACGCAAAACTATCCATAAACTGTATTTTTATCTTCTTCTCTAGGTGCTGTCTCCGCTTCAAAAGTTGGTAATCATCAGAGCGATCTTTATTTCTGAAACCGCGACTCTAAATAATTCATTGTTATTACATCCAAACCAGTTCCTAAGGTTCTTCACCCATGAGTTACGTCTCCTTACTATGGATATTTTTCTTGCATAATAACCTGGAGTATAAACTAACTTCTAACGAATTAAATTCTAAACCAAAATACAAAACTAACTTTTAACGAACTAGATTCTAAACCAAAACACAAAATAATGCACAAAAACGTTGTGAAACACAAGGGAAGTCGAATTCGAAATTTCAAAATGATAGGTACACAAAATACTGACCTGAATAATAACCGTCACTTGACTCTTTGACACTTCTAAAAATTGGCCAAAATGGACGAAGTTTTCGTCAAATGTTCGTAATACGTGTATTTAATTGGCTAGAAAAAACGCGCATTCTAAATATCAACGAATCAAACGTAGGTTAGGAATAGACATCTTATGTATATAACCATTGTAATGCTGCATTATTTTTGTGTTTAATCACGGAGCTACCGCTTTTTCCGTCTCATCAAACTTAATGCATTAGAGAGAAATCGAAAAACTGTGACGCACTGAAAAATGATCATGAGAACAAGAATATAAACATTTATCACATTACATGTTTGTCATATTAAACAAAAGAATTTCCACGTGTTTTTATATTAGTAATAATAAATAAGTTACCGTAAATTTAACTGATTATTTCATTCATAGGAGATTCTGACCAATAGAAAGCTACAGACATGCAAATTAAGGTGAAAATTCCACACCTGTAATTTTGAACCAATCAAAATATGTTATTTTGACAGATCACCATGGCAACGGAGGTATTTTATCGGAAATTTTTTGCTCGTGGGGTACCCAACAGCGAATTATAGTGGAAATTTTTTGACGTTTACAATAACAGAACATTTTTGACAGACTGGTTTTTATTTGTTTACATAATTTAGTTTTGATTCATTTTAGTTACAAAGCTAAGATGTTTTCTATATTCTTCGGACACCTCCTCTCTTCTTAATGGCGAAAATGCAGTACTTTGAATGTTTTCAATTAAGTTTGTATGTCTAATAAAATATATATAATATTTAGACACTAATTTATTTACCTTTTTCCCATTCAGTACTTTCAATTTTGCGTAGTTTAGACGCAAATATTCGTGGACAATTTGGAACAGATTTTCTTTCTTCAAGTTGAAGCCACAATCCTCTATTAATTCAAATAAATAAGCCATGGTACGATGATTGATCTTTACATCAGATAATTTCACGCACATTTTGCATATTGTATGATTTTCAAATCGATTCATTTTTTAAACAAAGAATTTTATTGGTTTTACTGACTGTGCAATATATTTATTGTAACAAAACGCGAGTTTTTTTTGATGTTTTGAAGTGTCAAAATATAATGATCACAGCCTCCTATGATTGATGCTTGCT
Source organism: Diabrotica virgifera virgifera (assembly GCF_917563875.1). NCBI lineage: Eukaryota > Metazoa > Arthropoda > Insecta > Coleoptera > Chrysomelidae > Diabrotica > Diabrotica virgifera. The sequence goes on from NC_065450.1 coordinate 209,726,153, forward strand.
GACGCTGGTTATGAATTCCATACCATTAAAACGCGCATAACGCACGTTAAGAAAAACGCCAAAAAATAATTTTCTATCACTTGTAGTTACTCAAAACTTATGTAAAATTGAAGAATATACTATTTTCTATCTTGAAATGGTATTCCCATGCAACTACAATGAGTAGAAATTACGAATTTGAAAGCCTAAATAATTGCTGACAAAGCTATGGCGCGCTATTAATCTGTTCATGCAGCTTTGGATTTTCAAATGCAAATTTGGTGTGGAATTTTCTTAAATAATTTGACCTCTAGTGGTATTACTAGTGATAATTTTTGATAATCTCCCGTCGTTAAGCATATTACGTGAGATGCCCTTCGTTGCTACGAAAAAATACATTCAGTGACATTAATGACAAATGTTTTAAAAATTATAAAAGTGATGACTTTCAACCGTCAAATACATATTTATAACAACTGTGTGTTTAATTTCACTAATTGGTACTTACATATATAAATTACAATAAAATTTTGGTTTTGAACAGTTTTATTCATGAAATAATCGCAACAAATTGCACTCGAACTCTAAAATTAATATAGAATTTTAGAGCTCTTTTGCAATTACTACTTAAAATGATCTATTTCTACGTTTTGTCAACAAAAATTGTCCTAAAAATATCGTTTTTTTATTAAATTGGTTAAAAAATTTACAAGATTAATTTGACATTAAACCTTTACATCAATATTTTACTGACAAAAGACGTATTTGGCAATGCACGCAAAAAGTAGGTACATACAAATTATAAAAATGAAAGTTATAAACCATCACCAAGAATCGACATATATGTATTATAACTTGAGTTGAAAGTTCATATTTTTTATTTGTCGATATCTCCGAAAAAAGGGACTAGCTTCATCCGTTATAATCGTTGAACAACTTTATAACGTTTAGGGCCGGTTGTTCTAACGCTAATCAACAATGATCATTATCAAATAATTAATTACTGTCAATGCCAATTGTTAAAACATAATTAGTTACAATTCTGAGACTATAATCAATTAATATAACAATAATTATTAACATAATTAATAATAAATCTCATAATTGTAATTAATTATGTTTTCAGCAACCCAAACAAAGTTGACATTGACAGTTTTGGTGACAGTAATTAAATATTTAATAATGATCATTGTTGATTAGCGTTCGAACAACCGGCCCTTAGAATATAAAAAATAATTTTTCGCCGGGAATTAACAAAAAATTATTCAAATTCTTTATATTCAAAAAATTGCAATACTTTTGCAATAAATTTTTGCACTCTTGGAAATGGTCTTTACTATTTTTATTCTTTTGATAGAATAATTCTCTCTCTCTCTCTCTAATAATAGTAATGTCACCAACTCAAAACAAAATATACTATACATTAATGAATTCTCCGAATAAATTTCGAAAATGTTGCCAAGATATGACATTGATGTTGGACATGAATCATCTAAAACGTCCCGAAAATATTTTTTAAAGTTTAAACCCAATGTTATTAAAGATCAGCAGTCCGATGTTGTTTATAAGGTAAACTGTAAAGACTACATATTCAACACCACAATTTAATAAATTGTTTAATTTAATCAAATTAAAGTGCTTATTGCTCATTTTCAATTGAAAAAAGTGCTTATTGAAAATGAACAATAAGCACTAATTTTTAATGAAACATTACATTAATGGCTTTTTTGTGTTTGTGCATTTTTAAATAGATCATTATCGTGTATATTGAAGTCACACTCCTCTACACTTAGATTTTTTATACGAATTTAGTAATAAAGTCTTGAAAATTCTGTTTACGATCATGTTTTTTCAGTAGATTATTATCGTATTGTGAAAGCGGAAAAGGTGTACTGTTGTTTGACACCGTAATATCTTCATAACCTTTACATCTGCTTCTTGCAAATTTGCATAGTAATTTGCGAAAAATACTATTACCTACTTACTATAAAAAATTTTATAATGACACATTAAGTTGGAAAATTACGGATATTAAGTTTCTACAGGAAGACAAACACAAGTAATTTATTACAATTTCTGTGAGTGTGTGTGTGTATTTTCAGTTGAATAATTATGTACAACACTTTTACTTTCAGAAAAAAATAGGACAGAATTTAATATTATTTATATACACTCTGCGTCATAGAAAACGGGCACCCTAAAAAAAGGGTCATATTTGATGTCGCATATCTCCTAAACCTGTTGTCCGATTTAAGTGTTTTTTGAATGTGTTATAGCCCTATTCTTTGTCAATATCACTGTAATAATATTTTTGCAAAACAGGTAAATTTTCATTGTATACCGGGTGTACGAATCAAACTGTGTTTTTTTCTCAAAGTTCGCAACACCCTGTGGAATATTCTAGCATTTATAAAATACTGAAATTAAAACCCGACTATAGCCTCAGGTTTTCTTAACATTCTGTTTTTTGACTCATTCGCTTATGTTGGATAATACAAAAGTTATGTACTTTAACAACTAGGCATGCTCTTTATCAGTACAGGGTGTTTCTAAAGAAGTACGACAAACTTTAAGGGGTAATTCTGCATGAAAACATAATGACCGGTTTCTGTATAAACATATGTCAACTATAAGCAAATGCTTTGTTTCCGACATACAGGATGTTGAATATTTTCTTACAAACTGACGATTTATTTATTGCCCTCAAATCGGTTGAGATATGCAAATGAAATTTGGTGGGTTTTAAGACGTAGTTTTTGAACATTTTTGACATACAATTAAGAATTTTTTATTCACCATTGGCGTGCGTACGAATAATATGATCGGTCATATTACCCGTATGCGCTCCAATAGTGAATATAAAATTCTTAGTTGAATGTCAAAAAATGCGCAATAAACATCTCTTAAAACCTACCAAATTTCATTTGCATATCTCAACCGGTTTTAAAGCAATAAATAAATCATCAGTTTGTAAGAAAAAATTTAACATCCCGTATCTCGGAAACGAAGCTTTTGCGGATATATGATTGTAAAGCAAACTGTCATTATTTTTAATGCAGAATTACCCCTTAAAGTTTGTCGAACTTATTTAGTCCCTAAAACCCTTTAGACTTATAACACCCTGTACCGGGTGGCCAACTAAGAACGGCCGTCGGCTATATCTCAGAAACGGATTATGTCAGAGCTTCGGGATAAAAAATTTTATGACAAAAGTGACCTCGAGAAAAGCCTGGAAATTATTTTTAGAATTGTAGGTCTACCGCTAGATGACGCAATTTAAACAGAAAAATTTAAAAAGGAAAATTTGACAAAATTTTACCAATTAACAGGCATTCAAAATACGATCATCTTATTCTTCATAAAATTATGCGTATATTTTGTAATACAAGTTTTGGTCAATCTTTTAAAATAAGAGGTAGGGGAGAGTGGGAACCTTGTTACGGAAAAGTGCTTGTAAGTCCGGTTCTGCTTAACCGATCTTTACAAATTTGGTCTTGTTGTAAACAGCTCTTTACTGGCAATGTAGGAGTTATAATGTCGAAGCAACCTAATATGTTTGGTACCTGCTAGAGGGCGCTATTTAATTTTTATTTTAAATCTAGTTTTCCTTGAAAAATATTAAATAGAAACATACCGTTTTATTATCAGATTATAAAAGAAGAATAAATTAGCAATAAAATACCGAAAACAGCATGTCGATATCTTCTTCCAATCCGGAGATATCTTAAAAAACGTGTTAAATGGGAGAAACTTTTATGCATATTCTAATTTCGACTTATTATGTTACTATATTATTAGGTAAGTAGGTATATTGTACCACCATTTATCTTATGAATCAAGGACTGATGAAAAGTATTAGGAAACTATTACCTAAGTCGATTAATCAGTAACAGTCAAATTATTACACTTCAGTAATAAGTATAAAATAAATTGCCCTTTACATACCTACAAGCAAGGCTATGATTAACAAATGAATATCGCTTCTAATGTCAAAACTTTTAATGGCGTTGTAATTGTGTCTATTGTTTATGTTGTTACCTTTTTAATTAATTACATTCGTTAATATAAATATAAAAATATGATTATTACAAATGAAGAAGCTTTTGACATGTTGGCAGTTTATTTTGAATGTATGAGAAATGCCACTGTTGCTGCTAGAGTATATGCACAGCAGTATCCCAACAGACGACATCACGGTAGACGAGTTTTTATTCGAATCGCACAACGTTTACGTACGACAGGAAGTGTGCATTTACCTTTGCATCGAAGACGTCGTATAGGTCGCACTGAGGAAAATGTAATAAACGTTTTAGCGTTTATAAATGTAAACCCCCATTTAAGCACAAGAGCTATCGCCAGAAGTTTGGGAATAAGTCGAACCACTGTCCAAAATATTTTAAGAGACCACAGGTAACTTTAGTAAATCATATTCGTTTACTTTATTCGCAATTAGAATACGCCATAATTTTTATAGTTCATCCAATATTTGAATGATAGTTTGTAAATATTTATATTTTCCACATTTTGCAAAATTTTAATTATCTCAAAATTTACTATTTTAGATTGCATCCATATCACCTTGTCCTACACCAACATTTAAATGCTGAAGATTTCGATACCAGGCTGGATTATTGTAACTGGCTACTAAATATGATAGACGACAACCCCGAATTACTTTCAAGTATTATGTGGTCAGATGAGGCTACATTTCGTAGTGATGGCCATGTAAATCGCCATAATATGCATTACTGGTCTGAAACGAATCCCCATTGGATGCAGGAGGTTCGGCATCAGGGTCGTTGGTCTGTTAATGTATGGTGCGGTATTCTAGGTGGACAAATAATTGGACCATATTTTTTTAATGAAAATTTGAATGGAGAAAATTATTTAGATTTTCTAATGAACCAATTGCCACTACTTTTAGAAGACGTACCATTAGCAACTCGTCGAGACATGATTTTTCAGCATGATGGGTGCCCAGCACATTACTATAGAGGTGTTCGGAATTTCTTAGACCAAACCTATCCTGATAGGTGGATAGGACGTGGAAGCCTATTTGCTTGGCCAGCAAGGTCCCCCGACCTAACGTGTTTGGATTTTTATTTGTGGGGAAGAATAAAAGAGATAGTTTTTATTAATAGACCTACGACAAGGGATAATATGATTCAAAGAATACGAGATGCAATACAAAGCATCCCAGTAGCAGAAATTGAAGCTTCCGTTTTATCCACTCGTCGGAGACTTTTGTCTTGTATTGCAAATGATGGACAACATTTTGAGCACCTTGGGCGCCATTAGTCTTAGTTTTTTCTCAGTAATTACTATTTTGGAATTTACTTAGGTACTTAGTTTGTGTATTATTGGTAGTAGGTAAGTATAAATTTTAATTTATGTAGTTAAAAGCCAATTGTATCTGAGCATTTTTTTTTATAATTTATGATTTACAATGTATTGTTATTGTAAATTAATGTAATTTGTAAGACCTATGCAATTATTAGTTAAGTTAGTGGGTTTATAACTACTGTTAAGTTAAGCATAAAAGTTTCTCCCATTTAACACGTTTTTTAAGATATCTCCGGATTGGAAGAAGATATCGACATGCTGTTTTCGGTATTTTATTGCTAATTTATTCTTCTTTTATAATCTGATAATAAAACGGTATGTTTCTATTTAATATTTTTCAAGGAAAACTAGATTTAAAATAAAAATTAAATAGCGCCCTCTAGCAGGTACCAAACATATTAGGTTGCTTCGACATTATAACTCCTACATTGCCAGTAAAGAGCTGTTTACAACAAGACCAAATTTGTAAAGATCGGTTAAGCAGAACCGGACTTACAAGCACTTTTCCGTAACAAGGTTCCCACTCTCCCCTACCTCTTATTTTAAAAGATTGACCAAAACTTGTATTACAAAATATACGCATAATTTTATGAAGAATAAGATGATCGTATTTTGAATGCCTGTTAATTGGTAAAATTTTGTCAAATTTTCCTTTTTAAATTTTTCTGTTTAAATTGCGCCATCTAGCGGTAGACCTACAATTCTAAAAATAATTTCCAGGCTTTTCTCGAGGTCACTTTTGTCATAAAATTTTTTATCCCGAAGCTCTGACATAATCCGTTTCTGAGATATAGCCGACGGCCGTTCTTAGTTGGCCACCCGGTACTGATGAAGAACATGGCTAGTTGTTAAAGTACATAACTTTTGTATTATCCAACATAAACGAATGAATCAAAAAACAGAATGTTAAGAAAACCTGAGGCTATAGTTTGGTCTTAATTTCAGTATTTTACAAATGCTAGAATATTCCACAGGGTGTTGCGAACTTTGAGAAAAAAACACAGTTTGATTCGTACACCCGGTATACAATGAAAATTTACCTATTTAGCAAAAATATTATTACAGTGATATTGAAAAAGAATAGGGCTATAACATATTCAAAAAATCATTTAAATCGGACAACAGGTTTAGAAGATACGCGACATCAAAAATGACCCATTTTTTAGGGTGCTCGTTTTCTATAACGCGCAGTTTAGAATAAAATATCTAGATCTAAAGAAATAGTTATTTATGTACCAAGTCAGTAAAGTGACTCTTTTTTGAACGAGTCTGATATTACGAGAAAAACGAGCGTAGCGAGCGAGGCGAGTAACAGACGAGTTCGATAAGGAGTCTTTACTGACGTGGTGCATACAAAATTTTATCGCCAACATATATTTTTTAAATTTAATGTCGTCCGAACCACTGGGGTTATAAACGACAACAATGGAAAATAGATATTAAAAATAAAAAGAGATTGTAATAATGAGTAAATACATATATGTACTAACAAAAAGTATACCTGAAAAATTTGTGATACAATTAAATGTCTTTTATTCCTATTTCCGTTAAAAACTGTATGATATTGTTGATATTTGTATTGTCTCTAAGAAGCTCAGATATGAACCTGGGAAGGTTGAGTTTACTTCTCGTTTGCTGGTATATTTGACAAATCGGTTAAGTTTTATTGATTTAAAATAATATTTGCCAACATAATTTGATATTAGTTTTAACACTTACTTGCAATTTACAATTTAAGAACTTTTTAAATTTTAGACGTCATAATAATTTCATGACAGTGATGACAGATAACTTTCAAGAAGGCCGCTTTCGATTTTTAATCCATTGTTATCAATATTGAATAATTACTAAATGGGTAAAGTTTTAATTTATTTTATATGAATATAATTACAAAATACTACAGAATTACACTTTTTGGCATAAATTTTATTGATAATATCGCAAATTACGTACAATATTTTTAATAATTAAAGTAAATAAATTGTAAGTCCACTCAAATACTCGCCCTTCGATTACTGCCATCGACCACTTACATTCAACCTCGGTTAATTTGATTAATCGCGGCAGGTAAAGTAAAATTCTTCTTTCAGTACAATAAAGTGTTACTTTACTGCCGCAAACGAGGGCAAATGAGTATAATAATGAATGACTTTATTGACGGTTGGCGATAAACCTAATTATATAACTATACAAACTAGGTAAGGTGAATGAACAAGGTATCGTGCAAAGAAATGCGAAATGGTAGAAGAAACTGCCATACACAGCATATGCAATTGCAATGTGCTAAGTGATGTAAGACAGCTCTGCTCAACTTAGGATTGAACCGGAAGAGATCCTAAAACTACTAATAAAAAAAACTGTTACCCTTCGTTGACACTATAAAGCTTATTAAGAGCTTAATGGAAAAAACGAGGTTTGGTATGAAGGTCTTACGACCAAATGCCAGAGATGAATGAGTCTCGCCTGAACTAAGAAGAAGAAGATATGTGATTTGGGAAGCGCTATTATTGACATATTCAAAAAAGAGTCACTTTAAATCAAAGAATATAAACTATGATGTTAAAGTAGTTAGATATTCCGTTCTTTAACGGTAAAATATTGCAAAACCTCTAAATTTTAAAGAACCGCTTGGATTGACATGAAATTTTGCATACACATAGCTAACAAGTCAAAGAGAAAAAGTGATATTGTGCCGATATGTGCTTTTGCCCTGGGGGTGGTTTTCACCCCCCCCCCCCTTGGGGGTGAAAAAATATTCGTCCAAAGAAAGTCAGGAAATGGATAAACTGGCTAATTTTAAGTAACTTTTCTTCTATAGAGTTTTTTCACTAAGTCAATACTTTTCGAGTTATTTGGCAGTGAATATGTTCATTTTTTCAACAAAATAACCACGCTTTTAGACGGTTTTTCGTAAATAACTCAAATAGTAAGTATTTTGTCGAAAAAACATTGTTAGCGAAAATATAGCCTGTAAAAAATTTAAAAAATGGTGTATATGTCACGTCTCTACAGCTAGTAGAAGCAGAGTTATAGCTAATGAAAAATAGGTTCATATTCGTCAAATTCCAAATGGAATACTTTAACGTGAAATAACCAAAAATTAAGCACATTTCGGGGAAAATTCATTACAACTTGTTTAAAGTGTTTAAAAAGAGCTTCATTTTTGTTTTATAAAAAAAAATTCTAACATCAAAATTAAACAAGTTACGCTCAAAATAAAGTTAGTCCCTTTTGGTTTTGGTAAAAAAATCGAGAAAATCACCCACTAATTAGTGTCTTAAATGAACTTAATCGTTACGACTTCACAAGTTTCTTGACTTGTGTATATATTGTTTATACGATCTGTAAGTTTCATCGGTTCAAAGTCCTTATTATTGAAAGGGCTGTAGTTAAAACAGGTTGAACGAGTCACTGATCACGAATGTATGCACATTTAGAAACACCAAATCTTAATCAATTTTTGTCTAACAGAAAAATAAAAAAATACATGATATTCAGAAAAGCAAATCTGACTTTTTTGTTTTTCAAGATTTTTGGTATCTCCAACAATTTTTAAGTTATTTTGAAAAAAAGTATATTTTTCAAAATTTAAATTTTTAAAAATTTTACTTTGAAACGAAATTTTTTCAAAAATAATCACTTTGAATCAATGAAACTTACAGATCATATAAACACAACATAAGTAAAATAATTTGTGGAGCGGTAACGATTAATTTGATTTAAGTTGCTAATTAGGGGGTGGTCTTCCCGATTTTTTTTTGCAAAAACAAAAGGAACCAACTTTATTTTGAGCGTAACTTGCTTAAATTTAATGCTAGAAACTTTTTGTAAAAACAGGAGTAAAGCTTTTTTTAACACTTTAAAAAAGTTATATTAGGTTTTCCCCAAGAAGTGCTTAATTTTTTGGATATTTCACGTCGAAATATTCTATTTAAAATTTGGCGAGTATGAATCTATTTTTCATTGGCTATAACTCTGGTTCTATGAGATCCAGAGACCTAACGCGTACACCGTTTTTTTTTCTTTTTTATATGCAATATTTTTGCTAAGAACGTTTTTTTCGACAAAATACTTACTTTTTGAGTTATTTGAGAAAAACCGTCTAAAAATGTGGTTATTTTGTTGAAAAATGAACATATTCACTCGCAAATAACTCGAAAAGTGTTGACATAGAACAAAAGTTACTTAAAATTAGTCAGTTTACCCATTTCCGGACTTAATTTGGACATATATTTTTTCACCCCCAATAGGGGGTGACAGTCACCCCCAGGGCAAAAGCACACATCGGCACAATATCACTTTTTTTCTTTGACATGTAAGCTATACTTATGCCAAATTTCATGTCTATCCAAGCGGTTCTTTAAAATTTAGAGCAAAAACCGTGAAGGAATGGACTAAGAATATTGAATAGAAAAATATAATTAGTTTTAAGTTTGCAGTAGATTAGTACAAGTAGTGTCCACTATTGTAAGTATGTACATACTTTTTTGAGTCATAGTAATTGGATTGGTCCGTAATTGCTCCGTGCGTGACCATGATGGAGATACACGAAACTATGCCAGCGTCCGTAGTCGCGAAATGTGACAATTTTGGCGAATTTTTGTAATGTCAGTGTCAATATGTTCATTCGTGGACCCTGTCGGTGACTTTTAGTCCACGACAGCGCATGCGCACTTTAATTCCATATTATATTTATTTAATGTATTATAGTTTATTGATAACTATACCAGTATATTAATAATTCATAATTAATGAATAATATTAATTAATAATAAATATACCTTGTATATTTTGTAACGTTACAAACGTCACATATTTGGTATTTTATTTTAAAATAATTATTATACTTTATTTTCTTTAACATATCATTAACAATAATTTTCTTCTATTTGTTTTACCTGTTTTCTTCGTTAAAAACTCGTTGGTGCCCTCTTTTATTATCCTCTTTTATTATCCTCTTTTATTATCCTCTTTTATTATCCTCTTTTATTACCTTCTTTTATTATCTTTTATTTAATATATCTCTTTCATCTAAAATCTAAATCATCAAACTGAACGTACCCCGTATATTCTTACTCTGTGAGTATCTGTTTTAATACGGAACAAGCCTGACCTCCTACAGTTCATGCTGTCATTTCAATTCTCAAAATAGTGGTGGTAATGTCATAAAAGGCCAAGAAGCTTCAAAATTAAAACATTTTATTTCTAGACGATCTTTCTCTTGGGGTAAGAATACTAAAAATTCTAATTATTACCAATCATTATATTCCTCATTATATTCCATGCATACCTAGTTTCTAGTCTTTCTAATATTTTTTATACCTAACCTTCAAATGTTCAACCATGTGTTTGGTTTCTGTATTTCATTTTATCTATTGATATGCTTTTAGTAATCAAATTATTTAACTATTCCGCCACTATTTATTTTATTTTATTCCTTCGCCAATTACTACTATTTACGATTATTTGGCTAAGGCTCGTTTTTGGGTTTTCTTCTTGATGCTTGATACAGTATTTCTCATGATCATCTTTCAGTGCGTCACATTTTTTCGATTTCTTTCTAACGCATTAAATTGTATGTGACAGAAAAAAGGCACGTCGTTGATTACATTTCGTCGGTGACATTTTTATAACATTTATTCTAGTTATTCTAGTTGTCGATAGATGGCGCCATAATAAAAAAATATTTTTTTTTAATTAGATAATAATATTACAAATATAAACTGTATAATTTATAAGACTATACAAATCAAAGAAAATACCATTTTATAAATGCAAGAAACACATTTGATTTGTTTTTATTCCAAATTGAAAATAAAATGTGACAAAACTGTCAGATTTAACTAAAATGTCATGTTAGAATAAATGTCATAAATATGTATTATCACAGACTTACCCTTTTTCCTATCATTTGTTACGCACTGAAAAATGATCATGAAAAGGACAATATGTGTCTTTATCTTGTGGTTTTTGGGAATAAAACCTTTTCTACCTTTGGGAGCTTCAAGCCGTCCACACCGGTGATGGAACATAAAGCGAAGACAACAGGATGCATCTAGATAGACAGCAGCACCCAACATCTTACAACAACCACCAAGACCGTAGCTGCAGGGACCTAGGGCCACAACATCTGCACAGGTCTACAACAAGTCGACAGCAGTACCATTAAACATCAAGAAGTTACCATCGAACCAGATACCAAAGCCATAAGTATAATCTACAAATTGTTAGTTTTTGGCAAGAATTTAAATATACTTGTTAATGCACTTAATAAGTCACATTTTTATTATATCTTTTTTGAATAATAAACATGATTGGTTAAAAATACTGTTTTGTTTGCTTCCATTCCAAATGTTTATAGTTCATTTCTAAGATTAGGACAAGACGAACACATACCCTGAGTGACTGAGCTAGGCTAAGGGTGTAGAGATGGCTATCTTGGATGATTGAGGTAATATTTTCTAATATTATTTCAATTAGCTGGGGTAGTCTATCGCTTACTTGTTTCAATTTATCTATCAACGGTAACATTTAGATTATTTTAAAGTGCGCATGCTCCACTTGTTGAGGACTAGTCCCTGACTATCTCCGCGAACACGCTTATTGTTTGTAAACAAATTTTATCAAAAATGGAAAATAAATACTTCATATTAACGTCAAATATGTCATATGTGTATCATATGTTTAACGTCAAATTGGGGTCGCCAAAATTGTCTGGCGACTACGCTAGGTGTCGCGTCAGTCATGCACGGAGCGAATGGCTATCTAGTCAAATTTGACATTTTCATACTCTCCAAGTTTAACAGGCGTTTTTTGGCAATAAATGATACCAGGGCCCGGATTACGTACACTCGATACGCATCGTATCCGCCATGTTTTACCGTAGCGCCTTATGGGAAAACATGGCGGATACGATTCGTATCGAGTGTTCGTAATCCGGGCCCAGGTTTTCAGCTTATTATATTTAATATTATAGACCAGTAAAGATCTGTGAAAAAACGTCTATTTTTGAATGTGAAAGGTAGCATTCGGATTTTTGCAGATAAAGTTAGGTGACACCTTCAGTAATAATAATTGACTTTGCTCCTTCTCAAATATGCCCGGAACATTAATAAAAAAATTAATATATTTAAAAATTTCGAAAAACGTCGATTTTTTTTCTGCTTTCTTTGCTTATAACTTTAAAACGATTCGTTTTGGAACAAAGTCGTAGAGCAATAAAATAAATATAATTGAATTTTGTATGATATAGGTCTGGTCAAAATTGTCTTAACATATTACCTTTTCTGCAATATAGCAATAAATACAAAATAAGGGGCAAAATACGCCTGTGGTTATTCAATATTTTTAACCACTTTGGTGGCACTTAGAACCTTAGTAATTCACTTAGAAAATTCTTTGTAATATACTTAAACTGTGTACCAAATTTCATTAAAATCAACTTTATAGATTTTGCATAATAAATTTGCAATCTAAATGTTTTTAAAAAAGTTAAAATTTTTCAAAATCTTTCTGAACAAAAAGTAGACCATTTAGAAGTTGTTTAATTTTTTTACATATAAAGAGGTGCTCTACCTATCTAATACACTTTACAGAATTAAAATCGGATTATTTAAGGGGCCTCAGCAATGTTTTAAACTTATAAACAATTTTTTGGCTTATAAATAAATAGCTTTTTTTATTAATAAAAAAATTAATTTTTAGCAATGCAGATAATTAGAACCGGTATATTTGACTTAAACTTTCAAATGCTGTCAGCAGAATTGCTATTTTATTTTTTAATCAAAAGTTATTCGCGTTCAAAAATTGCAATTTTTCGAATTTTTGAAAGTTCCACTGCGTTTATCTCGAAAACTATACATCCTACGAAAAAACTTGTAAGAACATTTTTTGCTTAGAATTACCCAAGAATTACAAAAAAAAATTTATTTTGCGAAAAATCGATGTTATGTAATTCCTCAGGTTCTTTGTTTATAACAACCTTATCGACATCCAGATCAACTGTTACCCAAAAAAATCGTGTTCTACGGGTCAGAAAATACATAAAAATCTTGGGTAAGTCCATCTAAATAAAGGAACCCTTTCCTGGCCACAGGACTAATTTGTTTATAAACCAAAAATTTGTTTATAACTTTAAAACATTTCTTAGGCTGCTCAAATAATCCGATTTCAATTCTGTAAAGTGCATTAGATAGGTGAAGTGCTTCTTTATATGTAAAAAAAATAACAAATCTTTGTATGCTCTAGTTTTTGTTGTGCAAGATATTAAAAAATTTTAATTTTTTAAAAAAAGTTTAGATTGCAAAATTGTTATTCAAAATCTAGTAAGTCAATTTTAATGAAATTTGGTGTACAGTTTTAGCACATTACAAAAATTTTCTAAGCGAATTAAGAAGTTTCCAAGTGTAACCTAAGTGATGGAAAATCATTGAATAAAAACAGGCTTGTTTTGCCCCCTTACTTTATATTTATTGCTATTTTGCAGCAAAGGTGATAAATTAAGACATTTTTATCCAATTGTATCTGATAGAAAATTTAATTATCTTTGTTTGTTTTTATACGACTTTGTTCCAAAATTAATCGTTTTAAAGTTATAAGCAAAAAAATTAGAAAAAAAAACGAAATTTTTTGAAATTTTTAAATATTTTATTTTTTATTTTTAATGTTACGGGCATATTTGAGAAGGAGCATAAATCAATTATTATTAACAAAGTTATCACCTAACTTTATCCGCAAAAATCTGAATGCCACCTCTCACATCCACCTAAAAACAGATTCTTACTGGTCTATTATGAAAGACCATACCAAAATTACCTGAAGTGATCAAAATAGGAAAATTCTACCGAATAGCATTCGATAAACTCTTCGATATAATTAATTGAAAATGCGAAAATACTAGTTCAAGACCGAAATACACCCATTCATATACGTCTAAACCCACTCTTTCACTTTTGTAAATGTATTTTACATATACAACACTTATTAATACACAGACCTATTTACTTTGACATTAATAATAACGAATAGTTATGGTACATTTTAGCCTTTAAATATCAAACATTCCGTTCTAATACTAGCAATTATTCATAAACGTTTTTGTGAGATATTGATAAAAATGGTCCTCTGCGTATGGGAAACTGGTACTACACAGATCTTGCTGACATTAAATTTAATTATAATTTATTACAAAATATAAATTGTTATAGGTATATTGACTAGCTTATTTGACGAAATGGCATAGACCATGTGATGGATCGGATTATCTCCAAAAATAATTATATAATATTTTTATTTTAGGTTATGTATATACAGTAGTACACTTACAAGAACAGTTGAAAAATTAGATAAGGAAGCAAAGAGAATTATGCGAGCGGCACACCCCTAATTTGAGGCTTAGAAATCGAAAAAGCGACCACGATTGGTGAATGAAAAATTTTGATCAATCTTTATAGTTTAGAGGTCGCTGCATCCGAAGATGAAGTTTATTTTATCTAGAATTGGTGGAACATATTCAAAAATCAAATTTTATACATAAATACGAAAAGTCAATTTTGATGATTTTTCATATTTATCTACCTCGCTGTATCTTTGGTCGCTGTAAATATTTCCCTTTAAATTTGACTGTGTCATCCTTGAAGAACTTAGAGCCAAAAATATCTCAACTAACAGCACACAAATTGAAAAAGTGTACATATAAATATCTAGGCCACGATATTAAATTAGGAAGAAACAATCAAACAACTAAGTTCAACAGGAGAATAGGTCTAACATGAGCAGCTTACGGAAAACTAAGCAAAGTCTTTAGATCACATATTCCTATATTATGCTTGAAAAAGAAGGTCTTTGATCAATGTGTACTCCCAGTTCTAACGTACGGAGCAGAAACATTGACCCTTAGCAGGGTCAATGTTTCTGCCATTTATAATTACACAGCTTTAAAAATATTGAGAAAAGAAATAAATTCCGTTCGTATAAATTTTAATTTCTTGGAGAACTATAAAGAGGAGATGCTGAGAGACGAGAGGAACTTTGTTATGAAAGATGGCTAACGCAGACAGAGAATTTTTAAAAGACCAAAAAAGTTATTATTGCCAAAATTGAAGATAATAAAAAATTTAATACACTCCTCATTTAAAGAACTAAACTGCTTTTAATTTAAAGTAAATTATGGGTAACTGAATGTATATTTTTTTCGACGAGTACTCAAATCTTAGTATTCAAGCTTAAATAACGGGAAAACGATGCATGTCATAAAATATTCTTGCTAAACACTTGTCAAACTATTTTGGAATACCTATCAAATGGGCTCTAGAACAAGCTAATAGCATCAAAATTAAGCAAGTTATGATCGAACTAAGAGAACCCTTTTGAATTTTTTAGGAAAAAGTGAAAAATAAAACATATATGCCATATCCACAAAAATTAAAATATAAGTTTAGTAATCGTTACAAGAATTTCTTTATATTAGCATAAGTAATTATTTCGACGATTTTAACCGGTTTAGAATGCATATGTTTGGAAAAAAGGTATAATTTAAAAAAATCAGAATTTTTAAATGTATCGAAATTTTCATTTTATTTTTTTGATAATAACTCCAAAAATACTCAATATACGTGAAAAATGATATTTAACTAAATTTTAGTTTTATTTGTGCAAAATATTTTACCTTTCTTACTATTTCTGTAGGGTAAAAGATAACCGAGATACATATAAACGTTTAAAGCTTAAATTTTGCTTCGAGAACCATGTAACCGGGGCCATTTAACCTTTTGTTTTTAAAAAAGTAAGGGGTTTAATATCCCTTGAACTTAGCTTTCAAACGGTTTTTTTTATCCTGATGTCGTAAAAACTAATGGAGTTATTAAAAAAAAACAATAATATTTTTGGAAAAAATTTTAAAACATAAATTTTCGGGAGCTCATTTGATAGATAATTTTAAGTACTTTGACAACTGTTTATATGTTCATGTTATAAAATGCATCATTTCCCCGTTAAGTAAGCTTGAATACTTAGATTTGGGTACTCGCCGAATAGGGCAGTCAATGAGGGTATTTGGCTTCGAATTCCATCCTACTACATCGATTTACTTGATAATTTCACAATAAGCAGGGAATAGCTCAAGAAACAAAGTCTACCCTATGCCTATGTGCGCTTTTATCTTGGGGGTGGTTCCCACCCCTTCTCGGGGGTGAAAAATGTTTTAGTTAAAATAGCCACGGAAGAGGCTAGAGAACATAATTTTAAGCAAAAACTGTTCTATAATTATTTTTTGAAAACTCGATACTTTTTGAGTTATTTGTGGTTGAAAATTAGCCATTTTCATTGAAAAATGACACCTTTTCGGACGAATTTTTGCGAATATCTTAAAAACTATGCATCTAACGAAAAAACTATATAAAATATTTCTGTAGGTTATAAAGAAACAAAGAGATTCGTTCCTCCATAAATCTTCTAGTTAAACTACAAAGAGGGATATGGTAGGTAAGAAGAGTTTGTTTTTTTGCTGCATGCTTAAATCGGTGTACTCAACTTGAAATAACAGAGAAACTGTCGGTTTTAGGTGTATAATGATACTAATAACTTCTCTAGTGCTTGAAAAGACCTTTAAAATGAGTAATACTAAATGTCGATTTATGCAAACTAAGCGAGATATTCTGCAAAAAAGTTGATGACCAATGTATTTTAAGAAGAAATGAACACTTTTTATTATAGTGTTATTTCTATGCTCAAAAAGTTGGACTGGATTAAAATGAATGGTTTTTGAAAAAAATAAGATCAAATTATAGAGCGCATTTTTAAATTTTCTTAAAAATCTTCTTTTTCCTTCATGTAACTCGAAGAAGATAAGAGATACGAAAAAATGAATCACACAAAAATGTAGAGCTTTTTCAGATAAAAATTTCCTTTTTATTTTTCATTACTGTATCTCTTATCATTTTCAAGTTACATGGAGAAAAAGGAAGATTTTTAAGAAAATTTAAAAATGCGCTCTATAATTTGATCTTTTTTTTTTCAAAAACCATTCATTTTAAACCCGTCCAACTTTTCGAACATAGATATAGGTATAATAAAATAAAATCAATGGGAAAATCCCAATAGTTGGCTGTACACCATAGTTTAAAAAACCTATACATCCACATGGATTGCAAAACGTTTTCGTTCTGAACAGAACATCTTCAGTGCCTGGAATCAAGTATTTCCACGTTAGATTAAGGCAAAAAGGTTAAAATTGTGACTGTTAATGAGAAAAATATGTGGAGAATACTTACATTCCGCAAAGTAGTTGTAACTAGCACACCAATGAAGGTGGTAACTTCATAATATATGGCTTACATTATAACTTTTGATAAAATATTGTGACTACAAGTCGATGTTACAAGATTAAATTATGTATGTGCCTAAAGAGCAACATGCTTCCCTGCTCGAAAAAACTAGGTACTTGCCATTTGAATTAGCACAGACCAACTGATGTAAAATGAAAACTAATGACAAAGAGTGACATGACAAGACAAGGTAAAGTCAATTTTTGGTTACGAACTTCAAAAAGTGTAGTTTTAATTTTTGGATTTTAATTAAAATGTAAAGCTAGGTAATAGCTGATTGAAAATATAATTAAAACTGCTTAAAAACTATAATAAAAGGTATTGTGGAAGGAAAACGATGCATTTATATTTTGGTGGATGGGGGTTAAAATTACTTCTCATTTTTTCTTAAAATACATTAGTTATCAATTTTGTTTGCAGCATATCTCGCTTAGTTTTAATGTAATGGACCTTTAATATAGCTCGCTTAAAAGGTATTTTCAAGCTCTACAAAAGGTATTAGTAGCTTTATACACCTAAAATCGACCGTTTCTCTGTTATTTCAAGTTGAATACATCAATTTGAGAATGTACCAAAAAACAAACTATTTTCACCTACCATATCTCTTTTTGTTTTATAACTAGAAGATTTACGAAGGCAAGTGTCTCTTATTTTTCTAATAACCTACAAAAATGTTTAATATTTTTTTTTAGTTAGAAGCATAGTTTTTAAGGTATTCGCAAAAACCGTTCGAAAAGGTATTATGTTTCAATCAAAATGGCCAATTTTCAACCACGAATATCTCAAAAAGTATCGAGTTTTCAAAAAAAATTATAGAACAGTTTTGGCTTAGAATTAGGTTCTCTAGCGAATTCCGTGGTAATTTTAACCAAAAAATTTTCCACCCCTATGAAGGGGTGGGAACCACCCCAAGATAAAAGCACACATTGGCATAGGGTAGACTTTGAATAAGGAGATAAGTAGAGGCTAGGCCCAAAATTTCATTAAAATCCATGCAGTAGGATAGAATTCGGAGGTAATATCCTATTCTTGTTCCCATTGACAGGCGTAGAAAAGAATATACATTCAATTACCTATAACTCACTTTTAGTTTATATTAAAAGGTTTTTCTAGTAAGGAGTTTATTTAGTTTTTTATTAGATTTAATTTTGGTAATTATAATTTTTTTGTAAAAACTTAAGTTTTCCTGTTATTTGTGAAAAATCGGTTAAAAACATGCATTTTTCTCACGTAAAATTAAAATTTTTGATCGTGAATTACTCAAAAGTCTTGATTTATTTTAATGACTTAATTAAACAAATTTTGCTTAAAATTTGTCACTCTATCGAATTCTTAATAATTTCGGGTTATTCTTAATAAAATAATTTTCACCCTCTAGAAGGGGTGGCATCCACCCCCAGGATAAAAGTGAAAGTTGGCACCACGTCACATTTGTTCCTTGAGATATTCTCTAACCACTTACCAATTTTTATGCAAATCGATGGAGGTTCAACGAAATCAGAGGTAATAGCTCATATCCACCTTCAATAACTGCACTAATATTATTAAACCATTTTTTTGTGAGATAAATTTAAGTTCAAAAAATTCAAAAAAATTCTTATTCACTACTTAGATCTTACCTTTTTAATTTTTAAATAACAACCTTGTAGTACTCTTAATAAACTATACCACCAATTCACTATCTCATGACTTCGAAAAAAATAAGAACCTGTACGTAGATTAAGAACAGACTTAAGTTATCTCGAAAGACGGCCGTGATCAAACTGGCTGCTTTTTTATTGAATGTCTGCAAGAAGCTTTGTCAAGTGGGGGGACTTTTTTCAATTTTGTAACCGGTTCAAATGTTAGTGTTTCAATAAAGTTCATTCAAATCTACATGATCTGAGGTCGGAAGGACGTCATTTTCGGTATCAAGATGATACCCGGCGATGAGCAGGTTTTTTTTAATTATTAATTTAGATTTTTGTCTTACGTAACTTACTGGATTTTTTGAAATTTTTATGAAATAGGTGGCAATTCTCAACGTAATGTTTTTCTTCTTCGTGTGCCTCATCCTTTAAGAACATCGACGAACATTACGGCCCATTTCTGAAGAGTACCTACTGTTATTGTTTTTCCACTCGACTGCTTTACATTTTTGGACAGCTTGTATATTAGTGCACCCTATTAGCTTATGTGCGTATTTTGGCACTGGATCCGAGCTTGACATGTAACACCGTTGCCATGTCCTCTATTTTTCATACTTCAAATTACATAAAGTTGCATTTAAAAAATAGTTTGGAAACACCACTAAAGTAAGTAAAGTTTTTTATGTTGTTGTTTTCATCAATTTTGAAAACATGTGAAAACGTTGAATTATCCACGTCCGTCTGTCTGTCCGTCAGTCTGTCTGTCTGCCTGTCTGTCTGTAAACTTAACTCCTCCGTCATTATACCAGATAGAATGACAAATGAGGTGTCAAATGAAAGCTTATAATCCAAGGATGGTAGTAAAGGTGAAAAATTTGACCTAGGTTGTCTGTCCGTCTATCCGTCCGACCGCGAATATAATTCTTTCGTCACTAGACCAGGTAGAATAACAAATGAGGTGTCAAATGAAAGATTATAATCCAAGGATGGTACTAAAGTTGAGTTTGACATAGGCTGTCTGTCCGTCCGACCGAGAATATAACTTATCCGTCACTATACCAGGTAGTACCAACCTTGGATTATAAACTTTCATTTGACACCTCATTTGTCATTTTACCTGGTATAATGACGGAGTAGTTAAATTCGCGCTCGGATGGACAGACAGCCTAGGTCAAATTTCTCACCTTTAGTACCATCCTGCGATTATAAGCTTTCAGTTGACACGTCATTTGTCATTCTACCTGGTATAATGACGGAGGATTTGTGTTTACGGACAGACAGATAGACGGACGGACGGACAGACGGACGTGGATAATTAAAAGTTTTCACATTTTTTCACGTTCTTATAAAATTATTCTATTATTCTTGTAGGTACATTTAACATTGATTGAAATTATGAAAAAAATAAACAAAAAAGTATGGCAACACTGTGACACACAAACATAAGATCCAGTTGTAGGTTACATAAGGTGCACTAATATACAAGCTGTCCAAATTTTTCAACCAGCACATGCGTCGTCTCAGGGGTCCTCATTTTCCTTCCAGCTTCCCTTGTATAACGAATTGCATCAACTCATATTTTTCATTTCATAGTATTTGACCAAAGTGACTCATTTTTCCTTCCTTTGGATGGTATCTTTGGATGGTGAAATTATTGTGAAAAGCAATAGTTTTAAGTACCTAGGATCGGTATTACAGAGTAATGGAGAAATAGATGGAGATGCATGCAGTAGAATTAGGGCTGGATGGATGAAGTGGAAAGAAGCGAGTGGTGTGTTGTGTGACAGAAAATTTCCAATGAAGCTGAAAGGAAAATTCTATAAAACAGCCATAAGACCGGCTATGATGCACGGAACTGAATGTTGGGCAGTGAAAAAGAAAGAGGAACAACGAATGCATGTGGCGGAAATGAGAATGCTTAGACGGATGAGTGGAGTGACAAAGAAGGATAAAATTAGAAATGAGTATATAAGGGGAAGTCTAGGTGTGGCACCAATTGATGCCAAAATAAGAGAGCATAGGTTTAGATGGTTTGGTCATGTTCAACGTCGAGACGTTAATCACCCAATACGAAGAATAGCTGAAGTGCAGATTCCTGGAAGGAGTAGGAGAGGAAGACCAAAGAAGACCTGAGGGGAGACGATAAGGCAGGACATGTTGGTAAAGGGGATTAACATTGATATGACCCAAGATAGAATTGTGTGGAGAAATGCAATTAGGTAAGCCGACCCCGCATAGGGATAAGGCAAAGAGAATGATGATGATGACTCATTTTTCCTTCCTTCATGGTGTTGAGTATTTCTTTTCCCATTTTTCGTCCATTTTAATATTTCCGTTTTTATGTTTTATATGTCCGTGGCATAAAAAGAGTGATTAACTTGCTATTAGTAGGGGATCCGACATAAGGTCGAACTCACCTAGCAGTTTGTCGGATAAAAATTATTGGGCATGTAATGTAGCATGTTAACAAGTACAAAAAACAAGGGGTGTCCGATCTAATTTTGTTCTACCTATTATTAATTAATAATTAAAAATTACTTTTTTTTATAAATTTAAAAAAAAATTTGATCCGGCAGATATTATTTCTAATTTTTTTAATCATTCTAAACAGAAAAGATATTTTGTAATTTTTCTCTAAAGTTGATAGTTTTCGAGTTAAAAACAATTTAAAACTGAAGAAACAACTAAAGGTTACGATTTTCAAGGCTCAAAAACACAAGTAAAAAGATCATTTTTGTAATCATCAAGTATCTAAATTCAAGTTCTAACCTTTTTCTATTAGGTCCTGGTAAGAATTGTAGACATGTTTTATTCTGAAACCTATTTTTTACTTGTTAATGAGGAAGGTTTCTTATGGGGAAACGGGCATTAGCAACTAAAAAACAATGTTTGAAAATGAAATAAGTCCAAAATATTTACCATGAACTGATAGAATAAGGTTTAAACTTGAATTTAGGTACTTCGTAATAACAAAAATAATATTTTTTAATTATGTTTTTGAGCCTTGAAAATCGTCATCTTTCGTTCATTTTTCAGTTTTAGATTGTTTATAACTAGAAAACTTTAGAGAAATATTACAAAAAAACCTTTTTTGTTTAGAATGATCCAAAAAATTTGAAATAATATCTTCCTGGGTCGAAATTTTTTTTTAATATGTATAAAAAAAGTCATTTTTTAATTATTAATTAATTATAATTTTATCAAAATTAAATCGGGCACCCCTTGTTTTTTGTAATTGTGAACATGCTAAATTACATATCCAATAATTTTTATCCGATAAACAGCTAGGTGAAGCTCGACCTTATAATATCGTATCTTAGACTATATTGTCGAGCCAATTATGATCACGGTGATGATGAGTTGGTGTGTTCCAATTATTTTAGATGATCCAGAAACTTACCCTGACCTTTTCTCGTCAGTTGAATCACGTACAGTTATGGTTGCATTCTCCAGAGTTTTGTTACCGAATGAGTTTTGACCACCCATACTTTCTCCAAGATCCATTACCACCCTTAACAAACATGCATATTTCCATAGTTCTAAATTTTTTTTGCAAAAATCTAAATGCTGCAAAAACTACAACGAGTTTCTCAAAAAGTAGGTTGGAAAAACTAAAATGATGACCAATTTAGTACCTAGAAACCTGCCATTAAAACTAGAAAACATCCAAATAAAACTAAAAAGAAAAGCATTTAACCAGTGCGTACTTCCGGTGCTTACATATGGAACTGAAACACTGACATTGACTAAAGCATTAATACGAAAATTACAAGTAGCACAGCGAAAAATGGAGAGATCCATGCTTGGCCTAACTTTGAGAGACAGAATACGAAATGATGAGTTACGGCAGAGAACTGGAGTGGAAGACATCATAAAACATTACGAAGTTGAAGTGGAAATGGCCAGGACACGTCGCAAACAGATGGACAAAGAAGATTTTGGAGTGGCTGCCAAGGGCAGACAAGCGAAGTCGTGGAAGACCACCTACCAGATGGACCGACGATATTAAGAGAATAGCGACAAACTGGATTGCAGCTGCCCAGGACAGAGAAGGGTGGAGACATCTTGAGGAGGCCTATGTCCAACTTCTTCTAAAAGTGCCTATCTTCTGGAGATGTTGGCGACCACATTGACCCGTCTTATTCTATTTACGGCAGCTCGAAATAGATCAGTTGACATTAGACCAGTCCCCTTTCTAAGATTGGCCAGCCAAGATATACGTCTAGGTCCAGGGCCTCTCCTGCCCTCAATCTTGCCTTGTAGAATCAACTGAAGCAGTCGGTATTTTTCATTACGCATAATGTGGCCGAATTAAGCCAATTCTCTGGTTTTTTCAATACGAGTTTTTATTTCGTAGCTATGATCCCAAGTATCCTCAATGCTGCAGCCGAGATAGCATATTTTCTGTACTCTGTCTAGGGGTGTATTGTTTACGGTAATTTGGGCGTTTATGTTGGTGTTTTTACTAACGATCATTATTTTTGTCTTCTTCTTCATCATCATCATCATCAGTAGCTCGACAACCCTTTTTGGGTCCTGGCTTGTTCTAGGATTTTCCTCCATTCTGTTCTGTTCTTTGCTTTGTTCTTCCAGTGGGTAATCTCAAGTCTTTTCAGATCTTTGTTCTTTGAAGTGTTTTGGTGTTTCGGTCTCCAACATTCGTTCAACATGGCCCATCCAGCGCAGACGTCCTATCTTTATGGATGTTATGACGTCCGGTTCGTTGTATGCTGCGTATAGTTCAAAATTATATCTTCTGCGCCATTCGTCATTTTCTTTCACCCCCTTATATATGTGTCTAAGGATTTTTCGTTCAAACGTACCTAATAAGTTCTCATCGCTTTTCTTCAGTGTCCATGTCTCTGATCCATATATAAGGACCGGTTTTATTAGGGTTTTGTGTATTTTGCATTTGGTTTTTCTCGTGATGTTGTTAGATCTTAGATGTTTAATGAGTCCATTATATGTTTTATTAGCAATATGTTGGTGTTTTTACTAATGATCATTATTTTTGCCTTCTTACAGTTTAGTTTTAAGCCGTATTTGTTACATGCTTCTACAACATTATCCATGATCCTCTGGAGCCCCTGCGCACTATCTGCCAACAACAATACTGTATCGGCTGCATATCTAGTATTATTTATAAGTTGTCCATTTACTGTAATACCATCTTCTGATTCGTCCAAGGCTTCTCTAAAGATGTTTTCAGAGTATATGTTAAATAATGCTGGTGACAGTATGCAACCCTGTCTAACTCCTTTTTCGACTGTAAAGATTTCGGACAGTTCATTTTCGAATCGAACTGTTGCTTTTTGTTGGATATATAAGTTTAAGACGAGTCTTATATCCTTACCATCGAGTCCTGATGTTTTTAGGATATCGATTAGTTTTCCATGTGGGACTTTATCAAATGCCTTCTCGAAATCTATGAAACATGCATACACATCGCAATTGACATCCCTGGCTCTCTGTATTAGAACTTGCAAGCTGAAAAGTGCTTCCCTCGTTCCGAGTCCTGCTCTGAATCCAAATTGAACTTGACTCAGCTGTTCTTCTAATTTGGTGTATATGCGTGAGTGAATGATAGTAAGGAGTACTTTAAGTACATGGCTCATCAAACTAATGAATCTATGTTCTTCACATTTTCTAGCGTTGGCTTTTTTGGGAAGTGGAATGAATATTGATAGCAGCCAGTCTTTTGGTAAGTAACCAGTCTCGTATATGTTGTTGAATAACTTCGTAAGAGCTGTAATTTGGTGTGCCTCTAATAGCTTTAAAATTTCACCATGGACCTCATCAGGTCCTGGTGATTTCCCATGTTTAATCCGCTTAATGGCCATAGGTACTTCTTCGTTTTTTATTTCTGGGCCGTAGGGATTGTCTATTTCATACGGACTTCGTGCAGCATCTTCGAATAATTCTTGCATATATTCTTTCCATCTTCTTAATTTTCGGCAGTGGACAAAAATTTGCTGTGTGATAATGATGATGAAAAATTTTTATTATAAGTTACATTAAAAAATTGTTGTTAAATTTACAAATATATAAATGCTGTTTTTTGTTGCATCACTTTTTATGTGAATCTGTTTTTTTTTCGCAAGCAGTGAGTTTATATTTCTAATAGCTACCAGGTCAAGTTCATTGTTTTATCCTATTCGTGGTCGCTGACATTGATCTGATCTGTTGTGTTGCAAATAAAAATCATTGTTACAATATTATAACTAGGGAAATGGTTTTTTGTGTATTAAAAAAAGTTTATTTTCGAGTTTTATAACTTTTTGTTTATTATAAACATTTTTTTAAATGAAAAAATATTATTTTAAAGAGAGTCGTCTATTGAACTTTTTCATCTACAATGCGTAGTTTTTTCAGTTTTTAGAGTTTTGTTTTCAGTTTTCACGTGCTTGAAAGAAATTCCCCCACCATGCGGTAATGACGGCTTTCTTCTGGTTTACTAACTTTAACAAGTTTCCACAATGTTTAGAGTGTAGGCGCCGACATTTTACGGCTATCCCTACTTTTTCTTTCTTTACACGGCAAATTACGTGTAGTAAAATCCTCACTGGTATAGAGATGTAAACATTACTTGCCAATGATATTGGCATCATTAACGCTACGGGCAGACAAGCGACAATTTACAGCGCTGTAAGATCGGTAAAATGAAGCGCGAAAAATGGGTCCTATCCTATGTTGCTGCGCGATATTTTACAGCTTAGTCTGGCCATCCACTACACTCACCGTGGGATCCATTTTCCTCGCTTCATTTTACTGCTCTTACATCGCTGTAAATTGTCGTTTGTCTGGCCATAGCCTAACTTAGAGATGGCTTTTGAATGTTCTTAGAAAACTGTTACTTGTATAATCTCTTAAATTATTAATTCAGTTAATTAATGTGATTATTTTTTACTAACTATGTATTCAATGATTATAATAATTTATATACTGTACAATAAAACTAGATAATATCCTAGAAAGGAGGAAAAATGGTAAAGTTATTTTTTTAATAATATATTGTTACTATGAAAATCTTAAATCAATTTTGAACATCTTTAACAACAAAATACTTGGATCACAGAATATATCCTGGTGTATTCTCTGCTTGGATCTTCCATAAATAATAAACAATGAATATCTTTTTATTATTTTCACGTCTGAAATCAATTATTTATCAAATACACTATTAATATTATTTAATAAACAACTTAAAATATTCCTGAAGCTGTGTCAAATATTTAGTAGCCTTGTTTGTCAGTGTCTTGTCAGAACAACATTCTGTTCGATTGAGTGCGTTGTATGACAAAGATAGCCAATGTTCTATTTGGAAAATATCACCACGGACATGGCGTTCACTTTATTCGAATTCTGAAAAAAATTAATAAATATTTTTGAAAAATTTAAACGCAGAATGAAAGACTAAATTATTATCCAGTGCTGAAAGTCACTTAGAGTAAATAAAAAGTTTCAAAATCACACTAAATTTTCTTTGATTTTTCATCCCTGTACGTACCCAATAACGTAGTCTTTCAGTCTACGTTTAAATTTTTCAAAAACACTTATTAGTTTTCTCAGGATTCGAAAAAAATTCGGAAAAAAAAATAATGCATTTAAATAGCATTGGAGCTGAAAGTTTGGGCCTATCCCCTTAATTATGCATATGTTACAGTCAAAGCCCGAATTTCAGGCACTCCTAGGTTTTACTAGGCAATCCTTAGGTCTGATTAACGGTCTTAGTCAAAGCCCGAAATAAATTACAGTTTCGGCCTTTGATTAGTCAAACCTAGGAGAGACTAAGTTGGTCAGGCAAAGGTAGAAATTTAATTTTATGAAATCGGGGTTTGACTAGTCAAACCCCGATCAGCTATTAAAATGTCGTAATTTGTTAGATTGGGTTTAATAAAACGTCATTTTTTAATTTTAATGTTTATTATTTTGATATTGTCGTAATTAAAATAAAAAAAAATAGTGTTTATTCTCACACATTGAGGCATTATGGCATTTAGGGTCGATTTCTTATACCTGCGGTAATCTATGGTTCAGTTGAACCAGATCACCGGTGATCTTCGGTTTTGTTTGGAATGCATTTCTCATTGCACGTTCATGTCGGTGCTCGTTCTACAGCTTTCGAGAAATGCCAATAGATGGCAAAAGGTAAAAAACTGTCGCCATTTTGAACTACCTTTTTTATGCTGTTTTTGAAGAAAGTTAAATTTAAGTATTTATAGTCAAATAGTCATTTTAATAATTATAAATAAATATTATAAAAACAAAAATAATGTTATCGTTTATCGTTAGGCTTAATATAATAAAATAGGATATATTTATATTATGACAGCGTTTCGTGTTAATACAACGCATGCCTAGTCCATGAAATCATCTGAACTGAGTTCTGAAATCTTTTAACGGTCGAATTCCACCGTTTAAGCATCGTTCAAGTTTAAAGTGCCATCGGTTGAACGTGCGAATTGAGAAAGACGATTTTGACTTTAAACTGACGTTTACTAGAAGTTCAGTAAACTGGAGTTGAACTCGATATGAGAAATTGAGAGTTGACAATACGTCAAATTGCGTTTAAAGGTCTATTACACTTACATGATTTTAAAGAGCATTTCTTATTTCAGTAGCATTTTATACAGCCTTGTCCTCCAAATTTAGAATCTTTTGTACTAAGTTCTGTTAGAGACAGCTTAACCTCTGGGACATCTTCGAAATTAAGAAAATTCTCTTTGCATTCTCTTATTTGATTTATTGAAAAAAGTGTGCTTATTGTTCAGTATTTGGTACCAACTCTATATAAACCGTCAATTGTTTTATCTTGTATGATATTCAAAATATTTCGAGCATCTCCTTTAGCTCTATCAAAGCTGGGGATAGGTATTGTTACAGTTTTTTAACCGTTTTATTTTTAACAGTTTTGTTTACACCATAACAAATGAGAAAATTTTTTAACATTAAATATTTAAAAAAAATATTAAATTTTTTACACAGAATAAAAATATTTTGAGGAAATAAATTCCACAAAATTGTATGAGTTTATTATACACTCCCAATATTTCCAATATTTCTTCTTTTTTTAATGAAACTTTCTTTGAACTTTTAATATTGTGAGGTAGGAAATTTTGTGTTGTACGTTTCCTACTCTGAATCTGTCAAAGTGCGTCTGAGTTGAGCGAACGGAGTTTGATTATTAGTTACACGTAATTTGGTTTGACTAAGTATATGAATTTTCACTGCAGCATCCATTTGACTTGCAAATTGTAGAAGTCTTGGAGGTGTTACCAGGAAAGTGTACCAATAAGTTTTCAATTTAAAAATCTTTTAGTAATATTTTTAATATTTTCAATATTAATAATTTACTATTAGGATTAAAAACTACTTCGTCTTTCAATGCCAGATGGCGCTAGCCACCTACTATCATCACTTCAGTTGCAATGGGTGGGAAAACCTCTCGATACGAATCAGTTAAAATATGGAGAACAGTGCTTACGTTCCTTCCGATGAAGGCTCCAATAAGAGCCGAAAATCGCGGTTCAAGGGACTGGACTGCATTCCGTATTCTAATTGAAAAGTAAGGTTGTTTTGCCTTCGCATTGCAAATGAATAAAAATGGTATACATTTTTATTTTTATTTTATATGAATTTTATTTTAGCACAAACAGATGGAATGAGAATGTCATCGTCAACTGTGAAAGAAGATATTGCAATCGGAGAAAAAACTAAGGATCACCATAATACTAACGAAGCCCCTGGATTGTCGTCACTAGGAGAAGAACAACATTGTCAAACAATTCAGATTACTTCTTAAGATGTGGTTTGTTGTATTTGCCAAAAAGATAGCTCTGACGCACATACGTGCATAATTTGCTATCAGGTGGTACATGTTGTGTGCGCTGACAGCGCACTTGGTGCATACTATGAAGGTTTTGAAAGAAAAGATACATGCATGCGTTGTGCACAGACAGAAAAGATTAAAATAAATAAAGGAAAGGCGATTGAAGGTCTTTATGTCCAGGCTAATCCTATGAAACAATTAAGTGAAAAAATGGCCTCCAATTTCGATCGGAAAAACTAACAAATACATATCCCCAGCTTTGATAGAGCCAAAGGAGATGCTCGAAATATTTTGGGTATGATACTTCATACAAGATAAAACAATTGACGGTTTATATAGAGTTGGTACGAAATATGGAACAATAAACACATTTTTCACATCAAATAAGAGAATGCAAATAGAATTTTCTTAATTTCGACGATGTTCCAGACGTTAAACTGTCTCTAAGAGAAATTAGTACAAAAGATTCTAAATTTGGAGGACAAGGCTGTATAAAATGCTACTGCAATAAGAAATGCTCTTTAAAATCATGTTAAGTGCAAAAGGTCTAACAACGTATTGTGCAACTCTAAATGCCATAATGCCTCAACATGTGAGAATAAACACTAATTTTTTTTATTTACGACAATACCAAAATAATATACATTAAAATTAAAAAATGACGTTTTATTAAACCTAATCTAACAAATTACGAAATTTTAATAGCTGATCGGGGTTTGACTAATCAAACCCCGGTTTCATAAAATTAAATTTCGACCTTTCCCTGACCAACTTGGTCTCTCCTAGGTTTGACTAGTCAAAGGCCGAAACTGTAATTTATTTCGGGCTTTGACTAAGACCGTCAGTCATACCTAAGGATTGCCTAGTCAAACCTAGGAGGGTCTGAAATTCGGGCTTTGACTATAACACATATATTATTCTTGATTAAATTTTAAATGAAAACTGAAACTTCATTGTCAAACGTTCCAAATTTTCGGCTCTTAACGTTTATAAACATTGCTCTTTGAATTAAAAAAAATATTTCCTGTTCTATGGGTAGGGTTACCATACGTCCGGATTTCGTCCGGACAGTCCGGATTTGAAAGACGTGTCCGGATTGGCGTCCGGATATGAAAAATGTCCCGATTTTTTTCTTTGCTAAAACAATGGAAAATACTAGGCCCAATGGTGGAAAATTTCATTCTGCGCAGCACCTTAGGTCTAAAGTATGTTAAAACATAGGTTTATATGTATTTTAAACTGCCAGAGATTTTCGATGTTAGTTGCATATTGTAGCGAAACAGCTGTACTTTTAATAATTGTGCCATATGCATTTCACATATTATGTATGTACAATGTAGAGGTAGCAACACAGTCAAATTCACATTTTACATTTTCTACAATCCCTTGGACTACCCCTGTCCGTATTTGGCCTTAATAAATTATGCAGTGCCGGATTTACCACTAGGCCGACTAGGCCGCGGCCTAGGGCCGCAAACAAAAGGGGGCCGCAGCGTTTTGTAAAAAAAAAACTTTTTTGATAAAAAATTTTTTTCTAATTGAATTGAGATCAAGTAAACAATTTTTCAAATAAGAGAATTGCTATTCTACTAAACACGCGGTACGATATTTTACAATGTTTTGACAAGAGTAGCAAAACATTGCAAAAACTGCTACAGACTTGAATTTGACATACAAATTACAAACATACAAATCTCTAAAAAGAGGAAAAGAGTTGCCTAAAAATGAAACCTATATTCTTGAAATAAACAGACGCCCGAAAAAAAAGCTCTCCTTGGCTAAGACAAAGAAGATGAATCCACTGAACCCATTAAATGTTGTAATTGACACGCTTTATTCAGAATTGGATGAAAGGTCCCAAGTTTATTTCAGTCTTAATGAAAAATTTGGATTTTTAAATAACTTATCGTCAATTTCCAATGAAGAAAACAGGGTAAAAGTTTGACTAAAAAGTATCGAGTCGACATAGGGAGAGACTTTGGTTAAGAGTGTGTACAGTTCAATGGCTTTGTTGAAAGTATATTTGATGAAGAAAGAGAACCTCATGACAACAAGATTACCAAGCCTCTAAGGAATACACTTTTGGAGAATCTGAAACTAATTCAGGAAAAACAGTTATTTCCGAATATGGACACAGCTTTACGCATTCTACTATACATGATGGCAACTAATGTATCTTTAGAAGGATCATTCAGCGTGTTGAAAATAATCAAAAATTACTTGAGGAACTCGACTTCTGACGAAGATTCTAGATTGTCTAGTTTGTCTAGTTTTTTTTTGGGTAATTTGGCCTAGGGCCGCAAGTACCCTAAATCCGGCACTGAAATTATGGTAACCCTATCTATGGGTCGTACAATCTACTTTTTTTGTTAAAGATGTGTTTTTGATAACTTTCCAGATGGAGTATTTTGTTTTTTTTTTGTAAAAGTTAAAACGGAGCAGATAATTTTATTGTTTATAAGGAGAAAAATATGGCTTCATTCTGCATAAATTTTTTGTAAGTAAACAAATAAAAATTAATATAGTTTTTGAAGAACATGATAATTTGAGCCCTTACAAAGAGAATGAGATCAAGAAAGCCCTTCTGAATATTGACGAAGCACCTGCACAGCCATGTGAAAATGACCTCTATTTTTCTCAAATGGAAAAAACAAATAGAATTGTTTAAAAGCTCTCGATAGATTGGTTCAGTTTTTTGCACATACAGTAACTACATAAAAGCTCACATTGTGAAATATGTTTTGAATATGTTTATTGTCCATTGTAGTAGTTATAAACAATTGAAAAAATACTTATTTTCGGGTTTTATAACTTTTTATTTATAAATATTTTTTAAATTATAAAATATAATTTCAAAGAACAAGTATTTTCAATAAAGTCATCAATTTAACCTTTTCATCTACAATGCTTGGTTTTTTCGCAATATTGGAAAGAATGAAAAAGGCCATGTTTGCCTAAATGTTAATAAAAAAACCGTGACGCAGTAAAAATTTCGATACCCATGAGATGCTACGCCTTTTTTGGTAACTTAAGTTGACTTTTCTTTTAACGTTTCGTAAGGTTAATAATAATCTAACAAAACAAACATCTATAAAATAATATTTTTTTATTTAGCTAATGCCTCGACAACTAATGTCCATTGGCATGGTAGGTACGGTGAATTTTTGCAGTTAGGTACCTAGTGTCATGTGTAGTGTGTGTGTTGAGTAAGTGTCTTGTTACTTTGCAAAGTCGACGTCATTGTCTTTGCAAAGAGACACTAATTGTATCCGAAGGTCTGCGGTCCCTCCGGTGAGTACCGATCCCACAAGGACAGAAACTATTTGCATGTATTAAATTATAATAAACGAAAAATTTGTGACCCTGGTGAGATTCGCACTCACGACCATTCGGACCTTTCAATTCCCCAGAGGGGGTTAAGGGGGGGTACAGTTAATTCTGCGTTTTTTGCCTAATTTTAAAACGTTTTCCCTTAAAAGTGGTAGGGTTAAGTTAACTGGGTAAAAATATATCTGAGAGAACAACACTTGAGGATTATTCAGTTAAATAATTATTGGAAAATATTTAAAAATGAATTGGTGGCGTCATTCTTAAGTAGACGATCCAAAAAAAAAGATGATTTGCGGTGTACACTATATCTTCGGACAGAATCATCCGAAACATACAAACCAAAAAGATTATTTTAGTTTAAGAGTTTCTTGAGGTAGTGACATCGAGTTTTTATGATTATATTGATTTTTAAATTCATGGTATAACTTTAAAATTTAAAAATCGAAAAAAGAAAAAAAAAAGTGAAATGTGTTCGGTAAAGAGAAAAATGGTAATATAAAAAAAATTGTTAAAATAAGCAAAAACTTGACGTCACTACCTTATAAAATATCTAAAAAAGAAGTGTGTAAAATTTCAGAAAGATCGGTGCATTACTTTTTGAGTTATGATGTACACCGCCTCAAAAAAACATGCTTTTCAGAAAACGCGTTTAAAAAAATGTAGTTTTGTCAATAATACTAAGAAAATTTTTGTATATATCCATATCTCCGTCAATTTTGCTCGGATTAACTGGAAATCTTAATGGTATACTCTTGAAAATATTGACAATTGAATAAGCCAATAAAAAAATCGAAAAAAAAATAATCAAAAATACTATAGCCCCCCCCCCTTAAAATATTACTTAAAATATTATTAATTAATATCTTACCGTATAAGAAATCACCAATTGTCTTTTTACTAACGACGTTTATGAGGAATCCACACAAAATTCACAACGCACAAAGTTAGTACGTAATCAAAAGTCACAAATAATACTGAAAAAAAACTTGAAAACTCATTGCCATCGTCAAAGATTCAAATGCGCGCCTTAATTCCGCAAACGATACGAAACAAAATAATCTTTAATATGTATCTCAAGCTGCTGTACCTGTAGCATTGAACGTGATTTTTTTATTAATGTTAATTTGTTATACTCACATTTATATAGCATACATTCACCGCGAATTCCACTGATGCAGAACACAGTATGTTTTTCGTATTCGTTCGCATTTGTTTTGTTTTTTTTTTGCAATGGCTTGGATGTGCATACTAAATGCACTTATGGGGAAACAGAAAAAAATATGAAGGTGACTCATAAGTTCTTAATATGATACACACAAATTGGATTCGATTACACGAAACCGAGTGGTGGGTTGATTACTAGGTCATTGAAAGCCAGGTTATTTGTTTACTTACTCCAAAATGTCATATTTCGCATTTAAACTTAATGAAACCGTTTTAAATATTCTTAGTTATTGGTAATGTTTCGATCAGAGGCGTAGCTACCGCCGTATCAGCCGTATCAATTATACGGGGCCCCCGACATTCAGGGGCCCCAGCGTCGTGACATGTCGAAACAAAATTCCATTTTAAAAAATTGCGCAAAATATTCTACAATTATTTCACTATTAAAACTCTTTGAAACAGTGAATATTGTTTGGATATCGACATTTTTGTATAATGGATTCTTTATATATACCTATATAAACTATGTATATTTATGTACAGGTACCTATCTATTTTCTGGCGCTCGCCTTTATTCCATAAAAACAGAGTTTAAAAACATACCATTTTTTTGTTTTCAAGCTATTTTTATTGTCTATTCACCCTTGGCTGTGTGTGAGACATTATATAAAGTATAATGCCAAATTGCAATTTTTGTAATCGCGTTTTCTTTGAAAACATGAAACCGTGTGTATTGTTTGCGTATATTTTCGTGTAATCGGTTCTTTATCTATAAATTGTATTCAGGTATATCTATTTACCGGCCACTCGTATCATATGAATAGAGCTTCTTTGTTTACGCTTATTTTCAATGTCTATTCACTCATGGCTTGAAAAAACTGAATCTGTTTTCAAACAATGAATCTCAACAATTCAAATCTATTTTTCGACTGTTATATTAGAGTTTATTAGGTTTATTATTTCTATCTATATTTGGGTGTTATACTATACGCAGAACTTATTAGTTCCTAAGGTTGTATGTATTATGCAATTTGCAATTTATTTAAATTTTGCATAATAAGTACAGGTTGTTTCATTAATAATTGGAAATATTTTAACTGTAGATTCCTGGGCTCAAAATATTAAGATTTAACCCAAATCACCTAGTCCGAATATGCTTCCTAGGGGAAATAGAGCTCTTTGAAGAAGGCGTTTTGTAATAAGTTTTTTTAAATACCTCCAGAACGCTTCCATTTAGAGAAACTAAAACTGGTACGCCTATTTATCTTCCAGAGATAAATCGATTCCATAAATTTCGAACTTCTAGTACCGGTCATAGGCGTCCGTTTTGGGTAGAGCAACGGTTATTTTATCGCAAAATCTTATTTATCTTTAACTTTTAAGCCTTTTTGACACTGGATTGTGAGGCATTTTAGTAATAAAAGTGTACTATTGCGTCGATAGTATACATCGTTTTCTAGAGCCGTCGATTTGAAAATTGTGCGTTTTTTGAATTTAAAAAAATAATTTAAAAAAAAAACTATGAAAATAAAACAAAAACTTTTACGTTTATTCCAGAGATGAATCAATTTCATCTATTGCGAATTTCCAGTACCGGTCATATGCGTCCGTTTTGGGTAGTTCAACAGTTATTTTAATTATGAAATATTCTAATACCAAAAGTTATTCTGGCTTTAAGTCGTTAAAATACACCGTTTTTTTTAAGCTTTTCAAATTTTGTTTAAATTCAAAAAACGATAAATTTTCAAATCGATTTTTCTAGAAAACGGTGTATCTTACCAAGTTAAAGCAAGAACTTTTAGCACTAGAATATCTCACAATTTAATAATCCAGTGTCAAAAGTTAAGACAAAAAGTTATGCGATAAAATAACCGCTGCCCTACCCAAAAGGGACACATATGACCGGTACTAGAATTCGCAATTTATGAAATCGATTTATCTCTGGAAGATAAATAGACATACCAGTTTTAGTTTTTCTGAATAGAAGCGTTCTTGCTAGAGGTATTTAAAAAGAAACTAATTAAAAGACACCATCTTCAAAGAACTCAAGCTCCCTTAGGAAGTATTTTTGGAGAAGGTTCTTTGGGTTAAACCTTAATATTTTGAGCCCAGGAATCTACAGTTAAAAGATTTACAATTATTGATGAAACAACCTATATTGTGTTGTTTTATTTCATTATCTTTTATTTTGAAATAATATTGACGATTTATGTAATTTTAGTAAACTGTACTTGTTATTGTTTTTTTTTTCGACCCTTTGTAAGCTTTCTCCATAAAATTGTAAAATTTTCAGTAACAATAAAACATATTTCTATTATATTCTACATATATACATACAAGAGTTTTTGCTTCTTTTCGTTAACATTTATTTAGCACTATCCTACATCAGTCGCGGAAAAGGGCATTCAACAAACCTTGATATGGGGCCCCTGTGGGGCTAGCTACGCCACTGGTTTCGATTATTATTATAAGAAGTTTATTTACGTTATAAGATAGAAGTCAAAATTTATGCATTTCGTAATATTTTTATAATAAGACACAATAACCTTCAAACAATACCTACCTAAAAGAAACACTCCAGTTAGATTTGACCAGTTTTTGAACCGGCCACACTACCGGCTCCATTCTGATCAAGAAAATAAATTAAATGACACCAAACAACAATAATTTTACTCATAACTCTACTAAACACACTTAGTAGATACACACACATATGGCGTAAATTATCATAATCATCTAAATATCCTTCAAAAGCCATAGTCATCTCCAGAATTTAAGGACCAAAAATCCATGATTACATTGGATTACTCCTCCTCCTCCTCTTCCTAAAGCCATGATTTACTCGAAAGCGACACCGACAAACTGCAACCGTAACACTGCGATGAATGACGTCAGATTACTGTGAAAAATTCAGGGTTCTTCAATGCGGTAATGAAATGTGTAAACTCAGCAAGCGGTGGCTTCCAACGCATCCTTGGAAGCCACTGCTATTATTTTGCGTGGTACAGTTTTTATGACGTCATTCATCGCAGTGTTACCATCGCAGTTTGTCGGTAAACCCAGGCTTAAGTGCCTTCTCTATTAAGGTTGGCAATTAATATGGCAAATTTCTCTCTGTTCTTGATTTAAGTCATTCCCTGTTGTGTGAGTCCAATCTCTGATGTTTCGGAGCCAGGATTTTTTCTTTCTTCCTGTACCACTTTTACCTTCGATTATGCCTTCTAATATTACCTGGAGCTGCTCAAATTCGCTATGGCGCATTATGTGTCCTAGATGTGACGTCTTTCTAATTTTGATTGTATTGACCAGATGAGGACGTGTGTTCATTATTTCCAGTACTTCTTCATTGCTAGTTCTTCTGCTGGTCCTTTATTGGGCACTCCATCCACATTTCAAACGAATTCAGTTTGTTGACGTCATACTGTTTTAATGTCCAGGTATCACAACCAAATAGTAATAGAGATCAGACATATTACTTTAGCGTTCTCAATCTTATTCTGACTGATAGCTTGAGGTTACAGAGCGTTTTACGCATGTTCATGAAACCAGACCTTGTTATTTCAATGTGTCTTCTCATTTCTTTTAAGTGGTCTAGCTAACTATTTAGCTCTCTGCCCAGGTATATGAAGCTTTGGGAACCCTGAAGGGTGATACCATTTATTTGTATGTTGGGTGTAAATTGTTCATTCTTGGGGGTTCTTGTGGAATACCATGATTTTGGTTTTGTAAAGGTTAATTTCCAAGCCCAGCCTGTGGGCTGGGACTAATTGGATTACTAATTAATCCAAATAATGTGATTTTTCGCCTCTAGAATTGTTAATAGCAGAATATGCATATGTCTTTCTTCCAAAAACACAGTTGGCTCACTTCTTCGTGCTTATAAATATATTGAAAGAGACTTAATATATCTAATGCATTGAACGCAATATCTGAATGCAACTGAACAAGAACTACAAAAACTTGGTATTCAAGCTTTCGTCAAATTACTTTTCTTCGAGTAGGAATGTCTGAAATCAAATACAGCCTTGTGTTAACTTTCTGAAAGCAATGATTCATTACACCTTTCGAAAATATGTTCACTTCTGTCTCTTTTAACATAACCCATGATAATACTTCCTATTGCCTATATCTTTCCATAGGCGGATCCAACTGCTCCAAATGCAAGTCTATTGACCAAGATTACTCCAAATCAGAATGCACTCATACTACAAATCAAGTTGCTTTAATTGCCATCATAGATCCGAAAACACATCATTATCTAAACCTCATTAACCTAATGATAACATACGTCAATCTATGGAAGCTGACTCCATTAAAATCATATCTCAAGATAATCCAAATTCTTCGTCTTCATCTTCCAGAACAACGTCACCAGTTGTAGATAACAATTAAAATACTATGACACCAATAGCGTCAATAACCTAAAATAATGAAGACGATTCCAAACTAGATACTAAAAAGACATAACACACCGTCTCCTAAAAAAAACGAAGACTACCTATACAAAAACCGACTTCCCCACTTTTATTATTCCTACAGAATCTAAAACAAAGAAAGCCCAAATCTTCTTCCAAAATCATCAGAGACAAAATCAAAAATAGATTAGCTCCATTTGTACTAAATTTCAATGAAATAATATGTAATTTTCTGAAAAACAAACTCATGACCCTGAAATATGATGTATTCCACGAATATACGACTGTTTTGGATTATCGCGACAACGAATATTTTAGTGTGCAACATAAGAAGTACGAAAGTATTTTGGTCTAATAATTACTCCAATAAACAACAATATAATTTGCAATTTACTTTCGTTCTTCATATTTTGGACAGTAAAATATTCGTTGTCGCGATCATCCAAGAGTGTCGTATATTCGTGGAATGGGGTATATTTTCAAAAGGTTACTCAAAGAATCATCTGAATTAATTGAAATTCCAAATTTTATTGAGTGTTGTACACAAACCTTACAAATAACTATCACAAGTTGATGAATCATATTTATAATTTTTAATCAAAAAAGAATATTCGCCAACCTACAAAACTGTTATCTCTCATTGATGGTAAAGCATATTCTGATTGATGGTTAGTACTACGAAAAAAACAAGAAAATATTGACATTACTCAGATGACATCAATATCATCTTGACTACAAGCACCGAACATGTACTAAATTATTTAAAATATTTATTTCTATATAATAATTAGTACAGGGTTATTCACTATATTTTGACCCCCCTGTTAACTGCTTTATTTATAGAATTAGGAAAAAAATGTAAAATACAAAAGTTATTCAATTTTTAAATTGCGATATTTTGACATATATATAGTACTAGTGACATCATCCTTCTGGTCGTGATGACGTAATCGACCATTTTTTTAAATGAGAATAGGGGTCGTGTGATAGCTCATTTGAAAGGTTATTCAATTCCCTATTCAGTAATATAAACATTAATATGATTATTTATACAGGGTGTCCAAAGAAAATTTTTTTAATTAAATTAATTGACACAAAAAGAAGAATGTATGTAATTTATTTAATTTAAAATATCTTCTACTGCTGTTAGGAAATAGAAATAGAAGTTTATTGCACAAATAAACATTGCTTTTTGCTTAAATTCAATGTTCAAATTGCCAAGAGGCAGATGGATGGCAGATTGAACATGGAATTTAAGTGAAAAGTAATGTTTATTTGTTGAATAAACATTTATTTCTGTTTTCTGACAGCAGTAGAATGTATTTATTTTGAATTAAATAAATTACATACATTCTTCTTGTTGTGTCAGTTAATTTTTTTGGACACCCTGTATAAATAATCATTTTTATCTTTATATTACTGAATAGGTAATTGAATAACCTTTCAAATGAGCTATCACATGACCCCTATTCTCATTTAAAAAAATAGTCGATTGTGTCATCACGCCCAGATGGATGACGTCACTAATACGATATATATGTCAAAAAATCATAATTTAAAAATCGAATAACTTTTGTATTTTATATTTTTTTTCTAATTCTGTAAATAAAGCAGTTAACAGTGGGGTCAAAATATAGTGAATAACCCTGTACATCTATTTAACGTAAATAAATCTAATATTTGCGTACTTTACTCCACTAATAATTCTGCGTGGTTGGTGTGGATTGTAAGTTTCTAAATAAAAGAAAATTTAGAAAAGTAAACAACAGAATCTGATTCGAAAATTATCTTAGAGATTTCAACGCTCGGTCGCAACAGCAAACCAGCAAACCGAAGATTTTTTTTCTGACCCTGGTTTGGAACCTTTAGCCACGTAAATATTATCACTAGCTCAGGGGAGTAATGTGTAATGTGTGTGTGTTGAGTAAATCTCTTGTTACTTAGTAAAGTCCATTGTCTTTACAAATAGTCGCTTATTGAATCCGAGCTTCTGCGGTACATGCATTTCCCACGTAGTCAGGATTCGAACTCATCACCTTTATGTTCAAAGGTAGGCTTTCTTACCACTGAGCCACGAAGGGGTTAAAACCGAACAGTAATTTTTGTGAATTTTATAGAAGAATGTCAAAGTAGCAGACAACCTGATATAAAAATAAGTAAGAAAAATTTTTTGTCAGACATTAAATGAAGAATTCAAAACTGATTTTTAATTTGAAATACATATAAAATTCTTAATTATATGTCAAAATGAGTGCTGAGCCCACTGTTATTTATTTCTGTTATAGATGAAGTTATTAAAAAGTGTTGAAAAAAAAACTAAACAATGCGCTATAGGGTATAGAAATCTGCAGCAAATTAAAATTGAAGCCTGTGCATTTGCTGATGACATTGTATTAGTTGCAAGAACTGAAAAGGCTCTCGCAGATAACATAAGAATCTGGGCTGAAGAACTAAAAAACTACAACTTAATAATAAATATGGAGAAAACTAAAGTAATGACAATTGCCAACAAAGAAGCAACTGTAAATATTGAAATAGAAGGGAAAAAAATCGAGCAAGTGGACCTCTTTAAGTATTTGGGAATAATGTTAAACAACAAAGGTACACAAGAAGATGAAATTGGAAACAGAATAAAATAATTGGCAATGAGAACTTATTATTCACTGCATAAAAATTTCCTAAACAAAAAGGAAATATCGAGAAAAACCAAAATGACGATATATAAAACCGTATATATGCCAATTATAATATATGGGGCCGAAAACTGGGTACTTAATGACAGACAAAGAAAAAGACTACAAGCTACAGAAATTAGATACTTAAGAAAAGTGGTGGGAGCAAGAAGATTAGACAAAAGAAGAA
This sequence comes from Diabrotica virgifera virgifera, assembly GCF_917563875.1. NCBI lineage: Eukaryota > Metazoa > Arthropoda > Insecta > Coleoptera > Chrysomelidae > Diabrotica > Diabrotica virgifera. The sequence continues at coordinate 209,767,026 of NC_065450.1, forward strand.
AAGAAGATATAAGACATGAATTACAGGTAAAATCGCTCAACGAAAAAGTTGAAGAAAATAAGTTAAAATGGGCTGGACACTTGATAAGAATGAGTGGTGAGAGACAAGTGAAAATGACATGGGAGGCCAAAGCAGTGGGTAAAAACACGAGGGGCAGATCAAGCAAAGCTGGAACACTAGTGTAAACGAAATACTTAAGAAAAGAGGAACATCGTGGCAAGAAGCAAAAGTTTTAGCAGCAAATAGGAAGAAGTGGCGTTAATTTGCAGAGAGTATCATATAAAGGAGGAATTCTCGACACCTAATGGTGAAAGAGGCAATCGATTTTGTATGTATGTACCTATATGTCAAAAAATGCACAATAGCTACATCTTAAAACCCTCCAAATATCATTTGCATATATCAACCGGTTTCAGAGCAATACCTAAATAAATTATTATCAAAACAGCCCGCTTATACTCGGTGTTCTTACAAAAAGAACAAATGCCCGCAAATGCTCGAAAACGAAGCATTTGCGGACCTACGATTATATAATAAACTGACATTGAAGTGAAAACTTGTTTAGAGATGTTGTGCACCTTTTTAATGGGGAAAAAGCTGTTGCTGGATTTTCTTCGCGAGAGACGAACTGTCTCTCCGGTGTTTTGGACCGTGTTCGAGCTGCCTATAGATCACAAAAGACGAGGATGTCCTATACGAGATGTGTTGCATGACAACGCCCGACCACATACAGCTACCCTAACACAAGAAAAAATAGCGGAAATGCATTGGACTCTCGTTGAACATCCTGCATACAGTCCTGATTTTTCACTATGTGATTATCACATATTCGGTCCATTAAAAGATGCACTAGGTAGGGCGCGTTTTGATGATGATAATCAAGTGGAGCAATTCGTGAGCAATTGTTTAGATACCCGCCCTCATTCTTTTTATAAAAATGGAATATAAAAAATTCCTAGCCGCTGGGAAAAATGCATACAAAAGGAAGGAATGTATAGAGAACAATGAAGTATTATTTAATTGTTGTAATTATAATTCAATAAAAAGTTATTAGCAAAGGTCGGTTCATATTTGATTCACCTCTCGTACTGTAGGTTGAATTGCATATAAGTTCGACCGAAGTTATAATGGTTGGAGGAGGGATAGAGTGTGTAGCCGAAGGCGCTTGCTTGAAGAGTTACCCCCTGAAGTTTCTCGCACTTATTTAATAACACCCTGTATATAAAATTCACGATCTATTTGTCTATAATCGATATTTCCCTTGTGAAACACCGAATACAAATAGAGAAAAAAATTACATTGCGTGTACGGAAAATTGCATTAAGTTGCATTTAAACAAAAATAATTGTTTAAGCAATCCTGCCGATCAGTTAACGCATATCACTAATTATTACATTACGAAAGATTATGCATGTATTAAAAGGATAATAAAAGACCTTGTGAAGAAAATTTTAATTGTAAATAAAAACATTTTATTATTTACCATTTCATTTGCTAAAAGTCTTTATGGTGGGATTTGTTAGCAGTCGTTAAATGTTTAATTAATGTCGTAATTTTTAGTAATTACTAAGAATCCACAAGGGAAAGAAAATGACTTTCCTGTTGTTGGACGTATGCCATCAATCGCAAAAATTGGAAAAAAGCCTTTGTAAAAGGTATAAAATTTTATTAAAATTCCTTTAAAAGGCTAGTTCACAACAAAATGTTTTCGATTTTATAAAAAAATCATCATCAGTGTTAGATAAACTGGATGCTAGCTGAGCCACCAAAGAAAAATATTCGGGGAAAACCCTTTAAATATAACATAGATGCGTTAAAAGTGCATACTTTAATAAAATGCCTTATGATGGTCACATGGCAACTAGGATATCAAAGTATGCACTTTTTACGCATCTATGTTATATTTAAAGGGTTTTTACCCGAATATTTTTGTTGTTTTGTTGTGATGTAGCCCTTTAAAGGGATTTTAATAAAATTTTATACCTTCTACAAAGGATTTTTTCCAATTTTTGTAATTACTAAGACTTTTTGCAAAACAAAATATAAAGCTAAAGTATTCTGACTTACAGGTCCGGAAACTGGATGATAAATAAGGAAGAGGAAGACAAATCCAAAGGACAAAAGATGAAATTTATAGGGGGAGTCAGAAATTTAATAATAATTAGAGAATAAAAATAAAAAAAAGATAGAATAGAAATATACTTTATTGTCGTTGAAAATTGTACAATTTTATAGACAAAGCTTACAAACAGTCGAAAAACAATAACATACAATTTACTAAAATTACATAAATCGTTAATATAAATAAAAAAATTAATAAATAAGTAAAACAAAAACGATCTATTGCAAAGTTTAAATAAATTGCAAATATTAACCTTAACAACTAATAAGCTTAATAAGTTAATAAGTTAAGATGCTACATATTATACCCAACTATAGATAAAATACTACTTTTACGTAAGGGTACTGTAATTTCTTAGTTATTGATTAAGAAATTCTTCTACAGAATAATAAATATGGTCTCTCAGATAGATAGCCTTTTGTCATTTTACGGAACTTTGGGAAAGCTGTTGCAGATTTAAGTTGCAGAGGGAGATGATTGTATAATGTTTTGCAGAATATAATCATATATAATTTTGCAGATTTCTTTAATAACTCGGTGGACGGGATGTGTAAATAGACATCAAAGGAAGAATTTCTGGTGGGATAGTCATAATTAGGAACATGGCATCAGTGGTACATTTATTACTTAAAAAGCCGAACTGATTTTGTGATAAAATGTTTTCAACTAGAAAGGACATAAGTCGGGCTTTTATGAGTCTCTCAATAATTTTGGAGAGTATCGGTAGTAATGCAATAGGTCTATAATTACAGGCATTTTTCACCACTCTTATGAAGAGGAAAAATGATGGCTGTCTTTAGGCACTCTGGAAATTTACCTTTCTCAAAAGAATCATTAATTGCTGAGATGATGACTTCTAACACATTTTCTGGGAGATTTGAGAAAATTTTTATGGGTAGTCCATCAGTACTGAAGGAAGATTTTGCTTTGATACTGTTGATTGTTTGGATAAGTTCATATTTATCAACTGGTCTTATAACGAATGAATTCGAGACCTTTCTTGAATTAGGGAAATAGGAAATAGGATCTTGTCGTGGCAGAATAGCTGATGATATATTTTACTCACAATAACAAAGTATTCATTTCGATTTTCAAGGTCAGGGAGGGAAAATGTTTGAGGAGTATGAGTTTTATTTCGAAGATCGTTTATTATGGACAATGTTTTTTTGCAACACTTTTAGAGCTTCTCAGACGATTTCGATAGTAGGCGTTTTTAGCTTATTTGATAAGTTTTAGATATAATAGGTTTTAGCTTATTTTTTTAGTTTAGATTAGGTTGCCCTGTAATTGGTGATATATTCAGTGATGTGTAGACTTGTAAGAATAGCTGAATCAGGATGCTAATTAAAAGATTAGAGGATAGAGTACGATAAGAGGTCTTCTAAAATCATAATGGATTTTGACGTTCTTTTTATAATTTGTAGGTACTTTTTGCACACATTACGAATATGACTTTGGTTAATAAATTTAATGTTAAAATAACCCTACTAATATTAATTATTTATTTATTTAAAAAAACGTGAAATTGAGAAAAAAAAATTTCCTAAATATGTCAAACATGTAACTTGACAAATATCTGTAGTTGTAGGTATATTATGTATGTTAATATTGTAGGAATATTCCTAGTATGTAGCGTAATATCAAATACTGCGACCAAAGTTGCAGTGAAACACTTAAGTTACGATTAATTTTTTGGTTATGTCATCGCATTTTATGCAAATGAAGAAGAGTTTCTATAATAAATGTGACAAAATCTCACAAAAAAGTAAACAACCACATTTTTTTTTGTTTCCTGTAACATTTCCTGGTCTTAAATTTCGTGCAGCTTATTAATTAGTTCTAAATCAATTCAAGGTTTTATGATTGTTTACTAGAAGATTTGGTATTGATAGAGACTAACAAAATACACTGCGCCCCAAAATTAACGCATACTTAAACCCTGGTAAATCAAATAATTTTAATGTTTCGATTTTTGTGATAAAATATTATTGTTACCTCCGGTATATTGTAAAATTTATAGAAAGAACGGTAAAAAACCGTTATTTTTTGCAAAAAAAATAAAATCATGCTAGTTGTGCTTCATTTTAATTAGAATTTTGTTGGGTTCCAATACATTGTGCTGAACGTTTAAAGGGAGTTTTCAAATTTATTAAATGTTTTACTTTAAAATGAACCACCTGCAGCAAGAAAATCAAAATTTGTCAAAAAGTGACTGTATTAGAATCGTTACTCTTCGACAAGAAGGATACACTCAAGCAGAACTCGCTGAACGTTTTAACGTCACTCAGTCAACCATTTCAAGATTGTTAACACGTTTTTCTGTTACTGGAAGTAACTTGAGAAGACTTGATCTGGAAGACCCGGAGAAAACCCGGAAGTAACTCATAGAAGGGTTACAACTTCTAATCAATACCGGTTTTTGACCCTTCTTATACTGAGAAAAAGATTGGTTACCAGTATGTACTTCTCTACAAAATGAATTTCTGGATCGTTATAACTTTAAAATTAGCCAAAATACGATTAGAAAAAAACTTGCCGAAAACGACCTCCCCCTGGAAGGGCACCCACTGGCCCATTATTGACCAGAGGCCATAGAAGGCAAAGATTGCATTTTGCTCATGAATATGTTTGAAATAATGACGATTGGGGAAGAATAGTGTTCACCGATGAATCCAGGCACTGTCTTTTTTCTGATGACGGGAGAAACAGTGTGTACAGCAGGCCTGGGTAACGCTACGCACAGTGTAATACCGTAGGGACTGCACAGTATGGCAGCGGCTCGGTAATGGTGTGGGGTGCGATTAATTTGGAGGCTCGTACAGAATTAGAATAGATCTCGGGCGGCTTACATCGCACAGGTATATTACAAACATTTTAGAAGAGCATGTCGTGCCATTTGCACCATTTATTGGAGATAATTTCATGCTTATGCGAGATAATTCCAGGCCACACATAGCAAGAATTGTGCAGCAATATCGTCAGGAGTTTGGAACTCCTGCCATGGATTGACCTGCGAGAAGTCCTGACCTCAACCCAATAGAACATGTTTGGGACATCATAAGCAGACGACGACAACAACTACCTAATGCCCCAAACACATTAGATGAACGGTTTTTGCGGTTAGTTGAAATTTGGGATCAAATTAATCAAGAAGAAATAAAAACGGTAATTCTCAGTATGAGAGATCGTTGTCAAGCAGTAATAAATGCCAGAAGAGGCAATACTCGGTATTAATACTCAGTACTAGTACTTTCTTGAACTTTAAAAATTTCAATTCCGTCATTTATGTATTTATATAATGTTAGTTTGTTTAGATCAGATGTTTGTTTATATGTTTAGATTTATGATGTTATATTGTTTATTTCAATACATTTTTTGTAAAAAAAAAAGATTTTTATTCCAAATGTTCTAAAAGCAACCATAAAGCAGAAAAGAACAAACAATTTTTTTTTCATTACAACTGAAATTATAATTTTAAAATTATGCGTTAATTTTGGAGCGCAGTGTATGTTACTGTTTTGAATTCATTCGTCCACATTGCGTAAAATGAAGGTTACTTAAAGAATTTAATACACCTATTTAATCTGATCGTTCTTTTTTTGTTCATATTTGATCGGATTCATTTGTAGCGTCGATTTGAAAATATAATTATGTATTTAATATGCCAGCCATGACACATTGTAGTAATTATTTTTATTATTTTTTTACAAACCGATGGTCGCTTTAACCACGTGGTTCATTTTCATCATTCATCAATCGCTCCTAATTTGTTTATTGTTGAACATAGACCTCCTCCTGATATTTCCATCGTCTTCTGTTCTGCGCTTCTGCTATACAATACTTACTTAATCCAAAACTCGTCTACCTTTCGGTGTGTTATTACGGAGTTGAGTTCTCCCCAATTATACAAACTCCATTTCTAGTGTTATTACTCCCTACATACCACAATTTGTATCCTTCACCTAGTTCTTTCGTACTTATCCTTTTCACTTAGTTTCTTAAATACAAGCAATTTGAACTCTTCTTCGTTTGAGCGCATCCACTAACTCCAGACTCTTACCTGTAAGACTACCAAGATTCCAAGACCCTATTCTGATTTTTCTAACCTGTAATGGTGTTCCCCCTGAGATAGTCCTCACCCGGAGATCCGAACGGAGGCTTATTTTACTTCCGGAATATTTTACCTCAGGAGATGCCATCATTTCAGTGTAAGTTTTTTATATCATTGGAGAAGGTCTTTTCATTATTATGGCCCGAAAAAATTTTGTTTGGATATTTGATGCCTGAATGCCTTTTCTATCAGCACCATACCCTGCCCTGCACCTTTATCCAATACACCACCAATGCAAACAAAGTGCAGTATTACCCCACACCCTCCTGCATTTATCTATATAGGCCAGGATCCCTACTCTAACGACTGCCCTATAAGCCAATGTATTGTTGCCCGTATCCCGCCACTAGGAGGCACGTACTTTATTCGGGATATCTAAAATGTATTTTGAAAAAAAAGAGAAAGACTCAGACAAATGCTGTACAAACAAAACCAAGATATGGATTGATGAAGTTATAGAAGGGTTGGAAGTAAACAGCAAAAATAATAAATAGTGGCTAATAAATAATAAAGCTTTATAAATATAGTCCGTCTAGAAAGTATCCGGAATTTTATATTTTTCCTAATTTTAATAGGTTTCCTTTTTGTAACAATTTAAGACAAAAGTAATACATCAAGTAGGTTGTGCCGATAGTAGGTTATGGACAAAATCGCATGACAACACCATCTGTCAAATATTGTTGTTTGTAAACAGACTTAAGGTTTGTGAAATAATGTCGCAAGTAGAAAAAAGAAAAGTGGTGGAATATTTGTATAGAAAGGGTGTCCGAAACGTTAAAAAATTAGTGCAATTGACTGAACTCGGAAAAAGTGCAGTGTATGAGACAATAAATAGGATAAAAAATTACATAGATATGAGACGTAGACCAGTTTCGGGTGGTAACCGGTCAATTGCTCGAATGCAATTGCTCGAATGAATTGCTCGAATTCAATTGCTCGAAAATCAATTACTCGACATGAAAATTGCTCGAAATACAAATTGCTCGAATAAAAAAGAAAATTATATATCTAAAATATTTATTCAAAATAAAACAAAATATAGACATAAGAAAGATTCTTGAATTAGGACAAATTATGTGATATGTCACATATATAATAGTACAGTGAAACCCCGTTAACTCGGATTAATCGGGACCGCGGCCGATCCGGGTTATCGAAAATTCGGGTTAGCCGGAGAAAATGGTAAAAATTATTAAAATATGGTATGCTTACAGATAAACTCCGTTATAATTGGCACACAGACACTTGTAAACCACGTTCGCGTTCCACACATACAAAGCGTCATCGAGAGTCTCATTTTTAGCTTTCTTAGCTTTGCACCGATTGTCCAAACTGTCTTTTGTTATCATTTTAAAACAAAAACAACATTTTAAGTTTTATTGCCATTATGTAGACAAAAAATCACGCAAACACAAAATCTGAATATATTTACGAACGATTACAGAACGGAACGAACAATGCGACTTTACTACACACAATACCGTCTCGCAACGAGAACGAACTTATGTTATTTAATAAGAGTGAAGACTAAGACCATTGTTTGAAAAATAATTTTTTAATAGTCTTTTCTAAACAATGCTAAGACAGTTTCAAGTAAATAAAGGATACTACAGATGCCTGTTGGTTTCGATAACACGACAATGAGCGTTGTCTGCCATGCCATGAGTCATTTTTACTAAGGTATATTATGTATCAAATTACACAAATACGCATTATCTCTCATTGTATAATGTGTTTGACATTGAAAATTGAAACAAATGAACTACATAGGAATTCGCTAAAGCGACAAATTTTTACGAAGAAAGTTTATTATGATAAATAAAATTAGCCTGAAAAATATAAGATATTATAGTATTCGAACAATATGTTTATAAGGAAAGATAAAAGAAAATATTTTAAGATGTTGAAAAGAAATTGGAAAATCCAGCATAAAGGACATACATTTTTATTGTTGTAATGTTTGTCTGATAAAAATCGGTCCGGGTTAGCCGGACTTCCGGGTTATCGGGGGCCGACTTATCGGGGTTCCACTGTATATTAATTTATACTGAAAAAGTATTTATTACAAATCTAAACGATCTTTGGACTTTTAAAATAATAAGAAAAATAACGGTTTTGATTTTCTCTCATTATGATAATTAGGTATATTCTGTTCGCTAAACTCAGAGGCAACTTTCTAGATATTTTAGTCGGTAATTTTGCCAATTTTAGTAAAATTTGCAAAAAATAATTACTAAATAGTTAATAATCACTAAATAGTTAGTAATTTTGCCAATTTTTGCAAAATAGGCAAAAAACAAAAAAACTATCGACTAAAATATCTTGCCAGTTGCGTCTGAGTTTAGCGAACTGACTTATATTATAATAATTTCCAGGTATTAGGGAAAGATTAAAATCATTATATACCCATTAACATGCTTACCCATTACCAATGTTTCTTTATTGGGTATGTATTGGATTTTTGTGGATATTTTGTGGATTATTGTGAATAAATATTTTAGATATATACTTCTCTTTTTTATTTTATTTTATTTTATTTTATTTTATTCGAGCAATTTTTATTTCGAGCAATTTTCATGTCGAGCAATTGATTTTTGAGCAATTGCATTCGAGCAATTGACCGGGTAGACCGCGTAAGATTCGCGGAAACAATTTAAATGTTTTAGTGGCTTTAGGACGACAAAATCCGCGCCTAGGGTTTCGAAAATTAGCGAACTAATTTGGAAATCAACGAAGAATAAAAGTGTGCCCAGAAACTGTCCGCATGTCACTGAAAAAGCAAGGCTACATATCAAGGAATCCAAAAAATCCTTACAATGACACCTTTGCAAAGGCTACGAAGAATATATTTTTGTCAACGTTTTCGAGGAGATAATTTTAATAATTTCTTTATATCTGATGAAAGTTGCTTCCAGTTTGGTGCAAATCATCTAAAAGTCCTATCAAGAGAAAATGTTACCGTTCAAATTTCCAAATTTCCCACTAAAATAATGGTTTGGGGAGCAATTTATCAGCTTGGTGCTACACCTCTCTGTATAGTTAATGATACTGTTGATAGTGCGAAATAATGTGACATCCTAAATGGATTTCTTCTTGAAACGACTCATGTTTTATATCCAGAGGGGTGGTGTTTTCAGCAAGATAATGCAAGATGCCATACTTCTGCTTATACTCAAGCTTGGATGCAAGAACACGAATTGGCAACAATTCCGTGGCCAGCAGCATCTCCAGATCTTAGCCCCATTGAAAACATATGGGGACTGATGAAGATTGAAATGAAACGAGCAGAGCCACGAGATAAAGAAGGTTTGATTCGGTCAGTTTTACAGGTCTGGAAGACCATTACCTAGTTTCGGGTGTACCTGGACGTTTAGTTAAGTGTTTAGGTTTAAATGGAGGTTGTATAAGTAAATGAGATGAATTATTTTTTAAATTTTATATTTCAAGTGATAGAAATAAATACCGTAAAATTAAAATTCTGCTTTCTTTTTTCCGGATACTTTCTCGACGGACTATATTATATAATATCGCAAAACAAGAAGAAACCAACAGTTGACATTCATGCCAAAATATGGGAGAAATACTACGACGAAGAGTTATTTTAGTTCTCTTGAATATACAGAAGAAACATACCTTGATGATGAAATCGAAATCTAAAAGCTGTCATATGAGGACTTTTTATGTTTGAGAAGAAATCTAAAACAAAAGAAAGCAGCAGGTCCAGCTGAACTCCCAAACGAACTCATAAAATGAGGCGGAGAAGAACTACAACGGAAAATATACGATCTAATAATAAGGATTCGGGAAGATGAAAGAATGCCCGAAAATGGAAAACTGGATGGATATTTTCGATTCTAAAGAAAGGGGACACCACAAAATGCAACAACTATAGAGGAGTAAAACTGTTAAACAGCTGCTACAAAATACCTACTGACATCATTAATCAGACAAAGACTCTCAAAATGCATTGAAACTAAAATAGGAGACTACCAGCATGGATTTAGAGAAGGAAGGTCAACAATAATAGACGCAGTACACATAATAACACAGTCAATTGAGAAATGTTACGAACATGATATTGACTTACACATAATTTCATAGATTTTAAGCAAGCCTTTGACAGCTTAACAAGACCCGACCTAATATAAGACATAAAAACCTAAATATCCCAACGAAACTTATAAAGCTTACGAAAAGGACAATGGAAGGATCGACTGCAGCAATAATAACAGATAAAGGAATCACCAAAAATATAGAAATAGCAATCGGAGTATGACAAGGCGACTCTCTATCAACGTCACTATTTAATGTCGCTATAGAAGGAACAATGAGAGCTACAGAAATAAAAGGTACAATTAAAACATCGACTTCGCAACTTCTGGCGTATGCTGATGACAGCAATAATTAGCAGAAACCTAAACAGTTTAAAGGAAGAATTTACGAAGTTATGTAAGGAAGCATCCAACAGGGGCTTAGCAATAAATCAAAATAAAGCAAAATGCCTACTATGCGCAAGAAAAAATCCAGTTAAAATGACAAGGTTAAAGATTGGTGAGTATGAGTTTGAAAAGGTAAAACACTTAGCCTTTCACCCCCCTTTAGGGGTCTCAGTTAAAGAACTAATGGAAGAAGCATAGTAATCAATGAAAGAATCCAGACAGGAAACAGAACCTACTAGAAATACAGCGACTACCTCAAAGATAAGAAGCTTACTCAGAATACTAAACTGCAAATTTACAGAGCAGCAATTAGACCAGTGATCACACATAGTGCTGAACTGCTGAAGTAATGTGTCTGACACAGAAAGAGGAAGAAAGAACATCAACACAAGAAATCTGGAATATTTAGGCCATATTACCAGAGGTTCGAAATGTCAGATATTAAATATAAAATCATATTTTCCACAACTTCAGTCCTTACACTTGTTGTCGAAAAGTTAAATATGGCGGAGATATTGAGCAAAAACGGTTCTCCTTTATTCGCGATTTTAAATTTAAACTACTACATGCTAACCAGACTGTACTATATAATTTTGACTCTTTATTGCATGTAACTTTTCTTGTATTGTAAAACCATACAAATTCTTTTAACCATTAAAGTCCTGTGTTTTGGCTATCTGTGGGCAAATTTTCAGCCAAATAGAAGAACACGTATTTTGGGAATGGAGGAAAATGGAAAAACTGTATTTTAACGTTTTCTACGCTAAAGTTTGATCAACAACTTGTTTTAAAACAAAAAACTTGTTATAATGCCTAATAATCACATTTTGGACAACCCTTCTATTAAATTATTTAAACTATTTTTTCAATTGATAATTTAAGATAAAAAATAGAAATTTGTTTAAGTAGATTCCAAATCACTGTAAAATCGCTTAAAATGATATTTTGAGAAAGTAAAGAAGACGAAAAAGAACTTCAATGTCTTATTTTTACCACCCCCTCCCCATGTTTTTCATTGGAAGTATGGTAAAAGTGTAGCAGCAGGAGGTCCATCGAAACCAGTATATTTTTTAAAGTGGTCTACGAGAAAAAATAGTTTGGGAACCTCTGTTCTAGATCTGATAAAACTGAATAATGATACTCTGGTTCCAAAGTTGTTTCTGAAACCAAACTGTGTTTCGTTTCGCTGTACTTGTATTTTGTTGTAAATTCTCAAGTGCATTATTTAAAAAAAAAACTTTAAAAAAAAGTACATAGTTCATCAGACTGATAGTGCGATGATCACTACATACTAGAGAGGAAAATAATTAGGAGGATAGCAGGCCCACTAAACTTAGGTAATAATGAATTTAGAAAACTCATGAACCACGAAGTAAGAGAACTTTTGAAAGGAGAAGACATCGTCAGATTTATCAAGGGGCAGATACTCAGATCGATGGGACATATAGAAAGGAGAAATACAGAGGCTCTTATCAATAAAATTACCAAATGGACACCTGTATCAGGCAGGCCACTAGGAAGACCAAAAACCAGATGGGAGAACCAGGTAGTCGAGGGCCTTAAGAAGATGGGAGTTAGAGAATGGGTAATCACAAGCAAAATCAGGAACGAATGGAGAAAAATTGTAGATGATGCCAAGTCACACAACCAGTTGTAAAACCAAAATGTTAATGCGGATTGATTCACCACGACAAATGAATCAGAAGAGCCCAAAGAGGGCGGCAATCACTCCGCTAGGAGTGTAGATGCCATGACGATGATGATACTGTATTTTTTATCTGTTTCTCTAACGTTATGTTTTTCTTTATCACCTTACCACTTTTTGTATTTTTTTTTCTGTAGATTGGTATGCTAATAACCCTAGTGGTGGAAGCAAAATAAACAGGGCCGGATTTAAGGGGTGGCAGGCTGGGCAGCTGCCCGGGGCCCCCACAAAGCCCGAAACTTAAAAAAAGCTGCACAATATTCACATAGAATAATTTTTAGCAATCAATTAACTCTGATATTTCGTTACATGGAAGGTTTCTCTCCTGTTAATTGAAACTGTATTTTTGCGAAATGACGATCATAAAGCAGAAGATATATTTAATTCTCTAATTCTTCTCTTTCAAGAAGATGATATCGATTTGAAAAACTGCATGGGACAGTCCTACGACAACGCGTCAGTTATGAGTGGAAAATATTATGGTGTTTCAGGCTGAAATTAGATAACATAATATCTTGGCGTTGTGGATTCCGTGCGCCGCCCACTCTCTAAATTTAGTTGCAAAAGCTGCAACAGTGTTGTCCTGCTGCCATAGCATTCTTTAATTTCTTAGAAGCACTATACTAACTATATGTATTGTTCACTTTCTCTACATATAGATACAACTTTTTACTCGAATATTTAAAAGCTGCGTCTTTAAGCGAGAGCAACGCCGACCGTGTTAGAAGCACGAGTTATACGTTATAATCAGATTATAATCCAAAGGATAATCCAAGGAGCATAATCCAAAATTTCAGAAGACGATGAGGAACAATTTAAAACTCGTAACAATGCGAATGGTTTGAATGAATGTGCACAACAATGTACAGGAAACAGGAATATTTGCAATATTTTAGAATGAAATCGTAGAGAGGACAAACAGCACAATACGTATTCTCCAATATCAAAATATTGACCTTATTTCAGGAGGGGCGGCACTTATATCACTTAACGAATTTATGTTCTTTTAAGGAATATTCGACTGACTCCACTGGATTATGGAACATCTCTAGAGACTGAAATGACAAAATCAGATAAATTTAGGACTCAAAATTTTATCGCTATTATAGATCACTTCATTCTATATAAGCTCACTCACTGAAGCTTACCGACTCGTACAACAATGATTTAGTTGAACACCTAGGTGTCGAAGTGGTAAAATTTGTAGAATTTTTTAATTCATTTAAAGAGGAGGTTGGCTCATCAATAATAGGTAAGCAAAGAGCTTCAAATGTACCGACTGATAAAAGAAAAGAATGTGAATGATGCTTTTCCAAACGTTGAGGTGACACTTCGTTTATATTTAGTTCTGATGCTAACTAACTGCAGTGGAGAGAGATAATTCTCAAAACTTAAGTTAATTAAAAATCGACTTCGGTCTATGATGAGCCAAGAACGTTTAAATCATCTTTGTATAATAATGACCATTGAACACGACGTTTTAAGATATCTAGACATGTCCGACATAATCAAGGAATTTTCAATTAAAAAATCTCGACCGTAACTTTAACCATACATATTAACTATGTTTATTTTTAATATTTTACTGTAACAAGATAAAGCCCTTATATTTTTTATTACATATTTAAAAATATATTGATAAAAGTAGATCAACATTTTTTAAATATTTTTCTGAAGCTAGTTGTTTGTGGCATTTATGTACTTTACTATTTTGGCTGGGAAATAAGCCACAATTTAACTTGAAAAATGAATTTACTAACGTTTACGCTTCCACTTCGGACGTCATTATCAAGATACAAAATATTAATTTTATATAAATAAGTACATTAATATTTTGTATTTTGATAACGACGTCCGAAGCGGAAGTCGAAATGTCAATAAAATCATTTTATCGTGGCTGAATGGGTCAAGCAATCCAAAGCCAATAAGAAAAGAAAAAAAAATAATGTTTCAAGTTAAATTGTGGCTTATTTCCCAGTTAGAATAGTATTTTTTTTTATTTCTAAAAGGGAAAACCTTGTAGTTGACTATGTAGGTACCATAGTCATAACAACAATTTTTTAATGTCAGGATGTAGGGCCCCCATACCAATTCTGCCCAGGGGCCCCCACTGCCTTAAATCCGGCTCTGAAAATAAATAAAAAAAGTCTATGGATACAGTAGTTGTCGTTAATTTTTACTCCCACATGTCTACATTTCTTGTTTCAGTTTTTTAGTGTTCTGTGTTTCGTGGTCAGAAATCTTTCAAGCATCTTCTTGAAACCATATCTTACATTTTTTTAGCTAGCGTAAATTATTATTTTTAGATTAGTAGTAGTAATTGATGATTCACAATAAAACGTTTTTTTGGAAAATTACTGTCACTGTCAATATTTAAATCGTAAAATATAATTTTATTACTTTTTTTTGGTCAGTTTCAATTTTTGAATGAATATTTACACTTAAATTTATTGTTTGGTCATAAGGAAACAAACGTTAATGGGAAATTCAGTACATACCACAAAAATATTACTTTATTATTATTATTTTATTGTCTCTTAAAAGTGTCAAATTTTAGCCGAAAAACCAAAAAGGTTTTTCCGCTGATAGCACAGTCATCTTAAAGTTTCCGGTGACATAATTTTGAAATGATAGATTTGATGTGTCAATAATGGTTCAGTGATAAGTACAAAAAATGTTACAGACAGATACAGTCGGAAAAATGAAAGAATACCCATGACCGATCACATCAATCACTTATTTTGTATTTGCTGTCTTTTTCTATAAATAACAAACGTTTGTTGTAGAAAAAAACAGCAAATACAAAATAAGTGATTGATGTGATCGTTCATGGGTATTCTTTAACTTTTTCGACTGTATGTGGATTTTAATTAAGATATTGTTGATCTTTTCATCTTTTGCAATATGTGTACTCCAAATATATTGACTGCTCCAAACATCAACTTCGATGAAATGATGAAGTGCTATAAATCTATCAACTAATAGAAAGCAACCGGTCCAGATAAAATGCCCAGCGAAATAATCAAACTACTCGACAATAAGGTTTAAAACAGACGAACGACTCTGGAGCGCTACTTTGTGGATCCGCAAAGTGGCTGAAACAGGCCACTTTCTAACCCAAATGATTTTGTAATGGTCGCCACAGTGACGAGGATCGGCGACAGTGGCTGGCGACAGTGGCTGGCCACTGTCGCTCGTCTGAAATGGCACGTTTAATTTACATAAGAATTTACGGCTAATCATGGGATGCTACTTTGTGGATCCACAGAGTAGCGCTGCAGAACTGTTCTTTTGTTTTAAACCTAAACCTCTTAAGGCCATCGGTACATAATTCGCAAATATTTTACGGCTATCCCTACTTTTTCTGTGTTTACACGGCAAATTACGTGTAGTAAAATTCACACTGATATGGATTAGTAATGTAACGAATGTCATTTTTTTAACATTCGCGAATACGAATGCGAATACGAATATCTGCCACCGACATTCGCGAATGCAGATGCGAATGCGAATGTTCAGTTTTTTAAAAATTTGTTTCTATTTTTGTAATGTTTCCTAAATTTATAATGAAAAGGTAATTGATATTTAGTGTAAATCATTCTGAATCTTAAGCTTTATTACATAATACCAAATAATAAAAAAAAGTGAAGGCTGATAATGTGATTAGGATATAAGGTTAAGTTCTATCTATCTATTGCCCTTCATTTGTCCAAAGTTGAACGTAGGCCTCCCCCTTATTTTTCCACTCTTCTCGGTTCAGTGCTAATGCTGTCGATCTGGTACCTGCGTATCTTTTTAGGTCATCCGACCATCTCGTCTGTGGTCTGTCCCTCTCTCTTTTGTAGTCCCAAGGTCTCCATTGAGTTATCGCTTCATTCCATCTTCCGTCTCTTTGTCTGCTGTTGTGTCCTGCATATTTCCATTTGAGAGTAGCTGCATGTTTGAGGTTAAGTTACATTTTCTTAATAAAAAAAAGATGAGAAGTGAATAGATTTTGATTTTATTAACCTAATATTATCTTAAAATTATTTTTTTTCTGGTTTTCATATTCACAAAACATTCGCACAAGTTTCGCGAATGCGGAGGCGAATGCGAATATGCAAAAACATGCGAATATTCGCGAATGCGAATGCGAATACGAATATTCGTTACATCACTAGTATGGATATGTAAACATTACTAGAATGTCATTCTACTTGAAAATGTCATCATTAACTTAAAGAGATGGCTTTTGAATGTTCTTGGATAACTATTATTTGTATAATTGCAAATTGTTAATTCAGTTAATAAATGTGATTATTTCATTCTTAGGAGATTTTGATTTTTGATGATTGTAACTTCCAATCGTATAAGATATTTGATCACGTGTTTAATTCTGTCGAATCAGATTAAAATTATACTGAGAATTATCTACTGTAAAAAATTACCAATAGAATTTTTTTAAGTAGATTGTTTCTGTTTAATGGCAACCAGTTTCCTAGTTTTGACAACTGTCACATTTAAGAAAATATCCATAATATACGTATTAAAAAATAATCTTACGAATATCACACGACAGTAAGAATAAATAAGAAAACAATGCTTCATTTTTACTCAAATTTGTTGTCATTGGGCAATAGCCACTCGAGCCCTGCGGGCTCTCGTGTCTATTGCCAGACAACAAATTTTCGAAAAACTGTCGCATTATTTTCAATTTATTCTCACTCTCTTGTGATATTATACCCGATCATTTCTGATAATTTCCCGTCGTCAAGTATATTACGTCAGATGCCCTTCGTTGCTATGAAAAAATACATTCAGTGCCATTAATGAAAATTAATGTTTTTAAAATTATAAAAGTGATGACTTTCAACCGTCAAATATTTATAACAACTGTATGTTTAGTTGTACTAATTTGTACTTACATAAATAAATTACAATAAAATTTTGGTTTTGAACAGTTTTATTCATGAAATAATCGCAACAAATTGCACTCGACCTCTAAAATTAATATAGAATTTTAGAGCTCTTGTGCAATTACTACTGATATTTTTGTCACTAACTATATATTCAGTGATTGTAATAATTTATATGTACAACAAAAACTAATACTCAATCGAGAAAAGTGGAAAAGTGTTAAAGTGATTTTTTCAATAATATATTGTTACTATGGAACGCTTACAATTTTAAACATCTTTAACAACAAAATACTTGGATCACAGAATATATATTATCCTGATGTATTCTCTGCTTGGATCTTCCACAAATAATACACAATAAGTAACTTTTTATTAAGTTCACGTCTTAAATCAATTATTTATCAAATACACTATATATCAATATTATTAAATAGATAGATATTTATTTATTTATCATAATAGATAATACACAAAACAAAAACATTGCACTCCACACCTGTACAAATTACATAAGAATTGTCAAGGCAAGGAGCGCTGTATAATTATCATAAAGTATTACAAAAATTAAAAACATGAGACTAAACAAATAAAGAAATAAGCATTGTCAAATTAAATTAATCAGAAACATTCAATATACAAATAAAAAAAAAGAGAGAAAATAAAATAAAAATAAAAACACTGGAAGTACAACAAACATTGCCAATTGTTTTCTAGGTGTTAGTTTTAATATAATGGACTAATAATCTCTTAAAGATAGTTGCATTATGGCTATTTTTAATGTGATAAGGTATATTATTGAACTGTACAATTCCTTTATGAAACAAGCTTTTCATTGAACTGGACTTGTTGGTTGTTCTAACATAAAAATTTATTGAATTTGCAGCTCTAGTGCTATGCTCATGAACATTTGCTATCGGGACCAACTGACTGTTGAAATACTCAGGCAATAAATGGTTTACCATCTTAAATAAGAATGTCATAAATTGGACATACATAAAATGTTCAACTTTTAACCAATTTAAAGTTTTCAGCATATCTTGAATTCGAGTATATCGATTGCATCTCAATATTACTCGCATAGCCTTATTTTGGAGAATTTGAAGCCTGTCATAATTAAAACATCCTGTATAAATCAATGAACAACAATATAAAAAGTGAGGTAATATTAACGAATTATAAATTGTTAATTTAGTTTGAAATGTCAAAAATGGTGATACTCTTCGAAAAAAACCTATTTTTTTCCCTATCTTTCTGCAAATGTAATCAACATGTTTACTAAAAGTTAGTTCCCTATCCAATATGAATCCCAAATACTTTATTTCCTAAACCATTTCAATTTTTTCATTATTTAATTTAATGTGAACATCCAAACTTAAGAATTTCCCGAAAAGAGTATTATTACCAATAAACATGTATTTGGATTTTAACTCATTGACTTTCAATTTGTTTAACTTAAATCTTTCAGTTAATAAATGCAATTCACGATTCATCGTGTCCACTACATCCACAAAATCTTCCCCATAAAAATATATTAATGTGTCATCAGCAAAAAGATGAATTTTACATTTGCTTAATACGTTTCCCAAATCATTAATGTATAATATGAAAAGTAGAGGTCCAAGTACACTGCCTTGCGGCACACCAATATCATTTAACTGTGGATTTGACATATTTAATCAACAACTTAAAATATTCCCGATTCCATGTCAAATATTTAAAATTGTCACTAATTGTCACTGTCTGACTGACAATATGCTGACAATATTCTATTCGACTGAGTGCGTTGTAAGACAAAGATAGATTTGGAAAATATTACCACGGACATTGTGTTCATTTTTTTCAAATCCTGAAAAAACCAATAAATATTTTTGAAAAATTTAAACGCAGAATGAAAGACTAAATTATTGCCGAGGGCCGAAAGTCCCTTAGAAAAATAAAAAGTTTATTTTTAATGAGATATTTGAAATTAAAAATCACACTAAATTTTCTCTTAGTTTTTCACCCCTGTAACTTATTAAAATAAACATTATAGAAGTTCTCAGGGACTTTCGGCCCTCGCTAATAACGTAATCTTTTATTCTGTGTTTAAATTTTTTAAAAATACTTATTAGTTTTCTCAGGATTCGAAAAAAATGAATCCCTATTTGAAGAGCATTGCAGCCGAAAATACGTACCCATCCCCTTGATAAGATATCAGAAACACGGAATATAGACTGGCTACTGTCAACACAAGGATACCGAAAAGAATAAACGATAAAAAATGTAGCTATCATGGCACTATCAATCTGATGAGCCATGTACTTAAGTTCTTTTTAAATACTGCACTTGAGAATTTACAACAAAATACAAGTACAGCGAAACGAAACACAGTTTGGTTTCAGAAACAACTTCGGAACCAGAGTAACATTATTCAGTTTGCAGGTCATGGTTCAACCGTCTAGAAATATAGAATACCAAATATTTGTTTTATCCACTTCCAAAAAGTCTCTGTCTGGTTACATTAAACATTAAAATCAGATTAATACGGTGCTACATATTCTCCATATTGCAACGAAAAACTTGGAGACCTTTGAATTATGGATCTACGGACCTAAAAAGATCTAATGAGCTGCAACTTTCTTAGATTTCTCAGCCAGGAAATTCATCGTCTTCCTAAGGATCTTTTAACCTTAATTTTACCTTGCATTATAAGCCTTAATATCTGGCATTTCTAACCTCTGCTAATATGGCCTAAATATTCCAGCTTTCTTGTGTTGAAGTTTTTTATGACCTCGCAATCCTTTTGGAGCCTTCTTAGCACTTCTGCATGTGTAACTCATTGGATCCATGGTATTCTCAAAATCCTTCTATAGCGCCACATCTCAGATGCTTCCAACTTCTTTATATTATCTACTTTTAGTATCCGGCTTTTCATTTCATACAACAAAGTCGAGAACACGTAGCACCTTAACGCTCTTATCCTCAGCTCCAGTGGAAGGTCTCGATTAACAAACATTTTTTTCATTTTTATAAATGCTTGTCTAGCAATTTCAATGCCTATCCTGATTTCTCTATCTTGGTCATTGTGTTTCATTTACCCAGGTTTCCAGATATTTGTAGTTATTCCCTCTTTCTACTTGTTTTCTCTCAACATCTACCCTTCCTACTGTATGTTGCTTCGAAATAATCATAAACTTGGTTTTCTTAACGTTCATTTTTAGTCCATATTTTATACTAACTTGATGTAATCTATTTACTAATCGTTACAGTTTACTAATCGTTACAGTTACTAATCTACACTATTTGCAAAAATAGCGGTGTCGGCTGATAATCTTATGTTGTTCAAGATTTTTCCGTTTATTGATATACCCTGTTTTTCATCTGATATTGCTTCCTTAGCCTTAGCTTGCGCAACCCTCTCTAACACCTTTTTTGATTTCT
The DNA here is from genome assembly GCF_917563875.1 of Diabrotica virgifera virgifera. Classification (NCBI taxonomy): domain Eukaryota; kingdom Metazoa; phylum Arthropoda; class Insecta; order Coleoptera; family Chrysomelidae; genus Diabrotica; species Diabrotica virgifera. Next base: position 209,787,721 of record NC_065450.1, read on the forward strand.
ATAGTTTCTGTTTCGACACTTTCAATTCTAACCTTTGCTTTTTGATTCCAGTACAGATTGACAATACTTATAACTAAATTTTGCATTTTTTTATAGCCTTTTTTCTATTCGAAATGTCGAATAAAGGCCTCTCCTATTTCTCGCCATTCATCTCTGTTGTGTGTGAGGCGTTTCCACATTGGTCCTGCGACTCTTTTGATGTCATCGCTCCAGCGCATTTGAGGTCTTCCTCTTGGTCTCTTCGCTTCGTACGGTCGCCAGTTTCCAACTTCTTTGCTCCATCTACCATTTTCGAGACGTTCGTTGTATCCAGCCCATTTCCATTTTAATTTAGCCGCTTGTTCCACGGCATCCCTTACTTTTGTTTTGTTTCGGGTTGCTTCGTTTGTTTGTCGATCTATGAGTGAAATACCAAGCATCTGTCGTTTCATGGTTCTTTGAGTTTTTCTAATCTTGTCCATGTTCATTTTTGTGAATGTCCAGGTTTGAGCTCCGTAAGTGAGAACGGGAAGGATACAAGAATCGAACACTTTGGTTCGAAGGTTTTGTGGTATCTTTTTGTCATTTAGTATATATGAGAGTTTTCCGAATGCAGCCCATTCTTACTCGTCTGCTTATTTCGGTAGTTTGGTTTTCTTTGTTTACTTTGATATTCTGACCCAGATATATATATTCTTTTACATGTTCCACTTTTGTTCCTTGGATGGTTATCGTTGGTTAATCATCTTTGTTCGACATTAGCTTAGTTTTGCTCAAGTTCATTTTCAGTCCTTTTTTTAAGGATTCTCTATGAAGCTCATCGATCATCACCTTCAGTTCTTTCCAGCTGTCGGCTATTAGTACCACGTCATCTGCATATCTAAGGTGGTTTAAATACTTTCCATTTATCGAGAGTCCCTTTGTTTCCCAATTTAATTATTTAAAGGTGTCTTCAAGTGCGGTAGTAAATAGTTTTGGAGATATGGTGTCTCCCTGTCTTACTCCTCGGTTGATTTTGATTGGCCTAGTTTTCATGTCGTTATCCATCGTGACTACCATTTCAGCATGTTTGTATATATTATGTATTAATATCCTATATCTAGAATCGATTCTGCTATTAACCAGTGCTTCCTCAATAGCCCATAATTCTATGCTGTCAAAAGCTTTGTCGTAGTCTATAAATGCTAAGCAGATTGGTAAATTGTATTCGTTAACTGTTTCTATTAGGATCTTTAGTGTGTGAAGATGGTCGCATGTACTGAAGCCTTTTCTAAAACCGGCTTGTTCTACTGGTTGATGTACATCGAACTTTGTTGTCAATCTATTTGTAATTATTTTTGTGAATGTTTTATAAAGTTGTGATAGTAGTGATATTGGACGATAATTTTTCAGATATGTATTGTCCCCTTTTTTGTGTATTAATATTGTGTTAGCAGTATTCCATTCCTTTGGTATGTTTCCTTCAAATAGGCATGTATTAAATTAGCAGTAGCATATTCTTTTGTTACGCAATTATATCAGATCAATTAGTGCTTTAATTTAATAGCTGTCTCCGGAATTTCGATTATGAGTTTTCAATGTGAACGGGCGACCCCAGACGTACCTATTACGATGCATTATTGCCCAAAACGTGTTCTCCACTCATTGCAAACGTCTCGTTTTTACGCTCTTTGTTACATGGCCCACTTGCTATACGACCAAGGCAGTTGCAAATAACCCCGAACGACATATTTTAATGTTTCATTTTCTTATAACTGGAAGCCGTTCACGTGGGTAATTTTAATTTGAGTATCTCCTTGAGAAATGCTGTTGTTACAGCTGGTGATTGCATTTATATGTAAAGCAACTCTCGTTTTCGATCATGTAAGAGATTGATATGTGCATACAGTATGTCCTTATGTATAAAAATACGTCTTCGAATTATATCTTTAGGTATACGTTCGATAGGTTTTAAGAATCATTCAAAGCATAACAAAACTTCAAATACAAAATAATTTATCAGAAAGGATTGTCTTGGTTATTTGAACATTATTAATATGTTATTAATTATTCTTTAACAATATCGCTGTAATAATATTGTTGCTCACAAGGTAAATTTTCATTGTATGCCGGGTGTACCTACGAATCAAACTGTGTTTTTTCTCAAAGTTAGCATCACCCTGTGGACTATTCTAGCATTTTTATAAAATACTGAAATTAAAACCCAACTATAGCCTCATGTTTTCTCAACATTCTGTTGTTTTATTCATTCGCTTATGTTGGACCATAAAAAAGTTAGGTACTCTAACAACTAGATATGTTTGTCATCAATACAGGGTGTTTTTAAATAAGTATGGTCAACTTTAAGGGATAATTCTGTATAAAAAATAATGACAGTTTGCTTTATAAATTCTTTGCTTGTCTGCAAATGCTTCGTTTCCGAGATAGGGGGTGTTGAATTTTTTCTGACAAACTTTTTTTTTTTTTTTTTTTTTTTATTTAACGTCCTAATTTATTTACAATCTGTAAAACAAGTTACAATAAGTAAATTTTGTGACCACTAGTGTAGGTGACTTGGAGAAAATGATTCAATATTCTGACAAACTGACGATTTATTTATTGCTTTAAAACCGGTTGAGATATGCAGATGAAATTTGGTGGGTTTTAAGACGTAGTTATTGCACATTTTTTGGCATACACTTAAGAATTTAATATTCACCATTGGCGCACATACGGGTAATATGATGGCTCATACGACGAAAACTTGAGTAGGCACTTAGGATGTGTGAGAGTTCAAAATGCTCGTTATTGCAACTTATTGTACCGGGTGTCCCAATAAGAATGGCTTTCGGCCATATCTCAGTAACCGTTTATAGTACAGCTTTCAGAAAAAAATATTTATAACAAAAGTTACCTCGAGAAAAGCCTGGAAATTATTTTCATAATTGTAGGTTCACCGCTAGAGGGTGTAATTGAATTCAAAAATTAAAAAATCAAAATTTTACTAAATTTGCCAAATGAAAGGGCACTGGAAATCCGATCATCGTATTCTTCATAAAAGTCTGCGCATATTTTATTTCACAACTTAAGGCCTACCCTTGCAAATAAGAGGTGGGGGTGAGTGGAAACCTTGTTATGAAAAAATGGCAGTGAGTCCGGTTCTGCTAAATCGAATTTTGCAAACTTGGTCTTGTTGAAAACAGCTCTTTTTCGTCAATGTAAGAGTTATAATTTCGAAACAGCCTAGTTAGTAATATCCCAGCTAGGAGGCGTTATTTAATTATTTTCAGGAAGCTAGTTTTCTTTGGAAAATATTAAATACAAGTATGCATTTTTAATCCTGTATTAGAAAATTAGATCAAATTAGCAACAGAATAGCGAAAACGGCATGTTGATACCTTTTTTCTATCTCGAGATACCTTAAGAAACGTGTAAATTTTAAACCTAATCGTTACTGTCACCGGTAAACGAAGTTAAGGAAAGGTAGTGTGCTGTGGAAAAAAGAATGTGTGTGTACTTTGTACGCACGTAAGAAGTTATACTTCTATTATATAATTTTAACGAAATAAATATACCTAACAGTTTTACAATACAAAAAATTAACAATAATTACCAAAAATTAACCAAAAATTAAACAATGCCAAATATTAAAAAAAAAGAAAAAAATATAAATCGTCTGGGATTTGAACCCGCAATCTCGCGATCTCTGGATCTCGCCATCTCTGGTCCAATGCTCTACCAACCAGGCCATCAAGGCGCATATTACTGACGTTTCCGATATACATAATTACACATCACGGTGACAAGTGAAATATAAAAATAGATATTTTATTATTTTACGCCTAAGGAAGACAAATCCAAAGACTCAAAATTATAATAAATAATACATTTACTAAAAAACACTAATATATTATTTTTATGGCTTATTTGCGCTGATACATAATTTGAAAGATTAGCAACTAAACGCCATACTGTCTGTGTGCGCATGCGCGCAGATTTATGAAAAATTTTACTCTCAATCGCGCCTAAAGAAGTATAACTTCAAAAACAAAGAAACATTTTTCAGAGGTCAACGTATATAATTAATTAAAACAACAATAAGACAAACAGCACTATAAAATATAACAAAGAAATAAAAACAACTACTTAGTGACGACTTAAATGTTCAAGTTATTGCCCATCATTTTTAGAATAGAATAGAATAGAATAGAATAATTTTTATTTGTATAAAATTTTTACATATTTGAGCAAATAACGTCAAAATACGTCGCTAAGTAAAAGTAAAAGTAAAAAAAAGGGATTGTATAAATCTGAAGTACATAGAACAATTATCATAATTAAAATTAAAAATTAGACATTACCTACATGTTACAAAAACAAAATAAAACAACTAATACTCCTGGTATTCCACCACAGTATATGGTTCTACAATGACCAGATATTTAAATAACTCTCTTTTAAATCTTCCAAATTGAATCTCTTGTTTTAACCCTGATGGTAACTTATTGTGGAATTTGATACAGGACAGGCATATAGTGGACTCCGTTCTGTTAGAGTAAGCCTGTTTCTAGGAATAGTTAGGTTTAGATCTCTTGTGTGATGGGTATGATTGGGGATGTAATGGTTAAATAATGAAGGGTTCTTAAAAAGAGGCTTTAAACATTCATAAATGTAGATGGCTGGAGAAGTAAGTATATTTAGTAGTTTAAATTTCCCCCTGCATGAGTCCTTGATTTTCATCCCAAGAATAATCCGTACTACTTTTTTCTGAATGATAAGAAGCTCTGATGTTGCCACTGGATTTCCGAAGAACATGATTCCATAACGTAGTAGAGAATAAAAGTTAGCATAATAAACAGTAAGAAGAGTATCCTGCTGTAAGTACTCTTTAAGCACTCTTATTGAGTAGCATGCCGAGTTTAGTTTGTTACATAACTGCAATAGGTGTACATCCCACTGCAGATATTGGTCAATGTAGATACCCAGGAACTTGACAGAGTTGGATGTTTCTATGTGGTCTGATTGAATATTTACCACATTTGTGATCGGACCTCGAGACTGAATGGTTCTAAAATAGATGAAGGCAGTTTTATCACAGTTCAACAATAATTTATTCCCAGCAAACCATCTCTCAGCCCTCTCCAGATTTTGACTTAAGAGCAACTCTTCAACAGTTTTGACCCAAATCAGATAATTTGAGTCATCTGCGAAATTAATAAGACTGCATGACTCATCTGTTACAGATTCAGCAAGATCATTGATGTATACAAGAAATAAAAAAGTCCAAGAACACTTCCCTGGGGTACCTGGGGTCACTATTAGTTTCCAGACAAACTCTCTGTGACCTTCCTGTGATAAATGACTCTATCCAACGTAAAGCTGGGCCTCGTATTCCATACTTGTCAAGTTTGATAAGCAGTATTTGATGATCTAAACTGTCAAATGCTTTTGACAGATCTAGAAAAGCGCCTAGTGTTTTGTTTTTTAGTTCCAAGTTTTCAATTATTTTAGTAACAAAGTCAAATATAGCTGTATCAGTTGATTTGCCCTTTAGGAAACCATGCTGTGTTTGTTTGAGAAGATTTTTTGACCTGAAGAAATTTTCAAGTCTATTATACATAGCTTTTTCAAAAATCTTAGAGAAGGATGAGAGAAGACTGATGGGTCGATAATTTTCCACTTTAGTTGGATCACCTTTCTTGTGCAGTGGTTTTACCAGAGCTATCTTTAAATTTTGTGGAAAGTGGCCATATGAGAAGAAATTATTTTTATAATGTAAGTTAGAGGATAACTTAATTCATGTGCAACATACTTAATGATATTTGTGGAAATTCCATCAAGTCCAAAGCTTTGTTTATTTTTTAGATTTTGAATTATATTTAGAATTTCAGTTTCAGAAACAGAAAACAAAAACACACTTTCTGAGACAGTGCTGATATTAATGCTGAAGTTTTCTACCGGCTTAATTATATTCACTGCATTTATAGCTGCTTTTGCCATAAAAATGTTGATTTCATTGGATAGAGCATTTGACTCACCTTGTAAGCCGAGAACATTGGAGTTTTTTGAGTTCCCTTTAATTTCTTTGATTATTTGCCATGAAACTTTAGACTTGTTATCACTAGTTTCCAACCGTTTATGATAAAGGTTTTTTCGCTTTTCAGCCCTATAGTCCTCTCGATACAGCTCATTATTGGCACTTAAAGTGAACAAAATATCTAGCTGCGATTTACAGGAAGTAACCTCTGGTGAACTTGTCCAACTTTTTTTAGGATTTTTGCTATTAAATCTTTTATAGGAAAACATTGATGAAATCATGTTTCTATAATATTTTTAAATTCTTCCCATTGGCTATCTATTTGTGAAGAATGACATGCAAAGAGATTTGACCAATCCACCTGACTTAACAAGAATTTGAAATGTTGTTTGTTTTCTGCATTAAACTGACGTTTTTTAATACTTACCGAAGGCACTCCATTAATCTCAAATCTAACTATTTGAGCCAAATGATCTGATGTGTTAGGGTTGAAAACTTTTGATGTAAATACTTCCTTCAATATTTGTATAAATATTGTCAATGTACGACTTTTTGGCACCATCAATGCGTGTGAATTCTGTTATTGAAGGAACTATATTAAAAGATCTTAAAAAAAAATTAAAAATACCTGGCCATTTTGCATCCTGGAGTATATTTAAGTTAAAATCTCCTGCTAAAAAAATTATACAATCTTTACAAATCAAATCAGACAATATTTCATCTAATTTTTCAATAAGAATCTGTGGTTGTTCGGTTCTGTAAATTGATAGCACAACAATCTTCATTTTATTAAGCTGGACTTCTGCTGCCGCACATTCAAATATTGATTTTTCAGACAAACTAATAATGTCGTCCCTGGCTTTACTTGCATATTTATCTCTAACATATACAGCTGCTCCACCATGTTCATTGGTACCTCTACAGAATGAAGATACAAGTTTAAAATTTTTGATGTAATTTTGAAGCTGGTCTTCAGTTTTTTGGTCTTCATTTTTTATTCAAGCATTTACTCTTTCAAGAGTAGATTAAACAGCAGTCTTAATTTCTGCTCTCGAAATGCTTTGAATGGGGTTTCGTATTATCTGGATCATTTCTTCTCGAGTCGGCCTAGCTGCAAAAACAAGGTCTTTAATCCGTCCGCATACCTAAACAAAAGTGAAATACCAAACTGCCCCCACACCAAACAGTTAAATCTGGTGATAGTCAGATAATTGGACCCTTTCTTTTCGATAATGCTATTATTGGTGAAGGCTATCTAATTTTTTTAAGGAATGAATTGCCTCTTCTTCTGGTAGATGTACCGCTAGCAGTTCGCAGGTCCATGTTGTTTCAGCACGATGGTTGTCCCGCGCATTTTTCCAGAGTAGTAAGAGATTTTTTAAATGAGTCATTCGCTGATAGATGGATAGGACGTGGAAGCCTATTTTTTGGCTAACCAAATCACCAGATTTAACTGTTTTAGACTTTTATTTATGGGGGCAGATTAATGACCTTGTTTTTGCCGCTAGGCCCACTACTCGAGAAAACATTGAGAGCAGAGAGTAGGAAACGCCATGCAAAGCATCGCGAGAGCAGAAATTGAGACTTCTGTTCAATACACTCTTAAAGAGTAAATACTTGCATCGAAAATTATGGGCCATAATTTGAATATTTAAGTGGTCACTAAGTAGTTGCTTTCATTTCTTTTTTATATTTTATAGTGTTGTTTGTCCTATTGTTGTTTTAATTAATACACGTTGACATCAAAAAAATGTTTCTTTGTTTTTTCCACAGCACACTACCTTTCCTTAACTTCGTTTACCGGTGACAGTAACAGCTATGTTTAAAATTTCCACGTTTGTTAAGACATCTCGAGATAGAAAAAAGGTATCGACATGCCGTTTTCGCTATGCTGTTGCTCATTTGATCTTATTTTGTAATACAGGATTAAAAAGGCATACTTGGATTTAATATTTTCCAAAGAAAACTAGATTTCTGAAAATAATTGAATAACGTCTCCTAGCTGGCATATTTCTTAATAGGCTGTTTCGAAATTATAACTCTTACATTGACGAAAAAGAGCTGTTTTCAGCAAGACCAAGTTTGCAAAATTCGATTTAGCAGAACCGGACTTACAGCCATTTTTTCATAACAAGGTTCCCACTCACCCCCACCTGAATTTTATGAAGAATACGATGATCGGATTTCCAGAGCCCTTTCATCAGACAAATTTTGTAAAATTTTGATTTTTTAATTTTTGAAAAACTCATACAGAAGTAAAAACTAAACTATTTTATACCAGTATACAACTTGAAGTTTTTACTTCTGTATGAGTTTTTTAAACTATGGTATACAGCCAACTATTGGAATTTTTCCATTGATTTTTTAATTTTTGATATTCAATTACGCCCTCTAGCGGTGAACCTACAATTATTATGAAAATAATTTCCAGGCTTTTTCCGAGCCAACTTTTGTTATAAATATTTTTTTTCTGAAAGATGTACTACAAACGGTTCCTGAGATATGACCAAGAGCCATTCTTATTGGGACATCCGGTACAGAGCAAAATCTGAGGAAATCAAAATGTGAGAAGATGAAGAATACCATCATAGCCATGATGATTTCCATCCTTCGATAGAAGATGTAACTTAAAGCAGAAGATCTGAATCATAAAAAAGGAGAAAACAAAGAAGACATGGCAGAAAAAAGCTTAAGAATATAGAACACTGGACAAACCTACACTCAAGCGATTTGTCGAGCAATATCGATGTTACTAGCATGTATTTCGTCTTCTCTTCATTTATTCGAAGAACCAGACTACCTGTTTCTTCATCGTCAAGTCAAGACAAGTCAAGTCAAATTTATTGATCACATGCGACATTATACAAAGTACATGTATGAGACAAGTCAAAGTTACAGACATACATCTTAAAAGTATATAAATTAATAAATATGATAAAACATACTTAAAAATTATTTTTAGAGTATGGCTCTAGCTCACAAATGTGTTGATGTACAGACCTCCGAAAGTTTGGCTGATGTAAATTCATTCGTATATCTATTGGCAATTTGTTAAAGAAACTTATGGCTGCATAATGTGTGCTACCTTCCAACAAAACAGATGATGTTTTGATGTTGTGGAAGCATAAAGTGATTGTCTCTGAATCTTGTTAAATAAACATGGTTAAATTGAAATTTATTAAATTCATAAATTTTGCAATGTAAATATATTATACACGAAAATATATACAGACCAGGAATTGTAAGAATATTGTTTTGTCTAAAGATGCCTCTACAAGAATCTCTAAATTTCATTTTATACATTATCCAAATAGCTCTTTTCTGAAGTACGAATATCTGCTCTAATTCAGAGGTACAACCCCAGACTTCAATGCCATATTTAGCAATTGAGTAAGAATGGGCAAAGTATACTGTTTTTAATATTGATGTATTAAAGAGACGTGAAAGAATTCTCAATGCATAACATGCGCTACTTAATCTGGATTTCAAATTAGAAATGTGGTTTCACTATTTACAATTACTGTCTAACAGGACCCCCAGCAACTTCGTGCAGTCTGTTTTATCTATTACTGCTTGTATAGTGGCTTGATGGTTTAATAAATTATTTGACGTGAAAATCATATACTTTGATTTCTCTTCATTCAAAACTAGTTTGTTGGATAAGAAATAACTGTTGATGGTGGATAGTATCTGTGTAGTTTTATTTTGCAAATTTTGATCGGATGTTGCTGTGACTAGAATGTTGGTATCATCCGCATAACTGATGATGTTAACTCCACTCAGTGAATTAGTTACCAAAGCTATATCATTAATATATACTATAAAAAGTAGAGGACCCAATACACTACCCTGAGGGACAACATAATGGATATCCAATGTGTTTGATTCATTTACAAGTCCATTAGATGTTATCTTTACTTTGTGTCTTCTATTTTCTAGGTAGGAAGTAAACCATCGAGTTATGAAAACACCTTTCTCACGTCTCTTGTAGAATGAGCAACTGCATCTAGATCATCATCAAACGCCAACAATAGTTTTGATCCTCGGTCCGCAATCCCCCTGTCAGCTCAGACGATATTTTACTTACTGCATATTCTAAGGCCAAATTGAATAGCAGTGGCGTTAAGAGGTCTCCTTGTCGAAGTCCTGATGTTAAACTAAATGGCATCGATGTTCTGTTTCCGATCTTTACCTGTGCATATGAGTCCGTCACGCACATTTGGGTTAGCTTTATTAGCCCAGCTAATATATTTGCATTATTATGCAAATTCTATGTTTTACTTTATCGTACTACATACGTAGTATGGGTATAATAGATAAAGTTATAGGATCGTGCAAAAAAAATTTTTTCAGATTTCACTTTTTTTCGACGTTTTGAGTCCCCCTGAGTCTAAAAAGCAAATAAAAAAACATGTCGTACGTATGTACGTACGTATGTACGTACGTATGTGAGAGTTATGCGTAGTTGAAAATTGGCCATTTTCATTTAAAAATGACACGTTTTCGGACGGTTTTTTGTGAATACCTTAAAAACTATGCATCAAACTAAAAACACTATATAAAATTTTTTTAGATTATAAATAACAAAGAGATTCGTTCCTTCGTAAATTTTCTATTTATAATACAAAAAGGGATATGGTAGGTAAAAGAGTTTGTTTTTTGGTGCATGCTCAAAGTACTCATGCTTTTGTAGTGTTTGAAAAGGCATTTAAAAAAGGCAAAAGAATATATGACTAATGTACTTTAAGGAAAAATGAGAAGTACATACATTTAACCCATCATCCACCAGAATTTAAATGCATTGTTTTTCTTTTGCAATACCTCTTAATATAGTGTTATTTCTACTTTCAAAAAGTTGATAATAGATCGGTACGATAAAGTTCTCGGACGGCCCTTCCGTCCAGCGTTTTTTGCGTTTATTATTGCGTTCTATTTCATTGTTGACACTACATATAGTCGAGGAAATGAAACTAGAAAAATGACAAAACCTCGCAATTTTTTCGTCCAGCATTGGTTTGTACAAAAATTTGGGATTAGGCTCATTTTACCCTCTAGTCCATTTTCTATATTGAGCTGTTGTACGCTTTTGGTTTTTTAAGGGTGAAAACTACCCCTAATTGTAAAAAATTATAAAATAACATTTTAAACTTGACTATTGTCAACATTTGGTTTTTATTAGTTACATAATGATTGTTTTATGTTTTAAGATATAATATCATAATATTTCAACCCTTACAACCACCCTTGTTGGAGCTATATATAAAAATTGACTTATTCTAAAAGAATAATTTCGGCTTGCATCGATTTACATAAAAATTTGGGATTAGGATCATCTCATCCTGTACTTCATATTCTATCTATATCATGCCCAAAGGTGTTGATTATTTTTAGGGGTGTAAACTACCCCATATTGTCAAAAAGTATATAAAAACATTGTAAACTTTAATATGGGTCAAATTTGGTTTTGATTAGTTAAATAATGATTGTTTTATGCTAAAGGATATAATATCATAATATTTCAACCCTTAAAAAGCACCCTTAATAACATTGCGATTTTTATAAATAGATAATTTAATAGATCTATACAGAAAAAAAGTAGAATTAAAGAATTACAAAAATATTTATTTACACAAAAATACGAATTTACAGATATGTACAAATACAAGTACAAATAATAGTTTTTTAGTCATCTGCCAGTATACGAACCGGTTCTGTGGTATTATATACATTGAGAATGCTATATAAGCGGGCTATTCAAATTTTTCGAAAACAGAAATTCGTTTTATAAACATAGCTCCTTCATTTTTGGCGATAAAAAGTTTTTCACATATGATTTTGTAGGATTTTTTAAGAGCTATAAGAATATGTAAATTAATTTCAATAAGATCCCTTAGTTTTTAATTGGGGTGGGTTTAAAAGGCTCGAATAAGGGGGTGTTTGCTCGTAAATAGAGGTTTTAAACAGCTATATCTTGCTAATTATTCACTCTAATGAAAATCTATGCACAAGAAAATTTTAGTTATTAAAGAGCTACAATTTAGTAGTTTATGAGTTGTTTCGTATCTCCAGTATTTTCGGAGATATTTTGAAGAAAATGGTAAAAAATACGAAATTGCAAAAAATCTATTTTTCTTTAAACTCCAATGTTTCTAAAATTAGGTCTTTTAAATAGGTTAAACTTTTCGGGTGTATTTTTAATGCAAATATAAATGGAATTACAGAAAGGTGAAGATTAATTTTTAATTTGGAGGGTAGTTAAGGGGTTGTTTTCACTGATTTTTCGTAGAGAAAAGCAGATACCGAATTTTTTTTATCATAAGTCGCTGAATTTTTATGCTAGAAACTTTTTATTGTTATTTTTTAAAAGGTCCAATTGTATGCTTGAAAAAGATTATGTAAGTTTTCCTCGAAAAATGTAAAGTTTTCCCGTTATTTGGCTTTGAATATTTCAAATTATGCATTTGACGAAAAAATCTAACTTTTAACATGCTGTATCTCGATTCGTTTTGCTCGTAAAAATATTATTGGAAAAGAATTTGGTTTATGTTACTAAAAGATACAATTTTGATATCTACAGTTTTTTTTTGATTAAATGCATATTTTTCGAGTTATTCTCAAAAACTCTCGAAAAAGGTAGATGTTTTCGTCTTAAAACTGTTACTTTTAACCGCGAATAACTCGAAAAATATTGGTTTTACGAAGAAAATGTAAAAAATATTTTTTTCTTAGAATTACGTTTTACATCGATTTACATGGTTAAAATGTAATAAAAAATTCCTACTAAAACTAAAAAAAAACAACCTACTAAAAATAAAAACTAATTATCATATCAACATTATATGTAAAGGAATGCTTATAGCAATATAAATAAAACCAAATAACACAAACAACATTTTCCTGATAAAAGTAGACGAACTTTAACTGCCCATATCTCAAAAGGTAGGCTTTGTAACATACCTCCTTCTTCCAGTTTGGTCTTCAATTGCATTGTTAGGTATGCAAATTTTATTTTTATTTATTTTTACTATTACGTTCTAGGTCAATGTTGGCACTTCATATCAAATTCGTAAATGTTTGAGAATGAATAATATAGGCTTAGTAAGGTTCATTTTAAAAGTACGTCATTTTTAATGAAAAAGTTAGACTTTTAGTCGAGGAAATGAAGCTGAAAAAATGGCAAAACCTCGCAATTTTTTCGCCAAGCATCGATTTGTACAAAAATTTGGGATTAGGCTCATTACACCCTCTAGTTCATTTTCTATATTAAGCCGTTGTACGCTTTTGGTTTTTTAAGGGTGCAAACTACCCCTAATTGTAAAAAATTATAAAATAACATTTTAAACTTTACTATTGTCAACATTTGGTTCCTATTAGTTACATAATGATTGTTTTATGCTTTAAGATACACTATCATAATATTTCAACCCTTAAAACCACCCTTGTAGGAGCTATATATAAAAAATGTACTTATCCTAAAAGAATAATTTTGGCTTGCATCGATTTACATAAAAATTTGGGATTAGGATCATCTCACCCTGTACTTCATATTCTATATCATGCTTAAGGGCGTTGATTATTTTTAGGGGTGTAAACTACCCCTTATTGTCAAAAATTATATAAAAACATTGTAAACTTTAATATGGGTAAAATTTGGTTTTGATTGGTTAAAATAATAATTGTTTTATACTTTAGGATATAATATCATAATATTTCAACCCTTCAAAACCACCCTTAATAACATTACAGTTTTTATAAGTAGATATTTTAATAGATCTATACAGAAAAAAAAGTAGAATTAAAGAATTACGAAAACATTTATTTACACAAAAATACGAATTTACAAATATGTACAAATACAAATACAAATAGTTTTGTAGTCATCTTCCAGTATACGAACCAGTTCTGTGGTATTATACATACATTGAAAGTTATCCTTAAGCGGATTATCCGAATTTTTCGAAAAAAAATTTGTTTTATAAACATAGCTCCTTCATTTTTGGCGATAAATTTTTTTTTAAACTGCTTTGTAGGAGTTTTAAAGAATTATAAGACTGTGTAAACTAAATTCCGTAAGATCCCTTAGTTTTTAATTAGGGTGGGTTTAAAGGGCTCGAATAAGGGGGGTGTTTGCTCGTAAATAGAGGTTTTATACAGCTATATCTCGCTAACTGTTTACTGTAATGAAAATCTTCGCACAAGAGTATTTGAGTTATTAAATAAGCTAAAATTTAGTAATCTATCATTTTTTTCGTATCTCCAGTATTTTCGGATATATTTTGAAGTAAAAGCTGAAAAAGGGGAAATTCCAAAAAAATTTATTTTTCTTTAAACTCCAATTTTTCTAAAATTAGGCCTTTTAAATAGGTAAAACTTCTTGGGTGTATTGATAATATAAATATAAAATAAATTACAGAAAGGTGAAGACCAATTTTTAATTAGGAGGGTAGTTAGGGGGTTGTTTTTACTGATTTTTTCATAGAGAATAGCAGGTACCGACCTTTTTTTGATCATAAGTCGCTTGATTTTCAGGCTAGAAACTTTTTATTATTATTATTGAGAGGCCTAGCTATATGCTTAAAAAATATTATTTAAGTTTTCTTCGAGAAATGGAAGGTTTTTCCGTTATTTTACTTTGAATGTTTCAAATTATGCATTTGACGAAAAACGCTAACTTTTAACATGCCGTATCTCGATTTTTATTGGTCTTAAAGATATTAGAGAAAAAGAATTTGGTTTGTGTTACCAAAAGATACAATTTTGATATCTACAATTTTTTGATTAAATGCATATTTTTCGAGGTATTCTCAAAAAACCCTCTAAAAAAGTCCATTTTTTCATCGAAAAACTGTTACTTTCAAGCGCGAATAACTCGAAAAATATTAGTTTTACGAAGAAAATGTAAAAAACATTTTTTTCTTAAAATTACTTTTTACATCGATTTACATTGTTAAAATGTAATAAAAAATTCGCGCCCCCGAGATGGGGTGGCAACCACCCCCAAGGTTTTAGCGTACAGCAGCATGATATAGAAAATTATCCTTGGGCTATTCCCTACCTTCTGTGAAAATTTCAAGTAAATCCATGCTGGACGAAAAAATTTCGAGCCAAAATGCTTCATTTCCTCGACTATAATTAGGTACTTCCTATTTAAATTTCTAGTTAAATTTTGGCGACCGTGACATTAGTCAAGACCAAGACGTTTGGACGTAAGACAAAAATACCAAAATACCGCATAACTTTGAATTAATTAAATACGTGTTTTCGATACAAAATGAAACTCTTTTTGTTAACATGTTTCATTGTTATAAAATGAGATATATGAGATATTTTGTTGAGTAGGAGACACGCGGTTTCTTTGGTTATTTATATCAAGAATAACATAGTTCAATGTTAAGGTTCGAAGTTCAAAATTACAGTAGAAGCTGTGAAAACTATGGTCTGTTTTTAAACAAGGAGGGGGTACCTAATTCAAATTTACCGTGCTGTAATACTTGTTTGTAATTGCTCCAACCTTAGGCAAGTTTACTTCACTGTTATGAAATTTTGACACTATTGACATTTATGAAATTTTGACACTATTGGCATTTCATAGGTTAGTTAAGTTATATCGCCGATTTTTTTGTGTTTTCTGCGTTATTCCTTTAATATTTAGTTTTTGAAGTTATACTTCTTTAGGCGCGATTGAGAGTAAAATGTTTCATAAATCTGCGCGCATGCGCACACAGACAGTATGACGTTTAGTTGCTAATCTTTCAAATTATGTATCAGCGCAAATAAGCCATTAAAATAATATATTAGTGTTTTTTAGTAAATGTATTATTTATTATAATATTGTGTCTTTGGATTTGTCTTCCTTGGGCGTAAAATAATAAAACATCTATTTTTATATTTCACTTGTCACCGTGATGTGTAATTATGTATATCTGAAACGTCAGTAACATGTGCCTTGATGGCCTGGTTGGTAGAGCATTGGACCAGAGATCGAAAAATCGCGAGATTGCGGGTTCAAATCCCGGACGATTCATACTTTTTTTTTAATATTTGGCATTGTTAAGTTTTGGTTAATTTTTGGTAATTATTGTTAATTTTTTGTATTGTAACTGTTAAGTATATTTATTTCGTTTAAATTATATAATAGAAGTATAACTTCTTACGTGCGTACAAAGTACACACACATTCTTTTTTTAGTCTGCTTTTATATAAAAAGCAGTTGTTTTTAGAACTCTTTATTGGTGACGTTTAGTAAACCTAATATAAATTATTTATGGATTACTGTCGCCGACCATTACTATCAATCAAAAAAGAAGATGTAGGTATCTGGTGATTTTTCTAATGATTTTCTTGGGTGTGAATCTGTTCTTTTACTTTGCTCCTCCTGGTTTAAAAACAAAGGATACCTAGTAATAACTTATAGACCGGGCAGTATCGTCGCCCCCGCTAGCGAAATTATTCCGATTCGATTTTTTTGGACAAACTTACTCAAAGAGAGGTCCTTATAACATATCCACAGGGTGCCGGGCGGTGCCGTGGTCGAAAAATTGTTTAAACAATTTTTTTTAAACAAATTCACAAAAATAATTTTTTTATTTCGAAAAATATTTTTTTAGATAATTTGGGTTATTCTGAACAAAAAAGATCTCTTGTTCGTCTGTAAAATTGATTGTTGTCAAGTTATATGCGATTAAAAATTTGAAAAATGCAAAAATGGCCCTTTTCAAGGATTAATAACTCGATTAAAAATTATTATTATGAAATTCAAAAAGTGGCCAAATCAAGTTTCAAACCCCTTCTTCAAGGTCCTGAAGAGATTTTTGTCATTATTTTATGACAAAGCTGCCATTTTTAATTATTAACAATTAGCGCTATAGTTCAACTGTATCGTCGCCCCGGTTAGCGAAACTATTTCGATTCGATTTTTTTGCACAAACTTACTCAAAAAGAGGTCCTTATAATACATCCACAGAGTGCCGGGCGGTGCCGTGGTCGAAAATATTGTTTAAACAATTTTCTTTAAACAAATTCACAAAAATAATTTTTTCATTGCGAACGATTTTTTTTAGATAATTTGGGTTATTCTGAACAAAAAAGGTCTGTTGTGATTTTTCTCTAAAATTGATGTTTGTCGAGTTATATGGCCATTTTCGCATTTTTCAAATTTTAAATCGCGTATAACTCGACAACAATCAATTTTAGAAAAAAAATCACAACAGACCTTTTTTGCCCAGAATGTCCCAAATTATCTAAAAAAAATTTGTTCGAAGTGAAAAAATTATTTTTGTGAAGTTGTTTAAAAAAATTGTTTAATAGCTATTTGTATAACAAGGGAGGAAAGTGCTACTTTTCCTCCCGATAATGAAGTTTACTAGCGGAGGGCAGTAATCATTCAAGGGAGGAAAAGCACTTTACTCCCATGTTATACATATGGTTTTTCCACCTTCCTCAAATAACAAGTCATTTTTTCATTTTTACTTAATTTATTTATGTAACTAACCAACAAAATTTATTAGAACTAAAACTAACAAGTACGTACAATATAACTGTCAACTGTCAAATATAAGTCAAATTATTAATGTAAACATTGTTAAATCAAAATAACAATTTACTGTTTTTTACCATCCTGCAAAATACAGGGTGTTTTATAAATAAACGTTAAAGTGTATATATACTTACGTAATAAAAAATAGATATTGTACAGGGCGTCAATAAGTTTTTTTGTGCAAACTTACTCAAAATGAGGTTCTTATAACATATCCACAGGGTGCCGGGCGGCGCCGTGGTCGAAAAATTGTTTAAACAATTTTTTTTAAACAAATTCACAAAAATAGTTTTTTCATTTCGAACAATTTTTTTAGATAATTTGGGACATTCTGAGCAAAAAACGTTTCTTGTCATTTTTATCTAAAATTGATTGTTGTCGAGTTATATGCGATTAAAAATTTGAAAAATGCGAAAATGGCGATTTTTAAGGCTTGATAACTCGATTAAAAATTATTATTATGAAACTCAAAAAGTGACCAAATCAAGTTTAAAACCCCTTCTTTAAGGTCCTAAAGAGATTTTTGTAATTATTTTATTACAAAGCTGTTACTTTTAATTATTAAAAATTAGCGCTATAGTCCAGGAGGTATCGTCGCCCCCGTTAGTGAAATTAATCCGATTCGATTTTTTTGCGCAAACTTACTCAAAAAGAGGTCCTTGTAACATATCCACAGGGTGCCGGACGGTGCCGTGGTCGAAAAATTGTTTTCCACCTACCTCTACCGAAAGTATACTCTTCCGGACCTGATTGTAGGCAGCATTGTACTTTTCCTCCCTAGGGAGGAAAAGTGAAAGTGTCGTCATGGTATTTCATTCATGAAATATAACTTATTGACGCCCTGTACAATATCTATTTTTTATTACGTAAGTATATATACACTTTAACGTTTATTTATAAAACACCCTGTATTTTGCAGGATGGTAAAAAACAGTAAATTGTTATTTTGATTTAACAATGTTTACATTAATAATTTGACTTATATTTGACAGTTGACAGTTATATTGTACGTACTTGTTAGTTTTAGTTCTAATAAATTTTGTTGGTTAGTTACATAAATAAATTAAGTAAAAATGAAAAAATTACTTGTTATTTGAGGAAGGTGGAAAAACCATATGTATAACATGGGAGTAAAGTGCTTTTTCCTCCCTTGAATGATTACTGCCCTCCGCTAGTAAACTTCATTATCGGGAGGAAAAGTAGCACTTTCCTCCCTTGTTATACAAATAGCTATTAAACAATTTTTTTAAACAACTTCACAAAAATAATTTTTTCACTTCGAACAAATTTTTTTTAGATAATTTGGGACATTCTGGGCAAAAAAGGTCTGTTGTGATTTTTTTTCTAAAATTGATTGTTGTCGAGTTATACGCGATTTAAAATTTGAAAAATGCGAAAATGGCCATATAACTCGACAAACATCAATTTTAGAGAAAAATCACAGCAGACCTTTTTTGTTCAGAATAACCCAAATTATCTAAAAAAAATCGTTCGCAATGAAAAAATTATTTTTGTGAATTTGTTTAAAGAAAATTGTTTAAACAATATTTTCGACCACGGCACCGCCCGGCACTCTGTTGATGTATTATAAGGACCTCTTTTTGAGTAAGTTTGTGCAAAAAAATCGAATCGAAATAGTTTCGCTAACCGGGGCGACGATACAGTTGAACTATAGCGCTAATTGTTAATAATTAAAAATGGCAGCTTTGTCATAAAATAATGACAAAAATCTCTTCAGGACCTTGAAGAAGGGGTTTGAAACTTGATTTGGCCACTTTTTGAATTTCATAATAATAATTTTTAATCGAGTTATTAAGCATTGAAAAGGGCCATTTTTGCATTTTTCAAATTTTTAATCGCATAACTCGACAACAATCAATTTTACAGACGAACAAGAGATCTTTTTTGTTCAGAATAACCCAAATTATCTAAAAAAATATTTTTCGAAATAAAAAAATTATTTTTGTGAATTTGTTTAAAAAAAATTGTTTAAACAATTTTTCGACCACGGCACCGCCCGGCACCCTGTGGATATGTTATAAGGACCTCTCTTTGAGTAGGTTTGTCCAAAAAAATCGAATCGGAATAATTTCGCTAGCGGGGGCGACGATACTGTCCGGTCCTTGACAAATTCAATACAAAAAAAACTGGCACTCGGGACAAAAGTGAGAATAAATTGTCACATTATGAATTAAACTTTATGAAAAAAAGAATGTGTGTGTACTTTGTACGCACGTAAGAAGTTATACTTCTATTATAATATAATTTCAACGAAATAAATATACCTACTTAACAGTTACAATACAAAAAATTAACAATAATTACCAAAAATGAACCAAAACTTAACAATGCCAAATATTAAAAAAAAGAAAAAAATATAAATCGTCTGGGATTTGAACCCACAATCTCGCGATTTTTTTATCTCTGGTCCAATGCTCTACCAACAAGGCCATCAAGCCGCATGCTAGTTACCTTTCAGATATACATAATTATACATCACGGTGACAAGTGAAATATAAAAATAGATGTTTTATTATTTTACGCCCAAGGAAGACAAAAAAATCTTTTAAACCACCTTTTTCAAATTGCGCAAGTTGTATTATTAATATTAATGTTAATAAATCAATAAATGAAATATAAATATTTTGACGTTTCACAATTTGACAATTCACTTTTAACTGCAGTGCCTTAAAAATTTTAAAGCACTAGTGCCTTAAAGTAGCATTTTTAACGCTCCTATGGAGTCCTAAAAATTGCATTTTTAACACGTTTGTAGAAAAATATATTTAAAAACACTAATATATTCTTTCCACACCTTTTCTGGACTGATACATACATAAATTAAAACATTTTGAAGTATAACTTCAAAAATATAATATGAAAACTATTTACAAAAGCAATATAACTATTAACTAACCTTTGTTGTTTCTCTTCCCACAAATATTAAAACGCAATAACCATACATAACCAAACCGTCAACCGTCCAAACCACAGCTGAGCTACAGCTGCCATATTGGATAATTTTTGACATGTCATTTGAACGTCCAATCAGAACAAAGTTATAATGCGCATGCGCCGGGATCGTAGGTTTTAACATATAAAAATTCACCTTCATATCGCGCGTAAAGAAGTATAACTTCAAAAATAACAAACTTTCATAAACCATGTGCTCCGTAAGTACAACGTGTTATGGTATGTTTAACAGTAAATGGTTGAGTTCAATTAGTTACCACTATAAACATCCTGGATTAACCGATAATAGTATAAAAGCCCGGTTTCAGGTAAAATTTATTTCAGGCTTTATTATGGGAGTACCGTCTAGTCAGTGTTAATTGCAAAAGACCAACTCTGTCTACCTCGGTGGCTTATCGCTCCGGGTGGGTCTTAACAATGGGCCAGGTCAGATAAATTTAATAATATTTACGACCGCACTAATTGAATTCAACCATTTACTGCTGAACAAACCATACTATTGATTGAGAGTATGCTCATGAAAGTATGATTGAAAGTGTACCTCACTCGGGTACACACTTTGTCCCTCCTCCAACCGTTGTATAACTTCGGTCTGACTTATTGGGACCGTGCAAGTTCGGAAAAGTGATACCTGGTTTCTTCGCTCTGCATTTTTATTCGCACTTTTAATTATATTGGCCAATCGTATGGTCCTGGTTGCTGGATAATTGTCAAGGCCATAGTCCAAAAAAATAAGAAGAAAAAATAAGATTCAGGTTATGTTATTAAAACGTAAACAATTGTATGTAGTAAATAAAATTAGTTATTAAAATGCAGTAATGCAAGCAAAATACAATTAATTACATTTACCTTTATATAATAATTGCATGTCATATCAATATTGTAGAGCAATATATAATTTTTCTTCTTCATTGACGTCAATTTGAAAATTTCAATTGACAATGAAATATTTAAGAAAGTTACAATATTTCTCCGCTATTGGCTCCGTGCGTCTCCCCTCTACTTACAGTCACGTGAAACGCTGTCAGATTTTGTAAGGACGTTTTAACATTGAGTCTTATGGGATTATTTTGTTAAACTTGAATATTTTATTTTGTAGTGATAATCACCGAATACAATTGTTAGAACTCATTAGTTATTAATTTATACTGTAATTTATAGTGCAACAAAATATTTTCTTTTTCGTTAATAAATATTTATTGACATAAACTGCGATAGTGAGGTTATGTATACAAAATCATACTGATAATCAATATTGGAAAGTGAAGAATTTATATCAGATTAAGTGCGTTTTTATTTTCTGTTTATATTAATACATAATATCATCATAGCGTGACACGGCATTTTTTTAAATGTCTCATTTAAACATACACAAAGCGTCCTTATAAAATTTCAAAAAACCGCCACCATGAGCAGATCGGTCGATTTTACTGTGACACTTTGTTAACGCTCGGAGCGAATTCTCGCACGATCGTTTCTCGTATCGCCTCCAAGTACTTGCACACCGCGAATACGCAATTCAACCTATAGTATATAAATTACTAATATCTCGCCGTGGCGATGACGGTCGCGAGTTCTATGCTTTTTCCCAATCCAAAAAAGTCTATACCTAGGGGAAAGGCGGGAAAATGGGGTACTTAAGGTTTAAATCGGGATTTAAAAAAATCTGTAACTTTTAAGGTCTTAAAATAAGACAAATATCATTGTTATAGTAATAACTATCTATTAATATAATTTAAATTTAAAAAAAGTCAAGTTTTTTTTATTATATGAAAAAACAGAAACTAATGTAAATTGCCCCATTATGCCCGTCGTATAGGGTAAAATGGGGTACCAAATTGAAACCAAGAAAAGCCTATTGACAAAATTCGCATACAAGTGCTACTCCATCATCCTCATCTTCTACACCTGCAGATGAATTTTTAGCCCATTTAAGGCAACTGGATCAGCTTATCCATCCTTCTGTGGAACTTGAATAAAAGTTTCCGCAGAACCAGTCAGTGTTACTATCTTCGCCTTCTGAATCTGACTCTACTTTTTTAGTTTTATTCAATTGCGATTTCTTACTCGTCTGTGATTTGGTTTGATCATCGGCTATCTTACTTGGTATGGTAAAAGGATAAAGGCTAGCAATAGGTATGGTAAAAAGGGTACCCCATTTTACCCTACTTATTGGTACCCCCATTTTGCCCAAAGAGCAGATTTTGAGATTATGACCTGCTTAAATTATTACAAGTTTTTATTTTTTAACATAATGACAAACGAATACTCTAGAACACATTCACTGTTAGTGTGTTAGTTGGAAGTAAATGATATTAAATAATAAATTGTTTTAGTAATACTAACAATGGATTATTTTTCGGCCGATATTATAACTTGGTTAACTAAAAACGCACATGTACTCTTCACAACAATCGACTAACAAATTATATCTGCTTTATGACAGAAGGCGTAAACAGGCGTCTATAGATAATATAATTTCATTAACGTCGTAAAGATGGAGCGAGTGATATTGAAAAAAAAGGGGTACCCCGTTTTAGGCAGCTACCCCGTTTTGCCCGCCTTTCCCCTATATTATAATATACCTACTTGATTTTTCCTTTATCTGTACTGAAAAGTAGGCAACACAACGTTCATCCTTCAAATGTAAAATCATTTATGTAAAAATGTAAATCTTTATGAAGAACTCCTTCGCTATAACGGTTTAATAAGAAAAATGCATAAGTCCAAAATATTCAATTTTAAAGGTTCCATTTCAAATCACTCAATTTTGGAGCAAAAAAAATTTTGGACCTCCGATTTATCTGGAAATTGGTATATAGCTTCTGCGGGACGTAAAAATAAGATATTTAAGGTCAAAAAATCTTCTTCTTTTTTTCTCAAAATGTTATTTTATGCGATTTTACAATGATTTTGTGTTTATTTATACAAATTTGCATTTTCTATCGTAAAGTATCAATGGAAAACATAATATTTTAATAGAAGGGACTCAAAAATGTCATTATATGGCATTATAACAAGTTACTTTGATTCAAAACATGCTTTTGCATGATCAAATTTTATAGTGTAGAAAACGTTAAAATACCGATTTTTACATTTTTCTCCATCCCCAAAATACATCATAATCGATTTGGTTGAAAATTTGCCCACAGATAGACAAAACATAGGACTTTAATTTGAATTATATTACAATACCAAAAAAGTTACATGCAATACCTATTATAGTCAAAAATATAGGCGTCTACTGTAAGTACAATTAACTCGAAAATATCGACCTCACGACAAAAATTGTTAAAAAGAAATTGTAATAATTGTAAATACGATTTATTTGGAACAATTTCAGTTCCTTCCATTTTTGTCGAAAAGTTAAAAATGGCGGAGATATTGAGCAAAACAGGTTCTCCTTTAAAATCAAGATGGCGGCTAACGTAACGGAGGAATTCATTCGTGATTTTAAATTTAGGCTACTATTGACTCCTATAAAGATCAGAAAAATAAAATTTTGGGCAGCTCGGCATTCAAGATCAAATGCTATCCCGACGGGACTAATATATACTTTTGAGTCTGATGTTAGGTACTGCATGTAACTTTTTTGGTATTGTAATATAATTCAAATCCTTCTAACCACTTAAAGTCCTATCTTTTGGCTATCTGTGGGCAAATTTTCAGCCAAATCGATGATGATGTATTTTGGGAATGGAGGAAAATGTAAAAACCGGTATTTTAACGTTTTTTACACTATAAAATTTGATCAAAAACTTGTTTTGATTCAAAATAGCTTGTTATAATGCCATATAATGACATTTTTGAGTCCTTTCTATTAGAATATTATGTTTTTCATTAATACTTTACGACAGAAAATGCAAATTTGTTTAAATAAACACCAAATCACTGTAAAATCGCATAAAATAACATTTTGAGAACAAAAGAAGATTTTTTGACCTTAAATATCTTATTTTTACGTCCCGCAGAAGCTATATACCAATTTTCAGACAAATCGGAGATCCAAAATTTTTTGTCTGAGTGATTTGACATGGAATGTACCTTAGACTTTTGATGGCATCTGTTTTGATTACCCAACACCAACAGCTATGCCTATGTACGCCAGTACGCCTCTGTTTTCTTCTATACCTTATAATTTACTATAATTTATCTTAGATTTTAGTAAAATTATGAAAATGAAATCTGCATAAGTCCGTTAATTTTGACAACCATATGAAATCTGCGCAAGTCCCACAAGCTCGCTCTTGTTAGTGGCCAAAGCAACCTATCGGTGCTTTTCTTATGTTTATACAATAAAAACATAAAAATGTACACGTTAAAATGACACAATAACATATTGTTTGATAATTAAATATATTGATTAAACTAAAAAGGTGAATATAAATTGTTTAGGTTTAGGGAGTTGTGCAATTTTCACATTATATTTAGTTATATGCAAGTTAAGATATGCACAGTTAGTTTTTTGTCTCTCCTGTAAAATTAGGTATTTTGGACTATGCATTTTTCAAATTAAGCCGACATAATCTTTTGAAAAATAAAAAAAAATTGACTCTTGAAATCAGAGATATGTAGTAAAATATTTTGCATGATAGTGAAATTGTCATATAAAAAGATAAGACGTCATCTGTTTCTTATATCCAAGGGATTGCCTCCCTATTTATGTAATTAATTAATGTGTGGTATATATCAAGGATAATAACCAAATAGATGAAAGAATAAATTAAGAAAATATACATATTATGCAGGAGAAACAGCATTTCTGAATATATTTTAGAATATTTTCGAATAACACAAAAATGCTGTTGATACAATTATTATATTTTAATACACCTGTTAATTTAAATATTTGTGCCATCTAGATAAAAACGAGAATAATTTAAAACTTTGTTTATTATCTTTATACACATACAGTCTTAGCATATCACAATAAATCATAAAAATAATCCAAACCTTGACCCAATTCCCATATAGATACTCCAGTATTATACAATCTGCACATTTCTAACCTTTTATTAATAGAATACAATGTTGGGTAGAAAACTATATGCCTTTTACCATCTTTCTCATACTCGAAGAAATGCTCAGCACTCTGTTCGTCATACTGTAACCTACTATCATACATTTCTAGTCTATTGATGTACTGGTTGGCCACAATTGTGTCTCCTCCCTTAACAGTGTAGTCATTTCCATAGAAATTCAGGCCTGTAAGGATCTTCTTGCGTTTATTTTCATCGTTCGTCAAGAACTTGATACAATCGTCTACCCATTGTATTGGAGAGTTCGGCCCTGGTTGTCTATAATTTGAGAAATCGTAAGTCATCAAGGAAAAAGCAGCTACATGGTCATATAAAGCTTCAAAATGCTTGTCTGTGAATATATCATCTTTTCCTGTCTTTGGTGGTACAACTAAAATAGTCTGTAAACCCTCTAATGCCAAACCATCACATATAGCTTTTACGAAATTAACTATGATGTCGAATTTTAACACTGGTCCCAATTGTGTCCAAAATTCAAACACATATCCATCAAATCTGTATTGTTCAGCAGCTTTAACAAGTGCTTTAAGGAACTGCTTCATTTCTTCTTTGCTTGATAACAAGCTTGAGTAGTCACCACTAGTCCACGCTTCGAATAAAACCCTTGGCACTATTTTAAGCTTCCGTTCTCTACCAGCGTTCTTTACAGCAGCTATCCACTCAGTGTCTACATCGTGTGTACCAGTTACCTCATACTTCTCTTTACCTCTGCGTTTAATTTGAAGCCATACTGGACTTATATGCGTAAACTTGTTGCCGAAAATCTTGGCGATATCATAGCCCCTGCTGTTCCATGGGGTGACGTACCCCAACACCATTCCATCCATATTATACTCATCTACTTCTTTAAAGAACATCTTGTGATTAGCAATTATATCTTTAGCTGAAGGATGTTCATCTATCAAATTCTTATTGAAGATAGTGGTGTCTTGAGGCCCCGTCTTCTGCTTTTGTGCCGTTGCCTTAGACTGCTTGTCTTTGTTTTTCGACGACTTCGGTGATAAAGTACATATCACCAGAGGGGCGACAATTATTAAAATAAGAAAGAATAGTTTGTTTTTCATTTTTAAACTAAACCCGGTTTTTGAATCACAATATTGACATTTTAAGAAAACATACTTTTGTCAGGCGCACGTGGAGCAACGTCACAACAAACTGAAGTGGTCGTGTCTAAACTTCCCACCAGCGGGTTTTTATTATCGATTTAATTTTAAAAACAAAAACATTTAAAAAGTCTATTGTATCAAACTATATAAAAAAATAACTATTTTTGAACAAATAACAAATATGTATGGTTAATGTATTTATTACTAATATAACATTTACAGATACAAGGTCGTCTTTCTTTAGGATTATTTACAAGGACATTATGGTACGGGAGCCCAAGCGGGGATTTTTGCAGTTACTCGAGCGCGTCAGATTAGCATATGGGGAAAAACCTGGTACTCTGCAGATGTACCTCTACCATATATTGGCTCTTAACACAGGGGAGTTCGTTAATAGGGGGGCCCGAAAAAAAAATCTATCCTTAAAAAAAACTCGAAATTGTCAGATTAAGAAACGGTAAGTTAAGTACATGCAAAAGAGTGTATATTTCAAAAATCTGACGATTTGAGCCGGGCGTAAGGAAATGGGTGAGTCCCAAAATTTCACAAGAAAAAAGAGAATAATTCGCGAAATGATTGACAGATCAAAAAACTAAAAAATATGTTCTTAATATTTTTTAAAAATCTATCGAATGATACTAAACACGACTTCCCACGGAGAGGGATGGGGGTAAATTTAATATTTTAAATACGAATCCCACGATATTTCGCGAAATGAACATCAGATCGAAAAACTGTAAAATACACTTATTCAATATTTTTAAAAAATATATCGAATGGCACCAAACACGACCCCCCATATGGACGTGGGGTGGGGGTTATTTTAAAATCTTAAATAGGAGCCCTCATTTTTTATTGCAGATTTGGATTCCGTACGTAAAAATAAGTAACTTTTATTCGAAACATTTTTTCGAATTATGGATAGATGGCGTTATAATCGAAAAAAACGATTGTTGGAAATGGAAAATTAAATTAAAAAATGGCAAGCCCACTAAAATGGAAAACTTTACTTAACTTTTTTTGGTTTTAGGACCGTACTCTTCACAACCCAATAGGTCCCCAAAGCGCTCGAGTGACTGCACATTTAGCATACTTTGCTCCCCTAAATCAACTTCAAATAAAATTTTCATTCTTGTCAATATAAAACTAATTTCAATTAATCCTATTACATAATTAACTAAATTTAATCCACATTTTATCAAAATTGCAGTATCTCGATGTCATCTAAATATCTTACTACCATACAACCTCAATTAGCTTTCGTCTGATGATGCTGATGAAAATCAGCGAAATATAACGTTTTGTTAAACAGAGTACCACTTGGTTTTATTCAGCTGGATACCCAATAATTAACCCCATTTTCATGATTTTCATCATTTCATAGGCCTTCGTGATGGTCTGTTAGATGTGGCAAAACAGTCGAGCAGCACACACATTTTTTTATAAACACACACAGATATTTTTATAGGACCTCTAGCGCTGTTGCCAAATTGCAAAGTAATGGCTGTGTATTACGGGGTATGGTAAGATCAAGCGAATTATTATAATATAAAAGAGAAGAAGAATCAACTGACAATTAACCTAACCTAAGATATGGTTTTCTGTTTTCTTTCATTTCAGAAATATTAGGAATTTAAAAATAAATAAAAATACGATAACTTAATATAAATTTCAGATAAAATGGCTGGAAGTCGTTTAGAAAAAATAGGAACAATATATACAAGGTAACAAAACTAATTGTGGTGTTCTAATTTGTCTGTAATTAACTTATTTGTAGAACAACTGGATTAATTCGTTCAGGAGCCTTAAGGTGGGAGGATCGGCCGATATGGTATGATATTTACGAAGCTTTTCCACCAAAAGAAGAACCTAGATTTGATAAACCAGTTCCAAACATTAAATTGAAGACTATTTTTTATAAAGAAGACAAAATAAGGGCGTATGTTTTTCATTTATCATTTACTAAGTTTATTCATTAATTGTTGATATTTTTCAGCATATTTCATAGAAATAACAAACAGCTGGGCACCACAAACTTATATAACAATAACTACAAGTCCTTGACTCAAAAATTCGTAGATATTTATCAGAACCTGGAAGCTCGCGCAGAAGGTTCTGCTACAGAGGAACAGTTGTATAAGGAAGCCATAGAGGTACTACGAAGGGATAAAGAGGTGAAAAAAGTTGATGAAGAGGAGCCTATTTCCTTAAGTCTTGCTTTTAGGGAGGCTAGATTGGAACAGAACAAAAAACAAGAGAAGTCAAAGTTAGATATAGCTAATATATTTAAAGAGTAGTTTTCTTTCCCTAATGTAGTAGTGTAGGATTTTGTAAATACATTTATTAAACTTAAAACAAGGTTTTTAATTCATATTTTTAAAAGAGATGTGTAAATACCTTTTCCTGAAAATATTTTTCTATAAAAAAGAAGATAAACATAACCAACAAAATGTCAAAATATAATTTTTATAGTTTGGGATAGGGGATATTTAAATTTAAAATATATTTCTGAATGAAAATGCAGGATTCTATTGTAGAAAAGTTCAAACTAGAAGCCCCTGAGAAAGAAGCAATTTTAGCGTTATATCCATATTTAGAAATTTGTGAAATAAAAAAATATTACAATGTGAACTATTTTTTCAATAAAGAACTGAATAAGATAGTTATAACTGGAAATAAAACAAAAAAGAGCCCGCCTTCCATGTTTGTACCCGTAGCTGTATACGAAAAATTAAATTTCGTAAAGCTACAGTCTTTTATAGGAACTTGGACAGGGTTAGTGTATGTAGCCATTGTACATCCAGACTCGACTTGTGTATATTACCAAATAGCTAATGGATTAGTGGAGCCAAAGCCAGGTGATCCGTCCTCAAAACGCAGAATGGAAAGGATAAAAAGAAAAGTCAATAGGGAATTAAGAACACATTGTTCATTGAATGAAGAAAGCGTGCAAGATCCAGACTTCTTTAAGATAGAAATAAGTGATGGAGACTCGGATAGTAGTGAATAGATTTTTATAAACTTTGGATTAAAAATGTAAATAATGAATTTTTCTATTAAAATAGTAAAAACGTCATCTGCGACTAATTGTTTTTGTGTTGCGTCGTTACTGGACACCCTTAGCTGGCAGTTGAGCCTAATCAGCATACCATATAGGGCTTTCCATTCACAGTCATTTGTTTCGAGTTTCCGTCATATGTCGTGTAATCCGTGTATATTATTATTATACAACATAATGACAGAAGCTTGAAACAAATGACAATCAATGAAAAGCCCTATTGATTCCTGTCAGTTCTAATGATAAGAATGACAAAATATTAAAAACACATGTAAAACAGTTTTGTTATTTATTTAAAACAATCAATAACATTCTATAAAATATATACACCAAATATTTATAACATCAAAGTTATATACAAACAATTTTTGTTCAATTTGTACATTACACAACTTTGTCCACAAAAGTAGCTAAAGGATATTGTAATTTTTTTATGACATTATTCTAAATGATAAGAACATCATATCAAGTACTGACCTACAATAAATTAGGTTAGAATTGAATAAAAACAAATAAATGGCCAATGCCAATTGTCAAAATGGACTAAAAACACTAAATTAGTATAAACTAGTTTTTCTTCCCATTTATTTTACTTATTTTGTTTCTAGCTACATTATCGAAAAATAACAAGCCAGCTGCTCGTTCTATACTCTCTGGGGGAACCTAAAATAGACAGTTTTTAATTACAGTAGAACCCCTCTAATCCGCCCTCGGATGGTCCGACGCTCCGGGTAATCCGACCTGCCTGCATGCCCCAGCAAATTCCTTCAATGCCTGCTCGCAATTCTTTCAGTGTTATTTCGAACCTTGTGGTGTGTACATATGTTTTCAAAATGTCCGCGAAACGTAAACACATTACTCTTTCGTTAAGTGAAAAACTTGCAGTGCTTCAAAGGCTGGATAAAGGTGAATCACTACAAAAAATTTCCAAGGAACTGAACGTAGGCGTGACAACAATTAAGGATTGGAGAAAAAATCGGAAAGACATTGAATCACATGCAATGACGATAGATGGAGAAAACGCTCTTAAGAATCGAAAAACATTGAAAAAGCCTAAACTTGAACTGCTTGATAGTGCATTATGGATGTGGTTCAGCCAAGAAAGAAGGAAGGGAACTCCGATATCTTGCCCAATCATAAAAGAAAAGGCAATAATTTTGCACAAAAAACTAGAAGTCGGAAGTGAGTTTAAAGCTAGTGAAGGCTGGATTGATCGCTGGAAAACCCGTCATGGTATCCGGTTTATCTCAATTTGTGGTGAAAAATTATCTGCTGATGCTGAGGCGGCTAACGAGTTTTCGGTGAAGTTTCAAGAAATCGTAAAAGAAAATGAACTGTTACCTTGCCAAGTCTATAACATAGACGAGACAGGCCTAAATTACAAAATGCTTCCCAGTAAAACCTTAAGTGCGCCAAATGAAACCGTAGCGGGAACGAAACTCTTAAAAGATAGGTTAATTGTTGCTCATTGTAGCAATGCCGATGGTACACACAAGCTTTCCCTGTTTGTTATAGGCAAATCTAAGAAGCCCAGTGCTTTCAAAAACATCAATTTATCATCATTGCCGGTTTATTACCGCAATCAAAAATCTGCTTGGATGGACTGCAATCTTTTCAAGTCG
Source organism: Diabrotica virgifera virgifera (assembly GCF_917563875.1). Lineage (NCBI taxonomy): Eukaryota > Metazoa > Arthropoda > Insecta > Coleoptera > Chrysomelidae > Diabrotica > Diabrotica virgifera. The sequence goes on from NC_065450.1 coordinate 209,819,050, forward strand.
TGGTTTTTTGACGAGTTTGTGCCATGTGTTGAGAAGGATTTGAAAAAGAAAAATCTTCCAGTTCGAGCTCTACTGCTATTGGACAATGCACCATCGCATCCCTCTGAGGAGGATTTAGTAAAAGGAGATATAAAATCTATCTTCCTCCCACCAAATGTCACATCACTTATCCAGCCAATGGACCAGGGAGTGATAGAATGTTTTAAGAGGCGTTTTCGCCGAAAATACATAAGTTCTATCTTAGAAAAATCCGAAGAAGGATACGACATTTTTCAAGCCATGAAATCCTTCAACATTAAAGATGCTATCTATACAATGGCTGAGTCATGGGCAAAACTGAATCCTGACACGCTAAGAAAATCTTGGCGTAAGCTTTGGCCAGAAGTTATGACCGAAATTGACCAGATCGAAGATGAGCAAAACGACATGCAGGAAATCGTTAAAAATCTTCAAACCCTGAATAATTCAATCCCTGCTGGTGAAGTTGAAGGGTGGATTGAACAATGCCACAAAAACTGCGAAACCAGTGAAGTGCTGAATGATGACGACATTGTTACGCGGTTTTGGAACATGATGGTGATGAAAACGTGAAACTCAGAATCCGACAGTGATGTTGACGAGTCTCCTGTTCAGATTTCACACACCGATGCCAAGAATTCATTTGAAATCGGCCTTCAGTACATAGAGCAGAATCCAGCATCAACACCGATGGACATCTTGTGGATCAAAAATTGGAGAAACATTGCAGCTAAGTCCAGAATTTCGTCTTGTAAACAGAAATCTATCACTGACTTTTTCCAAGTAGACTACTAATTTTTTCAGTACATATGTACCTTTTTTTTGCAATTAATTTAAGGTGAAACAGTAGCGATCAACAGGTAGCGAAAACGCGTTCCAAGATTGCGACTGTAATTTTGAATATTTTTTCGAGATATTTAGCATACATATTCGTAATATAATAAAGAATGGCGGTACAGAACCTAATTTGAAAAATATATTAATATGTGGAAATTACTCTGTAATTAAATACAATATTAAAAAAACGAGCCTGTACCGCCATTAAGAAGAACAAAAAATACACTTCCTTCAAATAAACTTTTTTATCCAATGCCTAGATTTTGTGTCATTTTGGAACTACTAATGAAATAAAAAATTTTAGTAGTAGTAAAATGACACAAAATCTAGGCATCGGATAAAAAAGTTTATTTGAAAAAAGTGTATTTTTTTGTTCTTCATAATGGCGGTACACGCTCGTTTTTTTAATATTGTATTTAATTACAGAGTAATTTCCACATATTAATATATTTTTCAAATTGGGCTCTGTACCGCCATTCTTTATTATATTACGAATACGTGTGCCTAATATCTCGAAAAAATATTCAAAATCACAGCCGCAATCTTGGACCGCGTTTTTGCTACCTGTTCATCGCTACTGTTTCCTCTTAATAAATACATAACAAAGAATTCTGGCATTTTAATGCAATATAATTATGTACATATGTATGGTTATTATATCACTGAAGAGAATAATACAGGCTTTTTTTCTTGTACAGACGTATTTGATAACTTTCTCTGATAATCCGATCTTTTTTGCGTTCCGACCATACTCCTAGTCCCGAGGGTGACGGATCAGAGGGGTTCTACTGTATATACATTAATAATTCTATAAAAATTATCAAGAAACAGTTTTATACATTTAATAATATAGTTTGTTGTTGTTTGTTTGGGTTTATATGACTGCGGACACTAAATCCATTCGCCAATTTTACTATTTTTTATTTTATTAGTCATTTTTTCGTATCTTATCCTAAAACTAATACTAATATAATAAACAATTCTACTAATAAATAATTATTTTTGTATTTTTTTTTAATAATTTTTTATATATATATATTTTTATTAATTTTTTTCCAAATGATGTTCTCAGAGTTCCACAGCAAAAACTGCAACATTCTTCTTTAGCCCTCTACTTCATTCGAAAGCTATTTTACTATGGACTGTCCAAGTTCGTCATTCATTTTTATCTACATATTTTTTTTATATTTTTTTAATTATTATATTTTTTTTCTATTTTTTTTTTTATATATCTTTTTTTATATTTTTTCTTTCTTTTTTTTTATTATTTTTTTATTTTTTTTTTTTTTTTTTATTTTTTTAATAATATAGTTAAATTGTTTGAAAATTATTGCTAAAACAATTTGTATAGGTATAACATATACCTATAGGGTAGGTGGGGGTAAAAGTCCGCACTTTGTATATATGCAATATTTGACACACTTTTTATTGCAGTATACATAATATATTTGTCAGGGCATTAGGATAACTAATGCCCTTAGCTATAAATATAAAACGAATGCTAAATAGCTGTAAGAAAAAAAACTATAGCGCAAAGTACATAATTTCATAAAAATAAAAATTAACAACGTATCAAATAGAAATCCTTTATTTTGTCAAAAAACATGATCTAAAAACTTATAACATATAAACAAGTGGATATATGACCTAAATGCAAAAAGATAAAAAATAAAAGAAATTTTTGAAAGCTGGAACACTTTTTAGGTTACATCTAGTGCAACATTAAATCGGTTGAAAAGCTCACAAAGTCCTTAAATCTAGCAGAACTGCCTAGCAATGGCTTGGAAAGTTTCCTTATAATGTCTGTCTTGTTAACAAAAAACTCTTCGTCAGTTTCTGAAAAACGCATTGTATTTGGTGCCCTTCTATAATAAACACCATTGTAACCATCATCTATCATTACAGTAATTCTCATAACGTACCTTCGAAATGAGTCCTTGGTTTTTCCGTAAACTTTTACTACAGCAAACTCTCCTGGACTTAATTCGGATAATTCGTTTTCAGCATCACTTTCAGAAAAACTTAAATTGCTGCTACTATCATGAAGTGACATTTGCGCCTCCGAGTCAGAAGAATAGTCATATTCCTTTTTATTTAGTATATTTTGTTTTTCTTCAAATACTTTTCTTACTGTATTTTTATTTATCTTGATGCTTTCCTTCCTTTTTTTCTCGTTAATTTTGTATTTCTTTTCCAGCTCTGAGATTTCCATTTCCTCTTTATGTGGAGTAGATGTCAGAAGTGTAGATTTTAATCCTCTTCTTGTTCGTTTTCTCTTTTTGGTTAGTTTTGGCAACGGAATGATATCTGACGGTAACGTAGTAGACATTTCATCTTTGGAGCTTCCGGGTTTTGATTCCAGGTTACTTGAAATCTATCTGGTAGATTTTCAACATTTCGTTCCTCTGCATCACCACTTGGTTCTTCTGCATCACTATTTGGTTCTTCTGCTTTACTATTTGGTTCTTCTGCTTTACTATTTGGTTCTTCTGCTTTGTCATTTTCCTGACTTTTGTTTTCGTCAAATACAATCATTAATTGTGCATCTTTATTATTTCGGTCAAGATCATCTACTTCTTCTTGCTCTTGTTCAGTTACTGAAGGTAAAAAATCTTCTTCGGTAAAGATATTTTCATCTAAAGCGAAAATACCTGTCATTTTAAATCCATTAACAGCCTTTTCTATAGTAGCAGTTTTCTCATAGGCCTGCTTGAATAATCCAGCGACGTGGTATTCTGAGACTACTTGCCCGGGATTAGATGTGGTCCAATTATCACACAAATCATCATAGTAAGCTTTTAATGGCCTAAAAAAGTTTCTGTCCAGTGGTTGAGTTCGATGGCTGCTATGAGGTGGGAGGCTGAGCAAATGGATGTTATTATTTTTTGCGTAAGTGATGGCCTCTAGAGTGGTATGGGATATGTGGTTATCCAAAATTAATAGCACTGGGCTTTCAGCAGTAGGATTTGTATATTTGCGAAAGTGCTCCAAAAATTGAAGAAACTTAACTGAATTCATGTACCCAGAATCAGTTGCAGCCAAAAAAGAACCAGTTGGAGCGTCCTTTATCAAAAGAGGATTTAGTCTTTTGCGTGCGAAAATAAAGAATGGTGGAACATAGTGTCCTGTTGCACTCATAGAACATGCAGCTGTCACAGTTCTTCCTTGCTCTGCAGCTACATTTTTTGCTACTTCTTTTTTTCCAGTGGGAGCAACATGTTCAGGTAATTTATTTGGTACTGTTTGTAAACCACTCTCATCCATATTATAGATTTTATTCGCAGGAAATTTATATTTCTCCAAGACAGATTTTAAATTTTGAAAATACTGTGTCAATTGATGTTTGTTGAACCCCATGGTCCTAGCTACACTGGTTTTTCGTGGTGTACGTAGTGAAAGGCGGTTTCGTTTCATAAAATTTCTAGTCCAATCTCTACCTGCTAGTTTTGATTGCTTGGAAAATTGATGCTGGATACCATTTCTTTCGGCAAACTGATATGCCAGAAAACGAAGCGATTTTAGGGTAAGACCATAGAAACGTAAGTCTAAAGCTTTACAATGGTCCACTATTTGCTTTTCCTGCTCTGGAGTAAATACACGTCGAAATCTACCCAAGAAATTAACGCTGCTGTCAGATTCATCGTAGCCAAGAGTTCTACCTATTTCTCTTGTTGATAGACCTCTTTCCTTTAAATGTTTAGCCTGCATAAAGACATCCTCTGTAAATGGCCTCATGTTCTCATTTTTTCTCTTGTAGGTCCTAAAACAAAAACGTAATTTATACAAGCTTTTCAAAAAACTTCATGAATTAAGCAAAATTCTAGATAATACACACAAACGTGCTTAACCGAGGCAAAAATCCGCATGCGGATCTTTGCCCCTTCCAGCATGCGGACTTATACCCCAAAACTCACTATTAATTTTAGCTAAACATATTTGGAACAAACTAACCTCAAATTAAGGATTTTGTTCCTAAAAATTATTTACAATAAACAGGCTTACTCAAATTAATTAAAAGACTTTTTAGAAAAATAGTTTAACACATACAATCTTCAAAAGAATGATTAAAAATATTAGATCAGAACACCAAATTCTAAAACTTACCTCATATTTTCGTTAACTACCGCCGCACGAAGCACGTGTATAGTCTGTAACGCTGTTCGAAAGGTACTGGGCCGATCCATGAGTGAATCAAGTTAATATATTGTCTCTGTCATCTAGAAGGCGTGTGCGGATTCTTGCCCCATGCGGACTTTTACCCCCACCTACCCTATATTTTTACCATATTCACTAATGGAATGTGTGGAGTTTATATGAACCCAGAGTAACATATAATGCAATACATGAGATGAGAAGGCTGCATAAATCAATTCTGGGTATTAGTGAAATGAGGTGGACTGGATCTGCCCAAAGATATCGAATTTTTACTGTCTAGTTGATACAAATTTTATTTAAAAAATTGATTACGATGCACATAAATGACATTCAAAATCACTGGTTACTGGTTGGAAAAAGTGTTAATAAACATTTTTGTTCAAGAGTATCTCAGCTACATTTCTTGTTTGAAACATTTTTTTTTCTCTTAAAGATTCTTCGTAAATCATTGTTTATTGTTCCCCCTCCCGTTCGATGGCGGGTTTATGGGGAAGACCGGTGGTAGGAATGGTAAACTTTTTTGGGATTCCAAAATTGACATTCTCAGTAAAATTTAACTTGTTCGTATGATTTTGAGAGATCAAACCTCTGAGGACTGGACTAATAAACTTACTTGAAAACTGGTCAAAGGAACATTATCATCTATAACCTGATTGGGCATTACATAAGTCTCCATTTCCAGCTTTCCTTCTGCTGTTTCTCCTACAATGACTTTAAAGAAATGAGTAGGAACTGCTACATGGTTTGCTCCTATTACTTCAAATCTTACATAGTTTTTTCCATCACTTTCTTTCCTAAAAACAAAAATTAGTGATATTTTGATCAAAATCATTGTAAAATAATTAGGGAAGCAGGGATTCAACAGTTTAGAATTTTACATTGAGTTTCCTATGGTCCGTTTTCCAATTCACCACCCGGTATATACCTACCAATCATAATCTACATGCTTTTATAAGTTCCCATATTAATATATAGTCCTGTCGCCAGGCGGGGTGCCTCCTTAATTCAGATGGACTTACCCAAGTTTTTTTTATGTATTTTGACCCGTAGAACACGAATTTTTTGGGTAACAGTCGATCCGGATGTCGATAAGATTGTTATAAACAAAGAACTTGAGGAATCATATAACAGCGATTCTTCGCAAAACAAAACATTTTTTTGTATTTTTTGGGTCATTCTAAGCAAAAAATGATTTTACAAGTTTTTTCGTAGGATGCATAGTTTTCGACATAAACGCGGTTGAACTTTCAAAAAATCGAAAAAGTGCAATTTTTGAACCCGAATAACTTTTGATTAAAAAATAAAATAGCAATTCTGCTTACTGCATTTGAAAGTTCAGGTCAAATTCTATCGGTTTTGATTATTTGCATTGCTAAAAATTAAGTTTTTATTTGTTAAACAAAGCCATAAACACAGAGTGTTTCCCGTGCCAAATGCATGCGTTTTAATGTATGGAATCTACGTAGAAATTGTATGTATGCGCGCCTACTCGTTCGATTTCAAATGAGAAATGCATTGAAAACACCATTCAATCACTATGTGTTTATAGCTTTGTTTAACAATAAAAAAATTAATTTTTAGCAATGAAAGTAATCAAAACCGATTCAATCAAAAGTTATTCGGGTTCAAAAATTGCAATTTTTAAATTTTTTGAAAGTTCAACCGCGTTTATGCCGAAAACTATGCATCCTACGAAAAAACTTGTAAAATCATTTTTTGCTTAGAATGACCCAAAAAATACAAAAAAATGTTTTGTTTTGCAAAAAATGTTGTTTATAACAACCTTATCGACATCCGGATCGATTGTTACCCAAAAAATTCGTGTTCTACGGGTCAAAATACATAAAAAAAACTTGGGTAAGTCCATCTGAATTAAGGAGGTCGTTGTACCCCACTGGCGACAGAACTAATAGCACTTTTGATTAATATTTATTAAAAATATTACCCTAATGGATCTTTCTAAAAAGGATTTTTATTCTGTTTAATTAATCGTTTCCATTAATTTAAAAAAATATTTTCAATAATTATCAAAATCCAAAAATGTTGTTTGATGAATTAAAACCTTTAAAGTTTATGCTGGACTTCTATTTTATTCTCTAAAATTGGATTTTCTTTTCAATCTATGTTGGGCCAACTGCTATGGGAAGGGGCACATACGTATATTGATATGTATAATAGTAATGTTAAAATCGTTACCTTGGCAAATATAGTGGTCCTGTACAGCAATACACATTTGCATATATCCTGGTCAATTTTCTTACATGCTTCTCCAACCGGTTCCACGAATCTCTGTTAAAACCCTTACCTACTTGTGGAGCCATGTTAGACAAAAAGAAAGTTTGTTCTACCTGCTTCTGACTACACTTATGATTACCAGCAGCAGCTAAATGTCCTCTATCAAAACCAGACTTTTTGTAATCAGTATTTTCGGACCTATTAACATAAATTCCATTAGCCATTAGGTATATGAACATTAAAGTAAACAAAGGGGTGAAACAAGGTGACTCACATATCCCAACACTGTTTAACCTGATATTGGAAGCAATAATAAGAGGGACAAATTTTGCAAACAAAAACATTATTACAGATCAACTTCAAGTAATAGCATATCGATACCTAAACTCCAAAACCTCTCAACTGAAAATCTTCAATTGTATTTTATGGACAAAAAACTATTTATAGCAGTAAATTGACAAAGAAAATCTATATCTTTTTTGTTTTATTAAGGTCTTAACTTAATGCAGAATGCATTAAAAAAAGGTTGCAGGAGTTGTGTTACATAAAAAAAAAGACCAAAATATGAAAAATGAACAAAAACAGTTGGGAGGTTTTGGAGTTTAGGTATCGATATGCAGATGACCAAGTAATCAAAGCAAAGACGAATATGACATATGACACTTAAGAGCAATTGATATATTACAGGGGTGGCCAAACTGCGGCTCGCGAACCACATGCGGCTCTTTGAAGGATTACTTGTGGCTCTCGATTGTACCCAAGTTATTTTTCAATTTTGTATTAGATGTGATTTAAAAAAAATTTTATCGTTCCATAATATGTGTTTCAAAATGTCTTTTAATTTACTGACAACAAACATGAAAGACTTTGTAACAAATTCCATTTCCATCCAAGATAAGAATGATATATGACACATCGAAAACTGCGCTAACGAACATTACACAAGAGTGGCACAATGTAAAAGTCAGTAATCAACCGAATCTAGACCGATTTTTGTATAACTCTTGCTACAGATGTAATTTGTATTAGGTACACATTTTGCATTTAAGTCATTTTACTAGAAAAAAATTTTTACCCTATTATACTAGAAAAACTTAACGAGTAGGTATATAAAAAAGCTGGAAGGAATATTGACCGAACTCCAAAATAGATTTGAAGACTTAAAATATGTTAAATCGTCTCTTCATTTTTTTTCCGAATTCATTTGAAATTAACATAGTTCATAAGGTGAATTTTTTATTATTACCAATATATGACCCAATCAACATCTGGAGGATTAAAATTAATAGAGACGCAAGAAGATCAAGCTCGAAAATAAAACTATAAGTCGACGCCGAATACCGAATTATGGAAATTTGTACCAGAATCCAAGAAGGTACCCTAAAAAAGAATGCTTGTCGAATTATTTCCATATTAGGAACAACGTACTTGTGTGGACCATTTTATTCCATTTTATAATTCGTGAAATCCTAACACCGATCAATATTACCTAACCAGCATCTACATCAAGTCACATATTAATCACCAAATTCTAAAGAATTATCAAAAGAAGGAAAACAAAAATGTAATTAAGTTTAAATATCTCGTAATTGTATTTCGGTTTTCAGTAAATAAAAGTTCTGTTAAAAAAATTGTAAATACCTTCTATACATAGATACTTTTTGAATAAGTATTTTATTGCGGCTCGCAAAAAACTTCAACTTGTGAAAAGTGGCTCGGACTATTAAGAAGCTTGGCCACCCCTGATATATTAGATAAGGAAGCAAAGAGAATAGAGCTAGAGATAAACCAGCACAAAACAAAATACATGACGATATTTCGAAGGACAAAACTCAAAAATACCTAATAGAACCATAAACTCAAAACTGTATCCATCTTTAGCTACTTGAAAGAAAAAAAACATGGAATGAATAAAAATCTGCTTAGAAGTAAGAGAACAAAGATGAACCTATATGAGGCCTTAATGAGACCTGTTGTTACATATGGGATGGAAACCACAGCGATTAACAAGAAAGAGGAAGATAGCATTCTGAAATTTGAAAGAAAAGTTATGAGAATGATACTGGGCTACAACGTTATTAAGAGAGGGAGAAAGAAGAATGAAAACAAATGCCGAAATTGAAAAAGAATTAAAGGGAGAAAATTTAGTCAGATACATAAAATCTCTTTGCTTAGAATGGATAGGACATATCGTCGCCTTAGTACTATAACTTGATAACTCCAAAATTGACGTTTTTGAGATAACTATAGTATTTTTACTACAAAAGCGATATTACGTAGGTCAAAATTTTTGACGTAAGAGAACTGTCAAAACATTAGAATGTGACTTTTCATTATTGCCATGTTTATAATAAAAGAGAACTGTCAAAACATTAGAATTATTAGAACATTAGAATGTGACTTTTCATTATTGCCATGTTTATAATAAACATGGCAATAATGAAAAGTCACATTCTAATGTTTTGACAGTTCTCTTACATCAAAAATTTTGACCTACGTAATATCGCTTTTGTAGTAAAAATACTATAGTTCACAAGATGTATTTTATCTGTCTCCATATTGTGTAAAAACTTGATAACTCGCTCCAAACGGGTTAAGTATTTATTTATGATTGACGAAAGTTGATAAAACTCAAATTCCCCTAAGATCAGTGCTAAAACTTGACAAGATAAGTTATCAAGCTATTGTTTAATCGAAATAATCGTGAATACGACATATACTGAATGCTACAACTAGCTAACTCTAGTTATCTAGTTGTAGCACGTGTTTTTCTGAAACCATTGAGCTTACCACATAATTGCTATCTGTTTATTTGGTTCATGTTAATGCAAAAATTCGAGAATTGAGCAGATCTGGCAACCCCCATGGTAGAGGGCTAATTTTCACCAAAATAATGCTTAAAATATTAGTTTTGTTAAAAAGTTCACTTAGATGCAACTTGGCATGACATGCAACATTACCAAATGTTAACATTACGGTAGTGCTAAAAGTTGATAACTTTAATTTTTCATGTTATTTTCCATATTGGAAAACAAATTTGCACCGTATTCCTAAATAGATCAGAAGCCAAAAAGTTAAGGAAGAGTATTTTAGAGTTGCAGAGTGAATTCCATATTTACCAACATCATGGTAGCAGCACAAATATCTTGAAAACCTTTAAACCCGTTTATCTCAGAACTACTAATTTCGAGTTATCAAGTTATAGTATTAAGGCGACGATATACAGAGAAGCCCACACTCAGATATGCTGAGAAGGATAACTGACTGGACACCACTATAGCCTTGTTGTAGAGAAAGGCCTGGATGATGTAGAAGATATAAAAACAATTAATGTTAAAGACTGAAAAGTTCAGGCAAGGACAGGAAGAAACAGAAAAGAGTCACTAACTACAACAGCAAGCTATAAATGACATAGAAGTAATCCACCTCACCCAAGAATAGGATTTTGAACGCCATGGCTTAGCTATAATCTCTAGGGATTGTAATGCTTAACGAATGAATGATATGAACAAGAAGTGTTTATATTTGTATGATTACCTGAAGAATTTGTGTATACTATCGTCAACTTTAAACTCACACTTCGATCTATCGACTTGATCATTAGGTTGAATAGATTCCTTCGTAATATGTTCGAAAACCCAGTGTGCCACTCTATTTCTACGATCGTAACTCAATACATAGTTTTCAAAGGATCTTATTTGATCCAAACTCGGAAATCCATACTTCATGATCTCAGAAACCCTACTTAATTTCTTCTGAGGTTCTGCAATATCTGGTACTGGCACAGGGGTAAAAGGAGTTGCGGCTGATACAGTGCCAAAAATCGGGAGACCAGGAACATTTTTTACAATAATCGTATTTGGGTCATATATTAATTTATATTTTTCTGTATATATGCCAGCCAAGAAACTTAGCGAACCTACTGTAACGTATTTAAACAACTTTTTATTCATTTTTAGCTGAGATTATGTATTGAAATTTTTGGATTACGATTACGAAAACAAATATAACCTATAAAATTCCTGCCTCGTTGTATTTAATTATTCAGTTCTCTTAAGTTCTCTATATTGAACTCGAATCTTAATTTTTGTTTTAATTTAATTCTTAAACTTTAATTTGCTGATTTTCAATAAATCATTATATTTTTCCAAAAACTACAAATTAATTTTGACCAGAGAAACAAGTTAAATGTATATGATGGACATGGAGTATTAATTTAATTTACATAGTGTAAACAACAATAAAGGTGTTGATAAAAAATGAGTTGAGCAGTTGAGTTGAAGTTGAAAATACAAAGTCCAGTAGTAATTAAAAAATGTCTCTCGCAGGTCGATTAGCATTTGTAACAGGTAATTGTAGCCAACTTACTAATTATTTTTAACATTAATTTGTTTACTAATGTGGACTAGATCGTAAATTTGAAATTTATCATCATCATCTGTGACCCCTGATGAGCCCATCAAGGGTCATGGTCGCCTCTTTGGGCTCTAAAGTTTTACATGGGCCAGCCACACACACAACTCTTCAAAAGGTCCAACGTTTTAGTGAAATAATTACTTCCTAGATTATCTTCTTTGAAATCATTTCAGGGTCATGTATATTTTACTTCCTGGACTATAGTTGACCATGGTTTTTTTCCCATTCTCGTATTTCTAGTTCTCTTAAATCCTGGTTAATACACCATCAATCCATCTCTTTCTGGTCCTACATCTTGGTCTCTTCCCGTTTAATTCTTTTCTAAGCACTGTTTTTGTATTTCATCCATCCTTTCTATGGGTCCGATCCAACCCAGTTGTTTATTTATTTATTTATACTGCACATTTACAGCAACGATGCCAATTATAAACACACAGTTGGTCAATACAAAGAAATAAGAACATACAATTTATACAATACAATAAAATAAATACACTTTAAAATAATAAATAAGGGTATCACAGTTTATGTAACATAGTACTCTTTTTCATATTATATAGGTCAAGGTCTTCACTCACAATAAAATCGTTCATTGCCATTAAGCAGTTTGCCATGGGGGAGTTTGCGTATTCTGGAGTTATTTTAAATAAAGTGTGTCTACATTTAAGTCTTTGGTCTGGTACATTAAAATATATAAATGAAAGAATCGTAGGAGACTCTATGATCTGATAAACTATATTAAATATGAAAATGATTTGGGCATTTCTACGTCTTTCACTCAATAACACAGTGTCACAGTGTTTACTTCATACTTCTTTTGTGATAGTCTATTAAATATTCTATTCATTTCGTGGTTCATTCTTATGTGCAATTCACCATTCTCCTGTATAGGTCCATATATTTTCCTTAAATTTTTTCTTTCCCATCTAAGAAGTTGTTCCTCTTGTTCACGAGTCAAAGTCCATGTTTCTGATGCATACGTTACTAGGGGTCTCATAACTGTTGTGTATATTTTTATCCCAACCCAAAGAGCGATGGGAGGGCCATGCTACGGATTAGTTTGAGAGACAGGATTCGAAATATCCACATTCATGAAAGAACAAAGATTACTGATGTCACAGAACGTATAGCAAAGCTGAAGTGACAATGGGTTGGACATGTTGCCTGAGATAATTCTGAAAAATGGACACAGAGATTAATAAACTGGAGACCAAGAGAGAACAGGCGAGGGGTAGACAGACCGCAGAAATGGGCAGATGATATCAAACAAGTCACGGGCAAGCAGTGGATGAGAATTGCAAAGAGTAGAAATCGATGGAAGCAAATGGAAGAGGCCTATGTCCAGCAGTGGACGAACACAGGTTGAAGAAGAAGATATTTTTATCTTTTAGTTAATAGATACTAATTTTGACTTTATAATATTCTGTAGGCTGTAGAAGCATTTGTTCCCATGTGAAATTCTCAGTGTTACCTCATCACTGATTTGTCATTCTGTAACTTTACTTTACTTTACTTAGTCCTAAGCCTTTCTACCTTTAGGTGTAACTATTGATTATTCTGTAACTATTGATCCTAAATATTTGAAATGGTCTACACTTTTAAATTTGAAATTGAATCAGCGATATCTAAAAGGATAATATTTCATTTTTGCAAAATTTAGTTAATTCAGTTGAGATAGCAGTTTTGTTCACTTGACCAAGCTCTACAGACTTAGTCAAAGAGAGATAACATTCCATCACATTAAGGCCATTGGTACATAATTCGCAAATATTTTACGGCTATCCCTACTTTTTCTGTCTTTACACGGAAAATTACGTGTAGTAAAATTCACACTGGTATGGATATGTAAACATTCACTATAGTTTGTTTTTAAACCAAGAGGAGTGATTTAAATTTACCGCGCTATAATACTTGTTTGTAATTGGTCCAACCGCAGGCAAGTTTACTCCACTGTTATAAAATTTTGACACTAATCACATTTATCAAATTTTGACACTTTTGGCATTTCATAGGTTAAATAAACTATATCGGCGATTTTTTGTGTTTTCTGTGTTATTCCTTTAATTTTTAGTTTTTTAGTCTGCTTTTTTATAAAAAGCAATTGTTTTTAGAACTTTTAGTGACATATAATATAATACTGATGGATTACCGTTGAGAGCCGACATGATCAACCAAAAGAAAAATGTATTTGGTTATTATTCTAGTGACTTTCTTGGGTGTGAATCTGTCTTTTTGGTTTACTCCTCTTGGTTAAAAAATAAACCATAGAATGTCATTCTACTTGACAATGTCATCATTAACTTTAAAGAGATGGATTTTGAATATTCTTGGATAACTGTTATTTGTATAATTGCAAATTATTAAGTCAGTTAATAAATGCGATAATTTTTTCACTATGTGAAACTATTAAGGCCGCATCCCACCATCAAATAATTTGATCAAACTGGTTTGAGCAAACTGAAAGTGACAGTTAGTGACGTCACATCCTGAGTGTTCATTGTGGATAATAATGAAAAATTTTAATTTTAAATAAAGTACAAACAAGTTAGACAACTCAATACAAAAAATTTGATCAAACTAGACTGATAGTGAGAGCACAGATTTTTAGAATTTCAAAAAAAAACTGCAATTGTGACGTCACTTTGACGTACTTCCGGAGTTTGCTCAAACTGTTTGATCAAATTATTTCATGGTGAGACGCGGCCTTTAAGTGGTTGTAATAATTTATATGTACAACAAAAACTAATACTCAATCGAGAAAAGAGGAAAAGTGTTAAAGTAATTTTTTAATAATATATTGTTACTATGGAACGCTTACAATTTCGAACATCTTTAACAACAAAATACTTGGATCACTGACTATATCCTGGTGTATTCTCTGCTTGGATCGTCCATAAATAATAAACAATAAATAACTTTTTATTAAGTTCACGTCTTAAATCAATTATTTATCAAATAATTGATTTAAGTATTATATTATTAAGTATCTATATCAATATTAGTTAATCAACAACTCAAAATATTCCTGATGCCATGTCAAATATTTAATACTGTCACTGGCTTGTCATCATATTCTTTGTGACGCGTTGTATGACAAAGATAGCGAATGTTCGATTTGGAAAATATCACCAGGGACTTGGTATCAATTTTTTTCAAATCCTGAAAAACTAATAAATATTTTTAAAAAATTTAAACGCAGAATGAAAGACTAAATTATTATCGAGGGCCGAAAGGCCCTTAGAATAAATAGTTTCTTTTGAATGAGATATTTGAAATTAAAAATCAGATTATATTTTCTCTTAATTTTTCACCCCTGTAACTTATTAAAATAAACAAATAGAAGTTTTCAGGGACTTTTGGACCTCGGTAACAACGTAATCTTTCATTCTGCGTTTAAATTTTTCAAATATACTTAATAGTTTTCTCAGGATTCGAAAAAAATGAATACCCATTTAAATAGCATTGCAGTCGAAAATACGTACCCATCCCCTTAAATAGCTATTTAGTGTGATACATGTTCTCCAAGTCTGTAGAGTTTGGTCAAGTGAGCCAAACTGCTATCGTAACTAAATTTGGCAAAAAATGGAATATTGCTATTTTAGATCTAGGTAAGCAATTCAATTATTAAAACAAAATATATTTTTCAGGGGCGGGTTCAGGTATAGGTCGAGCAACATGTAAATTATTTTCAAGGGAAGGAGCATCGGTAGTTGTAGCAGATAAAGTTCCTAAAACTGTGGAAGAAACTTTGAATATTATAAACCAGATTGGACAAAATCAACATTTGGGGGTAGAACTAGATGTCAGCAGTTCTGATAGCGTAGGAAATGCATTGAAGAAGACATTGGAGAAATATTCGAAACCTCCCACAGTTATTGTTAATTGCGCAGGTATTACTAGAGATAATTTTCTTCTAAAGATGTCAGAGAAAGACTTTGAGGAAGTTCTGGATATTAATTTGAAGGTAAACATATAAATTATAATTCGTGTCATATTTCTACATCTATTTTGTCTTGTAGGGAACTTTTCTTGTGATGAAAGCCTTCGCCAATTCAATAGTAGAACATGGACTCAAAAATGCTTCCATAGTAAACATTTCCAGCATCGTAGGCAAATATGGAAATATAGGTCAAGCCAATTACACCGCAAGTAAAGCTGGAGTAGAATTGTTATCAAAGACAGCCTCAAAAGAATTTGGCCAGTTCGGTATTAGGGTTAATACAATTTTTCCTGGGATGATTAAAACAAGGATGATTGAGACTGTGCCAGATAAGGTTCAGGATCGTTTTAGAGCAATGATTCCTATGAGTAGATTTGGAGAACCAGAGGGTAAGTTTGTTTTAGAAGAATATTTTAATAAAATATAGTTATTGGAAGAGTTTTGTGCACATATTACCCTTACTGGTTACTGGAAATAATTCATAAATAGTATAGTATAGTAATACATATGATAGTAACGATGAATTGGGGCAAATAATGTTAAGGATGCTCTTTATCTATGGCATGCCTATTGTAACCCCTTCTAAAGTTAATACTAGATATAAGGGAAAGTGGAGGAATGGTGCGCACTTAAGCAGAAATCGGTTCTGTTGTAAATTCTTTAAATCTATCATAACGGCTAGTACGTTACAGTAAGCTCTAATTATTCTACTTTGAATATTTAAAATAGGCTTCAGAGAAATACAAAGTACTAAAGCAAAATATTAAAAAACTAAAAGAAGTGCCTTTGCGCACGATTCCCCATCCATTAGGGTAATCGTGCGGACGGATTGGTAAATGGTGCACACTGAATGTTTTTATAAAATTCTTTAAACATTGTTCTTTTCTGTTTTCCAGCAAATACAACATGTCCCTAGGTGCAGCTGGTTTTCTGGTGGTGGAATGAAACTCAATTTTATATCATATAATTTGTCTTCATCGATAATATCTGACAAAAATGAGTGTCTGTTTCATCAGACTACTCAGGTGTTAGCTCCTTTTGCACTCTCTTCTTGTTTTGTTTGCCTTCAAGTTTTTTTCTGTCTGGCGAGATATCTAGCGATTTTTTAACAAATAATTTTTGAATAATTGCCTTTCTTGCTGCTTTCTGTTCCTCCTTTCTCTTGAGATTCACGTCCCTTAGTCATCTTTTTTCCTTGGCGTTCTCCAATTTTATCTTCATTGGTGAGCTTGTAAGATTTTTCGATTGTTCAAGATTTTCTTTTAATTTCTGGTTTAACTCGTGATAGATCAACAAGAGTGAAATATAATTTTCTCCAGCACTCATGCAATAAACGGCCATGATAGTTCTTCCAGCATCAACAGACAAAGCCTACATATTATGTAATATACCTTTAGGTACATAAACCCGTTCGTCTTTTTCTTGAAGTCAATCTTGAATATCGAAAGCTTTTATCGTTTCCCTTATTTTTTTGCCGTCATTTCTGATTGCATACAGATGATTTTGTAAATCTTCGTTAGTATAATATGTAAGAACCATAGAGTTTTTGTAGTGTAGTTTTGTGGCCTCTGGAAAGGAAAATGGTAACTTTATTATTTAGTACTTCAATGTTTGTGGGGGAAACATGCGCACTCCTGCGCACTATTACCCCCTTTACGCCTTAAATATCAAACGTGGTTACAAACAAAAACTACTAAACCATATAAACCAACAGATACACCAAAATGTACGGAAAACAACATGATTTAAATCAATAGTAAGCTCAAAGCAACTTAATAAAACCTACGAACTTAGCGTCTTAATTTTTGGAGCAGAAAAACTAAAAGAATTCTTGCGATTTTCAATAATCGGATCTCACTTAGTCCACGTGCAGCATTCGACTGAAGATAATGGCGTCAACCGTTCACGAGATCATCCAAAAGGTGTAGGACTTTCTCTCGTTCTTCATCCACAAAATTTGAAATACAATGCAGCGCACGATTACCCGCTGCGCACCATTCCCCCACTTTCCCTTAGATAGATAGATACTCTGACATAAAGAAGTAAAATGGTAATATAAATATTTTCAGCTGTTAATAAAGTCACATAATCAATTTTATTTACTCATTGGAGGTATTATTCTTAAAGAAAATAGTAAAATTTAGATGATATCCATAATTTTTAACAATATTTTTAATATTAAGATTGATGTGCCACAGTCCACTTAAGCAGAACTGAAAAGTTCTATATACAGTGGACTCTCTCTGTAACAAACACGGATATTACGAGGTTTCGCTTATATCGAGGTACGCTAGATGTCCCATGAAATTCATATTGAATTATAACACCTCTATAAGGTCTATAACACCTCTATTGAAATCAAGAATGTTTTTTTACCTGTTTTTAGCGAAGTAATGGCTATAAATAAATGCCTTAACTGTTGGTATGTAGAAATTCCCAACATCTGTGTTTCGAGGCCAGTGGTGTAATAAACACTGTCTGCAATAAACATCTTTCTGTTTATCTATCGACCGATATTGAATACATATTGAAGGAGAATAACAATTTACGATGGTACGAAGTTTCATTGTTCAGGTCGACCATCGACACCTAATAAACTACATAAGAGGCATCAAAACATTTCAATATTATTGATGTCTGATATAACGAGATCCGCTTATAACGAGGTAATTAGTCTGCCATTTCAGTTCTCTTTATAGAGGGAGTCTACTGCAGTAACAAATTATGGAAATGCTAACTCAATACCAACTTTTTGAATTTTCCTGTTCATAAAATCTTTTTTTTCTAGAAATTGCTGAAGTTATAACATTCCTAGCAACAGACAAGAGCTCGTATGTAACAGGAGCATCTATTCATGTTACAGGAGGATTTTAAACAAAAAATTGTAAATATTTATATAATTTTTAATAAAAAAAAACAAAAAAGCATACTATTTTTTCTTTTTTAACCTCTTTGCTTGCCTCCAAGCCTTATAATGAGTTTGTTGTTTTTCTGTGATGATTTCTTTGTATTTCCTCTTATTGTATTTGTTAAATTCAGCATCTGCCAGGAGTTCATCAACTAGTGTCTTCTTCCTCTCCTTCTTTGTTAGACGATTATTATAGTAATCAAGTGGAGAGTCCATAACTTTACCAACCTAAAAAAATAATAAATAGTGAGAAGACAATATTGTAACGTGTTAAATAAAACTAGCGGTTCGAATTTATATAAACTATTTTAGAAGTTTATCGTTCGAAATTATCTTATTAACCCTTTAATCGGCAAGACCGTCTGCAGACGGTCTTTACTCTAATCTAAGTATTTTTTCAATCACAGGTGTGATTGAGCTGAACAACGAAGACGTTTGTAGTCACTGAAAATACGAAACAAACGATACCGGTTTGAACGTTATAGCTTTATTTGATTTACAGCATTTATGTCGAGCTAGTCCTATGATTCAGACGCTGAAATTATTTGTGTTATGGGCAACAACAAAAAATTTTAAAAAAGTACTTTCTGGCTGAGAAATAAACACAAAAATTTACTATAAATATTTACTACTGTATGTAGAGGAAATAAGCAGTGGAGTTGAAATACCACGCATTTAGTGAAGGCTATCCACAGACGGTCTTGTTGCTTAGTGGCAAAATTTTTCTCCTCTCGTCTTAGTATATTGCGTGTATTTTTATTCTTCATTTTACCTACTAACCGTGCTGTTTTATTCTTTTATGCAGAAAATGGAGGGTTAACGTGGTTTAGAAGGATGTAAGAGAGCATGAGCAGCAGGAAAAGGATTCGATATGTCTACTCTGAGCAAAGAAGAAGTAATATGGAATCATTAACGAATGAAGATGTCGATGACGTAGACAGTGATCTGGATTACGAGTGTGATGAAATAACACCTGAGGATGATGAGAACTGAATGCATCCGAAACATAGATTCAACTGCCACATTTGTAAAGGCTGTGAACTTATCACTAAATGTCAGTAGTACTTCGTTCAGTTCGACTGATGCTACAGTTCTAATAGCACAAACTTCCACTCCTGAAGCGGTTATTTAGAGGTTAGAGATGAATCTTCATCAACCACAGCAGCAGAAACAGTAGCAGTGACATCAGAAGACACAACCACTGTAGCAAAATGGCTAAAGAGCTGTGTGCTACTTCTGAAAAATGTCCTGTTGGACGACCATCGTCCGTTCCACAGCCATCAGTAGTTCTGCCGTCAGTAGACGAGCTGTTCATTAAGTGGATAGTATAAGATACGACAGATTGAATCATTGGCCTGAATGGGGATCGAAGAAATCGAGCAAACTGTATATAAAATCTGACACTTATTCCTTTTGTACCAAGTACAAACTTCATTTGTGTAACAGGAAAGGTAAAAATTGATTCACATAGTATCAGCCCAAAGCCTGATACCTTTTTGTTTATTTACATGTAACGTTTAATCTCAAAATATTATTTTTGTACTACTAATAAATTATGTTTTCATAAATTTTCCTTCTGAACGACAAGACCGTCTGCAGACGGTCTACCATTTGTTGAGTTGGCGACCAAACCAGACACAATATATCGTCAAGCTGGCCTTAGATTCGTTTTTCCCACGCCCAAATTACCCTAAAACCAAAATTCCTGAAACTTAAAACCTGCTATTGTTATCTTGCCGATTAAAGGGTTAACCAAAACAAATACCAGCGCACTTGTATACAGGGTGTCCAGAAACTCTACCGACAAACGAATACAGGAGATTCCTCAGATAATTTGACCCAATTCACTTAGTCCGAAAACGCTTCCTAAGGGAGCTAGAGCTATTTGAAGATGGCATCTGATAAATAGTTTTTCTTAAATACCTCCGTTTTATCTTCCAGAGATAAATCGATTCCATCCATTGCAAATTTCTAGTACCGGTCATGGCGTCCGTTTTTGGTAGGGCAACGGTTACTTTATCGCATAACTTTTTTAACTTTAACTTTTTAGCATTTTTGACTCTGGATTATTAAATTGTGAGGTATTCTTGTATTAAAAGGTACCCTTGTTTCATATCGTTAGGATAGACCGATTCTAGAAAAATCGATTTGAAAATTTTTCGTTCTTTAAATTTCAAAAAAAAATTTCAGAAAAAAACTATTTAGAAAAACGAAAACTTGTACGTTTAATTATATTCAAGAGGTGAATCGATTTCATTAATTGCGAATTTCAAGTATCAGTCATATGCGTCGGTTTTGGGTAGGTCAACGGTTATTTTATCGCATAACTTTTTTATCTTTAATTTTTAAGCATTTTTGACACTAGATAATTAAATTATGAGGTGTTCTAGTAGTAAAAGTTACTCTTCCTTTAAATTTGTAAAATTTAAATTTAAATCTGTAAACACCGTTTTTTGAAATTTTTATTTTTTTTTTTCAAATTCAAGAGACGAAACATTTTCAAATCGATTTTTCTAGAAAACTGTGTGTCCTACCGGCTTAAATCAAGAGTACCTGTTAGTAGTAGCATACCCCACAATTTAATAATCCAAAGTGAAAAATGCTTAAAATTTAAAGACAAAATAGTTATGCGATAAAATAACCGTTACCTTACCCAAAATGGACGCCTATGACCGGTACTATAAATTCGCAATAGGTGGAATCGATTTATCTCTGGAATAAGCGTTCTGGAGGTACTTAAGAAAAACTAATTACAAGACGCCATTTTCAAACAGCTCTATCTCCCTTAGGAAGCATTTTCGGACTAGGTGAATTTGGTTAAATTGTCTTAAAATTACCTCAGGAATCTCCTGTCTTCGTTTGTCGGTAGAGTTTCTGGACACCCTGTATACACGAATAGGTTATTTAAAAATTATCTGGAATCCTACACCCATCTCTAGTTCATCATGATGGCTAATGGTACTTTTTGGAACACCTCATTTCTATGAATGTCTGCCCCTCGTCTAGTGGAAATTCTTTGAGAATGCTATGTTGAGTTGGAATCATTATAGGGAATACAGTCAAAATTAACTTTTTCGTTACAGTATTTACAAAACTGACTGAACTATAGAAGTGAGCCTTACCTGGAAGTACTTTGGTAATACTTTCAAATCGTTTTTCTTGTAGAAATGTTTGGGGTCTAAAACTGACCTCATTTGTAAAACTTCCAAATCTCTCTTGACTTCGTCAGTTAATTCTGTTGCAGGCAGTCCATACCATTTAGATCCTTTGGTTAGAGACCTTTCTTTCTAAAACAGAATAGTATAGGCACAATCAGAGAAAAATGTGAGATTTATAAATGAATATTGCAATTCACATCCATCTTGTAAAACTATAAGCTCTGCTAAACAACTCCAACTACTACTAAACAAAACATACAGTTTATATGAAAAATATGCACTAAAAATGAATATAAAAAAGACTAAATATATGATAATAACTAAGAAATCAAATATTCAAACAAACATACATTTGGGAAACTCTTTCAGATAAAATATAGATAGATAGAAAAATAGAAAGAGTTGATAAATACAAACACATATCTGGGAACCTAGATTTCAGAAAAGACCGACCAAACAATAGAAATAAGGGCAAGGATAGAAACAGCAA
Source organism: Diabrotica virgifera virgifera (assembly GCF_917563875.1). Classification (NCBI taxonomy): domain Eukaryota; kingdom Metazoa; phylum Arthropoda; class Insecta; order Coleoptera; family Chrysomelidae; genus Diabrotica; species Diabrotica virgifera. Next base: position 209,841,207 of record NC_065450.1, read on the forward strand.
GAAATGCGTTTGTAAAAATGAAAACAATTCTCTGTAATAAAGACCTTAGATTAGAACTGAGAGTAAGAGCTCTGAGAGGCTACATAAGGACTTAAAAGTTGGACATAAATAAGCTAGTCATTTGAAATGTGGTGTTACAGAAGGATGCTTAAAATGGCATGGACAGAAGAAATCGAACATAGAAATAGTGCGAGAAATTGGCAAAGACTATGAAGTTACAATCATGCCTATTCTGTAACTCATTTCGATGATAGAAGTAAGGAAAATCGAATAGAAGTGGCCAAGTCGAATAGAAATAGGCAAAATCGGTATTCCATAACTCCCTCGGAATCTCTACAATCGGAATAGTGAATAGAAATGACTTCGACAACATTTAACCTGCCGAAATTAGATTTCAATAATCAGAATTGTGCTTGACGCAAGCGCATTGTATTTTGTTTTGACATTTATATTTTATATCTACTAAAACTAATTTATTACTACTAATTTACAATTATTTACAGTATTTTTACATTTTGTATCTGCTTAACTTTTTAGTCTGTGGTGTTATTTACTTAGGAAATTGTATATTTAATTTAGTCATGTTGTACAAGTATGCATTGATCCGAACCCCATTTTCTCTGACTCTGGCATCTGAATGCTGAATGTTTGCCAGTCACAGTTCACAGTGTTGCCATATTTTTTTGGTATATTTCTTGTACAATTTCAATCAATGGCATAATGATTGTACAAGACCGTTTAAAATTATAAAGATAGACTTATAGTTTTGATTGATAAATAATATATTATACAAGTTTACTTGTATTTTTATCAATCAACGCTTATAGAAAAGAAAATAATTATAGAAAAGTTATTTATCAGTTATTTTAGCTGGAATCAAATTTTAAGATTGTTTATTATTAGTAATATTTTACATCATACATCTTATATTCATTTATCTTTTTTATTTATCAGTTGATCTTCTTTTTTATAACAATTTTAATTAATGTTGTTCTGAAGCTATTTCCTTGTGGCATTTTTATAATCAACTATTTATAATGGGAAATAAGCCACAATTTTACCAAAAAAAGATTTTATTAACGTTTCAAAGCCCAAATCGGGTTTCGTTGTCAAAATACAAAATACTACTAAAATAAACAAAAATGTTGTTGCTAAGTAAAAAAAATTCTTCTAATAATTTATTTAATCTGACTCATTTATATTGGCAATTCCGAAGTATATTATACATTTTAAAGTAGAAGACTTTAAAATGATATCGTCAATATTTATGCGTTGCGTTCCTGGGACGACTTTACTAAAAGATAGTTCATTCGATTACATGAAATCAATCCCAACTCAAGAATATCCGTCACAAAAACTATCATAGCATGTGATCTGTCTTTAAAAAGACAGAACCAGGAGAAAGAAAACCAGGAAAAAACCTTGTGATACTATCCCGACATCGTAAGTATTTGGTATTACATTTAATTTACTTTCAAAAAACTAGTACCAAATTCTGACTTTAATATGTTTAAATTATAAATAATATTAATAATACATAGATATACAATAAGTAATACTAAAATATAAAATTTGTACTAACTCGATATGTTATTGACTTACTAATCGTGGTATTTTCTTTCTATTGACTTCCTCTTTCAGTATGGGTAACCACATCCTACTGCATTCTATCGAGGAATTTGTTTACACAATTGGTTTCATTTAGCATAATTAGAGCCGCTTCTTTGATTTTTCTCTTCTTACTATCTGATTCTTTCAGGACTATACTTGAATCTCTCCATTGAACTCTATGTTCATTATTATATTAATTTTAATTAACTTTGATTTAAAACTATTTGTCATCTTTTGAGCTTGTTGTGTAGAATATTTTTACACTAATATTTTGTTTACTTTTCAAAACTTTTCTTTTTTGTTATTTGAAAACTATTTTTTAAATGCAACTGTATGTAATGTGATAGTATGAAAAATTGAAGATATGGCAACGGTGTTGTATTTCAAATTTAGAACCCAGTAACAAGCAGGCCACAGAACACTAATTTCACTTGAGAATGCGGGGTTGCCACCCCCTCCTGACCACGTGAAATAGAAGTTGCCAATTTCGATTTACCTTTATTTCGATGTGAGTTACAGAATGCCAATCCAAACATGAAAATGACACGATAGATATCAAACATTCCGATTTCAGGTAATTACGATTCGACTTGGTCATTTCTATTCGATTTGTTAAAAGTTACAGAATAGGGCTGAATATCTGGGACGCATAATGAAGGGACAGCGATATGAAATGCTAAAACTTATAATACAGGGAAAGATAGGAAGAACAAGAGTGTAATAGTTGAAAATTTTAAGGAACTGGTTTAAATGCAATTCTACGGAACTCTATAGAGCAGCAGTAAATATAGTAAAGTGATGATGATATCTAGCCTCCGATAGGGCGATGGCACTTAAAGAAGAAGAAAACTATAAGCCTTGATCTGAACTTACCTTTCTTTGTTCCTTTAATTTTTTCTCCGATACATCCAAAGGCGGTACTACATGCAATTTTTCGAATTCTGGTGTTATAACTGACTTCTTTAAGGCTTTTTTAACTTCATCTCGTTGATTCTTAGTAAGCAGCTTTTTCTGTTTATGGTGAGGTTTACTCCTTAGTGTTCCATCATCATTAAACCCTAAGTCTGCAAGTGTTTGTCTGATAAAAGAATTCTTTTTAATCTTTTTGACCTTCGGTTTTTTTTCTTTGAATGAAATTGGACAATCTTTGAATATTTCATCAAGTAGCTTCTCTACAAAAATGTACTGTAAAAAGGGGAACGGAGCAAAATGAAAATTTTGACATGTCAAAATTTTCAATGTGTTTTAAAAGAAACTTTTTATTTATTCTAAGGGACTTTCGGCCCTCGGTAATAAAGTAGTCTTTCATTCTGCGTTTAAATTTTTCAAAAATACATATACTCAGGATTCGAAAAAAATGAATACATTTAAAACACATTAAAAATTTTGAAATGTGTCAAAATTTTGCATTGTGCTTCATTCCCCTTAAGATAGTTTTTACCTTTTTCTGATTTTTCCTGGGTCGAGTCTGGCACTCCCTCCTTATCGATAACAAAATCTGAAACGTAGATAAATTGAGAACTGAAGCATTTTAAAAACTTAAGCTGCCCACTCACAAAGAAGGAAAAATGCACAATTAAGTCCCTACATGTTTGGAGTAAGGTAAACCCGTACTCTCCAGGCTGACATACATCAGCACTTTTGCTTTCAATCTAGATGTACGGTTAAAGTGAACATGGCGTCAAAAAAGATCTTTTATTAATGGTAGTGACATGTTTTGTATGCTTTATTTTTAATTTGCCATAAACAGGAATAGCTTTTGTAAAGTTCTAGGAGTTCAGTATTAAAATCTCTCAACAGGGTGCTTAGATCACTCATGGTTCTTGATACACTGTTTGTTTTCTGATAAAATGCTGAATAATAGATTTGTTGTAGCGAACAGTCAAACTAGTCAGAAACCATCAGCAAACAGTTGGTCAGTGAGAGAACATAATACAGTCACCAGTGATATCCCCTCTACTCGCACTGGTCCACTATTCGCTGATGGTTTCAAACCGTTTGAAACTGATGGTAGAACAAACCTAATATGCAACATCTAAGGAGCAGTAGTACACCACTGATGGAAAATGAAACATGCAGACTTATGGCCCCTACACTGTCGTTCTTCCCCGTGCGATGATAATTGCATGTGCTAAAAATCAAGATGATCCTGTACCGATGAGTAAATGTACCCCATACCATGCACATTCAAACCTTCGCGGCTTCCTTCTTAGTGAGTGAGCACCTTAACATCAGCTTACCAATATCATCGGCAGATTTCTCAGAATCCGAGGAATCAGCTGATTCCTCTATCTGGTTTGGAATTTCTGTAAAAAATATATAAGTAGTTTTTCGAAAAAAAAAAGAAAGGATAAAGTTACCTTCATTGTTATCTTCAAGCTCACTTAGTTCAGCATCACTTTCGTTATTAAGTTCAGTATCCATATTTTTATAATGAGTAAATTACAAGTATATTAACGTGAACGTGTACTAAACAAAAATAAATAAATATTTTAGGTTAACAGTGGGTTAACAACAAATACTCTCGCTTCTTCTTTTTCAAATTGTCAAATCATTTAGTAAAACAGTGAGGAATAATTATTAATAAAATCAATTATAAATTAATGGAATGAAGCATGAAGAGCTTAGAGCTTCATATATTTAGTTGATTACAACATTGGATTAAAAGTTTTCGTTCCATTTTTTGATCTCATTTTATTTTCTGTTATATGTATAATAGGGAACTTGCACATTTTTTTTATTAGATAATAATGTTCAGTTTTGTTTAAAAATGAGATTTCCAAAATTTCACGCTTCAAAAACTCGTAATAACTTAGAAATACATATTTAAAGTCTTCAGTGGTATAAAATAGTTCAAACGGCACGTGACGTCACATAGTTATGCATTAGTTTTTATTATGGTTATATTTCGCTGTGTCTAGGTATTAATACACGCTAACGTGTACGCAAATAAAAAAGTTACAGTGACGTCATTATTTAGCTTGCGCAGTTACTATAATATATATTTTGGTACATGCTATTTTGATATGTTTAGTGTTTGTTTGATGGAAACATATTTGTTAAGGGACGGGAAGCAGAACTATTCAGATGTTTCAAACTTAATTGTAATAAATCAATGTGTATAATATTTATATATTATATAAAAGTATATATTTAGGTTAGCAAAATAATTATATGTATTTAGTTGACATGACATGTAGGTACAAAATATTGTTAAAATATTTTTTATACATAAGTGAATTATTATAATCAACTATTCTAAATGCAAAATAAGCCACAATTTAACTAAAAAAATATTTTATTAACGTTTAGACGTCCAAATCGGATGTCATTGTCAAAATACAAAAATTAGTCAGACTAAGGCCCGGTCTTTTCACCTCCGAATAAATATTTATTAGGAAGTTTATCCGGAAGATTACATGTAAATCTGTCAAATAAACCTCCGAATAACTTTTATTCGGACGTGAAAAGACCGGGCCTAAATAAATTATTGGAAAAAATTTTTTACTAAGCAACAACATTTTTGTTTAATTTAAAAATATTTGTATTTTGACAACGACATCCGGTTTAGAAGTCGAAACGTTAATAAAATCAATTTTTTAGTTAAATTGTGGCTTAGTTCCCATTTAGAATAGTTGATTACAAAAATGCCACAAGGATAATAGCTTTAAAACAAGTTAATTATTATTGTGAAAGCTTTAGGTCTTCCTTTTATTTTAATCTTTTACGGTAATACTATTTCATTTATAACTAAAAAAATATATATTAATTTATAGTCTCTTATCTTTTGCGTACTGTTTTAAAATGTTCTTAAACTCATTAAAAGAACTAAATAATTGTCCCCACTCCGTAGTTAATTTAAAAACAAACACTAAACAAATAAAAAATAAGAAATCACTGACACTGTAACTTTTTTATTTGCGTACACGTTAGCGTATACCTAGACACAACCTTATATTTAGGTATATTCTTCTTCTCATTCTTTAGTTTATTGGCCTCCACCTACTTGGGTATTTGGCAAGCTCATCGTCGTGGAATAAGTCAAAAATATTTATATTCTAAAGACATTTATCGTATGTCATTGTAATAATAATATATACCAGTTTGTTAAAATTGTAGTTTTATACTGTTTTTGAAGGAAATGAACGAAGGTTTACTAGTGAAAATAAAACCATTTTGTAAAAGTACAAATTTTCTATGAATAGGTCAAACGATCAAAAACACTTGTAACGTCACATAAATGTATTTTCTACTGACGTTTATAACGTCTAATTTAAAATTCTGTTTACTTTATTGGAAAAATGTAAATGTAAAACCAAGTGACGTCACGATGCGTTTTGGACCACCTGTTTGAATTTGAATTTTTAATACCCCCTCATCTATGTTTTTAATCGTCTTTAGGGGCCAAACGAAAGACAAACAAAACTTTTTTATCTTTGATACATGTTTTAAATTATGTTCTGTTGTGATTTATAACATTTTTTTCGAATTTAAAAATTTATGCAAGTTCCCTGTTTTATTTATTTTCCTCCCTACGTAGGTAGGTATTCTTTAGTATCACGCATGATACTATAAATAACATGATACTATAACTTTATTTATAGTATCATGGTATCACGTATGGTATGGTTTCCCTTACTTTATCAATGATAGGTTATCTTCGTTCGTTTATTTTGCCTTTGCCTTCTATTTAGTTCTTATTTTCGTTGCGACCTGGTAGTCCGGCTTCGACAAGGTTTTATTATATTTATGTGTGTTTATAACGTCGTCAATTTGGTCCTGATTATATTGAAATTATTGAAGATCTGATCTGACGTGAATGTACTTGGTACTTGCTAAACGATCTTTCGAAATTTGTCTCCATTTGTGCTATTACTTTGAAGGCATTTATCCGCGTTATTTTTAAAAGATCCTTTTTCTTTCTTCTTTTGTTAATATTTGTCTTCTTCCTGATGGTCAGTATTATACTGATGGTTATGTTGTGACGGTGACGTCTTCGAATGTTCTTTTGTTGTTCCAGAGGAAATAGGCTATTTTTCCATTTAGACTTTAGGTTCCAGCCGTGACCACTTTCTGTTGCGTTTATTCTTTTAAAAGGTATTCATAGCGTACATAGGTAGTTTCTTGCTCCAAAAATTCCATAAGTTTTTCTCACCTTGTGTTTCTTTTACTGAATTCGAAATTTACAATCTTGTTTTCAGAGTCTTCAATTTTCCTCCAATTTTGACGTTAAATTCTCCCGTTATCAGTTTAGGTTCTTTGTTGTCGTCTATGGCTTTTTTTAAGGTCTTCATAAAAGTATTTATTGTATCATCAGATTCTTTTTGAGTTGGAGCATAATCTTTAATCTGGTTTGTGAAACTTACTCCACCTAGTAAAGCCCATTGCCTGAATGTCAGTCCATATACCCTTCTCTTCTTTTGGCTTCTGATAATACTAATTCCTCTTTCAGTTTATAGTTTTTAATTTTTTGCCATGAAACAGATGCTATATGTTGCTATGATATGGAGTTGATTGTAGTTCTTCTTCAATGTCAACTTGCACCTCCTCCCAGAATCTTCAGGGCAGACTGTTACTTCAGTGTGGGATTGTGGAATAAAATTCCTACCCACCTGGGATACCTTATGTGTCTCTGTTAAAATTCACATGGTTTTTAACACAGGATGACAGGTTGGTCGGGTCGATAATGCAGGTATTCTCCACTTATTTTAATATGTCATATTTAATAAATAATATTCCAAATACTGAGAACATTTATTACAGATAATTATAGCATACAAATCATTATTTTCTATAAATTAAGAAATAGAACAACTGGTGATTGCCTGTTGTTTACATGGAGCTCGTACAGAATTGCCATCTTGAACATCAGATACTATTTTTGAGAGATCATCGTAATCCGGATAGGCTAAAGTTGAAAGTTTTGAATGAACTAATGTCCCATTTACAGACACCTCAAACGATCCTACGAAATAAAAAGCAAAGGGAAAACACAAGTTTAAACTTATACTATGTATATAGACCATATAATATAAGTAAAATCTAGTTCGTTCTCGCAATTATAGGAAAGAATTTGTTTTTCAATAATTGTGCTTTACTGCCAATGATAGATAATTTTTGTAACTGAAACTGCACTGAAAAAGTCTGGTGTTAATTTCTTATCAAGGGATTTTTAATCACATGGTCATAGCCATTGTATTCAATTTGGTCTACCAAGAATTTCCGGTGAACCCTACAATCCTTGCCACATTTCTCTGATTGGCACTTTGGACATTCGAAGAAACACCCCACACAGTCTTCATTCAAGCAATCGCACATATCGACATCCAAGTGAATGTGTACTCCGCTATCATCAAACAAAGCCCCAGCAGGTCTACGACTACTAGTAGTACTAGATGTAGTACTACTACTCATTTTCCTAGTTAATTTTCTTTTTTCTCTTGTCCTAATCTCTGAATTTGTCATATTGCTCTCCAAGTCTTTTAGGAGTTTGTTAGCTTTTCTTGCCGCTTGTCGTCTGGTCTGGTATGCTTGGACGGGCTGGGAGACAGATTTTCTTGCAGTTCGATTCTCACGATTAGAACTGGGATTATATTCATCTTCACTACTTTCAGTACTCATTTTGCGTTTATTTTTTAGATGGATAGATTGTGAATTTGTGATTGTAAACAAAAGAAAGTTTAACCTCAATCTCGATTATCTATTCTCCTTCTACTACTTCTACAAAACTGGACATTCACTATTCAGAACTGCAGCAACATTCTTTATTATTTTGTACAGCGGAGTTTAAACAAAATTAGATTTTGTAAATTTTATACAAATTAAAGTCTTAATTATAAAAAATATATTATCATTATATTATATCTTATACAAAATTCTAATAAAGTGACAATCAATTTGTGGATTTTGTAAATTTTTTCAACTGATTTACTTGGCTTTCGATTGTGCTTTCCATGTTGCTCTCAAATAATCGAAATAATTGTGGAAATAAATAAAAATAAATATAAAATATAAAAATATTTTTGTAAAATGCACAAAAATGTTCTAAATCATTATTATCACAAACTATATACACTTTCATCATATTTATTTGTCTAAAAATAAATACTGTTTAATGTTTTACTTACAGGAAACATAATAAAAATGCGACGAATTCGCATTAATTAAATTTTAAATAACTTTTATTACATAAATACCTCTGCGTCCTTCTTGTCCATTAATTTTAACGGATGGATGTTTTTCCTTCAAATGTTTAACCAACTCTTCATATTTTTCCAAAAATCCACATTTATTACTAAAACATCCCAAACATTTTAAATCACAAATCTTTCTATAGAACGTGTATAGTACTTACCAGTATTCTATATTGATTTCTACGTTATCTTTATCCGACATTACTTGATTTAAAATAGACCGCAATTTAAAATATTCAAAAATTCCTTAATTTCGATGTCGTGTTAGTAGCCACTCTCGTCTTGCTTGAGTCTTGAATCTCAATTTTTTAAGGTTATGACTCTAAATTCAGGTACCTGCTGAAATTTCTATAAATACCACAAAAGTATGAAGTTAATAAGGTACGGGTAAATATCTAGGCCACAGCATTTAGATCAAAATGGTAAGTTTCTTTAATCAACTGTATAATCCAATATTCTAACTGATTCTTCCATTTAGGCACTACTGGGGGCTCAGCTAGTAATAACACTGGTTATGATCAGTGTTATACAAAAATTGGGGCCACATTACTCCCTAGCTAGGTGGTTGTTGTGCTCTACTGGCCTTGTCAGGTACCTGTACCCAACAGATAGTGAATTGAGAGAGTTGGCTAATATACCCAAGGAAAAATCCAAGAACCGTAAAAATTCCAAAGCACAAACCAACGGGAAGACTACCGTAGATACTTTCCATATTCCCAGATCATTGGACATAAAACTAGATAGTATTAAGATCACCAGACAGGATGTAATTCATATTAGGTACTATACAGAATACCAGTGGTTGGTAGATTTTTCTGTGTATGCTGCTGTTATTTACGGAGCTACAGAAGTAAGTTGTCTTAACAGTGAAGCCTAGTTAGCACTATGTTAGTATTTTAGTAGAGTAGCGAGAAATTTTGTAACTAAACTTGTCTGAACAACAAAAATTTAATCTATTAGATTAGTAAATAATTTAGTCGAGTCAATCTGTTTTATTTTATATTTTTTGGGTGACTAGCACCTCCCACCATGCCTGCATGCTTACTGGTTCACCAGCTAAACAAGTTATTAGCTCATTAGTTGCAGCAAAATTGTCATAATTGTGTTTGTAACACTATTTGTAATTATGTTATTTAGGGCAGTCAATGAGGGTATTTGGCTCCGAATTCCATCCTACTACATACGTTTACTTGATATTTTCACAGTAAGTAGGAAATAGCTCAAGAAACAAAGTCTACCCTATGCCGATGTGGTTTTGGTTAAAATAGTCATGGAAAAGGCTACAGTGCTAGAGAATCTAATTTTAAGCAAAAACTGATCTATAATTATTTTTTGAAAACTTAATACTTTTTGAGTTATTCGTGGTTGAAAATTGGCCATTTTCATTGAAAAATGAAACATCTAGCATCTAACAAAAAAACTATATAAAATATTTCTGTAGGTTATAAAAAAACAAAGAGATTCGTTCCTTCATAAATCTTCTAGTTAAAATACAAAGAGGGATATGGTAGGTTTGTTTTTTTGCTGCATGCTCAAATCAGTGTATTCAACTTGAAATAACAAAGAAACTGTCGATTTTAGGTGTATAATAATACTAATGACTTTTGTAGTGCTTGAAAAGACCTCTAAAATGAGCAATACTAATTGTCGATTACATGCAAACTAAAGCGAGATATTCTGCAAAAAAGTAAATGACTAATGTATTTTAAGAAGAAATGAGAAGTATATTTAACCCCTCATCCATCAGAATTTAAATAGATCGTTTTCCTTCTACAACACTTTTTATTATGGTGTTATTTTTATTTTCAAAAAGTTGGGCTGGATTCAAATGAATGGTTTTTGAAAAAAATAAGATCAAATTATAGAGCGCATTATTAAATTTTCCTAAAAATCCTCTTTTCCTCCATGTAACTCGAAAAAGATAAGAGATACGAAAAAAAGATACCTCGCAAAAATGTAGGATTTTTTTTTCTGATAAAAATTTCCTTTGTGTTTTTCATTACTGTATCTCTTATCATTTTCAAGTTACATGGAGAAAAAGGAAGATTTTTAAGAAAATTAAAAAATGCGCTCTATAATTTGATCTTTTTTTTTTTATAAAAACCATTCATTTTAAAACCGTCGTCCAACTTTTTGAACATAGAAATAACACTAGAGTAAAAGGTATTATAAAAGGAAAACCATCCATTTACAGTTCACCAAATATAGCTGAAAGTCTGAAAACGCGTGACGATCATGATGCGCATTCGTCATCAAACGACGGACCTCGCACTCGCACTGACGGTCCAGACCGTTTGTATGTGCGTTCTCACTTCAATGTTAGCGCAGGCAATGGGAATTTCACACTTTCAGCTATATTTGGTGAACTGTACATTTTTGGAGATGGGGGTTAAAATTACATATCATTTTTTCTTAAAATACATTAGTTATCAATTTTCTTTGCAGCATATCTCGCTTAGTTTTAATGTAATGGACCTGTAAATACAGCTCATTTTAAAGGTCTTTTCAATCACTATAAAATGTATTAATAGCATTATACACCTAAAATCGACCGTTTCTCTGTTATTTCAAGTTGAATACACCAATTTGAGAATATACCAAAAAACAAACTATTTTCACCTAAGTACCAAATCTCTTTTTGTATTATAACTAGAAGATTTATGAAGGCAAGTGTCTCTTTGTTTTTTTATAATCTACAAAAATGTTTAATATAGATTTTTTAGTTAGATGCATTGTTTTTAAGGTATTCGCAAAAAACCGTTCGAAAAGGTATTATGTTTCAATGAAAATGGCCAATTTTCAACCACGAATATCTCAAAAAGTATGAAGTTTTCAAAAAAACTATAGATCAGTTTTTGCTTAGAAATAGGTTCTCTAGCGAATTCCGTGGTAATTTTAACCAAAAAAATTTTCCACCGCTAAGAAGGAGTGGGAACCACAAAAGCACGCATTGGCATAGAGTAGACTTTGAATTAGGAGATAAGTAGAGGCTAGGCCCAAAATTTCATTACAATACATGCAGTAGGATAGAATTCGGAGTTCATATCCTATTCTTGCTCCCATTGACTGGCGTAATTGCAGGAATCACACTTCTTAAATGGGTACCTATCTTTCTACTCTACAGTCCATCTAATTTACTTACCGTTGCACGTCACTATCTACGCCAGAGATCTAAGTTGACATAGTTGCCAAAGTATAAAAAAATCCTGAATCCATTTTATATCAAATAGATCACATAATTATTGTAAACGTGGATTATACAACAAAACAAATTAGTATTCAATGTAAATAAGTAAAAACTTAAGAAATAGAGAACAAGAATTAAGTTATAATCTTTTAAGATTTGTAGTGCAATCGTTTTTGCACTGCATTGTTAATAATTAAAAAACGGCTCCGAACTCTTGGCATGAAGCCGGTAGGTTTCTTTGTATTGTATGTCTACAACATCAACTAAAAAAGTTGTCAGATACCTTGATTATTCCAAGTCGTGATAAAATTAGGTGAAATTTATATTTTTATAGTAGAGGATGTTTTTATAGTAAAGTAAATAATAAAAACAGTAAATATAATAAAACAGATACTTATAGTAAAGAATATAAACAAATATGAAGTGTCATCACCGCAACTGTCAAATAAATGTTACCAATTTATTCTAAAATGTCACCTTCGTTCGATTACAGTTACAGTGTGATTCGAGTAAATGTGCTTCATAAAAACGCTTTATAATCCATTTATACAAATTAAATGAAACATATTATTGTGTATTTCTTTAGGTTAACATTAATAGAAATCTTCAAATATTATTTCTAAACGTAGGTATATGTTTAGTGGCTGTAATTCCAGTGTATTCGGCAACGTGATTCTAAAAAAGAACACACCTACCGCCTAAATATTTCGTGTTGGTATCATGCGACGTCACAGGCTATGACGCGGATGACGTGCAACGGTTAGTAAATTAGATGAAGTATATTTGAGTGTATTTTCATGAACAGAAAATTTACACAACTTTTAGACATTCTAAAAATATCGAAGTATTCTTTGGGATCTTCCAATGCTAATTTCTTCAGAAGACGATGGGTAGCTCCTAGTTTGTGCCTTCTATTTTCTTATGTTGCAAGACACAACTTACTTGTGAACTGTACTCGAATAAGCGTGAACAATTTTTGGGCAGTTGTATGTATTTTAGTTACTAAATTACTCGCTAGAAAAAAGAAGGGGCAGACCTAGAAAGGGATGGATGGGACATATCCAGGAAATTGGGACCAAGAGAGGGAAAACAGTGCAACAGATGAAGGAAATGACAGGAAACCGGAAGGTGTGAAAGAAATGGGTAAAAGATGGATAGGTGACAGCAAATTCGAATGCTCTCATTGGGCATAAAAGCAATGAAAAGAAGAAGAAGAAGAAATTACTCACAACTCGACTAAAATACTAGCACAGTGAGAACTAGACATTATTAATATTTTTATATGTTTGTATCTGTTTTAGTTATATCAAGTGTGGTTTCCTTTAAAAAATGAAATCAATTTGAGTATGGTGTGGTGCTTTTTGGTGATTTTATTTGCTATGTATCCTTTTTAATCTACAAAGTATTATTTTCTCATCAATTAAAACAATTAATTACACAGATATAGAAACAACTATGGAAGACACACAGTGTGGATTCAGGAAGGACAGAAGCATGCAAGACCTAATATTCACATTAAGACAAGTAAGTGAGAAGGTAATCAAGAAGAATAGAGAGATACATATGTGCTTCATTGACCTGGAAAAGGCTGACAGAATCCGAAGAAAGGACGTATAGAAGACACTAAAAGAAAGGGGAGTCGACAGACACATAATAGAAGTAATAAAGGATATGTACAAAAATAATACAAATACAATAAGAACCAATAACGAGGAATCCAGAGAATCTACTACAAGTCAAGGCGTCAAACAGGGATGCGTGCTGAGTCCACTGCTATTCTCAGTGGTCCTGGATGAAGCGATAAAGAAAGCCAAGAGAAGAATGAGAAAACTAACATTAGGATACTGGCAAATGAAACGTACTCAACTATCGGAGCTACTATTCGCAGACGACATGGTATTGATAGAAGAAAACAGAGAAGACCTACAGAACAATCTTGAAATCCTAGAAGAAGAACTATCAAACATAAATATGAAAATTACTACAGAGAAAACAAAAACAATGATAATTTCAAATATGAAGAAGACACACGCAATAGAATTAGACAGGAAACAACTAGAGCAAGTGGAATATTTTAAATACCTAGGAGTAATAATCGAAGCAAATGGTAAACAAGACATGGAAATAAACGAGAGAATGGGACGAACAGGAAGCTTATTTAACGCTATGAAAACAACATTTTTGGGGAAAAAAGAGATACCGGAGAAAGTAAAAACGGCAGTCGTTAAATCAGTAGTTAGACCAACAAACATGTATAGCAGCGAGACATGGACATTGACGGGGAGACAAAAATCCAGAGTCAATGCTATGGAAATGAGGTTCCTGAGGAAAATAGCAAACAAAGAGGACAGACAAAATACAAAACGAAACAATTAGACAAAACCTAAAACTGGAACCAATCAATGAAAAAATAGTGGAGGGACAACTTAGATGGTTCGGGCACGTGTGTAGAATGTCGAATGAGAGGCTTACAAAACGAGTTTTCGAAACGAGAGTGCAGGGGAAAAACAAAAGAGGAAGACCAAGAGTTATGTGGGTAGATGAAATCAGGAAAGAAGTCGAGAAGAAGGGATTGACATTGGAAAGTGCAAGAAACCTAACGCAAGATCGGAAAGCATGGAGACTACAATGCCAAACTCAACTCCACCAGCCTTACACCTAAAGGTAGAAAGGCTTAGGACTAAGTAAAAGTAAATAAGTAAGTAAGTAATTACACAGACAAAAATAAATAAAACCACGAAAAAAAAATCACGGTCAGGGCTACCAAATAATCAAACATTTTGGACAAATATTTGACAAATATAAACCTGCTAACAAACGTATTGTAGCAACCTTATTGTCAAAAGTAGCACTCCAACTACGGGTGGGTCTTAGCTGCCTACACAACCTGCATCATCTCGAACAGTCGTCGAACATGATAGTTAAGTCAGTAGATAGCCCCACTGTTCTTAAATCTGACCATATGTTATATCTCCATCGCATTTGTGGACATCCTAAGGGCCTACTCCCTGATCGGGCTTCATCCAAGATTAACTTAGTAAGGCAGTTAGGGAGTCTATAAACACGGCTAGTCTATCTTAGATGTTGGGATTTAATCTTTTGGACCCCATATAAATCTGTTTGACCTCAGTATTTGTTCTCATTCAATATTGGTTAGTTATTCAGATTGTGATTGAAAATTTTTCTCTCGAAACATGTGAGTTTTCTTTTCATTGCTTTTGTCAGTGTCCACATCTCACACCCATACATGAGCATCAGTCTAATCACTGTTAATGTTCTGATTTTTGATGTTAGTATTAGGCTCTTGGATTTAATAGTGTTGTGGAGGCTATACATATATATTATTCGCTGCCTGATTTCTCCCTTTTATATCTTCCTTGTTATTTTTTTCATTGGTGATTACCTCTCTGAGATATTTAAAACTCTCCACTCTTTCAAAATTATATGGATCTATTGTTGCATTTTGCCCCATTCTATCTTGTCTTTTGTGTCTGTTAATGCACGTATATTTGGTTTTCTCTTTATTTACCCAGTTTTTTGGGCTCTATCTCTAGTTTATTGAAAGTTTCTTTTAAATTGGTGACTGTGTCCCACAATGTCAATGTCATCCACGTATGCTAATAGTAATTTTGGTCCATTTACTGTCAGTAGTTTTGTTCTAATTTGTGCTGTTCTTACTACTTTCTCCAAGATCATATTAAAAAGGAGAGATGACCGTAGATCTCCTTGTTTCAGGCCACTGTTGATTTCAAACGATTCTGAAAGTTTATTACCTATCTGTACTCGGGATTCACAACCATTTACACATACTTTAAAGAGCGGGATAAATTTTTTTGGGACTCAAAGTTCTGCCGGACCTTGAATAAGTTACAAATAGAGGAGACGAAGAGAGAGAGATAGATAAACGGTTGTTAAAAGGTAGCAAAGCAGTAGGTTCATTAAACGCACTGTTGAAGGCAAAAAACGTGTCCAGGGCAGCCAAGATCCGAACGTATGAAACAATAGTGAGACCAACGGTGTTGTATGCATGTGAAACTTGGACAATGAACCAGAAAGAAGAAAAAAAGCTAGACATTTGGGAGAGAAAAATATTGAACATTTTTGGTGGTATAAAGGAGGCTAACGGGAATGGCGCAGAAGAACAAACCAGGAGCTAATGGAGATGTATAGGAAACCTAAAATAACTCAAATAATCAAGGCACAGAGAGTTAGATGGTTGGGTCATGTTTTACGAATGCCACAAGAAAGAAACTTCCTAAGAGTTTTATCAGCAGGAGAACAAGGGAAGAAAAGAAGAGGGAGACCATGAAGGAAGTGATTTGATGCTGTCCGGACTGACCTAGAAGAAATGGGTACAAGAGACTGGAGAGCAGTGGCGTAGCGTGAGTGTCGGCTGCCCGGGGCGGAAGACAATTTTGCCGCCCTCTTATTTAGGTATTTTAATTTAATGTATACTATACATACTCTGGGCTAATTAGCAAAATTCATGGAAAAGTTATTTACCAGAAATTTTATTGCTGGAATCGAATTATAAGATCCTATATATTAATAATATAGGTATGCAAAGTCCACAGATAGTGTGCTACTTTTTTTATAAACAAAATTTTTTCAATTATTGCTCTATAACTCCAAAGATTTTAACATTACAAGAAAAACACCCAAATAAAAATTCACCGCAATTAAATTCTGCATAGAGATATGTTTTTCCCGATTTGCTCCGACAAAAATTTTCCTCGGAAAATGCGGGTTTTCCCAACAAAAACTCTAATTTTCAAATACAGTTTTAGGTAAGTAATTAATAACCAATAATTAAATAACTTAGTGACATCAAAGCTTTCTTGATATAGATTGTAATTCCAGAAGCCGGTGAGAATTAAACGAATATTTTAGCAACAATTCAATTGTTAATTAACAATAATTTACGATCGCAATAATAACCAAAATAATCATGATACATTGATCAAACTTATAAAGATTATAAAGATGAGATGCTTATTTACTATTTTATCGACAAAATATAAATTTTTCGTTTTTTTGCATAATTATTAAATTTTGAAAAAAAAAATAGTTATAATACGCTGGTATAATTAGTAAAGTACAAAGAAAGGTTATTTACCAGCAATTTCATTGCTGGAATCGAATATTATGATCCTATATATTAATAATATAGGTATGCAAAGTCTG
This sequence comes from Diabrotica virgifera virgifera, assembly GCF_917563875.1. Lineage (NCBI taxonomy): Eukaryota > Metazoa > Arthropoda > Insecta > Coleoptera > Chrysomelidae > Diabrotica > Diabrotica virgifera. Next base: position 209,858,382 of record NC_065450.1, read on the forward strand.
CAGATAGTGTGCTACTTTTTTTATTAACAAAATGGCGCCCCCAAATCGTGTTTTTTTCAATTATTGGTCTATAACTCCGAAGATTTTAACTTTACACCAAAAATACTCAATTAAAAATTCACCCCAATTTAATTCTACATATAGGCATGTTTTTCCCGATTTGCTGCGACGAAAATTTTCCTCGGAAAATGTGGGTTTTCCCAACAAAATCTCGAATTTTCAAAGAATTTTTTTGGGCAAGTAATTATTTATCAATAATTAAATAACTTGGTGAAATAAAAGCTTTCTTGGTATAGATTATAACTGCAGAAGCCGGTGAAAATTAAACGAATATTTTAGCAACAATTCAATTATTTTGAAGTCTGTTATTACAATTATTGTTTCCCTTAACATTTATTTAGCAAATTATTATTAGGCCTGACTGTACAGTATTTTAAAGGAGAAGAATCAATAGGAGAGAGGTCAACATGTATCGTCATGGGTTTTATTTATTTGTTAATTTCCATGATGATACTAATTGTGGATGAAAAAACCTTGGAGATTGGTCTAGAAGATGCTTATGACAGCTTTAATAAGAGTGCCTCTGTGTTTTTAGAGAAGCAAGGGCTGTCATCAACGTAAGTAACTAAAGTATTTTTACTACAAAAACGTTATTACGTAGGTCAAAATTTTTGACGTAAGAGAACTGTCAAAACATTAGAATGTGACTTTTCATTATTGCCGTGTTTATAATAAGCATAGCAATAATGAAAAGTCACATTCTAATGTTTTGACAGTTCTCTTACGTCAAAAATTTTGACCTACGTAATAACGTTTTTGTAGTAACAATACTATAGTATTTGTTATATAACACAATATATTTATGCATAATTTTTTTATATCAGAATGCAACATTCACTATTGAGAATTTATTTTCTTGTGTCAAATTTAGGATACTGTTGATTGTGGATTTGTATCTGACAGTGATTTTCGATTGATATAGTGTTTGATACCAGAAAAGACATGATAGCTTTAATACACAAAAAAAATTAAAGAATTGACTCACAACAATAGAAAAAGAAAACAGGGAATACTGAAAGATACAAATAGAAAACAAATGTTGAATACTAGCAAAAAATTAAACACATGGACAGAATACATGAGTTTTTCAAAGACAATAGAACAGAACAGATGGAAGGAGAAGTAGAACATGGGGGCTGATTCTAATTCATTTCAAGGTCGCAATTTAATTTCGACTCCGCCATAATGGTCGCAATTTATAGCGATTCTTATTTATTTCGATATTAGTTACAACTGGGGATATTAACGTTATCATTTTGACACTGCTCAAAATTTGGGTTGACGCTCCGGTTTATTGGATTTATTGGCTACGCAACCACCGCAACATTCGTTGATAGTCTGGGAAAATTATCGAAAAAATGCCATTTTTGGGAAAAGTTATTTACCAGCTATTTTATTGTTAAAATCGAATCTTAAGATTGCATATATTAGTAATATGAGGTGTGACAAGTCCGCAGAAAGTGTGTTAATTTGTTTTAATACATGGTCGCATAAATAATTACAAGTTGCTCTCAGACTAATAGAAACATGGTGTAAGGAACACTCACTGTCTATAAATCCAAAAAAGACAGAGATGGTCCTCTTCACCAGAAAAAGAAGGGTCACGGGCTTAATACCCCCTAGGATTCTAAACTGCAGTCTGAATTTCTCTGAAGAGGTGAAATACCTTGGTATTACCCTTGACAGGAAGTTAACATGGAACTCTCACTTAGATAGTAGAGCTAAAATAGCATATATTGCCTATGAACAGTGTCGGCGAACGGTCGGACGCACTTGGGGCCTTTCGCCCAGGGTGGTTGCCTGGATCTACACTACTGTCATTAGGCCAATGCTAACTTACGGAGCCATTGCTTGGGTACCAAAAGTGCTACAGGCAACAGCGATCAACAAACTAAACCATATTCAACGGTTGGCTTGCCTAAATATAACAGGTGCCATGAAAACAACACCAACTGCTGCAATGGACAGGGCCGGCGATAACGGGCCTGCAAGGGATGCATTGCAGGCGGGCGACCCTGTTTGGGGGGCGCCAAAATGAGCACCTTTTTCTGCTGGTGTTAGACAAAATCATAGAAAAATTATTTTCTTTCAAATTTTTCAATGCAATAGAATTTTATTCACGGCTCCAGTATGCGTAGTGTGTGACAAACACTCATTTTCAAAATGCTATGGATTGTAAAATTTAAAATCCAAATTTTAAATCCGGAAAATAATTTTTTTAGATAATAAGAATTAAATAAGATATTTACATTCTAATTACATTTTGTACCATTGCCAGAAGATAAAATATTTAAATATAGGTAAATACCTAATTAAACCGAAGGGCGCCTTAGCTAGTATTGCAGGCGGGCGCCTTATACCCTAGCGCCGGCACTGGCAATGGAGTTGCTCATTGGCATTACCCCTTTAGACATATATGTCAGAGAGGTGGCGCTGATGACGATGATGAGGTTACGCTCAGCGGGTGCAAACCTTGATGTAGGAATGGGACAATTGAGATGTCGTTTCTGGCGGGGTGAGCTGGAGGCACTGCCCCAGCTGCATGCGGGCCATGGATGCGACTCAATTAAACCTACGTTTGTCTTCGACAAACCCTACAAAATCGAAACAAGACAACATAGGGAGTCAAACGTGGCAAATGCATATTGCATCTACACCGATGGCTCCAAAACGAAAGAAGGCTCAGGATGTGGAATATACTCCAGATCATTGAACCTTAGTATAAAATGGGGCATGGGCAAAAATGCCAGCGTAGTTCAGACTGAACTGGCTGGTATCTCCATAGCCGCAAAAGAGATAATCGGGAAAGGTATAGCCGGCAAAACTGTAATAATCTGCACAGACAGCAGACAAGCGCTACTAACCCTGAACAGACCACGCGTCATATCAGGGCTAGTAATGGAGTGTCATGAATCACTAGCCCAAGCTTCGGATGGTAACAACATCATCCTGAGGTGGGTTAAAGGACACAACAGAAATAAAGGCAACCGCATTGCTGACCAGCTGGCTAGAAGGGCAGCAGGCCTAAGACTCTTAGGACCTTGTGATCTTTTTGGCTTGTCGACTACAACAATCGCGGAAACTGTCAAATGTCACTCCCACACGCAAACCGTAAGAAGATGGGAAGAAGGGCCAGGATGTAGACTTGCCAAGGTAACACTAAGAAACCTTGGGAAGTCAGCATCAGAAAAGTACTTGAGAATGATCAGGAAAAACCTACGCTTGACCGTTGGTTTTTTAACTGGCCATTGTCAACTAAGAAAACACCTCCACACACTGGGGCTAGTAGACACATCTCTATGCAGGAGGTGTGAACGAGATGACGAAACTGTCGAGCATGTCCTATGTGAATGTCCGGAGTTATCGTCAATACGAGAGTATGCGTTCGGCGAGCCTTGGCCTACACCTGCCGATATAGGGGAGATGTCACCAGTTGATTTGTCCACCTTCCTGGAAATGGCAGGATGGATAATGAACTAAGGACGACAACCCCCTGGGAGGATGTACAATGGGTCAATTGTGGCCTAAGTGCTGTGGGACTTGACTCACACTCCCTACTCTACAGATACAGAAATAAACAAGCTGAAAATGCGAGCATTATCATAACGAAAACTTTGTTTATTTACGTATTTTAATTCATAATATGGAAAATTACCATTATGAAAAGTAGTTTAGAATTAATAATTATGTTTTAATGTGCAATTATATCATTCTAATTTAAATGTTATGAACTATTTTTTATATAAAGGTAGTTTACTCTTGATCGAAATTCATATTTTTTATATACAGTAAAACCTCCATTAACCGAAACCTTTTTAACCGAAACATCGTTTAACCGAAATGGCTGACAGTTTCAATAATTTCGTCAATAAATAGTAAGTTTAAAAAAATGCAATAAAATTAAGGAAAACGAACATGTTTAGAGTGTTTTTTAAAGAAATCTTATATTTTCTTTTGTGTTTTCCTTTGACTACGATGTTTTGCAGCTATATCAGTTAGTCATTTTTGGCTTTTAAATAATTTAAATAGCTTTGTTAATACATACCTCGTATAAAATTAATAAAATTTTACATATATGATGGTTGCATCATAAATCTTAGAACATGAAGAGCTTTTTATGAAGAATAACTTTTCTTCGTCAAATTAAAAATAAAAGAGTTATAAATGAAAATGTTGTTGGTATCCATAATTTGAGAAAAATCTTCAAATATTTTTTTCCATTAGAAGGATGTAATTGCACATTTATCCGATCATAATTTTTTATACCAAACAATATTATTTCATATACTGTCTGTTCGCTAAACTCAGACACAACTGGTTAGTAATTTTAGTCAATCATTTTGCCAATTTGGTAAAAAAATAATTACTAATTAGGTAATAATTACTAAATAATCAGTAATTTTGTCAATTTTGGCAAAATTCGCAAAAACAAAAAAATTACCTACTAAAATCACTAGCCAGTTGTGTCGAGTTTAGCGAACCGACTATATATTTTAATTTCATAGCAAATGGAACAGTCCATTTATCATAAAGGGGAGGCCGTATACTCGAATAAACCTTTTTAAAGATGTTAATAAATTATTGCTTTTAAAATATACTCAAATTGTATTTTTGAACATCTTATTTATTTTATATAATAATTAAATTCACTATCAAATGTCATTGATGTTTTATTAATACTTAATTTAAAATTTAGTTTGACATTCACGAAGTGTCAAACTCAAATGTAAATAACCTATGCTTTGCTTGACAAATCGAGATTAAAAAACTAGCCTACTTAATAGCAACGATTTCAGCTGGATGTGTAGTATGTCGGCAGAAAAATAAAACGATTGTGACGTCACATTTTAAACTTTGAGGTCGATTATATCGAAGACGGTTAGAAATATCGAAATGCCGTTTTCAGATTTGGATTCAGAAGAAAAAACTACATAAGAATCAATCGATAAATCAGGGCCCGGATTACGTACACTCGATACGCATCGTATCCGCCATGTTTTACCGTAGCGCCTTATGGGAAAACATGGCGGATATGATTCGTATCGAGTGTTCGTAATCCGGGCCCTGATCTGAGTATTGCAGGAGCGGCAACGCAATAACACACTTTTGCGAATTTATAAACGAAATGTTTTCGTTAAAAAACTTGAAGAAGGAATAGATGATAGTCAGTTTGTGTTCAGAGGGGCATTATTTGCTTTTAACGTGATAGATCAAAGATGCATGGATATGAATGTGGGTGTGTATGTTTGTTACATTGATTTTGAAAAAGCATTTGACAAAGTAATACTTGAAAAATTAGTCCTATTTCTAAAGACATAGACAAAAGGGACTTATCTTTTAAGGACCTCTTAATAAGATAACTATTGAGCTTGTTTTAATGTAAGAGTCGTCTTTTTGTTTGTTCATGTTTTGTAAGTGTCATTTATTTGTTCAGTGAAAAAGAGTGTGCAATCTCCTCTTCCCTGAGTACCTCTGTGTTCCTCTTGGAGTCAGAGCAGTGGCGGCTGGTCAGAGGAGGCAAGGGAAGCTTAGCCTCCCCATAAATTTTTTACACATGCTACACTGTTTTGTTTACTTTGCTATTTGCTTCGCGTTGGAGATGTTGGAAAAAGTTATTTGAACAAGTTGTTCCAAATAATGTTCTAACCCCGCATACCAAATTTCATCACAAAATTCGCACTTTTAGTTTTTTCATTATTTTTAGTCAGGATCCTAAAACTGGACCGGAAAATCTCACTTGCTAATGCTCCGCACAGCCCAGCAGCGTTTACGGAGACCCGGTCTCCTTAGAGCTGCATTAAGGCTGTATGACACTATACATTTTCTTGTATCATTTCTAATATCGTTTCTGATATGTCAAAAAAATGCATAGTGTCATACACAGATACAAGAAACGATATCAGAAACGATACAAGAATTTGTGTCAGGCACAGATTATTGTACAAGAACTGCGCCAATTTCTGCGCAAAGAGCAAAAACGTAAAACCTGCTGGTAAAACATCTAATATGTCAAAATTACTTACTCATAATGGCGGCTGAAATGAAAATGGGATAATGTATTGATGAATTTATTTGTGTTTTTGTAGGTATTATTTATAAATCTTTTATTGATACTTAATATACCGTTTGGTATGGACTACTGTTCTACTAATAACCATATATTTAGCTCCTAGTAAAGTTCAAACTATAAATTTAGGTTTCATGGTGCATAATTTTTTAATAGACGAAAATACAATAGTTCCTAATTTGGATCAAACTGAAGATAATTCTAATGCAAATATTTTAGCACAAATATCAAAACAAAATAAAAACACAAATAATCAACCTCACAAAAGTTTATAAATTTTATAAAATATTTAAAATCAGCTGTGTCTGTAGATGCAGTACTACCATAACGTGACACAGGGTGACAAACAAAATTTCGACCAATCACTTGCCGAATTTCATACAATTTTCGATACAAGAACTTGCATAGTGTCATACAGGGCACAAATGTACGTACAAGAAATGATACAAGAAAATATATACAAGAAACGAGATCAGAAACGATATTAGAAATGATACAAGAAAATGCATAGTGTCATACAGCCTTTATAGTTTAACGCACACGCTGCCCGGAGATTGGGCAAGGGCGGCTGATCGGCCAGCAGCCTCTTCTGCAATTTTAGGATCCTGACTATAAATAATGAAAAAACTAAAAGTGCGAATTTTGTGATGAAATTTGGTATGTGGGATTAGAATAATATTTGGAACAACTTGTTCAAATAATTTTTTCCGATATCTGTAATGCAAAGCAAAATATCGGTAACTTACCGTGTTTTAGGATTCGCAGTAGGTCGCTTTTAGAATTAAAAAAATTCAGTTGAGTATCTTAAAAAATGTGAACCTTCAACCTGTATGGACTGCAAAAGTTCAAATTTGTATTTATTTTGATATGCATATCTACTTACAGAGATAGGATTGTTAACAAATAAACTACACAAACTTTGGTAATACACTTTTACAATTTGACTAACTATTTTTAAAATGATAATATGATATTATGAAATTGTGAATTATGATGATATTATAAAATGTAAATAAAAAATGGTCAAAAAAATGGGGCCTTAAATTAAATTTTTTGGCGGATTTTTTTTTGCTAGTGCAAATTTGTCTAGATATTTTACAGTTAGGTATGGCCTCCCCTATTGTAAAAATCACGAGCCGCCACTAAGTCTGTGAGATTTTAAATATTTATATTCAAGTTATAATGTATAAATATCTATTTAGAACATTTTTTGTTCCGGTAATAAATAATTTTGTTTTTGTTTGAAGGGGACCAGCATCAAAAATTGTTTTAAAGTTCTTCATGGCCGTCTGGTGTGGAGTTCTCGGAGCTCTCTTCACTTTCCCAGGAATTAGACTTGCCAAAATGCACTGGGTACTTTTAAAGTAAGTTACTAGGTTGTTTTAAATAGTTTTAACCTTTTTTAAATAGGCCTGGATCCCGCGTACCAAAAAAAGTTGATTAATAGCAAGTTGAAAATTTATTAATAGCTTAACTGTGTCTAATCGAACAAACTTTGATGTACGGGAATACTGGAACAGGGGAAGTTGGAATTGTGGAACAGTTTAAAAATTTGGAACGTCAGATTACGAAAACGCCCCATATATTTTGTCGGAAAGAACTTCCAATTGATTTGTTACTGTTTCATTAAACTCTCATGCAAAAATCAAACTTCTATTACTAACCAACATTATTCCTGTCATTTGACATGTTGTTCGTGATCCACTCATTAAAATGCCCAATTGGTGATAAGTCCGATTTTTGCATGAGAGTTTAATGAAATGGTAACAAATCAATTGGAAGTTCTGTGCAACAAAATACATGGAACGTTTTCGTAGTCTGTCGTTCCAAATTTTTAACCTGTTCCACAATTAAAACTTCCCCTGTTCCAGTGTTCCAATAAATCAAAGTTTATCCGACTAGACACCGTTAAGCTATTAATAAATTTTCAGCTTGCTGCTAATCAACTTTTTTTTGGTACGCGGGATCCAGGTCTAAAAATCGTAAGGGGACTTTTACTTACTAAATTGAAAAAAAAAAGAATTTTTAATGGATGATTTTAGAAGAATTTATGATTTTTAAATATTTTTCAAGAAAAAACTATTATATTTATGTTTATATTTTTTTATACATTTTTAAGAAGGTTTCGAAGTATGTATACAAAAAAAGTTTGACACTTTTAGTTGTTTTTCACCACAGCAGAGGGCGTCCCGTAACAATTTTTTTAATTCCAACGGTATTCAATTCTTGAGACTTAATACTAATAAATAAACAGAGAAATGAGAAGTCCCAGATCTAAACAATAAATCTGAAAATTCTCTTGGAACCACTTTCTGGTAACATCCTTAATCTCTGCCTTATACAGTTAATTTATAATGGCAAAGATACGGCGAATTAAGGAGACGTAAGGGACTCTACAATATGCAGTCTTTATTCTTCGTGTCTTATAAATTGTAAAAGGCAGAGATTAAGGATGTTACCAGAAACATTATTATTATTTTCATAATTCTGCTTAAATAGGCAGCTTTGTTTCGTTTCCATTCAGATGTGTTCATGTAGCCTTACTGAAGAGGTCTGGAGAGACCGAAATGGATGTATAGGGATGGTGAATCATCTCTGATCTGAAATGAAACATAATTTGTTTTTGAATTATTAATTATATTTGAATATATTACAGTAAATTTCTTATTACATAATTTGAAACATAATGTAATAAGAAATTTACTGGTTTCCAGTTCCTGATCAGTTCTTCTACCCCTCTTCTTTGTGTGTGCCCAAACCATCTGAGCCTTTGTGCTTTAATGAATTCCACTATATCTTCTCCTTTAATTATATTTATTATTTCATGGTTCATCCCCCTGTATATTCCCCTGTTTCTGTCTTTACTGGGCCATGTATTCTTCTCATAATTTCTCTCTCGATTATTCTTAACTTTTCTTTGTCTTTTTTCGTTTTTAATAATAAATAAACCTTTAAAAAATTAATTTTTTTAATGTTTTTGTCGTTATACGCGGTTTTATATGAAGTTCGAAACAACATCTGTTTTGAGGGATGAATTTATCCCTGCACTATGAAGGTGGGGTTTTTTAAAACTTTTTAGAGGTTTATTTAATAGTCGTGAATATGAAGTATCAAAAACAATTTGGTTTACTGATATTGGTATAGTAGATTTCGGAAATTCTTTCTCAGCTATTGTGGAAGTTTTTTCTCAACTTTTAACATACGCGATTTAATCTTTTATCTAGCAATAAAATAAAAAATGTTTTTTTGTAGATATTTCCAGGATAACAAGCTAAAACAGCTACTTCTCAACTTCACATTCGCCTTGCCGTTTATCCTGATAATTTTCTGGATAAAACCGGTGTCCAGAGATTACTTAACCGTCAGAATTTTCAACGGACGAACTGAGCCTCTGTAAGTAGTGTTAGAGGTAATGGAATTTTTAAAGAGCTATAGCCTTGAAAATATCCGCGCGTCGGCTCGTCTAAAATTAATATTTGGACAATGCTCACAGTCCGTTCCGATGAAGTTAGCTACAGAAGATGTCTCTTATAGATAGGCCATTCCAACATAGTTCCAATTTAGTTGCATTTATTTGTAATTTTGTTTTGTACAAGCATTAATTTAACATTTTTACTGGAATAATCGATAATATGCTTTATTTCTGTTGTGTTTAAAGTGTGGAATGCGAAGTGTTACGTTAATGAAACTCAAAAGCATGTATATGCATTTATTGTACATTAATAGTAGCTTCAACATACCATGACCATGTGCAATCTGCAAGCCATGATCTAGACCTCCTAACTTAAAAACCCTTCTGTCATCTTTCTAACTTCATGGCCTCTACCAACCAAGCAAGCTAGGAAGTAACGTATGGGGTGTTGCCTAATGCAGGAATACATTACACAACATCCTCCTTTTTAAGAGTATAAAAGTAACAACTTTCTTAATACTAAATGACGGAATAAAACACATTGTGTGACATAGTCTGAAAACCAGTTGGGACGTTTTTTATTTCTCTTTGGAGTAATGTTTTCTATTGCACTTGGAGCTACACTGCTTAGTAAAGCTTCTGCACTCTCACTGATGGATATTGGTTTGTCACTACACTGTACACTATCACTTTCTACAATTTTCTCTCCAGAAGATGAATCTTTAGAATTCTCTGAAAAATTAGCCCTTACACTAGGCACATATTATTGGCGTTCGGAACATAATATGGAGCAGCTATTAAAAACCACCTGTTTCTACGATAAACAGTACCATCATTAGTTTTAACAATATAAGCACGAGGTTCTGAACATACCACTCTGTTACCACTCCATATTTCCGAAGGTCAGTAATCCACACCGTATCACTGATTTTTAAATCAGACATCTCCTTAGAATTGTGTCTTCTGTTATAATTGTTTTCCTGAAGAGTTTTACGTTTTTCTTCAGTGTTAAAGAAAGATTTCCGAGCATTGACCATGTGCAATCTTCAAGCCATTATCTACCCCTCCTAACCTAAAAACCCTTATGTCATCTTTCTAACCTGATGGCCTCTACCAACCAAGCAAGCTAGGAAGTAACGTATGGGGTGTTGCCTAATGTAGGAATACCTTACACAACACGAACTAATCATGATAAAGTTCAGTTTTATCGGTTACCATCAGTGCTACATTTTAAGCATAAAACTACCTAACTAAACTAACTAAATAAGTTATGATCTGAGAGACAAAACAATGGTTAAATATAATAATAAAGCTATAAAATGTCCTATAAAAATGCTAAATAACTAACTACTGTACCTGCTAGCAACATCTGTATTGTCTGCCAACAACTTTCGAAAATATTCACTTATCTTTATTTATTAATCACTACTTAAAACTAAATAAAGTCGTTTAAGTATTTATACAACTAAAAACTACACAAAATCAACAGCAAAATGTTCGGAAAATACAACTAAAAAACTATTAAAGGGGTAAAAAATTTAAGAAACACAATGTCAAAAAAGAATGTGTGTGTACTTTGTACGCACGTAAGAAGTTATACTTCTATTATAATATAATTTCAACGAAATAAATATACCTACTTAACAGTTACAATACAAAAAATTAACAATAATTACCAAAAATTAACCAAAACTTAACAATGCCAAATATTAAAAAAAAAAAAGAAAAAAATATGAATCGTCCGGGATTTTAACCCGCAATCTCGCGATTTTTTGATCTCTGGTCCAATGCTCTACCAACAAGGCCATCAAGCCGCATGCAACTTATCTTTCAGATATACATAATTATACATCACGGTGACAAGTGAAATATAATAATAGATGTTTTATTATTTTACGCCCAAGGAAGACAAATCCAAAAACACAAAATTATAATAAAAAACCTTTTAAACCACCTTTTTCAAATTGCGCAAGTTGTATTATTAATATTAATGTTAATAAATGAAATATAAATATTTTGACGTTTCACAATTTGACAATTCACTTTTAACTGCAGTGCCTTAAAAATTTTAAAGCACTAGTGCCTTAAAGTAGCATTTTTAACGATCCTATGGAGTCCTAAAAATTGCATTTTTAACACGTTTGTAGAAAAATATATTTAAAAACACTAATATATTTTTTCCACACCTCTTCTGGACTGATACATACATAAATTAAAACATTTTGAAGTATAACTTCAAAAATATAATATGAAAACTATTTAAAAAGGCAGTATAACTATTAACTAACCTTTGTTGTTTCTCTTCCCATAAATTTTAAAACGCAACAACCATACATAACCAAACCGTCAACCGTCCAAACCACAGCTGCGCTACAGCTGCCATATTGGATAATTTTTGACATGTCATTTGAACATCCAATCAGAACAAAGTTATAATGCGCATGCGCCGGGATCGTAGGTTTTAACATATAAAAATTCACCCTCATATCGCGCGTAAAGAAGTATAACTTCAAAAATATAAACAAATAAAATATATAAATTCGCGGACCCTGTCGCGGACTTTTAGTCATGGCATGCTCCACTTGTCATCGACTAGTCCCTGACTGTCTCTGCGAATACGCTTACTAAATGCCTCCCAATGCTGAGATAAACGTCAAAGTCTTGAAATGACCAGAGAAGGAAACATTTGCGTTCAAATGATGACCATTCATTTGTAGCTAACTTCATCGGAACGAACTCTGAACATTAAGTGCGTTCGCGGGTGCCTGTCGGCGACAAATTAGCAGCAAAACGCATGCGCACTTTAAAATGATATAAATAATATTGCTAATAGATAAATATACAAGGTATATTTACCTAGTATAATTAAATAATTAGTTATTAATATTAATTAAAAGTGAATATACCTTATATATTTATCTTTTAACAGTATTATTTATATTAAGTGAGGTTAGAAATTGTTGGCGACAATTTATCCACTGTACCCGCGAACCCAACTATTGTGCTAAAATTTGTCCGGTCGAAGTGTAAATTTGTACTCTGCACATGCATGAGTCAGAACCTTTAAGATAATCCATTACCTCTGTCAAAGTTATTCTCAGCTTTTTAGACGATTTTACTTGTAGGATGACAGAAGATGCTTTCGATTCACTCAGATTGTTAGCCATTGTTGCCACGATGTGTCTTAAGCTAGTTTTGATGCCTTGGTATTTACAAGCCTATCTCGACATGGCCTTCCATCGGCTGGAAAATCAGAAGAAAGAAGCTGGAAGGATAACCAACACAGAGCTACAAAAGCAGGTAGGTGAACAAGATAAATTAATGTAATTAAGATTTCTGAAGCCCACATCTTTTAATGCAGGAGAGGTTATTACAACAGTGATTATTTGGAGCTCAAAGAAGAAAGCTCAAGAACATGAGGTTGCACGTCACTATTTACGTCAGAGATCTAAGTTGACACTGTTGCCCAACTACAAAAAATTCTAGAATTCATTTTATATCATATATATCACATACAGTCGGAAAAATGAAAGAACACCCATGAACGATCACATCAATCACTTATTTTGTATTTTCTATCTTTTTCTATAACCAACGTTTGTTATTTATAGAAAAAGACAGCAAATACAAAATAAGTGATTGATGTGATCGTTCATGGGTATTCTTTTATTTTTCCGACTGTAATTATTGCGAAGTGGATTATACAACAAAAGAAATTAATATCCAATGTAAATAAATAAAAAGAGTAGAAATAGAAAACAAGAATAATTCTTGTTATGTATAATCTTAGGTTAAAGTAAATAATAAAAACGATAAATATTGTGACGCCTCACAACCCGGCCTAATTATTCTCGATGCTTCCCGGGGTTACGAGTAAAGGCCAGACCTTCCACGGCGATTCGAGGCGACCGCTGTCAGAGTATTTAAGAACAGGAATTCGAGCACAGGCCAGTCAGTCAATGAACGAGCCGCGACGCGTGATATAATTGTATTTGAATTTAATGAAATGTATATATTAGTTATCGAAGTTATTATGTTTAGTTACGTGTTTAAATAAGTGATGTAAATAAAATAATATAAGTAAGTCTTCCTTTATTTAAATTAAACTTAGTGCCTAAAGATATAAATAAATAAAATAGTAGAGTCAATCGCGTAACAATATAATAAAAACAAATCTCTAGTGTCAACACCGCAACTGTCAAATAAGTGTTACCAATTTATGCCAAAATGTCACCTTTGTTCGATCGCATTTAGAGTGTAATCCGAAAAGTCGCTTTATATTACACGTATACATATTAAATGAAACAAGTTAGGGTATGTTTCTTTAAATGTACATTAATAGAAATCTTCCAATATTATTTCTACGCGTATATAATCAAATATGTCTAGTGGCTGTAATTCCAGTGTACCCGGCTAAACGATTCTAAAAAGGAACAGACCTACGACTTAAATATTTCGTGTTGGCATCATGTGATGTCACTTGTTACGACGCGGATGACGTGCAACGGTATTTATAATGTACGGAATGACCATAGATGACGACGACCAGGGATCTATAAAACTTTTAATAATGTTTTGTTTGCGTTTGAACAATTTGTTGCACAATAAAGGAATAAAGGGGGTTTTTTATTTTGGTATTAGTTTTTAGCGCCTCTAAATAAAAAAGTTTACCAATTACCACAAGTCAACAAATTAGACGAAATTAAGATTTTGTCGATGATTCTATAGCTACTATTTTTTTGTTCATAATACACCTGTTTAATCCTTTTTATTTAATTTTGCAGATCGCCGCTGTCTTTTACTATCTTTGCGTGGTAACTCTACAATACGTGGCACCGATCGTCCTCTGCTCGTTCTTCACTCTGATGTACAAAACTCTCGGCGAATACCAGTGGACGGGCGAACTGTTGAAGTACCAACCATCCGACAATGACACAATGACAGCAACTGAAAAGTCTTTGCCGAGTATGGAAATCTTCGGTTCCAGCGAAGACTCTAAATCGATATCAGACACCGCTGCTGAATTCCATTTGACCTTGGAGAGTCTTAAGTCCGTGTTCCCGAAGACTGTGTTCAGGGGGTTGTTCGGATTTGCTACGTGGTGGTGCTGTTTTTTGTACTTCGCCACCACATCGTTCGGACTGATCTATCAATCGTACTTTTCTAATTCTTAGATCTTTTGTATAAATAAATTTAACAATGTGCCCGTTGTGTTTGTTAATAATAAACTTTTTAAAAATTGTGGTGATATCTTAAACCAAGCCATGATAATTTGGGTATTTGGCTCCGAATTCCATCCTACTACATCGATTTACTTGATATTTTCACAGTAAGTAGGGAATAGCTCAAAAAACAAAGTCTACCCTACGCCGATGTGCGCTTTTTTCTTGGGGGTGGTTCCCGCCCCTTCTCGGGGGTGAAAAATGTTTTGGTTAAAATAGCCACGGAAGAGACTAGAGAACCTAATTTTAAGCAAAAATTGTTCTATAATTATTTTTTGAAAACTCATTACTTTTTGAGTTATTCGTGGTTGAAAATTGGCCATTTTCATTGAAAAATGACACCTTTTCGGGCGGATTATTGCGAATACCTTAAAAACTATGCATCTAACAAAAAAACTATATGAAAAATTTCTGTAGATTATAAAAAAAACAAAGATTCGTTCCTTCATAAATCTTAGTTAAAATACAAACAGGGGTATGGTAGGTAAGAAGAGTTTGTTTTTTTTTGCTACATGCTCAAATCGGTGTATTCAACTTGAAATAACAGAGAAACTGTCGATTTTAGGTGTATAATGATACTAATAACTTTTGTAGTGCTGGAAAAGACCTTTAAAATGAGTAATGTATTTTAGTGACTAATGCATTTTAAGAAGAAATGGGAAGTATATTTAACCCCTCATCCATCAGAATTTAAATAGATCGTTTTTTTACACACTTTTTATTATGGTGTTATTTCTATGTTCAAAAAGTTGGACTGGATTAAAATGAATGGTTTTTTTAAAAAATAAGATCAAATTATAGAGCGCATTTTTAAATTTTCTTAAAAATCTTCCTTTTCCTCCATGTAACTCGAAAAAGATAAGAGATACGAAAAAAAGATACCACACAAAAAGGCTTTTTCAGATAAAAATTTCTTTTTTATTTTTCATTACTGTATCTCGTATCATGTTCAAGTTACATGGAGAAAAATGAAGATTTTTAAGAAAATTTAAAAATGCTCTCTATAATTTGATCTTTTTTTTTTCAAAAACCATTCATTTTAAACCCGTCCAACTTTTTGAACATAGAAATAACACTATAATAAAGGGGGTTGTTGGCCATCTTTGTATGGCCACTTGCTGCCATACTGCCACTATGTGAACAAGTCCAACCATAGCTCAGATGTTACCTGGGGCGTATTAACGAAATATTTCCAACATCCATGCTTAAATTAGCATTTTTAACCGATGTTTCCTTGACGGATCACTTGTAAAGGGCTATGGCCCACATATTTTTGCAAAAATATATCTTGGTAGTTAGCATGTAAATTTCACGTAAGCATTGATGATGATTGGTCAACCAATCGAAAACTAGTTCTGTGATGTAGCCATTTTTAGGGATTTTAAATATATACCTTTTATAAAGGATTTTATCGTTTTTTGTATTACATGGTATACAGCCAACTACAGGAAAACTTTTTCCTTGTGGATTTTTGGATTTTTATAATAAAAGGTATTGTGGAAAGAAAACGATGTATTTACATTTTGGTGAATGGGGGTTAAAATTACTTCTCAATTTTTTCTTAAAATACATTAGTTATCAATTTTGTTTGCAGCATATCTCGCTTAGTTTTAATGTAATGTGCCTTTAATATAGCTCATTTAAAAGGTGCTTTTAAGCACTACAAAAGGTATTAGCAGTATTATGCACCTAAAATCGACCGTTTCTCTGTTATTTCAAGTTGAATACACCAATTTGAGAATGTACCAAAAAACAAGCTATTTTCACCTACCACATCTCATTTTGTATTATAACTAGAAGATTTATGAAGGCAAGTGTCTCTTTGTTTTTTAACGTACAAAAATGTTTAATATAATTTTTTTAGTTAGATGCATAGTTTATGAGGTATTCGCAAAAAACCGTTCGAAAAGGTATTATGTTGTTCTGAAGCTATTTCCTTGTGGCATTTTTATAATCAACTATTTTAAATGGGAAATAAGCTACAATTTTACCAAAAAAAGTATTTTATTAACGTTTCGACGCCCAAGTCGGGTGTCGTTGTCAAAATACAAAATAATTATATTAGTCCAAGTCGGGTGTCGTCAAAATATTTGGGCGTCGAAACGTTAATAAAATCATTTTTTTGGTAAAATTGTGGCTCATTTCCCATTTAAAATAGTTGATTAAAAGGTATTATGTTTCAATGAAAATGGCCAATTTTCAACCACGAATATGTCAAAAAGTATTGAGTTTTCTAAAAAAAAATATAGAACAGTTTTTACTTAGAATTTGGTTCTCTGTAATTTTAACCAAAAAATTTTCCACCCCTAAAAAGGGGTGGGAACCACCCCCAAGATAAAAGCACACATCGGCATATGGTAGACTTTGAATTAGAAGATAAGTAGAGGCTAGGCACAAAATTTCATTAAAATCCATGCAGTACAGACAAAAGGACATTGCGGAGTCGAAGGTAATGAAATTGTGGATACAACCGCAAAAAGTACTCATAGTTGCCACCGGGTCTGAAAGGGTTAATCCAACCAGTCTGTGTATCCTGTGCCTGTGGACAATTTCTCGATCTGGTGTCCCATTTACCGTTATGTAGGAGCCAAGATACCTATTTAAATTCTCCTACTCGTTCTAGTTTTTCTCCCAGAAATCCTATGTCCCCAACCATTCCTCCAAACCACAATATACACCGTTTTCGTCCTGCTAACCTTAAGTCCTCCCTCTTCAATAGCCCTTCTCCAACCATCCAACAAACATTTCTTTGCTCTCCTCTACTAACACGATATCATCAGTCATCAGCAAAGAGCATTGACCAAGCCACTGGCGAAGCGTCCATGTAACCACTGTTACCATTGGTAACAGTTAAGAATCTTGCAAATAAAAATATTTTATGACTACTGTGAAATAATTCCATTTTATTTTTTTTACAATAGAAATATGCGTGTTAATTAGTAATTCAGTAAAAAGCCAACTAGACGCACGAAAATATTGGAGAATTTATGCGACTCGGTTGCAGATTATTTTGTTACCACTTTTGTTTGTGGTAACGAAATCGGTCGGACGGGCGGAAATGGCTCGTGTCTGAAATTTTTGAAAGGAGAAGGCGTGGGTGCGCTATGATGCTGTCGACTGTGGATAATAGAACTCTTGTTACCACTTTTTAGAATGGTTACAATGGTTACTTACCTATTACAGTGAGCGTGCAATTAAACAAGGATGAGTGTCGTTGACGATATTTTTTTTTTAAATGGTTGACACTATGATTATTCAACTTAAAAATAGGTTTTCTAATGTAAAGCAGCTCGAGTGTTTGGCAATATATTATGATTTTGACAATTTTAAAAATAACACAAAGAAAATTCCCAGATGCCTTTCATCAATTTGTGAACTTATATGGACAAAAATTTGACGGAGTAAAGTTAATAACAGAATTGACAGTTCTTTTTAATAATCCAGATTATATCCGATAACTTGATAATGCATTTCAGGAAGATCTTAAATTGGCAAACCTATTTTTAACAGTTTTGGTTACAAGTGCATTCATTGACATCAGTTTTTCAGCAATGAAGCGGATTAAAACCTGCCAAAGAAATACCCAATTGCAAGATTGAATAATGTCCTCATTTTTTTTTATTTCCATTGAGAAACGCTTTTTAAATGGATTAATGAGAAAATTTATACAATTCTGTTATTAACATTTTTGCAAATAAATAAAAACTTATATTTGGGAGGTTCGAAATAATTTTTTTAAATAAGATTTTTTACATCTGGTTTTGGTAACACTTTGGAAAAAGTCACGCGTCCCCACTGGACCAAGCAGCCCCTTCCTTTACCTTCTCTTTCAGTACATCCATAACTAGATTAAACCAGGTAGAGACTCAATGAAGAGCCTTGATGAAAACCAACCGTCACTGTGAAACTTTCGGTAAATGCGACACAAGTCCTTATTTTGGTGTACGCTACCTCATACATCCTACACGAGGCTTATGTACTTCTCAGAAATCCATTTCTCTCTCATACATCTCCATACTTCTTGTCTAGGAACTGTGTCGTATGCCTTCTCATGATCTATAAATACCAAATCATAGGCGTAATCAGGGGGGTTGGGGATTATAACCCCCCCCCATTTGGATGTTCTTTGAGATCTATATGCCCAACACCATTACTATTCCATACCCCCCTCCACCAGAAGCGATTAAGTAGTTGTAACCCCCCCCCCCCCCCATTAGGATCATCCTGGTTACACCTCTCTACCAAATGTAGCTCTATTTTCTTTTCGCCGTATTTCTCTATCAACTGTCTTAAGGGCACCCAAAGTCCCATTTAACGACAATGTTAACATTATGTCACATAGCTCTGTAACCAAAGCACTTAGTGACCTAATTTTTATTTTATTTTGAAACTACATGTATTGTTTAGTCCCGCGTAGACTTTTGTAAAGTTAGAGTGAAAGAAACATTTATTTTAAAATTTTTTAAAATACTCTTACAAAAAAACCCAAAAAAGTTAAGATTTTATTTTTTATTTTACCTGTTTTTATACATTTTTCAATAAAACTTTACGCGGGACTAGATATTATCTATCTACAACTACTGTAAAAATTTGGACCTTCGATCATGTAAGGAACCAGAGATATCTGACATCAAAAGTTAAAAACCTAGTATTCGGGAAATCGCAAAGACGTAAAACACTCTAATAGGCAATAAAGCTACCGGCAGTGGCGTGCGGTGACATTTTCGGAAGAGGAAGCGATTCAATAAGGGTTTAACAAATATTTTCTTACGAGAGTCGAGATCAAAACATATACCTACTTAATAGGTGTATACCTAATGTATTACCTGTTAACTTATATCGACTAAAAACAAGAACTACAAAAAATTAGGTATAGTGTTTAACCCAGTCTGAGAGACATGCACACGCCTTGAGAATGAGATTCGGGTGATACAAATTCATTGAGGCAAGGAGGATTTACTCTTATAAGCGGGCGTCACTCCATCCCGCCCCAATGCTTCATACTATCCACTTCCCCTCTGATGCGCTATATGGGCTCTCTATCAGCAAAGTGCTTATTATGTGGGAGTCCTGGATACAAGGACTCACAAACGAAATCCTACCCCGATCAATGCAGGTTAGTGACTTAGTATATCGTATATCTAGTGACTTATCATCGATCTGTACTGCTTGCTCAGGGTCGAGTCCCTGCTCCAGGCTTGGTTTCTTTAAACTTAAAAAGAAGAGTTCTATTCAAAATTGTTTTTATATTCCGATTTCGAATCACCTTCCATAACACACAACTTTCAACAATATGACACTTATTTACTTATACTTGAGTCCTATTCTCTTATCAACCAATGCAAATTTTTTGTCGATAACATATCGTCGTAAAATTTTGGATTTTCTGATAATTGTTTAATAAATGCACTCTTTTTCAATGGATAATAGGGCTAACTTGGAAAGTCTGTCTTCACTTGTAAAATTTATTGTAAAACTTTTGATGCGTTTTAATACTGAAAAACTTCGTTCAACTGATGCACTTGTAGCTGAGATAGTTAGTACCTACTACTTAATTCACACAACTTGCCCACTTCACACAGAGACTGATTTAAACCAGTAGTATTCAAAAAATTCAACCGATTCCCAAGTATTTCTTTATTACTAATTTCAGGTGTTTTATAAATGACATTTAACTGAGAATGCAAAGCTAGATTATCAAAAAAAAAATCATAATTTAATCGTACTGAATTAAGTAGATACATCCCTCTGTGGGAGATTTTAATGAATTAAAATTACATAATTCTACATATTTTATTTCTTTAAAATTTTCAAAGTGATAATTCATTTGTTGTAGAATATTATCAAAAATTTCGATTATAATCGTCGATAGGTCTCTCTTTCGCCGACAATATCAATCATCATTATTTTTCTTTTAGATTCGAAGCCCATATTTTCAGCTTTATCCCAAATATTTTTAAACAGCTCATTTTTTTAATCATCATATGTCATCAAATTGTCTTATACAAAATGCAATGTCACTTGACTTCGTCTGTAAAATGTCGTAGGTACTATAAAATATCAGTAAAAGGAAAAATCTCAAAATGTCAAATAAAATATTAGTAAAAATATTAAGCAAAAAATTGAAATCGAGCCATTTCTACCTAAATACCTACCCCTTATAGCAGCAGTAACAGACTCCGCATCTCGTTTTCGAATCGGAAGCGGTCGGCCGAGCGCTTCCAGGCGTATCAAAATTCGCGTGAAAGGAACATGACTAGCGAGTGAGGTTATTAAACCCTGACCAATTTTTGAACGGGACAAATGCATGACAAGCAGCGATTTTGAGATGCGCTTCCGTCAGGACCAGGACCGGACTGAATCGTTGAATTGTGTGCTTATTTGAGACCGTTCGTATGCGATCAAATTTTAATAATGTTTCAATGCCTATTAGTTACATAATAGATTACTTAGATTAGGGAAACATTGTTGATAATTAAATACTAATTAATAATATATGTATTTTCTTATATGGAAGTATAGGGAAGCACCGCTTCCCCCGCTTCCATGGACCGCACGCCTCTGGCTACCGGTACACGGTAAGTTGAGTGCAGACGTTCAGAAAACAAATAGTTTTGTAACCATGGAAATTTTATACTATGATGTGTTATATACCGTTGGAAACAGAAGATTTCAGAGAATAATTTTTAATCGTAACCCAAAAAATTTAAAAAATTCAATTTTTGGACTTTGGGTGCCCTTAAAGCAAACATGCTATCTATTGTCCTCCTTCCTAGCATAAACCTAAACCGATCTTGTCCTATCGATGTCTCTCTCTCTCTCTCTCCTTAACTTTCACTCTATAGTTCTCTCCCAAATTTTCATTTTGTGCGACAATAATAGGCCAGGAACCGAAGCTTTTCACCTCACAATATTTACAGAATTGATTAATTTGGTTGAAAATTTGAGAATAAGTAGTGGCGATAGTCCAAGGATCAAAATCTATATGATGCCGAAAGGCGCTTTTACCATGGGGGTGGTTGCCACTCCATCTTGGGAGTGGATATTTTTTATTATATTTTGACCGCAAAAGTTAATAAAAGCATTCAATCTAAGCAAAAAATGTTCTATACATTTTTTTGATAAAATTAAAAGTTTTCGATTTATTCGCTATCGAAAGTGTTAGTTTTGTATAAAAAAATCAATGTTTTTCGATATACTTACTCATTTAAGATTCACTCAATTTTTGCCATAGAAAAAATAATTTCAAACCAAGTTATTGGGAATTAAATAACCTATAATTTTATACTTAAACATTTTTTCGTATCTCTGATGCTAATCTTTCTATTCTGAAGAAAATGGCTTTTCTTACCAAACTACAAAAATTCGTTATTCGCTTCTAACTTCAGTTTTTTAAAAACTGATCATTCTAAGCTAGCCAAACTTCTAGAATCTATTAATAATGCATAGATAAATAAGAATGAATAAGGCCAATGACTAAAAAACCCACTAACTTACATTATTATGCTTCCAATTGATTCCTCCTTTTTTTTTTCAAAAAAATATATTGATTTTTAACCGTAACTTTTTTATTTTTTTATCTTAGAAAGTTTGGTATAAAATAATTTTGTAGGTTTTTACAAGATCTATAAGTCTATTAGTATTAAATCTTTTTAAAATCCTCAGTCGCAAAAAGAGGTGACTTTGAAAGGGTTGGTAAAGGTGGTTTTTGCATGTTATTAGAAGTTTTAATTGTCAATAGCTCACTCAATTTTTGCATAGAAAAATTTTTTGCAAACCAGGTTTTTGTAAATTAAATAAGCTACAATTTCATATTTAAACATTTTTTCGTATCTCTGATGCTAATCTTGCTATTCTGAAGAAAAGACCATTTTTTCCAAACTACAAAAATTCGTTATTCATTTTAACTCCATTTTTTTCTAAACTAATCATTCTAAGCTGGTCAAACTTCTGGAATCTATTAATAATACATAAATAAAAAAGACCAAATAAGGTCAATGACTAATTTTAATTAGGGTGGTGACTAGGGGGTTGCTTGCGATAACTTTTTCGCTGAAAAAAAATAGGTCCTCACATTCTTTTCATTATAAAGTCACTTAATTTTTGAGCTAGAGACTTTTTTTTTATTTATGGAGATAGATATTTTTAAGTACTTTAAATTAGTTTGAACAAGTTCTCCTCGAAAAATGCATAGTTTTCCCGTCCTTTGACTTTGAAACTACATTATTTAGCATTTGATGAAGAGCCACAGTGTAGCTCGATTACTATTGGTCTTAAAGAAAATTAAAAAAAAAACGGTTTTGTTTATTTTTTCAAAAGGTACATTTTTGTTAAGTAAAGTTGTTTTGATAAAACGAAAACTTTTGGAGTTATTAGCAGAAAACTTATAAAAAACATTGATTTTTTCGGTATTAAACTAACACTTTCGCTAGCGAATAAATCAAAAACTATTAATTTTATCAAAAAAATGTATAAAACGTTTTTTGCTTAGAATGAATATTTTTACCAACTTTTGTGGTCAAAATATAATAAAAAATTTCCAGCCCCCAGATGGGGTGGAAACCACCCCCATGGTAAAAGCGCCTTTCGGCATCATATAGATTTTGATCCTCGGACTATCCACTACTTATTCTCAAATGTTCAAGCAAATCGATCCATTCTGTAAAAATTGCGAGGTTTTTTCCTATTTTAAGCTTCATTACTTGGACTATAACTTTATCCCGCTATAATTCTTATAATCCTGAATGTCCCTTTATCTTTATACCATGATACTTACCATAACACACACCCTCTCCATGCATTGAGCATCCTTTCTTCCTGAACACTTCTGCTCATTCTGCTGTAACCAGGGCCGCCGCCAGAAAAAAATTTAGGGAGGGTCAAAATCTTGTAAGTCGCTTTTCTATTCTAGAAATGAATGAAAGAACAAAAAAAAATTATATTTTAATCATCATATAATATAATAGAAAAAAAGATTAATCGGTAAATAAAAACTGAAATCTCCTTCGATTTTGACCAAATTTATCAATAACCTTGTTTTATCTTAAGCTGTAATTATCCAGGGGCGGTCGGCGGACCCTCCCTGACCCCCTTGTCGGTGGGCCTGGCTGTAACCCTCAAGAAAAGTAATGTATAAGTTCAGAAAAGAATGTATCATATTAGGAAAGAAAAATTGCTGCGAAAGCTAAATCACATAGTATTGTCACCACAGCTATAAGAATCCGATTCAGATGGATAGTTTGAGCTAAAGACACGACTATGATAAACATAAATATATGAAGGATTATCTCTACACCCATTTGGAACAAACCAAATGGAATGCCGTAGAAAATTGAGTCGGAGATATTTTGATTCTTGAATTGAAAAGTAGTAGCATTTAAATGGAATAAAATAAAAAGAGTAATATAAGGCAGTCTAGGCTAGGTAAATAAACTTGGGTACCTACGGCACACGGTTATTAGACTTTATTACGGTTGTCTTGTCCGACGGTGGTGGGGAGACTTATATTTTTGACTTTAACGTCACAAGAGTTTACATTCCCATATGTTTAAATTATTTTCGATCATTGAATGTGTGTTATTGTGTGTATATGTGTATTATTTGTGTTATTATGAAATAATAAGACAAATAGTACACATTTTATCTTATACCGCGGGTGGTGAATCGTAAAAAGGGCCATAGGAAACTCAATGTAAAATTTTGAATTGTTGAATTCCTGCTTCCCTAATTATTCTACATCAAAAGTCATGAGAGAATACTTGTAGAGAATTAAAATCTGTATTAAAATCAAAAGTTAAAATTGTTCTACAATTTAAATGCATTCCAAAATTTTGAAAAATATGATACAGTTGCCACAATAGGTATGCGTGTAAAAGTAAGGCCACACGTTACTATTTAACTGACAGTGCTCACACCATTGACTGAATAAAAAAATCTTTATTATTAATCCTTTCTCCGCAACTGAGGGTATCTTATCAACTGTATTGTTTTTAAACAATAGATGATAAACTAAAAATATTGACAGTTCAAAAATGTGAACATTATTGCATTGTGTGTGGCCTAAGTTTGGGCTGAAAACTAAAATGTATTACATTTTTACAAAATTTTGGAATATGTTTAATTACGTAGACCAATTTTAACAGTTATTTCCAATACAGATTTTAATCCTCTTCAAATAGTTTCTAATGTCTTTTGATGTAAAATAATTATTAGGGAAGCTGGAATTCAACAGTTCAGAATTTTACATTGAGTTAATGCAAAACTTTGACGCATGTCAAAATTCTCAATGTGTTTTTTTTTTGTATACATTTTTTTCGAATCCTGAGAAAACTAATAAATATTTTTGAAAAATTTAAACTCAGAATGAAAGACTACATTATTACCGAGGGCTGAAAGTCCCTGAAAACTTCTATAATGTTTATTTTAACAAGTTACAGGGCTGAAAATAAAAGAGAAGTGTGATATTTAATTTCAAATATTTCATTCAATAGAATCTGCTTGTTTATTCTAAGGGGCTTTCCGCCCTCGGTAATAATGTAATCTTGCATCATGCGTTTAATTTTTTCTAAAATACTTGGTTTTCTCAGTATTCGAAAAAAATCATATTACGATTCAAATGACAGTAAACTCTCGTGACGTAATCTCACCCTTAAGGTTCATTGGTTAGTCGGTTTAGGCAACCGTAGTAATGTCTAAGAACCGTGCCTACGGCACTACAATTAACACATTTTCAAACAGTGAACATAATCATTTTTCAAGCAAAGCCATCATTTTGATAATCATAAATAACATCATTGTTTTTCTGGTTGCATAACTTTGTTATTCCTTTCTTCTGAAAATTAATCACTGATTATAAATATCTAATTATAATCATAATTATTTCGAAATACTTTTGTTCCATCCACTTCAATAATTATATACATATATTATTGATAAACGACACCACTGCAGAATTAAATCAATAATTGTTTTCCATAATAACGAAAGGTATCGATTTGGTAATAGTGATAGGTATTTACATGGTAGGTATATATGGCGGGTTGTCATTTAAATATTAATAATATTTAACGGATTCTCTAAGATAAAGGTGTTGGGTGGATAAAACTTGACCATATACTATGTTTAGATTTGCATAATAGATTCTCTACCTCTACTAATGAACTTTGTCACAAGTCCAATGTATTTCCAAAGACTTGATTATATACATTTGTCTTGAATTATTTTAGTTTTCAAGGAATAGGTTGTAACGGAAAAAAACCTGTAGGCAATACTGCAATACTCTTGTGATTTTCCATTTTTTTTAACGTTTACCATGACTAGAAACCTTGAAACCTATTAGGCCCTGCAAGTTCTTTCTGTAATGTTCATCGTGTACGTGTGTTTTTTCAAGTGCTGACACTGACATCCTCAGGTTTTTTATCACGAAAAGATCAGCTAAAACGCCCACAACATCAATTTTTTAAACTATTGATAAATATATCGTCTTTGAACAAAAATACTCTAACTAATAAATTTCAAATTTAAGGGCGCAACATTTTTCACATAAAAAAAAATAAAAAAATAAGTTTCCTTGAGTTGGGGACAAACAGTTGGCAATCCCAATAAACCTTATTCTCTACCTCTACTAATGAACTTTGTCACAAGTCCAATGTATTTCCAAAGACTTGATTATATACATTTGTCTTGAATTATTTTAGTTTTCAAGGAATAGGTTGTAACGGAAAAAAACCTGTAGGCAATACTGCAATACTCTTGTGATTTTCCATTTTTTTTAACGTTTACCATGACTAGAAACCTTGAAACCTATTAGGCCCTGCAAGTTCTTTCTGTAATGTTCATCGTGTACGTGTGTTTTTTCAAGTGCTGACACTGACATCCTCAGGTTTTTTATCACGAAAAGATCAGCTAAAACGCCCACAACATCAATTTTTTAAACTATTGATAAATATATCGTCTTTGAACAAAAATACTCTAACTAATAAATTTCAAATTTGAGGGCGCAACATTTTTCACATAAAAAAAATAAAAAAATAAGTTTCCTTGAGTTGGGGACAAACAGTTGGCAATCCCAATAAACGGGCTTCTTAAATCTATGCAATAAACACAAAATGAATTACAATTTACTGGACAACAAAAAAAGTATTTGCGTCAGAATGATTCTCGGGTTATCCTGTATTTTTTGCTTATTTCTGCATATTTAAATCAATGACATTGCATTGAATCATCCATATAAGAGATTGTTAACCTTAATTTTTATTTCCGATTTCCGCAGAACTAACACGTGCATTTAAATTTATTAAAAATGTATAAAGAACGTTTAAATAAGTAATAAGCATTTTTGCAGTTTGAAAACAGAATTAAAACAAAATCATAAAATTCCTTTCGATTTTTATAGCGCTCAATTTTTGATTTGAACATGATTTGAACCAACAGCTGATAATTTCAAATCTACCGCAAAAAACGTTGGGTTCTACCGCCAAAAGTGATTTCATAAATTACAAAGAGTTTGTTTAAAAGCACTGCAGAGTCCTTCAAAACATATTAAAATAATAATAAAATTCTAGTGTGAACAAAATATGTGTTGTAATTTTTCTAAAAACCGCAAAAAAATAATTCCGGAAATGGGTACACAACATCCATATCTTTTGTTATTGGCCACTAGAGACTTGCGTGTCGATCAAGATCTGCCTTCTCATTGGTGGATTCTAGAATTTCCAGAATATTCTTTGACCTCGTATAAAGCTGGCCATCGCTTCGATTCGTTCGATTTGATTGCAGTCATTGCTGTAGTGCACACGTAATTTAAGTATTTATTTAAGAATTGTCTGCAAATAATTAATTATAAGGTAAATATGCTGTTTTTATAATATTTAATATTCTATATTGATTTATTTTATTTTGATCTGTTTCTGTAATTAGATTCACGTCAAAATTTGACAAAACTGATAAAATATCGCCATTTAATAGTAAAGCACGTTTTTTCTCTACTTCCTGTTCACGTTTTGAAGCATTTATTCTGTTATTAAATACTATATTTCATGAGTTCAGTTACAATTCTTGATTATACGGGGTTTAGAAAACTAGCTATCGTTTCAAATATAGGTGGGGTCTTATATTTTAAACGCCTTTCCAGAAATGGTTAGTACTTTTTTCGTTTATTTGCTATTCCATAGTATTATTTCTCTTCCGTGAATAATCATTGACGAAAGATTTCTTCACTATACCTAATTAATTAACGTTATATCAATAAATAATTATGATCAGGGTAGAATCTTCTAGAAGCGTCTGCGTCTATGACGATAGCAAATAAAAAATATCAAGTAAATTCAAGGTTGGTCGATTTGATTTCATAATTCCAATATTAATACGTGGACACGTAATTTTTGATAATGGTAATCTTCTTTGTTCTAATATAGATGTGTGTAGATACTATTTTACAGGGTTAATCATTGTTTCAATTTATTCACTGTTTTTTATTTGCATTACATCCTATGGAGTTAGTCATATAAATATTAACAATATTTAAGGGATTCTAGAAACAAATAACAAGTACCAAAGAGATTGTGGGCGGAGAGCAGCCAGGGACAGATAATTTGAGACGAATGCTGGGGGAGGCTTTGACTGAGTGCCATAGAAGAAGAGAGATCACCGATGACAAGAAACATACATAATTTCATTCCCCAGCATCCGCATCCAAGTATCTATCCCTGGCAGACACCCCACTATAGTTCCCCTAAGTGTTCTGTCATTACCAATTTTTATAAGGTGATCTGTCAAGCACAATCTTTGTATTTCTGCATAATTTGCAATAGAGGGTTCTTTGTAATACTGGTACAACTCACAGTTGAACCTTATTCTCCACATACCATTGTCGCAGATGGGTCTCAATATCATCTGTGTTATAACCTTAACACGTTAGCCCCAGACGAGCCCCCAAAAAATGCCCTCTGGGCTAAGACATTTCGTCATCAGTTTTGTCAATACATGGCGGTCCCTAGGGACCTTCATGGTGTATGGGGAACTTTCTACATCAGTCGCTAGAGATTGCCATGGTGCTTAATGTGTTAAAATCATTGCCACCGAGGAAAAACTGTTTCTATAACTGATTGTTTCTTTCAGATGGCTAAAGCCCCAGCTGTAGGTATTGATTTAGGAACCACATACTCCTGTGTAGGAGTTTTCCAACATGGCAAAGTTGAAATTATTGCCAACGACCAAGGTAACAGAACCACACCATCATATGTGGCCTTCACAGACACAGAACGTCTCATCGGAGATGCTGCCAAGAACCAGGTAGCCATGAACCCCAATAACACAATTTTTGGTAAGTTTGAAGCCTCTTATGATCTAATATTTGTTTATTTATTTAGTTTTTACGAAGCTCAACAGTCCTTTCAAGGACTAAAATACAATTGAAGGGTATAGGCAAAGAAGGTGCTATTCAAAATAAGTTTTGAGAAAAATGGTTTTAAAGGTTAAGAGTCTGTTTGTTTATTATTTATGCACTGATGAAAACTCGTTTATTTATTAAATTTGCTAGAATTACAGCGATCGCATCAGCCTATGTGTACAACATGATATAGCACTTTTCGCTGGGACTGCTTGTACTTGCCACATTCTTAGCCTGACTAGAGAAATTAAAATACAGTCGGAAAAATGAAAGAATACCCATGAACAATCACATCAATCATATATTTTGTATTTGCTGTTTTTTTTTCGATAAATAACAAACGAGAGAGATAGATTATTAATAATCTGAATAATATGTGATTGTTGTGATCATTCATGGGTATTCTTTCATTTTTCTGACTGTATATGTTGTTGTTCCTGACTGAACACGTTTAAGAGATTGATTTATAGGATGGTAGTGGAGATTGCTAGCTAACAGAGAGGACCAGAAAGTCATTTTCTGCAAACATTGACATAGCACCTTTGCCTGTACCCTTCAATTAATACTTCTAACAAAACTTGCATCAAGTGGGATGGCTTCTTGTTCAATCATGCTCCTTGTATAGTAAATAATTGACTTACTATTCTGCCCCATTCATCCCTATTTGTTGCTCTTTCCAACCATTAATTCCCTCACTACAACACTATTTAGTAAATTTCGAAGTGCCAAGGCTATTAGAAATAACCAAATTTCCCTAGACAAAAAAATAGCTTCCTACAAATTCCCCTAGACTTTCATGTTCATGAAAACTTACACAGAAAAGGCACCAAACCGATTATCGCGCACTTGCAAGAAGTTGCAGGAAATAATCATCAGATGACATCTGCGCATGCCTTTTGACAACTTTCTTGCATCTTGCAGGTATATTGCAAGCTGTAAAATGGGCTTAGCTCTCTGATTGTTCATTGTTCATTCCATAGTGTTTTTGTCTGTATATATAGCTCTGAGCAGTTTCCTTTCCATTTTTATATATTTACTTTTTTCATTGTCAATACTTTCCTACTATGTCACTGAGCTTTACTACTGTTTTATACCGGGTGGTGAATGGGAACACAGGCCATAGAAAACTCAATGTAAAATTCTAAACTGTTGAATTCCTGCTTCCCTAATTATTTTACATCAAAAGTCAAACTATTTGTAGAGAATCGAAATCTGTATTGAAAACAACTCTTAATATTGTTCTATGAACAATAATTATTCAAAATTTTGTAAAAATATAATACAATTTTCAGAGAAATACGCCAAAGTTACGCCACACACAGTGCAATAATGTGTATTCGCAGTGTGCAAGTACTTGGAAGGGAATTGAGAAACGATTGTGCGTGAATAGCGAAAAATATTGCAACTTTCTTAAATAAATCATATTGTCAATTGAAATTGTCAAATTGACATACATTTCATATCTCCTGTCATTGAAGAAGAAAAATTATATGTTGCTCCACAATATTGATATAATATGCAATTATTATATAAAAGTAAATTTAATTAATTGTATTTTGCTTGCAGTACTGCGTTTTAATAACTAATTTTATTTACTACATACAATTGTTTACGTTTTAATAACATAACCTGAATCTATTTTTTCTAATTATTTTTTTTTACTCTGGCCTTGACAATTATCCAGTAACCAGGACTAATATAATTGGCCAATATAATTAAAAGTGCGAATAAAGTTGCAGAGCGTAGAAATAGGTGTCGCTTTGCCGAACTTGCAGTCTCAATAAGATTGCATTCAGTGACAATGAATTTATTATAACAATTTGAACTGTCAATTTCTTTATTTTAAAACACATTAAAGTTGATCAAATACCCTCAAGTTAAGGAGAAAGTATTAATAATAAAGATATTTTCTTCAGTCAATAGTGTGCTCACCGTCAGTTAAATAGTAACGTGTGTCCTAACATGCCCACACATACCTACTGCGGTAAATACATTATATTTTTCAAAATTTTGGAATGTTTAAATCGTAGAACAATTTTAACTTCTGTTTTTAATACAGATTTCAATCCTCTACAAATAACTTCTCACGACTTTTGATGTAACATAATTAGGGAAGCAGGAATGCAACAGTTTAAAATTTTACATTGAGTTTCCTATGGCCTGTTTTCTGATTCACCACCCTGTATATTCTTAACTTTGTTCTTGATACATATTTGGATTAAGAGCCAATTTCTCATATCGAGTTTAACTCCAGTTTAATCTGAACTTTTAGTGAATGTCAGTTTAAAGTCAAAATCGTCTTTCTCAATTCACGTTCAAGAGATGGCAGTTTAAACTTGAACGATGCTTGAACGCTGAAATTCGGCTGTTTAAAGATTTCTGAACCCAGTACAGATGATTTCATGGATTATGCATGCGTGGTATTAACATGAAATGCTGTCATAATATAAATATATCCTATTTTATTATATTAAGCCTAACGATAAAAGATATCATTATTTTTGTTTTATAACATTTATTTATAATTATTAAAATGACTATTTTGACTATAAATACTTAACTTTAACTTTATTCAAAAACAGCATAAAAAAGGTAGTTCAAAATAGCGACAGTTTTTTACCTTTTGCCATCTATTGGCATTTCTCGAAAGCTGTAGAATGTGCACTGACATGAACGTGCAATGAGAAATGTATTCCAAACAAAACCGAAGTTCACCGGTGAACCTGGTTCAACTGAACCATAGATTACCGCAGGTATGAGAAATCAACCCTTAATCAGTGGTTTTATGATTTTTTTATTTCCATATGCCAATCTGGCATTCAGTTACCCTTCCTGACATTTCTCTTCTATAATAACCCCCATATAAGTAAATTATATTCCCTTGATTCGTTACATATGAAAGTAAACAGCCCCCAGTGGCGTAACTAACGCCAATGCAGTGCATTGAGGCGCAGGCCTTAGGGGGGCGCAAAAAACTGATATTGTGAAAAATGAGTACAAATAAAGGCGCACAGGGAATACTTGCATTGGGGTGCAGTCAGACTAGTTACGCTACTGACTGCCCCTCTTCTTATTTGTTTATTTACATGATGATATCACAATAAGCTTGCCAGACTAGAGTTTATGATCTTTACCATGATTAGCTTATTATCTGAAGTTAAAACAAGTCAAAAAATTGTTGTTACATGCAAAGTAAGAGTCTAATTCATGTTTTTATCTGTGTAGATGCCAAACGTCTTATTGGGCGTCGCTTTGATGACAGTGCTGTACAGTCTGACATGAAACATTGGCCATTTGAAGTAGTAAATGATGCAGGTAAACCAAAGATTAAAGTTGCATACAAGGGCGAAGACAAATCCTTCTACCCAGAAGAAGTCAGTTCCATGGTCCTTACAAAAATGAAGGAAACAGCAGAAGCATACTTAGGAAAGAATGTCACCAACGCTGTCATCACAGTACCTGCATATTTCAATGACTCACAACGTCAAGCTACCAAAGATGCTGGAACCATTGCTGGACTCCAGGTAAATATATTCGTTTTCGTACTGTTCACTTTTTGTAGATTTTATATGATGATATCGAAATGAGCAAGCCAGACTAGAGTTTATGAACTTTACTATGATTAGCTTATTATCTGAAAAATATACAGAATGATAGATTTATTGACAAATTCAGTCTTAATTATCAAGATTAAAAAAAAGCAACAATGTCACAAACAAAAGAATTAGTAATATTGAACAGTGGCGTATAATTCATATTTCGTCGTCGTCACTAAGTCCAAAATAATAGATCTGAGAAAACGAACATTTAGTGACTCTCCCTGACAACAAAATGAAAATTTTGAACTTTTGCCTATTCAGTGACCTAGCCAAACATCTCTATGTACTTTCTAGGACTTCGTTATTTCTGCCAGACTATGAAAATTGATATTGTGAATCGATCAAAACATGTAACTCAATTTTTACTAAAGTGGACTTGCTGAGTTTTGCTGTGACGACGACGATTTATTCTTTTTTCTATATCCTCTTCCTAGAACTTCAATAAATGGTTGATTTTGGCATCTTAGTTAAAAATGTTCTGATTTAGAAAATTCTGAACAAAGACCTTCATAAACATTTTTTTTTTGTGTGCTTGTTAGAAAGGTACGAAAATGTTTGTTTTACTTAGTAGCTTAGATAGATAGATAAATTTATTGATCTTTTTGTATCATTTACATGACATAAGACAAGTCACAAACATGGTATACTTATAGTACAATAAGTAGATTATTAAAAAATACTATTCTTTTTCTCATGATCATCTTTCAGTGCGTCACAGTTTTTCGATTTCTTTCTAATGCATTAAATTGTATGTGACAGAAAAAAAAGGCACCTCCGTGATTACAGACATTTACAATATTTATTCTAGTTATTCTAGTTGTCGAAAGATAATATTACAAATATAATCTGTATAATTTATAAGACTGTACAAATCAAAGAAAATACCATTTTATAAATGCAAGAAACACATTTGATTTGTTTTTATTCCAAATTGAAAATAAAATGTAACAACTGTCAGATTTAACTAAAATGTCATGTCACTAAAATGTATATTATCACGGACTTACCCTTTTTCCTATCATTTGTTACTCACTGAAAAATGCCCATGAAAAGGATAATACACTAAAGTAAACTAAAGTTATCTTATTAAAAACATTAATGGTAACAAACATTTAGTAGAGAACAAGATTACGAGACTGATAAAATATTGCTAAAAGTATAAAAATATCGGAATCGATTGCTAGCTATTGTTCCAGCCAATGAATTCGTTTCCCCTTGGTTGAGGTTGAGGATGTTCCAGGAACTGTTGACCTTGCCTGAAGTTGAATCGACTAAAATATACGTTTTTTGGCCAGAAATTTTTTTTGTAAACTTTTTCTTGTAGAGAGGGATCAACTCCTATCATGAAGGCTTGGTTATTGGATCGGACAAAGTATGTTGGAAATTTCTTTACATAAGTATTTTGTTCGCCTGATTGTTTCGTAATACAGTGGAACCTCGATTATCCGTCTCTCCATTAACCGTCACCTCTGTTAACCGTCAGAGCACATTCAGACATTGGATTGACTACATAAGCAAAAATTTTAATGTAAAAAAATAAAAAAAAAAGTTAATTTGATTTGTGATGAGGACACAAACGGCTACCCATTGCTGGCGGATAAAGAAATTGTTGAAATGGCAACAATGGCGGACCAAACAGATTCAGAAGCTGACACAGACTTGGAATTTGTCTGTAGATATGTTGATGAACTTATTGTAACTGACAAAGATTTGCGTAAATAATCTAGAGAAGCTGCATGCAATAATTCATCGAGTTAGAGAATTCTCGACAAGAAGAAGCCAATAAAGTAGACTGCATGATCTTATGCCGATTAAGAAATTCAGCCGTCGCAAAATGTGTAGCAACAGTAAAACAAACGAAGATTTCAGAATATTTTAAATACGATTGTATGAACACAAATCCCTCTTATATTGTCAAACAAAACATACAAATGAAATTTGAGAGTTGTACCATGAATTTTTAATTTATTTTTATGTTCTGTTAACCGTCTTTTCGATTATCCGTCATACCCTTGGTCCGGTGCCCTGATGGATAATCGAGGTTCTACTGTATAGGCCTTTATATTGTCTTCTGTTACAGTATCAGGGACTTGTGACAAGAAAAGCCAGTTTCTTCTCAGTTTTATCTATACCCTGGAAATTTTCATCCCCATCTCCACTGCCTATATTATAGTTACGGGTTTTTCTAGTTTTCCTTTTTACTAAGGTAAAACCTTCTGCTTCTGACGGGTGATGATTAGCTT
This sequence comes from Diabrotica virgifera virgifera, assembly GCF_917563875.1. Lineage (NCBI taxonomy): Eukaryota > Metazoa > Arthropoda > Insecta > Coleoptera > Chrysomelidae > Diabrotica > Diabrotica virgifera. The sequence goes on from NC_065450.1 coordinate 209,893,374, forward strand.
CATTTATTTTTGATGTTGAAGGTTTCATTCCTGCCAGAATGTCATTGGTTAAGTTGATTACTTCATTTAATTTTTGTTCACTTTGTACTCTCATGATTTCAGCTGCTACCTGGTTAACCTTTATTATTGGATCACCCTGTAAATTATTAGTTCCCATATGTGTTGGTGATGACAAATTGCCTTGATGTTTATTTTTGTTGATTTGGTTTTTTGTTACAGATAAGGTTTTTGTATCACTTACCTTATCTATTGGAAGCAAGTTTTTTGGTTGGTTGCTATTTTGATATGGTCTTGGTAGATTTTTATTAAATGATGAAATTTTATTTTCTAATGACCTTATTTTCTCTTTGAGTAAAAGGATTACCTGGCATTTATCAGATTTTATAGTGTCTTTGTCTGTTATTATTTGTTTCAAGAGTTTGATTTCTTCTATAAGGTAGGAGCCTTCATTTATGTCAATCTAAGCAACTTGTTGAGATGGTTCATGTTTACAGTATGTTTTTTTAGTTCACTAACATGTTTTAAACATGCTGGGTGAATATTTCACTGCATTTTATGCACGTCACTTTACTTTTAACTTTTTTGGAGCAATGTTTACATGTATAATTTACATTTTCATTGGGAGCAGGTGAAGTGTCAACTGCTACACCCGCCATCTTTTTCGTTTGTAAATATTTCTATTGATTAGGTTCTGTTGTTTTTTTAGTTGTTGGATCTTTTCACACTGTGGACACCACAAAGTTTAGAAATAACAATCCCAACTCAATTTTCAATGCAGACTTATCACATCTAACTATCTAAATGTAGTTTTGTTAATAAATTCCTCATAATACCTGATTTCATCAGATGATCTTCTGCTTTCTGTTTATACTTTTCTTTTAAGTCTTAGTTTTTATGATTATGCTCAGTCAGTGAAATAATATAATAAATTCACATTTTCAAGGTAATTGCCCTGGTCATTTGGTTTTAACAGCACCTGATATTCTTCTGATGTTCAAGCAGCAATTATATACCAGAAATGCCATTGATCACATATTTTATTCAATTATTAGTTAGTACTCCAATTGTTCATTGTAAATTTTTATTATTTATGTACTAATTTAACTACAAATAAATTTTTTTGCATTCTGAACCAAAATACGTGCCAATTCTACAGGTTTATCATTCTGTTTGAAAGCATTAACCCTGATTTAAACAATTTTTGTACCAAATTAACAAAAATTCTATTTTTTACAGGTATTACGTATTATTAACGAACCCACTGCTGCTGCCATCGCCTATGGTTTAGACAAAAAGGGCCAAGGTGAAAGAAACGTCCTCATTTTCGATCTGGGTGGTGGTACTTTTGATGTATCAATCTTAACAATTGAAGATGGTATCTTTGAAGTCAAATCAACTGCTGGAGACACTCACTTGGGAGGTGAAGACTTCGACAACAGAATGGTCAATCACTTTGTTGGAGAATTCAAGAGGAAATACAAGAAGGACCTTACCACAAACAAACGTGCCCTCCGTCGTTTGAGAACAAGCTGTGAAAGAGCTAAGCGTACCCTTTCCTCATCAACCCAAGCCAGCATTGAAATCGATTCTCTATTTGAGGGTATTGACTTCTACACCTCAATCACCAGGGCTAGATTTGAAGAACTGAACGCTGATTTGTTCAGATCTACCATGGAACCTGTAGAAAAGGCCATCAGGGATGCCAAGATGGACAAATCTCAAGTTCACGATATTGTGTTGGTTGGTGGATCTACCCGTATTCCAAAGGTACAAAAACTGTTGCAAGATTTCTTCAATGGTAAAGAATTGAACAAGTCGATCAACCCCGATGAAGCTGTTGCTTATGGTGCAGCCGTCCAAGCCGCCATCTTGCACGGAGATAAGTCTGAGGAAGTACAGGACTTGCTCTTGCTCGATGTCACTCCACTTTCATTGGGTATTGAAACTGCCGGAGGTGTTATGACTGCCCTCATCAAACGTAACACTACCATTCCCACCAAGCAAACCCAGACCTTCACTACTTACTCTGACAACCAACCCGGAGTACTTATTCAGGTTAGTAATACAACCAAATCATTAACTCCTTAGCTCCAGGTATCCAATGGTGGATCCATTACTGTATCCATCTTTGGCTACCTGGTAGTGAAGGGGTTTATTATAAAAAATTGTAAGCATTGGTTTAACATGATGATCCACTCAGCTCGCATTGATACAAACATGATGAATAAATTATGTTCCAATTCCAACGCAAAAAAATTACATACTCTGAAATAAACTAATGCAAAATGCAAAGTTCTCGCCTATTAATCCACTTGTTGAGCAAGTTATAACTCCTTTTTTACTTTTTTCCAGGTATATGAAGGTGAACGTGCCATGACCAAGGACAACAACCTCTTGGGAAAATTCGAACTTACCGGCATTCCTCCTGCGCCCCGTGGTGTCCCTCAGATTGAAGTAACCTTCGACATTGATGCCAACGGTATCTTGAACGTCACAGCTATTGAAAAATCCACCAACAAAGAAAACAAGATCACCATCACCAATGATAAAGGTCGTCTCAGCAAAGAAGACATTGAAAGAATGGTCAACGATGCAGAAAAATACCGTAACGAAGATGATAAGCAAAAGGCTACCATCTCTGCCAAGAACGTCCTCGAATCATACTGTTTCAACATCAAGAGCACCATGGAAGATGACAAAATCAAGGACAAGATCAGCGAAAGTGACAAAACTACCGTCATGGAGAAATGCAACGAGGTTATTGCTTGGTTGGATGCTAACCAATTAGCCGACAAGGAAGAATATGAACACAAACAAAAGGAGCTCGAAAACATCTGCAACCCCATCATCACCAAGTTGTACCAAGGTGCCGGTGGAGCTCCAGGTGGCATGCCCGGTGGTTTCCCAGGTGGAGCAGCTCCAGGAGCTGCAGGCGCCGCTGGAGGTGCTGGACCAACCATTGAAGAAGTCGATTAAACTATTCATTCCATTTTTTAAACTTTTGTTAACCGTTGTGCAGTATTACTTGCAGACAAAGCTTTTTAAAATTACTTTTTTTACACAATTTTTCAATTGTTAGACAACGTTTTTGGTAACAGTTCAAAAATTACTGCAATAATTATGTTCGTTCATGAATAAAATAAAAAGTCAAATCCGAATTTTTGTGTTTTATTTCAAACGGAAGATAGTGCAGTCACTGAAGGCGGATACGAGCTATTACCTCCAATTTCGTTGAACCTCTGATTTGCATGAAAATTGGTGAGGTTAGAAAATATCTCTAGGAACAAAGGTGGCATGGTGCCAACTTACCCTTTTATCCTGGGGGTGATATCCTGGAGGGGTTGAAAACAAAAAAGCTCTGTAGTTATAGAACGACAAGGAATAGATAGGTCACAGTGTTCAAGAGAAAATCTAAATGAAAGTTGGTCGAACACCCTATTTTTTTGCTTTTATGCTTGCAGTATCCCTTGTAGATCAAACATACGTCAAAATTAAAATCGGCTACGGGGCACTTTTTACGCATGCGTAAAAGGTTTTTTCTATTTATTATTTGTTTTTTTCTTTATCTGTATAATCTGATTTTCATGTATTTTAATATATCGATACAGTTTTGGCAAAGTAACTTAAGTGACATTTTTGAAAATCACGTTTTTCCATTAAACTAATGCTATTATTGTTCAGAAGGCACTACCAAAGTGTAGTAAGCCTATACATATATTATGTTTAAAGTAACTCTAAGCTTACTACACTTTGGCAGTACCTTCTAAACAATAATAGTGTTAGTTTAATGGAAAAACATGATTTTCGCCAAAAATGTCACTTACGTTACTTTGCCAAAAGTGTATCGATATTTGAGTATGTATATGATATGTATACATACTCGCACATATACACACACAAATATACCGGGTGTTGAATAGTCAAACGGGCCATAGGAAACAATGGGCAATTTTAAACTGTTGAATTCCTGCTTCCCAATTATTTTACATGAAAAGACATGAGAAACTATTTGTAGAGGACTGAAATCTGTATACACGTTTATCGCCGCGCGAATCATTTGTGATTCACAAGAATCTACAGGTCGAGCAAGTCTCGTAAATTTCACGATTGCGAGCCACGCTTCACGCAACCGTGTTTGCGTACTTGTGTTTCGAGTTGCGTGGTCGTGCGGAGTTATATTTACCAATTCGCGCAATCGTACTTGAGACGCTGTCAGGTGAGGTGTTTGAAAATTTGTGTAACTTGATTGCTTGATTCTGTGGTGTGAGTGTGAAGGTGGTTAAACTTTTGTTTTATTTTTTTTGTTTTGTGTTTTTTGAAGATAACACAGAAAATACAAGAGGGCAGCATACTTTGCAAAACAACTGTTACAATTTGAAATCAACAATTTGTTAAGTTGTTGTCTTGCAGGTAAAAAAAGTGACTTTTAAAAAAATTATATCTTGGAAACTAAAAATTATTTTTATTTATAATTGAAACATGTAAAAGTATAGTACTCTCAAAAAAATTTTAGCCAAAAATATTCATTTTTGTAAAGTTGACTGCAATTTTTCGACAACAGCCCTTTTTTGCTGTGAGCAGCATAACAAGTCCAGTCTCATCTGAAATCAAAGTTTCTTGTAGTTTATACCTCTGGCTAGTGAATGAACAAAGGATTTTTTATTAGATGAGGTCATTTTATTTTATTTATTTTATTTTACCGGCAAGCCCAATTCTACAAAAATACATAGTGTACAGAAAAAAACAATAACATAATATAATATAAAAAACAGACATACAGAAATATAATATTAGAAGTAAATATGTACTATGAAATAATATCATAAAACCAAGTTAACAAATTACAGACGCTTCACTCAAATATTGATCCCATGTAAATTTCTTTTAAAACGACTGATGGAGTTGTCGAACAGTTGTAAATTGTAAAGGGAGTTTGCTAAATTCAAGACTCTGGGTACGAACGAAAAAAGTGAATAATTAAACCTGTGGAATGGTACATAAAATGTTCGCACTTGTCTAGTGGTGCGAGGTGGTACAAACAGTGCGATCTTATTAAGTAGTTGAGAACAACTGCATATACCATTTAAGATCTTGAATAATAGCAAAAGGTCCCTTTGTTTTCTCCTGCTTGCAAGAGAAGGGACCTGCAGTTGATGCTGCCATACAGCGTAATCTTGATAGGTATGAAGCTTAAAAGCAATGTAACGGAAGAAACTATTTTGGACTTGTTCAAGTTTCCTAATGTAGACCAAGTAGTGTGGGGAAGTTTTATAAAAAAAACTAAAAAATGAGAAAAATTGAGGTCAAAAATGTGTTTAAGCTTATTATGTAAAATCTTCAAATTTCATTTTTTTAATTCCTTCGTTCATATTCTAGCCAGAGGTATAAACTAAAAGACACTTTTTGATTTCAGATGAGACTGGACTTAGTTATGCTGCCAACGCAAAAAAACTTAAACTCTACAAAAATGAATATTTTTGGCTGAAACTTTTTTTGAGACTACCTTAAGTACTATACTTTTACATGTTCCAATTATAAATAAAAATAAATTTTAGTTTTCGAGATATATTTTTTTTAAAAAGTCACTTTTTTTACCCACAAGACCTATGTAACCCCTTAAAAAAATGTTTGGAAGAATATGTTTGGTGGCCAAGATGCATACATATATTTAGAAGGAAAGTTCCTGATTTCTGTAGTATAATACTGAAGAGGAAGTAGCCCTAAGCGCCGGACTCCACTTGCGATTTGTAGTTGTGAAGATTGAACACATTCTTTCAAATAGAAGTCAATCCATGATTATTTAGTCACAAATGGATTGACTTGTATTTGAAACAATGTGTTCAATCTTCCTGATTACAAATCGCAAGTGGAGTGAGGCGGTAATAACACCAAAATATTCCATAGAAGGTACACAGACATTGAAAAATTCCTGGAATATCCCGAAGACATGTTCCCTGAACATCCCAGGAAAATCCTGTGTCAGCATTTTAAACATTACCTGAATGTCTTATTGGAACATTCCATGAATGTCCACGAATGTTCTCTGGACATTCAAAATATATTTTGTAGACATTCCCTGGATATACCAGAAATACAGTGATGAGCGCTCTAATAACCGGCAAAATAGCACAAAAGATGTATTAAGTAGTGAGATAAAAAGACATGAAACTAGTCGAGCTGGGAAATTTAGTAAATTTAAAGGTTAATTTCGCTAAATTTCCCAGCTCGACTAGTTTCATTTCTTTTTATCTCACAACTAAATATGTTGCCCATATTTTGCCGGTTATTAGGGCACTCATCACTGTACATCCTTGCTGATGTGACAATACCTCCTATCTGTTTTTTCATGAGTTTTGTATGAGAGATGGAAAAACATGTTTTAAGGTCACCTCCTGTGTTCATATGTAAGTTTTGACTTGTTTTGTAGTTCATAGATAGTTTAATTTACTACAAAACAAGTCAAAAAATATATGAAAACAGGAGGTGACCCTAAGACAAGTTTTTAGTCTCTCTTACAAAACTCATGAAAAAACAGATAGGATGTATTATTACATCACTGACGATATGTGGCAATACCAAATAATACATCCTTGATAAATATAAACATTTTTATTGAACAAAATCTTTTCATACATTTTTTTAATGCAATTTACTGATATTCCTACATATTTCAAAAAAATGTGTCACATTTGCTTTGTAAACCTTTCTTTTGCCTTTCGTAGCCACATATTCCGTTTCCTTCCTGGTTTTTTGTAGACCACTTCTCTCAGCTGATTCTAAAAAATATAAAATAAATGGTAATTTTTCTATCCTTTACAATTAACAATCAGAAGAAATATTATTTACAGATAATGATATGCATAATAATAATAGGTTTGTTCTAGCATCAGTTTAAAACCATCAGCGAATAGTGGACCAGCACGAGTAGAGGGGATCGCACTGGTGACTGTATTATGTTCTTTTACTGACCAACTGTTTGCCGATGGTTTTTGACTAGTTTGACTGTTTGCTAGAACAAACCTAATAATAATGAATATTTTGTATTTTGACAGTGACATCTGATGTGGAAGTCAAAACATTAATAAAAGTATTTTTTCAAGTTAACTTTCACATGCGCGTCTTAAAATTGTACTTTTAATACTTATCATCATAAATAACTATTAAAACTATCTTAAGAGGAAACAGTATCGATCAACAGGTAGCGAAAATGTGTTCCAAGATTGCGGCTGTAATTTTGAATATTTTTTCGAGATATTTGGCACACATATTCGTAATATAATAAAGAGTGGCGGTACAGAGCCCAATTTGAAAAATATATTAATATGTGGAAATTACTCTGTAATTAAATACAATATAAAAAAAACGAGCTTGTAGCGCCATTAAGAAGAACAAAAAAATACACTTTCTTCAAATACAACTTTTTTATCCGATTTTGTGTTATTTTGGAACTACTAAAATTTTTTATTTCATTAGTAGTTCCAAAATTACACAAAATCTAGGCATCGGATAAAAAAGTTTATTTGAAGAAAGTGTATTTTTTTGTTCTTCTTAATGGCGGTACAGGCTCGTTTTTTAAATATTGTATAATTACAGAGTAATTTCCACATATTAATATATTTTTCAAATTGGGCTCTGTACCGCCATTCTTTATTATTTTACGAATACGTGTGCCAAATGCCTCGAAAAAATATTCAAAATTACAGTGACAATCTTGGAACACGGTTTGGCTACCTGTTTATCGCTACTGTATTACCTTAAAACATTGTAATTTGCTAAACCAGTATATTTTACTCTACTACTACTCTACTAGCTACCTCATTTTCCACTGTTTCTAAAGACTTGTTTACATGGGTAGAGTTTTGAGGAGAGTAGAGTAGCAGTAGTACTCTACCAAAAATGGCTTGATACCATTCACATGACGAGAGTACAAGTATAGTACTGATGCTAGTATAGTGAAACCGATTTTTGTATTTTTAAACACTCTTGATTATAAGTGCACCTTAAATTCTTAATTTTTTGCTTAAGCTCGTTTACTCCAAAGCCCCCTTTGCCATTCTTTCGACGATTTCATCCTCCGCAGCTTGCTGCAAACTTTTATTTCTGTAGTATACACTACCTAAATTCCATAAACACTGGTATTCGCCGTATTATAGCTCTACAAGTTTTAAAGTTTCATCTTCGGTGAACTTCATTTTCACTATTTACACAAAACACAATTCCAGCCAGAATGACAGCGCCCCCATGTACTCTCCTACCTACTCTATTCTGCCATAATTGAGCGTGTTCCATGGGTAGAGTGTGCAGCCGAGTAGACATTTTGGCAGTAGTGGTGGTCATAGAGTAGTTACTTTGCCATAGGTTGCTAGTCACTCTACTTTAACTCCAACTATACACTCTACCAGCTATTCTACTGTGCTGAGCATTTTTACAGGTAGAGTTACTCTACTCTATCAAGTACTTGCATCATTACTCTACCCATGTAAACAAGTCTTAAATCTACTGAATGAAAATCTACTTAATCTTAATCTACTCTTAATGAAAAATGTCTAAAATCATTTACCCACCTAGTATTATTGTAGAATTTAAGACAGTCCAGTGCCTTATAAATAATTTCAATATGAATATTTTTTCCTTTAATTCTCCTTTGATACCACTCCATTTTAGATTTTCTGGAACTTATTTCATTGTATTAATAGCCCATATTTATTGAAGGAACCCAATCTGGAGATTGTTATTATCGATTAAGTCGGCTGGTTTTCCTATAAGATTAAAATGTTAACATCTTCAAAAATCGTTACTGTTGTAATTGTAACTTACCAGATATAAAATGATTACAGCAGACAGGACAGGAAAATTTTCATTTCGCTAGTAAAACCTGTACATTGTATTGCATTTAACCATTGTTGTCTCTCAGATACCTTATTTAGTTCAGTTTAAAAGTGAACTTTATCTTGACTTTATCACAATTACTTTGCATTTCACACTTCAAAACACAACACCAATGAAGCATATTATCTTTCTAAATTAATACTTCCAGAGAAAATGTTAAATTAATCTTTGTACAACACAAAATTACAAAGAAATACAACTAAAATTATCTAAAACTCATTAAGAACAGATAGAATAAGATTTATCTTTTACACCCAGTAGCCATATTGACATATTGATTTAATTTTGACAGCGTATGAATCAGTAGAAACGATTATATTTAAATTTGGTAAATATAACTCCGCACGACCACGCAACTCGAAACACAAGTACGCAAACACGGTTGCGTGAAGCGTGGCTCGCAATCGTGAAATTTACGAGACTTGCTCGACCTGTAGATTCTTGTACCTATTACGCTTACGTTATACTACACACAGACCTACAATACAAGATGTAATTCCTAACAATTACAGTAAAAACCGCGTAATATCTATGATTTTTCTGTTTCTGATTCAAGTCTCTGTTCTTGATGTGTTTCGTATGCTCGTTTACCCTGATACTTAGTTGTCTTGCTGTTTCTCCCACGTAAAAAATGTTGCATTCACAGGGTATTTTATAGATGCAGTTTTTTGGTTATTTCTTGTGTGTTGTTGGGTTTGGTTTTGGTCAGGATACATATCTCAGAGTGTTGGTTGTTTTGAGTGATGTACTTGTTTCCAATTCTTTTCAATTTTTCTGATAATGAACACATATCGTACTGTTGTCAACCTTGAGTCTCTTTTTTTGAGTGTAGCTGGATTGCTTGTGCTGTTTTGTTGTTTCCTTTCTTCTATCTTGTGGAGTTCCTTTGTGAATTCCAAATCGTTTGCTTTTGACAGGTTGGAACAAAGGCAGGGACAAGTCCCTATTAGAAGGAATAAAATCCAAAAAGCGAGAGCACTGAACGCTTTGAAAATATAAATATGTACAACAAAATGGATATCAGGAAAGTATTTACTTATAAGTGCTACAGTTTAAATAAATATACACTGTCAAAACTTAAAGTTTCCACAAATAGGTAGGTACCTATATCCAAAAACAACAAATCGTCGGCCTCATATGAAAACTTCTTCTTCTTCTTTATGTGCGCCATCTCCTCTAAGAAGGTTGGCAACCATCACGGCAATTCGCACTTTCGATACCGCTGCTCTAAAGAGATCAGCAGAAGTGCAATTAAACCAAGCTCTCAAATTGTCTAACCAGGAGATGCGTCTTATTCCGCGACTCCTTCTACCCTGTATTCTTCCTTGTATTATTAATTGTAACAAGTTATAACGCTCGCCCCTCATACCATGTCCTAGATATTGCAGTTTTCTGACTTTAATTGTATGAAAACATGAAATATGAAAACTGCTTGAGTCCAAATTAACAAATTTTACAGGAGACGAAAAAACTGATTTAAAGAATGATTTTGACTTAAAACTTTCTCTTATTTGACACAGTTACTTAGAATAGTGTCCGTCAGCCTTCTCATAAAGATAGATCTTTTTTTAAAATATTATTACAGTAGACTCCCGTAAGTTCGGCCACCCGGGACCGGACCCTAGGCCGAACTTAAAAGTGGCCGAACTAACCGATGCTTATCTAAAAAATGCCCATTTATTGTTTGTATGGATCTAGTAAAAACAAAACACTTGTACATTAAGTAGAAGACAACACAGAGGAATACTCTGACATATATTTAACATAATATATGAAAAGATAGACCGTTACAAAAATACTATAAAACAATACTTACAGAACTCTAGGCCTAATAAAATTAAAAAAATATTATTGTACATTGGTGGTTTGGCTTCTTAACACTTAAAAAAAGTCAGTAATTTTTTTCTGAATTTTTTTTTCTAATGATTTTTGATGTGCAAAGTGTGTGACTAATGCTCAGAGAGCCGGCCGGACTAAGCGGAGACCGAACTAACCGAGGCCGAACTTACGGGAGTCTACTGTACTTTAAAAATGGAGTTAGACAACTTTCATTTTTGAAATAAGGAAACAATTTTTTTATGCCCATTTAATAACGAAAATCATGAAGAAATATGCGTAACGCTATAAAAAGGTCGCCAAAAATAAGCTGTGAAAAATGCTTAAGTCCAACAAGAAAAACAAATGTGGGGTTTCAAGGATAATAATGCTACTTAAATGTAGTTAACACAAAAACTATAATAATATGATCAAATAGAACTTACCTTCAATAAGTTTTCACTATTTCCATAAAGATATGTTAGCTTATATAATACCCAGGCAACCAAGTGACGTCATATAACGTTGAGGAAACGTCAGTTTTTGGTTGAATATAACACGTGTTTGAACATTACGTCATATATACGTCTTTTGAAGGTGATTTTAAATACGTAAGATTAATGACATTAAAATTACGTTTAAAAAACGTTTTAATTTCAGACAGCCTAAGTCTGACGTCACAAAATTGGGAGGAACTTGCTTGTTTGTATTGACTCCAAACAATTTCGTTTAGGTATAGGTAACGCTAAATGTTCATAAGAAATTTCTCATTTATTATTTACGCGGTTTGTGTCTTGTGTGATGAAATAATACTTTTCATTTATATATTTAGTTAAAGAAATGTATAAATTAAGAGATTTTTATGCGTTTTTGCTCAGTGAGTTAGTTTAATGCAGTAATTCTTCTTGACTACTACTACTAAAACTATTTGAGGTTATGTTTACTTGTTTTTAATTAAGCGTTAAATGAAGATATTAAGACAGCGTCAAATTAAGATATTAAGTATGCTGGATAATTTGTTAATAAATTATTTATTAGTTTCATATTTTTTTGTTTTTTTTTTATATTTTTGTTTCATATTTTTAGTTGTTTCAGTTTTGACACAGTAAGTAGGTATATATAACTAGTGAAAATTCTATAATGTGAGGGCTGGTACAATCATGCAGAATCAATGTTGCTTCTAGCCTAGCGCACAATCGATCTTAAACAAGTGGTAGCACTTATATCTTCGACACATGGGATGTAGGCCTATAGGTTTCATGTTATGTACCTATTTTTTATACTATTTTGAAACATCTGAAAGAGGTCACTTTTTGAAAGTATTAAAGACGTGATTTTACCGACGTGAAAAAAACGTACATACGATTACGTTTTAAAATCGTCACAATTATGACGTCAAATCGATGAGACAAATACACGTGATTTTCAACGTCAATACTACGTTATAGAAACATGTCAATTGGTCATTTTTATGACGTGTTATCTACGTTATAAAAACGTCGTTTCGTTGCCTGGGTACTTCTCTTGAAGATATAACACAGCAAAAGTACATCTAACCTCAATGATAATGATGGACTTTGGCAAGTTTCATGTGATTCACCCAACGCCGTGGAGTTGGGTAGAATTTTTTTGTGGTTCTAGGGACATTTATTGACTTTTTGAACTTTTTTGTCTTGCTATGCATGCGTATTGTCGAAGCGAAGATCGGTGGAATATGCGCATTTTATCAATGAAATTCGATATTTTTAAGATATTCCAGAAGCCGCTACAGATAAAATGTTTTAACGACCTATTAATCATTCAGAATTACTCAACGGATATTAGTACAGTTAAAATAATTAAGACGATAACCGGACAACATTGATTTAATGAGTAAAATTTAGTTTTTTTTTACTTTAATGACAAAAAAAACAAGCCCATTAGCAGAACCCAATTAAAAATTATTTTGCACATCATATTTGAAACATTATTTGGTTGAAAAATCTCATTTTTGTTGGCAAAAAAAATATATTAATTTGTTTGGACTAAATTACAGTTGTGCTTATCTTAAAAAGGATATATGTTATAGGTCTGGATTCCGCGTATGAAAAAAAAGTTGATTAATAGCAAGCTGAAAATTTGTTAATAGCTTAAGGGTGTCTAGTCGGATAAACTTTGATATATGGGAACACTGGAACAGGGGCAGTTTTAATTGTGGAGCAGGTTAAAAATTTGGAACGGTCACACCACGAAAACCGCACATTTATTTTGTCCGACAGAACAGACTTAAACTCTCCGAACAGAGATTAAACTCTCATGCAAAAATCAGACTGCTATTTATCACCTGTCATAATTCCTGTCATTTGACATATTCTACATGTTCCACTCATTAAAACGCCCATTTGGTGATAAATAGCAGTCTGATTTTTGCATGAGAGTTTAATCTCTGTTCGAAGAGTTTAAGTCTGTTCTGTCGGACAAAATAAATGTGCCGTTTTCGTGGTGTGACCGTTCCAAATTTTTTACCTGTTCCACAATTAAAACTGCCCCTGTTCCAGAGTTCCCATATATCAAAGTTTGTCCTACTAGACACCCGTAAGCCATTAACAAATTTTCGGCTTGCTATTAATCAACTTTTTTTTCATACGCGGGATCCAGACCTATTACTATCAACATTCGCACAGTGTTGCCAAACTGAATTTTGTTATTTTGGGTGTAAATTTTTTCCACGGATCTCCGAGGGTACAATACCATAAATATTAATCAGATGGCGCAAAAATGTCATTTGTGCTTATTTTGGGACTTGGACACTTTTCATATGAGGCCGACGAAATTTGCTAATTCTGCATTTTTTGAACACCATAATAATGCTTGTATTCAAAAAAAAAACCATAACATGTTATTGTTGTCAACTTAGAGTCCCCTTTTTGAGTGTAGCTGGATTGCTTGTGTTGTTTTCTTGTTTCCTTTCTTCTATATTGTGGAATTCCTCGTTTATAAATGAAAACGGGTAGTCATTTTTAGTCAAAACCTTTGCTTTTGAGAGGTTGGAACAAAGGCAGGGACAAGTCAATATTAGAAGGAATAAAATTCAAAAATCGAGAGCACTGAACGCTTTATTGAAAATATAAATATGTACAACAAAAGGGATATCAGGAAAATATTTACTTAAGTGCTACAGTTTAAATAAATATACACTGTCAAAACTTAAAGTTTTCACAACTAGGTACCTATCCCCAAAAACAACAAATTGTAAATTATGCATTTTTTGAACACCATAAAAAAATGCCTGTATTTAAAAAAAACCATAACATGTTATTTTCATTATATTTAATAACATAAATCCGCTTTTATCTAATAGGCACGTTCAAACGACTTGAACTGTTGACTAAGGCCCGGCGCAAATTGAACCTAAGCGAGACATAACCTGCACCGGCGAACTGCGTGGACAGTTTTGTGAAGCACGCTTATAAACGAGAGACCGCAAATTGAACCCATGCTACGATCAGTGCATGCGTTCGCAGGTCTCGCTTGGGAACGTTTGTCATCGGCGTACAGTTTTCTATGGTCGTGGAACTCGTGATTCACTGCCAGTTGTATATCTTTACTTGTTTTTGTTTGCGTGATGGACGTATCTGAAATGAATACGGATGGTACCTAAGTACAATTTATTGTGATAAATAAAAATATTAGCATAGTCAAAACCCCGAGTGAAAACTGCTTTGTCTTTGTCATTAAATTTTGATAACTTTTGGTAGACTAAATACGCGGCGATACGAAATTAATAATGAAAGTTATGCCTTTACAATAACACGTTATTAGAGAAATAAGGTGAAAAATGATTCATGTTACTTAAAACCGTGATAGATAAAAATATCATACTTATTACCCTCAAATTCAACTTGTCGGCATATTACATTTTTGTTTATGCTTAAAAATTAAAAACGAAATATGCAGATAGTGTTATTTTTTATGACCGATCAGTAGCGGAGGGATAATTAAATAACTGAGATTATTTTAAATATTTAGGTATTATGTGCAGAAATAAAATACTCAGTGTAAGATATTTTTGTATGCACCCGCTTATGAACAAATTAGATGTTTTCGAAAATTATACCGCTACGACTACTAGGGACGTGTAAGATATCTTTAAAACGTTACGAGTTACAAGTACGGAAATATCGATTTAAAGTTGCCTACTCAATTCAGTACAAGGATCAGATACATCAGTATTTTGTAATCAGTATTTGTACTCAGTACCACTGAGAATCGGTATCAAAAGTAACCGTTACACGTCCGCACTGATTTTGCCCGTCTCTATTTGTCACAGGCACAGCCAACGGTTGGGTCAAGTTGGGTTCAATATGCGGTGCACTAGAAAAATAAATGCACGGGTCACCCGTGCCGCCGGCGCAGGTTGTGTCTCGCTTAGATTCAATTTACGCCGGGCCTAAGGTCCTTTTCTAATACAAACATTCTAATAAAACTAAATTTTTGCAATATAAAAAGTGGGTTTTGCCGAGACCGTTAAAAATTGGCAATTTTCAACTCACACTTTAGACCGAACGGTTCGTCTGAAAAAAAAGTAAATAGTGATATTTGTAGATAATTTTAAGTAGGTACTTTAATTTCTGTTAACATACCATTTACTAAAAGTTAATAATTAAGTATTTTCCATGGGAAATAAGCCACAATTTTACTAAAAAATGAATTTATTAACGTTTCGAAGCCCATTTGTTTGAACCCGATTTGGGCTTCGAAACGTTAATAAATTCATTTTTTAGTAAAATTGTGGCTTATTTCGCATAGAAAATACTTAATTATAAAAATGCCACAAGGAAATAGCTTCAGAACAACATTAAGAGTTAATAGTTTTCGAGATTTGAGCAAAAAAGCGGAAAAAAGCTGAAATTTTTCGATTTTCTCGCGATTTTTTCAATGTTCCGGCAAGAAATTTTGTCCGCAAACCTCATATTCGGATTCAGCAGCCCAAAATCCATGTATAATTAAAGAAATCAGAACTACCCCAAAACTTTCCCACTAGGGAGCTAGTAGAGTACAAATTGACTGAATCACTATACTAGAGAGAGTATTACCTTTTTTTGAAACACCCTATTTATGTACCACGAGGTTTTTGTTGGCAAAGACAAATACTTATATTATACAAGTCTGTTCTTTTTGCAACATTTTGTTGTTTAAGGGTTTTACCAGTCTTTAAATTATTTCTCAATCCGTTATTGTGATGGAAGAACTAATTTAATAAAAGTACAAATATCTCAAATACTCAACTCAAAAATTATTGCAAATTATGTTTTTCCCAAAATTATATTCACCAAATTTATGTATGTTACTAATAATAATGGATCTAATAGGTTTTAGGTTTTTTACAAGGAAAATCACGATATTGGATGGAACAGTGTATTTCGTGTTTACCATACAAAAGTCGAACGCTAACTAAATAAGAGCAAAAGCTAATATACTGTCTGTGTGTTCTATTCACATCTGCAAAACCTTAAATATATACAAAACATTCGGACCACACACAAAATTAGGGCAGTCGACCATGTAGGTACCAGGCTGTCGGAATGCGCCAAGTGTCGGTGGCTTTGACAATCACAATATTAAAGTCACCCTTCAGGGGCGTAGCGTAAGGAGGTAGTTTGTTACAATATAATAATATTAGAGACGGCACCTAAACAAAAATGTATTAAATTCTGGATATTTTCTGTACATAACCTACTAAGGGGACTAACAAAATGACGTTTGATAATTTTTTAATTCTTCTTGATGGGCCTATGCGTGACGAATATTGGCGATCATCATGGCCATCTTCACTTTATCTGCAGCAACGCGGAAAAGCTGCACAGATGTTGTGTTGAATCAGGTTCTAAGGTTCTTTAACCCGGACGTTCTTCTTCTTTCTGGACTTCGCTTTCCAATTTTTGACTAAGGCTACTGCTCCACGGGCGGAAATTGACGCTAGCAGTAGCAGTAAAATGAACTTAAGGTTCCGCGGAACGGAATAGGAATAGCCGAACTGTACCGATTACAGGACTTGTGCGTAGTCGGTTCAGTTCGGCTATTCCCATTCCGTTCCGCGGAACCTTAAGTTCATTTTACTGCTACTGCTAGCGTCAATTTCTCGCCCGTGGAGCCGTAGCCTAAGGCTGTCTTATTTATTTTAAAATCTTATTGCGGTGATTGAATTATGTCTTATTTATTTAAAATATGATATTAAATATTTTTTATTTATTTTGATAAAAAAGTATACAACCATCATGACACTGTAAAAAATAGTAAGTTTAAAAATAATTTAAAGACTGTAGTTATAAAAACATTAAAAACTACAAATTTTGATATAAATCAAGCTATTATTAAATGTTATTTTGATTTCTAAAGATAAGCATATTTCTTATGGTGAATTTGTAGAAAAAATGATCAGTATATAAAAGTAGAAGTAATATATTATGGTAAACTTATGGCTTAAATACATTAGAAAACATTCCTTCATTAGTAAGTTGTATAAACATAAAATGTAATTAATACATAAACAGAATTATTATGTACACCCTAACAATTTAATTTGACATTTTTACTAAATAGATCAGTGGCGGATCTAGAAATTTGCCTTGGGAGGGGAAATTTGCTTTAGGGGTAACTTCCAATGAAAAACCAACAAAAAGATATAAAAAAGATAAACTCAGATTACACAAAAGACATAAATAGTAACTTATAGGCATTAATTTTCTTTTAATACTTCTTTTAATTTCTTCTTTTAATTTTCCTAACTAGCGTGTTTATTGGGTTGAATGTGCCTTTCTGAGGTTTCGGTTTCATGTCAGCTAATATACATTTTAATTTAATGTTTGAACAATTTTTTTTCTTTAATTTTGGACGTTGTTGGGGGTGGGGGGGGGGGGGGAGAAGAATTTTCTCATTTTCCCTCCTCGTAGGTCCGCCACTGAAATAGATACACGAACAAAATTAATTTAAACCATAGACATATAATACCTAGACTGCGGGCTGCGATCTAAAACTGTTCCCCCCAGTGCGACAGAGAAAAGTTTTTGTATTTAGGGTATGCATCTCTTTCTAATGGACAGGGTTTATTCAATGACGTTGGGTTTATCGACAACATGACTTTCCCACTGCCGGGATTTAATAAACCCCGCCGATTAGAAAGAGATGCCCACCCTATATACAAACGTTTTTCTCTGTCGCACTGGAGGAACAATTTTAGATTGCAGTGCGCAGTCTAGGTATTATATGTCTATGGTTTAAACGTGCGCCAAACCATCCATAAGTTAGGTTTGGTTAGTGGTTAGTTACTTGAGAGGCTCGAAGAGAATTGTCACATTCAGGAGAGAAAAAGTGACGGAGCGGTTCCGCAACTGTGGGGAATGCGTTCTCTGAATGTGGCGGATACTTGCGGATCGTGTTACGGAACGGTCGCCATGACAGTGAGCTCGTTTTAATTCCGCTACCTCCGTCCAACATCCAGGCAACCAAGTGACGTCATATAACGTCGAGGAAACGTCAGTTTTGGTTGAATATATACACGTGTTTGAACATTACGCCATATAGACGTCTTTTTAGGTGATTTTAAATACGTAAGATTAATGAAGCTAAAATACGTTTAAAAGACGTTTTCATTTCAGACAGCTTAAGTCTGACGCCACAAAATTGGGAGGAGCTTAAAAAGCTTGTTTGTTTTGACTTCAAAACAATTTAGTTTACCTATAACTATAACGTTGTTCATAAGAAATTTCTCATTTATTGTTTACGTTCTTTGTGTCTTGTGTGATAAAATAAGACGTTTCATTGCTATATTTAGTTGAAGAAACGTGTTAATTAAGAGATTTTATTCGCTTTTGCTCAGTGTGTTAGTTTAATGCAGTAATTTTTCTTGTCAACTATTTGAGGTTATGTTTATTTTCTGTTAATGAACTGTTTATGTGTTATCGAGTTTAATTAAATTAATTTTTAGCCTACATTTCCATGTTACCTATCTTTTATACTATTTTTAAACATCTGAAAGAGAAAGAGGTCACTTCTTGAAATTATTATAGACGTGATTTTACCGACGGCGACATGTAAAAGTCGTTATCTTTTTGACGTTTTAAAATCGTCACAATTATGACGTCAAATCGATGAGACACATACACGTGATTTTCAACGTCAGTACTACGTCATAGAAACACGTCAATTGGTCATTTTTATGACGTGTTATCTACGTTATAAAAACGTCGTTTGGTTGCCTGTGATATGCTACTTTTGCGAATTTGTCAATAGACTTGTTGAAAGATGGTGTCAAGTAATAATTATCAATTGGAAAATATCGCACATGGTAAACAATTATGAAGTAAAAAACAATTTATTGTGCAGAGGGAAGTATATAACCTCACATATAACAGAAAGTGATAGGCTTGTCACGAATTTAGGGAGCGGAGCGTTCACAAGACGAAACACAACTGTTACCGCTCCATCGGGAACTGCTTCCTCACTTTTTCGTCTCCTGAATGCGACCAATGACTCAAGTACTGACTCAAGTACATGTAAAGCCTCTGACTGAACATCAACTGTTTAGTCACCTGTCACTTTGTGAAAATATATTTCTGAAGCCAAGATTTAAGAGAGAAATAGTATGAAAAGGAAAGTATTCTTCTTCTTTACATTTTATTTCCGAATCCAAATTCTCAAGACCTTACTATTGAATTCTGTAGTTGTTGTATTTGATTTGTCGATTCTTTTAATAATGAAATTTCTACAGTTATACACTGTCACTGTTTCTAAAAATACTAACTTAAGTTTAAACCAATTCTTGGCCCATGTTTTTATACAATTAAATCAAAAATTATGATAACGTCCTTTAGGATAACTTGGCAGTGCATTATTTTATTACACACAATCAAAATCTATGTCTATTTGTAAGCCTTGAACATCTATTATATTTATTTTCTTTTCGTGTTGGAGTACAATGGGGCTTCTGTTAAATTGATAGTACATTTAGGGGTTGGTTTTTACTTGAAATTACTATAAACATTAACCGTCAGTATCTATGGACCCATATCTCAAAATGAAGCACAAGGGAATAACAATAATTGCTCTACGTTGGGGATGCCTTGTGTTAAAAAACTAGGATAGAAAATTTGTCTAATTTAATTTTATAAGTCATTGATCCACTCAAAACTTCCGCTACTACTTAATACTTTTAAAATGGTAAGTAGAAATTTTTTTAAAATTCTTTGATTTTCATATAACTATTTGATGGTTAACAGTTGGCAAATGACAGTTGACAAATGACAGTTGACAAATGACAGTTGACAAATGACAGTTGGCAAATGGCAGTTGACCAATGATAGTCTGAGAGATATATGGGAGATATAAACCTTCTGTTAAATGTTATTCTTTAAATACAAAACTAGTTAAAAAATCACAAAGAAAATACAAAGTTGATATCGTCCCAATACTTGTGTTTAAAGTAATTTCTAGTTCGACATAGTTACCGCTAAAATATCTTACTCTGAATGCAACATTTATTAACATTTTACTCTGAAAACATTCAACAAAAAAAATTCCTTTATATTATCGACACTTAGAGGTCAGTCAGTCGATAGAAAAGTTTTCCTAACTACAATTAACAGATTTTAGAATGATTTTTTTATCTATTAAAGATTTGAATTAAAACTTTATTATCTCCATTCATGGTTGTAGGTATATTTATTATAATAGATTCTTTGGTTACACGGTACTTGAATGCAAAGGGGAACCTTACGTGAGTATTTATGGCGAATTTCATCAATACTGATAATAAAAAGGCTCTCCTCATACAGTATGATTTTATTTAGGTTTATGGCTTATGCAATAGTTTGAAATATCGCCCGGTAAGCCATTTTAACGTTTTTAGGTAAAGTCCCTTAAGCATTCATTTCAAATCTGAAGCATTTCAGTGCCCAAAACTAGCAATATATAAAAGCATCAATTGAATTAATAAAAATTTTAAATGATAGTAATATCATTTTATTATCCTATTATAAATATCTGCTGTCAAAAAATATTAACATTTATACACATCCACACATATATACAATCTAACTTAAGAAAAAAGCAAACAAATATATCAGGTAGGTGTGAGTTTTGTACTGAACATAGTTTGTTCAATTTGACAGATTATTATACTGGCCTCAATTCATCCTGTAATTTATCTTTTCCATTGTAGGAACTTTCAGCATATTTCTCTATGGTATTTTTTATCGGCTTTCAATGGTAGGGACAGACAAATATATTTAAAATGATATAGCTATATATAAGAAGGCCACACCACCAAACCAATTCGTTCTGTAGGTACCTATGTCTATGTCAGAACAGCGTTGCCAGGTAATAGAAGTCAGAAAATCGTATGATGTTCAAATATTATTTGTATTTTATAGTGTCTTATATTATCTATATTTTCTAATTCTATTGGAATATCCTGGTATTGTTCAAGGTTCCTCCATTCGTCATCGATCTTTCGCATCATTTTGCATCATCGAAATTGTGATCATTTCGTTGTGCAAATGTGTGATAACGACCTCATAGCAGGTACTTAAATGGATTGTTTTTTTCGGATTGACATCACTTTGATTTTTTTAATGTTTATTTTTATACCAAATCCCTCACAGGTCGAGTTGGTCTTGTCCATAAGTCGTTGTAGATCCAAGTCAGAATCCTTAATCAACACCGTATCATCGGCGTATCTGATGCTGTTGATATTTATGCCATTCACCTTGACTCCATCCTTGGAATCCTCCAATTCTTTAAATAGAAACTCGGAGTGAAGATTAAACAGCAGCGGCGACAGAACACATCCTTGTCTAACTCCCCTCTTAATTTCTACTTCTGCGGATGTGGCACCTTCGATCCTAACCCTGGCGTTTTGGTTCCAGTACAAGTTTTTAAGTAATTTGATTTTTTTCCATCTAAACCGACTTCTTGCAAACGTTCTAATAGTAGGTCGTGTCTTACTCTATCAAATTCTTTTTAGAAGTCTATGAAGCATATAAATATATCTTCCTGTTTACCGTAGCATTTTTGGGCGAGAACTAGTAAACTGAAGAGAGCTTCTCTCGTTCCCACGCCGGCTCTGAATCCAAAGTGATCGTCTCCGATGATTGTTTCGCACTTTCTATAGATTCTATTATGTACCACTTTTAATAGGACTTTTACTGCTTATGACTCATAAGGCTTATCAGACGGAACTCGTTGTAGTGTTGTGGGTTTGGCTCTTTTAGTAACGGGATGAAAATTATAGTAAAAAACGATAATTATCGTACACCTGGCAACTCAGGATGTTATTTTAAACAGTGTTAAATTCGATCGGAGACATTCGGGTTTCAATAGACAGACTAGGAGGTAATATAATTTTGAATCTTTCTATTGAAGTGAAAACATAATTCTCAGTCAATAGTGAATCTCTGGCTAATTTTGAAAGGAGCACTTGTGACTGTAGGGTCATTCGGTCAAGTAGGTGGAGAAAAAAGACGAAGACTTCGGCTACTTTATCTGTTTATTGAAGACGTTTCGTTTACTGCTCAGTAAACATCATCAGTTCATCTTAAAAAATAAACGTAGCATGATAAGATGTATAAGTAAAAAATATCTTATCCAATGAACCATTGAACTGTTGTAAAAGTATATAAAACATTTAGATGTATAGTTAACAATTAAAAAACTTTAGTACAGATAAAGGCAGACCACGAGGTAACAATGTTACATATAAAAAACAAGTGAAAAAACTGGCTTGTTTATAATGTCAGAAAAAACCAAGAGAGTCAAGATTCACACTTCCAGTATTTATAAACATAATTCTAGTGAATCTCTGGCTAATTTTGTCATACTAAGGATATTGATTTTTGATAGGAGTTACGAAGATTGAACGAATTGAAGGCCAGGTTTCCTAGGGATCTTCTGTTTGGATTGACTGTGTCCAGTATAAACTCTCTTAGACTAAGGTGCACATTTCTGTCGTATTGGAATGTAAGAGATACATAATTTGATCGTTAGTACTCTTTTATTTTGTAAAATTTAACGTCCTGGACGTTTTTCTATACGCGATAACAAACAAATCTTGGTCATCGATATAGCGATAGTCGAAAAATTCATATAATGGAATAAACTTTTATTTAACATGAGTAAAATCTCTATAAATCCTATATATGCCTGAAATGCTTCAATTTCTGGGAGTATTTTCCATCATTACACATATGTACGAAGATTTATATTTACCATTTAGATACTATTTGTAACAAAGTAAGCCATGGTCGTAGGTTATTTGTCTATTTTGACTGAGTATTGACTTAATATCGATAAGATGATTAGTGTTAAAGACTTTTATTACTGGAATATACACAAAGATACACAAAAAAAAACATATTTTGTATCTCTAGTTAGTATTTACCAATCTTCTACGTCAATAGATTGGAAGCATTTGAAATGTGGACTATATATGTGGAAATATCGAAGAATTCTGAGAATCTTCTGGGCAGACAGAATAACCAATGAGGAAGTACTACTGAGAAGAATAGAGAATATCAGGAAGATACTGGATTCCATGAAAATAAGGAAACTACAATATCTGAGTTATATAACATGTGGTGACAGATATGAATTCCTAAAATTATTAATGCAGGGAAATATTCAAGGAGGACGCAGCATAGGTAAAAGAAGGATCTCCTGGCTGAGAAACCACAGAGAATGGTTTGGATGCAGCTCAACTCAACTCTTTCGGGCTGTAGTGTTAAAAGTTCGTCGCGGAGATGGCACGTAAAGAAGAAGAATCTTCTACGTGAATAATAGTGTTGGTAGAACAATATAAGAATAGTTTAACGATCTTTGTGGGCATCATATTTGGATATAAAAGAAATGCGAGCAACTGTTTGATTTTTCCTAGTTTTTCTTGAACAATAAGGAATAGAAGATAATTCAAGAACGTTATAAATACAAATTGCGATATTGCTATTACAAATTCAAACATAAAAATAACCTTTTAACATTATTTGTGACTGACGGTAATGAATAAAAGAACGAGGCTCAGCCTATCTTAATGCAAGGAAGGAAATAAAAAGGAGATTGAAGACACATATGGTACCTAAACATAATCTCCCATGAGGTCAGGACAAATAATCCCGGACAAAAAATCCCCACAAATTATCCCTGGACAAAAATCCCCGGACAAAAAATCCCCACAAAAAATTCCGGACCAAAAATCCCCAAGAAATATTTGCTGCTGAATAGTTCTCTAAAAATTTTTCCCGAAATTTTAACAAATTTCGAATTCCAATTTCATTCTGAGAACTTCAAATTTTACATGACAAAAGAGTGAGTTTTTTCAAAAATCGTGGAAGATATGGGGAATGGGCTAAGGCCCCGTTTTCATGACAGGCGCTTAACGCGAGTTTTGACAATGCGTGACTTTTACTGAAGACCGTTCACATGCTAACGCGCGTTTTAGGTCATTAAGACGCGCGTTGACATGTGAACGATCTCAAGGAAAATGTATCTAGTTGTAATCGAGCGTTATCAAAATGCGAGTTAAGCACCTGTCATGAAAACGGGGCCTTAGCTCATTCCCCATATTTTTCACGAATTTTGAAAAAACTCACACTTTTTTGTCATGTATAATTTAAAGTTTTCAGCAGGGAATTGGAATCCGAAATTTGTTAAAATTTCAGGAAAACTTTTAGAGAACTATTCAACAGCAAATATTTCTTGGGGATTTTTTGTCCGGGATTTTTTTTGGGGATATTTTGTCCAAAAAATTTTGTGGGGATTATTTGTCCGGGATTTTTTGTGGGGATATTTTGTCCAAAAAAATTTGTGGGGATTATTTGTCCGGGATTTTTTGTGGGGATTTTTTGTCCGGGGATTTATTTGTCCAGGGATTTTTTGTCCGGGGATTTTTTGTCCAGGGATAATTTGTGGAGATTTTTTGTCCGGGGATTATTTGTCCTAGCTTCCCTCCCATAACCTATTACTACTACTACAGACGTGAGTAGAAGGGTACTGCCCTGTAACGTTTTAGCATAGGATTTTGTGTTCCCACTGAGTAGGTGCATAGACCTGACAACTACTACGGAGCTTACGCGATCTCACCACCGCCTGCACCGCGGCCGCAATATCCTTCGTCAACAAGTCTGCTTTGAAGTGACGAATAAACTTGACCATCTGTTCCATATAAAAGCTTCTTCTAGGGGAGTATATATTCTTTGCTACTACCTACTAAAAGGCAAAACATAGCAAATTGATGCAAAACACATCAATATTTTATCACTTACAGACAACAATTCTGTCAAATAAATATATGATGTTCACCACTAAACAGGGATACTCTAAGAAGAAAAAATTTATGAGTATGTGAATATTTCAGTTATAAAAGTTACCTAATCACAAATTGCTTTAACTATAAATATGTTTTTATCAATGGCAAACTTTGTTCCAAGCTTATTACAATTATTGCGCATATATACAACTTACACCTACAGTGAAATAGATATAGCTACCTAATTTCAGAAAAAATGGATGACAAGTATTTTCAAAGTTTTAACAAAAGGAAATGTATAAAAGCTTTTACAGAAAGGGCGGTGTGTTTTTTTATTGTTATTTATGATAAGATCATAGTATAGTGTGATATAAACAGTTAGTTTGTATAAAGAGTCGTAAAAAAAGTTAGTGAAATTTATAGAAGGCAACAAAATCAGTTCAGTGTGGTATGAAACGTTTTTTCTAATTCGTTTCGGTTACTTGATAGTCGGGGTTTAGGCAACCCAACAATATTTAACAATGCACATTGTCAAAAATGAACTTAAATGCCATTCGTTGATCCCGAAAAAGCATATGACTGCTTTTATCTAAGTATTTGACTATTTGGAGTTCACATTTTGCCACACTTTCTTTTTCAAATGATTTAAAGTACCTATCTACAGTCGGAAAAATGAAAGAATACCCATGAACGATCATATAAATCTCCTATTTTGTATTTGCTGTCTTTTTCTATAAATAAAAAACATTTGTTATAGAAAAAGAAAGCAAATACAAAATAAGTGATTGATGTGATCGTTCATGGGTATTCTTTCATTTTTCCGACTGTATCTAGTATCTATTAGGTAATGTTGAAAGACACAATCAGCAAGTATGATTGGTAGTAAATCAGTAAGTACAAATAATGTAATTAAAAGAAACAAATTGGCAAGAAAGAAGTACAAATAATGTAATTAGAAGAAATAAATTGGCAAGCGCCACAATACCAAAAAACTTTGCTTAAGAATATCTTACATTGAATGGATTTTCTCACTGAAAATGGTCAAGAGTTCTTTATGATAGCTTTTAAAAGTATTGGCGGCTAGTGCAGGAACAGATTGTTTTTCAAAGTTACTCCAAAGTCTGGAAAAATCTTTCATCAGATAATACCTTAATGCCCAATTATGAGAAAAAAGAGATGCAGAGATAGAGGAAGATCCATTCACTTTAAGAGATGTATAGAGAGATCAGCTAGATATAGAGGAATACATAATCTAGATATGTATAGAGGGGCGAAGGGAACTATAGAGAGATGTAAAAATAAAGAATGCTATGTTAGTAACAGCACAAAATGGTTGAAAGTTTTTTACAGAAATTTTTAAAAGTAGTAGAACTAGTGCATAAGTAGACTGTTTTTCAAGGTTGTTCCAAATTATGGAAAATCTTTCATCAACTTACTGATAATACCTTAACAGATATTTATTACAAAGCAAGATATGTAGAGATAGAACTAGATGAAGCATTGATAGTTTAAAGAGAAATATCTTCTTCTTCTTTATGTGCCATGTCTGTTTCAGACGTTAGCCGTCATCATGTTTACAATTTTCTGAAACCTCTTTCTATCGGCTGATGGGCGAAATAATTCTTCTACTGTGCAGCCACACCATTGTCTAATATTACGCAGCCATGAAAGTCTCTTTCGACCAATCCATCTC
This sequence comes from Diabrotica virgifera virgifera, assembly GCF_917563875.1. Classification (NCBI taxonomy): domain Eukaryota; kingdom Metazoa; phylum Arthropoda; class Insecta; order Coleoptera; family Chrysomelidae; genus Diabrotica; species Diabrotica virgifera. The sequence goes on from NC_065450.1 coordinate 209,920,046, forward strand.
TTTCCCTCCACTTTTCCTTGTATTATAAGGCGAAGCAGATGGTATTTAGGTCCTCGAATTATATGGCCGAAGTATTCTGTTTTTCTCCTCTCTATGAGGCTTATGAGCAGACGTTCTAAATTCATCATTTGAAGAACATCTTCATTGGAAGTGTGCGAAATTCACGATATATTTAGGATTCGTCGATAGCACCACAATTCGAATGCTTCTATTTTGTTTAGCATTGTGGTTTTTAACGTCCATGTCTCACAACCATACAATAGGATAGACCACACATAACATTTCAGAACCTTCTCCAAAGATAAATATAGGGAGATACATAATCTAAAGATGTATACTAGGGCAAAGTTAGGTATAGAAAGTTGTACAAATATAGAGGCACGTATCAACAAAAGACCTGGTAAGTGACAAAAAAAGATGAAGCGCATCTCAAGACATTAGAGAGAAAGGTACTGAGAAAAATACACGGCCCATGGAGAATAAGGGGAAAAACGAGATTAATGAATTAAATGACATGTCCAGAGACAACAATACAACTATGGAGATTGTGGTTAAAAAGAAGAAGCAGAGGAAGGCCACAAATGAGATGGGCTGATGACATAAAGAAGTTTGGAGGACACAACGGGAAACAGGTGGCGCCAAATTGACAACACTGGATTGAATTTGGGGAGGCCTATGTACAAAGTTGGATTACTGAATGCTGAAGAAGAAGAAGAAGTCCAGAGACGAGAGGGTACAACATCAACAAAGTAAATATTACAATAATTGTAATATTTTCTTTGTTGATGTTGTACCCTCTTGTCTCTGGACATGTCATTCAATTCATTAATCTGCTATTAGCAGTTGTCGTTCTGTACCAATTCTTCTCAGGATTTCTTCATTTGTTATTCGTGCGGTCCAAGGAACTTTTGGGATTCTTCTATAAATCCACATCTCAAATGCCTCTAGCTTATTCATTGGGCCTTAGGTTCAGGTCAAAGTCAGAGTTCGTAAAGACGTTTCTGAATTTCATGAATGCACTTCTGGCCCTTTCTATCCGACATTTAATTTCCATATCTGACATCCAGTCTTCACATTACCAGGTTCCCAGGTACTTAAATTTTCTTACGCGCTCTTTATCTTGATTGTTATATGCTAGTCTTGCATTTTGATGTTGACATAATTGACGGCTGATTATAAGGAACTTCGTCTTTTTTTATGTTGATGCTAAGTCTTACGTTCTCGCTATGTTCTCCAATTTTATTAAGAAGGTTTTGGAGGTCATCTATATTGTCTACTATTAAGACCGAGTCATCCGAATATCGTATAATATTGACCCAGGTACCATTTACTTTGATGCCGCTTTCGCATTCCTCAAGAGCTTCCTGGAAGATACTTTCTGAACATAAAATGAACAGCAGTGGGGAGTGAATGCATCCCTGTCTTATACCTCTGAGAATTTTTTGAGCTTGCTTTGTTTCATTATCCACCTTGACAACAGTCTTTTGATTCCAGTAAAGAGCTTCTATGCAACGAATGTCTTTTTGATCTATGTCGAGCTGTTTTAGTATATATACGAGTTTATGATATTGTACTCGATCGAAGGCTTTTTCATAATCTATAAAGCCCATCATTACATTTTTCCTTTGATCGTAGCAGTTCTAAGCTAGCACTTGGGTTGCAACTAGTGCTTCCCTGGTACCCAGGCCTTTTCTAAATCCAAATTGTGAGCAACCAATAACCTTATCGCATTTTGTGGAGATTCTGTAGTGAAGAACTTTGAGGAATACTTTTAAAGAATGGCTTACCAGTCTTATCAGTCGGTGGTCTTGATACTTTGTTGGGTTGTTCTTTTTTAGCAAAGGGATAAAGGTAGATAAATATAAGCCATTGGACAGGGAATTTTCCTTTTTTATAGATTTGGTTGAAAAATCTTTGGAGTATCGTAATTCCCTCTTCATCTAACAATCTGAGTAACTCAACAGGAATTTGATCAGGTCCAATTGCTTTCCAGTCTTTTGAGGTATTTATTGCTCTAGAAATTTCTTCAATTGTGATCTCGGGACCAGATAGGTTGTTAATATCTATCACTTTTCCTGAACGAGTATATAACATATTATAGTATATGTCAGTAAATAATTGTAGTCTTTCGTTATTATTTGTTTAATGCTATCAGAAAGTAATTAATAAAGCATTGACATAGTGGTGAGGCAGTGGACTGTCAAATGGATGGTTCCCTTGAACAACTTCGTCGACGGAAGGATGGGTGCACTGGTAGGGTGTATTATTACCAAAATCCGGATGCAAACACAATTTATTTTAAGCACAAACTTGGTTACATTTTTAGCGGTTACAAGTACATACAATTTTCTAATGGATATTATTAAGGTCTACATTCCCATATCACGCCTGCGCGCGACGCTACCATGCAGATCCCTACACAGGTCGATAATAATGATTTCTGCAATCAATCAAGTAGCAGCTCGCTGCGTACACACACATTTCTACCTTTTTATACGGGATGGCGCAAACATGGCCCCCACGTTGATATGTCGTACATTTTTCAGAAAAAATAAAACTAGACAAAGCGTAACTAACAATGTGCGCATATCAATAAAATACAAAAAACTTGGGCATTATACAGCAAAATTGTCACATTAGCCAAAAATTAGAAAAAATTAAATTAGATTTATACCCCTGAATAAAAATCAAAATTAACATTAAATTATCATTAAAAGTACATTCAGAGACGCTTGTAAGTATTAGTCCTTTATAAGCGCCTCACTTGGAAACACTTTACACCTTATTATCGCCAAGAGGCAAAACACTTAACTTCACCACAGGTCTTTTGAATAAGGTGCCACTGGAGTCCTTGACGGTGGCAGCACGAATTATGCCGTCCCTTCCAGGATGGACAGCTTTAATACGGCCTAGATGCCATAATCGGGACGGTACGTTGTCTTCATGGATCAAGACTAAATCATCGACGGCCACAGGTTGGCCTTTGGATGTTCGCCATTTAGGACGAACTTGTAGCTGAGTCAGGTAATGTTTGCTCCAGGTTGACCACAATTCATGTTGCAGCCTTTGAACTCGGCGCCAACGAATGGTGATCGATTCCTTTGGCTCATTATAGCTTGTACAAGGTACTGACCTTAACTCAGTGAATGCAAGAAAATGACCCGGGGTCAAATACTGTAGGTCATTAGGATCAGAGGAGAGGGAGCACAAAGGTCGGGAGTTTAGGATAGCTTCAGCATCTATTAATATATTTGTTAATTCCATAAATGTCAAATTGGCAGTACCAGTTTTTCTGTTAAGAATATTTTTAAAGCCCTTTACGGCGGCTTCCCAAATTCCGCCGAAATGGGGGGCTCGGGGAGGAATGAACTGCCAGTCTATACGAAGTCGTGATACCTTCGACCTTAAAAGCGTTAAATTATCTAATAGGAATCGGTAGGCTTCATTCAAAATGCGGCGAGCACCTACAAAATTAGTCGCATTATCAGTGAATATACACGAGGGCAACCCACGTCGAGAGGAAAACCTTCCGAGGGCCGCTAAAAACGAGTCCGAGGACAAACTGTCCACCACTTCACAGTGTACAGCCTTCGTACTTAAGCAAACGAAGACACAGCCATAAACTTTATAAATTCGCTTAGATTTAGGATAATCCTTTACATTAAAGGGACCAAAGAAGTCGATACCAATATTAGTAAAGGGTTTGGTGAGACTGACACGTTCAAGCGGCAATTGTCCCATTATAGGATATGTGAAACGAGGACGAAAACGGATACAGGAGATACAGTTTCTTAATACGTTCCGAGTAGAACTACGCCCGTTCAATATCCAAAAACGGTTTCTCACTAGAGCTAAGGTGGTTTGAGCACCGACATGACCATTCAAAGTATGAACACTGCGAATAATCAGCTCAGAAAAATGACCTTTCGGTAACAATATAGGATGTTTTTGGAATTCGGTCAGATTAGACAAAGCAAGACGACCTCCTACGCGTAAAATACCCGCAGAGTCGACAAACGGATTCAGGGATAATAAAGATGAACTCTTTGGTAGATCTCGGGATTTCATTAAGTCATCCATTTCGGATTGGAATGCACAACCTTGAACTAACTTAACTAAGGTAAGTTCAGCACTTCTTAGTTCTGGGACAGAGAGTATACCGAATAGGGGAGGTTTAACACGACAGTTGTGAGAAAATCTTAAGCACCAGGCAGTTACTCGTATGAGTTTCTCTAGGTTTGAAATTCTCTCGATGAAAGAAGAATCTATTGACTTGGTAGCCACGGTTAGAACCCGCAGTTCAGGTAATTCCTGCGGAATCTGGACGGGATTATCGGGGAATTCATCGGGACCGTTCCACCAAATTTCGGAATCCTGTAACATCGAAACCGAGCATCCACGAGAGATTAGATCTGCTGGATTCAACCGACCGGGAACAAAAAACCAATCATCTGGGTTGGATAAATCAATAATATGGCTTACTCTATGAGCAACGAAAGTTTTCCAACGACTTGGACAAGAGCGAATCCAAGAAAGTGTGACTGATGAGTCGGAAAAATAACGTTTTCTCGATATTTTTAAGGGTAAGGCGTTAGAGACTACATTCATGAGGTCAGCTAGTAGTACTGCCGCGCAGAGCTCTAACCGGGGAACGGAGATAGTTTTAAGTGGGGCTACGCGCGATTTGCCGCATATAAGGCTATGAGTGACGTCGTCACCGATACAGGAAACAAGATAAATGCAGCAACCGTAAGCCTTTTCACTGGCGTCACAGTACCCCCTTAAATCATAGGTACTGGAGCAACAAGATATGCATCGAGGGATCGTGATTTCACTTACTGAAGACCAATCTAGACTTAGATCTGACCATTCGGATAATAAATCTTCAGGCAATACCTCATCCCATGAGTAATTAGATTTCCAAAGTTTCTGCATGAATAACTTGGCACGAACAATGACTGGGCCGATTAACCCAAGAGGGTCAAACAGTCGGGATATTTCGGCCAACATGCATCGCTTTGTACGAGCAGATCTGGAATTTATGTCACAATGGTATTTTAGATGATCACCACGATTCGACCAATATACCCCCAAGACTTTCGGTAATTCATTTTCCGACGCATCCAACATTTTTTCGGTAGCTAGATCGCTGGAGGGTATGGCTTCACCAAATTTGGTGGAATTGGTACACCATTTACTCAATTCTAAACCAGCTGTGGAGAATAAACTTACCAAACGGTTACACAAAGAGATTAATTCCTCTTCGGAATCAGAGCCGGTTAAAGCATCATCCATATAGAAATCATTACAGACTAATCTAGCTAGATCAGCGTCAGAATGAAGAACAGATTCACCCAAGACCTTTAAGCACCTTGTGGCAAGAAATGAAGCGGGCTTGGTACCATAAGTTACGGTATTCAATCGGTATACTGAGATTGGTTGGTCAGTATTAAATCGATATAAAATATTTTGGAAAACTCGGTCGCCTTCTCTTATTAAAAATTGTCGATACATTTTGCGAATGTCTACGGTCACAGCCCACTTGTAGCAACGAAAACGTAATAATAATACAAATAGATTATCTTGGATTACAGGACCTTTCAACAATATGTCGTTTAAACTGACACCATTGGAGGTTTTAAACGAAGCATCAAAAACAACTCGGATTTTGGATTCAATACCGTCTTTCAAGACAGCATGATGTGGAATATAATAACCAGAATCACTCGCACACGAAATGTCATATAAGAGGGACATGTGACCAAGTTTTAAATATTCCAGGATAAATTCGTCATAGTGCAACTTAAGACTCGGATTACGCTCTAATTTGTTTTCGAGATTCAGAAATCTCTTCTTACAACCAGTAAGAGAATCTCCTAACCTTTCGGGGGATTCGACAAAGGGCAGCGCAACTACAAACCGACCGGAATCATCGCGATGAGTATGTGAGGAAAAATGACTTTCAGCAATCTTGTCTTCAACGGCTAAGATAGGGCTTGCGTTAACGAAATGTTCTATTTCCCAAAATCTGGATATGGATTTCTCTACTTGAGATAAATTTAGTAAGTGACACTTAGAATGGGATTGGGAAATTTCAGTGTTCACGGCACCATTAATTAACCAGCCAAAAACACTGTTTTGAAGTAATAAATTTGGGTCGATAACGAGTCTATCTTGTTTGAGGCATCTCCAAAATAACTGAGCACCTATCAATAAGTCAATTTCATTGGATAAATTATATTGAGGATCTGCTAGCCTTATTTCAGCGGGAATAATGAATACACTGCGATCCACTGGTTTAGCAGGAATACAATCTGTGATGTGATCTAATATATAACAATTCAAGGAGGCAGAGAAATTTTCAGAAAAGGATGAAACTTCAACGCTGATGATTTGGGCAGCAGTAACAGCTTTACCTCCAACACCCTGTATGGACAGCTTCGCAGGATGGCGACATAAGTTTAAGCGATTTGCTAATCTGGAAGTGACCACGTTTACCTGTGAACCGGAATCCAAGAGACCGCGCGCAGCGTGAATTTGACCGGTGTGGTCCCTTAGCCCGACTATGCAAGTGGTGAGGAGTATGTTTTGATTTGGTACACCAAGACTGGATAAAACATTACTTACGGGGGTTGGTGTAGTACTATTCACATCATTATTGGCCGTATTGGAATTAACCGTGTTCGAATTAACCGGCGGAGTTCTGTCTACGTGCAGTACCGTGTTATGTCGACCACTGCATATAGTACATTTTGACTTTCTGCAGTTTTTACTAAAATGTCCTGCATTAAAACAATTTAGGCAAACACGCTTGCTTATAATTAAAGCAACTCTTTCTTTTGGATTTAATTTCAACAAATCAGGACATAAACGCGTGAAATGAGGAGACATGCATACGGCACATTTAATTTTCCCACTGGGAGGATCGGAATTTATACATGCTAAAGACTTGCAATTTTTAGTACTATTGTCACGAGTGTGGGTTGGAGTGGTCTCAAGGAGCTGACATTTTTTCACTAAAAAGGATCTCAACTGTTCAAAGGTAGGAAACTCATTACCCTTCAAGGTGGCGTCCCATTCATTCTGCATTGAACGAGGAAATTTTTCATGGATAATTTGGATAATAAAATCATCACAATGCTCTACTGGGCGCTTTAAATTTTTAAGAGATCTATGGCTTTGAACTAAAGTATCTAACAAATATCTGATGGCGTCATATGACTCCTTTTGGATAGGTGGGATATGACATATTGCCTTTACGTGACCGTACACTGTGACCCTGGCATTGTCAAAACGTTCAATCAAAGACTGCATCGCAATCTTGTAACTACCAGGAGTAACGTCTAAACCACGAACTACGTCTAGCGCGACATCGGAAAGGGAGGATAGCAAATATTGCAACTTGTCAATCTCGGACAAACTACCACGACAATCTACTAGTGTGTCAAATCTGGATTTAAAGGAAGCCCACTCGGTTATTTTTCCCGAAAATTTAGGCAAGGATAGAACTGGCAATCCAATTCCGGAACCCGTATACCCCGTCTCGCGGGAGGATGAAGAATACCCATCTTTAATTTTAAGAATTTTATTGTCTAGTTCGGCATGACTTTCAAAGTAAGGAGCGTATTCCTTATCAAATTCTTCAACATAATTACTCTCAATTGCCAGAAAAAATGAATTTAAAGCTCGTTCGGCATTTTTAATTGAATTTAAAATTATATGCACATTCTGTGGATCTTTCTCAATGGTATTACTTAAAATAGTGAAAAACCTTCTGGCAGAACCTCTTTTATTATTTAATTCGGATAAATTAACATTACTTTGTTCTGCTTCAGCCATAATTGCAAATAAATAAAAAAATAATACTGCAATACTACGAAACTTTTATTAAAAATTAAATTATTAAAATAGGAATTTTTGGTGGAATCAACTCGAGCTTAAACAAGAATTTCTATGCATTTATCAAAATTGTTGTTGGAATATTAAAATTGCTGTAATAAATTTTTGGTGGAATGAACTAGGACAAAATCTGGTATTAAAATGGCGGGAATAAAATAAATAAATTGGAAAAAAGGTTGGTTGGGTATTAAATACGGTTACAGTGGATATCAACAAGCAAAGGATATTATGGATATGGTAATAAAACACTCGGATCATTTAATAACATTAGCTGAGACAAGTACTCACCTATTTACAAACGTGAATTCCACAATGGCGAAAGCTTGCCGGCGATGCGTTCAAAAGATCCGGCTCGAAGGACCAAATGGTGAGGCAGTGGACTGTCAAATGGATGGTTCCCTTGAACAACTTCGTCGACGGAAGGATGGGTGCACTGGTAGGGTGTATTATTACCAAAATCCGGATGCAAACACAATTTATTTTAAGCACAAACTTGGTTACATTTTTAGCGGTTACAAGTACATACAATTTTCTAATGGATATTATTAAGGTCTACATTCCCATATCACGCCTGCGCGCGACGCTACCATGCAGATCCCTACACAGGTCGATAATAATGATTTCTGCAATCAATCAAGTAGCAGCTCGCTGCGTACACACACATTTCTACCTTTTTATACGGGATGGCGCAAACACATAGATAACAAAAAAAGAGTTTCAAAGGACTAACCCAACAGAATAACCAATCATTTGCAATTGCCAAAAACGAAATCCTCTTTAAAGGGGTTTTTGAACGCTTTTGATTCGTTTCGGGCACTTGTCATATGTCTTACGACATATTATTCATGTTATACGACATATGACAAGTTCTCGAAACAAATAAGAAGAGTAGAAAAGCCCTATTTTAAATCATAGAGTTTACAATCCAGTGATCAATTGTGATATATTTTGAGCTATGAAGCCACGTCTGCTGCTCTTTGATAAACCGAATAATTTTAAAGCCATTCGATACAAGCGTTCAATAATTATTTAAGCTGTTCTTCACACAGATGCCATTTTTTCCCAATATCTCAAAATATAAACAAATGTCCCCTCATCCTTTTTTTGCTAACCTCACCAAGTATTTTCGACAACGTGCAGTGTTATTACAAACTATAAGTCGTTCCATAAAAACGTCTCAACCACATTCGCCCAACAACTCTTTACAAAAACCCTGTACGACGCAAAACTTACAACTAATCCCTGGCTAACATGCCGCTTAAACCAGGATCAGTATGGAAATGACAGTCATGGCTATCTGGGATGCGACGAAGCCGGCACCGCTCACTTGGATGTCGCTCTCCTTCAAAAATGGGGCGTCTATGACGTGGATGATGCCGTTAGTGCATTCGACGTTTGGTCGGAAAACTGGGATTTTCTCGCCCTTCCACACAATGATGAACGCTGAAAAAAGTTTTATAATTAGGAACGGACCTACACATCTCTTACACAACAATTTTGCTACAATATTTAAACGATGCTAGGAGCGATATTTTTACAGTAAAAATGTAATAAGTATTATAATTTGAAGGTGATTGAAGTATTTGTATCTAAAAGTCAAAGTTTTCATCCTAATAAAGATATTTAAAAATATTTTTAAAAGGTATTTCATTGAAAACTTATTGGACCATTTTCCTGGTAAGACGTCCATGGCTTTTTAAAAATTGTAAGCCAGATGGATGCTGAAGCGAAGAAGACAAGAGGGACTTCTAAAATTTGCAATTCACGACCCCGTCTGTTCAGCGTGGTAAATTCCAACGGAAAATGGACCTATGTTACTCAAAGGAGTAATACTAATATAAAATAAAAATGTATACCATTTTTATTCAGTTGCAATGCGAAGCCAAAATTGTCTTAATTTTAACTTAGTTCAGAGAGCGCAACCAGCACTCTTGTCGACGATTTCGCCACTTTCTAGTGGCTCCTCAGAGAATGCATAGGTTGTTATCTCTGAGGTATATATTGTTGTAGAATTGTTTTTTTAAAGAAATTAAAAAAAATTAAATTTATATCAAAACCCATAAGATCATAGTTTTTCATCACCCTGTATATGACCAAAATTGTATAGAATTTAATTTTGCTATTAAACAAGTGTTTCGGAAAAATGAAAACGATTAGTGATAATGATTCGACGAAATAGACGGGACATTAACAAAATTCTGTGATTAGAAAGTGGACAGAGCGTTGACGGGAACAATGACGTTTTTAAGGTCTTTCCGGGAAGGTTTTTAATTTGGTAGACAAATTGTATTAGTTTTTAGATGTAAAAGTAGAAAGTAGAAAAGAACTAATTATGATATTTCTTGAAATTTGACAAATTGGAAAAGTTATGTGGAAGAATATTTGGTTTCTTAACAAATTTTGAGAGAGAAATAAGCGGTACTGTGTAATGAATATCGATGGAAGGCAGTCGAGTTTTTAAAAGTGTGTAATCAGTGTAGAGTGGTGTGATCAGCCTTTGCGCGCAGAATCAAGTTGAAACCAAATTGTCGACCGGTTGAAGAGTTAATTTTCCTGGTCCGAGGGAGATTTCTTTATTTTGTCTAGAACGAGTAGCTGATTATTATGTTTTTATGCACAAGATATCGAGCAAGGAAAACTGAGTAATAGAATTCGAGCAAGTCCTGTGTGTTTTTCTTGGAAGCAGTTTGGACGTGAGGGACTTTTTCGCAACATCCAGAGAGTACGTGGTGGGAGAATCAAGGACGGCGAAATCCAGAAAACGAGGGAGTGAAGAAACAAAAAGGTTAGTCAAATCATTTGTCGGAATGGAGAAAAGTTGTTTATATCAAAACCATATTTGTTTATTTGTTTATTGAACATTTTTTTTGAACGCAGTTAGTCATTTCAAATTTGAGAAATCAATTCAAAAGAAGAAAAGTAAAATTCATTAAATTTAGTATGAGTAAATAATAAATTAATTAAATAATTTTTTTTGTCAAAACAAGGGGATATCAAAGTTAGAGTTTAATTTACTAAGTTAGAAATTGTTGCAACAAAGTTAAATTTTAGTATTTTTTGAATCATTTGTACACGGCTCATTTGATAAAAACAATAGATTACTTTTATATGATTTTGAGTGTTTTCAATTTCTATGTTTCCACCCTGGAAGAAGTAAGCAACTAGAAATACTAGAAGCCACAGATCACAGGTATTTTATCAAATACAAAATTAGCCCTGAGAATAAAATTGATTGGAAAAGTTAATTTGAATTTAGTTTTGTTTTTACATAGGCAGTAAATAAAATAATTGAATAATCAATTAAATTAAGAATTTGCTAATCAATCTAAATAAATAGATAAAGTAGAGCATAACAATATACGAGTATATAGTCCCCGCATTGCAACTGACGTGATGTGAAGGTAGGATTGCATTAGGACTCAGGGCTAAGTCCTTATTCTTCTTAAGGTTCCGTGCATTTCTGCATAGGCTTCCACCGTACATTGCCTTGTCAGGTGAGATGCTACATAGTCAGGATTAAATAATTCTGTTCTTAGCAGCATTGCGAAGCATTCCATAGCTGTGGATTCCTGTCGGCTACCGAAGAGAAGTTTCCTGACTTCTTGTTACAAGAGGAATAGAATAGAAGATTCGCGAAATGGACAAAAACACTAGTAAAAACTTTACCAAAATTTCGTAGTACTGTTATTTAATTCTGTAAAAATTCATATTGGATTTAATCCTACATCGTTTAAATATTATGGTGTACATACATTATACATAAAAGAAAAGGAAAAAAGAAGGTGCTGCAAAAGATATGACAGTAATGTGTTGGTGAAACCATACAGTGCTACTGTCTCCGATCATTTTTAGTGCATATTTTGCAGAAGTGATCAAGTGATGTCCAGATATGAAAATAATTAGTTTAACATATTATTGAAAACAGACACTAGTGATTTGAGTTGAAAATTAGCTGTAAGTTTCCTCAAAAATTTACTGTTTTTGTCGGGCTCTGGGCCCCCCAGAATCCCCCTCCAAGTATGTTTGACCACCTCTTCATTGGTGTTCCTACTGGTCGAAGTCCCACCACAGTTCCATTAAGCGTTCTACTAGACGTTTGTTCCAACTAGCGTTACCAGGTGTCCCGATTTGCGCGGGACGTCCCGATTTTCAGGGGTCTGGGGACGCGTACCGATTTGTACCTGATCGGGACACTAAATATCCCGATTTTCACCCACGAGAACCAATTTCAAAAGGACTTGCAGTGAATTTTATAAATATGTTATAAAAACAAGGCACTCCTAAAAGCGGCAAAATCGAATGAAAAATATAATTTTAATAAAAAATAAATAATTAACTTAATCTACGATTTTTTTGTAATTTCGTCTAATTATTATTATTATGTAGGATTAAATATATATTATAGAAACACCTTGTAGTCCAGTAAATGAACGGTAAATACGGCGATACCGTGTAATTTTCAGTAGTAATTGCACAAGAGCTCTGAAATTATTGAATTTTTCCCGAGTGACACTTTAACAGTTTTAATTTAAATTATGTCAAAGTGTCACGAGAGCAAAAATTCTATATTAATTTCAGAGGTCGAGTGCAATTTGTTGCGATTATTTCATGAATAAAACTGTTCAAAACCAAAATTGTATTGTAATTTATTTATGTAAGTACCATTAAACACACAGTTTTTATAAATATTTGATGATTGAAAGTCATCACTTTTATAATTTTTAAAACATTAATTGTCATGAATGTCACTGAATGTATTTTTTCGTAGCAACGAAGGGCATCTGACGTAATATACTTAACGACGGGAGATTATCAAAAATTATCGATTTAATTCAGATTTCTGTAGCTTTCTATTGGTCAGAATCTCCTATGAATGAAATAATCAAAATCAACTCCGAATTGCATGAAAATTTGGACGGGTTATGCCGTTGGTTGCTTTTACTCGGGGGGTGGCAGTCACCCCTAGTTGGGGGTGAAAAACCGCACGTTTAAAATAAGTCTGGAGATGGATAAATTGACTAATTCTAAGTAATTTTAGTTCTATAGAATTTTAACTTAGTTAATACTTTTCGAGTTATTTACGATTAAAAATGTTTATTTTTCGACAAAAAAATCACGTTTTCAGACGATTTTCACAAATAACTCAAAAATATGATTTGATGAAAAAAATATTCTTAGCAAAAATGTAGCAAAATATAAAAAAAAAAATGAAAAAAATTGTAAACTCGTAAAGTCTATAGACCCATCAAAAGCAGTAGCTCATGAAAAATAAATTTCTTATTCGTCAAATTCCAAATCAAATATTTCAACGTAAAGAAATGAAGCAATTTTCGGAAAAACCAATTAAAACTTTTTTAATAAAGCTTTATTTTTATGTTTTAAAAAAGCTTCTAGCATCAAAACTAAGCGATTTATGCTCAAAATCAAGTTGACTTCTTTTTTTTTGGTAAAAAATTTCGTGAAAATCTCCCTTTACTTAACACCCCAAATTAAATTAATCGTTACCGCTTTACAAACAATTTACTTTACTTATTATGTATTTCTTACATCACTGGAAGGACCTGAACGAGTCACTAATCACGAGTGTATGCAAAATATGAACATGAACAGCCATATTTTAACAAATTTTTGTCTTACAGAAAAACAAAATGAATATCTATTTATAAAAGCAAAACCTACCTACTTTTTACTCCTTGAGATTTTTAGTATCCCTAATACTATTTAAGTTATTTTGAAAAAAGAGCATTTTCCAATATTTTAGAAATTTTTTTTACTATAAAACCATTTTTTTTTTAAAACTAAGCACTCTCAACCGGCCAACCTTACAGATCGTATAAACAATATACATATAAAGTAAATGGTAAAGCGGTAACAATTAATTTTATTTACGGTGCTAAATAGGGGGAGATTTTCACGATTTTTTTTTTGCCAAAAAAGGGGCCAACTTTATTTTGAGCGTAACTCGCTTAGTTTTAATTCTAGAGACTTTTATATAAAACAAAATTAAAGATTTTTTAAACACTTAAAATTTTAATAGGCTTTGACCGAAAATTGCTTATTTTTTGGTTATTTCAAGTTGAAAAATTCGATTTGGAATTTGACGAATAAGAACCTATTTTTGATGAGCTACAACTTTGCTTTTACTGGTTTTATAGACTTTCTGAACATACAATTTTTTTTGCTTTTTTAAAGCTACATTTTTGCTAAGAATATTTTTTTCGATAAAATTACTCGAAAAATATTGACCTAGTGAAAAATTATATAGAACAAAAGTTTTTAGAGTTAGTTAATTGATCCATTTTAGAAGTTACTTTAAACGCGCGTTTTTTACACCCGAGAAGGGGTAACTGTAACTGTCACCCCCCAAGTAAAAGCAACCAACGGTACAAGTTCAACTTTGAAGTAGACAGTAAGTAGAACCTAAAACCAGATTTTCATGCAATTCTGAGTTGACTCTGAAAATTTCACTCCAAAACGGTCATTTACTGGGCTATTGTTGTTTATTTGTCCGGATCTACAACCTTAAATCCCGATTTGTTTTTGCTTATGTACCGATTAAAAACAAATCAGACCTGGCAACACTAGTTCCAACTCGATACAAAACCGTTCTTCAATCGTTACGCGCATGCGCAATAACGAATAATTATGCGCAGTACTGCGCATACTCGTAACCGTTCAAGAACGATTTTTGTGACGGGTTGGAACAAACCTTAGGTGTCTTGTCACTAGTCATTCTTACAGGGCCGGCGATAACGGGCCTGCAAGGGATGCAATGCAGGCGAACGCCCCTGTTTGGGGGCGCCAAAATGAGTTTTTTGTCTGCTGGTGTTATATAAAATACTATATTAGCAAAAGACGAAAGGCGCATATCTTACTTTCGCAGGCGGGCATCTTATACCCTAGCACCGGGACTGCATTCTTATAAGGTGACCAGCCCAGCGCAATATTTGATTTTACTTTAAAATAAGTTATTTTTGACGTTTCGATTCCCACTTCGGAAATCGTTATCAAGTAAGCGAGCAGAAGTGAGGAAGCGCTGAGGTGGTGGTGACTGTGATAGTGTTGGTGGTGGCGTCCATTGGATATTATGATCATCGGGGCAACATAGTGCGCTAACAACGCGTATCCTCAAAAGAAAGGGCGACAATATCGCGTCATAATCTAATAGTTCTGATTAGCTTGTGATCGCAATTTTCCTGATATACACTGTATAAGTACTTACTTTTGCCTTTTGCCATCTAGCAAAAATGTAATTCATTTTACTCATGTAGTCCACAGTACATTATCCTTTTTCAAAAATGATTACAAAAGTCATTTTTCTATAAACGAGTCCCAGTTGCAGTCGTTTGTTCCAAATATGCTTTTGCCATGTTAAGCGCTGTTTAGGTAAATCCCCAAGTATTTGACGTCACTTCTTATTGGCAGTGGTGTGTTGTTGAAAGTTACAACTGGATTGATCTCCTTCCTTAGTGTAAACGTAATGTGTGTTGACTTGGAGCTATTAACTTTGACTCTCCACAGTTTAAACCATATTTCAAGTTTATTTAAGTGACTTTGTAGTATCTGTGAAGCTAGGGTCGGATTTTCGTGGCAAGCCATTAAGACAGTGTCATCAGCATATGTTGCAATTGTTGTACGATCTGAAGTTGGTATATCTGCTGTGAACAGGAGGTACAGTGTGGGTCCAAGGACACTTCCTTGGGGTACGCCAGAGTGGATGGGATGTAGAGTAGTGAGGGCCTCCCCTAGTTTTATCTGATACGATCTGCCGGTGAGGTATGATTGTAGGAGCATGCAGATTGGATGAGGCAATTGTCTTTTAAGTTTTGATATTAGACCTTTATGCCATACCTTGTCGAAGGCTTGGGAGACATCCAGGAAGGCTGCGGTACAATATTTCTTGTTCTCGAGTGCATCTCTTGAGGTTCTGACTACCCTATGGACCTGTTCGATTGTGCCATGTTGTTGTCGGAATCCAAATTGGTAATGAGGTATTAGGTTTTTTTCTGTAATGAAAGTGTCTATTCTTTTCAGGAGAAGCCTCTCAAACACTTTGGAGGGTAAAGGCAGAAGGCTAATAGGACGATAGGATGAAGGTTGGGTTGTGTCTTTGTTGGGTTAATGAATTATAATGATTTGTGCTACCTTCCATCGGGAGGGGAAGTAGCACAATCTTAGGACAGCATTATATAATATGTACATTAGTAGCTTTATTGCTTCTTCACGTAGTTATTTGAGAATTAGTCCTGTTATCAGGTCGTATCCAGGTGCTTTTTTTGTACTTAGGTTTTTGATTACTTCTTGAATTTCGGTAATTTTAACTTTTCTGGTGGGAAGACACATCTGGTAGGGTTCATCTGCTATATCTGTAATAAATTTCTCTTCGTTCTCTGGAACCTCTCTCTTGTGCGATTGGAAAACTGACTGAAGATGTTCAGCGAAGGTGTTAGCCCTCTCTTCGTCACTTCGAGGACAAATTAATTGCAAAACTTTTTATACCGTAACCGCCACACTACTAGACACATTGAGGTAATACAGCTTTGGACCCATCACTTGTTGCACTGTTTACTTTTATGTCTACTGACGTCTAGAACGTCAGAAAATGTATAGAAACCGAATGTAAATATAGACTAATTACTAGACACTTCATATCCAAGCAAAGCGTTACCATGAAGCATCTGGACTAGAGGTAGGTGATTTGTGACGATACCGACAAAGTACAAGTAGACTACCACTGTTTAAAAATAATTTTGTTTTTTATAAGCTTGCGTCATTTTTTTTGTCGGACAATTACTTTTTCAATAAACATGTATTATTTGCACGTTAAAAAAATTAAAATTGTGATTTTTGTAATCGCAAAACATAACCTGCTATAAGTCCGAATAAAGAAACGAAGCTGTAAATTTGCCGGACAAGAGATCGACAATGTTTGGTAATTAATTATCAATACTTTCAATTGAAAATTAAGAGTTCTTTATAAACAAAACTGTACAGCACTAGAGTGACATATTGAGGGTGTCGGCCTCGACGATCGTGCCCTCTTTTTTGTCCGACAAAAATAATTTATTTTATTCTAACGCATAGTCTTTTGATTAAAATTAAAAATTACAGTGTTCATCATTCTATTTGCGTTATCCCTATGCGGGGTCGGCTTCCCTAATAACATTTCTCCACAGAATCCTATCTTGGGTCATATTAATATTAATCCCTTTTACCAACATGTCCAGCATTATCGTCTCCCCCAGGTCTTCTTTGATCTTCCTCTCCTACTCCTTCCAGAAATCTGCACTTCAGCTATTCTTTGTATTGGGTGATTAACGTCTCGACGTTGAACATGACTAAACCATCTTAACCTATGCTCTCTCATTTTGGCATCAATTGATGCCACACCTAGACTTCCCCTAATATACTCATTTCTAATTTTATCCTTCGTCACTCCACTCATCCATATAAGCATTCTCATTTTCGCCAAATGCATTCGTTGTTCCTCTTTCTTTTTCACTGCAAAACATTCATTGGAATTTTTGTGTTTTCTGTCACACAACACACCACTCGCTTCTTTCCACTTCATCCATCCAGCCCTAATTCTACTGCATGCATCTCCATCTATTTCTCCATTACTCTGTAATACCGATCATAGGTACTTAAAACTATTGCTTTTCACAATCACTTCACCATCCAAAGGTACCATTTTATTTGTAGTAACTCCATCTTTAAATGAACATTCCAAATACTCTGTTTTTGTCCTACTAAGTTTTAAACCTTTTCCTCCAGAGCTTGTCTCCACTGTTCCAGTTTTTGTTCTTAGTCTCTTTCACTATTTCCGATTAACACTACATCATCAGCATACATTAGGCACCATGGAATGCTACCCTGTAGTTTCGCTCTTATCTGGTCCAAAACTAATGAGAATAAATAAGGACTAAGCACCGAGCCTTGGTGCAATCCTACTTTCACCTGAAATTTATCAGTCTCTCCCACACCTGTCCTAACACTAGTCGTTACTCCCTCATACATATCTCTCACAATCTTTACATATTCGGCAGGGGCTCCTTTCTTATTGAGTGCCCACCACAGAATCTCTCGAGGAACTCTATCATATGCTTTCTCAAGATCAATGAATACCATATGAGCGTTGGTCTCTTTATTCCTGTATTTTTCCATCAGTTGCCTTACAATGAAAATTGCATCTTTTGTTGATCTGCCCTGCATAAAGCCAAATTGATTATCGGATATTTCGGTTTCTTCACGTATCCGTCTAGGAATTACTCTTTCCCATATTTTCATGGTGTGGTTAAGTAGTTTTATAGCCATGTAGTTTGTACATTGTTGTATGTCTCCCTTGTTTTTGTAGACAGGTACTAATATACTGCTTCTTCATTCGTCTGGCATTTGTCCAACTTCCATAATTCTATTAAATAGACCTGCTAGCCAACTTATTCCTGTCTCTCCCAATGCTCTCCATACTTCCCCAGGAATATCATCTGGTCCGACTGCTTTTCCTTTCTTTATTTTTTGAAGCGCTTGAGCCACTTCCTCGTTTTTTATTCTGGTAACCATTGCTGTTATTATCTCCGTTAGCTCCACAGGCTGTCTGTCAAATTCTTCATTTAATAAACTGTCAAAATACTTTCTCCATCTCTTTTTGACATCCTTTTCGTGAATTAGTATTTTATTATTTTCATCTCGGATACATCTAATCTGATTAAAATCTCTTGCTTTCTTTGCTCTCTGTTTGGCTATTTTATATATATTTGCTTCGTCTTCCCTGGTAACAAGTTGATCGTATAGGTTTGAATACGCTTCTGTGTTAGCTTTTGCTATTGCTACTTTCGCTTCCTTTTTGGCCACCATATAGTTTTGAAGATCTGTGTCCGATCTGGTTTCTTGTCAATTTTTATATAATTTTCTCTTCTCTTTTATTTTTCCTTGTAATTCATTTGACCACCACCAAGTCTCTTTATCCTCAAACTTCCTTCCTGACGTTTTCCCAAGTATTTCAATAGCCGTCTCTTTAATAATATTGGCCATTTTTCTCCAAATTGTGTTAGAGTTTCCTTTCATGTTTCAATATATTTTTTCTACTATTCTTTCCCCGAATAGACCTACAGTTTTCCAATAACAAAAACCTAACCGCGCTAGAGTTACAGGTTTAGGCGTGGGACGTGCGGAAACACGCCAACCTGATCTCCGAAATTTTTCAGAAAGTGGGAGACTCGCTCAAACGAAGCAGTTAAAACCGTTTTGAAGACTTTTGTAATTATTTTCAAAAAAGGATGATGTACTGTGGACTATAATTTATTCTAGCGATAGTAATAGATTTATAGGAAATTACTCCAGGGAAATAAGGTTTTTGTCGGGACACTTGAGCAGCCAGGTTGCAAATGGATTTTTTGGCTACTATATACCTAATACATTATAAATACAAAAATGCCCGTCACAGTTCGGACGAGAAACTTAGTTATTAACAAATACGGGTCAAAAATGGCAGTTTTTTTTTATTTAAATCGCTACAGGTAAAAATAGGGTAATTATATATATTATTTAGAGTAATTAAATTTTAGTATATCAGCCAAGGTTTAAAATGGCACTTTTTGAATTTTACTCCGATCATTTTTTGCTTCGGAAAATGACAATATAAGACTAAAATTTTAAAAATTAAAACGTGCTATAACTTTTGCGAAAATGGCCTTAAGACTTTCATATTGCAACAAAAGTTGAGTCAAATATTCCATATAACGCACAAAATTTTTTAAGACGGTTCGTCAATTAGTTTAAATTTTATTCAATTTGTTTATCGCAAAGAGCCTTTTTTCGCAATGTTATTGTTCAGAAAATAATAATGACATAGCAATTCTGTGGAAATCACATGCAAGAAGAATAGTTACGTTTTCAAAGTGTTGAAAAAAATCATTAAAAAGTGGTTTTTTTCACTCCGAAAAAAGTTTAGTAAAATAGAGTCATTTTTGGCTTATAAATAATTTGAATAGCTTTGTTAATATTGACTATAGAGTAAATATACTGTAGGATTTAAAAAGCTGGTATTTTTACACGAATTTTCAGAAAAAACTTTTTGCCTAGGTTAGCCACTTTTATTATTTAATTCGCAGTGACTTTTATATACATCAAATCCTCCTGTAACAGTGTTAGTTACCATACTACTCCGAAACGGCTTGGCAGATTTTTATGAAATTTTAAACGTATATCCTATAGGAGGAGAAGAGGTTTTAATCTATTTTTTATACCCATAAGTTATAAGGGGGTTTGCACCCCTGACATTTTTTTTAAATTTTTTTGGACAAAATTATCTACCTTAATTTTATATGATGTAGAAATAAAAAAATACATACAACCCTCAATTTTCACTCTTTTATCACCAACCCCTCTTTGTTAACAGCCATCTATATATTTACATCTATAAAATTCTCCTGTCATAGTGTTATTTTCCATACTCTTCCGAGACCGCTTGACCGATTTTTATGTAATTATGTATGTGTATTCGGTAGGTCTTAGAATCGGTAGTAATCTACTTCTCATATCCCTGAGTGATAAGGGGAGTTCCCCCTAACATTTTGTAATGTTCGGTGGGGATGTGTGTACATAACGTACTCTATAAGACTACGAGTACACACAAATTAAAAAAATCCATCAACAAGCTCCGGCGATATAAATCGCAGCACATGTTTGCAGAATCAGTTTAATTTTTTCAGTGCACGGATTTTAATAATTCCTCTCCACCGACCACGAAATAATTCCGTTCAAACGCCATTTTTAAAACTTTACTAACCACTCTGTTGTGGTTCAAAGTTTACTCAAACTTTTACATATAATCTATATATCTTCAACTTCAAAATAGCTCTAGTTAGGTTGCTTAATTGTTATAAACAAAGTAGTCGTCAATTAAATAAAAAAAAAAGTAGCTAACTTTAACCGTAATTAACCTAGGCGAAAAATTTTTATTTTAAAATTCGTATAAAAATACCAGTTTTTCAAATCCCATTGTAGTTTTAGCCTATAGTCAATATTAACAAAGTTATTCAAATTGTTTATAAGCCAAAAATGACTCTATTTTAGTAAAATGTTTTCCGAGTGACAAAAATGACTTTTTAATGATTTTTTAAAAACGTTGAAAACATGACTATTTTACTTTCACGCTGTTTTCACAGAATTGCTATATCATTATTATTTTCTGAAGAATAACATTGCGAAAAAAAGCTCTTTGCGATAAACAAATTTATTAAAATTTAAACTAATTGACGAATCATCATAAAATTTTTTGTGCAATGTGTGAACTGTTTGACTCAACTTTTCACGCAATATGAAAGTCTTAAATTTATTTTTGCAAAAGTTATAGCAAATTTTTTATTTTCGAAATTTTAGTTTTATTTTGCAATATCCGAAGCAACAAATGATCGGACTGAACAGATTCCCTTCGTTGGCTCAGTGTAGATGGTCTTTAAGTTGTGATGGAAACACCGAATAATAGTAGCAGAGTTTATTGATGAGACTTACACTATGATGTTGACCCGGGGTACTTTGAGTAGAGACTTAAATGATGAGCGTTGAAGACAATCACTCGCGTTAATGAATTAATAATAATTGAATTGCTAGACAAGAGATCTTAGTTTTATATAAGTTTAAATTGGGTCAATGTAAACACGGGCCCCGCGTGATTTTGTGTATCTAATAAAGGTAAATTGTTTATCTTATGTCAGCAACTTTTGGCTGATGTCCAAATTATATTATTGATAATTGACCAAATGTGTATGTAATTTAATTAATTACGTGTGTGTGTTTAATAACAAATAAATGCATTCGATCTACTGGGTGATAAAATGATACTGTCCAATTTCGGATATGAATACTGAATATTTGATATTGGACACGGACCAAAATTCAAAAAGCGCTATTTTAAACCTTGGCTAATCTACCAAAAGAAAAATATTATAAATAAGATATTTAATTACCATATTTTTACCTGTAGCGATTTAAACGAAAAAACTCTCATTTTTGACACTTATTTGTTAACTAAATTTCTCGTCCAAACTGTGGCGGACATTTTTGTATTTATAATGTATTAGGTATATAGTACCCAAAAAATGCATTTTCAACCTGGCTGCTCAAGTGTCCCGAACAAGGTATATTTTTGCCTTATTTCCCTGGTGTAAATGTTTACTATGATTTAAATCTTACACAGACGTCGAACGCTTAGCGAAAATTTACAGAAGCACAATCCAAAATTTTGCGACTTACATGTGTTCTTGGAATCATCAGCTACAAAAATCAACAAAAAATATATTAACAAAAGCAAAACAAAAATAATCACTAATCTTAAATTGTAATTTATCTACTTAAAAAAGCGCGTTGAAGAAGCTGTTAAGGGACGTTGAATAATTTATGAGATATTAAATTCTATAGTTAAATGATTTCTTGTGATTTGAGACGCAATAAAAACCTTAAAATACTAGATAGTCCTGTCGCCAGGGAGGGAGGGGGTACAACGGCCTCCTTTATTTAGATGGACTTACCTAAATTTTTTTTATATATTTTTACCCGTAGAAGACGAATTTTTTGGGTAACAGTTGATCCGGATGTCGATAAGATTGTTATGAAAAAAGAACTTGAGGAATTACATAACAGACATTTTTCGCAAAACAAAACATTTTTTTTTTGTATTTTATGGGTCATTTTAAGCAAAAAATGTTTTTACAAGTTTTTTCGTAGGATATATACTTTTCGAGATAAACGCGGTTGAACTTTTATTTAAAAAAATCGAAAAATTGCAATTTTGAATCCTAATAATTTTTGACTAAAAGAAAGCAATTCTGCTTACCGCATTTGAAAGTTCAGGTCAAATTATACCGGCATTGATTATTTTCATTGCCAAAAATTAATTTTTTATCGTCAAACAAAGCTATAAACAGTGTTTGAGCGTTTTACCCGTGCCCAATGCATGCGTTTTAATGCATGCTATGTAGAAATTGCCTGTTTGTAGGCGCGCCTATTCGTTCGTTAAATGAGAGATGCATTGAACAGAACTCAAGCACTATGTGTTTATAGCTTTGATTAACAATAAAAAAAATTAATTTTTAGCAATGCAAATAATCAAAACCGGTATAATTGGACTTGAACTTCCAAATGGGGTATTTTTTAATCAAAAGTTATTCGGGTTCAAAAATTGAAATTTTTCGATTTATTTAAAGTTCAACCGCGTTTATCTAGAAAACTATGCATCCTACGAAAAAACTTGTAGGAACATTTTTTGCTTAGAATGACCCAAAAAATACAAAAAATGTTTTGTTTTGCGAAAAATTGTTGTTATGTAATTCCTCAAGTTCTTTGTTCATAACATAACATAACAATCTTATCGACATCCGGATCAACTGTTACCCAAAAAATTCGTCTTCTGTGGGTCAAAATACATAAAAAACGTGAGTAAGTCCATCTAAATAAAGGAGGCTGTTGTACCTCCTCTGGCGACAGCACTAAGACTATTCAATAAGTTTTGCGGTTCGATAAAAGAGGGCGTTACTACTAGCCTAATTTTATTTAACAATTAAGTATCGTGCAGTGATTGAATTTTTATTTTTGGAAGGTTTAAAAGCAAAGGGAATTTATGAACAAATATTGAAAGTGTATAAGGACTCTTCGATTTCAATTAATACAGAAGAAAGATGGGTTGCTGATTTTCAACGTGGTCGTACAAGCTTTGAAGGTGTTCGAGCCATTTTAAATATCACATTAATTGTTGCTTGTTTTTTGTGCACCCTGTATGCAAAACCGTTAGTTTTATTGAGAAGCATTAAGACGCTGAGCAACGAATACTTTTGTAATAATATAGGCACAGCCAACCTTCGTCCAATTATCTGTTTGATTTGATAAATAATTACGTCAGATACATATCAGCTCCTATTGTTATGTTGAATCTTGAATCGTCAAAAACCTTCGAATGTGTGCTGGGAAGATTTCAACTTTATAAATGCTTCGCTGAAAAGAGAATTTCGTCCAGATAGCGAAATAGATTTTGTATTCAGAATATTACTGATATCGGTTGGATGTGCGTGGTTTTTCGCATCGCCGCCCGGTAAATATACAACTTTTTAAGATACGGTGTAGTGGTAATATTTTCAGAGGAGAGCTAATTTTGATTCCGTCGCGTCGTGGTCGGAAAATAGAAGTTCCACAAGAGACTGTAATGCGTGTAGACATTCCGGGTTACGTACAAACATTTTAATTATACGCGGGGTTTTATAATAATTATCCATTTTAGAGAAATACTGTTTATTTTTCGACATTTAATATTTTTGCAAGCTGTTAACCCTTTTGACTTAAAGCTGATTATAGAAAATAAAAGTACAAAAGTCTTTTATTTAATTTCCAATCTCGGGGGTTTGTTAAGATCGGATAGAATTTTAGACGCCCCCACAGAAGGCGATCCAAGTCAAGGACGTCCAAAAACAGCAACAACACCAGAAATCGTAGAAAAAATACAGGTTGTGGTATTGGAAAATCATCTAGTGACTGAAAGAGATTTAATAGAAGCCATAGGCATCTCATCGGGCAGTGTAAGCAATATTTTGACTAAAGTATTGGGTTTTAGAAAGCTGTGTTCACAATTGGTGCCGCATTCGCTAACAATGGAACAAAACCACATTCGAATGCACCGAAAGGATAAAGTAGATTTTGTGCGTTGATTCATTCCTATGAATGAGACTTGGTTCTTCGATTCCAAAACGAGTTCGTGTCCAGAATCGACCAAGAAGGAGTTAGCATCAGTTTTTTTGGGATGCGAGAGTAGTTTTGTTTATGGGTTACTTGCAAACTGTTAATACAATAAATTCTGGATATTATTGTAACCTTTTAGACCAGCTTATGGAAAAAATTCGTAAAAAAAGACCCGGTTTGCAGAAAAAAAAATCCGCGTTCATCAGGACAGTGCATCGTGTCATATGGACATTTAACAATGGTTAAACATGAATTAAAGTTCGAATTGTTGAAGCGTTCACCGTATTCATCAGATTTGGTCACTAGCGACTTCCATCTGTTTCAGTACTTAAAAAATTTATGCTTGGAAAGCGTTTTGCACCAAATGATGAGGTCATAACAGCTGTGGAAGCGTATTTTCCAGCCCTTCCAAATTCTCACTTCAGGGATGGAAATATAGATTGTAGATGAAGTCTATTGATGTTCAGGGAGACTATACTGAATAGTAAAGTGTATTTCAAACTATAAAATTGTATTTTTCTCATCGAACCGCAAAATTTATTGTACAGCCCAGTAGATTGATTGCTAGATCCATACATCAAGTAATTATTTCAGATCATGATCTTTCACTAATTTTTGTCAATATCCCAAAATATAAACAAACGTCACATAACCCCTCCTTCTAGCCACTTCTACATTTATATAGTACGTACTATTGTCCTGTCTCTCTTCAACGTAGAGCTTCAAGGACCCTCTAGCGGTAGGAAGCTCCACTTCTCGTTGTTGGCCGAAAGTACCGAACGTGTTGGTGTCGTTGGATAATTGCTTGATCCTCTCCATGGAGTACGCTTCACCTGAGATTACTAAGTGACGTTCTAGGGTTGCTGTGGCCTAAAAAAACAATAATATTATAATAAAACTACATTATTCAAGCAAGCAAAAGCAGAACAGTAACAATCCCTCTACTAGATGTCTCCATAATAGCAAGATCCCTAAAGACTGGAACGAAAGTCTAGCAATACTCTTACACAAAAACGCTGGACGGAAGGGCCGCCCGAGAACTTTATCGTACCGATCTATTATCGTTATCGTACTAGATACTGGCATTCT
This sequence comes from Diabrotica virgifera virgifera, assembly GCF_917563875.1. NCBI lineage: Eukaryota > Metazoa > Arthropoda > Insecta > Coleoptera > Chrysomelidae > Diabrotica > Diabrotica virgifera. Next base: position 209,945,759 of record NC_065450.1, read on the forward strand.
ATAAAAATAACAAAGTTACTCGTTATTTTGATATTTTAGAAACACCTTGTATACTTGAAAATATTTTATGGTTCTACGCATCATTAATTCCTGCATTTGAGAAAATGTTCGGGGACACACTATAGATTATTGCATAAATCAATAGAATATTAGTCATACTTTCATTTCAAATTAGTTCATTTTTCATAGAGAAATTAATAATGAATAACCATTTTCAATTTCGCTGCAAAACGAAAATACAGCCGAACCATATTCCAGTCCAATCAGAGAGTGCTGCAAGCACCTCTACCGGTTTCGAAACTTATTAGTCTCTCATCAGGAGGCACATATGCTGCTCTCCCTGATCCAACCAAAACAAACCCCAGCGTGCAGTCCCGAATTGCAACGAACGAAATGGCATAGATGCCCTAGCGGCAACTGCTAGCAAGACTAAGTTTTCACTCTAATGGCATATAACATATCCCACCAGAATGAAAACAATGGGAACCTTCTCTGGTTACACCTCCGAGGCTTCTACAATTTGCAAGCCATACGGATGCTGAGACTAAGGAAGATGAGGGAATTCTACAATTTACAATTCACGTCACATCTGCTCAGCGCGGTAAAGTTCCAACGAGACTGGTTCCCTTCATACTCCACACAGAGTAAATGTAAATCAAAAATGAATAACCATTTTCAATTTCGCTGCAAAACGAAAATACAGCCGAACCATATTCCAGTCCAATCAGAGAGTGCTGCAAACACCTCTACCGGTTTCGAAACTTATTAGTCTCTCATCAGGAGGCACATATGCTGCTCTCCTTGATCCAACCAAAACAAACCCCAGCGTGCAGTCCCGAATTGCAACGAACGAAATGGCATAGATGCCCTAGCGACAACTGCTAGCAAAAGACTAAGTTTTCACTCTAATGGCATATAACATATCCCACCAGAATGAAAACAATGGGAACCTTCTCTGGTTACACCTCCGAAGCTTCTACAATTTGCAAGCCATACAAGAAATTAATAGTTTACAATATTTGCATTTTACTGCATGGATTGTAATGAAATTTTGGGAGTAGCCAAAGCCCAATCTCCTAATTCAAAGTCTATCCTATATACTATATACTATGGCGCTTTCATCATGGGGGCGATTCCCACCACTTCTCGGGGATAGAACAGTTTTATTTTCGAATTGCATGGAACAAAAGAAAGAATTTTAAGAAAATTTAAAAAAGTGCTCTTATAATTTGATCTTATTTTTTTCACCCGTCCAACTTTTTGAAAGTAGAAATAACACTATATTAAGAGGTATTGCAAAAGAAAAACAATGCATTTAAATTCTGGTGAATGAGGGGTTAAATGTATGTACTTCTCATTTTTCCTTAAAGTACATTAGTCATATCTTTTTTTGCACCATATCTCGCTTAGTTTGAATGTAACCGACATTTAACGGTGCTCGTTTTAAAGGCCTTTTTTCAAACACTACAAAAGCATGAGCACTTTGAGCATGCATCAAATAACACTGTAGTAAAATGTATTGTAGAAGGAAAACGATGCATTTAAATTCTTGTGGAAGAGGGGTTAAATATACTTCTCAATTTTTTTTCTTAAAATTCGTTAGTCGTCAATTTTTTGCAGCATATCTCGCTTAGTTTGAATGTAATAGACATTTAATAGCGCTTATTTGAAAGGACTTTTCAAGCACAATAAAAGGTATTGGTAGCATTATACACCTAAAATCGACCGATTCTCTGTTATTTCAAGTTGAATACACTGATTTGAGCACGCACCAAAAAAAAAACAAACTCTTTTTACCTACCATATCTCTTTTTGTATTATAAATAGAAAATTTACGAAGGAACGAATCTCTTTTTTATTTATAATCTTAAAAAATTTTTATATAGTGTTTTTAGTTTGATGCATAGTTTTTAAAGTATTCACAAAAAACCGTCCTAAAACGTGTCATTTTTTAATGAAAATGGCCAATTTTCAACTACGCATAACTCAAAAAGTATTGAGTTCTCAAAAAAAAGTATAGATCAGTTTTTGCTTAAAAATAGGTTCTCTAGCCACTTCCATGCTTATTTTGACCAACAAATTTTCCACCCCCCTGAAGGGGTGGGAATTGCCCCAAGATAAAAAGCGCCATAGTATATAGGGTAGATTTTGTTTCTTGAGCTATTCCCTACTTTATGTGAAAATATCAAGTACATCGATGTAGTAGGATGGAATTCGGAGCCAAATACCCCCATTGACTGCCCTATAATAATGCTCTGCTATGATCGCGTGAGAGGGGACACACACAAGATTCTAGCAAAATTTCAATTTTCTGTAACTTTTCGAGCTTTTGAGCTACAGCAACGAGTTTTATGTCATTGGAAAGGTAATTTTACATTCTTTCAAAATATGTAAAAATATACAGGGCGTATCTAAAAAATTAAGATTTTTTTTTATTTCCGGTTCAACCGGAAGCCATATTGTGGATAAAATTTATTGTGCTAATAGATAATAAAGTACTATATATGTTTACCGCATTTCAAATTTTAGTTTCTATTAAAGAGGAAGTTACGGGCACTCGAATATTTTTTTATAAAAAAATCATAACTCCCCTCCTATGAGGAGTTAAGAAATCTGACTAATGTTATTCAGTTTACCGATAGAATATCAAAAATATATCAAAAAATAAACAAATTCCTTGGAGTCATTTTTGAGAAAATCTAGTTCAAACTTATGTCACATTTTGACCCCTTAAATATAGGCAACCCATAAATTTTTCTGAAAAACGATAATATTCTTGTTATAGCCCCATCTTTAGGCTATATAAATGTTTTTTCAAATTAAATTTATCTTAAACAAGTTTTTAGATTGGTAGGGAAATGTATCGGGTGGGCGGTCGGCCATGCTGGCCGCCATTTTGGATTTGGAAATGTCAAATTCCGTATTTCTATTTACCTGTCGATGAGCTAACTTTAAGTTAAATTTCATTCGTTTTGGTCAAAATTTGCAAAAATGGGCCCCAAATAACCCCCCTATTTCGGCCCCCCTTTGAGAGGTTTTTTTCAAAAGCTTAGTTTCTCGACAAAATTTTTTTAAACTTACTCATACCGAATTTCATCGAAATCGGTCCAGTAGTTTTTGCTGGGCGGTGGCGACATACGTACGTACATACGTACGTACATACGTACGTACGTACATACTTCCGACATGTTTTTTTTTATTTGCTTTTCAGACTCAGGGGGACTCAAATCGTCGAAAAAAAGTGAAATCTGAAAAAAAATTTTTTGCACGATCCTATAACTTTATCTATTATACTCATACTGCGTATGTAGTACGATAAAGTAATATTATACTCATACTGCGTATGTAGTACGATAAAGTAAAAAGGCGACAAATGTAATCTACAGAAATATAGACCTATATCGTTGCTCAGTCAAATATACAAACTATTTATGAGAATTATTAACAACCGGTTGACCTACAAAATGGACAATTACGAACCGGTGGAACAGGCTGGCTTCCGCAAAGGATATAGTACATCAGACCATCTGCTGGCAATGAGAACATTGATAGAGAAGGCAAACGATTTTCGTAGATTGTGAAAACGCGTTTGATAGTATCGAGATGTGGACCATAGAGCAAGCTATTAATAATTGTAGAATAGATTCGAGATATAGACAACTAATACATAATAGAACAAGAGGCAGCGCTGAAAAATCTCTTTAAATTTACTAAAGCTAGGTTTTTCACAGTTGATTACTGTGAGTGTGTAGAGAAACATACTGCGGTCGGTCAAGCGAAACGTAGAACAGGGGTTGCTGAGAGGGTATCAAAGTTGCTTTCCTACGAAGGTAATTAAATCCATTTACTAAGGCTGAAAATCAGTACACACATTCTAAATTAAATATAAATAAAAGTTATTATAGTCGGTCAGCTGTATGACGGGACAGAGCCGGTCGGTCGGCCCCAATTGTCGATTGAGGAAATGAAGCATTTTGGCTCGCAATTTTTTCGTCCAGCATGGATTTACTTGAAATTTTCACAGAAGGTAGGGAATAGTCCAAGGATCATTTTCTATATCATGCCGCTATCATACTAAAACCTTGGGGGTGGTTGCCACCCCATCTCGGGGGTGGGAATCTTTTATTACATTTTAACCATTTAATTCGATGGAAAAGGTATTATTAAATGGTATTAAAGGTAGAAAAAAATGTTTTTACATTTTCTTCGTAAAACTAATATTTTTCGAGTTATTCGCGTTTGAAAATAACAGTTTTTAGAAGAAAAAATCGATTTTTTAGAATTTAGGTTTTTTGAGAATACCTCGAAAAATATTCTATATATTTTTGGAGATAAAAATTTTCTTCAAAAATGATTTTGTAGGATTTTTAAAGAGCCATAAGACTGTGTAAATTAAATTCCGTAAGATCCCCTAGTTTTTAATTGGGGCGGGTTTAAAGTGCTCGAATAAGGGGGTGTTTGCTGGTAAATATAGGTTTTAAACAGCTATATCGGGCTAACTATTCACTGTAATGAAAATCTATGCACAGGGTAATTTTAGTCATTAAAAAAAGCTACAATTTGGTAGGTAGTTTATAATTTTTTTCGTATCTTCAGTATTTTCGGAGATATTTTGAAGTAAAAAGTGAAAAATACCAAATTGCAAAAAATCAATTTTTCTTTAAACTCCAATTTTTCCAAAATTAGGCATTTTAAATAGGTCAAACTCCTTGAGTGTATTGATAATAAATATAAAAGGAACTACAGAAAGGTGAAGACCATTTTTGAATTAGGAAGGTAGTTAGGGGGTTGTTTTCACTAATTTTTTTGTAGAGAAAAGCAGGTACCGACATTTTCTTTATTATGAGTCTCTTAATTTTCATGCTAGAAACTTTTTATTATTATTTTTTGAAAGGTCTAATTGCATACTTGAAAAAAGATTATTTAAGTTTTCCTTGAAAAATGCAAATTTTTCCCATTCTTTGGCTTAGAACATTTCAAATTATGCATTTGACGAAAAAAGCTAACCTTTAACATGCCGTATCTCGGTTTGTATTGGTATTAAAGATATTATTGGAAAATAATTTGGTTTGTGTTAGGTACTAATATATACAATTTTGATATCTACAGTTTTTTTGATTAAATGCATATTTTTCGAGGTATTCTCAAAAAACCCTCTAAAAAAGTCGATTTTTTCGTGCGCGAATAACTCCAAAAATATTAGTTTTACGAAGAAAATGTAAAAACAATTTTTCTTAGAATCACTTTTTCCACCGAATTACACGGTTAAAATGTAATAACAGATTCCCACCCCCGAGATGGGGTGGCAACCACCCCCAAGGTTTTAGCGAATGATAGCGGCATGATATAGAAAATGATCTTTGGACTATTCCCTCCCTTGTGTGAAAATTTCAAGTAAATCCATGCCGGACGAAAAAATTGCGAGCCAAAATGCTTCATTTCGACCGACCGGCTCTGTCCCGTCATACAGCTGACCGACTATAATAACTTTTATTTATATTTAATTTAGAATGTGTGTACTGATTTTCAGCCTAAGTAAATGGATTTAATTACCTTCGTAGGAAAGCAACTTTGATACCCTCTCAGTAACCCCTGTTCTACGTTTCGCTTGACCGACCGCAGTATGTTTCTCTACACACTCACAGTAATCAACTGTGAAAAATCTACCTTTAGTAAATTCAAAGAGATTTTTCAGACATATAACTTTAAATGGCAGTGAGATAGAAAAAGTCCAGGAGTATATCTACCTAGGCCAAATCCTGAAACTTGACAAAGAGAACTAAAGTGTGGAAATTACTAGTAGAACAAGACAGGATTTGGAAATCTTAGTTGGATACTTAAGATCCGCAAAATACCCCAATACTTGAGGAGCAAAGTGTTCAACCAGTTCATCCTTCCTATTATGACAAATGGATGTCAAACCTGGACCCTAACCAAGGCAAATATGAATAAACTAGTCACAACAGAAAGATCAATGAAAAGAGCAATGTTAGGTATACGACTGTCAGATAAGAAGGGAACGACTGGGTAAGATCAAAAACAAAAGTCGAAGACATAAGAACAAAAGTTGCCAAAATTAAATGGAGCTTCGCAGGCCAAACTGTTACACAAAAAGGCTAAAGTTGGAATACAACACTGCAGACATTACGAAAGTAAACGACCGAGAGGAAGACCACAGATGAGGTGGGTGATGATATTAAAAGGGTAGCCGGAACAAATTATAAATATGTTGCTCAGGATGGAGACCGATGGAAGGAGTTGGGAAATGCCTATGTCCAAACCTGGACGATAGAAGGCTAAGAAGAAGAAGACCTTAGTCAAAAAAACGATATCGGACTAAGATAGTGAGTTTAAGCTTTCTTGTACACCGCACAGGACAGACTGGGCCTTACTTATCTGGAAGTCCTCTGATATTTATCACAAATCTGCTACATATAGAGAGGTTCAAAATTTAGGAACAGATTCATTTTTTTCGAGAATAGGCCCTTACGGAGGAAAATCCCGATTTTATTTTTAAATTATGATTTTCTGGCATATATGTATATCATACCAGTGACGTCATACATTTGGGCGTGATGACGTAATTGATTGTTTGTTTAAATGAGAATAGGGGTCGTGTGCTAGCTTATTTAAAAGGTTATTCAATTCTCTCAAGTGACGAATTGTGAGCGATAATTATTAATGTAATCAGTAATAATTGTAATATTTGTAATTAAGTGAGTTTTGGAGTTAAAATAAAGTTACTTAAACCACGTTGTACTTCACTTAACCTGAATTAACTGAAGCTATAGAAAAACGTAACAATATAGTGTATACTTCTTTCTAATGCACAAAAGATAGCATTTTAATAACCATTTTCCTAAATTTCTTCTTAGTTCCTCTCTGTAGAGTTCACTAGGCTCTCGAAGCATCCCGCCGGCTGAGTGCCACATCACGTAGTTAGAGCCAGGCTGTCGCTTTGTCGTAAAGTTACGTCAAAATTTAAAATGTGTCGAACCGTTTCGAAAACTGAACGGAATGTATTTTTCAAAACGGATTTAAATGTCTGCATCAGACTTTGTTAGATGAGTGTATCGGAAAATTTTTAGGACGGTAAATAACGATTGTTCATCCATAATAGATAAAACTCGAGCATTGTGTCTAGAAGAGTTTTATCAGTATTAGGTATTGGAAAAGGGAGACATCAAATTAATGTATCTGCATTTATAGCTTGAAGTGACTTTGACAATTTAATACACAATCAAACAAACAATTTTAGTAAGGAATTTTGACAATAATTTATTGTACTGAAAGGAAATCATCATCATAAATTAGCCTACATTTGTCCACTGCTGAATGTAGGCCTCCCGTGAAATTTTCGACCTATCTCACAAGGAAAGGGAATTTCCAAAGATGAGTTCTGATGTTCACCTCAAAATTCATTATATTTTGACGTCTTTTAAAAATTTGCCATCGTTGGCTTATTTTTCAATATTTTTCCTTGAATTTTTCTTGAATAATCTATGAATTATACTGAATATGCCTATTTAATTTAAAAATAAAATAATTCTACGATACTTATGTGTTTGAAATATTGATTTCAACCCCTACGCCCCCCCTGAGGGATAGCTATGACACGATTTTGATAGGCAACCCATGCTAGAAATATTTGCCTATGTATGAAATTTAATAAAAAAAAATGTTTCATCCGGAAATCAGATGGGTACAGGTCGACCTATATTCGGATCTTACACTATTAGGATCGTAATGACGAGGGCAAAATCCCGCTTCGGCGTAGGGTAGATTTTAACAAAGGTTATAAATACTATGTACCTAAATTCAAATTTTCAAGGAAATCGACCTTGATTCTCAAAATTCCACGAGAAAATTGCTGTTGATTGGACTAATGTAAGAACCGCTAGCACACCTTGGTCAAAAACCTTCCTTTTCAAACAAACTGGAATATTATACTTGAAAATGTTGTTCAGTCTACTAATGTGAGACCTATCCATAGCTTTGCGGAAGTACATGTGTTGTCCACAGGGCCGCGTTTAGGTCAATTAACGCCCTAGGCAATTCTCTAGTAGCCGCGCTTCAAGCATGTACCATTTTTGCGAAAAAAAAATTGCAAACAAATTTTTTTATTTAAATAAGAATACATAAAAATTGTCATTCCAGTTCGATCACACCAGATTTCTTTCTTGATTTCTCTTTGGAAAAATCATCTATTCGCGGTGTGCAAGTACTTGGAGGGGATACAAGAAACGATCGTGCGAAAATAGCGGAGAAATATTGTAACTTTCTTAAATAATTCATTGTCAATTGAAATTGTCAAATTGACGTTTATTTCATATCTACTGTCAATGAAAAAGAAAAATTATATAGTTATTGCTCCACAATATTGATATGACATGCAATTATTATATAAAGGTAAATTTATTTAATTGTATTTTGCTTGCATTACTGCATTTTAATAACTAATTTTATTTACTACATACAATTGTTTAGGTTTTAATAACATAACCTGAATCTTATTGTTTCTTCTGATTATTTTTTTGGACTATGGCCTTGACAATTATCTAGTAACCAGGACTAAGGTAATTGGCCAATATAATTAAAAGTGCGAATAGTATTGCTGAGCGTAGAAACCAGGCGTCGCTTTGCCGAACTTGCACGGTCCCAATAATGTCGTCATAATGTATCGCGTTTGTTACGTCACTTTCTATGGACAAAATTGACAAATTGTTAAGACGTTCTTGCGTCATACTTGATCAGAAATTATTTTCATGACTATTTTAAATTCTTGACATTTTCGATAATGACCTTTCAGCGGACACGTTGGTTGGCAACTGGGAGGCACAAATAAATGCGCAAAGCAATATCAAAATTAGGCAAAATATCTTTCAATCCACTCTTTAAATATTTAGATATGTCAATTATGGGCGATTGGTGATTTTGTGGTATCCAAATGAACCTTTAAGTGAATGCATTCATGTATGAATGATGTAGGTATCTATTAGTGCAGTCAGTGAGGGTATTTGGCTCCGAATTCCATGCTACTGCATCAATTTACTTGATATTTTCACTGTAAGTAGGGAATAGCTCAAGAAACAAAGTCTACGCTATATCCTATGATGATTTTAACTTAGAGATGGTTTCCACCCGTTCTCGGGGGTGGAATTTTTTTTGTCAAACTAACACCGGAAGTGGCCAGAGAACCTAATGCTAAGCAATAACTGTTTTATAAATTTTTTTGAAAACTCAATACTTTTTGAGTTATTCGTGGTTAAAAATTTGCCATTTCCATTGAAAAATGACACTTTTCGGAGACTGTTTTTTGGGAATACCATAAAAATTGGGCATCTAACGAAAAAAACTATATAAAATATTTTTGTAATTTATGAAAAATCAGAGAGATTCATTTTTTCATAAATCTTTTAGTTTTAATAAAAAAAAAGAGATGGTAGGTGAAAAAACATTTTCTTGGTGCATGCTCAAACCGGTGTATTCAACTTAAAATAACAGAGAAATTGTCGATTTTAAGGGTATAATGCTACGAATACCTTTTGTAGTGCTTGAAAAGACCTTTAAAACGAGAACTGTTAAATAATGTCGGTTACATTCAAACTAAGCGAAATATGGTGCAAAAAACTTATGACTAATGTATTTTAAGGAAAAATGAGAAGTATATTTAACCCCTCATCCACCAGAATTTAAATGCATCGTTTTTCTTCTAGAATACTTTCTACTATAGTGTTATTTCTATATTCAAAAAGTTGGACGGGTTTAAAATAAATGGTTTTTTAAAAGAATAAGATCAAATTATAGAGCGCATTTTTAAATTTTCTTAAAAATCTTCCTTTTTCTCCATGTAATTCGAAAGTGATAAAGAGATACGTACAAAAATGTAGGTTTTCATTTAGATAACAATTTTATTTTTCTTTCATTTAAAGGAAGATTTAAAAAAAAAATTAAAAATGCTTTCTATATTTGATCTTATTTTTTTTCAAAACCATACATTTTAAACTCGTCCAACTTGTTGAACATAGAAATAAACTATAGTAAAAGGTATTGTAGAAGCAAAACGATGCATTTAAATCTGTGTATCTGTGTATCTTAAAATACGTTATTCGTCCTTTTTGTTGCACAATATCTTGCTTAGTTTGAATGTAATCGAAATTTAAAGGCCGCGTCTCACCATCAAATAATTTGATCAAACAGTTTGAGCAAACTCCGGAAGTACGTCAAAGTGACGTCACAATTGCAGTTTTTTTGAAATTCTAAAAATCTGTGCTATCACTATAAGTCTAGTTTGATCAAATTTTTTGTATTGAGTTGTCTAACTTGTTTGTACTTTATTTAAAATTAAAATTTTTCATTATTATCCACAATGAACACTCAGGATGTGACGTCACTAACTGTCAGTTTCAGTTTGCTCAAACCAGTTTGATCAAATTATTTGATGGCGGGACGCGGCCTTAACAGTGCGGTCGTTTAAAAGGTCTTTCAGGCAGTACTAACAAAAGATATTGACAGCATTATACCCTTAAAATCGGCCATTTCTCTGTTATTAAGTTGAACACACCCATTTGAGCATGCACAAAAGCATTCAGTTTAAATATACAAATATTTTTTGTACATTATTTTTGCCGCCCTCTCATAATTCGCCGCCCTAGGCAACTGCCTCTATTGCCTAATGGATAAAGCAGCCTTGGTTGTCCAAAAACTATCAACAGTAAAGAACTCCTCTCAAAAAAAAAATTATAGTCCGATTTTCAACTTTACCCACACCGATGGTGATCCGGTATTAGTTTATCATATGAAGAAGTTGCTTATCCTACAAAGTTATTAATCTCATTTTGTTAACTCAAACTCAAAGACATATTTAGTGAGATTTCATTAATATCAAGGATGCCAGTCTGGTAGCATAGAGTCTAGTGTAGTTTAGTCTTCTTCTTCTTCCTGTTTTTGTGTAGACATGACACTGTTTTTCTATATGCCTCCAATAAGTTGCCGTTTTATCGTTCAATCTTAGGGCCCACGAAACATAAATATGCCGGTTTGTTGTATTCTAATGATTTCTCTTGTCTCACTTGTCTTATTATAAATATAGCGTCGGTGCATAATCTTTCCGACTTAAAACCTTGTTGTTCTTTTGCTGATGGGATGATGATATTTAAGTGATGACTTTAATTTTTTTTTATGTCCTACAATCGACGAGAAGAGTTTGCCAAAAAATTGGCAAAAGACAAGAATTCTATCCACAACGTGAGAACGCGTGAACCTAGTGTTCTTCCAAAATAATGCTAGACCTCATATAATAAGTTCTTTCGTAAATCCCATGTTGATGTTCTTTCCTGAACACCTACTTTCCCTGGCCTCTTACCCATTGATTACGAATTTATTCAATGTCAATATTCATATGTCAAATTCCAACTTAAATGTGAATATTTAGTAAATGATAAAAAATGCCTATTGATACTTACATGGTAAGCGTATTCTCTCATGAATAGCTTTTTAATAGCGGACGGTAGAGCAACTTTAGCATCATACCAAGCCTTGTTTCTTGGAACAAAATATGTAAATCTCTTATCGGTGTTGTTCAGCTGCTGGTTGAAAGTTTGAAGGTTGCCCAAGTTGAATGTGTCCCTAGAAATATTTAATTAATTAAATTTGACAAACTTAAAAAAAAAATGAAGTAAAAGACAGACGTATGTACTCGCAATCATTTATTGTTAACTCCCGACGACCGGTTTCGCTCTCTATAATATGCAGAGCATCTTCAAGTCAACGGTTACAAGTAAGTAAATGATTCCGCTACAATGGGCTCCTTCTACAGTCTAACTGTAATTCTACTAAAATGATTTATTGCTCAAATTATGCTAATGGGGGTATGATGGGATAGACGGAAAATGTTGTATATGTTAACAAGCGGTGCCGCCCAAAATCCCGACAGCCAAAATCCCGACAGCCAAAATTCCGACGGCCAAATCACCGACACGCCAGAATCCCGACAGGCCAAAATCCCGACATGTAAATTATTATTATGTATTTTAGAAGAAAAAATTATTTAAACACTTCATTTTATAATATAAAAGCTATAACTACTTACTGAAATGGAAGGTTGTAAGTGACATGATAATATCTATTATTAGTCCAGGGCGCATCTGTTTTGAGATGGACGTTGAGAGGTGACTCAAATTTTTTTGCAGAAATTGCTTGAAAATAAATCAAATAATAATATTTGAGTTATCCTCCCTCTCAAAAAGGTCCGGAACATTGTTTAAATAATCAAAATGTCAAAAATTGAAGGAAAAATTCGATTTTTTTTTCGTTTTTTGATTATAACTTTAAAAGTATTCATTTCCGAGAAAAGTTGTACTGACATAAAAGTTGCGTAATTAAATTTCCTACAATATAGAATTGGTTAAAAATTTAAAAAGTAGTCACCCTAGTTGCAAAATAGCAATAATTGCGAAAAAACCATACAAAAACAAGTATTAGCATTTTACGTTTTTCAACCATTTAAGCTACACTTAGGACCTTCATATTTCACCCAGAAAAACTTTATGATACAGTAAAATAATACTGTAAATTTCATTAAGATCGGTTTAATAGATTTTGCAAAATAAATTTTGCAATCCAGCTTTCGCAAAAAAAATTCATTTTTTCAAAATGTTACAGGACTGAAAATAAAGCAGATAGCAAGTTAAAATTTTTTTTGCTTATAGAAGTGTACTGTACCTTTCATTTGCAACTTTCAAAATTAAAATCGATTAATTATCACGGCGTCAGAAAATTTTTGAAATAAACAATAATTTTTGGTGCTACGCGCAGGACAGCGGTGTTCGATTCACACAAGTTGATTTCCACCAAAATTTCTTCCAATCTTTATCTAATATATTATTTTCTTACTCTATATTTTGTTGTATTTTAATATTTTAATTCCACAAAAATCAAACTAATTTTATTATTGTTTGTGAAATATTGTTCAAACAATTGCATATGTTTAAAAATAATAAACTTTTATTATTTAAGTTAAAATATATCAACAAACAAAGTTTTTGCTAATAAAAGTGTTATTTCAAAGGATAGAGTATGTGTTTTTATTTTGCAATAAACAAATTTATTTATTTATATCGAAATGTAATAAAAATTAAAATGTATCAATCATTATCAAAGGTCATTGGAATGCCCAATCAGAGCAAACTATCCGCTGTCCTGCGCGTAGCACCAATAATTAATGTTTACTTAAAAAATTCCTGACGCCGTGGTGTTAATCGATTTTAATTTTGCAAAATTGCAAATGAAAGGTACACTACACTTCTATACGCAAAAAAATTTTCAACTTGCTATCTGCTTTATTTTCAGTCCTGTAACATTTTGAAAAAATTAATTTTTTTTACGAAAGCTGGATTGCAAAATTTATTTTGCAAAATCTATTAAACCGATCTTAATGAAATTTACAGTATTGTTTTACTGTATCATAAAATTTTTTAGGGTGAAATAGGAAGGTCCTAAGTGTAGCATGAATGGTTGAAAAACGTAAAATGCGAATACTTGTTTTTGTATGTTTTTTTCGCAATTATTGCTATTTTGCAACAAGGGTGACTATTTTTTAAATTTTTAACCAATTCTATATTGTAGAAAATTTAATTACGCAACTTTTATGTCAGTACAACTTTTCTCGGAAATGAATACTTTTAAAGTTATAATCAAAAAACTAAGAAAAAAATCGAATTTTTCCTTAATTTTTTGACATTTTGATTATTTAAACAATGTTCCGGACCTTTTTGAGAGGGAGGATAACTCAAATATTATAATTTGATTCATTTTCAAGCAATTTCTGCAAAAAAATTTGAGTCACCTCTCAACGTCCAAATGTACTAATATTTTTACAGATGCGCCCTGGTCTATATATGAAAGTATACTTGAATTCAGGATTTGATTATACATATTATATTATTGGACTATAATATATGGACAAAAAAAAATAATTTAATTCATATACCCATGTTAGAAATTTTATTTAGAAAATTAGTTCATATTAAATGGTAAATACTTTTGTTTAGTAACAAAAAATAAAAAACAGATGGCCATAAACAAAAAAACAAGAAATAAATGTAGTTATGTATATGTTAAAAAGAAACTTACCAAACCTGTCGGGATTCTGGCCTGTCGGGATTTTGGCCTGTCGGGATTCTGGCGTGTGGGGATTTTGGCCGTCGGGATTGTGGCTGTCGGGATTTTGGCTGTTGGGATTTTGGGGTAGACCCGTGGGGTTGGGTAGAGATTATGTAAGTGCAATATTGAGTTGAAAGTTAATTGAAAAAAGTGAGAATTTGTTTTATTGATTAAAACAGAGAAGAAATTTAATAAACTGTTTAATAATAATCTAACAAATCTAACTAACAAAACAAATTTGAGTTATGGGCAAATAAAAAAAAATCCATACCTAAGCATTGGATCTGTTCTTAGCTTGTCATATACGGTACTGTAAGGTACTCCTAGAACTCTGTCGATGATATGGATGATGCCGTTGGTGGCGGCCAAGTCGGGCTGAATAACAGTGGCGTTCACACCACCCCCCTCTACAGTCAAAGTCCTGTTTGTGCCAACAGCTACAACGTTGAAGTACAGGTTCTTGCCCTTGTTGAGCGTATTAGCCTGGAAGGACTGAAACAAATATAAATTGGTTTATTAACATCCTGTTATCTTTCTTATCTTTTACGCGACACTGCATAATTTATTGCGATGCGATTTGGCAGCAATTAAAGATGTTTGGTTTGAACGGACCTCGAACCAAAACCAAAATCATGGTTTTCCACAAGAACCCCAAAACCTTTCCAAAACCAAAACCAAAATCATGGTATTACACAAGAACCCCCTTGAACAATTATTTACACCCAATATACAAATAAATGGTATCACCCTTCAGAGTTCCCAAAGTCTCATATAGGTACCTGGGCAGAGAGCTAAATAGTCAGCTAGACCATTCAAAAGAAATTAGAAGATGTAATGTGATGATATAATGTGATGTGATGTGTGATTATAAGATTGAGAATACTAAAGTGTTACGTGTGGTCTCTCCCTAACAACACAAAACATTCCAGGAACGTATTATCAAAGTTCTATTAATGTTTGAATGTCCTGGACATTCAAGGAACATTCGGTGAACATCTGATTAAATTATTGGTGGAATGTTACCACAAGACATTGTATGAACATACCACCAATGTCCTATATTTTAAGAGAGGCCATTTACTATTAAATTTGCGTTCATTTTCAAATTTGCCGCGCGTGTATCTATGTATTAGGCAATCCAAACCGACGTGGTTCTGGTTGGCTGGCATACAAAAAGTTACAGAGGTTATGTTTGTTGTAATATCTATTTTTCATTGTCTATCGTAGTATTTTGTCTATTTTGGATTCATTTGCCATTTGGATTTCGTTTGCTGTATTTTGTGAACTTTATAAACTTTACCACAATGCAAAGTGATTATTTAAGGAAATTATTATTGTAAACTCCAGATATTTGGAGAAAGGTAGGGGAAATAATTTTTATTTACTGTGCATTTTTCTCTGATATTTATCAATATTCATGAATTTTGTAAGCATTACCATTATTTCTTTTATTGTTTTAGATATTTATTGAAGCTGAAAATAATTGGGGATTTAGATTCATATACAATTCAGTCAGAATTTGATTTTACAGTAAAGTGCATTCCACCAAATAACTATTATAGATATTTATACATATCTGCTGGAGTCTCACAATTACTACTCTAAGCAACAGAGGAAAGCATACAAAAGCCTTCAGGCACATAAATATTTTACAGCTGGATTTGTGTTTAAAGTTGGAAGTCAGGAGCAACAACTTCATAAGTACCTACAAGAATATTGAGGAAATCCAACTCCTCGATACTACTGGGCAAACTAGAAGATTGAAGAGGACAAAGCCTTTTGAACTAGTTTGAGTGATAGGTGATAATGAAAAGCAGAGCATAGTGCTTATGTGCCTGTGTATGTAATAGTGCGATTAGAAAAGCAGAGCATAGTGCTTGTGTTTGAGTGATAGGTGATAGTGAAAAGCAGAGCATAGTGCTTTTGTGCCTGTGTATGTAATAGTGCGATTAGAAAAGCAGAGCATAGTGCTTGTGTTTGAGTGATAGGTGATAGTGAAAAGCAGAGCATAGTGCTTTTGTGCCTGTGTATGTAATAGTGCGATTAGAAAAGCAGAGCATAGTGCTTGTGTGCCTGTTAGATTAGATAAGAGACGCTATGGGGTAAGCTCTTCATTTTAAGGAACAGTAGTAATTTAGGTTAAATTAAAATTGCTGATTGTTCAGGTATGACCAGATTGTAATTTATTGTAATGTACAATTCAATACAATGAATCATCATCGTAGTGATGATTATGGAAAAAAATATATGACAAGATTTTGTGCAATAAAAATGTTTATATTTATCAAGGATGTATTATTTGGTATGGCCACATATACTTCTGGTATATCGTCGGTGCTGTGACAATACCTCCTATCTGCTTTTTCATTAATTTTGTAGAAGAAGAAAAACCATTTTTATGGTCATCTCCTGTTTTCATATGTAAATTTTGACACGTTTTGTAGTAAATAGATAGTTGAATTTACTACAAAACATGTCAAAAAATATCATATGAAAATAGGTGACCGTAAAAAAAGTTTTTAGTCTCTCTTACAAAACTCATAAAAAAACAAATCGGAGGTATTATGTCACATCAGCGACTATATCCAGGGAATGTATAAAAATATACTGTGAATGTTCAAAGAACATTCGCAGACATTCATGGAATGTTCCAACAAGACATTCAAGGAATGTTTAAAATGCTGACACAGGACTTTCCTGGGACATTTAGGGGACATTCTTGTGCTTTTGAGGACATTCCAGGAATATTTGGTGTTATTAGGGCTATTACTATATGGCTGTGAGACCTGGACATTAAAACAATATGACGTCAACAAACTGAAATCATTCGAAATGTGGATGTACCGCCGAATGCTAAGAATAAGCTGGACCAACAGAACTACGAATGAAGAAGTACTGAAAAGAATGAACACACGTCCTCATCTGGTCAATACAATCAAAATTAGAAAGACGTCATATCTAGGACACATCATGCGCCATAGGGAATTTGAGCAGCTCCAGGTATAGGTATAGGACGAAAGAAAAAATCCTGGCTCCGAAGCATCAGAGATTGGACCCACTCAACAGGGAATGGCTTAATTCATCAAGCCCAGAACAGAGAGGAGTTTGCCATATTGCAGTGAAGTGTCCATCAGGTCAGTCGAATAATTTTTCTATAGGCTTTATTCTATCAACCGTTAGTGTGTGAAAAGGGGTTAAAAATTTCTTTTCACTTCGAAACATAAGGAAAAAATAACATCTTTGAATATTTAGCGCTTCGTCTTTCGTCGTTAAAATTCCTTCCGGTGGACGCCAGGTATCCATGAGATACTTCTGTCCATTTATTAGAATGGATAACCAAATGCATTGAAAGCATTTTGAGCCTTTTTCCGGCCGATTTACTAATGGTCACCTCTTCCCGTAGAACTGTAACGAAGTAATATTGTTTATTATTTTTGTCTATTTACTATCCAGCGAATGGTCGCCATAAGAAACAAGATTTCAAAGTTAGAAGAAATTTCTATTGAAGATGATCAGGGTGTTGCCAAAACGTTCGCGACGAGCATGTTGAACATCAACATTCACATTAATGTATTTTTTTGTTTTTTTTTTGCATTATCAAGAAATAAACAGTATCACTTATGTGTTTTTCAATGTGTTATAGCAAATTTCGGTACTCAGATAATTTTCTTTTTTTAGTCTTACGTTTTGCAATAAGTCTAAAAACACTTAATATTTCCGAAACAGTTATAGATATAGATATACATTGTTCATGACATACAGTATGCGGCAAAAGTACTAAAATGAATATTGAAATCAAAAATGAATAACCATTTTCAATTTCGTTGCAACACGAAACTACAGCCGCATCCGCATTATATTCTAGTTCAATCAGAGAGTGCAGCAAGTACCTCTACCGGTTACCGGTTTCGAAACTTATTAGTCTCTCATCAGTAGGCACATATGCTGCTCTCTCTGACCCAACCAGGACAAACCCCGGCGTTAAGTTACGGATCGTCCGTTTCAAACGAATAATGAATTTATTCCATACTATTGCGCCATACTGTATACTGATGAAGGTATATCAATTGAGATGAATAAAATAAATTGGACAAACATCCACGCGCATTAAAAATAAACGTTTCCATTGTCTGCAAAGAATACATATCTCCTAAAATAACATTATCTCCGATGTGATTACGTAACTTGTTGAATTTGTAGATTTTCAGATCCGCCAGGACAGCTTTCCCATTTTTACAAAGTAGCAAAAAACACCATAACCTCAATTCTCCAGTGATTGCATTGATTTATCCGAGTTTTTGTTTACTCTAGTTCGGGAAAGAGATTTCCAAGTCGATTTGATGAGTCAGCGATTCCCACGGAACTGGAAAATTCTTGTCTCTTACAGTTCTCTGACCTTCGGCCTCAATTATCCTTCTCTAGTCCTTTCAATTATCCTTTTTTAGTCCTTTCAATCTCTCCACGCAGTATTTATTCGAAATCTTTGTGCGGAATAAGACGTAGATTGCGGGTGAGAGTTTCGGCAATAAAATTTTACACATAGTCGTCTTAGGAAGACAAAGGGGTCGGGATTTTCTTTGGAACTATGGCAGTTTCAAATATTGAGGTTTTTCTTTGTGAGGATCTTTTTAGGAGGTACCTATTTGAATAAAAAACTTCCATAAACTTTAATAGACGAATCTTAGATAATATCCTTAGTTGGCTTAAAGCAAAAATTACGATATGAATATCGAGAATATATAAAGAGAGGCAAAATTATGGAATAAATTCCATTTTTTCGAGAATTGGCGATTTTCGAGAAATATCCCGAAACAGGTCGATTTTTGTTTATAAATTATGATTTTTTAGTAGGTATACATATACTAGTAATGTCATTCATCACTCTCGGGCTTATTGCAGTAATCGATATTAATTTGTTTTAAATGAGATTAACGTATAACGTGTAAAATGGGTGTAACGTTATAAATGTCACATCTTTGGTATTTTATTTTTACATAATTATTTTATTCTATTTCCTTTAATAATTATTCATTAGTACTACCTAATCTTCCTGTATTTGTTTTACTCATTTTCCCGTTAAAAACTTGTTTGGAGCCTTTTATTTCCTGCTATAGGCAACTCTCTTTACATTCTAACATCTATTTTATGTTCCTTACTTCGTTGTCATCTGAATGGCATGACAGTGACAATCCTTTTATATCGGCCACAACTTGGCCTGGAAGTGAAAGACTGATTTTCCCTTTAAAAAGAGATGTAGGCTCGAAAATAAACCATTTTTCCAATAGACGATCTCCTTAGTAATAATTAATCTTAATTAATTGAAATTTATTTATCGGACTGGCATTACGATACCCAATTTTTATCCGACAGTGTCATATTTGGATAAAGGACCCTCCAATCTATTATTGATTTGTGTCCAAAATTTTGTAATCGCAATACATAACCTGTCATAATTAACATATTACGTTGGCGAACTAAAGAAGGCTGCAAATTTGTCGGACAATAGATCGACAATGTTTTGTAATTAATTATAAATACTTTCAATTGAAAATTAGGAGTTTTGTAATAACAAAACTACCGCTCTAGAGTTACACCTTGCGGGTGTCGGACTCAACGATCGCTCCATTTTTTTGTCCGACAAAGTGGTAGACTCGCTCAAACGAAGCAGTTAAAACCATTTTTAAGATTTTTGTAATCATTTTCAAAAAAGGACGGTGAGCTGGGGACTATAGCTTCTTAATTGCAGATTTTCCATATTGGTTCCTAAATCAAACACAGTTTTGTGTTTACTTTGTGTCTTATGGTGTCGATTTTTGAAGATATTCGTAAATAACTGCAAATTAATCTTCTGATTTGTAATTTAGTCATCATTAAGGTTCAAACTAAATGTTGTTACTCACAATTAAAAATTTTTTAAAACAATTATTAAACTTTTTTGTGATTAATTTATATGGTCCAAGAGCTGTGAGACATTTTTGAGTAGGTATTTTAGGCAACCTGAAAATTTTTCAGGTAGCTATTCCATGATAGCCTAATATAAAAATGCCGGTCTGGCTGGAGGGTAGCGGTTATTTTCCCCAAAAATCCCCCTAAAGTTAAACAAAAGGGTAAGAAATTTTTATTACATAAAATATCATTGACGTGACTTTAAAGTAAATTTATATATTCAAATATAAAGAAAATAAACAGGCCAGGCGATTTGAGGGCGATTTTAACTCTGCAAGATATTTGCATAGGCGCCCCAGGATTATTTTCAGGGGATGCATCTGAACTTGAGAAGATTTCATCTGAATCTGTACATACTATTACAAGTATAAAATATACAACTATACATGCATAATAGCTATGTATGTACATTCCTTCCAGACAGGGAGGTTTTTTTTGGTGAAATTTTCCAACTGCCAGGTGATCAAACAAATTACGCGTGAATATAAATGAAAAGCGCTATAGGTAAGCAGCAGTGTGAGAAAGATCGTATACTGATAGCTGTTTGCGTCCTCTGTTGTAGCTGAGCGAGTCCGTTCGCTCGAGAAAAATCACATAACCTGGCGATATCCATGTTGTTGTTTCTCGAAAGCTTAGAGTAATTATTATATATGTATTATAGTTTTTTAAGTAACTTTTTTTTAATTAAACAAAAATAATACGTACTATACAATAGTTTTTGCAAATATGATATAAAAAGACAAATTTATTATTATAAATATATAGGTAGAAAGGTATAAAACTATAAACTAAATTAATTCTGTGGCCGAATCTTTTACTTCTTCTTCAAACTCCTCATCTGAGCTTAAATATTCATTCTCTTCTTCTTCGTCAGACTCCCCTCGAGACTCAGATTCCTCTTCTACATGATCTGTAAATAGTTGTATCATTAATTAGTTGAGTTGCTACGTATTCTCCGTGCTTTTATACGGAGTCGAAGCCTGGACAATTACGGGCGCATCTGAAGAAATACTTGCCGTTGTTGAGATGTGGAGTTATCGAATACGTAACAAACACGAAAACATTAAGAAAGATGAAAATGGCAAAATAAATACTCAACACTATGAAGGAAAGAAACATGAGCTACTTTGGTCATATACTAAGAAATAAAAAACGTGATGTAATTGGTTATATAAGGAAAAGTATTAAGCATTGGTTATATAAGTAAGAATACGTAACAACTCAATCAATTAACCACTAATTAATTTTTCATTAATTCTAAATACATATTACAAATATTTGCAGATCAGGTAGAAGAATCTGAGTATCGAGGGGAGTCTGATGAAGAAGAAGAGAATGTATATTTATTTTAGCTCATTTTTCTTTCCTTCATAGTGTTGAGTATTTCTTATTTTGCCTTTTTTATCTTTCTTAATGTTTCCCTGTTTGTTAAGTGTTGTGCATGGTGCATGATATTTTTTACATTATTCGATAACACCACACCTCAACAATGCGTCTTTTTTCAGATGCGCCCGTGATTGTCCAGGCTTCGACTCCGTATAAAAGGACAGAGAATACGAAGCAACTTAATTAATTAATCACTGATTAATTTTTAATTAATTCTAAATACATATTACAACTAGGTATTTACAGATCATGTAGAAAAGGAATCTGAGTCTCGAGGAGAGTCTGACGAAGAAGAAGAGAATGAGCATTTAAGCTCAGATGAGAAGTTTGAAGAAGAAGTACAAGATTCGGACACAGAATTAATTTAGTTTATAGTTTTTAGTTTGATCACATGGCAATTGGATAATGTCACCAAAAAAAAAGTGTCTTTTTTAGAATATTTATTTTTAAAATTAAAAAATACACTGTCACAATAACAATTGCACCTCCCTGTTCGGAAGGAATGTACATAGCTATGCATGTATAGTTGTATATTTTATACTCATTAATAGTATGTACAGATTCAGATGAAATCTTCTGAAGTTCAGATGCACCCCCTGAAAATAATCCTAGGGCGCCCATGCAAGTATCTTGCAGATATAAAATCGCCCTCAAATCGCCTGGTCTGTTTATTTTCTTTATATTTGAATATTTAAATTTACTTTCAAGTTATATCAATGATATTTTTTTAATAACAATTTTTACCCTTTTTTAACTTTGGGGGGATTTTTGGGGAAAATAACCGCTACCCTCCAGCCAGACCGGCATTTTTGTATTAGGCTATCATAGAAGAGTCACCTGAAAAATTTTCAGGTTGCCTAAAATACCTACTCAAAAATGTCTCACAGCTCTTATACTAATAGTTGCGAGAGTTGTATTCTTTATTTACTGTAATACTTACACCCTTTTCTCCATTAGAAAGTCTAATACTCACCCCAACAACTTACTTTACGTTGACGTAAGTTCATTGCCATGCATGTGGCATACTAATGTAGTACAGTGTCATAAATTAATTCAATTATTTTGCATTAAACACCTTCCCGTAGCATTTGATAATCATCAGATTAGGATTTGGAACGGCGAGTGGGCAGATGGACCAGTGACGTAGAGTGAGAGGGGTTTGCATGTGAAATTTTGATAGGTAAATAATAGAATTATCTTAATAAGTCGCTAAAAGATTTGAATTAAAGAAGGTCTTTCGAGTATTTTTCGGTTGTTGAGTGTTGAAGCTATCGGAAAGAAAATAGCGCATTTTTCTTCTGCAAATCTAGAGCATATCTTCTGTGGTTGATTTGTTTAATTTTGTTGACATTGTGTATAATATCAGTACATTATCTATTATATTTGAATTTCTAATTCCGTATCGTACAAACAATTAAATCTTTTTGTCTTTACTCATTTCTTTCGCGTTTATTTATGTCACAATGTTCGGCAAAGTAAACAAAGACAACTTATCATGCCAAACGGCATACTCTAAATTTAAAGAAGCTTATGAGACAAATATTCAAGCATCAAGCAATGATACTCTTTAATCATTATTCTTAGCCCTGACAGAGGAAGTCGAAGCAGTTAATCGAGATTTCCCTACATGTCACAACCTCATCATCGGATCAATAACCAATGAGGAATTTCCGGAGCATCAAAGTTTAAGGTGGCCATTGATCAGGAATCCTACGAAATTGTCGTCTTATTTTTTTAAATATATCCTTACAATCGAATCCACCTTCTACAAAGTACAGTAAGACTTCCAAAGCTTAACATACCCACATTTTCAGCTAATTTTCGAGATTGGTCTAGTTTCCTTGAGTTATTTAATAACAAATATGTTGGGATCCAACAAAATTCTGATTTGACGGATATGAAAAATTTCTGGTTTCGCCATCTATCAGTTAAGAACCTTTGGCTCTTATTAAAGGCATTCCTCTGATGGGTGCAACTTACCAGATTGCTTAAAACATTCAAAAAGGATACATTTCCAGTTTCTTAATTCTGGCGCACGCAAGAAAAAATGCGCACTTGGATGGGTAAGCCTCTGCATGGGTAACATCTGCATGAGGTTAATCAAGAACATGTCGACAATTCATCGTCAAACTATTGGTTGACATCAGGAAAGTTGTTTACCGAGACAGAGGGTTTCCTACTTACCATTCAGGATTTGGTTATTCCAACTAGAAATTACCTGAAGTATATTGTCAAAGATCCTCAGGTCCAAACGACAGTAGGAAAGATTCTCCACCAAGAGCTAACTAGCAAACTTGGACTTCTCCAGACCTACCATCTCCCTTATTATCAATACGTTCCTGATACAATGCTTGAAAACGACAACTAAAAGCTATACTGGGATCTCGATGTGGCCACAGACCAACGAGTGGTACATAATGGACCGGATCTCATACTAGTTACTAGCTTAGTTACTCAAACTTACTAGGCCGACAACATTAATAGACGTGGCGATACCTAACAACAATAATCTGCTTGTTAAGCACAATGAAAGATTGCCAATTTAAGAGATCTTACAAATAATGAGACAATGGAGAATGAAAAGTACCCATAGAATACCTATTGTTCTTTCTACTACTGGAGTCATTCCGAAGAACCTCATAGAAAACATCAAAAAGCTGGGTCTAAATGAACATGTTTACAAGACTATGCAGAAAGCTGTACTACTCTCGAAGTCCAGATGCGTACGAAACTTTTTGGGAGATACTCCGGCGCACGAAGTCACCTAGGACTCGATAACATGGAAAGAGTCCCACAAGAGCTCAATCCTTTTGATACCCTAGGTAGCTGGGATGAGTGAATTTTCCTCTTAGAGGGAGTGAGAGCTTTATGGGTAAATCTGGATAATAATATAAATAAAACGGTATTATTAAAATTATTAAACACAAGTTATTATTAAACTGATTATAAGTCTCTTCTTTGTATTAAACAATGTAGATTTTACTTGATTTTCAATGCCTGGTCAGCTTATCGATATAGCAATAAAAATCATGAATACTATCAGTAAGTGGGAGCTCATTCACGCTGTAAAAGTTTAAAGGCAAACATGAAAATTTCAAAATCCAGAAATCAAGACGGGGAATCCTCCAACCCTGGCAAGTAGGTGACGCTGCAATGGTCTACGTCAACATTAATTATAATAATCCCATTTCCAGGCGTCAAGCTCTTCCTGCTATGAGTTACTCACCGTTAGAAGCCACTGATTGGGTCTCCATGTAAGTGGAATGTTTGGATAGGTCCTGATTTCAAAATTAGTTTACCTAATATAGTAAGGAATATATTGTAATGTTATAGTTCAAAATTACACATACTGGTCATATGCACTAAACAAATTATAGTATATTTCTTGAATTTGCCACTATTTTGGATTAGGAATGGAAGCTTTGACTTAAACGGTCCACTGTGCTGAGAAAGGTAATAGCGTATTCTCCCAATATTGGAAGCACTGGAAGACAAACAAAAATACGGTTTTAACTGATAATGCATTTTATATTTATAAAGAAATATACAGAGTGGGCCAAAGAAAACAATTCACAATAAAATAAACATTGCCTTTCGCTTAATTTTAATGTTCAAGCTGCCACCAATCTGCTTCTTGGTAGGTTGAATATTTAATTTAAGCGAAAAACAATATATCTGCCAAATAAACATTTTTCTCTGTTTTCTGTCAGTAGTAGAATGTATTTTGAGTTAAATAAATTGCATACATTCTTCATTTTGTATCAATTAATTTAATTCAAAATAATTTTTCTTGGACAACCTGTATAAATAAATAGGTCAATGTTAATATTACTGAATAGAGAATTGAATAACCTTTCAAATAAGGTAGCACACGACCCTATTCCCTATTTAAAAATAAGGGGTGGGGGAAATGGAAGGGAGGGGGTTGACAAATGACAGATGTATGTATCGTACAAATGTGTCCCCTTAGATCAAAAATCGACCTGTTTTTTTATTTGCTTAAAATCTAATAAATACTGCCAAATATCGAGGTGGACTCTTTTCTTTGGCCCACTCTGTATAATTATTAGTGCAAAAATAAAAGAAAATTACAAATTCTATTGTTTCTAAATTGTAGTGGTAAGTATTTACTGTTAAATTTAACAATAACACTCAAAATCAGAAAAAAATTTAGATCCAGACTCATGATCATTGTCGTCGTTATCTTCATTTTAAATTAATTCATTGATTGTAAATGATGACTGGGTTAAATGCTTTGAGTCACATTAATAGACCAGTAAGGATCTGTTTTTGGTGGATGTGAGAGGTGGTATTCAGATTTTTGCGGATAAAGTTAGGTGATAACTTCGTTAATAATAATTGATTTATGCTCCTTCTCAAATATGCCCGGAACATTAATAAAAAAAATAAAATATTTAAACATTTCAAAAAATTTCGTTTTTTTTCTACTTTTTTTGCTTATAACTTTAAAACGATTCATTTTGGAACGAAGTCGTACAAGAATAAAACAAAGATAACTAAATTTTCTATCAGATGCGATTGGTTAAAAATGTCTTAATTTATCACCCTTGCTGCAGAATAGCAATAAATATAAAATAAGGGGGCCAAACAAGCCTGTCTTTATTCAATGATTTTCCATCACTTAGGTTACACTTGGAACCTTAATAATTCGCTTAGAAAATTTTTTATGTGCTAAAACCGTACATCAAATTTCATTAAAATTGACTTACTAGATGTTGAATAATAATTTTGCAATCTAAACTTTTTTAAAAAATTAAAATTTTTTAAAATCTTGCACAACAAAAACTAGAACATACAAAGATTTGTCAATTTTTTTACATATAAATAATCACTCCACCTATCTAATGCACTTTAAAGAATTGAAATCGGATTATTTAATCAGCCTCAGCAATGTTTTAAAGTTATAAACAATTTTTTGGCTTATAAACAAATTAGTGCTGTGGCCAGGAGGGGGCGATACGGGCTCTTTATTTAGATGGACTTACTTAAGTTTTTTTATGTATTTTGACCCGTAGAACACGAATTGTTTGGGTAACAGTTGATCCGGATATCGATAAGATTGTTATAAACCAAGAACTTGAGGAATTACATAAAATCGGTTTTTCGCAAAATAAAACATTTTTTGTATTTCTTGGGTAATTCTAAGCAAAAAATGTTCTTACAAGTTTTTTCGTAGGATACATAGTTTTCGAGATAAACGCGGTGGAACTTTCAAAAAATCGAGAAATGCAATTTTTGAAAGCGAATAACATTTGATTAAAAATAAAATAGCAATTCTGCTGACAGCATTTGAAAGTTTAAGTCAAATTATACCGGTTTTAATTATTTGCATTGCTAAAAATTAATTTTTTATTATTAAAAAAAGCTATTTGTTTATAAGCCAAAAAATTGTTTATAAATTTAAAACATTGCTGGGGCCCCTTAAATATTCCGATTTTAATTCTGTATATTGTATTAGATAGGTAGAGCACCTCTTTATATGTAAAAAAATTAGCCAACTTCTAAATGGTCTACTTTTTGTTCAGAAAGATTTTAAAAAATTTGAACTTTTTTAAAAACATTTAGATTGCAAATTTATTATGCAAAATTTATTAGGTCGATTTTAATAAAATTTGGTACATGATTTAAGTATGTTAAAAATAATTTCCTAAGCGAATTACTAAGGTTATAAGTGCCACCAAAGTGGTTAAAAAATATTGAATAACAACAAACTTATTTTGCCCCCTTATTTTGTATTTATTGCTATATTCCAGAAAAGGTAATACCTTAAGACATTTTTTACCAGTCGTATATCATACAAAATTCAATTATCTTTATTTTATTTCTGTACGACTTTGTTCCAAAACGAATCGTTTTAAAGTTATAAGCAAAGAAAGCAGAACAAAATCGATGTTTTTCGAAATTTTTAAATATTTTAATTTTTTTATTAATGTTCCGGGCATATTTGAGAAGGAGCATAAGTCAATTATTATTACTGAAGGTGTCACCTAACTTATCTGCAAAAAGCCTAATGCCACCTCTCACATCCAAAAATAGACGTTTTTTCGCTTATCCTTACTGGTCTAATTGAGATGTAAAATTATTTGATAGTAACAATTAATATCGAGCCGAGCTGAATATTTTATATCGAGCCGTTTTAATCTTTGCGCCGACTTGGGACATTTTTAAAAGACCTACCTGTTTCTTGGGCCGAGATAGGTACTGCCCGTTAAAATAAATGCCCAGAGATTGAAATCTTTTTAGACGGACAAAACACACTATGATGACCTATCCACTTCATACGGAGAGTGAGGAGTGAAGAGAGATATATAGGGCTATCGAGTCATTGATGTATTAAAATATTACAGCAAATGTATTCATTGCATTTTTTAGCACAATCAACAATGAGATAAATATTATTAGACTAAAATACCAAACCAAGTTCTAAATGTTTTATACATTTTTTAATTTCTAGCAGTACCTGATTCGAGCTTCATACACTAATTATTACGAAAACTTACCCTCACATGAGTTTCCTCCTGCAGAATCTTCTCAACATACAACCTATTGTCAACCACCAAATGCATCCTAAGAATATCCATAAACTTCGTCTTGTCCTGGATTATAGAGTTCAAAACCATATCTCCTTCCAACGCTTTGTTGCAAGGAGCAAATAGGGTAATGTCATGTCCTTTGTCCAAAGTCCTAAGGAAATCCTCACCAGCTGCACCAGAATCGCTGATAGCTTTAAAGAAGTTGCTGAGGATGCGACCGTCTTGTTCCTGGAGACACAAACAATTATGGAGAATTATTAACCAGCGACAGTGTGGTTTAGACAACTAATAGGTTAAGTAGTTCTAAAAATATCCAACTGATAAAGGTCTTGTAACTATTAAAAGCAAACATTTGCCTTGCTCATTAAGGCTTTCTATTAAAAAAATGTATGAGTACCTATTGGCCTTTATCCAGTGGATACTTGAAAGCTCTTAAGCAAAGCTTACATCTATCATCTAAACTAAGTACTAAGCTAACCTTTGTGCATATTTTTGTCTTATAGAGTAATTAAGTATAACCAACTAGTACAAAATTTTAAAAATAAAGGCATTGGCAGATGCCAAGGCAAAATATGTAAAACATTTGCAGGTATTAAAAGATATTTTTATAACATAGTTCTATCATTGGTCTTTTATTGTAAATCATAGTATAAATCTGGCAATGTAGTCTGGGCAGATTATCGGAGGATAGGCCGTTTTTGGGAAAAGTTATTTACCAGCAATTTTATTGCTGGAATCGAATCTTATGACTGCATTTATTAATAATATAGGTATGCAAAGTCCGCAGATAGTGTGCTACTTTTTTTATAAACAAAAGGGCGCCCGAAAATCGTGTTCTTTTCAATTTTTGCTCTATAACTCCAAAGATTTTACCTTTACACCAAAAACACCCAAACAAAATTCACCGTAATTAAATTCTACATAGAGACGTGTTTTTCTCGATTAACCTCGACGAAAATTTTCCCCTGAAGATGCGGGTTTTTCCAACAAAATTTTTATTTTTCTACTAAAATTTTAGATAACTAATTGTTCATCAATAATTAAATAACTCAGTAATATAAAAGATCCTTTCGCATAGATTATAATTTCAGAAGCCGATCGAAATTGAATGAACAGTTTAGCAGCAATTGAATTGTTAATTAAAAATTTACGGTCGCTATAATAACCACAATAATTATGATACATAAGAATAACTTTTTGTATAAAAAGACACTGTACCTATCTAATGTACTTTACGGAATTAAAATTGGACTATTTAAGCGGCCTCAAGAATATTTTAAAATTATAAACACTTTTTTGGTTTATAAACAAATAGAATATCTCGGGAAATAATAAATTAAATTAAAGGCAGGACGCTTCTTTTAAAAGAAAAAACGTTTAATTGGGATGAGTGGTTCCTGAGATACACTTGACCGGCATTTATGGCAAAGATATATACAATATGATCATAATTTTCGAACCGTCACCTTTTTATTTTTGTCCTCTTTCTCCACACCAATTATCATATCTTTAAAATACTCATATAAAACATATATTATTATAATAAAAACTATCGATATTACGAGTGAAAATTGCCAAAAATAACAAAATTCCATTCAAAAATTAGGTTGGAGAAAATGAAATCTCAAAGTTCAAAATCGGTATACGTTAAAAAAATGATTTTTCTTGGCTTCCCATGGAGCAATTTTCTTCATTATTTTTTTGTTCCCAAGTAACTCGAGTAGAGCCATCCAATTAACGCATTATTAAATCTCAAAGTTGCTTTTGTTTTGTTATTAATTTATTTATTATAACAAAAATTTTTAATTTGTTTAAATAAAGATTGTTTAAATAACTATACAGCTTTCAAATGAGAATATTTGTGTTTTTAACGTTAAAAGGTACACTTGTAGTAAGTTTATCTAAAAAAAGCCTACAGCTGGAAAAAATATGTAGTTTTCTTTTCTTATAAATAAATTAATTTATTAATAAATCAAATGCAAGATTGACATTTAGTAATGCGTTAGTTAGATGGCTCTACTCGAGTTACTTGGGAACAAAAAAAGAATGAAAAAAATTGCTCCATGGGAAGCCGAGAAAATGCATTTTTTTAACGTATACCGATTTTGAACTTTGAGATTACATTTTCTGCAACCTAATTTTTGATTAGAATTTTGCTACTTTTGGCAATTTTCACTCGTAGTAACGATAGTTTTTATTATAATAATAAATATGTTATGAGTATTTTAAAGATATGAAAATTTATGTGAAGAAAGAGGACAAAAATAAAAAGGTGATGGTTCGTAATTAGGTGAAAATTATGATCGTATTGTTTATATCTTTGCCGTAAATGCCAGTCAATTTTGACCGGTTGTATCTCAGGAATCACAATTAAACTTTTTTTCTTTTAAAAGAAGTGTCCTGCCACTTTTTTTCTAATACCGTTTTCATAATTTAAATTAATTTAATATTTCCCGAGATATTCTATTTGTTTATAAGCCAAAAAATTGTTTATAATTTTAAAATACTCCTGAGGCCGCTTAAATAGTCCAATTTCAATTACGTAAAGTGCATTAAATAGGTACAGTGTTTTTTATACAAAAATCAAAGTTATTCTTACGTATCATAATTATTGTGGTTATTATAGCGACCGTAACTTTTTAATTAACATTTCAATTGTTGCTAAACTGTTCATTCAATTTTGATCGGCTTCTGGAATTATAATCTATGCGAAAGGATCTTTTACATTACTAAGTTATTTAATTATTAATAAACAATTACTTATCTAAAATTTTAGTGGAAAATTAAAAATTTTGTTGGAAAAACCTGCATTTCCCGGGGAAATTTTTCGTCGAAGTAAATCGAAAAAAGACGTCTCTATGCAGAATTTAATTACGGTGAATTTTTATTGGAGTGTTTTTGGTGTAAAGTTAAAATCTTTGGAGTTATAGAGCAAAAATTGAAAAAAACACGATTTTTGGGCGCTATTTTGATTATAAAAAAAGTAGCACACGATCTGCGGAATTTGCATACCTATATTATTAATATATCATCATAAGATTCGGTTAATAAAATCCATAAAGCATAAAATAATATAATATAAGCTAATAAGCATAAAATTACTGGTAAATAACTTTTCCTTGTATTTTGCTAATTAGCCCAGAGTAATGGTAAATCAACGCTAATTGGTTATTTTGACTTTTCTTCAAAAAACTATTAAGCTTTGTGTCTTGTGGTAGACAGCTCGCTGAATCATTTTGATTTGTAAAAGTATCATTAAGAGAATAAGAGAGTTATTTGTGATAGACTATTGTTTTTGTGTATTTCAGATAATTAGTACAAATTGTCCGGGTCCATCCAATAATTCCAGAATAAAATCAAGTATTATAAATAGTTCTGTGTTACGTATAGGCCTGGCTCCTGCGTACCAAAAAAGTTTATTAATAAATAACAAGCTGAAAATGTTAATAGCTTAACGGTGTCTAGTCAGACAAATTTTGATGCATGGGAAAACTGGAACAGGGAAAGTTTTAATTGTGGAACGTGATTTTAATTGTGGAACGTGTCATCCTGACAACTTTATGATTCTGAAAACTAGCAGGTTGTTTTTAAATTTATTCAATAGCAAACTTTATAAAATAAATAATATATATGAAATCATAATATGTATATGAAAAAATTTTTGTCCGACATAATATATGTTACGCATTTTATTAAGTCCGACACGTAAAACATGTCAAATGACAGGAATTATTTTGATGGTAAATAAAAGTCTGATTTTTGCATGAGAGTTTAATGAAAGGGTAAAAAATCACTTGGAAGTTCTGTCCGACAAAATACATGAGACGTTTTCGTAGTCTGACGTTCCAAATCTGTAACCTGTTCCACAATTAAAACTTCCCCTGTTCCAGTTTTTCGTATATCAAAGTTTGTCCGACTAGACACCGTTAAGCTATTAACAAATTTTCAGCTTGCTATTCTGAATGACGAAGCAAAAGACATTATGACAAAGTACACCGAAGAATATAGTAAAGACCCATTCAGTGAAGTTACGGCAGAGATAGGGGAGAGATTGCAGCAAATACTAAGCGCCTCCAGACAAGAACGGTGGAGCGAGACATTAAGTAAAATGGATATGATGCACAGTAGTAAGCAGGCTTGGAATATGATCAAAAAACTTAATGGTGATCCCACAGAAATGAAAGAGCCATGTGCAATAACGCCAAATAAGATAGCCTACCAACTGCTTCTGAATGGCAAAGCAAACTATCGTTGCAAAACGCCAAAGATCATAAGAACTCAAGACCAGGAAACAACTCTCTTGCGAAACCCATTTACCATCGAAAAGCTCAAAAATGGTATTGACTGTATGAAAAATGGAAAATCACCTGGGGTGGACGAAATCCTAACAGAGCAGATAAAACACTCCGGGGAAAAAGCGAGACAATGGGTGCTCGATCTATTTAACATCTGTCGCTCTACCTACCAGATTCCAAAACTGTGGCGTAAATCAAAAGTAGTAGCCCTTCTGAAACCTGGGAAATACCCTGAACTACCGGGTAGCTACCGTCCGATATCTCTGCTATGCCATTTGTATAAATTGTATGAACGCCTCATTTTGAACCACATCCAGGAAAAATTAGATGCAAAATTAATCCCACAACAAGCAGGCTTCAGACCAGGTAAATCATGCACAGGCCAAGTGCTGAACTTAACAGAGTACATAGAGGAGGGATTTGAACAGAAAGAGATAGTGGGAGTGCCTTGATAGACCTCACAGCGGCCTATGATACGATAAACCACAGAACCTTGCTAACTAAGATCTATAACACTGTGCTTGACCATGACCTGGTAAATATCATTAGATCACTATTGTGTAATAGACGCTTCTACGTTGTGCTAAATGGAAAGAAGAGCAGATGGAGAACTCAAAGAAATGGCCTACCTCAAGGAGGCGTTCTGGCGCCGTCCCTATTTAACATCTACACAACGACCAACCAATGCACCCTCAGACTGAGAGTTTTGTTTACGCTGACGACCTTGGTATCGCCGTAAAGGGGAAAACACTCACACAAGTGGAGTCGACAATGGAAGAAGCTTTAAACATGATGTCAACTTACTACAAACAAATCTTATTAAAACCAAACCCTACAAAAACCCAAGTATACGCATTCCATCTCAACAACCATCTGGCGCATGTAAAACTGAATGTTTCTTGGGAGGGACAACGCTTGGAACATACTTATAGGCCCAAATATCTTGAAGTGATACTAGAGCGGTCACTAACGTATAAATTCCACTGTCAGAGCACAAGACAAAAGGTTTCTATGAGAAACAACCTTCTCCGGAAACTTGTAGGGAGCAAGTGGGGTGCAAACTCCCAGGTCTTAAAGTCAACAGCTGGGGAGTTATGTTTCTCAACAGGGGAATATGCTTGTCCCGTTTGGGGTAGATCTATATACGCCCAACAAGTCACCGCGGCGTTAAATGAAACATGTAGAATAATGACCGGTTGCATGAAGCCTACCCCTCTTCCCCTACTGTACCGGGCAGCTGGATTCGCATCACCAGACGACCGCAGATGCGCCTCACAATATGTGGAGAAGTTCAGGCAAACTTTCGATGAAAGGCACCAATTATACGGGTTTAACGAACCGCCAGGAATCAGCCGACTTAAATCAAGGAAAAGGTTTATGAGAAATGTCAGCGTCGAACCACCCGAACTGTTCCCCCTACATCCAGAACGACCTAATGGAATGAACCTGGACTGGAGAACCTGGCGGACACTCAACAGCATACGCACAGGTGTTGCCCCTGTAAAACAGAACCTCATTAAATGGGGCATCAAGACAGATAACGACGCACTTTGTGAACGTGGGGAAATACAGAACGTGGAGCACCTGAGGGTATACAGACTTTGCCCATCACAGTGCACCCTTGATGATTTATGGCTCGCAAATACAAAGGGTGTAGACGTGGCCAGATATTGGGCAGAAAAACTGTAGTTGGATCCAGACACGAAAAAGTAAAAGTAAAGCTTGCTATTAATAAACTTTTTTGGCACGCCGGATCTAGGCCTGTATGTATCAGTTCAGATATTAAAAGATTGTTTTTTATAGTTGTGTAACTAATATTTTCGTTTGACTGTGGCAACTTTCATAAATTCGCAGCCTATCAGATGCTTTAAATATACGCCGATTTTAATTAAGTTTTTGCTCTCTCCGGAGTTTTTCTTTAGCGCTATTATATACCATCAAAAAGTTATGTCAAACTTTGATTATCGAGCACTTCAAATTCTATATTTCTCTGCTTAATTCCACAACTCGCAATATGGACATTTGTCACTGACAGTCGAGGATTTATATAGAGTGGTCCCTTAATAATGAAAAATAGACCAGTCACGAAAGAGTATATATACAGGGTGTTTCATTGGGAAACGGAAATACTTTAATGGCGAATAGAGGTCACTGAGCCGGTTCTAGATATAGTACATTTTTTGTCCTACCGACTTTTATAACCGAGTTACAGGGTGTTTTATCGATTTTCCCCATTTTTTCCTTAGCCATAACTTTAGAACCACCCTGTATATTTTTTGATATTTGGTACACATATGTCTCATTCAAAACCCAAACGACCGACATACTAACCATAAGAAAAATCCAGGTCCGGATTAACAAAAAATTATAAAGTAATTGTGACCTTAAAATAACACCCTGTATATTGAAATTTTGAAAATCTGTTTGCATATTTGAAAAGACCACAAAAAAGTAAGTGTAATGGTTCTCTTCAATTTTTCGGCCAGACAATTTTATAACTTTAATTTTGAAATTATATTGAATTTTTTAAGAACTTTGACATTAAAAAGCAGATATTATTAACTTTTAATTATAAGTTATTAAAGTTAATGAATAAATACTCATTTTAAAAATAATCAATACTTATTTACCACGTTGGAACGACCCAATTACTAATGACAAGAAAAATCCAGGTCCGGATTAAGAAAAAATTCAATGTAATTGTGACCTTGAACCAACACCCTGTATATTGAAATTTTAAAAATTTGCCTGCGCATTTTAAAAGAGCATGAAAAACTGTGATTAAAAGCTTATTTTAATTTTTTCGCCGTGGATTTAATTACATCAATTTTGAAAATATATTGAAATTTTAAAGAACTCTGAGATTAAAAACCAGGCATTGTTAACTTTTAATAATAATTTAATGTTAATGGATCAATACTTATTTTAAAAATACTTATTACTTATTTACTACGGTGGCTTCATAGATTCTCTGGATTTGTAGCTATATGCACATCATTAAAAATTATAATTGCGAGAATTGGGATATTTTAATGATTTAGTAAAGAATTAAAAAAACTGCTATATCTAATAAAACAAAACTTCGTTACAGTTCAACAATTTAACATAAATTAAAAATATTTGAACTATAACAGTTGCTCAAAATGTCCGCCATTTTGTTCGATGCATTTCCTTGCTCGTTTTCAAATATTTCTAATCGATTTTCTAATTACATTGGGATTGTTCTTCATTTTTCTGGTAGCTTCTTGTGACCTTGACAGAATTAATCAATATGATTTCAAAATTGCCGTAATTAAATTATCTGCGCAACAATTTGACAGGCACATTTTAACGCAGTTTTTTATGATCTTTTAAAATACACAAACAAATTTTCAAAATTTCAATATACAGGGTGTTGTTTCAAGGTCACAATTACTTTATATTTTTTTCTTAATCCGGACCTGGATTTTTTTTATCATTAGTAATTGGGTCGTTCCAATGTGGTAAATAAGTATTGATTATTTTTAAAAGTAGTATTTATTCATTAACTTAAATAATTTATAACTAAAAGTTAATAATATCTGCTTTTTAATGTCAAAGTTCTTAAAAAATTCAATATAATTTCAAAATGAAAGTCATAAAATTGTCTGGCCGAAAAATTGAAGCGAACCATTAAACTTACTTTTTTGTGATCTTTTCAGATATGCAAACGGATTTTCAAAATTTCAATATACAGGGTGTTGTTTTAAGGTCACAATTACTTAATATTTTTTTGTTAATCCGGACCTGGAGTTTTCTTATGGTTAGTATGTCGGTCGTTTGGGATTTGAATGAGACATACGTGTACCAAATATCAAAAAAATATACAGGGTGGTTCTAAAGTTATGGCTTAGGAAAGAAATGGGCAAAATCGATAAAACACCCTGTAACTCGGTTATAAAAGTCGGTAGGGCAAAAAATGTACTATATCTAGAACCGGCTCGGTGACCTCTATTCACCATTAAGGTATTTCCGTTTCCCAATGAAACACCTTGTATAATATACAGGGTGGGGCATTAGCGCGAGTAAGTCCAGTTACTCGTTTGTCGTAAGAGATACGAAAAAAGTTATACAGGTAAAAGTTGGGGCACAGATGAGACCATTTTTCAAATATACAGGGCCGCTTGTATTGACAGAGTGTCACAAACTTATGTTTTTTTAATGGAACACCTTGTATATTTTTACATTTTTGGATTCTCCTCGATGCCCTTTTTCTTAAAATATATCTTAAAATTACTTAAAATAAGGTTTTTTTAATATTATACGATGTAGTTTAACATATAATTACGCCTCTTTGTTAATTTCGTAGCAACATTCACACCCTGTAGAATTGTAGTGATTTTCTATTTACACATGCTCCAACGATTTTTAATATAGTCTACTAATGTTAAACATTATTAATCTAACGAAATGTTTAATTTTAGTATACAGGGTTGGTCGAATCTAGGAATGAGTATTTTCTGAGTTTTTTTTTAAATAGAACACACTGTATTTACTATTGTAATGAAATTATATTTTATGGTACTTTTTTTAAGCATTCCTCATACCTAATTGCTTTAGTTTGTGAGTTATTCGTGATTCTTTAAGCCAAACATTAATTGCAAAAAAAAATTACGTGAAATTTTATTAGGTGGCCGTGAAAATATTCAATCAAAAATAATTAAAAAAAACAGAGTATTCAATCAAAAAAAAATTGCGTGTGATATTATTCATTGATCTTAAGAAAGGATATGATAGAGTTCCTCGAGAGATTCTGTGGTGGGCACTAAATAAGAAAGGTAAAATTAATTAAAATCCTTTACGAAAGGTATATACTTTATTAAAATTCCCGTAAAGGGCTACATCACAAATGCAGAATGTTTTCGATCTGAATACAGATCATTATCAGTGCTGTATAGGCTGTTCACGCCATCAAAATTGAAAATATATGAGTAAAGACCCTTTAAAATGACAGTCATGGATATATTGACAAAAATTGTTTTAAATATCATGGATGTTATAAATATTTTAAAGAGTCATTGTCAATGTATCCATGACTGTTTCATTTTAAAGGGTCTTTGCTCATATATTTTCAATTTTGGCTTAGCATGTGAACATCCAGTTCAGAATTGATGATGATTTGTATTCAGATCGAAAACGTTCTACATTCACGACGAATTTTAATAAATTATGCATACCTTTTATAAAGGATTTTAATTAATTTTTTGTGATATATGCGATACAGCCAGCTACAGGAAAACTTTTTCCCTTGTGGATAAATAAGAAAGGAGTACCCGGTATATCTAAAGATTGTGAGAGTTATGTATGAAGGGGTAACCTCAATAACACCTGCCCTAGGGTTAGGGCAGGTGTGGGAGAGACTGATTAATTTAATATGAAACTAGGATTGAACCAAGGCTCGGTGCTTAGTCCTTATTTATTTTCATTAGTTTTGTATCAGGTAACAGCGGAACTACAGAGCAACATGTTCTGTTGCTAATGTATGCTGATGATGTAGTGTTGGTAGGAAAAAGTGAAAGCGACTAACAAAAACTGGAAAAGTGAAGACAAGCTCTTGACAAAAAAGTTTTAAATGTTAGTAGGATAAAAAAAAACAGTATTTGGAATGTCCATTTAAAAATGGAGTTACTACAAATAAAGTAATATATCTGTTTGAAGCTTTTGCATGCTTTGAAGTTAAAATATATTCTAAAGTCCCTTTATCTATCTTTATCTTACCAATTATTTAACCGTTACAAAGTATATAGGGTCGCCTGTGTATTGTGTATGCTCTGCGTGGGCAGTCCTGAACAATGTGTCTGATCGTCTGTCTTGCAGCGCTGCAGTCACAAGAAGGCCAGGGAAGTTTACGCCATCTGTAGGAGTCGGCGCATCTTCCACAGTTTGTTCGAATTTGATTAAGGGCTGCCCAAATCTTACGGGGACGTTCAAATTCGCCAGGTTTGTTTATGATGTCCGGTAGACTATGGTAATGCGGATCTGTCTTACTTTCCTAATCTTCTCTCCATCGGGTATTTAAGTTAAAGTTGGATTACTGCAGCACTTAAGCATTGTAGAGGGGGTAACCTGGATCGGAGATGGTTCCAAGAATATCGGGGATGCCGTTGTGGACTATAAGCTGGTGACTGTCCATTATTTTGTTATATTCTTTAACCAATGCATGTTCGCGGCGTAGATTGGGTGGTGCTATATTACTAAGGGTAGGTAGCCACATTGTAGAGGTGGGCTTCATTGTGCCTGTTATCATACGCATAGCACGGTTTAGTTGAGTGTCAACCAGGTGGGTATGCCTCCTATTTAGCCACACTGGTGCACAGTATTCTGCCACCGGATATATCAGGCCAAGAATAGAGGATCTTAAAGTTGATGCTGTGGACCCCCATGTAGTGCCGCAGAGGACCCCGTCTGTATTATAATGTTGAGTGTTTTCAATTTTGCTGCTGTTTTCGTCAGGTGTTCTCTGAATGTGAGCGTTCTGTCTAGAGTAACCCCAAGGTATTTCGGGTATTTATTGTGTTTCAATAGCTTGTTATTAAAATACACTTGCAATTCTTTGTTTGCCAGCTTGTTGTTGAGATGAAAAGCTGATACTTCAGTTTTTGTAGTACTTAGTTGTAGTCTCCATTTCTTAAGGTATTCGCTGAGGATTGATAGGTCATTCGTGAGAGTGATTTCTGTAGTTTCTAAAGATTGGTGGCTTGTTGCAAGGGTCCAGTCGTCAGCATATCCAAACTTCCGAGATTCGGTTTCAGGCATGTCAGCAATATAGAGGCTGAAAAGTAAAGGGACAAGGACAGAACCCTGTGGAAGGCCATTGTTAAGTTTCATCTGTCTACTCATCTCCTTTTTCATTATAACCTGGAATGCTCTGTTTGTCAGCATGTTGTCAATGAGGTTAATTATCTTTCTGCAGGGGATAATACGGGCCAGTTTATATATTAATCCCTGTCTCCAAACAGTATCATATGCTGCTGTTAGATCTATGAATACTGTTGCTGTCTTTTGTTTCTTTTTGAAAAACTAGAGACTTTGTAATGGCAACCGAAGAGTCAATCAAATATATAAAAAACTGGACATCTGTTTGTGATGCATTGTA
This sequence comes from Diabrotica virgifera virgifera, assembly GCF_917563875.1. Classification (NCBI taxonomy): domain Eukaryota; kingdom Metazoa; phylum Arthropoda; class Insecta; order Coleoptera; family Chrysomelidae; genus Diabrotica; species Diabrotica virgifera. The sequence goes on from NC_065450.1 coordinate 209,985,217, forward strand.
TAATGTATAAATCGAAATATATTCTGTGATGTCCTTAAGCCATACGCTAAATAAAATAGATAAATTTAACCGTTAAAAATGTACTACCCTGTAAGGAATATTATTTCGTCGTATAGCTTTAAGGCCCGCAATTTGTATTTGACGTGCCCATCGGATGCATTTGCCTCTAAAATTCGAACTGGAACTTTTGATGGTTATTTACTAATCACAGTTGATTAGAGATTTAAAAGCGAAGGCCGATATTTTTTATTGAGATATCTTGGTCGGCAAGTAATGTTTTAAACAATGCAGTAACTGTTGTAATGTTTGTCGTTAAAATAAAATAAAGTTTTGGTCATGAGTTTTATAATATTTTTCGAATAACTGGTTGACCATCATACTCCAGACAAAGAGATATTTCATCATCATCATCATCATCATCATCACGTAGCGCTACAACCCTGGGTGGGTCCTGGCTGAATTTGTTCGGTCTTCCATCAACCTAGGGTCAAATGGAATGTTCATTTTTCGGAGATCTGCTTGGACGTTACCTCTCCATCGCATTCTGGGACGTCCGAGTGGTCTTTTGCCTCTAGGAATCTCCTTCTATACCAGTCTTACAAGTCTCTCGTTATGAAGTTTGTGCAGGTGGCCTGCCCATCTTAGTCGCTGTGATTTAATGTCTTGGACAATATCGGTGTCATTGTAGAGTTCTTTTAATTCGAAGTTGGTTCTGATCCTATACTGGTTTGTGTTAATATCGTGGTGAGATCCGAAAATTTTTTCTAAGTAGTTTTCATTCAAAACGTCTGAGCTTTTCTTCGTTTGATTTGGTCATGGTCCACGTTTCGCAACCATATGTTAGTACAGGTCTGACGATGGGTTTATAGATTTTGATCTTGGAACTTCTTGTAAGATTTTTTGATTTTATAAGCTTATCCAGTGCGAATAGACAGCGATTTTCTGATTGGATTCTGTCTTTTATTTCTTCAGTAACATCGTTGTCAGCTGTGATTACGGCCCCCAGATACTTAAAACGTTGTACTCTTTCGAAATTGAAGGTGTTGACCGTCAAATTTGTTCTATCCTGTCTCTTCGTGCCGTTCTATTTATACACATATATTTCGTCTTCTCTTCATTAATCCTCAGCCCTACTTCGTTTGTTGCCCTTTCCACCTTGTTAAAAATGGCTTTTGTGGACAGGATGGAGCCTCCAACGAGATCAATGTTATCTACGTATTATTATGCGGCCATATATTCCATCCTCTTCTTCGTAATACGCTTATCCATGACTAATGTTGGCGATCATTATGGTTATCTTTTTCTTGTCTCTAGCAGCGTGGAAAAGCTCCACAGATATTCTGTTGAATCAGGTTCTGAGATTCTTGTTCCTGGATTTTGCTTTCCAAATATTTTTCCTTGCGAGATGGCTTCTAGGTGGGCATGTTTGAATTCATTTCGTATAATGTGTCAGAAGTATTGCAGGTTTCGAGAATTTATGGTGGTCAATACCTCGTGGTTCTAGGACCTCCTTATTTGTGAGTCGGTCAGTCCACGGAATCTTTAGTATTTTTCGATATATCCACATCTAAATTGCTTCCAATTTTCTGCGCATATTTTCGTTAAGGCCATCGGTACATAATTCGCAAATATTTTACGGCTATCCCTACCTTTTCTGTCTTTACACGGCAAATTACGTGTAGTAAAATTCACACTGGTATGGATATGTAAACATTACTAGAATGTCATTCTACTTGAAAATATCATGATTAACTTAAAGAGATGGCTTTTGAATGTTCTTGGATAACTGTTATTTGTATAATTGCAAATTATTAATTCAGCTAATAAATGTGATAATTTTTTCACTAACTAGGTATTCAGTGATTGTAATAATTTATATGTACAACAAAAACTAATACAAAATCGTGAAAAGAGGAAAAGTGTTCAAGTGATTTTTTAATAATATATTGTTACTATGGAACGCTTACAATTTTAAATATCTTTAACAACAAAATATTTGGATCACAGAATATATTATCTTGATGTATTCTCTGTTTGAATCTTCCACAAATAATACACAATAAATAACTTTTTATTAAGTTCACGTCTTAAATCAATTATTTATCAAATACACTATATATCAATATTATTTAATCAACAACTCAAAATATTCCCGATACCATGTTAAATATTTAAAATTGTCACTGATTGTCACTGTCTGACTGACAATATGCTGACAATACTCTATTCGACTGAGTGCGTTGTAAGACAAAGATAGATTTGGAAAATATTACCACGGACATTGCGTTCATTTTTTTCGTATCCTGAAAAAACCAATAAATATTTTAGAAAAATTTAAACGCAGAATGAAAGATTAAATTATTACCGAGGGCCGAAAGCCCCTTAGAATAAATAAAAAGTTTATTTTGAATGAGATATTTGAAATTAAAAATCACACTAAATTTTATTAGATTTTCACCCCTGTAACTTATTAACATAAACATTATAGAAGTTCTCAGGGACTTTTAGCCCTCGCTAATAACGTAATCTTTCATTCTGCGTTTAAATTTTTCAAAAATACTTATTAGTTTACTCAGGATTCGAAAAAATGAATCCCCATTTGAATAGCATTGCAGCCGAAAATACGTACCCATCCCCTTAAAGGACCACGATTCAACACCATAAAAGAGGACAGAGAAGACATAACATCGCAGCATTCTTACTTTTATACCAAGAGAGACGTTGTGGCTATTGGAGAAGGTCTCCATTTGATTGAAGGGGATCTAGCTTTTCCGATATGTGCTTTATCTTTTGGTTGTTGGTCCATTCTTCATTTATTATGGTGCAGAGGTAGTTGTAGTGCATCACTCTGTGACGATAATATAATTTTATCGTCTAGAGTACGCTAATGATTTAAGCAAAACGTGTTTTTATACCGTCTTGGACGATATAAAAGACGGAACGAAAAGCTAGTTGGATTATTATTCTTGGAGCGTTGATCGAAGAATAATAAACAACAAAAAGGCATAAGAGGTAAGTTATCCCGACCATTTTCCCCCGTCGTTTTGGTGCGTTGAACGAATCCAACGGTTTTTCCTGTTACCTATCCTATACGAGCGGTGATCGTATTTCCTTACATGTGTTTCCCCCTGGCGAGTTGAGCGAGATGTCCTCTCCTTATAAGCCCATTTCATATTAATAAAGGTAACTCCTAATCCACGCGATCGCCGGTAGTATTCATTCATGTACCAAATATCGTCACATCGACCCGAACCGAAAATTCGATACGTAGGTAATAAATGTATTTTATTAAGGAAAATAACGAGTAATTAAGGCTAATTATCTTATCTTTTGTGCGTTTTGATTCTAAATAAAAATGTCTTAAAAAGCGAATCTTTGTCTTCGACTGTATTTTGTTACCTGGAGCATCAAATACAACGACAACGTTACAACTCTTTATACTGGGGTTTGACCCAGTATCTTTTCTTGCTAATTATCATGAGCTTTATCTTCATTACGTTTATATTGAGTCCATATTGCTGAGTGTAATACGTGATTATGTTCGTCGAGATTTCCGAAATTGAATTTTAGTATTTTAAAAGTGGTTATTAAGTCTCCACGTTGTCGGCGAATTTCAAAGGAAGGTTTAGGTTGGTCATACTAAGTCTCTCTGCATAGGAGGGTCTTCTCAGTCCCAATGGAATTCGAGTGGCTTTTCTTTGGACGTTTTCCAACAATGTTTTGTCTCGAACCAAATCAGGATACCACGTTGGACCAGCATATTCAAGAATCTTCTTCTTCTTCTTGTGCCACTCCTATCGGAGATTGGAAATCATCAAGGCTACCCTGACTTTGTTTACAGCTGACCTAAAAAGTTCATTAGTGGTGCAGCCAAACCACTCTCTCAAATTCCGCATCCACGACATTCTTCTACGGCCTGGATTCCGTTTTCCTTCTATTTTTCCTTGCATTATATTTTGAAGTAATGCGTATTTATGACCTCTCATCAGGTGACCCAAATACTCGAGTTTTCTTCGTTTTATAGTTAATAAAATTTCTGGGTCTCTTCCTATCCTTCGTATTACTTCAAGATTTGTGATTCTTTCAACCCAACTTATCTTCAGCATTCGACGGTAGCACCACATCTCGAAACTTTCAATATTTTTTATGTTGTTGTGTTTGAGAGTCCAGGCCTCTACACCGTATAATAGCGTGTTAAATACGTAGCCACTTAGCATTCTTAATCGTAGAGGGATGCTTATATCTCTGTTGCAGAAGAATTTTCTCATCTTTATGAAGGTGGCCCTGGCAATTTCGATACGTCTTTTTATTTCATTGTTTTCGTCTCCAGTTTCGTTTATTAAAGTTCCCAAGTATTTATAACTTGATACTTTTTCAATTTGAATGCCGTTTATACTAATATGTTCTGGTTGTGTCATGATTTTACTGAAGACCATATACTTGGTTTTTTTGATATTAATGTTTATGCCATAATTGTTGCAAGCAATATTTATGTTTGTAAGTAATCGTTGTAATTCTTCTACTGTTCTTGCAACTAGTACAGTGTCGTCTGCGTATCGAATATTATTTACAACCTCTCCATTGATTACGATTCCTTCATTTGCTTGCAAAAGGGCTTCCTGACAGATGCTTTCACTATATACATTAAATAGCAGTGGTGACAAAATGCATCCCTGTCTTACTCCTCTACGTATTTCTATTGCTTTTGATATCTCGTTTTCTATTTTGATGTTAGCTTTCTGATTCCAATATAAGTTGAGAATTATTCGCAGATCTTTATTATCTATGTCTTTTCTTTCAAGAATGTCTCTTAGCCTATCGTGGCGTACTCTGTCAAACGCTTTTTCAAAATCGATAAAACATGCATGTACTTCTTGATTAACGTCTAGGCATCTTTGTGTAAGAACATTCAAACCGAAGAGAGCTTCTCGAGTACCTAGTCCTTTTCTGAACCCCATCTGTGTATTACTAATATCTGACTCCAACTTTTGATAAACTCGGTTGTGGATGATTTTTAGAAATATCTTTAGTAGATGGCTCATTAAAGATATTGTTCGATGTTCTGAACATTCTTTTGCATTGGATTTCTTTGGCAGTGTAACGAATGTAGACAGCAGCCACTCTTGAGGTATAATACCAGTATTGTATACTGTGTTAAATAAGTGCAATATTATACCTATTGATTCATCATTCAAGAGCTTTAGTAATTCAGTAGGAACCTCATCGGGTCCATTTGCCTTTCCAGTTTTGGAATTTCTAAGTGCCATTTCTACTTCACATTTTAGGATTTCAGGTCCCGTTTCACCATTTACCTTGTCAATGTTATTTCTGTTGTCCTCAAACAATTCTCTTATGTATTCACTCCATCTATTAATTTTTTCTGTTAAGTCTACAATAATATTTCCGTCTTTGTCCTTAAGCAAACTTATTTGATGTCTTCTTTGGGTTCCTGTAAGTTCTTTTACTTTTTTATGTATATTGAATGTGTCATACTTTCTTTCATAGTCTTCCATTTCTACACATTGTTCTTTAATCCATGATTCTTTGGCCTTCTTTATTATTTGCTTTATGTTCTTATCAACCTCTCTGTATTTTTATGAATTATTCTTCAATTTGCGTCTTTCATCCATTAGTTCTAGTATGTCTGGTGTCATCCACACCTTATGTTTCTTTGGAGATTTGGTTAGGTGTTTCTTTCCCGTAGTTCTTATTATAGTGTTTATATACTTCAGTTTTTCATCTATGTTGTCTGTTCTGCGGATTTGGTTTTCTGCTACACTGAGGTCGGTGTTGATTTCTTCGCGCACTGTTTGTCGTCGGTGTTCACTTTTAAGCTGACTTAAATCTAACGTTGGGATGATGGTTTTTCTCATTTTCTTTGGTCTAGCTTCTAACACAGATACTACTGGATTATGATCCGAACCGATATCAGTTCCAGGGTAAGTTTTAGTAGATTTCACGGCATTACGGTATCTTTTTGTCACCATTATGTAATCTATTTGGTTTCTGATTACTTTTTCTTGTGTGTGTTGAGGTGACGTCCACGTATACAGTCTCCTTGGGGGTAATTTAAAGAATGTATTAGTTATTATTAAATCTTCGCTTTGACAAAACTGAACTAAACGATCACCCCTTTCATTTCTATTACCTAAGCCGTATTCACCGACATTTTCTCCAACTTTACCCTGACCTACCTTGGCGTTCAGATTGCCCATTACTATGTTAATGTGTTGTCTCTTTGTTGTTCTCATCACCTCTTCTAAGTTATTATAGAATTGTTCTATTTCCTCTTCGTCTTTGTCTGCTGTAGGAGCGTACACTTGTATGATGTTTATTATGTTCTTCTTATCTTTCAGTTGTATTAACATCACGCGCTCTGAGAATGGAGTAAAATTTGCTACAGTATCTTTACATTTTTTTGAGATGATGACTCCAACTCCGTATCGATGGGTTGTGGTGTCACTTCCGGCATAATAAAACATACCATGATTAGTTGTGGGGCATTTGCCACTTCCTGGCCATTGTGTATCGCTTATGCCTAATATGTCTATACCCAAACGAACCATTTCCAACACGGCGTTATCTAATTTTCCCGAAGAGAATAAGCTCCTCACATTCCACGTAGCAATTTTTATGGTTGTCTTTTTCTTATTACAAGGGTTTCGCAGGTTTACGACCGAGGAAGCCTTGTACTAAGACTATTTGTCTTCCTCTGCCGGATCTTGGTATCCGATGTCCATGATCAGTACTTCTCCTTTGCATGTCCACCATGATGGTTACTACTAGGGGTACTCTATGAGTCCTTAATGCAGTGGTTCCCCGTTGCCTTCTGCATCCTTATGCCGTTGACCATTCTGTAGGGTTCATCCGCCTTCGAGACCGATTTCTCAGTCTCAGGACAAAAGAGTGCCCTAACACTTACTAGCTCATCCACCCGAAGCTGTTGGCTAGTAAGTGGAGATTGCTTATACCGGCAATCGCTCGGTGTTACGTAAATAGAAAATAGGTTCAAGAATCGGTGTTACGTAAATAGTGTAAAGTTTACAGAATGACGGCATTGAAACTTTCGAAAAACACCTCCGAATAAGATATAGTCTGGAGTTCGCACGTTTATAAATATAAGTAATATGGTCGGACCACATTAGGCTGCTGTTTATGATAACACCGAGGTCATTATACGAGAACACTGAATCTAATGGTAGCCCGTTAACAAAATACGGCACAAGTGGGTTATTTTTACCAATCCTAAGCACTACACATTTTTCCGCGTTTAAGGGTAGCAACCACTGGGAACACCAAGTAAAGATAGAGTCCAAGTCCCTTTGGAGGGTTAACTGGTTTGTGATAGGATTGGCATATATTTTTGTATTATCAGCATAGAACGATATTTTACTTGAAACATAATAAGGAACATAGCTGGTATAAACCGTAAAAAGCAGAGGTCCGAGTACAGAACCCTGAGGCACTCCACTTTCCACTAACCTGTCCTGTGAGAAAGATTCGCCAACTCTAACTTTGTAATGTCGATCTGTCAGGAAATCATCTATCCAACGAAGTAAATACCGCGAACTCCGAAATGTTCTAGCTTATGTAGAAGTCTGCGCTTAGGAACACGGTCAAAGGCTTTAGAGAAGTCTAGATAAACAACGTCGACCGGCTGCAAACTGTTAAGGGATAGCGTCGAGTCGTTAACACAATGTAGGAGATTGGTTAGAGTAGAGCGACCAGACACAAATCCATGTTGTTGTGTTGGAATAATATGTTCCTGGAGAAGGAAATTAGTCATCTCCTCGGAAATAATGGCTTCCATGACTTTACCAACTACTGACAGCAAGCTAATTGGACGATAATTGTTGGGATCAAGTTTGTTGCCTTTTTTAAAAATAGGGGTAACGTATGCTAGTTTCCAACTAGGGGGTAAGGAATTCTGGATAAAAAAAGTCTGCATAATTTGGTGTTAAACCATCTAAACCAGGTGAAGCGTTTGTGCGAAGTTTCATTAAACGTTGTTTGACATGATCCACTCTAAATTCGACTTGCTCTAAGGATGCGCCGACACGGCGCATTACAGAGATAGTTCAAAATTTATTGGTATCGATATAGATATAAATGAATAACATTGAAAAATTAAGATTGATCTTTCATCTTAAAATATAAAATTAAGCCAACTTAAACGGTTGTTCTGCTGTTAAAACAATTCGACTACGAACATTCTTATCATCGAATTTTTCTTTTTTTTTGTTTTACCAAGCCGCCTCTGAAGAAGGGAAAGAATTGGTACAGATGTCGCAAGATATAGTGCTCGTAAATCGTAAATAAATACAGTTGAAAATTTAATGATACTCGTAAATTATCTTGAGGATTCCAAATTTTATCTCCTTCCGAAAAGACTCGAAATCCAAATAATTAATTTCAAGAAAAAATATTGCCAAAAAATCGTATTTTTATAAAGATAGCTTGGGTATATTTTGCGAATATTGATTATACCTATATTCTGGGATTATTTTTTTGATCAAAATTTATTTGTAATAAGTCGACGTACACTAAAATAAATGTGGGTGAATTTAGCTAAGGTTATTGAAGCAAGCTGCAGAAAATTCGGAATAAAAGAAGAGACTGTGCTAAGTGATATAAAGTAGGAATTCATTGGTCACCTGCGTATTGAACCAAAACAGATCCTAAATATACCAACGAGAAAAATGTTGGTCATCGTTGAGGTTACAGGACTTATTGGAATGTATTGAAAAAAAGAAATAGGGTATGTCCTAGAGGTCTTATGTTGGTACAAATTGCCAAACCTCACCTCAGAACCCATTAGTCCGTTAAGCTGCGTTAAGTTGAGAGGTCGCAACGGAACAACGCATCGGAACGAGGCTCCATCAATAAAAATACCTGGGTAAAGAACAGAAAAGAAGAGTGGAATCAACACATAAGCAGGATGTCTGAATCAAGGATAGCAAAAATAGCCAGGGACAAGTCACCGTTAGGCAGAAGAAGTATAGGACGCCCAAGGAAAATATGAAATATTTCTGCACCATAGGTCATCACCGGTAGCACGCATTGGTCGAAAACTTTTTTCTTCGTAGTAGTTGGAATGTCACTCTTATGTTACTAAGATCTCCGTATACTGCCCATCTTTGTATTATTCTTCTGGATACTTCGGTTGTTTGATTGTCCTTTCCTATCTTAATTTCGTGACCCAGATATACAGGGTGTCCAGAAACTCTACCGACAAACGAAGACAGGAGATTCCTCAGATAATTTTATGACAATTTAACCCAATTCACCTAGTCCGAAAATGCTTCCTAAGGGAGCTAGAGCTCTTTGAAGATGGCGCCATGAAATTAGTTTTTCTTAAATACCTCCAGAACGTTTCTATTTAGAAAAACGAAAATTGGTATATTTATTTACTTTCCTGAAATGAATCGATTCCATCCATTGCGAATTTCTAGTACCGGTCATAGGCGTACGTTTTGGGTAGGGCAACGGTTATTTTATTGCATAACTTTTTTGTCTTCAACTATTAAGCATTTTTGATACTGGATTATTAAATTGTGAGGTATTCTAGTACTAAAAGGTACTCTTACTTTAAGTCGATAGGATACACCGTTTTCTAGAAAAATCTATTTGAAAGTTTTTAGTTTTGGGAATTTGAAAAAAAAAGTATTAAGTCTTACTCTTACTTTAAGTCGATAGGATACACCGTTTTCTAGAAAAATCTATTTGAAAGTTTTTAGTTTTGGGAATTTGAAAAAAAAAGTTAAAAAAAATTTAAAAAAAACCGATGTATTTTACCAACTTAAAGCAAGAGTAACTTTTAGTACTCGAATATCTCATAATTGAATAATCTCGTGTCAAAAATACTTAAAAATTAAAGACAATAAAGGTATGCTATAAAATAACTGTTGACCTACCCAAAACGGACGCCTATGACCGGTACTAGAAATTCGCCATTAATGAAATCGATTAATCTCTGGAATATAAATAAATGTACCAGTTTTCATCTTTCTAAATAGTTTTTTTTAATATTTTTTTTTTTAAATTCAAGGAACGAAAAATTTTCAAATCGATTTTTCTAGAAAACGGTGTGTCCTATCGACTGAAACTAAGAGTACCTTTTAGTACTAGAATAACTCACAATTACATAATTCAGAGTCAAAAATGCTTAAAAATTAAAGACAAAAAAGTTGGGCGATAAAATAACCGTTGCCCTACCCAAAACGGACGCCTATGACCTGTACTAGAAATTAGCAATAGATGGAATCGATTCATTTCTGGGAAGTAAATATGTATACCAATTTTCGTTTTTCTAAATAGAATCTTTCTGGAGGTATTTAAGAAAAACTAATTACATGACGCCATCTTCAAAGAGCTCTAGCTCCCTTAGGAAGCATTTTCGGACTAAGTGAATTGGGTTAAATTATCTTAAAATTATCTGAGGAATCTCCTGTCTTCGTTTGTCGGTAGAGTTTCTGGACACCCTGTATATATTTGTCTACCAGTTCTATTGGCTCATTTTGTATTTCAAGGTGTTTACTTGGTACTAAGTTCGTCATATATTTTGTTTTTAATATATTCATTTTTAAGCCTATTTTATGACATGCTGTACTAAGTTCTTCCAACATTTTCTTTATTTGTCCCAAATCGTCTGCAATTAGGACTATATCGTCTGCGTAGCTTAGGTAATGTAGCACCTCTCCGTCCACATTTATTCCTTTGTCACCCCATTCGAGGGTTTTGATCGGTTTTTCTAGAGCCGATATGAAAAGTTTAGGTGACAACGTATCCCCTTGACGGATACGTCTTTGGATTTTTATTTGGTTGCTGTTACATAGCGTGTAGTTGTATCGAGTTCGTCGCATTTTTATATAATATATTAATTAATTATTAATTATTAATGCGGCTCTCGTTTAGTGCTTCTGTAACACTGTCGAGTTCTACTGAGTCGAATGCTTTGTGGAAATGTACGAATGCTAAAACTAAGGGCTTGTTATATTCTATGGATTTTTCGATGTTGTTTTATTGTTTGGAGGTGATCGTTGGTTCCAACGTTTGCTCTGAATCCAGCTTGTTCTCTACTTTGATATAGGTCTAATTTCTTGTCTAATCTTGTGGTGATTACTCTCGTGAAAAGTTTATAAAGATGGTTTAACAGACTGATTGGTCGGTAATTTTCTAGATCAGCTTTTTCTCCTTTTTTGTGCAGAAGAATTGTTTTGGCTCTATTCCATTCAGATGGTATGGATTTCTTTGTCAAACATAGATTAAAGATATCTTTTATTTTTCTCATTAGAGGTTGACCGCCATTCTTAACAGCCTCGATCACTATTCCATCGTCGCCTGGTGATTTATTGGATCTCATTTTATTCATCACTTGTCTAATTTCACTGAGAGTTATTTCTGGCATGAGTTCAAAACCTTGATTTAATATTGTTTGCTTATTGCATCTTTTAGCTGTGTTTGGTTCATCCGTCTGCGTTTATAAAGTTCTCCATAGAAGACTTCTACTATTGTTAAAAGCTCCTCTCTATTTGTTGTTATTTCGCCCTTTTTGTTTTTTTTTTAATTTAATGATCTGACTTTTTCCATTATTCAGTTTTCTTCGCAGACTTTTTGGGTCTTTATTATTTTCTATCGTTTGTTCGATTTTTAGTGTATTATACTTTCTTAAGTCGTTTCTTATTGCTTTCTTGACTTCTCTGTTTATCTCTCTCTTTTGTTCTCCATTTGGATCATTTCTTTCTGTAATAAGATTTCTTTGTTTCATTAAATTCCTGGTGTCAGTACTAAGTAATATGTGGGTTTAGTGCATCTATGTTTTCATTTTCTTTGAGAATTATGTCTGTGTTGTTTCTCAGTTTGGTTTCGATGTTGTTTTGGTATTATTTAATGTCTCTAGGTTGAGTGAGTCCATATTGGTATTGGTTTCGTATTTACTAATTTGCGTCTCTCTTGTTTTGTGTTTATTTTAACTTCTGCTCTTACCATTCTATGGTCACTACCAGTGTCGAATGCATTTAGGACCGTTACCTCTTGAATGATTTCTTTTTTGTTGGTAATTATGAAGTCAATTTTGTTTTTTGTTTTATTATCTGGGCTTGGCCAGGTCCATCTTCTATGCGGTTTCTTATAGAAAAAGCTATTCATTTGGACTAGATTATTCTGAAGGAGAAAACCAATTAAGGTATCTCCTCTTTCATTCCTTCCATTTAGTCCAAATTGTCCAAGTGATGTTTCTTCTGGACATGATTTGATTTCTATTTTCGCATTGAAATCACCAAATATTATCACGTATTGTGTGGGTACGTCGTTTTAGGGCTATTGAGATATCGTCGTAGAATTCTTCCACTTCTTCATCTGAATGGGTGGTTGTTGGTGCATAGACTTAAATTATTTTAATGCTGTATCTTTTATTGAGTTGTAATGTTAAGTAGGCAACTCTGTTCGATATTCCTTTAATAGATGTAATTTTATCGGCGATGATTTCTATGTATAAAAAATCCAATGCCTCCCTCTGATGTAAAACAATAGAGAATAGTTAACAATATTTAGAGTATCACCACATCCTGATAAGGGCTCAATGAATACACACTTACTTTCCGTGTCCGGAACACCAACAACTTTATATTCTCTATTTCCAATTTTTGGCCACGTAGGCCACGTTCCTGTCATTTGCTAAAATTAAGTCTTGTTCTGTGCAGGTCTCTCTCATCTCTGTGCATGATGGTAGATGCCGGCTGGTCTGACTGAACCGCGCCACAGTCTCAGGTATCGTCCTCCAGGTATCCCCATTTTTTCAGGTTACTAGCACAACGTGAAACGCCGGTTCTTAGTCTGTTTAGCACTTTCCAAGTCGGATACGGTAAATTGTGTCCAGCAGTCATTTCCTCTGAGGGAGGAAAATGTGTTGCGGTAGCTGACGCTTGCCATAGGTGTATTACTCTGGCGTTTGGGAAATGGATCTTGATGTTTTAAGAAAGCTTTTCCGAGATCTTAGTCTACTTGGTTGAGTTTGGTGGTCATGTAGGGGATGTTTTTTCGTTCTACCTCTGACGTGACCTTCCTCCTGATAGGTGGTGGTGCAATCCCAGCTACGGGGTATACCTCTTCGATAGGTGTCGGTTTCAGGCAACCCGATATTATACAATTATACGAACTGTTTAATTTAGAGCCACGTCGACGTTCTTTGCGTGAGCAGAGTTTGCCCATGAGGCTCAATGGATGAGAAGTAAGGAGAGACGATTGCAAAAGTATAAAGTATCAAGAATTATAAAAAGTATAAAGAAAAGGACTTCATTAAGACAAACTAATAAAAAATTAGACATTAAAAAAATAGCAGGAATGACATCAATAAACAAGAAAACAAAAGAGGATCACAGAAAAACGGTAACGTGCTCATATTACATTTATCACTCGAAAAAACATCCCGGCTAAACCCTCCCTGTTAACGTTGTTCTCGCAGTTCTCGGTGTATTAGTTTTTAATGAACGAAAATGCCACGTTTTTTCTTGGCAATATTTTTTAATTCTGTCGGAGTTCGAGCCATAATTTATGTACGATTTAAGCCTCCAACCGGCTGAATTAGAAGAAACGAGCGGGAGAAGCGGGTTAGTAAACACGGGGAGGTATTAGCGATATTGTGTTTTTTTCTGTTTTTCATTATAAACTCAGGACGTAGTCCATTATTTAATAAAGGTATGTAGTTTTTGTGGTTGAATTTTAACTCGACAGAACTTTTTTAGAATAGAATGTACACTCACCGGCACAAAATACCGCCATTCAAAATTTTTGATTAAGTTTGACAATTTATAACTTTATTATTTGTGCTCCGATTTTCAAAATTCTTACATCAGTTTCTAGATACATGTATTGATGTCGTTTTTTATTATTCTAGTAACAAAAATTTTTTGCTTAGATAGCATTATACGGGAGTGAAAGGAATGGAAGTTCTTTAAAGTAGCTTATGCAATGTGTTCTTCTGATGCCAAATAGATACATTATTATTATTTTTTTGTAATTTAATAATAACATCGGATTGGGCAGCTGTATCAGAACCCCAAAAAGAAAGACCATATCGAAGATGAGACTCGAACAAAGAAAAAAATATGTTATTTTGGAAGATGGTGAATTGATTTTCTTCGAAACAGAGCTTATTGCATAGCAAGCTGAGGCTAGTTTCTTACCACGTTATTCACGTTAAAAGAGAGTAAGTTAGAGTCGGACCAGGTTTTTATAGTAAGTAGATCAACAGTTATAATGGCATGAAGATTTGCAATATTTGAGTGTCTACAAGTGATGCTGGTATCACCGGCAAAAAGAAAAATTTTTCAATGGATTTTTAAATTAGTTATGTCATTAATAAAGATAAGAAAAAGTAGAGGACCTAATACTGAAACTTGTGGTACCCCACATACAATGTTTTTGAAACTAGAGTCAGTATCATTTGCTCTAACCAGTTGTTTTCTATTATCCAAGTAAAATCGGAACCATTTCAAAGAAATATCTCGAATTCCATAGAAAATAATTTTTTATCAAAATATCGTGATTTATATAACCAAAAGCTTTGGCACAGTCACAAAAAACAGTGACAGTGTAAAGATTATTGGTTTTTTCTTTCTTTATAGATATTTTTTTTTGGAATTAAAGCTAGACTTCATTTGTTTTACAAATGGCATAGATATTAGTCATTCAGCAAATATGACTGTTTATCGCTTCTCATTTGTTTAGTACGCTTGACATATGGCGTATAATATTAATATATCTACGTCATTCACCTTTGGTATATATAATTGGTAGATTATAATTATTAATAAAATATTACTAATATTAAACTAATATTGAATTAGTCCTTCATCGAATCCACATAGTCTACCTCGATATTTGGCAGTAGTTTTCGATTTTAAGGAAATGCCGAAATAGGTAAATTTTATTTTTTTAATTACAACTTTTTGATACATACTTCATAATAGTGACGTCATTTATCTGGGCGTGATGACATAATCGATGATTTTTTTCTAAATTGGAATAGGGTTCGTGTGGTAGCTCATCTGAAAGGGTGTTCAATTCTCTATTCAGTAATATAAACATATACAGGGTGGCCAAAAAATAATTTTTGAATTAAATTAATCTATGCAAAGAGAGGAATGTATGTAATTTATTTAAATCAAAATACAATATATCGCTGTCAGAAAATAGACAAAAAAAGTTTATTTGGCAAATGAACATTACTTCTTGCTTAAATTAAATGTTCAAACTCCCAAGAGTTAGGTATGTGGGAGGCTGTTTGTGATTTAATTTAAGCGAAAAGAAATGTTTATTTGTGAAATTTTTTTTTTCTATTTTCCGACAGCAGTGCAAAGTATTTTGAGTTAAATAAATTACATACATTCTTCTTTTTGCGTCAATTAATTTATTTCAAAAATTATTGTTTTAGTTACCCTGTGTAAATAATAATATTGTAACGTTACAAACGTCACATCTTTGATATTTTATTTTTAAAGAATTATTTTACCATATTTCCTTTAATATTTCATTAATAATTATCTTCTTCTAATTGGTTTACCCATTTTCCCCTTTAAAAATCGGTTGGCGCTCTCTTTTATTACCTTCTTTTATTATCTTCTATTTAATATATCTCTTTCATTTAAATCATCATACTGAACATACCTCGTATATTCATACTCTCCAAATATCTGTATTTTCAATACGGAACATGCCGCTACTTCATAGTACTTGGTTGTCATTTTAAACGTCGTTTTCAATGACAGTGTCACTTCATCGACTTGACCCCCTACTCCCTGACATACACTGGAAGGAAAAAATTAATCCTTAAAAAGGCATGTAATTCGAAAAATAAATCATTTCTATTTCAACAAATCATCTTCCTCTTGGGGTGAGTTACACATAGTTTTTTTTAATAATTTCTTACAGTAATTATATTTCTCCATCTAACAGTTTTTATATTGTTTTTATCTAACCTTCAAATGTTCAACCATGTGTTTGGTTTCTATATTTCTTTTCATCTATTAATATGCACGTTTAGTAATCAGAATTTTAACTATTCTCATCTAAATTCTATGTAATTTACCCTTGCCAATTACTATTTCTGAATACTATTTGGCAAAGGTACAATTTGGTGTTCTTCTTGATGATTGATATGTGTCTCTATTTTATAGTTTTTTGGAAAGAGATCAACCTTTCCCTCTTCGGGAACCTAAGCCTCACATCACCGGTGATGCACACTTGAAGGCGAAGACAATGACATCCAGACTGCACAACCACCACCTCTAGCTGCAGGGGCCTTGGGCCGAAGATCCGCCCAGGCCTACGAGAAGTCTACAACAGCAGAACCATACGACATCAAGAAGATACCATCAGCTACCAAAAGCCATAAGTATAATCCAGAATTGTTAGTTTTTGGCAAGAATTTGAATACATTTGTTAATGCAATTTACTAAGTCATTTTATTTATTATATCTTTATGAACAATAAACATGATTAGTTAAAAACTATGTTTTGTTTGCTTCCATTCCAATTTTCATAGTTCATATCTGAAGTTAGGACAAGACGAACACACACCTGAGTGACTGAGCTAAGCTAAGGGTGTGACGATGGCTATCTTGGTTAGTTGAGGTAATATTTTCGAATATTGTTTCAATTAGCTGGAGTAGTCCATCGCTTTTTTGTTTCAATATTAATGTTTATATTACTGCCTAGAGAATTGAACACCCCCTCAAATCAGCTACCACATGACCCCTTTTCTCATTAATATTTTTACAAACATTAACTTTATATGCCTACGTTTTTGTTGTATTTATTTTGACATATTGTCATACTGTTTATTTTATGTTGTTTCCCTTTTAAGTTATTTGAAACTGATGTTAATCCCAATTTATATACCAATCAGATCACTTACATAATATTCTGGTTATTATGCCGTATTTTCTGTTTCTGTGTCTTAATAATATTTTACTTGCAGATTGGAACTTATGATGTGCATGGAATCGAGGACTCACCTTTTTTCGTTGAAATGGCGAAGGAGCTATATCCATTATTTCTTTTCTTCGCCCGAAAATCTTTTCATAATAAGTAACGTTTCACATAAAATGTATATAATGAGGCCGAATTATAACGTATTAAGTAAAATGGTACATTTTGATCAATATGCACAAAGGTTTGCTAGCCAGTAGTATATCTAATAGAAACGTATACAAAACGTATATTATGTGTACAAACTAAAACATATCAAGTAAAATGGTAAATTGTGATTTAAAATAAATTGTATGGGGGATGATGCGACATTGACAACGAGAGCAAGTTTTTTAATAGTTAGACCATGCAATTTAAAGTAGTTGATAAGTAGTTCTCAAAATCTTTATCTTAAGTTAAAATTTTGGATAATATGCCGAATTCTAGAGGGTGATTAATACCTACGCAAACTTACAAGTTTTTAAACAGGACACTCTGTATATTTTCTCATATTTAGATGCCTCTCATAACCGCTGTTCCTAGAATGTGGGATTTGATACTACTATACCGGGTATTTAACGAGCTATGGCCATTTTCATGTCGAAATCACTATGAAAAAAGCATATAATTGGATATAAAGAAGGAAACAATAAATAAGTTTTCACTTTACATAATAAGGTAAACATACGGTATAGTTTTCAAATTAAGTTTAATAGAAATTATTAACACTTTAATATACGGTAATTAATTTTCACTTTACATAATAAGGTAAACATACGGTCTAGTTTTCAAATTAAGTTTAATAGAAATTATTAACAAATATTTGTATACAGGGTGAACTACAAAAGCTATTACAATATTCTCATATTTTCAATCCTATATTTAGTTTTTTGTATAAGATAAAGATATTGAATTTATGATACTCTTTGATTTTCATAAAGCGTTTCCTATGAAGTGAAAATGAGTACTTATTTATGTATTCCTTATTTAATCCAGTGTGTTTATTTCATACGGATTTCGAAATACAAATTGTCATAACTCGTAAAATAGTCCCGTATATACCCTGTAAGTATATATGGGATAACCCTGTATAGTATGTAGCATCAAGTCCCATATTGTAAGAGTAAAGACTATGAGAGAAATCTAAATATGAGAAAATATACAGAGAGTTTTATGGAAAATGTTTGCCTTTACTACGTAGATAATAATGACTCTGTAGAATTCTGCATATTATCCAAGCCTAGAGAACATAAAAATTGCTTATATCTCTTCTAAATAACTTTTTCGGATATTCTGTACCATAATACTCCATGCTGTGAGTGAAAAAACGTGATATAATTCAGGAATTTTTGAAACGTATCAGGTGTTGTAAAGGACGATGCCAGGAATAACTTATACTAAAATGTGACCAAAAATATTGTGAGCTTTTTTTTTATTGCGATTTTCATTTGTTAAATTTGCAATTTTTAAAGATTTTTAATTTTGCAGCTTAGGATATTGATTTTAGAGAAAAACTTTTTTATAGAAAGTTGTAGTAAATTAAAAAACCTACAATTTGAGCTACAGTACGTTTAATTTCGTTTATCGGTTATTGCTAAACAGCCTGCGAAAGGTCCAAAATGGCCGTTTTTTACAATTGCGTTATTTATTGTACAAATATTTTTTTTTATTTTTTAAAGCTTTAAAATGAAGATCTTTCAATTTCAAACATAAAAAAATTGTAAGGCCGGATTAACGAATTTGTTGCTTAGATATTATAAATTGTTTATCCCAAGAGGTCAAATGTCGAAGGCTATAACTTTTTGAAAAAAAAAAATCGTAGAGAGTTAGTGAAACATCCAATCTCCTTCTAAAGGGTTATGTTTTCATATTCTGATGTAAATAAATGCGTAAAACATTTTTAAACCTCTAATTATTGGGTTTGAAAATAAGGGGGCAAATTTCGTTATAAACATTTAGAGCTGAAGCGGCCCTGTACAACCTATGAGTTTTTAACTTACAGATTATTGTTACTGAAGACGAAACGCAGATTTATAAAAAAATAAAAAATATCTACGACCAACTGAAGCCGAGCTAAATGTTGGGTTTGAAAATAAGGGGGCAAATTTCGTTATAAACATTTAGAGCTGAAGCGGCCCTGTACATCATATGAGTTTCTAATCTACAGTTTATTGTTGCTGAAGACGAAACGAAAATTTATAAAAAATAAAAATTTTCTAAAACCAACTGAAGCCGAGATAATTGTTTCTTTTTTCTTAAATCGTAGTGCCTTTATTTATAAAAATTAAGAAATTATTTTACAGTCATTGACTAAAGAAAGACTTATATTATCTTAAAATAAAAATTATTATAAAATATAGTTACATTTAATTATTAAAAATTATTTTTAAATTCGGTGCTTTTGCGAGCGGCCGAATTTTGCAAATCGCCCGGCTCGCTTCAAATCCGGGCGCTCGAAAAATTTGTACGTAACTTATATTAAATTTTGACCGAAAACAATTTAATAATATTACCATTATAATATACAGTCTATTTACCACTGTATTTCTTTTTCTTGATAAACTTTTATAGGTGAAATCACATTTCTGAAGAAATAATATTACAAAAATTATGCATGTATATGAAATATATAACTATATTTTTAATTATTTCATTGTTATATAAATATAATAATAATAATGTTACTTCTTATTATACAATATAAAACTTTTTCTTCTTGTAGTGACTATCCGTTTTGGATGTTGGCGATTATCATGGCAATTTGGCAAACCCCATTTAGAAACTGAGAACCAGGAAGGCGAATGATTACCTTGCTAGAAAATTTACGTACGTCGTTCAACACAACAACTACACGGATTGTCACTACAAGAAGAAAAAGTTTTTTATATTGTATAATAAGAAGCAACATTATTATTATTATATTTATATAACAATGAAAAAATTAAAAATATAGTTATATATTTCATATATATGTATCATTTTTGTAATATTATTTCTTCAGAAATGAGATTTCACATATAAAAGTTTACCAAGAAAAACAAATACAGTGATAAATAGACTGTATATTACAATGGTAATATTATTAAATTGTTTTCGGTCAAAATTTAATACAAGTTACGTAAAAATTTTCCGAGCGCCCGGATTTGAAGCGAGCCGGGCGATTTGCAAAATTCGGCCGCTCGCAAAAGCACCGAATTTAAAAATAATTTTTAATAATTAAATGTAACTATATTTTATAATAATTTTTATTTTAAGATAACATAAGTCTTTCTTTAGTCAATGACTGTAAAATAGTTTCTTAATTATTATAAATAAAGGCACTACGATTTAAGAAAAAAGAAACAATTATCTCGGCTTCAGTTGGTTGTAGAAAATTTTTATTTTTTTATAAGTCTTCGTTTCGTTTTAAGAAACAATAATCTGTAAGTTAGAAACTCATAGGATGTACAGGGCCGCTTCAGCTCTAAAGGTTTATAACGAAATTTGCCCCCTTATTTTCAAACCCAAAAATTAGAGGTTTAAAAATGTTTTACGCATTTATTTACATCAGAATATGGAAACATAACTCTTTAGAAGGAGATTGGATGTTTCACCAACTCTCTACGATTTTTTTTCAAAAAGTTATAGCCTTCGACATTTGACCTCTTGGGATAAACAATTTATAATATCTAAGTAACAAATTCGTTAATCCGGCCTTACAATTTTGTTTTTATGTTTGAAATTGAAAGATCTTCATTTTAAAGCTTTAAAAATAAAAAAAAATTATTGGTACAATAAATAACGCAATTGTAAAAAACGGTCATTTTGGAAATTTCGCAGGCTGTTTTGCAATAACCAATACACGAAATTAAACTTACCATAGCTCATATTGTAGGTTTTTTAATTTACTACAACTTTCTATAAAAAAGTTTTTCTCTAAAATCAATATCCTAAGCTGCAAAATTCAAAATCTTTAAAAATTGCAAATATAACAAATGAAAATCGCAATAAAAAAAGCTCACAATATTTTTGGTCACATTTTAGTAGAAGTTATTCCTGGCATCGTCCTTTACAACACCTGATACGTTTCAAAAATTCCTGAATTATATCCTGAAATCGAACTATTTTTCACCCACAGCCTGGAGTATAATGCAATTATCGACCAATACCGCACTAAAAACTCACCCTGTAAATCATTACATTTTCTGTATTATATTCTAATTCTTACATGGTCTAACATCGTCTAAAGTGTAGGACAATAACAACATCAATTTTCTCCAATGAGAGATATCAAGTTACCTGATATTGCTGCAGTTTCCAAGAGAAAAGCAAACAAAAGCATATCGTTAATTTTTTGACACTATCAGAGGCTTTTTATTTCAAAAAACGTTGAGTTTTCCACAAATCAGTATTTGTTACAATTTTTGTAAACAATAGTTGAAGTTGTCGTTTATTTGTAGCTTTGTTTGCTTTTTCATCTTTTTTTTGTCGTATATAATATCACAAGAGAGAAAATTTTGCCGGCAATATTTTCGACTGGTATGAAAGTTTGTTGCCTGGCAATTTTCGCGAATTAAATTTTGACTTAAATCACGAGACGTCAGTCGAGTGATTTTGTCAAAATTTCATAAGCGAAAATTACCAAAAGGCAACGAACTTGAATGAAACCAGAAGAAAATTTTGCCGGTAAATAAATTTCTCTCGAATGATATTCGACAAGACTATTTCACGAGAGAATTAATGCACCATATCAACGAAATATAATCTTTATTTATTTGTTATTACCAGACACTTTCGTGACGGATCTGTCATAATTTTGTCACTGAGAAATCACGTCGCTAAGGAGTTTTGTCAGTAGGAAACGATCAGTTAAAAACATTCTAGTGAAATAGTCACTATTATTAAACCATACAGGATAATAATATACAGGGTGTCCCGAAAAGATTGGTCATAAATTATACCACACATTCTGCGGTCAAAAATAGTTCGATTGAACCTAACTTACCTTAGTACAAATGTGCTCATAAAAAAAGTTACAGCCCTTTGAAGTTACAAAATGAAAATCGATTTTTTTCAATATATCGAAAACTATTAGAGATTTTTTATTGAAAATTGACATGTATCATTCTTATGGCAGTAACATCTTAAAACAAAATTATAGTGAAGTTTGTCCACCCCATAAAAATTTTATGGGGGTTTTGTTCCCTTAAACCCCCCCATACTTTTGTATACGTTCCAATTAATTCATTATTGTGGTATCATTAGTTAAACACAACGTTTTTAAAACTTTTTTGACTCTTAGTATTTTTTCAATAAGCCAGTTTTTATCGAGATGCGGCTTCTTTTTTAATATATTTACATAAAAATTTTATGGGGGTTTTGTTCCTTTAAACCCCCCAAATGTTTGTGTACGTTCCAATTACACTATTATTGTGGTACCATTAGTTAAACACAGTGTTTTTAAAACTTTTTTGACTCTTAGTCTTTTTTTGAGAAATCACCTTTTATCGAGATATGGCTTCTTTTTCAAAATATACCTAAAAATGTAAATTATAAATACATTTTCAGATTATTAACAGGTCTCTATAATCGTATTTAACCATATACAAATATGTGGTGGATTCGACAAATATTCAAAATAGGTCGATAAACACTGGCTTATCAAAAAAGTACTAAGAGGCAAAAAAGTTTTAAAAACATTTTGTTTAACTAATGGTGTCACAATATTAATTTAATTGGAACGTACACAAAAGTTTGGGGGGGTTTAAAGGAACAAAACCCCCTTAAAATTTTTATGGGGTGCACAAATTTCACTTTAATTTTTTTTTAAGATGTTGCTGCCATAATAATGCCACATGTCCATTTTCAATGAAAAATCTCGAAGGGTTTTCGATATATGAAAAAAAATCGATTTTCATTTTGTAACTTCAAAGGGCTGTAACTTTTTTTCTGTGCACTATTGTATATAGGTAAGTGAGGTTCAATCAACATATTTTTGACCCCAGAATCTGTGGTATAATTCTGTACCATCTGTGAATAAGTCGATAACTCAAAAATGCAATTTTTCGGTATGGCCATTTTAAACATTTTATTAGTTTTGAAGAATAAAAATTTAAGATTTGACTTATCCACTTATTCACGGTCTGTACCATCTGTGAATAAGTCGATAACTCAAAAATGCAAATATTTCGGTATGGCCATTGTAAACATTTTATTAGTTTTGAAGAATAAAAAATTTAAGATTTGACTTACCCACTTATTCACGGATGGTACAGAATTTATGACCATTCTTTTCGGGACACCCTGTATAACGGTACTCATTAAATTTTATTAATATAATTATAGGCCAGGCCGCATCTGTTTTGAGATGGATGTTGAGAGGTGACTCATACTTTTTTGCAGAAATTGCTTGGAAATAACTTGTTTAATAATAATTGAGTTATCCTCCCACTCAAAAAGGTTCGGAACATTGTTTAAATAATTAAAATGTCAAAAAATGGAGAAAAAATTCGATTTTTTTCTGGTTTTTTATTATAACTTTAAAAGTGTTTATTTCCGAGAAAAGTTGCACTAACGTAAAAGTTGCATAATTAAATTTCCTAAAAGATAGAATTGGTTAAATTTTTTAAAAACTATCACCATTGTTAAAAAATAAAAATAATTGCGAAAAATCCGTAAAAAAATAAGTATTCGCGTTTTATTTTCAACCATTTATGCTACAATTTGGACCTTCATATTTCACCCAGAAAAATATTATGATACAATAAAACTTCACTAGGATAGGTTCAATAGATTTTGAGAAAATAATTTTGCAATCCAGCTTTCGCAAGAAAAATGCAATTTTTCAAAATTTTGCAGGACTGAAAATAAAGCAGATAACAAGTTAAAACTTTTTTTACATATAGAGGAACACTGTAACTTTCATATGCAGTTTTCAAAATTAAAATCGGGTAATCAGTACGGCGTATGGAATTTTTTTAAATAAACATTAATTTTTGGTGCTACACGCAGGGCAGCGGATACGTTTGCTGATGACCTGTCGAAAATGATCGAATATTGCGGCTGTGGGCAAACAAATGTGTTGTTAATAATTGTTAAATTGGTGTTTTAGTTTTTATTGTTGTGAGAAAAGAGACAAAAGTAAGTTTATACTTGTAGTGACTTTTAAATAGTTTTTAAAAGCAACAGGTATTTAAGTGAAAATATTTTAATATTGTAATGAAAAATTATATATTTATTCTATTTGGAAAATGTAAAATGTTCGATTTACAAAATTTGATTTCCAATAAAATTTCTACCAATCTTTTTCTAATATATTATTTTCTTACTCTATATATTGTTGTATTTTAATATTTTAATTCCACAAATTAAAATCAAACTGATTTGATTAATTCAGACAGTAGGCAAATATTATGACCAACTGTCAAAAACTTTAAAACGTTCAGTTCGCATGTCTAATTGGGTACATTTAAACAGTAAAACTATTTAAAAATTCACTACAAGTATAAACTTACTTTTGTCTCTGTTCTCACAACAATAAAAACTAAAACAGCAACTTAAAAATTATTAAAAACAACACTTCGTTTTTTTACCGATTTGTAACCGACTTTAATTTTGCAAATTGCAAATGAAAGGTACGGTATTCTTCTATATGAAAAAACATTTCAACTTGCTATCTGCTTTATTTTCAGTCCTGCAAAATTTTGAAAAATTGCATGTTTGTTGCGAAAGCTGGATTGCATAATTATTTTCTCAAAATCTATTGAACAGATCTTAATAAAATTTAGAGTATTGTTTTATTGTATCATAATGTTTTTCTGGGTGAAATATGAAGGTCGTAAGTGTAGCATAAATGGTTGAAAAAGGTAAAATGCGAATACTTGTTTTCATGGATTTTTCGCAATTTTTGCTATTTTGCAACAATGGCGATAGTTTGTAAAAATTTTAACCAATCCTATCTGGTAGGAAATTTAATTATCCAACTTTTATGTTAGTGCAACTTTTCTCGGAAATAAATACTTTTAAAGTTTTTTGACATTTTTTTACATTTTTTGACATTTTGCTTATTTAAACAATGTTCCGGACTTTTTTGAGTAGGACGATAACTCCATTATTATTATATAAGTTATTTCCAAGCAATTTCTTCAAAAACATATGATCCAACATCCAAATATACTCATATTTTTACAGATGCGCCCTGGACTATTAGTAAACCTTAAAAAAGTGTACCGCAGAAAATTTCTATAAAAATCATTAAAATATCATTGAAAATAATTTTTAGTTCTAAAATAAGTGTGTTAAAATTTAGTGACAAATGGCTGAATTTTAGTATTTTTTCTGTAAGTTAAAATTATTATATTTTATTAAAAAACATAAAAACAAACGGTTATTTTCTTAAAAATCTTTAAAATTAGCTATACTAAAAGTGTATTTTTGGTGCATTTAGTTATTAATACAAGTCAAAAAGAGATAACAATTTTAAAATTGAATAAATTGTTAATATTGTAATCTTATTATTTTCTGTTTTATAGCATGGCAAAAAATTGTTAATATTCGCATATTTTGGATAAACAAATTGAATTGTTTTATAAGTATTCGATAAATTGTTTTGAAATTTGTATCTGATATTGTGCATTAGAAATCCACCCTTTGATGTAAAATAATTTCTGCGAAAATTATCATCAGTTTATTCCATTATTCGAATAATATTAAATAAATGCACCAAAAATATATTCCCATAGCTTATTTTAAGAGCTTTTCAATGAGTGATTCTTTTCCATTTTTAAAATAAAATATAATGGTTTTGACATCGACGAAAATTTTAACCCAAATTAGACAATTTTTACTAAAATTGATAATAAATAAAAATATACCTACTTATCTTATCTTCAACAAAAAATGTTCACAAAATTTGGTGAAACTTAGTGCATAGTGCATAAAATGCACCCAAAAGTGCGTAAACATGTCAAAATAAGCATATTACTGGCTACATTCTGTTACTCGGGGGTTTTTGGGGTTGCTGAACACGACTACGCCATCAGAACCGACCTCCGGAGCACCTGGTGCCCAGGGTCACTGCTAAGGCACGTCTTCTGGAGGTTCAAGTGTTACGGACACTAAATTGATGTAAGCAGATTAATTGGAGGTTTTTGGAGTTAACACGAATGTCACGAATACGCCATCAGAACCAACCGCCATAGCACCTGGTGCACAGTGTCACTGCTAACGCACGTGATCTTCCAAGGCACGAGTTTCGAGGGTCTTCAGCATTAAATTGATGAAAATAGATTACTCGGGCGGTTTTTGGAGTTTATGAAAACGTATACCTTATCAGAAGTGACACCCGGAGCACCTGGTGTCTAGAATTACGTCATCTTCTGGAGTTTCGAGTGATATCGGCACTAAATTGATGACAAACAGATTACACGAGGGGTTTTTGGGGTTACTGAACACGAATACGCCATCAGAACTGACCCTGGAGTACCTGGTGCCCACGGTCACTGCAAAGGCACAT
The DNA here is from genome assembly GCF_917563875.1 of Diabrotica virgifera virgifera. NCBI lineage: Eukaryota > Metazoa > Arthropoda > Insecta > Coleoptera > Chrysomelidae > Diabrotica > Diabrotica virgifera. The sequence goes on from NC_065450.1 coordinate 210,011,678, forward strand.
CACCTTCTAGAGTTTCGAAGGTTTTTAGCCTTGAATGTATGAAAATATATTACTAGGCGGTTTTTGGGGTCTCTGAATACGAATAAGACATCTGAATCTACCTACGGACCACCTGGTGCCCAAGGTTACTACTAAAGCATGTTATCTTCTGGAGTTTGGAGGGTTTTTGGGCACCAGGTGCACCGGGGGTCGGTTCTGATGGCGTATTCTTGTTCAGAGACCCCAAAAACCCCCGAGTAATCTGTTTGCAGTGACGAAAATTTAGTGACGAAAACCACCGAAACTTCAGATGACGTACCTCCCACATAACGATTTCATGTCCTTAGTAGATTCATAGAACATACTTTTCAGAAAAAGTATATACTAAGAATATGCGTAATTACCATTGCGAATGTGCATAGCACATACTGAGTATATACTACATTACAGTACTTAAACGTTCCATGTATATACTTAGAATGTACTACCGCACTTCTTTTCAGTATATACTAAGAATATACTTTTTAGAACATTCCAAGGACGTGCTATAAACCTTCTATTTATATACTTAGAACGTACTACCACACATCTTTTTAGTTTATACTAAGAACGTACTTTTTAGAATATTCCAAGGAAGTGCTATAAACCTTCTATTTATATACTTAGAACGTACTACTGCACATCTTTGTATTAAAAGAATATATTTTTAAGGATATTCTAAGAAAGTGCTATCAAGTGCTATATTGCTCAGAAGTATGTTTTCATCATCACCTAATCTCATCTTAGGTTCTACTGGTTCTACCAAATACCTATTATATTTACATATTTAATGGAAAATGAGAATGTAGTTAGCACCTACATTCTGCAATATTACTTAAAAAGTAAGTACATATTTATAAATTTTAGTTGTCTATATAAACTATTATATTATAATATTTATCTAAACTACGTAGATGAGTAACTAAAATTTATATACTTATATGTACTTACTTATATGTATTTATTAAATAATATTGAGTTACCAAAATAGATTATACCTATTTTGAAGCACCGCAAACAAAATTTGTTATTGAAATAAAGAGATTATGTATGTTGTTTAGTCCTAGTAGGAACTTTATTGTCATTCGTCTTCATCCTTAACACTGCCACACTGCATAGATATATAATATTTTCGATTTCATGTTTTACCGTTGTTTCCTGATCCATTCAGGTAAGAAATGGTCAGAATAAGACAAGACGGGGTTAGGGGGATATGTATTGTGGAAGTGGGCACCAGTGAGTGTTGCCAAACGGAGGGAAATTTCACTTTTTGCGGGAATTTTCAACATAAAAGGTGATAAAGGGAAAAGTAAAAGGGAATTTTTGTTCCAGTCCAAATTGTAAAATATTTAAAAAAATCAAAATATTTGAAAATAATTAAATATATCTTCTCAGATTTTGTAAACAGGAACGAATTTTTTTATAAAAGTGGGAATTTTTAAGGTTGACGGAAAAAGCTTACTCGATGGTTGGCAACACCAATGCCTTTGCGGTTGTGGGTTTTGGCATGCTTTGGTTCTGGAATTGCCCGTATCACAGCCTCCCGTATTGAATTGAATGTACCTAAATTCAAATTCCAACGATGTAAAAATACTCGTGATAAACTCGAAATGGTAAAGTTATTTCAATCATGAAAACGAATTTTTAATAATAAACGTTAATACAATTAATGTTTAAACTTTTTTACCATACAACAATTTTGAAATAAAATTCGTCCAATAATACTTACATGCATAAATTTTATTAATTATTCTAAAATATAACGAAGTTGATAATCTATAAGGCTAATATTATACTTCCTATACATTATACATACATATTATTTTTAAGATATTTTAAAAGTATCTACTTATAAGTATGTGTTAAGAATGTACTTATAAGTATGTGCTAAGAATATTCGATAAAGGTATATTCTAAGACTAAACTTTTACGAATATTCCGAATAACTACGTACACGAATGTACTCACTATATTCGGTACGAGAATATACTTTATAGTATATGCAAAAACATGAAATTTAGAATGTTTTTTAAGGTACATGCTATGCTTGTACTACGCATATACTAAAAAGAATATACTCCGACGAATGTTGATAGTATATGCTTAGAACATGATACGAACATCATTGTTATGTGGGCTTAGCAGTGAACCTGGGCACCAGGTGCTCTGGTGGTGAGACCCCAATAACTCCCGAGTAACAAAAGGTGGTCTAATAAATTTATTTCGACATGATTATGCACTTTTGGATGCACTTTAAAATGATACTATGCATTTCCTCCCATTTTTCTATAGGAGACTTTTTTCCTGACATCATCCTCAACACAAAGCGAAAAGTTGGGTGTTGTATTTAAAAATCGATTTATTTTGTGCCAAATCTTTTTTCAGCTTTTCTCGTCCTTTACTGGGGTACTACGTTTTCAGAAAATTTCGTGAAAAAATTTTTTTGTGGAAAATAAAAAAAAATCTCGGGTGTTTTCTATACATTCTGTTTTTACATAGCTTATTAATTTTTGTCTTCCTGTTGTTAAACTTCTATTGTCTATTGTATCACAAATGTTTCAATTTGCAATACATTTTTAGTTAAAAGGTAGTTGTTTTGTTACAGCTTGAAAACCAAATAAACCGAATTGTTACATCCCTGTTTAATAGCTTTTCAGAGAAATAATTGACTCCCAATCAAAAAACCATTAACTTGTAATGGTAGCACTATGAGAATATTTATATTTTCAACTGAATTTACAAAATTTGAAGCACGTAAAATGTTAATGAATAGTTTAATGAAAATATTTATGAATTGATCGGAAGTTTCTAGTTATTGTACAGAGTTAATTCCAAATATTTTGTGAAATTCATGAAAGGGAATATTGTGTATAACTTTCGTATTAAAAGTGTTACATTTATCAACTATGGTCTCAATATTCATGACTTTTAGTTGGTTTATATACAGGGTGATTGATTAGTGTGATAAAGCTCCGTAGATCCGCTACAGTAATAGATAGCAATAAAAGTTAATAACAAACATTGTAGCCAACTTTGAGCTTCACATTACAAAATTAGTTACAATGCTTCAGGGTGTTCGGTAACTTAGTGGCAGACCAAACATATGTTATTTTAAACGAAACACCCTGTATTTTATTTTATATTCGAAATCTTGTTAAATTCTTCTTCACAAAAATATACAGGTTTGTTATGTTATACAGGGTGTGATACAGGGTATTTACAAAGTAATAACCAATTTTATATGAAAATCGTAACAAGTTCACTCACAACTCACTGTATAAATAAAAATAAGCACAACAGCAATAGATTATTGATGCCATATTTTTTTATTTATTGTCACTTTTCAAAAATGAATGATATTACTAATTTTCTTTATATCGAATACAGGGTTAGTCAAAACGCAAGTACATTATTTTCTCAGTGATTTTAGATGGAACACCCTATATTTTACATCACTATCGAAAAGTATTATTACCGTACTTTAACTTTTATATAACATTGCCTATGTCAAAATTTATTAGTTTTAGAGATATTTTCATTTTTCAGAGCAAAGTATTAATTTATATTATTAATTATTATTATATAAGATATTATTAATTAGGTGTCTAAATTTTTCCAAATTTTAAGTAAGCCATGACTGAATTGTATAAAATTGACCATTTACGATTACTGATTATCAATATGGTAATCAATGTAACAATGTAGCAAATAAAGAAAGAAAACAAATTTATTAGTAATAAATTTTACAAAAGAAAAACAAAACACAAACACAAAATACATTTTGTAAAAACAATTAAAAATTACTTTTGTATGTACTTAAATGTAACAATGTAACAAATAAAGAACGAAAAATACTTTGTAAGTAATAAATTTTAGACAAAAAATAACAAACACAAGATAGAACATTTTTGAAAAAATTAAAAGCTACTTTTAAAAATATATTTTGAATACTTAATTATATAAGGTGTTCAAAATGACCTCCTAACACATTTATGCATGCCTAAAAACGGTCATTGAATGAGTTACTTACTCTACGAAGCATTTGTAAATTAACACTTCGAAATACACTTTCTATTCTATTTTTAATCTCATCCCTTGTTGTTGGAGGTATTTTATATACATCAGTCTTACCGTAACCCCAAAAAAATGAGTCCAGTTTATTAAATTCTGGTGATCTGGGCGGCCACGCTACTGGTCCATTGAAAAATAAAAATATCTCGAAATGCAATAAATTTAGACATACGGAATGTTATATAAAAATTAAAGTACGGTAATGGTACTTTCCAATAGGGATATAAAATACATGGTATTCCATTTAAAATTACTGAGAAAATAATGTACGTGCGTTTTGAGTCACCCTGTATTTGATATAAAGAAAATTGAAATGTCAATCATTTTTGAAAATTTTAACAATAAATAAAAAATATAGTATCAATAAACCATTGCTGTTGTGCTTACTTTTATTTATACAGGGAGTTGAATTTGTTACGATTTTCATATAAAACTGGTAATAACTTTGTAAATACCCTGTATAACATAACAAACCTTTATATTTTTGCGATGGAGAAGTTAACAGGATTTCGAATATAAAATAAAATATAGGGTATTCCATTTAAAAAAAAAACATAAGTTTGGTCTGTCACTATGTTATCGAACACCCTGTAACATTCTAACTAATTTTGTAATGTGAACCTTAAAGTTGGCTACAATTTTTGTTATCAACCTCTATTACTATAGCGGATCTACGGAGCTTTATCACACTAATCAATCACCCTGTATAGTACAGTTAATCTGTTTCTATTTAATAACTACGAAGTAGAAAGATGTCAAAACAATTATCCACATTATAAAACTCATCAAATAGTCAAGAATAAGTCAGTAAGTGCTGCAAAAACTTGTTCACAAGTTGATAAACCAGATGAAATGTGTAGAAATAATATTCAAGAAGTTGTAAATTAGGTACATATTACGAACAAAAATACCACAATTAACCCCCTATTTAAAAAACGAACCATAATGTGTTTGGAACATAAAGAGGTACGTTTTCACCAAATTTTGGGAACATTTTTTTTGAGGACGATATAAAAAATCAAGATTTCGGTTATTTGAATTTTTCGCATAAAATTTGAGGTTATAAAACATAGGCCTTATTTTTGTTGGAATCGTCATAAACCGTTTCTTACCCTTAAAACCCCAGCCTTCCACTTTCCGACCTCAGATCGCTCGTATATTACTTCTTTATTATTCTATTTTAGTCTTGTTCTATTTTAATTATAATTTTTTATGACGAATGAAGAATGGCGCAGAGGGAATCAAACACTCTGTGCTCTCTGAAGAGACTCTAACCAGAGTCGAAACTAGTTAGAGCACTTTTGGCGCCCTCTGAACTAACTAAAATAAGACAGCTCTTGTTTCGATTCACAACGAAATGATTATTTATTATAATTATTTATCTTAACCTTATGATTTTTTGTGGAAAACAAAACGGTTTTGAAATTAAGTCTCTGTTTAAAATATATTATAAAAGTTTGAAAAGACATTTTATTTTTGAAAATAGAGCTATATATACATAAGTATCTACAGTAAGTGTAATTTGTTAGTGTACTAATATTTCTACTTGTGGTATTCTGCAGCATTTGGTAAATACAGGGTGGACACGCATTATTAACAACATATCGCATATTTTGTCTATGAAATACGTAAAACACAGTCATTAATAATATAAATAAAAACAAGATATTTTTTTTGGATAACGCTATGAAATTATCTTTTCTGACCTTTCATCTTCAACTACCGCAGACACCTTTCATGGATACCGTATGAATACCGTAGCTTCACACGGAAAACAGAAGAAAAAAATTTCATACTATAAAAAATTCTATACATATAAGGCCAAATACTATAGACTATAATAGTACAACTCTTGACATTTCCCATTAATTTTCTGGCAGCAAACAAAATAGAGCCATCTAGTGGTATGAGTTGATAACCACAAACCATGTATTTAAAAGAAAGATATTTTTATACGATTAAATTAAAATACAAATTTAGTTGTGAGCTATTTTCTTTAATTTTATGTTGTTACTTTTTAATTTACATAATTTTTCCTTTTTACAAATTCGTTTTAGAAAAAAGTTAAAAAAAATTAGGAAAAAATTGGTTTTCCAGAAAAACGTAGAAATTAAATAAGCGACTAAGACACCACCCACCCGCATGCATTCAGAACCAATCACAAGGAGCGCTGCAAGGTAATTAAGCGCAGTATTCAGCAGATTGGAAATTGGTTCTCAAATATCAGGAAGCAGCAAAACTAATCTGACTTGACAATAACGAGTGTGACCTATGCCGAAATGTCAAAACAACTGAGTGGTCGTTTGCCAAAAGCTGATAGGTCCATTTTCGATATTTTTTAGGAGAGCAAATTCAAATGTCCACGATGTCCATAAAATCATAGTTTTAGAAATGTCATATTTGGTTTTGAGGTTAATGTTTATACAGCTATTTATATGAGTTCAAATATTAGCTAAAACTGTAATGTTATGGCAGTCGTGAAACTGTGAATTTGCTCTCCTGAATAGTACCAAAAGCGGACATATCTGCTTTTACTCTGGGCTAATTAGCAAAATACAAGGGAAAGTCATTTACCAGCAATTTTATTGCTGGAATTGAATCTTATGATTCTATATATTAATAATATAGCTATGCAAAGTCCGCAGATAGTGTGCTACTTTTTTTATAAACAAAATGGCGCCCGAAAATAATGTTTTTTTCAATTTTTGCTCTATAACTCCAAAGATTTTAACTTTACACCAAAAACAACCAAATAAAAATTCACCGTAATTAAATTTGCATAGAGGCGTGTTTTCCCGATTTATTTTGATGAAAATTTTTCTCGGAAAATGGGGGTTTTTCAACAAAATCTTTAATATTCAACTAAAATTTTAGATAAGTAATTGTTTATCAATAATTAAATAACTTGGCAATATAAAAGCTCTTTTCGTATAGATTATAATTCCAAAAGCCGATGGAGATTGAACAAAGTTTGACAATTGGATTGTTAATTAAAAAGATACGGTCGCTATAATAACCATAATAATCATGATACATAAAAATAGCTATGATTTTTGTATAAAAAGACACTGTACCTATCTAATGTATTTTACAGAATTGAAATTGGACTGTCTAAGCTGCCTCAGGAATATTTCAAAATTATAAACAATTTTTTTGGCTTATAAACAAATAGAATATCTCGGGAAATATTAAATTAAATTAAATCATGAAATCGGTATTGGAAAAAAGCGGCAGAATGCTTCTTTTAAATAAAGAACGTTTAATTGTGATGGGTGGTTCCTGAGATACAACCGGTCAAGTTGACCGGCATTTACGACAAAGATGTAAACAATAGGATAATAATTTTTGAACCATTACCTTTTTATTTCCGTCCTCTTTCTCCACACCAATTTTCATATTTTTGAAATACTCATAACATATATTATTATAATAAAAACTATCGATATTACGAGTGAAAATTGCCAAAAATAGCAAAATTCCAATCAACAATTAGGTTGGAGAATATGTAATCTCAAAGTTCAAAATCGTTATACGTTAAAAAAAATGCATTTTCTCGGCTTTCCATGGAGCAATTTTCTTTATTCTTTTTATTTCCAAGTAACTCGAGTAGAGCTATCAAATTAACGCAATATTAAATGTCAAAATTGCTTTTGTTTTGTTATAATAGATTAATTTATTTAGAAAAAAAAAAGAAAACTACATATTTTTTCCAGTTGTAGACTTTTTTTAGATAAACTTTTTACAACTGTACCTTTTAACGTTAAAAACACAAATATTCTCATTTGAAAGCTGTATAGTTATTTAAACAATCTTTATTTAAACAAATTAAAAATTCTTGTTATAATAAATAAATTAATTTCGTATAACAAAACAAAAGCAACTTTGACATTTAATAATACATTTGTTAGATGGCTCTGCTCGAGTTACTTGGGAACAAAAAAAATAATGAGGAAGATTGCTCCATAGGAAGCCGAGAAAATGCATTTTTTTAACGTATACCGATTTTTAACTTTGAGATTACATTTTCTCCAACCTAATTTTTGATTGGAATTTTGCTATTTTTGGCAAATTTCACTCGTAACATCGATAGTTTTTATTATAATAATATATATTATGAGCATTTTAAAGATATGAAAATTGGTGTGGAGAAAGAACACCGAAATAAAAAGATGAAGGTTTAAAAATTATGATCCTATTCTTAATATCTTTGTCGTAAATACCGGTCAAATTTGACCGGTTGTATCTCAGTAAAAACTCATCAAAATTAAACGTTTTTTATTTTAAAAGAAGCATTCTCCCGCTTTTCTTCGAACATCGTTTTCATAATTTAATTTAATTTAATATTTCCCGAGATATTCTGTTTTGTTTATAAGCCAAAAAATTGTTTATAATTTTAAATATTCCTGAGGTCGCTTAAATAGACCAATTTCAATTCTGTAAAGTACATTAGATAGTTACAGTGTATTTTTATACAAAAATCATAGCTATTCTTATGTATCATGATTATTGTGGTCATTATAGCGACTGTAAATTTTTAATTGACAATTTAATTGTTGCTAAACTGTTCATTCAATTTCCATCGGCTTCTGGAATTATATTCTATACAGAAAGAGCTTTTAAGTTACCAAGTTATTTAATTATTGATAAACAATTACTTATCTAAAATATTAGTTGAAAATTAAAGATTTTGTTGGAAAAACGCGGGGAAAATTTTCGTCGAAGTAAATCGGAAAAAACATGTCTTTATGCAGAATTTAATTGCGGTGAATTTTTAATTGGATGTTTTTGGGGTAAAGTTAAAATCTTTGAGTTTTAGAGCAAAAATTGAAAAAAAAAACACGATTTTCGGGCGCCATTTTGTTTATAAAAAAGTAGCACACTATCTGCGGACTTTGCATACCTATATTATTAATATATGTATACAATCATAAGATTCGATTCCAGTAATAAAATTGCTGGTAAATAACTTTTCCCAAAAATGGCCTATTCTCCGATAATCTCATCATCGCGTAGCGCTACAACCCTGGGTGGGTCCTGGCTGACTGTAAAACTTTCTTCCAATTTGTTCGGTCTTCCATCAACCTAGGGTCAAATGGGATGTTCATTTTTTGGAAATCTGCTTGGATGTTATCTCTCCATCGCATTCTGGGACGTCTCCGATAATCTGCCCAGACTATTTTGGCAAACGACCACTGAATTGTTTTTATAAAAACCAAAACTACTCAATACAACTACTCAATGCACGAATCAAACCCGGAAAACCATAGAAATCATATTCCTAATATACAAACGCTACTATTAATAATTAATTATTCAGTTCAGAAATCCACTATACAAACATCGGAACGAAAAACGAAGAAACAAAGAAGAATAATAATTAATGACTATCCGCTAGCACCGACTGCGTCTGCCTGGACAACTAATCAAATTCATTAATTTTTCATGGAGCTTAATCAAAAGTTTTAAAATTAATTTTCCAAAGCCAACTTTTCTCTTTGATCCGTTTCTAATTCTAGTCGAATTTTAGTAAATAACGAGACAGACAATTGTGCACAACTTTTGTGGCTGAACTTCAACTATCTATATAGAGGTGCTGTTGAGGCGATCACCTTTAATAATAGAGTTTTGTTAGAGTGCACTTGATGATAAGTAAAGTTTTAATGAATGTGGTTGAATCTCTGAGATCTCGACAAAGTAGGTGGGTAAAGGTAATTGTGTTTCACAAAAAGAATTAATTGGAACTCAATATATAGTTGAAAACTCTCAATATTCTTAAAAAGCGTGTTCACGCTAAGATTTTAATAGTATTGAAGTGGGGGGTATAGTGGGGAGCAGAGCATTATAGCGCAGCATTATAGTGCCAAACTTGTATTCAAGTGACGCGTGACGCACTTTAATTGATGTTTACTCGTCACATGACTTTCGCTAACGCTACATTACAGTCTTGGTGCCAGTTGCAGCGTACACCACAAAAATAATAATGGAACGTGATTTCACTACCGGTGATTCAATCACCGTGATTTATAAATCACCGATAACCCGTTCCTAGCTATCTTCGATAACCGTGATCAGTGACCAGATATATAAAATATCAATTTCGCGGTTACTGTCTCACAAAATGTGTTTTTATAATAAATATTACCATATTCCGGGTGAACGTGATTTGGGAAACGGTGACTAACTTCTCGGATCTAGGGATTTACCAACGGTGAATAACCGAAAAAAATAAAATAAACACAGGTTTAACAAAAATGACAGCTGAGGTATTTTCAAACGTCAACGTGATATCGGTTACCGAAATACCATAGGCTACCTCCGGAGTCTATGGAACTTAACCGAGTCAAATGCTTATGATAGTGTCCCAGTCAACAATGAGTGGAAAGCAATGGAAAATCACGAAGTAGATAAGATAAGACGTCCATAAATACCATAAAATCACTTTATGAAGACAATGAATGTAGAATAAAAGTCCGATAAACCTACTCAGAACCCTTTATAGTCAATAAACGGCTTCTACAAGGAGGCTACCTATCACCAAACTTATTTAAAATTTATATTGATGAAACACTAACAAACTGGAATTAAAATTATGGACATATAGGAGTAAAAATTGATGATACCTATATTCATAGTCTGTTGTTTGCCGATGATAAAATAATTTTAGCAGAAGAGAAAGATAATCAAAGATTGTCTACACTCTACATGATAAAAAAGCAGAAAGAAGAATTTGAAAGCAGTGTTTAATACATAATCAATAATTGTGTTACGCTGACATCGTACTGTTATTACATTTTTATTTTTCACTCTCTCTGTTGTTCACTCACCAGCAGATAACAAATGATATAAAATTCAAAATTTTTAAAATAAGCGTGTGTTAATCTTTATAGTATCCACATTTATAAAATTGTTTTTCAAAACTGTGAAGTAGAACGGTTTTTCAATGTTTTAACAAAACTTTCACTAACAAGTAAAAAAAAAGACTCAATTTTTTACCTTCACAAATACCCATTAGTTGCCAGGTAAAAAATGTTAAAAAGCGCTCAATTTTTGTTGTTTTATGAAGTTTGAACAACGGTACAAAAAGTTTACACGAAAACATTTGCAAACACGTAGTACAGGAAATGCTTGAGTATCCGTTAAAAACAAAATAGCGTTTGAGGATTATGTTTTGCAAAATTACGGTGTATATATAGATACATGTAGACAAGACGAAAACGGCGGGTTCGTTGGGAAAATATTACCATGATATTTTTTTGCATAATCACATTCGTGAGACACCCCAGAATAAGGTTCAAGAAGTCGCCCACGCGAAAAGTGGTCAAAATTTGTTGAACAATTTTTTTTAATCAAATTGCAAAAACAATATTTTTGTCCCGGGCAAAATTTTTTTAGGTTTTTTGGATCATTCTGGACAAAAAAGGTCTCCTATAATTTTTATTTAGAGTTTTTATGAAAGTCAGAAAGTGACTAAATCAAAGTTTAGGGCTCCCGCTACATGATCCTGAAGAAATCTGTGTCATTAATTTATTACTTAGCTGTTATTTTTAATTAATAACAATCAGCGGTTGAATCGTATTGACGCGGCTGTAAATGTGAGTGCGAGTAAAATGCACAAGTGGACTGCCGGAATGGCATCTCTCTCGCACTCAGCATTTACGGCCGCCTAACACGTGCATGGCGCTCATTATTATTAGTTAAAAATAAGAGCTTAGTTATAAAATAATGACAAAAATTTCTTCAGGATCTTGTAGGGGTGGCTTTAAACTTGTATTTAGTCACTTTCTGACTTTCTGTTTTTCAAATTTCAAATTGCTTATAACTCGAAAATTATCAACTTTAGAGAAAAAATATAACAGACCTTTTTTGTCCAGAATGGTCCAAAAAATCTAAAAAAAAAATTGTGCGGGCCAAAAATATTGATTTTGGCAATTTGATTAAAAAAAATTGTTAAAAAAAATTTGGACCGCTTTTCGCGTGGGCGACTCCTTGAACCTTATTCTGGGGTGTCTCACGAATGTGATTATGCAAAAAAATCTCATAGCAATATTTTTCCCAACGAACCCGCTATTTTCGCCTTGTCTAATGAATAATGGTGTTAATAAATAATACGAACCAAAATTTCAAAGCCGTGTTTCCAATTGATGTTTTTCTGTTATAAAATTTTATTATTTAATTTTTTTTTCCATGAAGAGAGGTATTAAATTTTTCTATTTAGTTTCGGCCCTCTAGTATGAAACAAGAAATACACCAAGATACCTTTATGCAGTAGTCTAGTCGCCAAATAGAGGTCACCGTGTCCTTTTCAATGCTGATGGAGAAAGTCAACGGTTTCTTATGGATTTTTGGCTGCTGATTACGAATTTCGAGGGTGAATTTCGATCCGAGCCGTCAAAAAATTGTTATAAATAATTTAATTGTTTATAAGGCTCTGGCTCATAAACTAAAAGAGATAAAAAAATATTTCTAATAAAATTTGTTCCTTAATAAAAAAAAACGAAGAAAAAAAACGTATACTAAACTTAAATCCAACAATTAGAACTCAACATATTGTGAAATTATTGCACAATACAAATTGCAAAATAAATATTTTTCGAAGCTTTATCGATCGTAACTCGGCTTCTACGAATGCAAATGAGACTTAGAAGACCTCATTTTAAAGCTTAATTATTAGGCTTCCAAACAAAGTTTGTTAAATTATTTACCTTCATTTGTTTTAAAGTTATACCCGTTTGAAGTTATAACTTTCTTAAAAAAATATACATTAATTTGTTTATAAGGGTTTCTAGCAAACTTGAGCTCTAACATTTATACTTTAATTAACAATAATGATAGAAGAACTCAAAAGGAACGATTTGAGCTTATGAAAATGTTCGTAAGTTTATTTTTGGCTAAGATATCGATATTTTGGATACGAATTTCGTCACTTATTTGACTGTGAGCCGATCTTGCGCCTCATACCGCGCCATTAAAATATCAATATCTTAAAAATACACTTACGAACATTTTCATATGCTCAAATTGTTGCTTTTGAGTTCTTCTATCATTATTGTTAATTAAAGTATTATTGGTTATAGCTCAAATTTGTTTGAAACCCTTATAAACAAATTAATGTATAATTTTTTAAATAAAATTATAACTTCAAACGGGTATAACTTTGAATAAAATAAAAATAGAGTGATTTAACAAACTCTGTTTGGAAGCCTATTAATTAGGCTTTAAAATGAGATCCTCTAAGGGTCATTTTGATTCGTAGAAGCCGAGTTACAATCGATAAAGCTAAACGAATTTCGTCACTTACTTGACTGTTGGCCGATCTTGAGCCTTATAGCTCGCCATTAAAATATCGATATCTTGGCCAAAAATACACTTACAAATATTTTCATAAGCTCAAATTGTTCCTTTTGAGTTCTTCTATCATTATTGTTAATTAAAGTATAATTGTTTATAGCTCAAATTTGTTTGAAACCCTTATAAACAAATACATGTACAATTTGTTTTAAGAAAATTATAACTTCAAACGCGTATAACTTTAAAAGAAGTAAAGATAAAGTAATTTATCAAACTTTGCTTGGAAGCCTATTAATTAAGTTTTAAAATGAGATCTTCTAAGGCTCATTTGAATTCGTACAAGCCAAGTTACGATTGATAAAGCTTCGAAAAATACTTATTTTGCAATTTATATTGTGCACTTATTTTAAAATATCTTGAGTTCTAATTGTTGGATTTAAGTTTAGTAAACGTTTTTTTCTTCGTTTTTTATTGAAGAACAAATTTTATTTGAAACATTTTTTTATCTCTTTTAGTTTATGAGTCAGACCCTTATAAACAATTAAATTGTTTGTAACAATTTTTTGAGCTCTCGGATCGAAATTCACTCTTGAAATTCGTAATCAGCAGCCAAAAATCCATAAGAAACCGTTGAGTTTGTCCATCCGAATTGAAAAGGACACGGTGACCCCTCTGGCGCCTAGACTACAGTGTACTGAACGAAATTTGTAGCTCATCTAGCCACAACGACCAAAAACCTGTATTTTTATCTCGCGACAAGCCGTAATTTACATCCCCGTCTGGCCATGCTTTTTACAGCGCTTACTGCCGCTTAATTTTACAGCGCTTACTGCTCTTACTGCGCCGTAAATTATGTGTGGCCTTAGGATTAGGACCTGTACACATGAGGGAGGCATTAAGCGCTGTCATGTGTACGGGGGCTAAGCAGTTGCTACATAACCTCTTCTTCCACTCAAATCCTATCATTATCTTTGTATAACTATTTACATATATGTTTTGTAAACTCATTTTAATGCGATTCAATAACAAAGTACGCAGTTGTCGGTCCACCCTGTATTTAATAAACCTTTGTCGTTTATGTAGAACACGTTTCGGGGATTAATAAATGACGGCTCGGCCCGGCAGGATCACAGAAAGGTCCGTAAAGTTGGCTTGTCCACTTTTATATAACAATAAAATTTTCATGCCATAATTTAGTGCTCATTTAGTGCTAATTTTGTACCGCAGTCCCGAATTTTGTGCTCTTTATTTGTTTAAAAAAGCAGGTGGACAAGCCAGCTTAACGTTAAGCTGGCTTGTCCACTCTTAGTACACAATGAAAAAATAAAATTATTCAGATTCTAAATAGGCTATAATTTAGTGCTCATTTAGTGCTAATTTTGTACCATAAACATTATAATGAAATATTTGTTTAAACAATTTGTTATAAAAAAAATTTTAAAAAATTAAAAAATAGAAAATTTTTTTATGCTAGAATTTAGTGCTCATTTAGTGCTAACAAAATATCCATATCCTGAATTTTGTGCTCTTTATTTATTTAAAAAAGCAGGTGGACAAGCCAGCTTAACGTTAAGCTGGCTTGTCCACTCTTAGTACACAATGAAAAAATAAAATTATTCATATTCTAAATAGGCTATAATTTAGTGCTCATTTAGTGCTAATTTTGTACCATAAACATTATAATAAAATATTTGTTTAAACAATTTGTTATAAACAAAACTTTTAAAAATTAAAATATCGAAAATTTTTTTATGCAATAATTTAGTGCTCATTTGGTGCTAATTTTGTACCATAAAGATTATTATAAAACATTAAAATTTTAAACAGTAATAAAAACGAAAATTTTTAGTGATCCAATTTAGCGCAAATTGTGTGCAAATAACTAAATAAGACATCATGAGATCAAATTTGGTGCTCTTTATTAATGTAGGAAAGAATTACAGTCTAAATAGTCCAGAAAGCCACTGCGCATCCGCTAGGAAAAATATTCTAATTCGGATTTTTTGCACAATCTTACCCAAAAAGGACTCCTTTTAACAAATTTCCATGTTGCCAGGACCAAAAGGTGGTCAAAAATTTTTTAAACGTTTTTTTTTTTGTTTTTTTCCTAAAATTATTTTTATTGCATGGAAAAAAGTTTTTTTAGGTTTTTTGGATCATTCCAAACAGAAAAGGCCTTTAGTGACTTTTTTCTAAAAATGATAGTTTTTGACATATAAGCGATTAAAAATTGAAAAATTGCGAAATCGGCCATTTTTAACCCTCGAAGACTATGTAAAAAATTGAAAATTTGAATGTTGCCAAGGTAGGTAGATATTCTTTAAACATCGATTGATGAAATCCCGAAGAGTTTTTTGCAATACAATATTCAAAACTTCTTTGTTTTTTAATTGCGAATCAAGCGTGCGCGACACTATTTTCCACCGACAGTATGGTGCAAATGAAAGGAATAAATTCGTTATTTCGAAAATCGGCGACTTTAAGGAAAAATTCCGAAAAAGGACGATTTTTATTTTTAAGTTATGATATTGTGGCATATATGGTATACTAGTGACGTCATCCGTCTGGGCGTGATGACGTAATCGATGATTTTTTTAAATGAGAATAGGGGTCGTGTGGTAGCTCGTTTGAAAGGTTCTTCAATTCTCAATCAAGTAATGTAAACATTTACATAATTTTTTATACAGGGTGTCCTTCTACTTCTTTTTTTGTCAAATAATTTAATTTAATGAAAATTTTTTGGACACTCTGTATAAATAATTATGTAAATGTTTATATTACTGAATAGAGAATTGAAGAACCTTTCAAATGAGCTAGCACACGACCCCTATTCTCATTTAAAAAAATCATCGATTACGTCATCACGTCCAGATGGATGACGTCACTAGTATACCGTATATGCCACAATATCATAACTTAAAAATAAAAATCGACCTGTTTCGGGATTTTTCCTTAAAGTCGCCGGTTTACGAAATAACGAATTTATTCCTTTCATTTGCACCATACTGTCGGTGGAAAATAGTGTCGTGCACGCTTGATTAGCAATTAAAAAACAAAGAAGTTTTAAATATTGTATTGCAAAAAACTCTTCGGGATTTCATCAATCCATGTTTAGAGAATATCTACCTACCTTGGCAACATTCAAACTTTCAGCTTTTCACATAGTTTTTGAGGGTTAAAAATGGCCGATTTCGTAATTTTTCAATTTTTAATCGCTTATATGTCAAAAACTATCATTTTTAGAGGAAAGTCACTTAGGACCTTTTCTCTTTGGAATGATCCAAAAAACCTAAAAACTTTTTTCCGTGCAAAAAAAATAATTTTAGGAAAAAAACAAAAAAAAAACGTTTAAAAAATTTTTGACCACTATTTGGTCCTGGCAACATGCAAATTTGTTAAGAGGAGTCCTTTTTGAGTAAGATTGTGCAAATAATCCGAATTAGAATATTTTTCCTAGCGGATGCGCAGTGGCTTTCTGGACTAAAATATAAAGGCATGGTGATACAGTTTTAATTGATTTTATTTATACGTTTTTTCAACTTTAATGTATATTAGAAATTCTATGTTGACTTTTTTGTCCACATCTTTGGTTAGAGTTCTTTGTGTTCCTGCATTGAGATCATTAAACTCGGTCCACAGATTATTTCTGCGACAGATTGTTGTGTAGTGTCCCATGGACAGTTTTCCTAATCCATTAGTCGACGTAAGGTCATTGTTAATGTAACGGATTACTCCTACCAGTAAATAATAATCAGAGGTCCCAAGTACATCGGGAAATTTTATCGGGATGTTATCCAGATGAGTTAAGGTCCTGATGTCCGTTAATTGAATTAAGATAATTGGACCTGTAAAGAAATTATTTTAAGTATATGGATTTTCTTTAATTTATGTGTACACGTGAAAAATAATATACTTTTGTTGATTTTAATCATTTAAAACGTACCACTTGAATCATATTGCACTTCTGATTGTCCTCAGCATCCTCTTCTGCTACAATCTCTGTCAGCTGTTAATGCTTCTTGCATTTCCACTTCGCTTAAAGCTTCCTTAAAGAGTAAGTTATCCAAAAAATAATAATTCGTTTCTCGGGTTCTTTGAGGGCAACCATTATTACAGTTTATGACTATTCTGTTAATTGGTAATTTTTCAATTAATTTTAACATCATGTCAAAAGCATTTGTGTTGCAGTCTACGTGTATTACTTTTTGAAGTTCATTATTTGTTTTGTTTAGTGTCTTCTGTATAGCACTTTCATGAAACTCCAGTAAAATTCTGCCTCGTTTTACATAAGATTGTGCAACTCCCATCTTTTTTATATATAGTGCAAGTGCAATAAATGGACAATCCTTTTGTAATGTTTTAATGCATTTTCGACTTCAGAAGGGTCTATTGCTCCAACAATAAACGATTGTACAATTGAATATATTGCACACGTGTTATAAAATGAATACAATTGTTTTTTAATTTTCACAACCTAGAATAAAAGAAACCGGTATAAAATTTTAAATATTTTAATTATTTTGTTTATCGTAATAAATTCATAATTTGATTGAACTGAGTTCATTTAAATTAAGTAATTATTCACTATTAACTATTTTGCAACACAAAGTAATATTTAATATAAACTGATTAATTTTACCTTTAAATTTAAAGCATTTCCATTCTTCAGAATAGGCACTTTCTGCAAATTATCTTGAAACAGTGAATCAAAAGTAGTTTGGTTTTGATCCAAGTATTTTGATAACTTTGCAGATTTTGTTCCCGATTTTTAGTTGTATTTTTTGATGCCTTAGTGACTTGACCACGCCAATTTTCTTCTTTTCCTAAGTCGATTATTTGTTGTACGTTGTTTACAGCATTGCAGTTGTTGCACAACATTTCACTACTCCCTTTTTTGTTGTTGTGCACAACTGGATGAACACAATTGGCATATTATTTCTTTGGTATTAATTATTCTTACGTTCTCTTCTTGAATGGTATCTTTAAACATGAGAGAAAATAAAAATAGTTGTAAAATATATAACAAGGTGTAATGAATAAGAAATACCTACTTCAGTTAGAAGCTTTTACATACCTTTTACAAATTCTTTATCTTCCTTAATTGAGATTGACTTTGGTTCAGTAGCAATTATTAAATTTCTTTCTGCATCAATATCTTTCTCCGATTCATTTTCAGATCCTTTAGTAATTTCAACGTTATCTTCTTTGTTTTCCGTTGCATCAGTTTTCGCTTGAATTATATTAGAGCGACCAACCAGGTACTCTAAAATCGCATTAACTGCTGCATCTGCTCCCAATTTTTTTTTTCAAATAAATCTTTTTTTATATTTTTTATTTCGCTTTCTACTGCAGAACTGGAAGCCGGAATTTTACCTAATCCAAATTTTTGTACCCAAATACAAGACCATAACGGGAAGCTTTTAATGTCTTTCTTTAAACGTGCGCAAAATTCTGGCAAATTAAATGGATTGTCATGTATTCCTATTTCTTTTGTTTTCACCATTTCGACTTCTTTTTCAACATTTTCAAACCAATCTGACCAACAATTTATTGGTTTATCTGTTAAGTTTTCACTTTCTTCGTTTGTGTCGTCGAAAATAGATTCATTAGTTGGCCTCATTGATTCCCATTTTTCTGTTACTTCTTCGTCGAAAAGAGCCTCTTCTAAACCATGTGGCTGAACTATATTTTTTAAAAATTGTTTTTGCGTTTCACAACTACTGTCTTCATTTGTATTAATGAGTAATCCATCTTTTTCGCAAGAAGCCACTATTAAAATTGCTTTTAGAATAGTGGTTGCTCTTTCTATAGTTTGACATAATATTAATTGTCCTATAGCAGCTTTATAAAATACTTTAACTTTCTTAGATTTTGTCAAGTCACTCAAAAAATTAACGTACAATTTAATGAAATGAGCAACATCCATTCTAATAAAACATTGAGGGAGGTCAGAAGCATTAACATATTCTTCGATGGTGCGGTACTGAGTGAATGCTTTAATGCTGGCGATTATGAGCGCTTTTCCTCCATCACACGTGAATTCTTTAGGTTGAGGGGCACCTAAACGAGTCCACTCGTTAAGGAAGTACATAACTGCATTAGTATTATGTACTGAGCTCAGCATTTGTGCTACACTAAATTGTCCTGCATCGTTGTTAAGGCCGGCCATTGGTAATGTTATAAGTATAGGCGATCCCATCACCTTTATAAAGTACACCACTCATAACCTAGAGCATATATGTATACCGAAAAATGCTTAACCTACTAACAATATATGTCGCTAATTACAGCCATATTTTTGCTATCCTACCTGTTGTGTATTGTTTATAAAAAAATGTGAAAGTTTTGCTTTTTTCTCAATAAATATAAGAGCGTTTATATTTAAATTACTCAAGTATTTAAATGAATTTCATGATAAAATTTCGTCTAGCACTACAATATATGTAATGGAAGGATATAACGTTAAAAAAATGTGAATTAATAAAGTACTTTTTGCGTGGTGTACTTTTAAAATAAATTTCTGCAATTAATAGAAATTGGCACGTAAAACGTAAATATTGGACATATAATACGAATAAAGTATAGGAATCTGTAAGAATCTAAGCTCTGTTAATGTAGCCATTATGTATAAGATGGCGCTACGAAAAATATTATATACATATGCAAAATTCAGGAGCGTAATGGCCCGTTTGAAACTTTCCTTTGGAAATTTCGGTACTGTACAGAGTACTAACGTTTTGAGGGATGCGGGTGGTTCATTATTAGCAGGGCGTACTTGGAATAATATATTGTTTTCACCCAATTTTGAAAAAATGTGAAAACTTTGAATTATCCACGTCCGTCTGTCCGTCCGTCTGTATGTAATCACAACTCCTCCGTCAATATACCAGCTATAATGACAAATGAGGTGTCAAATGAAAGCTTATGATCCAAGGATGGTACTAAAGGTGAGATATTTGCCCTAGGCTGTCTGTCCGACCGCGAATATAACTCCTCCGTCATTATACCAGGTAGAATGACAAATGAGCTGTCAAATGAAAGCTTATAATCCAAGGATGGTACTAAAGGTGAGATATTTAACCTAGGCTGTCTGTCCGTCGGTCTGTCCGACCGCGAATATAACTCCTCCGTCATTATACCAGGTAGAATGACAAATGAGGTGTCAAATGAAAGCTTATAATCCAAGGATGGTACTAAAGGTGAGAAATTTGACCTAGGCTGTCTGTCCGTCTGTCCATCCGACCGCGAATATAACTCATCTGTCATTGAAAAATGAGGCGTCAAATGAAAGCTTATAATCCAAGGATGGTACTAAAGGTGATAACTTTGATCTAGGCTGTTTGTCCGTCGGTCTGTCCGACCGCGAATATAACTCCTCCGTCATTATACCAGGTGGAATGACAAATGAGGTGTCAAATGAAAGCTTATAATCCAAGGATGGTACTAAAGGTGAGAAATTTGACCTAGGCTGTCTGTCCGTCTGTCCATCCGACCGCGAATGTAACTAATCTGTCATTGACAAATGAGGCGTCAAATGAAAGCTTATAATCCAAGAATGGTACTAAAGGTGATAACTTTGATCTAGGCTGTCTGTCCGTCGGTCTGTCCGACCGCGAATATAACTTTTCCGTCATTATACCAGGTAGAATGACAAATGAGGTGTCAAATGAAAGCTTATAATCCAAGGATGGTACTAAAGCTCAGATATTTGACCTAGGCTGTCTATACGTCGGTCGGTCCGTCCAACCGCGAATATAACTCCTTTGTCATTATACCAAGTAGAATGACAAATGAAGTGTCAAATGAAAGCATGTAATCCAAGTATGGTACTAAAGGTGATAACTTTGATCTAGGCTGTCTGTCCGTCCCGTCCGACCGCGAATGTAACTCCTCCGTCATTATACCAGGTAGAATGACAAATGAGGTGTCAAATGAAAGCTTATAATTCAAGGATGGTACTAAATGGGAGAAATTTGACCTAGGCTGTCTGTCCGTCTGATTGCCAATATAGCTCCTCCGTCATTATACCAGGTAGAATGACAAATGAGGTGTCAAATGAAAGCTTATAATGCAAGGATGGTACTAAATGTGAGAAATTTGACCTAGGCTGGCTGTCCGTCTGTCCGTCCGACTGCGAATATAACTTCTCCGTCATTATACTAGGTAGAATGATAAATGAGGTGTCGAATGGAAGCTTATAATCCAAGGATGGTACTAAATGTGCCAAATTTGACCTAGGACTTCCGGTTTTAGAAATGCGACCAGAAGTACTGTTTTAAAGTCACCGGAATAGTACACGTGATATATTATTCGACGCTACTTCGCAAGAAGAAATGTTGACATGTTCTTCGTGTTAGACTTATTAAAATGCTCAGTTGGTGATAATACCAGTCTGATTTTGGCTTTCTGATTTTTGCAGTGTTTAATGAAATGATAACAAATCAATTTTAAGTTCTGTCCGACAAAATACATGGAATGTTTTCGTAATCTGACCTTCCAAATTTTTAACCTGTTCCACAATTAAAGCTTCGCCTATTTCAGTGTTCCCGTACATCAAAGTTTGTCCGACTAGACACAGTTAAGTTACAAATTTTCAGCTTGCTATTAATCAACTTTTTTTTTGTACGCGAGATCCAGGCCTATAATTCAAATTTAATTTATAAATAAGTGATTTTTACTCAGGTCAGCCATTATGATGAAACATTTTATTTTAGGGAATAGTGGGAATCGGTAATAGGAAATGAAGATCATATTTATTAAAAGTTCATTTCATCTGACATTGAAATAGATATGACAAACGTGATTCTCTGAGTTGGGCTAAATTTTTAAATTCACAGTCAAAGAAAGCCGCGGAACCATTAGTTTTGAATTATGTAATTTTTTACACTCCTCTTGACACTTGCGTTGAGGAGAGTGTCGTAATCGGGAATTGACTCATCACTTTTAAGTTAATGTTATGGTATGTTATGATCAGGTATTAAATTGCCATCACAAATTTCCGAGGATTTTTCTTTCTTTGCAAAGTATTTTAAACAATACAGGGAAGTATTAAATGAATTTTAATACAAACGTATTAAAAATACCAATGAAAATAATTTTTTGAAGTTATACTTCTTTAGGCGCGATTTCATTGAGGGTGAAATTTTATTAATCTGCACGCATGCGCACAAAGACAGTATGGAGTTCGTTACTAAATGTTTTAATTTATGTATGTATCAGTCCAGAAAAGTGTGGAAAGAATATATTAGTGTTTTTAAATATATTTTTCTACAAACGTGTTAAAAATGCTACTTTAGCATTGCCAAAAAAAGTGAATTGTCAAATTGTGAAACGTCAAAATATTTATATTTCATTTATTAACCTTAATATTAATAATAAAACTTGCGCAATTTGAAAAAGGTGGTTTAAAAGTTTTTTTAAAATTTAATTTAAACTGTATTATTGCATTTTAACACGTTTTTAGAAAAAAACTATTAAAATTTGTTAGAATATACAAAAATAAAAGTAGATGGATTCTGATTTACGTATTGACAATATAGGCAGTTTTGATGTAATGTCAAGAAAAATATAAAAATGGAATGTCAGTCAAGTTCAAGTAAAAGTTTTTGTAGGTATTGTCCTGTAATTGAGAATGAATAAATTATAATTGTTGATTAATTGTTGACAAATTAAAATATTAATTGCCGCCGCCCTACCGCAAACGGCTGCTGTTTAAAAAACACCGCCAAAAATCTTTAAAGGATTATCATTGATTTTACTGCTCGATCCTTGTTCCCAGTTGTTTACAGTAGGAATCGATTGTAGTGCCGCCGGTACCACCTCCTGCCAATTAGGCGTTCGCATGGCACGTGCCGCTTGCTTTCATGTAAGCCGCTTTTGGGGCAATTTAAAGAAATAGTAAAATAAATGATAATTTACAACTTTTATTACACAAGATATTACCCAATTCATAAATAAATCAATTTTTAATATATTACAACATTTTAATAAAACTAGACATTTAGACAAATTTGAGTGATATAATTGTTCTTCCCTGGTATAATTTTATAATATTTGGACATGAAAAGTAGGTAACAAACTATGATGAACCAATATGCGAAATAGTTCATGTGGTGAAACCGCTCCCGCCCGAAAAAAATTATGATTCGGTTTCTTTGTAGATTCCTATTCAAAAATGTCCCCTTTAAACAAATCTGAAGGGTGCCGGGCAAAATTTTGGGGCAGAATTTGTTTAAACAATTTTTTTAAGCAAATACAAAAGATTACATTTTTTTTGTTCTGGAACATATATTTTTAGGTTTTCAAGGTCATTCTAAACAAGAAAGGTATCTTGCAATTTTTCTTAAAAATTGATAGTTTTCGAGTTATAGGCGATTTAAAATCTGAAAAATGCGAAAATACGCATTTTCGAGGCTAAAAACTCATATTTAAATTAGTATTCTTGAGGTTACCAGATATTTAATTTGAAGACTAAACATTAATCTTCAAGATTCTCAAGAGTGATCGCGTCTAACCTTAATTTATACCGTTTTTTTACTTGTTTGCATTTTTTTGCCGGTGCGGCGAGCTCTATTTCAAAAATCTTCTAGTTTCTTCCAAATAATTCTAAGTATTCTAAATAAAATAAGTTTCTTGACATTTTTCTCCAAAGTTAATGGTTTTAAAGTTATAAGCGATTTAAAATCCGAAAAATGCCAAAACGACGCATTTTTGGATTTTAAATCGCTTATAACTTTAAAACTGTTAACTTTTGACAAAAATGTCAAGAAACTTATTTTATTTAAAATGTCCCAAAAAATCTAGAAAAAATATTTTTTGGAGGAAAATTGGAGATTTTTGAAATAGAGCGCGCCGCATCGACAAAAAAATCGGATGGAGATGCATATTTAACAATTAAAACACGACGGTTTAAATTAGGGTTAGACGCAATCACTCTTCAGAATCTTGAAGCTGAATGTTTAAACTTCAATTTAAGAATCTGGCAACCTCAAAAGTTCTAATTTAAATATGAGTTTTTAGGCCTCGAAAATGAGCATTTTCGCACTTTTCAGATTTTAAATCGCCTATAACTCGAAAACTATCAATTTTTGAAAAAAATTACAAGATACGTTTCTTGTTTAGAATGACCCAATAAACTTAAAAATATATGTTCCCGGGCAAAAAAGGTGATATTTTCTATTTGTTTATAAAAAATGTTTAAACAATTTCTGCCCAAAAATTCTGCCCGGCACCCTTCAGATTTGTTTAGAGGGGACATTTTTGAATAGTAATCCACAAAGAAACCGAATCAGAAATTTTTCCAGACGGGAGCGGTCTCACCACATATACTAAAATAGATTTCTCCAATACTTTTGGTTTAGATTTTACCACGAGATACGAGCACAGTATTTATCCAAGTAAAATTTTCAGCGAGACCCCGTCCTTAAACCGCCTAGAAAATTAAAAGTTCGCACCTGATATATAAAACGATTTCGAGTCGTCTTAGCGAGGCCGCACCTGCATACTCTCTGTACTTAACTAAACTATCGACTCACTAAAAAGTCTGCCGTTTGCGGCCTCGCTTAGATATCTATTGCGTTATTTCTCCGATAGAGGCAGCATCTCTCGGGAAAGAATCTTTTCTCTCTGTTGTACCGCCAGTTGGGGACCTCTCTTTCATACAACGGCCGGCCTTAACAACAAATGCTGAGGAGTCCGACATTGAAGATGAATTTATCCTAGAACAGGCAGACGAGTACGACTCAGACGAGCATATAGAGCAGGGGTGGGCAAACTTTTTTTAGTAAGGGCCATAAAATGTTTTTGGTCTATTACCGAGGGCCGCAATATTTGTTACCTTAACATGTTTTCGAATTTTTAACTTTCAAATCATCATTTCAAACACCTTTTGAATTTTGTTTGAAATTATGGTAAAATTATTTTATTTTTAAACGGTGGCAAATTGGACACCTAAAACAATGGATTTTGCAGTAGACGTCAGAGCTCGTCATTGGATGATATGAAACAAAACATTAAAAACAATTTTTTTAGCTTATCAGTCCCTCGAGGTAACGCTGTCGAGTTTTTTTTAGTTTTGACGATTTTTGAGTTTTTGATATCACTCAGAGATCAAAATACCGAAACTTTTTGTAAAAAAGAGTGAAACTCAACATATTTGTTATTTTTTAACAACAAATAAGCATAAAATAGAAAATACCCCGACGGAGTTACCTCACAAAATGTCTATAGAAAATATATGAAAAATTTCAGGTGGATCTGTCAAGTAGCTTTGGAAAAAGCAGTTTTGAGAAAAACACGTGACAACTTTTACTTTCAATTTCTTCTGTCTGTCAAAAGTGATGCACACAGAAATATGTTTTTGAGTCGCATAGTAATTTATAAAAGAAAAAGCAACAGATGTTGAACGTTTCTCACTACGCTAAAGCTGCTGCAAAGCGAGTCGAAGGTAGGGACATTAAATATGCTGTACTTCTGGTAATTTTCCCACCGTCAAACTGAAATTTTTAGAGAGTATTCTGGTAGTTATGTACTTTTATATAAAATAAAAATAATCGAAAATTTCAAAATTTTCAAACCATACCCCTTCCCTCCTAAAACCACATTGGTACTTATTTAAGCATGGTATTTCCCGCAAATATATGTGTATATGTATATTTATTTACTTTTATCTATGAACCTATTTCTTTTTCACTAATATTGTTCTGAAGATATTTCCTTGTGGCATCTTATGCCATTTACTATTTTATTTGGGAATAAGCCACAATTTAAGCTCGAAATTAAATTTATTTGAAGTTTCGATTTCCACTTCGGAAATCGTTATCAAAATACAAAACATTAAAAAAACCAAGTTTTCAATCTAATAGCAAATAAAACAACATCCAAAAATGTTATTCTACATCCTACCAGACTGAAAACAATGGGAACCTTCTCTGGTAACACCTCTGAGGCTTCTACAATTTGCAAGCCATAACGGATGCTGAGACTAAGGAAGATGAGGGAATTTTACAATTTATAATTCACGTCCCATCTGCTCAGCGCGGTTAAGTGCCAACGAGAATGGTTCCCTTCAGAATCCAATCAGAGTAAATACACACACCGGCAAAATTAGCCGAACACGTTAAAAATGGGACATGTTTGATGTCTCGTATTTCATAAACCAGTAGTCCGATTTGAGTGATTCTTTTAGTATGTTATAGCCTTATTATTTAAGAATATCGTTGTAATAATATTGTTGCTAGACAGGTAAATACCATTTTATACCGGGTGTACCAATCATACTGTGTTTTTTTCTTAAAGTTTGGAACACCCTGTGGAATATTCTAGCATATGTAAAATATTATAATTAATACTCGATTGTAGACTTAGGCTTGCTTAACATTTTCCTTTTCGATTCATTTACTTATGTGAATTAATAAAAATGTTATGTGCGTTAACAACTATCCATGTTTTTCATCAATAAATCCTCATAGTAGGGGAGGAAAGTATACTAATTTGCAGTTACTCGAGCGTTATGGGGACCTATTGGATTGTGAAGAGTATGTGCTAAAACCAGAAAAAGGTTAAGTTAAGTTTTCCATAAAGTGAGAGACTTTTCATTTTTTAATTTAATTTTCCATTTGAAACAATTATTTTTCTCCGATTATAGCGCTATCTATCCATAATTCGAAAAAATATGTCGAATAAAAGTTGCTTATTTTTACGTAAAGAATCCAAATCTACAAAAAAATTTTTGGGCTCCTATTTAAGATTTTAAATTTAATCCCCCATCCCACCTCCGTGGGGGCTCGCGACATCTCACGGAGAGGTAAATTAAAAATTATAAATACGAACCCTGCGATATTTTGCGAAATGAACATCAGATCGTAAAACTGCAAAATACACCTATTCAATATTTTTCAAAAATCTACCGAATGGCACCAAACACGACCCCCACAGAGGTGGGGTGGGGGGTTACATTAAAATATTAAAAAGGAGCCCCCAATTTTTATTGCAGATTTGGATCCTTGACGTAAAAATACGCAACTTTTAATCGCAACATTTTTTCATATTATGGATAAATGGCGCTATAATCGGAAAAAAGATTGGTGGAAATGGAAAATTAAATTGAAAAATGGAGAGTCCCACACTTTATGGAAAACTTAACTTAACTTTTTTTGGTTGTCGCACCCACTCTTCACAATCCACTCCAGGTCCCAAGAACGCTCGAGTAATTGCAAATTTAGCATACTTTTCTCCCCTACTATGAGGATTTATTGATAAAAAACATGGTTAGTTGTTAAAGCACATAACTTTTTTATTTTCCAACGTAACCAAATGAATCAAAAAAGAAAATGTTAAGAAAGCATAATTCTACAATTGAGTTTTAATTTTAATATTTTATATATGCTAAAATATTCCACAGGGTGTTCCGAACTTTAAGAAAAAAACACAGTATGCTTGTTACACCCGGTATAAAATGACATTTACCTGTCTAGCAACAATATTATTACACCGATATTCCTAAATAATAAGGCTATAACATACTAAAAGAATCACTCAAATCGGACCACTGGTTTATGAAATACGAGACATCAAACATGTCCCATTTTTAACGTGTTCGGCTAAATTTGCCGGTGTGTGTATGTAAATCAAAAATGAATAACCATTTTCAATTTCGTACAACACGAAACTACAGCCGCATCATTATTCCAGTTCAATCAGAGAGGGCAGCAAGCAACTCTACCGGTTTCGAAACTTATTAGTCTCTCATCAGGAGGCACATATGCTGCTCTCTCTGACCTAACTAGGACAAACCCCGGCGTGCAGTCACGGATTGCAACGAACGAAATGGCAGGGATGCCCTAGCGGCAACTGCTAACAAAAAACTAAGTTTTCAATCTAATAGCACATAAAACAACATCCAAAAATGCTATTCTACATCCTACCAGACTGAAAACAATGGGAACCTTCTATGGTAACACCTCCGAGGCTTCTACAATTTGCAAGCCAAGGCTTTCCATTGTTTTCAGTTCCCAGTTCAGTATGTTCTGTTTCTAACTCTTCCAAAAATGCTTTAAATGCGCGATGATTTAATCCTATTGAACGAATAAAATTAACAATATTAGTTATAATTGGCAATACGTTGTCTACTCGTATAATACTCGTAATTGTCCGCGTTATGTTGAAAATTTGCGGAAAAATCACCCGCTGCCAAAGTGTTAATTGTGACATTATCTATCTATATTTAATTATCAATATTAGCAATAATTAAAAAATCTTTAAATGAGAATAATTCACTTTTTTCCACGGGCCGCAAAAAATGTCTAGAGGGCCGCATGCGGCCCGCAGGCCGCACTTTGCCCACCCCTGATATAGAGAATGAACCTCAATCTTCAAGCAAAATTTTGATATCCAAAGATGGAACTGAATGGAGTAATGATCCAATGCGCAGTGCTCAAACAAAACCTCGCAATAGCCTACGACAAAAAGATGGGCCTGCAGCTAAGAGTAATTTATTTACACCTAAAGAAGTATTCATGTCAATTATGGGCCCAGAAATTTGTGACATAATTTTAATGTGAAACAAACAGAAAAGGCAAAAGAGTCTGTGAGGCTTTTAACAAAGAATTGGCGCAAAGATTCCAGAATGCTTCAAGACGGCCTTCACAAAAAAAATTTTAACCATTTACTGAATGTGAGCTCAACGCATTTTTTGGTATTCTAATTGTTGCTGGTGTACATAGAAGTAACAAAGACAACTTGTGTGAGATGTGGAGTATGGATTCTCTGCCATTAATACGTGCAGAAATGTCTCGTGATCGTTTCACGACCATGTTACGATTTATCAGATTTGACAATGAAAGTAACCGGGAAGAACGCAAAAAACCGATAAGGCTGCACCCCTAAGATATATCTGGACAATGCTAAATAAAAATTTGCAACAAGGCTACAAACCATTCGAAGACATAACCATCGACGAACAATTGTTTCCGTATAGAGGCCGTACAAGTTTTACGCAATACATACCTTCCAAACCCGCTAAATATGGTATCAAGGATTTTTGGGCTTGTGATGCATCAAATGCGTATCCCTTACAAGGTCAGCCTTATACTGGAAAACCAGCAGCTGGTTCACGACAAGTTAACGTTGGCGAACGAACAGTTTTGGATCTGGTCACATCTTATAAAGGTTCTGGTCGGAATGTTACAACAGATAACTTTTTTACCAGTTTTGAACTGGCTAAAGTCTTGAACTCATGGCAAATGGCTTTAGTGGGCACAGTTAGAAAGAACAAACGATTTCTACCCACCAATATGCTAGTAAATAAGGAAAGAGCTGTTTTTTCTACTAATTTCGCATACAATCCTTATGCTACTGTATGTTCTTATGTGCCAAAGAAAAATAAAGCAGTAGTGTTACTTTCGTCCATACATACTACAGGCAAAGTAGAAGACACTGAAGTAGCGAAGCCGGAAATTATTAAGTACTACAATCAAACCAAAGGGGGGGGGTTGACACTATGGATAAAATGCTGAGTGAGTATACGGTCAAGCGTCGAACATTACGTTGGCCCTTGGCCTTTTTTTATAATATGATTGACGTCACTGGCTTAGCATCCTACATTATATATCGAGAGCACAATCCATTACCAAAAACAAAGGACCAACGCAGGAAATTTTTGAAGGATCTTGCTAAAGATCTTTGTTTGCCTTCAGTTCAATCTCGAAGTAAAAACCGGATGATGATGAGGAGTCATTTTCTTCGTAGTGCTGTAGAAATGGTCCTTGGTCGAAACATAATATTTTCTATAGTTGCTCCACCTCAAGTATCTCACAGTACTCGTGGATCTACGCCAATAACCGGAAGTTGCCATGTGTGTCGGAACGAACTAAAAAAAAAACAGCGTAAAACGAGGAAAAGTTGTGTAGTGTGTTCTCTACCTGTGTGTGACGAACATTCTTCGTCTAAAACGACATGTATGTCTTGCGAAAATCCACAATAACATTCAGTTTTGTATTTTTATTTAAATAAACTATCATTTAATAACAAAATATATTGTTTTTTATAACCTTTATTTAAAAAAATTAACAAGGTACAAATGTACCTATGCCGTCTTTTATGGGAGTCGGAACTATCTAGGCCTTCTTCTAGGAACTAAATAAATATTTTTTTGTTATATTTGGCTCACATAATCTACTGGATAAATGTAAAAATGTCACAAAGCTTCAAGTCTCTACCTCTTTGAAAAAGAAAGTTATCACAATTTGAAAACTCAAAAGTTACAATTGTACCTATGCCGCCCGACGAAGGTTAAAGTCTCCAATTTTTTCTACTGTAGTTAAAAACCATGAGAAAACACTATTGGAGGTATATTTCACGCATAAAAGTCCCTTTCAATACAAAAGGGTTTATGACGTGCCATCTTTAAAGATGTGATATCCTGGCTCCTAAGGTCAAATTATCTTAAACGGAATAAACTATTTATAATACATGACAGTATATAAATTATTAAAATATTTTTTTATATCACATAATATGATTTAGGCTCGATTAAAATAAACAAAGGACACAACATTCAAGAAATATATATTTTGTTAGCAAAAAGTAAGTTATTAGTTACTATTACAGTAAAGGACCGAAAATAATATATATCTGGGTTTTACTGTAGTTGCAGAATAAAAATATTTACATTTTTATACCTTTTTAAAGTTTTTTTTATAACAAATTATTAAAAAAGAATCTATTTTACTATTTTCAAATTTTTAAAAATTTTATTTATAACAAATTGTTTAAACAAATATGTTATTATAATGTTTATAACTATCTGAGCACTAAATTATAGCCTACTTAGAATCTGAATAATTTTATGTTTTCATTGTTTATACTAAGAGTAGACAAGCCAGATTAACGTTAAGCTAGTTTGTCCACCTGATTTTTTAAATAAATAAAGAGCACAAAGTTCGGGATATGGATATTTTGTTAGCACCAAATGAGCACTAAATTCCTGCATAAAATTTTTTTCGATATTTTAATTTTTAAGAGTGGACAAGTCAGCTTAACGTTAAGCTAGCCCACCTGATTTTTTAAATAAATAAAGAGCACAAAATTCAGGATATGGATATTTTGTTAGCACTAAATGAGCACTAAATTCTAGCATAAAATTTTTTTCGATTTTTTAATTTTTTTAAATTGTGTTTATAACAAATTGTTTAAACAAATATTTCATTATAATGTTTATGGTACAAAATTAGCACTAAATGAGCACTAAATTACAGCCTATTTAGAATCTGAATAATTTTATTTTTTCATTGTGTACTAAGAGTGGACAAGCCAGCTTAACGTTAAGCTGGCTTGTCCACCTGCTTTTTTAAATAAATAAAGAGCACAAAATTCAGGATATGGATATTTTGTTAGCACTAAATGAGCACTAAATTCTAGCATAAAAAAATTTTCGATTTTTTAATTTTTTAAAATTTTGTTTATAACAAATTGTTTAAACAAATATTTCATTATAATGTTTATGGAACAAAATTAGCACTAAATGAGCACTAAATTACAGCCTATTTAGAATCTGAATAATTTTATTTTTTCATTGTGTACTAAGAGTGGACAAGCCAGCTTAACGTTAAGCTGGCTTGGCCACCTGCTTTTTTAAATAAATAAAGAGCACAAAATTCAGGATATGGATATTTTGTTAGCACTAAATGAGCACTAAATTCTAGCATAAAAAAATTTTCGATTTTTTAATTTTTTTAAATTTTGTTTATAACAAATTGTTTAAACAAATATTTCATTATAATGTTTAAGGTACAAAATTAGCACTAAATGAGCACTAAATTATAGCCTATTTAGAATCTGAATAATTTTATTTTTTCATTGTGTACTAAGAGTGGACAAGCCAGCTTAACGTTAAGCTGGCTTGTCCACCTGCTTTTTTAAATAAATAAAGAGCACAAAATTCGGGACTGCGGTACAAAATTAGCACTAAATGAGCACTAAATTATGGCATGAAAATTTTATTGTTATATAAAAGTGGACAAGCCAACTTTACGGACCTATCACAGAATACCACAGAATTTACAAAGGCGGTAAAATAAAAGCGGCGGCGGCAAAATCGAAATCCTACTGAATAAATCTGGCTGGACCATACTCGTTTAAAAAATGATGCAGATACAGAGACAGATACGAGGTATCAGTTACAGGCCGTGATGGATTTTATTTGATTACTACTATTAATCTTGCATTAGTACATAATAGGTGGCTACCAGTATATTAGTCTATTTACTCACGGGTTTTGCTGTAAATTTTAAAGAACTGTGAATTGACACGAAATTTGGCATACACGTCACGTAGCTAACATGTCAAAGAAACAAGTGATATTGGGGGTGAAATTCACTTCTTCTCAGTGGTGAAAAAGTATACGTTCAGATAATAGATAAACTGTCTAATTCTAAGCAACTTTTGTTCTATAGCGGTTTTTCACTAAGTCAATATTTTTGAATTATTTTCGTGTTATTAGTATGTTCATTTATCAATAAAAAAAAAAACGTTTTTAGACGATTTTTCGCAAATAACTCAAAAAGTAAGTATTTTATCGAAAAAACCATTCTTAGCAAAAATATGGTCTATAAAAAAGTGGAAACATGGTGTATGTATGTATTAAGGTCTCTAGACTCAGTAGAAGCAGAGTTGTAGTTAATGAAAAATAGGTTCATATGCGTCAAATTCCAAATCGAATATTCCAACGAGAAATAACCAAAAAATGAAGCACTGTTAGGGGGAAAACTCATTAAAATTTTTTAAAGGTGTTTAAAAAAAGCTTTATTTTTGTTTTTTAAAAAGTTTCTAGCTCCATAATTAAGCAAGTAACGCTCAAAATAAAGTTGGTTCTTTTTTAGTAAATAAAAATCGGGAAAATCCCTCCCCAATTAGCGTCTCAAATGAAATTAATAGTTACCGCTTCACACGTTGCTTTACTTATGTTTTATTTATATGATCTGTAAGTTTCATTAGTTCAACGTGCTTATTTTTGAAAAAATTTGGTTTTAAAATATTTTCAATTTTGAAAAAAAAATCTTTTATTTCAAAATAACTTAAAAATTATTAGCGATACAAAAAATTTCATAGAGTAAAAAAATGTAGGTTTTGGTTTTCTGAATATTCTGGATTTTTTGTTTTTCTGTGAGATAAAAATTAGTTAAGATAGCTGCTCAAAATTTGATTTGCATACACTCGTGATTAGTGATTCGTTCAAACCCTTTCAACTACAGCCCTTTCAAAAATAAGCACTTTAAACCGATGAAACTTACAGGTCATATAAAAAATACATAAGTAAAGTAACATGTGAAGCGGTAACGATTAATTTCATTTGGGATGCTAATTAGGGGGGTGATTTTCACGATTTTCTTTTACCAAAAAAAGGGACCAACTTTTATTTTGAGCATAACTTGCTTACTTTTGATGATAGAAATTAAAAGCAAAAAATAAAGCTTTTTTTAAACACTTCAGAAAAGTTGTAATGAGTTTTCCCCAAAAAGTGCTTTATTTTTTGGTTATTTCAGTCTGAAATATTCGATTTGGAATTTGATTGATACGAACCTATTTTTAATTAGCTACCACTCTGCTGTTGCTAGGTCAAGAGACCTCATACAGACTTTTTTATAATCTTTATTTCTGCGAAGAATAATGCCTTTTTCGATAAAATAATTACTTTTTGAGTTAAATACGAAAAACCGTTTATAAACATGGTTTTTGTGTTGAAAAATGAACACATTCACTCACAAATAACTCGAAAACGAAAAGTATCAAATTAGTGAGAAAACGTTATAGAACAAAAGATGCTTAGAATTAGTCAGTTTATTCATTTCCGGACTTACTTTGAACTTACATTTTTTCACCACCGAGAAAGGGCGAAACTCACCCCCAGAGCAAAAACACACATCGGCAATATCACTGTTTTTCTTTGACATGTCAGCTATGTGTATGCCCAAGTTAATGTCAATCCAAACGATTTTAACCAAATGAATCCAAATTTAGGCATTTTGCAATATTTTACCGTGAGTGAATGGACTGCATAATGTGATGTTTAAACTGAATTGTAGTACATGCTTAAAAAGCTGTTCTTTGTGTTTGTGATATTGATATATCTAGTGCACAATCCATAGATA
Source organism: Diabrotica virgifera virgifera (assembly GCF_917563875.1). Lineage (NCBI taxonomy): Eukaryota > Metazoa > Arthropoda > Insecta > Coleoptera > Chrysomelidae > Diabrotica > Diabrotica virgifera. The sequence continues at coordinate 210,046,201 of NC_065450.1, forward strand.
AGGGGGTGGGGGTGGCACTATCATTTGATATTGTTGATTCAGATCCATAATATACACTCCGCGGCACAAAATTCCACCACGAATGATTATTGATAAAGTTTGACAATTTATAACTTTATTTGTATTCCCATTTTCAAGATTCTTGCATCCGTTTGTAAGTACATATAGAATGTCCCTGTAAGTTGTATCCATATGGAAAACTTTTTTATTATTAATTTTACGAGAAAAAGTTATTCTTCATAAAAAGCTTTGCTTGGTCCAAAACCTAAAATTTAACCATCAAATATCAAATTTTTTGAATATTATACGAGGCATGTCAAAAAGTTTGAATTTCACTCAAGAGTAAAATAGCTTTATTTTTCACAATTGAAAATTGCTATTATGAAAACTTGTTTGGAATTAAAAACTATATTCTAGAATGCAATTACATCCTTCTAATTAAAAAAAGTTTTTTTTGTTTTGAAAATTTTTGGATAACTAACATTATTTTCAGTTATTTCAATTCACATATGTAACTCTTTCACTATTAATTTTACGAAAAAAAGTGATTCTTAATAAAAAGTTCTGTCTGGTCTAAAACCTAAAATACAACCATCTTATGTCAAATTTTATCAATTCTATACGAGGTATGTCAAAAAATATGAATTTCGCTCAAGAGTAAAATACGTTTATTTTTCACAATATCTAAAATTGTTATTATGACAAGTTATTTAGAATTAAAAACTATGTTTCAGTATGTAATTACATCCTTTTAATTGAAATATTCTGAACTATAAATGTACTTTACTTTTGATCTTTATTTATTTTTTTGACATACCTCGTATAAAATTGATAAAATTTGATATAAGATAGTTGTATTTTAGGTTTCAGACCATCCAGAACTTTTTATTAAGAATCACTTTTCGTAAAATTAATAATAAAAGAGTTATCAGAATTGAAATAACTGAAAATAATGTTAGTTATCCATAATTTTCAAATCTTTTTTTCAATTAGAAGGATGTAATTGCATATTAGAATATAGTTTTTAATTCCAAACAACTTTTCATAATAGCAATTTTAAATATTGTGAAAAATAAAGCTACTTTACTCTTGAGTGAAATTCAAACTGTTTGACATACCTCGTACAATATTCAAAAAAATTGATATTTGGTGGTTAAATCTTAGGTTTTGGACCGTGCAGAGCTTTTTATGAAGAATAACTTTTTTCCGTAAAATTAATAATAAAAAAGTTTTCCATATGGATACAACTTACAGGGACATACTGTATATTTAATCGTTGTTTATTATTCTGATAATAAACAATTTTTGCTTAGATGGCATTATACGGAGGTAAATAGAAGCGTTGTACTTTCTCTTTAAACAAAACAAACTTTAAAAATTCCGTGGAAAAATTGAAGGACTGATTTTGTTTCACTTTGTGTACAGACACTTTTCACTGTCGGATCCATAAAGCAGTGCCGGTTTAACCTAACTTCGGGCCCTGGGCGCTGAATATTTAGGGGCCCCCTTAATTGCTATTCGTTGTCAGATTTTTTTACAAGAAAACACATTCATGTATTTATACCCGTAAAATCCATTCACAAGTTTTAGCAAACAAGAAGAATAGCAAACGTAAAAAATATTCCCAAAAATACATTTAAAAATGTATAAAAAAACGGAAAGTTACACAAAACAACACATGACAAACAAAAAAATATATTTCAAAAAATACATGACAAAAATTAGATCACTTTTTTGCTTGACTAGGCCTTAGCAATCTGTCAGATAATACTATCACAATTCAGTTGCTCCAGGTCTTCATTTTCTATAATACAATAGTGATATGCGTCTAGATTTTCTTGACCCAAATTTGGCGTTAAATATAATTTTATTCTTTTTGAAGCCGAAAACGACCGCTGGCCTGATGCATTAGAAGTTGGTATCGTGAAATACTCTTGCAGTAAAGGTAAAATATTGGGAAATGTTGCCTTTACAATCTTTACATCCTGGGTGACACCAAATTTTACAAATCTTTATTCAACTTTTGGCATAATTTTATAGAATGGGTAATTTCATTATGCAAGTTCTAATTGACGCCTTGACTGCTTCTTTATGTAGCGTAGAAAATCATCTAACAGTTGATGTAACATCTTTGTAGCATATATTATCGTCTTCGAAAAAAAAAATAGTTTTGGCTTCAAGTTCGATTTTGCTTGACATATTTCTTACGTCTCCAACAAATCTCAAAATAGATGCCATTATGTCTACTCCAATTAACACGTTTAAGTCCACAGTTTCTTCACGTTCACGTATTGCTTTTGCATTAACTCGTTCCAAAGTTTTTGTCCAAATCAGTGTCAATAGAGCTGTCTCAAAGATTTTATTCTGCAGTGTCTTGGCTTCAAGTTTAATTGCTAATTTTTCGTCTCTGTTATTGCTTAACTGGAAAAAATAGGTTTAATGGATCCCTAGTTTTTAACTAAAGCATTTGTAGCGTCAAAAGTTTCCACAAGCTTTGATTTCATTACTTCCAAGAATTCATTGCAAATTTGGTGAGACAGATAGCTAATTGAACCTTTTCATTTATTCACATTCCGTTGTAAATGCTCAGCTAAGAAGTAATCAAAAGCCTAGTATACAAGACAACTTAAGTAATTTCCTTTATGATGATTCGTTAAATCCTCATTTCATCAACAGAAAGCTAGTCCTTGAAAAGCAAGTCATTTAGTAGTGACAACAACTCTTCTTATGATGTTTATCCAATAGTCAGCTTTGCATTTTACTTGCTCTTTCAAGGCAGCGTCTATAACTCAATCAATGACGATCTTCATAAGGAAAAATTTCTTGTAGCTGGCTGTATACCATTAATTACAAAAATTGAAGAAAAATATCTTCTGTGTAAGAGGTATATTTATTTCTAATAAATATACCTCTATTATGTATACCTCTATTAATATACCCTATATACTCTATTATTGTCTATATTATCTATAATATACTCTATTATTTATAATCAATATACCTCTTACACAGAAGATCCTTTTCTTCAATTATTTTAACGATGATCTTGTTATTAATGTAACCATAAAGTTCAGATGAAATTTACTTTGTTCGTGAGATTTGAGAAAAATATTCAAATGTTTCCAGTGGGTCCATCCAAACCCAGTTAAACTATTTTTTCAAATGGAAATAATTTGCACGGGTAACAATAAACAGCTTTAACACTTGCGTCGTATATTAGCCAATCTCTCTTTTCTTTGCCTCCATTGGGGTTTCCTCTATAAAAGTTGCTTTTATTTAATCTTATATAATATGCTTTTTCTCCATGTTCAAACATTTTTTTACAATGTTCTAAGGAATCACTTTTTATTTAAAAGTTCATAGTTTTTATAAAGTCATTAGTCTTAAAATCAGACCATTTTGAAATCGCAGGTATTTCGTCGTTTTTTCTCTATTTTGGAAAATATGTAGATTATTTAGAGGACTTTACTTTTTTATTAGTAAGAGAAATGAGTCCTTACGGGCCCCTCCGGGACCCGGGCCCCTGGGCGCCCGCCCCAAGCGCTCAGTGCATAAAACGGCACTGCCATAAAGTGCAAATCTTGACTTCTTAATAAAAAGAATATTGGCCCAGTCGTTAATATCCCAATCGACATGTTCTCGTGCAAAACTTAGACGTGCCATACGGTGTGCCCTCGTTACTCGTTAACAATGGAGCAGTGGCAGACTTTCTGGCTCTGAGTCCAAATTCCCTTGTTGGAAAGAACATTGCGGGCTGTGAAAAGATCATTTCGCAATTGTCTAGCTGTAACATTATCAAGCTGTGTACGCAAAGTCTGCAGATGTAAATAACGTTCAACTGCGGGGTTCGTGCACCTGGGAAGTCCTGGAAATGGTCTTCTTGTGTATCCTTCACTTTTTCTATACCTTTTTCAAGCACTTGAAACTTTGGCCTGGTCGATTACCATAACATCAGCAAGATATTGCTTTGATCGTCCATCTCCAATTATAGCTATAATTTGGGGATGCTTGTTCTGAGGTTATATTATCCATTTTTTGTAAAAACGCACCTCCTCATTGAAAACTCAAGCTAATATAATCAATAAGCAAACACAGATCAAATTCTAGAACACAAATGTCCAAAATAAATAGTCTCCTTTAAAAACGTTTTGTTTACTCCTTTTTTTTGGCAAAAACACGCTTTAACTTCAAATGCTATGAGTTTGTGGGCACCTAAAGGAGACGATACACGAGTATCATAAAATTCTGCTAAAAATTCAAAATTGTTTTTAAACTTTTTTTATGTTTCAAAAATTATGCGATAGTGCGGCCGATATGTGAAACAATTGCACATTTAATGATAAAAGCATATAATTTGGACCACATATACTACACATATAAAGGTTCAAATTTAGATAGGGGGCCATCTCAGATTTTGCCTTTTACAAAAATGGCGGGCATTCAAAATGGCGACTATACATATGTGTTTAATGTTACCATAACTCTTGAACGAAAAGTCAGATTTCAACCAAATTTGGCATGTAGGATCATTTTTTGATTTACAAGATGGATGTGTTGAACCAGAAAAATCGGTTTACCGAAAGTTGTGTTTTTACTGGTTGTTTTAGTAAAAATATATTTTTTTTCAATTTTTTCCCTCCGTATATATTAATTTTTCAAAAAGGTAATACCGCAATTGATAAGAGCGTAAACATATTTTGTAGAAAATATTTTGAACTTTTTAGTTATGTTAATTACCAATTAATAAATGCATAACGTATCTTCACATGTACCTATGAACCTATGTGCGGCAGATTAGTGCAAATAATATAAGAATTATTGTGCACTTAATGCTGAAAGCATATAATTTTTAATAAAGCATATAAAGATTTAAATTTAAATATGAGGCCATCTCAGATTTTGTCTTTTACAAAAATGGCGGGCATTCAAAATGAATCTGCCGCACATAGATAGCTACATGTGAAGATACGTTATGCATTTATTAAAAGATAATTAACATAACCAAAAAGTTCAAAATCTTTCCTAAAAAATATTTTTACACTCCTTTCAATAGCGGTATTAATTTTTGAAAAATTAATATATACAGGGTGGAAGAATTGAAAAAAAAACAACATATTTTTACATAAAAAAGAGTAGAAACACAATATCAGCTAAACCGATTCTTCCGGTTCAAAACCTAGATCTTATTCATAAAAAAAAGAACCTTGGTGCCAAATTTGGCTGAAATCGGACTTTTCGTTCAAAAGTTACCGTGATATTAGTCACATATCTACAGCCGCCATTTTGAATGCTCGCCATTTTTGTAAAAGGCAAAATATGAGATGGCCTCATATCTAAATTTGAACTCTTGTTTGTGTAGTATATGTGGTCCAAATTATATGCTTCTACCATTAAATTCACAATAATTCTTATAATATTTGCACGAATCTACCACACATAGGTGCATGTGAAGATAGGTTATGCATTTATTAAATGGTAATTAACATAACTAGAAAGTTCAAAATATTTCATAAAACATATTCTTACGCTCTTTTCAATGATGGTATTACCATTTTGAAAAATAATATATACAGGGTGAAAAAATTGAAAATAAATTATTTACATAACATAAAATAGTTTTACACAAGAAACCAGATAAAACATAACTTCTGGTAAACCGATTCTTCCAGTTCACGATATCGATCTTGTAAATTACAAGAGGAACCTATGTAGCAAATTTGGTTGAGATCGGACTTTTCATTTAAAAGATATCGTGCTATTAGTCACATATGTATAGTGGACCATTTTGAATTACCGCCATTTTTGTAAAAGGGAAAATCTGAGATGGCCTCATATCTAAATTTGTACCTTTATATGTGCAGTATATATGCACCAAATTATGTGCTTGTATCATTAAATGTGCAATTCTTATAATATTTGCACGAATCGGCCGCACTACGATACTTTTTGTGATTAGTGTATTTTTAGAACAATGCTATTTAGGAACACCCTGTAACTGATACCATCTATCTGTGCGATTATACCACTAAACATTATCCTTCAAAAACCCGTAATATTAATTGACGAGTATTGCTAATTTCTCGTATTACACGTCGGATTCCTCTATCAAAATTTATGATCTACTCCCAGGCTGATCCTTCTCCTATTACCCAAGCAAATTGTATTGAAATTAATGCATCTAAATCCAAATCAACGCTGCATTATATATACGCCTTTGTGGTATAAGTTACGCCTTATGCTGGAATTGAAGCAAGCTCCTAGCTTTTAATATTCATCTGCTAGCAAAAGCGCGGATTTCGAGCTCTTGAGTATAAGGTGAGTCGGATCGAGGAAGAGAATTAAAAAACGTCGAAAATTTTACTAACAAGGTAGCTAACTATGTAGAAAAATGCTGCTCTAAGAAACTGTATCAAAATGTTTCCTTTTAGCATGTTTTCTTATTATTATTATTAGAGCACAAAATATGTGAAACTGTTTGGAAAGAAACGGCACATGTATTTTGTCCGACAGAACAGACTTAAACTCTCCGAACAGAGATTAAACTCTCATGCAAAAATCAGACTGCTATTTATCACCAAATGGGCGTTTTAATGAGTGGAACATGTAGAATATGTCAAATGGCGGGAATTATGACAGAACTCGAAAAGACAACGAATAATAGAAATAATGGATAAAGACAAAAGGAAAAATAATTGAATTATTAGTGGGTTAGAAATAGATACTGACGATTCAGCAGCACTGAAAGAAAGAGCAACAAATATGATTGCAAAGCATTTAGAGGTAAATATTAATACACTCCTGGCCAAAAAAATCGGGACGCTTTAAAAATGGGTCATTTTTGATGTCTTGAATCTCCTAAACCAGTTGTCCGATTTTAGTGATTTTTTGAATATGTTATAGCCTTATTCTCTAAGAATATGAATGTAGTAATAGTGTTGCTGAACAGGTAAATGTCATTGTATACCGGGTGTAACAATAATACTGCGTTTTTTCCTGAAAGTTCGTAACACCCTGTGGAATATTCTAGCATTTAAAAAATATTGAAATTAAAACTAAATTGTAGCCATAGCCTTTATTAACGTTCTGCTTTTTGACTCATTCACTTATGTTGTCTAATGAAAAAGTTAGGTACTTTGACAACTAGCCATGTTCTTCATCAATACAGGGTGTTTCTAAATAAGTGCGACAAACTTTAAGGGTTAATTCTGCATGAAAAAATAATGACAGTTTGCTTTATAAACAAATGTCCGCAAATGTTTCGTTTCCGAGACACGGGATGTTGAATTTTTTTTACAAACTGACGATTTATTTATTGCTCTAAAACCGGTTGAGATAGGCAAATCGAATTTGGTAGGTTGTAAGAGGTAGTTGTTTCATATTTTTTGACATACAACTAAAAATTTTGTATTCGCCATTGGCGTGCATACAGGTAATATGACCGGGTAATATGACCCATATGCACGCCAGTGGTGAATATAAATTACATAATCGTATGTCAAAAAATGCGCAATTACGAACTTTCAGGAAAAAACACAGTATTATTGTTACACCCGGTATACAATGACATTTATTAACACTATTACTACATACATATTCTTAGAGAATAAGGCTATAACATATTGAAAAAATCACTAAAATCGGTCAACAGGTTTAGGAGATTCGACACATCAAAAATGACCCATTTTTAAGGTGTCCCGATTTTTTTGGCCAGGAGTGTATTATAAGAGCATGTAAGATTGGAATTAGAACATGCTTAACAGAACTAGGAAACGGAGAAGAAGAAACAGCGATTCTACGAAATAGGAACAAACTAAAGAATGTTGAACCCAAGAATATATGGATAACAGAGGACCTTACAAAGAGAGAGAGAGAGAGAGAGAGAGAGAGAGAGAGAGAGAGAGAGAGAGAGAGAGAGAGAGATAGAGAGAGAGATAGAGAGAGAGAGAGAGAGAGAGAGAGAGAGAGAGAGAGAGAGAGAGAGAGAGAGAGAGAGAATGAAATCTCTAAGAGACAAAGCAAGGGAGATGAGAGATAAGGGAAAAACAGTGAAAATTGGGTACAACAACTTTACAGTGGATGGTAACGAATGGAGATGGAACTACAATGAGGAAAAGTAGTGGAGGTAGCGAGTCCAAAACTCTAGCAGAGCGACAGAGAAGAGACGAAGTAGAGGCCAGACAAGGATCAGAAAACAACAAAATTACGAGTACACCGGACAATGAAAATAAAAGTATATACTTGATTAGTGATAAGATTAGGTTTATGAATTCAAATGTTAAATATAATAATAGAAATAGGATGGGTAGTGTAAATATTGGTAATATAGGTAGTATAAGTAGTAGTAGTAGTAATAACAATAATGAAAAATCAAATATTAATTTTGTAAATGACGAATCAGAACAAATAGGAATAGCGACATGGAACGTGACCTCTCTAAATGGAAAGGAAATAGATAATATTTAGCTAAACTAAACCCAAATCCGACAACTGAAAGGGTACAAGGAAGGGGAGAAAGAAAGAAATAAATAAATAGCGACTTCTACAGTTGATTGTCCAAGGCAAATTTGACGGCAAGAGAAGCCCTGGATGTAGTGTAGACATATATCCTGGCTGGCCAATCTTAGGAAGTAGACTTGTCTAACTTCAATTGATCTATTTCGAGCTGCTGTAAATAGAATGAGATATGTCAATGTGATCGCCAACATCTCTAGAAGATAGGCACCTTCAGAAGAAGACAGCAGTATGAAGACGAAATGCAAAATGAGTACTGTAAGCTACTGTAATAATAATACATGGTTGACAAAAAACTTTTATTTTATTATACATAGACGATACCAATAAAAATATTCCTAAACTCCTGACTCACCTTATAGTCAAAATTTCAGCCTATTTTACATTTACGGTTAAAGACAATGAACACATTAATTTGCCAGCTGCGTTTGGCATTATTAGAATCTTTACAATAAAAACCTACTGATATCTGTACTCTCTGTTCGAATTTTTGATCTCTCATGAAGTGATGAGGCTCGTAATCCTCGATATAGTCAGGAATATTGTCATGTCTGGCAACGTTGCCAACATTGCAGATATAGTCCATAGTGTTCTAAATCCAATCAATACGAACATTAATATGTGTATATATTATTTTGTTAGTTTGTTGCTACTGGAATATATCACCAAAATTATAAGCAGTGCATACAACTTATTGATAGTTTAAAGAAAAGTCAGATGAAGCTTTATAGGCCTGGATCCCGCGTACCAAAAAAGTTTATTAATAGCAAGCTAAAAATTTGTTAATAGCTTAATGGTGTCTAGTCGGACAAACTTTGATGTACGGGAACACTGGAACAGGGGAAGTTTAAATTGTGGAACAGAGTAAAATTTTGAAACGTCAGATTACGAAAAGGCCTCATGTATTTTGTCGGACAGAACATCCAATTGATTTGTTACCCTTTAATTAAACTCTGATACAAAAATCAGACTGCTATTACTTTTTGTATAGACATGACTCTGTCTGTTTTTTCAATGTGCCTCTATTAAGTTGTCGTTCTATCGTTTTCGTGGTCTTCCCACTAATCGTCTTCCTATTGGGGAACCGATTCTCGCTGTCCTGACTACCCTATTTGTTGTCATTCGGCTTATGTGGTCATTTCAATCTATTCTTCTGTTTCTTACCCAGTTATTAATGTTATACACCTTGCATATCCGTCGTATATCTGTACTTCTAGCTCTGTCCCATCCCACATAACAATTTCATGTTCTTAGTAGATTCATAGAACATACTTTTCAGAAAAAGTATATACTGAGAATGTGCGTAATTACCATTGCGAATGTGCAGAGCAGATACTGAGTATATACTACATTACAGTACTTAAACGTTCTATGTATATACTTAGAATGTACTACCGCACTTCTTTTCAGTATATACCAAGAATGTTCTTTTTAGAACATTCCAAGGACGTGATATAAACCTTCTATGTGTATACTTAGAACATACTACCGCACATCTTTTTAGTTTATACCAAGAAGGTACTTTTTAGAATATTCCAAGGAAGTGCTATAAACCTTCTATTTATATACTAAGAACGTACTACCGCACATCTTTGTATGGGAAGAATATTATATTTTGAAGAATATTCTAAGAAAGTGCTATCAAGTGCTATATTGCTTAGAAGTATGTTTTCAGCATCACCTAATCTCATCTTAGGTTCTACCAAATATCTATTTACATATTTTAATTGCAAATGAGAATGTAGTTAGTACCTACATTCTACAATATTACTTAAAAAGTAAGTACATATTTATAAATTTTAGTTATTTATATAAATCATTATATAATATTTAGCTAAACTAAACTATGCATAATAAATGACTAAAATTTATATAATACTTATATGTACTTACCTATTTAAGTAATATTGAGTTATCAAAATAGATTATATGTACTTTGAAGCACCGCAAACAAAATAAACAGATTATGTATGTTCTTTAGTCCTAGTACTACATCATTCGCCTTCATCCTTAACACTGCATAGATCCATAGATGATACAAATAATGAAATAATGCCTGTTTTCTTTTTCATATTTTACGGTTTTTTCCTATCCCTGATACATTCAGGTAAGAATAGAAATGGTCAGAATATGATGGGGAGAGGGGGGTTATGAATGTATTGTGGAATAACAAAATCGGTGGTCAGTGTTGCCAAACGGAGAGAAATTTCCCTTTTTGCGGGAATTTTCAACATAAAAGGTGATAAAGGGAAAAGTTAACTCAAAAGGGAATTATTGTTCCAGTCCAAATTGTAAAATATTAAGAAAAAATCAAAATATTTGAAAATAATTCTACATATCTTCTCAGATTTTGTAAACAGGAGGAAAGTTTTTTTTATAAAAGTGGGAATTTTTAAGGTAAGTTGACGGAAAAAGCTTACTCGACGGTTGGCAACGCCAAAGCCTTTGGTTGCTTTGGTTGTGCATTTTGGCACGTTTTGGTTCTGCGAAATGGCCTATTGAATTGAATGTACCTAAATTCAAATTCCAAGGATGTAAAAATACTAATGATTCATGATAAACTCGAAATGGTAAAGTCATTTCAATTATGAAAACGAATTTTTAATAGTATCTATGTAAACGTTAATACAATTAATGTTTAAACTTTTTTACCCTACAACAATTTTGAAATGAAATTCGTCCAATACTACCTACATACATAAATTTTATTAATTATGTATTCTAAAAAATAACGAAGTTGATAATCTATAAGGCTAATATTATACTTCCTATACATACAAATTATTTTTAAGATATTTTAAAAGTATCTACTTATAAGTATGTGTTAAGAATGTACTTATAAGTATGTGTTAAGAATATTCGATAAAGGTATATTCTAAGAATAAACTTTTACGAATATTCCGAGATCCTACGTACACGAATATACTTAGTATATTCGGAACGAGAATATACTTTGAAGTATATGCAAAGAACATGAAATTTAGAATGTTTTTTAAGGTAGATGCTATGCTTGTACTACACATATACTAAAAAGAATATACTCCGACGAATGTTGGTAGTATATGCTTAGAACATGATGCGAACATCATTGTTATGTGGGATAGAGCCTTACCATCGATTTTTCGAAGGGTTTTCATCTCCGCTGTTTCGAGCAATCTTTTTGTCCTACCTGTGTCGGGTCGTGTTTCTGCCGCGTATGTGATTATTGGTCTGATGACTGTTTTTGTAAATTCTGCCTTTCATTTCTTTTCCGATATTTTTACTTCTTCATATTGTGTCATTCAGGCAACCTGCGGCTCTGTTTGCTCTATTCACTTGATCTTCCACTTCTGTTTCGAGCCTTCCGTAGCTAGATAGTGTGATGCCTAGGTATTTAAACTCCATCTCTTATTCTATTATCTGACCTTCCAGCTCCAATTTACATCTTATTGGATCTGCTGGTATAACCATGCATTTTGTCTTTTTGGGAGGAAATTAACATGTTAAATTTTCTGGCGATTGTGTTGAATTGGTGCAGCATACGTTGTAAATCATCTTCACTTTGAGAGATTAGTATTGCATCGTCCGCATAGCAGATTATTTTAAGTTGTTTTTCTCCCATTTGGTATCGTTTTTTAGTTCTTATTTTTTGTATTATTTCGTCAATGATCAGATTGAACAATAAAGGACTCAAGGAATCCCCCTGTCTTATCCCATTGCCGGCTTCAATTAGGCCAGTTAATTCATCGTCCACTTTTACTTTTATTGTGTTGGTCTGGCAGATGTTTTCGATCGTTTTAATTATTCTTACAGGTATCTCTCTCGAGTATAACAAATGGATAACGTCCTTTAATGTGACCATGTCAAATGCTTTCTTAAGGTCCACGAAACATAAATATGCCGGTTTGTTGTATTCCAACGATTTCTCTTGAACTTGCCTTATTATAAATATAGCGTCAGTGCATGACCTTCCCGACCTAAAACCTTGTTGTTCTTCTGCTAATGTTATAATTTCATTCAATTTGTTTGTTATCACTTTGGTTGTTAATTTTAATGTTGTGTTTAATAAGTTAATTCCTCTGCAATTCTCCGGGCCCGATTTTCTGATTATTTTGTGTTTCTGCATTATATCTATGTGCTTTATGCAGGTTCTGTGTTTTAGAATGTTCGTATTATGTTTGTATGCGTATAGGGTGTCAATTTGAAAAGTTGCCACCCCCTATAATTTGGTCCCCATGGAAAATATAAAAATATACAAAACACGTCAAATTTATTTGTAAGCGGGACATTTTATAGACCACATTTCAACTAAATTACATAAACCCTCTAACGGGGGCGGACACAACCCTTAAAATCTTTAATGGAAAGAGGGGTTGAGTGATACCTCATTTTAAAAATCGTTCGATTACCTTTTCAAAAATACCACATACGTTATATTTATTTTCAGTACTTTTGGAAAAATCAAGTGAAACCATACAGATATTAAGTATCGAGTTCAGAACTCCAAACCTTTTTTTGGAATTTTGAACTCCAAATTGAATTTTTTTTGGAGTATTTTTGGAAAAATCGAGTAAAACCGTAAAGATATTAAGTATCGAGTTTAGAACTCCAAATTTTTTTTAGAGTATTGAGTCCAAGATTTTTCCAAATGTACTGAAAAGAAATATAAGGTATGTGGTATTTTTGAAAAGGTAATTGAATGACCTCTTAAATGAGATATCACTCAACCCCCCTTTCCATTAAAGATTTTGGGGGTAGTGTCCGTCTCCGCTAGAGGGTTGATGTAATTTAGTTGGAAAATGGTCTACAAAATGTCTCCCTCACAAATAAATTTGACGTATTTTTACATATTTTTAGATTTTATATCGGGACCAAATTATGGCGGGTGGCAACTTTTCAAATTGACACACTGTATTTATTTTGTATGATTGAAGACGTGCGTTTCATAGTTTCTCATCTGCTATTGTTGGTATATTCTTGTTATTCACTGCTTCTTTAAGTATTGGTAACCAACGCCTGCTGCATTCTGCTGATGGGTTTTTCTTCATTTAGTAGAACGATTGCTTTTTTAATTTTTCTCTTTTACATGTCTGTTTATAGTCTAAGAGCTAGTGAACCCTCCGACTAAAGGTCGTCCTGTAAGGCTGGAAATTTTTCTAGTGATAATTCATAGCACACCAAGGCTAAAAACCATGACCTGGCAGGCCTCAGTGGTGCACGTGTATCTACCAGGTGAATCGAAAAGTGCAAATTTAGGGGGTAAAATAAACTTTCTCCTGTAAGCTTTAAATTTAAGTATGTGTTTGAGTAAGTCATTCATAAGAAATGTGTACAATGACAGGCGATTCTGAAGAGCATAAGATCTTGCCAGGCGAGGGGAAAGATTAGGGGTTTTTCCTAAAATTATTCTTTTTGCATCGAACAAATTTTTTTTAGGTTTTTTGAATCATTCCAAACAGAAAACGTCTTTAGTGATTTTTCTCTTAAGTTAATAGTTTTTGTTATATAAGCGATTGAAAATTTTGAAAATAGCGAAATCGGCCATTTTTAACCCTAAATCGGACATTTATCTAAAAATTTCAATGTTGCCAAGATACGTAGATATTCTTTAAACATTGATTGATGAAATCTCGAAGAGTTTTTTGCAATAAAATATCGAAAACCCCTTTGTTTTTTTAATTGCTAATCAAGCAGGTGCGACACTGTAGTATAAGTGAGGACGTTTCAGTTTGCATAAATTCATTATCTCGAGAATGGGCAAATTTCAAGAGAAATCCTCAGACAGGTCGATTTTTATTTTTAAATTAGGACTTTTTGGCATATATATACAGGGTGTTTCATTAATAATTGTCCATATAGTAAGTGGAGAAACCTTAGAACAAAATACAAAGATTTAACCTAAAACACTTAAATAAAATGTGGTTCCTTACTGAGTTACAGGGTGTTTTATCTAGAAATTTAAAAACTATTTTTGCTTAGCATTTTAAAACTATTCGACTTATCCCTTTCATACTTGACAGAAAGTGCGACTACCATATACCCTACTAAATTATTATAAACAAACCTTTCTAGATACTACCAGAGGCGTACGACAGGGGATAGTGAATGGTTGATCCTTCTCAAATTCTACGCCACTGGAGGAATTACTATTTTAGTACCATTTTTATATTCTTCAATACTTTCTACGTAAATAATATACTCTTCATTGGTAACGATAAAGTCATTAGTTTTCGAGATATTTGAAGTTAAATATGAAACGGCACAGTTATTTTGATTAATTTACGATATGATTCATTCATGATTAAAATTTAAAAATTATTTGTACCCAGTACTTTAAAACTATTTGGCGTATCCTGATCATACTTTGCAGAAAGTGTAGGTACTGTACACCTTACTAAATTAAGATAAATATACGTTTCTAGCTACTACCAGAGGCGTACGACAGGGGATAGTGGCTGGTTGACCCTTCCCAAATTCTACGCCACTGACAAAGTTTCTATTTTAGTGTAATTTTTTTATTTTCCAATACTTTTTATGTAAATAATATACTCTTCATTCGTAACGATAGAATGATTAGTTTTCGAGATATTTGAAATTATAAATGAAGCGACACAATACATTAATCAAAATAACCGTATCGTTTCATTTTTAACTTCAAAAATCTCGAAAACTAATGACTTTATCGTTACGAATGAAGAGTATATTATTTTCATAGAAAGTATTGGAGAATCTAAAAATTGAATTAAAATAGCAATTCCGCCAGTGGCGTAGAATTTGGAAAGGGTCAATCATTAACTTTCCCCCGTCGTACGCCTCTGGTAATATCCAGAAACTTTTGTTTAACATAATTTAGTAGTTTGTACAGTACTTATACTTCCTGCCAAGTATGAAAAGGATACGTTGAATAGTTTTAAAATGCTGAGCAAAAATAGTTTTTAAATTTTAAGATAAAACACCCTGTAACTCAGTAAGGAACAACATTTTATTTAAGTGTTTTAGGTTAAATCTTCGTATTTTGTGCTAAGGTTTCTCCAGTTACTATATGGACAATTATTAATGAAACACCCTGTATAATACTAGTGACGTCATCCATCTGAGCGTGATGACGTAATCGATGATTTTTTTTAAATGAGAGTGGGGGTTGTGCGATAGCTCATTTGAAAGGTTATTGAATTTTATATTCACTGATATAAACATTAACATAATTATTTATACAGGGTGTACAAATTTTTTTTTTATTAAATTAACTTTGATTAAATTTGACAAATAGAAGAAAAATTTTTTTTGTACACCCTGTATAAATAATTATGTAAATGTTTATATTACTGAATAGATAATTAAATAACCTTTCAAATCAGCTATCACACAACCCCTACTCTTATTTAAAAAAATCATCGATTACGTTATCACGACCAGATGGATGACGTCACTAGTATTATATATATGCCAAAAAGTCCTAATTCAAAAATAAAAATCGACCTGTCTGAGGATTTCTCTTGAAATTTGCCCATTCTCGAGATAATGAATTTATGCAAACTCAAACGTCCTCACTTATACCACAGTGTCGCACACTCTTGATTAGCAATTAAAAAAAACAAAGGGGTTTTCGATAATTTATTGCAAAAAACTCTTCGGAATTTCATCAATCAATGTTTAAAGAATATCTACGTACCTTGGCAACATTGAAATTTTTAGATAAATGTCCGATTTAGGGTTAAAAATGGCCGATTTCTCAATTTTCAGAATTTTCAATCGCTCATATAACAAAAACTATTAACTTAAGAGAAAAATCACTAAGGACCTTTTCTGTTTGGAATGATCCAAAAAACCTAAAAAAATTTGTTCGATGCAAAAAGAATAATTTTAGGAAAACCCCCTAATCTTTCCCCTCGCCTGGCAAGGTCTTATGCTCTTCAGAATCGCCTGTCATTGTACACATTTCTTCTAAATGACTTACTTAAACACATACTTAAATTTAAACCTTACAGGAGAAAGTTTATTTTACCCCCTAAATTTGCACCTTTCGATTCACCTGGTAGATACACGTGCACCGCTGAGGCCTGCCAGGTCATGGTTTTTAGCCTTGGTGTGCTAAGAATTATCACTAGAAAAATTTTTAGCCTTACAGGACGACCGTTAGTCGGAGGGTTCACTAGCCCTTAGACTATTATATTATGATTATTTATGCATATTTTCATTGTCCCCTTTCAGGGCCGTAAATACGATGTTGGGGGCCCAGGGGCAAACGTGATCTGGGGACCCCTTACAAGGTGGTCTCGGGGGTTTACCCCCCAGAGGAAGAGGGGATAAATCACCCATCTCTAACCTGGAAAAAGTTTTACGAAGTTGATTGCTTCGATTTGAAGGTCTTGTTCTTGTGCGTTTAAAATTAAATTAAATTCAGGTTGAACAATCCTTACGTATCTAATACTGTTTTCATTCCTTGAAAGGCCTGCATGAGTATTCCTCATTCCTGCATGAGTATTCCTTATTCCTGCATAAGTGTCTAGCTGATGGCATAATGTGTCGATCATTGAGTAAAACACGGTTGCTCTAAAGCTAAAGCATGACTTGGGATCTTAAAATCTTTCATCTTCGCACAGTTCATTCTTTTTAGAGCGAACCCTACTGGTATTCCCCAACGTTGACACATATTTGAAGCCACTTCAAAGAAGGTCTCAAATTGCCCTCTCATTTCAGATAGTTTTAAGAGGCTCTCTTCAAGTAAACTGTAAGCTGTTAAAAGGTCCAAAGATGTTGATTGCAGTGTTTTCGTAACTATGTTGAGGATTTCAAGGATTTTATTTTGCACAACTAGTACCAAAACAAATTTGAATGATTTTATGTAGTTTCTTTTTTTCAGTTGTGCTGCTTCGTCTCTTTCATTTCTTTTGTTACTTGTCAGAACTAGACGTGAAAAGCACTTCAAAACATCGCAAAATCTGTGTTATAATGTATTGACTGCATCAAATCTTCCAGCCCACCGTGTTGAATTGGGGAGTTTTAATGTCATTTTCGAGAAAAACCTTTCAGATTAAGATGAGGACTTCAGTGCTTCCCAACGAACGATATTGGGAGTTGAAAAAATATGAAGATATGAAGGTTTATTTACAGAAAATGGAGGAAGAGGTAAACCAGATTGCTGAGAAGATACAGAAAATTGAAAATGTGGAAGAAAAATTCGAGAATACGTTAAAATTCGATATGGAAAAAGTGGAAGAAAAATTGAAGGAGATAGGAAAATAATGTCAAAAAGGAGGAGACCATCGGGAAGTAATTTCTACAGCTCTAATGAGCTGTAGAATCCAATTTGGCGGGGATATTAGAAAACGACATCCAGTACCTTTCACTAAAATCTTAAAAAAACAAATTCCAACACATGCAGAATATCGAATTCTGTAAAGAAATTATAAGAAGCCATCCAAAAGACGGAGTTGCTTTGTGGTTTGAAAGCAAAGAAAATGAGTTGAATTTATGGAGAGATTTTAAGACAAAATTTTTTATAATGGTGCATGTGAAACAGGTTAAAATCGATCGTTGAAGTTGTTAGAATTAATATGCTGTGTACTTATTACAATCGAACAACTCGAAGTAGAATTTGACTGAAAGTACAAGTTTATTTGACCTCGTTACTGGGGCACTACCCCGGTTGCTCCAATGGTAGTTACGGCCCTGTTCCCTTTGTTAATAAATTATTGTCCCAAGTATGTTTGCATATCTGGTATTTGTCGAAATTCCAGTTTTTGATGTATGTTTCATGCTCGTTTGTCCTGACGATTAGTGGTCTTGCAGATTCTCCCATATAGAAATTTTTGCATCCACATGGTATTTTGTAGATGCAATTCTTTGTCCTCTCTTGTGTGTTCTTGGGTTTGGTCTTGGACAGGATAGAACTGAATGTTGGTTGTTTTAAAATACACGTTTGCTTCACTTATTCTGTAAACCGATAAAAAATGTAACAAAATAAAAATCTTTTTAAACTATATTTTGTTTGTTTCAATTTATAAATAATTTTGGTGATATATCCATCCATTAAATAAAAAAAACAGTGTTTTCCAGTTTATAAAACTTTTTTTAGTATTATATACTATTATACTTTCTTCTTTAAATGTATATAATTATTCTTATATCATAGATAAATACAAATATTATGAGTATTTTTAAAAAACTTGTCCTAAAAACTGCAACAACTTAACTATAAATTTTATAAATTTCTTGAATAAATCTTTCTTCTATATATACATGTATACCTATGTATATTTCTTAAATAAATGTACCAAAAATTGAATTAACAGCGACGACCAGAGTTACTGATACTGATGTACTATACAAGAATAATCGATTATATTATTAACTCAAATAATTTCTTTTAATTTCAGATCAAACATTTTAAGTTTAGCCAAATTGCTAAACTGTTTTTGTTAATATAAATATAATATTTATATTTTTTAAAAAATAATAAAGGTAACCAATGGTTACTATAAATGGTTATATAGATAAGTTTGACAGCTTTATAAAATCATTTCTATTTTATTTGCATTTTGTCTAAAGTAGACCAGGGAAGCTATAGAGCTCAAACGGGGAGCTGCTACGTTTGGTCTATATAATATATAAATGAACGTAAAACAAAATATACGGAGTGCACAAAATCTACTCAACATGAGAATCTGAAGGTAGACAACCATACCTGCGAATATGCCTCGACTTTTCCCTACCTAGACCGAATAGTAAGTGACAACAACAACACCAGAAGAAATTGGCGAGGAACCGCAAAGTGGGCGACGACTGGTGGCGAATTTGAAAAGCATCAACTCAAGGAAAACATTGACTTTGTCATTAATTTGTGTACATATTTGCGGTCAGTTTATGTTGTAATTAACAATAATTTCGACTTAAAAAAACTATTGCAGTGTTCCTAAGTATTCATTCATATTATACTCTACGTAATGACCTAAATTAACCAATGCCAAATCATACATTTTGTTAATTTAACTTTTGTATTAAACGTAGTATTTTTTAATGTTTAAGCGACTGCAAAATTAAATAAATAAATAAAATGTAGTATATATTCTGTACATAGAATGTACATTGTTATGCAAAATATCCCGACCACTTCGTAATTTCCAGAACACAATTATTATAAAATAAATTCACCTACTTAATTTCCAAAGTTTCCAGTTTTTATTTAATTAAAAATTGTTATCTGTTGGTGTAAAATAAACTGTAGTGCACCTATTAATTAAATTAAAAACAAAATTAGAAATCTTAAGGTAGATTAATAATTTTTAGAACGCTGTGTGATTATCGGGGGGCCAGATTTTTTTATGAAAAAAAGGTAAAAACAAATCAGTAGTTAGCATCAAATTTTAATGAATGCATACAGACTAAACATAATTTTGAGTCGTTTTTAACTTATAAGATGTCTTAGTTGCCAAACTTAGTGGTTACTTTGGCAAAACACTCCTGTAAATGATTTTAATTTAACGTTTTAGAACTGTGAATTCAAATGACAAAATGAATTGTTTTCCTAGAGTTGTCGTCCATCTTTGAAATTTTGAGCGCCCTCTGTTGGAATTTAATTTTGCGAATACAAGCACGGATTCTTAGCGGTAATAAGTGCTTTTATGCATACAAAGACTTAATGAAAAGTAAGTTACTGAATCATGGGTCCAAGCTTAGAATCTACAAAATAGTAATTAGACCAGTGGTCATAATATGTGGATATGACACGTGGACCCTCTCAACCACTGATGAAAATCAACTGAGAATATTTGAGCGCAATATAGTAAGAAAGATACTTGGACCAACCCATTGCAGCGATGGTTTGTGGAGAATTAAAATGAACTAAGAGCTGGATGAACAAAGAAATAGAACAAGAGGAAGGCCCCGTAAAAGATGGATAGACGACGTAGACGGAGATCTTAAAACCATGAATATCAAGCAGTGGCGAAGGAAACTATCGGACTGGGAATGGAAGAACATGGTTTTTTATTTTATAATGGCTTTGGTTGGACTATGTTAAAACAATTGTGGTTGTTGTGTTGAACTACACATGTAGATTTTTCAGCCAGGAAATTCTTTCCTGGCCTTCCTGGTCCTCATTTTCCTTCTTATTTTCTCTTTGAAATTGCAGTAATCGATATCTTTCGGTGTTGCTCATGACGTGGTTGAGGTGTTGATTTTGTCTGTTTTTATTATGAAAACAGCTCTTTTTCTTGTTGTATTTTTAATACCACGTCCTGATTAGTAACGTAATAACCCCATTCATTAACTCCTGGGGCTTCATAACTGTCAGCGAATACCTCCTGTTACGTTGGTGCTACCTTGGTAGATTGCCATGATAATCTTGCAGGGTTGGAATATCGAGTTGAAACACTGACTCTAACTTTATAACTTTATTTACGGTTTACAACATCAATCAACATAAGGTTACTAAGATGTTGTTTCGCGGGGTGGTCCTTCAGTACACCCTTCTCGTAGGACGCCTCACTAGCATAGTACCGATCTTGATAATAACAATACTATAATGCTTATGATAATCCCTCTGTGGGCTATTTATATCTCTTTATAATTTGGACTTTGAAAAGTAAACTATACGTGAGCCTCTACGAGGTTACATAAACAAAACTGCGTTAATCAACCTTCGTTTTGTTTGCATATTTAGAAACAATACCTTTTTGTAACAAGCTAAATTAGTTAAAATTATATACATTTTTTGATACATATTATATTATACAGTAATGGGTTCTTCCCTTACTGTACACTCCGTATGGTCGGCATATCTGATGTTATTGACACATTCTCTGTTAATTTAAAGCCCTGCTTTAACATCCTCTACTGTTTCTTGAAAGATTTCTTCAGAATATATGTTGAACAGCAGAGGTGATACCATACATCCCTGTCGGACTTCACGGACCTTTGATTTTGATATCTTCGGATTCTCAACTTTCCACTGAGCTTTGGCCTGAGCTTAGTGCTTTGCAATTTTTGCTGTTTTTAATGCCATTTGAATTTTCTCTTTCATTTAATTTCCTTAATACCTACGACTTTCTACTTCCACCCGTTCTGTTCTATTTTCTTTGAACCACCCATTGATGTGTTCAGTTAATTTAAATAAAGACTGACAAACCGCGCTGCTAGAATATATACAAAAGAGAGAAAACATAAATAACAGATAGCAATGATTCGAATCTGGGCATTCTAGAAACAAAAATACTGTATCGTAGTAGAAAAAAGTTTAATTGACCAATTGATAGTAAAGAAAAATGGAGAAACAATCAGACGCAACACCGTAAAAAATTTTGTCGAGCGCCACCTCTAAATAAAAACACAAAAAATACAAAATAGGAGTCTAATAACATCAACACACTAGTATGTATACGATCAATACTGGAGTCAATTTTAATTTATTATTCATTATTAAAAGTAATTAAAATATTTCAGCAAATATTGCATGAATTTTCGTTAAACAACTAATTAAATATACAAATGCTCATTGACAATAATATTTTATATGACTCTGTAATATATTGAAAAGCCAATGTATATTCCATGTCTCTATTACATTTAATCCAGACATATTTATATACCATTGGGATTGCCAAACAACTTTATTTAATATACATTTATAATATTGGTTACCTTTATTATTTTGTATACAGAGTGAGTCTGTAGTCTGTAATTTGGAATAAATTCAATAGTTCAAATAATAATTGTTCTTTTTTTGAAAAATGCTCAGACCTGTCGTTTAGTATTTCAAATCTAAATTTTTTACATATAATAATAATGTATACCGGGTGTCCCAATTTAGCGATATGACGTCATCGTTAATTTTCTTAAATGGCAACACTGGTATTTTGATAGCTATTTAGATAGGGCGTGTAAAGTTATACATAATATCAACTTTTATTTCGTACCATTTACAAGATAATAAAAAATAAAGTTATGTGTGTAATTTGGAATAAACTTAATAGTTCAAATACTAATTGTTTTTTTTTTGAAAAATACTTAGCTCTGTCGATTAGTATTACAAATCGAATTTTTTTACATACAATCATAATGTATAATACAGTATGTCTCAATTTAGAGATTTAATGATATTTTTTATTATCTTGTAAATGATGGGGAATAAAAATTTTGTATTTTGTAGTTACGTTTAGCTTTACACCCTATCAAAATAGCCATCAAAATGACAGTGTTGCCGTTTAGGAAAATCAACGATGACGTCATATCTCTAAATTGGGAGACCCTGTATACATTATTATTGTATGAAAAAAAAATTCCATTTGAAATACTAATCGACAAGTCTGAGCATTTTTCAAAAAAACAATTGGTATTTGAGCTATTGAATTTATTACAAATTACAGACATAACTTTGTTATTTTTTATTATCTTGTAAATGGTAAGGAATAAAAATTTTATATTTTGCATAAGTATAACTTTACACACCCTATCAAAATAGCTATCAAAATGACACTGTTGCCATTTAAGAAAATCAACGATGACGTCATATCTCTAAATTGGGACACCCTGTATACATTATTATTTTATGAAAAAAATTTCCATTTGAAATGCTAATCGACAAGTCTGAGCATTTTTCAAAAAAACAATTGGTATTTGAGCTATTGAATTTATTCCAAATTACAGACTCACTCTGCATACTCCAGGGAAATAAGCAAAAAAAGACTC
Organism: Diabrotica virgifera virgifera; assembly: GCF_917563875.1. Taxonomy (NCBI): domain Eukaryota; kingdom Metazoa; phylum Arthropoda; class Insecta; order Coleoptera; family Chrysomelidae; genus Diabrotica; species Diabrotica virgifera. The sequence goes on from NC_065450.1 coordinate 210,069,379, forward strand.
TGTTCGGGACTGAATAACCCAGGTATTTGACAATTTTTTTAGTTATTGTAGATCTAAAGAGAGAAAACCTACCTATTTCCTGTCAAGAGCTTATTTCCTTAGCACAAAAAACGCGATTTTTCACTATTTGACATATAACTACAACATTTGATTCTGTAGAATATTGAAAAAGCTTTTAAATGTGATTTTTGAAAGTTAAAAGTCCATTAATAATGCTAAATAATTATCTTTTAATAATAATTATTAAATTTAAACTAGACCTTTGGTATTTTACTCAAAGTTGGATATTGGGGTATTTAACAAACCCTCATAATTTCAGAATAATCCATCAATTAGTTTAAATCATTTCACTTGTTTATCAGAAAAAAACATTTTTTTGCAATAACTTTAAAAAGACAATTACGAAGATACTGTAATTTTACTCATATCAAATCAAAGTTCACGAGTCAAACTATCAAATGTATCAAAAAGGTTAAAAAAAATCATTTTGCAAACTACTGTTATTTTTAACGTGTAAACGATTAGAATAACTTACTTATCTCTAAACTCTAAAATCTCTAACGCGAGAATTTTACTGTTACCGTTTCATGTGGTTGTCTTTTTAAAGACAGATCACATGCTATAATTTTGTTGTGACGGATATTCTTGAGTTGGGGTTGATTTCATGTAATCGAATTAACTATCTTTCAGTAAAGTCGTCCCAGGAACGCAACTCATAAATATTGCCAATATCATTTTAAAGTCTTCTACTTTAAAATGTATAATATATGTCTGAATTGCCGATATAAATGAGTCAGATGAAATAAATTATTAGAACAATTTTTTACTAAGCAACAACATTTTTGTTTAATTCATTAATATTTTTTGTATTTTGACAATGGCATCCGATTTGGATGTCGAAACGTTAATAAAACCATTTAGTAAAATTGTGGCTTATTTCCCCATATTAAAAATAGTTATTGTCTATTTTGATGTAGGTAATTATTTAGTTTGTTAATGGTTTCAATTAATTTTAATTTTAGTTTTTTAACCAATCGAAAAATCGCCTTTTTTGCAAAAGTTGTTAATAATTTAAAAACGGCTTCAAACTCTATGCAGGAAACAGGTAGGTTTTCTTTCTCTAGGTATACAATAACTGAAAAATTTGACAGTACCTAGATTATTTATTGTTCTGAGAAAAATCTACTTCCCTGGACTAATAATTACGCTTTCAAAAAAGTAATTTCGACAAAAACGAGGAGCTCTAGCTCGCGTTCAGGGATTTTTTCTTGCTGGTACATTTAATTTTCTCGATTCGAACGCAAAAAAAGACAAAAATAATACTAATAACCAAACAATGCCCGACAGAATTGTGCAGTGTATACAGTCGTTAAAGTTAATGAGATGTAAGGGCATAAAATGTTGTACAGGACTATGATGGCGAATAACAGAAAGTGTTACCGAGCACAACGAAGTAATTTTGTTTCGTCACATATTTGCATCCGAATCTTTTGTGTATAAAGTACCGTAGAAAACAACGACAAAAAAACTTGTTAGTGTGTTGCTTTGTATCTTGTTAGAATTGCTTTTAACAAGATATAAACTTATAGTTTACCTGTACTTCGTACTTTTTCAAAATGATTACAAAATTCTTAAAAATGGTTTTAACAGCTTCATTTGAGTGAGTCAACCACCTTATGAAAAATTTCAAAGTGCAGGTTGGACCCGTTCCTTATAGGTCAGGATCCCGTGTATAAAAAAAGTTGATTAATAGCAAGTTGAAAATTTGTTAATAGCTTAAGGGTGTCTAGTCGGACAAACTTTGAGATATGGGAACACTGGAACAGGGAAGTTTTAATTGTGGAACAGGTTAAAAATTTGAAACGTCAGACTACGAAAACGTCAGATGTATTTTGTCGGACAGAACTTCCAATTGATTTGTTACCCTTTCATTAAACTCTCATGCCAAAATAAGACACAAAAATAACAGGAATTACGTTGGAGATAAATAGCAGTCTGACTTTTGGATGAGAGTTTAATGAAAGGGCAACAAATCAATTGGAAGTTCTGTCCGACAAAATACATCTGACGTTTTCGTAGTTTGACATTTCAAATTTTTAACCTGTTCCACAATTAAAACTTCCCCCGTTCCAGTGTTCCCATATATCAAAGTTTGTCCGACTATACACCGTTAAGCTATTAACACATTTTTAGCTTGCTATTAATCAACTTTTTTCCTTACGCGGGATCCAGACCTATAAGGAACGCGTCCAACCTGCACTTTGAAATTTTTTAGTGGCAGACTCACACAAACGAAGCAATTAAAATACTCCAGGCTGTGGGTGAAAAAACGTGATATAATTCAGGAATTTTTGAAACGTATCAGGTGTTGTAAAGGATGATGCCAGGAATAACTTCTACTAAAATGTGACCAAAAATATTGTGAGTTTTTTTTTTAATTGCGATTTTCATTTGTTAAATTTGCAATTTTTAAAGATTTTTAATTTTACAGCTTAGGATATTGATTTTAGAGAAAAACTTTTTGATAGAAAGTTGTAGTAAATTAAAAAACCTACAATTTGAGCTATGGTAAGTTTAATTTCGTTTATTGTTTATTGCAAAACAGCATGCGGAATGTCCAAAATGGCCGTTTTTTACAATTGCGTTATTTATTGTACAAATAATTTTTTTTATTTTTTAAAGCTTTAAAATGAAGATCTTTCAATTCCAAACATAAAAAAATTGCAAGGCTGGATTAACGAATTTCTTGCTTAGATATTATAAATTGTTTATCCCAAGAGGTCAAATGTCGAAGGCTATAACTTTTTGAAGAAAAATCGTAGAGAGTTGTTGTAACATCCAATCTCCTTTTAAAGAGTTATATTTTCATATTCTGATGTAAATAAATGCGTAAAACATTCTTAAACCTCTAATTTTTGGGTTTGAAAATAAGGGGGCAAATTTCGTTATAAACATTTAGAGCTGAAGCGGCCCAGTACATCCTATGAGTTTTTAACTTACAGATTATTGTTGCTGAAGAGGAAACGAAGATTTATAAAAAAATAAAAAATTTCTACGACCAGCTGAAGCCGAGCTAAATGTTGGGTTTGAAAATAAGGGGGCAAAATTCGTTAAAAACATTTAGAGCTGAAGCGGCCCTGTACATCCTATGAGTTTCTAACTTACAGATTATTGTTGCTAAAGACGAAACGAAGATTTATAAAAAAATAAAAAATATTTACAACCAACTGAAGCCGAGATAATTGTTTATTTTTTCTTAAATCGCAGTGCCTTTATTTATAACAATTAAGAAATTATTTTACTGTCATTGACCAAAGAAAGACTTATGTTATCTCAAAATAAAAATTATTTTAAACTATAATTACATTTAATTATTAAAAATTATTTTTAAAATCGGTGCTTTTGCGAGCGGCCGAATTTTGCAAATCTTGATAAATTTTGACCGAAAACAATTTAATAATATTACCATTATAATATACAGTGTATTTACCACTGTATTTTTTTTTCTTGATAAACTTTTATATGTGAAATCTCATTTCTGAAGAAATAATATTACAAAAATGATACATATAACTACATTTTTAATTTTTGCATTGTTTTATAAATATAATAATAATAATGTTACTTCTTATTATACAATATAAAACTTTTTCTTCTTGTAGTAACTATCCGTTTTGGATGTTGGCGACCATCATGGCAATTTGGCAAACCCCATTTGGAAACTGAGAACCAGGAAGGCGAAGGATTACCTTGCTAGAAAATTTACGTACGGTCGTTCAACACAACAACTACAAATCTTTTTAGAGCAGCAGTACCGATTTAGTGTGCAAGTACAGATTGCCATGATGGTCGCCAACATCCAAAACGGATAGTAACTACAAGAAGAAAAAGTTTTATATTGTATAATAAGAAGTAACATTATTATTATTATATTTATATAACAATGAAAAAATTAAAAATATAGTTATATATTTCATATATATGTAGGTATTAATTTTGTAATATTATTTCTTCAGAAATGAGATTTCACAGATAAAAGTTTATCAAGAAAAACAAATACAGTGGTAAATAGACTGTATATTATAATGGTAATATTATTAAATTGTTTTCGGTCAAAATTTAATACAAGTTACGTAAACATTTTCCGAACGCGCGGATTTCAAGCGAGCCGGGCGATTTGCAAAATTCGGACGCTCGCAAAAGCACCGATTTTAAAAATAATTTTTAATAATTAAATGTAACTAGATTTTATAATTATTTTTAATTTAAGATAATATAAGTCTTTCTTTAGTCAAAGGCTGTAAAATAATTTCTTAATTGTTGTAAATAAAGGCACTACGATTTAAGAAAAAAGAAACAATTATCTCGGCTTCAGTTGGTTGTAGAAAATTTTTATTTTTTTATAAATCTTTGTTTCGTCTTCAGCAACAATAATCTGTAAGCTAGAAACTCATAGGATGTACAGGGCCGCTTCAGCTCTAAATGTTTATAACGAAAATTGCCCCCTTATTTTCAAGCCCAACATTTAGCTCGGCTTCAGTTGGTCGTAGAAATTTTTTATTTTTTTATAAATCTTCGTTTCGTTTTTAGCAACAATAATCTGTAAGTTAAAAACTCATAGGATGTACAGGGCCGCTTCAGCTCTAAATGTTTTTAACGAAAATTTGCCCCCTTATTTTCAAACCCAAAAATTAGAAGTTTAAAAATGTTTTACGCATTTATTTACATCAGAATATGAAAATATAACTCTTTAGAAGGAGATTGGATGTTTCACCAACTCTGTACGATTTTTTTCAAAAAGTTATAGCCTTCGACATTTGACCTCTTGGGATAAACAATTTATAATATCTAAGCAACAAATTCGTTAATCCGGCCTTACAATTTTTTTTTATGTTTGGAATTGAAACATCTTCATTTTAAAGTTTTAAAAAATAAAAAAAATTATTTGTACAATAAATAACGCAATTGTAAAAAACGGCCATTTTGGACCTTTCGCAGGCTGTGTTGCAATAACCAATAAACAAAATTAACTTACCATAGCTCAAATTATAGGTTTTTTAATTTACTACAACTTTCTATTAAAGAGTTTTTCCCTAGAATCAATATGCTAAGCTGCAAAATTAAAAATCTTTAAAAATTGCAAATTTAACAAATGAAAATCGCAATAACAGAAAAAGCTCACAATATTTTTGGTCACATTTTAGTAGAAGTTATTCCTGGCACCGTCCTTTACAACACCTGATAGGTTTCAAAAATTCCTGAATTATATCCTGAAATCGACCTATTTTTCACCCACAGTCTGGAGTAAAACTATTTTTAAGACTTTTTATTCATTTTTGAAAAAGGACGATGTACTGTGGACTATTAGCCGAAGATAGAGAATAAGTAAAAAAATGTTCGGTATTCGCTCATGGGCTATAATTAGCGGTACAACTAAAAATCATGATTTGAGTTAAATGTGTTTAAAGTTTTCATTGCTAAGGAAAATGCATAAAAATGTTTTAGTTTGCTTAAACGAAGATTATCTTCAAAATAATACTTTCTTTACAGGATCATCGAATAAAGTGTCTATAATTTTGATTTTAGTTTTTTAAATTAATGTTTTGACAATTATGAAAAAATGTTTTGAGTTATGCCACTATTGCAGCAAGACCTTTTATCATTAAATAGACTAACTAGCGATTATAAAAACTGCAACACGGACTTAATTCAAAATATGCCCGTGTTGATGACAAGAACGAGGCCTGATCATATCGAGCGTTGGAAGCAAACCAAGTAGTATCAGTAATGCAGCCAATATTTGGGACTAATCATATAATACAATAGCGACACTTCTGCCATCTTACGGTCTAATATTGAATTAAGAGTAGTGCCAGAATTGATGCTGAAAAGAATATTTATTTTAACATTTATGCCTATTCCTAGTCCAAAACAAGTGTTTTTTGAGTTGTGCCATTATTACAGCCCATGAGCGTATGCTGTAGACTCTGTCTATTCGCCTCATTGTCCCTAGTACTAGTGTTGTGGTTTAAAGTGTTAGATAAAGTATCAACAAACGGTTTTACCTCTAGCAATTTCTTGACAGATCCGTCGACAACCATTAATGGTTTCTGAATGAGATGGATTACACCGTTTTTGACGGGGATGTTTGGACGTACGATTTGGGCCAGTACAACTCCGGGGGTGTGGTTACCGTCACCGAAGAGGGTATGGCTCTTGACGTAATCTGGAAAAACAAGATTTTGTTATTCTTCGTTTATATTCAAATCGTTTATCTTATCACTTCTTATTCTAATAGGTCTGGATCCCGCGTATGAAAAAAAAGTTGATTAATAGCAAGCTGAAAATTTGTTAATAGCTTAAGGGTGTCTAGTCGGACAAACTTTGATATATGGGAACACTGGAACAGGGGAAGTTTTAATTGTTGAACAGGTTAAAAATTTGGGACGGTCAGATTAAGGGTGTCTAGTCGGACCAACTTTGATATATAGGAACACTGGAACAGGGGAAGTTTTAATTGTGGAACAGGTTAAAAATTTGGAACGGTCAGACCACGAAAACGTCACATGTATTTTGTCCGACAGAACTTCCAATTGATTTGTTACCCTTTCATTAAACTCTCATGCAAAAATCAGGCTGCTATTTACCACCAAATGGGAATTATAATGAGTGGAACACGTAGAATACGAGTGGGACACGTAGAAAAGCTGCCTGATTTTTGCATGAGAGTTTAATGAAAAGGTAACAAATCAATTGGAAGTTCTTTCGGACAAAATACATGTGACGTTTTCGTGGTCCGACCGTTCCAAATTTTTAACCTGTTCCACAATTAAAACTTCCCTTGTTTCATTGTTCCCATATATCAAAGTTTATCCGACTAGACACCCTTAAGCTATTAAGAAATTTTTAGCTTGCTATTGATCAACTTTTTTTCATACGCGGGATCCAGTTGGAACATATAAAAGTATAGTACTTAAGGTACTCTCAAACAAATTTTCAGCCAAAAATATTCATTTCTGTAGAGTTGACTGCAATTTTTCGACAACAGCCCTTTTTTTGCGGTGGACAGCATAACTAATTCCAGCCTCATCCGAAATCAAAAAATCAAAAAGTTTCTTGTAGTTTATACCTCTGGCTAGTGAATGAACAAAGGAATTTTTATTAGGTGAAGTTGTTTTTGTTTTATAAAAAAAATTCTTTAAAAATGGTCATTTTTGAAAAAATGAGAAAAATTGCAGTCGAAAATGTGTTTAAACTTATGTAAAATCTTCAAATTTCATTTTTGTTTTACATTTCTTCGTTCATTCACTTCACTAGCCAGAGATATAAACTACAAGAAACTTTTTGATTTTTTGATTTCAGATGAGACCGGACTTAGTTATGCTGCCCACCGCAAAAAAGGGCTGTTGTCGAAAAATTGCAGTCAACTCTACAAAAATGAATATTTTTAGCTAAAAATTATTTTGAAAGTACCTTTATGTACTATACTTTTACATGTTCAAATAATTCTAAATAAAAATAATTATTGGCTTTCGAGATATAATTTTTTTAAAAAGTCACTTTTTTTACCAGCAAGACCTATGTAACCCCTTGCTGATGGTTCGGGAATCACTACAGGATACGGATTTTGTTTTCTTTAGTAACGTAATAAACATCAACTTCAGCCATGTTCTTGTTATTACTCCGCTTAAATATATGTCATTAAATATTTTGCTTAGGCGTTGAGTACCGTCAATGTTAAATAGTTTTATGAATTCAGCATATATGCATCGTCAGGTCCAGGAGCTTTGCCATCTTTTAGTTGTGATATTGCTCTTTCCACTTCATCTGATGTGATTGGTAAAGTGGTCATCACATGTAGGATGGAGGATCAAATATGCTATAAATTTTAATAAATAAAAAAAATCATTAGTCTTTGATAGTGCACTTTATGTGAACACACGGTATAGTTCTAAACAGTGAAAAACTACATCCAGCTGCCAGTCTTCGTTATTGCAAACAATGGCCTTTGCCGACAGTGGCTCAGTAAAAGCGCTCGATGACAAATGAATGCGAACACATTTTCCAGACAGGAAAAACATATAAAGTAAATAAATCGCCGACAATTTTTCACCCAGACGTGCATTTTCAGTTGTGAAAATGGAAATATAACACCTACGCTGTATATTTTTGACAAATTGATAAATTCGAAGGATTGCTGACGGAAAGTCTATACACTGTGGGGAGAAATCGACCATTTTGTATTTAAATGATCAATTTTCTGAGGTTGGTAAGACTTGTGAAAATGACAGCAATCAAAGCAACGGTGGATCCAGGACCGATTTTCGGGAGGGGCCATAAACGTTTTTTTTGGGAGGAGTACCAGGGGGTCTGGGGGTAATTTTTAAAAATTAAGGTTACAATGGCGAGTTTTAAGGCACTTTTCTCACACTGTTGAGGGCCATAAAGACATTCAAAACTTAACGTTATTAAAGTATTTAAAGTATTATTAAAGTCAGGATGACTTCCTACAAATTTCTTCGGATCCAAGTGCAGTTCTTTCATTAAGTTTAATACTATTTTTTCCAATGCTTCTCCTGGCAGGCCATCTTTTTCCCCTCTTCCTTAATTTTCACTAATTATTTTTATGTTCTCATAAGCGTCAATGAACCTGACAAAGTCTTCACGAATGTTGTTATTGTGTATATATCTCAAATTTAGAGAAAGCTGTTCCATGTGGGATGGATACGTCGTCGGTCGTTTCGTCAAATATGACAGAGTAATAATTTGCACTCTGAACCTGATTCATAATTTGTTCAATTATTTCTCCACAACATGTTATCAATTTATTTTGAATGGTGCTACTAATGTATGTTGCACAGGAAGCAGAAGGCCATTATCACGATGGCCTCTAGCTCTTAGATGAATATTTTGTCGACTTAAAAACCCAATAGACTCTACTTTTGGTCGTAGTCTTTCTCAATTTTCTTGTATCTCTTTAGATCTCTGAGAGTCTATCTGGTTAATGACTGACTTTTGCGGGTTGCGATAACTTTGTAGAAAATCCAGCCCAATCTGAACGAATTTCTTGTGGTATGATGTTTTTTCATGAGTTTGTATGCCTCCGTCTTTACCCATGAGTTTGGCGAAAGATGATAAAGGGTTAGTGACAAGTTTTTGGGTAGTCATCCCTTTATTGTGACCATATTTTGCATTAGAAAAATAAAACGCAATACTTACAAAACAATATCTTTTTAATATTCGAAAGTGCCAACCAACTCCTTTGTTTTAAGCACTGGTGACCCAAGTAACGCTTCTCTTTTTTTAATTCTGTATGTGTACAGAATGCGGAAATTTACATGATTTTAATGGCTGCCAACATTTTGATTTACAAAACATCCTATGTCATTCTTGAAGCTACCGTTACTGATTTTGTTCAATTCTAGTCAAATAGACATATTTATCCTCTGTTATGTACATTTAATATGTGTTTGAAACTAAAAACATTTGAACTGCAAATATTTAAATTTATATATTTTTTTTAAATTCTCGGAAGGGGCCATGGCCCCCATGTCTCCCTCCCTGGATCTGCCCTTGAATCAAAGCATATAATATATACAAAACGGATATAGGGGCCTTTCTCTACAAATTTATATTCACCATATACGCCAGGGTAATAAGACAAAAATATACCCTGTTCGTGACACTTCAGCAGCCAGGGTACTGAAGCGTTTTTTCGACAAGTAATACCTATAGGAACAAACTGTAACTATTTCCTGCGTAGGATCTGGCGGACATTTTTATTTATAAACAATTAATTTTCAAAAAAGGGCATTTTTCCCTTTTTTTTTTAAATCAATGGAAAGCCGTGAAAGTTATGATTTTTTTAGTACAAATATCTTTGAGATTATGGAAAAAGCTTTAAAATGACATATTACAAAGTTTGATATACTCATTTATTGTTAATATAATTGCGAAAAAAGGTCGGAATTGCAAAAAAAAATTATGTTCGTAATAACTGTTGTAAAAATTAGTGTACAGGTTTGAAATTTTTGTCAAATGAGGTTTCTTTGGTTCTTAATACCTGATAAAAATTTCAAAGCGATTCATTCAATTGTTTAAATTTTATTCGAATTGTTTATCTCAGAGAGCATTTTTTTTGCAATAACATAAGTCAGAAAAAAATGACGTTAGAACCATTCCACAGGTGTCAAATGGAAGAGCATGAGCTATATTTTCAACTTGGTTTAAATAAAGCGAATAAAAATGCATTTATTAGTAATAAATAATTATGCAAAAGTATCATAAATCTTTCCTTATAAACTTTTTGAATAACTTTTTCCAAAAAAATTAACTTTTTTACCCTGTTTTAAGTGCACAACTACCAAGTAATGTTATTTATATCATAATTAATAAAAAATTGTAATAAATATATATAATTTCTTATATAACAAAATAAAAAGTTTATGAGGAAAGATTTACTATACTTTTGCATAATTATTTATTACTAGTAAATGCATTTTTTATTCGTTTTTTTTAAACCAAGTTGAAAACATAGCTCATGCTCTTTCATTTGACACGTATGGAATGGTTCTAACGTCATTTTTTCTGACTTTGTTATTGCAAAAAAAATGCTCTCTGGGATAAACAATTTGAATAAAATTTAAACAATTGAATGAATCGCTTTGAAACTTTTATCACATATTAAGCACTAAAGAACCCTTATATGACAAAAATTTTAAAGCTGTACACTAATTTTTACAATAGATATTGCGAAATTAATTTTTTTTGCAATTTCGATTTTTTCGCAATTATATTAACAATAAATGAGTATATCAAACTTTGTAATACGTCATTTTAAAGCTTTTTCCATAATCTCAAAGATATTTGTAGTAAAAAAGCCATAAGTTTCACTGTTTTCCATTGATTTGAAAATAAAGGGAAAATGCCATTTTTTGACACTTAATTGTTTATAAATAAAAATGGCCGCCAGATCCTGCGCAGGAAATAGTTACAATTTGCTCTTATAGGTATTACCTGTCGAAAAAACGCCTCAGTACCCTGGCTGCTCGAGTGTCATGGAAAAAACCTTATTACCCTGGACTAATATTGCTTTATGTACATTAAACTTTCTCTTCTTCTTCTTCTTCCTTTATGTAAGAAATTATGGTTGTTCATTGGCTGGTTCTTACGCGAAGATTGTCACTCCATCTCTTGTGCGGTCGGCCCATACTTCTTCTACCACTTTGTGATTTGTCCCTCGCTATTTTAACGTTTTTCATTATGATAGGTAGAAAAATCAGTAACCTGCGATACGAAGATGACACACTTATGCTAGCAGCAAATAAAGACGAAATTATTACATCACCGACTGACTAAGCCAGACAAGGACTAGGCCGTCCTACAGACTTTTTCCCATCTGGCCTTTCCCAAAACACATTATTTAATAAGCTGATTGTCAGTACTGCGTATCACATGCGCTGTCCATCTGAATCTATTGGCCTTTACATTATCTGACTAGATTTTCCTTTCCGAAGAGGGCTCTAACTCGTTATTATATCTGCGCCTTCATTCGCTTGTCACGCTGTCTCTAGTAATGTTGATTATAGTTACTTTCGAGTATTCGTTACAAATCTTTACTTTTGTATAATCATTTAAAGTATTCGTTACTTTGATTACTTTGATTACTTTTGTATTTGAGTACCGGTAATCATATCGAGAATCGCATTTCTCAGTATTTCGTATAAGTATAAGATCCGATATAACGACCTTCACCGATCTATTTAAAGGATAGAAATTAAATGATATGTAATTGTTCTGTCATTGCTGCTCCACAATATCAGTAATCTCCAGTAATCTGTTTGCATCAATTAAGTGCTAAAAACAAACCCTCGAAACTCTAGATGACGTACCTTAGCAGTAACCCTGGGCACCCAGGTGCTTCGGAGGTCGGTTTTGATTACAAATTCGTGTTTAGTGACCCCAAATACCCCGAAATAAGAAAATCTGGCCCTTAATATACTGATTTTAACATGTTTATGCCTTTTTCAATGCATTTTATACACTTTAAAATGTAATAATGCATTTCCACCTATTTTTTTATTGTAGACTTTTTACCAGAAGTCATCCTAATCCTAAATACAATGCAAAAAGTTGCAAGTCTCTATGTACCTACTATATTTCTGCTATATAGATTTACTCCTGTGTTTTTAGTGTTAAATGCCCTGGTCTAATAAAAACAATGCCATACCTACATGTAAAATTAAAGTTGATGATCATAGTCTAGAAATATTATCATTTCTACATATTTTCCGGTCAATCTAAGCTATTTTTTTCTATAGGTCTGATAAGAATATATATATAATATATATATATATATATATATATATATAATGTTCTTAAACTCCTAAGTGGAGCATAGAGCTTCAGTGAAAACGCGCCATCGGGTTCTATTTTGCGCTAGGGCCTTCACCTCATTCCAAGACTTTCCTTGACTTCTTATCTCGTCCATGATGGATCTTCTCCAAGTTTGTGCTGGGCGACCTCTTTTTCTCTTTCCTTGGGGATTCCACTCTAGGACATTTTTTGCAATACTGGAACTATCTTTTCGGAGTGTGTGACCTATCTACCCCCACTTTCTGTATTTTATTTCATTTTCTACCCTCTTTTGTTGGGTCAGGTGTAGCAGATCTTCGTTTCTGATGGTGTTTGGCCAGAAAATACGAACAATTCTTCGTAGACATTTGTTAACAAAGACCTGCAATTTGTCTGTAAGGTATTTTGTCACTTTCCAGGTTTCACATCCATAGAGTAGAACAGACATAACATTTGACTGGAATATTCGGATCTTTGTACTTGTAGTATATTCTCCAGACCTCCAAACAGGGTTAAGCATGCTGAAAGCTTGTTGAGCTTTTCGTATCCTCATACGAATATCGTCTTCTGTACCTCCGCTTTCTGTTATGACACTTCCAAGGTACGTGAAGTTCTCCACATTTTCAATCTGCTTGTTGTCGATATTAAATAGCGTGTTGTTCCTTGCATTTATTCTCATCGACTTGGTTTTACCAATATTGATTTTTAAACCTATTTTATTGGCCTCAGTGGATAGTGTTTCCAATTGGTCGGCCACATGCTGGAACCTTTGTCCTAACAGGCAGATATCGTCGGCGTATTCCAGATCACTTAGGCGTGTGGTTAACGTCCATTGTATCCCTTTTGTGTCGAAGTCTAGTTTGGAGAGAACATAGTCCAGAGCTATGTTAAACAGAAACGGAGAAAGCACACATCCCTGTCTGACTCCAGTAAGTACGTCAAATTCGTCACTGTTGACCCCATTGTGTGTCACGCTGCACGTCGCCTCAGTGTACAGTGACTTTATAATGGAAATTATTTTATGAGGAATGTTTCTTAGCTCTAAAATTTTCCATATAGCAACATGAGACAGGCTGTCAAAGGCACGTTCGAAATCGACAAAGACCATGTATAGAGGTGTGTTCCATTCAACCGATTGTTCCATTATTACCCTCACTGTATTAATGTGATCTATGCAGGAAGATTCTGGTCTAAAACCTGCTTGATTCGCTCGAAATTCAACCTTGTTTGTTAATCTTTTATGCATGATGATCGTAAAAATTTTATTTATGACGGTAAGCAAGGTTATTCCTCTCCAATTTTTGCACAGTGTGAGGTTGCCCTTTTTTGGAAGCTTAATAATATTACCTTTTTCTTTCTGATAAGAATAGTGTGTATTTATTATTAAAATCTAATGTGTTGCATTTTTATTTTCAAAAGAACTAACATCTGTGAAATTCTGTGAATTATCTACCTCGACAGATCGTATAGACATCTGTTTCTGGGTGCATGCTTTGTTAAATGATATACCTCCCTCTATTTCAGCTACTTCTCAGCGCCCTGTAATCCTATAAAACTCTTCATAGCCTTCGCCCTTCATAGATTAATTTTAAGTTAACTGTACCAGAGAAAACTGTACTGATACCGAACACTCGTGGAATACCGGTCCGACTCCGATATCAACCGATATTATCCGAGTAGATACAATACTCAAAATCAAAATAGGTACTCGCTCTGATACGATTGGTACGAAGTAATCAGAGTAATCAAAGTAATCAAAGTAACGATTTACCTCTCTGTATAGTAATCGTTACTTTCGGTACTCGTAAGTAACGAGTACTTTGTAACGAATAGTTACTTTTTCAACATCACTAGCTGTCTCTGCAAGGCCATATATCATTCGAAGGAGTTACGTTCCCACATCAGCAATTTATTTACTTCTCTTTTTGTTAGTGTCCATGTTTTGCTTCCATACGCGACTGTTGGTCGTATTATTGTCTTATATATCTGGATTTTTGCACCTCGAGAGAGAATATTTGATTTCATACGCCATCGGCAAAGGCGAGTACAAGTTTTGCTTCCCGAGCAGCTATGTCTGGTTTGATTTTTGGATAATTTTTTCGCTTGACGTATTCTAAGGCCAAGTTTAACAACAACAGGCAATCCTTGCTTCATTAATGGGTTAAAAAGCCAAATATACAGGATATATGCACTTAAAAGACAATATACAGGGTGTTTCATTAATAATTGTCCATATAGTAACTGGAGAAACCTTAGCACAAAATACGAAGATTTAACCTAAAACACTTACATAAAATGTTTTTCCTTACTGAGTTACAGGGTGTATTATCTAAAAATTTAAAAATTATTTATGCTCAGCATTTTAAAACTATTCGACGTATCCTTTTCATACTTGGCAGAAAGTGCGGCTACTAGACACGCTACTAAATTATGATAAACAAACGTTTCTAGCTACTACCAGAGGCGTACGACAGGGGATGGTGAATGTTTGACCCTTCTCAAATTCTACGCCACTGGAGGAATTACTATTTTAGTGCTATTTTTAGATTCTACAATACTTTCTACGTAAATAATATACTCTTCATTGGTAACGATAAAGTCATTAGTTTTCGAGATATTTGAAGTTAAATATGAAACTGCACAGTTATTTTGATTAATTTATGATATGATTCATATGATTAAAATTTAAAAATTATTTGTACTTAGTACTTTAAAGCTATTTGGCGTATCCTTATCATACTTGGCAGACAGGGTAGGTACTGGACACCTTACTAAATTAAAATAAATAAACGTTTCTAGCTACTACCAGAGGCGTACGACAGGGATAGTGACTGGTTGACCCTTCCCAAATTCTACGCCACTGACGAAATTGCTATTTTAGTGTAATTTTTTTATTTTGCAATACTTTTTATGTAAATAATATACTCTTCATTCTTAACGATAAAATGATTAGTTTTCGAGATATTTGAAATTAAAAATGAAGCGACACAATACACTGATCAAAATAACCGTGTCGTTTCATTTTTAACTTCAAATATCTCGAAAACTAATGACTTTATCGTTACAAATGAAGAGTATATTATTTTCATAGAAAGTATTGGAGAATCCAAAAATTGAACTAAAATAGCAATTTCACCAGTGGCGTAGAATTTGCAAAGGGTCAACCATTCACTTTCTCCCGTCGTACGCCTTTGGTAATAGCCAGAAACCTTTGTTTAACATAATTTAGTAGTTTGTATAGTACCTATACTACCTGCCAAGTATGAAAAGGATACGTTGAATAGTTTTAAAACGCTGAACAAAAGTAGTTTTTAAATTTTTAGATAAAACACCCTGTAACTCAGTAAGGAACCACATTTTATTTAAGTGTTTTAGGTTAAATCTTCGTATTTTGTGCTAAGGTTTCTCCAGCTACTATATGGACAATTATTAATGAAACACCCTGTATACTGTATTTACAGTGATGAGCGAGCTAATAATCGGAAAAATAACGCAAAAGATGGAAAACATAATACATTGTGAAGATAAAAGAGATGAAACTAGTAGAGGTGAAAATTATCGATATAAACGTATAAATTAACATTACATAGTTTCCCACCTATAGACGTATATCGGAGGAGTATGACAACTGACTATATGACAGCAGAATTTTATAAAATACTGCTGTCACAGACGTCTAAAGATGAGAAACTATGTAATACTCTGCTAGTTTCATCCCTTTAAATTTCACAATGTATTATGTTTTCCATATTTTGCGCTATTTTGCCGGTTATTAGTGCGCTCATCACTGTAGATTATTTTTTCAAAGTTCTAAAACGTAGTAATAAGATAATCACGTCGCTTTGATAGAAAATAGATCGTATTAATATAAAACTAATCCTTTTGTTAATTTAACGTCTTGAAAGATAACAGTTTATCATATTATATTATTTTGAAAAATAAAATAAAGCAATCTAAATTCTACCCTTGGCATTTTTTGATAATGAATAAATCATTTTTGTTTCTTAACCCGCAGTTTTTTTCACTTCAAGCAGACGTATATTGCAACAGAAGTTCGCATGCTTCGTATATCTTGACCATAAATCATTTTTTGCATTAAAAATTCCTCATGCACCACTATGCTCTATGATCTGTCTCTTAAAAGCGAAAAATAAGTTATAGCCAAAGAGAAGTGGAATGTCCTGTTTTGTCTTTTTTTTTTAAATTCAGTAGGACGGATTTGGGCCGTATAAAGGAAGAGGTCTGAAAAAATATGTACAAGGAGGGTTTTTATACAGTATGTCCCTGTAAGTTGTATCCATATGGAAAACTTTTTTATTATTAATTTTACGAAAAAAAGTTATTCTTCATAAAAAGCTCTGCATGATCTAAACCTAGGATTCAACCATCAGGTATCAAATTTTATGAATATTATACAAGGTATGTCAAAAAATATGAATTTCACCCAAGTGTAAAGTAGCTTTATTTTTCACGATATTGAAAATTGCTGTTATGAAAAGTTGTTTGGAATTAAAAACTATATTCGAATATGCAATTACATCCTTCTAATTGAAATTTTTTTTTTTTAAATTATGGATAACTAACATTATTTTCAGTTATTTTAATTCTGATAACTCTTTTATTATTAATTTTACAATAAGTGATTCTTAATAAAAAGTTCTGGATAGTCTAAAACCTAAAATACAACCATCTTACATCAAATTTTATCAATTTTATACGAGGTATGTCAAAAAAGATAAACGTTGTTCTGAAGCTATTTTCTTGTGGCATTTTTAAAATCAATTACTTTTAATGGAAAATAAGCCATAATTTTACAAAAAAAAAAGATTTTATTAACGTTTCGACGTCCAAGGCGGGTGTCGTTTTCAAAATACAAAATAATACTAATAAACAAAAATGTTGTTGCTTAGTAAAAAATTCTTCTATTTATTTATTCTGACTCATTTATATCGGCAATTCAGTCATGTGTTATACATTTTAAAATAGAAGACTAAAATTATATTGCCAATATTGATGAAAAAATTGAAACGTTAATAAAATCATTTTTTTTTGGTAAAATTGTGGCTTATTTCCCATTAAAAGTAATTGATTAAAAAATATAAATTTAGATCAAAAGTAAAGTACCTTTATAGTTCAGAATATTTCAATTAGAAGGATTTAATTACATACTAAAACATAGTTTTTAATTCTAAATAACTTTTCATAATAACTATTTTCGATATTGTGAAAAATAAACGTATTTTACTCTTGAGGCAGACAAACCCAAAGAGACAAAAATTATAATAAATATATTTACTAAAAACACTAATATATTCTTTTCATACCTTTTCTTGCACTGATATATTTATACATAACTTGAAAGATTCAGCAACTAAACGCCATACTGTCTGTGTGCGCATGCGCGCAGTATTACGAAATTTTACTCTCAATCGCGCATAAAGAAATATAACTTCAAAATTATCGATTACGTCACCACGCCCAGATAGATGACGTCACGCGTGTGATATATTATATGCTATATCATAATCTAAAAATGAAAATCGACCTGTTTCGGGATTTTTCCTTAATGTCGCCGGTTTACGAAATAACGAATTTATTCCTTTCATTTGCACCATACTGTATATGATTAAATATCTTGTCGACACTATATCTAAGCTATTACTCTATACATTCGAAACTACTTACTGACAACTTCGTTGCCTCTTTGTTCTTGCGTAAATAAAATAACAACCCTGATGTTGTTGTCTCCATTTGCCAGCGTCTGATATGGCACGTCTTTTCTAGTTGGCGTTGTGAACAGCACTTGCTGAGGGATGACGTGTCCATCAATTATCTTCTCGTCGATAGAAGCGGCCCTGTCGTTCTGAAATAGAAAAACAAAGGCATTAATAAAAAGAAACTGGTGTTTTATTGGATCGGAAGTGTTGGTAGTCTTTAATGCTACGGGAATGGTGAGGAAATAATATTAGGCCATGGCGGATCTGTGAAAAAACAACATTAATTGAATGTAAATAGTGGAAAAATTCTGATTTTGCCAAAAAAGTTGTGCGATAGCTAAGGGGAACGGAGCAAAATGCAAAATTTTGACGCATCTCAAAATTTTCAATGTGTTTTAAATGTATTAATTTTTTTTCGAATCCTGAGGAAACTAATAAATATTTGTGAAAAATTTAAAAGCAGAATGAAAGACTACTTTGTTACCGAGGGTCGAAAGTCTCTTAGAATAAATAAAAAGTTTCTTTTGAATAAAATATGTGCAATTAAAAATCACACTAAATTTTCTCTTTTATTTTTACCCATGTGACTCATTAAAATAAACATTATAGAAGTTTTCAGGGACTTTCGGCCCTCGGTAATAATGTAATTTTTCATTCTGCGTTTAAAATTTTCAAAAATATTTATTAGTTTTCTTAGGATTCGAAAAAAATGAATACATTTAAAACACATTGAAAATTTTGACATACGTCAAAATTATGCATTTTGCTCCGTTCCCCTTAATAATCATAAATGACTTACCCTCCCTCTAAATAGATAGGGAATATTAATAAAAAAAAATAAATAAAGTTCTGAACCTGTTTCCTGTGGCATATCTAATAGGCCTGGATAGTGATGTAAAATTTCCGGGAAGATTCAAACGCCGGAAAGTTTCCGGAAACTTTCCGGGAATATAGGAAACTTTCGGAAACTTATGGAAATATTGAATTTTTTCGTGTTAGTCTATTGCATGTTAGTGTGTATTGTATGTATGCTGTATGTCTATTGTATGTTAGTTCTGTAAAAATGTTTTCTTTCTTGTCAATAATGATTGGTTAATATTTTGTCTATACACTGCTTAGCTAATATATGCTCTTTACCAGTGATGCTTTGTCCTGTTAAAAGAATCAAGTAAGTTTGCAGCATAGTGCACAGGCTTCACTGCCATTTTTTATTTTTTTTTTCTAATTTAGATATAAGCATTCCTTTTCCTCGGGCTTACTGATTGGAAGTAATGGAATATTCCCGGTAAAAATATTTGCTATCTCCTTAAATGCCTCGACAACCTGGGATATTTTAAACATATTGCCTTCCAAAAAAGTAATCCATTTTACAATTATTATTGGTGTTGGCACAACTGCTACTTTTTGCAACTTTATTTAAAATATTTCATCATCCAAACAGTTTTATTTAAAATTCCGTGAAAATTTTAAATTTTCTCCCTCTATCACCATAAGCATTTTTGTAAAGCACTTTCAAACACAATAAGGCTACTTTACAATTAAGGATTGAATCCGATCTAGTTTTTAGAGGAAGTTTTAATGATATAACTTTATTGTAGCTTTGAAGCTAGATTGTATTAAATCGGGCAAGATATATGTGGGAATTAGTTACCTTTTTAACAATTTCTTTACAACATGCCTCAACATTTTTAAGAGAATGTAGGTTCATCAAATCAGACATCAACAAATTTAATGTATGAGAAACACAGGAATATGTTTCAATAAAATTATATTTGTTTTTTATCGATCATTTTGCCTTTGGCAAAATGAACCATCGGTGCTGCATTGTCTGTAACAATCCCACAAAATTTTTCTGGGCCGACTCCCTTTATATTATATTATTTATTATTTCTTGTGAAAGATATTCAGCTGTGTGCCTTTTACAATCTGTAAAAAGTGTTAAGTATACACATTACTGTTTCAGGTGTTGTAAAGCAGCGTTTAGACACCGCTATAAATCGCAACAATTTATCGATATTAATCGAGTTGTTTCAATTTATCGTTGAGTGTAAACTGTACAATGCAGCGATTTATCGGAATTGGGGGATTGGAGTTGGTATCGGATTGCATCAATTTATTGTAATGATCAAGTTGTTTCAGTTTATAAGGCAGCGTTTAGACACAGCGATAAATCCGTGCAATTTATCGATATCAATCGAGTTGTTTCAATTTATCGTTGTGTGTAAACGGTACATCGCAGCGATTTATCGGGATTGAATTCATCAATCTATTGTAACGATCGAGTTGTTTCAGTTTATAATCAATCGCGACAATATATCGCAGCTTCTAAACAGCTTTATAAAATTCAATAAATCGTAGTAATTTATCGTCACAATAAATTGCTCGCATTTATCACGGTGCCTCAACACCACTTAATTGATCGCATTGTCTAAACAGCTTTAAAAAAATCAATAAATCGTAGCAATTTATCGTCACAATAAATTGCTCGCATGTATCGCGGCGTCTAAACGCCCTTAAAGTTAATAACATATTGGTTTCTTATATTTGACCAGCCATCACACTGAATGCCTAGAATGCCTGAGAATGAAATTCTCGGAAATATTATGGAAATATTCTCGGAAACATTCTCGAAAGTTCTCGGAAATATTCTCGAGAATTTTCCATTGAAAGTTTCTGGGAATATTCGCGGTCAGGAGAATATTTCCATTTTTATAGGCGAATATTCTAGGAAACTTTCCAATATTCGCAAATATTCGCTTGGAAATATTCTCGACTCACATCACTAGGCCTTGATCCCGCGTACCAAAAAAAGTTGATTAATAGAAAGCTGAAAATTTGTTAATAGCTTAACGGTGTCTAGTCGGACAAACTTTGACGTAAGGGAACAATGGAACAGGGGAAGTTTTAATTGTGGAACAGTTTAAAAATTTGAAACGTGAGATTACAAAAACTTCCCATGTATTTTGTCGGACAGA
The DNA here is from genome assembly GCF_917563875.1 of Diabrotica virgifera virgifera. Lineage (NCBI taxonomy): Eukaryota > Metazoa > Arthropoda > Insecta > Coleoptera > Chrysomelidae > Diabrotica > Diabrotica virgifera. Next base: position 210,090,425 of record NC_065450.1, read on the forward strand.
ACATCAAATTGATTTGTTACCCTTTCATTAAACTCTCATGCAAAAATCAGACTGCTATTCTATTACTAACCAACATGATTCCTGTCATTTGACCTGTTCTTCGTGTTCCACTCATTAAAATGCACAGTTGGTGATAAACAGCAGTCTGATTTTTGCATGAGAGTTTAATGAATTTAAAAGATCTGATATGAATATTACGTGGCGCGAAAATGTATTTTCATTTTGATGGAAAATAAAATTCTAGTTTTATTTTAAAAATTTATCCATAATATTTGCTAAATTTGAAGCAAAACGCTCCACAAAAGAGTAATTTGTTCCATTTTTTATTTTGAAGCTTTTTTGTAGTGTGTACTCCAAATTTAGAAAATATTATAGAAAAATCTTTCAAAATAAAAGTATAATTTTATTTTCTATCTAACTGAAAATCCATTTTTGCGCCACTTAATATTTCTATAAGCTCTTTTGTCGCTGAAATATTGTGTGTGCCACTCATTTGTAAGGCATTTAGCGGTTTTTTATTCTTGTATCAGGAGTTTTCAGTTTTTTATAAATTAAATGTATGAACTTACATGGCTGGCAAATGAGCTCCGATTGCCCGATCAAATTTAGCGTCGTAACCACTACAACTAGACCATTTCAGCGATAATGGTTAAATGGATTATACTTTGGAGCGCGATAACTTCTGTAAGGCTTAACCGATTGTGGTCACTAAACATGAGTTAGGAAGGTATTGACAAGTAGTATCTGATGCATCCAAGGTCAAGTATGAAAACTAATGGTATTAGACAAATTATTGAGCTTGAAAAGCCGTTTTTTCCCATAGGAAATATACATATTACTTAAAAATTCGAATTTACCGGATATGAGGCATATACCGATAATCACATCTAGAGTCCTCCTACAAACACTCAGTTATTGGCGCAATTCGTTCACTAATTACCATTGTTTTCAAATGTAGACAATTACATTTTTAAAATCACTACATATCAATATTCTGATTGTAACCGAGCCAATATATTTAAAATTGACTATCTATACCTGTAATGTCAATGTCGTCGACAATTCAAGTACTTCCTGATTTCATACTCACTTGGCAGACTTCAGTTTATTAAGATGGTTGTTTGAGATTTCGGGTAGGGTCTCGCAATGTTCCCAGAAAGTATCTGCTAACATCGGCTTCAAACGTTTATAATTGAAGCGCTTATTGTATAAAGGGTATAAGTCCACAATACTTAGTTTTGAGAATAACGAAAAAAACTATTTAGTTTAGAAACTTGATGACCTATCAAATTTTGTTCTACAGATGAAATGTAGAAGGAGACCAATAGTAAAGTGACATGTGATACAGCAAACTTGGCTTTGAAAACAATTAAGGTAAAAAAGCCGTTTTTAAAGGCTGGAACCTGATTTCTTTATACAATCAATGAATAAATGATGAAATAGTGCTGCTTCTCTACAGCTAAATTATTAATTTATTTATAAAAAAGGTTTATTATTACAAACAAGACCTAAAATACATCGTAAGACTAACTAACGTAAGCTAACCAAGTAATAAAATAAACGACAAAGTGACAAAACGATGGTGGCACCACATGAATTATTGTATAAAGGTTATCAGTCCCGGACTAGTTCCCTTTATACGCTCAACAAAAATTTTATCGTGCGATATTTCGCACGATATCTAGGGACATCGGTTAACCCCAATAATGACACATCTGAGGAAATAAAAGGCGAATAATAATTGCAAACAGGTGTTATCATGGTCTATCAAAGTACTTATCTAACAAACGTCTGTCTCAAAAAACTCGTATAAGGCTGTATAGAACATTGATAGTCCCCGTTCTCACATATGGTTCAGAGGCATGGACGCTAACTAAAACAGATGAATCCGCTCTATCAATTTTTGAAAGAAAGGTACTACGCAAGATATTCGGAGCGGTTTGTGAGAACGGAATATGGAGGCGTAGATATAACTTTGAACTGCAGAATATCTACAAGCAAACGTTTGGTGGAAAAGATATTATCACTATAATTAAGCGAAATCGCCTGCAGTGGGCAGGACATGTAGCCCGAGCCCCTGAATCGAACATGATAAAAAGGATTCTAACAGCTCAACCCGTGGGAATGAGAAGACGGGGTAGACCAAAGTTGAGATGGATGGACGGGGTAACACAAGATGCCGAGAAGATCGGAGTCGGCAACTGGAAAGTGCAGGCAAGGGACAGAACAGAATGGCGTAGAACGCTTGAGAAGGTCGAGGCCCTCTAAGGGCTGTAGCACCATGATGATGATGATGATATTTTGCGTACGGTGAGAGATACAAATTTACTTTATAGACTCATCGATCCGTCGACGTTGGTTTAACAAAATGTATATGTATCTCACTTTAATTTCGTACGGAAGTACGGTACCTTTATACAATAAGCGATTCAATTTCACGATTTAAGGATGTAAATTGAATTGTACATATAACCACTGTTTGGTTTTGGGGCTATTTTGTAAGTACATGACTTCACTGATGATGGACTGATAAGTCCTAAAACGTTCGTTTTGAACAAATTTATGTAATCCATTTGGATTTTTAAGGTTTTTAATTAAATTATACCTACTACTGAGGAGTTTTTTACTTGGATGTTAGAGCTTTTTAACTACATGGTGTACAGCCAAGTGTCGGGAACTTTCCCGTTTTAGTACAAATATTCTCATATTGTAAATAAATGTAAATTAAATTGAATGATACAATCGAACCCGCTTATTGGAATAGCCTTCGTGCCAAGCAAAAATATTCCTATAACCGGGGTATTCTAATAACCGATCAGTGGTGGCTAGTAGAAATAAATGTACTCAATATACATCATAATAGTACAACCCACTTTGTACATGTACATACTATGTATTGCTTATTTTATTAAAACACCAAACTACATTATCTGTGCATGCTTTACACAAATAAGTATGAAATGTATGCAATAATATGTAGATATAGGTATACATATTTTCTTATTAATTAACATACATGCAACAGACTTCCTTTTTTTTTTTGGAAAAATAATCGGTAATTTAAGGCTAATTTTTTTTGTTACCTAAAATATTAGTCACTTGTTGCTTTAAAAAATAATAATTAAAAAATTGACACTGGTTTTACCCTCCAGAAAACTTCATATAATACATTATAAAGCGGTTATTATAGAGGGTGTCCCGAAAAGAATGGTCATAAATTATACCACATATTCTGGGGTCAAAAATAGTTCGATTGAACCTAACTTACCTTAGTACAAATATGCTCACAAAAAAAGTTACAGCCCTTTGAAGTTACAAAATGAAAATCGATTTTTTTCAATATATCGAAAACTATTAGAGATTTTTTATTGAAAATGGACATGTATAATTCTTATGTCCGCAACATCTTAAAACAAAATTATAGTGAAATTTGTCCACCCCATAAAAATTTGTGGGGATTTTGTTCCTTTAAACCCCCCCAAACTTTTGTGTACGTTCCAATTAATTCATTATTGTGGTACCATTAGTTAAACACAACGTTTTTAAAACTTTTTTGCCTCTTAGTATTTTTTCGATAAGCCAGTTTTTATTGAGATGCGGCTTCTTTTTCAATATATTTACGTAAAAGTTTTATGGGGGTTTTGTTCCTTTAAACCCCCCTAATGTTTGTGTACGTTCCAATTAAACTATTATTGTGGTACCATTAGTTAAACACAGTGTTTTTAAAACTTTTGTTCATAAGACACCTTTTATCGATATGTAGCTTCTTTTTCAAAATATACCTAAAAATGTAAATTATAAATAAATTTTCAGATTATTAACAGGTCTCTATAACCGTACTTAACCATATACAAATATGTGGTGGATTCGACAAATATTCAAAATATCTCGATAAACACTGGCTTATCGAAAAAGTACTAAGAGGCAAAAAAGTTTTAAAAATAATGTGTTTAACTAATAGTGCCACAATAATAATTTAATTGGAACGTACACAAAAGTTTGGGGGGGTTTAAGGGAACAAAACCCCCATAAAATTTGTATGGGGTGCACAAATTTTACTTAATTTTTTTTTTAAGATATTACTGTCGTAAAAATGGCACATGTCAATTTTCAATAAAAAGTCTCTGAGAGTTTTCGATATATGAAAAAAAATCGATTTTCATTTTGTAACTTCAAAGGGCTGTAACTTTTTTTGTGTGCACTATTGTATATAGGTAAGTGAGGTTCAATCAACCTATTTTTGACCCCAGAATCTGTGGTATAATTTATGACCAATCTTTTCGGGACACCCTGTATACAAGCGGTTATGACTTATAAATTAACTGTTTCTAAAAATCTAAACAGACAACGACGTGGGTGGTGGGTGAGCAATAAGAATATTTACACAAATGAAAAAGTACCTACCTTATGATCGGTAAATGTTGGCGGACGTTAGAATTGGTGCCCGTAATAAAGTGTTTATTATCGACAGGTCCTATAAACCAGAAATCATTTAAATTCGTGGGAAATTGTACATAACAGTTTTTGGTTACTTGAAAAATATATTCTAATAAGCAGTACCATTTTACAAAAACGTATTCCTATAAGCAGTTAAATTTATTAAGGAGTAAATAGAAACGTTTCGGGACCTCAAAATTATATTTCTCAAACCGGGATATTCCTATAAGCGGTACTCTAATAAGCGGGTTCGGCTGTATCATTTTTAACAAAATATGTTCAATTGAACAAATGTTCAATTTGTTCGATCAATAAAATGTTATGATGTAAATGTTATCACAGTTTATTATCAATAACTAATTTCTTCTCTATTCTTCGTGTCTATACTGCTAAGCATAAATGAGGCGCTCAGAGCAACAGTGGCCTAACCCACAAATTGAGCATTTTTAGATTAATACATCAATAAAAGCAGAGACATTGGACCTATAGATCAACAGTGGTCTACACAACCTAGCTCTATATTTGGCTAGATGGCACTATATAATTTATTGTTGCCTTTACAAATATACTGGAAATACGAATGCAACAGTGGCCTAACCCTCAATTGCATGGCTCAGGCCACTGTTGTTTCTACAGTTAGTAAACAGCTATCAACAAGTGTTCATCGTATTAGAATAATACGCATAATTCATAAGAATGACTATTTTTAATTTTATTAAGTAATAAGTATTTTACAATAATTTAATTTGACATATCAATTTCCTATTTAGTAGCCAATTTTGTGGCTTAATACGAACTAAAATAGTAAATTAGTAATACAAAGTATTAATTTGTATTAATTGTATTAATTAAAATAAATAATTCTCCTAAGTCTTATTTAATTTTTGTAAAGGTTCTTTCTGTCGGTAGCCAACTCTGTAGAGGTAATGCTAACAATTACCATAAACTTCTCGGAAGGCTTTGTACACAATGATAATAGTTTTGTACAGACGATACCGACGTGACGACACAAAGATACGAAAAATGTATATTGGCTAAGTAATAATAAAAATTTTTACTACCTATTATTATTTTGAGGAATCCCTAATAAACTTTATGCAAATTATTTAGTTTCTTTAATATTAGTGATATTATGTGAATAACACCTTAAAATTTTCCCAGGGTACTTATACGAAAATATCAACACATATTTTCAATAAAAATAGGTAGATTTACCTAATTAGTAGTAAAGTCTTGACTATCAACAACAAAGTATCTGGAACGAGATCGATTTCTTGTACATTATGTTACCAATTTTGTAAAAACTGAAACGTTGATCATGTATTCAGATCAATGTGGCTGTCAAAATAGGAACATTAAAATCGCCCTATTATGCAAGCATATTGTTGTCTCAAATGTATTTTCTGTGAAAGAAATTCACCACAAGTTTCCAGTAAGTGGCCATTCATACTTGCCATGCGACCAAGATTTTGGTTTAGTGGAAAAACAAAAGAAATTCTTTAGGGATATCTTTATTCCATCCAAATGATTGAAATAAAGTAATTGAATGTGCTAAAAAAACTGCCATTCAAAGTGATATCAATGACTTCCAAAGATTTTTATTCTACTATTAAGTTGGAAAAAAATGTTACTAACAGAAAAATATCCATGAATAAAGGAAAAGTCGAATGGCTTAAAATTCAATGACTGCATTATAAGGACACCGATTCATCAGTAATTGAGTACAAGTACTCTAATAATGAAGAAGTGTTATTTGATTCGGTTCGTAATATTGACTTAAAAAAGAAAAAGGATCTCTTGGAGCTTATAGCGTTCATTCCACCCATACATCACAACTTTTATAAAGATTTAACGACAACTTCAACCCCTATGGAAGAGATTATTTACTCAGAAGAAGAATCCGAAACATAAGCTTTTATTCTTTGATTTCATCTTTTTGTCAAATTTGTATTTTGTTCATTATGTCTTAATAAATAACTAAAAAAATTAAAAATTCAATATTTATTGGTAAAAGACTTGGCCTATCCAACAATTTTAAATAAGCAACAATGGCCTAACCCACATTTTTTCTTTAAATTACTATCAAATTGTTTCTCACTATGCATCATTCGAAACATAATAAAAAAACTAAATTAAAAATATCTCAATATAGATTTTAATTACCATAGTGTTAGAATACTATTAAATCAAATTTGTTGAAAAACTAAGATTGCATTTATCTCAAAACTACCTGTTTGGGGTTAGGCCACTGTTGCCCTGAGCGCCTCAAATAATTCTTCTAATAAAATATTTATATTTAGAACACATTTACTAATAAAATCGATCGAAACATAAAAGTTCGGCCGTTGTTATTCATCACGTGCCATACAAACAGCCCGAATGGATTTCCATTGGCAACACAACATCCAGAATCTGCCCTATATGTGGAACTGTCTTTATTGGTTTTCATTTGAGAGAAAAATAGGCGACGATACGATGACCCAAAAAACGTTGGCAAGGCAAGGAGCTGGCGAACTGACTGCAGACATTAGACGAAAAAAGTGATTAATGGACCTGGAAACGATAAATAAAGGCTATAGCGGGATAAGATGGTCAAAATTGCACCAGGCTCGATTCAGTTTTGGGTTTAGCCATTCGAAAATATGTAATTGAAAACTCACTCAGCCAAATTTTCAAGTCCCTAGGTGCATCGGGGGGTCCGCTATGGAAAAAAATGTGATTTTTGGAAAACATTTTTTTCCAGACGCTGTATTGCTGCAAAAAATCTGAAAAAATTAATGAATGCGTATCTTAACAATACAAAGCTGCCAGATTTTTTTCAGATTTTTAGCTTCAAAATTGAGCGCGGGAAAAATTTTTGAAATTTTCAAAATTTTTTTAGGTTATGTTGTAAATTTTTCGCCAACTTTAAAATATTGGTATTTTGTGTATTTTTTTCCATTCTTTCGAATGGCATAGGCATCATTATCATTTTCGACGTGGAAAATACCTAAAAATCGAAAAAACTGTTTTTTTTTTTGGCATTTTCAAGTTTTTGACTCATAAACTCAACAACATGCAGCTAAATTAATCATCATTTACATTTTTATATGTATTGTTACATTTACAATCAAAATCAGCTATTAGAACTTATTTTTTTCCTACAGCATGCCGAAAAACCCCGTTTTCGGCGTTTTTACTAAATAGCCTCAGAAATCAGTAAAAAAAATAATTCTTTTAACGTTTAAAAAATTAAAATTTTGTTGTTCTCGATAGAATGTAATACAATTATTACTTAAATAAATTATTTTTTGTTTTGCACGATTGTTTGAATTTCATATATAATAATATCGTCCCATTAAGGGTACCCTGCCATAGGCTTATAAAAAAAATCAATAAATTAATTTTTTTAACGTTTTAATGTTTAAAAAATAAAATTTTTGTAGTATTCGATAGAAAATGTTGCCTCTTTATAAAAATGCTTGTTGCGGTTGTGATTTTCAAAGCGCGCTAAGGTTAAAAAAGCTGGCACTTTGGTGCCGTACGCAAGGAAGCGCTTCTAGCCACGTTTTTGGAAAAAACTCAGGATAAACCAGTCCTCAAGTACCCGCCATCGAAGCCACTAACTACTTACGTAATAAAAATATTTTTAAAATAATAAAATAAGAAAATCTACGGTTTCGTTTTGATTAAAAACTAAAAATAAATAGATAAAAAACTATTTTTATTAAACGTTAATGAGGAATTATTATTTAAATAAATAGTTATTAATTTATTTGAATTACTTAATTGATTAAATAGTGCAACCTAAAGAGTGCAGAGTGTTTAAAGGGATTAATAAATTAATTATTAAAAAGTTACTACACAATCATAAAATTACAAAATTCAAATTAATATACAGCATGGTGCAAAGAAAGAAATAAATTCGTTATTTCGTAAACTGGCGACTTTTGGAAAAATACCGAAACGGGTCGAGTGTGATACGAGTCACGTCATCCATCTGGGCGTGATGACGTAATCGATGATTTTTTTAAATGAGAATATGGGTCGTGTGGCAACTCATTTCAAAGGATATTCAGTTCTCTATTCATTAATATAAATACTAACACAATTATTCATACAGGGTGACCAAAAAAAAATTTGAATTAAATTAATTGACATAAAAAGAAGAATTTAAGTAATGTATTTACTTCAAAATATATTTTACTGCTGTTAGAAAACAGAAGAAAATGTTTGAGATATAAACATTGCTTTTCCCTTAAATTCAATGTTCAAGCCAGCTCCTGCTAGCCACCTGCCTCTTGGAAGTTTGAACATTTTATTTAAGCGAAAAGCAATGTTTATTTTTCGAATAAACCTTTTTTCCGTTTTCTGAAAGTAAAATATATTTTGAATTAAATAAATTACATACATTTTTTTTTTGTAAATTAATTTATTAAAAAAAATTTAGTCGCTCTGTATAAATAATAAGGGTAATGTTTCCATTGTTTTCAATCGGTGGGATGTAGAGTAATATTTTTGATGATATTTTATGTGCTATTAGATTGAAAACTTAGTCCTTTCTAATAATGGTAATGTTTATACTACTGAATAGAGAATTGAATAACCTTTCGAATAACCAAATTATTGTAAAGTCCCAGTGATTGGCCGTGTACCATAGTTAAAAAACTTACACAGAATTAAAAAACTTCGGTTTGTATATTGGTATAAAATTCTATTAAAAAACTTTTAAAAAAGTCATCCAAATAGATTATAGAAAAACATCAGAACATTTTCTTTCTAGTCAGATCATCTTCAGTGACATTCTGTTATTATTATGTAGTCTTCAAAATTACATAATTATTTATTAAAATTTCCCATATAAATAGTTAATCATAAAAATGCCAAAGGAAATAGCTTCAGAACAACATTAAAATTATACTTTTGAAATGCGGCACAATGTCGATATTAATGGATTTTACTAAAGCTCAAAAGCAGCATGGCTTCCCTGCTCGAAAAACTGAAGGGGTACTTGTCACAACGAGTTCGAGGTCAAGACGAAATTCGGTCTGTGTCACTCGTCTTGACTTGTCATTCCAAAAGTATAATTTTAATAAAAATTTTATTTTAATAAAATTATGTAATTTTAAAAACTACATATATAATAGTGGGCTAGTTTCAATTACTACACAGAATGTCACTGAAGATGATTTGGCTAGATCGAAAACATTCTGGATGTTCTTGGATGACTTTTTTAAAAGTTTTTTAATAAAATTTTATACCATTATACAAACCAAAGTTCTTTACTACTATGGTTTTTCAAATAACCGTAATTCTCATTAAAAAAATTCATCGATTACGTCATCGCGCCCAGATGGATGACGTCACTACTAGTACGATATATATGCCAAAAAATCACAATTAAAAAATCGACCTCTTTCGGGATTTTTCCTTAGAGTCGACAGTTTAATAAATAACGAATTTATTCCTTTCCTTTGCATCATACTGTATATTAATTTGAATTTGAATTTTATAATTTCATGAGTACGTAGTAACTTTTTAATAATTCATTTATTAATCCCTTTAAACACTGCACTCTTTAGGTTGCACTATTTAAGCAATTAAATAATTAAAATAATTTAGTAATTTATTTATATAATAATTCCTCATTAACGTTTAATAACATGATTTTTATTACGTAAGTAGTTAGTGACTTCGACGGCAGTACTTGAGGAGTGTTTTTTTTGTATCGAACACTACAAAAATTTTATTTTTTAAACGTTAAAAAATTTTCCTCATTAACGTTTAATAACACCATTTTTATTACGTAAGTAGTTAGTGACTTCGACGGCAGTACTTGAGAAGTGGTTTTTTTGTATCGAACACTACAAAAATTTTATTTTTTAAACGTTAAAAAAATTAATTTATTGATTTTTTTATAAGCCTATGTTTTTACAAGCACGATACCCTTAATGGGACGATATTATTATATATGAAATTCAAATAATCGTGCAAATAAATCACTTATTTAAGTATTAATCCATTAAACATTCTATCGATAACAACAAAATTTTAATTTTTTAAACGTTGAAAAAATTATTTTTTGACTGATTTTTGAGGCTATTTAGTAAAAAAAAAATAAGTTTTATTAGCTGATTTTGATGGTAAAGATAAAAATACATACAAAAAGCTAAATTATGATTAATTTAGCTGTATGTTGTTGAGGTTATGAGTCAAAAACTTCAGTAAAAAAAAGGTTTTTTCTGTTTTTAGGTATTTTCCCACGTCGAAAATGATAATGATGCCTATGCCATTCGAAAGAATGGAAAAAAATTCACAAAATAACAATATTTTAAAGTTGGCGAAAAATTTCCAACATAATCTAAATTTTTTTTGAAAATTCCAAAAAATTTTCTGTGCTCAATTTTGAAGCTAAAATTCTGAAAAAAATCAGGGTGCTTTGTATTGTTAAGATACGCCTTCAATAATTTTTTCAGATTTTTTGCAGCAATACGGCGTCTAAAAATAATTGTTTTCAAAAAAACACGTTATTTTCCAAAGCACCTAGCTCCTGGGGATCCTGTTATTTTTTAATCAAAACGAAACCGTAGATTTTCTTATTTTATTATTTCAAAAATATTTTTATTACGTAAGTAGTTAGTGGCTTCGACGGCGGGTACTTGCGGACTGGTTTATCCTGAGTTTTTTTCCAAAAACGTGGCTAGAAGCGCTTCCTTGCGTACGGCACCAAAGTGCCGAGCTTTTTTAACCTTAGCGCGCTTTGAAAATCACAACCGCAACAAGCAGTTTTATAAAGGGGAAACGTTTTCTATCGAATACTACAAAAATTTTATTTTTTAAACGTTAAAACGTTAAACAAATTAATTTATTGAATTTTTTTATAAGCCTATGGCAGGGTACCTTTAATGGGACGATATTATTATATATGAAATTCAAAAAATCGTGCAGAACAAAAAAATTATTTATTTAAGTATTAATTGTATTACATTCTATCGAGAACAACAAAATTTTAATTTTTTAAACGTTAAAAGAATTATTTTTTTTACTGATTTCTGAGGCTATTTAGTAAAAACGCCGAAAAACGGGGTTTTTGAGCATGCTGTAGGAAAAAAATAAGTTCTAATAGCTGATTTTGATTGTAAATGTAACAATACATATAAAAATGTAAATGATGATTAATTTAGCTGTATGTTGTTGAGTTTATGAGTCAAAAACTTCAGAAAATGCCAAAAAAAAAACAGTTTTTTCGATTTTTAGGTATTTTCCACGTCGAAAATGATAATATGGCATATGCCATTCGAAAGAATGGAAAAAAATACACAAAAAAACAATATTTTAAAGTTGGCGAAAAATTTACAACATAACCTAAAATTTTTTTGAAAATTTCCAACAATTTTCCTGCGCTCAATTTTAAAGCTAAAAATCTGAAAAAAATCAGGCAACTTTGTGCTGTTAAGATACGTATTCACTATTTTTTTCAGATTTTTTGCAGCAATACAGCGTCTGGAAAAAAATGTTTTCAAAAAAACACGTTTTTTTCCATAGCGGACCCCCCGGAGCACCTAGGGACTTGAAAATTTGGCTGAGTGAGTTTTCAATTATATATTTTCGAATGGCTAAACCCAAAACTGAATCGAGCCTGGTGCAATTTTGACCATCTTATCCCGCTATAGCCTTTGCCAGAGATATGGTGGTCTGTAAATGAAAGCTGATGCGAAAATGCGAAAAAAGAAACGAAAGAATTTGTAATAAAATCCGTTTCGCAAATCTCAGAGCCAAATCCTAAATAAACTCATGAAATTAATCCACCATTTTATTAAACAAAAACGAGTATATGACAAAAATGATACGAAACTATATTTAAATATAACAATAGAGAGTTATTGCCAAACACAGAGCCAAACACAGAGCAAAATAGCCAAACACAGAGCAAGGAAAGCAAAAGATTTTAATCAGATTAGATGTATCCGAGATGAAAATAATAAAATACTAGTTCACGAAAGGGAAGTCAAAAAGAGATGGAGAAAGTACTTTGACAGCTTATTAAATGAAGAATTTGACAGACAGCCTGTAGAGTCAACGGAGACAGTAGCAGCAATGGTCACCAAAATAACCAACGAGGAAGTGGCTCAAGCGCTTCAAAAAATAAAGAAAGGAAAAGCGGTAGGACCAGATGATATTCCTGGGGAAGTATGGAGAGCATTGGGAGAGACAGGAACAGGGTGGCTAGCAGGTCTATTTAATAGAATTATGGAAGTCGGACAAATGCCAGACGAATGGAGAAGCAGTATACTGGTACCTGTTTACAAAAACAAGGGAGATATACAACAATGTACAAACTACAGGGCTATAAAACTGCTTAGCCACACCATGAAAATATGGGAAAGAGTAATTGACAGACGGATACGTGAAGAGACCGAAATATCCGAGAATCAATTTGGCTTTATGCAGGGTAGATCAACAACAGATGCAATTTTCATTATAAGGCAGTTGATGGAAAAATACAGGAGTAAAGAAACAAACGCTCATATGGTATTCATTGATCTTGAGAAAGCATATGATAGAGTTCCTCGAGAGATTCTGTGGTGGGCACTCAATAAGAAAGGAGTCCCTGGTGAATATGTAAAGATTGTGAGGGATATGTATGAGGGAGTAACGACTAGTGTTAGGACAGGTGTGGGAGAGACTAATAAATTTCAGGTGAAAGTAGGATTGCACCAAGGCTCTGTGCTTAGTCCGTATTTATTCTCATTAGTTTTGGACCAGATAACAGCGAAACTACAGGGTAACATTCCATGGTGCTTAATGTATGCTGATGATGTCGTGTTAGTAGGAAATAGTGAAAGAGACTTAGAACAAAAACTGGAACAGTGGAGACAAGCTCTGGAGGAAAAAGGTTTAAAACTTAGTAGGACAAAAACAGAGTATTTGGAATGTTCATTTAAAGATGGAGCTACTACAAATAAAATGGTATCTTTGGATGGTGAAATGATTGTGAAAAGCAATAGTTTTAAGTACCTAGGATCGGTATTACAGAGTAATGGAGAAATAGATGGAGATGCATGCAGTAGAATTAGGGCTGGATGGATGAAGTGGAAAGAAGCGAGTGGTGTGTTCTGTGACAGAAAAATTCCAATGAAGCTGAAGGGAAAATTCTATAAAACAGCCATAAGACCGGCTATGATGTACGGAACTGAATGTTGGGCAGTGAAAAAGAAAGAGGAACAACGAATGCATGTGGCGGAAATGAGAATGCTTAGATGGATGAGTGGAGTGACAAAGAAGGATAAAATTAGAAATGAGTATATTAGGGGAAGTCTAGGTGTGGCACCAATTGATGCCAAAATGAGAGAGCATAGGTTAAGATGGTTCAGTCATGTTCAACGTCGAGACGTTAATCACCCAATACGAAGAATAGCTGAAGTGCAGATTCCTGGAAGGAGTAGGAGAGGAAGACCAAAGAAGACCTGGGGGGAGGCGATAAGGCAGGACATGTTGGTAAAGGGGATTAACATTGATATGACCCAAGACAGAATTGTGTGGAGAAATGCAATTAGGGAAGCCGACCCCGCATAGGGATAAGGCAAAGAGAATGATGAATAGAGAGTTATTGCCAACGTCTTTTAAGTCGACCTGTAATAAAAGATCCTTTATTTTGACATATAAGCATGCGCAGTATTGCGTCTTTTATTTTCGTCTTTTAATAAAATAGGCCGCCTGTATTTAAGGAAAATTAGAGGACACCTTTATTTTAATAAAAGTTCCTTTATTTTGACATAACGTGTCAAAAATGTGAAGAAAGGTCTAACTTCACTTGTATTTTGAATTTATCTTGTCGCTTCTTTGGATTGATAATTTATGTATTGTGGGATTGATATTTGTTTAAACTTTCATCATTAAAGTTGTATGTTGGGTTTTATTTATTAAAAACAACTCTATTGCCCGATTTCACCAACGATACCTAAATATTTAAGAATTACCTAAGTGGATTTAGGTACTTCCTAACTCTAAAACGGATTTCACCATACGATAAGAATTGCCTAAATAGCTTAAGCTTTACCTTACGTTAGGATACGGTTTTCGATCTCCCTAAACTTTAGGTATTACTTATCGTTGACAGTCCGGTTATATTTTTACAATTTTGACTAATGTACTTGTGACGTTTGTCAATAATTTGCTTCTTACCTTAATTTTTCTGTTATTCTGTAATTTCTTTTATATGTATTATTAATATAATATATGTGTTGGAAAATATAGAAAATCCTTTGGAGTTTTTTACAGGTCTGTTGACAAAATTATGTAGTCTACCTACTACCTAACAAACTAGTGTTGTGTTTCAAAAACCCATTCATGATATAACTAAAAGTGTGTCATAAAAAAATTAATAATAAAAAGCAATTTTCAACATATTATTTATTTTAAAATTATTTCATTTATGACAATTCAACTAACTTCAATTTTTCGTCATATGTGAAATTTACAACTCTTTTCTTTTCCTCCATTTCACTGTACATATACAAATAACATACAAGACTATATTTATTATATGTATACAAACTTAATGCACAAATAACTAACTACTAAATAAAATAACTATAACAGTACAAAACTGAATAAAACCAAATTGGCAAACTAACAATAATGACAAATAATCGAAAAAGTAAGGAAATGCCATCTTATTCTTCTTTTTATTTATCAAAAATAGTTCAAACGTACCCTAGGTAATACCTAGGAAAGCATTTCCTAGATAAGCAGTTCTTTTAGTTGTGAAATGCGATTGTTCCTAAGTACTGATTTAAGAAGTTCCTGTCGATAAGAATTACTTAATAAGGCAACTGTTTAGGTATTGTTGGTGAAATCGGGCATAATATTCTGAGATATAGATTATTGATGTTTTGACCCAAACGAATATAGAAAAGAACATTTTATTGAAGCTTGAGTTATTACAAGAAGTTGTAAAAAGAAATATTACGTAAATAATTTTAAATTGTTACTAATTACAATGATCAGACTTAAAATATCAGTAACTCATTTATTAAACTCAATATATTTTACATTTTTCTATAGAAATAAATATTTATTGAAGATATAAGAGATTGAAGATATAAGATCAATAAATTTTAATGAAAGTTAGGATTTGTTAAAATTCTAGATTCAAAATAGAGTTCTATTCAACAGATATATAACAACAGGTTAACAAAATAAAACCAAGGTTCAAGTATTTATTTTTGAAAATTTAATCTTTTATAGATTAGAATCTATAAAGTTTTTAATCAAAAGTATTAGTACACTTTCATTTTCATGCCATCTTCTTCTTTTGGTTCTTCTCCGTTTCGAATGTTGGAAATCATATAGCAATCGTAACCTTGCTAGCTGCGATTCGAAACAGTTCCATTGATATTCTCCCTCTACCAGGTCTTCGCTTACCTTTGACTGTACCTTGCAATATGTACTGCAGCAGGGAGTAACGGTGCTGATTTATCATATGTGTCCCAGATACTGCAGTTTTATGCGTTTAATGGTAAACACAATCTCCAATTCCTACTTCATTCCTCCTTGTTCGTGATCCATTTCATGCCATCAGTATTTGTTTATTTAAACATTGCCAAAAAAATTAATAAAAACCAGCATAAAGCTTAATTCTTCTATTATCTTTTTGTATATCGGGAAGTTTATCTGACAGATTAGAGGTCTTTTCATTTTCAGATAACTAATTATTGGGAAGTTTATATAACAGTATCCTTAGTATCTGTCTTTTCAGCTCCGGATAACTAGTTAACGGGAAGTTTTTCTCTGTCAGATATCTATTAGTATCTAATCTGTCAGATAAACTTCCTGATAACTAGTTATCCAGAGGTGAAAAGAAAGAAAGAGAGGGCCATAATGGATAAAAGATCAAACGCCAATAGCATGTATGTATATATTTATAAATTTATTATTTAAAACCTGCTAATAATCATAAAATACTTAAAATCAGTCACCAATATAATATTTATATTTATTTATAAATGTATTAACAAACTGCAGTCCAATAAAAATAAAATTAGTTTAAGCGCTAGCTTTAAATGTCGAACAATAATTTTAAACAAACACACACACAATTTAGTCGCATTAGATTAGCTCCTGGTTGAAAATGTACTGCCACAGCTTCTATATCAATATCAACAGCACACTCATTTGCCAGTATTTCAACGTTTTCTCTATTATGTACTACTGCAATATGTAAAACTGAACAAGCTGATATTATTCTTTGAATAAAAGGTAACTTGCATCTCATTACATATGGTAAAATGGGAAATCTCTTCACAATACCAAATGTTCTTTCAATAACAATTCTTGAAGGGATTTGTGATGGATTATAAAAACACAACTTCGGTCTGAAAATTCTGGAATGGTGTCATTCGGTAGTTGTAGTTGAGGAATGGATATCCACTATTCCCTAATAATATATTCTCCAGAAATTCCCCATTACATATAGGTACCCATAATGCAAAAGTATTTAAAAACTCCTAAAATAGTATTTCCAATTTATTGCACTTCCATATTATTGAACGATGAGTATTATGGGATATATTATGTTGTTCTCTAAACATCTTTAAATGACAAAATAATTAAATTTAACGTTTTACTCTTCAATTATCTTATTTTAATTTATATCGACAAATGGAATTTTATAGGTTATTTTTATATTTACAAAAATATTTCATGTCATTTGTCAAAATAAAAGATTCTTTAACTGCGTTTGCAATACCACTCTTTTAGACTCGTCCTGTATTTGTCCTTTATTAAAGTATCCTGTAATAAAGGATCCTTTATTTGCCGGTGGCAATAACTCTCTATTGCGACGGCCTCATATGAAAAGTGAATAAGTCCCAAAATAAGCAAAAATGAGATTTTTGCGCCATCTGATTAATATTTATGGTACGTATGCATAGCAAGACAAAAAAATTCAAAAACGTCAATAGATGCCGCTAGAACCACAAAAAAGAATTCTACCCAACTCGACGGCGTTGAGTGAATCACATGAAACTTGCCAAAGTCCATCATTGTAATTGAGGTTAGATGTACTTTTGCTGCGCTGCTGTGTTATATCTTCAAGAAAAGTATTATAAGCTAACATATCTTCATGGAAATAGTGTAAACTTATTGAAGGTAAGTTCAATTTGATCATGTTATTATAGTTTTTGTGTTAACTACATTTAAGTAGCATTATTATCCTTAAAACTCCACATTTAGTTTTCTTGTGGGACTTAAGCATTTTTCACAGTTTATTTTTGACGACTTTTTATGGAGTTACGCATATTTCTTCATGATTTTCGTTATTAAATGTGCCTAACTCCAAAATTGTTCCTTATTTCAAAAAGTTGCCTAACTCCATTTTTAAAGTAATGATATTTTAAAAATAGATCTATCTTTATGAGAAGGCTGACGGACACTATTCTAAGTAACTGTGTCAAATAAGATAAAGTTTTAAGTCAAAATCATTCTATAAATCAGTTTTTTTCTTCTCCTCTAAAATTTGTTAATTTGGACTTAGACACTTTTCATATGAGGCCGACGATTGATAGTTTTTCCACAAATACAATTATTTCAAAGCGCAAGAATATACTGAAGACTTTCATCTCGCCAGTCATCTCGACATTTTCACGCTGCTCCTCGATCGATATATTTAACACGTTGACGGACAGAACGTCTATATACGTCTCCATCCCATCGATGTAATGAGACACGACATCTATAGACGTCATTTTTAAAATAACGAGTTGTGACAAAAAATCGGTGTCAAAAAAATCGTCCATGGTCGTCTTCCACATGTTTACAAAAACTGTTAAAAAACTCATTGTTTCCATAAACTACAGGCGGCAAAAGAAATTCAGCAATTTCCCTATTCTACTTTGCAAAATACATGTAGTGTCCAGTGACGGCTCGTGATTTTTACAATAGAGGAGGCTATATCGAACTGTAAAATATCTAGACAAATTTGCACTAGCAAAAAAAATCCGCCAAAAAAATTTAATTTAAGACCCCATTTTTTGACCATTTTTTATTTACATTTTATAATATTATCATAATTCACAATTTCATAAAATCATATCATTTTAAAAATAGTCTAATTGTAAAAGTGCATTACCAAATTTTGTGTCGTTTATTTGTTAACAATTCTATCTCTGTAAGTAGATATAGACCAGTAAGGATCTGCGAAAAAACGTCTATATTTGGATGTGAGAGCTGGCATTCGGATTTTTGCAGAAAAAGTTAGGTGACACCTTCAGTAATAATAATTGACTTATGCTCCTTCTCAAATATGCCCGGAACATTAATAAAAAAATTAAAATATTTAAAAATTTCGAAAAACATCGATTTTTTTCTGCTTTCTTTGCTTATACCTTTAAAACGATTCGTTTTGGAACAAAGTCGTAGAGAAATTAAATAAATATAATTGAATTTTGTATGCTATACGACCGATAAAAAATGTCTTAAGGTATTACCTTTTCTGCAATATAGCAATAAATACAAAATAAGGGGGCAAAATAAGTCTGTTGTTATTCAATATTTTTTAACCACTTTGGTGGCACTTAGAACCTTAGTAATTCGCTTAGGAAATTGTTTGTAACATTCTTAAATCGTGTACCAAATTTCATTAAAATCGACCTAATACATTTTGCATAATAAATTGGCAATCTAAATGTTTTTAAAAAAGTTCAAATTTTTTAAAATCTTTCTGAACACAAGTAGACCATTTAAAAGTTGGGTAATTATTTTACATATAAAAAGGTGCTCTACCTATCTAATACACTTTACAGAATTAAAATCGGATTATTAAAGGGGCCTCAGCAATGTTTTAAATTTATAAACAATTTTTTAGCTTATAAAAAAATAGCTTTCTTTATAATATAAAAATAAATTTTTAACAATGCAAATAATTAAAACCGGTATAAGTTGACTTAAACTTTCAAATGCTGTTATTTTAATTTTTTAATCAAACGTTTTTCGCGTTCAAAAATTGCAATTTCTCGATTTTTTGAAAGTTCCACCGCGTTTATCTCGAAAACTATGCATCCTACCAAAAAACTTGTAAGAGCATTTTTTGCTTAGCATTACCCAAGAAATAAAAAAAATGTTTTATTTTGCGAAAATCGATGTTATGTAATTCCTCAAGTTCTTTGTTTATAAAAATCTTCGACATCCGGATCAACTGTTACCCAAAAAATTCGTGTTCTACGGGTCAAAATACATAAAAAATCTTGGGGAAGTCCATCTAAATAAAGGAGCCCGTAGCACCCCCTCCTGGCCACAGCACTAATTTGTTTATAAGCCAAAAAATTGTTTATAATTTTAAAACATTGCTAAGGCTGCTTAAATAATCCGATTTTAATTCTGTAAAGTGAATTAGATAGGTGGAGTACTTCTTTATATGTAAAAAAATTGACAAATCTTTGTATGTTCTAGTTTTTGTTGTGCAAGATTTTTAAAAATTTTAATTAAAAAAAAAGTTAAGATTGCAAAATTATTATGCAAAATCTAGTAAGTCAATTTTAATAAAATTTGGTGTAAGGTGCTATCACATTACAAAAATTTTCTAAGCGAATTAGGAAGGTTCCAAGTGTAACCTAAGTGATGGAAAATCATTGAATAAAAACAGGCTTGTTGTGCCCCCTTGTTTTATATTTATTGCTATTTTGAAGCAAGAGTGATAAATTAAGACATTTTTAACTAATCGCATCTGATAGAAAATTTAATTATCTTTGTTTTATTCCTTTACGACTTTGTTCTAAAATGAATAGTTTTTAAGTTATAATGAAAAAAAGTAGAAAAAAAAACGAAAATGTTTGAAATTTTTAAATATTTTATTTTTTTTATTAATGTTCCGGGCATATTTGAGAAGGAGCATAAATCAATTATTATTAACGAAGTTATCACCTAACTTTATCCGCAAAAATCTGAATGCCACCTCTCACATCCACCTAAAAACAGATCCTTACTGGTCTAATATGCATACCAAAATAAATACAGATTTGAAGTTTTGCAGTCCATACAGGTTGAAGGTTCACATTTTTTAAGATACTCAACTGAATTTTTTTAATTCTAAAAGCGGCCTACTGCGAATCCAAAAACACGGTATTTTGCTTTGCATTACAGATATCGGAGAAAGTTATTTGAACACGTTGTTCCAAATATTATTCTAATACCACATACCAAATTTCATCACAAAATTCGCACTTTTTGTTTTTTCATTATTTGTAGTCAGGATCCTAAAATCGCAGAGCAGGCTGCTGGCCGATTAGCCGCCCTTGCCCAATCTCCGGGCAGCGTGTGCGTTAAGCGATAATGCAGCTCTAAGGAGACCGGGTCTCCTTAAACTATCCTTAAACGCTGCAGGGCTGCGCGGAGCATTAGCAAGCGAGATTTTCCGGCCAGCAGCCTCCGCTCCAGTTTTAGGATCCTGACTACAAATAATGAAAAAACTAAAAGTGCGAATTTTGTGATGAAATTTGGTATGTGGGGTTAGAATATTATTTGGAATAACTTGTTCAAATAATTTTTTCCGACATCCCTAACGCGAAGCAAAAAGCAAAGTAAACAAAACAGTGTAGCATGTGTAAAAAATTTATGGGGAGGCTAAGCCTCCCATGCCTCCTCTGACCAGCCGCCACTGATAGTGTCGCAACACTTGCTTATACATTTGACGTACTGTCCGTCAACGTGTTAAGGGTCTTTAAAGTAAATATTCCACCAACGGTTAGAGCTTTAGAGATAATTTTTTTTCTAGCGGTTTTAAATACAAAATGTATTTCTACAATTTAAAAATTACAAGGTATTCTATTTTAAGGTTCTCCCCTAATTACTTTTAATTTCTAGCATTATGTCTCTATCATTTTTAAAATTTGTTATTTGTTAATTTTTGCCATGGACAATGCTTTTGTATTATGTAATTTATTAACTTTTTATTGTCTGTAGTTAGTTGATTAATGTCGGTTTATATTATATTATTATTATGTATTGTCACTGCATAACGTGGATTGTGTGTATGTTAAATTTAGTTTTATTTTAATGTACTTACTACAGTTTTATGCTGTCACACTTTCATTTAATTCATTTAATTTTATTTTTTGTTTTTTTTATTGTTTTACTGGACTTTACTACTACTACTTTTACTTTTACTTATTGTTTATATAGGGTGAGGCAGATAACTGGCCTATTAGAAATATCTCCAGAACTAAAGGCAACAGAATCATGAAAATTGGAATAAAGGGGTTTTGAAGGATGATCTATTAAATGAAAATATTTTCATTTCTTTGCAACTTCCGGCTATACCGGAAGTTGCTTATCACTTCGTTTTTTTAAATGGGACACCCTATATATTTTTACATTTTTGGATTCTCTTCGATGTCTTCTTTCTTAAAGTATGAGGTTTTGTAATATTATACAGGGTATTTTAAAAGATAATTACGTTTTTTCATTAATTTCGTAGCAAAATTCACACCCTGTAGAATTGTAGTAGTTTGACTTCTAAAACTCTACTTACCTTCAAATGATTTTTAATATACTCTACTATTGTTAAGAATCATTAGTATAGCTAAATTTTTAATTTTAGTATACAGGGTTGGTATAAACTCGGAATGACTATTTTCTGAGTTTTCTTAAATGGAACACCCTGTATTTTTGTATTGAAGTGAAATGATATTTTATAGTACTTTTTTATTTCTTAAGCATTCCCTATACCTAACTGCTTTAATTTGTGAGTTATTGGTGATTCAAGCTAAACATTAATTGCAAAAAAAATACGTAAAATTTTATTAGGTTGGCCGTGAAAATACTTAATCCCAAATAATTTTTCAGAAATAAATACATATTAATCCAGACTGGTCCTTAAAATTACCAATAATGGTTTATATATCAAAATACCTACGTAGTTAAGATTGTTGGTGCGATTAACAATTAAGCACAAATTAAAGCAGTTAGGTATAGGGAATGCTTAAGAAATAAAAAAGTACCATAAAATATCATTTCATTACAATACTAAAATACAGGGTGTTTCATTTAAGAAAACTCAGAAAATACTCATTCCGAATTTCGACCAACCCTGTATACTAAAATTAAAAAAGTAGCTATACTAATGATTCTTAACAATAGTAGAGTATATTAAAAATCATTTGAACGTAAGAAGAGTTTTAGATGGCAAACTACTACAATTCTACAGGGTGTTAATTTTGCTACGAAATTAATAAAAAAACGTAATTATCTTTTAAAATACCCTGTATAATATTACAAAACCTCATATTTTAAGAAAGAAGACATCGAAGAGAATCCAAAAATGTAAAAATATACAGGGTGTCCCATTTAAAAAAACGAAGTTATAAGCAACTTTCGGTATAACCGGAAGTTGCAAAGAGATGAACATATTTTCATTTAATAGATCATCCTTCAAAACCCCCTTATTCCAATTTTCATGATTCTGTTGCCTTTAGTTCTCGAGATATTTCTAATAGGCCCTTTATTTGCCTCACCCTGTATATGTATATTTTTTATGAAATTGGGGAAACCCGTAAATAAATAAATAAATAAATAAAAATTATTAGGAAACATTATCATCATTTTAAAAGCATCACTTAGTCATTTTTTTTTCTGTCAGTCTTTTCTTTCCTTTTCTAGTGACATTCTTCGTTTTATTAATTTTGCTATTAACTATTTCATTTTCAAGAGTTTCTACATATCTTAACCAATCTACTTTTTGCCCCTTTATAAAGCTTGTTCTGTTTACATAGGTATATATTATTATTAAACTTTCTATTTCTTGATTTGTTCTTCTTCTCCACCCAATTTCTCTACATATTCCTCCCTAAATTGCTCTAACCGTTTCTACAGGTATTTTCCAGCTGATCTACTACTTTGCCTTGGATCTTTCTACACACCCTATCAAATTAAACTGAGGATTGGTGATGAATTTCCACCATTACTTACCTGAGGAAAGTTCATTTTGTCTAAGAATAATAAAACACTGAAAACATTTGTTTTCAGTACTTCCACAAAATTTATATCGCGACAGGAGAAACCCTCCTCTCTCTCTCATCGGCCGTTCGACGGTCAACAAGTACCACTCACACGTGAGGGTGCAATCTCCTCGCCACGATCTTTCTACTTATCAAGTCGGTACCGCTCATCTCTTGACGGTCCAGCCTTTCTTTTGGGCTGAAACGAACAATAGCAATACGTGCACGAACAGTAATTCGGGAGTGACGCCATACACGATTTCGCAACAGTAAAAACGCGAGGCACGTGGTACGGAAACAGTCATCTCGTATGTGACCGGCTTCAGTGTTCCGGACAAGGTTTCACAACTTGGTAAGACTTTATTATACTGTTATGCTCTACCTTTTCTATTTATTTAGATTAATTAGCAAAATCTTAATTTGATTGATTATCCATTATTTTATTTATTGCCTATGTAAAGACATAACTACATTCCAATTAAATTTTCCAATCAATTTTATTATCAGGGCTAATTTTGTATTTGATACAATACCTGTAATCTGTGGCTTCTAGTATTTCTAGTTGCTTACTTCTTCCAGGGTAGAAATAGGGAAATTGACAACACTCAAATTCATATAAATGTAATCTATTGTTTTTATCAAATGCCGTGTACATATGATTCAAAAATATTAAAGTTTAACTTTGTTGCAACAATCTCTAACTTAATAAATTAAAACTCTAACTCTGATATCTCCTTGTTTTGACAGAATTATTTATTTAATTAATTTCTCATTTACTCATACTAAATTGAACGAATTTTACTTTTCTTATTTTTAATTGTTTTCTCAAATTTGAAATGACTAACTGCGTTACAAAAAATTGTTCAATAAACAATTAAACAAATATGGTCTTGATATAAATAACTTTTCTCCATTCAGAAAAATGATTTGACTAACCTTTTATTCTTCACTCCCTCGTTTTCTGGATTGCGCTGTCCTTGATTCTCTCAACACGTACTCTCTGGTTGTTGCGAAAAAATCCCCCTCGTCGAAACTGCTTCCAAGAAAAGCACACAGGACTTGCTCGAATATCTTGTGCACAAACGGATAATAATCAGCTACTCGTTCTAGACAAAACAAAGGAATCTCCTTCGGACCAGGAAAATTAACTCTTCAACCGGTCGACGATTTGGTTTCAACTTGACTCTGCCCACAAAGGCTGATCACACCAATTCTACACTGATTCTACACTTTTGAAAAACTCGGCTGCCTTCTCTCGATGTTCATTCTACACTGACTTTATTTTTCTCTCAAATCCATACTCTCACATCCATTATCCCTTCTCCCGATATTTTTCGTCCACTAAACAACAACCTCTCTCAAACCATTTATTTCTTAAGAAACCCAATATTCTTCCACATAACTTTTTCCAATTTGTCAAATTTCAAGGAAAATCATAATTAGTTATTTTCTACTCTCTACTTTTACAACTAAAAATAATACAGTTTGTATAACATATTAAAATACCTTCCCGGAAGGATCTGAAAAACGTTATTGTCCCGTCAACGCTCTCTCCACTTTCTAATCACCGAAATGTTTTGTTAATGTCCCGTCCATTTCGTCGAATAATTATCACTAATCGTTTCAATTTTTCCGAAACACTTGTTTACTAGTAAAATTAAATTCTAAACAAATTTGGCCATATACAGGGTGATGAAAAACTATCACTTCATGGTCGTTGATATAAATTTTTTTTTTGAATTTCCTTAAAAAAAAACAATTCCACAACAATACATATGAATATTGTCTGTATAAAACCCTACATTTTATATTTCCATCTGAACCTAACAATCCAAATTACAGTCCACACCCTCTGAAAGTATATTCATACTCTCACATATGTACAAGTTATCGTACAGCCGGTAAATAGACAACTTTTTAAGATACAGTGTAGTGGTAATATTTTCAGAGAAACAGAGCTAATTTTGATTCCGTCGCGTCGTGGTCGGAAAAATAGAAGTTCCACAAGATACTGTAATGCGCGTAGACATTCCGGGTTACGCACAAACATTTTAATTATACGCGGGGTTTTATAATTATCCATATTAGAGATATACTGTTTATTTTTTGTCCTTTAATATTTTTCCAAGCTGTTAACTCTTTTGACTTAAAGCTGATTATAGAAAATAGAAGTACAAAGTCTTTTATTTAATTTCGAATCTCGGGGGTTTGTTAAGATCGGGTAGATTTTTAGACGACCCCACAATAACTCTTGCAATAAGGTCAGTCAGGCGTCCTGGACTGAGATGTCTTTTATATATTACAGACCCCCTATATAAAGAAGAAAAAGTCTACTTTTTATGAACATTTAAATAAACTGACAATCTTGAAACTTAAAATATAAAGTAAATAATTTATTTTTATTTGTAGTTTCTTTCCAATCAGCTTTTTAAAAAGTGATTCTGAATTTTGAAATTTTCTTGCCTTTTCTGTATAATTTACTGTATTTATTTGAAATACGTCACAATTTGAATCATGATTCCTCCTAGTAATATTTCCCTCAAATATAGTAGATTTAATAAAAGATACATTAAAGAAACCGTTTGAGCTTATTGTCACTTTAGAGGCAATAAACACCGCCACAGACAATTTAGAATGTTAAAGCAATGATAAGCTCTCAGAACGCATTCGCTACATTGTTTACAACTTTATTACGAACGCGAAAGATGAAAATTGTGCGACCTGAAAAATGCTATTACTCAAACTGTGGCATCCGGCGTTTGAGCCGCGGTAAACTGAATTTTAGAGCGCATTTCCGAAAAGAGTTACTCATATCAGCTCTGTGCTATTTGGAAAGAATAACGAACTTTATTGCAGCAGCATGGTGACCTAAAAAGCCTGCATAATTTGGTTAGTGCACAATTTATACGTGCATATTGCAAAATAATAGTACATTGTTTACCGGGTAGGAAAAGCTTAACATTCCTGGACGACTGTGAAGATTGCTAAGTCGAGGCGCAAGCCGAGACTTAGCAACACAGAGTCCAGGAATGTGGCTTTTCCTACGAGGTAAACATACTATTTTTCCGCAAATCGTTTAAAATTCGACAGATATTGATTGATTTAAAAAAAACGCGATAATTTTATTCCCAAATAAATGGTGCTTTGAAATTCCTAATAAAATTACTTGGGTTACTATGGAAACGTATTGAGGTTGAATTGTCAAACTTGACGCTTATAAATTTAATTGCTGGTGTTCTCGAAAGTAAAATGATAAGTGATGATGAAATTTCCATTCCTGGGACTCCTCCAGAGCTGGTTGAGGCAGTGAATACTGCTTCATTAGAATTATTGCCAAAGAAATCAAGAGAAAAGTACGAAAATGCATACAGACGTTTTATGGATTATTAATAATTTTCTATCATTTTCTATAAACATATAACAACTGTACGGAAATATCATTTCCTTACAGTAAGGAAATGACATTTCCTTACAGTAAGGAAGTCCTGACTTTTTCTTCAAGAAATTTTGACAGGAATGTCAAAATTTCCTGGCGATTTGCGGAAAATAGATTTTAAATTTATTAGCCCACACAGTATTGTACTAAAGTGCATAGAAATTGGCCCACTTTAAACTTTTGATTTGAACTATATTTTTTCAGAAACTCGGATCAAAAAAAGGGATGTACTGTTTAAAAGATAATTAATATTCTTTAACATGAGTATACAGCTATGCAAATTTATTGCGACTTCTTATGTTTAACATTGTAAAATTAATGCATCAAATAAAGCAATTTTTTATTGCTAACACAAAAAGGGTATTTAACAATTAAAAATTTAACAATTAATGCTTTAAGAATGGGTATGACCTCCTTTTGCATTAATAACTTCTTTCATATGATTAGGCATAGATCTAATCAAGTTTGCTATTATTTCTTGTGGGATGTTAAGCCACTCTCCTTCTACTGCGACAATAAGCTGCGGGATCGAGTTTGGGGTATGAAGCTTAGCTCGAATTCTTTGTTTTAGCTCTTCCCAAAAATTTTCTATGGGGTTGAGGTCTGGACTGCACCCTGGCCATTCCATAACCCGAAAACCGACTTAGGTAATGTAATCTTGCACGATTCTTGAGATATGCGTCCTTGCATTGTCCTGCATAAAAATAAATTTGTCTCCAATGTAGTCAATGTAAGATACCACAGGCATTGCTTAAATCTCCTCAATCTCAAGACGGTTACCCATACGAATGAAAACGAATATTTTTATATTACCTTTATCAAATACTATTGACTGTAATACATACAACTCTTGACATTTCCCATTAAATTTGAGGAAGCAAAAAAATAGCGCCATCTAGCGGTATGAGTAGGATAACCAGAGCAATCTAACTTTACATTTATAAAATTGCTTTATTATTGTTTTTGTATAAGTGTTTTAAGTATTTTTATTTTAATTTAATTTAGCAAAATTAGCTCGTTATTCAAAAATTTATAAATTTTTTCGTTGTCAAAACTTAGTTCAACTCAAGCCGACAGTGGCGCTAGTGGCAACGTGCTTCCAGATTCCTGTGGGAGTTGGATGTATTACAGTCAATAGTATTTGCCTTTATTCATATGCATGTAGAAATCTACAAATATTTATCTACTAATAATTATTAATATTAATTTTATTTAACCTTGGCTTTCTATTCTTGGTGGCTTATATACTTTATGTATTCTAGTTTTTTTGGAACAAATACAAAACTGAGCTAGACTTACCTTTTTGGGAGGACTTATATCCACCGGTATTTTAGGCGTCAACGCCCTTCCGGTAGGGATCTATGGGGGAGTATCACCGAGCCGCAAGCCCTTATCCCTTGCCGTACTGCTCCCTCATGGGCCGATCAGATGCCCGCATATTCCAGTCTAAGCACCAGATTCATATTTAGAATTTTATACTGACGCGTTAGCCTTTTTTGTCTTTCCGATGGCCTGGCTGGGCTTAAACTCACATACCTCACGTCGAAGTGAAGTACGGGTCAGCCGCTAGTCGCACTGAGCTATCTGATCGACCTTCCGGAGGACCTACCGGAGAACTTCCCAAGCCTGAATATCGCCGGCGATGACTACCATACTGAACATCTAACCAACCAACACCTGTAGGCCTGGTGGCCCACAACATCTACGACCCCAGAGCCAGTTGCAGAACCAACAGTCAAGACACCAAGACTCTACAGACAGATACCAAGTGCCATAATTATAATCTGATCTGTTAGCTTTCGGCAAGGTCTTGTATATCTTTGATTTGACAATGCATTACTTTATTATGTCTTTAATGAAAAATAAACATGACTAGTTAAATTATTGTTTTATTTGCCCCATCTAGATTTTCAGCGTTCATATTTTTGATTAAGGGAAGGTGTACTCACAACTTGAGAGATTGAGCTAGGCTGACATAAACGATAACTATGATAGTTGATTGAAATATAATTTTACAGGAGTATTTCAATTCTCTTTGGTAGAGGTTTGTCTTTTTAGTTTTGCATATAGCCGCTTAGAGGGCGCTACCGATAAAACCTTCCGAGATAAATGTAACCTCAATCTTTTGTTGACATAAACCCAGAGTTTCATTGCGACAAAACAAGTAGTGTAGAAACAGTGAATTTTCGAAATTAGCAAGTCCGTCGAAAAATGGATTTTAGCCGAGAACATTTTCGAGCAATAATTTTTTACAATTTTTGTAGATTTGTAGAGAGGTTTATCTCAACACCGATGTCTCGCTGAAATAGTTTTTGTGTTTGGTAATGAAATATCACACTAGTCAACTATTTCTAGTTGTATTGCCAATTTCAACGTGGTCGCTCCAGTTCACGCGAAGAATCCAGGCCAGGTCTACCCAAAAGGATGCGGTTCGTCAGCTATTAAGGACGAACCGCTCGTATTAAGGATGACCACCGTGTAATATACCGAGAGATATGAGATACCGATATATAGAGAGAGCATCTTTGGACATTTCAATGACCTCGATCCAAAATATCCTACATGAAGAACTGGGTGTTACGAAGTTGGTTTCCCATTGGATCCCTCATTTGCTCACAGAAGAGCAAAAAGCGGTTCGCGCAAATTGGTGTCGAAAAACATTATAACGTTTCAACAAAGGAAGCTCAAAAAACGTTTTTGCACGATTGATCATTTTTGACTGTTTACCGTGACAGATTTTACGTCAGTAGGTGACATTCACTAGCAACTCGACGGTAAGTAATCCAACTCGACGGTAAGTACTCCAACTCGACGGTAGGTAATTCAGTTACCGTCGAGTTAAAAAATCTCTTAATTTTGATTTATTTTTTGAAAGAATAAAGAAAACTAACGAATTATTTATTAATATTGAAACTTATGGTACAATTTGTTAAATTATTTAATGAACTCCCACTTGTTTGGGCTGTGGTTTCACTTCTAACAGAAACTCCTGCAGAATCGCATACATTAGTAGTATCCAACATTTTTTCTCTTCAAATACGCGATCAAAGTTGAAAACTTGGAAATATCAATGCCATCATAAAGAAAAACGGTGGATTTAATCATTGAATATTCTGCCCAGATGCTTCCAGGAGCTTTCAACTGCATATGTCTTTGAATGAAATATGCCAATAGAGTCTTTTCTTCGATTCTTAAATTCTTGCCTTCGCACCATTTTTTAAAACTTTGGTAGGTATTTTGATAACGGATTTTGGATTTTTCGGGAATAATTGCGGAACACCCTTCTTCCCAAGCCCGTTTAATTTCTTCAAATTCACTTTTGCTCATATTTTAATTTATAATAATCAAAATTGTACTTAAAATTATTGACAACTAAATAAAAACTCAATTCTCCATTGTTGTTATGCACCCTAGTTACTACCTAACAACCAAAGTATCTATCTTGATAAAATGAATGAAACTAGTCAATATGACGAAAATGTTTAATTTTATAATTTATAATGGTATCAATCGTGCAAAAAAGGTTATAAGCATGTCGAACGTTAAGGGTAACCGATCTCAGACAATAATTGGAGTCGTCGCGCCGCTCCTCCTCCAAACAATTGTCTTCGATCGGTATAAAACCCTTACCGTTCTCCATACTTAATATACTATTATAGTATTGTTACTTGCGATGAATCTTGGATTTACTCTTAGGAATCGAAAAATAAACTCCAATCCTCTACGTGGGTGTTTCACGATGAGAAAAAAACCAACAAAAGTGATCCATTCTAGCAGTGTGTCAAAGATAATGGTCGCAACTTTTGTGTCACAATCAGTTCATATGGGAACAATTGCTTTAGAAGATTGAAAAACGGTTACTTGTGATAGGTGTATAACTATTTTTTTACCAGTAGTTATCGCGAAACTCCGACAAAGCAACACAAAACGGTGAACATCCTACATCAGGAAAATGCAAGTGCGCACACTGTCCAAAAGACAATAGAGTTTTTGGAGCTTCAAAACTTCGAATAATTGTTAAATCATCCACGCATAGCCCCGATCTAAGTCCCAAAGACTTCTTCACGTTCCGAAAGATCAAGAATTCAATGCGTGGACAGCGATTCCAGTCTCCAGAAGAAGCCACCGATGCTTTAAAACAGCGATTTTTCAGGTGTCAACTGAAGACTGGAATAACTGTTTACCAATCGGTTTGAACGTATGCAGAAGTGTATCGATCTTGGTGGGATATATTTTGAAAAGTAATAAAGTACCTACTGTAAGTCTATATATTTTTTGTCTTTATGGCTATATGCAAAACTAAAAAGACAACCCTCGTAGTTTATCGCTGCATTCTAAAAGTCCTGGTCTAAGTTAAAATTTTTATAACTTATCAAAAGCCGCTTTTAATTTTGCAAGTAAAAACTTTCAAACTTTTATCAAAATGGGTCTTTAATTAATAACACAAATGGGCGATCTATAACAGACGCAGTATTTATAATAAAACAAATAAAAGAAAAAGCTATAGAGTTCGGTATGCCAGCGTATATTTGCTTCATTAATCTGGCGAAGGCGTTTGACAGAGTTTTCCTGGGAGTCATTCTAAATATATTAATAGAAAATAAAACACCGACCAGCATAACAAAGAGAGTCCATAATCTAAATAACAACAACGTAACCAAAGTTAGAGCAGAAGACCAGTTCACTGAAAATATTCAAACACGGGGAGGAATTAGACAAGGAGACAGTTTAAGCCCCTTCTTGTTTAACCTTCTCATGGGCAAAATTATAAACAAAGTAAAATCTCTTAACCTCGGATATAGAATGGGCAACAAAAGAATTGGTATGGTGTGTTACGCAGATGATGCAGCAATTATTGCTGAATCAGAAGATGATCTTCAGAGACACCTCTTTCAGTTCTTTCAAGTAAGCCACCAACTAAATATAAACATTTCTCCAAACAAAACTAAATGTATGACAATAGCAAAAGATCCGCTCAGATGTAAGTTAGGGGTTGAGAACAACCCCATAGAACAGGTGATGCAATTGAGATATCTGGGCATAGATATATCAAGCACTCACGACCCAGTAAAGGACCTGAGGAGTCAGATCAACAACGCATCTGCATTGTCAGGATGTCTGCGGGAGATAATCTGGTCAAATCCGTATATGCGCACAGATAGTAAAATTATAATCTACAAGACTTGCATACGACCGATCATGACATATGGCATAGAAGTGCGCGAAGACACCAACAAAACGAAACAGACGCTAGAAGTTGCCGAAATAAAAATTCTAAGAACAATAGTGGGGAAAACAAGAAGAGACAGAGTTAGAAATACAGACATTATAGTGCAATGCAAAATTCAAGATATTGAAAGATGGGGAAGGCAGCGCAAGAGGATGTGGTACAACCATGTAAGACAAATGGATGAGAATAGACTCTCAACAATTGCCCTAGAAAATAACCCGTCCGATTCAAGACCCCCCAGAATACCACCTAAAAGATGGAGGGATAGTTGGCAATCTATCTTCCAGGAAATTAACCAGAGGCAGCTTCAGAATTAAACAGATCGAAAGATCTCCAAGAAATAAAAAAAGAAGAGGTCTTTAATTATCACCGTAATTATAGCTTTATTAAATTGCTATCGGTATGACGTCTGCTTGACGGAAATCAAATGAATGTGCCGAAACCCAAATAAAGAATTTATTCAATTTTCAATCAAAACTTTTTATTCAGCTGTATAATACCGCCAACATTTTATATATTTTATAAATGTAGACAGACAGTATTTGTTGAATAAAATAATAACTCACGGGATCTTTTAGCTAACGTAATATTTTTTATAAAAATGGGAAAAGAAAAAGCCCTCGGGACGCATCCGACCGCACGAATCTGTTTACGTCTCTTTGGTTTTTAATAAAACTCTTCGATACGTGTCCACATTACAGAAGGATATACTTTTCTCTTTGGTATATTAGTCTGGGGGCCATCTAGATCACCGTGGCCTTTTTAATTCTGATGGATCCACTTAAGTTTTTTTGAAGTTATACTTCTTTAGGCGCAATTGAGAAAAATGTTGGGATTGGAAATAAATGTAAATGTGCGCGAATTCATCAAAAATTGTCAGCCCTACGCGCAGATACGTTATATGTTCGTTCTGATTGGGCACTCCAATGACATGTCAAAAACTATTCAATATGGCGGCTGTGGTTTAAGTATGTGTTGTTGTCACTTTTATTTATGGTTATGGTTGTTAAGTTGTTTTGTAAAAGTTGTAAGAACAGATAAAAAAGTGAGTTTATAGTTGTACTGACTTTTTAAATAGTTTTTATTTGTATTATTGGACTTATTAATATAGAAAAAAAAAGAGTGTGTGTACTTTGTACGCACGTAAGAAGTTATACTTCTATTATGATTTCAACGAAACTAATATATTTTAATCATTTTAATTGTATATTTATTTAAGTCTTAAACTAATCTTAATACTTAAAGTAATACCAAAAATTAAAAATACCGTTAATACGTAATTTTTTATGAACTGCACAAATGTTTAATTTTAAGTTTAATAGTTTCTTTTTTGTATGTATTTTTGGCCGCTGATTACGAATTTCGAGGGTGGATTTCAATCCAAGTAGTCAAACGTTTGTCATAAACAATTTAATTGTTTATAAATAACAAGAATAAAAAACCGCTAAACTCCGTAAAAATGAGTGGCGCATACAATATTCCAGCTACAAAAGATCTGATATGAATATTACGTGGCGTATATTTTGATACAAAACAAAATTTTAGTTTTATTTTAAAATATTTTTCAATAATATTTGCTCAATTTGAAGTAAAACGCGCCACAAAAAGTAACTTTGCTGCAGTTTGAATTTTGAAACTCTTTTGCGGCGCGTTTACTTCAAATTGAGCAAATATTATAGAAAAATCTTTTAAAATAAAACTAGAATTTTGTTTTGCATCACAATGAAAATAAAAATTAATATCAGATATCAAATTTTATTCAAGGTATGTCAAAAATATGAATTTCATTAAAGATTAAAGTACCTTTATCTTTCAGAATATCAGAAATTGTTCTTACGAAAAGTTGTTTGGAATTAAAAATTATGTTTGAATATGCAACGACATCCTTCTAATCGAAAAAAAAAATGTAAATTTTTCTCAAATTACGGATATCCGACATTTTATTACAATTATGATAACTATTTTATTATCAAATTTACAAAAAAAAAAGATATTTTTCATTAAATTCCCTACCTAGTGTAAAATCTAAGATGCAACTATCAGATGTCAACATTTTTCAATTTTATACGAGGTATGTAAAAATATGCATTTCGCGTAACAGTTAAGTACCTTTATAGTTCACAATATTTCAATTAGAAGGATTTAATTGAATATTGAAACATAGTTTTTAGTTACAAACAACTTTTCTTTATACCAATTTTCTATATTGCAAAATATAAAGTTACTTTACTCTTGAGCGAAATTCATATTTTTTGACATACCTCGTATAATATTGACAAAATTTGATATCTGATGATTCTATATGAATTCTAAAATTGATAATAAAGAAGTTCTCAATAAGTTACGCAGACATACTGTATAAGAGGTCAAAAAAATTTTTTTGAACGTTTATTATTGTTTATGCTTGTTGTTAAATGTATTTTAGGTAAGATGTACAGAAAAAAGTTTTGTTGACTTTGTACAAACATTTTTTAACTGATATTTTTCGGTTTTTGTATTACATTTTTTATTTTTCTAAATTTTCTCAAAAAGAACTTTTTTATTTCATGACTAAAGTAAAATAATTTAGTGCATTTAAAAGATACCATCTTATACTTTAAAAATACCTATAAAATTGTAATATATCTGTTCAAACTTGAGTAATACCCTCTTAATTTGGTAATTCTGTAAAACTACGAAATTTTCAGAAATTACATTTTTTGAGACGGCGTTTAAAAAATTGTATTAAAATAATTCAACCGTTCGCTTCGCCTAACGCTAGTATACAGTACGCCAATGTCTGTGAGAAGGGTGACTTTAGCGTTATAAATAAAAAATCATAGAAGCTCTATTTTTAATTTTAGAAAAATCTTTATACAAAGTTTTTGTGTAAAATTTTCTAAATTTTTCAATGGTCAAGTCAGTTTTTTCTTAGATTTATATTTTCGTAGGTAATTAAAAAAAAAACAACTAATTTCGCAGTTCATTTGTTTAATAAAAAATGAAGCCCCATTTCTGAAGTAGAACTTTTTGACATAGACATAGACCATGTGGTGAGACCGCTCCCGTCTGAAAAAAATTCTGATTCGGTTGCTTTGCGGATTCCTATTCAAAAATGTCCCCTTTAAACAGATCTAAAGGGTGCCGGGCGGAATTTTTGGGCAGAAATTGTTTAAATAATTTCTTAAACAAATACAAAAGATCACCTTTTTTTGACACGAAAAATATTTTTATTTTAGGTTTTTTTGGGTCATTCTAAACAAGAAAGGTATTTTGTGATTTTTCTTGAAAATTGACAATTATAGGCGATTTAATATCTGAAAAATGCGAAAATACGCATTTTTAAGGCTTAAAAACTCATATTATAATTAGTATTTTTGAGGTTGCCAAGCACCTAAATTGTAGTTTAGACATTCATTTTCAAGATCATGAGGAAATAGCAGGTCTAACCTTAATTTTGACCGCCGTTTTTTAATTGTTACTTATGCGTGTCCATCCGATTTTTTTGCAGGTGCGATGCGCACTATTTTCAAAAATCTCCTATTTTCCTCCTAAAAATATATTTTTTAGATTCTTTGGGACATTCTAAATAAAATATGTTTTTTGTATTTTTTCGAAAAAGTCATTGGTTTTAAAGTTTCAAGCGATTTAAAATTCGAAAGTACCCATTTTCGGATTTTAAATAGCATATAACTTTAAAACTATTAACTTTTGAGAAAAATGACAAGAAACCCATTTTATTTAGAATGTCCCAAAGAATCTAAAAAATATATTTTTTTGAGGAAAATAGGAGATTTTTAAAAATAGTGCGCGCCGCACCGGCACAAAAATCGGATGGACACGCATAATTAACAATTAAATAACAACGGTGTAAATTAAAGTTAGACAAGACTAGTCTGCATAATCTTGAAAATCAATGTTTAAACTACAATTTAACTACTTGGCAACCTCAAAAATACTAATTTAAATATGAATTTAAGCCTTCAAAATGCGTATTTTCGCATTTTCAGATTTTAAATCGCCTATAACTCGAAAACTATCAATTTGAGAATCTTTTGAGATACCTTTCTTGTTTAGAATGATCCAAAAAATCTAAAAAAATATTTTTCGGGACAAAAAAGATGATTTGTATTTGTTTAAAAAAATTGTTTAGACAATTTCTGCCCAAAAATTTCGCCCGGCACCCATCAGATTTGTTTAAAGGGAATCTTTTTGAATAAGGATTCACAAAGAAACCGAATCAGAAATTTTTTCAGACGGGAGCGGTCTCGCCACATGGACTAACATGTTGTTTATTAAACACTTCTTAGTACAATTACATAAAGTTATATCTTGTTTGATTTTTTCCGTAAGCAAAAACTCTATTGACTCCCCTATATCTCGAATTTATAATCTAGGTTATAATATAATTATTATGTCACACCCTACCCGGCCCATAGACTATACAGAAGGATATACTTTTCTCTTTGGTATATGGCTTGTGTCGTTTTCTACTTACCCCAAATCCTTCATCGATCGGAATGAAGAACGTGTGGCCCCCTTCGACTTTGTAGATGTCCTGCTTGCCCTTCTGCTGAACTCTCTGATGAAAATTCCTGCAAAGGAGGACCTTTTATGAAATATTCTCAAATATTCAGCAAAGAATTTCGAAGGCATGCTCTCGAAAAGTTCGATACATTTGTCGAGTATTTTGATATGCTCAACAGGATGTTCCTTATGTGATTAGTTTTTTGTTATAGAAAAATATTGAGTAATTTTAAACTTGAAAATTTACAAATCTTAAAAAATAAGCAAATTAAAATTTGGTCACCACAAATCTTAATCCTTAATTTTTTACTCTCATGTGTGGTGGCGCTCACATGAGATAAGGTCCGACACAACCGTCTCATGTAGTTGCTTAAAGATAGGTACAGTGTCTTTTTATTCAAAAGCAATAGTTATTTTTATGTATCATAATTTTTGTGGTTATTTTAGCGACCGTAAATTTTTAATTAACAATTTAATTGTTGCTAAACTGTTCATTCAATTTTCATCGGCTTCTGGAATTATAATCTATACGAAAAGAGATTTTATATTACCAAGTTATTTAATTATTAATAAACAATTACTTCTCTAAAATATTAGTTGAAAATTAAATATTTTTCCGCGGAAAATTTTCGTCGAACTAAATCGGGAAAAACACGTATCTATGCAGAATTTAATTACGGTGAATTTTTATTTGAGTGTTTTTGGTGTAAAGTTAAAATATTATTTTGCATACCTATATTATTAATATATACAATCATAACATTCGGTTCCAGCAATAAAACTGTTGGTAAATAACTTTTCCCAAAAATGGCCTATTCTCCGATAATCTTCCCAGACTATGTACCTTAACCTCGAATTCCACTTCCCCATTTGATCAGAAGGTCTTAATCTCACCTAGTAACCTACATTAAAGTTGCTTACCTGACTCTAAAAGGGCTCTGACTGTTAGAGATGAGAGAGTCGTAATTGTCAAGGAACTCCCACGCTGAGGGGTTGTACACCCTGTTCGACACGGTGCTGGGCGAGATCGTGGGGATCAAAACTTCGTCGATTTTGTGAAGAACCTGAAATTGAGTTAAAACAAAAATTAAAACAAAGCCGCTCTAAGCGGTGGCACGTGGCTTGAGTACGCATTACGCGATTGGGGTGGATGGTGGTGAGTATGCAGACGTTGTCGTTGCTGGAGATATGAGGATTTGGGGCATTAATGGGTCAATAACTTGCAATTATCACTGAAATTTTTTGAATTCTGGTAAGACAAGTATTATTTTTACTTGTTTCATTCATAATTTCTATTTCTTAACAGGGTATTCCAGCATTCTGTCAAAATTAAATAAATGTGGCGCCTGGGAGGCAAATATAAATGTTATTCTGTTAAATAATTGATGGATTCGACCGTTACTTGATGGAAGTTCATTTTATCTCACAATAAAACACTGAAAACTTTTGTTTTCTATACTTCCACAAAATTTATTATTTACAACTGTGTGACTACAGCTGTTTCGGCGGAGTGCCTTTCTCAAGTGATATAATTTACAATGTGTTTGCCTTTTTAAGTCTCTAACTGAAGAGGTTGAGGAGTGGGGAGCTGTTTGTCTCGAGTTGGTCATTCAGAATTATATCTGTATTTTTCAGTTTATTAATTTCCATAGATTCTAAAAAAGATAGCTTAAGGCCTTTATTTTGGATATGCAGAATTTGAAACTCTTCATTGAAAGATTGATTATGATCTAGAAGGTGAAGTGCGTATGTAGAAGTGTAAATTATATCACTTGAGAAAGGCACTCCGCCGAAACAGCTGTAGTCACATAGTTGTAAATAATAAATTTTGTGGAAGTATAGAAAACAAAAGTTTTTAGTGTTTTATTGTGAGTTATTGTTTTAGTTCTTAATGTGTTTTATATCATTTTAGTTGCGTTTATTTGTAATTTTTTTGTGCAAGGATTAATTTATAATTTTAACTGGAAGAATCGATTTAAAAATATAATATGCCTCATTTTTGGTGTGCTTTGAAGTGTGGAATGCAAAGTAACTGTGATAAAGTTGAGTTTTATCGGCTACCATCAGTGCTATATTTTAAAAATAAACTGAACTAAATAAGTTATTATCCGAGAAACAAAAACAATGGTTAAATGATGTAAAATGTCCTATAAAAATGCTAAATAACTAACTATGTCCATGTTACTTACTATTGAAAAACTGTCTCCACTCTAGTTTAACTTAGCCTCCTTGAGGGAAAAATCAATATATATTATTTATTTTGCCAATCTTTTGTTTGTACCTAATAGCAACATCTGTATTGTATGGCAGCAACTTTCGAAAATATTCACTCATGTTTATTTATTCACTGCATAAAACAAAATAAAGTCAAAGTTTTAAAGTCGTTAGACACCTACTCCATGGACGTCAGTTGCAATGCGGGGATAAGCTCTCGGAGATTGGTCACCTGGGGCAGAGAGTCAATAATAAACGAGCCTAGCTCACCAAAAACATACCCATAACCTAAACTAACAACCTACCTGTTATGCAACAAAGACACCTTAGATGGAATAGATGCTGAAACCGTTAACTAACCCATACACAATATGCCCCTAAGGCCAAAAGGCCCTTCAGGCAAAGTGGACATTTTTACTTAGGACACAACTATTTATCATCGAATGGACACTATATTTTTTTTTCTATTCAGAATAGATGGAAAAATATATTAGGATGGCTAGCGAATAAAGTAGAATTGCCCGATCACAAGTTTAACGTCGTAACCATTAGACGATTTCGGCGATAATAGTTAAGTGGATAACAATTTTGGAACTCGATAACTCCTAAATGGTTTAACCGATTTTGATCACTAAACACGCGTTTTAAACGTATTTGTAAGTAGCATGTGATGCACCTAAGGTTAAATATAATATCTGAAGGTCTTATGGGATTTAATGAGCATAAAAAACCGTTTTTTAATACCAATACTAATAACCCTGCGTGGGTTATGAGGATTGTATGTTTCTAAATAAAAAAACCAGATCAGTCAATTAAAAAAACTCATTTTGTTCCTAATTCTTCATTTTAAACATTCTTCGCATTTTTGAATGTCCTGCAATTGATTTAAAACAAAACCTGCCTTCAAATCTAAAAACAGTAATTTATTTCAATGCTTTTCCCTCTTTTACCGATGGTAAATAAACGCTTGTCATTTGTATTGTGTATTCGAGAGAATTAGGCAGACAGGGAGAAAATTCCATCCATTAAAGACACAACCGCAAAAGCGCGGCTGCAGGGCATTTTCGAAATGGAAAAAGAAAAAAGAACAATATCCACTTATCTCTACTAAGAGTGGATATGTGTGTTGATCCGTCGAAAGGTTTTCCCACACAACTGCGTATTTTTATTTTGTTGACAAAAATATGTTCTGCTAAAACAGTGTCGTTACTCAATATCACTCAGTTCTGTTAAGTGATATGAGCTAGAGAAACAGGATAAAAAATATTGCATTAGCTATACACTTTGAAAAATACAGATTTAAGCGCTCTCATTATTACATTCCCCTATTTTAGATATTTGCTATTTTTGCTCTCATATAATAAAACATTATTTTTCAAACTCAACAAACTGTTTTTTATGGATTTTGGGAATTTTCAAAATTTTGTAGACTTCAAAATAAATCAAGATTTTTTATAGACTATATATGTACATGTACATGTATACATAGTAATTTGATGCAACTGAGGCTTTTAGGACATTCATAAAAGAAACGCGTTAAAGGAATCCAAAAACATGGGGGTCTTTTGTAGTCCAGAAAGCCACTGCGCATCCGCTAGGAAAAATATTCTAATTCGGATTTTTTGCACAATCTTACTCAAAAAGGACCCCTTTTAACAAATTTGCATGTTGCCAAGACCAAAAGGTGATCAAAAATTTTTTAAACGTTTTTTTTTGTTTTTTCCTAAAATTATTTTTTTTGCATGGAAAACAGTTTTTTTTAGGTTTTTTTGATTATTCTAAACAGAAAAGGTCTTTAGTGACTTTTCTCTAAAAATGATAGTTTTTGACATATAAGCGATTAAAAATTGAAAAATTGCGAAATCGGCCATTTTTAACCCTCAAAAACTATGCGAAAAACTTAAAATTTGAATGTTGCCAAGGTAGGTAGATATTCTTTAAACATCGACTCATGAAATCCCGAAGAGTTTTTTGCAATACAATATTCAAAACTCCTTTGTTTTTTAATTGATAATCAAGCGTGCGCGACACTATTTTCCACCGACAGTATGGTGCAAATGAAAGGAATAAATTCGTTATTTCCTAAACCGTCGACTTCAAGGAAAAATCCCGAAACAGGTCGATTTGTATTTTTAAGTTACGATATTATGGCATATATGGTATACTAGTGACGTCATCCATCTGGGCGTGGTGACGTAATCGATGATTTTTTTAAATGAGAATAGGGGCCGTGTGCTAGCTCATTTGAAAGGTTCTTCAATTCTCTATTTAGTAATATAAACATTTATATAATTATTTATACAGGGTGTCCTTCTACTTCTTTTTTGTCAAATAATTTAATTTAATAAAACTTTTTTGGACACCCTGTATAAATAATTATGTAAATGTTTACACTACTGAATAGAAAATTCAATAACCTTTCAAATGAGCTACCACACGACCCCTATTCTCATTTAAAAAAATCATCGATTACGTCATCACGCCCAGACGGATGACGTCACTAGTATACCATACATGCCACAATATCACAACTTAAAAATAAAAATCGACCTGTTTCGGGTTTTTTCTTAAAGTAGCCGGTTTACGAAATAACGAATTTATTCATATTGTATACACATGCAACGAACGGTGGAAAATAGTGTCGCGCACGCGTGATTAGAAATTAAAAACAAAGGAGTTTTGAATATTATATTTCAAAAAACTCTTCGGGATTTCATCAATCGATGTTTAAAGAATATCTACCTACCTTGGCAACATTCAAATTTTCAGTTTTTCACATAGTTTTTGAGGGTTAAAAATGGCCGATTTCGCAATTTTTCAATTTTTAATCGCTTATATGTCAAAAACTATCCTTTTTAGAGAAAAGTCACTAAAGACCTTTTCTGTTTGGAATGATCCAAAAAACCTAAAAAAAAATTTTTCCATACAAAAAAAATAATTTTAGGAAAAAAACAAAAAAAAAAAACGTTTAAAAAATGTTTGACCACTTTTTGGTCAACATGCAAATTTGTTAAAAGGAGTCCTTTTTGAGTAAGATTGTGCAAAAAATCCGAATTAGAATATTTTTCCTAGCGGATGCGCAGTGGCTTTCTGGACTATTGGGGAATTGTCTGCGAGCTGGATAGAAAGAACCTACCCTATGGGATAAAATGTGACGTTTCAGCAACTGACAAGAGATAGCAAATTATGACATTGTCCGTTATAGAAAAATAGTTATTTATGATATAGGTAAGTGTTAAAAGTACACGTTTAAGGCACGCATGTGAAAGTTTACAGAATGAGCGATAGCGAGTTCTGCAATTCACATGAGTGCCTTAAAATGTACTTTTAACACGCATATCATACAATATTTTTTCTACAAACCTAATTACAGGACAATATCTACAAAAACTTTTACTTGAACTTGACTGACATTCCATTTT
The DNA here is from genome assembly GCF_917563875.1 of Diabrotica virgifera virgifera. NCBI lineage: Eukaryota > Metazoa > Arthropoda > Insecta > Coleoptera > Chrysomelidae > Diabrotica > Diabrotica virgifera. Next base: position 210,132,641 of record NC_065450.1, read on the forward strand.
TATATTTTTTTGACATTACATCAAAATTGCCTATACGGTCAATACGAACTGCAGTGCCTTAATAATATTTTAAAGCACTAGTGCCTTAAAGTAGCATTTTTAACGCTCGTATGGAGTGCTAAAAATTGCATTTTTAACACGGTTGTAGAAAAATTATATATTTTTATTACTACCCCTATGTTCAGATATATTGGAAAGATGAATTATCTTGGAAAGGACTTATGGTAATATTTAAATTTTTGTCAGATTTTTAGTTTTCTGAAAAAAATAATTACCTTCTTTATTTTCTGTTCTGCTAAAAATCCTTAAAACATAGTGAATAATTTTTATGCAAGGTTGCCTATACCTATTTATATTTAGTTATAAAGCTCACCAAGCCTTTAAAATCTATGGCCGAAAAGTTGAATTTTCTATTAGAATTTAAAATTTCTTATAGTCTTTCCATAAAGTTCAAAACCACTTCCGTCCAATGATTTCTGTCCATGGACGTATACAAGATCTTTATTTATACGTCCATGTTTCTGTCCAATGCTTTATCTTTCTAATTGTTAATATTACTTTTTTGTTAGTCTTCACATACGCAGGCCTTTCATTTATTTCTTGGTTTAGTTATTCTTCTTTTTTGAATTGGCTTTCGTCACAGTACCATTTTCGGAATTCTTTCCTTTTCCAATCTTTCAATGTGCCCTAAATATTATCGTATTGTATGTGCTTTGATTACCGTCGTTATGTATAGTTCGTTATACAGGGTAGCGGTAAAGTATGGAAACACGGTAACTTCTTGGAAACCGCTGAAATGATTTTTATAAATTTTGGTGGGTAAGGCCAATGCAGCCGATATGCAGGTAATTACATTGTTGTAAAATCTTCCGTTTTTCTGGAAATCTAATGAAATTTCTTATTTCAAATAGAATACCCCGTATATTTTTTCCGTTTTCACGTCCTTAAGAAATACTGATTATTTCTCATGTTATATTCCCTATACCTAAATGGCATAATTTCAGAGTTTTTGCTACACTTATTAAAAAAAAATTAACAAATTATAAAAATCAATGATGGGATATCGTTGGTATAGAGCAGATATATGACTGGCCCTAGGACACTTCCTTGTGGAACTCCAGCTTTAACTTCGCTTAATTCTGAATATGCTTCCTCATTTTTAACTCGAAATATGTCGGATATATATGATTCTAGGATTTCAGAATATTGTTTTGATAAGTAGCATCTCATTTTGTGATATAATCCCTCATGCCACACTTTGTCAAAAGCCTGCGCTACATCAAGAAAAATTGCAGAACAGACTTTTCGTTCTTCTAGAGCCATTCTCCTGATGATGTTAAAATAGTATATATAAATAAATTATAATAAAAAGAGATTTTTATTTAATTATATTCTTTTCTTTTGAAGTTTATAATAGAAAAATGTCGCGCCACTGTTTTGTGATCTAAAACCCCAGGATCCTTCCAACCAGTGGCAGTATCTAATGGTAAAAAATAGCTTCAACATAATATATCTTGACGTTTCGAAGGTGCTGGCGCAAATGCAAGAAAGAGAAAGAGAAATGTAATTGGAAAATAACTGTGAATTCGGAAGTAAATAAAAAATGGGGTTGCTTCCATTAAATTAAACTCATCTAAACAACTTTTATACAGAAAGAAACAAGAAGTAACAATTTGTTTCGTACGAAAGAGGTAACAGTATTTTTTTTAAAGTATGTATGTTATAGTCAAAGCCCGAATTTCAGGCACTCCTAGGTTTGACTAGGTAATCCTCAGGTCTGACTGGCGGTCTTAGTCAAAGCCCGAAATAAATTACAGTTTCGGCCTTTGACTAGTCAAACCTAGGAGAGACTAAGTTGGTCAGGCAAAGGTCGAAATTTAATTTTATGAAATCGGGGTTTGACTAGTCAAACCCCGATCAGCTATTAAAATGTCGTAATTTGTTAGATTGGGTTTAATAAAATGTCAGTTTTTAATTTTAATGTATATTTTCGTAATTAAAATAAAAAAAAATAGTGTTTATTCTCACATGTTGAGGCAGTAGGGAGGTAGTAGGTAATATTTAGAGTTACACAATACGTTAGACATTTTACACTTACATAATTTTGAAGAGCAGTTTTCTTATTGCAGTAGAATTTTATAAAGCCTTGTCTTCCCAGTTTAGAATCTTTTGTTCTAATTTATCTTAGAGACAGCTTAACGTCTGGAACATCTTCGAAATCAAAAAAATTCTCTTTGCATTCTCTTATTTGATTTCTTGAAAAAAGTGTGTTTGTTGTTACGTATTTTATACCAACTCTATATAAACCGTCAATTGTTTTATCTTGTATGATACCCAAAATATTTCGAGCATCTCCTTTGGCTCTATCGAAGCTGGGAATAGGGAGTGTTACAGTTTTTCCAATCGAAATTGGAGGAATTTTTTTTCACTATATTGTTTCATAGCATTAGCCTGCACATGAAGACCTTCAATCGCCTTTTCTTTATTTATTTTAATCTTTTCTGTCTGTGCACAACGCATGCATGTAACTTTTCTTTCAAAACCTTCATAGTATGCACCAAGTGTGCAAGCGCACACAACATGTACCACCTGATTACAAATTATGCACGTATATGTGTCAGATCTCTCTTTTTGGCAAATACAACAAACAGCATCTGAAAAAATTACCAAATTACATGTAAATAAGAATCAAACTCCGTTCGCTCAACTCAGTCGGATTTTGATAGATTCAGAGTGGGAAACGTACAACACAAAATTTCCTGCCTCACAATTTCATTAAAAAAAAAAAAAAAGAATTATTGGAAATATTGGGAGTGTATACACTAAACTCATACAATTCTGTGGAAGCTATTTCCTTAAAATATTTTTATTGTGTGTAAAAATTTTAAAAATATCTTTAAATATTTAATGAAATAATTTTCTCATTTGCTATGGTGTAACACACATTTTTTTTGGGTGTAATTTCCTCCAATTTCGATCAAAAAAATTATAACAATACCTATCCCCAGCTTTGATAGAGCCAATGGAGATGCTCGAAATATTTTGTGTATCATACAAGATAAAACAATTGACGGTTTATATAGAGTTGGTACGAAATACGGAACATAAACACACTTTTTTCAAGAAATCAAGTAAAAGAATGCAAAGAGCATTTTCTTAATTTCGAAGATGTTCCAGACGTTAAGCTGTCTCAGTAAGAGAAATTAGTACAAAAGAGTACATTAGACTCTTCTGTAAGAGAAATTAGTACAAAATATTCTAAATTTGGAGGACAAGACTTTTAAGAATGCTACTGCAATAAGAAATGCTCTTCAAAATTATGTAATTGTAAAAGGTCAACGTATTGTGCAACACTAATGCCTGGTTGCACCAACATATCTTAAGCTCCAGCTTAGCTAAGCTCTACTTATAGATAGGGCCTCCTTGAGTATCACGTACGTTGCATCATAATTTTAGATTCTTACCTCATTATCAATTATATCTATTATTATATGATGGTATTCTTATTGTAATATATTATAATTATATTATATTATTTCTTATGGTATTCTCGACTTAAGCTTAAGATCTGTTGGTGAAATTGGGCATAAATGCCATACTGCCTCAACATGTGAGAATAAACACTAATTTTTTATTTAAATAAAAAATGACGTTTTAATAAACCTAGTCTAACAAATTACATTTTATTTGGGGTCGGGATCGGGGTTTGACTAGTCAAACCCCGATTTCATAAAATTAAATTTCGACCTTTGCCTGACCAACTTAGTCTCTCCTAGGTTTGACTAGTCAAAGGTCGTAACTGTAATTTATTTCGGGCTTTGACTAAGACCGCCAGTCAGACCTGAGGATTGCCTAGTCAAACCTAGGAGTGACTGAAATTCGGGCTTTGACTATAACACGTATATTATTTAGATTTAGATTTCAGTAACCTTCGATCTTAACACTCGGCATTTTGGTTCCAGTACAAGTTTTTTTTAGTAATTTGATGCCTTTTCCATCTTAACCGACTTCTTGCAGACCTTCTAATAGTAGGTCGTGTCTTACTCTATCAAATGCTTTTCGAAGCCTATAAAGCATATAGACTTCGACTTTCGAAGTCTTTTTCAATCGAAAATTTCGTGTATATAATATATACATTTTTGGCAAAGTAACGTAAGTGACATTTTTGGCGAAAATCATGTTTTTTCATTAAACTAACTAGACAAGGCGGAAACGGCGGGTTCGTTGGGAAAAATATTCCCATGAGATATTTGTGCATAATCACATCCGTGAGACATCCCAGAATAAGGATCAAGAAGTCGCCCACGTGAAAAGTGGGCCAATTTTTTTTTAACAATTTTTTTTAATCAAATTGAAAAAATCAATATTTTTGGCCCGGACTATTCTCTTTAGGTTTTTTTGGATCATTCTGGACAAAAAAACTCTCTTATAATTTTTCTCTAAAGTTGATCCTTTTCGAGTTATAAGCAATTTAAAATTTGAAAAACGCGAAAATGGCTATTTTTAAGACTTAATAACTCGGTTAAAATTATTATTATGAAAGTCAGAAAGTGACTAAATCAAAGTTTAAAGTCGCCGCTACATGATCCTGAAGAAATCTGTGTCATTAATTTACTACTAAGCTGTGATTTTTAATTAATAAAAAAGAGCGGTTAGATCATATTGACGCCGCTGTAAATGTGAGTGCGAGTAAGATGCACAATTGGACTGTTGGAATGGCTTCTCTCTCGCACTCAGAATTTACAGCGACCGCACACGTGCATGACGCGTATTATTATTACTTAAAAATAACAGCTTAGTAATTAAAAAATGACAAAAGTTTCTTCAGGATCTTGTAGGGGAGGCTTTAAACTTTGATATAGTCATATATTGACTTTCATAATAATAACTTTTAACCGAGTTATTAAGCCTTGAAAATCGCCATTTTTCGTTTTTTTCAATTTTAAATTGCTTATAAGTCGAAAACGATCAACTTTAGAGAAAAATTATAAGAGACCTTTTTTGTCCAGAATGGTCCAAAAAATTAAAGAAAAAATTGTTTGGGCCAAAAATATTGATTCTTGCAATTTGATTAAAAAAAAATTGTTAAAAAAAATTGGCCCACTTTTCACGTGGGCGACTTCTTGAACCTTATTCTGGAATATCTCACGAATGTGATTATGCAAAAAAATCTCATGGGAATATTTTTTCCTTCGAACCCGCCGTTTTCGCCTTGTCTAAACGCCATTAGTGTTTAGAAGGTAATGCCAAAGTGTAGTAAGCCTAGAATTACTTTAAACCTTTTTTTTAACTATTTTAAAAACGTATGTCCAGAATTTTTTTAATCATACCCGCAAAAGAAACGCAACTTTAGCACCATTTCCATAATAATAACGTAAGCAAACGTCGTTTACCGCCATAATAACGTAACTATCGGTCGGTTTCTGTTACTTACGTCAGATTTTCGCAGTCAGTGTTTGGCTTACGACAGTCACAGATTCGTGCTACAATCGACTAAATTATTGATTTTAGGTAAGTTATAACGAAAAACATGTTTTTGTAGTTATTTTTCAAAAAACTCTAAAACCTTAACTAACATTATGAACCTGTAAAACTCCTTTTCATATTTAAGTTCGTTTATTTATTACAATTTATTTTGATATAACCTAAGAAAAAATTCGGTTGAATTGTTTGTTAAAAACTCTTTGTAAATTTTAATATATGTAAAATTTATATTTTATTTATTTATATATATTTACGAGCAAAGCTCATTGCAATAAAACATTACAGAATATATGAAGAACTAACAAAATATTACAAATATACGTAAAATACAATAAGATACAATAAACACTACGACAATAAAGCAAGTCAAAAAGTAAAAATAACAGGTAAAGATATATAATCACAAGTTTAAAATATTCAAGAACATAAAACTAGAGGGTGCAATCCTTTAGCGTTTTTAAAAATCGCGAACTATCCGCAAAGAAATCCACACAATTGGAGCAAGCATTTGCCTGTCTAGAAACCCTCGAGATGAAAGAATTTGCAGTGAAGTTAGTTCTGCTGATGGGAGTATGAAACGTAGATCTTGAACGTGTGATTCTGGAGGGAATATGTAAACCTACTTACTCCAGGAGCTCAGGGCAGTCGTGAATTGAATTTATAATATTATACAACATGTACATGTCCTTTTTTTTCCGTCTGCTTGATAGGGTGTCAATGTTAAGTTCTAGTTCAAGATCCATATAATTCCAGTCTCTACGGTTTGTTTTGAATGCGACGAACCTAAGGAATAGGTGCTGGATCCTTTCAATCTTACAGTTGTATGTCTCATAGGCGGGTGACCAGACGCAAGATGCATATTCCACGATTGGCCTCACCATTGCACAGTACAACAGTTTAAACGATCTCAACTGCTTAAAGTCTTGGGAGCATCTTTTAATAAAACCTAACAGTTGAAGCGATTTTGAGATGATACTGCTTATATGAATATTGAAAGATAGTCCAGAGTCAAGTGTAACTCCAAGATCTTTTATGGATGTGACTAAAAAATGTAAAATGTTTGTTAAAAAATAAGTTAAAAATTGTAAAATTATCAATTTCAACTCTTGTACATATCTAGAAAACGGTTAGAAATAAATAAATATTGCTTGCATGTTTCTATTCTGATTTGCATAGAATAGTGCAGTCACCGAAGCTTTTCACCTTCGATTTCGTTGAACCTTCATCGATTTTCATGAAAATTGGTGAGTAGTTAGAGGATACCTCAAGGAATAAAGGTGATATGATGCAAACTTGCGCTTTTACCCTGGTAGTGGATGCTCCCGCTTCTCGGGGGTGAAAATTATTTTATTAAAAATAATACCATAAGTCGATAGAGGGACAAATTCTAAGCCAAATTTGTTATATAACGTTATTAAAATAAATTAATTTTTTTTGAGGTTATGAAAGATTTTATTTTTTTCGTAATAAAAAGCCTGTTTTAAAGCTGTTTTTCACGTATAACTCAAAAACTATAAGCTTTTACAAAAAAGTTATTATTAACAAAATGGAGGATAATAAAAAACTAAATACACTCCTTACTTAAAGAACTAAACTAATGTTAATTGAAAGTGAGTTGTCAAAGTACTTCGGAATACCTATCAAATGAGCTTCAGAAGAAGTTAATAGCTTCAAAACTAAGCAAGTTATGATGAAAATAGAGAACCCTTTCGAATTTTGTAGGAAAAAGTGAAAAATAAAACGTATTCCATTTCCACAAAAAATTAAAAATTTATAGTAATCCTTACACGAATTTCTTTATATTAGTATAAGTAATTATTCCAACAAATTTGACCGGTTTAGAATGCATATTTTTGAAAAAAAAAGTGTAATTTAAAAATCAGAATTTTTAAAATGAGCGTAAGTTTCATTTTCTTTTGATAATAACTCTAAAAATTTTAGTTTTCCGTGTCAAATATTTTACTTTTTTTACTTAATTTATTGTTGTAACGTTATTTTGTGTTTCTTATAATAAACGATTGTTTGTAATTCTTTCCAAATTACTTTAAGTGCTACAATTTCCCGCCAAAGTGACGTATGTGTGTGCTTACGTTACATTTTTATCAAGACTGAAGATTTTAGAACCTGTAAAATAACTTAAGTATCAATTAACCGCTAAAACTATAAAAAAACTTCAAAAAATATTGTTTTTTATTAAACCGTAGACCTCAAAAAACACCCTGGTAAATTTTGTATAATTTAAATAAGCTTAACCAGGTTAAATTAAAAACATGGTTTTTCTACAAAAACGTTTTTGGTGACTTACGTTACTATGCCAAAAATGTATCGATATAGTGTCGCATGTAGGAGTATTATGCGCCATTGACGAGAACTGCCGTTCTCTTGTAATTTAATAACGAAACTTCTGAGCCTTGAAACAAACGGCGCTAATAAATGATACTATTTATTTGTCTCTTTCTCTCTCTCCCTCGCAAACAGGTTGTTGAAGCAATTAACATAATAGCAGCAATATACAGTAATTAACTTCTATATTTATAGTAAAACAAGATGCACAAACAATGCTCGCATTATGAAAAGTCAGTAGTCTGGAAAATGATCTTCCTGAGCAATATAATATTATTTCAACTTTTCTGTTTATTAAAAGTTCTTCGCATTTCAGCATCCATTTCTTTATTACACAGATTCGAGCTGTACTTAAACTATATTAGTATTTCTAGCCCAATTCACTTTAACTGCGTTTTCTAGAAAGAAAATACATATTATTAAAGGCGTGTCCGTTGTTTTAGTAGGACACTTGTGTAAATATTAATTTAAATTTACCAAATAGCAGATGTCATGTATTTAGCTCTACATATTGTTTTAAACTAGAAGTCAAACAATTAGAAATGCACGTAATAGATTTAATGACATCATAACCCACCCGTACAAACTTAAAGGCAAACAAATTCAACAAATTTTTCCTCATATACAGTTGAGTCCGCGAGTCTTTACCCGTGCGTCATTAATACCTGGTGAGATAAAACACATACTTTTTATTTAGCATCATTCTCTTCCACGCATGAAATTAATGACAAACCAGCTGCCGCCCGATATTAAGTAAAAACACATGTTATTTTTATGAACGATTTAGACTCAGTGTATTGAAAGAGATAGGTACAAAGAAAGACGATTGGGGATGTCTTCACATATTTTAAGTACAATTTCTAACGTTTTGGTTTGTTTACTTTTTTGGCTGTCAGTTTGTTGAATTTTTTGCTGCTATTTTGTCGAATTTTTGCATTTTGAATTTTATCATACAAACAGTTGTTTTCACAACTAATTTTATATTGGAGTTAGAAATTTTGTGATAAGTTTATATTATTTTAAGATAAATTTCGACGACGTACAAAGCTAACCTCATTGTTGACACAGTTGAATGCTTGTGTTTAAGGTTCCGCCAAAGTGAGTAAAATAACAAAAAAAAAATATGTTATTGAATTTTTTTATAAATTTTTTATTTATCTATTAATCAATGAAAATAAAATAATTTATTAAACTACTCCAAATGTAGCTGTAATTATGCACCAAAATTTTAAAGCAAAACTTAAATTTGACATTCTATTTATTTGATAACTTCAAATTTTATAAAAAGCCGTGATCGGAATAATATCTATTTGCCGTTGCGTTTAGTAAATTTCCGACTTATTTCGTATGCTTTAAATGATGACGCACGGGTAAAGACTCGCCGACTCAACTGTATTAGCTTTTTCTCTACCGTCAAGTTTGGCAGGACAGCGCTGTTGCCAAATAAAAAACACATATTTATTTACCAAAACTGCTGTTTCTCTTTGTCTTTAAAACAAATCGATAATTTTAGAGCTGTAGTGCAATTACTACTGATTATTTCGTTCATAGAGATTCTGACCAATACAAAGCTACAGAAATAAAAGTCGTCAAGTATTACGTCAGATGCCCTTCGTTGCTATGAAAAAATCAACATTCAATGACATTAATGGCAATTCATGTTTTACAGCTTGTCAAAGAGAACACCAGGAACAGGTTTAGCAAATATTTAGGCGAATATATCAATAAAATATTAAACTTAAAGATAAAACCCATAACTAAATTAAAATTCATGCTGACGTTTCAATTATTACTTTAATCATCGTCATAATAATAAGTTTCTTGAGCGGTTGCTTTAAAATAATTTTAAAGGAACAAACAATAATTAATGAAAACGTAAAAAATGACATTGACAATCATTGGGTTAAGTCAATAATTTCAAACACGCCATGTCTTGTTGCGTGTTTAAGGGTGGTTTCAAAAGAAATATGGATAATGCCTCCTTGATGCTGAGTTCCGTTGGAGAACTTGCATGACCAATGATTGAGAAGTCCTTACGATTAATAGGGTGGTCAGAATCAGTCATATGTTGGAATACCGCTGAATTTGGAACTGTTCTTGATCGTCTTCCTAAGTGAGGAGTGACACCTAAGTGTTCGCAATATCTGACATTAAAGTGACGTCGAGTCTTCCCGACGTACGTAGCTGCACAGCTACTACATTTGAATTGGTATATAATGTTAGATGCGAGATCACTAGGAATCATGTCTTTCACGTGAAAACGAGATCCTATCCTTTCTAAAGTCGTGAAAGCAAATCTTAATTCTATAGAGGGAAATGCTTTTTTAATTATTCTAAGGATGTTGCGTCGGATTTGTAAGCTGTGGTAACCAGTATATGGAAGTTTGATATAGATCTTTTCTTTGATTTCTTCTACTTTGCTGTTTGGTTGGAATTTGTTATTGAAAAAGCGTCTGATGTATCTTTCTAAGAAGTTCAACGAAAAACCATTTTTACTTAAGATCACCTTTATGTTTTCTAACTCTTCATGTAGGAATTGCCAGGTTGAACAGATAGTGAAAGCGCGGTGAACAAGTATATTGATTAAACTTGTTTTGTATTTGTTGGGAATGAAGCTATCTGCGTTTATATACTTCATTCTCAACAAATACATGTTAATATTAGTTAAACAAATAACTATAATTAGTTAAAAAACAATAAAATATTAGTTAAAATGATTTAAAAACAGTTTTATTCATGAAATAATCTTATCAAATTACACCCGAAGTCTTAAAAATTATGGATTTGTTTTGCCCTCGTGACACTTTTACATAATTGCACTCCCCTTCCGGTCGCGAAATTAAAAATGTCAAAGTGTCACTCGGAATACAAATCGATCATTTTAGAGCTCTCGTGTAATTACTACTGATAATTCGAATCTTGGTAAAGTAACAACACAATCTTAGATAAACCTTCCGTAATTGCCTGGGTTCTTCACTATTGGCTCCGGGCGTGATCATGGTGGGGATGGGTCCCGGACAATTGCCCGAAAACTGTTTCCCGAAAGACAAATCCCCGAAAGCAATTCCCCGAATGGACAATTCCCCTAATGGATAATTCCCCGAATGGACAATTCCCCAAATGGACAATTGCCCGAATAGACAATTGGCAGATAATAAACAATTGGCCGAAAAATATATTTAAATACTTATTGCTTTATATCAGTTATTACTGTTGGATTGTGTTCGACCTAGCTATCTCGTTAATTGATTTATTATAATATATATTTTTTATTCCATGTTTCCTTCACACTTTACTCAGGCTTAGGACTGGCAGCGTACCGCTGGCGTGTTTAGACCTTGGAATAAACATCCAATTTGTCATTTTTTTGAGATTTTTTATTTTTTTTAATTATTTTTACAGTTTATTTAATTTTTGGTTACTTTTTTAAAACATTTTATTTTTTGATTTTTTTTAGAGTTTATTTTAATTTTTATTGATTTTTTAAATTTATTTTGCCCATGATCTTTATATGCATTTCTTATATACTAATACGATAAATTATGTGCTATTCCCCACAAGAATTCGTAAGTGTTCGCAGGGTCGTAATTGTTTACCAGACTTGCAATCCGCTCTGCAAAATCTCTGTATTTTTTACGTGTAGGAGGCCTTCCAAGCCCTCCTTATACTGTTCAATTTGAAGTTCATATTTTAAGCTCTGCTCCAGCTGAATGCCTTTAATAAATCTCCAAATATTTGGATGATCTGCGGAAATCTGTTGCTCAAACCCTCGATGCAATCCTTCCATGGAATTGTGTGTTTTTGGCAAATTTTTTGGAACCCATCATAACAATTCCACAGATCATGTGAAAATAAGGGCAAACGATGTTCTCTACCTCTTTGTGGACGCCCGATCCAGGTATCTTCAAAATAATCAATTACTGACTGGGCTTCTGATGTCAACACATCTTGCCGCAAATCGTTTCAAATGCCTCCACTACGTCTGCAGTAGGAACGAATGTTAAGGCCGCCAATAATTGGAGCTTTAAAGCAAAATCTGAATCAGTTTCATATCTTCTTTTTAAACTGTCTGATTGGATTTTTCTAAAGAGACATTGACTGAAATGAAAAAAGCAACCACATGGAAACCACACAGAATATGGAATAAAAAATAGATATTATAATAATATATTAATTAAGGACATTGCTAGGCCGAACACAATCTAAGCAGTAATATAACTATTTAAATAGCACGTAAGTTACCGTATTAGTATATAGGAAATAAATATAAAGCAATAACTATTTAAATATATTTTTCGGTCAATCCCCTTTTCGGGCAATTGTTTATCTGCCAATTGTCTATTCGGGTAATTGTCCATTCGGGGAATTGTCCATTCGGCGAATTGTCCATTCGAGGAATTGTACATTCGGGGAATTGTCCATTCGGGGAATTGCTTTCAGGGATTTGTCTTTCGGGAAACTGTTTTCGGGCAATTGTCCTAGATCCGGTGGGGATACATTAAACGATGTCAGCGTGAGTAGCGGCGAAATATGACAATTTTGGCGATTCGTTGTAATGTCAATGTCTTTGTTTGTATAACATATTTTATCAAAAATGGTAAATAAATGTTGCGTATTTACCTAATTCTGCTATTAATAGCCAAAATACTAAGTGCAGTTTTTATAGATCTCCAATAATTACATATAATTTACAGAAAAAAATTTAAACTACGAGGAGTAAATTCAAAAGACAGATTCGCGCCCAATAATGTCATAAAAATCACGAGATTCACCTTGTAGGTCTGGATCCCACGTATGAAAAAAAAGTTGATTATTAGCAAGCTGAAAATTTGTTCATAGCTTAAGGGTGTCTAGTCGGATAAACTTTGATATATGGCAACACTGGAACAGGGGCAGTTTTAATTGTGGAACAGGTTAAAAATTTGGAACGGTCCGACCACGAAAACGGCACATTTATTTTGTCCGACAGAATAGACTTAAACTCTCCGAACAGAGATTAAACTCTCATGCAAAAATCAGACTGCTATTTATCACCTGTCATAATTCCTGTCATTTGACATATTCTACATGTTCCACTCATTAAAACGCACATTTGGTGAAAAATAGCAGTCTGATTTTTGCATGTGAGTTTAATCTCTGTTCGGAGAGTTCATGTCTGTTCTGTCGGACAAAATACATGTGCCATTTTCGTGGTGTGACCGTTCCAAATTTTTAACCTGTTCCACAATTAAAACTTCCCCTGTTCCAGTGTTCCCATATATCAAAGTGTGTCCGACTAGACACCCTTAAGCTATTAACAAATTTTCAGCTTGCTATTAATCAACTTTTTTTTTCATACGCGGGATCCAGACCTATTGTTTTTAGGTTGACCATGTCGGCCTTCGACGGTAATCAGTAGAGAGCGGAATATATGCAAAGTGCATAGAGATGCATATATTGCATATCTTCAGACAACAAACACAACATTGCATATTTAAGCTAAACACGATTTATTTTGCATATTTTAAAAATAAATTATATAAAAGTTTAAAATTTTCCTCTCTTAGTTGGAATTTTATAACTTCGATATGAACGAGCTCGTTATTCATCTATCTATCGCTCATTACTATCTATCTGGACTTTCCCATTACTACCTGAATTTAACAATTATGGGTGTTCCCAGAAAAATATTATTTTATTAGCGTAGCAAGTCGTAGGTACCTACCTGATTTTAAGGGTCTAATATTTATTTTGTCAGTTTCCGGCCAACATTTGTTTAAAGTAAACGTTTTATCGTATTTATTGTTTTTGAAGTGATTGGTATATATTAAATTTAAATATGTCTACCATTCAAAAAAGTTCTTGGATAAAGTGTTTTCCCGAGTTAAATCTAAGTAGAGACAAAGTATTTTGCAAGGCCTGTTCCAAAATCGTAAGTTACATTCATTTTCACATTTCATTTTTTAAATGAGGAACTGACAAACAAAAGCATCAGTGTGTAACTGAAAGTCAAGAACTTTTAAGTAACGTACAAATTGCTAAAGAACTTATGTTCACAAAAGTTAATTTTAGTTTTTTACCAGATCTAATAAAGTCATTAGATCAAAGGAATTTACAATTAAGTGATTCGGTTAATCTTGTTAACACTTTTTCTGCTCATTGTCAAAAAATTCCCGGAAATACAGGGATTACAATCAGACATAAATTAAAAAATGTTTTAGAAAAAAATGAGGGCTTCGATTGTTTGAGGAAAGTTGTACGTATTTTTGAAGGCAACTTTTCTGAAGATCTTACGACTTGGCAAATTAGTTTACTGCCTAAATTAAAATATTGTCCTATACATCAGTAGATGTAGAACGAACTTTTTCGTGATAGAAGGCAAAAGTTGCTAGTTGAAAATTTTGAAAAATATTTGATTATAAATTCATACTATAATTTAGATTCTTAATTTAATTATAATATCAGTTTTTGTGTGTCATTTCATTTGTTTTTATGTGAAAAATAAATATGTATTAAACATTAATGTAGGTTGAATTTTTTAAACATAAATGTTTATATTTAATATATTGTTTTATTTTTGAGTATTTTTAATATGCATTTGCATATTTAGACAAATTTAGAAAAAATACCTGCATATTTGTAGTAAAAGTAATGCATATATATGCGCATATTTTGGTAATGTTGTGTTGCATATATTCCGCTCTCTAGTAATCAATATCGGACAACTTATAAGACTAATAACAATAATAGGCCTGGATCCCGCTTACCAAAAAAAGTTGATTAATAGCAAGCTTTATTTATTTATTTAGCGTATGGACTTTCACAGTACGATAAATACACAAATATAATATATTATTCAAACACTAAAATATAATAGCCAGGGAGGTAGTGTCAAATTTGACCGGAGCATTTTAGCATGGCTGGTTTCTTATTATTTAGGTAGGTGCTCCAAAGCTTATTAACAAATGATGTGTCAGCTGGCCCAAAACCGGGGATTTTACTCAAGAAAAAGTAAAACATGAAAGTTGATGGACCAACGCTACAGCTTAAATGTCAAATAATTATATACGTTACTCAGAACATTTAATGGACTTGCTTACTTGGCGCCTACCTTTCACTCAGGAGATCGGGGTTCAAATCCTGGCGCGGAAAATTCTTTTTGTTTTTTAAAATGACATTTTATTTTGAAAAATATTTATTTTTCTAATACCACGTTTTTATTATTTATACGAGACAATATAAAAAAATCTGTATGTCTTTTATAGAATCGCAAACTATGCATTTTTGGTCATATTATGATTGATCTTAATAAGCAAATGTGTTGTACATGAACCCCTGAAGGTTCCTGAGTTGGTAAGACCAACAATCTAAGTGAAAAGGGAGATATTATTTGTTATTTTTTTGGACACACTGTTTTTTCTTAATTTTATATGTTGTAGAACCGAAAGATACAACCCTAAATTTTCACTTTTCTATCACCAACCCCCATGTTTTAATAGCAATCTAAATATTTCCCTATTCTCTATAATATATATATAAAATATAATATACAAAAAACAGTTTGTCTAAAAAGATAAAAAATGTCAGGAGGGGGGTGGGGTGGGGAGGCCAACCCCCCTTTTCACTTAGATTGGTCGTACTAACTCAGGAAGCTTCAGGGGTTCATGTACAGTAATTTTGCTTATTAAGGTGAATCATAATATTTATGATCAAATGTATATATTATGCTATTTCACAAGTTCTATGCATAATTCTATAAAAGACATACAGATTTTTTTATATTGTCTCGTATAAATAATAAAAACGTGGTATTATAAAAATAAATATTTTTCAAAATAAAATGTCAATTTAAAAAACAAAAAGAATTTTCCGCGCCAGGATTTGAACCCCGATCTCCTGAGTGAAAGGTAGGCGCCAAGTAAGCAAGTCCATTAAATGTTCTGAGTAACGTATATAAATATTTGACATTTAAGCTGTATCGTTGGTCCATCAACTTTCATGTTTACCTTTTCTTGACTAAAATCCCCGGTTTTGGGCCAGCTGACACATCATTTGTTAATAAGCTTTGGAGCACCTACCTAAATAATAAGAAACCAGCCATGCTAAAATGCTCCGGTCAAATTTGACACTACCTCCCTGGCTATAATGAATGAACCTAAATATTAATGCCCAATTTACATAGCCATTCAATTGCTTCTGGGGAGCATTCCACAAAGTCCTGGAGGTTTCCACGGTAGGCACGATTTAGGCAATCTGAAACACAATGACTTATGGTCTATCTAGGTGATCCGCAATCGCATTGTGGACTTTCCGCACGACCCCATTTGAACAGAGAATTAGCACATTTACCATGTCCGGTACGTATGCGATTAAGCCTCGCCCAGGTGGACCGGGGCAGACCCGATCCGATGAAACCCTGGGTTGGGGTGGATATCTAAATATAGTCTGCTGCTATTGTTGGCATCCATCTTGTGGAACATTGCCTTTGTATATTATAGGAATCACCAATTGTTCGGGCAGATCTGATTGGAGGATTTCTAGACCTCAGTCGCTGGTGCTCTTTTGAGATGTCTGGTATGTCTTGATGAATTGGTAATTGTATGTTGGCTACAATTTTGTGGTACTCTCTCACTAATGATGATGTACGGCGTAGATCTGGTGGAGCAATATTGCTCAAAGTAGGCAGCCATCTCACTGGGGTTGATTTTATTGTTCCAGTGATTATTCTCATGGTTTGATTAAGTTGGACATCGATTTTGTTTGTATGTGCACTATTTAGCTATACTGGTGCACAATATTCTGCCACTTAAAAAACCAAAGCTAGAGCAGAGGTCCGAAGAGTATCTGCAGAAGCACCCCAAGTTGTTCCAGCAAGTTTTGTTATTATTATTGTTTCTTGTTCTCAGTTTACCGGCTGCATTTGTAAGATGGCTTTTGAAGGTGAATGTTCTATCAAGTGTGATGCCTAGATATTTGGGGTTGTTGTTATGTTTGATAGCTGCATCATTTAGAGTTACATTGAGAGTATCGCCCGCAAGGTGATTCGACATGTGAAAGAGACAGGTTTCAGTCTTGCTTGTGTTAGGACGTAAGGGCCAGTTTTTACAGTAGTTACTTAGTGTAGTTAGCTCCTCGTTTAGAGCTCGTTCTCCAGCTTCCTTACTATTATCTTGGAAGCCAATGGCCACGTCGTCTGGATAAGCGAATTTTCTCGATTTTGTTTCAGGTATATCTGCCTTATAAAGGTTAAATAATAAAGGAGCTAGCACTGAGCCTTGAGGTAAGCCGTTGTTAAGTTTTCTAATGTTACTCCGTACATCATTTATACAGGGTGTTTCATTAATAATTGTCCATATAGTAACTGGAGAAAGCTTAGCACAAAATACGAAGAATTAACCTAAAACACTTAAATAAAATGTGGTTCCTTACTGAGTTACAGGGTGTTTTATATAAAAATTGGAAAATTATTTTTGCTCAGCATTTTAAAACTATTCGACGTATCCTTTTGATACTTGGCAAAAAGTGCGACCACTATACACCCTACTAAATTATGATAAACAAACGTTTATAGCTACTACCAGAGACGTACGACAGGGGATAGTGAATGGTTGACCCTTATCAAATTCTACGCCACTGGAGGAATTACTTTTTTAGTGCCATTCTTAGATTTTCCAATACTTTCTACGTAAATAATATACTCTTTATTGGTAACGATAAAGTCATTAGTTTTTGAGATATTTGAAGTTAAATATGAGACTGCACAGTTATTTTGTTTAATTTATGATATGATTCATATGATTAAAATTTAAAAAATATTTGTACCCAGTACTTTAAAACTATTTGGCGTATCCTTATCATACTTGGCAGAAAGTGTAGGTACTGTACACCCTGCTAAATTAAGATAAATAAACGTTTCTGGCTACTAGCAGAGGCGTACGACAGGGGATAGTGGCTGGTTGACCCTTCCCAAATTCTACACCACTGACGAAATTGCTATTTTAGTGTAATTTTTTGATTTTTCAATACTTTTTATGTAAATAATATACTCTTCATTCGTAACGATAAAATGATTAGTTTTCGAGATATTTGAAATTAAAAATGAAGCGACACAATACATTAATCAAAATAATCGTGTCGTTTCATTTTTAACTTCAAAGATCTCGAAAACTAATGACTTTATCGTTACGAATGAAGAGTATATTATTTTCATAGAAAGTATTGGAGAATCCAAAAATTGAACCAAAATAGCAATTTCGCCAGCGGCGTAGAATTTGGAAAGGGTCAACCATTCACTTTCCCCCGTCGTACGCCTCTGGTAATAGCCCGATACGTTTGTTTAACATAATTTAGTAGTTTGTACAGTAACTATACTTTCTGTCAAGTATGAAAAGGATACGTCGAATAGTATTAAAATGCTGAGCAAAAATAATTTTTAAATTTTTAGATTAAACACCCTGTAACTCAGTAAGGAACCACATTTTATTTAAGTGTTTTAGGTTAAATATTCGTATTTTGTGCTAAGGTTTCTCCAGTTACTATATGGACGATTATTAATGAAACACCCTGTATATACCTGAAACAGTCTGTTAAGTTATTAGATTGTTTATCAGCTGACAAGTTTTGAGACAGGGTATGATTTTCATCAACTTATAAATAAGGCCCTCCCTCCACACAGTGTCATAGGCAGCCGTAAGGTCTATAAATGTTATGGCGGATTTTTCACGTCTTTCAAAGCCAGCTTCGATGAATGTAGTTAGCACTTGGTCACAGCAGCTTCGTCCTCTTCTAAATCCAGCTTGCTCAATTGGTACAGCGTCCTCAATGATGTTACATATTTTATTATATAAGAGTCGTTCTAATAATTTATAACAGCAACTGAGTAAGGCGATAGGCCGGTAACTTCCAGACAGCTTGTTATCTTTGCCAGGCTTCTGGATTGCGATAATTTTTGTTCTTTTGTATTCTGTGGGTAGCATAGCTGTAGTCACAATGTCGCTAAAGAATTATTTGAGCCACTGTCGTGTTTTTGTACCGGTGTGGACTATAAACTCAGGATATATTCCATCGAAACCAGCTGCTTTTCCCGTTTTGGTTTGGTTAAGCGCTTCGTTTATTTCACCTAATGAGAAGGCACGTGAGTATTCTTATGTTGCGCGAGTATTTGCTTTACGTTGTTTAAGAGCTTTTTTTTATCGTCGATGTATGAGTTTTCTCAGATGGAGCTCGAGTATTCTCAATTACTCTATTGGCTATTTTATTTGGCTCAATTGTTGATTTGTTTAAGTGTTGTGCTCTGCTTGCTTCGCTCAGTTTGCGGATCAGTCCCCATGCCTTCCGACTGGAACGGGAGAAATCAATATGTTCTACGGTAGACTTCCATTTATTAAGTCTAGTTGAATACAGTGACCTAAGTAAGTTGTCACCAATTTCGGAATCTTCTGATTTCAAAAATTCGTCATTTTGGCTTTCTTCCGTCCAGCCTGGGATGTACTCCTTTCGGAAACCTCGGGGGATAGGTTTTTGGGGGATAGGTTTTTTGGCTATAGAGATAAGCATTAACCATTAATAGGAAGCTGAAAATTTGATAATAGCTTAACGGTGTCTAGTCGGACAAACTTTGATAAAGGGGAACACTAGAACAGAAGAAGTTTTAATTGTGGAACAGGTAACAGGTTTCGACCCTTTCATTAAACTCTCATGCAAAAAGCAGACTGCTATTACTAACCAACATGATTCCTGTAATTTGACATATTCTTCGTGTTTCACTCATTAAAATGCCCAGTTGGTGATAAACACCAGTCTGATTTTTGCATGAGAGTTTAATGAAATGGTAAAAAATTAATTGAAAGTTCTGTCCGACAAAATACATGGAACGTTTTCGTAGTCTGACGTTCCAACTTTTTAACCTGTTCCACAATTAATACTTCCCCTATTCCAGTGCTCCCATACATCAAAGTTTGTACGACTAGACACTGTTAAGCTATTCACAAATTTTCAGCTTGCTATTAGTCAACTTTTTTTTGGTATGCGGGATCCAGGTTTATAATAGGTCACTAAAGAATTCTAAAAACAAGAGTTTTCTGCCTCTACATCATTGTCAGAACAATAAGGTATCTTGTGAGATTTTTAAAGTTTATGGTTCAAAAAGCTATGAAAAATAACTGCTAACAATATAATTGCAATTATTTCATTGAACCGAACTTAACGGGAATTGTCGCTACGTGTATTACTGGCGCAATTTCATGAAAATTTCAATGCTATTACTACCAAAATCGATACCTCATTACGCTTAAATTATCCGTAAATAATTGCACTTTAAACATATCGCTACATAAAATCGCTATCATTGCTGACGTGTGCGCTTAGTTGGTAAATATCCAGGGTAGAGGGTTAGTGCAGTCGCTGAAGGTTTTCACCTCCGATTTCGTTGAACCTCCATAGATTTTTCACGAAAATTGGTCAGTATTTAGAAAATACGTTAAGAAATAAAGGTGACATAGTGCCAACTTGCGCTTTGTGCCTGGGGGTGGATGCCACCTCTTGTCGGTGGTGGAAATTATTTTAATAAAAATATCCCCAGAAATCGATAGAGTGACCAATTTTAAGTAAAATTTGTTATATAAGGTTATTCAAGTAAATTAATAGTTTTTGAGGTATGAAAGATAAAAGATTTTGATTTTTCGTGTAAATAATGCATGTTTTCAAGCGGTTTTTCATAAATAACTCATAAATGGAAAGTTCTTTCAAAATAGTTGTTATTACTGAAAATGAAGCTAATGAAAAATCCAATAAACTTGTTATTTGAAAAATCGTTTAGTATTAATTTAAAGTGAGTTCTAGGTAATTGAATGCGTATTGTTTTTCGATGAGTACTCAAATCTAAGTATTCAAACTTAAATAACAGAAAAACTGTTCATTGTGTTAAATATACATATTAAACATTTTTAAAGTACTCAGAAATACCTATCCAAAAAGCTGTGGAAAAAGTTGGTATCAGCAAAATTAAGAAAGTTATGATGAAAACAAGAGGACCCGTTCGAATTTTTTAGCAAAAAGTGAAAAATAAGGATTAACGTCATTTTCACAAAAATTAAAATTTATAGTAGCCCTACAAAAATTTCTTTATTTTAACAGAAGTAATGACCTTAAAAATTTTGACCGACTTAGAATGCCTATTTTTGAAAGCAAATTGTGATTTAAAAAAATCAGAATTTTCCAAATTTCCGTAAATTTCATTTTCAATTGATAATAACTCAAAAAATAATCGATACACGTAAAAAATGATATACAGTCGGAAAAATGAAAGAATACCCATGTGATCGTTCATGGGCATTCTTTCATTTTTCCGACTGTATAATATATGTAATGAAATTTTAGTTTTCTTTTTAGCAAAGGTTTTATTTTTCTTTTTATTTTTGTAAAAAATAACCGAGATGGAAACGTTTACAACCTAAATTTTACTGCGAGAACCATGTAACCGGGGCCCTTGAAACTTTTGTCTTTTAAAAAATAAGGAATTTAGAAAATTAAATTTAATACGATGTTATAGCTCTTGCAATTACCTTTGAAAAGATTGCCAGCTAAACCTGATATAATAAAAATTAAAGGAGTTATGGTTAAAAAACCCATATCATTTTTTTTTTCATTTTTGTAGCAGAGCTTTTGTATGTATACAGGGTGCGGGGAAGTCCAATTACTCGTTTGGCGTAAGAGATACGAAAAAATGTATTTAGGTAAGATTGGGGCGTAGATAGGATCAGAATTTTAAAAATATTTCCTAATATACAGGACCACCCGTATTGAAAGATACTGTGAAGATACGGTGAAACAAACTTATCTTTTTTTATAATGGAACACCTTGTATATTTTTTAATTTTTGTAATATCCTCGATGTTTTTTCTGGAAGTATAATGTTTTGTAATGTTATACCAAGTAGTTTAAAAGATAATTACGTTTTTTTATCAATTTCATAGCATTATTCACACCGTGTATAATTGTAGTGATTTGACATCAAAAAATCTATTTATGTCCAAATGATTTTTAATAAATATAGTCTACTATTGTTAAAAATTATTAATACATATAGCTAAATGTTTAATTTTAGTATAGAGGGTTGGTCGAAACTGAATGAGTATTTTCTGAATTTTCTCAAATAGACCACCCTGTATTTTAGCATTGCAATGAAATGCTATTTATGGTACTTTATTATTTCCTAAGTATTCCACATACGTTTTAACTGTTTTTATTTGTGAGTTATTGGTAATTCTTGCCCAAAATTAATTGCAACAACAATTACGTGAAATTTTATTAGGTTTTCCGCGAAAATATTTAATAAAAAATAATTTTTTTATGATTTTAAATTTAAGAGGTGGTTGCTAAAAGTATTGAAAAATTAATTAAAATCATCAATTATGCATAGGAATGTAAAAAACATATATTTTATTTGATTAAACAAGATTACGTACGCCAGAATGCTTAAATCTGCATTTTTACAATTTATTTCACCTTTAAAATGCAAAAATGCGCAAGTTAGCACCATATTACCTTTATTTATTGAGGTAGCATCTAACTACTCACCAAGTTTCATGAGAATAAATGGAGATTCAACGAAATCGAAGATGAAAGCCTTCGGTGACTAGACTTTCAGAAATATAAAAAATAATTTTAAAACAAGTGTGGATTTAACCCCTAAAATGCAAAATCGCAAGTTGACACCACATCACTTTTATTTCTTATGGTATCCTGTAACTACTTACCAATTTTGATGAGAATCAATGGAGGTTCAACGTAATCGGAGGTGAAAACCTGTGATATCTGCACTTTCAGGAATATAAAAAAAGATTTAAAGCAGCGGTGGATGTTACCCCTAAAAATTCAAAAGCGCAGCGAAATTCTTCGATGACTGCACTTTCAGAAATATAAAAAATAATTTTAAAGCAGAGGTAGATTTCACCGCTAAAATCCAAAAAGCACAAGTTGGCAGCGTATTACTTTTGTTTTTTGAGGTATCCTCTAAGGTATAAAATCGAGCTCTTGAACCGGAAGAATCGGTCTGCCAGAAGTTGTGTTTTCCTGATTTTTTATGTAAAAATATGTTGTTTTTTTCAATTCTTTTACCCTGTATATATTAATTTTTCAAAAAGGTATTATTGGCGTTTAAAAAGCGTAAAAATATTTTTTAGGAATTATTTTGAACTTTTTAGTTACGTTAATTACCATTTAATAAATACATAACTTATCTTCACATGTACCTATGTTCGGCAGATTTGTGCAAATATTATGTATAAAAATTATTGTGCATTTAATGGTAGAAGCATATAATTCGGACCCAATATACTACCCATATAAAAGTTCAAAGTTAGATATGAGGCCATCTCAGATTTTGCCTTTTACAAAAATGGCGGGCATTCAAAATGGCGACTATACATATGTGACTAATAGCACGATAACTTTTGAACGAACCAAATTTGGTATATAGGTTCTCTTTTTGATGTATAAGATCAAGGTCTTGAACCGGAACTGGCTTTCAGCTTGGTACTTTGACACTTTGTATGGGTTTAAAAACTGTCTATAAACCTGTGTTGTTTCACTTATGATAGCTTATACATGACTCAAGAATGCGCGTGTGTGTGTGCATGGCTTTTCTAAGCCCTCTTAAGTGGGTTTGAGCTTGGGGTAGTGCCTACACACAAAGTTAAACTAAATATAAAATGAATAAGAATAAAAATTTATGGTATTAATAATTACTAATTAAAATATAAATAAAATTAAATGTGGAGGGAGGGAACACTATGTTTAACCAATAGTTTGTTTTGTCATAAACAATATTAATTGCTACACCTCATCCACATCCATATCCACCCCTTACATATATATCCGGTCCATGAATATACGCTTACCTGTGATAAATCTTTCACGGAGCTTTGGATGTTTGACTGGCTAACCAAAATCCTGGCGTTGTTTACGTATATATCATTGTGGTAGCTTCCGGATATGTGAGTAATCCAGATTGGAGGACTTCCTGATAGTTCCGTAGGCAGGGATGTATAGGAGCTGCCAAGCTGGTCCGTTGTTTTCGGTATACTAACTGCAATAACAAAAAAACAAATCAATAAATGGGCAAATACGTTATTGATTTTTATATATAAAAATAGCGTGGCACTTGGAAGTGCCGACAGGAGTGAATCTTCCAGCGCGTTATAACTATATGCATGTAGGTTAATGAAATATTTTTTACCTATATTTTATACGAAATTGATTCGATTTGATTTTGTTTTTTTTTTAGAAAAACTGAACAAATCAATCCCAAAGGGTTAAACCTGCTCCGAACCCAGTCAATAATACATATAAAATTCCAGATCTCCACTTAGTTTTACCACAGAAACATGTGCAGCACTACATTTTTTGGCAAAATTAAACAAATCTATACCTATAGAGTTGAAAACACCCCGAACCCAATCAATAATAGAAAATTCTGAATCTATTTTTATTTTTATCATAAACAAATATGTATATCTACATTTTTCGGAAAAACTGAACAAATCAATCCTTATAGGGCTGAAACTACCAAGACGCAACTGAAAAATAGAAAATTCGGAATACATAATTAGTTTTGTATAAAACATGTGCCGCACTATATTTTTTGAGAAAACTGAAAAAATCAATCTCTATAAGGTTAAAATCACCCCAACGGCAGTCAAATATTGAAAATTTGGAATCGATGTTTAGTTTTAGTATAATAATGTGTGTCGCACTATATTTTTGAGAAAACTGAACAAATCAACTCCTATAAGGTTAAAACCACCCCTGAGTCAGTCAATGATTTATATAAAGGTAGGGGAGCTCAAGCGAGGATTTTTGCAGTTACTCGAGCGCGTCAGTTTATCATATGGGGAGAAACCTGGTGCCCTGCAGATGTACCTCTACCATATATTGGCTCTTAACAAAGGGGAGTTCGTTAAGGGGGGCCCGAAAAAAAAATCTATCCTTAAAAATCTCGAAATTGTCAGATTAAGACACATTAAGATTAAGGAAAGTTAAGGATATGCAAATCAGTGTATATTTCAAAAATCTGACGATTTGTGCGGGGCGTAGTAAGGAGTTAAAAAGTTTCACAAAAAAAAAGCGAATAATTAGCGAAATGAACGTTAGATCAAATAATTAATAAATACGTGTTTAATATTTTTCAAAAATCCATCGAATGATACCAAACATGACCCCCACGGAAAGGGGTGGGGGTAAATTTAAAATTTTAAATACAAATCCTGCGATATTTTGCAAAATAAACATTAGATCGAAAAACTGCAAAATACACTTAATCAATATTTTTAAAAAATCTATCGAATGCTACCAAACCCCCCCGAAGGTGGTTTACTTTAAAATCTTAAATACGAGCCCCAAATTTTTATTCCACATTTGGATTCTCTACTTAAAAATAAGCAACTTTTATTCCAAACGTTTTTTCAAATTATTGATAGATGGCGCCATAATCGGAAAAACGATTGTTGGAAATGGAAAATTAAATTAAAAATGGAAAGTCCCCACTAAAATGGAAAATTTTACTTAGCTTTTTTTGGTTTTACGACCTACTCTTCACAACCCAATAGGTCCCCAAAGCGCTCGAGTGACTGCACATTTAGCATACTTCGCTCCCCTACTATAAAAAACTATGTTTATACAGGGTGTTTCAAAATGGTATGTCATAAATTAAATCACGCATCCCGGGGACAAAAATAAATTGATTGAATCCAACTTACCTTAGTACAAAAGTGTACACCAAAAAAGTTACAGCAATTTGAAGTTACAAAATGAAAATCGATTTTTTTCAATATCTCGAATACTATTGGAGATTTTTTATTGAAAATGGACATGTATAATTCTTATGGCAGGAACATCTTAAAACAAAATTATAGTAAAATTTGTCCACCCCATAAAAATTTTATGGGGGTTTTGTTCCCTCAAACCCCCCAAACTTTTGTGTACGTTCCAATTAATTCAATATTGTGGTACCATTAGTTAAACACAACGTTTTTAAAACTTTTTTACCTCTCCATATTTTTTCGATAAGCCAATTTTTATCGAGATGCGGCTTCTTTTTAATATGTTTACATAAAAATTCTATGGGGGTTTTGTTCCTTTAAACCCCCCAAATGTTCGTGTGCGTTCCAATTAAACTATTATTGTGGTACCATTAGGTAAACACAGTGTTTTTAAAACTTTTTTGTCTCTTAGTCTTTTTTTGATAAGTCACCTTTTATCGAGATGTGCCTTCTTCAAAATATACCTAAAAATGTAAATTATAAATAAATTTTCAGGTTATTAACAGGTATATCATAGGTACTTATAATACAAATATGTGGTGGATTCGACAAATTTTCAAAATATCTCGATAAACACTGGCTTATCGAAAAAGTACTAAGGGACAAAAAAATTTTAAAAACATTGTGTTTAACTAATGGTGCCACAATAGTAATTAAATTGAAACGTACACAAAAGTTTGGGGGAGTTTAAAGGAGCAAAACCCCCATCAAATTTTTATGGTGTGCACAAATTTCAATTTAATTTTTTTTAAGATGTTGCTGCCATAAGAATGCCACATGTCCATTTTCAATGAAAAATCTCTAAAAGATTTCGATGTATGAAAAAAAATCGATTTTCATTTTGTAACTTCAAAGGGCTGTAACTTTTTTTGTGTATACTTTTGTACTAAGGTAAGTTGGATTCAAACAATTTATTTTTGTCCCCGAAATGCGTGATTTAATTTATGACATACCTTTTTGAAACACCCTGTATACTTCTAACACAGCTCAAAATATAATACACAAAGCGCCAAAATTAACGCGCCACCTTAAAAATGGGACATTTTTGAAGTCTCGTTTTTTCTAAACCTGTTGTCCGATTTTAGTGATTTTTTTAGTATGTTATAGCTTTATTCTTTAAGAATATCAGTGTAATAATACTGTTGCTAAACATGTAAGTGTCATTGTATACTGGGTGTAAAAATGATAGTGTGTTTTTTCCTCAAATTTCGGAACACTCTGTGGAATATTCTAGCAACTATAAAATATTGAAATTAAAACACAACTCTAACCTTAGGCTTTCTTAACATTTTGCTTTTTGATTCATTCGCTTCTGTTGCATAACAAAAAAGTTAGGTACTTTAACAACTAGCAACGTTCTTCATCAATACAGGGTGTTTCTAAATAAGTGCGACAAACTTTAAGGGGTAATTCTGCATGAAATATAATGACCGTTTGATTTATAAACCTATGTCAGCAAATGCTTTGTTTCCGAGATACGGGATGTTAAATTTTTTCTTACAAACGGACGATTTATTTAGTGCTCTAAAACGGGTTGAGATATGCAAATGGAATTTAGTAGGTTTTAAAGAGGTAGTTATTACGAATTTTTTTGCTACAATTAACAATTTTATATTCACCATTGCCCGGTCATATTACCCGGTCAAAATCCCCGTATGCACGCCAATGGTGAATATAAAATTCTTAATTGTCAGCTAAAAATGCGCAATCACCACCTCTTAAAACCTACCAAGTTTCATTTGCATATCGCAACTGGTTTTAGAGCAGTAAATAAATCGCCAGTTTGTAAGAAAAAATTCAACATTCAAACGGTCATTATTTTTCATGCAGAATTACCCCTTAAAGTTTGTCGCACTTATTTAGAAATACTCTGTATTGATAAATTACGTTACTAGTTGTTAAAGTGCCTAATTTTTTATTACGCAACATAAGCGAATGAATCAAAAAGCAAAATGTTAAGAAAGCCTAAGTTACAGTTTAGTTTTAATTTCAATATTTTATATGCCCTAGAATATTCCACAGGGTGTTCTGAACTTTGAGGAAAAAACACGCTATCATTTTTACACTCTGTATACAATGACACTTACCTGTTTAGCAACAATATTTTACAACAATATTCTTGAAGAATAAAGCTATAACACACTAAAAAAATCACTAAAATCGGACAACAGGTTTAGGAAATATGAGACATTAAAAATGTCACATTTTTAAGGTGGTGCCTTAATTTTGGCGCTTAGTGTATATCTACCGCCTTATCTAATAAGACGTTCTGCATTGTCCTCGCCTCTGTTTCGTGTCAAGTTCTCTCAAGTATTCGAAACTGAATACTTTATTTCCCATGCTATCTAATAGACACTAAAGCATCAATTTTCAAGTAAATGATAAAAAACTCACTGAATTAAATAAACAAGAGTGTAGCGCTGCGGATCTACTCTTCGGAAATGCAAATTCAGCTCAATGTTCAGCTTTTTCTGGGCAAATGCTGATGAAATTTACACAAAAATGGCTATACAACTCATAAATGTAAATTGTAGAGCTTTTATGTTTAAGAATTTACATATAAATTTGATATTTATTGGGGTGCATAATGAAATATAAAAAGACAGGTAAAGGGTTTTAAATATATTTGCAAAAATATGGCCTGTATATAACGTGGTAGGTGAGCGGCACACCCCTAATTTGCGGCTTAGAAATCGAAAAAGCGACCATGATAGGTGAATGACCAATTTTGAAACATGTTGAAACATGTTTGATGAAACATGTTCAAAATTGTTATTTTTCTACGGCCGTGCTAAAAGAGCCACTTTCACGCACGCATTTCGTTTCCGAAAGTTGCACTTTCCCGCACGGCGTGCGTGAAAGTAAAATTTCCAGCACGGTGCGCGGGAAAGTGAAATACCTTGTAATATGGCATTATAATATATTATAATACATGCAATAAACTAATCTTTAGATATTATTTACTAATTTATTTCAAATTTATCTTATTGTGTTCATGTTTTAATGAAATTAGGGCGATTATTTCATTCATAGGAGATTCTGACCAATAGAAAGCTACATAAATCTAAATTAAATCAATAATTTTTAATAATTTCCCGTTGTCAAGTATATTACGTCAGATGCCCTTCGTTGTTACGAAAAAATACATTCAGTGAGATTAATGACAATTAATGTTTTAAAAATTATAAAAGTGATGACTTTCAACCGTCAAATTAATATTTATAACAACTGTGTGTTTAATTGTATTAATTTGTACTTACATAAATAAATTACAATAAAATTTTGGTGTTGAACAGTTTTATTCATGAAATAATCGCAACAAATTGCACTCGATCTCTAAAATCAATATATAATTTTTGCCCTCGTGACACTTTGACATAATTTCACTCGACATCGGCTCGTGAAATTAAAACTGTCAAAGTGTCACTCGGGAAAAATTCAATAATTTTAGAGCTCTTGTGCAATTACTACTGATAATTCGATGAAATAATAGTACATTATATACCGCGGGACTGAAGTAGTACATTTAATCCTGAAGGTAAAGTTTATGGCCCGACCGCAGGGAGGGCCATAATTTACCTGAAGGATTAAATGTACTTCAGTCGCAAGGTATATACGATACTTTTCGTACTTCCGGTATGATTTTATTAATTATTTCAATAATTTCAATCAGTTTTTTCTCTCTTCAACTCATTTAATAAACTGTCTTTAAAATAAGTTACCATAGTAACATTGCGTTGTGACAGTTATAATTTAGAAACATTGTCATTACTAGTGTCATTGTAAAGAAACATTGTTATTGATAATTATTGGTATCATGAGTGAAGAAGGTGTATCTGATATTGATAAAAGAGCAGCCGAAGTAGGTGAAGAATTGTTACCACCGAAATCTAGAAAACTATACGAGCAGCAGTACGATGCTTTTAAAAAGTGGTGCCGCTTAAAAAATGTGAGACAACCTACTGAAAATGCGCTGTTAGTCTACTTCGATGATAAATCAAAAGCGGTTTGTGCCTCAACTCTCTGGGCACATTACTCAATGCTGAAATCGGTTATTAACATTAGAGAAGATATTGATATAAGTAAATTTCCAAAATTATTAGCTTTTTTGAAGAGAAGAAATGAGGAATTTAAGCCAAAGAAGTCAAGAATTCTCACGTCTGAGCAGGTAGATCAGTTCTTACGGGAGGCTCCGGATGATAAATATTTAATGCTTAAGGTAAATTTGGAAATTTGTTTATATTCAGAAATTTTAAGAAATCAATTTTTTTGTAGGTTGCACTTATTTTGGGCGTTGCGGGAGCTTGTCGTGGAAAAGAGTTGGTTGATTTAGAAATCGACGATGTGAGAGATTTGGGCGATTCCTTCCTAATTGCGATTAGAAACACCAAAAATAAAATTGACCGAAATTTTGTGATCAAAAATTCAGAAAACAGTGCCATCAGTTTTGTGGCGATATTTCGGAAATATGTGGCATTGCGAAAGACAGGGACAACTCATTCAAAATTTTTTGTTCAATACATCAACAAAGAATGTACTACGCGAGTAGTAGGAAAAAACATGTTTGGTACAATTCCACGGCAAATAGCAGCTTTCTTGAAATTAGAAAATGCGACGTCTTATACGGGACATTGTTTTAGACGCACATCTGCGTCTTTGTTAGCTGATTCGGGAGCAACAATAGACGTGCTGAAGAGACATGGAGGATGGAAATCCTCCAACGTGGCCGAGGGATATATTGAATCGTCTATTAAAAATAAACAAAAAATTTCAGATAAAATATTTGGTCAAGTCGCCGATTCGTCCACTATAGTTATGCCACAGTCCTCATTCTCGCTTCCTGTTTCCGCAGGATCTTCGAAACAAACACCAGTTCAATATGAAAAGGACCTATCTGTTACTCGTCAGTTACCTGCTGCATTAACCCAGGAAAGACTGGTCAATATGACGAACTGTCACAATATTAATTTGAATATTAACGTTAATTACCATTCTAATTAATTATATTTTTCAATAAAATATCCCTTAAATTCGTTTGTTTGTGATTTAATCGTTCCGGGAGTTTCGTCAATATTTAATCCCGGAGGGATTAAATGTGACACTTTAGTACCTGTCACAAGGGAGTGAAGTTGTCACTTTAGGCCCGGAAGTACGAAAAATTATGTTAACATAATATTTAAAAGTCAGATCAGTAGACAATTACAATGGTTTTGAATCGTCGTCATGGAAACCAATATCGTCGTCGTGGTAACCCATTATATTGAAAGTTTGGTTTTGACAACCTTGTCAAAGAATGAATTTGTGTATTTTCACTTCTAAATAAAAATTGATATAACTCTATTTTTTGTGGCTTTTTTTCAAACGTACGGCCCTAGAAAAAATATTGTTTCTAACTCATGCGGAAAGTGTCTTCTCCGCACTCGACTGCTTGCCCGAACTCCGCTATCGCGTCGTTCGGGTCAACGGCAGTCTCGTGCGTGAAAGTATCACTTTCCGCACTAGTTAGGAAAATAACTATTTCCTATTGTATGCAATGTGTTAACTGCATGTATTATAATATATTATAATGCCATATTACAAGGTATTTCACTTTCCCGCGCACCGTGCTGGAAATTTTACTTTCACGCACGCCGTGCGGGAAAGTGCAACTTTCGGAAACGAAATGCGTGCCTGAAAGTGGCTCCTTTAGCACGGCCGTAGAAAAATCAAATTTTAGGCAATACCTAATGCGAAAAATCAATTTTGATGATTTTTCAACTTTAACTCGCTGTCTCTTTGGTATCTGTAAGATCTTTTAGATCTTAATCTAAAAGATTAAGATTTTTATTATAAACTAAGGATAGTGGTCTAACAGATTTAGTTGCTCTATAATTTTTTCTGTTATTTTTCTTTAAGTATCTTGTCCTCCCAGAACATTGGCGATCAGTCTCATGTTTTTTACTTTGTCTACAGCTGACCTAAATAGTGTCGTGGAGCTCACTCCATACCACTGGCGTAGGTTCCTAAGCCAAGATGTTTTTCTTCGTTTGGGGCCGCACTTTTCCTCTATCTTTCCTTTTTTCTTTTTCTGTTCCTTTTTCTATTTTATGTTGGTTGCTAAGAACTGGTATAAGCTCCTTATTCACGACCCGAAGGGGTGCGAAATTATGTCAAAATGTCACAAGGGCAAAACAAATCGGTAACTTTTAAGAGCTTGAGTATAATTCATAGGATTATTTCACGAATAAAATTGTTTTTTAAATCATTTTAACTAATATTTTATTGATATTTTCGCCTGAATATTTGCTAAATCTGCTCATGGTGTTCTATTTGACAAGTTGTAAAACATTAATTGTCATTATTGTCACTGAGTGTTCATTTTTGCGTAGCAACGAAGGGCATCTGACGTAATATATGACGACGCCAAATTATCAAATAAAATCCCCGCTGTAATTTTTGTTCTTGTAGGTTTTTATTGGTCAGAATCTCTATGAATGAAATAATCAGTAGTAACTACACGAGAGCTCTAAAATTATCGATTTGTATTTTTACGACCCGGAGGGGAGTTATGTCAAAGAGATTGAGTGTAGTTAGGTAAGATTATTTCATAAATAAAACTGTTTTTAATTCATTTTAGCTAATATTTTATTGATATCTTCGTCTGAATATTTTCTAAATCTGTTCATGGTGTTCTATTTGAAAAGTAGTAAAACATTAATTATCATTAATGTCACTGAATATTCATTATCGAAAAATTATTAATTATCAATATTAATGAAATTATCGAAAAAAATTCCCGCTGTAATTTTTATTCTTGTAGGTAGGTTGGTCAGAATCTCTGTGAATGAAATAATCCACTAAATATTTTTTATATAATTATGTTCAATTCGAATAAATTGTCCGAGTGAAATCCACTACATTTGTTAATAGGCGAGCGGCAGAAACCCCTAAAATGATGTTATACCGACCACGAAAATCAACTTTCAGGTGAATTACGAATTTTGGTCAATCTTTATGTTTTCAAGGTCGCTAATTTTTATTCTTATTTAAAATTGGTGGAACACGTTCAAGAATTAAATTTTATGCAAAAATGCGAAAAATAAATTTAGATGATTTTTCAAATTTAACTCACTGCATCTTTGGTTGCTGTAAATATTTCCTTTCGAAAATTGTACTGTATTATCTTTGATGTATTTTGATAACAATGAGATTTGTCCGAGAGTTGTTAATGTTTAAACATTTTGTCGTCAGATTTCGTTAATTTCATGTTTACTTAAAAAAGTTGTGTGACAAAATTTTTAGTTTAAAATTTTAACCAACAAAGTATCAACACATAAGTCATGAAGAAGTTTTCTGGAAAATTTCAAGTCAAAATATGCAATAGGAAAACAGTTACGTGACTTTATAATATATGAGTGGCACTTCCCCAAAAAACCGCTTATTTCGCGAGATACTGACCACGGTGTGGTGAATGGCTAATTTTGGTCATACTTTATGTTTTTGATGGTATCTACTAAAAACGGAAATAAGGTTTATTTTAAATTTTAAGTGGGGGAACATTGTCAAAATCGCTATTTTACAATAAAATCTATATTTTTTTTATCGAAATAGGTATTTTTTTGCTATTAACTCGCTACAACTTTGTTCCATTTTAAAAAAAATTTCTGAAATTGTTATAGTAGGTATATATTTCTCACCTTTCTGAAGATAATAGGACCTGTTCAATCTTTCAGTCTTATTATAATAAAAGTTATAATTTTTTAAAAGTAAATGGTGAAGATTCCTGAATTGCAAAGTTTAATCGCAAAAGTTGAATGATAAAATTTGAAATGTAGCTTTTTAATTAAGTTTATATTAAAATATACAGTACAAAGAACAAAATGTTTTATAGAAAAAAATTGGTGAAACTTTTAATTTTAAGAGAAACGTGATTTCATTTTTTTTTATTTCTAGGGTAAAATTGCGATTTTGACAATGTTCTCCCCCAAAAAATTCAAAATAAACCTCATTTTCGTTTTCAGCACCATTAAAAACATAAAGCGTGTTAGTATCTCGAGAAATAAGCGTTTTTTCTTGGGGGAGTGTAACAGTCACATAACTGTTTTCCTATTGCATATTTTGACTTGAAGTTTTCCAGAAAACTTCTTCATGACTTATGTTTTAATTCCGTGTTGGTTAAAATTATAAACTAAAAAGTTTGTTACTCAACTTTTTTAAGTAAACATGAAACTAACGAAATCTGACGACAAAATGTTTAAAAATTAACAACGCCCCTTTTAATTTTTTCAGACATTTCGGACAAATTTAAATATTATATCATGGCTAGGGGTCACAAAGTCTCTTGGCGCATTCACGAATCGAATGTAAAAAGAATTATTAAGATCCGTCTTGTTGTTTTTTTTTTCGGAGGTTAGTACTTTATTGCTAAAACATTAAATCAAACTCACAACCGTTAACTCGCTGATGACATGAATAGTTATTTTGAATGCAGATGGGATAGTTGGTCACAACTCGTTTGCTTTATCCTATATAACAAGAAAACATAATTCATGTAACATCTTGTACATCTTTGTCGAAGTTTGTATGCTCGTCAGCAATTTAGAACTTAATCCAAATTCCAAACATAAATGGTGCAAGTTTCGATGGTTTGACTTGTGTCTTGTTATGGAAAGTTGATTGCGAGGAATGCTGGCAACGTGGCGTCAAACTCCAATGAGAGTTTGCTATAAAATTTTTTGTGGTTTTTAATCTGAAAATCAATTGGCTATAACATCTAAATTGGCTGTAAAGGATATATAAAATACCAAAAGGGTAGGGAAATAATTTTCCGTAGCAGACTTCTCAGATTTCTCTTTCTCTCTTCCTCTGTAATATAGAGATTCAAAATGTATTAAGAGCAAACAGTACCGATCAACAGGTAGCAACAAACGCGTTCCAAGATTGCGGCTCTAATTTTGAATATTTTGTCGAGATATTTGGCACACATATTCGTAATAGAATAAAAAATGGCGGTACTGAGCCCAATTTCAGAAATATATTAGTTTGTGGAAATTACTCTACAACTAAATAAAATATTGAAAAAAGGAGCCTGTACCGCCATTAAGAAAGACAAAAAAATACACTTTTTTCAAATAAATTTTTTTATCCCGTGCCTAGATTTTGTGTCACATTGGAACTACTAAAAACCAAATTTATTATAACAAGTAATTGAACGTCACTGACTTGGCAACATTTCGCGCCTATGTGTATAAAAATGATTGTTTTTGATAGCATAAACGTCACTGTCAGTGTCGAATTACCAACGCACTGTTGCCTCACTTTTGAAAGTTCGCAGAATTTTCGCAATTTTGGACCGCGTTTGTTGCTACCTGTTGATCGCTACTGTGTGCTCTCAAACTACGTTCACAAAAAAATTTGAGTTGTAGCAAGTCAGTTTCTTATATAAATAATTGTATATAAATAATTTTAATGTTATTCTGAAGCTATTTTCTTGTGGCATTTTTATAATAAATTACTTTTAATGGGAAATAAGCCACAATTTTACCAAAAAAATGATTTTATTAACGTTTCGAAGCCAAAATCGGGTTTCGTTGTCAAAATACAAAATACTACTAAAAAACGCTGGACGGAAGGGCCACCCGAAAACTTTATCGTACCGATCCATTATCGTTATCGTACTAGATACTGGATTTCTATAAAAATAACAAAGTTACTCGTTATTTTGATATTTTAGAAACACCTTGTATACTTGAAAATATTTTATGGTTCTACGCATCATTAATTCCCGCATTTGAGAAAATGTTCGGGGACACACTATAGATTATTGCATAAATCAATAGACTATTAGTCATACTTTCATTTCAAATAAGTCCATTTTTCTGAGAAATTAATAGTTTACAATATTTGCATTTTACTGCATGGATTGTAATGAAATTCTGGGAGTAGCCCAAAGCCCAATCTCCTAATTCAAAGTCTATCCTATATACTATGACGCTTTTATCATGGGGGCGGTTCTCACCACTTCTCGGGGATAGAACATTTTTATTTTCGAATTGCATGGAGCAAAAGGAAGAATTTTAAGAAAATTTAAAAATGCGCTCTATAATTTGATCTTATTTTTTTCACCCGTCCAACTTTTTGACAGTAGAAATAACACTATATTAAGAGGTATTGCAAAAGAAAAACAATGCATTTAAATTCTGGTGAATGAGGGGTTAAATGTATGTACTTCTCCTTTTTCCTTAAAGTACATTAGTCATATATTTTTTTGCACCATATCTCGCTTAGTTTGAATGTAACCGACATTTAACGGTGCTCGTTTTAAAGGCCTTTTCAAACACTACAAAAGCATTATCACTTTGAGCATGCACCAAAAAACAAACTCTTTTTACCTACCATATCTCTTTTTGTATTATAAATAGAAAATTTACGAAGGAACGAATCTCTTTGTTATTATAATTAAAAAAAATTTTTATATAGTGTTTTTAGTTTGATGTTTGAAATCGTGTCATTTTTAAATGAAAATGGCCAATTTTCAACTACGCATAACTCAAAAAGTATTCAGTTCTCAAAAAAAGTATAGATCAGTTTTTGCTTAAAAATAGGTTCTCTAGCCACTTCCAGGCTTATTTTGATCAATAAATTTTCCACCCCCTTGAAGGGGTGGGAATTGCCCCAAGATAAAAGCGCCATAGTATATAGGGTAGATTTTGTTTCTTGAGCTATTCCCTACTTACTGTGAAAATATCAAGTACATCGATGTAGTAGGATGGAATTCGGAGCCAAATACCCTCATTGACTGCCCTATAATAATGCTCTGCTATGATCGCGTGAGAGGGGACACACACAAGATTCTAGCAAAATTTCAATTTTCTGTAACTTTTCGAGTTTTTGAGTTACAGCAACGAGTTTTATGTCATTGGAAAGATAATTTTACATTCTTTCAAAATATGTAAAAATATGCAAGGCGTATGTAAAAAATTAAGATTTTTTTTTCATTTCCGGTTAAACCGGAAGCCATATTGTGGGTAAAATTTATTGTGCTAATAGATAACAAAGTTCTATATATGTCTGCCAAATTTCAAATTTTAATTTTTATTACAGAGGTAGTTACGGGCACACGAATATTTTTTAATAAAAAATTCATAACTCCCCTCCTATGAGGAGTTAAGAAATCTGACCAATGTTATTCAATTTACCGATAGGATATCAAAAACATATCAAAAAATAAACAAATTCCTTGAAGTCATTTTTGAGAAAATTTAGTTCAAATTTATGTCAAATTTTGACCCCTCAAATATAGGCAACCCATAACTTTTTCTGAAAAACGATAATATTCTTGTTATAGCACCATCTTTAGGCTATATAAATGTTTTTCAAATTAAATTTATCTTAAACAAATTTTTAGATTGGTAGGGAAATGTATCAGGTGGGCGGTCGGCCATGCTGGCCGCCATTTTGGATTTGGAAA
The DNA here is from genome assembly GCF_917563875.1 of Diabrotica virgifera virgifera. NCBI lineage: Eukaryota > Metazoa > Arthropoda > Insecta > Coleoptera > Chrysomelidae > Diabrotica > Diabrotica virgifera. The sequence continues at coordinate 210,169,715 of NC_065450.1, forward strand.
TGTCAAATTCCGTATTTCTATTTACCTATCGATGAGCTAACTTTAAGTTAAATTTCATTCGTTTCGGTCAAAATTTGCAAAAATGGGCCCCAAATAACCCCCCTATTTCGGCTCCCCTTTGAGATGTTTTTTTCAAAAGCTTAGTTTCTCGACAAAATTCTCTTAAACTTAGGTACTCATACCGAATTTCATCGAAATCGGTCCAGTAGTTTTTGCTGGGCGGTGGCGATATACGTACGTACATACGTACATACTTCCGACATGTTTTTTTTATTTGCTTTTTAGACTCAGGGGGACTCAAAACGTCGAAAAAAAGTGAAATCTGAAAAAAATTTTTTTGCACGATCCTATAACTTTATCTATTATACTCATACTGCGTATGTAGTACGATAAAGTAATAAACAATAATGTTGTTGCTAAGTAAACAAATTCTTCTAATAATTTATTTAATCTGACTTATTTATATTGGCAATTCAGACGTATATTATACATTTTAAAGTAGAAGACTTTAAAATGATATTTATGAGTTGCGTCAGATATAATATAAATGAGTCAGATTAAATAAATTATTAAAATAATTTTTTTACTTAGAAACAACATTTTTGTTTATTTTAGTAGTATTTTGTATTTGGACAACGAAACCCGATTTGGGCTTCGAAACGTTAATAAAATTATTTTTTTGATAAAATTGTGGCTTATTTCCCATTAAAAGTAATTTATTATAAATAATTTTGGTATTTTTGGCATTTTTCACTCGTAATATCGATAGTTTTTATTATTATTATTATTATATATGCTATGAGTCTTTTAAAGATAAGAAAATTTGTGTGGAGAAAGAGGACCGAAATAAAAAGGTGATGGTTCAAAAATTACTATCCTATTATTTATATCTTCGCCGTACATGCCGGTCAACTTTGACCATAGTCCAGAGAAATAAGGTTTTTGTCGGGACACTTGAGCAGCCAGGTTGCAAATGGGTTTTTTTGGTACTATATACCTAATACATTATAAATACAAAAATGCCCGTCACAGTTTGGACGAGAAATTTAGTTATTAACAAATAAGGGTCAAAAATGGCAGTTTTTTCGTTTAAATCGCTACAGGTAAAAATAGGGTAATTATAGAAATTATTTAGAGTATTTGAATTTTAGTAGATCAGCAAATGTTTAAAATGGCACTTTTTAATTTAGGTCCGATTATTTTTTGCTTCATAAAATTTCAAAAATAAAAAATGTGCTATAACTTTTGCGAAAATAGCCTTGAGACTTTCATATTGCAGAAAAAGTTGAGTCAAACATTCCATATAATGCACAAAAATTTTTAAGACGATTCGTCAATTAGTTTAAATTTTATTCAATTTGTTTATCGCAAAGAACTTTTTTTTCGCAATGTTATTGTTCAGAAAATAATAAAGACATAACGATTCTGTGGAAACCACATGCAAGAAGATTAGTTATATTTTGAAAATGTTGGAAAAAATCATTAAAAACTCGTTTTTATCACTCCGAAAAAAGTTGAGTAAAATAGAGTCATTATTGGCTTATAAACAATTTGAATAGCTTTGTTAATATTGACTATAGAGTAAATCTACTTTAGGATTTCAAAAGATGGTATTTTTACACGAATTTCAGAAAAAAAAATTTAGGCCTAGGTTAATTAGGCTCAAAATTAGCCACTTTTATTATTTAATTCGCAGTTACTTCTATACATCAAACTCTCCTGTAACAGTGTTAGTTACCATACTACTCCGAAACGGCTTGGCCGATGTTTATGAAATTTTACAAGTATATCCTATAGGCCGGAGAGGAGGTTTAAATCTATTTTTTATACCCATAAGTTATAAGGGTATAACTGACATTTTTTGTCAGGGGGGGAAGGCTGCCCCGCTGACATTTCTTTTTATTTTTTTGGCCAAAATTATCTACCTTAATCTTATATAATGTAGAATTAAAAACTACATAAAACCCTTAATTTTCACTCTTTTATCACCAACCCCTCTTTGCTAATAGCCATCTATATATACAGGGTGAGTCACCACTAACGTGACGGAATATTACAGCGAAACGGTAAAAAATTTGAAAAAAAATTAAATTGAATAGTTTGTAAGTTGATGAAAGCTACATTTTAAAATTATTTTGAAATATACAGGGTGTCCCAATAAATGGCGGCGTATCAAAGTTATATTTTTTCTTATGGAACACCCTATATTTTATTGCATTTTTAATTGTCCGCAAAAAATAAGGTATAGTTTCATAAGGCTTCCCTATACCTATGTACAGAGTGTTCTGAGTTATGTTGACTTTTCTTAAAATGTAAAGTTTTAAAAGAAGGCTTATTCTCAAGTTATTTAAGTATTTACAAAAACATTACTTTTACATCTAAATAGTTGGATATTGGTTGAACGTATTCCATGATTAATTATTACACATTTGTCTACAGGGTGTTCAAAATTTATAGTTTCATTAGTGGGGTATTCATTGTGTCATATGATGCGTATTTTAAATAGAACACCATGTATATTAATAAATAATTATACTTAACAAATTTATCTCTTTCGAATAGTATATGGATGTCCTATACCTAGGTCTCATAGTTTTTGCGTAATTTACAATTATTTAAATTCTTACTCTGTAAATCGATTTTAAAACAAAAGATGAAGTTAATTAATATCATTGTATGACATTGTCATTTTATGTCAATACGGTCTGGTAATTATCTTATAATTAATGCATTCCATAATTGATTATTACACATTTATTTACAGGGTGTTCAAAATTTACGGTTTAATTATTAGATTATTCAATGTAGCATAATATGATGGGTATTTTATTAGAACACCATGTATATTAATCAAAGATTGTACTAAACACAGGTTTCTGGGTTAGGAAGTGCAGCATTTACAATATTTTTAATATAACCTTATTTAAAAAAATTCATCTTGGTCAATCCTGGTGACCTAGGTGGCCAAATATATGGACCGAATCAATCTATCCATTTATTTCTAAATTTTATGTTGAGGTTGTTCTTAATATCACGTCAAAAATAAGCAGGAGCTCCGTCCACTTGGAGCCACATGTTTGTTCGCACGCTAAGTGGAAGGTTTTAAGAAGGATTCAAAAAACTTGTTTTAAGAAATTTAAAAAAGTTGCTCCATTCAGATTTTCGTCAAAAAAATATTGGTCGATAACGTACTGGCTCAGAATACTGCCCCAAACATTAACACTTCATCGGTGTTGGCGATCAACATTAAAATGTTTGTTTACTGTATCATAATAAAATGAAAGCTATGTCTATTAACTAGACGATTATTATTAAAAGTAGGTAGATTTGTCTGTACATAATACATTCTTAAAAAAATCAGGATCTTCTCCAAATTCTAAAGTCTATAAATGAAAAGTTAAACGTTCCTGTTCTGTCTAATGCTGGTGTAGTTGAGTTTTATACGGATGATAGTGGTTTTTCTTATGTATTCTACATACACTTGTTAGACTGATCTCCAATTAACTCGACATTTTTCACGTAGGTACTAGTATTTGGGTTTTCCGTAACAGAAAGCAGGACATCAAGTTCGTTGACGTCATCAAAAATAAATGGTTTATTTTTATTTAACTTTTCCTACCTATGCAAAATTACCAGCAGCACGGAATCTATCGAGAAATTTCTCAAAAACGTCCTTTTTTGGGTGTCCTCTATCAGGATACTTTTAAGCGTAAACTTTAGAAGCTAAGAGAAAATTTTAAAAATATTCCCCAATGCAAAGTAGCATGCCTACTCTTTCATAGATAGTGTGATTATTCATTTTTAGGAACAATTAAATCTGAATGTAATTGGCTCTTCCAAAGCCATTTTTAAGTAAAAAAAGTTGAATATCATACACGGATGTTTATAGTTTTGATAATTACCAGACCGTACTGTGATAAACTGACAATGTCATACAATGACATTAATCTTTCGTTTTAAAATCGATTTACAGATTAAGAATTTAAATAATTGTAAATTACGCAAAAACTATGACACCTAGGTATAGGACATTCATATACCATTCGAAAGAGGTAAATTTGGTTAGTATAATTATTTATTAATATATATAGTGTTTTATTTAAAATAAGCATCATATGACACATTGAATACTCCAATAATGAAACTGTAAATTTTGAACACCCTGTAGACAAATGTATAATAATTAATTATGGAATACATTCAACCAATATCCAACTATTTAGATGTAAAAGTAATGTTTTTACAATTTCTTAAATAACTTGAGAATAAGCCTTCTTTTAAAACTTTACATTTTAGGAAAAGTCAAGATAACTCAGAACACTCTGTACATAGGTATAGGGAAGCCTTATGAAACTATACCTTATTTTTTGCGGAGAGTTAAAAAATGCAATAAAATATAGGGTGTTCCATAAGAAAAAATATAACTTTGATACGCCGCAATTTATTGGGACACCCTGTATATTTCAAAATAATTTTAGAATGTAGCTTTTATCAACTTACAAACTATTCAATTTAAAATTTTTTAAAATCTTTTACCGTTTAGCTGTAATCTTCCGTCCCGTTAGTGGTGACTCACCCTGTATACATCTATAAAATTCTCCTGTCACAGTGTTACGTTTCCATACTCTTCCGAGACCGCTTGACCGATTTTTATGAAATTATATATGTATATTCGGTAGGTCTTAGAATCGGTCGTAATCTATTTTTCATATCCCTGAGTGATAAGGGGAGTTCTCCCTAACATTTTGTAATGTTAGGTGGAGATGTGTGTACATAGCGTGCTCTATAAGACTACGAGTACATACAAATTAAAAAATTATGATCAAAATCCATGAACAAGCTACGGTAATATTAATCGCAGCATATTTTTGCAGAATCTGTTTCATTTTTTGAGTGCACGGATTTTATTAATTCCCCTCCACCGACCACGAATTAATTCCGTTCGGACGCCATTTTTAAAACTTTATAAATCACTCTGTTGAGGTTCAAAGTTTACTCAAACTTTTACACATAAACTATATATCTTCAGCTTCAAACTAGCTCAAGTTAGGTTACTTAATTGTTATAAACAAAGTAGCCGTCAATTAAATAAAAAAGAGTGGCTAACTTTGACCGTAATTAACCTAAGCGAAAAGTTGTTCTTTGAAAATTCGTATAAAAATACCAGTTTTTCAAATCCCATTGTAGTTTTAGCCTACAGTCAATAGTAACAAAGTTATTCAAATTGTTTTTAAGCCAAAAATGACTATTTTAGTAAAATATTTTCTGAGTGGTGAAAATGACTTTTCAATGATTTTTTTTAAATGTTTTGAAAATATGACTATTCTTCTTTCATATTGTTTTCACAAAGTTGCTATATCAGTATTATTTTCTGAACAATACCATTGCGAAAAAAGCTCTTTGCGATAAACAAATTGAATAAAATTTAAACTAATTGACGAATCGTCTTGAAATCTTTTGTGCATGATATGCACTGGTTGTCTCAACTTTTCATGCAATATAAAAGTCTTAAGTTAATTTTCGCAAAAGTTATAGCAAATTTTTTATGTTCAAAATTTTAGTTTAGTTTGCAATTAGCGAAGAAACAAATAATCGGACCAAAATTCAAAAAACGCTATGTTAAACCTTGGCTAATCTACTACAAGAAAAATATTATAAATAAGATATTTAATTACCGTATTTTTACCTGTAGCGATGTAAACGAAAAACCTCCCATTTTTGACCCTTATTTGTTAATAACTAAATTTCTCGTCCAAGCTGTGACGGGCATTTTTGTATTTATAATGTATTAGGTCGTGACCCGTCAAAATAGCCCCGTCAAAACAGCCCCGTCAAAAAAGCCCCGTCAAAATAGCCCGAACACAAAATAGCCTCGACAAAATAGCCCGCCAACAAAATAGCCCCGACAAAATAGATCGCACACAAAATAGCCCCGGTCAAAACAGCCCCGGCTAAAACAGCCTCTTATAAACAATTACATAATTATTTATAGAAGGTGTCCAAAAACTTTTTTTAATTTAAATTATTTGACAAAAAGCAAGAATGTATTTAATTTATTTAATTTAAAAGGCATTTTACTGTTGCCCGAAAAACAGAAAAAATGTTTATATCATAAATAAACATTGATTTTTGCTTAACTTAAATGTTCCAACTTCCAAGAGGCAGGGAAGACAGGACTTGAGTTCTCTGAAAAGGCCATTTTTATTTAATGTGGTTAAGATAAACATCTGAATAGGGGATAATTACCATTTCCGAAAAAATGTATTTTTAAGGAATTATTTCATGATGAATTCTAAAGGGAGCTTTTTTGTTGGGGCTATTTTGTCGGGGCTATTTTGTCGGCGGGCTATTTTGTCTGCAGGCTATTTTTTCGGAGCTATTTTGTGTGCGGGATATTATGTCGGAGCTATTTTGTCGGAGCTTTTTTGACGGGGCTATTTTGACGGGGTACCGTATTAGGTATATAGTACCCAAAAAACGCATTTGCAACCTGGCTGCTCAAGTGTCCCGAACATGGTATATTTTTGCCTTATTTCCCTGGTGTACCAGTAGTTTCCCAGGAACCACTCATCGCAATTAAACGTTTTTTCTTTTATAGGAAGCGTCCTGCTGAGTTCTTTCCCATACCGTTTTCACAATTTAATTTAATTTAGTTGCCGAGATATTCTATTTGTTTATAAACCAAACAATTATTTATAATTTTAAAATATTCCTGAGTCTCCTTAAATAGTCCAATTGCAATCCTGTAAAGTACATTAGATAGGTACTGTTCCTTTTTATACAAAAATCATAGTTATCCTTACGTATCATAATTATTATGGTAATTATAGCGACCGTAAATTTTTAATTAACAATTTAATTGTTGCTAAACCGTTCATTCAAGTTCCATCGGCTTTTGAAAAAATAAAATCTATACTAAAAGGACTTTATGGCACTAAGTTATTTAATTATTAATAAATAATTACTTACCTGAAGTTTTAGTTGAAAATTAAATATTTTGTTGGAAAACCCGCAATTTCCGAGGAAAATTTTCGTCGAAGTAAATCGGGAAAAACATGTCTCTATGCATAATTTAATTATGGTTAATTTTTATTTGGGTGTTTTTGGTGTAAAGTTAAAATCTTTGGAGTTATAGAGCAATAATTAAAAAAAAACACGATTTGGGGGCGCCATTTTGTTTATAAAAAAAGTAGTAAACTATCTGCGGACTTTGCATACCTATATTATTAAAATAGAGAATTATAACATTCGACTCCAGCAATTTTATTGTAAATAACTTTTCCCAAAAATGGTCTATTCGACGATAATCTGCCCAGACTATATGGAATAAATATAAATCTGTTCAGAAGCAAGACTCTAAGTAAAAGAACAAAGATAAACTTATACAAGACCTGTTGTTACATGTGGGATAGAAACAACAACGATTAGCAAGATAGCCTTCTGAAATTTGAAAGAAGAATAATGAGAACAATACTGGTCCACAACGTAACAAGGGAGGGAGAAATACGAATGATAAGACGTGCCGAAATTGAAGATGAATTAAAGAGAGAAAATATAGTCAAGTACATAAAATCGCTTCGCTTAGAATGGATGGGCCGTATATAGAGACGCCAACAATCATCTATGTTGAGAAGGATAACTAACTGGATACCACTATGGCCCAGGTGTAAAGGAACACGCAGAAGAAGATAGCTGGATGATGCAGAAGAAGACATAGTAGCAATGATTGTGACATACTGGAAAGTTTAGTGCAAGGACAGGAAGACATGAAAAAGAGTCACGAGAACAGCAAAGACACACAGCAAGCTATAAATGACATAGAGGAGTAATCCACCCTCATCCAAGAATAGAATTTTGAACGCCATGTCGTTAGCTATAATACCTATGGATTGTAATGCTTAATGAACGAATGAATGAACCGTATTAGTACATTCTTTCACGGTTTTCGCTGTAAATTTTAAAGAACCGCTTGGATTGACATGAAATTTGGCATACGCATAGCTAACATGTCAAAGAAAAACGAAGCGATATGGTGCCGATGTGTGCTGTGTGCTTTTGCCCTGGGGGTGAGTTTCACCCCATCTCGGGGGTGAAAAATATATGTCCAAGATAAGTCCCGAAATGGATAAACTGAGCAACTTCTAAGCAACTTTTGTTCTATAGAGTTTTTTCACCAAACCAATACTTTTCGAGTTATTTGCAAGTGAATATGTTAATTTTTCAACAAAATAACCACGTTTATAGACGGTTTTTCGCAAATAACTCAAAACGTAAGCATTTTGTCGAAAAAAATATTCTTAGCAAAACTATAGCCTAAAAGTGAAAAAAACGGTGTATATATTAGATCTCTATACGTAGCAAAAGCGGAGTTATAGCTAATAAAATATAGGTTCATATTCGAAAAATTGCAAATAGAATAATTCAATGTAAAATATCCAAATAATGAAGCATTCTTGAGAAAAACACATTACAACTTTTTTAAAGTGTTTATAAAAAGCTTTATTTCTGTTTTTATAGAAAAAAATTTTAGCATCAAATGTAAGCAAGTTCCCAAATAAAGTTGGTCCCTTTTGTTTTGGCAAAAAAAATAAGGAAGGTCACCCCCCAATTAGCAACTTAAATGAAATTAATCGTTACCGCTTCACAAGTTACTTTATTTATGTTGTGTTTATATGATCTGTAAGTTTCATCGACTCAAAGTGCTTATTTTTGAAAAAATTTGGTTTTAAAATAAAATTTTTAAAAATTTTAATTTAGGAAAAATGCTTTTTTTTCAGAATAATTTAAAAATTGTTAGAGATACCAAAAATCTTATACAATAAAAAAAGTCGGCTTTACTTTTCTGAATATTTTGTATTTTTTTGTTTTTCTGTAAGACAAAAATTGGTTAAGATTCGGTGTTTCTAAGTTTGCATACACTCGTGATAAGTAAATCGTTCAAGCCCTTTTAACTACAGCTCTTTCAAAAATATGGACTTTGAACCGATGAAACTTACAGATCATATGATCAATACATACGCGAGTAAAAAACTTGTGAAGTGGTAACAATTAAGTTCATTTGAAATGCTAATTAGGGAGTGGTTTTCCCGATTTCTTACCAAAAAAGGGACCAATTTCAGCGTAACTTGTTTACTTTTGATGCTAAAAATTCTTTTAAAAAACAAAAATAAGCATTTTTTAAACACTTTAAAAAATTAAAATGATTTTTCCCCAAAAAAGTGCTTTGTTTTTTGGTTATGGCACGTTAAAATATTCGATTTGGAATTTGACGAATATTAACCTATTTTTCATTAGCCATAACTCTGCTTCTGCTAGGTATAGTGACCTAATATATACACCATATTTTGCACTTTTTTACGTGATATAGTTTTGATAAGAATTTTTTTCGACCAAATACTTACTTTTTGCATGTGTACACTATATAAATGACCGATAAAACCTCTGAGTTTACCTATTAAGGGCGTAGGTGCAAAATTTTGCGAAAATGTGTTTTAAATGCATTAATTTTTTCGAAACCTGAGAAAACTGATACGTATTTTTGAAAAATTTAAACGCAGAATGAAAGATTACATTATTACCGAGGGCCGAAAAACCCATAGAATAACCAAAAAGTTTCTTTTGAATGCGATATTTGAACTTAAAGGTCACAATACATTTTCTCTTTTTTTTTCACCCCTGTAACTTATTAAAATAGGTAAACATTATAGAAGTTTTCAGGGATTTTCGGCCCTCGGCAATAATGCAATGTTTCATTCTGCGTTTAAAATTTTCAAAAACACATAGGGCCGGTATTTCCAACCTCACTTAAGCCAAAGCTTACTTTAAGCCTTTGCTTAAGCTTAGATGCCTGTATTTCCACTTCAATTTAAGGCTTAAGCCTAGGCTTAAACCAAATAATTTTAAGCTCGCGCGGGAGTTGGTTTAAGCCTTTGCTTAAAATTTGTTTTCTCTTTTTTGAGGTTATTTCTATAAATTATTAATTAGAGAGTTATTTTGAAAGCCAACTTTTGAGTAATAACGTTATTATTAGATTATTAAATAATAATCCATAAATCTATTAATTTATTAATCGTAATAACGATCATTAAAATTCTTACTACTTTTGGAAGGTGTAGGCACATGGAAATTATTTATTTATACAATGCTTGGTAGGTATATTTATTTTACAAAAACAAACTTACATTCGAATTTGACATTTTAAGGAATATATCCAATAAACAAAATTACAAAGACGGATCTATTGCTTATGCAAAATAACAATAAAATTATAACCAGAGAAAATATAGACAATAAACTAACAACACATGTACCATGTACACAAAATTAAGTAATTGACATTGATACAGATGACAATATAAAATTAAACGTCAACAGTAGTGGTTTTTACCTCAGAACAGTTAGTTCTGGCATTTTGACGTATTCAGAGGTACCAAACCAATTAACTTTACAGTTGAGCATCAGTTTAGTTAAGGAAATGATGGAAATACGACACCCGGCTTAAGCTTCTCCTTAACTTTTGACACAGGCTTAGCTAAGCAAAAGCTTAAGTAGCTATTGAAATACCGGCCCTTATTAGTTGTCTCAGGATTCGAAAAAAATTAATGCATTAAAGCACATTGGGACGAAATTTTGCGCCTACGCCCTTAAATACACCTTAAATATGTCTTAAAACACCGTCTTATTAATATTCTTACACCACTGCTTCCCATTTATTTTTCTAGACATTTACTCATTGTTTTATAATACTGCCTCTCTCTATGTAACTCTCAGAAGGTCATTCTGATGTTTGCCTATCTTCCTGAAAATCCATTTTGGATCCTTATCTTATCACGTACAACATACAAATGCAAGTTTCCAAGCTGTAAAGTATTAAAAGAAGGGAAAAACTTAAATATTTGTTGTCACACACTCAAAGTTAATGCAGAATTATGAAAATGACCTTTAGAATAGTAGTAAAAGAGTAAAAAGGGTACTAAAATGAATTTATGTTGTTTTATAAAGTTAGCACCTAAAGTTCCCAACATTTTTTGAGAGTTAGACGAACTGATGCTACGTGCTTTACAATAGAACAAAACATTACTTAAAACTTTATATTTTATTCGAATAGGCGCACTATTTAGGTTAAAAGACTGATGAATAACTATCGTCTATTACACAAGTACATGATAACTAGACAGAAAAAAAAAGAGAAAGACCTCTTCCATTTTCTCCGACAAGGAAACATTAACTTAATGTAAAACGTTCTTCAGCCGAAAACCAATTCTACTCATCCGACTAACGCAAAGAAGCATTTAAATTTAAAGAGGGCAATTTGAGAGCAATAGTTAAAGTAATTAAAACTTTCGTAATTAAATAAAGTTGAAGGCAAAAGATAATTTGACGAGCCGAGAGACAAAGCGACAAAAAAATCTGTAAAAGTTAATAAGATAAGCTTATTACGTTTCTATAAATACTGCAAGGGCTATTAAGTTTTCGACGTAATTCCAGACATAGAAAATTATTAGCGATTTTAAGCGTTCATCCGATTAAGCTGTAAGTCTCTCCATTCTATAGAGAATTCAGATCGTCAGAGTCTTTTATAAAAATTTAATAAAATAAATAACATCCGTAAAAACTGTTGACTGCGCCAATTTAATCTTAAACGACAGTGAGATCTATACTCCGTCTGAAATTATTGATATCAATGTTTTTATAACGCAGTTGATAGACAACAACTTTATAAGTTCATAAAATTTATAAAACACTTAAGACTCCTGCAAACTATGCTGAATTTTGTCATCTGAGAACAAATTATAAAAATCGATCAAAATGTGATTAAGACAATTACATACGTTTCACTAAATTTTCTATACAAAACAACGCAAAAATTCATCACTGTCAATTAGTACAGACGTTTGAAAGTAGCTTAGTGTTATATTTCAATTTTAGTTTTGTATGAATTGCCTTTTGAACTTAAAGTGTGATATTAGTGTAAATTATAGTATAAAGTGAAAATAAGAATCAAAAATTACAAGCGGAAGAGGCAGTAAGTAAAAAATTTTGAAAATTAAATTATATTAAAAACTGACAATCTATAATATTTAACAACTGTCAAATAAAAAGATTTGGCTAGAGATAGGAGTAAACATTTTGGAACTGTAGAGGTGGGCGTTACTCCTTACGGTATAATAATAAAATAATAGCTGATAAAACTAAAATGCAAGTCAATATTCCGCCAGAACCACCTGACAGGGGAAAAATTCTATGATGTCAACAAATGAAAATGATAAGGTCATAAAAAATCTGTACACAAATAATGATAACGGACCTTTTTACGTATATATCGAAAATAAAAACGATAATTTTAAAAAATTGCACCGAATCGGGACAGCCAGAATAATATTAAATACAGTGCCGGAGGTACAAAATAACATTACATTAATAACAGTAATTAGTAGGAATAAAGTAAAAGTCGAACTTAAATAGATATATTTTTTTTTCCACTTCAATATACAGAAAACCAACCTCCACCGGCCTGTATATAAACGCAGATAGCTTCATTCCCAACAAATACAAAACAAGATTAATCAATATACTTGTTCACCGCGCTTTCACTATCTGTTCAACCTGGCAATTCCTACATGAAGAATTAGAAAACATAAAGATGATCTTAAGTAAAAATGGTTTTTCGTTGAACTTCTTAGAAAGATACATCAGACGTTTTTTCAATAACGAATTCCAACCAAACAACAAAGTAGAAGAAATCAAAGAAAAGATCTATATCAAACTTCCATATACTGGTTACCACAGCTTACAAATCCGACGCAACATCCGTAGAATAATTAAAAAAGCATTTCCCTCTATAGAATTAAGATTTACTTTCACGACTTTGGAAAGGATAGGATCTCGTTTCCATCTGAAAGACATGATTCCTAGTGATCTCGCATCTAACATTATATACCAATTCAAATGTAGTAGCTGTGCAGCTACGTACGTCGGGAAGACTCGACGTCACTTTAATGTCAGATGTTGCGAACACTTAGGTATCACTCCTCACTTAGGAAGACGATCAAGAACAGTTCCAAATTCAGCAGTATTCCAACATATGACTGATTCTAACCACCCTATTAGTCGTAAGGACTTCTCAATCATTGGTCATGCAAGTTCTCCAACAGAACTCAGCATCAAGGAGGCATTATCCATATTTCTTTTGAAGCCACCCTTAAACACGCAACAAGACATGGCGTGTTTGAAATTATTAACTTAACCCAATGATTGTCAATGTCATTTTTTACGTTTTCATTAATTATGTTTGTTCCTTTAAAATTATTTAAAAGCATCCGCTCAAGAAGCTTATTATTCTGACGATGATTAAAGTAATAATTGAAACGTCACCATGAATTTTAATTTAGTTATGGGTTTTATCTTTAAGTTTATTATTTTTATTAAATAGATAGATAGATATTTATTTATTTATCATAATAGATAATACACAAAACAGAAACATTGCACTCCACACCTGTACAAATTACATAAGAATTGTCAAGGCAAGGAGCGCTGTATAATTATCATAAAGTATTACAAAAATTTTTACAAAAATTAAAAACATGAGACTAAACAAATAAAGAAATAAGCATTGTCAAATTAAATTAATCAGAAACATTCAATATATAAATAAAAAAAAAAAGAAAAAATAAAATAAAAATAAAAACACTGGAAGTACAACAAACATTGCCAATTGGTTTCTAGGTCTTAGTTCTAATATAATGGACTAATAATCTCTTAAAGATAGTTGCATTATGGCTATTTTTAATGTGATAAGGTATATTATTGAACTGTACAATTCCTTTATGAAACAAGCTTTTCATTGAACTGGACTTGTTGGTTGTTCTAACATAAAAATTTATTGAATTTGCAGCTCTAGTGCTATGCTCATGAACATTTGCTATCGGGACCAACTGACTGTTCAAATACTCAGGCAATAAATGGTTTACCATCTTAAATAAGAATGTCATAGATTGGACATACATAAAATGTTCAACTTTTAACCAATTTAAAGTTTTCAGCATATCTTGAATTCGAGTATATCGATTGCATCTCAATATTACTCGCATAGCCTTATTTTGGAGAATTTGAAGCCTGTCATAATTAGAACATCCTGTATAAATCAATGAACAACAATATAAAAAGTGAGGTAATATTAACGAATTATAAATTGTTAATTTAGTTTGAAATGTCAAAAATGGTGATACTCTTCGAAAAAAACCTATTTTTTTCCCTATCTTTCTGCAAATGTAATCAACATGTTTACTAAAAGTTAGTTCCCTATCCAATATGAATCCCAAATACTTTATTTCCTGAACCATTTCAATTTTTTCATTATTTAATTTAATGTGAACATCCAAACTTAAGAATTTCCTGAAAAGAGTATTATTACCAATAAACATGTATTTGGATTTTAACTCATTGACTTTCAATTTGTTTAACTTAAATCTTTCAGTTAGTAAATGCAATTCACGATTCATCGTGTCCACTACATCAACAAAATCTTCCCCATAAAAATATATTAATGTGTCATCAGCAAAAAGATGAATTTTACATTTGCTTAATACGTTTCCCAAATCATTAATGTATAATATGAAAAGTAGAGGTCCAAGTACACTGCCTTGCAGCACACCAATATCATTTAACTGTGGATTTGACATTTCACTATTTAATTTAGTCCTTTGGTACCTATTTGACAGATAATTTTCCAGCCAATTAAAAACTGTCCCGTTAAAACCATATTTCTTTAATTTCAAAAGAAGTATATGACGATCTATTGTTTCAAATGCTCTTTTGAGATCTATAAAAACTGCGCATATACCGACCCCTGCCGTATCTAAAATACTTTTCATATCTGAGACAACTAACTGTAATGCGGTCTCACATGAATGAGAATTTCTAAATCCAGACTGGTAATTATACAGGATATTATTTGAAGTAATAAATTTAATCAGCTGATTGTACACCACAATTTCTAAAACTTTTTCACAAAATGGGAGCATATTTATTGGACGTAATTGATCAAGTTTATTAGTATTAGGAACTTTTGGAACAGGAACTATAGTTGATATTTTAAATTGCTTGGGCACCAGGCCCTTCTCTAAACTCATATTAATTAAATTTAATAAAGGATAACCTAACACATGAAATAGATTTTTGATAATATCAAGACCTACTCACTATTCCATAATATGATCCATTAATTACAACATCCAAAGACAAAACCCACAAACTCTTGTCAATAATAAATGTTTTGATATTATTGACTTTTATGTATCCTTTCGTATAAATTAGAACTCCTCCTGTATGACGACTACTAGAATTACAACGCGCCATTACATATTCAGGGATCTGTAGCTCAGAATCTGAAAAATCGCTAGTGATACAAGTTTCCGTTAAACATAAAATGTGTGGGTCATATACCTGAACATAAAGTTTGATTTCATCGCAATGTTTATAGTAACTTTCAGCATTAATACAAAAAAGAAGAAGATTATCTATACACTTTTTATTTGTGCGTGTAATATTTGAAGGCGTCTTTGATGGCTAGATATTATACCCTATTCTTTCTTTGGCTTTTAATAACTGTCTTTGATAACTACTACAATTTCTATCAAATACATTATGGTTATAATTAACATGTTTAAGTTTAAGAATTTCATTTGCATATTTACAGTTAACACAAGTAAAATTATCGTTAGTAATTCTGCACTCATCTTTTTTGTGTTGACCTTCACATAATGGACAAACATCCTGTGAAGTACATTTATCTGCAAAATGCCCAAACTTCCAGCACCGAAAACAACGAATAATATTTACGTGTTCAAAAAATCTGTAGCTATTCCATCCTATATGTATTTTTTCCTTTTCATTAACTAGATAATTAAATATATCTGCTGAAATTTCCACTATTACATTAAGTGCATTACGGTTATTAGTTTTTGATTTATATTTACGTAATATTTTAATGTAAGTTTCTATCCCGTCAATCAAATTTTGTTTTTTAAAACTATCAACAAAGCTGTCAATATCTTCAATGTCTTTTTCGTGGACATTTATGATCTTGATCTTAGGTTTAGATATACTTGCAATTTTTATCTCATAATCTGCTCCAAGAACTTTTTCAGCATTAATTTTCAAATTATCCAAAGACTCCTTATTATTACAATGAATTGCAATCGACCCTTTAGCACAAGATTTAACATTTTCAACCGACACATTTATATCGACTGGACTAAATTTTTGTGCTAATACAGTTTTTGTTGTTAAACAATTTTGATTTTGATTTTTTGGTTTTATAATAAGTGGTTCGGTTTTTTCCGTTTTTACAGCATCGCTCCATTGACGCTGACTGTTTGTAAGTGTACCATTATTTTCAATAAGATCAATTAACTTACAAGTTTTTTCCAATACTTCTTTTGTTTTCTTTTCATTAATTTGATATTCAGACTCGTTTTTGTTAAGTCTATTTTCAGCTACCGTAAAACAATTGCCACAAAACCACTTTAAATTAACACAATCTTGTTTAATTTTTAACACTTGATCTTTCACTTTAGCACAATGCAAATGATATGGTTTAATACATAAATCGCAAACGATATACTTATTATTTACAATAAAATTATCAGCACATTGGACACACGTCTGTATGCCCGGCGCCATTTTTGACTATTAATTCTTTTGAAAGTGCAAATAAATTAATAATTTCCGAAAGTTAGCAGCAAAGGAGTATACTGTTTACTTACCAACATTCCTTATACAAAAAAGGGGAGTAATTAAGTTAGTTTATAAAGACCTGGATGAGAAATAATTAATTAATATAATTCAACCTAGATATGGATATAAATTTGAGGTAGCTAATGTAAAAATAATTAATAGAGAGTTAAGAATTCAGATGGAAATATAGAGTATATCCCTACATTTACCATAATAGTATCTTTTAAGGGTCAAACGATACCTCAGCAGGTAATTATAGAAAAAATGATATATGAAGTCGAAGCATATATCCCCAGATTAGTTCAGTGTTTGAAATGTTTGAGATTTGGACATGTAAGTTCCCAGTGTAGAGGAAAAGATAGATGCAAATATTGTAGTGAAGAACATGAGAGTAATAATTGTACCGACAAAAAAGGTATTAAATGTGCACTTTGTAGCGGTAATCATATGACAACAGATATGACGGCACGTTGTCCAGAAAGGGAAAAGCAAAAAGATATTAAAAATATAATGAACTCAGAAAAACTATCTTACTATGAAGCCAACGTCAAATACAAAAAAAACTTTTCTACAGTGGTTAAAAACAATCCAGCAACTACCTCGAGTTATTATACAATAGCAAAACGGAAGAGGACTGGAAGTATTAGTTCAAATACGAAAGATACGGCAACAATGGAGCAACATAAATAAATATTACGTAATCCCAATGTACAGTCACAACCGGTTTTTTCAAACTACCATAATATACCTGATTATCACAATAGTGATAATTTACAAATGGAGAGTAAAAATTTTTGTGAAAATATATTAGATTTTATAAAAACTAAATTATATCAATTAAGTTATACTATGGACATAGAAACATTAGCAGCTTTAAAAAATAATATAGAGAAAGTAATAAATAACACTAATTGCTAATATTCATATGTTGCAATGGAATGGTAGGTTTGTTTTAGCAAATAAAGGTACTTTAGAAAGCTATCTTTTTGATAAAAATATTTCTATTTGTTTTTTATCGGAAACTTGGTTTAAAAGAAATATGAATATTCATTTTTCAGGATATAATATACAGCGTGTCTACTTAAGTTGGAAACATATGGGAAACTTTTTTGTTATTCATTTTACGAAAAAAAGTTATTCTTTATAAAAAGTTCTGCATGCTCTAAAACCTAATATTTAATCATCAGATATCAAATTTTGTCAGTATTATACGAGGTATGTCAAAAAATATGAACTTCGTTCAAGAGTAAAGTACCTTTATTTCTCTCGGTATCGAAAATTCTTATTATGAAAAGTTGTTTGGAAATAAAAACTAAGATCAAATATGCAATTACATGCTTCTAATTGCAAAAAAAGTTTTCCAAATTTTTCTCAAATTTATTGATACTTAACTTGGTTTTTATTTATTACACATACGATAACTCTTTTATTATTACTTTTACGAAAAAAAGGTATTCTTTATAAAAAGCTCTGCATATTCTAGGGCCAAAGATGCAACCATCAGATATCACATTTTATTAATTTTATACGAGGGATGTGAAAAAACATGAATTTCACTCAAGAGTAAAGTACCTTTATTTTTCACAATATTGAAAATGGTTATTAAAAAAAGTTGTTTAGAATTAAAAACTATGTTTCAATATGCTATTACATCCTTCTAAGTGAAATATTCTGAAATATAAAGGTACTGTATTCTTGAGCGAATTTCATATTTTTTGACACACCTCGTATAAAATTAATAAAAGTTGATATATCATGGTTGTGTCTTAGATTCTAGATCATGCAGAGCTTTTTATGAAGGATAACTTTTTTTCGTAAAATTAATAATAAAAAGTTATCATATTTGTAATAGTTAAAAAAGATGTTAGGTATCCATAAATTTGAGAAAAAAATTTTTTTTTTCAATTAGATGCATATAATTGCATATCTGATCTTAGTTTTTAATTCCTAACAATTTTTTATGATAAGAATTTTCGTTATTTAGAGAAATAAAGGTACTTTACACTTGACCGAAATTCATATTTTTTGACATACCTCGTATAATATTGAGAAAATTTGATAGCTGATGATTGAATCTTAGGTTTTAGAGCATGCAGAACTTTTTATAAAGAATAACTTTTTTTCGTAAAATTAATAATAAAAAAGTTTCCCATATGTTTCCAACTTAAGTAGACACGCTGTATATAGAGAAGACAGAAATGATGGATATGGAGGAGTGGCCTTGCTGCTTAAAAGCAGTTTGGCTGTTTCTCCAACTCCATTATACCATAAAATAAATAGTGTAATGACTATTAGCATATCTGTCCGATTAACTTCAAGAAAAACAATAAACTTATACTCAATATATGTTAAACCTGGATTAAGTATTTCACAGAATGATTGGAAAAATTTTTTTGGTAGTTTGAAAAAACCATTTTTGGTAGGTGGTGATTTTAATTTTCATAACGTTGCTTGGGGTTGTAGTACTACGGATCGTTTGGGAAAAATTTATTAGATGCCATTGATGAATGCAATTTAATATATTTAAATAATGGTAAAGAAACTATTTTGTCTAGACCGGGAAGTATTAATAAGTCGGCAATAGATATTACTATTTCTACAGCCGATGTTGCTCATTTATTTGACTGGGACGTGGATGATACGACATTAGGTTCAAATTATTATGTAATTTTAATGAAGATAAATTTGAACTATAACGTTAATAATATTAATTATACTAGAAAAAATGGAATATAGAGAATGCAGATTGGACGCTTTTTTCTTCTCTTATGGAACAATAATATGCTGAAATTAATAAAAATAATAATGACTACCATACCTTTATTGAAGAATTTAAAAAATGTATTAAAATTACTGTTCCAGAGAAGAAAAAATCGTTTCACGCAAAATTTAATAAGAATTGGTGGAATCCAGAGTGTAGTAGGGCAATAAAGCAACAACAATTAGCACTTAAACAGTATAAAAAACAAGGAACAATTGAAAATTACATTAACTACACCAAATGCACAGCTATTACTAAAAAAATAATAAAACAAAGTAAAAGAAAAGCATGGAGAGAATTTTGTGCCTCTTTAAATCGAAACACAAATATTAAAATCATTTGGAGTCAAATACGAATGTTAAATAATGCCTATAAACCACCCATAAGTTCCACCCATAAGAATATAGAGAATGCAGATTGGACGCTTTTTTCTTCTCTTATGGAACAATAATATGCTGAAATTAATAAAAATAATAATGACTACCATACCTTTATTGAAGAATTTAAAAAAGGTATTAAAATTACTGTTCCAGAGAAGAAAAAATCGTTTCACGCAAAATTTAATAAGAATTGGTGGAATCCAGAGTGTAGTAGGGCAATAAAGCAACAACAATTAGCACTTAAACAGTATAAAAAACAAGGAACAATTGAAAATTACATTAACTACACCAAATGCACAGCTATTACTAAAAAAATAATAAAACAAAGTAAAAGAAAAGCATGGAGAGAATTTTGTGCCTCTTTAAATCGAAACACAAATATTAAAATCATTTGGAGTCAAATACGAATGTTAAATAATGCCTATAAACCACCCATAAGTTCAGTTATGGAAGGAGATTAGATAACAAATTTTTTTAATAAAATTTGTGAACCGGGTCCTGCTCAAAATATCATATATTTGAGTAATGTAGAAGAACATTATTTAGTAAAATCATTTACTATGAATGAATTAGAAGCGAGTATAAAAATAAACAAAAACTCAGCTCCAGGACTTGATGATGTTCAATTTATCATGATAAGTAAATTGGGAGAAGAAGCTAAGAATATGCTACTGGCAATTTACAATAAAATATGGAATACCGAATGTTACCCATCAAGTTGGAGAGAGTTTATAGTTTTACCCTTTCTAAAACCATACAAAAATCCAGAAATGCAAGAATTATATCGAGGAATCTCGTTAGGATCTTGTATTAGTAAAACATTTGAAAGAATGTTACAGTGGAGATTGGAGAAATGGTTAGAATCTAATGAAAAAATACCGGCTTCATAATTAGGATTTAGAAGAGGATATTCTACCACAGAAAACATAGGTCATCTAGTAACAGATAGTAATCTTAATTTTACTGAAAATAAGTCTGTTACAGCTTTATTTATGGACATAGAAGGAGCATACGATAATGCCAATCTTAGTATTCTATATAACAAAATATCACTAATTGGTCTTCCGGAAAGTTTTAATAAAAAAATAATTAAGATGTATTCCAACAGAAAAATATTCCTAAACATTAACAATAACCTGTTAGGACCTCAAATTGCTAGAGATTGATTACCACAAGGAGGCCTATTAAGTCCAGTATTGTACCTTATATATACACATGATTTAGAAAAAACAGCAAAATTTTCAAAAATTATACAATTTGCAGACGATGTGGTAGTTTATCAAGATCAAACTGAAATTAATCAAGGAATCAAAAATATCAATGATAACTACATAACAATAAGTATCTGGGCATTTAAAAAAGGACTTATATTATCTAAAGATAAAACTCAAGCCTGTATATTTACTAAACAAAGGAAAAATGTCCCAGTAGAAATAAAATTAAATAATATAAATTTTCCGGTACAAAAATCTGTAAAACACCTCACAATATCTTACGAGCAGTTTCACATTCCACATGGGGAGCAGATCCCAATCTCTCTCTTTTGATCGATAGAGCTTATATAAGAGCAATAATAGATTATGGATCAATATTTTATGCGGACGCAGCCAACTGTTATCTACAAAAAATTGAAGTCGTTGTGAACAAATATTTAAGACTGTGTTTAGGCGCTCTAAAGTCTACTCCAGTAAATAATTTATTTATAGAGTGTTCTGAGATGCCTACGACAATAAGAAGATGCAAACTAGGCAGTCAATTTTTAATTAAATTACTTCATAAAGAATCCAATATAATTGAAATAATTCATCGATTGTCAATACAAGATTTAATGAATAAATACTACAAAAAAAGAAATCATCTTGTATTGCAGAATGCTATAGACAATAGGGAACTTGCATAAATTCTTAAATTCGAAAAAAATGTTATAAATCACAACAGAATATAATTTAAAACATGTATCAAAGATAAAAAAGTTTTGTTTGTCTTTCGATTGGCCCCTAAAGACGATTAAAAATTCAAATTAAAACAGGTGGTCCAAAATGAGTCGTGACGTCACTTGGTTTTACATGTACATTTTTCCAATAAAGTAAACAGAATTTTAAATTAGACGTTATAAACTTCAGTAGAAAATACATTTATGTGACGTTACAAGTGTTTTTGATCGTTAGACCTATTCATAGAAAATTTGTACTTTTACAAAATGGTTTTATTTTCAATAGTAAACCTTCGTTCCTTTCCTTCAAAAACAGTATAAAACTACAATTTTAACAAACTGGTATATATTATTACAATGATATACGATAAATGTCATTAGAATATAAATATTTTTGACTTATTCCACGGCGATGAGCTTGCCAAATACCCAAGTAGGTGGAGGCCAATAAACTAAAGAAGGAGAAGAAGAATATACCTAAATATAAGGTTGTGTCTAGGTATACGCTAACGTGTACGCAAATAAAAAAGTTAGTGTCAGTGATTTCTTATTTTTTATTTGTTTAGTGTTTGTTTTTAAATTAACTACGGAGTGTGGACAATTATTTAGTTCTTTTAATGAGTTTAAGAACATTTTAAAACAGTACGAAAAAGATAAGAGACTATAAATTAATATATATTTTTTATTTATAAATGAAATAGTATTACCGTAAAAGATTAAAATATAAGGAAGACCTAAAGCTTTCACAATAATAATTAACTTGTTCTGAAGCTATTGTCCTTGTGGCATTTTTGTAATCAACTATTCTAAATGAGAACTAAGCCACAATTTAACTAAAAAATTGATTTTATTAACGTTTCGACTTCTAAACCGGATGTCGTTGTCAAAATACAAAATATTATTAAATTAAACAAAAATGTTGTTGCTTAGTAAAAAATTGTTTTTAATAATTTATTTAATCTGACTAATTTTTGTATTTTGACAATGACATCCGATTTGGACGTCTAAACGTTAATAAAATATTTTTTTTAGTTAAATTGCGGCTTATTTTGCATTTAGAATAGTTGGTTATAATAATTCTCTTACGTATAAAAATTTAAATTAAAAAATTATAAAATTTAAATTTTTTTATTAATTTGCATGTCTCAATTTTTTTTTATTTATTTGAGGGGTATAGAATCAATACTCGCTTTCTCCAAAATTTTCGTGTGTCACAAATCGCTAAAAACTTAAAAAAACAAACGATTACAGTTATCACACTGATTAAGGTTTCATATTATAGAATTTAACAATAGAAATTGATATTCCATAATGAGTGACATCCAAATTTCGTAAATAATTAAATAGTTGGCATTTTTGTTTGGAGAAAGCAATTTTTTGTAATGAATGTAATAAATGTAAATGTAATAAATTTTATTACAGCTAATTTACAATCTACTCAGTAAGAGTATTTAGTAAATACGATGAGTGATATGTGGCTTGTAGTGGGTACCGTCCATTAACGGTTCTCCAAGTCTTCACCTAATCCCCAAGATCTTCAGGCCAGGTTCTGTTTAGACGTCTAGTAGGTAGTGGTGGTTGGTAAAATTCTCTTATAAATTGGTAATCATTTGTGAAATATCTTTCTTTGGCTCTGTTTGCCTGAAGGTCAATGATTGCTCTTATAAATGGAATACCAAGGTCGTTGTTTATTTTATAGTTGGAAACGTATTATAGAACATTGAATCAACCTCAGAGTTCAATTCCGTAAGACCAGATAGGTTTGAGGATGATTTTGTAAACAGTGCCGGATTAACCATTAGGCGGACTAGGCGGCCGCCTAGGGCCCGGGCACTTTATGGGGCCCGCATCACACACAAATGCATTAATTAATATTGAATTATTTAAGCAGTAATTAAAAAAAATAAAATTTTAAAAAATCAAATGGGGCTAACTGAGACAAAAAAAAAGAGAATGGTTAATTTATGATTTCCAATCAAACTCAGTTTTTTGCTTTGTCTCTGTCAAATATCAGGAAAATACAACCGACTTCAAGACAGATTAGGCAGTTATCTTCAAAGGCATTTTTATATTCCATGTTCTAATCATTCCCTCAATTTGGTAATCAATTTTGCAAGCAAATTTTGCTTAGAAGCTGGTAATTATTTTGTTATGGTACGTTTTTTTCAATTTCTACCCACCGATGGGCCTTATAGTCCATTCACTCACGGTAAAATATTGCAAAACCTCCGGATTTTAAAGAACCTTTGGATTTGAAACAAGAGCTTGGATTGACATGAAATTTGGTATAAGCATAGCTAACATGTCAAAGAAAAAAGTGATATTGTGCCAATATGTGTTTTTGCTCTACGGTTGAGTCCACCCCTTCTCGGAAGTGGATAAACTGACTAATTCTAAGCAACTCTTGTTAAATAGAGTTTTTTCATCAAGTTAATACATTTCGAATTATTTGCAAGTCAATATCTTCATTTTTCAATAAAAAATAACACGTTTTTAGACGGTTTTTCGCAAATAACTCAAAAAGTAAGTATTTTATCGAAAACATATTCTTAGTAAAATTATAGCTTATAAAACATTGAAAAAAAATGGTGTATGTGTGCAGTCTGTAGACCCAGTAGAAGCAAAGTTATAGCTAATGAAAAGTAGGTTCTTATTCGTCAAATTCCAAATTGAATATTTCAACGTGAAATAATCAAAAAATGAAGCACTTTTCATGGAAAACTCATCATAACTTGTTTAAATGTTTAAAAAAGCATTATTCTTGTTTTTTTTTTAAATTGCTAACATAAAAAGTAAGCAAGATACGCTCAGAATAAAGTTGATCCCATATTTTGGGGAAAAAAAACTGGTGAAAATAACCCCCTAATTAGCATCCCAAATGAAATTAATCCTTACCGCTTCACAAGCCACTGTACATACGTATTGTTTATAATCTCTATGAGTTTTATCGGTATAAAGTGCTTATTTATAAAAGGGCTGTGGTAGAAAGGGCTTGACAAGTCACTAATCACGAGTGTATGCATTTTTTTTATTTGGCTTAATGCCTCGACAACTAATGGCCATTGACATGGTACAGTAGATTTTTACAATCAGGTACCTATTGTAATGGGTAGTGTGTGTGTTGAGTAAATGTCTTGTTACTTAGCAAAGTCGTCATTGTTTTTGAAAAGAGACGCTAATTGTATCCGAACGTCTGCGTTCCCTCCGGTGAGTACCGATCCCACAAGGATAGAAATTATTTTCATTTATTAATTTTTAATTTATGAATTTAATTCATAATTTTCATTTAATAAATGAAAAATTCTCTACCCAGGATATGCAAATTTTGAACAGTCATGTCTTAACAAATTTTTATCTTCCAAAAAAGAAAAAATCTGAAATACATATTCAGAAAAGCAAAACCGACATTTTTTTTACTCTTAAAGATTTTTGGTACAACTAATAATTTTTGAAAAAAATACATTTTTTTTCAAAATTTCAAAAAATTTGTTTTATTTTAAATCCCAATGTTTTGAAATATAAGCACTTTGAACCAGTGAAACTTACAGATCATATAAATAATATACTTTATAAGATTTTTCAAGATTTTCATAAATTTTCAAGATTTTTTTGCCAAAAAAAGGAATCAACATTATTTTAAGCTTTACTTAAAACTTGTTTTGAACTTGTTTAAAAAAAAAATAAAACTCTTTTAACACTTTAAAAAAGTTGTGATGATTTTTCACCGAAAAGTGATTCATTTTCTTTGTTCTTCTTTTATCCCATTTCTATCCAACTTTGGACATACGCCCTCTCCAAATCTTTCCATATCTGTCTGACCTTGGCTGCGCTTTTCCAGTTAGTTCCTGCAGCTTTTACAATATCGTCCTTCCATCGCATCTGAGGTCTTCCTCTTCCTCTTCTTCCTGTCCACGGTCTCCAGTTTTGTATTTCAACATTCCATCTTTTATCTTGCTGTGTCGCATTGTGGCCCGCAAATCTCCATTTTAGCCCTGTTATATGTTCAGTTACATTTTTTACTTTTGTTTTCTCTCTTATCCATTTGTTTGATTTTCTGTCTTGTAGTTTTATTCCCAACATGGATCTTTTGCTTATTTCCGTTGAAATATTTGATTTGGAATTTGTCGAATAAGAATTTACTTTTCATTAGCTCCAGTTCTGCTTATACTGGGTCTATTATAATATTATACTTAGGTATATTATACTTCATACATACACCATTTTTTAAAATTTTGTATACACTATACTTTTTCTAAGAATATTTTTTCGATAAGATACTTAATTTTGGAGTTATTTGCGAAAAACCGTCTAAAAACGTGTTTTTTTTTTTGTTGAAAAATGAACATATTCACTCGCAAATAACTCAAAAAGTATTGATTTAATGCAGTGGTCGGCAAACTTATTAGCCAAAGAGCCAAATATGAACATTATAACAATTTAAGAAAAATTCATCGTCAGATGAAAAATTCAAAATCATCGTAGAAACTTCTATTTTCTTTTGTAGGGTTTCTATTTCCTGCAAGATTGTATTTTTTACAAAATTTTTGGCGCAAAACTTAATTTTTTTGAAATTTTTATATGTAGAACTGAAAAGGGAAAGAAGACAAACGCAAGCTTTTTCAGCTGATCGTAAGAATCAGGAATACTATTTCAAAAGTGGAAAATGATCATGTCTTCCATTTCTAAGATCACATTTTTTTCTTCTCTAATATTTCCAACTCAACACAAATATGTTCGAATTAGAGCGCCATGCTTCCTTGTTTTTTTAAATCCAGCAATTCTATTTCAAAGCTACCAATGTCAATTTCATTGACATTGGTAGCGTAGCATCAGGAGGATTTTAGCAAAATAAGATGTAATTGTTTTCCTACTAAGTTTTCTTTAAATGAAAATATTATTGCGCTTTCCGTGGATACTTGTGCTAGAGTCGCACCTAAGGAGCCAAAGAGCCACATGCGGCTCCGGAGCCGCACTTTGCCGACCACTGATTTAGTGAAAAAACTCGATTGAACAAAAGTTACTTATAATTAATCAGTTTATCCATTTCCGCACTTATTTTGAATGTATGTTTTTCCACCCCCAAAGAGGTGGCACTCATACCCAGTGCAAAATCACATATCGACACAATATACCTTTTTTTCTTTGGCATATTAGCTATGGACTATTAATGAGAAGTTGTGAAATGTAAAAAAAAATGATCTTTTTTACATTGTCGTAATTTATTTTTGGAGTAACTACTTCCCAAAACAACATAAATGTCTGTAAATTTGTTTTAAGTAAATGGTCGCTATAAAGGGGCCTACTTCTTATGGCCGCCTAGGGCCCCATGATGCCTTAAACCGTCACTGTTTGTAAATCAGTATTTTATTCTCGAGTGAAAGTTTCGACTTATTTTCAAGTAGCCAGTACATTTGCCTTAATTTCATGTTTAGTTGTGTCCATTTGGCTTTGATATGGGTTTTCCCATATTAAAATTAAAATTTGTTTGCACTCAAATTTCGCAGCAATTTAAATAAACCAATAATAAATAAAGTACCTACATAATCATGCTGTTTTTCGTCATGATAAGAGGCTCGTATATTCATAATACGAGAATAACAATAGCGTAACAGTAAATGTTTGACACTCAAATATTGTAAACGGCAATATATTTGATATGTCCAGGATTAGGAAACAAAAGGCAATATCAACACAGTAACATATATTTCACATTATTGCAGCCCACTTGTTTAAATTGTAACATTACAAATGGCCTAGTTAATCCAAGGCACTCACTATCGATATTAATATTAAATGCGGATGAAGTGTAAATGATGCATCTACTGAATTCGCTGATTTAGGACCATTTCGCATTGAAGTTATGGTCTGCAATTAACGCGTTGTCTGATGTGATAGTGCACTAATTACAAATTCAATACATTTGGTTTAACGTTTGAAGATGAAATATCCGATTGGGATTTCCTGCAAGTAAAAAGCCTGGAATTGAGTTCTCAGACTAAGCGAATTTTAATATAGACCAATTAGACGTTAGCTTTTCTTACACTTTCCAACTTAATAATATATTTGAGTCTTTTGACATAAAACAGTTAGTTAATGAATGAACCAACTCGTGTGACTGACAGAACATCTACTTTAATTGATTTAATATGTTCAAGTTTTGATAGTGTTTTTGATGTGGAGAACTTAGATATCAATATCTCCGACCACTTTCTCACATGCTGTAAAATTAAGTTTGATAAGCCTCCGCCAAATAATGTTTCATTTACATACAGAGCATTAAGTCGCATTAATTTAGAAGAGTTTCAACGGGATCTTGAGTGTGCATCCTTGTACAACCTATATTTAATTAATGATATTGATGAAAAAGTGACATTTCTTACAAATGCATTACTCGGTATTTTTGATAAGCATGCCCCCTTAAGAACTTGTACAAATAAGCAAAAACCATATTGCCCCTGGATTACAGACAATATACGACGTATGCAAAAAATGCGAAACCAAGCTCTAAATAGATATCGTCGTAGTAGGAATCCGGAACACTGGAATTACTACAAACAGATTAGGAACTTAACTACTTCTACTATTAGACGTGAAAAAAAGATTTATTTAAACAATAAACTTCAAAACTGCAACGTAAAAGAAAAGTTGAATGAGCTTAGGAAGATTAATGTACTTAACAGAAAACAAAATCATATTCCAGATAATCTTAAAGACGTTAATAACATTTATCAACATTTTACAGCGGCTGGGAGGTGCCGAGTTTGGAAAATTGTGTAAACAATTTCTTTTGAACAAATTTAAATTTGTTCAAACAATTTTTTCACTTCGTACAAATTTTTTTAGATTCTTTGGGTACAGTATTAATAAATAAGTACAACTTCCTTTTTAGTTATATTTCTGAAATATTAGTTTTACATGTTTTTTTTCTCATTTAGTACAAAAAACGAAGAAGAAGTAAAGAAAGAAAGATAATAGAATGAAAGGTAATAGGAGGTACTATATGATGATTTAATTATAAGAATTGTATTAGGATAGGTATGTCTTTATAAGAAAAGATAAAATTGTATTAAGATCTTGAAAAATGAAAATGCAGACAACGTATATCTACATATATAAATTATAATTTGTATTGACAGGTAAGCGCGCGAACAATTTCGCTGTGAGCCGATCTTGCGCCTCAGAGCGTGCTATTAAAATATCGATATCTTAACCGAAAAAAACCTACGAACACTTTCCTAATCTTAAAATGTTTCTTTTGTTCTAATCTAAAATCTAATTGTTGTGTACCTAATAATAATACCAAATACCTCAAAACAATTATTCTTGAAATTCCACACCATTTAAATAAGACAATCGCGTTTTAAAGTCACCACCCTGACAGAATGTTTTTAGTTGCATCACAAATTATCCCCTAATTGCGTACGAGAGAAAAGCTGTTAAGGAAAATGGACACGTGTAAGCAAAAGTGGAGAGGCTTAATCAAAGCTTCATGAACCATTGAAAATAATGAGCGCCATTTTGTCCGAAACGGGTGTCGTCTAAAAGTCTATTAGGATGAATTTGCCGAGAGATAGTTCACCCAAAAATTAATTTGGGGATTCTCTTTTTGTACAGGGACAGTTTCAGTAATGAATTACGAAAATTCGTTAAATATTTTTGGCTAAAACGTTAAATTTGTCAATTTTAACTTTTATTTATTAGCATTAAGTATGAAAAAACGCAGAGAAAACGGGCCACCCACAAAATGGATCACTTTTGATGTCTCGAATTTGCTAATTCTGTTGTCCGATTTAAGATTTTTTTTAATATGTATAGCCGTATTCTTTGACAATGTCGCTGTAATAATATTGTTGCTAAACAGGTGAATTGTCATTGTATACCGGGTGTACCAATCAAACTGTGTTTTTTTCTCGAAGTTCACCACACCATGTGGAATATTCTAGCACTTATAAAATACTGAATTTAAAACCCAACTAAAACCTCAGGTTTTCTTAACATTCTGTTTTTTGATTAATTCGTTTATGTTGGATAATAAAAATGTTAGCTACTTTAACAACTAGCCAAGGTTCTTCATCAATACAGGGTGTTTCTAAATAAGTGCGACAAACTTTATGGAGTAATTCGGCATGAAAAAATAATAACCGTTTACTTTATAAACATATGTCCGCAAATGCTTCGTTTCCGAGATACGGGATGTTGAAGTTTTTCTTACAAACTGATGATTTATTTATTGCTCTAAAACCGGTTGAGATATGCAAATGAAACTTGGTAGGTTTTAAGAAGTAGTTTTTACGCATTTTTTGACATACAATTAAGAATTTTATATTCACCATTGGCGTGCATACGGGTCATATTACCCGTATAAGTCGAGTTTTCTTAAAAACTGTTTTCTTCGGAACTTTTAGTCTGATTTCTATCTTAGCTGCTACATAATTGTGATCTGAATTTATTGATATTAGTTCCCGGGTATGCTTTGGCACTTCCATTGTGACATTTTCCATAGCAATCTATTTTTTCACGGAATCACTTTTTTATGGAATGTACCTTGTGTTTCCTGTTACTTCCTGTTAGTTCCTGCAGCTTTTACAATATCGTCCTTAAGAACCGTCCAGGAACTACCGTTCAGGAACTAACTGGAAAAACGCACACAAAGACAGACGGAAATGGAAAGATTTGTGGAAGACCTATGTCCAAAGTTGGATAGAAATGGGCTAAAAGAAAGAAGAAGACCTTGTGTTTATAATCACGATATGCGCTAGCCTGACAAAAATCAAGAATTTTGTTATTTGCGCCCATATTTTCGCGTTTAACTAATATTTGGATCTTTGTCTTTGTAGTATATTTTCCAACCCTCCAAAGAGGGCTGAGCATACTGAAAGCTTGTTGAGCTTTTTGTATCCTCCTACGAATATCGTTTTGTGTAGGTACCTCCGCTTTCTGTTATGACACTTCCCAGATACGTAAAATTGTCCTCATTTTAAATCTACATGTTAATAGTAAATAGTAAATAGTTAAAAATGTTATTCTTTCTTGCATTTATTCTCATGGATTTGGTTTTATTAATATTGATTTTTAAACCTATTGTATTACTTACCGATTATTATTAAATTATTAGTAGTAGTACTAGTAGTAGTAGTAGTACTTAAAGTATTGATTATTATTAAATCACCCCCTAATTAGGGGGTGATTTCCGCGATTTTTTTTAGCAAAAAATAAAAAAGACCAGCAGTATTTTGAGCGTAACTCATTTACTTTTAATGTTAGAAGTTTTTTTAAAAAACAAAAATTAATGTTTTTTTTACACTTCAAAAAAGTTATAATGAATTTTCCTCGAAAAGAGCTCCGTTTTTGGGTTGTTTCAAATTGAAATATTCGATTTGAAATTTGACGAAGAAGAACCTACTTTCATTAGCTACAACTCTGCTTTTACTCTGCTTTTACTGGGTCTACAGACCTCTTGCATACACCATTTATTTCAGTTTTTTATAAGCTATATTTTTGCTAAGAATATTTTTTTCGCTAAAATACTTACTTCTTAAGTTATCTGCGAAAAACCGTCCAAAAACATGTTTTATTTATTAAAAATGAACATATTCACTAGCAAATAACTCAAAAGTATTAACTTGGTGAAAAACTCTATAGAACAAAAGTTACTTAGAATTAGTTATTTCTCGGCAGATAGCCGAGAAAATATTTTTCACCCAGTATTTTCCAATTTTTGTAAAATGAAGGGGATGTAAATTATAAGCTATTTCTTATATGTATAATAATAGACAATTTCAACTACCTAATTTTCATCCTTCCTTTATTTTCCCTGATCGGGCTATTTACCACCTTTAAAAACCTGTATAGCATTTCTACGTGAAATCGATGATTTTTTTCCAGATTGGCTGAGGTATGTGACTGTAATGTATACGAGGCCATGAGAGTCAGAGGGGTCTAGGACGTTTCATCGCCGCCGTTTCGATGCCGCCAGTTCGATGCCGATGCCGGCCGATTCATCGCCAGTCAATTATTAACCCTTAAACGCCCAAGGGTGGGTAAAAAATGTCCACCTAATGCGTATTCCTTTGTAACATATTTATTACGTGTTTAAATTTTAAAAAAAAATTATTTATTGTTAAAAAGACAGCCCGTTATCGAATGTTAATTTGGTTCTACCAATATTTTTGAAAATAAAAGCAGCATCTTGAGTTAAATATGGGTGGACATAAAAAGTACACCCTTGGCAAAACTTGTTACTAAAGGTTTCTATATAATTTCTCGTTGGTAGGAAGATAATCCATGTAATTATCAATGTATAATTACATAATCTACATAATTATCCGCCAATGAGGAGGCTGAAAGATAATATGGAGAAAATCGACAAATCTGAATTACATACTGGCTTTTACTGTTATGTTAATTTTGATGTACATTGTAAATTTGTTGTAAGGTTTGTAAATTATTTATATAATATTTTAGAAGATGCTGTGTTTATTAAGCATAATCCTTAAGTTTAATCCATTTTCAACCACTCTCAATAAATATATTAGATGTTTTCGAGGTGGACATTTTTTACCCACCCTTGGGCGTACATGGAACCTAAAAAAGGTTGGGCATTTAAGGGTTAATCGCTATCTGATATATTTCCGAATTTTCGACAGTTACAATTATTATTTATTTTTAGTATTAATTAGGAATTCTAGGAAATGCGAGATATGACGGCGATGAAATGGACTGGCGATGAACCGGCGGCATCGAAACGGCGGCGATGAAACGTCCCATTCCGAGTCAGAGTGGCCTAACTGATTTAAACATTACAATAATGATTCTTGGTCAACATAAAACTACTAAAACAATCGGACAATCCGATGATCTTATTTGATTATGTAAAGTAATGTTAAAATCAATAAGGTCACTCCGGCTCCCATGGCCTCAACCAAAATAAAAAAAATGTGACTGTACTTTGTACGCACGTAAGAAGTTATACTTCTATTATATAATTTCAACGAAATAAATATACTAAACAGTTTATTTGTATTTTATTTAAATGTAATATAACTTCAAAAAACAAATTGTCTATAAAGAAAAATAACGAAAAAGGTACACATTTAATAATCATTAAATATTTAATTTTTAATATGTCTAGATAGTTCAAAGCATTATAAATATGTACAGGGTGTTTCATTCGGAAAGTAACATAAGTTAACTGTAGACAGAGGACACTTAGGCGAATTAATAACCAAGATACTGGGTGTCTTATCTATTTTGCCATTTTCTTATTTGGTTCATAACTTCTTAACCACACTGTATATTCATTTTATATTTGGCACCCAAATATTCTTTAAAGTGTACAATAATATTTACAATTGTAAAAAATCCAACATTAAATTTTGTTTAAAATGGATTTTGCATTTGAAAAGTGGATGAAAAACTAAATTTAGTGGTATACTTTGAATTTTTGGCAAAATTATTTTTTGGGTAAAATTTTGAATT
This sequence comes from Diabrotica virgifera virgifera, assembly GCF_917563875.1. Classification (NCBI taxonomy): domain Eukaryota; kingdom Metazoa; phylum Arthropoda; class Insecta; order Coleoptera; family Chrysomelidae; genus Diabrotica; species Diabrotica virgifera. The sequence continues at coordinate 210,203,007 of NC_065450.1, forward strand.
TGAATTCTGAAATTATGTGAATCGCGAGGGTTCTAGGTAGAAAAAAATTGAAATACAACTTACAACTTGTTAACCACACTATATATTATTATTAAACGCTTTTATTTAGTTCAATAGTGTGCGTCAAATTTTTAGACGTTAATTTGGCTGCCTTTTCTTCAATGCAAATGAATGAAAATTTGCAGATATATGCATTGGCGGGAACAATACACGAATAGTCAATAAAATAATTTTTTCATGTTTATTAATTGTTTAAATAAAAAAAAACTATTTTAATGGAAAACGCTTAAATTCTCTTGTTTTTTACAATGTAAAAACTTGAAACTTTTACGGATTGTATAGCTAATGATATGAACAATACATAATTTCACTTTTTACGTTAATTGTTTACGTTATGCTTCATTAATAAACAATAAAGTTTCAAATATTTTGCCGTTTCCGACTACTTTTCATGTTAGTACATCATATGTTTTATACATATTTTAATAAACATGACGATATATTTTAATGTTTGAAAAATGTAAGACTAAAAAGTAAAAAATAAAAAAATATGAAAAAAATATTTGTAAGAAACGCTTTACTTTAGTTACGAGTGATTAAAATTAAACATATTATAAAAAAATCAACTGAAAATTAAAAAATAAAAAAATTGAAAAAATCTAACACATTCGTTAAAGAAAAGCGTGTGGCGAAAACCGTTTATTCGATGAACACGCGCCACGCTTTTCTTTGACGGATATGTTGGATTTTTTCAATTTTTTTTATTTTTTACTTTTTAGTTGATTTTTTTTATAATATTTTAAATTTCAGTCACTCGTAACTAAATAAAAGCGTTTCTTAAAATTTTTTTTTTCATATTTTTTTATTTTATATTTACCACGCGAATATTTTCTAATGTGTCCAATCAATTAAATTATATAAAAATCAATAATATATAATAAAGGGGACCTAAATCAAAATGACGGAGTCGTGGCTTACATAAATTGCAAATATTCTTTCAAATATGATATCGTAAAACTAGGACCAACAAACATTTTAAAAATAAAATTAATTATTGATAATAGCAATACAATTATGTTTCTTGCTTTTTATAGATCACCTTCTAAAGAAAATTATAATCCGAGTATTTCTCAATTTATTAATAATTTACAACATTTCTTACACAATAACACTATTAACTCTGAAAGTTACTGCCATTTTGTTGGAGATATCAATATTGATCTATTAGATTTAAATAATGATACCATAGAATATATAAGTAACCTAAACGAGTACGGATTTATATCCACCATAAATAACCCAACTCGAATAAAAGCTTGCTTAGATCATATATTTATAAAAACAAAAATTAATAGTTTAGATAATATTATTCCTCTAGTAATAGAAACTGATATAACAGATCACTTTGTAATAGCGTTACAAATAGTCTTCAGTAAAAAAATTAATAAAAAGAAAAACCAATATTATACTAAAGGCATTAACTACAAGAAACTTGTGGATGATATATCTAAACAAACATGGGACTGTATTCTGAAATACAACAATACAGATTTAGCAACAGATCAATTAATAACAATTATACAACAAAATATTGCCAAATGTACTTATTATAAAACAAGAAATAGAAAAAACACAAAAATTACACCATGGATTACAAAAGCTCTAGTAAAATCCACTAGTGAAAAAGACAGACTATATCGACTTACAAGGCTTCATCCAAATGATCACGATTTATTACAAAAATATAAAACATATAGAAATAAACTGCATTCACTTATCGACAAAACAAAACGGAATTTTTATAAAAATAAGATCCTAGAAAGTTCAAATAACAATAAAGAATTATGGAGTGTAGTACAAGATTTAAGTGGACCAAAAAAAGGAAAAGTACCTATTGAGAGTCTTAAAAACCAAATGGGAGATATGTTAACTGAGCCCTCTGATATTGCAAATGAATTTAATACGACATTTTCAGAGATGGGCAAAAGTTTGGCTGAAAAAATTAGTACTAATCCCCGCCAAGTATATGAAAATACTGTCTTAACAAACTCAATGATTTTATTACCTACAAATACATTTGAAATAGAAACAATAATAAATGAACTAAAGTGTAAAAAGGCAACTGGTATTGACGACATTAATGCAGAATGTTTGAAAACAATTTCACCATACATACTCGAGCCATTGGTTCACATTATCAATATATGTATAGAAAAAGGAATATGGCCTAAAGCCTTCAAAACAACAGTAGTCATACCAATATACAAAAATGAAGACAAAACTCTTGCTGCAAACTATCGACCTATATCTCTTATTCCGCATATTTCTAAAATATTTGAATTACCTATTATTGAAAATAGGCTTACAGCATATATCAAAAAATATAATTTAATTTCCCTTCACCAATTTGGTTTTAAGCAAAATACTTCCACCCAAGATGCCATTTTGAATTTAACATCTAAAGCATATGAAGCACTTAATAAAAATAAAGTTTGCTTATGCGTATTTCTTGATTTGGCCAAAGCCTTTGACACTGTTAGTCACAATAACCTCTTACAAACCTTAGAGAAAATTGGTATAAGAGACAACTGTTTACAATTATTTAGAAGTTACCTCTCTGAGAGACAACAGGTAGTAAGGGTCTCCGAAGTAATAAGCGGACAAAGAAATATAACATATGGAGTGCCACAGGGAACAGTATTAGGTCCTGCCCTGTTTAATCTGTATATAAATGGATTATTTTCATTACTGAGTACAGGGCACATAATTGGGTTTGCTGATGATACAGCTATTATTTATGATGCTGAGAATTGGTATGAATTAAAAACAAAAGCAGAATGTGATCTACAACTAATAAAAGAATGGTTTAACTACAAAATACTAACAATCAATTTTAAGAAAACTGTTTATCTACCAATATTTAACCCTAACTTGACCACTGATCTTTTCAAACCCCTTCAAATATCACATAATAAACAAAATTTTTATATTAAACCCGTAACAAATGTTAAATATCTAGGAGTTTTTTTAGATACACATCTAAAATGGGACTTTCACATTAAATATATCATTAAAAAGCTACAGTTTATCCTGTATAAGTTTAAACATCTTAAAAAACACATACCTAATATATACCTTCGCACACTATATTACGGACTAGTAGAAAGTCATCTCCGTTATGGTATACTGACTTGGGGAAGCACCCTAAAAACACACATTCTCCCACTGGAAATCATACAAAGAAGATTTCTGAAAATTATTATGTCTAAACCATACACCTACTCTACAGATAGATTATAAAAGGATAGTAATATATTTGACTTGAAACAGTTATACTTTCTTTGTGTGATTTTAAAATATCACACCATGAAAACAGACAACAATTTACCATCACATGAGCATGATACAAGAGGCAAACACCTTTATATGATTCCGAAAATGACAAAGTCCTTCTGTCAAAGAAGTTTTCTATTTCTAGCCCCAAAAATATATAATCATATCCCCAATGATATCAAAAATACTAAGAATGTTCTTCTATTTAAAAAGAAATTAAAATAATTTCTGATGGAACAAACAAGAAATTTTTGTGACATCATTATAGTAGTATAATTTACATACATTAAAAAACAAAAAAAATATAAATGAAACTCTAGAGTCACTACCAATTTTTATACCTATATTTCAAATTTTATATTGTTTTAAACTGATTTATTTTGCTTATTATTTTTATCATATTTAATAAAACATGCGTATATACACCATTCTTCAAAAATATTACTAACTAATTGAGACATACATAATTGTTTAAAAAAAATTAATTATTCGTGCTTTATTGTTAAACTAAGTATTTATTATATTGTTTTCATTATATTATTTATTCTACGTATCATATTTACTAAAACATAACTGTGTATTTACAATTAAAAAAAACGTACCTATCTATTTATTGTATTATATTATATTGTATTATGTTGCTATTTATGTTATTTATGTTATTTACGTTAATATGTTTTTATTTATTATTTTATATCATATTTACCGAAACAGGTGTATCCACACCTCTCGGAGACCTTCGGGATAATTTATTCACTTTAGCTGTAAATATCTAAAAATATTGTACCTATTATTGTTGAATAAATTATTATTATTATTATTATTTACAAGTATAAAAAATCCAGGTCCGGATTAGAAAATATTGGAAAAATGTTGCTACCCAAAAAACACCATGTACATTAAATTAAAAAAAATATATATTTTGCATTTGAAAAGAGGATGAAAAACTGAATTGGTATACTTTGAATTTTCGGCAAAATGATTTTTCTGGTAAAATTTTAAATTTGAATTCTGAAATTATGTGAATTGCGAGATCTCTAAGTAAAAAAAAATAAAATGCGCCTTAATTTTAATTAACATTATTATTTAATCTAAATTGGTAAAGTGTTAACATTTCATATTGTTTTTTATTATGTCTGGCAAACAGTAGTTTATAGCGAATATTTATGTTTAAATAATGAATAAATAATAAAGTCAATAAAAAATACATCACTTTAATCAACAAAGTATGTAAAGATTAAAACAAAACAGCAAAAATGTGCAGGGTAATATCTAGGCAAAACTAAAGTACCTACTTATTCAAAATTACCACCATTAAAAATTATTGTTATGTGTCAAAATGTTAATATTTTACTAATTTAGATTAAATAATGGTATTAATTATAATTAAGTCATATTTTATTTTTTTTACTTCATGCTTCGCAATTTACATAATTTCATAATTCAAGTTCAAAATTTTACCATAAAAATTATTTTTCCGAAAATTCAAAGTATACCACTAAATTTAGTTTTTCATCTCCTTTTCAAATGCAAAATCCATTTTATAAAAATTTAATATACAGGGCGTTTTTGGGTCGGAATATTTTTCCAATATTTTTTAATCCGGCACTGGACTTTTTATAATTGTAAATAAATTAATTGATTGGATACCTTAAAGAATATTCGTGTGTTAAATATAAATAAATATACAGTGTAGTTAACAAGTTGTAAGTCGTATTTAAATTTTTTTTCTACTTCAAGCTCTCGCAATTCTCATAATTTCAGAATTCAAATTCAAAATTTTACCAGAAAAATCATTTTGCCGAAAATTCAAAGTGTACCATTAAATTTAGTTTTTCATCTTCTTTTCAAATGCAAAATCCATTTAAAAAAAATTTAATGTAAAGGTGATGTTTTTGGGTCGGAATATTTTTTCAATATTTTTTAATCCGAACCTGGATCTTTTACAATTGCAAATAAATTAATTTAGTGCACACTTTAAAGAATATTTGCGTGCCAAATATAAAATGAATATACATGTTGTTAATATACGTGTTGTTAAAAAGTTATGAACCAAATAAAAAAATGGCAAAATAGATAAAACACCCAGTATCTTTGTTATTAATGAAGTAAGACCCAATAAGTATGGTATTTTTGAGATCGCCAAGTGTCCTCTTTCTACAGTTAATGTATGTTACTTTCCCAATGAAACACCCTGTATAATGCTGCATATAATTATCTGCATAGTGATCGTATACAAAAAAGATTTATAAATATGAAAAATATAAAAAAAATCAACTTTTCGTACGAAGATAACCCCTTTTATCACAGGACTACATTCCACGTACCATTTGCGTTGCACACTTTCCGAATAAATCATCATTTCCATATATGCATCCAAATGCTCGCAAAAATGTTTTAATTCCCAGCTAAGGAATAAAGAGTAGAAAGGTAACATGATTTATAAGCGAATATATTCACAGAGGAGAATGCCGCTCTGCATACTTCATGCTAAAATTGTTTCCCCGGAAAAAATATTCTTCAGCTGTTTCAAACAGCAAGTAAATTTGCCGGAAATTGGTACATGCAAAATTCATTCTTATTTTCTGGCAGACTCGTGCTCTCAGCAAAGGAGAAAAATTATATCGGAAATTGAGTTGTTTAGAAACCAGCTGCGAGGTTTACTTCGCTTACGTACACGCAAGCTCTTATTGTTTGTTTATTTCGTTTATTTTCTTTGCGAAACATATTTCAAAATGACTTTTAGCAACGAATTATGAGGGAAAATAAATTGGTTTAAAATTTGAAGCCATGATTTCAATCAGTAGAAGATTATGTGTGTGTGAGAAGATGGCTTGGAAGCAGGCCTGTTAGTAGGCTATTGATTATGTTCAAAATAAGAGAGCTAAAAGGAACTACAACGTTAATGATATGGTCAATGGACCTCTAAATTTGAAAAACCCGAAAAACCCGCGGAGTGCTACCTTTTAAATGGGTGCGTTTTTGAGAAAAGGGTGAATTAGGGTGAGTTCTATGAACTGTTAGTACAAACATGTCTACAGGAAAATTGTTCCAGGTTAAATTTATTATCGAAATATCACATTTTAAAGTCGAAAATATTTTTTTTTACAAAAATATACTCAAAAGAATAACAAGAAAAAAACACGAAAGAAAGCAATTTTGTTTTTTGTCCTATAACTTTTTTCCACAGGGATATAGGTAATAGGCATTGCTTCAGCGAAACATAACTACTATCCTTCTTCGTTAAAATGACGTTTGGTATAGGTCTTTAGGATTTATAGTTTCCGAAATAGGATTTTTCAAAGTTCGCGGCTTACAGCATTTTTGGGCCATTTTTCCCATTATTTCGTAAACATTGTTCTGTAACTTTTTTGTACGCATTTCTAGCTATATGCAATGGTAAAGTTAGTAGAAGGGGAAGTCAATTACCTTTAAAATGGTCTATTGTATAAGGTACTACGACTATTTTTAAGCAAGTTATGCTTTTTCAAGATTTTATATATTTATGATTTTTGATATTTTTTATGATTATTTTTAGAATTTTTCATTATGACTTTTTTCTTGTACATTCAGGTATATAAATTGTAAAATAAAAAAAGCATATTTTCTCTACTTTTAAAATGGTGTATTGCAAAAAATTCTAGGATTATTTTTAATTAAGATATCTGTAGGATATCCAAGGGTATCCGTAATTTGAGAAAAGTTTTAAAATTTTCATTTTTTTCAATTAGAAGAATATAATGGCATATTATAACATAACTTTTAGTTCCAAATAACTTTTCTTAAAAACACTTTTCGATATTTTGAAAAATAAAGCTACTTTACTCTTGAGCGAAATTCATATTTTTTAACATACCTCGTACACTATTGAAAAAATTCTATATCTGATGATTGCATCTTACGTATTAGACTATACAGAACATTTTATAAAGACTAACTTTTTTTCATAAAGTTAATAATAAAAAAGTTTTCCATATGGTTCCAGCTTAGTGGGACCTATTGCATGTGTATGTGACATTTTGAAAAAGCATAACTTGCTTAAAAGTAGTCCTAGAGTTTTTTACAATACACAGTTTTAACGTCAATAAAATAAGTTTTTTTTATTGCACAATGTATATACCTAAACATACAATAAAAAAAGTTATAATGAGAAATTTAAAAATAATCGTAAAATATATCAAAAATCATTAAAATATTCAACTTTGAAAAACCATATCTTGCTTAAAAATAGTCACACAACCTTTTACTATAGACCATTTTAAAGATAATTGATTTTTCTTCCTACTAAATGCAACATTGCATAATATCTAAAGCTACGTAGAAAAAAGTTACAGAACAATATTTGCGAAGTAACAAGGAAAATGTCCCAAAATCGCTGTGAGTGGCGAAGTTCAAAAAATCATAATTTGGAAACTATAAATTATAGGGACTTATACCAAACGTCACTTTAAAGAAAAAGGATGGAATTTTTTTTTCTGTGAAGCAATGCTTATACCTATATACCCATTGAAAAAAAAGTTTTGGGATAAAAAACAAAATTGCTTTCGTTCGTGTTTTTTCCTTGCTTTTCTTTTGAAAATATTTTTGTATAAAAAAATATTTTTGACTTTAAAAGGTGATATTTCTATAGTAAATTTAACCTGAAACAATTTTCCTGTAGACACGTTTGCAACAAATGTGCATAGAACTCACCCTAATTCGCCCTGTGTCTAGGGACTAATTCACCCTTTTCTCAAAAACACCTTTTAAATGGTAGCACTCCGCGGTTTTTTCATACTGAGAGGTCCATTGACTATATGAAACAATAAAACCCCGTTAACGTTGTATGTAGTTCCTTTCTAAAATACATAATCAATAGCCTATAGCCACATATTTGTATTAGTTTTTTTACAGAGATCTAATTTTTTTATTGTTCGTTTACTTTGTCAAAAGTTCATTTACAAGCAGTCAAAAAGCAACCATAAACACATTTGTTGACTTTACATTATTGGAGCGAACAGAAATATTTTAATAAATATTATTTACTCTACATGAATATTACAATCAGCGATTCTTAACTTGAAGTCTAATGGTATGTCTAATGGAAGGTAGACCTTATTGGTAATTTTTGCTTATGGCGTCTCGTTTGTTGACTCTTATCCAACAAATTTAACGCTAACATATACAGGGTATACCAAAAATGCAGGTCATAAATTAAATCACATATTCTGGGACTAAAAATAGATCGATTGAACCTAGCTTACGTTAGTACAAAAAATGTGCACATAAAAAAAGTTACAGCCCTTTAAAGTGACAAAATAAAAATCGATTTTTATCCATATATTGAAAACTCTAAGAGACTTTATATTGAAAATGGACATGTGGCATTCTTAAGGCAGAAACATCTTAAAAAACACAACAGTGAAATGTGTACACCCCATAAAAATATGGGGTTTTGTTCCCTTAAACCCACCTAGACTTTTGTGTACGTTCCAATTAAATTATTATTGTGGTACCATTAGTTAAACACAATGTTTTCAAAACTTTTTGCCTCTTAGTATTTTTTCGATAAGCCAAGTTTTATCGAGATGTGGCTTCTTTTTTAATATGTTTTCATAAAAATTTTATGGCGGTTATGTTTTTAAACCCCCCGAACGTTTGTGTACGTTCCAATTAAACTATTATTGCGGTACCACTGCTTAAACATAGTGCTTTTAAAATTTTTTGCCACTTAGCATTTTTTCTATAATGCACTTTTTATCGAGATGTGGCTTCTTTTGTAATATGGTTCAAAATATACCTAAAAATGTAATTTATAAATAAAGGGCCCAGCCGGGTTAAATGATGAAAAATGCTCCCAATTCGATTCGAATTATGCTTTTTCAGCTTTTTAGGTTTTTATTTTTTATCTCAGCCGCATCGAGAGCTAGCGAAAAACTTTAAATAAAAAAGTTGTAGGTTTCAAAAAGTTCTGTCCGATTTTTTTTTTAATTTTTGGCGTGAAATTTAAATTTTAGAACGACTTTAAAATTTTAAATGAGTAGGTACCAATAAATAAAAAAATATGAAAAAATATTTTTAAGAAATGCTTTTTTTAGTTACGAGTGACTAAAATTAAACATACCTATTATAAAAAAATCAACTAAAAAGCAAAAAATAAAAAAATTGAAAAAATCTAACACATTAGTCACAGAAAAGCTTGGCGCGTCTTCATCTAATAAACGGTTTCCTCACCACGCTTTTATTTAAATAATGTGTTAGATTTTCCAATTTTTTTTTTATTTTTTGCTTTTTAGTTATTTTTTTTATAATATGTTTAATATTAGTCACTCGTAACTAAAGAAAACCGTTTCTTAAAAAAAATTTTTTCATATTTTTTTATTTTTTATTTTTAGTCTTACACTTTTCAAACATTAAAATATATCGTCATGATTATTAAAATATGTATAACATATATGATGTAAAAACATAAAAACTAGTCGGAATCGGCAAAAAATTTTAAACTTTTTTGTTTATTTATGAAGCATAACGTAAGCAATTAACGTAAAAGTGAAATTATGTATAATTCGTATAATTAGCTAGAATCTTAAAAAGTTTCAAGTTTCTTCATTGTAAAAAACAAGAGAATTTAAGTATTTTCCGTTAAAACCGTTTTTTATTTAAACAATTAATAAACAAAAAAAATTTTATTGACTATTCGTGTATTGTTCTCGCGAATGCATACTTCTGTACATTTTTGGTCATTTGCGTTGAAGAAAAGGCAGTCAAATTAACGTCCAAAAATTTGACCCAAACGATTGAACTAAAGAAAAGCGTTTAACTAATTAATACGACAAAACGAATTCTAATGTTAATTGTAGCAAAAAACGTCTCTACCGGTGGTTTTTCTAAGACTACGATAAAAACACGAATTTTTTGAATTCGAGTTTTGGTTGAAGTTTTGTTTCGTATCATATTGAAATTTGACACGAATAAACGCCGATTTATATATAAACAAATCTATGAGCGTTCAAAATTTGAAACTTTATTGTTTATTTATGAAGCATAACGTAAAAAATTAATGTAAAAAGTCAAATTATGTATAGTTCATATCATTAGCTAAAATCCGCAAAAGTTTCAAGTTTCTACATTGTAAAAAACAAGAGAATTTAAGCATTTTCCATTAAAATAGTTTTTTCTTATTTAACCAATTAATAAACATAAATTTTTTTTATTGACTACTCGTGTATTGTTCCCGCGAATGCATATGTCTGTAAATTTTCATTCATTTGCATTGAAGAAAAGTCAGTCAAAATAACGTCTAAATATTTGATGCAAACTATTGAAGTAAAGAAAAGCGTTTAAAAAATAACTAAGACATTCGTTCTCACGAAAAATATATAACGTGTATTTGTGTATAATATTTCCGAGGGGGCTAAAAATTTCACAAACTGAATTTCTCTACATGTGTAAAAGGGTGACATATATGGAATTCAAATCGAGTTAAGGACAATTTTCATCAGCTAACCCGGCTAGGCCCTTTTCATATTATTACAGGTCTCTATAATCGTACTTAACCATATACAAATATGTGGTGAATTTGAAAAATATTCGAAACATCTCGATGAAAACTACTAACTCCCATTGTCTCATTCCCATTTTCTCCAGGTCTTCTTTGACTTTAAAAACATTGTCTTTAACTAATAGTACCACAATAATAATTTAACTGGAACGTACACAAAAGTTTGGGGGGGGGGGTTAAAAACGAACAAAACCCCCACAACATTTTTATAGGGTGTACACATTTTTATAGGCTGTGTTTTTTTAAGATGTTCTTGCCATAAGAGTGCCACATGTCAATTTGCAGTACACAATTTCTAATAGTTTTTGATATAATGGAAAAAATCGATTTTTATTTTGTAACTTAAAAGGGCTGACAAAGACTCTTGTTGGGACACTAGAATCTAATATATACACTAGATATGATACGTTGTTGTGGGAAACCATATATAGTTTAGTTTTACGATTAGTATATTGTTTTAAGAAGTTGTCAAGTGGGAGAGGTTAGTAAGAGTAGTAAAAGAACTTTTGCGCCGACAACTGGGGAAAGCATCGTTGCATTATGTAGAGCTGTACACAGTGTTATGCGACATAGAGTCGGTGATAAATCAAAGACCACTTACCTATGTTTCTGAAGTCGATGAGTTTGAGGTTTTAACCCCATCAAGTTTTTTAAAGCCATTACAGGGTAATTCCGATGAGGTTGTTGATTTAGACATCGTGGATTCAGAATTTTTTAAAGGTAGGTTTCGTCATATTCAAAATTTAAGGCAAATGTTACGCGACAGATTTAGGAAAGAATACCTTGCGGAACTAGTAAATTATGGTCAAAGAAGAGGAGATTCAGTGAAGGTTGGTGATGTAGTAATGGTTGGTTCCGACAACGTCAAAAGAATAAACTGGCCCATGGGCAAAATCATTGAAGTATATTCTGGGCAAGATGGCATCCAAAGGGTCGCAAAAGTAAAGACAAAAAATGGTGTATTGGTTCGTCCATGTCTACGACTATATAGAGTTGAACTACCTATCAATGATATTCAAGAAAATTTAAGAAAAGACAAAGAAGAATCAACAGAACAAGATAGGTCAGAAAAGGGTAAAAAGTCAAGGTATGGAAGAACATTGAAGACTCCACATAGATTCACTGCCGCCTGATTCCTGGGTCCGGAGAATGTTGGGACACTAGAATCTAATATATACACTAGATATGATACGTTGTTGTGGGAAACCATATATAGTTTAGTTTTACGATTAGTATATTGTTTTAAGAAGTTGTCAAATAAATTAATAAGAAAAGTCACACTTTCACGTTTCTCTCTCGGCATAAAATATAAATAAAACACACAAGAAATTACAACTCTCTTTATGTGCACATTTGTAATAAGGCAAGTTAGGTTCAATCGAACTATTTTTGGTGTATGAATATGTGATTTAAATTATGACCTGTATTTTTGTTACACTCTGTATATTCGGGTGGTTCTCTAATCATTGTAAAAATACTTATCACTCTGTGACACTATCACCTCACTCAGAGTTGGCACTTGTAGGTCTTGTAGTATGTCTTTGTTACTTACATAACCATGGCGCACCCGTTATTGCTCGTAAGACCTTGTTTTGAAATCGGTCCATGATTGCTAGGTTGGATTTTTGAAGCAGTGCCCAACACTAGTATCCCGTACGTCCAAATTGTCTTGATTATGGCATTGTATGCTAATATTTTATTTTGCAATGACAACTGGAACTTTCTTCCGAGTAACCAATAATCTTTGCTATATTTTGTATCAAGACGTTTTCTTTTTTTCAATATATATGAGTTTTCCAGGTCTTTTGTCCAAATGTAAGACTAAATATTTCACAGTATCTACTGTTGGAAGGGGAGCATTGTTGAGTAATGTTTGAGCTGAATAGCTATGGCATTAATGAATACTATGTGACTTGATTTAGATTCATTAAGTTTTATCTTCCACTTCTTAGTCCATTCTTGGAACTTATTTGTTTTATTGGAGTTGTTGTGTTGCAACAACGGGATCTGAATGTACGGCCATTATTGCGGTATCGTCTGTAAAAGTAGCTGTACGCAGTTTGTTGTCATTAAAATTTGTTGTTTTAGACAAATCGGAGGTAAATAGTACAGGATCGGCCCAAGAACGCTGCCTTGACGAACGCCTACCTTTATGAGATGCAGACCGGTTATTTCGTAATCATATTTTCCCTGGATATATCTCTCTTTTAGGTATGAGTATAGTATGTCACAAAAATTTCTTATTTAATATAATAGTCCAAGAGGCAGCGCTGAAAAATTTCTCTGAATTTACTAAAGCTAATTATTTCATAGTTGATTACTGCGATTGTGTAGAGAAACATACTGCGATCGGTCAAGCGAAACGTAGAACAGGTGGTACTGACAGCTTGTCAAAATTGCTTACCTGCCGAGGTAATTAAATCCATTTACTAAGGCTGAAAATCAGTACACACATTTTAAATTGAATATAAATAAAAGTTATTATAGTCGGTCAGCTGAATGACGGGACAGAGCCGGTCGGTCGGCCCCAATGAATGTACAGGGTTATTCACTATATTTTGACCCCCTCTAAACTGCTTTATTTACAGAATTAGAAAAAAAAATGTAAAATACAAAACTTATTCAATTTTTAAATTATGATTATTTGACATATAGACGGCAGATACGGCGAGGAAGTACTCAACAATAATGGAACAAGAATAATTAACATCTGTAAACAGAACAATTTAAGAATTATGAACGGCTTCTTCCAGCATAGATGCATTCATAAATATACTCGGACCCAACCTACTATGAACCAGAAAAGTATAATTGATTATCTTTTGATAAAACAACGGAGTCGAATGAAAATTAACGATGTAAGGGTTTATAGAGGAGCAACATGCAGCAGTGACCATCATCTTCTAAAAGCGGAAGTACTGTTCCCCGGAATGAAATCTCAAAAAAATCTAAATCCACGAGAACAAGGAGGAAACAAATTGGCACCAAAAAAGAAATACAACCTAGAAGGCTTACAACAAACAAGCATAAGAACGTTATACGAAAAGCGACTGGACGAGAAACTGAAAGGACAATATACATTTATAAATACGGAACATCTTCATACACATATAACACAATGTATACACGAAGCTGCATATGAGGCATTGGGGGAGTACAAAGACAACATAAGAAATAAACCATACTGGTGGGACTTAGAAATAGCCACCGAAATAGACGATAAGAGAGAAAAATACCGGAAATATATGAGTACACAGAAAGATTCCGATAAGGTTATAAGAGTAGTTTCATACTTCTTATTCGTGTAAGAGATAGCCGTATGAATTCATCTAAAAAAGAGTTTATTTACAATATGTACAATAAAGATTATAAACATTAATACAACAATACTAAAATAACTTAAAAATACAAACCTAAAAAAGAGAATCAAGAACATGCTATTTCTTACTCTGAGTTTTTGACAACTGTCAAATAATTATTTACAAATGTCATTCAAACTAAAATTACACAGTCATGCCACCTAAAACTATAAATAACTTAAAATAACTAAATGTGGTTTTATTGAAAATAAACATAGTTTTATTTTTACATCCCCCCACCAACAGGTATGACAAACCATGAAAGTCTATGGTTGGTCACAAGGCAACAATTTTGAGATGTGAAAATAGTTCATATCGTTCCTTTTGTATCCGATATCTATTTCATATAAAGTATTTGAAATTTGTTTTTTTATTTGAAATGGACCTAGTCTTACTTCATCAAGTTTTTTTCTATTTAGTTTGGATTTATTTTCTACATATGCCCAATCTCCTTCTTTAAATTCATGGAATTTTCTATTTTTGTCATACAGCTTTTTATTATATTCATGATGTCGTACTGAATTTTTATAAGCTATTTGCTTATCTTTTGATACATTTCTTGTTTCACAAAGTTCCTCGGGAACAATCGGATCCGCTTTTCCAAAAAGCAAATATTCTGGGCTGTATCCGGTTACGGAATGATCTGTTCTATTATATTCATCTATACATTCTTCAGCTATTTTTGTCCATGCTCTACTTCTAGTTTCATTTAGTTTACATCTTATCCTATTAACTAATGTTTGATTAAGTCTTTCATTTAAACCATTCGAAAATGGGCAGTCCACTGCTGTAAAAACCAGTTGAATATTTAACTGTTTCATATTATTTCTAAATATTTTGGAATTAATTCCCGGATACTGATCTGTTAATAATGTTTTTATGGGGTGTTTATCTTGAATTTTAGAGATTAGTTTAATAAAATCACCTGTCATCTGATTTTTGGAAGTAACTGCAAATGCATATCTGGTAAAATGATCTACAAGTAAGTGGAGGTATTTTTTGGTTGAACGATTGCCAGCAAATCCTCCTATTGTATCTAGGGACATTATCTCGAAGGGTTCTTTTGCCGGACCTAATTGTGACAAGAGACCATATTTTGGACCTACTCTTGTTTTATTTTTACAGCAGATCTCGCATTTCTGGCAGATATCTTTTGCCAGTAAATCCAAATTATTAATGTAGTAAAAATTCCTAATTTTGTTAATTACTTTACCAGCACAAATATGACCATAAAATTTGTGAATTTTTGTTATTAACTTCACTCCAAAATCTTTGGATAAAATTATTTTTTTCTGGTTCTTCCTTAATTTATAGAATACATCTTGGTTAAAAATTGTTCCTATCATTTTATCTATAGCTTGTCGATTATTATTCTGGTCTTGTTTTATCTCAGTTAATGTCACTAGGTTCACTGTTTTTATAAATGTTTCTGCATTTTCTATATTTTCCAAAACTGGGTTTCTAGAAAGGCAGTCTGCTTCTACATTTTCTTTTCCAGGTTCATATTTAATGTCGAAATCAAATTGTGAAAGAAAATGAGTCATATCTCCTAATTCTTCATCTGGCCTTGTACGAAGTTCTCTTCCCTCAAGGGGCTTATGATCAGTAATAACGACAAATTTCTTTCCCATTAGCCAGTATTGCCAAAATTTTAATGCTTCTTTAATTGCCAGGCATTCTAAAAAAATTGCTTTTTTGTTTTTCTGATATTTGTTCAATTTTTTTGAAAAGCAAGCCACAGGTTTCATTTCTCCATCTTCTTGTTTTTGTTTGAGAACTGCACCAACTCCTAAAATACTAGCATCGGTATATATAATTGTAGGAGCATTTGGGTCAAAAATAGCGAATAGGTTCAGAGCACAGGATACTCTTTACCATATCAAAGGCTGTTTGGCAGCTTAAAGACCAGTGAAATTTAATATCTTTTCTAAGTAAATTATGTAATGGCTCTAATAACCTAGCTGAGTCTTTTATATATTTGTGGTAAAAATTTACTTTTCCCAAAAACTGTCGTATTTTTTTTCTGGTATCTGGTGCTGGAAAATTTCTGATCGATATTAAATTATCATGTAAAGGACGAACTGAATTGTTTCCCACAATGTGCCCCAAATATTTTACCTCTTCTCTTGCAAAATTACATTTTAGAAGTATGAGCCTAAATCCCTCTTCAAGAATGGCTTCCATGAGTCTTTCGATGTGCTCTAAGTGTTCTTCAAATGATACTGAAAATATTAAAATATCATCTATGTAATTTATACAAAATGGATTTAAATTATGTTTTCTGATAATATTACTTAAAATCCTTTGAAATATTGCTGGTGATGTTTTAAGCCCAAAAGGTAAGCATTTCCATTGCCAATGACCATCTTGTGTAACAAAAGCTGTCTTATATTTATCTTTATTCCGAACTGGAATACACCAAAAAGCAGAATTTATATCTAAAGTAGTAAAGAATTTAGCATTCCTTGTTTTGGTCAAAATCTCGTCAATTAATGGAAAAGGTTATGGTTCGGGAACAATTAATTTGTTTAATTCACGAAAATCAATGCATAATCTTGTTTTAGATCCTTCATCTTTTTTAAGAGCCAATGTAACAGGTGCTGCAAAGGGCGAAGATGATTCTTCTATTAAATTTGCTTTTAACAATTGTCCAATTTGAAATTCTATCTCTTTTTGGTCCTCTATTGAGCATCTATATGGCTTCTTTGCGACAAATTTATGTTCTAAAAGTTTAATTTGAGCTTCATTATTTTGAACTTGCTCAATATCAAATTTATGTTTTGCAAAAATATTGTCATATTTATTTAGTAATATTTCTATTTTACTTTTCTGCTCTAGCTGTAAATGTTCTAATTTTGCTTCAAAAAGCTCTGTGGGAATTCCTTCATTAAAGTTTATTGAATATTCTGTCAAATTAACATTGTGATTAAACTTTTCAATCTTCTCTTCAATATCTAGATCTAATCTTTGATAAATTTCTAAATCAAAATCTTGTTTCATTTGAAAATTCAAAATAGAATCCAATCCAAGTAGAATATCATACTCGAAATATTCATCATTAATTACAAAAAGATTAACATTTTTCTCAATTTTATTAATTTTCATTTTTGCAATTAGTTTTCCTGTAAAATTTGTTCTGCCATTTATCGTTTTAAACATATTCCTATCTTCATGAATAACTAATCCCAAATTACCTGCTACCTTCGAATTCAGAAGAGTAACATTCGAACCTGGATCATAGATTCCACATAATTCTCTATTATTTAGGAATACTTTTAATTTGATCAATGGCAGCAAATTCAGTTTTTTTGGTCGGTTACCGTTTCATTTAATGTCTCCTGTATAGCAATATTATTAACATATTGAATATCATTTGATTTGTTTTCTTGTATTGTCCTTCTATCTTTTTGCTTTAAACGACACATTGCCTCTGGATGAAACCTCCCAGGGAATCCTTTTTTATCACAATATTGACAACTATTTTTTTCTTTTGGTATTATTGTATTTAATTTCGTAGGTATTTGTACAAAATTTGGGTTTGTCTCTGATTTTTTTTTGCTTATAACTGAACTCTCCAACTTTCGTAACTCACCTATCAATTTTTCCATTGTTGTAACCTCAGCTCTATTAATATTATTTTGTATATGAATTGGCAAATTTGTCACAATTAAATCGATTAATATATCAATAGGAAAATCATTTTTGATATTTAGCAATAAATTTTCTTTGCGAAATGCATAATCAACAAGACTACCACCTACATACTTAAAAGAATAAGCTTTTCTATGATTATCCCAACCTGTTTGACAAAAACTATCTAAAAAATTAACTTTCCATACCTCAAAACTGTTATCTAAGCCTAATGTTATTATTTTTGATTCAAACCATTCCTTTGCTATTCCATCAAGAAACAGACGTAGAATCAAAATCTTGTCTTTATCAGCATCCACCTCACATCGCAAACATTCTGATTCGAAGGTCTTGAGCCATGAATTCATTGGAACATTTTTACCATCAAAATTTCGAAGTACGAAATCATCTTTTATTTTTTTGTAATTTTTCTTTTCAACTTTAGGTATACTAGTATCACCAAGTTTCTGGAGCAACTCGACTAATGATGGAGATTGATCAATCGCTTCTTTCTTCTCATACACTGGTAATAAGGTCTGTTGTAGGTCCTCATTTTGATAAACCACATCACCATCTGAATCAAAATAAATCACTTTCAAATTATCATCTAATGAAATGGTACATGTTCTAAAGCATCCTCTTGATTTCATGGATGCTAAAACATTTCTTACTTTTTTCAGACGAAATAGTTCAGAATGATAATCTTGAAGTTGCTTTTCAGCAGGCATTTCATAATAGAAAGGTGACTGTGTTGGCTGCAACCACTTAAATTTACATACATTCTTACTATCAGTACTGCTTGCTTCTATAGCAATACAAATTTTCATTGATGTAATATTCATCCTTAATTTGTACAAATAACGGATTGAAAATCTATTTTTATCACTATTTTGGCTTGGTCAGCTTAAGTTCTTGATTTATAAGAGTAGTTTCATACTTCTTATTCGTGTAAGAGATAGCCGTATGAATTCATCTAAAAAAGAGTTTATTTACAATATGTACAATAAAGATTATAAACATTAATACAACAATACTAAAATAACTTAAAAATACAAACCTAAAAAAGAGAATCAAGAACATGCTATTTCTTACTCTGAGTTTTTGACAACTGTCAAATAATTATTTACAAATGTCATTCAAACTAAAATTACACAGTCATGCCACCTAAAACTATAAATAACTTAAAATAACTAAATGTGGTTTTATTGAAAATAAACATAGTTTTATTTTTACAAGGTTTTATACAAAGAAGCACAAGCAAGAGTGCGGAAAAAAATCACACAGAAGAAAAACGAAACGTGGACAAACAAATGCAATCAACTTAACGCCTATATAGGGGGGACAAGAAACACAGAGAGCTGAAAATTCCTTAAAACGTTGAGAACAGATACCAAAAGGGATATAATAACTCCGATTACTCTGGAAAAGTGGGATGGCTATTTCAAGCAGTTACTACAGTCGAACCCGCTTATTGGAATAGCCTTCGTGCCAATCAAAAGTATTCCTATAACCGGGATATTCTAATAACCGATCATTGGTCGCTAGTAGAAACGGTTCGGGACCTCAAATTTCTATTCCTAAAACCGGGATATTCCTTTAAGAGGTATTCTAATAAGCGGGCTTGACTGTAGTAGAAAATAGAGAAGATTTTATTAAAAACGAAGATCACGAAAGTTTCAATGTAATTGTCAGTGGCTCACCGATTCGGTTAAGACTGGAAGAAGTACGAAATGCATGCAAATCCCTAAAAAATAGAAAAGCGTCAGGGCCTGGCGTCATAGCACCAGAACTGCTCAAATACGGTAGCAACACCCTGTATGAATACCTAAGAGATCTATTTAATAGATGTATGAATGGCGAAGTCATACCAAAAGAATGGCAATTGTCTGTAATTTCTACAATACACAAGAAAGGCAGTAAAAATATATGCGATAATTACCGGGGAATATCTGTCACAAGCACCATCAGCAGAGTTTGCGGAAAAATTATCAAAAATAAAATAGAAGAAGAATACAAGGACTTAGAGGCCGAAGAGCAAGCCGGTTTCCGCGCTGGCAGATCCACCACTGACCACCTATATTGTGTAACACAGTTAATAGACAAACAAATAGCCTACAATCAAGAACTGCATTTAGTGTACATAGACCTAAAAAAAGCATACGATACTGTACCACAAAGTAAACTTTGGGAAGCCCTCGAAAAAACCAACATCAGTCTGAACCTCATTAAAGCTGTAAAAAATCTATACCAACATAATATAGAAAAAGTTAAGCTAGGCAAGGAAATCTCGTCAGGATTTGAAGTGAATAAGGGTCTTAAACAGGGCTGCTGTCTATCGCCGACACTATTTAAAATATATTTAGAGCAAGTTTTGAAATCCTGGAAAAGGAAATGTAAGAATATGGGTATACCGCTAAATGATGATAACATGCTATACACTCTATGTTTTGCGGATGATCAGATTCTTATGGCCCAGGATTATCACGATATTGAATATATGACCCGAAAAATCATAGAAGAGTACCGGAACTGGGGTTTAGAAGTGAATACCAAGAAAACGGAATATATGTGCGTTGGAGGTATACAGCAGGATCTAGCGTTGGAAAATGAAATAACTATTAATCACTGCCAGGAATATAAATACTTGG
The DNA here is from genome assembly GCF_917563875.1 of Diabrotica virgifera virgifera. Classification (NCBI taxonomy): domain Eukaryota; kingdom Metazoa; phylum Arthropoda; class Insecta; order Coleoptera; family Chrysomelidae; genus Diabrotica; species Diabrotica virgifera. The sequence goes on from NC_065450.1 coordinate 210,223,517, forward strand.
GTCTTACAATTACACAAGATGGAACGTTGGACAAGAATATCCAAGAAAGGTGCACACAAGGAAGGAAAGCTATCGCATTATTGAACAAAATCCTAGGGGACCAAAGTATCTCCAAAGAAAATAAACGTAACATCTATAACAACATTGTTAAGAGCATTATAACATACAGCAGCGAAGTTTGGCCACTTAAAGAAAAATCCGAAAATATGCTCAGAACAACTGAATCTTCGGCCTTATGACCTACAGAGCTTTTTATAAAGAATACCTTTTTTTCGTAAAAGTAATAATAAAAGAGTTATCGTATGTGTAATGAATCAAAACGAAGTTAGTATCAATAAATTTGAGAAAAATTTGGAAAATATTTTTTTCCAATTAGAAGCATGTAATTGCATATTTGAGCTTAGTTTTTATTTCCAAACAACTTTTCAGAATAAGCATTTTCGATATTGAGAGAAATAAAGGTACTTTACTCTTGAACGAAGTTCATATTTTTTGACATACCTCGTATAATATTCAGAAAATTTGATATCTGATGATTGAATCTTAGGTTTTGGGGCATGCAGAACTTTTTATAAAGAATAACTTTTTTTCGTAAAATTAATAATAAAAAAGTTTCCCATATGTTTCCAACTCAAGTAGACACGCTGTATAAGTACAAGACATTTAGTAAATAACTAACATTTTAAATGTTCCATTTAACTGTTGTTTTCTCATGAAGACGTGCTCGTTTATTCTGCATAATAAAAATTGTGCCAATTAGAGCCCTAGACGGAGCCTCGCCTAACTACGTGTCCAACAAAACAATAAATCAAAGAAAACTTACAGTTTTGTAGATTGGACATGAAACACATCGCATAATGCAGCTGCCGTTGCTAGATAGAAGATACACGACCTTTCAAATATTGCGATGTATTTTACTCAATGTCATGTCCATTTAGGAAAACTTTTATTCTTTGCTGAAGTTCTGGCCGAGTCGAACTCGCTGGAATCCATGAATATTTATGACGCTTTTCCAGATAAAAATATCCAACCGTATATATTTGTTATTAAATTTATTCGGGCGTAGTTTGGGGAGTTGGGGGTGTAACGTCTAGAAATAAAGTCGAACCCGCTTATTAGAATAGCCTTCGTGCCAAGAAAAAGTATTCCTATAACCGGGATATTCTAATTACTAGGGAGCGGATTTATATGCGAGCAATTTTGATGAAATATGCGCATACATATGCAGTAAAAAATTACCAAATATGCGCAAGATATGCACAAAAATAAAAAAAAATGCGCATTTTGAGAAACCAATTATTTATCCACAATAAAATGAATATATCGATTTTCCACTATCTTCTTGATTATTTTATGGTATCGTTGTAAATTTCTGGTACCTACGTAATTTTTTTCAATGAACTTTCATCGTCCCCCCCCCCTTTCTTTCTATATATTCCCAAAAAACCTTTAATCATAAGATTTTCCAGTTTTTTTTTAATCCGACTTAAATGTATATTGTTCATTGGATGAAGTCATCAACGATTGTCTACTGCCAATGGGTAATTGATCAAAACTACTTTCGATTTGCTCATCTTCTTGCATTCTGACTTATGTAGTTCTGTCCCGACGTGTTGTGTAACCGAAAATTTTCACTAAGGTGGTATCTACGGCAATAACACAAACTTCTTCAAACTGTTTAAACTTAGAATGTTAAGGAATCAGCCAAATATTATTTATTAAAGAAAAAAGAGGAAGTAAACGATCTTAAACTCACCATTCTATTACATGCTTTGCAGAATAATTTCCATTGGTGTAAAGAAGCTGGGGATAGATTCTGATCTGGGAATAAACGGCTAAAATCTTTCGGCATATTGCACTATTTACAAACAAAAGTACTGTTAAACTAAACATTCGCACTGACTGACTAAAGGTGACTAATCTAATTGTACTGATTTATGGGATTTGATTTAAACCATATTTAAATTTCCGTTAGAGAATCGTAATACGATGTTTAGAGATATAAATATTCTCTCAACAATAGAGTATTTAACATCCTACAATCATTTTATGACAGCTACTGACCTACTAGACGCACATTGTGGGAAAGAGCGGTGTCACATTATGCGCTTTGACCCAATGCGGTGGAAACGCATCCGTTTCCAACGCAACCGGACCTATCTGTCACACTATGCGTTTAGTCTGGTGCAGTTTGTAAACGCGTGATGATGTTTCAAAACGCATCCGTTTCCAACACAACCGTGCCGACCTGTCACACTATGCGGTTTGACTGGATGCGGTGGAAACGTATCCGGCCAAAACGCATAATGTGGCATCGCACTAAAGATCAGGAGTTTTCTAAGAAAAACCGAAAAGGTAGTGAATGAGCCGACTTCAGGTAGTTCTCGAAAAAATATGACAGCATGTGCGGAGGAATATTTTGTGTCGAATTAAAAAATTTTAAAATTTTTTCGTTTGGACAAAATGTTTTCAAAAAAGGCACATAATATGCAAGTTTCTTTAAAAATATGCAAAATTTGGTAAAGTTCTCAAATATGCGAAATATGCAACTAATATGCATTTAGCATAAAATCCGCTCCCTACTAATTACCGATCACTGGTGGCGTGGCTGGTAGAAACATTTTGGGATCTCAAATTTCTATTCCTTAAAGCGGGATATTCCTATAACAGGTATTCTAATAAGAGGGTTCGACTGTATTCAATGCACGTATTTAGTTTGTTCAGCGTTAAGAATAATAGTCTTTTATTACGAAATGCATGACAGTGTTAATGTAAATTAAGAATTATTAAGGTACTAGTACACTTTAGAAGACCAAAAATAAGCATTTTTCAAGATTTTTTTCTCAGAACCTTTATTAAAAATGAATATAAAATTTTTTACATATTAATATCTAACTCTTAGAAAATACAAAAAATATATCCTTTTTCATTTCTGCATGTACACTAATATTGTAGAGGGTGCCAAAGTCGAGGCCTCGAAAAAAAGTAGTTACGATGGCGGACAGTTAATCTCAGGATTGGGATCTCTAAAACAAAAAAATTTTACGGCATTTGAAAAAGGAAGGTCTCTTACGTGACAATTATCCACCATTATTGAAAAATTTTGCAAAAGAAAGATTTTACGGAAATTTGAAAAATTTTTGTGAAAAAATCGCCCATTTTTCTTCAGTTTTTCATGGTTAAAAAATATTTATTTTTTATTTTTTGGTCAAATTGTGGTAAATTGTCACGTAAGAAACCTTCCTCTTTTAAATGCAGTACAATTTTTTTGTTTCAGATATCCCAATCCTTAGATTACCTCTTCACCATCATTTTTCGAGGCTTCGAGTTTTGCGCCCTCTACAATATTATTATAAGATATATTTTTTTTACTCTGTAAGAGTTAGGTAATAATATGTAAAAAGTTTTATGTTCATTTTTAATAACGGTTCTGAGAAAAAAATTCTTGAAAAAAATGATTATTTTTGGTCTTCTAAAGTGTACTAGTACCTTAAGATTTTATTTTATGTCTAGCCTTTTTTCTCATATTGCATCGTCGTATTGCACCGCATCCCCAGACATAACCGCCATTTATTTCTATCCTGGGCATCTTTCTCTTCCAAATTGTGGTGTTTCATGGCCTTCTTTATCGTGTCGTTCCAGGATAGTCTTGGTCTTCCCCTTTTCTTCTTATCTGGGGGTCTCCATTTCAATACTTTTTTTGGCCATCGTTGGTCGTCCATTCGAAGTAAGTGACCGAACCATTTTAGACTTCTTCTCTCGAGCCTCTCTACTGCTGTATCGTGTGCCTGCATCCTTCTTCTTATTTATTCGTTACGCACTCTGTCCAATCGAGAGATTCCATCACTTCTACGTATGTAGTCCATTTCCACAGCATTGATCCTTCTTCTGCACTCCGCTGTTAATGTCCAGATTTAGCTTCCATGCATTAGCACCGATTCCACAAGTGACTTCCCTATTTTTGATTTTGTAGTTCTGGATATATTTTTATCCAACCACACGGAATCACACCCACCACATAATCAGCTTGTCGTGGGCAGCATTTGGAAAGTTAAGATAGATACTAAAAAGCACAAAGATATAATAGTACCTAAAAACTCGTGTATTTGATCAGTGCATCCTTCCTGTTCTAACGTATGGCTCAGAAACATGGACATTAACAAAGGCCAACATAAACAAAATAGAAATAACTAATAGAGAAAACTGGAAAGATCCATGTCGGGAATAAAACTACAAGACAGAAAATCAAACAAATGTATAAGAGAGAAAACAAAAGTAAAAAATGTAACTGAACATATAACAGGGTTAACATGGAAATTGGCGGGCCACAATGCGAGACAGGAAGATAAAAGATGGAATGCTGAAATACAAAATTGGAGACCGTGGACAAGAAAAATAGGAAGAGAAAGACCTCAGATGCGATGGAAGGACGATATTGTAAAAGCTGCTCGAACTAACTGGAAAATCACAACCAAGGACAGACGGAAATGGAAAGATTTGGGGAAGGCCTATCCAAAGTTGGATAGAAATGAGCTAAAAGAAGAAGAAGAAGAAGTGACGAAGGATAGAGCTGTTAGAAGTTGATAAAAGGAGAGGTAGAGGAAAACCAAAGAGGAGATGGAAGGACTGTGGAGCAGGGGACTTGAGAAAGAAAGGTTTAAACGTAGAAGAAACGTAGAAGAGAAAGAAAGAGTAACCCTTGAAAAGAGAAAAGCTGGGAAAGAAGCAGAAATAGAATGCAAAAGTATAAAACGCAAGAATAAAACTAACATCTTGTTATGGAAGACGTCCAATTTATCGTAATTTTTTTCTTGGGGTCCAAATTACACGACCTTCCCCAATAATCCGAGCGCAAAATTTACGTCAGTTATCAAGAACTTCCTTCAGAACTTAAGAAATACAAAACTCATATAATTTGTATACATTACTTTGGCTAATAAGTACAACATATTGCGAAACTAAATTCATAGCAGCATAATGTTTCCCTGGAGAAAAGAATTAGTGCACACAACCCATCGACCGATTTTATTCGAGCTTGCGAGTATGTCGCTGTGTAGCTACTTTAAACCGCAGTGTCAGAGGAAGAAATATATAATGGCGGGACACGTTCAATAAGCTTCCTGAATGGAAGCAATCGTTACACTTATTGTAATTCTGTTTTAAACATCACCATGGAGGGAGATGTCTAAGTACAGTTGTTGGTGTGAGTTATAGTTGAACGCCTGGAACAGTGGCGGTACGTAACACATTTTCATATAAAATAATAGACAGAAAAATATTTCTGAAAAATCATTGGTTCGACGATGAAAGCAACAATGCGACAAAAGAAAAAACAAAGCTTAGCAAAATAATACTTTCTCGATGAACTAGAACATCTGTGAAGAATTACCAGAAAAAAAGAAAAGAAAACAAGAGAATAACTTAAATAAATAGAAAACATTAAAATAGAGAAATAATTAAAAGAATTCTGTACGAAAGTTAACATCAATAGAAAAGAATTCATAAAGCAACTACAAACCGATGCAGAAGTCTGAATGGTGACCTATTAATTACAAGGAAAGGTGTATGGAATCGATAAATTGAATAGATACTTAAACTGAGCACTTAGTATAGAGCAGTGGTTCCCAACGGGGGCGGTACCGCCCACCGGTGGGCGTTGAAGAGAGATAAAGGGGCTTTTTGGGTCCAAGGAAAATTTGGGGGGGCGTTGAGGAACAGCTGCCGCCCCCCTAAAGTAACTCATTGCTTCTTTGCTTCTAACAACTTTGCTTTTCGCTTCTCACACAGAAATAGAGAAGGTGAATTCGAAAATATAAACGAAATGCACAAAATGCATTTTGGTTATGCACCGTGCAATTTTTTATTTATCACTCAGTCCAACACTGCAACAATTTCGACATTGCAGTCGAACGTTTCAGTTTGGTTAATATAATTCCACTTTCAGTAGAACCTTTCTGCTTTAAGTGAATTTTGGCTCCTCCTTCGCGCAGCGGCATGGTCAGGCATAACTTCGATCATTCGAGATTGTTTCGCTAAAGCAGGGTGGTGAATTTTCTGTGTGTTATTTGCAGAAAGTTGCAGTGCATTTATTAGAAATATATTTTATTGTAATACATATTTGTCACAAAGGTAAGTATCTACGTGGTATTTATATCACTTACTATAATTCTTTATTATTTTTCCCTATCGTAATTTACGAGGTATTTGTAAAAATGTAATAACTCTAAATTTGTTTCCTTATATGTATAGTTATTGTAAAATATTCAAAAAGTACCAACTTGCACAAACTGGATCAAAGTAAAAAGTTAATTAGGACCTACCTACCTAAATATTGACCAGATTACTATCATTACATCAAGCTCAGCCTTCTCATTAAAAATGTTATATTATTATTATATTGTTTCTTATGATATGTATTTAAGTTAAAGTTTGATCAATACATGAATACTGTATTTTTGAATGGAACATTTTTTTTTAAATTTGTTGTTGCTTGGATTAGTTAAGGGGCCGTCGAATCATATTTAAGGTAGCCTTTGACCCAAAAAATGTAAAACAATTGTGAATGAAAGTGCGTTACTAATTTTAAGAATGGAAGAGTTTTTTAAGGGGGGCGTTAAGTATTTTGTTTTTGGAAAAATGGGCGGTAGGCCGAAAAAGGTTGGGAACCACTGGTATAGAGGAAGAAGAAGAAAACCTGAAAGATGAAAGAGATGAACAGTCTATCCATTTTCGTTCGTGGAACAGTCTGTCCATTTATATGGACCTTTTTAGCCATTTAAACACATTTCAAATAATCTGCGAATCATTTTTAACAGTTTCTGTGAACTATATTTTATTAGTTCTAGGTGTATGCTACTTAGGTAAAATATTTCATCGCCTCAACTGCATCTGCTTTTTAATTTTTACCTCTATTTTTCCTTCAGCTACAATTTAGTCTCTCGTTTGTAGAAACTTTTCTCTTATTTTCATCAACAGATCCTTGAAGTACTTTATCCATGTTTCGTAAGATACTATACTTAATCTATCGTTGTTTTTACTGAGTAAGAATGGCTCTACATGCTTCTGAACTGTTTGTGCATTCAAGATGGCTGTATATTACTGTATTTATTGTATTGTATTGTTATACAGTTTAATAGAGTTTTTCCTTTTTCCTGATCTTTTTTTTGTTTTTTTTTATTTCCTCCTACCAATAAGGTTTGTTTGTACTTGGGTCTTGCTTTTCTAAAACTATCTTTTATAGCCTTTTTATATGCTCGTATTCAACCGGTCTAGGTTTCTAGGCTTTGCGTTAGTCTCCAGAAATAGAGTAGACCTGTACTTTTGTTGTCTAAACTATCTGAGTTGAACAAACGTTTTTTTAATTCTCGTTCTTTTTTTACTTATTTACGTTTCTAAAGTGCTGTTATATTCTACAAAATGTACTACATATTACTAACTGCCCTGTGTTCTTGCACTTTGAGTTTAGTATGTTTTATTATTACATAGTCTGTTTTCGATTTTAGATTCCTCGTGGTGTCTACCAGGTGAATCTGAAAACCAAACAAATTAAAATATGTATTGAAAAAGGCGTTTGACACAATACATCACAACAAAATGATGGACGTTTAACAAGATGCCGGAATTGACGGCAAATATTTACGTATACTCATCTTATATTGGAATCAGTCAGCTTCCGTTAAAGTCAATAATGAAGTATGGATGTTTAATGTCACCCCTTATATTTAATTTATATTCAGAGGGAACTTTGCAAGAAGCCTTATACTCTGGGCTAATTAGCAAAGTACAAGGAAAAGTTATTTACCAGCAATTTTATTGCTGGAATCGAATCTTATTATTGTATGTATTAATAATATAGGTATGCAAAGTCCGCAGATAGTGTGCTACTTTTTTTATAAACAAAATGGCGCCCGAAAATCGTGTTTTTTTCAATTTTTGCTCTATAACTCCAAAGATTTTAACTTTACATCAAAAACACTCAAATAAAAATTGATGGCAATTAAATTCTGCACGGAGACGTGTTTTTCCCGATTCAGTTCGACGAAACCTTTCCCCGGAAAAAGCGGTTTTTTCCAACAAAATCTTTAATTTTCAACTAAAATTTTAGGTAAGTAATTGTTAATCAACATTTAAATAACTTGGTATTGTAAAAGCCCTTTTTGTATAGATTATAATTCCAGAAGCCCATGGAAATTGAATAAACAGTTTAGCAACAATTGAATTGTTAATTAAAAATTTATGGTCGCTATAATAACGACAATAATTATGATAATTAAGAATAACTATGATTTTTTCATAAAAAGACACTATACCTATCTAATGTACTTCACAGAATTGACATTGGACTATTTAAGCGGCCTCAGAAATATTTTAAAATTATAAACAATTTTTTGGCTTATAAACAAATAGAATATCTCGGGAAATTTTAAACTAAATTAAATTGTGAAAACGGTATTCGAAAGACAGCGGTAGGACGGTTCTTTTAAAAGAAAAAACGTTTAATTATGACGAGTGATTCCTGAGATACAACCAGTCAAATTGACCGGAATTTACGGCAAAGATATAAACAATAGGATCATAATTTTCAAACCATCACCTTTTTATTTTTGTTCTCTTTCTCCAAACCAATTTTCATATCTTTAAAATACTCATAACATATATTATTATAATAAAAACTATCGATAATACGTGTGAAAATTGCCAAAAATAGTAAAATTCCAGTCAAAAATTAGATTGGAGAAAATGTAACCCTCAAAGTTCAAAATCGATATACGTTAAAAAAATACATTTTCTCGGCTTCCCATGGAGCAATTTCCTTCATTCTTTTTTTGTTCCCTAATAACTCGAGTAGAGCCATCGAACTAACGTATTATTAAATGTCAAACTTGCTTTTGTTTTGTTATAATAGATTAATTTATTTATAAGGACAGAAAACTACATATTTTTTCCAGTTGTAGGCTTTTTTTAGATAAACTTACTACAAGTGTACCTTTTAAAGTTAAAAACATAAATATTCTCATTCAAAAGCTGTATAATTATTTAAACAATTTTTATTTAAACAAATTAAAATTTTGTGTTATAATAAATAAATTAATTTATTATAACAAAAAAAAAAGCAAGTTTGACATTTAATAATGCGTTAGTTCGATGGCTCTACTCGAATTACTTGAGAACAAAAAAAGAATGAAGGAAATTGCTCTATGAGAAGCCGAGAAAATGCATTTTTTAACGTATACCGATTTTGAACTTTGAGGGTTACATTTTCTCCAACCTAATTTTTGATTGGAATTTTGCTATTTTTGGCAATTTTCACACGTATTATCGATAGTTTTTATTATAATAATATATGTTATGAGTATTTTAAGGATATGAAAATTGGTGTAGAGAAAGAGGACAAAAATAAAAAGGTGATGGTTTGAAAATTATGATCCTATTGTGTATATCTTTGCCGTAAATTCCGGTCAACTTTGACCGGTTGTATCTCAGGAACTACTCATCATAATTAAACGTTTTTTCTTTTAAAAGAAGCATCCTGCCACTGTTTCTCGAATAACGTTTTTATAATTTAATTTAGTTTAATATTTCCCGAGATTTTCTATTTGTTTATAAGCCAAAAAATTCTTTATAATTTTAAAATATTCCTGAGGCCGCTTAGATAGTCCAATTTCAATTCTGTAAAGTACATTAGATAGGTATAGTGTCTTTTTGTGAAAAAATCATAGTTATTCTTATGCATCGTAATTATTGTCGTTATTATAGCGACCGTAAATTTTTAATTAACAATGCAATTGTTGCTAAACTGTTCGTTCAATTTCAATCGGCTTCTGGAATTATAATCTATACGAAAAGCGCTTTTACACTACCAAGTTATTTAATTACTGATTAACAATTACGTATCTAAAAGTTTAGTTGAAAATTAAAAATTTTGTTGGAAAACCCCGCTTTTTCCGGGGAAAGTTTTCATCGAAGTAAATCGGAAAAAACACGTCTCTATGCAGAATTTAATTGCGGTGAATTTTAATGTAAGTCTTTTTGATGTAAAGTTAAAATCTTTGGAGTTATGGAGCAAAAATTGAAAGAAACACGATTTTCGGGCGCCATTTTGTTTATAAAAAAAGTAGCACACTATCTGCGGACTTTACATACCTATATTATTAATATATACAATCATAAGATTCGATTCCAGCAATAAAATTGCTGGTAAATAACTTTTCCCAAAAATGGCCTATTCTCCGATAATCAGCCCAGACCATTAGAACACATGGAAGCAGGAATCCTGTTAAACGGCGAACTATTACACAATTTTAGATATGCGGATGATACCGTTATCTTTGACGACATTGCACAAGGGCTACAACTTTTCATGAACCAAGTCGCAAAGGTTAGTAGCAAATATGGACTAAAAATTAACACTTCTAAAACTAAAGTCATGATAAATAATAAGAAAGAATTGAGAGGGTACAGTTTACCATCAACCAAAAAGTAGTAGAACGTGTGCCAAAATACACGTACCTTGGCACTACATTAAATTAGAAGTGGGATCACTCCCAAGAAATAAAAGCTACTCACCACACAAAAAGGTCTCACCACATGGACTAATAATAGATATTTTATTATCTTACCCCGAGGAAGACAATTCCAAAGACACAAAAATTATAATAAATAATACATTTACTAAAAACATTAATATATTCTTTTAATGACTTATTTGCGCTGATACATACATAACTTGAAAGATTAGCAACGAACTAAATACTGTCTGTGTGCGCATGCGCCCAAAATTATAAAATTTCACTCTCAATCGTAAAGAAGTATATCTTCAAAAAGCACAAAACCTACTAATTTTCCGCAGTAAGGTGAATCGATTTTCAACTTTTTGCATTCGATTCGGGAAAGTGTCAGGAAAGTTTTTGAACAAAATTCATGGTGGTAAAATGAGAATTGCATTACATGAATAAGGCAAATGCATTTCCAAAGTGCGTAGAAAATAAAAAATTTGCAACTCGGAAAATATCCACAAGAATGAGTTCAACTTCTTCTTCAGGTGCCATCTCCGCTACGGAGGTTGGCAATCATCATAGCTATTTTAATTTTTGAGGCAGTAGCTCTAAATAGTTGTTTTGAGCTGCATCCAAACCATTCTCTCCATTGTTTTACTTAAGAGTTTTTGGGAACTCCCAAACCAGGGCCCCCGTAACCGGGCGTGCAACGCGTGCAGCGCACGCGGGCGTTACCCCAAAGGGGCGCCAAACCGAAGATTTGGTAAATAAGAAATATTTATTTTAAATGAGATAATCATTTTTTATATACAATTTTAATTATTTCATGAACAGCTAGAGAAATCTCAAAAATCAAATTTTGTGTTATTACTGAAAAAATAATTATTCCCGTCGTGAAATGTTGAACTTAAATATTGTGTCAAAAATATTTTGTTGTTCCTTGCTAATTTTTTTCTTTGAAGTAGATTGAATTACGCTTGGCATACCATCCAATCGATTTATGTTGTAAATTAAAGCGACACTCATAACAGTCAAATAAACATCAAATCACACCCCTTGACGAGTAGAAACATAAATTAACACCCATAAAACGCAACTTAGCAGTTTTACTACAACAAAACCACAACTTGCTGGATCAAGCAGTTTTACTCATATAAAGTGAATATTTTACTCGAATTTATGATAATTACCCTTAAGTAAACAAATACTCTATGAATTATGATTATGTATTTGACTTGAGTATCTTTTCCCTTCTGTCTATGCGTTTATTAGGCACAAACATTATTTACTGTTTCTGGTGAACGGGTGGTTTCCTGCAGTGAAAGGTTTAAAATTTTATTTTATATTGGTGTTAATAATTACCTACCACTACGACTATTATTGCAATATCCGTTGGGTTTGTTCTGCCCTGATTTTAAACTTTTGTTTTCGTGTAAAAAATATTGGACAATCTTTTTTATTTGTTGTTATTTTAAGTGGTGTGGAAATTAAATTAATTTTGAAAATGGTAAGAATCATAATCATTGCATAGAATAATAATAATTCATTTTAAATAGTCGATTATAATCGGGTTTAGTCTAATAAAATCCACAATAATTTACAATTTATTTTGAAAAAAAAAAAGAAAATAATTAAGACATTGTGTCTACGTAACTTGGAACCATATGGGAAACTTTTTTATTATTAATTTTGCGGAAAACCCTTATTCTTCATAAAATGCTTCGCATAGTCTAAAAACTAAATTGTATCAATCTTGTGAGTATCAAAAATATGAATTTCGATCAAGAGTACCTTATATTTCAAAGTACCGAAAATTATTATTATGTAAAGTTGTTTGGAATTAATTAAAACTATATGTTTTAATATGCAGTTACATCCTTCTAATTGAAACTTTTTCTCTCAAAAATGCGATAACTCTTTTATTGTTATTGATTAATTAATTAATAATAATAAAATATAAATTAATAAATTGATTAATTAATTAATAATAATAAAAGAGTTATATTTATGGCTTATTTCCCATAAAAAATACGTAATAATAAAAGAGTTATCACATTATTTGTAATAACTGAAAAGGGCTAATTATTAATAATAAAAGACTTATCACATTATTTTAATAAATGAAGACGGCGTAGTTGAAAAGTACAAATAATGTACGATAAAAAGTTCTTTCTAAAAAGCTTTGCATGGTCTAAAATCTAAGATGCAACCATAAAATCCTATCCAATTTTTTCAATTTTATATGAGATATATGTAAAAAAATATGAGTTTCGATGAAAAGTAAAGTACCTGTCTAGATCACAATATATTTCAATTAAAAGGATGTAATTGCATACAGAAACACAGTTTTTAATGCTGAACAACTTTTCATAATAACTTTTCAATGTTGTGAAAACTAAACGTACTTTGCTCTTGACCGAAATTCATATTTTTTGACATACCTTGTATAAGATTCATAAAATTTGATATTTGATGGTTGCATTCTGAGTTATACACAATGCAGAACTTTTTATGAAGAATAACTTTTTCTGGTAAAATTAATAATAAAACAGATTCCCATAAATATGGTTCCTAGTTATGTAGACACCCTGTATAAAATTTGTTTGAAAACTTTGAAATGACAAAATATTATTGTTTATTTACTTAAGAGGAAACAGTAGCGATCAACAGGTAGCGATAACGCGTTCCAAGATTGCGGCTGTAATTTTGAATATTTTTTCGAGATATTTGGCACACGTGTTCGTAATATAATAATGAATGGCAGTACAGAGCCCAATTTGAAAAATATATTAATATGTGGAAATTACTCTGTAATTAAATAAACTATTAGAAAACGAGCCTGTACCGCCATTAAGAAGAACAAAAAAATACACTTTCTTCAAATAAACTTTTTTATCCGATGCCTAGATTTTGTGTCATTTTGGAACTACTAGAATTTTTTATTTCATTAGTAGTTCCAAAATGACACAAAATCTAGGCATCGGATAAAAAAGTTTATTTGAAGAAAGTGTATTTTTTGTTCTTCTTAATGGCGGTACAGGCTCGTTTTTTTATTATTGTATTTAATTACAGAGTAATTTCCACATATTAATATATTTTTCAAATTGGGCTCTGTACCGCCATTCTTTATTATATTACGAATACGTGTGCCAAATATCTCGAAAAAATATTCAAAATTACAGCCGCAATCTTGGAACGCGTTTTGGCTACCTGTTGATCGCTACTGTATCACCTTAAATGTATATTTTTAATTTAATATGCAGGGTGATTCATTAATGTTGCCAAAAATCTAAGGGGAAAGGCGCAAACTGTCGCCTGTCAAAATTTTCAATGTGTTTTAAATGTATTAATTTTTTTCGAATCCTGAGAAAATAATAAATAGTATTTTAAAAAATTTAAACGCAGAATTAAAGATAACGTTATTGCCGAGGGCCGACAGTCCGTTAAAAATAAAAAGTTTCTTTTGAATTAAATATTTGCAATTATTAAAAATCACACTAAATTTTCTCTTTTATTTTCACCCATGTACCTTATTAAAATAAACATTATAGAAGATTTCAGGGACTTTCGGCCTCAGTAAGAATATAGTCTTTCATTCTGGGTTGAAATTTTTTAAAAAATATTTATAGTTTTATATTTATAGTAGATTTAAAGGGCGCTAAAATATGTCCCGCACGCGGGCGCCAATCAGCCTTGCGGGGGCTCTGTCCCAAACCCAAACCCGAAATTGAACTCATTACTGTCAATATTTTCCGAGTTGCAAATTTTTCATTTTTTACGCACTTTGGAAATGCATTTCGTTCATTTGGAAGAAGAGGGTTATATCTCAAAATGTTAAAGTTTTTTTTATTGCATCAATATCTTCCAAATAATGACTTTTACTATGGAAAAAATAGTTACATGTCGTGTAAGTACACTAGTCTCCGAGAGATGGCAGATGTAACTCTTTGGTTTTCCCCTAACTGTCTTTACAGAACGTTATTTGCTTTAATGAAAACAGTTATATCTTGGAATGTAATAGATAAAAATAAGTTAATTTAATTAAATTGGTGATTTATTTTTGGGATATAGAGTTATAAGTAAAGATATAACCATTTTTCTTAAAAGTTATAAACTAAAAGTGAACAGTATGTTCTGATAGAAGGATACTTTCTTAGTTGTAACTTTTTTTTGATAATTTATTATAAAAAAGAAGCAATATAATGTGCGTAAAAAGTGGTTTTGTGAAGTGTAACCGTATTCTTCATAGTTATTTTGTTATAGGTATGTGAATTATCATTTTTCCATTGGGTAAATTATTATAAATTAAACTGTAGTATTATTTAAGGATTAATTTAATTTAACAACAAATTATTGTTGTCTTTAACAAAGAAACGCAATGTTTTCCTGAGTACTAATTTAAGTTTTCACAAAAATTTGTAAAGAAAAACAATTATTAGGTACAATTATTGCTTTGTGTTTCATTTTGTGTTGTACGAACTGTTTAATTAGTTTTTTTTAAATGTTTTATTAATAAGTTTTATTAAATCATAATTGATATAATGGCATTTTTAATAATACTTTATTAATATAATTCCTAAAATGTAACTTTATAAGCAAACATAGTGTATTAAAAAGATAATAATTCTTTATTCAAGAAGGTTACATCTAAGTTTTTTTTCTAAACCTGATATATTAAAAAATAAAATTCTCGTCAGAGCGATAAAAAGATCAGAAATTTATCATACTCTATCATTAAATCCTATAATATCAATAAACACTGCACAAAATAAATGAAATAAACTAATAGGAATCTTAAAACCTTTCTACTGAAAAAGTAAAAATTCTTAGTTATAACCCTCTTCTTCCAAATGAACGATTTGGCTTAGGTATATAATGCAATTTTTTTTACCCCCATGAATTTTGTTCACATACTTTCCCGACACTTTCTGAATCGAACGCAAAATGTTACATAGCTATTCATCTTGCTGCGGAAAATTAGTAGATTTATAGTCCAGGGTAATAAGGTTTTTCCATGACACTTCAACAGCCAGATTACTAAAGCGTTTTTTCGACAGGTAATACCTATAAGAACAAATTGTAACTATTTCCTGCGAAGGATCATTCGGCCATTTTTATTTATAAACAATTTAATGTCAAAAATCGGCATTTTTCCGTTTTTTTAATCAATGGAAAACAGTGAAACTTATGGTTTTTTTTAGTACAAACATCTTCGAGAGTATGGCAAAAGCTTTAAAATGGCGTATTGCAATATTTGTTATACTCATGTATAACAAACGAAACGAAAACAAATATAACGAAAAAAGGTCGAAATTGCAAAAAATTTAATTTCATAATAACTATTGTAAAAATTAGTGTACAGCTTTGAAATTTTTGTCAAATGAGGGCTCTTTGGTGCTTAAGTGCTTAAATTTTATTCAAATTGTTTATCCCAGAGAGCATGTTCTTTGTGATAACATAAGTCAGAAAAAAATGATGTTAGAACCATTTCACAGGTATTAAATGAAAGAGTATGAGCTATGTTTCCAACTTGGTTTAAAAAAAGTAAATATAAAGTGCATTTATTAGTAATAAATAATTATGCAAAATATCGTCAATCTTTCCTTATAAACTTTTTATTTTTTTATATATTAAATTATGTATATTTATTACAATTTTTGATCAATTATTATATAAATAATATTACCTGGTAGTTGTGCAGCTCAGGGTAAAAAAATTGATTTAAAAAAAAAAAGTTATTCAAAAGTTTATAAGGGAAAATTGACGATACTTTTGCATAATTATTTATTACCAATAAATGCATTTTTTGCATCATCAAAGATTATACGCAGGAAATAAACATAGTTTCAAAAGTTATACACCACCCCTCTAATTCACGATGTTTACGCTTTTATAAATCCGTATCTTTATCACATATTTAATGGGTCTTTTTTATAAAAAATATACCTTTTTTGGTTTTTATTTTATTTGAATACCCGCTTAATTGACCTGGTTTTGCCAAGGTGTAAACATTTGAAAAATTTATTCTGGTGAAATTTTTGAAAACGGGATTAAAAATTAATCGTACTATAATTTCTGTATAATCGGAATAAGTTCCTGGAAACAAACTCGATACGGAATAGAGCTCCGTCTGGTAGACCTCGAGTTACCACTGATTGACAGAATAGATATATCAGAATTTCCATCCGTAGAAATTCTTCTATGTCTGTACCAGCCCTCCAAAGAGAATTCAGGCATGCTGCAGGAGTCAGAGTATCATTGGCTACAATAAGAAGAAAAATTTTAGCCTCAGGTTTGAGGAGTGATCGACAAATAAGAGTTCCTCAGCTACAACCTAGACATGTTTAGGACCGCCTCCAGTGAGGTCAAGACCACATACATCTCCCTCAACAGTTTTGGAATTTTGTGCTTTTTTCAGACGAGACCAGAATCTGTTTAAATAGTGATAACCGGCAAATTCGTGTGTGGCTAGTTGTGCAGCTCTTGTTGGCTCTCTCCACACACGAATTCGCTGGTTCTCACTATTTAAACAAATTCTGGTCTTGTCTGAAAAAGCACAAAGTTCCAAAACCGTTGGGGGAGCTGTATGTGTTCTTAAGCCCACTGGAGGCGGTCCAAATCATGTCTAGGTTTTAGCTGAGGAACTCTTATTGGTCGACCACTCTTCAAACCTGAGTCTAAAATTCTTCTTCTTATTGTAGCCAACGATACTCTGACTCCTGCAGCACGCCTGAATTTTATTTGGAGGGCTGGTACAGACATAGAAGAATTTCTACGGATGGAAATTCTGATATATCTAATCTGTCAATCATTGGTAACTTGGGGTCTACCAGACCGAGCTCTATTTCGTATCGAGTTTGTCTCCAGGAACTTATTCCATATCCGCTAGACATCACTCTGAGAAACACCCACTATTTCCGCCACGAACCGCTGTGAATGGCCTTCTTTAACTAAATCGATAGTTCATATACGGTCCAAATCAGAAATTAAAGTACGATTCATTTTTAATCACGTTTACAAGAATTTCACCAGAAAATTTTTTTCAAATGTTTACCAAATGGCAAAACCATGTTAATTAAATGGGTATTCAAATAAAATAAAAAACCAAAAAATGTATATTTTTTATAAAAAAAGGCCCATTAAATATGTGATAAAGATACGGATTTATAAAAGCGTAAACATCGTGAATACGAGGGGTGATGCATAACTTTTGAAACTATCTGTAGTTACGATTTGTTCTTATACAGGGTGTTTCATTGGGAAAGTAACATACGTTAACTGCAGAAAGAGGACACTTAGGCGGTCTCAAAAATACCATGCTTAATGGGTCTTACTCTATTAATAACAAAGATACTGAGTGTTTTATCTATTTTGGCATTTTCTTAATTGGTTCATAACTTTTTAACCACACTGTATATTTATTTTATATTTGGCACGCAAATATCGTTTAAGGTGTACAATCAATTATATTATTTACAATTATAAAAAATCCAGGTCCGGATTAAAAAAAATTGGAAAAATATTCCAACCCGAAAACAACACCCTGTACATTAACTTTTTTTAAAATGGATTTTTCAGTTGAAAAGAGGATGAAAAACTAAATTTAGTGGTATACTTTGAATTTTTGGCAAAATGATTTTTCTGGTCAAATTTTGAATTTAAATTCTGAAATTATGTGAATTTCGAGAGCTATAAGTAGAAAAAATTGAAATACAGCTTACAACTTGTCAACCGCACTGTATATTCATTTTATATTTAACACGCGAATACTCTTTTAGGTGTCCAATCAATTAATTTATTTACAAATAAAAAAATCCAGGTCCGGATTAAAAAATATTGTATAAATGTTCCGACCAAAAAAAACACCCTGTACATTAATTTTTTTTAAAATGGATTTTGCATTTGAAAAGAGGCTGAAAAACTAAATTTAATGGTATACTTTGATTTTTCGTCAAAATAATTTTTCTGGTAAAATTTTGAATTTAAATTCTGAAATTATGTGAATTGCGAAGCTCAAAGTTAAAAAATAATATGATTTAATTTTAATTAATACGATTATTTAATCTAAATTGGTAAAATATTAACATTTTAACACATAACAATAATTTTTTATGGTGGTAATTTTGAATAAGTACTTTAGTTTTGAATAGTTTTGCTGCACATTTTCTCTGTTTTGTTATAATTTTTAGATACTTTGTTGATTAAAGTGATGTATTCTTTATTGCCTCTTTATTATTTATTCATTATTTAATGATGAATATTCGCCATAAACTATTTGTCACAGATAATAAAAAAACACTGAAATGTTTTAACATTTTACCAATTTAGATTAAATAATGGTATTAATTAAAATTAAGTCGTATTTTAATTTTTTCTACTTAGAGCTCTCGCAATTGACATAATTTCAGAATTCAAATTCAAAATTTTATCAGAAAAATCATTTTGCCGAAAATTCAAAGTGTACTACTAAATTTAGTTTTTCATCCTCTTTTCAAATGCAAAATCCATTTAAAAAAAAACAATATACAGGGTGTTTTTTGGGTCAGAATATTTTTACAATATTTTTTAATCCAGACCTGGATTTTTTATAATTGTAAATAAAATAATTGATTGGACACCTAAAAGAATATTCGTGTGTTAAATATAAAATAAATATACAGTGCGGTTAACAAGTTGTAAGTTGTATTTTATTTTTTTTTCTACTTAGAGCTCTCGCAATTCAGATACATAATTTCAGAATTCAAATTCAGAATTTGACCAGAAAAATCATTTTGCCGAAAATTCAACGTATACCACTAAATTTAGTTTTTCATACTCTTCACAACTAAAAAATCAATTGTAAAAAAATTTAATATACAGGGTGTTTTTTGGGGTTGGAACATTTTTACAATATTTTTTATTCCAGACCTGGATTTTTTATAATTGTAAATAAAATAATTGATTGGACACCTAAAAGAATATTCGCGTGTTAAATATAAAATAAATATACAGTGCGGTTAACAAGTTGTAATTTGTATTTAATTTTTTTCTACTTAGAGCTCTCGCAATTCACATAATTTCAGAATTCAAATTCAAAATTTGACCAGAAAAATCATTTTGCCGAAAATTCAAAGCATACCTCTAAATTTAGTTTTTCATCCTCTTTTCAACTAAAAAATCCATTTTAAAAAAATTTAATGTACAGGGTGGTTTTTTTGGGTCAGAATATTTTTCTAATATTTTTTAATCCGGGCCTGGATTTTTTACATTTGTAAATAAATTAATTTATTGTACACCTTAAAGGATATTTTCGTGCCAAATATAAAATTAATATACGGTGTGGTTAAAAAGTTATGAACCAAATAAGAAAATGGGAAAATAGATAAAACACCCAGTATCTCTGTTATTAATGGAGTAAGACCCATTAAGTATGGTATTTTTGAGACCGCCTAAGTGTCCTCTTTCTACAGTTAACGTATGTTACTTTCCCAATGAAACATCCTGTATATTACCTGTCGAAAAAACGCTTCAGTACCCTGGTTGTTGAAGTGTCACGAACATGGTATATTTTTGTCTTATTACCCTGGCCTATTAGTGCTTTTTAGTGCTAAAGTGGCTCGCCTAATTTGGAATATACTTTTACTGGAATAAATTAAATCTTTCAATGAGGTAGCTTAATGGAGCACGTAGTTTACTCTCTTACATATAACGCGACTTCCTGTGCCGAGCCTCCGGCACTGGCACATAATTGTAACAGGGAACAGGAACACAAAATTCAATTCAGCGTCACTAATTTCTTCAGAAGAACTGAATTTATATCGAAGTGTAGGTTTCGTGCTCGTGTAGCATAGGAAACATGGCATTTACTTGAACTCTATCTGATCATTGTAAATTAAATCTGTCACAGTCTTAGGTATCGCCTAATTTATGATTGTTATCGCAGGAACAGCGCTCCTGCGACTTCCAGCAGGAATTTTACTTTAATCTGAGAAGAGTGTGAAGAATTTATCTAATGATAAGCTTCTTCAAGAAATTAACGCATCACCTTAAAAATTGGTCATTTTTAATGTCTCGAATTTCCTAAACCTGTTGTCCGATTTAAGTAATTTTTTTAATATGTTATACCCTTATTCCATCGCTGTAATAATATTGTGGCTAGACAGGTAAATTGTCATTGTATACCAGATGTACCAATCAAACTGTGATTTGTTCTCAAAGTTCGCGCCGCCCTGTGGAATATTCTAGCATTTTAGTTCAGGGCGGATCTGTTTTGAGATGGACTTTGAGAGGTGACTCATATTTTTTTGCGGAAATTGCTTGGAAGTAACTTATATAATAATAATTGAGTTATCCTCCCACTCAAAAAGGTCCGGAACGTTGTTTAAATATTCAAAATGTCAAAAAATGAATGAAAAATTCGATTTTTTCTTCGTTTTTTGATTATAACTTTAAAAGTATTCATTTCCGAGAAAAGTTGCACTAACATAAAAGTTGCGTAATTAAATTTCCTACAACGTTGGATTGGTTAAAAATTTTAAAAATTGTCACTCTTGTTGCAAAATAGCAATAATTTCGAAAAAGCCATAAAAAACAAGTATTCGCATTTTACGTTTTTCAACCATTTGTGCTACACTTAGAACCTTCAAATTTCACCCAGAAAAACTATGATATACTAAAACAATACTGCAAATTTCGTTAAGATCGGTTTAATGGATTTTGCAAAATAAATTTGCATTTTAAAAAAATGCATTTTTTCAAAATGTTGCAGGACTGAAAATAAAGCACATAGCAAGTTGAATTTTTTTTCCTTAAAGAAGAATACTATACCTTGCATTTGCAATTAATTAAAATTTCACTGCAAAATTAAAATCGGTTAATTACCACGGCGTCAGGATTTTTTTAAATTAAACACTAATATTGGGTGCCACGCGCAGGATAGCGGATTCGTTTGCTTTGACTGGGCATTCCAATGACTTGTCAAAAATGATCGAATATTGCGGCTACCAATGTTTATCTAATATTATTTTCTTACACTATATTTTGTTGTATTTTAATATTTTAATCCCACAAAAATCAAACTAATTTGATTATTGTTTGTGAAATACTGTTTAAACAATTGCATATGTTTAAAAATAATATACTTATATTCTCTAAGTTAAAATATATGAACAAAGAAAGTTTTTGCTAAAAAAAGTATTATTTCAAATTACAGAGTATGTGTTTTATTTTGCAACAAACAAATTTATTTATTTATATCGAAACGTACTAAAAATTAAAATTTATCAATTAATATCAAAGGTCATTGGAATGCCCAATCGGAGTAGACGTATCCGCTGTCCTGCCCATAGCACCAAAAATTAATGGTTATTTTCAAAAAATTCTTGACGCCGTGGTAGTTAACCGATTTTAATTTTGCAAATTGCAAATGAAAGATACTCTATTCTTCTATATTGTTTCAACTTGCTGTCTCCTTTATTTTCAGTCCTGCAACATTTTGAAACAATGCATTTTTATTGCAAAAGCTGGATTGCAAAATTTATTTTGCAAAATCTGTTAAACCGATCTTAATGAAATTTACAGTATTGTTTTACTATAACATAAAGTTTTTCTGTGTGAAATATGAAGGTCCTACGTGTAGCACAAACGGTTGAAAAACGTAAAATGCCAATACTTGTTTTTTTTGTGTTTTTTTTTCGCAATTATTGCTATTTTGCAACAAGGGTGAAAATTTAAAAAAATTTTAACCAATGCTATATTGTAGGAAATTTAATTACTCAACTTTTATATTAGTACAACTTTTCTTGGAAATGAATACTTTTAAAGTTATAATCAAAAAACGAAGAAAAATATCGATTTTTTCCTCCATTTTTTGACATTTTGATTATTTAAGCAATGTTCCGGACCTTTTTGACTGGGAGTATAACTCAATTATTATTATATGAGTTATTTCCAAGCAATTTCTTCAAAAAAATATGAGTCGGCTCCAATGAACTGTCAACACTGATGGAATCGCCATAAAACGAAGTTAATGGCGTCAAGATGAGATAGAAGATAATCAGGTAAAGGAGGGAAGATAATCGGACAGTGCTAGTCAGGTACGTTGTAGTTGTAGCAAATTTTACCTGACAAATTCTCTGTCTCTCTCATGTCTCTCTAGAAGTGCTAGAACCTATCTCTTGTATGTTGGTGCATATCTCGCTTCACTGTTGGAATGGGACGGAGCCATTCCATCAGTGTTGACAGTTCATTGGTCGCCTCTCGACGTCCAAATGTACTAATATTTTTACAGATGCGCCCTGGTCTATTTATAAAATACTGAAATTAAAACCTAACTATAGCCTCATATTTTTTGTTAACATTCTGTTTTTTGATTCATTCGCTTATGTTGGATCATAAAAGAGTTAGGTACTTTAACAATTAGTCTTGTTCTTCATCAATACAGGGTATTTTTCAATAAGTATGGCAAACTTTAAGCGGTAATTCTGCATGAAAAAATAATGACAGTTTACTTTTTAAACGTATGTCCACAAATGCTTCGTTTCTGACAGGGGGTATTGAAATTTTTCTTACAAACTGACGATTTATTTAAAACCGGTTGAGATATGCAAATGAAATTTGGAGGATTTTAAGAGGTAGTTATTACGCATTTTTTGATATTTAATTTAAACTATTTAGTCCCATTTAACCTAATCTGCTACTTTACTAATATTTCCAATTGTTCACCTTCATCATCATCATGCCACCTCTTCTGTCGACTGTTGGACATAGGTCTCTCCCATTTTGCGCCACTCTTCATGGTTCTGTGCGTTGTGTTGCCATTTTTTGGATATTAGTTTAATGTCGTCCATCCAGCGTGTTGGTGGTCATCCTCTGCTGCGTTTGCCTTCTCTTGGACGTCAGTCAATTAGTTTTCTGGTCCATCTTGAGTCTTTTAGTCTCGCTATGTAACCTGCCCAATTCCATTTCAGCTTGGCTACACGTTCTACGACATCAGTGATACCTTCTCTGTTCCTTAGGTCTTGGTTCCTTATTTTGTCTTTTCTTGTCAGACCGAGGATCGATCTTTCCATGCGCCTTTGTGCCACTCGCATTTTTAGTGCTGTTGTTTTTGTGAGCGTGAGACTTTCTGCTCCGTATGTCATAATAGGAAGAACACATTGAACAAATGTCTTCCGTTTCATAGCTATCGGGATGTTGCTCTTAATGATGTCTCTTAGTGAACCATACGCCGCCCAAGCAAGTATTATTCGTCGCTGGAATTCACAGATCTGATTATCCTTGCTTATTCTGATTTCATGACCGAGATATATGTACTTTTCTACCAATTCTACCACTTGATTTTGGATGGTTAGGTGTTCGCTGGGAACTAAATTTGTCATAAATTTGGTCTTACTGATGTTCATTTTTAGACCTATTCTAATTGTAATTCTTGTAATTCTAATTCTTGTAACATTTGTTGTGCTTCGTCCAGATCTTTGGTGATAAGTACTAAATCGTCGACAAAACGCAGATGATTGATCATTTCCCCGTCTATTTGTATTCCGCTATTGTTCACCTTAGATTCTAATAATTATTGTTGCACACTTCACTGTTGTGGCTAGGATCACTGTGTAAATTTAAACTTTTAACGACATAACTTCCGCCCGGCATTGATCAGCTCATCAGCAGGGGACCTAACGTGCATCGAAACCAAAGCAATCCCACTAAGTTTGTCCCACTCCAATTTGGTGCCGATGGACATGAACGGCCAAGAGTGTAGTTAAGAAGAGAGCCGAGGATCATGAAATCAGTTACACTTAGTGTACTCAACTGATAAGGAACTCAAGGCCGCCAGCAGGTAGTCACCCAACGTTGCAGTCCGCAACGTGAGTTGGGAACAAACGGCAGTTATGCGACGGATTGAGTCGGAATCTGTCGGGGCAAAGGAACTCTGTATTGAAGAGATGCTTCGCTGGTAACTGTGTGACCGCAGTGAGCGGTTGCTGCCATCTCCGATCCGGAGTTGTTGTTGTAACCCTTTAGGAAACAAAGTACAGAAAAAGTTATCTAAACTTAAGGATATTTTAAATATACCATTGGTTAAACAAAATTAGACAATCTATTATTTCAATTTAATATTATCCTATTGTCAATTAGTAATAAGTTAATTTATTGTTGTACTATAAAAACCTTACGTAGTACTTACCCATATGATATAAAACCAGTGACTCCGTTTCACCCTTGATATCACTCAGTTTCTGAAAAGCAGCGTTGATTGGAGCGAAAATCGTACAAGGTTTATTTGATAATGTAAAGTTAGCAGACTTCGATGGTTCCATGTAGGAATAAAACTGGAAAGAAAAACAAAAATCAGACAAAAATTAAACCAAAGATAATTGCTTTTCGCAATGAAGGACCTTATGCCTGGTTGCACCAACAGATCTTAAGCTACAGCTTAGCTAAGCTCTACTTATAGATAGGGCCTCCTTGAGTATCACGTACGTTGCACCATAATTTTAGATTCTTACCTTATTATCAATTATATCTATTATTATATTATGGTATTCTTATTGTAATATATTATAATTATATTATATTAATTCTTATGATATTCTCGACTTAAGCTTAAGATCTGTTGGTGCAACCGGGCATTAGACCTTTTTTACAGATTTTTAAAGATATGCATATTTATACATGCATTAATAAGCACATATAGGCCTGATAATTTTAATTAACAATATTGAGCAGAACAATGGAGTGATAAGTGAGCTAATCCTATTATTCAAAAAGAGTGGTTATGGTCTTATTTCTGTCAATAGAATTTTATCATGTCCTTTTCTCTTAAATAAAGTTATTATATGTGGTTTTAATTTCGTGTTCGTTTATTATCTTTCCTTAAGAGGAAAGGACAATTTTGACGCCTGTCAAAATTTTCAATGTATTTTAAATGTAATCATCTTTTTCGAATCCTGAGAAAACTAATAAGTATTTTTGAAAAATTTAAACGCAGAATGAAAGATTACTTTATTACCGAGGGCAGAAAGTCCCTAAGAATGAATAAAAAGTTTCTTTTGAATGAGATATTTGAAATTAAAAATCACACTAAATTCTCTCTTAGTTTTTACCCTTGTAACTTATTAAAATAAACATTATAGAAGTTTTCAGGGACTTTCGGCCCTCGGTAATAACGTAATTTTTTATTGTGCGTTTAAATTTTTCAAAAATATTTATAAGTTTTCTCAGGATTCGAAAAAAAAAACGAATCCCATTTAAATAGCATTGAAGCCGAAAGTTCCTAGCCATCCCCTTAAGTTTTTTCTATAAATTTTCATGCATGAGACACTCAGGTTGCACCTTTATATTTATTTTTTGCATTTTATATTCCAGGTTTAATCATTTCTCTTTATTACAACTTTCTTAATATGCAAGGTTTTGCAAGCACCTTTATCAATATCTACTAACTCTCTTCGTTGTTGTGACCAACCTGTTAATTACCTCTTGTATAATTTTATATTTTGTCTAACATTTCTAATTGCGTGTTGAGATTTTAGAAGAATAGCACTTTGAAAATTGTGTCTTAAAACCGTCGAACTAGAATAAACATAATCCAACTGTTTATTTACATTGACAAATGCAAATTAAATTAATCTCATTTTAAAGACAAAACTTCCCTTTTGAGGTAAAATTTACATTACCCGAAATAGTACCAAACTTCTGGGCCCCCTTTCTACCCTTACATGTTTAATATATGTTACAGATTTTGCAAGTTTTACTTATCGAATGTATTCGGGTCGGACTGATTGTTACCCTTTGTCAAATGCCTTTTTTAAATCGATGAAACATGAAAATGTAGGCTGGTTTGTTGTATTCGATAAATTTCGCAACCATTTTCCTGATTCAACGACTGCATCAATACAAAATATTTCACGTATAATATAATGGTTCTAACATAAAACTGGTCCTAATATAATGGTTCGCAAATGCCCAAATCCACATATTTAGATTATTATCAATATGTTAAAAACTTCGCGTATTTGTAATAAAAAATATTACTTGAACAGGAAGAAAAAAATCTCCAAGTGTCGTAGTACCTGTAGGTAACGTTTTTTATATACAAATACAGAGTGTCCCAAAAGTAGTGGAATGGTCGAATATTTTGCGAAATAAACATCGGATCGAAAAACTGAAAAATACGTTTTCAATAATTTTCAAAAATCTATTGAATGACAGCAAACACGACCCCCCACTCCACCCCTTGGAGGTGGGGTGAGGGGAAACTTTAAAATCTTTAATGAAAACCTCCAGTTTTTATTGCAGATTTGAATTTCTTACGTAAAAGTAAGCAACTTTTACTCGAGATATTTTTTTGAATCGTGAACAGATGGCGTTATAATCGGAAAAAACGATTTGTCGTGATACCATTGGTAAATTATAGAAACGGTATAATATCTCGAGAAATACACTTCGAAATGAAAAACCAAAAAAATACGTGTTTAATATTTTTCAAAAACTTATGTAATACCACCAAACATGATCCTCCAACCCCATCCCCTGGAGGTGGGATGGGGGGTAACTTTAAAATATTAAATCGGTACCCCCATTTTTTATTACAGATTTGGATTCCCCATAAAAAATAAGTAACACTTGTTCGAAACATTTTTTAGAATTGTTGGTAGATGGCGCTATAATCACGGAAAAATACGATTTATTAGCGCCATCTATCAACAATTCTAAAAAATGTTTCGAATAAATGTTACTTATTCTTTCATGTGGAATCCAAAACTGCAATAAAAAATGCCGGTGCCTATTTATTTTAGTATTACCCCCACCCCACCTCCAGAGCGGGGAGTGGGAGGTCGTGTTTGGTGCCGTTCGATAGGTTTTTGAAAAATATTAAACACGTGTTTTTTGGTTTTTCATTTCGAAGTGTATTTCTCAAGTTATTAGACTGTTCATATAATTTACCTATGTTATCACGATAAATCGTTTTCCCGATTATAGCGCCATCTGTCCACAATTCGAAAAAATATCTTGAATAAAAGTTGCTTACTTTTATGTAAGCAATCCAAATCTGCAATAAAAGCTGAGGATTTCCATTTAAGATTTTAGAGTGACCCCCACCCCGCCTCCAGAGTCCAGAGGGTGGAGTGAGGGGTCGTGTTTGCTGTCACTCGATAGATTTTTGAAAATTATTGAACACGTATTTTTCATTTTTTCGATACGATGTTTATTTCGTGAAATATTCGACCGTTCCGCTACTTTTGGGGCACCCTATATAATATTTGCCTTGATTCTAACCCCCTATGTGGGTCAGTGGTAAAAGCACCTACCTTTGGATCGAAAGGTCCGAATGGTCGTGAGTTCGAATCTCACAAGGTCAGAAATTTTTCGTTTATGATATTTTAATAAATGAAAATAGTTTCTGTCTTTGTGGGATCGGTACTCACCGGAGGGACCGCAGACGTTCGGATAATTAGCGTCTCTTTGCAAAGACAATGACGTCGACTTTGCAAAGTAACAAGACACTTACTCAACACACACACTACACATTACTCCTCTGAGTTAGTGATAAGTTATAGTCTAAAGAATCATTATGAAATTGACTGGCCAGTTGGTTGTGAAAACCAGTGCCAATAAAACACAAAACACACACACACACACACACGCCTTGATTTTTCAGGAATTTAAAAATATACTTTTCAGAGCGACTATAATTTTCAAGTTTTGTGCGAATCTCGCAGTATAGATCCAAATGGTATTTTCTGTGGGATTTACCTTAGCCAAGAGTGGAAATAGCTTGTCACATTCAAACGGATTTACTCAAAACGACGACGCTCAAGAACCTCCGCTTTATATCCCAAGGTCTTTGGATGAATTGGAATTATTTTCAGCTTTGACGTTGAAAATTCTACAAAAGGTTATGACGCAAGTCTTCCGTATACTATGTGTTTATATAAAGATATCTTTAAAGTTTTTGAATTGCGAACTTTAAAATGTCTATTGTGAAGTCATGTTAAATTGCTACTTTACTTCAAAAGATGGAAGTTTGCAGTAATGGAAAATTATATTATGTTTGGTTAAAATAACGATATACAGTGTTTTGCTATGTAAAAGCTGTTTTGCTATGGACTGTCCATCTGTCCAAGTTGATTACATTCCTACTTAAAAATATACTTACATAAAAAACATTACCAATTGATCATAAACGCATTAACCAAACATTTGATATGGACATTGAAGAAACCTAATTTGGATTCCGCAGAGGCGTAAAGCTCTCTTTGGATTCGACGTGCTAATCCAGAGATGCTTGGATGTGAACCAAGATATGTACGTCTGTTTCATAGATTACAACAAGGCTTTCGATAAAGTCCTCCACAAAGAGCTTGTGGACGTCCTCAATCAAAACAATTACAATACAATTACCTTCGAATTATAACAAATCTATATTATAAACAGCAGGCACACATACGCATTAACGAACACACATCGGAAGAATTCGAAAACAATAACAATTGTTTTGTATTAATAATTTTAAAAATATCGTTAAATTCATCAATTTACTTTGATCAAATGTTTCTATTTTGTTTTTGATTATACTGAAACCGAATATGGCATTGCAATTTTAAAATTCTTATACAGAAGTATGTCTGCGTAGCTAGGAACCACATGGAAAACTTTTTTATTATCAATTTTACGAAAAAAGTGATTCTTCATAAAATGCTCTGGATAGTTAAAAATCTAAAACTCAACCATCATATATAAAATTTTATCAATTTTATACGAGTTATGTCAAAAATATGAATTTCGTTAAAGAGTAAAGTACCTTTATATTTCAGAATATCAAAAAATGCTATTATGAAAAGTTGTTTGATATTAAAACCTATATTTAAATATACAATTATATTATTCTATTCGAAAAAATTTTTTCAGTTTTTTTTTTCAAATTACGGATACTCATCATCATTTTATTACAATTTTGGTAATTTTGTTATTATCACTTTTACGAAAAAAGTTATTCTTCATAAAATGCTCTCCCTAGTCTAAAATATAAGATACAACCATCAGATATTAAACTTTTTTAATTTTCTACGACGTATGTAAAAAATATTAATTTTTTCTTAAGAGTTAAGGGCCTTTATTACTCAAAATATTTTAATTAGAAGGATGTAATTGAACACCAAAACAAATTTTTTAATTCCAAACAACTTTTCTTAATAACAATTTTCGATATTGTGAAATTTAACAATACTTTACTCTTGAGTGAAATTCATATTTTTTGACATACCTCGTATACAAGTCATTAAATTTGATATTTGATCTTCATCTTAGATTATATACGATGCAGAGTATTTTATAAAGAATCACTTTATTTCGTAAAACTGATAATAAAAAAGTTATCAATAGGTTCCAAATTACACAGACATACTGTATAAGAGCTAAAAAAAATTTTTTTTGCTGAACATTTATTATTGTTGAAGTTTATTAATAAATGTATTTCAGGTAAGTTTTACAGAAAAAAGTTTTGATCACTTTATATAAACATTTTTTTAGCTGGTAATTTTCGGTTTTTGTATTACATTTTTGTTATCTTTCTTAATTTTCTCAAAAAGAAATAGTCTATTTCATTTCTAAAGTAAAATAATTTAGTGCATTTTAAAGACTACATCCTAAGATTTAAAAAAGCACTTATAAAACTGTAATACATCTGCTCAAACTTGAGTAATACCTAATAAATGAGATTTAAAAAAGCACTTATAAAACTGTAATATATCTGCTCAAACTTGAGTAATACCGTCTTCAAGTGGTGGTAATTTTATAAAACTACGAAGATTTCAAAAATTACATTTTTTAAGACGTCATATCATTTGAATTAAATTTTTTAATTTTTTTCTAAATGAAACATCAGTTAGTACCATGCTTGAAAGGTAATTTGTGCAAAATTGAGGGTTTTATAAGAAAAATTGTATTAGTTACACATTTTTAAATCATTTTTAAACAAAATTCATGTAAGGCTCAATTTCCGCAACCACCGTACTTATTCCCATACATTTTATTTCTTTTTATTATAACCATAAGATAGCTTAATTATTCTTCTTTTAGGTTCAATTTGTAAAATTTCATTTGATCCATTAGTTAAAGAATTAACTTAAAATAACTCAACCGTGCACTTCGCCGTACGCTAGTTTACAGTGCGCCGATGTTTGTGAGAACGGTGACTTTAGCGTTATAAATAAAAAATTATAGAAGATACAGATTTAATTTTAGAAAATTCTTTATATAAGTTTTTTTTGTAACATTTTCTGAATTTTTCAATGGTCAAGTCAGTTTTGTTCTAAAATTTATATTATACGAGTTATTTAAAAAGACATCAAACTTCGTAGTTCATTTGTTTAATAAAAAATGAAGCACCCACTTCTCGAGTAGAACTTTTTGATATGTTGTTTATTAAACATTTCTTAACGAAATTACAAAAAGTTCTACCTTGTTTGATTTTTTCCGAAGTGAAAATCTATATGCACATGCACTCCCCTAACAAAAGCAAGTTTCACATTTAATAATACGTTAGTTAGATGGTTCTACTCTAGTTACTTGGCAACAAAAACAGAATGAAGAAATTAGCTCCATGGAAAGCCGAGGAAATGCATTTTTTTTAACGTATACCGATTTTGAACTTTGAGATTACATTTTCTCCAACCTATTTTTTGATTGAAATTTTGCTATTTTTGGCAATTTTCACTCGTAATATCGATAGTATTTATTATAATAATATATGTTATGAGTAATCTAAAGATATGAAAATTGGTGTGGAGAAAGAGGACAAAAACAAAAAGGTGATAATTCAAAAATTTTGATCCTATTCTTTATATCTCTGCTGTAAATGCCGGTCAACTTTGCCCGGTTGTATCTCAGGAACCACTCATCACAATTAAACGTTTTTTCTTTTAGAAGAAACATCCTGCCGGTTTTTCTCTAATACCGTTTTCATGATTTAATTTAATTTAATATTTATCGAGATATTCTATTGGTTTATAACCCAAAAATTGTTTATAATTTTAAAATATTTCTGAGGCCGCTTAAATAGTCCAATTTTAATTCTGTAAAGTACATTAG
This sequence comes from Diabrotica virgifera virgifera, assembly GCF_917563875.1. Classification (NCBI taxonomy): domain Eukaryota; kingdom Metazoa; phylum Arthropoda; class Insecta; order Coleoptera; family Chrysomelidae; genus Diabrotica; species Diabrotica virgifera. Next base: position 210,255,082 of record NC_065450.1, read on the forward strand.
GTAGGTACAGTGTCTTTTTATACAAAAATCATAGTTATTTTTATGTATCTTAATTATTGTGGTTATTATAGCGACCGTAAATTTTAAGTTAACATTTCAATTGTTGCTAAACTGTTCATTCAATTTCTATCGGCTTCTGGAATTGTAATCTATACGAAAAGGGCTTTTATATTACCAAGCTATTTAATTATTGATAAACAATTACTTACCTAAAATTTTTTTTGAAAATTAAAGATTTTGTTAGAAAATCCCGCATTTCCCGGGGAAAATTTTCGTCAAAGCAAATCAGGAAAAACACGTCCCTATGTAGAATTTAATTACGGTGAATTTTTATTTGAGTGTTTTCGGTGTAAAGTTAAAATCTTAAAAAAAATAAAAACCTTATTTTGTAAAAGGTATATGTATTTTAAATCCCTAAAAAGGGCTGTATCACAAAATGTTTTCGAAATCAATATTCATCATCAGTGTTATCACAGGTTTACATGCTTTGGGCCGCTAAAATGTACGGGTAAACACCCTTAAATTGATTTTAAACAGTTGAGTTGTCACCTAAACTCTGCCATGTAAGGTTCTACCTACAATTTTCCAACCAATATGGTTGATGTCATGTGATGCCAGGGGTTAATCTGGAAATATTTTTAACATCCTTCAAAATCAGATAACATTATGTAACCCCAACGTAACCCCAACTGTTTAAAATCAATTTAAGGGTTTTTACCCGTACATTTTGGTGGCTTAAAGCATGTAAACCTGTGATAAAACTGATGATGGAATATTGATTCCGAAAACGTTTTGTGATACAGCCCTTTTTAGGGATTTTAAATGCCTTTTACAAAATAAGGTTTTTATTTTTTGTGATTTATGGTATACAGCCAGTACAGGAATTTTTCCTTGTGATAAAAATCTTTAAAGTTATAGAGCAAAAAGAATGTGTGTGTATTTTGTACGCACGTAAGAAGTTGATGATTTAAACGAAATTAATATACTTTTTATTTATATTTTATTTAAATATTAAACTAATTTATACTCACTACTTCTCGAACATTTTTATTAAAACAGTGCCAAAAATTAAAATAATAAAAGAATAAAACACACACAAACACATTAAAAATGCCACAAATGATTTCTGAACATTAATTGTCGGAAATTTTTTTAACCAAATACCTATTTTCTGAAAATAAAATTATATAATACATACCTATACTTACAATCATAAAATGTATAAAAAAAATAAAAAAATAAAAGTTTTTATTGGGATTCGAACCAGCTATCAGCGCGGTTGGTATATTGGGGTTCATTCGCCTTAAACGCTTCGCCACGGAGGCAATGTGTCATTATGTGCGAAGATCGACTAACTAAACGGATTAAGCTTTTGACATTTTTGAATTAAATTAAATTATTTTGATTTTGAATTGAAATGATTTAGAATTGAAAAAATACAACAAAATATAGAGTAAGAAAACAATATATTAGGTGAACATTGATAGAAATTTTGATGGTAATCAAATTATGTAAATAAAAGTATTACATACTATGTATTTTGTTAGGTTCAAATAGGTAGGTACCTATGATACATTTACAATTATTACGTACCTGTTGCTTTTAAAAACTATTTAAATGTCACTACAATTATAAACTTTTTTGTTTCTGTCCTCACAACAATAAAACTAATATATTATACATTTGTTTACCTTCATATTGAACAATTATTTATTATTGACAGATCATTTCAACACCCAATCAGAGCCCGTATAACGACTAATACCATACTGTCGGTGTGCGCATGCGCGCAGATCAATATAAATTCACCCTCAATCTCAATCGCGCCTAAAGAAGTATAACTTCAAAAACTGAAAAAAACACGATTCGGGCGCCATTTTGTTTATAAAAAAAGTAGCACACTATCTGCGGACTTTGCATACCTATTTTAATAATATATAAGGTCATAGGATTTGATTCCAGCAACAAAATTGCTGGTAAATAATTTTTCCTTGTATTTTGCTAATTAGCCCAGAGTATATGCCATTGCAGTGTGCTTATGTAAGGCAGGAATTCACTGATCAAGTGAGGATTGAACCAGAAGAGATCTTAAAACTACCCATTAGAAAACTGTTGGCCTTCGTTGAGGCCACAGAACTTACGAGAGTTAAGGAAAAAAGGTAGGGCCTTTTGACCAAGTGCCAGAGACTAACGAGTCTCGCCTGAGTTAAGAAGAAGAAGAGAATCATAATGCTGCATTGAAATTTAAGAATATTAAAAATAATTTCTGATTATAATTATAGTTCATTTGTTTTTCATTTTTTTTGAGTAAAAAATGTAAAATGTTTGCATAATTATATTTTATTGCTTTAAATGAACTTCTTTTCGCTCAAAAACAATATTTTAATGAAACAGGTCAGTTTTTCTCGTTTAAAATTTTATCTGACGCCTGCAACTTTCGTAAATATAAAGTTCACTTTGTTATTTTTGGCACTTATTCAACTTTTGTATCTCGCAACTAGGTCATATACGTTTTCTTTATTTGTTTTTTATGGTAATGGCGTTGACTCTGCTCAAATTTGCGCTTGTGTATACATTTTTAGGCAGTTCTGTGGCGATAAAGTGTCATAAAAATGCAGTTACATCATTGTCGTTGTTGTTTTGTTTTATCTACTATCGAGTTTTTAGGTGTCCAGTTTTAAGATAGATAAGATGTAAAAATACTAAATTTCTTTGTAAAAGATATATTTAAAAATTCCTTAAAAACCATAAAGCCATATGGAGTTGCTTTCATAATTATGGGAAAAATAAAAATAACATTATGAAATTTAAACCAATAAATGAACGTATAACTTACCTGAGAATTAACGCCAAACCATTTAATATATCAATCATAAACGTATATGACCCAACTGAAAGTGCTGCTGCGGAGAAAAAAGACAAATTGTATGAGGAACTCGAACGAGAAATAAAGAATTTACCTAGAGAAGACACAATACTGGTAATGGGAGATTGTAATGCCCAAATAGATAAGGAAGACTACATTAACCAAGTAGCAGGTAAGCACACAATACACGAAAAAACTAATGACAATGGTTAACGATTATGTAACCCAGCAGCTAGTACCAATATGATTATCGTTAGTACAAAATTTGAACATCCTAAATACCATAAACTGACGTGGATTACCCGAGACCAAAAAACATTGTCACAAATAGACCATATACTGATTACAAGAAGGAAGCAAACATCGGTAACAGACGTGAGAACCTACAGAGGTGCACATGCAGACACAGACCATTTTATGGTGGCTGCAAAGGTAAGACAAAAAGTCAAAAGTACTCTAAAAAACACGACAACAGAAAATAAATGGCATGTAAAAAACTGAATGCTCCAGACATAAGAATTAAGTATGCTGATGACATGAACAAAAAACTGAAGGAACAATATAAACCTACAAAGGGATTGGAGAAATATAAAAAAATGTATAAATGAAACAGCGGATGTACACATAGGGATAAAAAGAAACAAAAAAAGACAAGAATGGTATAACGAAAAATGCCATAACATGCTAAAAAGAAGGTAGAGATGAGACCAATGTGGATTAGAACAAATAGACAGGATTATAGGGAAGAATACAATAGAGTAAGACATGAATGTAAAAAAAAATAAGGAAAATTAGACGTGACAGGTTGGATGATAAGATAAAAGAAATAGAAAAAAAAAGTAAGAACAGAAACACAAAAGAATTCTATAAGAAAATTAGTGAGCAGAATAAAACCTTTAAAGGCAAGATAAAAGGCATAAAAGATAAAAATGGAAAAGTATCAGAAAACGATGAAGAGTATAAAGAAATTTGGACTAACTATTTTAAAGAATTATTAACAGAACAAGAAGATCAAGACCTAAATGAAAACATAGAAGAAGAGACAATGATGTTAGGAGACCAGCTAGAAATACCAACAAAAGAGGAAGTTGAGGAAATTATTAATAGCAGCCGTAATGGTAAAGCCTCAGGATCGGACTGTATCAATATGGAGCTTACAAAATATGGTGGTGAAGAATTAAAAGATAAATTATACAATTTAATAAAAGACATATGGAACGAAGAAAAAATGCCGGAAGAATGGTACAAGGGACAAATTATCAATATTCATAAAAAAGGAGATCAACAGATGTGTAATAACTACAAAGGACTGACGCTATTAAACACTAATTAAGTATTTTTCTACCGGGTGGTGAATTGGAAAGCGGGCCATAGGAAACTCAATGTAAAATTCTAAACTGTTGAATTCCTGCTTCCCTAATTATTTTACATCAAAAGTCATAAGAAACTATTTGTAGAGAATTGAAATCTGTATTGAAAACAACTGTTAATATTGTTCTACGAACAATAATTATTCAAAATTTTGTAAAAATATAATACATTTTTCAGAGTAATACGCCAAAGTTAGGCCACACGCAATACCATAATGTGTATAAGGTTGCATTTGTTGACAATAAATTTATTATATTAACAATTTGAACTGTCAATTTTTTTATTTATTTTATCAATTACTGTTTAAAACACAATAAAGTTGATAAGATACCTTTAGTTAAGGAGAAGTATTAATAATAAAGATATCTTCTTCAGTCAATAATGTGCTCACTGTCAGTTAAATAATAACGTGTGGCCTAACATGCCCACACATACCTACTGCGGTAAATACATTATATTTTTCAAAATTTTGGAATGTGTTTAAATCGTAGAACAATTGTAACTTCTGTTTCTAATACAGATTTCAATCCTCTACAAATAACTTCTCATGACTTTTGATGTAACATAATTAGGGAAGCAGAAATTCAACAGTTTAGAATTTTACATTGAGTATCCTATGGCCCGTTTTCCGATTCACCACCCTGTATATTTAAACACAGCATATAAAATCATGTCCGCCTTAATACAACGAAGACTGACCGAAGCTACCACGAATATCATAGGACACTATCAATGCGGATTTGTTAAGGGAAAGTCTACAACAGATGCCATACATACGGTTAAACAAATTATGGAAAAAGCTCATGGATATAAAATAGAAATTGAACTACTTTTTATAGATTTTCAGCAAGAATTTGATACAATAAAAAGATCAAAATTAATGGTAGCTCTGAAAGAAATGGGAATACAAAATAAATTAAGAAGATTAATACAAATGACAATGAGTAGAACTGTAGTTAGTATAAAAACTCAAGTAGGCGACACAGAAGAATTTGTCATCAATAAAGGCGTGAGACAAGGAGATTCATTATCAGCAACTCTTTTTAATCTTGCCCTAGAATACATCGTCAGGAAGATCAACAAAGACACCCTCCGAACGAGAGAAGGACAAATAATGGCATACGCTGATGATATTGTGCTAATAACAAAAAATAGAAAAACAATGGAACGAATGTTAAACGAAATGGTAACAGAAGGAAAAGTAATGAGATTAAAAATAAACCAAGAAAAAACCAAAATAATGAGATTTGAAAAAAACTTTAAAAAGAGAAAGGTTAGAGTGGGAGAATACACTTTTGAAGAAGTCGAAAAATTTAAATATTTAGGAATATTAATAAAAAACAATGGAGAAAGAGAAACCGAAATCAAAGAAAGGATTATTACAGCAAATAAGAGCTTCCATGAAAAAACCAGAGGAAAACCTTAGAATACAAGAAAGAAAAATACTAAGAGCAATATTAGGACCAATAAAAATAAGTGACAATGAATTAACACAATGAACGGACCTTGAGCTACTGGAAAAAATTAAGGAGGATATAGTGTGTAAAATAAAACAACAAAGAGCAAAATGGCTAGGACATATATGGAGATCCGGATCAACTACGACGATATTCTCAATATTGGAATGGACACCAGCTGGCAAAAGAAGACGTGGAAGACCAAGATCTACATGGTTAAAAGAAGTAGTAAGTGATCTGAACAAGGCGGGCATACGACATTGGAAAGAAAAAACCAGAGACAGGAAAGAGTGGAGAAAAATAACCGAAGAAATTAAGTAACGAACATGAGGACTGATCTACCTCAAACCATAGATCTAGAGAGCGTAAGCGGCGTAACCCCTAAAGGGGTGTTTAGCCACTATATATATATATATATATATCCTCAATGTAAAATTATATATATATATATATATATATATATATATCCTCCCGTTGCATGGTCTTCTCGAGAGACCGTCGGCATTCCCATGACTTCTTCCCGCTCTGTGACGAATTTCAAAATCATAAGTCTGTAGTTTCTCCAGCCACCGAGCTATCTGACCTTCAGGTGTCTTGAAATTGAGAAGCCATTGCAAGGCAGAATGATCGGTTCTTATCAAGAATTTTCTGCCATAGAGGAACGAATGGTAGTGTTCTACTGCTTTGACGACTGCCAATAACTCCTTTCTGGTGACACAGTAGTTTCTTTCTGCTTTTCCCAAAGTTTTGCTGAAGTATCCTATGACGCGTTCCTCGCCCTCTTGTACTTGGGAAAGCACCGCCCCGATACCATTTTGAGAAGCATCTGTATCAAGCACGAAAAGACCCTGTTCTTTCGGATATGCCAGGATTGGAGCCGTAGTCAATTTATGCTTGAGTGTGGTGAAGGCATCTGGTGTCCAGTCAAATGACAGTTTTCTCTCAGTCAGATTATGGAGAGGTTTGGCAATCTTACCAAAATCTTTCACGAAGCGACGATAGTAACTGCAAAGACCAAGGAAGCTTCGGATATCGTGTTTGTTTCTTGGTGTGGGCCATTCCTGTACTGCTTTTATTTTCGCCTGATCTGCTGCAATTCCTGAGGATGAAATTACATGTCCAAGGAAACTAACTTTTTCTTGGAAGAGCTCGCACTTTTTGGCATTTACTTGTAGGTGAGCGTTCCTTAGTCTGGTGAAAACTTCTTTCAAATTGGCAAGATGTTCGTCGAAATCTTTTCCGATGACCATAATGTCGTCGAGGTATACCAGACAGATTTTCCATGTAAGTCCTCTAAGTACTAGCTCCATTAAACGTTCAAACGTGGCAGGTGCATTACACAATCCGAATGGCATCACTTTGAATTGGTAGAGCCCATTTCCAGCAGAAAATGCGGTCTTCTCTCTGTCTTCAGGGTGTACTGCAACTTGCCAATAACCGCTTTTGAGGTCCACAGTGGAAAACCATTTCGACTCAGCCAAGGCACTAAGTGTATCATCAATACGGGGTAGTGGATAGCTGTCCTTCTTGGTAACGCTATTCAGCCTCCTGTAGTCGACACAGAACCGCGTTGAGCCATCTTTCTTGGTTACCAACACCACTGGAGAAGACCAGGGGCTACTCGACTCTTCGATGACATTCTCCTTTCGCATATCTTCAAGGATGGCAAAAGCTTCTTTTTGTTTTGCAAATGGAAGACGTCTTGGTGCCTGTCTTATGGGGTTGGAGTTGTCAGTGTTAATCCGATGTTGGACTAAGTCAGTGCGGCCAGTTATTTCTCCTTTAAAGAATATGTCACTTTCGTTGTTGATGAACTCTTCTGCTTTTTGGTATTCATCTTCAGATAGATGTCCCCATGACTTCTTAAGATTTTCCAAAATTTCAGTGGAGAGTTGGTGTGTACTGCTAGCTGTTGGCTCGCATATTCCAAGCACTTGGCCCTTTTTGAAAGTAATTTTATTGCCATTCGGGTTGGCCACCCTTACTGGAACGGTCTGCTTATCCCCATCTACCAAACATCTGGCCACAATGACGAATAATAATAATTTTTGGTCGAAATAATCACTTTGAATATATATATATATATATATATATATATAATATATATATACAGTGCTGTTTTTGTAACAATATAGGTTCCGGTACGCAAGGTTCCAGGAGTCTGGAGGTATTTAGAAGGGGGATCAGGCCCCGGGAAAACTTTGTAAATTCAGCCTCAAAAAGTGCGTATTAAAGCTATTTGGGAGCAAGGAAAAAATTTAAGAATTTGTGTATAATTTGACCTGAATACTATAAAAAATCTAAGACCATCTCTACTTGGCTACATCATTGATAAAATAACAGTACAAAGATTATTTTTCTCAGAAAACTTGAAATTTTTTACTACTATTAAACTTGTGGTTTCTTAACAGGTATGTCTGCTTTTACTGGAAAAAACTGTATTTGCTAATTAACTGGCCTACTGTAGAAATTTAGTCTTGTACACATTTCAAGGGCATATTATAAAAAACGCACAAAATCTTAGTTTAAATGTTTTATTGCATAATTTTCCAAATAACAGTTCAAAAGTAACAAATTAGTTAGTATTCAGTAACAAATTAATCAGTGTAAGTTTTTAGATCATAGCTACATTGTACAAGAAAGAAAGCAATAAATTTGATAACTTACAGTTTATAGAACTGTCCAAAGTTTGGAGAAGTTTTTGTCGTAAGTCTCTTCTCTGCCTCTTTCCTTGCTGTTTGTGTCCAATGCTGAGTGCCGTCCCCGAAGCAACCACGAATTCACGTACTTCGAGGGTTCAAATCGAGTAAGAGGTGGGCCGTTTAACTTCACAAACATTAATGAAGAAACAGTTTTTGTGAGTAGGGAAGCTCTGCTACTCATCAGTAATTATCAGGTTCATTTGGGAAAATCCCCTTTCACACTCACTGGAGGATATTGGTATTTTCTTTAAAGCTGTTGTCAAACGTAGCAAATTTTCTGGGTAGCTATTGTTCTCACAATTTTTTCCCAAATTTCTACAATTGTCAAAAACATATTCTCTGAAGGATTTAATTGCCTCTCGTTTGTTCACTTGTAGACGAACTGCTAGCGCTTCAATGTCTCTTTCCCAAAAGTATTGTCTTTAATGTTTTTGGGCCAAGCGCTTTTGTCAACTATGCGGGCACAATTGGCCAACACTGCATCGTCTCCACTGAGCATCCTCTTTTCGATTGATTGAGCAAGGTGGTCATAAAACAGCATGATGGGGTCTTCTTTAGATTTCACATACAGTTCGATTCCCATAAAACTTCCGTTGTTGACAGCTGTCTCAGCTTGCGCATAAAACATTCCAGGACTACCTTTTCGAGAAACAAACGTGTTCATCAAAATCTGAAGTTTCTTGTTAGCTCGAAATAGGTCAAGGTCTCGATGTTGTAACTCCTCACTAACATCAGATAGTTTTTGCAGTGCGTCGCACATCAGTCCCTAATTAAAAAAGAAACACCTTAATTTCAGCTTTCTGTGTAGGCCTTCGTATTTGGATCTTTCCAAAGGATCACGCGTCTGGTCTACTTTGGCTGCTGCAAAATGGTTGGCTAAGACCTCATAATTTTACCAAACGGCCGAAACTGTGCGAAAACTTGATGCGACCCACCGTGTGTTCAACACTCTACCGATTTTTAACAGTTGTACACCAAGCTCATCGTGCAGCTTCCGACTGTTCTTGGGCGAGGTGTAATACAGTACGTATAGTTTGTCTATAAATCCCTTGATCCGGTTTATACTTGCCATTTTCTTTACCACGTCACTCACACACAACTCAAGTCTATGATTACGGCAATGCCAAATAACAATAGATGGAAACTTCTCTTTCAACAGTACACCAACCCCAGACTTCCCTTCAAGCATCACTGCTGCTCCATCGCATGCCAAAGCAACAAAAAAATCTACTTTTTAAAACGTTTTCATCTATTTTGTGCCCTTCAGGGCATTTCATAACAGCATTAAAAATTCCACGATACGCCACATTTTCCAGTTCCACAAGGTCTAAAAACAAGTTTACAGGTGACTCCATATTTAACTTTTTTAGGCACACTCTAAGGTACAAAATAAATGTTGATTTTTTACTTAATGTTGTTGACTCATCAATAATAACCGCAAATTTATCAATCCCTTCTACAATTTCCTGTACAACTTGTTTCTTCATTTCTGAACTTATGTGAGTAATTACATTAGCACAAGCGTTCCGTGAATGTAAAATTCTGCCGATATCTTAACAGCAGCTTCATGAGCAGCACTAAATTTGTGATCAAATATATTTTTTCTTAGTGAAGCTTGTTGCTGAGCTCGACTCTCTACAGACATATTCAGTCCACTGCTTGACCATTTTTATACCATTTTTTTTTCTACACCCAGAGATCCAACTTTTCTACAAACGTCACAGCCTAACCACAGTATATAGAGGTTCCACAGTAAAACTACTCCTCTGTCGGCGCTTTGATCTCAAGAAGTAATACCGGCAGTACGCAATTGGTAGTTCACCAGTGGTGGATGCGGGTTTTCCCTGATAAAATCCGTACATTTCTATGCGACTGGCAATGGGAGAGTGAGGCAAAGGCGACTAAGAACATTGCGCGATCGCCATGAGCGACTACAGATTTTACTTCCAATTTTTCGGAGAGTGGTTCTACTATCCCTCTTTATACTGTGGCCTAACTTTTTGTTTTGTACAATAAGCCAATCGTTTTTCCTACGATGTTCACTCTTTTGTTCAAAAGTCCAACAGTCTGGTCAATGTTTATCACCTTCTTTGGACTAGACACTAGTGAAGGCGTTTGGTCCAATATCACTGGCGATGTTAAGCATTTTTGAAATTGTTCATCTAGTTTTCGTTTTTTTGGGATGGTTAAAATAATTAGTAATCTTCTGCATTTTTTAAGCAACACAACACTTTCATACTAAATGAGCGGAAGAGGGTAGCAGATTAGGGCGCACAAATAGGGCAGTGGCAAGTACCTGTCACTTTGACCGCGGTCACTGAACTGAGTAAAATATGGAAAACAAAACAACACACGACCTTGGATAGTGCAATATTGCCGGCCGCGGGGGCGGAGAGGGTAGAAGAAAGTACAGTGGTGGGATTACAATGAGTAGAATTCTATTTTGCTATGTTGCCTAGCAACCGTCGATTCTCGCATTGTAAAATTCGTTTTGTGACGTCAGCAAAATAGAATTCTACCGATCGTGATCCCACCTGTCTCGCGTTAAATACAAAGTTGTAAGTTCTACATCGCTTCAATCGCATAATGGCTCACCTAAAGTTACAAAATATTTGTTGTTTTTTTTGCTTTCTTGTCCCAAAAGGTGCCGGTACGGCGTACCGGCGCGTACCGTCACAAAAACAGCACTGTATATATATATATATATATAGTAATTTTTGAATAACGGCAATTCGGTCAGTTGAAAGAAAACTCTATTTGTTTTAAGTCTCAATATTTCGTCACTATTTGGTGACTTCTTCAGGAGAAAACTGCAAATTTATTAATATTAGACATGGACAAACTTAAATATTTCGATACTCACAACTATAAGAGTAAAAATTTGAATTTCTTTAACATTATTTTGAAAATTGATTTAGAAAATGACAGATTTTATTTTGACTTATTGAGGAGTTATGGTAACTGCAATATATTTTATATTAATAGAATGTTATCTGATATATATGTTACAGTTCAAGTTGATTCTCAGTTAGAGTTGACTCCAACTAGTTGGAGTCAACTCCAACTGAAACGAGCAGTAAAAGTTGATTTTAAAAATTTAAATCAACTTTTACTAGTTGGAGTTGACTCTTCCTGGATCGATTCAGTGAATGTTGATTATACGAGAATCTCAAGTGCATTTTTGATGAGTGTGCGTTTCTTTGTTTTGACCGTTTCAACTACTTATTAGTATAGTCTGTAACGTCGCCCCCGTTAGGTAAATTATTCTGATTCGATTTTTTGCACAAACTTACTCAAAGAAATACATCCGTATAACAATCCTTATAACAAATTCACAGGGTGTCACGCGGTACCGCGGTCGAAAAATTGTTTACCAAATTTCAGTAAAGTCAGTCAGTAAAGTGACTCTTTATCAAACGAGTCTGATATTACGAGCAGAGGAACAGACGCGTTCGATAAAGAGTATTGAGGTGGTGCGTACAAAATTGTATCGTTAATCATAAAAAACATTAACACTTACTTACAACTTTGAGGAAATTTTTTTAATTTTAGACGAAATAAAAAATTCGTATGACAGTAATGACAGTAATGACAGATGACTTTTGCATGATGGCCGGTTTTGATGTTTAATCGATAGTTATCAATATTGTATACCTACCTAATTACTAAATCTGTAAAGTTTTGATTTATTTTGTATGAATATAATTGCGAAACACTACAGAATTTTACTTTTTGACATAAATTTTATTAATAATAAGATAAATTTTGTACAATATTTTTAATAATTAAAGTAAATAAATTTTAATTTCACTCAAATAAATAATCGATTGCTGCCATTGACCACTTACATTCAATCTCGGTTAATTTGATTAATTATCGCGGCAGGTAAAGTAACATTCTTCTTTCAATACAACAAAGTGTTACTTTACTGCCGAAAATGAGGGCAAATGAGTACAATAATGAATGATTTTAGTGAAGTTTGGCGATAAACAATGATTTTAAACAAATTCGCAAAAATACATAGTTTTTTCACTTCGTACAATTTTTTTTTAGATCCGTTGGGCCTTTTTTTCTCTAAAATTGACTGTTGTCGAGTTATTAGCGACTTAAAATTTGAAAAACGCCAAAATAACCATTTTCAAGGTTTAATGACTCGGTTAAAGATAATTATTGTGAAAGTCGAGCGAGCGGCCGTGGAGTAACGGCATAATCGCTGGCCTCATACGCCAGTGCACGTGGGTTCGAGCCCTGCTAAAGACAAACCATTTTCATTTTCAATAATGACACGAGCCGTCTCACCGTGCCTCGGAGAGCACGTTAAGCAGTCGGTCCCCCTGGGCTAGTGTACATCGACACTAGTTACTTGAAACAGGGTTAAAGATGTAATTGGCGCCGGAACTGTCCGAAAGGCAAAATGCCATACGATATTATATATTATGAAAGTCAGAAACTAAAAAAATCAAAGATTAAAGCTACCTCTATAAGATCCTGAAGAAATTTTTGTCATTATTTCATTAATAAGGTATTATTTTTAATTATCAACAATGAGCGCTAACCGTGTATTAAGGCGCCGTCAATGTGAGTGCGAGTGAGATTCACCATTGGATGGCTGGAATGGTGCATCTCTTTAGCACTCACCATTGACGGCCGCCTAATACGCACTTTGTTAATAATTAAAGATAAAGCTTAGTAATAAAATAGTGACAAAAATTTCTGCTGGATCTTGTAGAGTGGGCTATAAACTTTGATTTGGTCACTTTCAGACTTTCATAATAATGGATTTTAACCGAGTTATTAAGCCTTGAAAATGGCTATTTTCGCATTTTTCAAATTTTAAATCGCGTATAACTCGACAACAATCAATTTTAGAGAAAAATCACAAAATAACCTTTTTTTCCTCAGAATAACCCAAATGATCTAAAAAAAATTGTTCGAAGTGAAAAACTTATTTTTGTGAATTTGTCTAAAAAAATTGTTTAAAAAACAATGTATCGATCAAGGTACTGCCTGGCACCCAGTAGATTTGTTATAAGGACCTCTTTTTGAGTAAGTTTGTGCAAAAAATTCGAATCGGAGTAATTTACCTAACGGGGGCGACGATACAGGCTAGACTAATTTGAACATATTCAGTAACATTTAATTTCTAGAATCGGCTGTTTGTGTGAATCAGAATCAACTTTTACTAAATGGCATTGGGAAGAGTATACTTTTCCTAGTTGGAGTCTACTTTTACTAGTAAATGTTGAATATAAATCTTCATTTTATATTTATAATCAACTTTTACTGAAACCAGCCGTTAGAGTTGACTCCAACTAGTTGGAGTCAACTCCAACTGGATAATCAACTTGAACTGTAACATATACAAATTTTAGTGAATAGGTCAAAGTAAAAAAGGAAATTATACATTTACGAAATTTTAAGGTGGAAAGGTAATAGTAGAAAACTAAGAAAGGACCTAGAGTAAGTTAAATTGATTTATAAAATGTAATTGATGGTACTTCATGAGTTAGTGTAAGACTGGTATTTAGAAATTTAAATAAAATTGAGGTAGATTAACTATTAGAAGATAAATTGGGTAATTTGTTTATTTAAATGTTATGTATTAGTTAGAATATTACATGTCTAATATTAATAAATTTGCAGTTTTCTCCTGAAGAAGTCACCAAATAGTGACGAAATATTGAGACTTAAAACAAATAGAGTTTTCTTTCAACTGACCGAATTGCCGTTATTCAAAAATTACTATTTAACACAGTACGGTCGATAATATTTGTACAAATATATATATATATATATATATATATATATATATATATATATATATATATTTATTTTTAGCATCTTATGACGTCCCCCCATGTTAAACCGTAGTCTCTCGTGGCTTCCAGGTCTTCGTGAACTCCGATATACGGTTGCCACGAGGACTTTCCCTAAAATGTATCGCAAATGAAAGGTACCACTTCCTACAATGCTTACACAAAATATTGGCCGGACGTCCTCAGTCACGTTATCTGTATAATAATATACACATTACTTGGAGCAATTGCCGTCAGGCGCGCCATGTTCGCTTGCTGTATATCTAAAATCACTTTAACGGTTTTGATGGCATCCAAATATATATTTATTCAGTTTGCGGTTGTAGTGGTCTCCGTATATTTGAGTTTATGTCCTCATGGCTTCCACTGCGCTGTTGTCACCTCAAATGTTGGAATTTAGACTTCGGATATTTTTATAATTGCTTATTGTAGTATGTTGAAAAAAATATTGTTGTGATATATTAATGATATTTTTTTGTATAATTAACAATGTATTTTTTTTCACTGCAAAAATAAAAAATTAAAAAGTATGTTCATTAAAATTGATGAATTTATCATAACCAGTTGCCGAATCTGCTGGTCTAATTGCTCAATTGTAACATATTATAGAAGTGTTAAAATTGAATTCTTAATTTTTTATTACAAAACTTTTACCTCGACAGCGTAGGGTACAAGAGGGCGGCTTAAGTAAAGTAAGTACAAAATTTTTAATAATATAATTTGTTCAACTAATAGGTGCAAAGGTGTCTGGAAAATAATAAAAATGTTTAAAACATTGCTTACTTATTTCATACACTCAATGTATTTTTTTATGTAAGGATATAGAAAATAATATTTTGAAAAATATTTAAAATATAGTAGTAAGTCTTAAATTTCACATTACATAAAGTAGTTAAGTCTGCTAGTCTACAAAATTAAAAACAAATAGAATACATACTTAAAAAAAATTAAAGCACTCATGCCATACCAAACGAACTACATTCTTACATATTTTAAAAAGAAAAATCTTTAATTTTGCCCAACCCGACTAAACTATCGGCAGGTAAAAAGTCTGCAGTATGCGGGGGCCCTACTGTTGAAATAGATTAGAAAATTAAAATAAACTTATCTACCATTATGAAATTCTAATTTGACACAAAAAACTGTATCCTGGATTAAGAACAAGTGTGTAGAATACTCTCGTGAATTAAGAAGCGTTTCTACTGTAGGGTGACCATATCATAAATTTGAAAAAAACGGGACACATCCAAGCAGCAGTAGCGCACCTATAATTTTTCTCTGGGGGGAAGGGGGTTGGCTTGGGCGTCGAAATTTTTTTCTATATTTTGTGAAAGACAAGTTACATTTTCCTGCTATTATTTATATATTTTTCATATGCCCTGGGGGAAAGGGGGTTTAACTCCCAAAACCCCCCCCCCCCCGGGTGCGCTACTGCCAAGAAGGGTTTGGAGCGATAATACACAAACAGGGATTGAAACACCGTCTTTTAGCTAATTTGGAACCTATAAATCCTTTTCAATTTTAAATGTGTAATTTACGTACGATCAAGACTGCGAAACGCAGAAAACTAAAAAACTACGCTAAAATGACGTGGATAAACAACCAATCCGTCAAAACAAAACAGGGAAGAATAAAAAATAGCGAGAAACACAGCAAACTCAACAAATAAAAAGAAGAAAAATGACGGGTTTCGCTGGAGGACATTAAAAAAGACAGAAAACCATCAAATATAACAATTTTACAAAAAAGTCAGATAAAAAAATACGTCCAGCATTAAAACAAGAGTACTAAAAAACAAAAAAAAGAGAAACCCTGTTTGAAGACAAACAGATCAGCAGAATATGAGAAGAATATTACGAAAAAATGCTATTCGGTATGAAGGAAACAGATGAAGAAGAACAAGATAACAACGAAGTAGAAATTTTCACAGAAGAAAACGTACAAAAACACATATTAAAAACATAGAAAACGGAAAAGCAGCAGAAGAAAATGAAATAACAGTGGAAAAAAATACAGAGGAAGAGAATTACATAAGGAAATAAACCAGCTAAGACAACAAAAAAATGAACAAAACAGACTACCAGCCGATTGGAACGCAGATATTATAGTAGGTACCTATATACAGTAAAACCCCGCAAATCCTAACTAATTGGGGGGACAGCCTGTTCGGATTCCGAAAAGGTCGGATTATCCGAAAGTTAGCCTAACTAATAATTGAAAGTTTACTTTGTCGTTGATTTTGAGTCGCTGTGCCTGTCTCTCTCCCTCTTCCACCCATCTCAGATTGATGTCACTGATGCAGAGCCAGTGTCATCATTTGTGCTTACAAAACAGTCCATGTTCAGTCCAGATATAACAAAAAATTTCAAGGTGATTCGTCAATTAGTTTACATTTTATTCAATTTGTTTAATAAAAAATCCTTTTCTTTGCAATGATAAAGCATGCTTTTCTTCATAAAATAATAATGATACAGCAATTTTGTGGAAACTACATGAAAGAAGAATACTTATGTTTTCAAAGTTTTTAAAAAAATAATAAAAACTCATTTTTATCATTCCGAAAATATTTTAGTAATGTAGAGTCATTTTTGGCTTATAAACAATTTGAATAACTTTGTTAGTATTGACTGCAAACTAAATTAATCGACTAAGGGATGGAAAAAACCTACCGGTTATAACCTAAACCCAGTTTTTTAATTCGAAACAACCGGTTTTACCGGTTGTTTTTTTGTCCCGGTTATAACCGGTTTTTTTCTTTTTAAAGTAATAACCATTGAAAAACCGAATAAGTTGCCTGTGGAAAAAAATTAATTTAGAGAAAAATGAAGAAATTTCTATATATTTTCGATCTTAATCATATAATATTATAAATTATAAATGCGAAGTAATTAACCCAAACAACCATAATTCAACTTTTATTTACTAATAGAGAACTGGACGAAAGTGTCACATCAGCTTTTATGAAACAATTTTGAGAATAGTTATTTAGATTAATAAATATTTCAAAGACTGGTGAAATGGTGCATGTGATGATAATATTTACATAAAAGTACGTGATCTGCTTGAAATCGATATTCCAACCATCATCAGCTAAAAAATTGTTTATACTTGAGTACTTAAACTTGAGACTCTTGTATAATGTGAATACCGAAATACGATTAGGAATCTCCATTATGTAATTTTTAAACAATAAATAATTCTTACGAAATAAATGGTAGGTATTATACAAACGTATTAAAAAATATTACCTACTGAAATTTTTTGATGGCAATATGAGAAGTAAATACTGAATTGGTTTATCGAATTTATTTTGTAAAATACCTATAAGTCATTTGGACATTTTTTAAAACTTGATAGATCCAAGGGACATTTTGATAGATCGATAGGATCATCACTTTTGGGAATATCCCAATTATTGACAACGCAATATACGCCGACGCCGTCTAAAACGAGCGACGAATCAGAGATTGGGGTACTCTGGCCCATTTTTAGGGTAACTTGAAAGCGCCTGGGAAAATTTTTATAGGTTGAATTGGTTGGGGAATTTTTCGGGAGGAAAATTGAGCAAACTAAAGTGCAATATAAATGTAACATTATAACTTATTGAGTATTTGCTTTTGATTAAAAAAAACCGAAAACCTGTTTTTGGAACAACCGATTTTTTGACCGGTTATAACCGCCAGGTTAAACCGTAAGTTAAAAAAACCGGTATAACCAAAAACCGGTTTTTTGTTCAACAAGCGCCATCCCTAGACTTTAGGATTTAAAAAGCTGGTACTTTTACATTATTATTATATTATCGGTTTATAACGTTCTTCGTCTTCCGATACCCGTTCGCCATTCCTCTCTGTCCGTACATTGATCTACTTGCAAACCTCTTTCATCCATGGCTTTGTTTCTTCCTGCCTGCCAACTTTTCCTCGGTCTACCTCATCTTCTTCTATCTTGCAGTTTCCATTTTTGCTCTTGTTTTGGGATTCTGTCTTCATGCATTCTTTATACGTGACCAAACCATCGTAGTTGTATTTCGTTGGTTTCGTCATTTATTGTATGTGTGACCTTCATTATTTCTCGTATCCGTTCATTGGTGACATGTTCTCTTCTTGATCTTCCTGCAGCCCTTCTCCAGAAATCCATTTCGATGACCTCTAACATTCGTTTTGATTTTTCCTTCATATGCCATACTTCGCAGCTGTATGTTATAATGCTTTTCACTACGGCGATATAGACCTTTTTCTTGTTTTGGTTGTTTACCTGCTTGTCCCAGAGTACTGAGTTTAGGAGCCTAATTGCTTTCCTGCCCTGAATGTTTCGTTCTTTAACGGCTCCGTCTAGTGTTCCATCATTCGTGATTTTCATATTCATACCCAGGTATTTATATTCGTTACATTTACTGATTGTTTCTCCTCCTTCTATAGTCGAGGATATGAAGCATTTTGACTCGCAATTTTTTCGTCCAGCATGGATTTACTTGAAATTTTCACAGAAGGTAGGGCGTAGGGAATAGGCCAAGGATCATTTTCTATATCATGCCGCTGTACGCTAAAAGCTTGGGGTGGTTGCCACCCCATCTCGGGGACGGGAAATTTTTATTGCATTTTAACCATGTAAATCGATGTAAAAAGTAATTCTAAGAAAGAAATGTTTTTTACATTTTCTTCGTAAAACTAATATTTTTCGAGTTATTCGCGCTTGAAAGTAACAGTTTTTCGACGAAAAAATCGACTTTTTTAGAGGGTTTTTTGAGAATACCTCGAAAAATATGCATTTTATCAAAAAATACTGTAGATATGAAAAATTTATCTTTTAGTAACACAAATTACCCCTGTAGTTATCACATTGTTTTCGATCTGTACTTTTACATAAATGTTAAAAAAAACTTTTACCTTGATTAATTACGGTCAAAGTTAGGCACTTTTTTTTATTTAATTCACAGCTAGTTTCTTTATAACAATTAAGAAACCTAACTAGCGCTATTTTAAAGTTCAAGGTATGTATATAGTTTATGTGTAAAAGTTTGAGTAAACTTGAACAGAGTTGTTAATATATCTTTAAAAATGACGTCCTAACGAAATCGACTCGTGGTCTGTGGAGCGGAATTATTAAAATCCGTGCACTCAAAAAATGAAATTAACTTTTCAAAGATATGTTGCGCTTAATATCTCCGGAGTTTGTTGATGGACTTTGATCATTATTTTTTTAATTTATATATACCTGTAGTTTTGTAGAGTATGTTATGTACACATATACCCACCTAATAATACAAAATGTTATGTATACATATACAAGTATATGTATACATATATAATTTCATAAAAATCGTTCAAGCGGTATCGGAGGATTATGGCAACTAACATTACGACAGGAGAATTTTATAGATGTAAATAAATAGATAACTATTAAAAAATAGGGATTGGTGGTAGAAAGGTGAAAATTAAGGGTTTTATATATTTTTAATAGTACATAATATAAAATGAAGGTAGACAATTTTCTCCAAAACAATAAAAAAGTGGCAGGGGGCAACCCCCCTTATAACGTATGGGTGTAAATAATAGATTACCACCTATTTTCAGTCCTACAGAATATACGTGTAAAATTTCATAAAAATCGGTCAAGCCGTTTCGGAGGAATATGATAACTAACACTGTTACAGGAGAATTTTATGTACATAGAAGTAACTGTGAATTAAATAAGTAATAAAAGTGGCTAACTTTGCTCGTAATTAACCTAGGCGAAAAGTTTTTTTTTGAAAATTCGTGTAAAAATATCAGCTTTTCAAATCCCAACGCAGATTTAGTCAATATGTTAATATGGTTATTAAAATTGTTTAGAAGCCAAAAATGATTCTACTTTCGTAAAATGTTTTCAGAATGCTAAAAATGACTTCTTATTGATTTTTTAAATAAGTTAAAAATATAAGTATTCTTCTTTCCTGTGGTTTCCACAGAATTGCTGTATTATTATAATTTTCTGAACAATAACATTGCAAAAATTTTGTGATTTTTAACTCTTTGTGATAAACAAATCGAATAAAATTTAAACTAATTGACAAATCGTCTTCAAATTTATTGTGCATTATGGACTGTTTGACTCAACATTTCATGCAATATCAAAGTCTTAATTTCATTTTTATAACAATTTTTTTATAAGTTATAACAATTTTTTTATTTTCGAAATTTAGTTTTATTTTGCAATTTCCGAAGTAACAAATAATCGGATCAAAATTTAAAAAATTTTAAACCTTTGCTTATCTACTAAAAGGTGAATAATCTAAATAAGATATTTAATTACCTTATTTTTACCTGTAGCGATTTAAACGAAAAACTGTCATATTTGACCCTTATTTGTTAATTACTAAAATTCTCGTCCGAACTGTGACGGGCATTGTTGTATTTATAATGTAATAGGTATAACTCCAAAAAACCCATTTGCAACCTGGCTGGTCAAGTGTCCCGACAAAAACCTTATTTTTCTGGACTATTGCAACTAAGAGAAGAAAGAAAGAAACTTAAAAAAAATGTTACAAAAGAAGCAACCGAAGAAGGAAAAAGCAGTAGAAAGGAAATACAAAGAAAAAATATAGCGGTTAAAAAGCAAGCCAGGAAAGACAAAAGATACTATGTATATGATATGGTAAAAATGTCAGAAAAAGCTGCGCAAGAAAACGACCTGAAGATACAGTACAATATCATCCGAAATTTGACAGGGAAAACACTAAACAGTAATAAACAAATCAAAGATAAACAAGGAAATATAATTAAATCAGAACATAAAATAATACAAAGATGAAAACAACACTGCGAGGAAATATACTCCAAACACCAGATATAGACGAAGATAACGTAATACAGGAAATAAACATTAGAACAATTGAAATTACGAAAGAAGAAATACAAAACACACTGAATCAACTAAAAAAATGGCAAAGCCGCTGAAAGCGACAACCTACCGATAAATTTAATAAAGGCGGGCGCAAACAAATTAGTAGAAATGTTACACAAACTCAAGATATGGGCCGACCAGGAGCTCCCACAGAAATGGAACGAGGGTGTAACCATTAAGACACCAAAAAAGGGCGATTTAAATAAATGCGAGAATTGGCGAGCAATAACACTGCTAAGTGCCACATTCAAACTAATGTCAAATATCATATTGAATAGACTGAAGCCAGAAATAGACAAGAAACTAAGACTAAGAAGCAACCAAGAAGGCTTTCGCGCAAAACGCTCCACTATCGACCACATTTGTACTCTATCAGCACCTCTGTATCTTGTACCTGTACCGCTGTATCTCCTGTACTCTATAATTATCTTGGAACAAGCTAGTGAATGGCAAAAAAATATAAACATAATGTTTACTTTGACTTTGACTTTGAAAAGGCATTCGATAGTATTAACAGAGAACAAATGTGGAAGATTCTAAAACTATATGGACTACCGATAAAATACATCAACTTAATCAGACTATTTGACAAGAAATATACAGCCAGACTAGAACATGCAGGAAAAATGGTAGTAGATGTAGTTATACAAAGCGGAGTTAAGCAAGGATGTGTGCTATCCCCGACATTATTTCTAATAATAACGAACTGGATCATGCAGAAAGTAAGCAATAATAAAACAGGTATTAGATTGAAATTGCATGACTAGTTGGAGGATTTGTAGTTCCCAGATGACATTTTTCCCCTAACCGAACATAGCAGCCATAAGCAAAAGAAGCTTGCAAAATACTCCAGGGTAATGGGCCTGAAGATAAAGACAAAAAAAAAACAAAACTTAAAAAACAGCAACCAAGAAACTAAAATTAAAATACAAGGAAGACAAACACAGGAGGTAGATAACTTTACATATTATCTGGGATCAACCATGGAAAAAAAGGCGCTAGTCGATCAGATGTAGAAAAAAGGATAGTAAAGGCACAATATGCACTCATTATATATTCATAATGCATTAAGGAAAATCTTGAACACACGCGATATATCAGAATTAACCAAAATCAAAATATTTACAGGAAGAGACAGGAAGAAACAACTAGCAAAAAATTAAAAACCTTTATAAATAAATCGTTGAGGAAAATCCTAAAAATATACTGGCCAGATAAAATAAAAAACATAGATCTACGGAGAAGAACAAAACAAGAGAAAATAACAGTCACGATTAAAAATAGGAAATGGAAATGAATTACACGGACTCTGAGGAAGGATCGAAATAATATAACCAAACAAGCACTCAAATACCAACCAGACGAAAGAAGAAGAAGAGCAAGACCTGATAATAGCTGGAGAAGAACTGTAATAAGTGATCATGAAAGAATTGGCCTGAGATGGAGAGAAGTCAAACAGAGAGCGAGAAACAGAGAGCAATGGAAAATACTTGTATAGCAAATTTCGAAAGAATAAAACAGATAAGGATGCGCTGGGAAGGGATTACAGGAAGAGAGAGAGAGAGAGAGAGAGAAACAGTACCGATTATTATCAAAATAAAATTTAATAATATACCTAACCTAATTATCGAAAGGCTCATCAAACAATTATTAACTTTAAAAAATAAAAATTTGTCAAGGGTATATAGTGGTATTGTTAAGTATATTACAATATAACTTATTCCATCGAAATCTTCCGAAATCCATAATCTTCTTCCATCGAAATAAAATAGAAAATCTAAAAGTTTAGAAAATACATCATTCATAACTACACCCAAGAAATAAGTTTTTCTAACCTGATTTAAGAGTATAAAAAAACGAAAACAAACAATGTACAGCAAATCCTTATCGTATATCCGAGCAAAACCACCTAATTGGCAAAAGTTATAAATAGAATTTGTCTGGGTTCTACAACTAAATTTGCACTTAAACACGACCAAGGTTAAATATTTTACTTGATATTATAAGTACGTTGTTGCCAGTATAACGGATGCCAAAGCGAGCGCTAACTGTATGAAATTATTCTTGTTAATATACACGCTGTATATTGATCGGAAGTCACGAAGAGTCAAAACTATACAGAAGCCACGAGGGACGCAAATACAATATATATATATATATATATATATATATATATATATATAACAGGTATATAATCTTTGCTGAACAGTTAGGTGATATATAAGATGATAATAAACATTATCGAAAGCTTGGAATTATTATAAAGAGTTTTCTTTGAGATTGCTGCTACCCCAATATTTCAACCTTGTTATATATATATATATATATATATATATATATATATATATATATATATATATATATATATATATAAAGCCATAAAAATTCCTACGTATTAGAATCATTCTTCCGCTTTCCACTATCCAATTATTATAAAATACACCAAACACATTCCGGATTTTTTGATATAATTTGCTTAATTGTGTAAAAATTCAATTCTATTAATTTTTATTCAAGCTTTTCTAAAAACAATTAATGACCATTCGTTCAGTTTGTTCGATTGTTTGTTTATGTAGTTTGATATTTGTATAATTAAAACGAGTTTGATTCTTTGATAACAGTAAATATTTTGATAAAAATACAGGGAAAAAATAAACTAATGGAAAAAATTACCGATACAGTGCATATTCATTTTGCTATAAAACAATAATAGTAGGGGAGAAAAGTATGCTATTGTCCTTTTCATGAGCATTTTTCAGTGCGTAACAAATGATAGGAAAAAGGGTAAGTCCGTGATAATACACATTTATGACATTTATTCTAACATGACATTTTCGTTAAATCTGACAGTTGTCACATTTTATTTTCAATTTGGAATAAAAACAAATCAAATGTGTTTCTTGCATTTATAAAATGGGATTTTCTTTTATTTGTATAGTCTTATAAATTATACAGATTATATTTGTAATATTATTATCTATTTAAAAAAAAATATATTTTTTTATTATGGCGCCATCTATCGACAACTAGAATAACTAGAATAAATGTTGTAAATGTCTGTAATCACGGACGTGCCTTTTTTTCTGTCACAATTTATAGCCTTAGAAAGAAATCGAAAAACTGTGACGCACTGAAAGATGATCATGAGAGAAAGTAATATATTTGCAGTCACTCGAGCGTTACGGGTAGGCTTGCCATAATTACAAAGGGCCAAACCGGGACGCAAAAAAGGAAAAGGCTTATTCTCGTTTTGCTGTTAGCTTAATTTGTATTTTTCATATTTGAAATGCAATTCAAAAAGAGATAATAGTATATTATTTAACGAGCATGTAATGATGGCTATTACTCACGATGATGAAGTTTGCGACACGAGCCGTAGGCGAGTGTCGTAATTCATCAGAGTGAGTAATAGCCATTACATGCGAGTAGAATACTATACTTTTTCTACGACTGTCTTTTAATTTAATTAGTAAAAAATATTATTATCAACTAGTCGAGATTAAAATTATCATAATTTACAAAAATACCTAAATGCTGTTTACCCCTAGTACGTGGCTGAATAATTGGTTGCCTACTTTTACTAAATTCTTGTGTATTGCAAAAATACAACAAGAAATAGTCAATCCAAATTCTATTCGTTTCCGAAAAATTATATGCATAGATTTGTACCTACTGTCAATGAATCTAATAAATAGGAAATGGCTTTATCGGCGGACGTATTTCATACATAAAGTTTTATGTATATTTACATTTAGGTTTTGTACCCTCGGAGATCGGTGGAAAAAATTTACACCCAAAATAACAAAATTCAGTTTGGCAACACTGTGTGAGTGTTGATAGTAACATATCCATTTTAAGATAAACATAACTGCAATTTAGTCCAGACAAATTAATATATTTTTGTGCCAACAAATTGCACAATTACACAAAAGCAATTTTTCGCAGAACAAAATATATTTTTGTATTTTTTGGCTGATTCTAAGCAAAAATAAACTTACAAGTTTTTTCCGTAGGATGCATAGTTTTCGAGATAAACGCAGTTGAACTTGCAAAAAATTTGAAAAATGGCAATTTTTGAACCCGAATAACTTTTGATTAAAAAATAAAATAGCAATTCTGCTTAAAGCGTTTTAAAAATCAAGTCAAATATACCGATTTTGACTATTCGCATCGCTAAAAATTAATTATTTTATTGTTAAACAAAGCTATAAACAAATAGTGTTTGAGCATTTTTACGCGTGCCCAATGCCTGCGTTTTATCGCATGCTACGTAGAAATTGACTATTTGCAGGCTTGCACTTGTACCTACTCGTTCGATTTTAAATGAGAGATGTATTGAAAAGTTCACTCAAGCACTATATTATGTTTATAGCTTTTTTTAACAATAAAAAAATTACTTTTTAGCAATGCAAGTCATCAAAATCGGTATAATTTGACTTGAAGTTTCAAATGCTGTATGCAGAATTTCTATTTTATTCTTTAATCAAAAGTTATTAAAAATTGCAATTTTTCGATTTTTCTGAAAGTTTAACTGCAATTATCTCGAAAACTATGCATCCTACGAAAAAACTTGTAAGGACATTTTTTGCTTAGAATGACCCAAAAAACGAAAAAAAGTTTTGTTTTGCGAAATTTCGTTTTTGTGTAATTCTGCAAGTTCCTTGTTTATAACAATCTTGTTGACATCCGGACCAACTGTTACCTACCCAAAAAATTTGTGTTCTACGGGTCAAAATACATAAAAAATCTTGGGTAAGTCCATCTAAATAAAGGAGGCGTTTTACCCCCTCGTGACAGCACTAAAACGGTTTAATTAATAATTAACAATATTTTAGTTATTTATTTATTATGTCATTAATATTATGTTAAGCAAATATGTTTGTTATTAATATAATAATATTTTTTGGTTCTATTGCCTATATACGCGTCTTTTTCTTCAATTTTTGTTGTTTATAAATTCTGCTTTTGCTTGCCACGGTTTGATGCTTTTGGCTTAGGGAAAGGTTTCCCTAAATACATTTTAATCTAATATAATAATTTTTCAATTACATTTTGAGATAATTTTGCCCTGGATTAAGTATATACTGGCACTTATGAATTATATAATCAAGAGAAAGAGGGTTGATTACTGGATTTAACTTATACTTCCGTAAATTTGGATTAGTAGTCAACCATAACCCTGACAGTAAATGCAAATCTAAATTCAGTTCATTTCTCCAATATTTCTGAAAGGTTTTGTTAGTTACTACAGCATTTAAAATTTAATAATGCTATAACATAATTATAATCCATTTGAAAATTTAGGATAGCTCAGTTTTTATGATACAGCTGATAGTTTTCATTAAAATGCCATAAATAGGCAAGGAAGTACAGCATGCGGCAAAATAAACAGTACTGAAATGATTATTGAAATGATTATGATTATTTAAATATTTATTATACATGATACAGCCTTGCAAACATTATTCACAAGACGTTCCCTATAAAACAGATGTTAAGATGGCCAGTGGCACGCAAAGAATCTGTTAGTCTAGTCCGCAATTTCGGAGTGTCAGACGGTGGATCAGTCTGCCCCCTTCAGCATTTCCCATATGTACGCATCAGGCGGAGTTAAGTCCAGGGGGCAGCGATCTCCCAAAATGATCGCGCAGTATTCGAAGAGACACTCTGGCGTGTGAGAGGTTGCCCCGTCTTGATAAAACCGTTGTTGATTTTAATCTTGGGTCGTTTATGCGATATAATCGAAAATGGTACTCCACGTAAAAAATTGAAAAAAAAATCTGAGAATCAATCTGATGTAAAGTCCTCTATTAACAGAATCCCAAGCAGTATCAAGTGAAACCAAATAAACAAAGAAAGAAAAAGATAAAAAGACCCCAAGTTGTATTTAAGATAATGGATTTTTTTGAGCACATGTTCAAATGACAACTTTCAGTTGCTGATAAAAGTTAAACTCATCAGAAATAGCAAATACGTTTATAAAATAAGACTAAAATTATTCCACCTCTATGAGATACTGTAATAATAAAAATAAAGAGTGTTTTTCGTTTACTTAGTAGTCTCTATTACAGGGGTGGGTTAAAATCCATTACAGCCCTTTAGAACACGTAACTAACTTTTCACCGAGAAACCCATTAAGCATTTAAGGGCATTAAACCAAGCGGTAGCCTCTTCAGTACTAACACCCATTTGTTTTTCAACAAGGAAGCGCTGGAATTCCCTTCTGCGCCGAGGAGCTTCAAGCAACCACTGTATTGATAATTATACGCGGTAGCTCACACAAGTATTCCGGAAATAAGCAGAGCTTTTTATTTAAGTTATTATTCTTTAGGCGCGTTTTCGAGTAAATGTATATGTGCGCGAATTCATCAAAAACTTTTGGTTCTACGCGCAGATGAAACGTTATACGTTTGCTCTGATTGGGTATTAAAATTAGCTGTCAAAAATTATTCAATATGGCGGCTATGGGTAAACAAATGTTGTGTTTTAGTTTGTAGTGTTGTAAGGACAGCGACAAAAGTAAGTATATAATCGTAGTGACTTTTTAAATAGTTTTAAAAGCAACAGGTACTTAATTGTAAATGTTTTAGTATTGTAATAAAAAATTTTATCCCTATTTGGAAAATATAAAATGTAGTAAGTAATACTTTGATTTACAAAATTTTATTTATAACAAAATTTCTATCAATCTTCATCCAATATATTGTTTTCCTACTCTATATTTGGTTGTATTTTAATATTTTAATTCCACAAAAACCAATTCAGTTGGTATGTCTAATTGGCTGAATTTTAATGCAGCTTGATTCACAACCTAATGACCTAATATACAGGGGTTCAATCCCGAATGCAAATTTTTATTTTTTTATTATTTTTATTCACTTTATGATTATAAGTACTTATTTATAATTTTTTTTTTCAGAAGATACGGATTTAGTTAAAATTTTTGCCAACAGTTGTTCAGAAATCATTTCTTTGTGGCATTTTTCAACGTGTTTGTGTGTGTTTTATTCTTTTACTGTTTTAATTTTTGGTATTGTTTTAATAAAATTTTTTGGAGAGCAGTAAGTATTAAAATTAGTTTAATATTTAAATAAAATATAAATAATTTGTTTAAAGTATATTGATCTCGTTGAAATCATATAATAGAAGTAGTATAACTTCTTACGTGTGTACAAATTACACACACATTCTTTTTTTATTATTTAAGTCTTATTATAACTTTTCGAGGGAGCACTTCAGTACTAAGATCCGTCTTATTGCAGCTTAAGACTGCAAGTCTGAACTCACTAGTACATCAGATATTAGGGCAGGTGGGAACAAGGCACAACCAATTATTTACTGAGGATTAAGTATGTATATACGGGGTGTCATATCGGCTGACGCCGCATCCCTAGATCTAGCCGCTATCTATTTCTATCCTGGGCATCCTCCTCTTCCAAATTACGGTGTTCCATGGCCTTCTTTATCGTGTTGTTCCAGGATAGTCTTGGTCTTCACCTTTTCTTCCTACGTAGAGGTTTCCATTTCAGTAGTTTTTTGGCCATCGTTGGCCATCCATTCGAAGTAAGTGACCGAACCATTTTAGACTTCTTCTCTCGAGCCTGTCTACCGCTGTATGGTATGCCTGCATTCTTCTTCTTATTTATTCGTTACGCACTCTGTACAATCGGAAGATTCCAGCACTTCTACGTATGCAGTCCATTTCCACAGCATTGATCTTTCTTCTGGACTCCGCTGTTAATGTCCAGACTTCGCTTCCATATATTAGCACCGATTGCACAAATGACTTCCCTATTCTTAATTTTGTAGTTCTGGATATATTTTTATCCCACCACATGGAAATCAAGCAACCTATTACCTTCCTACTTTGTTCAACTCGCCTTTGGATTTTTTTGTTTCCGAGACCTGTCTCTGCTTATTACAGCTCCCAACTATTTGAATTCTTCAACCTGTTTAATTGATGTGCTCTTTTATTAAGATTTCAAAGGTGGGTCAGAATTCACGATTAGATCTTCTGTTTTTTCTGTATTTATATTTAATCTCCATTTTCTGTAGGCTGAATAAAGGCGGGTTAACATGAATTCCTTGTCATACGAATCTTGTGTCAGTACTGCTTGATCGTCAGCAAAGTGGATGTTAAACAGGCAGTCATCTCCGATCATGATCCTCATTAGTCCACATCTTCTTTTCCATTCTTTTAAAGCGACTTCCAAGTATATGTTAAAGAGCAACAGTGACAAGCTACACCCTTGCTTCAGTTCTTTTTCAATTTTTACTTCTTCAGATATTCGCTGTAATAATTTAATAATATGTATAATAGGGGGACTCACTTTCATTTCAGCAAGGGCATGCCACAATTTTTTCCTAGGGACTGAGTCATATGCCTTTTCTAGTCTATGAAGTCTATGAAGGCAATGTGGGTTTCTTCATTTCTTCTTCTTGCAGGACCGTCTCCTATCGGAGGTTGGCTACCATCACAGCAATCTTAACTTTGTTGGCTGCAGCTCTGAACAACTGTATTGAACTGCACCTATACCACTCTCTTAAATTTCGCAACCAGGAAATCCTCCTACGTCCCACATTTCTCTTTCCCGAGATTTTTCCTTGGATGATGAGTCTTAGCAGAGAGTACTTTTCTCCTCTCACTATGTGGCCTAGATATTCCAGTTTTTTCGTTTGTATGGTTTTTATGACTTCGCATTCCTTCCCCATCTTCAGCAGAACATCTTGATTTGTTACTCTTTCTGTCCATGGTATTTTCCACCTTCTCCTGTAACACCACATCTCGAATGCCTCAATGTTTTTGATGTTTGTCTTTTTCAGCGTCCAAGCTTCCATGCCGTACAGCAGAACGGAGAAAACATAGCACCTCAACATCCTTGTTCTTAAGTTTATATTTATGTCCCGGCTGCATAGGAACTTTTTCATTTTGACAAACGATTGTCTCGCTATCTCTATTCGCCTCTTGATTTCTCTTGTCTGGTCATTAGTACCAGTGAAGCCAACCCCTAAATATTTGTAGGACGTAACTCTTTCAACTGGCTGATTATTTATTGTTAAATTCACTCTGGTGTATAGTTTCTTCGTTACAATAATGAATTTAGTCTTTTTGATGTTTAGTTTTAGACCATATTTATTGGTATGAGTGTTTATGTTTTCCATCAAATACTGTAAATTTGCTAGGTTATCTGCTACTATTAGCGTGTCATCAGCGTATCGTATATTGTTAATTAACTCTCCGTTAATGTTGATACCAATATTTTGCTCTAGGAGTGCTTCCTGACATATTGTTTCGCTATATATATTGAATAGTAGTGGAGAAAGCACACACTCTTCATTTCTTCTTTCTTCATTTACACTCGTCCTTTTCTTTATAAGTGGAGGATTTTTCTCTATAAGTCTGAGGATTTACTGATAACATGAAACAAAGACTGCAAATATATCATACCCAAACACAAATATGTACATATGTACAAACAACCAAATACAAAAAACACATACACAAAACACAATAACATCTATAACACGCTTAATCAGTAAATCACCAGAGAGACGCATCATCAGTAACTTCACGGGATATATGGCATAGGGAGAACAATGTTACTAAGCGATGCCCCAGAGAGCTCTTAGCCCTGCCACAGTATGGGCTCGTTGACACCACGTCGTTTTAATTCGTAGAAGTAAAAATATGGGCAACATTAAATTGGAGGGTCCGAGAAGTTAGCTACAGATATAAGGAAATGAAGGCGTGACAGTGTTGCCATGTGTTCTTAAAATAAATCGGAAAAGAGCATGTGATATATTTTTATTAATTTATTTATTAACATGGAAAACACTAACTATGTAGATAAAATAAGGAGAAAAAAATTTAAATTTCTCTAATTATGTCGACATAACAAGATTTTAGTATCAATAACAAAGTTAAAAAGTGTAAAATAAGTAAAATTCTGCTGCTTTAAGATTTTACTTAACATTGATTAAAGACAGAAATAATTAAATATAATGTAAATAATAACAGACTCCAGAATATATGCAACTGAAAACACAGATATACAAACAAGTCCACAGAAACATTCAAAAACGGTGATAATAACAGGCTCCAGAATATATGCAACTGAAAATACAGATATGTCCACAGTACTATTAGGAAAAATAATTTCTCTAAAATGGAAGTTATAGCTATTTATATGGGTAAAAGGACTATAAGTCTTTCACGTGCTGCAATAGTTGTAGGCATTTTACTATTTAAAAAAATACAAAATAAACACGAAAATAGCGTACTGACGAAGTGAACACTTTTCAGTAACTAAGGGCATTTCAGTATTCAGGTACATTAATTCCAAATAATAAAATAATAAAAAGAAATATTTATAATATAATAAAAAGAAAGTCATAAAATGTATATCTGCGGAACATCTGTGCAATCTGGCAAACGCAAATTTAAACGTTCTGACTCTATTGCCAAATCTCTCCAGGAATCTATCAGGGCAATTGCCACAAAAAAATTTCTAGTAATTAACTGCAATGAATATTAAAACAAAGAACAAATATTTATTCATTCGTGTTTTACATGAATTAAAAAATATCAAAATCCATAGAATAATGTAAAAAGGTAGTTTTTGAAGCTTTCTCTGTATATTTGAAGCCTGCCATATATTATACATTATATACATTATAATCACATGGCAACACTGTCAAACTTCAATTCAACGTTCTATGAAAATCTAATGTGGCTAACTTCTCGGACCCTCCAACTTAATGAAGTCCAAAAATATATATACGACAAATACTGATGACCCAGAGGAGGAATCTGAAACGAGTGACTTTTTAAGAACAAATTCATAGAGAAAATACAAACAAACCCAGCCCAAGCAGTAGCGGATTTCGAGAAAACAAAAAATCAGAACCAGATTATTGGATTAACATATTCATTCACAAGATAGGAAATAATAGATGCCACTAAAGCACCGAAGAATAATAGAGGTTACCCAGGTAATATATTAGATGAAATTCTCAAAATTCGAGGACACATACTGATAGATAGAATTCATAAACTAATAACTTGTTGAATACAGAACAAGTTTCAGGAGACTAGAAAAAAGCAATTATATGCCTAATCCACACGAAGGATAACAAACTCTTATTATTATTTCTCGAAATTTCTTATGCCCCTCATGGGCGTCGGTTTTATTCATCCTCTATCCATATTTTCCATTTCTTGCGATCCTTTGCTAACTCTTTCATTTGTTGATGTGTTTTTCACAAATATTGTTTTATTTAGTTCATAGTAGATCTTATTTGCTTTTTCGTCCTGTAGGAGATTTCTTGGTCTAGCTTTCCATCCTCTGATATTATTACTCCCAGGTATTCAAACGTCGAGACTGTTTCTATTATTTCGTTTTTGCATCTAAATATCGTTTGGTTTATTTCTTCCCTTTTCTTTTGGGTTACTATCATGGTCTCCGTTTTCTTTACATTTACCTCCATTTCAAATTTTCTATTTCTTCCACCCAGATATCGAATAATTTTTGCATTTTCTCTTTATCATCTGCATATAGTAATCCCTCCATTCTCACTGGTACTCAATTCCTATATACCCCATTGTTGACTGTAATTGCCTTGATTTTTTTAGCGCTCTTCATTACTCTATCAATTACTAATATGAATAAAAATGGGCTGAGGCTGCCCATTATTTTATTTCTCTTCTTAGGTTTATTGGCGATATGTTTCCGTTTATTTGTACTTTAGCGAGTACGTGCCTATATGTAATTTTTGCCAGGCTTATTATATTTTGCGGGATTTGCAGGTCTTCCATTACTGACCTTATTATTTCTCTATTTATAGAATCAAATGCAGCTTTAATAGTTATAAACATAATATATAAGTCTTCTCCTATTTCGTTTTTCCTTTTAATTATATTTCTCAGTATGTATATATTATCTGTTGTTCCTCTTTCCTTCCTAAAAGCCGCTTGTTCTCCTAGTTTTCCTTCCAGTTCTTTCCTGAGCTTCCTTTATATTATCCTGGTGTAGACTTTATATGCCACTAATTATAAGCATATGGCCCTATAGTTATCACATTCCATTTTATCTCCTGTCTTGTGTATTGGTATCAATAAATTTTCTTACCAGTCTTCCAGTATCGTTTCTGTTCTCCATTCTTCCCTCATTATTTTCAGTAGCCAAAGTTTGCCTTGTTCTCCCACGTACTTCATCATCTCCGGATCTATGTCATCGGCACCTCCCGCTTTTCCATTCTTAATTCTTGCCAATCCTTCTTCAATATCTTTGATATTAATTGCGTCTAATCGATTGTCCCTATCCTCTTTTCTTGCTTTTTCTTGCTGTCCTCTCTCCTCATTTTGTTGGTTACTTTCCTCGAATTTTTCTTTATAGTGCTTATTCCATATGGTTATTATGTCTTGTATTCTTCTTTTTCAGGTGCCATATCCGCTACGGAGGTTGGCAATCATCACAGCTATTTTATCTTTTGAGGCAGTAGCTCCAAATAGTTGTTTTGAGCTGCATACAAACCATTCTCTCAGTTGCTTCAGCCATGAAATTTGTCTTCTTCCGATGCTTCTTCTGCCATCCAGGACCGCGTTTAGGTCAATTGACGCCCTAGGCAATTCTCTAGTAGCCGCCCTTTAAGCATGTACCATTTTTGCGAAAAAAAATTGTGAGCAGATTTTTTTATTTAAATAAGAATACATAAAAATTGTCATTCCAATTCGATCACATCAGATTTATTTCTTGATTTTTCTTTGGAAAAATCATCTATAAATTATTTTCATGACTATTTTAAATTCTTGACATTTTCGAAAATGGCCTTTCAGCGGACACGTTGGATGACAACTGGGAGGCACAAATAAATGCGCAAAGCAATATCAAAATTAGGGAAAATATCTTTCAATCCACTCTTTAGATATGCCAATTATTGGTGATTGGTGATTTTATTGTGGTACAGAAATGAACCTTTAAGTGAATGCATTCATGTATGGATGATGTAGGTATCTATTAATGAAGTCAGTGAGGGTATTTGGCTCCGAATTCCATCCTGCTGCATCAATTTACTTGATATTTTCATTGTAAGTATGGAATAGCTCAAGAAACAATGTCTACGCTATAGCCTATGACGCTTTTAACTTAGGGGTGGTTCCCACCCGTTCTCGGGGGTGGAATTTTTTTTATCAAACTAACACCGGAAGTGGCCAGAGAACCTAATTCTAAGCAATAACTGTTTTATAATTTTTTTTTGAAAACTCAATACTTTTTAAGTCATTCGTGGTTAAAAATTTGCCATTTTCATTGAAGAATGACACTTTTTGGAGACTGTTTTTTGGGAATAGCATTAAAATTGTGTAAAACTATATAAAACATTTTTGTAGTTTATGAAAAATCAGAGAGATTCATTTTTTCATAAATCTTCTAGTTTTAATAAAAAAAAGAAATGGTAGGTGAAATAAGATTTTTTTTGGTGCATGCTCAAATCGGTGTATTCAACTTAAAGTAACAGAAAAATTGTCGATTTTAGGGGTATAATGCTACGAATACCTTTTGTAGTGCTTGTGAAGACCTTTAAAACGAGAACTGTTAATTGTCGGTTACATTCAAACTAAGCGAGATATGGTGCGAAAAACTTATGACTAATGTATTGTAAGGAAAAATGAGAAGTATATTTAACCCCTCATCCACCAGAATTTAAATGCATCGTTTTTCTTCTAGAATACCTTCTACTATAGAGTTATTTCTATATTTAAAAAGTTGGACGGGTTTAAAATGAATGGTTTTTGAAAATAATGAGATCAAATTATAGAGCGCATTTTTAAATTTTCTCAAAAATCTTTTTTCTCCATGTACCTAATTCGAAAGTGATAAGAGATACGTAAGAAAATACCTCATAAAAATGTAGGTTTTCTTTTAGATAACAATTTTAATTTTCTTTCATTACTGTATCTCATTATCATTTTCTAGTTACATGGAGAAAAAGGAAGATTTAAAAAAAATTAAAAATGCTTTCTATAATTTGATCATATTTTTTCAAAAACCATACATTTTAAACCCGTCCAACTTGTTGAACATAGAAATAACACTATAGTAAAAGGTATTGTAGAAGCAAAACGATGCATTTAAATCTGGTGAATGAGGGTTAAAATATACATACTTCGCATTTTATCTTTTATATAAATACTGACTAAAATAAATTAGTCATCCTTTTTTGTTGCACCATATCTCGCTTAGTTTGAATGTAATCGAAATTTAACAGTGCGGTCGTTTTAAAGGTCTTTTCAGGCAGCACTTACAAAATTTATAGCATTATAGCCTTAAAATCGACCATTTCTGTTATTAAGTTGAACAGACTCATTTGAGCATGCACAAAAAAATTTCTTTTCACCTACAATATCCCTTTTTATGTTATCACTAGAAGACTTACGAAGGAACGAAACTCTTTGATTTTTCATAGGCTACAAAAATGTTTTATATAGTTTTTTTCGTTAGATGCATAATTTTTAAGGTATTCGCAAAAAACTGTCCGAAAATGCGACATTTTTCAATGAAAATGGCAAATTTTCAACCATAAATAACTCAAAAGGATTCAGTTTAAAAAAATTATAGAACAGTGCGCCCGTCGCCTTTGCGGTGCTGCCGACTGCCCAATATTCCCTAAATTTACGACTTCTGTTCTTTTTGAATGAATAGTGTTAAGAAAATCCAATTTGTTTTCTAGAAATGAATCCCCACTTATATTCCATTGATGAATATACTGTGTATGTACTTAAATGTTATTTGAATTTAATTTTTATGTATATACAAATATTTTTTGTACAGTATTTTTGCCGCCCTCTCATAATTTGCCGCCCTAGGCAACTGCCTATATTGCTTAATGGATAAATCAGCCCTTCTGCCATCTATCTGTCCTTGCATTATAAGTCGCAGGATGCCATACTTCTCGCCCCGCATCACATGTCCGAGATACTGTAGTTTTCTTGTAGGTCTTGTATGTTTGTTTTCAATTCATTTCACTTATTTCTGATTCCTTTTATTTACATCAAACAAAGCCTAGGCCTACACGGCCTGTTGAGCTTAATAAATAAATAATGAAGTTCTATCTTGTTAGATTGCTTCCGAAGTAAAAACTACATTCATTCCACTAAGAGCATTATTTAATCAATAACCAATCATATAACCAATAATTGAATAAATAACTAATTGACAAACAATTATCCCGGGGCTACACTGGGACCACCTAGTACGTGGCGCTCGACGCAACTATGTAAAGTCAATAATTTATGGCAGAAAGGAGTTTCCCCGATGCAATGTATTTTTAATGCGATTAGCTGAGTTTGCGTAGCTAAGTGGCTTTCAATAACAAACTAATCGGAAGGAGAATTTTATTTATGTAAATCAATAAAATAATCAACATATTAACATAAAGAGGATAGGACGTTATGTGAATATTTAGAAATTATTGCTATCAAATCGCATATCATGATCAAAAGTGTATTAACTAAAACAAATTAATTTTTGTGTTTCAATTCACCAATAAAATGCATTATGGGTCATATTTTTCCTCAAAAAACGGTAATATCGCAACCTTAAAAATATTTCAGTAGCTATTCAACGCCGCACTAAGGCTCAAAATTGGGACATCTTGGCTATTAAAGCACCCTATGTAACGCACAGCTGAATGTAGCTGAATTTTTATGTTTGTGCGTTACAGTGTTGCCATGCTGTTTTCTATATATTTCTTTCATAATTTCAATCAATGTTAAATGTACCTACAAGAATAATATAATAATAACGTTTACTTCTCCGTCATTATACTAGGTAAAATGACAAATGAGGTGTCAAATGAAAGCTTATAATCCAAGGATAGTACTAAATGTGAGAAATTAGACCTAGATTGTCTGTTCCTCAAAAAATAAGCGTTATATTGGGGATTTCTAATGTTGACATTAAAAGTTGCACTATTTTATTTTCTATAAAACATTTTGATCTAAAACGTACCAGAAAACTTCTTTGTACTCTTTACTTTAAAATAAACGTGATTGAGAAGCTAAAAAAACTTCGTCACACAACTTTTGCGATTAAACTTTGCAATGCACAAATCCGCACTATTTTCTTTGAAAAATTCATAACCTTTATCCTGATAAGAATAAAAACTTGAGGCAGATACCATTGTCTTCAAAAATGTTACAGCTATATAGTGTAAAAATTTCAGAAAAAAATATTAAAATGAAACAGAGTTGTAGCGAGGTAAACGCAAAAAACGTGATTTCTTTTTTTTTATTTTTAGGTTAAAATTGCGATTTTGACAATGTTCCCCCACATAAAATTCAAAATAAACTTCATTTTCGTTTTCAGCACCCTAGAAAATATAAAGTATGAATAAAATTAGCCATTCATTCCTCTGTGGTCAGTATCTCGAAAACTAAGCGCTTTTTTGAGGGTGTCACGCTCGTGTATAATATCACAAAAATTGTAACGTGATAATATGAAAAAATAGAGGATACGGCAATGATGTCACAAGTGATGGTCGGATCGAACGCCAAAATCTACACAGACATATTAGGGTGCTTTAATATCCAAGATGTCCCAAAATTGTACTAACGCAATGGAAAATTTCTGATATAATAATGATCCATAAACATGGTAAGCCACCTCACGAACCTCTTATCGTTCTATTAGTCTCGCACC
Organism: Diabrotica virgifera virgifera; assembly: GCF_917563875.1. Classification (NCBI taxonomy): domain Eukaryota; kingdom Metazoa; phylum Arthropoda; class Insecta; order Coleoptera; family Chrysomelidae; genus Diabrotica; species Diabrotica virgifera. The sequence continues at coordinate 210,292,873 of NC_065450.1, forward strand.
GGTACTAGCTAAACTCTTTGATAAGCTATTAGCGACCAGACTAATGAAGATAATAACTGCCAACAGTTAAATTTAAAATTTCGTAAACATTATTGGATACTGGGCAGAACATCGAAGTTGTCTATACGTAACAAACTTTAGGTATACCATACAATACTCAAACCAGTCTGGACCTATAGGATCTAGCTATGGGGTACAGCAGCAAAATCCAACATATCCATAATGGGAAGATTACAATCTAAAGTTTTACGCTCTATAACAGACGCCCCATGGTTCCTGTCAAACAACGACCTTTATTGTGATCTAGAAGTAACTACGATCAGTGAATGATAGTTCAGTGCAGTGTTCGGTACATAAAACGCCTAGAAAGCCATCCAAACGCCCTGGCAAAATTCTAAACCAAAAAAACTGCATAAGGAAGCCTTTTAGAATAGAATAGAATAGAATAGAAATATGCTTTATTGTCACTGAAAATTTTTTACAATCTTAGGGACAAAGCTTACATACAGCCAATATAAAAATAATATCAATAACAAATAAGTACAATTTACTAAAATTAGATAAATCGTCAATATACATTATATAAGATATAAAAGCAAAGACAAAACAATTTATTGCAAAATTTAAATAAATTGCAAATTGAACATACTTACAACAAATAACATAAAACATTAGGAATTGACAAGTTTAAGCTACTGCGTATGAAACCCAATTTTCTTAGATATTCGTTAAAAGATTCTTCTATTGAATAATATGGTCTTTTAGATAGATAGGCTTTTGTCATTTTACGGAACTTTGGAAAAGTTGTTGCAGATTTAAGTTGCAAAGGGAGGTGGTTGTAAAGTTTTTTTGCGGAATATAATATAGATTTCTTTACTAATTCAGTGGATGGGATCGGTAAATAAATATCAACTATTGAATTTCTGGTGGAGTAGAGATGATTAGGCCTTGCTGGAAAGACATGAAGTTGTTTGCGAATTAAACAAACCGTTTCTAGAATATATAAAGATGGAAGTGTTAAAATTCCGTGATCTCTGAAATAACTTCTGCAATGTGTAGATTTTCTGAGGCCGAACAGATATCTTATTACTCTTTTTTGCAATTTAAAATAACATCAAATTGAGCAGCTGTAGTAGAACCCCAAAAAGGAAGACCATATCGAAGATGAGACTCGAACAACGAAAAATATGTTATTTTAGAAGATGCTAAATTGAGTTCCCTTGAGACAGATCTTATTGCATAGCAAGCTGAGGCGAGTTTCTTACTAAATGGATCGATATGAAGGGACCATTTGAGGTTGCTGTCTAAAAAAAAATTAAGAAATTTTTCAGAATCAACGGTACTGATATGGCCGTTATTAAGAGGCAAAGGTTGAAGAGCTCCTTTATAGGAAATGCTTTTTTTTATCTACGTTTAAATAGAGTAAATTAGATTTAGACCAGGTCTTTATCGTTAGTAGATCCGAAGTTATAGTTTCACGAAAAGATGCAATAGTTGAGTTGCTCCAAGTGATACTAGTTTTATCAGCAAAAAGAAAAATTTTTCCATCGATTTTTAAATTAGTGATGTCATTTATAAAGATATGGAACAGAAGAGGACCCAATACTGAACCTTGTGGTACTCCACATACAATGTTTTTGAGACTATAGTCAGTATCATTTGCTCTAACTAGTGGTTTCCTATTATTCAAGTAAGATAAAATCAATTCAAAGAAATACCTCGAATTCCATAGAAATTTAATTTTTTAATCAAGATGTGATTTACACAATCAAAAGTATGGCATAGTCACAGAAAACAGTGGCAGCATAAATATTATTGTTTAGTGCTTTGTAAAAGTCATGTAGTACAGAAAACATGGCATCAGTGGTACATTTATTAGTTATAAAGCCGGATTGATTTTGTGATAAAATATTGTTATCAAAGATAAAGGACATAAGTCGAGTTCTAATTAGTCTCTCAATAATTTTGGAGAGTACCGGTAGAAAGCAATAGGTCCATAGTTGCAGCCATTAGATTTTTCGCCACCCTTATGAAGAGGAATAATAATGGCTGTCTTTAGGCACCCTGGAAAGTTACCTTTTTCGTAGGAACCATTAATTAGTGAGACGAGGATTTCCAACACATATTCTGTGAGATTAGAGAAAATTTTTATATATAGTCCATCAGTACTACTGGATGATTTGCTTTTGATACTATTGACTGTTTGGATCAGTTCACAGTTATCTACTAGTCTAAAAATGAATGAATTCGAGACCTTTCTTGAATTAGAGAGATAGGAAATGGGATCTTGTTGCGGCAAAATAGTTGATGTTATATTTTTACTCACATTAACGAAGTAATCCTTTAGACTTTCAGGATTTGGAAGGGAAAATTATTGAGCTGTGTGAGTTTTATTTCGAAGATCGTTTATTATAGACCAAGTTTTTTTTGCAACACTTTTAGAGCCTCCCAGACGATTATCATAATAGGCTTTTTTAGCTGATTTGACAAGTTTTAGATAAAATATGCTGTCCTGTACTTCGTGATATATTCAGTGACAGAAGCATTGGCAGTAAATTTCTTGATGTATAGTAAGTAATGAACGTATATCATTAGCGTTATTCTTGGCTGATATGTGGATACCTTTCCCAAGGCTTAATAGGAATTAAAGGAAATGCCTTATTGAAGATGCGGAGAAGCTTATCTAGAAAAACACTGAAATTATAGTTTACGTCTATAGAAGGAAAGTGCCACTCAGAAATTAAGCATAAAGTTTGGAATTTACGAAAATTCTCGGCCGAAAAAATCCAACCTAAACGTCGGGTTTTTGAGGAGGGTTTGCTGAAGATGTTAAACTTCGTATACACTGCTTCATGATCAGATAGTCCCGCATTAATAACTATAGAGCAGACATCAAGGGATGAGAAATCCGATACAATATAATCGATTATGTTAGATGTAGTTTTTGTAATCCTTGTAGAAGAATTAACGTGCATTGAGAGACCATATGATTTAAATATGTTGGCCAGGGACACTTAAATAGCACAAGCAGCAGCATAAGTAATGTTAAAGTCATAGAATTTTTCTGCTTTTATGAGGCAGATCATCTAAAAAATTTAGCAGGTTCTGAAAAAATAGTTCCACGGTAGAGTCAGGTGATCTATAAATGCAAATAATGTAAATATTAAGATTTTTATTATAAACTAAGGAAAACTCAAAGAAGCATTCACTTAAAAAAGTCATATTTTGTTACCAGAGAAAAATCATTATTTCTAGTAAGAATTAGGGTACCTCCATGAGCCGAACTTGGACGATCATACCTGGCAATTGTGGTATATTTTTCTACAAAAAAGGCTCCTTGACTTCAAGCCAGTGCTCTGTAACCGCAACTATCGGGGGAAATCCTATTTCCTCCAGAAACAAAAATAATTCATCAGTTTTATTTCTTATAGATATAAGAAATATAATATTAATCCGCACCATGCCAAAGTTGTCATCACTAAAATAATTTGAGGTTTCTAGTCCCTCAGAACACGTCGTGTTGTTTAACAATTTCGCTTTTTTTAACTAGTCTTTCCACCACCAGAGAAAAATGCCAATACCTTTAGCTCGAGTACATGTGCAGTAGGGTGGAACGAAAAAAACGTTTTTATAATTTCAATGTGTAATAGTGATAGAAAGTTGCCTATAGCCATTGTTAAGCCACAAATAAAATATTTTTCCAAACAAAATATTTTTAGAGGTGCCGCAAAAGGGTTGAAAGTTAGAATTTTTAGTTAAATTTTGCGAATTTTAATGATTTTGGTTTGGTAAAAAATAGCTATTGTAATATCTTAATTCCTATTTTAAATGATAAATACACACTCTAGAACTACTCTTTCAAGATAATTTTAGTTTTAACTTACAACAATCCAATTAGAAAAGGCGGAAACGGCGGGTTCGTTGGGAAAAATATTCCCATGAGATATTTTTGCATAATCACATTCGTGAGACATCCCAGAATAAGGTTCAAGAAGTCGCCCACGTGAAAAGTGCGCCAATTTTTTTTTAACAATTTTTTTTAATCAAATTGAAAAAATCAATATTTCTGGCCCGGACTATTTTTTTTTAGGTTTATTGGACCATTCTGGTCAAAAAAGCTCTTTTATAATTTTTCTCTAAAGTTGATCTTTTTCGAGTTATAAGCAATTTAAAATTTGAAAAACGCGAAAATGGCCATTTTTAAGACTTAATAACTCTGTTAAAAATTATTATTATGAAAGTCAGAAAGTGACTAAATCAAAGTTTAAAGTCGCCGCTACATGATCCTGAAGAAATCTGTGTCATTAATTTACTACTAAGCTGTTATTTTTAATTAAAAACAATGAGCGTTTAGATCGTATTGACGCCGCTGTAAATGTGAGTGCGAGTGAGATGCACAATTGGACTGCTGGAATGGCTTCTCTCTCGCACTCAGAATTTACAGCGGCCGCACACGTGCATGGCGCTTATTATTATTACTTAAAAATAACAGCTTAGTAATAAAATAATGGCAAAAATTTCTTCAGGATCTTGTAGGGGGGGCTTTAAACTTTGATTTAGTCATATATTGACTTTCATAATAATAACTTTTAACCGAGTTATTAAGCCTTGAAAATCGCCATTTTTCGTTTTTTTCAATTTTAAATTGCTTATAAGTCGGAAACGATCAATTTTAGAGAAAAATTATAAGAGACCTTTTTTATCCAGAATGGTCCAAAAAATTAAAGAAAAAATTGTTCGGGCCAAAAATATTGATTATTGCAATTTGATTAAAAAAAATTGTTAAAAAAAAATTGGCCCACTTTTCACGTGGGCGACTTCTTGAACCTTATTCTGGGATATCTCACGAATGAGATTATGCAAAAAAATCTCATGGGAATATTTTTCCCTTTGAACCCGCCGTTTTCGCCTTGTCTAAATATATATTTTTACTAAAACTAGCAAAGTTTTAACTTGAATTCCACATTTGAAGAAATATTTCATAGTAAATATTTATTTCATTCCTTAATATAAATTAACAGTGTGGCAGTAGCTGAACACATTTCAATAGTAGATGAACCTGGATCAACCGTCCTAGGGCATATAACTCCTGCTTCCGGAACAGATGAAGCTATAAAAGATAGCATAATGGAACATTTTCAAGGTGAAAATCCTTTGAACATTTACAATATAACAGCTGTCGGATGTGATGGAACTGTCACTAACAGCAGTGTTAACAATGTTGTAATTGCTTTAATAAAAAAAAACTAAATAAGCCGCTGAAGTGGCTGATTTGTTTGTTATATTCCAATGAATTGTCTTTGCGTCATTTGTTTTGCACATTGGATGGAAAAACTAAAGGCTCTAATGAATTTGGAGGGCTTTTAGGCAAAGAATTTGATATCTGTAACCAGCATCCTGTGGTTAATTTCGCTCCCATACAAAACAACCTCCCTATTCTAGAGATTAAGGGTGATATAAGCACAGATCAAAAATATTTACTTGAAGTGTGCAAAGCAATCTCCAGTGGTGTATGTTCTTCTTATTAACGATGGCTTACGTTGACCAATCGCTTTCTTTGGTTAGGTATATGTTGCAACAGAGAATCCTTCAAATAATCTGAAAACTTTAACTATGTGGGTATGTGATTAAGGTGTATGCTCCAGTCTGGTTTGATGTCAAACTGAAACCATTTTGTGTAAATGGATTAAAACATCTATTAAGACTCATCAAATTTTCACGTTATCTTTGTGAAGAATATCTCCAAATAATTGATCCAGTAATTCAAAGGAATGGTTACTTCTTTCACCCAGAAAATGTGCTTCTCTCCATGTTATGTGACAAGAGAAAAGGGAGCTAGGTCTCCTGCGACTTTTAAAAGCAAGATCGGAACTCATAAATGGTGTAAGGAAGTTTGTTATCCCGAAGCTTAACTTTAATACCAATGACTACATTGATATAATTAACTGGACGGAACAAGAAATTATTGAGCAATAATTATTATGACAAAACATAACTGACGAGGACTTAAAAAGTATATACCTAAGTGAAGCAAGAGACCCTAGTTGTCAGGTGCAGTGTGTGGATTTTCCGTGTTTTCCATGTCATACGGTCGTGTTTACGACTCGGAAGTTAAGTGTTGTAAAAAGTGTTATAAAGTTGCACAAAGTGGTCTATTATGTGCGAATTGTGGAACGTTATCCCATAGTGGCTGCCTGAAGCAACTAAAATCGATCAAATATATCGATGATGAGACAGTTATATGCTGTGAGGAGAGTGTGAGGTTAAGTGATCCACCAAACAAAACCTTGGATAGTGAGGCTGACGATGAGGATCCGAGACAAACTGAAATCAGGTACTTAAAGAAAATTATTAATCAGAATGAAACAATAATATCAAATCAACAAATTACGATAAATTTATTGAAGGAACAACTAGATTTATTTAAATATATGCAAATAACTGATCAGCCGCCATCTACAAAACAAAATACGAATTCAATCAACCATTCAAACAGAGACCCAAATTTTGAACGACCGAAACAGTCTAGCAGTAAAATATACCCAAAAAACGAAAACACTACACCCACAAAAAATGTTGCTGTAAATGAAAGTCTAGTTGTTGATAAAGAAAGGAGTTCCCCAACAAAAACTCTATTTAAAAATAGTACCAATAAAAATAAACAAGTTGTTTCCTTAATCGAAAATAATAAACAATTATCAGCTGATATTTTAAGAATACAAACGGAGGCAAAATGTTCAGATATCATTAATTTAACAAACGATGAGAATTTGATAAATACTGAGAGTTAAAATTCGGTTCCAGTTCCAAATAATAATGGGCAAGAATGGAAAACTGTTAGGTATAAAAGAAGAAATGGACCTATTGTTATTGGCAATAATGAAAACTCTGAAATCAGTGGAGTCCCAAAATTTAGTCATCTTCATGTTACTAGGGTAAACCAGCATACTACGGCAGATAATCTTAAGAAGATGTTAGAAAAACACTTTCCAGAAGTGATATGTACGTCCTTAGCGGCTAAGCATCCCAACATATATTCATCCTTTAAAGTCTCAATTTTTGAACAACATTTTGGTTTAGCGATGGACCCAAAACTATGGCCCGTAGGCTCTTATGTAAGCAGGTTTTTTATGAAGCGTCCAACACATACTCAAATAAAATGAAGGATGAAGAAACGACCGTTAACTCTCCATCAAATTTTCAAAATAACCTAAGTCAACAGGGCACGGTAAGCATGTTTCATGTCAATTTACAGTGTATATCAAATAAAGTCGATATGATCAATGCTTTTCTTGAGGATAAAAGTTCTATGACGTCATATGTTTTTCAGAGCACTGGCAAACTGAAGAAAATCTAAAATTAATTAACATCTCCGGCTTTTCACTAGCTAACTTTTTCTGTAGGGTTGAAAAGAAGCAAGGTGGAGTTGCAATTTATGTAAAAGAAAATCTTATGTATTCTTCTCTTAATCTAAATGAATATAACGTAGAGCAAACTTCAGAGTTTTGTGCAATTTATATACCTTCAATGAGAACCAATGTTTTAACTGTATACAGATCAGGTAATGGTGACTGTGACTTGTTCTTGGTGAATTTTGAGAATGTTGTAGCATTCTTACTTAACAAAGCAGACAAACTGATTACACTTGGAGATTTTAATATAAATTTTAAAATTAAATCTGACTCTTCTTATGATATTCAAAATCTGTTAATGTCTTTTGGTCTAGAAATAACGATAAACGATTACACTAGAATCACATCTCAGTCCAGTAGTTGCATCGATAACATTATGACAAACTTTTCTGAAAATATCTACAGGGTGGGCGTATTTGAACCTTGTTTCTCTGACCATCGAGCACAATTTATATCTATTGATTCTGTTCTTAAAGTTGTTGACACTAATCAATCACTTCAACGGTCTATTACTTCTTCTGGTTTGCAGAAGCTTAAATATGCACTAGCTAGTACAAAGATGGACTTTTTCTATGACACCAATAACGATCCCGATGTCTTGATGTTCTTTTTAACTGAAACTTATAACAACTTAATATTAAAGTTTTTTCCATTAAAAAAAGTACGACAAACTGCTAAAATAACACCCGTGCAATGGTTTAATGACGAATTAAGGTCTTACAGATCTAATCTTTCTCTCATTAAACACATTGCAGATGTCACTAAGGATCCCGATATTTTCAAACTATATAAACAACAAAAATATGAATATAATCGGCAGTTACAAAATGCTAAAAAGTCGGCTTACTCTAGTTTTATTACTAACTCCAATAATAAACCTAGAGACTGCTGGAAAATATTAAACTTCGAAAGAGGCAATACAAGATCCAGTTCGGTACAACCAGATCTATCTCCAGACGAAATAAATCAATTTTTTATTACAATCGCAGAGAATATAATTACATCCCTTCCCACTATTAATAATGATATCCTCTTCAGTTACAGAAATTATCCTTCCCCGAGTAAGTCCTTTTGTTTCCGACCCGTTGTGGAAGATGAGATCTCTCAAATAATTAAATCTCTTAATAATTCTTAAAATTAATAGCAAAATTTTAAAAGAAACTTACCAAATAGTTTTAACACCTTTCACTCATCTTGTTAACTTAATTTTATCAACTGGAGTATTTCCAGGAGCACTAAAGTACTCAAAGGTACTACCTATCTATAAAAAAGGTGATTCCTCGAAAGCTGACAATTACAGACCCATAAGCATTGTTTCTACATTCGGGAAAGTGATTGAAAAGGTGATCAAACAACAATTATGTTCTTATTTTGAGTCTAAAAGTTATTTTAGCAACTCGCAATATGGATTCAGAAGTGCTCGTTCTACTACAAACGCGGTGTATAATATTGTGAGCGAGGTGATTGAGGGGCTTGAACGTGGCAATCGCATGGCAATTTCTCTCTGCGATTTGTCGAAGGCTTTTGACTGCGTTTCACATGACATTTTGCTCCACAAATTAAACTATTATGGAATCAGAGGTATCCCTCTTAAGCTTATCTCTTCGTACCTATGTGGTAGACACCAGGCTGTAGTGTCTAAAGGTTATCTCTCCGATTTTCGACCCGTAAAACATGGAGTCCCACAAGGTTCGGTCTTGGGACCTCTTTTATTCATTATATATGTCAACGATTTGCCTCATTTCATGTCTCCGTACAAATCAGTACAATTTGCGGATGATACGACATACATAATATCAGGTAATAAAAATGAGGATTTAAAAATGGCTTACGAGGAAGTCTCTGATAAATCTAGCACATGGTTTGCTGCGAACAAGCTAAAACTCAATACTGAAAAAACGCAGGACTTGATTATATCTGCAAGTGGTTTACATGGCGATCCAGATGACAAAGACACTGCTAAACTGTTAGGAATAACCATAGACAATCGATTGAACTGGTCGGCTCATATTTCACAAGTAAAGGGGAAGCTGTCTAGTTCATTGTTTCTTATTCGTCAACTAGCAAGGGTTGTCAACTTTGAGACATTGAAGGTGACATATTTTTCTTTATTTCACTCACACCTAAGCTATGGATTAATCTTATGGGGCAATTCAACAAATGCTCTTCAAATTTTCAGGATGCAAAAGAAAGCTATCCGGATTTTAGCAGGGGTTAGTTATCTGGAACATTGCCGACCTCTCTTCATCAAATTAAAAATTATGCCGCTACCTACTCTGTTGATATATCAAGTTCTGACTGAAATTCACAGAAAAAGGTCCCATTTAACAAAGCAGTCTGATGTTCACGTTCACAATACGCGAAACTCTCACTATTTACGAACAAATCGCTCTAGATTGCGTCTTTCAGATAAAAATTGTCTTAATTATAACTACTACAATATTTTACCAAAAGATATTAAACAGCTAAGCTGTAACAGTTTCAAAAAAGTCATAAAAAGGTATCTGTTGAAACATTGCTTTTATTGCTCGGAAGAATATATGACTCATTGCAGAACATCTACTGAAATGCTTACCGTGACACAAAATATTTTTTGTTAATCTATATTCTTGTTTGTGATACATATTTATAAGTTGTGTTTTATATTTCTGTTTTATATACCTTGTGTTTTTATATACCTTGTAATTTTTATATTTCTTTGTAATTTTGACTTGCTACAAACAAATTTTTTTGTAATGTAGTTAAATAAATCTATCTATCTATCTACGCAGGCAGTGAAAAAAGTCATAAAGCTCGTGACTGAGTCATCTCTTAATGTATATGGTCTTAAAGCAAAAATGGCTTTGTTAGAGCACACATTGCTTCCCAAAAGATTATGCCCAAGTTTGAGACAAAAAACCAATTTATTTAAGTATCAAGATGAATATTGTAACTAAAGAAATCTTATAGCAATGTGTACATATAGCAATGATAGCAATGTCAACTGTTATTAGAAACAATATTTGACTAAGAAATGGCACAATATTTGACTATGGCACCAGGTTAAATATATAAAATACTTGAAATTTTCTGTATTTTTTTGTTAAAAACCTATCTTTTTAAAGCTCTTGCGGCACCTCGAGATGTAAACCTAGAACAAAAAAATTTTGTAGTTTTATTGTAGACATGATAAGGCAACGTTCGAGTGCTATTAGAAAGTTCTTTGAAAAAAAAAATTTTTTCCTAACCTTTCGTTCCACCCTAATGTGCAGGCAAAATATCAACAAAAATAGAATATACTATTATCATTATTATAATTATATAATATAGAGATTGACTGTGCAAACAACATTAAGCAGGAAACGAAAGATAAATATTTTAACACCAATTATCTGACTGTTCCGTATAATATATTCATCTCAGTTCCATTTTCTCGTATTTAAAAGACCATTAAAAGTTTCTATATATTTTTCCAGTAAAAACAATGCGTTCTATCCCTAGAGACCAGCGGCAGTTAACTGGTTATGCCGCCCAAAGAATACAAACCACTATCCTTAATAAGCATATACATAAATTATTGTTCTTTCACTAATTTTCAGGCTAGCAACATACAGCTCCCCAGAGGAACAGATATTACAATATTATCTGGGCCGCACTAAGTAAATTTGCGAAGTTGAGGCTGTAATATACAAAATTAACCATAGCTACGGTTACAACGGTCGTTTTGTTTCTCGGTGGCGCAATTCGGTGGTTAGATGTGACATTTTAGGTCCGTTGCAGAACGGAATTGTGTTAGAGGTAATCTGGTCACAACAAAACTAGTTCAGATGGAAATCTACTTATGACTTCGATAGTACAGTGGAACCTCGTTAACTCGGATTAATCGGGACCGCGGCCGATCCGGGTTATCGAAAATCCGGGTTAGCCGGAGAAAATGGTAAAAATTAATAAAATACGGTATACTTACAGATAAACTCCGTTATAATTGAAATAACATGAAATATATATGCACAGTACCAAATCCGAAAACTTTTTGTTATAGTCATGAGCAGTGTTTTTGTCCCCGCAGATAGACTTTCGCCAGTGATAGATAGTTGGCGTATTCCATGACGTTTTGTCCATCTATCCAGCCAACCTTGACTCGTAGTGAAATTTGGTTCACAATCAGGCAACATTTTATTCAGCTTGAGTGCTGATTCTTGAATAATTTGTCAAGACACTGGTAAATCACGTTCGCGTTCCGCACAAAACCACACAAGCGTCGTCGAGAGTCTCATTTTTAGCTTTATTAGCTTTGCACCTATTGTCCAAACTGTCTTTTATTATCATTTTGAAACAAAATTCTTCGATTTTAGTTATATTTTTCTTCCAATCCGATACTGTAGATGTACCGACACCGCATAGATGCTGCAATTGTTTTAAAGATTCGCCTTTATCAATTCCACCTTATACTTTTAGTTTCTTTTCCATTGTCACTACAACATTTTTACGTTTTGTTGCCATTACGTAGACATAAAAACACGGAAATATAAAATCTGAATAGATTTACGAACGATTACAGAACGGAAGCCAACAATACGACTGCACTACACACAATACGGTCTCAATCGCAACGATGTTATGTTATTTACTAACAGTGAAGACTAAGACCATTGTTTAAAAAAGAATATTTTAATAGTCTTTTAGGCTTTTTTAAACAATGCTAAGACAGTTTGTTATAAATAAAGGATACTACGAGTGCCTGTTGTTTTCGATAACACGACAATGAACGTCGTGTACCATGAGTCATTTTTACTATCGTATATGTAGTTCAAATTACACAAATACCCATTATGTCTCAAATATTATATTACATACATTTTTATTGTTGAAATATTTGTTTGATAAAAATCGGTCCGGGTTAGCCGGACTTCCAGGTTATCGGGGGCCGACTTATCGGGGTTCCACTGTATTGTCTACAGTCTACAGTGTCTATTTTTGTCCTTATGTAGGTATACAAAATGACATTTTAATCTTGAAGTTCTGAATTTTTAAAATAAATCTTTAAAAATAACTATTCTAAATAGGAAATAAGCCACAATTTGATTAAAAAAAAAATGATTTTATTAACGTTATGATGTCCAGATCGGACGTCGTTGCCAAAACACAAAACTCTTTAAATAGGGGAGTGCAATTAGAACGAAAACATGCATTGTTTCGAAAAAATTCAAACAAGCTTATATTTTTCTAAAACTCTTTTTGTTAGTTTATATACTTGTTAAAGTAAAAAGTTCTACTCGCAGATTTGGCCGCTAATTGTTTATTAATTGTTTAAACAATAACAATTAATTATTTGTATAAATAATTTTAAAAATATCGTTAAATTCATCATTTAACTTTGATCAAATATGTTTCTATTTTGTTTTTGATAATGCTGAATCCAAATATGGCACTGCAATTTGAAAATTCTTATACAGAAGCTCTTATACAGTATGCGTAGCTAGGAACCACATAGAAAACTTTGTTATTATCAATTTTACGAAAAAAAGTTATTCCCCATAAAATGCTCTGGATAGTCAAAGATCTAAAACTCAAGCATCAGATATCAAATTTTATCAATTTTATACGAGTTATGTCAAAAATATGAATTTCGTTAAGGAGTAAAGTACCTTTATATTCCAGAATATCAAAAAATGATATTATGAAAAGTTGTTTGAAATTAAATACTATGTTTAAATATACAATTACATCATTCTAATCGAAAAAAAAAATTCAATTTTTTCTCAAATTACGGATACCCATCATCATTTTATTACAATTATGAGAACTATTTTATTATCACTTTTACGAAAAAAAGTTATTCTTCATAAAATGCTGTACCTGGTCTAAAATTTAAGACACAACCATCAGATATCCAAAATTTTTTAATTTTACACGAGATATGTAAAAAATATTAATTTTTCTTAAGAGTTAAGTGCCTTTATTATTCACAATATTTTAATTAAAAGAATTTAATTGAACACTTAAAACAAATTTTTTAATTCCAAACAACTTTTCTTAATAACAATTTTCGATATTGTGAAATGTAAAAGTACTTTACTCTTGAGTGAAGTTAATGTTTTTTACATATCTCGTATAAAATTAATCAAATTTAATATTTGATGATTGCATCTTAGATAATATACGATGCAGAGTATTTTATAAAGAATAACTTTTTTTCGTAAAACTGATAATAAAAAAGTTATTAATAGATTCCAAGTTATGCAGACATACTGTATAAGAGCTAAAAAAATTTTTTGCTGAACATTTATTATTGTTAAAGCTTATTATTAAATGTATTTTAGGTAAGTTTTACAGGAAAAAGTTTTAATCATTTTGTATATACATTTTTTTAGCTGGTAATTTTCGGATTTTGTATTACATTTTTGTTATATACCTTTTGCTCAAAAAGAAATAATGTATTTCATCTGTAAAGTAAAATAATTCAGTCCGTTTTAAAGCTTACATCCTAAGCTTTAACAAGGCACTTATAAAACTGTAATAGATCTGTTCAAACTCGAGTAATACCGTCTTAAAGTGGTGGTAATTCTATAAAACTACGAAGATTTCAAAAATTACATTTTTTGAGACGTCATATCATTTGAATTAAATTTTTGAGATTTTCTTTGAATGAAACATCATTTAGTAATATACTTGAAATGTAAGTTGTGCAAAATTGAGAGTTTTATAAGAAAATTTTTATTAGTTACACATTTTTAAATAATTTTTAAACAAAATTCATGTAAGGCTCAATTTCCGCCCACACCGTACTTATGCCCATACATTTTATTTCTTTTTATTATAACCATAGGATAGCAGCTTAATTATTCTTCTTTCATGTTCAATTTGTAAAATTTCATTTGATCGATTAGTTAAAGGATTGCATTAAAATAACTTAACCGTGCACTTCGCCGTACCATAGTTTACAGTACGCCAATGTTTGTGAGAAGGGTGAAATAAAAAATTATAGAAGATACTGATTTAATTTTAGAAAATTCTTTATGTAAGGTTTCTTTGCAAAATTTTCTGAATTTTTAAAGGGTCAAGTCAGTTTTTTTCTGAAATTTATATTTTCGGAGTTATTTAAAAAAACATCTAATTTCGTAGTTCATTTGTTTAATAAAAAATGAAGCACCCACTTCTCGAGTAGAACTTTTTGATATGTTGTTTATTAAACATTTCTTAATGAAATTACAAAAAGTTCTGTCTTGTTTGATTATTTCCGAAGTGAAAATCTATATGCACTCCCCTAAAAACCGGTATTATACGAACGAACGAAACAGTTCTTCAGTACTCCCCGTTTAGGCTTGAGCCTCTTCCAGGGTACTGGAAACTCCTTTTCAGGAGTATAGGGACAAAGTGAGTAAACTAGAGTGTGAATGTTAGCATGATGTATAGCCCAATAAATGACCGTTTTGGAGTGTAATTTCCAGGGGCAACTCCGAATTGCATGAAAATTTGGATTTAGGTTCTACTTACCCTCCACTTCAAAGTTGAATTTGTGCCGTTGGTTGCTTTTACTTGGGAGGTGGCATTTACCCCTTCTCGGGGGGTGAAAAACGCGTGTTTAAAATAAGGCAGGAAATGGATAAATTGACTTATTTTAAGCACCTTTCGTTCTATAAAGTTTTTTACGTAAGTCAATACTTTTCGAGTTATTCGCGATTTAAAATGTTGATTTTTCGACAAAAAAACTACGTTTTCAGACCGTTTTTCCCCGATAACTCAAAAAGTAAATATTTTATCGAAAAAAATATTTTTAGCAAAAGTGTAGCCTATAAAAAAACGAAAAAAATGTATCAGTAAAGTCTACAAATTGAGTAGAAGCAAAGTTGTAGCTCATGAAAAATACGTTCTTATTCGCCTAATTCCAAATCGAATAATTCAACGCGAAATTACCGAAGAAATAAACGTTTTTCGGGAAAACCTTATTAACATTTTTAAAGTATCGAAAAAAATCTTATTATTTGTTTTTTACAAAAGTTTACAGCATGAAGAATAAACGAGTTACACTGAAAAAAAAAAGTTGGCCCCTTTTTTTGGTAAAAAAAAATCGTGAAAACCTCCCTCTATTTAGCACCCTAAAGGAAATTAATCGTTTATCTTTACCATCTATTTTAACTGTATATGTATTGTTTATATGATCAGTAAGTTTGATTGGTTTGAAGTGCTTATTTTTGAAAACATTTGGTTTTGTAGTAAAAAAAAATTTTTTTTAAATTTTTGAAAAATTTCAGTTTTTCAAAATAACTTAAAAAGTATTAGTGATAAGAAAAATCTTCAAAAGCAAAAAAAATGTAGGTTTTGCTATTATAAATATGCTAGTTTCATTTTTTTCTCCGTAAGACAAAAATTGGTTAAGATATGGCTGTTCAAAATTTGCATACACTCGTGATCAGTGACCCATTCAAGCTTTCTCAATTATAACCCTTTCAAAAATAAACACTTTAAACCGGTGAGACTGACAGATCGTATAAAAGATAGATAGGTAAGTAAATTGTTTGTAAAGCGGTAGCGATTAATTTCATTTGGGGCGCTAAACACGGCGATATTTTCATGAATTTTTACAAAAAAAAAGAGAGCCAACTTTATTTTGAGCGTAACTCGCTAATTTTTAATGCTAAAGCTTTTGTTAATAATTAAAACAAAGCTTTTTATAAACAATTTAAAAAAGTTTAAATGGATTTTTCCCGAAAAGTGCTTAATTTTTCGGTGATTTCACCTTGAAATATTCGATTTGGAATTAGACGAATAAGAACGTATTTTTCATGAGCTACAACTCTGTTTTTATTTGATTGATAGACTTTACTGATACACCATTTTTTTGGGTTTTTTATAGGCTACACTTTTAATGGGATATTTTTTTCGATAAAATATTTACTTTTTGAGTTATTTGCGCAAAACCGTCTGAAAACGTAGTTTTTTTGTCGAAAAAGCAACATTTTCAATGGTAAATAACTCGAAAAGTATTACCTTAGGTAAAAAACTCTATAGAACAAAAGTTGCTTAAAATCAGTCAATTTATCCATTTCCGGTCTTATCTTGAGCGTATGGTTTTTCACCCCCGAGAAGGGGTGACTATCACCCCCCAAGTAAAAGCAACCAACGGCACAATTTCAACTTTGAAGTGGAGGGTAAGTAGAACCTAAATCCAAATGTTCATGCAATTCGGAGTTGCCCCTAAAAATTACACGGTATCGCCGAATTTCCTGTTCATTTACTGGGCTAGTAGATGGAAGAGCAAAATTTCTAGCGAAGCAAGAACTTTAGAAGGTAGTGTTGTTGTTTTAGCGTAGAAGCTATAGAGATGAAGGAGAAGAAAGGTTGCCGTAAACTTGGCCAAACCAATCAGCGAGGACGCAAAGCTGCCACTAATAAGGAACAGCTCTTGGATTCAGCATGTATGGATGCAGCTTAAGTTAACTGCGATATATTAAGGGGATTTGTTCTAGGATTTCGTAATACTCATCAGGAAGTTCGTGTCTGGCCAATTGTAGAAGTTGGCTGCAGGGAATGGAACTTTGTTTTTTGAAATACTGGTGAGTCTAT
Organism: Diabrotica virgifera virgifera; assembly: GCF_917563875.1. NCBI lineage: Eukaryota > Metazoa > Arthropoda > Insecta > Coleoptera > Chrysomelidae > Diabrotica > Diabrotica virgifera. The sequence goes on from NC_065450.1 coordinate 210,309,831, forward strand.
AACCTTGCCCATTGCAAGGGGTTTTTAGAACATTTTTAGCTTTATTGTTAGTACCGTTAATCGCAGGCGACACATACTGGTTGCTGAGAGATCTGGATGTACTAACATCGACGGATAGCTCCGGTGCCTCTTGAGGCACTTTCTGGGGATTTTACGCTGACAACCAATGATGGTGTTGTTATGTGAATGGTTGAGTAAGGCATAAATAAACTCTGTAGTCGATAATGGGCCTTATGTAGGTTTTATAGGTGTCTAGGATAGTCTTGTTTGATGTACCTCCAAACCTTCCAGATAGCGCTCTGAGGAGTTTAGCTCTATTCCTTACCTTGTTTAAGGTATGTTGGATAAAAATGTTGCAGTTGAGTGTCCTATTGAAATGGACACCCAAATATACCACCGATGAATGGAATTCAAGAGATTTGGCTGGCTCTTGAAGGCAATTACTAGGGTTTTGGTTGGATTGAGGGTGACTGTATTATACAGAGAGGGGCAAAATTATGGAATAAATTCATTTTTTCGAGAACGGGAGATTTTGGAGAGAAATCCCGAAACAAGTCGATTTTTATTTTTAAATTATGATTTTTTGGCATATATATCATACTACTGACGTCCTCCATGTGAGCGTGATAATGTAATCGATAATTTTTTTAAATGATAATAAGGGTCGTCGCGTGATAGTTCATTTGAAAAGTTATTCAATTCTCTTTTCATTGGCCAAAAATTAATTTTTAAATTAAATTAATTCACACAAAAATGAAGAATGTAATGTAATTTATATAATTTAAAATACATTTTACTGCTGTCAGAAAAGAGAAAAGAAATGTTTATTTGACAAATAAACATTGTTTTCGCATAAATACAATGTTAAAGCTGCCACCCACCTGCCTCTTGGCAATTTCAACATCTAATGCGATTTTCGCTATAACTGTTGGAATTTTTATCTAGATAAGTGGACAGGTGATGAATGTATATTGTAGGCTCTCCCATGTCCGCTATTTATAGGCCTGTGTCTTTGTAAATTTGTAAAAAGCTCAGGCAACAAGTAGTTACCAAGAACTTATAGAGAACTTTCTCTGTGTCCAGATAAATATCCCTAACGTGTCCGTACGCATTTAATATTTTATTTATAGGCACACTTCAACAGCTCGGATTTAGTTCGCTTCGGGATACATCACAAGCGGGTCTGAAGAAGCTGAAAAGCACAAACCATGGTCAGCCGATGATGGTGGCTCCGAATCGAATTTAATCTAAAACTGTCTTTCCTTTCTTTTCCTTATTACATTTTACTCATATTTGAGTACTTCTTCTTCTTCAGGTGACATCTCCGCTACGGAGGTTAGCAATCATCATAGCTATTTTAATTTTTGGAGGCAGTAGCTCTAAATAGTTGTTTTGAGCTGCATCCAAACTATTCTCGCAGGTTCTTCATCCATAAAATTCGTGTTCTTCCGATGCTTCTTCTGCCATCTATCTTTCCTTGCATTATGAGTCGCAGGGTACCATACTTCTCGCCCTGCATCACATGTCCGAGATACTGTAGTTTTCTTTCTTTAATTGTACGTTCAACTTTCTTCTCTTTACCTATTCTTCTCAGTACTTCGTTGTTCGTAACTCTATCTACCCAGGAAACCCTCATAATTCTTCTATAGGTCCACTTTTCAAAGGCGTTAAGTCGTCTCATTGTCTCTACATTTAACGTCCATGATTCCACTCCATAGTTTAGTACACTGTATACGTAACATTTTGTTAGGCGTACTTTAGGAGCTAATGTTAAATCTTTGCTACATAGGACCTTTTTCATTTTCATAAAATTAGAAAGTGCTTTTTCGATTCTGACTTTGATTTCTGCAGTGTAGTCATTATTTTCTGTTATAAGTGTTCCTAGGTAAGTGTACTTTTTTAGTCTTTCGATCTGCTGGCCCTTTATTATAAGATTCCGTTAGTATTATGGTTGTTTTTACTAATTTTCATAAACTTCGTCTTTTTGATATTGAGAGAGAGAGTCCGTACTCCCTACTACACCTTACTATTTTACTCATGAGTCTTTGCAGGTCTTGTAACATCAGGCAGATGGCACGTATCATCTGCATATATGATTTTGTTAACTAAGACTCCATTTACTCTTATGCCGACTGTTTCATCTTCCAGACTTTCTCGCATTACCTCTTCAGAGTAAGCGTTAAATAATAGAGGTGATAGTATGCAGCCTTGCCGGAATCATCTCTTTATTTCCATTTCTTCAGATGTTTCTTTTTCAATTCTTACTATTGCTCGGTGATTGTAATAGAGGTGTGTTATTAGCAGAGGCGTAGCTACCGCCGTATCAGCCGTATCAATTATACGGAGCCCCTGACATTGAGGGGCCCCAGCGCGGCATGTCGAAACAAAACTCCATTCAAAAAATTCAACAAAATATTTTACAATTACTTCACTATTAAAACTCTTTGAACAGTGTATTGTTTGTATATCGACATTTTCGTGAAATGGATTATTTATCTACATACAAACTATATTTATGCACAGGTGCCTATCTATTTTCTGCCTCTCGCCTTTTTATAACTACAGAGCTTTTTTGTTTTCAAGCTAATTTTTATTGTCTATTTACCGTTGGCTGTGTGTGAGACATTGTATAATGTTAATGCCAAATTGCAGTATTTGTAATCGCTTTACCTTTGAATATTTGAAACATTGAAACACTGTGTATTGTTTGCTTATATTTTCGTGTAATCTGTTCTTTATCTATAAATTGTATATCTATGTATTTGCCGGTCGCTCGCCGTTAAAGTACAGAGTTTCTTTGTTTACGTTCATTTTCAATGTTCATTTACCCTCAGCTTGAAAAAACTGAATCTGTTTTAAAATAATGAGTCTCAACAATTCAAATCTATTTTTCGACTTTGGTTTATTAAAGTTTATTAGGTTTATTATTATTATCCATATTTGGGTGTTATACGCAGTACTTACATATTAGTTCCTAAGGTTGTATTAGGCAATTTACAATTTATTTAAATTTTGCTATAAACAGTTTCATTAATAATTGGAACTAATTTAACTGTAGATTCGTGGTACCAAAATATTAAGGCAATATACAGTTACATTAATAATTGGAAATAATTTAACTGTAGATTAGTGGTCCCAAAATATTAAGATTTAACCCAAATCACCTAGTCCGAAAATGCTTCCTTAAGGAGCTAGAGCTCTTTGAAGAAGGCGTCTTGTAATTCGTTTTTTTAAATAGCTCCAGAACACTTCCATTTAGACTAATTTAGAGAAACGAAAACTTCTACGCCTATTTATATTCCAAAGATTAATCGTCTCCATAAATTGTAAATTTCTAGTACAGGTCATGGGCGTCCGTTTTGGGTAGGGCAACGTTTATTTTATCGCATATCCTTTTTGTCTGTAACTTTTAGACTTTTTGACACTGGAGTATTAAATTGTGAGATATTCTACTAACATACTACTACTTCTAATAAAAGGTACTCTTGATTTAAATCGGCAGGATACACCCTTTTCTAGAAATGTCGATTTGAAAATTTTGTGTTTTTAATTTGAGAAAAATTAAAAAAAATCCATGAAAACAAAAGACGAAAATTGGTACGTTTATTCCAGAGATGAATCTTGTCTTAATTTTGAAGCATTTTTGACATTAGATTTTAAATTATGAGGCATTCTAGTACTAAAAGTTACTCTTGCTTTAGGTCGGTAAAATACACCGTTTTTTTTTCTGAAAATTTTTTCAAATTTTGTTCAAATTCAAAAAACGAAACATTTTCAAATCGATTTTTCTATAAAACGGTGTATCCTACCGACTTATTATACTTTACTAAATCCTTTATACTATCTTCCATTACAATCCCTAAAAAGTTAAATGAAAATTATTTTAATAAACGAAAGAGTCTGCTAAAATTCTAGTAATATTTCTAAAGCTTTCACCTCACTTAACTTGTGGCCTTCCAGTTTAATTTCGCCCGGTGCTTTTAAGTGATTACAAACCGAAACAGGGCCTATATTCCGCTAGCCCTCGGCGTTTTACACTAACAAATTTCTAACAATTTGCACCATATCCGAGTTAAATGGCCATTCGTATATAATAATAGGCATTGTGGATGATTTTATAAAGGAATTACACAGGCGCGGCGAATGTACTTGGTCTATTTCGTCATTGTGCGAATATTATTTAACGAACGACTACGAAAATTCAAAGGACAATACATTTGTGGAGAGACGGAGAATGAGGCTTATTTTATGAGACTTTAAATGGACTAATTGGAGTGTTTCGATAATTGGTTTTGAATGGAAAATACGCAATTTGTGATGGCTGTTTACAAAAGAAGTATAAGTATTAGACGTAAGCTTACGCAAAATACTAATTGATTTTTTTAACCAGAACTTAGAAAAATAAAATAAATGACGTTAGTAATTTATACTAAAAAGGGTAGTTCCCTAGGTTGGCTGTATACCATATAGTTAAAAACTCTAACATGAAGTAAAAATCACTTCTATGTAATTGGTATATTTATTAAAAATTTTAAAAATCCCAATGGATTGAAATAATGTGCCCAATTCAGACCGTTTTCGGACCTAACAGTCCATAATCAGTGAATCTAAAATAGAATAAGTAATCCCACTATTAAAATTGAAAGATGGTTGAAATTTTGAAAGTTAAAAATGTGGTTATGATTACTTACTCAAATACTTGCTAAATAGCCCCAGAACCATACAATGGTTGAAATTATAATTCAATCTACATTATTTTGTAGTAATATAGAGCAGGCTAAACGCCGATGTTAAAAGATATAACCTCCGGGAACATGGTGAAACTCTACCAAGAAACTCAATCAACCATTTTAGGCCAACGTTGACTACCAAGTGTCAAAAGTTTGTAAGGAACTCTTTGGAGTGACGTTGACAGTAGAGAAGAAGGTAGTCGATTTTTAAAGGTTTTAACAAAAGGTCATGATCCAAAACAATGATAATATGATAAAGACTCTAGTATCTGAAAATGTCTAACATTTAAATCTATTGTTTTTTGAAAAAGAAAATTGTGTTTTAAAAAATTTTAGAATATAAAATTATTTTATTTTACTTTGACTATTTACTATAAAACTAAACTGATCAAATTGACTAAAAAGGAAGTATAAGCTGCTACTAATAAAGATAAACAAAAAGATAAAAACAGAAGATGGTGAGAGAAAAGAAAGAATAAGTTTTAAATCGGAATAATATTAAACAAAGAAATTAACATGTTGGCAAAATTATTAATATGTATATTGTATTGGTGGTTGTATATTTAAATACTAATAATAATAATATTTACATATACAGCCACCAATACAATATCCATAAAAATAATTTTGCCAACATGGTAATTTCTTTGTATAATAGTATTCCAATTTAAAGTTTATTCTTTCTCCTCTCTCACCATCTTCTACTTTTATCTATTTGTTTATCATTATTACTAGCAGCTCATACTTCATTTTTAATCAATTTGATCAAGTTTAGTTCTATAGTAAACAATCAAAGTAAAATAAAATAATTTTATATTCTAAAATTTTGCAAAATACAATTTTTTTTTCAAAAAACAATAGATTTAAATGTTAGACATTTTCAGATACTAAAACTTTTATCGTATTATCATTGTTTTGGATCATGACCTTTTGTTAAAACCTTTGCAAATCGACTACCTTCTTCTCTACTGTCAATGTCACTCCAAACAGTTCCTTACAAACTTTTGACACTTGGTAGTCAACGTTGGCCTAAGATGTTTAATTGAGTTTCTTGGTAGAGTTTCACCATGTTCCCGGAGGTTATACCTTTTAACATCGGCGTTTAGCCTGTTCAATATTACTACAACATAATGTAGATTAAATTATAATTTCAACCATGGTTTGGTCCTGTAACTATTTAGCAAGTATTTGAGCAAGTAAACATAACCACATTTTTTTAACTTTCAAAATTTCAACCATCTGTCAATTTTAATAGTGAGATTACTTATCCTATTTTAGATTCACTGATGATGGACTGATAGGACCGAAAACGTTCTAAATTGGACACATTTTTTCAATCCATTGGGATTTTTTAAATTTTTAATAAATACACCAATTACATAGAAGTGGTTTTTACTTCATTATAGTTTTTTGTTATTGAGAGTTAGAGTTTTTTGTAGATATTTATATTATTATTCCGTTATTATGGAAACCAAACGGAAAGGTCAATCAAGGATCGGACAATTTAGGTAAATACGACCATTTCCACATCGGAATAACAAAAGAATGTAGAGCTCAACAAGGAGTCTCCATTATGGTGCACCGTCGCTTCAGAGAATATATAACATCATGGGAAGGCATCAATGAAAGAAAGATAAAAATAAATACGTGTATAAAAGGATACATAATGACAATTCTGGGTGTATATTCAATCAACGACGATGCTATTGTAAATGTGAAAGATAATTTTTTCGAACATCTCAATGAAGAAATCACAAAGGAGGGAAACACGAGAGAAATTATAATTCTAGGAGACCTCAACAGCAGAGTCGGGAAAAGAACTGTACAATAAATATATTATACACGGCTCACTAAAATAATTAGTTACGCCCCTGTACTACTGATTACTTAAAATTCAAGTAGTATTTATGTAACCTTTCTGGAAACTCCAGGTTATTGTGGAGACTCGCATTTGAACCCCTCGCCGGGGCAGATCGTCAAAAGCTTCCTAACGAGAATCATCTCTAATCTATCGACGCTCCCGCTATTCGTAAAAAGGCCGCATTTTACCGGCTTTTTTTGCTATCGTTTTATACCGCTCAGATAATTCAATCTGCTCAGTATTATCGACGATGATTTATTTAGCGTATTAGTGAGTGCCTTACAAATGAACCAAATGGATTATGGAATTCAATCAGAGCTCTGATGTGACACGTCATCAAGGAATAAAACTGTGAGTACTCTACATGTATGTGAACATAACTTATTAGTCGTGATACTGTATGCATTTTGAACCATATACCTCTCGTAGCAAATATTCTTTGTGCCATTTATGCAGATAATACTTTAAATTACATATGAAAAATCGTTATCTACTCTTAACCAGCTTACCTATGGGAATATACTCTATAACCGTACAATAAGTATAGGTTACTATTGTTAAGGATACTTTACGTATTGCCTAAACATTTCTGTTCCATCGAGCCGTATCATATTAATTATTTATTAATTAAATCCTCAAGGTCCTTCGTATTTGCATATTTTGATAATCTCTATTCTGAGAATAACGGTTTTTCATTTATAGTGTCTTTCTGTTGCATTTGGAAATTTCCAAGCCACGCCGCCCCGGCACAAAAATAAAATATTCCTCTCTTTCTGCACTCAAATTCTCAGTATTTAACCCAGCACGTCTCTACAATAGCTGGTAGGTTGTTAAGCCCGGTCTACACGTGCAATTTCAGAAACTACTTGCTTTGTTCAAATAAAGGAGTCGTTTTGTTTGTATGAAAAAATATTTGCATATATTACATTATTTTATTTTCGTAAATATATTTTTCTGTTTATAGTATACAAAAAGTGTACTCATTTCTTGGCTGATAGTACGGGTGTTATAATTTTAACATTGTTTGTTCAACCTTTTGATTTAAATTAAATTTATAATTTTGAATCCGATTAAGCCTGGTTCACAGGTTACAAAAATTATTAAAAATAATTTTGTTTTCTTGCATAAATTGTAAGTTTTTGCTACATTTAGCTTCGCTTAAGCTCATTTTACACTTCTAGAAAACTATAGAAAATAAATAATTGTTTTTTCCTTCAATTTAATTAATTTAAATACTTGTTAAGGGTGTCTCACACTTGCTGAAAAATACCCATTTTGGAAAATTGCATATATTTTGAAATTTTATAGTTTTGCATTTCATATACTAATCTGCGCTCATACAGGGTGATACTATTAAGCCAATCTCACACTATTAAACGTGTAATATATAATATATTGTACATATTCTCTCATTTTCGCATCGATTTATAGGTTTAGACATTTGCAAATAATCTATCTAATCTCACATTCTCGCAACATGGCTGACCGATCAAAATATAACCGACAGAGGCTCACCGCAAAACTTGATATAACCAAGTTGGCTGATTCGGTTCCCACAACTCTTAATTCTCTAAACAAATATAAAATTCGTGAAATAATTTCACAACTCAAACATTCTTACGGACTTTTCCGCGATGCTCAAAATGTGCTGGAGACGATCCCCGAGGAACCTACCCCCTCTACTGATTCCTCTGTGGTTTTTGATAAATATTTGGATACAATTTCTCTATTGGAAGAAAGGTTAGAGGTCATTGAAAGTTCTAATGTGACTGCTACCCCCTCCCTCCAATTTGACCCTAATTCTTCTCTAACCTCACAGTCTATGGCTAGGCAACGAACAGTAAACCTCCCTCGTATTCAGTTAAAACCATTTAGTGGCTTAGTTACTGAATACAATTCATTCATTGAGACCTTTGATACAATAATAGGATCTGATACTACATTAAGTGATCTGGAAAAACTCATTTACCTCAAAAGTTTTCTAACTTCCGAGCCTTTGACGCTTCTCGAGCATATCCCACTCACAGGTGACAATTACAAAATAGCCCGGGATAACCTGACACAAAGGTACGCCAACTCTAAATCGCTTATCAAAACTCTCATCTCTCAAATTCTTGATGCGCCTCCTATTTCTGGAAACGCAAATCACTCACAATTAAGAAATTTTCATACGGTCATGTCAAATAATTTCAAGGCCCTATTGAACTTGAATAGGCCCCCTTCAGATCTCTTGCATTTACTTCTCATACATATCGCTACTCAGAAACTCGACGCACCTACCATTAGGGCTCTTGAGTTCCAATCCGGTGGTAGCCAAGCTACCCCTGATTTTGTCCATTTTCTAGGGGAAATCGAGACACGCGTTGTTCATCTTGAGAATATTCAATCTCAATCAAAACCAAAATCGACTACTACTTCCAGACACTCTTTACACCTAGCCTCAGACACTTCTACCAGTAACCTTTCGCCTCGCTTAGGTCCTAAGAAATGTTCCTATTGCAACGACTCTCACTCGATCTACTCTTGTCCTCAGTTCAAGCAGTTGAATTCTAAAGAACGTTTTAGTTTTGTCAAACAAAATAAATTTTGTATTAATTGTCTTGGGTCTCACATGCTCGATCAGTGTAAATCCAAATTCTCTTGCATAGTTTGTAAATCTCGTCATCACACGTTGCTCCATTTCGACAAAACGGGTCATAGTAACCCTTCCGCGGCTGTTGGCCAACACAACTCAAATAATCATAATAAAACCGCTATCTCAAATAACTCCCATACACAGGGTAATTCACAACAGGGGCCCTCACATGTTAGAGCTCCTGAAACGGAAGTTAATCTTCAAAATTCGACTCCACATTCAATGGCTCTATCTGCAGCCTCGCTTGATAATCATTTGGTGTTATTAAGCACACTCCAGGTCTATCTTGTCGCTCCTAGCGGCAAGAGGGTCTTCGCAAAGGCACTTTTAGACTCGGCCTCACAGGTTTCATTTATTAGTGCTGACCTCGTAAAGGAACTGTCACTCACCACTAGAGATGGAAAATTACGGATCAATGGAATTAACTCCACCTCATCCTCGTCTCAATCTATTGTAGATACAACAATTTTCGCTGTCGCTAACGACGTTCCTTTTGACATCTCGTGCTCTGTACTCCCAAAGATAACAAATCCGCTTCCTCAAATTTCTATTTCGGCGAGCAAACTAAACATACCCTCAGAGATACCATTAGGTGATCCGATGTTCCATGTAACATCCCCAATTGGTATCCTGCTCGGTGCAGACCTGTATAACGATATCATTCAACCTGAAATAATTCGTTTGGGAAAAGGTCTTCCCGTTCTTCAACGCACTCTACTCGGGTACACGATATCAGGGTCAGTTCCAGACTTTGCTCTTAAGTCGAAAAATACTAAAAAGGCTTTGGAATTTTATTCAAACTCTCTCGTTACTTGTTGTTCTCATAACACTCCTTCCGCCGTAAATGAGCCGGTAGTGTCCAACGAGGAACTATCCGATCATTTACAAAAATTCTGGGAGCTGGAAGAAGCCGCTCCTCAGAACACCGATCTCATTAATGATCACCCCGCTGAAATTAATTTTGTAAAACATGTTAATGTTCTCCCCAATGGACGATATGAGTCCACACTCAATCTCAAACTCCCTATCGAAGATATAGACATGGGAAATTCGTTTCTCTCGGCAAAAAGACGTTTTCTCAGTCTCGAGAAACGTTTTCAACTCAACCCTGATTTATTGGAAAAATATCAGGACATTATATCGGAATATCTCAATAACGGACAAATAATTCAAGTGCCGTTAAAAATGCTAAATGACTCAGGTAAACCTAATTACTTTCTCCCTCACTTTCCCGTTTTCAAATCCAACTCTACTACTTCCACTCGTATAGTTTTCGATCCAAACAATAAATCGTCTACGGGAATCTCCCTCAGTGACGTCATAGACAAAGGTTATGTCGTCCAACATGAACTTTTTGACATTCTCGCTAAGTTTCGTCAGTTTAAATTCGCACTAGTAGGCGACATCAAGGCTATGTTCCTACAAATCGCCATTTGTCCCACTGAAACATTTCTGTTAAATTTTCTCTTTAGGGACAATATTCAGCAGCCTTTACGGTGCTATCAATTTCAAAGATTACCCTTCGGGCTCCCAAGTAGCCCATTTATCGCTCAAAGAGTTATCAAGCACATCGCTGACAACAACAAACATACCCACGAACTTGCTACTAGTGTTCTGCAAGAATCTATCTATATGGATGACCTGATCAGCGGTGCTGACAGTCTTCATGAATTAAGTTGTCTTTTCGAACAATTAACTTCTTTGCTAGAAACCCATGGTTTCCTCCTCCACAAGTGGAACTGCAGTTCTTCAGAATTTCTGTCTCAACACAATTTAAATCCCGTCTCTGAAGTCAGTCTTAACTTCACGGGATCTGATAAAGTCTTAGGCATATTCTGGGATTCAGAACGCGACCACTTTTCGTTTAAAACTCCTATCTTCAAATTGGCTAATGTTGTTACTAAACGTACTATTCTCTCCTACATTGCTACTTTGTATGACCCGCTAGGATGGTTATCCCCTGTCCTTGTGAACGCTAAGCTCTTGATACAGGAAATATGGTCCCAGAAATTGGACTGGGATCAACCCATTGACTCACCCATCATTATGAAAAATTGGCAAAACCTCTTATCGACATTCAAAACTATAGAAGAGGTCAAGGTACCTCGATGCTTACTTTTACAAAAGAAAGTTGTTGATGTTCAATTAATTATTTTCACCGACGCATCGGAAAAAATATACAGCACTTGTGTGTATCTCAAAGCGACATACTCAGACTTTTCTGTATCGTCGCGGCTTATCGCTTCTAAAAACAAAATTTCTCCGCTAAAAAATAAACTCACCATCCCCAAATTGGAACTTTGTGGAATAGTGTTGGGAGTCACTCTGGCTCATAGACTTTTTCACATCTTCAAGAAAAATTTGAGTATATCTTCATCTCATCTCTTTGCTGACTCTACAATTGCCTTGTCTTGGATACTTTCTAAAAAACACATTTGGAACATTTTTGTACAAAACAGAATTCAAAAGGTCAATTCCTTGTTGGAAACTTTTCCTTGTGATTTCCATTTCGTCAGAAGTCACGAAAACATCGCTGACCCCGCTTCCAGAGGGATAAATGTCTTTGATAATCCCCAGACCACCGAAGACTGGTTATGCGGACCTAGCTTTATTAGAGACAATCCCATCGATTTTTCTCTTCATCAAATTCCTCATTTTCAGGATGATCTTCCTGAATTAAGGAAGTTAGTTGTCTCAAACATAGCAACAAATCACGAACTCAACGACACCTTTGAAAATCTATTCGCTAAATCTTCTTCTTTTCGTAAAATTCAAAGAATTGTCGCTTATCTTTTTAGATTCATCAGTAATATTAAAAAGAAAATAAATAACTCTCCACGAGATACGGATATATTGACGCCACCCGAAATGGAGATCGCTGATCACGCGATCATCAGGTATATCCAAAGTATCTACTTTAAAAAAGAGATTCTTGAATTGAAAAATGCTAAACTCGTGACCAATAAAGCCATTCGTAAACTCAACCCCTTCCTACAACATAATGATGGGCTGATTCGTGTGGGAGGACGTCTCCGACACGCCCCCATATCGTATAATCAAAAACACCCCATTCTACTTCCTTCTAAATGTCGAGTTGTAGAACTAATCTTGACTCAAGCTCATCATAAGTTATTACATTCAGGCGCGCAAACAGTACTTTCGTATGTCAAAATGAAGTACTGGCCAATTGACGGATTAAGACAGATTAAACGCTTAATTCGTAAGTGTGTAAACTGTTTCCGATTCATGACACCCAATTCTGTTCAACAGATGGCAGATATGCATCCCGATCGTGTACTCCCCACTAGACCCTTCCAAGTCGTCTCAGTGGACTATGGGGGGTTCTTCTTAATTAAGTCCTCACATTTGAGGAAGGCACCGCTTTACAAAGCATACGTAGCCTATTTCATTTGCATGAGCACTAAATGTGTTCATATCGAACTCGTCACAGGATTAAGCGCAGAAGCCTATATTCTTACTCTGAAAAGGTTTATTGCCAGAAGATCCACGCCCAGTATTATTTGGAGCGACAATGCCACAAATTTCCATGGGGCAAAAAATGAAATGCGCGAATTCTATGATTTTTTCTTAAATCAAAATAATTCGGAACAGATTAAGGAATTCTGTACTCAAAACTCCATAACTTTCAAGATGGGTGTTCCCCGCAACCCCCATCAATTCGGCCTCCATGAGGTAGGAATAAAGAGTGTGAAGTATCACCTCTATCGAATTATAGGAAATTCCCACTTCACCTTTGAAGTGTTTAACACAGTATTATGCCAAATCGAGGCTATTCTAAATTCGAGACCCATCACTAGGATGTCGTCTGACGCCAATGACTTCGCTTTCCTATCTCCAGCTCACTTCTTAGTTCAAAGAAGTTTAACCGCGCCCCCTGAACCAAGTGTTTCAGAGATACCTGAAAATAGGTTGAATCTTTTTCAGCGTATTAGTAAAATTCAACAGCAATTTTGGAAATTGTGGAAAAAAGACTATCTTTGCCTCCTGCAGCAAAGAAATAAATGGACCGACCCTACTGACCCTGTCAAGATCGGGGATTTGGTACTGTTGAAGGAGGATGGTACTCCTCCACTCTTATGGCCAACTGCCAGGGTAATAGATGTATTGCCTGGTAAGGATGGTCTAGTTCGTACTGTCAAGATTCACACTACTCACGGTGATTTTCTTCGTGGTATTACGAAAATCGCTGTGATTCCCCTGGAAGATTAAAATCTATCCCTAGGGGGAAAACTTATCGTTTTCCTCCATTTTATCGTTGTTACCCCTTGTGTATATAAACTCTAATTTCTTCAAACATTTCTTATCGTTGTGCACATCTTTGCCAATCCCCTCTCTTCGAGGTGATATAGGCCATCTCTCTCGCCTGTCGCCCCCGGCAATATGTACAATAAATATATTATACACGGCTCACTAAAATAATTAGTTACGCCCCTGTACTACTGATTACTTAAAATTCAAGTAGTATTTATGTAACCTTTCTGGAAACTCCAGGTTATTGTGGAGACTCGCATTTGAACCCCTCGCCGGGGCAGATCGTCAAAAGCTTCCTAACGAGAATCATCTCTAATCTATCGACGCTCCCGCTATTCGTAAAAAGGCCGCATTTTACCGGCTTTTTTTGCTATCGTTTTATACCGCTCAGATAATTCAATCTGCTCAGTATTATCGACGATGATTTATTTAGCGTATTAGTGAGTGCCTTACAAATGAACCAAATGGATTATGGAATTCAATCAGAGCTCTGATGTGACACGTCATCAAGGAATAAAACTGTGAGTACTCTACATGTATGTGAACATAACTTATTAGTCGTGATACTGTATGCATTTTGAACCATATACCTCTCGTAGCAAATATTCTTTGTGCCATTTATGCAGATAATACTTTAAATTACATATGAAAAATCGTTATCTACTCTTAACCAGCTTACCTATGGGAATATACTCTATAACCGTACAATAAGTATAGGTTACTATTGTTAAGGATACTTTACGTATTGCCTAAACAAGAACAACGACAAAATAATTGGCAGATATGGAGAAGATAACACAAACAATAACGGAGAAACGTTAATAGATATTTGCGAACAGAATAGACTAAGCATATTGAACGGATATTTACAGCATAGAAATTTTTATAAATATACGTGGACTCAGGAAAAACGAAACTTAAAATCAGTTATAGCCTATGTCATTCTTAAGCAAAAAAGTTGACTGAAAACAACAGACGTAAGAGCATGTAGATGACCTTTTGCGGCAGCGACCACTATCTCCTACGTTCAGATATTTCATTTCCACCGAAAATGGAAACAGAAACGCCGCAAGGTAATCATTCGAATGAACAGCTTCAAGAAGTACGATACAATTTGAATAGTTTACACCCAGAAAGTGTTCTATATAAACAAATACTGGAAGAACAACTAATTGAAACTGAAGATAATACCAGCAATGTGAATCAGTCATACGAAAACATCAAAGAATGTATACCCGCCGCTGCCTTAGAAGCACTAGAGCGACATGAAAAAACCGTACATCGAAAACCGTATTGGTGGGATCAAGATATTTCGCAGGAAATAACAGAAAAGAGAATTGTATCAAAAAAAACTGAACACAAAAATCGTGGAAAACCATTATAAAGAATGCAAGCAAGGGTCAGAAGAAAAATATGTCAAAAGAAAAACGACTCCTGGGCAAAAACGTAGGTGGAAGCCAAAGTTCAGAAAGTTGAAAACTATTAAAAAATTTAAGAAACTGACGTTGATAGAATCACCAATCAGAATAAATGCGAGGGAAGTCGAAACCATATGCAAACATTTGAAGAATGGCAAACCACCTGGCCCAGGAAATGTAGCTCCAGAACTCATCAAATATGGACCGAAAGTTCTAATTAAGCGGCTAAGAAAACTTTTTCAGAAATGCGTAAATAAGCATAAAATAACTGAACAATGGAAAGAGTCACATCTGAGCACTATCCTCAAAAAGGGAGATAAATCAAAACCTGAAAACTATAGAGGAATTGTAGTCACTAGTAGTATTAGCAAAATATATGGGAAACTTATAAATAATCGAATAGAAGAAGAATACCAAGATATTGAAGTCGAAGAATAGGTTGGTTTGCGCGCAGGTCGATCCACAATAGATCAGGTTTTCTCCATTACTCAGATAATAGAAAAGAAAATTGCTCGTGGCCAAGAAGTCCATCTGATGTTTGTAGACCTTCGAAAAGCATATGATAGTGTCCCGCTGGTTAAATTATGGGAGGCACTGGAGAAAACAAAATGTAAATATAGAAATGGTTGAAGCGGTAAAAACGTTGTTCTACCAACAAACAACAAGAATTAAAAGGGGAAATCTTATAACACCTGGAGTCAAAGTAACTAAAGAACTAAGGAAAGGATGCTGTATCTCGCCAATACTACTCAAAATATACCTCGAAGCAGCACTTAACGAATGGAAGAAAAAATGTACAAATATGGGCATACCACTAACGGACTCATCTTTGTACACGCTGTGCTTTGCGGATGACCAAGTGATCATCACACAGCACTCTGAAGATCTTAGTTACATAATGCGAAAACTATTAGAAGAGTTTACAGAGTTGGTTTTAGAAGTGAATATGGAAAAAACTAAGTACACTTCGCGTCAAAAAAAACTGGTACAACTCTTATAACCGAAAATCGTGTTTTTCAAGTTGTGTAAGTTGATCTTGTCACAAGTGTTATTCTAATTTATAGGGCAACGTTGCCTGTTCAACGAAAATATTATATCAAACTAGGTAAAAACAGGGCTGTGCGACAGACCGCATTTTTTAATATACTAAAAACTAAAACAATAATAATTGGAATTTTCCGTCATCTCAATTAAGTATCCATACATTGATTTGTGTTTTATTATAATTTATGAAAATATTTCAATTCAAAAATATTGATAGATAATAAATCTTGACATGACTTTAAATTATTATATTTAATGTCAAATCAAGAGGTGTGATTGGTTTCTCGTAAATTGTAGGACAAAATTGCATTAAGTTGTGTAGAATAAATAAAACACATTGGAAAAATTAAAAATTTAATTTGAAATTAATACAAAATGAATAACTTTTACAGTGAACAAGTGTTGAATTTAAATATATGTATTACAATTCGAAATATACATTTTAAACGTTATTTTTTCGTATTAATATTTAGTGCAATTCCGTTATCTGTGATTGCAACAACGACGTGATTCACGAACAATAATTGTCAGTCTGAACACAGGTTTACATTGGGAAAAAAAAGTGTACCAGTTTTATATGACGCGAAGTGTACATGAGTATCGGAGGAGACCGACACAGCCTTCTAGTAGAGGAAAATCAAGAAAAAAAGTATGTGTAGACTACAAATACCTGTGAGTAAAGGCCACTCAGGATGAAAAATTAGATGCAGCCATTAAGGAACGAAATATATAGGGAAGGAAAGGCATATCCTTACTGAACAACGTACTGTGGGATAAAAACATCTCTAAGGAAAATAAACGAAGAATATACAACACTATAATAAAAAGCATCACAACATATGGAAGCGAAGTCTGGCCCCTAAAAGACAGAACAGAGAAAATGCTTATAGAGCAACAGAAATGGACTTCCGACGCCGTTCGGCAGTAATATCTACAGCCGCGACAGAATAACAAATGAGAGAGTCCGAGAAATCATGGGAGTTACACATACTATTGTTAACGACATCAGGACAAAACAACTCAGCTGGTACGGACACGTAAGGAGAATGTCGGAGTATAAAATACCAAGACAGATTCTCGAATGGCAACCAAGAGGTAGGCGCAGACCAGGAAGGTCTAGAAGGAGTTGGAGAGAGGAGTTCGATAGATAAATCAGGGACAGAGAACTGGAGGACGATCTATAGAATGACAGAACTAGATGGAGATATTTCAATACCCATTCTGTAAATAAGATTTTAATATGCTCCTTACAAATATTCTCACAGTAGATTGTTATTCTAAATTATTCTTATTGTTTGTTTATTATAAACATTCTATCTCCATATTAAACTTCGACGAAAAACATTTAGTGTCTCTTCGATAAGAATCAACAAGAACCAATATTTTATTTGTATTGAAGGTAAAATCCGTCGATAGTAAAATTAAAGTGTTTGTTTATTTAATACTCGCTGAAAGAGAAATGAAAACAAATTTCCGGCTTAAAGATATTATTAAGATCAGTGGAGATCCACTGTTCTTAATCCACTCATTAAGCCCACTGCTCTTTAATATAAGAATGGACGAAATATTAGAAGCAATACGTAAAGGTCGAACGCGAGAATATCTGGTTTCCTGAGGGATATAATCTGGCGGAATAAATATATGAGCACCGAAAGCAAAGTCCGCATTTATAAGACATGTGTTAGACCCGTACTGACATACGCAGCTGAGACAAGGGCCGAGACAACAAAGACCAAACAGATAATGAGAACAACAGAGATGAGAACCCTAAGATCCATAAGAGGTATCACACTCAGAGATAGAGTACGAAACGAAGACACATTGAGAGAGCTAGGCGTTCAGGACGTAGTGAGATGGACAAGAGCGCGACGACGCATGTGAAGGGACCACGTAGATCGGATGGACCCTGAACGTATGGCGCATTGGGCGAAAACACAGAAGCCCAACACCAAGCGACCCATAGGAAGACCCAAAAAACGATGGTACGAGAGTTGGAGCTCCGGATCGCAGCAAAGACTGTAACAGAAGAAACAGGACATAGTCCTATTACAAGAAGAAGAAGAAGAAGAAGAAGACGTAAAGGTCATGGTTATAGAATGGGGAACAAAAAATTCAAATATTTTGTTATGCAGACGACGCCGCATTAATCGCCGAAACAGAAGACGATCTCCAAAGATTAATAATACACATCTTCAATACAACAGCTAAGACATACAATATGATAATATAAGCAGAACAAACCACATGTCTAAATACCCACTACGATGTAAAATCGAAACTGATGGGAACATAATAAAGCAGGAAGCAAGGTTTAGATATCTGGGAATATATATAACAAATTACGGAGATGTTGAAGAGGAAGTACGACAACAAAGCTTAAAAGCAAGTAAAGCAGCGGGATCTCTTAATGACACAATATGGAAGAACAAACACCTAAGCAAGAATCAAGCAGCAATTAGACCTATATTGACATACACGGCGGACACAATACCTGACACATCTAAAATGAGAGGACTACTAGAAGGAACATAGATGAAAATACTAACGAATATCAGGGAAAAGTCTGTTAGATAGGGAGAGAAGCGAAAACATAAGAAGATTATGCAATGTAGAAAACATACATGGATGGGTGACAAAACGGAAACAGAAGTGAAACGAACACATTAGTAGAATGGCAGAGGATAGGATAGTACGAATTGCAAGAGATAAGTCACCAAATGGACGAAGGAATATTGGCAGACCAAGAAAAAGATTGTGCGATAATTTAAACAATTTAGGAGGCTAATATTGAAGAAGAAACAGGCTTTAAAGCCTACATACAAGAAGGAAGAAGAAGAAGAAGTGGAGATCTAATCTTTGCCGAAGCTGGATCTGAGCCATATTTGTTTACATAAAATATTTGCTTTTCTTTTAAAAAGTTTTATAAATTTTCCTTTCTAAATATACTAGTTTATCACTATCCTTTATTGTTCATGAATCAGCCAAGAAATATAGAAATTATCTTTGCTCGCTCATGAATATAATTTCGAATAGCCGATTCTCTGCTTCCCAACTGATCAAATTTTCCTAGCCTATGTTCGTGTATATCTATATTACATATCCTTTACTGAATATGGAATTAAACCAAATATTGCCAAACTTAATACAAATCTCTCTTTGAATGGACGACTAATTGAATCCCGGGGGTAAAGAAGAGCTCTGGCTATCTCTTAACTGCATACGAATAAGATGAGATATGCCATTTAGGGTATTACTATTACTGGAAGTTTATAATGACGAAGTTTGTGAATATAAGTGAGCACTATATTAATAAAAATAATGTTGGAATTATGAACCTTGTGTTAAATATAGATTTAAATATAGCTGTTTATTATTTTGGGATTTGCTTTTAGCCTTTTTTAGTAATTTTTTTAACCCTTATTATGTAAAAGAAAGGGAGCCGGGTATACATGATGCAATATTAATCTAATAATACGTTATATGGCTTATTTACTTCAATTTTTCATATGTTACGGAAAAAAAATTGCTGTTACGAAAGAAGAAATTTACCACTTAAAACTGAAAAATTTAAAAGCTTCGGCTATAAAACTGAAAGTTTTCTGAATACTCTTACATCTCCAAGGGGAGTATACTCTTAGGGAAGTTGCTTCTTCCTCAAGAGGTTCAAAAGAATCCATTCACCAATAAATATTCTTCAAGTGCGCCAGGTATTCAATTATTAAAAAATTGTACCCCGAGAATACCATCAAGGTACATAAAATTGACTAAATCTCTACTCTAAACCAAAACTCAAAAAGAATATTTATGGTTCCTGGATTCCTATTGAACAAATACGTCCAGGGCTAGACAAAAAAATAAAAAAAAATACCTTCATCGACAACGAACAATATTTATTTAAAAATAAAAATATCCTCTTAATGATAAGTATAACATCCTGAATGAAAAATTTAAAGTTACACAATCATGTTCAACTATTTAATTAAAAATTTACAAATCTTTTATATTATATTAACAAAGTTAATTTAGTCCAGAAAGCCACTGCGCATCCGCTAGGGAAAATATTCTAATTCGGATTTTTTGCACAATCTTACTCAAAAAGGACTCCTTTTAACAAATTTGCATGTTGCCAGGACCAAAAGGTGGTCAAAAATTTTTTTAACTTTTTTTTTGTTTATTTTTATAAAATTATTTTTCTTGCATGGAAAAAGGTCTTTAGTGACTTTTCTCTAAAAATGATAGTTTTTGACATATAAGCGATTAAAAATTGAAAAATTACGAAATCGGCCATTTTTAACCCTCAAGAACTATGTGAGAAACTGAAAATTTGAATGTTGCCAAGGTAGGTAGATATTCTTTAAACATCGATTGATGAAATCCCGAAGAGTTTTTTTCAATACAGTATTCAAAACTCCTTTGTTTTTTAATTGGTAATCAAGCGTGCGCGACACTATTTCGAAAGGAATAAATTCGTTATTTCGTAAACCGCCAACTTTAAGAAAAAATCCCGAAACAAATCGATTTTTATTTTTAAGTTATGGTATTGTGGCCTATATAGTATACTAGTGACGTCATCCGTCTGGGCGTGATGACGTAATCGATGATTTTTTTAAATGAGAATAGGGGTCGTGTGGTAGCTCATTTGAAAGGTTATTCAATTTTCTATTCAGTAATGTAAACATTTACATAATTATTTATAGTCCTTCTACTTATTTTTTTGTCAAATAATTTAATTTAATAAAAATTTTTTGGACACCCTGTATAAATAATTACTTATGTAAAGGTTTATATTAATGAATAGAGAATTGAAGAACCTTTCAAATGAGCTAGCACACGACCCCTATTCTCATTTAAAAAAAAGCATCGATTACGTCATCACGTCCAGATGGATGACATCACTAGTATAGCATATATGCACAATATCATAACTTAAAAATAAAAATCGAGCTGTTTCGGGATTTTTCCTTAAAATCGCCGGTTTACGAAATAACGAATTTATTCCTTTCATTTGCACCATACTGTCGGTGGAAAATAGTGTCGCGCACGCTTGATTAGCAATTAAAAAACAAAGGAGTTTTGAATATTGTATTGCAAAAAACTCTTCGGTATTTCATCAATCGATGTTTAAAGAATATTAACTACCTTGGCAACATTCAAATTTTCAGTTTTTCACATAGTTTTTGAGGGTTAAAAATGGCCGATTTCGCAATTTTTCAATTTTTAATCGCTTATATGTCAAAAACTATCATTTTTAGAGAAAAGTCACTAAAGACCATTTCTGTTTGGAATGATCCAAAAAACCCAAAAAAACTTTTTTCCATGCAAAAAAATAATTTTAGGAAAAACACAAAAAAAAACGTTAAAAACATTTTTGACCATCTTTTGAACATGCAAATTTGTTAAAAGGAGTCCTTTTTGAGTAAAATTGTGCAAAAAATCCGAATTCGAATATTTTCCCTAGGATGCGCAGTGGCTTTCTGGACTAATTATAAAGTTGAGTGTTTCAGATGTGAAACAAAGTGACCATAGCCATTATGATATCCAACCTCCGATAGGAGAGGAAGCTTTAAGGAGAAGTTTTAGATATAAACTGAACCTTTAAATCAATTGTTAATGACCAGACAAAAAAAATTATCAGATAATTTCTTGCCTGGTCAACCGATCAAAATTAACTTAATAAAAAAATATACCAATATGCTTAGTGCATTTATGGCCCAGAACGGATATAAATATATTGAACAAAAATTGTAAATTGAATCCAAATTAAATCCAAAAACAGATTAACACGCTAAAGTACTTATCTCAGTATTGCCATGCTCCTATTTCTGCAACCATGACACGTGGATGTAGCGTAGCCAAGCCAGCCAATAAAAAACCGGCTGAAAGCCGGGATGAGACCATAAATTCGAACCAAATTTAGCAAAGATAACCAACTGCTACGGAATCTCCTCCATCCATACGGAACGGTAGAAAACGGAAACCATACAAAAAACTCAAATGCGCATATTGCAAACGCATTCGTCGCTAAATCCATAATTTAATTACCAGTAATAGGTAAACCATTTCTCAAAACATCCCCAAAAATTGGATTAGGCAATTTTGTAACCTTATAATAAGGGCCAACGCCCCTAACCTGATTAGAGTAAAGAAACAAATCTAATAGACTACAGACCCATGTCCAAAATGGATGGATCATATGAACCACAAGGTGACGTATATAGGACGATATAAGAGCATAAAATAATAAGATTCAGCGCTATGCCGTCACTTGTAAGCAGTCCAACTGAGTGCTGGTGAGAATTAAAAAGTGCAGGTAGAGTGAGTACATTTTGGTCATATATTTTTGTACGGTATTTTTATTATAGATAGATCTATGAAAAATAATAAGAAAGCGCGCAGTGCCGTACAAAGATGGCGAGCCACAAAGTTGGTAAATTTTTTTGATTTTCTGACAATTTCCAGGGTAAATTTGGTCATTTGATTCTGTACGGCATCAGTTTCATACTGTTTCAATACAACTTCTAATCCATTATTCCGCAACGCCGTACAAAAATCACGCGACAAGGGGAAAAAATCGAGGGTTGCAATCCCCTCTCTTTCCGTGTTCCGGGGGGTGATTTGAAACAATATAAAATTAATTTATTTTGAAAGTATTTTATGCATAGATAACATTATTTTACATGCCGTACATTTTCGTTAGTCCAAAGGTTTGTAGAAAAAAAAAGCTCAAGGAAAAATCCACACAATGAAATGTACGAAAAATCCATATAACGAAATGTAAGGTGAAATTTATGACGATATTTTTTTATGCGTCATTTAGATAGTTCATTTATCTTCTTCTTTCTTCTTTTGCCGTTTAATTCGTCCAATTTTGAACATAGGCTTCCCCCAGTTTCCTACATTCGCTTCTGTTTAGTGCTTTCTGTTTCCAGTGCGTTCTTCCTATCTTTTTATTGTCGTCTCCCCATCTCATCTGGGGTCGTCCTCTTGCTCTCTTTACTGTCCATGGTCTCCATTGTTGTATCGTGCTATTCCACCTATTGTCCGTTTGTCTAGCGTTATGACCTGCGAAGGTCCATTTTAGCCTGACTATATGTTGGCCTGCGTCTTTGACTTTTGTCCTATTTCTGACCCAGTTGTTTTGCTTTTTGTCTGTCAGTTTTACTCCTAACATTGCTCTCTCCATGGCTCTTTACTTAATGCAATAATTTATAAAAAGTTAACGCCGTACAAATATGAAAGTTCATATTGATAAAAAAGTAATAAAAATATTAAATAAATATAATTTACATATATTTATATCGCTTAAGGAGCAACGTTATGTTACGACGTTTAGCATTTGTGGCATATTATCTACACCTGCCTATAATACTGTACTGTGTGCAAAGTAGTCGTTTTCTAGTAGTAATTTTTCTAAAAAATAGTAGTTGTTTTATTTATTCACATCATTACAATGAAACAAATCAATTATATACATGTAACAATAATGCTTGAAGTATATATTAAACCAAAAAGTATACAAAACTGTTGATACTGAGATTTACAGTTTAAATTCTTGGATATTATATACCTACACACCCTTTCACTTCAGTTAGACGTCATAATGATTTTATCATATATTATCAATAATAATTGTTCTCTTCAAAAATATGTTAATATCGTACAGTATCAAATGACCATAAAATAATATGTACCTTTAAAATGGTAGCGTCATTATCATCAACCTAAAAGATATGGTATGCATTACAATGTACGGCATCATTTTTTCCTCATTTATTTATCTTAATACTATTTAAAACAAAGGATAAATGTATAAAATTGCTATATTTTATTAGTCTATGAATATTTAAACTGTGGCAATATTTTAAAAAATTTCTGTTTTTGTATTTCTCTATATTTTTTTTAGAACAGTTTCTTTTGAACGGCAATACTATATAACAATTATATTTTACAATATAATGTTAAAGAAAAAGTTGCCGTTCAGAGTCAAATGATTTTTTTAGCTTTATAAATCAAGTATACCATGAAATTAACATAAGTAATAATATACATTCAAATGAACAATAATTTTTTGACGGCATTATTTTCAATAATACTTTTGAGTGCTAAATAATGTTTTGGAACCGAAGCCGTACTTTTTCAAATCACCCCCCGGATCACGGAAAGAGAGGGGATTGCAACCCTCGATTTTTTCCCCTTGTCGCATGATTTTTGTACGGCGTTGCGGAATAATGGATTAGAAGTTGTATTAAAACAGTATGAAACTGATGCCGTACAGAATCAAATGACGAAAGTTACCCTGGAAATTGTCAGAAAATCAAAAAAATTTACCAACTTTGTGACTCGCCATTTTTGTACGGCACTGCGCGCTTTCTTATTATTTTTCATGGATCTATCTATGGTAAAAATGCCGTACAAAAATATATGACCAAAATGTACCCACTCTACCTGCACTTTTGAATTCTCACCAGCACTCAGTTGGACTGCTTACAAGTGACGGCATAGTGCTGAATCTTATTATTTTATGCTCTTATATCGTCCTATATACGTCACCTGGTGGTTCATATGGCCCATCCATTTTGGATATGGGCCTGTAGTCTATAAATTTAGCATACTTACAGACACCAGGAATGAATTGTTAGAACACAACTAAATTCTTAGCAGAAGCGGCACGCGTTTAAAAAGCCATAATCGGAACGACGTGACAGAAAGTGGTACTGTCTACAATTAAGTACAACGGATAGCAATTAATTTAAAGTATTGGAAATATTTTTAAGAATTTTAAAATTAAATTTAAACAAAAATTAAACATGTTACATAAATTGTAACACATAATTTCAAAAAATTTAAGAAAAATCTTCTGTGTAAAAGGCATATTTATTTTAAAATCCAATAAAGGGCTACAATTACAAAACAAAACGTTTTCGCTCTAAAGAGAGCATCATCAGTGTTCTTTGCAAACTCTACATGCTAAGCCTCCAAAAATACATGGGTTAAAACCCTTTAAATGTCGACTAAAAGACTTACATTGAAGGTCGAAGTAATTTTCAATCCTAATAGTAAATTATTAATATTGAAAATATTAAAAATGTTACTAAAAGATTTTTAAATTGAAAACTTATTGGTACACTTTCCTGGTGACACCTCCAAGACTTCTACAATTTGCAAGTCAAATGGATGCTGCAGTGAAGACGAGAGGGAAGGAATTCTACACTATGCAATTCACATCCCCCGTCTACAGCTGGTAAAGTTCCAACGGAAAAATGCAGCTAGTTACTCTACGGAGTAATACGACTATAAAATAAAAATGTATACCATTTTTATTCAGTTGGAATGCGAAGGCAAAACAATCTTACTTTTCAATTAGAATACGGAGTGCAGTCCAGTCCCTTGAATCGCGATTTTCGACTCTTATTGGAGCCTTCATCGGAAGGAACGTAGGCACTGTTCTCCATATTTTAACTGATTCGTATCGAGAGGTTTTCCCACCCATTGCAACTGAAGTGATGACAGTAGGTGGCTAGCGCCGTCTGGCATTGAAAGTCGAAGTAGTTTTCAATCCTAATAGTAAATTATTAATATTGAAAATATTAAAAATATTACTAAAAGATTTTCAGCCCTCGGTAATAATGTAATCTTTTATTCTGCGTTTAAATTTTTCAAAAATATTTATTAGTTTTCCCATGATTCCAAAAAAATGAGTGCGTTTAAAAAGAATTCGATCGAAATTTTGCACCTGCGCTCTCCAAAAGGATTAAAGTGTTATTCATTTTTGGAATCACTTTTTCAAACGCTATTAAATGAGCTGTCACATGATGTACTTTCCTATTTAAAAAAACCAAAGTTGTGCCTGTCACTTGAAGAGGGATCGCGTAAAGTTCGAAACATTTATGTTATAATATACTTTGATTATTTTAAAAATCGACCTCTCCGAGCGTTTTGCGTTCCAAAAATAAATAAGTTTTTTTTCAGCGCACATAAAAAGGGGGCAACACTTTTTCCAGCGCCGGTGCAAGTGAAATCATATGAGAAATCACACAGTGTAAAGTCCATTAGGTTTAGAACAAACAAGGGGGATTTGCAAAATTATTATTAATCAATTAATATCATACATGAAGCTACTGCATTCAGTAATTATCAATATAAAATGAGTTCACAGTAGGAATGAACGAATTTGATTGTAGGGATGAATAGAATTGCTTGTAAGAATAACCGTATTTATTGTGAGAATGAACGGAATTAATTGTAGAAATAAACGAAATACGTTAGGAGAAATAACACTGTTATTGACACAACGAATAGTTTTAGTCGGTCAATAATTAACGACGTTGTTGATTCAATGAATAATGTTCGTTGGCTCAGTGAGCAGTGTTCGTCATATTAATAAATGAAGCTTCATCCATTCAATAAACGTAATACATTGGATCAACTAACGAAACCTTACGTACCTTTTTCGTTGAGTGCAGATTACTTTATTTTTTCTTCCTCTTCTTCAACCTGCCTGCATCCAATCCTGGACAAAGGCCTCCCCATGAGTTCTCCACTCTGCTGTGTTTTGTGCTATTTGGTGCCAGTTTCTTCCCATTTTTGCTTTGATGTCGTCTAGCCATCGTTTTTGTGGTCTTCCCCTACTACGAGTGTGTTGGCGTAGTCTCCAATTTACACCGCTTCTCGTCCACCTTTCGATGTTTCGTCATGACACGTGTTCTACAAAGTTCAATTTCATTTGTGCAATTCTTCCAATTACATCTTCCACCTTCGTCTCTTTCGCACTTCATTTCGTATACGTTTCCTCAGAGATACTCCTAACATAGCTCGTTCGATCGGCCCCTGTTTCGTTCTCAATATATTAGCTGATACCTCTGTAAGTGTTATCGTCTCCATTCCATAGCTCATAACTGGTAGAATACAACTGTTCAATACCATTATCTTTAGATTTATTGGTATCTTTTTGTTTTTCAACACATCACTGAGTCTTTCTACTGCTGCCCAAGTCATTCGGATTCTTCTAGTTACCTCTGCCGTTTGATCCTTTATTTTTTAGTTTGCAAGAAATATACGACACGTGAGAATCTCAGAACCAAATTTAGAGTTTCTATTCACTTACTAATTTAATTTTTATGGCTTTCTTAACCTAAAAATATTATTACACTTTTTGTTTTTATTTCAAAAGAAGAATTAAAAAGTCTAATTAATGTGAAAATCTCATTTAAGCCCAAATCGACAGAACATTTTAGCGAAAAAAGCAATTACAACAAATTTGCATGAATTTCGTTAAATTATTCCACTTATTTCTCAGCCGTTTTCCCTGACTGGGCCAAAATTAAATATCACATTTACCGAATAGGCTGTTAGGAAATTAAGCAAACGCAAACCCTCCATTACCGAAGAAGTACAGACCGCAGAAGAATGGCTTACCTTTAGGTGTTAATGAAATTTCAGACTTTCAGCCAAATAATTAATCAGCGATTTTAATTAAATTGAAAACTTTTTCGATCCTGCTAATTCCGAGCTTTCGTTGTCTATTATAATGTCTCAAAGAGCTGGCTAATTACATAAAATACGTGAAAGGGCCCGAAAAAAATCAATATGACGTAATGTGTTTATCTTCTTCTTAATGTTGTTCTGAAGCTATTTCCTTGTGGCATTTTTATAATTACATATTTTTTATAGGAAATAAGCCACAATTTTACTAAAAAATGAATTTATTAACGTTTCGAAGCCCAAATCGGGTTTCGTTGTCAAAATACAAAATACTATTAAAATAAAACAAACATGTTGTTGCTAAGTAAAACAATTCTTCTAATAATTTATTTAATCTGACTCATTTATATTGGCAATTCAGACGTATATTATACATTTTAAAGTAGAAGACTTTAAAATGATATCGCCAATATTTATGAGTTGCGTTCCTGGGACGACTTTACTAAAAGATAGTTCATTCGATTACATGAAATCAATCCCAACTCAAGAATATCCGTCGCAAAAAAATCATAGCAGGTGATCTGTCTTTAAAAAGACAACCAAATGCAACGATGACAGTAAAATTCTCGCGTTAGAGATTCCATAATAAATCACGAGGGAAAACCAGGAAAAAACCTCGTGATACTATCCCGACATCGTAATTATTTGGTCTTACATTTAATCTACCTTCAAAAAACTAATACCAAATTCTGACTTTAATATGTTTAAATTATAAATAATATTAATATTACATAGATATACAATAAGTAAAACTAAAATATAAAACTTGTACTAACTCGATATGTTATTGACTTACTAATCGTGGTATTTTCTTTCTATTGACTTCCTCTTTCAGTATGGGTAACCACATCCTACTGCATTCTACCGAGGAATTTGCGACACAATTGGTTTCATTTAGCATAATTAGAGCAGCTTCTTTGATTTTTCTCTTTTTACTATCTGTTTCTTTCAGGACTATACTTGAATCTCTCCACTGAACTCTATGTTCATTATCCCATGCGTGTTGACATATCTGAGATCTATCAAATTCTCTGTTTTTAATATAAGACTGATGTTCACTTATTCTAACGTTTAATGGTCTTGATGTTTCACCTAAATAAAATTGTTCGCATTCACAAGGTATTCTATAAATGCAATTCTTTGTTCTTTCTTGTTCATTGTTAGGTTTAGTTTTAGATTTGGGCTTCGAAACGTTAATAAATTCATTTTTTAGTAAAATTGTGGCTTATTTCCCATAAAAAATACGTAATTATCTTCTTCTTCACGTGCCATGTCAGAATTATCCGACGTTGGCGATCACCATTGCGAAGGCTTCTAGATCTTCTGCAATATGGATTAATCGTCCTGCATTTGATATCTGAGTGATTTTTAACCAAGAAACTTGTTTTATTCCTACACCTCTACGGCCCTCTATTTTGCCTTTAAGGATAAGTTGTAATATATTATATCGATTTTAAACCTAATCCTTACCCTAACAACACAAAACATTCCAGGAATGTACTATCAAAGTTCTATTAATGTTTGAATGTTCTGGACATTCAAGGAACATTCGGTAAACATCTGATTAAATTATTGGTGGAATGTTACCACAAGACATTCTATGAACCTGCTACCAATGTCCTGTATTTTAAGTGAGGCCATTTACTATTCAATTTGCGTTCATTTTTTAAATTTGCCGCGCGTGTCCTATGTAGGTAGGGTCACGTGCCGCGTGGTCATCACATTTTCAAATTTCCATTTCATGATAACCTAAAAATTTATGATTTGATGAAAAATGGAAATTAGAATTAGTGGCTTTTTTGCTGTTCTGTATGTTAGTTTTGCCACGTTTTGCTCTGGCTAGACCTCTTTTGTTTAAACAATTATGTAAGTATTATAAAATCCGTTTTCAATTTTCTTTATTCTTTATGAAACGATTTAGTTATGCATATTATAACCTGTAAATAGTATTGTCCTTTTCATGATCATTTTTCAGTGCGTAACAAATGATAGGAAAAAGGGTAAGTCCGTGATAATACACATTTATGACATTTATTCTAACATGACATTTTAGTTAAATCTGACAGTTGTCACATTTTATTTTCAATTTGGAATAAAAACCAATCAAATGTGTTTCTTGCATTTATAAAATGGTATTTTCTTTGATTTGTATAGTCTTATAAATTATACAGATTATATTTGTAATATTATTATCTAATTAAAAAAAAATATTTTTTTATTATGGCACCATCTATCGACAACTAGAATGACTAGAATAAATGTTATAAACATTTCACCGACGAAATGTAATCACCGACGTGCCTTTTTTTCTGTCACATACAATTCAATGCGTTAGAAAGAAATCGAAAAACTGTGGCGCACTGAAAGATGATCATGAGAAATACTGTACCTATTTCTTTTGATTTTTAATTGTAAAGAATAAAAAAATTACCATTCATTTTATTTTTTTTAGAATCAGCTAAAAGTGGTCTACAAAAAATCAGGAACGAAACGTATGTATAGCCTTGTGACTATGAAAGGCAAAAGAAAGATACCTATATGTAAAAAGTGTATTGGCTAGTTGGAAGAAACTCCACATTGTCGATGCATAACAAGTTATTAGGTACTTTATAAACAAATATTAAGACCTGTATGGACTTATGGATGCCCACTATGGGGGTGTACTTACTAGACCAAGTAATATAAAAATTATACAAAGATTCCAGAACAAAATACTAAGAAATATTGTAGATGCTCGGATGCTCCTTGGTATGTGACAAACAGTGATCTCCATAAGAACCTAGAAATGGAACCTGGATATAATCATCAAGAAGATGGCAGGAAGTCACGAGCAACAACTTCATAAGTACGAGAATATTGAGGAAATCCAGCTCCTCGATACTATTGGGCAAAGTAGAAGATTGAAGAGGACAAAGCCTTTTGAACTAGTGATAGGTGATAGTGAAAAGCAGAACATAGTGCTTGTGTGCCTGTGTATGTTAAAATAGCGCACGATCGGTAGTAATTTAGGTTAAATTAAAATTGCTCATTGGTCAGTTATGACCAGATTGTAATTGTAATGTACAATTCAATACTTACAATGAATCATCATCGTAGTGATGATTATGGAAAAAAATATATGACAAGATTTTGTACAATAAAAATGTTTATATTTATCAAGGATGTATTATTTGGTATGGCCACATGTACTTCTAGTATATCGTCGCTGATGTGACAATACCTCCTATCTGCCTTTTCATGAATTTTGTAGGAGACAAAAAACCATTTTTAGGGTCATCTGTTTTCACATGTAAATTTTGACATGTTTTGTAGTAAATAGATAATTGAATTTACTACAAAATATCTCAAAAAATATCATATGAAAACAGGAGGTGACTGTAAAAAAAGTTTTTAGTCTCTCTTACAAAACTCATGAAAAAACAAATGGGAGTTATTATGTCACATCAGCGACTACATCCAGGGAATGTCTAAAAAATATACTGTGAATGTCCAAAGAACATTCGTATACATTCATGGAATGTTCTAACAAGACATTCAAAAATGTTTAAAATGCTGACACAGGACATTCCTGGGACATTTAGGGGACGTTCTTGTGCTTTTGAGGACATTCCAGGAATGTTTTCAATGTCCTGTCTGTACATTCCAGGAACATACATGAAATGTTTGGTGTTATTAGGGTAATACTTCTTCATTAGTTTTCTAATTCTGTTCATGATCCATCCTTTTACCGCTCACACCTTTGCGCCATTCAAAAGTACAGACCAAAAATAGCACTTAACCATTCTTTGTCTCAGTTCTAAACTGAGACGATTATTGCAAAAAAATTACTCATTTTCATAAAAGTAGTTTTATTCATTGCTATTCCGCGTTTTATTTATATGTCTGAATGTAGTTGGTCCGTTATCACAGTTCCCAAATATGCCATTTTGTGAACTTTCTCAACTTGGACTCCAGCTAATTGAAGCTCTGCATATGTATCAAGGGTCACGACTAAAAACTAAAAATTTGATTTTGTTCGAGTTTATTTTAATACCCCTTTCCTCTCCTACCTCGTGAATACGATCAAGCAGAATTTGGAGACCTTCAATATTATCTGACAGACTTACTGTATCGTACGCGTATCTAATTATAATAAGTGATTTCCTGTTGATTTTTATTCTATATGGTTGTTTCTCAAGTAGGTTTTTAAATAACTGGTCCAAGTAAATGCTGAATAATGTTGCCGACAAAATGCAACTTTGTCTGACTCCTCGTTGCATGAAGATTTCGTCGGTGTAGTTATCTCCAATTTTAATACTCTGGGCTAATTAGCAAAATACAAGGAAAAGTTATTTACCAGCAATTTTATTGCTGGAATCGAATCTTATTATTGTATCTATTAATAATATAGGTATGCAAAGTCCGCAGATAGTGTGCTACTTTTTTATAAACAAAATGGCGCCCGAAAATCGTGTTTTTTTCAATTTTTGCTCTATAACTCCAAAGATTTTAACTTTACACCAAAAACACTCAAATAAAAATTCACCGCAATTAAATTCTGCATAGAGACGTGCTTTTTACGATTTACTTCGACGAAAACTTTCCCCGGAAAAAGCGGGTTTTTCCAACAAAATCTTTAATTTTCAACTAAACTTTTAGATAGGTAATTGTTAATCAATAATTAAATAACTTGGTAACGTAAAAGCCCTTTCCGTATATATTATAATTCCAGAAGCCGATGGAAATTGAATGAACAGTTTAGCAACAATTGTATTGTTAATTAAAAACTTACGGTCGCTATAATAACGACAATAATTAAGATGCATAAGAATAGTTATATTTTTTTTATAAAAAGATATATACCTATCTAATGCACTTTACAAAATTGAAATTGGACTATTTAAGCGGCCTCAGGAATATTTTAAAATTATAAATAATTTTTTGGCTTATAAACAAATGGAATATCTCGGGAAATGTTAAACAACAATAAATTATAAAAACGGAATTCGAAAAACAGCGACAGGACGCTTCTTTTAAAAGAAAAAACGTTTAATTACGACGAGTGATTCCTGAGATACAACCGGTGAAAGTTGACCGGAATTTACGGCAAAGATATAAACAATAGGATCATAATTTTCAAACCATCACCTTTTTATTTTTGTCCTCTTTCTCCACACCAATTTTAATATCCTTAAAATACTCATAACATATATTATTATAATAAAAACTATTGATAATACGTGTGAAAATTGCCAAAAATAGCAAAATTCCAATCAAAAATTATGTTGGAGAAAATGTAACCCTCAAAGTTCAAAATCGGTATACGTTAAAAAAATGCATTATCTCGGATTCCCATGGAGTAATTTCCTTCATTCTTTTTTTGTTCCCTAATAACTCTAGTAGAGCCATCGAACTAACTCATTATTAAATGTTAAACTTGCTTTTGTTTTGTTATAATAGATTAATTTATTTATAAGAACAGAAAACTACATATTTTTTCCAGTTGTAGGCTTTTTTTTAGATAAACTTACTACAAGTATACCTTTTAAAGTTAAAAACATAAATATTCTCATTTGAAAGCTGTATAATTATTTAAACAATTTTTATTTAAACAAATTAAAATTTTGTGTTATTATAAATAAATTAATTTATTATAACAAAACAAAAGCAAGTCTGACAATTAATAATGCATTAGTTCGATGTCTCTACTCGAGTTACTTGGAAACAAAAAAAGAATGAAGGAAATTGATCCATGGAAAGCCGAGAAAATGCACTTTTTTAACGTATACCGATTTTGAACTTTGAGGGTTACATTTTCTCCAACCTAATTTTTGATTGGAATTTTGCTATTTTTGGCAATTTTCACACGTTTAATGGATAGTTTTTATTATAATAATATATGTTATGAGCATTTTAAGGATATGAAAATTGGTGTGGAGAAAGAGGACAAAAACAAAAAGGTGATGGTTTGAAAATTATGATCATATTGTTTATATCTTTGCCGTAAATTCCGGTCAATTTTCACCGGTTGTATCTCAGGAACCACTCGTCGTAATTAAACGTTTTTTCTTTTAAAAGAAGTGTGTTGCCGCTGTTTTTCGAATATCGTTTTCACAATTTAATTTAGTTTAATATTTCCCGAGATATTCTATTTGTTTATAAGCCAAAAAATTGTTTATAATTTTAAAATATTCCTGAGGCCGCTTTAATAGTCCAATTTCAATTTTGTAAAGTACATTAGATAGGTATAGTATATTTTTATAAAAAAATCATAATTATTCTTATGCATCGTAATTATTGTCGTTATTATAGCGACATTAAATTTTTAATTAACAATTCAATTGTTGCTAAACTGTTCATTCAATTTCCATCTGCTTCTGGAATTATAATGTATACAAAAAGGGATTTTACATTACCAAGTTATTTAATTATTGATTAACAATTACTTATCTAAAAGTTTAGTTGAAAATTAAAGATTTTGTTGGAAAAACCCGCTTTTTCGGGGAAAGTTTTCGTCGAAGTAAATCGGAAAAAACACGCCTCTATGCAGAATTTAATTGCGGTGAATTTTTATTTGAGTGTTTTTGGTGTAAAGTTAAAATGTTTGGAGTTATAGAGCAAAAATTGAAAAAAACACGATTTTCGGGCGCCATTTTGTTTATAAAAAAAGTAGCACACTATCTGCGGACTTTGCATACCTATATTATTAATATATTTATACAATCATCAGATTCGATTCCAGCAATAAAATTGCTGGTAAATAACTTTTCCCAAAAATGGGCTATTCTCCGATAATCAGCCCAGACTATAACGATAGCAGTTTGATTCCAGTACAAATTTTTAATGATACGAATAAGTTTGTCATATATTCCTATATGTTTCAGCATCTGCATTAATTTTACATGCTTCACTTTATCAAATGCCTTTTCGAATTCTACGAAGCATGTAAATACCTCTTTTCTTTTACCTCTCAAAAAGTGCCTCCCGGTTCCCATAGAATTTATAAAACCCCATTGGGTATCTTGGAGATCTTCTTCGTATTTGGGTGTAATCCTATTGAGCAGTATTCTTAGGAACATCTTAAAAGTGTGGCCAATTAGGCTAATTAATCGGCATTCTGAGCATTTTTTCGCATTGTATTTTTAGGTATTGCGACAAAGATGGATTTGAACCAACCTGTGGGAATCACTTCAGTGTTATATAATGCATTAAAAAGTATTTTTTTAAGTTATGTACACTCACCTATAAAGACCGGATCTCACCAGGTGTATAAAAATAGACATATTTATTTTGTAATAGCCTCAACTATGCGTCTGAATTTTAGAAACTTTGTGGAAGACGGGGGAAGAAGAGTGGTGCGTTAATTTTGTGCTGAGTCTTATTTTTCAATCACATATAATGTAAAAAGCTTAATTCTGAGAGTAAGGGAATTTTGCCTATCTTAACGGGGGTACCCTTTAAGAGGAAACAGTAGCGATCAACAGGTAGCAAAAGCGCGTTCCAAGATTGCGGCTGTAATTTTGAACATTTTTTCGAGAAATTTGGCACACGTATTCGTAATACAATAAAGAATGGCGGTACAGAGCCCAATTTGAAAAATATATTAATATGTGGAAATTACTCTGTAATTAAATACAATATTAAAAAACGAGCCTGTACCGCTATTAAGAAGAACAAAAAAATACACTTTCTTCAAATAAACTTTTTTATCCGAGGCCTAGATTTTGTGTCATTTTGGAACTACTAAAATTTTTTATTTCGTTAGTAGTTCCAAAATGACACAAAATCTAGGCATCGGATAAAAAAGTTTATTTGAAGAAAGTGTATTTTGTTGTGCTTCTTAATGGCGGTACAGGTTTTTTTAATATTGTATTTAATTACAGAGTAATTTCCACATAATAATATATTTTTAAAATTGGGCTCTGTACCGCCATTCTTTATTATATTTCGAATACGTGTGGCAAATATCTCGAAAAAATATTCAAAATTACAGCCGCAATCTTGGAACGCGTTTTCGCTACCTGTTGATCGTTACTGTTTCACCTTAAGATATTTATCCCGTCAATAAATGGAAAGTTTGATTTTCCACTGTCGCCGCATGTGCCATTGAAAATTGACGGCATAGTGTTCACACACGTTTTCTTTTAGGTTCTACTATTTAAGTAAGAAATTCTTAAGGCTGCACACCAAAGAAACATGAAACGTGATACATGAGGCATGAAACATGGAACACGTTTCATGAAAACAAAACACTGCTAAACAAAAAGAAGTCCGCCTACCAATTAAACGAGTTTGATTCATGCGCGTGAAACATTTTTATCTTCGGGAAGCCGCACACCAAAGAAACATAAAATGTGAAACATGAAACGTGAGACTCTTTTCATAAAAATAAAACACTGCTAAACAAATAGGCGTCCGTCCATTTATGAAACGAGTGTAATTAATGCCCATGAAACATTTTTATTTTCTTGAAACGTGTTTCATGAAATATGTCGTGTTCTATTTTTCGGTTTCAGTTTCATTGTGTTGACAATTAATTACATGCGTAAAATGAATGCCGACCAAGAATTTAATATTGCATTGTCTTTTGTGGTGGAGCAGAACGAAGAGTTGTACAATAATATAACCTGGAGAGGTACTCGAATAGACAATAACAATAAAATATCTTTTTTCTTTAAATAAGGATCTACAACAAAACATAATGTAATGTTTTAATACTCCTTACTTTCTATAAAATTATTGAAATTTGGCAGGATGATTATTTAATTCGTTTGCAACCAAATATGTACTATGGTTATAATTTATATCATTGTATTGGTCCACCCAATAACACCGTTTTATTTTTTTGTTTTTGTAGTAACAAAAGAGTTGCTACAACAGCAACAACCTCCTCATCATCACTTTCCATTGTTGACTATACAAATTTTATTTTTGTTTCTTTGATTAGTATATAACTTGAAACAGTTTGGTTCTTTACAATTTATTTGTTTCATGTTACAAGTAACATTTGTGTCGACAAAGAAATAAAAATAAAATTTGTATAGTAAATAATAGAAAGTGATGATGACGAGGTCGTTGCTGTTGTGGAATCTCTTTTATTACTGTCCAAAAATCAAAACCATAGTACATAATATTTGGTTCCAAACGAATTCAATAGTCATCTTGCTAAATTTCAATAATTTTATAGAATGAGTATTCAAATATTTACATTGTTTTATTGTGAAGCCTGGTTTAAAAAACCAATATTTTCTTGTTATTGTCTATTCAACTACCACCCCAGGTTATAATTGTACAACTCTTCTTTCTGCTCCACCACAGAAACCAATGCGGATTTCAGTAAGGCATTTGATCGTGTTGATCACCAAATCCTCCTTAATAAATTGGAATCCATATGTTTTCATGTCCATTTTGTTGAGTGGGTTAAAAACTTTTTATCTGGTCGTACCCAATGATTTAAATTGGGTGGTCTTTTTTCTGATGATATTACTGTAAGTTCTGGTGTTCCACAAGGTGGGCATACGTCTCCCCTGTTTTTTGACTTATTTGTTAATGATATCGTTAATTGCTACTTATATAGTAAATGTTTAATGCTGGCTGATGATGTAAAATTTTGGCGTGTTGTGAATAATATTGAGGATCAGAAACTTTTACAGGCTGATATGGATCGCTTATTTGATTAGTGCATTTGCAATAATCTTCAGTTATGTGTTGAAAAGAGTTGTTATATTAGTTTTTCCCGTAAGTTAAACATAATTGATACTGCCTATTACATAGACAGTAAACCTCTTAGATATGTCTCGTCTATTAGAGATCTAGGTGTTATCATGGATGAAAAGCTCTCATTTGTCGAACATATCAATTCATTATCCCTAAAAGCTTCTAAATTACTTGGATTTGTTAAAAGAACTCTAAATACTTCTCTATTGACGCTGTTAGGTTGATCTATTGTTGTCTAGTCAGATCTTTATTAGAATATTGTTCGGTAGTTTGGTCTCCGTACCATCAGATTCATATTGACACTATTGAAAAAGTCCAACTAAGTTCCTAAAATACTGTGCTTATAAGACTCAGACTTAAATTGAGAACAATGATTACACTGGGATTGAGCAACGTTTATCATTAGCTCCCCTTAGTGTTAGGCGTGATATTTCGGGAGGTGTCTTTGTTTTCAAAATCATTAATGGACTTATTGATTGTCCCAGTTTGTTGGATAGTATAAGATTTAATGTTCCATATCCAGGTATACGCTCCAATGTTACCTTTAACACGGCCTTTCACAACATCCTACGGTAGTAACATGCCTTTAGATAGATATATGTGCTTCCTTAAGAGGATCGGTACGTATTTTCGGCTGCAATGCTATTCAAATGGGGATTAATTTTTTTCAAATCCTGAGAAAACTAATAAGTATTTTTGAAAAATTTAAACGCAGAATGAAAGATCACGTTATTAGCGAGGGCCGAAAGTCCCTGAGAACTTCTATAATGTTTATTTTAATAAGTTACAGGGGTGAAAAACTAAGAGAAAATTTAGTGTGATTTTTAATTTCAAATATATCATTCAAAATAAACTTTTTATTTATTCTAAGGGACTTTCGGCCCTCGGTAATAAATTAGTCTTTCATTCTGCGTTTAAATTTTTCAAAAATATTTATTGGTTTTTCAGTATTCGAAAAAAATAAACACAATGCCGTGGTAATATTTTCCAAATCTATCTTTGTCTTACAACGCACTCAGCCGAATATAATATTGTCAGAATATATTGTCAGTCAGACACTGACAATCAGTGACAATTTTAAATATTTAACATTGCATCGGGAATATGTTGAGTTATTGATTAAATATTATTGAAATATAGTGTATTTGATAAATAATTGATTTAAGACGTGAATTTAATAAAAAGTTATTTATTGTGTATTATTTGTGGAAGATCCAAGCAGAGAATACATCAGGATAATATGTTCTGTGATCCAAGTATTTTGTTGTTAAAGATGTTCAAAATTGTAAGCGTTCCATAACAATATATTATTAAAAAATCACTTTAACACTTTTCCTCTTTTCTCGATTGAGTATTAGTCTTTGTTGTACAAATAAATTATTACAATCACTGAATACATAGTTAGTGAAAAAATTATCACATTTATTAACTGAATTAATAATTTCCAATTATAAATATAACAGTTATCCAAGAACATTCAAAACCCATCTCTTTAAATTAATGATGACATTTTCAAGTAGAATGACATTCTAGTAATGTTTACATATCCATACCAGTGTGAATTTTACTACAAGTAATTTGCCGTGTAAAGACAGAAAAAGTAGGGATACACGTAAAATATTTGCGAATTATGTACCCATAGCCTTAACGGTTTTGATATGGATCTGTTTAATATAAGCCTGGGCCAACTGAGGAGATCTCTTGCCATGTGATAATTAGGTTTCATCTTGCAATGTTGTTGTATTTTATTATTGTATTTGTGTTTTGTATAATTTTATTGATTTGTTTCAGTTACATGTGTACATTTTATATTTTATTTTTCTAACTGTTATGTTTTGAATATCTTGCCTGGTGATTTTTCAAGCCATTGCTTTTCTTATTTTTACTTTTTATATTTTAATGAATGATTGTGCCTCATTTTTTTATTGTATTTATTGTATTTTTACTGTTAATGGGGTTTTCCCGTGGGTAAAAAAATAAATAAATAAATAAAAATAAATGCAATATTAAATTCTTGGTGGCAGTTATTTTACGCACGTAATTAATTATTCACAACAATGAAACTGATATCGAAAAATAGAACACGTCCTATTTCAGGAAAGAGGTTTCAAGAAGATATAAATGTTTCATGGGCATGAATCACACTCGTTTCGTAGATATGCGGACGTCTATTTGTTTAGCAGAGTTTATTTCCATGAAACGTGTTTCACGTTTCATGTTTCTTTGGTGTGCGCCTTGGGAAGATAAAAATGTTTCACACACATGAATCACACTCGTTTCATTGGTATGCGGACTTGTATTTGTTTAGCATTGTTTTATTTTCATGAAACGTGTTTCACGTTTTATGTTTCATGTTTTACGTTTCATGTTTCTTTGATGTGCGGCCTGCCTACCGTTTCATGTTTTACGTTTCATATTTCACGTTTCATGTTTCTTTGATATCTGCCTACGGTGCCTAAAATGATAAACAAATTTTATCTACTCCGGCATTTAGTCTATACGTTATTATTTACTTTC
This sequence comes from Diabrotica virgifera virgifera, assembly GCF_917563875.1. NCBI lineage: Eukaryota > Metazoa > Arthropoda > Insecta > Coleoptera > Chrysomelidae > Diabrotica > Diabrotica virgifera. Next base: position 210,349,485 of record NC_065450.1, read on the forward strand.
AAATATAATTAGATTTTTTTCCAGTTTTAACAAAGTAACCACATTTTTATTTCCTAACTAATGATCTTTTGATATCGAAGAAAAACTTTAAACAAAAAGCAATTCCGGTAACTTCAGAAGGCTATTTAAAGTGTCTAATGAGTCTACATCGTGAATAATGGTTTCTGGTGAAAGAACCCGAGCGCATCCGCCACATTGTCTAATTGCCTTTTGACCCACAAAAGACGCAATTTGCAGGTAATGATTAATCGCCCTTCTACGTTTTTTCGTCGGGAGTCATGCAAATTGGACCTTTGTTGTGTTTTTACCAAGGGGTCGGATATTTTTAGGTACAATGCGTAAAAAGTAGAACGAGGTCCTTTCTGTGTGGGACGAGATATTAGGTAAAAAGTTTTATTCTTAAACGTTTCAAAAAACACCAAGTTATCTGTAAAACCTATGCACTGTTGTCTTTTATTCAGATTCTGCTTATCTGGATATTGGCTTCTTTAATTATCTTTTCTAGTACTATTGAATTCCTTCTTCCCTAATTATTCTACATCAAAAGATATGGAAAACTATTTGTAGAGGATTGAAATCTTTATTGAAAACAATTGTTAAAATTGTTCTACGAATTAAACACATTCCAACATTTTGTAAAATATAATAAATTTTGTCAAAGTATTTGCCAAATTTAGGCCACACACAGTGCAAGAATGTGTATAAGGTTGCCTTAGGTCACAATAAAATTATTATATTAACAATATTTTGAACTGTCAGTATTTTTATTTTATCGTTTTTATTGTTTAAAAAACAATAAAGTCGAAAAGATGTCCTCAGTTGAGAAGAAAGTAGTAATAATAAAGATGTTTTATTCAGTCAATAGTTTGCGTACTGTTAGAAATAGTAACGTGTGGCCTTACTTTATGCACTTACTTAGGTATGGCAACTGTATTTTATTTTTCAAAATTTTGGACTCTGTTTAAATCGTAAAACCATTTTAACTTTTGTTTTTAATACAGATTTTAATCCTCTACAAATAGTTTTTCATGACTTTTGATGTAAGATAATTATAGGGAAGCAGGAATTCAACAATTTAGAATTTTACATTGAGTTTCCTATGGCCCGTTGTCCAATTCACCACCCGGTATAATTTTCCAAAATATTAATATTTTAGGTAATCCCTTCTATCATATTTTTACAGAAATATTATTCGTTAGGTTTTTGTGTTTAAAACTATTTTCCAACTCAATCAAAACAGCTTACAACCCTCGTAACACCCCCCATACAAACATCTACTTTTTTATATAAGACAAAGTCCTTAATTGTCCTTTTTCATCCCGTGGCTTGGCGTAGGCATGCAAACACATCGCCTTCTAAATAACCCGGAAGATATTTCATTGCCTCAATGAATAAAAGATAAAAAGGAATTTAAAATTCTAACACGCCGGATACCCCCAGGGTTTTACGCACACTTGCACCTGATGGCCTTTTGTTTAATCGTTTAAAGGGATTTTCGAGGGTTTATTAAATATGTTCCTTGCCCTTTTTTGAAAGTTGCGTACTACACTTAAGAGCAAAAAAAAACGACTCACTCGATGAATTGTAGTTTATCGTTAGTAATTTATGTTGTGTTCTTTGAATTAAAACAACTAATGCAAAAAAATATTGCCTATTATAGAGCTTTCAAAAAATAATTGTATGCGAATCGGTAACGTGTGGTAAAATTTGTCTTCTTTTGGATGGCGTAGGGAATGCAGCAAACATTTACTCAACGAAAAAGGTACGTAATATTAATAAAAATGTTAATTCAGACAACAAAAGCAACACTTAAAATGTGTCCAATTCTTGGTTGTATTGGAACAACAAAGCGATGTTCATCAATTCATTATTTTCGTTAGTTGATCCAATGTATTACGTTTATCGATATTAGAAACACTATTCACTAAGTCAACGAACACTATTCATTGAAAGAACAACGTCGTTAATTGACTGACGAAGACTATTCGTTGTGTCAATAACAGTGGTATTTCTCCTAACGTATACTGCTTCATGCATCCAATAAATTTAGATTATTTCTACAATTATTTCCGTTTATTCTTACAATTAATTCCGTTCATTCCCACAATAAATACGGTTATTCTTACAAGCAATTCTATTCATTCCTACAATCAGTTTCGTTTCGTTCATTCCTACTATGAACGTATTTTATATTAATAATTACTGAATGCATTAGCTCAATGTATGACATTAATTGATTAATAATAATTTTGCAAATCTCTCTTTTTTGTCCTAAACCTAATGGACTTTACAGTGTGTGATTTCTCATATGATTTCACATATACAGTGCGCTGGAATAAGTGTTACCCCCCTTATTAACTTATTTATTTTTAGCACATAAGCAAAACTCTCGGACAGGTCGACTTTTAAAATAATCAAAGTATATTATAACATCAATGTTTCGAACTTTACGCTATCTATAACTATAAATCTTAATTCCATTTAATTTACTTTGCCAATTACTACTCTTTACGATTATTTGGCAAAGGCTCGTTTTTGGTTTTTCTTCTTGATGATTGATATGTGTCTTTATCTTATAGTTTTTGGGAATAAAACCTTTTCTCCCGTCGGGAGCTTCAAGCCATTCACACCGGTGATGGAACATAAGGCGAAGACAACAAGATGACATCCAGACTGCAACGACCACCATCTCTAGCTGCAGGGGCCTAGGGCCGAACATCTGCCCAGGTCTATAAGAAGTCTACAGCAGTACCATTCGACAGCATCAACCGAAGGTGCCTCAAAAAACTTCCAGAGAGTATCATCCCTCTTCTAACTAAAATATTCAATGCATGTCTCAAAAACAGCCACTTTCCTACTCCTTGGAAAGTGGCCAACACCATCATGCTTTTGAAAAAAGGCAAACCCCCAACCGACGTGGAATCCTATAGACCAATTTCATTAATCAATACTCTGGGTAAAGTTCTTGAGCTAATCCTAAAAGAGAGGCTCAATAACTTTCTCGAAAACCACAATATCATACCAAAATTCCAATATGGATTCCAGTCAGGTAAATCTACTAAACATGCATTAATAGACTTCACTACCAAAGTTACTCAAACCATCAACGATGGTTCATTCGCCATAGCCACATTTCTGGATGTGCAGAAGGCTTTCGACCAGGTCTGGCACGACGGGCTTGTTCGGAAACTTCTGGACATCGGGCTTCCATTGCAATTTACCAAAATTGTACACTCCTACCTCCACAATCGTACTGTCAGAGTGAAAATATGCGATCAAAAGTCCACCCCCTTCACTCCACAAGCTGGAGTTCCCCAGGGTTCAGTCCTAGCGCCGCTGTTGTACATTATCTACAACAGCGACATCACTAACCAAAATATCCCAGGTGCTCGGCTGTTTCTCTATGCAGATGACACGACTCTGCTCTCAACTACCTCTCGATACAACCCAAGACTCCTCTTCAGAAGAGCCCAGGCTCTGTTGGACGGCGTCGGCGAATGGTGTTGTAAGTGGAGAGTCACGCTCAACGCGAACAAAACAACAACAATTGTGTTTCGCGCCCCTTCTGTGTCAAATAGAATCATTCGCAATGAAGACGACCAATATCCTCTGAGTTTGTTGGGAGAAAGGCTTGTTGTTAGCCCGACTGTGAACTATTTGGGAGTTCTGTTTACCAGGACTCTCAACTGGGACGCAGATCTAAAGGCAACTTTAGATAGGGTAAGGAACAGGGCCAGACTTCTCAACGCTCTCTCTGGAAAAATTGGCAAGACACACAAGAACACTCTCATTCACACTTACAAGACCTTTATTCGACCCGTCATGGAGTACAAGTCATGTATCTACTCTCTTTGCTCTAGACAAAAACAAGAGAGGTTGTTGAGGACAGAGCGCAGAGTCTTGCGTAGATGTAACTATGAGCACTGGCGATATCCCTCAAACGAAATCCATAACATCTCGAACACCCCCAAAATCACCGAGAGAATAAACTCTCTGAACAGGAACTTCACAATCAAAGTAATCAACGGCCCCCCTTCCGACACCCAAGAATCTCTCAAATGTTCCTGTTCATCTTCCGGCCACGTACTCCACCGAAAGCCCAAACGCAAAAAGATTCATGTACCGTCCGCTCTAATGCAAACATGCATTGACGAACTCCCGGTGGAGTACGAAAACATCCTTGAGGCTACCCCGTTAGCCTTCCGTACCCACCTCTAACATCTCCTCTTCCCTACCCCGAACAGGGAGAAGTTGGTTTTTTGCGGTTTCCCAACTTCATTGCACAATTATACCTGTTCGTCCCAAGAAAATAGCCGCAACTATTTTCTCCACTCGAACGCTCACTGTCCACGCTGCGCTCAAAGCCACCTCCTGACCGCCGACGAGGGACGCAGGTTCGCCTGTCGTTGTACAATGGTTTCTAGGGAGATTGGTCGAGAGCAAAGCACGGACAGTACACGTAAATGTCTATGGAACCAACAACAATCCATCAAACTTTCTTCTCTGTTGACTTCTTAGCCTTCTGGACACCACCGTCCGGCATAACCAAGGATCCAAGAACACCAGGACACGGCGCTTGCCCCAGTGTGTTTTTCGGACTGTTTGCTTTTGCTGCCAACATTAAACATTCACCACAAACCCTGAAGAGGACAAAATCCTAAACGGGGAAGCACATTGTACGCATTTCTTCTTAACATTATCAAGACAAGCAAATCAAACAATGTAGTAGTAGTAACGCAGACAGTATACCATTCGACATCAAGAAGTTACCATCAAACCGATACCAAAAGTCATAAGTATAATCCAGAATTGTTAGTTTTTGGCAAGAATTTGAATATACAGGGTGTCCAGAAACTCTACCGACAAACGAAAACAGGAGATTCCTCAGATAATTTTAAGACAATTTAACCCAATTCACCTAGTCCGAAAATGCTTCTTAAGGGAGCTAGAGCTCTTTGAAGATGGCGTCATGAAATTAGTTTTTCTTAAATACCTCCAGAACGCTTCTATTTAGAGAAACGAAAATTGGTGTGCATATTTACTTTTCAGTGATGAATCGATTTCATCCATTGCAAATTTCTAGTACCGGTCATAGGCATCCGTTTTGGGTAGAGCAACGGGTATTTTTTCGCATAACTTTTTTGCCCTTAACTTTTTTGCATTTTTGACACCTGATTATTAAATTGCGAGGTATTCTAGTACTAAAAGCTACTCTTGCTTTAAGTCGGTAGGACACGCCGTTTTCTTTTCAACAGAGAACGTTTTCAAAGAACTTTTCAACAAAAAACGAAGTATTTTACCAACATAAAGTAAGAGTAACTTTTGGTATTCGAATACCTCATAATTTAATAATCTAGTGTCAAAAATGCTCAAAAATTCAAGACAAAAAAGTTATGCTATAAAATAACTGTTGACCTACCCAAAAGGGACGCCTATGACCAGTACAAGAAATTCGCAATTAATGAAATCGATTTATCTCTGGAATATAAATAAATGTACCAGTTTTCGTCTTTCTAAACAGTTTTTTTTTTGAAATTTTTTTTTATTCAAAAACGAAAAATTTTCAAATCGATTTTTCTAGAAAACGGTGTGTCCTACCGATTTAAAATAAGAGTACCTTTTAGTACTAGAATACTTCACAATTTAATAATCCAGTGTCAGAAATGCACAAAAATTAAAGATAAAAAAGTTATGCGATAAAATAACCGTTGCCCTACCCAAAACGGACGCCTATGATCGGTACTAGAAATTTGCAATGGGTGGATTAGATTTATATCTTGAAGATAAATACGCATACCAATTTTTGTTTTTCTAAATAGGAGCGTTCTGGAGGTATTTAAGAAAAACTAATTACAAGATGCCATCTTCAAAGAGCTCTAGCTCCCTTAGGAAGCATTTTCGGACTAAGTGAATTGGGTTAAATTATCTTAAAATTATCTGAAGAATCTCCTGTCTTCGTTTGTCGGTAAAGTTTCTGGACACCCTGTATTTGTTAATGCACATGATGTCATATTTTTATTATATCTTTATTGAACAATAAACATGATTAGTTCAAAATACTGTTTTGTTTGCTTCATTCCGAATTTTCATAGTTCATTTCTAAGATTAGGACAAGACGCACACACCCCTTGAGAGACTGAGCTAAGCTAAGGGTGTAGCGATGGCTATCTTGGATGATTGAGGTAATATTTTCGAATGTTATTTCAATTAGCTGGGGTAGTTCATCGCCTTTTTCGTTTCAGACTTATTCTAAACAGTCGAACTGATCAAATTTTTGCAATAAGATGCTCCTTAATTTGAAAATTATATTAACAAGACTGTACGTTATTCCAATTAATTTCTCTCAGGCAAATAGATAGATATACATACGTTGATTATGTGCTCAGTATATTAATCATATTTTAAATTAGATATTGAAACGTGACAGCTACGCTACTGAATTAATCAAGAGAAAGAAAGATAAAGTCAAACAGAAAGAGATCATCGTATTGCTAATAAACTTTGAGGGCCTTAGATGTTCAGCCAATACTGAGCAGAATAATATTTTCATCAAATTTCGTAAAAATATTTCAGATTAAAATTGGTATGTACATTTTCTCAGTAGAGACGTAATCCAATTCGAAACTTTTGCTTTTGAAATTTAATTTCCAAGTGAAGAGAGTGAGGAAGTATTCGATCTTTATCGCGAGTTTTATTGGATAAAAGTTTGATAAGTTATTTAGGATTTTCCAAAGCTTTATGCTAAAAATTGCTTTTTTAATTTTCTTCATACCTAAAAAGTCTACTGTTTTCTGTGGCCATAACTAAAGTACAGTATGCGGCTAAATCAACAGTACTTAAATTCGTGTGCCTCAAATTTGTATGTTACAAGGAAAAGTTATTTACCAGCAATTTTATTGTTGGAATTGAATCCTATGATGGTGTATATTAATAATATAGGTATGCAAAGTCCGTAGGTAGTGTGCTACTTTTTTATAAACAAAATGCCGCCCGAAAATAGTGTTTTTTTCAATTTTTTCTCTATAACTCCAAAGATTTTAACTTTAAACCAAAAATAATCAAATAAAAATTCACCGTAATTAAATTCTGCACAGAAGCGTGTTTTTTCCGACTTACCCTGACGAAAATTTTCCCCGGAAAATGCCGATTTTTCCAACAAAATCTTTAATTTTCAACTAAAATTATCAAGTATTATAAAAGCTCTTTTCGTATAGATTATAATTCCAGAAGCCGATGGAAATTGAATGAACAGTTTCGCAACAATTGAATTGTTAATTAAAAATTTAATTAAAAATGTTTTTAAAAATATAAAAAACGTTTAATTGCGATGAGTGGTTCCTGAGATACAACCGGTCAAAGTTGACCGGCATTTATAGCAAAGATATAAACAATAGGATCATAGTTTTCGAACCATCACCTTTTTATTTTTGTCCTCTTTCTCCACACCAATTTTCATATCTTTAGAATTTTAACTATTTATAATGGGAAATAAGCCACAATATTATTAAAAAATGATTTTTATTAACGTTTCGACGCCCAAATCGGGTGCCGTTGTCAAAATACAAAATACTATTAACATAAACAAAAATGTTGAAACAACAACGTCGTTAATTGACCGACGAAGACTATTCGTTGTGTCAATAACAGTGTTATTTCTCCTAACGTATTTCGTTTATTTTTACAATTATTTCCGTTTATTGTTACAATTAATCCCGTTCATTACCACAATAAATAAGGTTTTTCCTACAAGCAATTCTATTCATTCTTACAATCAGTTTCGTTCATTCCTACTATGAACGTATTTTATATTAATAATTACTGAATGCAATAGCCCAATGTATGATTTTAATTGATTAATAATAATTTTTTAAATCCGCCTTTTTTGTCCTTAACCTAAAGGACTTTACACTGTGTGATTTTTCATATGATTTCACTTATACAGTGTACTGGAATAAGTGTTACACTCCCCCCACACCCTTATTAACTTATTTATTTTTAGCACATAAGCAAAACGCCCGGACAGGTCGATTTTTAAAATAATCAAAGTATATTATAACATAAATGTTTCGAACTTTACACGATCCCTCTTCAGGTGACAGGCGCGGCGTAACTTTGATTTTTTTAATGGGAAAGTACGTCATGTGACAGCTTATTTAAAAGCGTTCGAAATAGTGATTCCAAAAATGTATAACACTTTAATCCTTTTTGAGAGCGCAGGTGCAAAATTTCGATCGAATTCTTTTTAAACGGATTCATTTTTTTTTGGAATTCTGAGAAAACTAATAAGTATTTTTGAAAAATTTAAACGCAGAATAAAATATTACATTATTACCGAGGGCAGAAAGTCCCTTAGAATAAACAAAAAGTTTCTGTTGAATGGTATGCCGATTTGAAATTAAAAATCATACTAAATTTTCTCTTTTTCACCCCTGTGACTTATTAAAATAATCATTATAGAGGTTCTCAGGGACTTCAGACCCTCGATAATACTGTAATATTTTATTTTGCATTTAAATTTTCAAAAATAATAATTAGTTTTCTCAGGATTTGAAAAAAATTAATACATTTAAAAAGAATTCGACCGAAATTTCACGATAATAGACACACAAAAACTTCCTTCTACTACGGACTACACTTGAAAACGAAATGCAATTATTATTCGGCACTTCAGTAACACAGAGAAGCTAGGGGTACCACGATAAGGAAAAGCCGTTAACTTTCAAATGGTCAAGCAAAACATTTATTGTCTCAACAACTACGATTATTGTCACAATAAACGCATTGATTGTGGGTACTAAATGCAGTAGTAGATTGATTAATGCATTCGTTGTCACAACAATCAATTTACATCTATTAAATAATCATATATTACTCTATATTAACAACATTTGTACATTGTTTTAATGAAATCTGTACGTTGTCACGATAAACCAAGGTAATTGCTTGTCATCTACGAAATCAAGAACGTGAGTTGCTGCCAGAATTAACAGTATTTATTAAATATACGAAACTAAGTTATTGGCTGAATAAATTGAGTGTTATTGATTAATGTACTCTAGTTATTCTCACAATTATTATTCAATCATTGTGACAATAACCAAATATATTCGTCAATGTCTAAAAGTTCGTTGAAACAACAAATTAAATTGTTGTGACAACGAAATACTATTCAGTAATCACTGTTAATCAATATTACGAACTAAATTTTTTTGAGTGTAGGTGTTTCAGAATGGTTTTCAGTTTTGCAGAAAAAATTTTTATGGCGGGTTACCTACTATTTTCGGTCATACGGAAAAGATCACGAAAACGGTCCAAGTTTAAAATCAAAAGTGTTTTTAGCAGGACGGGACAACCAGTCACACTGCCAGGGAGTATCTTTAAATATTATGGAAAAATCTTTTAAGATAAAGCTATAATTATTTTATTTTCCATCAAAATGAAAATAAATTTATGCGCCACATAATATTCACATCGCCTTTTTTGTAGTTGGGATATTGTTTGCGCCACTCATTTTTACGGAGTTTAGCGGTTTTTATTCTTGTAGTAGTAGTTTTTCAAAGTATTTTTGTAAATTAAATGTATGAACTTGAGTGTACTGTTTCTCGATTACAAGTTAAGCGTCATAAATGGTCGCCTTTGCCGCATTATCGTCCAAATGATCTAGTGGTTACGACACTAAAGTTGTGATAGGACAATCCGAGTTCATATCCCAGCCATCCCCATACTTTTTTTCAATATAATTCTTTGTGTGCATCGAATATATAGATACTAGATTTTTTCTGTTCGGAATAGATTGAAACAAAATATTGTGATGGCTGACAAATGAACTCGGATTGCCCGATAAAATTTAGCGTCGTAACCACTACAACTAGAACATTTCGGTTATAATGGTAAAATGGATTATACTTTGGAGCTCGATAACTTCTACGTGGCTTATCCGATTTTGATGACTAAACATGAGTTCGAAAGTTATTGACAAGCAATGTCTGATACATTTAAGGTCAAATATAATAACTGAAGGTATTATAGGATTTAGTGAGCTTGAAAAACCGTTTTTCCCATTGGAACTGGATTTGGTTATATTTATCAGGCCTATAACTTAAAAATTCGAATTTTCTCAGATACGAGGTATACACCGTTAGACACGTCTAAAGTCCTCATACAAACGCTCAGTTATTGGCACAATTGGTAGGTTGAGATTTTGAATAACTAATTGTCCAGAAACCAAAACTCCAGCGCTATGATACATACCCCCAAAAAATATGCCGCGTTGTACCTACCCAGTCCTATAGATGGCTTATGGGTGCTTAAAAGTCACAAACTAGACCGGTTCTGAATCGGCCCCACACCCTCTTGAAACACAGAAAAAAATTCAGATCAGTGTAACTTTTCCACACACATACACACATACACACATACATACATACATACATACACACATTTTTACCCTTTTTAAATAGAAATTAAGTCTAATTTCTGAGCTCTGTAACTTTTGAATGGTATAACCGATTTTCAAAATTAGAGATCCATGGAAAAGGTAATGATCAGTACTATCAGAAGCCGTGGAGGTCTGACTTAAATTTTTGTACTGTGTGGGAGTTTTGGGAACCAGGACGAAAAACAGACCCTAAATGGGAAGGGCCGTAAAATCCACACTCTTGGACCAAAATGGATGATCAACATATGGATGGACGAGTCTCTTCCCAATTTTACGATAGGATTTGGCCCATTTTTCAATTCAGTCAGATCTATAAAATCGAAAATTTTGTGTATATTACCAGCCAAACCCGATTTCAGGACAAACTAGTTTGTCCTAAACGCGACAGCAGAAAGTAGTTTAACCTAGGGCAAACTAGTTTTTCCTGATATTAATACGGACAGTCCAGGATAAACTAGTACGGGCTCGTATAAACGTTTGGCAAAGTTTAACAAAACCCCTCAAATTAAAATATTAAATTTCCTAAATTCACATATCTAGTTTTACTGTTCCCCTTGTACAACCAGGTAAAGGCATCCTGCTGGAAGTTTTGCGGATTTTACCAGTTAAGATCAAATAAAACGCGGAAGGATGAGTTTCTACTTACTTTCGCTTCTATTTATTTTCAAAGGGCGTTTTTCGGAGTCTGCCACACGTGGCAGTTTGCTTTGTTTTTATTAGGATACACGTGGACCAAGATATAGTTGATGAAGCATAAAAATATACGCAATATATAAGAACTTAATTCTTAGTTCTTATAAGAACTAAAAATTTATTGGAAAATAGAGGATTTAAAATATCTTCTTATAAAGTAGGACACCAAATGTATTGTAAAATAAATTCACCATCAAAAAATGAAACATGTGGAAACACCTGGTATATGTAAAACGTCGACACTGTTTGCGTTTGGTATAGAAAATATGCGTAAAATATACAGGGTGAAGCAAATAAAGGGTCTATTAGAAATATCTCGAGAACTAAAGGCCACAGAATCATGAAAATTGGATTGAAGGGGTTTTAAAGGATGATCTATTAAATGAAAATATTTTCATCTCTTTGCAACTTCCGGTTATACCGGAATTTGCTTATAACTTCGTTTTTTTAAATGGGACACCCTGTATATTTTTACATTTTTGGATTCTCTTCGATGTCTTCTCTCTTAAAATATGAGGTTTTGTAATATTATACAGGGTATTTTAAAAGATAATTACGTTTTTTTATTAATTTCGTAGCAAAATTAACACCCTGTAGAATTGTAGTAGTTTGACATCTAAAACTCTACTTACGTTCAAATGATTTTTAATATACTCTACTATTGTTAAGAATCATTAGTATAGCTAAATTTTTAATTTTAGTATACAGGGTTGGTCGAAACTCGAAATGAGTATTTTCTGAGTTTTCTTAAATGGAACACCCTGTACTTTAGTATTGTAATGAAATGATATTTTATGGTACTTTTTTATTTCTTAAGCATTCCCTATACCTAACTGCTTTAATTTGTGCTTAATTGTTAATCGCACCAACAATCTTAACTACGTAGGTATTTTGATAGCTAAACCATTATTGGTAATTTTAAGGACCAGTCTGGATTAATATGTATTTATTTCTGAAAAATTATTTGGGATTGAGTATTTTCACGGCCAACCTAATAAAATTTTACGTATTTTTTGTTGCAATTAATGTTTAGTTTGAATCACCAATAACTCACAAATTAAAGCGGTTAGGTATAGGGAATGCTTAAGAAATAAAAAAGTACTATAAAATATCATTTTACTACAATACAAAAATGCAGGGTGTTCCATTTAAGAAAACTCAGAAAATACTCATTCCGAGTTTCGACCAACCCTGTATACTAAAATTAAAAATTTAGCTATACTAATGATTCTTAACAATAGTAGAGTATATTAAACATCATTTGCATGTAAGTAGAATTTTAGATGTCAAACTACTACAATTCTACAGGGTGTGAATATTGCTACGAAATTAATAAAAAAAGGTAATTATCTTTTAAAATACCCTGTATAATATTACAAAACCTCATATTTTAAGAAAGAAGACATCGAAGAGAATCCAAAAATATAAAAATATACAGGGTGTCCCATTTAAAAAAACGAAGTTATAAGCAACTTCCGGTATAACCGGAAGTTGCAAAGAGATGAAAATATTTTCATTTAATATATCATCCTTCAAAACCCCTTTATTCCAATTTTCATGATTCTGTTGCCTTTAGTTCTCGAGATATTTCTAATAGGCCAGTTATCTGCCTCACCCTATATAAATTTGGTACACTCAAAAACAAAATTCATATTGTAAAACAACTAGTCTATTCTTTACTTACAAAATACACTCTTCACTAGATGGATAGATAAATTACTGATCAATGTCCTTGGCAGAATTTGCAAAAAAAAACTATGAAAATAGACCATACATGATGTAAACAATATTAGATTGGCCTCCATTATATACCAGATTGACGACAGAAGATAGAAAAAAATGTAAAAAAAAATTGTCATCCCCTGTATTCTGCATTCTTGATAGGTCTAGATTTATTATATTTTTCGGCGCTTTTTTATTGACTCTCCAAGTTATTACTCCGGTATTTTCTTGGCTTTTTGTACTTGATGATATCAGATTAACTTACTTTTTCAGTTCTTTAAAAGAGTGACAAAAGTTGATAGACAAGTGGTATCTGTTAAATCCCCAAATATGCATACCAAATGTGAATTTTAAATATTTTCAGATAACTTGATAATTAAACTTTCGTGTTGATTGATATGGTCGACTAACTGTGTTCTTTCCGCCAACGTCTATGTTTCCTTCGTAGAGGCCTTATCTTCGTTAAAGATGGTGGTGATATGTGCAGGGTTTCCCTGAAGTCCCAAATGGAACTCACAAAACTTATGTGAGTGGTGATGTGGATTCTTCCATTCTGACTGCTCTGAAGAGAGTAACAGAGGGGACATGCAAATAAGGCTATCAAAAGAGCACGTTCAGTCCAAGGTATCTGGTAATAGCCTGTGTAGGCAGTGCTGACTCACAATGGCTCTAGGAAAGCGCAAGCCTCTAGGCAAAAAAAAACGAATTCCCCAGGTCGTGTGCTTGGGAAGTCTATATCGCAGACTAAAACGCGGCAAGGCTAGGTGTCCACATGTTGATGTGCAAGTGAAAGAAGGCAGCCTTAACAAATAGGACCATCATATTTATAGTATATACAGTCAAATATCGCATATAGTGACCAAATAGGCGACGGAAGGGATATTATCGCTAGCGTTGCGAGAATACTAGTGGACGTCCTCTTAACAAAGCTGACCAGGGAATTCCTCTTCTGTCTGAGATATGAAAGTACTTAGGAGTCACATTTGACCAGAGGCCGACGTCGAATCCACACAATGACTGTTGACCATTTAGACGAATATATCGAAAGAAATAGGGCCTAAGTCCAAAATTAAATCTTCGATTAAACGTAAGGGTTATAAAAGGCATTATAACCAACGATTCAGTGACACAGTGGATCAAGACGCATCAGTCTGTTGCGATTCAGCTTCGTATTGGCACACAAAGGCTTGCTTGCTTGAGTGTCACGGGAGCCATGAGAACTGCCTCTACGGATGTGTTAGAAGTTGGCCGATGTAGTCGACTATGTGGAAAGAAATAGGACCTGAGTCCAAAATTGAATCTTTGATTGTACGTAAGGGTTATCAGGCCCATGAAAAGGAATATTGGACCAAGGTTTCATTCAAGGAATATTGGTTCAGTGGAATATTGGACCAACACGCAACAATCTGTTGCGATTCTACTGCGTAGTGACACACAAAGACTTGCTTGCTTCAGTGCCACGGGAGCCATGAGAACCGCCTCTACAGACACGTTAGAAGTGATATTAAACCTGTCACCTGTACATAAATTTACACGAGAGGCTAGGTCAACAGTACATAGGCTAAGCCAGGATCAATCTCCTTAAAGTATATCGTAAGGATCCGATCAAACAAAGTTATATCAGGAGAAAATGTTGACTGCATTCTGGATGTGCCTGTAGACCTCTTGGTTGAAAGATATGCTTTGACAAACATTTTAACACCATTAGTCCAGGGCGCATCTGTTCTGAGATGGACGTTGAGAGGTGACTCAAATTTTTTCTGCAGAAATTGCTTGAAAATAAATTAAGTAATAATATTTGAGTTATCCTCCCTCTCAAAAAGGTCCGGAACATTGTTTAAATAATCAAACTGTCAAAAAATGAAGGAAAAATTCGATTTATTTCTTGGTTTTTTGATTATAACTTTAAAAGTATTAATTTCCGAGAAAAGTTGTACTAACATAAAAGTTGCGTAATTATATTTTCTATAATATAGAATTAGTTAAGAATTTAAAAAATAGTCACCCTTGTTGCAAAATAGCAATAATTGCGAAAAAACCATACAAAAACAAGTATTCGCATTTTACGTTTTTCAACCATTTATGCTACACTTAGGACCTTCATATTTCACTCAAAAAAACTTTATGATACAGTAAAACAACACTGTAAATTTTATTAAGATCGGTTTAACAGATTTTGCAAAATAAATTTTGCAATCCGGCTTTCGCAAGAAAAATTCATTTTTTCAAAATGTTACAGAACTGAAAATAAAGCAGATAGCAAGTTAAATTTTTTTTTTGCTTATAGAAGTGTACTGTACCTTTCATCTGCAATTTGCAAAATTAAAATCGATTAATTACCACGGCGTCAGGAAATTTTTTAATAAACATTAATTTTTGGTGCTACGCGCAGGACAGCTGTGTTCGATTCACACAAGTTGATTTCCACCAAAATTTCTTCCAATCTTTATCTAATATATTATTTTCTTACTCTGTATTTTGTTTTATTTTAATATTTTAATTCCACAAAAATCAAACTAATTTTATTATTGTTTGTGAAATATTGTTTAAACAATTGCATATGTTTAAAAATAATAAACTTTTATTCTCTAAGTTAAAATATATGAACAAAAAAAATTTTTGCTTATAAAAGTGTTATTTCAAAGGATAGAGTATGTGTTTTTATTTTGCAATAATAGTAGATTATACCACGAGTCAATAATGATGGCTATTATTCCCGAGGAATATTTACAAACCGAGCCGCGTTAGCGGCGAGGGAGTAACATTCCGAGGGAATGAGAGCCATTATTGCGAGTTGTATACTCTACTTTATCTACGACAAATTAATTAATTTAAGATTTTTAATGAACAACTTTATTTGTTAAAAACATTAAAATTAGTAATAGTACAATTAATAAACTGAATTGGTTGAGAATCACCATTAACTTTAGTAGAGTTTTTAATACAAATATTTGGGATCTCGATTGCTGTAGAACAAGAAGATGGTACATTACTGTTTATCTCTTTAGCGATATTAGGGAGTTTTTGTTGCTACGTAACGTACGCATCTCCGTATACGTAAAGCAACTAACGTGTCGTAGAGGATGAATGTTGTTTTTGTTTGTTTGGGTTTATATGACTGCGGACACTAAATCCATTCGCCAATCTAGGATGAATGTTAAAATAGGTAGTTTTTGTAACTGCCTTAACGTAACGTAAAGCAAATCGTAAAGTCACTTTTAAATTCCGTTGACATTCAAAAAAATAAAACAATGTTCACACAATATACAATTAATATACAAATGTAAAAAAAGATAAATGAATGATGAAATTGTATGGTTTTAATTGCTTCTATTTAAATATAAAAATATTATTTTTCCTTAGGTTAAAATTTTTTTTATTTTTGTTTATACCTACTTTTTAGTTGTAAATTATTGTATACCGACATCAGAATTCCAGTAGGTATAATGTAAATAGTGTGGTAATATTTATTTGAAAATTTTACTGAAACTAGGTCATTTGTTTATCTAGTTATTAATTGTGGTGATCACTGTATTTCTTAAATTAATACAAGATTTGTTTGTCTTGCTTTATTAATAGACAACTTTATTAATAGACAAGTTCCAATTTCCAATTACAAACAGAATAATTTTACTCAAATAGACTAAACCAATAACCAATATAACCTTAAAATGTTTATAAACGGGTAGTACGCTGATGAAATGTTCATTTGGTAGGTAATCGGGCAAGATCCTCGTGTGCATTCGGTGACTTTCGGCTCGATAGGGATGCGTATGAACCTAACGTACCAGCCCGTAACCTTAGGTAATACGTATCGCGATACGGGAGTTCAACCATTAATGCGCAAGCGTATATGTCAGAAAGATGCGTTACGTTTACGTATTTGTGTGCACAAAAACTCCCTAGTATCTGCTGTAGTTGCCTTATTTCTCATAGACTGATCAATGTATCCTTCAGCTACCTGTGTTGACTTCCAGCCCCCATGACGCTTTAATCCAGTTAAATCGCCTCCTCCATCAATATACAGAGTGGCAGATGATCTGCGATAACAATGGCCGGTATAACTTTGAGTTTTTATTTATAACTAATTCAGGTATTAAGGTAGATGCTGTTGCTGTAGCTAGTTCTACAATTTCTGGTGGTGTACAATTAAAAGATTCTTCATTTTCGTCCATCTCAACACAAACTGTCAAATATACTATTCGTTTAACAGTGACACTTTTTGAGGTTGATTATTTTGTTTCCGTGGTGAATTTTGTGATTGTTGTGCCAGAGGGATTAATAGCTATTAATCCCGCATTATTAATCCCTAAGGGATTATTATATGGCATTATATTGCAAACACCACAAGTATAATACATATATTATGTATCAGTCGTAGATAAACAAATTTATTTATTTATATCGAAATGTAATAAAAATTAAAATGTATCAATCATTATCAAAGGTCATTGGAATGCCCAATCAGAGCAACCTATCCGCTCTCCTGCGCGTAGCAACAATAATTAATGTTTATTTAAAAAAAATTCCTGACGCTGTGGTAGTTAATCGATTTTAATTTTGCAAAATTGCAAATGAAAGGTACAGTAAACTTCTATAAGCAAAAAAAAATTCAACTTGCTGTCTGCTTTATTTTCAGTTCTGTAACATTTTTAAAAAATCAATTTTTTTTGTGAAGGCTGGATTGCAAAATTTATTTTGCAAAATCTACCAAACCGATCTTAATTAAATTTACAGTATTGTTTGACTGTATCATAAAGTTTTACTGGGTGAAATATAAAGGTCCTAAGTGTAGCAAAAATGGTTGAAAAACGTAAAATGCGAATACTTGTTTTTGTATAGTTTTTTCGCAAATATTGCTATTTTGCAACAAGGGTGACTATTTTTTAAATTTTTAGCCAATTCTATATTGTAGGAAATTTAATTACGCAACTTTTATGTCAGTACAACTTTTCTCGAAAGTGAATACTTTTAAAGTTATAAACAAAAAACGAAGAAAAAAATCGAATATTTCCTTCATTTTTTGACATTTTGATTATTTAAACAATGTTCCGGACATTTTTGAGAGGGAGGATAACGCAAATATTGTTATTTGAGTTATTTTCAAGCAATTTCTGCAAAAAAATTTGAGTCACCTCTCAACGTCCAAATGTACTAATATTTTTACAGATGCGCCCTGGTCTACATAGTATCAAGGATAGTGGAATGGAACACATATTCGCCAGTAATGGCAAACTCATGTTGGTGTACAGAAGGCTCCAAAACCGATGAAGATACAGCGGCTGGTATAAATGGAACAGGACCAAGGACAGAAATCCGGTTAAATTTGAAAACATACCCCAGTGCATTTCAGGTTAAAGTTGCAGCTATATAAATGTGTACTATGGAACTAATAAGTCGGCAAGTGAAGAATGACATGATCGTGATGTGGTCTGATAGTTAAGCAACTCTAAAAGCACTTAGTTCTATGCAGATTAATTCAAGGCTTGTGTGTGACTGTTTGAATGCTCTCTTCCAGGTTGTAAGTCGGGATATAATAGCCTAGGTTACAGGTGTTAAGTTGGTAGATTGCCATGATACGTTGCAGGGTTGGTATGTAGAGTTGGAACACTGATTCTAACTTATAACTTTATTTATGATTTACAACATCCATCAACATAAGGTTACCAAGATGTTGTTTCGCGGGGTAGTCCTTCAGGACACCCTTCTCGCAGGACGGCTCACTAGCATAGTAACGATCTTAATCTTACTATAAATAATGACAATACTATAATGCTCAATTTAATCCCTCTGTGGGCTATTTAGCTCTTCTTCCAACTCGGACTTTGGAAGTAAGCTATACGTCTCGAAGTAAGTCTCTGCGAGGTTACACAAACAAACTTCGTCAATCAACCTTCGTTTTGTTTGTGTATGTAGAAACAATATCTTTTGTAACAACCTAAATTGCTTAAAATTATATACATTTTTTTCGATACATATTATATTATACAGTAACGGTTTTTTCCCTTACTGTACACAGGTTATTAAGGTTACCGCGGCAAAGATAGCCTAAACAGTTCATTAAAGGACATTCAGTCAAATTCACAGCCGACTTATTAACCATCAATCGAAAGACCGTCAGAGTGACAGTGGGGTGTTGACTGGGTACTGTAAGGTCACTAATCATTTGAGTGGTATGGGCTTAACGGAAGGGGATACTTGTCGGTTCTATCTAGAAGGAGAGGGAAAACCAGAAGTACCAGTCTCTATGAAAAGATCCTAGGCTGTGGAATCTTATTAAGTGGAAATGACTGAATGAGGAGCTTTAAGTGACAAAGGCAAGGGCAATATATCTAAAACTTTAAAAGGGTAAACCCTGTAGTTCCACTCCCTTGTGGATAAATTTTAAGAATTTTTTAATAAATTATATACCTACATACAACAGAAGTGTTTACTTCATTCTACGTTGGCAATATATCTGTATAAATTCGGTGTATCAGGCCAAAAGTCGCCCTAGCTTCTACATTAATTAAATCTAATCGATAGTTATAATTATCTACTTCTTTTTCTACTAAATACTGTATAAATACTCTATTACGCAGTTCAAAATTGTGTATATAGGTTCGTTCTGTACACAAAATTAATTTGACTATTTGACGTAAGTAAAAAAAGAGTTTTGTACTTATTTTTCTTACAATTTTTTTTTATTTTACCATTAGCTCTGATGATGACGGATTTGCATTAGCTCCTATGTCGAAAGCGCTCAGCTAAAGAAATAAATTATTTACACACTTTGACATACTATATTTTCATTTCCTTTATAGTGCAGCCGATATGTGAAACAATTGTGCATTTAATGGACCAATTTGGACCATATATACTGCACATATAAAGGTTCAAATTTAGATATGAGGCCCATCTCAGATTTTGCCTTTTACAAAAATGGCGGGTATTCAAAATGGCGACTATACATTGTGACTAATAGCACGATAAATTTTGAACGAGACTTCAGATTTTAACCAAATTTGGTATATAGGTTCCCATTTTGTTGTATAAGATCGAGATCTTGAACCGAAAGAATCGGTTTATCAGAAGTTGTGTTTTTCCTGGTTTTTATGTAAAAATATGCTGTTTTTTTCTCAATTCTTTCACCCTGTATGTATTAATTTTTCAAAAAGTTAATACCACCATTGAAAAAAGCGTAAAAATATTTTTTAGGACATATTTTTAACTTTTTAGTTATGTTAATTACTAGACTTAGGCAAATATGCAAATTGCATATTTTGCATATTATGCATAAAATATGCAAAAATGTAAAATTTTGCATATTTCTATAAAAGTATGCATAAAGTGCATATAACTTGAAATTTCATCAGCTGTATAGATATATTCATGAAATAAAATCAGCGAAGAGCTTGGAAATCCGAATTTTGTTTCAATATTTCTAGATATTTATTGTAATTTTGTCCTTAAATAAGGGTTCCATAATCTGCTATTTTATACCTCTAGGTAAAAATTTTTATTGGGATGGTCAGTTTTAGAAATCAATTATTATGTTGTAAAATTGATACCGGTAACACATGTCCTTCTAATATTACTGTGAATTGCAATTTTAAACTGCCGAAAATAAACGCTGTGTTTTCTTGTACAATAGCCTTTAGTTGCGTGCTTCTAATTTAGGCTCATATTATTTTTTCTTAGATAAAGAGAAAAAAGCCAAGAATCTCCTGTAAATATTTGGGGGATCTTCCTGCTTTCATAGTCATATTATCTTCATATTTTCAAGATTCCTGATTTTAATTGTTATGCAAGTAATAGTTACCAGGTCCTTTCTGAAGTACTTAGTTCAAGTACTAGGTGTGACATTTTTAGGAACCATTTAATTTAAAAGCAAAGATTACCGTATAGGTATTTGAAAAATGCCCCAGTTACATCAGTTCATGTGGAAAGAAGTTTTTTCATGTACAAATATATTAAAATATGTACCTACTCTGAAACCATATAAGTCTGGATCCCGCGTATGAAAAAAAAGTTGATTAATAGCAAGCTGAAAATTTGTTAATAGCTTAAGGATGTCTAGTCGGACAAACTTTGATATATGGAAACACTGGAACAGGGGGAAGTTTTAATTGTGGAACAGGTTAAAAATTTGGAACGGTCAGACCACGAAAACGGCGCATCTATTTTGTCCGACAGAACAGACTTAAACTCTCCGAACAGAGATTAAACTCTCATGCAAAAATCAGACTGCTATTTATCACCAAATGGGCGTTTTAATGAGTGGAACATGTAGAATATGTCAAATGACAGGAATTATGACAGGTGATAAATAGCAGTCTGATTTTCGCATGAGAGTTTAATCTCTGTTCGAAGAGTTTAAGCTTATTCTGTCGGACAAAATAAATATGCCGTTTTCGTGGTCTGACCGTTCCAAATTTTTAACCTGTTCCACAATTAAAACTGTCCCTGTTCCAGTGTTCCCATATATCAAAGTTTATGCGACTAGACACCCTTAAGCTATTAACAAATTTTCAGCTTGCTATTAATCAACTTTTTTTTCATACGCGGGATCCAGACCTAATAACTTTTTGTTAGAAAATTTTAAACAGACGTTAATCATTTAGTGTTAGCACAATTCAAAGTAACATTTATTTGTTAAATACTTAAATAGTTAAATACCTAAGCTTAGTTTGTAAAATAAATAAATATTAATTACTGTAAATTATAATATAATTAAAATATTTTAAATATTTTTGTAAATAAAATGGATACTACTTTCTTAGTTATTTATATATACAGTAAAACCTGTCAGTAACGGCCACTAAAAATGAAAGAGTAATTGGCCGATATAGAAAGGTGGCCGGTATTGACAGTTTTTGTAATGTACATATAATTGGTTTGGGGAATTTTTAAACTGGCCGTTAGTACAGGTGGCCGGTAACACAGGATTTACTGTAGGTATTTATTTTTTTTTTAATTTTATATGCATATCTTCTAGATAAACATGCATATTTTTGTGGAAAATGCTGCATATTTATGCGCATATTTCATATGTTTCTATTTGCATATTTGCCTAAGTCTATTAATTACCATTTAATAAATGCAAAATGTATCTTCACATGTACCTATATGCGGCAGATTCCTGCAGATATCATAAGAATTATTGTGCATTTAACGGTAGAAGCATATAATTTGGACCACATATACTACACATATAAAGGTTCAAATTTAGATACGAGGCCATCTCAGTTTTTGTTCCTTTTACAAAAATGGCGGGAATTGAAAATGGCGCCTATACATATGTGACTAAGAGCACGATAACTTTTGAACGAAACGTCAAATTTCAAGCAAATTTGGTACATAGTTCCTTTTTTGATGAATAATATCGACGTCTTGAGCCGGAATAATCGGTTTACCAGAATTTGTGTTTTTACTGTTTTTTTTTTATGTAATAATATGTTGTTTTTTTTTTCAATTCTTTCACACTGTATATATAAATTTTTCAAAAAGGTAATAACGCCATTGAAAAGAGTGTAAATATATTTTTTAGGAAATATTTTGCACTTTTCAATTGTGTTAATTACCATTTAATAAATGCATAACGTATATTCACATGTACCTATGGGCGGCAGATTCACATGGCCTCATTTCTAAGTTTGAATCTTTGTATGTGTAGTATGTGTGGTCCAAATTATATGCTTCTACCATTAAATGCACAATAATTCTTATGTTATTATTTGCACGAATCTGCCGCACATAGGTACCTACATGTGAAGATACGTTATGCATGTATTAAATGGTAATTAATATAAATAAAGGGTTCAAAATATTTCCTAAAAAATATTTTTACGCTCTTTTCAACGCCGGTATCACCTTTTTGAAAAATTAATATATACAGGGTGAAAGAATTGAAAAAGAAGCAACATATTTTTACATAAAAAGAAACAGTAAAAACACAAATTGTGGTGAACCGATTTTTCAGGTTCAAGACCTCAATATTATTCATCAAAAAAAGAACCTATATAGCAAATTTGGTTAAAATCTGACTTCTCGTTCAAAAGTTACCGTGCTATTAGTCACATATGTAGGTATAGTCGCCATTTTGAATGCCCGCCATTTTTGTAAAAGGAACAAAATCTGAGATGACCTCGTATGTATCTAAATTTAAACCTCTATATGTATAGTATATGTGGTCCAAATTATATGCTTCTACCATTAAATGCACAATAATTCTTATATATTAATATTTGCACGAATTTGCCGCATATAGGTATGTACATGTGAAGATACGTTTTGCACTTAATAAATGGTTATTAACAGTAATTAACTAAAAAGTTAAAAAATATTTCTTAAAAAATGTTTTTACGACAGGGTGAAATAATTGAAAAAAAAAACAACAACATATTTATACATAAAAACCAGGAAAAACATAAATTCTGGTACACCGATTCTTCCGGTTCAAGACCTCGAACTTATACATCAAAAAAGAACCTATATACCAAATTTGGTTGAAATCTGAAGTCTCGTTCAAAAGTTATCGTGCTATTAGTCACATATTATGTATAGTCGCCATTTTGAATCCCGCCATTTTTGTAAAAGGCAAAATCTGAGATGGCCTCGTATCTAATTTTGAAACTTTATATGTGTAGTATATGTGGTCCAAATTATATGCTTCTATCAATAAATGCACAATTCTTATAATGTTTGCACGAATCTGCCGCACTATTACTAAATTAATTAATTACAAAATAAGTCACCACTTTTTTGTCAAGTCTTTTTACCACTCTAATGGACGCATCTAATACTCGTACAATATAAAATTTTTTTAAAACTAAATGTCATTCTGCATGTATTTAATATAAAGTTTTTTTCACAGAGCCACCACCAAAACTTCCTGGCCATGCTCATTTTATGAGATTAACGAACTTGGTTACAGTCGAACTCATATTCCGAACACGTTTTCATCCCTAGGACACACATTAATCTGCCTCTCTACTAGATGGAAATGTAAAAGAGGCAGCCACCCAGAGACATACGACTATGCCGTCACTACAAATATCACAAATATAAATAACAATAAAGGCCGAATGTGGCAAACGAATAGTTCGGGGTGAACAAGGGCGTACACGAAAATAGGAATGGATAGCTAGAGATTTCAGATAATATAAGCCATAAACAACGTGCTTTTTTATAAGATGTACGGAGAAATGTATAAAACAACAACTTTTTTGTTAAGGTGTAGTTCATATACATTTCCAAAACTTGGCTGACTGTCTTATTCTTTTTACCCTCCTTGTTTGTTTTGCTTATTTACTGAATATCTCTAATGTATTAGATTTCGCTTGTTAAAAACCAACAATATTTTTATTTACTAAATAAAGACTAATATAACTAATACAAAAATGCAGTAGAGATTCACGAAAATTAGGTTATTATCGATTAAACAGTATAACTCTAAGTGAATGTGTATTTGCAGATGACATTGCATCGATAGCAAGTTCAAACAACCTAAATTTATGGACGAGAGAACTTGCAGATAAAGGAATGAAAATAAATTTAGCGAAGACCAAAACTCTACTTATATCCAAGACACCGAGAGAAATCCATATAAACCTAGATGGAAATTTAGTAGAACAAGTGGAGGATTTTGAATATTTAGGAACTATAATGGATGGAAAAGGAAAGATGCAAAATAACTAAACAACAGAATTGCTAAAACATCACGACTATATCACTCCCTGCATTCAGGTTTCATTAGCAAAAGAGAAATTAGTAAGAAGACAAAAGTGTCAGTATATAAGACAAAATATCTCCCTACTTTGCTATATGGAAGTGAAACATAGACGCTAACTGCACGGGAGAAAAGCATGATACAATCTTCCGAAATGAAGTATTTACGAAGAGTAGAAGGAGTTACGCTAATGGACAAGGTAAAAAATGAAACGATAAGAAACAACCTACATGTTGGGAGTGCCAACAAAGCAATAGAAAAATCACAGCTAAGATAGTTTGGTCATTTAAATAGGTTAGATCCACATAGGCAAGTCAAGGTAGTTTGGGAAGCAAAGGGAATTGGTACAAGGAGAAGAGGAAGACCGTGTCAACAATGGAACGATGCTGTGAGAAAATCACCACAAAGCAAAAACTTCACATGGGAGAAAGCCAAGAGATGGCGATCCAACAGAAAACTTTGGAGAGAGATGATTAGGAACTAAAAACATATTTCTCGACACCTCACGGTAGAAGAGAACGGGATATATAAAGACTAAATCCTTCTACCCATGATAGAAGATGATTGGAATAACTTCTAATTTGCGGAACTTTAATGCTTCCGCATGCCTCATTCAAACAAAAATTTGTATTACTGGCAGTTCTACAGATTTGAATCTCGTACATCCAGACCGGTCGTAGTAATGCCTTAAATAGAGAAGAGGTTTGTTCTGGATACTTAAACCTCACCGATTCATAAACCAGTACATTTTCTTGTAAAGCATGCCCAGTTGTAGTCGTTTGAATCACATATATTTCCGCAATTTAGATAACTAGATACCCGATATTTGATATATTTCCTAACAGGCAGTAATTTTGGTACCAGAGTTCTCTCTTTTTAACCTAAACCTAATGTTATGAGTTGATATATTTTGACACGCCATAGTTAAATGATTTTGCAAATTTCTGGCTTATCTTGGATTTACATGAGTAGCCTTTGTCGTAGGGATGTCAGTTGAGTATAGTAAATATAAGGTTGGACTGAGTGCACTTCCTTGAGGAACTCCTGCCGAGATCGGATATAATGAAATACAAGCTTCGCCAGAATTAATTAATAAGAATCTATCTGTTCTATACGACTGTAGAATTTTGGCTATGGGATAAGATAACTGTGACTTGAGTTTGGAAATTAAACCCTCATGCCAGACCTTGTCAAATGCTTTCGAGACGTCTAGGAATGCAGCTATACCGTAGTACTTGTTTTCAAGGGCATCTTGTTCTGACTACTCTGTGTATTTGCTCGATGGTACCCTTTTTTTGTCTAAAGTCAAATTGGTAGTTTGGTATTAAGTTTTGGATATGGTTGAATGCTCGAATACATGAATTTTAGGGAAATAAAAGGCAGATACCGACCACGGAATTGATTGAATCTTGCCCAAGTATACTTTTCCTCTTAGAGTATCATCGGAGGCATTTTGTAATATATGAAGATATCCTGGAATGTCATACACATTTCTGGACCTTGGAGGTAAAGTAAATTATGTCGACATGGTGTAGTTTTGAATAAGTTTCTTTAATCTAAATATTTTACGAGTTGAATTATACAAATTGGTTATATATTATCATTAAAATATGGTCACATTGTCTTTCAAACAATTATGGGATATATCAGATTTTTATCTGATAGATTCATTCTATCTAGGATCTAACATTCAAAGAGCTCTACTGCACAGTTGCTCAAAATAACACATTTTTATAGAAAATTTTTTGCAGATATATTAAATGCCAAACTGACATATTAAATAAACAAAGCTGTTGTTAGTATGTGATTGTCAAATTCAACAATTAAAACATGACAGTGCAATTTTCGATTTTTACTATGCAATTATCAGTAGTACTTGCACAAGAGCTCTAAAATTGTATATTAATTTTAGAGATCGAGTGCAATTTGTTGCGAATATTTCATGAATAAAACTGTTCAAAACCAAAATTTTATTGTAATATATTTATGTAAGTACAAATTAGTACATTTAAACACACAGTTCTTATAAATATTTTACGGTTGAAAGTCATCACTTTTATAATTTTGAAAACATTAATTAACTTTTTAAACAAAGTTTATTGTCATTAATGTCACTGAATGTATTTTTTCATAGCAACGAAGGGGATCTGACGTAATATACTTGACGACGGGAAATTATCAAAAACTATCAGTTTAATTTAGATTTCTGTAGCTTTCTATTGGTCAGAATCTCCTATGAATGAAATAATCAGTAGTAATTACACAAGAGCTCAAAAATTATCGAATTTTTTCCGAGTGACACTGACAGTTTTAATTTAACGACCCGAAGGGGAGTGAAATTATGTCAAAGTGTCACGAGGGCAAAAATTCGATAATAATTTTAGAGATCGAGTGCAATTTGTTGCGATTATTTCATGAATAAAACTGTTCAAAACCAAAATTTTATTGTAATTTATTTATGTAAGTACCATTAAACACACAGTTTTTATAAATATTTGACGATTGAAAGTCATCACTTTTATAATTTTTAAAACATTAATTGTCATTAATGTCACTGAATGTATTTTTTCGTAGCAACGAAGGGCATCTGACGTAGTATATTTAACGACGGGAGATTATCAAAAATTGTAGCTTTCTATTGGTCAGAATCTCCTATGAATGAAATAATCAGTAGTAATTGCACAAGAACTCTAAAATTCTATATTTTTAGAGATCGACTGCAATTTGTTGGGATTATTTCATGAATAAAACTGTTCAAAACCAAAATTTTATTGTAATTTATTTATGTAAGTACAAATTAGTACAATTAAACACACAGTTGTTATAAATATGTATTTGACGGTTGAAAGTCATCACTTTTATAATTTTTAAAACATTTGTCATTAATGTCACTGAATGTATTTTTTCGTAGCAACGAAGGGCATCTGATGTACTCGTAATATGCTTGACCGGGCAATTATCAAAAAAGTTATCAGTTTAATTTAGATTTCTGTAGCTTTCTATTGGTCAGAATCTCCTATGAATGAAATAATCGGGTATAATATTACAAGAGAGTGAGAATAAATTGAAAATAATGCGACAGTTTTTCGAAAATTTGTTGTCTGGCAATACACACGAGAGCCCGCAGGGCTCGAATGGCTATTGCCCAATGACAACAAAGAGTAAAAATGAAGCATTATTTTCTTATTTATTCTTACTGTCGTGTGATATTCGTAAGATTATTTTTTAATACGTATATTATGAATACTTTCTTAAATGTGACAGTTGTCAAAACTAGGAAACTGGTTGCCATTAAACAGAAACAATCTACTTTAAAAAATTCTATCGGTAATTTTCTACAGTAGATAATTCTCAGTATAATTTTAATCTGATTGGACAGAACTAAACACGTGATCAAATATCTTACTATACGATTGGAAGTTAAAATCATCAGAAAATAATCTGTTTAATTTTTATTTCTGTAGCTTACTATTGGTCAGAATCTCCTATGTATGAAATAATCACTGTAATTTTCTACAGTAGAAAATTACCGATGGAATAATAATCTGATTGGCAGAATTAAACACGTGATCAAAAATCTTACTATACGATTGGAAGTTAAAATTATTAAAAATTAATAGCTGTAATTTTTATTTCTGTAGCTTCCTATTGGTCACAATCTATATGAATGAAATAATTATGGTAATTTGCAAAACATGAATTATTTTATATTATCTAAAACCGAAATTTTCATTACATAAAAATCGACCACTATAAACTGTTTGTATTTTATAATCTGCGTTAGAACAGTTACCTCAATAGTATAATTAACAACTTAGCACAATGTAACTAAAATTTTTGAGAGCTTTTAAAGCAACTTTCGCAAACCTTTTAACCCAAAATAATAACCACTTTCCTCTTATTCTTTCCTACAAAAATGTAATCCTTTCAGCAAGGGCGTTAAGGACGCTCGTGCATTACGAAAACGAGACTTAAAAGCATTTTGTGCACGCTGGAAAAGCTGGAAAATTTTAATAAACGAGTAAATGCATCCGAGAGACGAGGGGAGTTTTCATAAGCCAATTCGCTTAAATGTAAAGCCACATTTCATTTGTGGCTACATGGCAGCAGATCATTCCTTGTTGGTCTTAACGACACTGAGTCTCTGCCTAGGGGGTTAATACTTTGTCTGTGGAATGTTTCCAAGTAATATCCAAGTATTTGCAGAAATAAATAATGCCGAAGATAAAAATTGTATCTAATTTGTTTTAGTGAACTATTACAGCCTAGAAAAATAAGAATTGGGTGTTGAATCCTAGAAATCTTATAGGTGAGTATCCTGGATGTAGTAGATGAGCTTAGAGGAGGGGAGTGGATAGGGTTTAGCACTTTTTTACCTTAACTTAACTCTTAACTATTTAAGAGAATTCAGGTAAAATTTCATGTTGATTGGAGCAAAATTGATGGAGTTATAGATATTTTAGGAGATTATGTTCAGACTAACCTTTAAAATCTAAATCACTTCGCTTATTAAACGCTTTTCTTTAGTTCAATCGTCTGGGTCAAATTTTCAGACGTTAATTTGACTGTCTTTTCTTCAA
This sequence comes from Diabrotica virgifera virgifera, assembly GCF_917563875.1. NCBI lineage: Eukaryota > Metazoa > Arthropoda > Insecta > Coleoptera > Chrysomelidae > Diabrotica > Diabrotica virgifera. The sequence continues at coordinate 210,378,628 of NC_065450.1, forward strand.
TGCAAATGAATGAAAATTTGCAGATATATCTATTCGCGGGAACAATACACGAATAGTCAATAACAAGTTTTTTTTATATTTATTAAGTGTTTTAATGAAAAAAAAAACCGATTTTAATGGAAAATGCTTAAATTCTTTTGTTTTTTACAATGTAGAAACTTGAAACTTTTACATATTGTAGCTAATTATATAAACTATACATAATTTCACTTTTTACGTTAATAATTGTTTACGTTATGCTTCATAAATAAACAATAAAATTTTAAATTTTTGGCCGATTCCGACTACTATTCATGTTTGTACGACATCATCATTATCATCATTCTCTTTGCCTTATCCCTATGCGGGGTCGGCTTCCCTAATTGCATTTCTCCACACAATTCTATCTTGGGCCATATCAATGTTAATCCCCTTTACCAACATGTCCTGCCTTATCGTCTCCCCCCAGCTCTTCTTTGGTCTTCCTCTCCTACTCCTTCCAGGAATCTGCACTTCAGCTATTCTTCGTATTGGGTGGTTAACGTCTCGACGTTGAACATGACCAAACCATCTTAACCTATGCTCTCTCATTTTGGCATCAATTGGTGCCACACCTAGACTTCCCCTAATATACTCATTTCTAATTTTATCCTTCTTTGTCACTCCACTCATCCATCTAAGCATTCTCATTTCCGCCACATGCATTCGCTGTTCCTCTTTCTTTTTCACTGCCCAACATTCAGTTCCGTACATCATAGCTGGTCTTATGGCTGTTTTATAGAATTTTCCCTTCAGCTTCATTGGAATTTTTCTGTCACACAACACACCACTCGCTTCTTTCCACTTCATCCATCCAGCCCTAATTCTACTGCATGCATCTCCATCTATTTCTCCATTACTCTGTAATACCGATCCTAGGTACTTAAAACTATTGCTTTTTACAATCATTTCACCATCCAAAGATACCATTTTATTTGTAGTAGCTCCATTTTTAAATGAACATTCCAAATACTCTGTTTTTGTCCTACTAAGTTTTAAACCTTTTTCCTCCAGAGCTTGTCTCCACTGTTCCAGTTTTTGTTCTAAGTCTCTTTCACTATTTCCTACTAACACGACATCATCAGCATACATTAAGCACCATGGAATGTTACCCTGTATTTTCGCTGTTATCTGGTCCAAAACTAATGAGAATAAATACGGACTAAGCACAGAACCTTGATGCAATCCTACTTTCACATGAAATTTATCAGTCTCTCCCACACCTGTCCTAACACTAGTCGTTACTCCCTCATACATATCCCTCACAATCTTTACATATTCACCAGGGACTCCTTTCTTATTGAGTGCCCACCACAGAATCTCTCGAGGAACTCTATCATATGCTTTCTCAAGATCAATGAATACCATATGAGCGTTTGTTTCTTTACTCCTGTATTTTTCCATCAACTGCCTTATAATGAAAATTGCATCTGTTGTTGATCTACCCTGCATAAAGCCAAATTGATTCTCGGATATTTCGGTTTCTTCACGTATCCGTCTATCAATTACTCTTTCCCATATTTTCATGGTGTGGCTAAGCAGTTTTATAGCCCTGTAGTTTGTACATTGTTGTATATCTCCCTTGTTTTTGTAAACAGGTACCAGTATACTGCTTCTCCATTCGTCTGGCATTTGTCCAACTTCCATAATTCTATTAAATAGACCTGCTAGCCACCTTGTTCCTGTCTCTCCCAATGCTCTCCATACTTCCCCAGGAATATCATCTGGTCCTACCGCTTTTCCTTTCTTTATTTTTTGAAGCGCTTGAGCCACTTCCTCGTTGGTTATTTTGGTGACCATTGCTGCTACTGTCTCCGTTGACTCTACAGGCTGTCTGTCAAATTCTTCATTTAATAAGCTGTCAAAGTACTTTCTCCATCTCTTTTTGACATCCCTTTCGTGAACTAGTATTTTATTATTTTCATCTCGGATACATCTAATCTGATTAAAATCTTTTGCTTTCTTTGCTCTCTGTTTGGCTATTTTATATATCTTCGTTTCGCCTTCCCTGGTATCAAGTTGATCGTATAGGTTTGAATACGCTTCTGCTTTAGCTTTTGCTACTGCTACTTTCGCTTTCTTTTTGGCGACCATATAGTTTGTACGACATCATGTTTATAAAAATCCTAAGCGGTGACGGTTTTGAACTCTCATATTATATTTGTTTATATAAACATCGGCGCTTATTCGTGTCACATTTCAATACGATAGGAAACAAAACTTCAACCAAAACACGAATTCAAAAAATACGTGTTTTTATTGTGTAGTCTTAGAAAAACGGAACGAGTTGAGCTCACTCCCAAAATATGAATATTACCTGACTTAAAAGGTCATGTTTGAATTCACTTCCAGTCGATTTTAAGCCGTCATTAGTAAAAGTAATTATTATACCTTAAAATCTGGACACTGTTGACAAATCATTCGTTTAAAAGTATATTTCTTTTTGGACGTTCTTGCAGATCTACATCTAATTCGGAGGATTTTAAAAAATGCAACTTTGTGATAATTCAAGAAACCAAAGTTTCATTGTTATGTCCTTGTTAATATTTGGTCACAAGTTTCATTGAATACATACATTAGAGTAAAGATAAAATTGCTATAACTGCCCCCTTTACTTTTTTTTACAACCTATTTGATATTATTTTTTCATCAAATAACTTTTTCTTAATTTCTAAAATAAAAGAGTAGTTACTCGTGAATATTTTCATTGTAAGGAATTCTGAAAAAATATAAATATATAAAAATTTAAATAGAAAATGATGAAAATATGATATAAAAATTAAAAAAGAATGTGTGTGTACTTTGTACGCACGTAAGAAGTTATACTTCTATTATAATATAATCTAACTTCATATTATTATTGCAACGAAATCAATATAGGGACCTATGATATTTTAAATAGTCTTTTTGTACTTCATTTTTGTATTGTATTTACATATTAAACTAATTTTAGAAAGAACAAAAAGAATACCAAAAATTAAAAAAAAAAGGATATAGTTTAGGCGCCAAATAGAGGTCACCGTGTCATTTTCAATTCTGATGGACAAACTCAACGGTTTCTTATGGATTTTTGGCTGCTGATTACGAATTTCGAGGGGGGATTTCGATCCGAGTGGTCAAAAAATTGTTATAAACAATGTAATTGTTTATAAATTGTTTATAATGCTCTGGCTCATAAACTAAAAGAAAAAGAAAAAAATGTTTCAAATAAAATTTGTTCCTTAATAAAAAACGAAGAAACAACCGTTTACTAAACTTCAATTCGACAATCAGAACGGAAGATATTGTAAAATTAGTGCACAATGCAAATTTCAAATTGCAAAATAAGTATTTTTCGAAGCTTTATCGATCGTAACTCGGCTTCTACGCATGCAAATGAGCCTTATAAGGTGTCCTTTTAAAGCTTAATTAAGAGGCTTCCAAACAAAGTGTGTTAAATTACTTGATCTTCATTTTTTTTAAGTTATACCCGTTTGAAGTTATAATTTTCTCAAAAAAATTGTACATTAATTTGTTTGTAAAGGTTTCAAGCAAACTTGAGCTATAAACATTTATACTTTAATTAACAATAATGATAAAACAACTCAAAAGGAACAATTTGAGCTTAAGAAAATGTTCGTAAGTTTATTTTTGGCTAAGATGTCGATATTTTAATGGCGCGCTATGAGGCGCAAGATTGGCTCACAGTCAAGTAAGTATGTATTCTTCGACGCTTTATCGATCGTAACTCGGCTTCTACGCAAGCAAATGAGCCAATATGTGATATCCATATAAAAATGGATCGAGTTCTTTTGCAGCATCATCATTGCATATAAAACGAGCATTTATGATGTGGCGGCATACACACCATTGACGGGCCTTGATGATGCTGCACAAGAACTAGATCCACTTATACATATTGGCCAAAAATAAACTTATGAACATTTTCGTAACCTCAAATTGTTCCTTTTGGGTTTTTCTATCATTATTGTTCATTAAAGTATGAATGTTTATAGCTCAAATTTGCTTAAAGCCCTTATAAACAAATGAATGTACAATATTTTAAGAAAATTGTAACTTCAAACGGGTATAACTTTAAAACAAATGAAGATCAAATAATTTAACAAACTTTGTTTGGAAGCCTGTTAATTAAGCTTTAAAGTGACACCTTCTAAGACTTATTTGTATGCGCAGAAGCCGAGTTACGATCGATAAAGCTTCGAAAAATACTTATTTTGCAATTTGCAATTTGCATTGTGCACTAATTTTACAATATCTTGAGTTCTAATTGTTAGATTTAAGTTTAGTAAACGGTTTTTTCTTGTTTTTTTTATTAAGGAACAAATTTTATTTGAAACATTTTTTTTCATCTCTTTTAGTTTATGAGCCAGAGCCTTATTATAAACAATTTATAAACAATTAAATTGTTTATAACAATTTTTTGACCAATCGGATTGAAATCCCCCCTCGAAATTCGTAATCAGCAGCCAAAAATCGATAAGAAACCGTTGAGTTTGTCCATCAGAATTGAATATGACACGGTGACCCCTCTGGCGCCTAGACTAATATGACTTTGTCAGGATTCGAACAGGGGACCTCTCGATCCCTATGGTAGGGGAGCCCAAGCGGGGATTTTTGCAGTTACTCGAGCGCGTAAGATTAGCATATGGGGAGAAACCTGGTACCCTGCACTTGTACCTCTACCATATATTGGCTCTTAACACAGGGGAGTTCGTTAAGGGGGGGCCCGAAAAAAAATCTATCCTTAAAAATACTCGAAATTGTCTGATTAAGATAAGGTAAGTTACGTACATGCAAAAGAGTGTATATTCCAAAAATCTGAGATTTGAGCAGGGCGTAAGGAAACGGGTGAGTCCCAAAATTTCACAAGAAAAAAGCGAATATTTCGCGAAATAAATGACAGATCGAAAAACTAAAAAATATGTGCTCAATATTTTTGAAAAATCTATCGGATGATACCAAACACGACTTCCCACGGAGAGGGGTGGGGGGTAAATATAATATTTTAAATACGAATCCCGCGATATTTCGCGAAATGAACATCAGATCAAAAAAAAAATTGTAAAATACACTTATTCAATACTTTTGAAAAATCTATCGAATGGCACCAAACACGACGCCCCACCCAGGAGATGGGGGTGGGGGGTTACTTTAAAATCTTAAATAGGAGCCCCCATTTTTATTGCAGATTTGGATTGCTTATGTAAAAATAAGTAAATTTAATCAAAAATGAAATAGATTTACGAAAATGGTACGGATGGAAGCACGCAGTATACATATGTATACTTCGAAATGGACCGGTTGAAATGATTTTATAAGAAAGAGTATCTTCTTCTTCTTTCTCGAAACTCCTTATGCCCCTCAGGGGCGTCGGAGGTTTTATTCATCTTCTATCCATCTCTTCCATTTCTTGCGGTCCTTTGCTAACTCTCTCATTTGTTGATGTGTTTTTCCTTTTTCCTGTCCAATTTCTATAATCTGATCGATCCATCTCTTCCTTGGCCTCCCTTTCCTTCTTTTACCATATCTTTTCGATTCCATCACCTGCTTTGGTAGTCTTCCCTGGTCCATTCTGTTAATGTGTCCATACCATTTTAATTTTCTTTTTTGTATCTTGGTTATTATCGATTCCTGTTCCAGTCTTTGTCTAATATCCTTGTCTAATAAGAAAGAATATAATAATATTAAAAAATCAAATTAGTCAAAGGGCAAAAATAATTTGTAAAATAAATATCTATATCACTGCCCTATTTTAGATATGGATATGTAGAAATATATAAATACAGCGGTACCTCGACATACGAGGGTAATTCGTTCCGTAACCTTGCTCGTATGTCAAATTGCTCGTATGTCAAAGCAATTTTCCCCATTGAAATTAACCGAAATGTCATTAATCCGTTCCAGTCCCAAAAAAATCACTTTAGTTGTTTTTGTTAAGTGTTTTTAAATAAGAAAAATGTTTTTACAAAAAGAAACATTTATTTATAAATAACAAAAAATACATACATATTCTGTAAAAACATAAGAAAAAGTGAGGTGCTTACGGAATCGCTTAATTTTCGTCAGTGGTCTTCGCTTTTTTCATCACACTTTGCTCATTTTCATCTGCAGCTCGTTTAAAAAACTGTCTAAAGAGGTTTGTTTCTTCCTCCTTTTCATAAATCGCTCGTGCCTTCTCACATACGATGCTTTGTGTTAAGGTTCCTCCTTGATGCTGCTTCTCTGTCACCCACACCATCATTAGTTTCTCCATCTTTTCATGGAGAGAGGTCCGGAGCTTAGAAATTACTGTAACGCCCTTAGTTGGCATTATACCCTTTATCACCTCCTTCAAGTTAGAAGTAGGTAGTCAAAAAGAGCCATAAATTTTAATAAAAAGGGGTTGCTCGTATCTCAAATTTTGCTCTCATCTCAAAACAAAACATGGCTCGCTCGGCGGCTCGTATCTCAAAACACTCGTATATTAGGACGCTCGTATATCGAGGTACCACTGTATGTAGGTTGCAGGTTATTAAAATATATTTATTACTATTGAAAGTACTATTTGGCAAAAATGTTTAAATTTCAGACAAATAATATCCTTTAATCATCCTTTATTGTAATATCGCTCGGGATTGAATTTGAATAGTGTCGGGAGTGAACTCGAATAATAAAATAACTACCTGCTCAAGACGGGAGTAAATTCAAATGTGCCCAGAAAAACCACCGGTAGAGACGTTTCGTGCTACAATTTAACATTAGAATTCGTTTTGGCGTATTAAGCTTGAAGAACACGCTTTTCTTTAACGAATGTGTTAGATTTTTTCAATTTTTTAACGAATGTGTGAGATTTTTGTATATTTAATCTGTCTAACAGTTTTTTTTTTCGAATAATCCTTCGAGTTTGATTTTTTTTTATTTTTTGCTTTTTAGTTGATTTTTTTATAATATTTTTAATTTTAGTCACTCGTAACTAAAGGAACGCGTTTCTTAAAAAAATTTTTTATATTTTTTTATATGTATATGTTTTTTATGTAGCGTTAGCTGGATCGCTCTTGAATGTACCAGAATGGAACATAGTGGTGACGAGGAACTTTTCGTGACGTCATGCAGAGACCGAGACCTGCAATATCTCTCAAGTCTCTTCTAGAAGGGTGGGCCGGTTCGGTTTACCGCTAGGATGGGGCCGAGTTACGTAATAATATGCCTTTTTTAAACACTTTTTTCCCGAAATAATTATTTTAAGTCAGTGTTGAAATGATCGCAAAAACTACTTTGATCGACAATTTGACACACTCCTTTTATAGATAAAGTACTAGGTGGCAACGTCGAGATATTGTCTATTTTATTATCATAATTAATTTTTCAACATTAAATTAGTCAAATTTTAATACATTTTTTTCAAAAATTCAAAGATATCGTCTTTTTTACCTTCCAAAGTTAAAAAAAAAACAATAAAATGAATAATATCTTAACATTGCGACCTAGGAAAATTCGTAAACTAAAGAAATCTTTTTGGTTTTTTGTCAATAGATGAATTAGTTAAAAGTTATTTTTGTTCAAATATGTACCTAATACTTCTTTTATTGTAACCATGTCATAAATATGTGTGATGTTACTACCTTCTGGTCCCAATTAATTAAAACTCAGTTTTTCCGATAACATTATATTTAAATCGAACTACCGATGATTCAACCATAAGTTATTTTCAATATAAACGTAACCTATCTTAAACGTGAATACTTGCTAACTACAACAATAATGATCATAATCTCTTTCTCGCCCGAGTTAATGTTTATATACACCTTTAAATAATAACAAACATGACAATCCAATGTTACTCGCGGTTATTGAATCCAAAAACAGATACTACATCGATTAATGACTTTGAATGAGTTTTAAACATATTTTACACAGAATGTCCTATTTTATATTACAACCAGACTAGGTAGTCGGTTTTCTAGTTCCTAGATAATGATTTTCCTTTTTGACATCAAACAATTTAACAAATAATTGTATTTTACAATTTGTGAGCGTTTTTCTTAATAGTTGTTTAAAAATAGTCGTTGCAAAGACGTTGCATAGATCTTAACCAACTTTTTTCACCTGTAAGTGAACATAATCCTCACTATTTTGCAGGCGAATTTAACTTTCTTGATTGAAGCTCCGTAAGGAACGAAGTAATTAAAAATTCTTATTCTGTGTAAGAAGAAATTTTCTTGCGAAATTTCTTTCTCGTTAAATAGCGGTATTTGGTCCATAATGATTGATTACATCCATTGGCAGAGAACTAATTGGACCAATTTAGTTCCTATAGAAAATTAGGAACTTCCGAGCGGCCGGGCTTTTTAACGAACTTTCGTAATTTAAAAAATCTAATTTTAAACTCTGGCTGCTACACCTTTCAGAAACGATGACTTACTTGCCGCCTTCAAGATGTCGTAGGTAACAAAAAATGCTGGAAATATATTTTACTAAATCTGAAGAAAAGTAGATCTCGAAGTAAAACATCTTTAATTAAATTGGTGGAACACTAGTAATAGTAAATAGGCCTGGATACCGCGCACCAAAAAAGTTGATTAATAGCAAGCTGAAAGTTTGTTAATACCTTAAACAATGTCTAGTCGGACAATGAGAACACTGGAACAGGGAAAGTTTTAATTGTGGAACGCGATTTTAATTGTGGAACGTGTCATCCTGACAAGTTTTGTGACTGTAAAAACTAGCAGGTTGTTTTTAAGTTTATTCAATAGCAAACTTTATATTAATGTATGAAAAAATGTTTGTCCGACAAATATGTTGGGCATTTCAATAAGTCCGACACGTACACTCAACGAAAAAGGTACGTAATATCAATAAAAATGTTAATTCAGACAACAAACGCAATACTTAAAATTTGTCCAATTCTTGGTTTTATTGGGACAACAAAACGATGTTCATCAATTCTTTATTTTCGTTCGTTGAGCCAATGTATTACGTTTATTGAATGGATGAACATTCATTATGTATACCATAATATCACTTTATTGGTATTACGAACTCTGTTCACTGAGTCAACGAACACTATTTATTGATATTACGAATTCTGTTCACTGAGTCAACGAACACTATTTATTGAAACAACAACGTCGTTAATTGACCGACGAAGACTATTCGTTGTGTCAATAACAGTGTTATTTCTCCTAACGTATTTCGTTTATTTCTACAATTATTTCCGTTTATTGTTACAATTAATTCCGTTCATTCCTACTATAAACGTATTTTATATTAATAATTACTGAATGCAATAGCTCAATGTATGATATTAATTGATTAATAATAATTTTTTAAATCCCCCTTTTTTGTCCTTAACCTAAAGGACTTTACACTGTGTGATTTTTCATATGATTTCACTTATACAGTGTACTGGAATTATTGTTACACTCCACCACCCCCTTATTAACTTATTTATTTTTAGCACATAAGCAAAACGCTCGGACAGGTCGATTTTTAAAATAATCAAAGTATATTATAACATCAATGTTTCGAACTTTACACGATCCCTCTTCAGGTGATAGGCGCGGCGTAACTTTGATTTTTTAAATGGGAAAGTACGTCATGTGACAGCTTATTTAAAAGCGTTTGAAATAGTGATTCCAAAAATGTATAACACTTTAATCCTTTTTGAGAGCGCAGGTGCAAAATTTCAATCGAATTCTTTTTAAGCGCATTCATTTTTTTTGGAATTCTGAGAAAACTAATAAGTACTTTTGAAAATTTTAAACGCAGAATAAAATATTACATTATTACCGAGGGCAGAAAGTCCCTTAGAATAAACAAAAAGTTTCTGTTGAATGGTATGCCTATTTGAAATTAAAAATCATTCTAATTTTTCTCTTTTTCACCCCTGCGACTTATTAAAATAATCATTATATAGGTTCTCAGGGACTTCAGACCCTCGATAATATTGTAATATTTTATTTTGCATTTAAATTTTCAAAAATAATAATTAGCTTTCTCAGGATTCGAAAAAAATGAATACATTTAAAAAGAATTCGACCGAAATTTCACGATAATACACACAAAAACTTCCTTCTACTACGGACTAAACTTGAAAACGCAATGCAATTATTATTTGGCACTTCGGTAACACAGAGAAGCTAGGGGTATCACGATAAGGAAAAGCCGGTAACTTTCAAATGGCCAAGCAAAACATTTATTGTCTCAACAACTACGATTATTGTCACAATGAACGCATTGATTGTGGGAATTAAATGCAGTAGTAGATTGATTAATGCATTCGTTGTCACAACAATCAATTTACATCTATTCAATAATCATATATTACTCTATATTAACAACATTTGTACATTGTTTTAATGAAATCTGTACGTTGTCACGATAAACCAAGGTAATTGGTTGCCATCTACGAAATCAAGAACGTGAGTTGCTGCCAGAATTAACAGTATTTATTAAATATACGAAACTAAGTTATTGGCTGAATAAATTGAGTGTTATTGATTAATGTACTCTAGTTATTCTCACAATTATTATTCAATCATTGTGACAATAACCAAATACATGCGTCAATGTCTAAAAGGTCGTTGAAACAACAAATTAAATTGTTGTGACAACGAAATACTATTCAGTAATCACTGTTAATCAATATTACGAACTAAATTTTTTTGAGTGTACAACATGTCAAATGGCATGAATTATATTGGTGGTAAATAGCAGCCTGATTTTTGCATTAGAATTTAATGAAAGTGTAACAAGTAAATTGAAAGTTCTGTCCGAAAAAATACAAGGGACGTTTTCGTAGTCTGATGCTCGAAATCTGTAACCTGTTCAACAATTACAACTTCCCCTGTTCCATTGTTTCCGTACATCAAAGTTTGTCCGATTAGACACCGTTCGTTAAGCTATTAAACAAATTTTCAGTTTGCTATTTAACGACAATGTTAACATTATGTCACACAGCTCTGTAACCGAAGCACTTAGAGACCTATTTTTTTTAAAACTACATGTATTGTTTAGTTCCGCGTAGATTTTTGTAAAGTTAGAGTGAAAGAAACATTTATTTTAAATTTTTTTAAAATACTCTTACAAAAAAACCCAAAAAAGTTTAGACTTTATTTTTTATTTTACTTGTTTTTGTACATTTATCAATAAAACTTTACGCGGCACTTAATATTATCTATCTACAACTACTGTAAAAAATTGGACCGTCTATCATCTAATGATCCAGAGATATTTGAGATCAAATGTTAAAAACGTAGTATTCGGAAAATCGCAAAACCATAAAACACTCTAATAGGCTATAAAGCTACCGGTTCACGGTAAGTTGAGTGTAGACGTTCAGAAAACAAATAATTTTGTAACAATGGATATTTTATACTATAGTATTATACAAGGTGTCCCAACATTAGTGGAACGGTCGAATATTTCGCGAACTAAACATCGGATCAAAAAACTGAAAAATACGTGTTCAATCATTTTCAAAAATCTATCCAATGACACCAAACACCAACCTCCACTACACCCCCTGGAGGTGGGGTGGGGGGTAACTTTAAAATCTCAAATGGAAACCCCTAGATTTTTTTGCAGATTTGGATTCGTTACGTAAAAGTAAGCAACTTTTATTCAAGACATTTTTTCGAACTGTGGATAGATGGTGCTATAATTGGGAAAAACGATTTATCCTGATACCATGGGTAAGTTATAGAAACGGTCTAATATCTCGAGAAATACACTTCCAAATGAGAAACCAAACAAACTTTTTTAATACTTTTCGAAAATCTATCGAATAACACTAAACATAGCAACCCCCACTTTTTATTACAGATTCGGATTTGTCATGAAAAACTAAGCAACATTGATTCGAAACATTATTTAGCATTGTTGATAGATGGCGCTTTAATTGGAAAAATACGATTTATTAGCGCCATCTATCAGCATTTTTAAAAAATGTTTCGAATAAATGTTGCTTAATTTTTCATGACGAATTCGAATCTGCAATAAAAAGTGGGGGTTGCTATTTAAGATTTTAAAGTTACCCCCCACCCCACCTCCAGGGGGTGGGTTGGAGGGTCATGTTTAGTGTTTATCGATAGGTTTTCGAAAAATATTAAAAACCTGTTTTTTGGTTTCTTATTTGGAAGTGTATTTCTCGAGATATTAGACCGTTTCTATAATTTACCTATGGTATCAGGATAAATCGTTTTTCCCAATTATAGCGCCATCTATCCACAGTTCGAAAAAATGTATTGAATAAAAGTTGCTTACTTTTACGTAACGAATGCAAATCTGCAAGAAAAACTAGGGGTTTCCATTTAAGATTTTAAAGTTACCCCCCACCCCACCTCCAGGGGGTGTAGTGGAAGTTGGTGTTTGGTGTCATTGGATAGATTTTTGAAAATGATTGAACACGTATTTTTCAGTTTTTCCATCCGATGTTTAGTTCGCGAAATATTCGACCGTTCCCCTACTTTTGGGACACCCTATATATCATTGGAAAGAGAACACTCCAGAGAATAATTTTCAATTGTAACCCAAAAAAAGTTATCAAATTCAATTTTCGAACTTTGGCTGCCCTTAAAACACACGCAGCCCGGAGATTTAGCAAGGGGGCTTGCCGACCGGAAGCCTCCGCTCTCGTGACAACCAATTTTAGGATCCTGACTACATTAATGAAAAAAACGAAAAGTGCGAATTTTGTGATGAAATTTGGTACGTGTGGTTAGAATAATATTTGGAACAACTTGTTCAAATAACTTTTTTTCGATATCTCTAACGCGAAGAAAAATATTGGAAATTTATCTGTGGATTCGCATTAGGCCGCGTTTAAAATTTAAATTTCAGTTGAGTATCTTAAAAAATGTGAACTTTCAACCTGTATGACAAACACCGGTTTTCGGTTATACCGGTTTTTTGCTTACGGTTTAACCTGGCGGTTATAACCGGCCAAAAAAAAAACGGTTTTTCCAAAAACCGGTTTCAGTTTTTTTAATCCAATAGGTTACAATGTTAATTTAAAATGCACTTTAGTTTGCATTACTCGATATCATTATGATCAAAATTAGTACTATCGAAAGAACATCAATATCAATATGTATAAATAAAACACAATTTTTATTAAAACCATTTTATTTCATTAATTATTATATTTTTTATTATTTTATTATTATTATATATTTATTGATCATTATTAAATTTAATAAATATAGCGTAAGATTAATATATACATATTGAAATAATATACAATTGAACCCAACCATTTCAACTTATAAAAAATTTCCCAGACTATTTCAAATGAAATTTAAACAAAAATAATATCAACATAAATATTTTGGATAAATGCAATTTGTCTTTTATTTTTACTACCATCAAAAAAATTATCATGTATTTCTTTTAACACGTTTGTATATTTGTATAATAGGTACACTTTAACTTATTTAATACTTCCTGTATGGGTGTATCGTTTTGAAAACCTAGGGAAATCCTTGGAGATTCGTATTCGTAATTGATAATTCGATATTAATAGTCAGAACATTATTTTTGGTAATCAGAAAAAGTCATTCGCCCACTTTCAATGTCAAGAGTCAAGTGTGAAAAACAGATGATGTTTGCGTCTACTTTAACCAGATCACTTCTTATGTAAATATTAGGATTACAAATACCTTTTCAACGAAATATTATAATAAAACTTAATTGTTTCTGGCAGATGTGAGTTTGCAGTTTCAGTTGGCGCCTCTATTTATAAAATAAAATTTGGATTATGGTTTTGTTTGGAATAATTACTTGAGAATTATAATTATAATTGGGATCCAAAATAATACCTAACCTAATCCCAATCACCGTAAAAACCTAATAACCGGTTTTTACTTTAAAAAGAAATAACCGGTTATAACCGGGACAAAAAAACAACCGGTAAAACCGATTATTGCGAAGTAAAAAAACCGGTTTTAGGTTAAAACCGGTATGTTTTTCCCATCCCTAGTATGACAGTGCAAAACTTCAAATTCTGAAGTTATTTTGATAGCCGAAATATAGGGCTGTCTTTATCTTAAATGCGATACACTGTATATGTAGGTATATTATAAATATATAAACTGATTATTAAACTTATTAAAATTTTATTTATTTGTATTGTATTTAATTGTATTAAAACAAAAGTACGAGCAAAATAAGAACAAAATTACATGCATATCTACTAACAAAGATGGAATTGTTAACAAATAAATAACACAAACATTGGTATTACACTTTTTCAATTTAACTAACCATTTTTAAAATGATATGATATGAAATTATGAATTATGATATTATGAAACGTAAATAAAAATTGGTCAAAAACAAATAGGGCTTTAAATTACATTTTTTTGGCGCATTTTTTTGCTAGTACAAATTTATCTAGATATTTTATAGTTATAGCCTCCCCTATTGTAAAAATCACGAAATCTGGACTTCCGGTTCCAGAGTTTCATTTGGAAGTACTGTTTTAAAGTCGCCGCAATAGTACAAGCGATATATTATTCGACGCGCGTTAGCAAGACGAGAACAAATATATACTTCCGGTTTCATGACTGTCTGTCCGTCTGCGAATATAACTCATCTGTTATTAAAACAAATAGAATCACAAATGAGGTGTCGAATGAGAACTTATAAGGCAAAGATTGTATTAGAGGTGAAAAATTTGCCTTTGAACTTCCGGTTTTAGAGTTGCAACCGTAAGTACTGTTAAGTAAAGTCGCGGAAATAGTACAAGAGATATATTATTCGACGCGCCTGAGCAAAAAGAAAATAAATAATACATACTTCAAATATTCGGAGTTATATTCCTACGGTATTCGCCAAAATAAACATTACTGAAACTATGGAATTGCACATGAAGTACGTATTTATTTGATTATCATTAATTCTCACACTTACAGTGCCCATTTATTAAAATTTTCGTGAACATGATTCTCATGAGAAAGTGTTTATATTAGAGAACGTCGCTCCGGGCGATCTCGACCCTCGGCGGTCCAATCGGTGGCGGTTTATATGTAGAGGAGCGCATTCCGTATCCACACTGAGCACGGAGCACCAAGGTAAAGGATACGTACCTTCATATTACACAGGAATTAACTATTTGGCTAAGGAACACTCAAAAGGAGAATAATTTTTTTAAAGGGTTGCCGATCTCTAGAGACGAAGGCAAAAATAAGCAAGAAAGTATCCATTACTCACCCAGTTTGTAGAATAAGAATAAAAAGTAGTCACCTGTAACAAAAGAAAATATTATTTACACATTTATACAACTAACTGTCTTTACACAACTAACTAGTAAATAACATAAGATTCGCTGATGACACCGTTATAATGGCAGAAACCCTGGAATCGCTACAAGAATTAACGATTATTGCATTCGATTCGAACTAAAAATAATCAAGAAAAAAACTAACATAGATGGTAGGATAAATAAAGCCATGTTTGAACTAAATATGGTTGATTATTATTTTTTGAAATGCCAAAAAATGATTTTGGATTGTAGACTGTTTTACTGATACCTACCGTTCTTATACCAAAAAATTAATAGTTTTTATGTGCGTCCGTGTATTTGTTTTTTTTTTGTATTTCCTTTTGTCAAAATAAGCATGTACTTATATCCTTATAAAATTTTTTTTATTAAAATAAGTTTACTCTTTCTCCATAACGGTTTTGTTTTAGGTAATTGCTGATATACAAAGTGCTATTAACAAAAAGAAGGAAAAATTAAGGAAGTTGGATTTGCCTCTCCATCCCTTTATTCATCATCATCATCTTGGTGCTACAGCCCTTAGAGGGCCTCGACCTTCTCAAGCTTTCTACGCCATTCTGTTTCTTCGCCATCATTTTATTATTGTATAGATATTTTACATAGTGTATTAATATCTAACGTTTTATATCTTGTTTTTATTATCTAATAAAGAATAATTGAGGCGTTGAGAACCAGAGCAGACCATCCTACAAAATCTTAAAAAATGTATCATTACGTGTTTTCAGTAGCAGAAAACATATTGATCAAAGCCAGAATGGACTAAGTGAGCTACTACTATTCTATAATAAATGCCGCAACTGAAAAGTTTGGTCCAGTCGGTCGATTTTAATAATTTGTCGATGTCATACTGGATTATGTGGCTTAGTCCATTCTGGAAGATAGTTTAATTATTGTTTTCTGTGGGTTGTTTCGATATAAATTAAACGTGTTTTTGTGTAGGTAATAATATTTTGACTATTTAGTAGCATTACATAGTTTAATTTGAAAAGTATGGCATTACCTAGTATAGTTGTTCGTATGTATCTGTAGATGCCCATTGTAGACTCCTGCAAAACTTGCGATTCTTTAGGAAATAAAATAAAATATGAAGTAGATCAAACAAAACTGAAGGAATTAACTTTGAAAATAGAACTTCACCAGCACAAAGCCCAGCAACTACGAGATGCTATGGATCCGGTTGCAAAAATTCCATCGAAAGAAGATGTTACAGTTATCGCCTTTTATCTTATGAAAACCCTACCTACACCCGTCATCTCTACCGGTATAATTTATTATAAGAGGCAATTATGGACATTCTGTCTAGGAGTTCATAATTTGCAGAGCAATGAAGACACTATCTTTATGTGAAGTGCATCGATTGCATCTTTTCAAAAAAAAATTCTCAATAAAAAATTCTTTTCAAATATTTACGTTCCCAATAACTGGCTTAATGTCATTTTAGGAGCAAGGAAAAAAATCCATTTTTAATAGTCCTAAGGGAAAAAGAAAACTTTTACTCTACCGTCGGTTTAGCAAAACTTATTACAAACAAAAAAATAAGTTTAGAATGCTCAAAAGTAGAATGGCTAAAAAGGATATAATAATGATAAAAATGATATTATAAAAATGGTATTATAATAAAAAAAAAGACCCATTTGTTGTATATTTTAAATATGGCATCAATAAGGTTCATGCTGTACAAAAATTTAGTATTCAGAAAAGAAGATTTCCAAAGACCATTACCTCCATTGTACCCAAATGGGAATTGTATAACCGACGCCAAAAAGAAAGATATTTTACAGTTAATTGAATTTATTCCACCTATCCATCATAACTTCTTTCAGTCTTTAAAATGTTTATTAGCAGCGTACGATGAAATTCCCATAGGTGATAAAAAATTTAAATCAAGTTTTCAATATTTAACACAAATATTTGTCTTATTTGGTTTTGGTTCACTACGGATAAACAAAAACTTTTATTAAAGCCAGAGTGGATCAAGCCACAAAAACTTCTTCTTTAGTGTAAATTGTGGTATATTTTTAGTGTTGTAGCAAAATTTTACATTTTCTTACGATTTTACCAAAAATTAAGCGTTCTTAAAATGATTTTACCAGCATTTAAAAAATTATGAACAATTGAACATTTCTTAAACGCATTTATCTTCAATAAAGTTATTATGGTGATGGTCCGCTCTGGTTTTCAACGCCTCAATTTTACCTTAACAGAATTATTTATTTCGCCGTATGTAATATCACTTTATTTTTAAGAAATGTAACTTAATTCTAAATATACAATTATATCTGCGAAATATATTTCTTAACATTAAATTAATTAATTAATAATGGTAAGATAACAATATTCCTTACTAAGATATATTATTGCTCAGTTAGAAGAGTTTTGTAATGCCAAGAAAATATATTCTTATGACAAATATAATTTCTTTCTGACAAATGGGTTTGCAGTTTGCAATAAAGTGATAGTTCAATCATGTTTAAGATATATTTCCATGGGTATATTAAAATTTATTTGAAATATTTTAGAAAATTATATCTTACATACAAAGATATATTTCTTAGGCAATATGCTAAGTCGATCTTTCTTAAATATTAATAAAGTTTCTTTATGTCAAGAATTTTTTCTCTCGGTGTAAAAATGTAGAGATAACTAGTAGATATACAAGCTCCACACGAATGCTGTATATCTGAAACTAGTCTCAATCACCCTAGTCAGGGTCCTGTAGGCGAATCAGCACAGTGGGTAAACTTTCCACGATTGTTTCGAGGGGTGTCAAAGTAAGCCAAACCCGAGAGTATATTATCCGACAATAGATAATAAGTTAATCGGACAATAGATGGTTCCTCAGGTACTGTTTCGGGATAAGGCTGTTCTAAAAAGTGGCAAGAAAGTCAACTCACTCGGGCAGATAGGAAGAGAAAGAAAAGGAAGGGAAGAAAGAGATTGCATATCGAACAGTGTGTGCTGAGGCTCAAGGCGTCATCTCGGGGTGTACGTGTTACCAAAGGAGAGAGAAACTATACGAAAATAAATATCGACATAACAAGGGAACCTTTAAAAAAGGGCTATAGAAAGATTCGTTATAATGTGAAAAGAGGAATGGTAGTCGCTGATTCCGAAATTGAGAAGACAATATAGACTACGGGCATCGGTGTTTGGATTCCTTTCTAATGCAGATGATCACATAAGCATATCTTTTGGTTACAAAAGCATATCACTAGGTTAGTAACGGTTCTCCCCTTTCATTCGTAATTCCTAAAGTAATTTCGTAAAGAAATCACCCCGTATAGTTGCATGTTTTCAGTTTAATCATAGATAAAAGACACTAATTACAAAATCCTCTCCATGTGGTAAAATTCAAAACTGTATTTGTCCATTTTATGACCTTATTCCGTGATGTAGAGCACTGGAAATCCCTGTTATCTTCCCATCATAATCAGTTTTATTGACTATCCATAGAATTTTCATAACATTCCGTCTAGTAACTGGGTTTATTAGCTATTGGGAATTTACAGTTCATTTCCACTGGCCCATGCAATGTTCATTGTGCAATCGTAACATTTTAGGAACAAAATAAAGGTGTATAATCAGAAGGCATGGCGAACCGGGAGCAAGCTTTATAGCCTGGGTTACGTGATTGTCCTTTTCTCGGTTTGTTTCGAAGTTATTTTGGAACAAGTAATTACTAGAAGGTATTTGAAAGGTTTTCAAAATTTAGTAATTGAACAAAAGACTTTGAGTGACTGTTTAAAATATTTTTTTCCTATAATGAATGGGTTGCAGTGTTCCATTTCAAATGGGTTGAAGAAATAAAATTCAGACACACTCACAATATATTTTTTCTACAACCACTATTCAAAGTGCACTTTTCTGCACGGTTTTATGTTAGCACAGTGTAAGATATTTGACATTAGTGTGCAGAAAAGTAACGTTTCTGTGCCGGAATAGTATATTGTGCAACAAGTGCAGAAAGGTACTAATTTCTCACGAGTTTGAAAAGTTGCGGTACGAGCGCAAGCGAGTGCCGCAATTCAAACGAGTGAAAAATTACCTTTCTGCACGTGTTTCACACTATACTTTTTCTACAAGCACAGTTTTTCCTAAAAATAAAAATCACAATTTCCAAACGACGATTAATTATAATAGGTACCTATGTGATAAATTTTAAACTGTATTTAATTAATACCTACTAATCAATTTAAATTCCTTATACCTAAATAAATTGCACAGAAATCAGTTAAAAAATTAATGCACTGCCTTAATTTGTTTAAATTTAAAGAATTATTACACATTATTGACATTATATTTATGCAGTCACGGATTTACACAAAACCTACTTCATTCGACGTCTCTTGCACAGGTTGCTAAATCCTTATTGGTTATTTGATAATTATAAAATGTTTAATAAGAATAAAATTGTAAAATAAAACAGTTGTAACATCCATAATTTAGTTTCTATGCTATAGTTAAATATAATAATTGTCTTATAGGTTATATATTTGTCTAAAGTTTAACCACGGATGTAAACAGAATATAACGTTACTCAGAATGCGGTAGTCCACGGATGTAAATAGAATATAACGGTACTCAGAATGAGGTAGTCAACTGTGCAGAAAAGAACTTTGAGGCACAGAAACGTCACTTTTCTGCACACTAATGTCAAATATCTTATACTGTGAGAAAATATCAAGTTTGCTAACATAAAACCGTGCAAAAAAGTGCACGGTTTGAATAGTGGTTGTAGAAAAAATTCTTTTCTGCACAGTTGACTACCTCATTATGAGTAACGTCATATTCTGTTTACATCCGTGGTTAAAGTTATAGTTTTTCTACAACCGTGTTAAAAATGCAATTTTTATCACTCCATACGAGCGTTAAAAATGCTGCTTAGCACTAGTGCTTTAAAAATTTTTTAAGGCACTGCAGTTCGTATTGACCGTTTAGACAATTTTGATGTAATGTCAAAAAAATATAAAAATGGAATGTCAGTCAAGTTCAAGTAAAAGTTTTTGTAGATATTGTCCTGTAATTACGTTTGTAGAAAAAATATTAGAGGATATGCGTGTTAAAAAGTACATTTTTATGGCACTCATGTGAATTGCAGAACTCGCTATCGCTCATTCTGCAAACTTTCACATGCATGCCTTAAACGTGTACTTTTGACACTTATATCATAAATAACTATTAAATTTAAGTGTAATTTGTTTAGGTATAATGAATTTAAATTGTTTAGTATTAATTAAATACACTTTAAAGTTTATAATTTATTATTATAATACAGTGGAACCCCGATAATTCGGCCCCCGATAACCCGAAAATCCGGCTAACCTGGACCGATTTTCATCAGACAAAACAAACATGTTTTCAATTTGACTGAGCTTTTTACCAAGAAATAAACAATAATGTATACAACTGTACGTAATTTAGATGTACTGTGCATATGTATTTCATGTTTTTGCAATTATAATGTGTATTTTTGATAACCCGGATTGGCCGCGGTCCTGATTAATCCGACTTATCGAGGTTCCACTGTAAATCTTTGTTTGGAAATTGTGATTTTTATTTTTAGCAAAAACTGTGGTTGTAGAGAAAGTATAGTGTGTAAGTGTGTAGCATGTGCAGAAAAGTAATTTCTCACTCGTTTGAGTAACTTTTCAAACTCGTGAGAAATTAGTACCTTTCTGCTCTTGTTGCATAATATACTATTATTGAGCAAAATGACGACAGCATCGATTTCGGACACTGCAATTTACAGTCCAGGAAAGACAGAGATATCTAACAGAGAAAAGTTCCTTCGAACTTTTTAATTATTAACATAATTAAAAAGTTCCATATCCTGTAAGCCTGCTCTTCTTGGTACTTTCTCATTTCTGATTCTGTATGTCCATGATGTTCTAAGCATTCGAAGCAGGTATCACATTTCAAACACTTCAAGTTTGTTAACGGAACTGGCCTTTAAAGTCCATGCTTATATTCCGTACAAGAGCACAGGCCAAACGTAACACTGTAGCATCTTGTATCGGAGATTGAAATCCAACTTGCGATCAGTTAGAAATTTACGAAGCCGCAAAAAAGCATTACTGGCTTGTTCTACTCTGCTCTTTATTTCATTCTCAGGGTCCCAGCCATCGTTCAGCAGACAACCCAAGTATTTAAATTTTCTGACTTCTTCGATTTTTTCTCCAGAGACATATATATCTTTGCGTTGGGGTAATTATTTCTACTTATAATAATTGTTTTTGTCTTCTAGATATTTATTTTCAACCCCCAATCTTCACTTGCTAGAGATAGATAATTTAAAAGGCATTGAAGATCTTAGATGTTGTCTACCACTAGCGCTTTACCATCAGAATATCCGACATAACAAGGGAACCTTTAAAAATGTTATTAATAAATATGCCGTTAACTTTAAAACCCTTATTAGATTCTGCCACTGCTTATGTGAAGGCTTTTTCGACGTATAAATTGAACAAAATTGGAGACAGTGCCTTGCCTTACTCCTTTTTAATTAAGAAATCTTCTGTTTCGTTAAAATATAAAAACATCCTTTCTCTGATATAATCAATTTTGTATTATTGTTTGCATACTAAAGATCGCTTCTCTCGTGCCAAGTCCATTTTTGAAACCAAACTGACTCCAGCCACTGACAAACCGCAAAAAATAGGATATTTAAGAGCAGTATGCAAGTCTCATGTTATGCAAGTCCGTCTTGCATGGCATATCTCTTGCCTAGCCTGAACTTTTTACATAAGAGCTATTTATGTGCAATTTGAGATACCACTTTCATTTTTGCCAATGAAAGAAATATACCAAAACATTAACTTTAGATATTTCACTTGGAATTTTCAGTCCAGCATTGATAATTCGAATATTTTTTTATTAATTCCATTGAGTACGACTATCTGCCCATTGAGCATTAAGTATTTGTTATAGTAAAAAAAAATACAGACATGTAGAGAGTTACTCCAGTGAGTAACCTCTTTACAATTCTAAAATTAAAATCTTATCAGTCTGAATACACCTGATTACATTCAGTTGGTCAAGTCGGACGGCAGTTGCCGTTTTAGTCTACGCACTTCAAAGACGTCCCGCACATTTAATTGTCTGGCAAATGCATTAGGATGCACTAGCACTCGTTCTCAGTATTTAGCACTAAAACGTTGTATGGCTTCTTTCACGGATTCTAGGGGGATGTCGTGTTGAATCACCTCGTTGGATACATAGTATGGCGCATTGACTATGGCACGCAGCACCTTGCTTTGAAATCTCTGTAAGATGTTTGTATTGGAGACGCTAGCAGTGCCCCATAGCTGAATCCCATAGTTCCATACGGGCTTGAGGATGCCAGGAATACTTGAGGAATTAGCCAGGGTGATGCCAGGGGGGCATGTTTCTCTACGTAGCGTGAATGTTACATGGAATGATTTAGTTCCATTAGATTTGATGCTCCATACTTTCATCCATTGCTGAATTCTATTTAGGTTTGATTGAAGATTCCTTGATGCTGTTGATGGATCTATGTGGGATGCCAGGATAGCAGTGTCATCTGCATACGTTGCAACTGTAGTTATACTAGAAGTTGGAATGTCCGCTGTGTATAAAAGATATAGAATTGGGCCGAGAACGCTGCCTTGTGGTATGCCTAAGTGAATAGGATAGATCTTAGTGTGCGCGGTACCGTGCTTCACAAGGAAGTGTCTATTTTCTATGTAGGATTCTAAGTGAGGATAGGGTAGGAGCTCCTTTAATTTTATTTGTAGTCCTGTGTGCCATACCTTGTCAAAAGCTTGAGATATGTCAAGGAAAGCAGCAGAACAGAATCTTTTGGCGTTAAAATCCTTGTTTATTTGGTTGACTAGTCTATGCACTTGTTATATCGTTCCGTGTTTGTCGCGGAAACCGAATTGATGTTCTGTAATTATTTTATGTTCGTCTATTATCGTCTTCAACCTTTTTACGTACATTTTTTCAAACACTTTGCTAATCATAGGTAAAAGGCTTATAGGCCCGTATGAATATACATTTTCCGGTCTTTTTCCGGGTTTAAGGATCATTAGGATTTGTGCCACTTTCCATGAACTAGGGAAGTAGTTTAGGCGCAGAATTGCATTACATATAATTGTTATTAGTTTTATGCACTTATCCGAGACTTCTTTTAGGATCTTGCCAGATATTAGATCAATTCCAGGGGCTTTTTTGATGTTGATTTCATTTATTATCGTTTGTTTTACTTGGTTGATTGTAATTAAAAATATTCTGTTTTACAGAATATATTCAAATATAAATCACAAATATAAATAAAATATAAATCACAAATTATTATATCCAATAAATAACATTTAATCTTACATAATAAGGATAAGTTTTATTCTAAACTATAAAATTTGACATATTGGCAACATGAATTTTGACTTGAACTTACATCAAAATAACACGAAAAATAGAACACGTTTTAATTTTTCGTCTAGCACAGGAATTGAATGAATATAGCGCATGGGCATGCGCAGTTGCATAATCTGTCTTGCATGGCACTTGCCTAGATGTGTAACGATCTCGTCCAATGCAAAGCTCTCGGGTAACAAAATACAGTCGAATACAAAGTTAATTTTTTTAAGACATTTTTATTTAGAATCAAAACATACAAAAGATAAGATAATTAGCCTTAATTACTCGTTAGTTTCGTTAATAAAATATATGTATTTATAATATACGTATCGGACTTTAGGTTCAAGTCGATGTGACGATATTTGGTACATGGATGAATAATACCGACGATCGCCTGGATTAGGAATTACATTTATTAATATGAAATGGACGTATTACGAGAGGACATAAGATGTAAGGAATTACGATCACCTCTCGTATAGGATAGGTAAAATTAAACCGTCGAATTCGTTCAACTCACCAAGACGACGGGGGTTGTATGGTTTCGGAAAATGGTTGGAATATACTTAACTCACCTCTTATGCTATTTCCTGTTGTTTATTATTCCCAGATCAACGCTTCGAGAGTAATAATCGAACTAGTCTTTTTGTTCTGTCCTTTATACCGTCACATACGGTATAAAAACACGTTTTGTTTAATTCATTGGCGTACTCTAGACTTCTAGACGATGAAATTATATTATCATCACACATGAAACTTGCATAATGGCAAACCTTCTTAAAACACATCGATATAACTCCGCTCTTTTTATTTTTAACAGTTTTCCACCCTTGCTCTGGTTTTTAGTCAAACCATAATTCGACCATGTTCCTTTTTATTAACAGAATACCAAACATAAATTGTTTCACCTGTTTACCCGTGTAAACGTCGAAATACTTGCTGCATCCATATATTCGGCGTTGGAACAAATCGATTCCCTTTTCTCTGTTATTTTTATTTTGATTCAAGGCCAACCGAGTAAAATCGAATTATTTCACTCGGCTGACGTAATAGGGGTTAGCAAATTGGATTGTGTGCACTCGTACGGTGCCGGGGTCTCCATCCCCCCTCCGCTTCGTTTGAATATTTTATTTTGAAATAGTGCCAAGCTTTATTTTATTGATATGTGCAGCATGGAAGATGAATTTAATTTCTATTTATTATTTTTCATTAGCTTCAAACAAGTTTTGTACGGTGAAATTGTTGAAATTATATATTTTAATGGAATAGGAAATTTCGCATTGGTTTTACTGAAAATATGAATGCCGTGTTTTTATTGAATTAGAATATACTGTTGCAGGTTTAAAAATAATTTGAATATGCATTATTCATATGAATATTTTTGCATTATGTGATGCTTTTTATTTTTATTTCATTTATTTAAACTTTTGGTATATCTAACCGCAAAAATTCCGATATGAAAACCAGTTCTTAAGTAAGAGACGAAATTATGAAAAAATCCTTTTTTTTTTGGGAATGCCCTTCCCAAATGGATTTTGGGATTGCCAAAAATCCTGGAGGTGGGGTGGGGGGTACCTTTAAAATCTTAAATAGGAACCCACTTTTTTTATTGCAGATTCGGATGGCTTACCCAAAAACAAGTAACTTTTATTCGAGACATTTTTTCGAATTGGGGATAGAAGGCGCTATAATCGGAAAAAAAACTATTTTTCCTGATACCCTAGATAAATTATATAAACGGTCTAATATCTCGAGAACTACACTTCCAAGTGAAAAACCAAAAAAGACGTGTTTAATATTTTTCAAAAACCTATCGAATAACACTCCGTGTTTTTAAACACGACCCCCCACTCCATCCCATCGAGGCGGGGTGAGGGTAACTTTAAAATCTTAAATAGGAATCCCCAATTCTTATTGCAGTTTTGTATACCTCATAAAAAAGTAAGTAACATTTATTCGAGACATTTTTAGATTTGTTGATAGATGGCGCTAATAAATGGTTTTCCAATTACATCGCCATCTATCAACAATTATTCTAAAAAATGGCTCGAATAAATATTCCGCATTTTTTCATGAGGAATCCAAATCTGCAATAAGAAACGGGGGTTTCTATTTAAGATTTTAAAGTTACCCCCACCCCACCTCCATGGGATGGAGTTGGAGGTCGTGTTTAGTGTTATTCGATAGGTTATTTCGATTAGTTTATCGATTTTTGAAAAATATTAAACACTTTTTTTTTATTTTTCACTTGGAAGTGTAGTTCTCGAGATATTAGACCGTTTCTATAATTTTTCTAGGGTATCAGAATAAATAGTTTTTTCCGATTATAGCGCCATCTATCCACAATTCGAAAAAATTTCTAGAATAAAAGTTACTTAATTTTCTGTAAGCAATCGTAATCTGCAACAAAAAGGTGGGTTTTTATTTAAGATTTTAAAGTTACCCCTCACCCACATCCAGGAGTGTGTCGTGTTTGGTGTCATTCGATTGTAAACGTATTTTTTAGGTTTTTTATCCGATGTATATTTCGCCAGATATTCGACCGTCCCGTTACTTTTGGGACACCCTATACACTTATTACTATAATTAACTATTTTTTAATATTTAAACATCTATTCTTATGTAAAATCATCCAACAAACACGATGTTTTAATTATTTTTCCGCTAGCTATTGTAGTTTTCGAGAAAATTTGGGAAAATCTATATTTTGCGATTTTTTCGGATTCCTCGGCATTTTTTTCGCAAAACTAATAGTCCATTCCTTCACGGTTTTTGCTCTAAATTTTAAAGAACCGCTTGGATTGACATGAAATTTGGCATACGTATAGCTTACATGTCAAAGAAAAAAAGTGATATTGTGCCGATGTGTGCTTTTGCCCTGGGGGTGACTTTCACCCCCTTTTGTGGGTGAAAAAATATATGTTTAAAATAAGTCTGAAAATGGGTAAACTGACTAATTTTAAGTAACTTTTATTCTATAGAGCTTTTTCAGCAAGTCAACACTTTTCGAGTTATTTGCGAGTGAATATGTTAATTTTTCAACAAAATAACCACATTTTTAGACGGTTTTTAGCAAATAACTAAAAAAGTGTTTTGTCGAAAAAAAAACGTTCTTAGCAAAAATATAGCCTATAAAAAAGTAAAAAAAAATGGTGTACGCGTTAGGTCTCTGGATCTCGTAGAACCAGAGTTATAGCCAATGAAAAATAGATTCATATTCACCAAATTTCAAATAGAATATTTCGACGTGAAATATCCAAAAAATTAAGCACTTTTTGGGGAAACCCATTATAACTTTTTTAAAGTGTTTAAAAAAGCTTTATTTCTGTTTTTACAAAAAGTTTCTAGCATTAAATTTAAGCAAATTACGCTCAAAATAAAGTTGGTCCCTTTTGTTTTTGCAAAAAAAAATCGGGAAGAAAACCCCTTAATTAGCAACTTAAATGAAATTAATCGTTATCGCTCCACAAATTATTTTACTTATGTTGTGTTTATATGATCTGTAAGTTTCATCGATTCAAAGTGCTTATTTTTGAAAAAAGTTGGTTTAAAGTAAAATTTTTAAAAATTTAAATTTTGAAAAATATGCTTTTTTTTCAAAATAATTTAAAAATTGTTAGAGATACCAAAAATCTCGAAAAACAAAAAAGGTCAGATTTGCTTTTCTGAATATCATGTATTTTTTTGTTTGTCTGTTAGACAAAAATTGATTAAGATTTTGTGTTTCTAAATTTGCATACATTCGTGATCAGTGACTCGTTCAACCCCTTTTAACTACAGCCCTTTCAATAATAAGGACTTTGAACCGATGAAACTTACAGATCATATAAACAATATATACACGAGTCAAGAAACTTGTGAAGTCGTAACGATTAAGTTCATTTAAGATACTAATTAGGGGGTGATGTTCTCGATTTTTTTACCAAAATCAAAAGGGACTAACTTTATTTTGAGCGTAACTTGTTTAATCTTGATGCTAGAAATTTTTTTTATAAAACAAAAATGAAGCTTTTTTTAAACACTTTAAATAAGTTGTAATAAGTTTTCCCCGAAATGTGCTTCATTTTTGGTTATTTCACGTAAAATTATTCCATTTGGAATTTGACGAATATGAACCTATTCTTCATTAGCTATAACTCTGGTTCTACTTGGTGCAGAGACGTGAAATATACACCATTTTTTAAAAATTTTTACAGGCTATATTTTTGTTGAGAATGTTTTTTCGACAAAATTCTTACTATTTGAGTTATTTGCAAAAAACCTTCTAAAAGCGTGGATATTTTGTTGAAAAAATGAACATATTCACTGCCAAATAACTCGAAAAGTATTGACTTAGTGAAAAACCTCTATAGAACAAAAGTTACTTAAAATTAGCCAGTTTATCCATTTCCTGACTTTCTTTGGACGAATATTTTTTCACCCCCAAAAGGGAGTGAAAAACAACCCCAGGGCAAAAGCACATATCGGCACAATATCACTTTTTTTCTTTGACTTGTCATCTATGTGTATGGCAAATTTCATGTCAATCCAAGCGGTTCTTTAAAATTTAGAGGTTTTGCAGTATTTTACCGTTAAAGAACGGACTATAATTTCAGATTCTAATTCCTTAGGGTCGAAAATATATATGCAAAAGTTTTCGCCTTCTGTGACAATTTTGAGCGGTCGAGAATATTTCAGTGGACTAAAATGTACATCAAGCAACTGACAATGAAATATTATAAAGTAGCTAACTTGTATTAGCGCATGCATCTCTCATTTCTCACTATCTCAATTATTATCAATGAAAAAAATGGTGTTAACATTTTCCTAACGGCTTTGGAAGTTCCTAACTATCTTAATCTGTATGTTACTAGCGGCAGAACTTTCATAAGAATGTAATTGTTCTTCGAAGTTCTAATTAAACTTCGGAAGTGATATAGAGACGAAGTTACCTGAGATTACTCGAAAATCTTAATTAGATATCACACTTTGAGTTGAACCCGTCTTTTCTGAGACGAGAAGAGAACGGCGGAGAAATTTCCGCAAAAATAAAACACTAAAAGCACGTTTAGAAAAACTCTGTTATAGAAATAGGAAGTGGAAACTTTTAATGGATTTTTAATTCTATATACAAGGGTGCAAACCCTTTTTTCAGTGCGTCATAGATTATCGAATTCTATCTAACGAATTAAATCTGAAAGTGACAGAATAAAACTTACATCCGTGATTATTATACTTACAATTGGTTGGCGATTACACTACTCTAAATAGAAAACCAATCAATGATGCGAATAAAGATAATTTGAAACAAAAGTAATCGATCGTGGCAGTACTTTTATCATTTCAAAAGGTAAAATAACAATTGTAATTTCTAGGTTAGTATTTTTCAGCGACGTAAATATAAATATTTTTTCTACAACCGTGTTAAAAATACAATTTTTAGCACTCCATACGAGCGTTAAAAAAGCTACTTTAAGGCACTAGTGCTTTAAAAAAATTTAAGGCACTGCAGTTCGTATTGACCGTATATGCAATTTTGATGTAATGTCAAAAAAATATAAAATTGGAATGTCAGTCAAGTTCCAGTAAAAGTTTTTGTAGATATTGTCCTGTAATTACGTTTGTAGAAAAAATATCGTATGATATGCGTGTTAAAAAGTACATTTTTAAGGCACTCAATGTGAAACTTTCACATGCGTGCCTTAAACGTGTACTTTTAACACTTATATCATAAATAACTATTATGTCATTGGTATATTCGGACATTGTATATTGAAATTTATTTATTTTTATATTAAAATATATTAAATTAATACTAATGTCCTGGAAAATATTTGTACCAATATTAATGTTTACATAAATATAAATAAAAATATTCTGACAACTGGCAGATTTAAGTAAAATGTCATGCAATTTTTTGCGAAATTCTTAAAATCCTATATGACGTCAAAATTAATAAAGCACTAAAAAAAGAAGGATTTGGGATGAACTCTGTAGGTTATTGTAAATTACAACAACTTATGTCAGTTGGTAGATTAGTCATTACTACACAAGAACGAATTGGAAAATCTTATTTCTTGTTTACAATTCTTTGCTTCAATTAAAAATTCGGTTGATGAAAAAGGCAAGCTAAGAAGAAAATAGCAGCAACCTACAACAACTTGAAATACAACAATGTTAAATCAAGTAACTCAAAATATTAGCGAGGGAAAGGACCCCGCACAAACCTTATGGAAAATAGGTCCCAGTGGATTCCGTTCATACTTTGGGAAAATACTCTTTGAAGCATCCTGATAAAAAGTTCTCATGGGCACAACTCAATCGTATGAAGGATTTTCAAGATATAGAGGCCCAAACTCGGAAAATTATAAGATTTACGGGGTATTCCAATTCCGTGAGTTACTGGTTATTTGGCAACATGTAGAAGCTTGGATCAAAGAAAAGTACTAGTAGTCTATGATTCTTTCCTTGCTATCCAATGGCGACTTTACTTTGACCTTGATCTTCAACGGACGTCATCTTCTAGAGTTTCGAGGGTTTTCGGCATTCAATTGATATAAACAGATTACTTATGGGTTTTTGGGATCGATAAACACGAATATGCCATCAGAATTGCCCTTCGGATGACGTGCTGGCCAGGGTCTCTACAAGGGACGTCATCTTCTAGAGTTTCGATGGTTTTCGGCATTTAATTGATGCAAGTGATTTACTGGAGGGTTTTTCGAGGTCGCTATACACGAATATGCCACCAGAACCGACTCCCGGAGCACCTGATTTCCAAGGTTTTCAGTTATAGGTTTTTGGTGTTGCTGAACACGAATACGTGATCAGCAGAGACACAGGAGCACCTGGTGCCTAAGGCAGGTTATCTTCTGGAGTTTCGGATGAATCAAATGGATTACTCTTAGGTTTTTGGGATTCCTGAACATGCATACACTATCAGATCCGACCCACGAATCACATTATTCGTGTTTGACAACCCCAAAAACCTATAATTAATCCGTTTGCATCAATGTAGTACCAAAGACCCTCGAAACTCCAGGAGCCCCTTTCATTGGCCTTGGAAACCAGGTGCTCCAGGAGTCGGTTCTGGTGGCATATTCGTGTTTAGCGACCCCAAAAAACCCTCCAGTAATTCATTTGCGTCGAATTAAATGCCGAAAACCATCGAAACTCTAGAAAATGACGTCCCTTGCAGTGGCCCTGGCCACCACATCAGCCGGATGGCATATTCGTGTTTAGCTATCCCAAAAACCCATGAGCAATCTGTTTATATCAATTTAATGCCTAAACCCTCGAAACTCTAGAAGATGACGTCCGTTGAAGGTCAAGGTGAAAGTAAAGGTCGCCACTGGGTAATCAGGAAAAAATCCTAGACTACTAGTACTTTTCCTTGATCCAAACTTCTACATGTTGCCAAATAACCAGTAACTCACGGAATTGGAATACCCCGTAAATCTTATAATTTTCCGAGTTTGGACCTCTATATCTTGAAAATCCTTCATACAATTGAGTTGTGCCCATGAGAACTTTTTATCAGAATGCTTCAAAGAGTATTTCCCCAAAGTATGAACGGAATCCACTGGGACCTATTTTCCATAAGGTTTGTGCGGGGTCCTTTAAAAAGTTTATTGTTTAAAAAGTGTTATTACAAACTTATTGTTGATTTATATAATGTATCCTGGTATGTATCCAGGATATAATATAATATATATATCCTGGTTTTCGTTTTTATTGTGAGGTATTTGTTTCTCCAGATTGTGTTGTTGAGACATACTGCTGTTCTATTCACTTGTTTTTGTACTTCTGCTTCCATTTCCACTTTAACAAATATATTGAATGCATATAATAGACTTAAGAGGAAACAGTAGCGATCAACAGGTAGCGAAAACGCGTTCCAAGATTGCGGCTGTAATTTTGAATATTCTTTCGAGATATTTGGCACACGTATTCGTAATATAATAAAGAATGGCGGTACAGAGCCCAATTTGAAAAATATATTAATATGTGGAAATTACTGTGTAATTAAATACAATATTAAAAAAACGAGCCTGTACCGCCATCAAGAAGAACAAAAAAATACACTTTCTTCAAATAAACTTTTTTATCTGATGCCTAGATTTTGTGTCATTTTGGAACTACTAAAATTTTTTATTTCATTAGTAGTTCCAAAATGACACAAAATCTAGGCATCGGATAAAAAAGTTTATTTGAAGAAAGTGTATTTTTTTGTTCTTCTTAATGGCGGTACAGGCTCGTTTTTTTAATATTGTATTTAATTACAGAGTAATTTCCACATATTAATATATTTTTCAAATTGGGCTCTGTACCGCCATTCTTTATTATATTACGAATACGTGTGCCAAATATCTCGAAAAAATATTCAAAAATTACAGCCGCAATCTTGGAACGCGTTTTGGCTACCTGTTGATCGCTACTGTATCACCTTAAGAGCGCAGGCGCAAAGTTTAGAGTCAATGCCTGTATGCAAAATATCATTATTTCGAGTCAATGCAAAACTAATAAGAATTTAAACGTAGAATAAAAGAATACATTATTACCGAGGGCCGAAAGTCCGTCTGAAAGCTTTTATAATGTTTATTTTAATAAGTTACACGGGTGAAAAATAAGAGAAAATTAAGTGTGATATTTAATTTCAAATATCTCATTCAAAAGAAACTATTTGTTTATTCTAAGGAACTTTCGGCCCTCGGTAATTATGTAATCTTTCATTCTGCGTTATGTGGATTGAACGTACGTGCAAAGGAGACATATTATTGAACTTGTGGAGCCGGTAATGTATCAGAGCTGCGGTGATAGCGTACACAGGGAATTGTGTCTAAAATCTATGCTAGGTATTTAACCCCTGATTAGAAAAGTTAATAATATTCCAATATATTGTCGCC
Source organism: Diabrotica virgifera virgifera (assembly GCF_917563875.1). NCBI lineage: Eukaryota > Metazoa > Arthropoda > Insecta > Coleoptera > Chrysomelidae > Diabrotica > Diabrotica virgifera. Next base: position 210,411,169 of record NC_065450.1, read on the forward strand.
AAAAATAACAATAGATTTCCAGGGTCGTTTCATTATCTAAGCCGATAGAAAAGACCCAACATTTCTCAGCTGCAGTTCCAAAGGCAGCTTTTGGAAGCTACAGGAAGATACAGGAAGGGGCACTATGATCAGTAAAAAAACTTCTTTACTTTTCATCCAACTAACTTTAGCAGCTAGCACGTATGTAGGTTTGGTCCTAGAACCTGTAGTTAAGCAGTTAGTTATTGTGTGGTTAAGCTTTGGAAAGGTGCCATGTTGAAATGTTGACAATTTGATTAGGAGCCTGCCCACTCAAATTAAAGCTTGCATAAGGGCTAAAGGTATAGTCCTGTCGCCAGGGGGGGTACAACGGCCTCGTTAATTCAGATGGACTTACCCAAATTTTTTTTATGTATTTTGACCCGTAGAACACGAATTTTTTGGGTAACAGTTGATCCGGATGTCGATAAGATTGTTATAGACCAAGAACTTGAGGAATCAAATAACAGCGATTTTTGGCAAAACAAAACAATATTTTGTATTTTTTGGGTCATTTTAAGCAAACAATATTTCTACAAGTTTTTTAGTAGGATGCACAGTTTTCGAGATAAACGCGGTTGAACTTTCAAAAAATCGAAAAACTGCAATTTTTAAACCCGAATAACTTTTGATTAAAAAATAAAATAGCAATTCTGCTTAGCGCCTTTGAAAGTTCAAGTCAAATTATGTCGGTTTTGATTATTTGCATTGCTAAAAATTTATTGTGTTATTGCTAAACAAAGCTACAAACAACTAGTGCGTGAGTGATGTTTCTATGATTTCTCATTTAAAATCGAACGAGTAGGTAGAATAGGTACTAGTGCAATCAAGACTATTTCTACGTTACCTGCGTTAAAACGCATGTAAAAGCACGGGAAACGCTACGTGTTTATAGCTTTGTTAAACAATAAAAAAATAAATTTTTACCAATGCAAATAATCAAAACCGATATAATTTGACTTAAACTTTGAAATGCGGTAAGCAGACTTGCTATTTTATTTTTTAATCAAAAGTTATTCGGGTTCAAAAATTGCAATTTTTCGATTTTTTTAAAGTTCAACCGCGTTTATCTCGAAAACTGTGCATCCTACGAAAAAACTTGTAGAAATATTTTTTACTTAAAATGGCCCAAAAAATACAAAATATTGTTTTGTTTTGCCAAAAATCGCTGTTATTTGATTCCTCAAGTTCTTGGTCTATAACAATCTTATCGACATCCGGATCAACTGTTACCCAAAAAATTCGTGTTCTACGGGTCAAAATACATAAAAAAAACTTGAGTAAGTCCATCTGAATTAACGAGGCCGTTGTACCCCCCCTGGCGACAGGACTAGTAGTAACATTGACTACTTAAGCATTATTCGTTTTACATTGAAATTTTTGTTGCTTTTGATTTAAAACAAGTAGTTTCAATTAGCTATTTTAAGACTTTATTCTTTTCTTTAATACATAATGTATTGGTGATTATTTTGCTTTAAAATAAATATTTTTTGACTTCGTATGTTGATTTTTTGAAATTCGCTTGAAATAATAAGAATTATTCGATAATTCCATATAAGTTTGGTTGGGTGTAGTACTCACAGATTAATGTGAGTTTTTTACTTTTCCCTCTATTTTTTAATTGCGTTGAATTCTGTCCAAACAAAAAAAGTGAACTAAAGTTCGTTCACCGCTTAAACCCAAAATGGTTTTCCAGCAAAGAAAACGGCAATAATGTGTCTCAGACACATCAGAAAGAAAAACGGTAACAAGGAGTCGGTGAGACATTCAAAACGCTTCACATTTTTACTCATTCAAGCAGGAAAATCTTTTCAAAGCTTCTGCCTAACGAGGAATTGAAGTTAGTGCTAACTTAAGTATAGAGAAGATGTGAGGGAACTTTCTAAAATCGTTTGAGAGGTAAACGGCTTGTTTCTTATATACCGTGTGGTTCTTTGTATTTCCTGCAAAATTCTTTATACTAATCAACCAAAATAAATCAGTTACAAGAGTTGAAGAATTATAGTTAATTTGGAAAGAAATTATGGAAAAAGTATATAAGCCTCCTCCTCCTAAGTGACTTCTCTATTAAGGTTGGCGATCAATTTGGCAAATTTCTCTCTGTCCTGGGCTTGACGAATTAAGTTAATCCCTCTTGTGTGGGTCCACTCTCTGATGTTTCGTAGCCAGGATTTTTTCTTTCTTCCTATAGCCCTTTTACCTTCGATTTTGCCTTTAAATTTTACCTGGAGCTGCTCAAATTCCCTATGACGCATATATGTGTCCTAGATATGACGTCTTTCTAATTTTGATTGTATTGACCAGATGAGGACGTGTGTTCATTATTTCCAGTACTTCTTTATTTGTAGTTTTGCTGGTCCAGCTTATTCTTAGCATTCGGCGGTACATACACATTTCGAATGAATTCAGTTTGTTGACGTCATACTGTTTTAATGTCCAGGTCTCACAACAATATAGTAATAGAGACCACACATAACACTTTAGTGTTCTCAATCTTATTGTGACTGATAGCTTGGGGTTACAGAGCATTTTACGCATGTTCATGAAGCCAGACCTTGCTATTTCAATGCGTCTTCTAATTTCTCTTGAGTGGTCTAGCTGACTGTTTAGCTCTCTGCCCAGGTATATGAGGCTTTTGGAACTCTGAAGGGTGATACAACTGATTTGTATGTTGGGTGTAATTTGTTCATGGGGGTTCTTGTGAAATACCATAATTTGGTTTTGGAAAGGTTAATATCCAAGCCCAGTCTGTGACTTTCTTCTGATAGTATGTTCATCAATATTTTTAGTTGGTCTTCTGTTTCCGCTAATACTACGATGTCATCGGTATATCTTACATTGACTCTGACACTGTAACGATATGATACCTCGGCAAGCGATGAGCTGCTATTACCAGAGACGACCGATGGAGTGTCCGTGTTTGCGCATTCCTTCTTCATAGCACCGCTGGGGGAAACCGAAGGAGAGGGCATCGAGAGCATATTTAAGGCGAGCTAGGAGAATGAGAAAATCAGTCATGGTTAGCGTATTGAACTAACTATGGCTCAACAGCTGATGCTCGCGTATTGAACGAGCTTTAGCTGGCTTGGCAAAGATGCACCGTTTGTGAGGTGGGACTATGCCTAGGTAGACGCCACCGTAGTGACGTGGAGTCTTGACGCAATCGTTATCGCAGTAGGCGGTGGTAGCGAGGAGCGAGTGACTGCATTGTAGTGAAATGCGGTCTCCAGGCTATGTTGATTTAACGTAGCAATATTGTTATTTTATATATGGTTTATCGTATTATTTTAATGTTGCTGATACGATCGGATGGCTGTAATAAAATGTAGTATTGTTTTTCCTTTGCAGAAGATGGAATTATATTTTATTTTATTTGTTTTAAACTGTATATAATTATCTTTAATATATTTACTTTATTTTTAACTTGTGTTTTACTGAGTCTGTCGTCCTTAAAAGAACTACCCGTTACATCACCTTCAGAGCGATCTTCAAGAGAAGCTCTGATAAAATATGTTCGGCATAGACATTAAATAGTAGAGGGGACAGACTGCACCCTTGACGCATTCCTCGTTCTATGTTTACGTAATTGGTGTTTCCGCTGTCTCTTCGAGCGCATCCTGTGTGGTTCCAGTATGTATTGCGTATTATAGCTACGTCATTTCCGTCCAATCCTACTTCTTTTAGTACCTCAAGCAATTTTTCGTGTCTAATGCGGTCGAAGGCCTGTTTATAATCGACAAAGCACACATACAGCTGTTTTTGAACCTCGAGATACCTTTCTGCCATTAGTGTCAATCCTATAATTGCTTCTCTGGTGCCTGTACCTTTTCTAAAACCATATCGAGAACGAAGTATTCTTCACATTTATTGTGAATGCGGTTATAAATTACTCGCATAAAAGTCTTAGCGGCATGATTCATTAGAGTTCAGTATTTCACTTATAACTAAAAAAAATATACATACATATATTAATTTATAATCTCTTATCATCTTCATGCTGGTTAGAATGTTTTTAAACTCATTAAAAGAACTAAATAATTTTCCACACTCCATAGTTAATTTAAAAATAAATACTAAACAAATAAAAAATAAGAAATCTCTTTACTAATCATAATCAATAATAAAGTATAAACACAACGCGATTAGACAAATTCTAACACTCTGACTCTCTGACACTCGCGGTATACAGGGTGTCCCAGATTAATTTATTCAGACTATATCTCTTAAACGAATAGAGATTTTCGAATGGGACAAAAACTGATCTATTCCATTTATAATACACTTTAATATGGCGTACAGAAAATCATCCCCCAAATATTCATTCCTTAGATACAACCTCTAACTTTAATTTTTTTAATAGCACCCTGTACATTTTTATATAGTTTTGGATGTGGTCTTTGCAACAGATTTTTTAAAAATTAAATCGGTCCGTAACTAATCAAGAAAATATCAGTTTATTTTTGTTAATTATATGTCCCAGACTAATTTATCCAGGCCATATTTTCTTAAACGAATAGGGATTTACGAATGGGACAAAAACTGATCTATTCCATTTGTAATACACTTTAATATGGCGTAGAAAACAATCGTCCCCTAAATATTCATCCCTTAGTTACAGGATGCTATTAAAAAAATTAAAGTTAGGGGTTGTAACTAAGGGATGGATATTTTGGGGATGATTTTTTTCTACGCCATACTAAAGTATTACAAATGGAATAGATCAGTTTTTGTCCCATTCGAAAATCTCTATTCGTTTAAGAAATATAGCCTGGATAAATTAGTCTGGGACAAATAATTAACAAAATTAAACTGATATTTTCTGGATTAGGTACTTATGAACCGATTTTATTTTTAAAAGATCTGTTGAATAGACGATAGAACATCACATCCAAAACTATAAAAAAATGTACAGGGTGCTATTAAAAAAATTAATGTTAGGGATTGTCACTAAGGGACGAATATTTGAGGGATGTTTTTTTCTACGCCATATTAAAGTGTATTACAAATGGAATACATCAGTTTTTGTTTCATTCGAAAATCTCTATTAGTTTAAGAGATAAACCCTGGATAATTTAGTCTGGGACACCCTGTATACTTACCACAGCATACACGCGGCTCAAGTTAGCGTGCGTGCAAAAAAACAGAAACAGTTCACGCTAAATAGTGACGTCACCGACTTAATGACGTTGATAACTCAAACATAAACAGGGAATACAATATTGGACACTGCTCATATACTATGCTATTATAGCCATACAATAGATTTAAAAACTCTACAGCAAAGTCAAACAATGGCATAAAACGTAGTTTTATGTGAAGAGCACTTCATCAATTGAGATTCGATGCAATTTATCTAGTTTTGTGAACCTGTTTGGACAAAAATGTTAATTTGCACAAACGGTATTTTTTGATTAAATGGAATTTTTGGATTTCATTCAAGTACTACTCAAACTAAAATAGGCTGTTTTAATTAAATGCATACTTTAACAACATCGCACCGACAGGATCTTTTTTCACCGAAACAGCATATTGACAGTTAATGTACTGATTTCAAATGCGTTCAAACATAAAATGAATGATATTGTATTGTAGAAATAGAAAAGTTCAAAATAGATATCATGATGTGGTGATATCAAAGACAAAGCAAATTACTTCTGTTATTTCGACCATGGCACTAAAAACACATAAATTGATTTTTAAATACAGTACTTAGAGACTTTCAACTTTTTGTATTGTATTCAGGATAATCAAAATAGTCTAACGTTTTATACCGCTGACGCGGCTTTGGCATTATAGCAAGGTAGTCTGCTATATCTATGGCCTACGGCAGTGTTTCCCAAACTTATCTAAAGCGCAACCCCTTTTTGTTAAAAAAATTGTTCACGACCCCCTACTCATCACCCAAACCAAAATAGCGACAAAAATAGCGTGCCTAATTTACAACTGATGGTTTCTCAAATTTTATTTTTACTTTACTGTTTAAATTCAAACTAAATACATTTAAAAAATTCAACAATTATTTTAATAATTGCGATCTGTCCCACTAGTACACTAGTAGTACTTCTGCCAGACTAGCATTTACAATAAAAATAAATAATAAAAAGTCGACTGCACATTGTACACCGCGACATCTTTGTGTATACATCGCAATACTTTTCCATGATATTCGCGAAGGCTCTACTCCTTACTTCGCTACTAGATGGCACTTTGGAACGTTCTCGTAGCCTCGTTTTGGCTTTATATAAGCGGCGATGTGCAATGAGACCTCAGTTCGAAACAGCACGTTGTGGCGAATGCAGCGGTATTAAGTAATGAGTAAATATTTTGCGACTTACGTATTCCCGTTTACGTATTTACGTCTACGATAAATTACAAATTATGGATAAGTTTTTAAAAAGAAGTGCAGAACCATCTACGTCTGAAAGTGGCAGTAATAAAAAGAACAACAGACTTTACAGTGATGAATATCTTAAATATTGTTTTACCATTATTTCCAATAAACCACAATGTGTTATTTGTGGAGAAGTATTGTCAAACGAAAGCATGAAGCCATCAAAGTTACTTCGACATTTAAATAGCAAACATCCAGATAAAAAAGACAAACCCGTAGAATTATTTGAAAGGAAGCTGAACGTCCTTCACAAACAGCAAGATACTTTTTAATTGGCAACCACTACTAACGAAAAAGCATTATTAGCAAGTTATAAAGTTGCTTATCGCGTTGCCAAAACTAGTAATCCGCACACAATTGCTGAAAATCTGGTTTTTCCAGCAGCTGTTGAAATGGTACATATAATGATTGGTGAAAAAGAGTCTGCAAAGTTAAAAACAATACCTCTGTCAAATAATACTATCCAAAGAAGAATTAGTGATATGGCAGAAGATATTCAAGCGCAAGTTGTGAAAAATCTTAATAAATGCACGTACTTCTCTCTTCAAATGGACGAATCCACGGATATATCTAACTGTGCCCAATTTATTACGTTTGTAAGATATGATACAAATAATGGCATTCAAGAAGATATTTTATTTTGTTCCCCATTGGAGACCAATACCACTGGAAAATGTTTATTCGACAGTTTTGTGAAACGCACAAGTAAATATGTTATTGACTGGGGAAAATGTATTGCTATATGCACAGTTGGCGCTAAAGCTATGACAGGACATCAATCTGGTCTTGTCGTCAGATTACAAGAAATAATGCTTAATGCCACATGGAGACATTGTTTTTTACATCGAGAAGCTCTGGCGTCAAAAGCTTTACCTCCTGAAATGAACTGTTTTATGAAATCCATCATTAAAGTTGTAAATTCCATTAAAGGAAAAGCTTTACAGACCCGTATTTTTCGAAAAATCTGCGAAGACATGAGCGCTATATTTCAAAATCTTCTTTATCACACCGAAGTAAGGTGGCTTTCAAGGGGCAACGTCTTAAAAAGAGTATTTGACTTAAGAGCAGAGCTTCTAATGTATTTGAAAGATGAGAAGTTCCCATATCAAAATCAATTTTCCGATCCTATTTGGCTTTTGAAATTAGGTTTCCTTGCTGATATATTCGAACAATTAAATATTTTGAACAGTAATTTGCAAGGTCGCGACATTAATATAATTATAGCCACAGATAAAATTAAGGGGTTTATAAGAAAAATCGATTTATGGTCAACTTCACTTGGCAAAAAGCAGCTCGATTCATTCCAGTGCGTTCAGGAAATTATAGAAAATGTATGTTACAGTGCTACAAATTTTGAACAAGTTTATGCAGGCATGCAAGTTACTTTGCTTAATTTAAAACAACAGCTCTGTGATTATTTCTCCGAAGAAATTCAAAACAGTTACGACAGTTGCAGATGGATACTGAATCCGTTTTTAGCCGATTCCTTTCAACATGCTGAAATACCAATAAACATGAAAGAACAACTTATTGAAATATCAAATGATGGAATGTTGAAGCTCCAATTTTTTTCCCAGAACTCGCACGAATTTTGGACCAAAAATATGCAGGAATACCCTCAGTTGGCGAATGAAGCTGTAAAATGTTTGGTTCCATTTGTAACATCATATTTATGTGAGTTAAGTGTCTCGTCTATGACTGCCATTAAAACAAAAGTGAGAAATCGTCTCGTACTTGAAAACGATATAATTGTGTGTGTCTCAAATACACAGCCTAGATTTGAAAGACTAGTTTCAAAAAAACAGGCGCATGGGTCTCATTAACATTGTAATATTTGACTTTATTTTTTTCTTTTACTTTTAAGGACTTTTAATATTTAGTTTTATGTTTCGTTTGATAATTAATTGTTAATTTTTATTTACGGCTTTATTAAAATAAAAATACATGATTTAACAAAGTAGTGTTTTTGTCTTATTTTGGAAATTTCCGGCGACCCCCCTAGTACCTTTGGGTACACACTTTGGGAAACACTGGCCTACGGTATATAAGAAATGTAACAGGGCCAGTGCTACGCTTCAACCGCCTTATCGGTGTCGGAAAGTTGGTCGAGAATACTTCGTCGACGGAAAATTAGTCGACAACATTTGGTCGACAAACAGTTGGTCGAATGCACAATTCGTCGAATGTACAATCCGCCGACGAACATTTGATCGAATGGATTTTTCGTCGACAAAGACCCAAAGGGAATAATGGTGACAAATGAAGGATTGTTGATTTTTTATTTTTTTTGTTTTCAATATTTTCAATCAGTATTTTTATTTCAATAAGTATCAATTGTCCGGAAATGCTCCGTTCGCAAGTGCGCCGACACCAAAAAGAAGAACGGTACAGCATCACTAATTAAAAGATCGGTTTATATTTGCTGTCTACTCTCCCACCGCAACCGATTTTTTCATTAAATTTAACAATAATTAAGACTTAGAAAAACAATTAACAAAACCAAAAAAAAATAAATTCAGATATGTATAATACAATATTCCAGTTAACAAAATAAAAACCATAATCCTTCTTTTGTCACCATTAATCTCTTTATCCTAAAGATAAATAACAGTTTGTCGACGAAAAATCCATTCGAACAAATGTTCGTCGACGAATTGTACATTCGATGAATTTTGTGCATTCGACCAACTGTTTCTCGACCAAATGTTGTCGACTAATTTTCCGTCGACGAAGTGTTGTCGACCAACTTTCCTAGACCCGCCTATTATTACCCCTGGTTTCAACCAAGGTACTCATTTTATTCAGGCTGAGTGTTCAATCTCAAATTAATCCCTTAATTTGTAATCTCACATTTTTTCTTAACTTCCTAAACTTTTATAGTTTCACCGTGTATAATTGAAACATTGGGAAACATCGAGAAATATTTTAATAATTAGAGTCCATTCAACCTGCAAACTTAATTAATTGCCAAATAATATATTTTCCAATTGAACTTTATAAGTTTTGCAATAGCTTCCTTTAAACTGTAGTTGCAATCTTTCAACATGCAAAGTCCGTAGTTCGGTTGTCATGCAACTTGTAACGTTACAAACGTCACATCTTTGCTATTTTATTTTCAAATAATTATTTTATTCTATTTTCTTTAATAATTCTTTAATAATAATCATCTTCTATTTGTTTTACCTTTTTTCCCGTTAAAAATTGGTTGGCGCCCTCTTTCGGTATTTATAGGCATATCTCAACATTCTTGTTCTATCTCAGAATTCACATTCTTATTCAATCGTTCTGTGGTTCATGACAGTGACTTCGCACTGTCGTTTCTCTTTCAAATTTTAAGCCCCCACTCACCAACTCTGTCAATGTCAAGTGAACCCTTCTCTTTGTCAAAATGAAGAATATTTTTTATTTTAATTCTAAAATCTACTTAAGGCAATGTCTGGCCTCATAGCCACATTTTCAAACAGACGTTCTTAATTGGGGTAAGTGTTTAAATATAAATGTACACATTTTTCTAAGCCTATATCCGTAATTTTTTTTATGTTCCTATCTAACCTTACTTTTCGTACTTTTTATTGTTGTACCGCATGGTAAAATTATTTATATTATCTATTATCTTCATATGTATGTAGTAATCCACAACTATTTAACTACTAACATTATTTTATACTATTCATTTTGTTTAACCTTGCCTTTCTGCAACATTTCTGGATTATTTCTTGGAATGGCAAGGATATCTTTCATTTATTCTTGGTGTCTAATGTACCTGTATGTATTCTAGTTTTCTGGACAAATAAGAATCTTCACCGGACAACCCTTCACCTCGTGGGAGGACTCCCTGAACCTGGAGCCCCCAATATCGCCGGCGATGCTACAGTAATTTAGCATAGACACCACACCATCAACCAACACCTGTAGGCCTGGTGGCCAGAACATCCACGTCGCCAGAGCCCGTTGCAGAACAACAGCAAGACACCAAGAACCTGCAGACAGATACCAAGTGCCATCGATAAGTATAATCTCTGATCTGTAAAGTTTCGGCAAGGTCTTGTAAATTATTTTTTTGATACTTTAATTATGTCTTTTATGAAAAATAAACATGATTAGTTAAATATTATTGTTTTATTTGCTCCATTCTGCATTTTCATTGTTCATGTTTTTGATTAGGACAAGGTGGACTCACAACTTGGGAGATTGAGCTAGTCTAGGGTAGACGATAGCTATCGTAGTTGATTGAAATATTATTCTCGAATATTATTTCCATTATCTGGGGTAGTTTATCGCCTCAAACTTATTGATGAATTGTATATTTTGACGAGATTATAAATAAACCAAAGGGACAGGGACTATTTTGGGTTGCAGTCTAATTGAAATAGTTACCTCGTTAACAAGTGCGTAAGTCGTTGTTAGAAGTTACGCCGAGTGTAATTATTATCAGTAGCTGTCATTAAAGGCAGTCTATCATAGAAAGTTACCTAAACAACATCTTTAGTGTAATTATACCTAGCTGTCAATAAAACCATATTTTTACTCCACATTCAAACATTTATTTACCATCGTCGATCGAGAAGAAGCGGAAAAAGGGGCATCACAAAGCAATTCGTTCCTGAGATCTACGTCGAATTGTTCACTGAGTCGACCTGGAACTTGTAGCCTTGTATTCAGGATAATGTCAGGAAAAAAGTCTACTAGAGAGAAATGGGTGAAAATGCATAATTTCATTTTAAGGTGCGTAAAATGGATTCAAAAGTGCGTAAACACGTCAAAATAAACACACTAAGGGCGGGATTTTGTTACTCGGGAGTTTTTGAGGTCGCTGAATAGAACTACGTCATCAGAACCGACCCCCTGAGCATCTGGTGTCCAGGGTCACTACTAAGGCTCGTCATCTAGAGGTTCGAGGGTGATCGGAACTAAATTAATGCAAACAGATTACTTGGAAGTTTTTGAAATCGCTGAATACGAATGCGCCATCAGAACCTATCCAGCTTGCCAGGAGCACCTGGGGCCCCGTATCAGTACTTTTTGGGGGGTGTTTGGCATTAAATTGACGCAAGCAGATTTCTCGGACGGTTTTTGGGGTTGGTGAAAACGAATATGCCATCAGAACGGCAGCCGCAGCACTTGGTGTCTAGGATCACGTCATCGTTTGGAGTTTCGAGTGGTTTCAGTACTAAATTTATGCAAACAGATTACAGGATGGGTTCTCGGGGTCGCCGAATACGAATACGCCATCAGAACTTATCCCCCGCACCACCTGGTGCCCAAGGTCACTGCTAAGATATGTTATCTTCTGGAGTTTGGAGTGGGTTTTGATCACCAGGTGCACCGGTGTCGGTTGTTATGGTATATTCTTGTACAGCTAACCCAAAACCCCCTGAGTTACCTGTTTGCATCAATTTAGTACCTCGAAACAACCGTTGACGTGTCCTAACAGTGAATTTGAGCACCATGTGCTCCAGAGGTCGGTTCTGATGGCGAATTCGTCTTCAGCGACCATAGAAACTTTCAAAGAACAAAATCGGGCCCAACAAGCACCTCTCTCGATATGCTTATCCACTTTTGGATGCATTTCTGGCACTTTAAAATGCAACTAGGCATTTTCACCCATTTTTCTATAGTAGACTTTTTTCTTGGCATCATCCTGAACATAATGCGAAAACTTGCAAGTTTGCCCTTTAAAAACTACTCTCGTTAATTTTCACATTTTGGCGAAATTCGGAGTCAAGCTCTTTCGCCAAAATATGAAAATGAACTCTAGTAGTTTTTAGTCAATACGCTTACGAGCAAATTATCGATAATTTTGATGCACTACTTGTTTAATTTAAGCTTAAAAATAAAAAACTGGAGAAAAAAAAGCACGAAACAGATCAGAGTGGAGAAGAATCCTGGAACAGGCCAAGACCCAGAAAGGGCTGTCGAGCCAATGATGATGATGATGACTTGTTTAATTACCCACGATAAGTTTCCCATGCTGTTTGACTATCGAATGTGGGTGGTTTTAAAATTTTACTACTTCTATTTAAGATGATTATGTTGGGAAAGGTACCAACGTGATGGACATACGACCTTAAATTAGTTGTGACCAATTGCATAGCAGAGGCGCAGAACAGAACAAGATGGAAATATCTTGAGGGGGCCTATGTCCAGCAATGAACAAATCAACGCTGATTGATGATCATAAATTAAGATGATAAATAAGATGATATGGCTGTTTGTTCAGATTTCTTCTTCTTCTTCTCCTTCTTCTCCTTCTTCTCCTTCTTCTTCTTCTTCTACGGCACTAGAGCCCAAATTAAGCCTTGGCCTCCTTTATTTTTGCCTCCACTTATGATACATACTATAAATAACAAGATAATATATTGCACATCCAGAAGTCGTGACGTAACTGGAGACCGGCAAGTTCGTAATGGTTCGTAATCATTCGTAATGTCCGATTGCTTTGAATTGTTCGCGGTTGTATTTTAAATTTTTTCTTTTACAGTTATTTTGACTGGAATCGCGACACAAATTTTTTTTGAATACATTATATTCGTTCGCGGGTACAGTTGACAAATTGTCGCCGACAATTTCTAACCTCTCTTAATATAAATAATATCGTTAATAGATAAACATACAAGGTATATTTACTTTTAATTAATATTAATAACTAGTTATTAAATTATACTAGGTAAATATACTTTGTGTATTTATCTATTAACAATATTATTTATATCATTTTAAAGTGCGCATGCGTTTTGCTGCTAATTTGTCGCCGACTAGTCGTCGACAGGCACCCGCGAACGCACTTATTGAAGTTTAATGTTACTTTGCTAATTGAATGATTTCATCACATAATGCATACAAATCCCATTTAACTTAAACAAGAATTCAAATTCAACTTCCGGTCTCCAGTTACGTCATCAATGCGCGAACTCGGACGTATTTGCGCTACGGGAAAATACTATCTCGTTATTTATAGTACCATGCCTCCACCCTTGCTTGTCTGTGGCTGCTCTTCTCCATACACGGACGGACTCCTAAAAGGGCTTGTGCGTCGCTGTTTACTGTGTCTTCCCAGCGCTTTCTTGGCTTTCCAACCGGTGTCTTTCCCTGCATTCTAGCATTCAGTGCTCTTTTTGGTAGCCTATCCCCTCCCATTCTTATCACATGTCCGGCCCATTGCAATCTTTGTATTCTAATGAAGTCTGACAGGGGTGCTTTGCTGGTATTGCCAATTCAGCCAATATATAGTATAGTTTGTTCCTTTTGACTGAGTCGTATGCCTGTTTAAAGTCTACAAACACGTTGTGAACATCAATATCGTGTTTGTTCAGATAAATATGGCATTGTTATTTCCCTCAAACCATTTCATCTAAATGTATCAAGATATTTAATGTTGTATGGTTTCTTTTCTTCTATTAGTTTTCATCTAAAATGATAATTTTGAACTTTTCGGTATACCACACCAGTTTATTAAAATGAACTCTTCGACAGAAGCATTAAATAGGTGGATTAAAACTTTCTATCTGATAGTAACCCGTGTTTAATAAATTTCCACATCCATTATCTTATAAAGCCATTTCACGTGACCTATTAAAACAAGATCGAGGGCAGGAAGAAAGGCAGACAGCGAGAACAAGTGATGTAATCTAATATGAATGGAATTTTGAGTGGACAAAGCGTTGACATCAAAGTGGCAGTTCGATGAATGATGAAGGTATTTTCGATAACAGGTTTGTATCGGCCAGTTGGGAAGTTAATTGACAAAACAAGATGATGGGGTTATTATGAACAGTATAATTAAAAGCTTACAGAAGTTACATAAGTATAAGCAGGTTTGGAAATAGAAAACAAAAATGTACTTTTAGAAATAATTTTTAAAAATCTTGTGGAACGTCATTTTAAAAATATTAATATATTAATTAAAACTATTTTGAAACCACTACAGTCTAATAAAACAATTTTCCTGCTTTTTTCTTCTTCTTATACATGTATATGTTGCCGGCCAAACCCGATTTCAGGACGAACTAGTTTGGGATAGGCAGGATAGACAAGCACGTTCGGATAAACTAGTATGGCCTAGGCCAAACTAGTTTGTCCTAGGCCAAACTAGTTTATCCTGATATAAATACACACACTTCAGGCCAAACTAGTTTGGCCTAGGCCAAACTAGTTTATCCTGATATAAAAACGCACACTTCAGGCCAAACTAGTTTATCCTGAAGTGTATATTTTTATATCAGGATAAACTAGTTTAGCCTAGTCTAAACCAATTTAATCTAGTCGAAAGTATATAATTGATTACAGATTGGTTGCTGATTTAAACGTAAGTTTAGAAGACACTATTAAGAGTTGTAAGACTTTTAAGTATTTAGGGTAAATGATAAACCGAGATGGCACTTGTATGAAAGATATAGAAATGAAAATAGTACGGGGAAAACAAGCCACGGAAACACTCCATGGAGTGATATGGAAGAACACTCTAAAGAAAACAAAAAAGGATTTTTGTTTAAAGGATACGAAATAAAATACGAACAGTCGAATTGGAGTTTATGAGAAGGTGTCTACAAATTCATATCCAGGTAGGATAAAATTTGTCCCAGGTAAGCCTGGGTCAAATTTCTCACCTTTAGTACCATCCTTGGATTATAGGCTTTCATTTGACACCTCATTTGTCATTCTACCTGGTATAATGACGGAGCATTGAGTTCACGGATAGACAGACAGACGGACCGACGGACGGACAGACGGACGTGGATAATTCAACGTTTCCACATTTTTTCAAAATCGGTGAAAACATTATTAATTCGTACTCGATTTTATTCGTAATTGTATCTTTTCTTTTAATTTTTGAGAAAACCTCATCCTTTTATTTATTATTTTTATATTATTTAATTATACAAGAATATATCGATTTATAGCATGTATCAATATCTGCATTTGATGTAAAATATTATGTATATGATGCAATATATCGATGTATAATTTTTTTGCCATCCCTGTTGGGACGTTATTTGGGAATTTCCCGCATGTAAAAGTCCTTAAATGTTCGCTAAATTACTTTCGACTGGGCTAAATTGGTTTAGACTAGGCCGTACTAGTTCATACTAAAGTGTGAGTCTTTATTATATCAGGATAAACTAGTTTGACCTAGGCCAAACTAGTTTGGCCTGAAGTGTGTGTATTTATATCAGGACAAACTAGTTCGGCCTAGGACAAACTAGTTTGGCCTACGCGCGACCCTATAAAAGAATATCATGGTTAAAGAACCTGAGAAAATGGTTCTCAACAACAACAACTTATCTATTTAAAGCATCAGTTAATAAAATAATTATAGGCAGAATGATCGAAAATATTCGAAAGAAATAGGCACTAAAAGAAGAAGAATACATGTATGACCATCATAACTGATTTCATATGATGACCTGTCATAAGATGAAGTTGACAGTAGGGGAGTAGTGGATGGGTATGAGACGTTTCTGAGGAAATTAATGAGAATGGAACATGAACGGGACCCAGAAAGAAGGGTTTGGTTTTAAACCCTTAGGGATCCGGGCAGCTTGGAGGGTCCTTAGGAATTAGTCACCTTAGTCTGAGCTTGTGTTTTTTAATGATTATTAATATACCCCTAGATTATTTAAGACATTTTTACACTCCAGTCATCCCCACTGTAACCTCTTTTTAAACTTTAACACAAATTCAAATAGCTACCAATAAGTTAAATAAAATCGATAACTTTAAAACAACACAAAATTGCTCTTCTAAATCCTGGATCTATTGACAATAGGATTTGATTACTGATTTCAGTTTTCGAATAAAAATAATTTTGTGTAATGTGGTTTGCCTACCAACTTCATTGACAATATAGGTGAATACATATTTATAAAATAAAAATGTATACCATTTTTATTCAGCTGCAATGCGAAGGCAAAACAATCTTACTTTTCAATTAGAATACGGAGTGCAGTCCAGTCCCTTGAATTGCGATTTTCGGCTCTTATTGGAGCCTTCATCGGAAAGAACGTAGGCACTGTTCTCCATATTTTAACTGATTCGCATCGAGAGGTTTTCCCACCCATTGCAACTGAAGTGATGATAGTAGGTGGCTAGCGCCATCTGGCATTGAAAGACGAAGTAGTTTTGAATCCTAATAGTAAATTATTAATATTGAAAATATTAAAAATATTACTAAAAGATTTTTAAATTGAAAACTTATTGGTACACTTTCCTGGTGACATCTCCAAGACTTCTACAATTTGCAAGTCAAATGGATGCTGCAGTGAAGACGAGAGGGAAGGAATTCTACACTATGCAATTCACATCCTCCGTCTGCAGCTGGTAAAGTTCCAACGGAAAAATGCACCTAGTTACTCTACGGAGTAATAGGACTATAAAATAAAAATGTATACCATTTTTCAAATATACAAATAAGTTTTCAATTTAAAAATCTTTTAGTAATATTTTTAATATTTTCAATATTAATAATTTACTATTAGGATTGAAAACCACTTCGTCTTTCAATGCCAGATGGCGCTAGCCACCTACTATCATCACTTCAGTTGCAATGGGTGGGAAAACCTCTCGATGCGAATCAGTTAAGATATGGAGAACAGTGCCTACGTTCTTTCCGATGAAGGCTCCAATAAGAGCCGAAAATCGCGATTCAAGGGACTGGACTGCATTCCGTATTCTAATTGAAAAGTAAGATTGTTTTGCCTTCGCATTGCAACTGAATAAAAATGGTATACATTTTTATTTTAAAGTCCTATTACTCCGTAGAGTAACTAGGTGCATTCTTCCGTTGGAACTTTACCAGCTGCAGACGGAGGATGTGAATTGCATAGTGTAGAATTCCTTCCCTCTCGTCTTCACTGCAGCATCCATTTGACTTGCAAATTGTAGAAGTCTTGGAGGTGTCACCAGGAAAGTGTACCAATAAGTTTTCAATTTAAAAATCTTTTAGTAATATTTTTAATATTTTCAATATTAATAATTTACTATTAGGATTGAAAACTGCTTCGTCTTCGACATATTTATAAGTACAACATCTAGATTATTTTAATTTTAATTGATTATTTTTCACAGTGGAAGTGAGTGTTGTTACATTTTTTAATTTAACAAGCTGTACATCATAGTCTTCAAATACGACAGGTTAAATTTTCAACTTCCTGTGGAACTGTCACTTCTGTCATGTCATCCTTCAGAAGTCCCCATTCATTTCATTGTCACTTGCCACCATACTGTCATCATGTGAACAAGTAGAATCAGAGCTCAGATGGTACCTAGAGCGTAGTACAAGGAATATTTTAAACATCCATGCTTAAGTTCGCATATTTCTTCAATGTTTCCTTGACGGATTACTTTTAAAGGGTTTTTACCCACATATTTTTGTAATATTATATTTTTGTGGTTAGCATGTTAGATCACGTGAGTATAACTTACAACTTTTCTTAACCGTAGTCAAAATTTTAAAACCTTTGCATCATTTTGTCAGGTTATATTCATTTTAGGTAAGCACTGATGATGATTGGTCAACCAATCGAAAACTAGTTCTGTGATCTCTGTAGCTTTTTTTAGGGATTTTAAATATATCCCTTTTATAAAGGATTTTTTTCGTTTTTTTTTGTTTTTATAAATTTGTTTTTAATGTTTACTATAATTATTTGTTTTATTGTATTTATTGTTTTTATTATTTACTTTAACGTAAAATTATAACTTAATTCTTGTTTTCAATTTCTAATGTTTTTATTTATTTACATTGAATATTAATTTGTTTTATTGTATAATCCACTTCGCAATAATTATGTAATATGTCTGATTTAAAATGAATTTATGAATTTTTTGTAATTGGGCAACAATGTCAACTAAGATCTCTTCTTCTTATATTAGGCCTCGTGGCCTGTTCTTAACCGATTTTGAGCTTGTATTCGTAGCTGTGATGTTGACTGCCAGCAATCTCGCCACCTTTTAAAGGGCCTTCCTATTGGTCTCTTGCCTGTTGGCTTCAAATCCCAGGGCCCAGAGCACGCCAAATAGAATTCTATTTTGCTGACGTCACAAAATAGAATTTCATAATGGAAGAATCGACGGTTGCTAGGCAACGTTGTAGCATTACAAATTTCTGCTACAATGTTTTGTAAATAGTATCCATTAATTTTATATCCTATCCCAAGAAAAATATCTAATTTATTTTGTGAGTTTATATATCATTAAAATATTCTGAACCGCCCCTGGTTCTGAGTATAACGGTTTATTTCACAACATTGAAAAACGTTAGGAAATTTCCTGTTTGTTTGTGTAAGTAAACATTCATTATTCTAGAATGAATCCTTGAAAAGGTTTGGTATTTTTCCCTTAGTTTTGAGCGCGAAGCATCGTTTGATATTATTGGTCTGAATTTTGAAAGATCCTTGAGTTGTAGTTGACGATTGGTCAATAGTTTTGGTCGAACGATCGAGAAGAAATGCTTCGGTTTGACGCGAGAGAGACGTGACGATGCAAGAGTCAGTTCTGAAAGTAAGTTTGAGGGTAGAACATATCTTTTTTGGTAGAACTCAACAGACTCACAAAGAAACGCACTTTACCGGTTTAAAATGGCTTTCTTCGTTATGGAAAACGAAGAAAAGGACTTGGATTTTGTCCAGTAAACATTAAGGAATATTGTTTCAAAGTTTCACAGCAATAAGTTGGATATATTTATGTGAAACAGTATTATTGTGACGCAATTTGGTTTGCCGGTAGAAAAGTGCGTGGTTCCTGTCTTTTCCAGTTTTTATGATGTTATGGTAATATTCCTGTAAGAATTCCTGTATTGAAGTACCCCGATGATATTTTTGATTTGATATCAATTTATCCTGTTTCCTATTTGGTTAAAATTGAATGTCTTCCCTCCCAGCCCCGTCTAGAATGGAAAATTTGGACAAGCGTTTGAAGTGTTACATGTGACGTTGGATTTTGTTTTAAAAATGAAGGTATAAATAATGTTTATTTTAATTAAATTCCAAGTGGATATAGATTTGGTAAAGGTTTTAAATATTTAAATAGTTTGTTTTCAACATGGTAGTGGAAAGTTTTATGTAAAGTAAATAAAATGGCAGTGACTTTTGACAGCCATAAGTCAAATTTTTGTTTAGAGATACACTGCTAAAAATAAGGCCAAGAATTTTAAAATCATATATTTGTTTTATTTGTTCATTTCCTGTTTGAGAATATGTATATTCTCAAAATAAAAATAATAAGGTCTAAAGGTTTGAATAAACATTGTAAAATGTACCTATTTTTATTTCTGTAACCTCTTTTAAAAAAAAATTATTAACCAGATGTCTAATACAAAGGAAATAAGTTTTAGAATAAAGAAAAGGAAATGGCATAGAAGCCATAGCATGGTAATTAATAGCCCAGTTTGACCCAATGAGGAATCTAAGATGAATGTCCCCAAAATTGGTTCCCATAAATACGTAATATGTCCAGTAAGTACTCGATATGTGAATTTGAGGATTTTTCAAACGGCGTCCAAATTTCTTTAAATAGTAGGAAAGTCCTTAAGTCTGTGTAAGCATCCTTTGCTTATTTGGTTATGTAGTTAGTCTTCTTTAAACCCTCTTACCCCCCCTAACGATTCCATGACCCGCCACCGCACAAAAAATGAGCTGTCGTACGCAAGAAGCTTTATATGCCTGTTCCTTCCTCTTTAGCCCCATTTCGACCCAAAGTATCTATATAGTTAATCTTATCCTTGATCCCATTAGAGCAGACATGTAAAACGCTTCAACGTGACGTCCCTAAAATAGAATTCTATTTGGCGTGCTCCCGCACCTGGCTCTACGGGCTATTCCCTCGCTGTCCATTCTCGCCACATGCGGCTCGTCATCTCTGTCTTCCCCACCGTACTATATCTTGTATGTTACAGAGATCTCTTATTCTGTCGTTCGGTATTCTGTCTCTCAGTTTTTTCCCAGTTATTGACCTCCAACTTGGATCTCTGATGCAGATAATGACGTGCAATGGTATCTATATTGTACGGACTGTATATTCATTTTTATCAAATCCAAATTATTAAAATTATGGATTAATGTAAATATACTCAATGTTTATTAATGACGGTATTATCTATTTCAAAATGAAAATTGTAGTGTTAATGGGTAAAAACAAATAAAAAACAGCATATAAAAAATTTTTGCTTGTGTTGCAGAAGCATGTTGTTATGATTTAAACTTTCCCTTTTGCAGAAATTTATAGACAAAACTTTCCCCTTCATAGGCCTCTGGTGCTTTAAAAATTATGAATAACAGCCTTGGTCCCTTTCTGTTGCCAAGTATTTATGTACCTGTTTTCGAAATAAGTAAAAATTCCCCTTGAAACTATTCACCCCAAGAAGAAGTCGGTCGCATCGCAAGCAGGAACATCCTCTTGGAACTCACCCTCAAAAAATCTGAATCGATATGAGAGCAGGCAAGCCGCCAACGCGTCACACGGGCGCCAGGCATCGTGACGCCAGCCATAAGCAGCGCCGAGCCGTCCCCACATCGCGGCGTTCCCGATCCAACACACCAATATACATTTTAGTCTTTTGTTCTTAGGGGATGATCCCGTTTTACAGTGGTATTGGATATTGATTTGGCCGAATGCTACTACCCTATATCGTTTTTTCGGTGACAGAAGTCAAATGTGTAGTACGTAAAATGGAAATTGTAGAAGGTATTTATAGGGGTTGTAAAAAGGACCCGGGACATAGGTTTCGAGGATGAAACAATAAAGGAATGGCACATATAAAATTGGAAAATATAAATCATTTTTGAGATTTAAATACGTATTTTGTAGAATTATATATTATATAGGCTTAAATTGTAGGTCTTGGTTTCGCCGTCTCTTTTTTCCTTCAATTTTTCTTCACATGTGTTTTAATATAAAATAGTAAAATAGTGTTATAAATATTGTAAAAAATATATCATTTTTGATATTTGTATAAATAAAAAGCTTTTATATCGAAGTAAAAAAACTTCTGTTGAAATTGGTATAAGTATTTAATTTATTTTTTTTTCTACAACCGTGTTAAAAATGCAATTTTTAGCACTCCATAGGAGCGTAAAAATTGCATATGTTAAAAAATATTTAATAACTTTTATTTTCTAAGTTAAAATATATGAACAAAGAAAGTTTTTGCTAAAAAAAGTGTAATTTCAAAGGACAGACTATGTGTTTGTATTTTGAAATAAACAAATTTATTTATTTATATCGAAATGTACTAAAAATTAAAATTTATCAATCATTATCAAAGGTCATTGGAATGCCCAATCAGAGCAAACGTATCCGCTGTCCTGCGCGTAGCACCAAAAATTAATGTTTATTTAAAAAAATTACTGACGCCGTGGTAGTTAACCGATTTTAATTTTACAAATTGCAAATGAAAGGAACAGTATCGTTCTATAAGTAAAAAAAAATCAACTTGCTGTCTACTTTGTTTTCAATTCTGCAACATTTTGAAAAAATGAATTTTTTTGCGAAAGCTAGATTTCAAAATTTATTTTGCAAAATCTATTAAACCGTTCCTAATGAAATTTACAGCATTTTTTTACTATACCATAAAGTTATTCTGGGTGAAATATGGAGGTCACAAGTGTAGCATGAGTGGTTGAAAAACGTAAAATGCGAATACTTCTATTTTTATGGGATTTTCGCAATTATTGCTATTTTGCAACAAGGGTGACCATTTTTTAAATTTTTAGCTAATCCTATATTGTAGAAAATTTAATTACGCAACTTTTATATTAGTCAACTTTTCTGGGAAATGAATACTTTTAAAGTTATAATCAAAAAACGAAGATAAAAATCGAATTTTTCGTTCATTTTATAACATTTTGATTATTTAAACAATGTTCCGGACCTTTTTGAGTGGGAAGATAACTCAAATATTATTATATGAGTTATTTTCAAGCAATTTCTGCAAAAAAATATGAGTCACCTCTCAACATCCAAATGTACTAATATTTTTACAAATGCGCCCTGGTCTATACTTATTAACTTTAATTTGATTATTCCATGTTAGAGAAATCTTAGTACACTGAAATTAAAATAAATTGATTGGTGACTAATCAGGCATTATAATGGTGTCACTTTTTAAAATCTAGTTATTCAAATCGATGTATATTATATGTATTTATATACTAGATAAATGTCTAGATCAAAAACAGAAACAATCTTACAAATCTTAAAAAATTATCGCTCTCACATGAAAATCGCATACTATAAAATCGACAGAACGACATCTCCAGTCCCCTATTTGTTTTCTTACTACATAACCCATTTACATCCCCATATCATCGCAAACTTCCATCGATAAACTCTACCCCTTATTCCTCGCCACGGAGTTTAGATCCCCTTGAGCAACTTCATTTAAAATAGCCTTCTCGAATAAAATATTCGGATAACAATTGTAGAAGACCGCTTCAATTTTCATTACATCCTCTAACACAGTATCCACTGTAGCATTTCCTGCGCGTAATGAAGGAGTTAGTCAGCAGAAAAGTTATTATGAATGGGTTTCCTTTACGAGAATGCTCCAATTAAGATTAAGGATGAAAACTCGTAGCTTTACAGATCCGTCGCGATGAGAATTTTGTCCGGCGATCAAACAATGAGATAAATTACATCAAAATATTTAGTTCGGAATAGCTCAGTGTTCGGCATTTAGAAAATGTAGACTACTGGGACGTAACAAATAGCTTAAAAGAAGTTGAATTGACAGTACACAGTTCCTGAATGCATTATATAAAATTAAAGTTAGATATAGAATAGAACCAGTTGAAAACAGCAGAAAACATTAGAGAGATAAGGCAATAAAAAAATTAATAATTGATGGATTCGACCGTTACTTAATGGAAGTTCATTTTATCTAACAATAAAACACTGAAAACGTTTGTTTTCTACACTTACACAAAATTTATTATAACTATGTGACTGCAGCTGTTTCGGCAGAGTGCCTTTCTCAAGTGATTTAGTTTGCTATGGATTTGCCTTTTTAAAGTTTTTTGAAGAGGTTGAGGAGTGGGGAGCTGTTTGTCTCGAGTTGGTCATTCAGAAATATATCTGTATTTTTTAATTTATTAATTTCCATAGATTCTAATAAAGATAGCTTAAGGCCTTTATTTTGAATATGCAGAATTTGAAACTCTTCATTAAAAGAATGATTATGATGTAGAAGGCGAAGTGCGTATGTAGAAATTGCATAAATCAAGACTATTTTGAATTCCATAATCAAATATACACAAACAGCAGTGCAGGACTTATTATGGGTAATCCTCTAAGCCCATTGCTATCAGATATATTTATGAACCAGCTTGAAACAAGAATTTCTAAACATTCCGTATTTAAACGGTTCTTATATTGGTGAAGATACGTGGATGATATACTAGTATGCTTTACAGGAACTAACAGGCAATTTGACCAATTTCTATCATACATTAATTCACTTCATAGTAATATTGAGTTTACAATAAAAACAGAACAGAATAAGTCCATAAACTTTCTAGATGTAACAATTACCAGACTACAAAACAAACATGAGTTCTCCGTATATCATAAACCTACCCATACTGACACAACTATACACAATTCATCATTCCATCCTACAAAACTGACAGAAATTCCCATGTCAAAAAATAACTTCGAAATAGAACTGAACATCATTAAACAAATAGCTGTAAACAATGGCTATAATTTTAAACCAAAAACTCTATAAGAACGCCCTGAAATTAGTCTATCCACCACCACAGAGTGGTGTCTACAAACTAACTTGTGGTGACTGTCCGAAACCTTACATCGGTCAAACTGGTAGAACCTTTGACAAACAGATAGCAGAACACAAAGGAGCTTTCAACAATAGAAAAACAGACACTTCTACATACGCACTTCACCTTCTAGATCATAATCATTCTTTTAATGAAAAGTTTCAAATTCTGCATATTCAGAATAAAGGCTTTAAGCTATCTTTACTAGAATCTATGGAAATTAATAAATTAAAAAATACAGATATAATTCTGAATGACCAACTCGAGACAAACAGCTCCCCACTCCCCGACCTCTTCAGTTAAAGACTTTAAAAAGGCAAACCCATAGTAAACTTAATCACTTGTGAAAGGCACTCTGCATAGCTATCTAGATGCATGCACAATTTCTCTCCATTGCTTTTTATTCTTTGCTTGGTTTCTTGCTTGTTCTTTGCTGATTTCTTTTGTCTCTAGCATTGAAGTTACATTATCGTCCAATGTCTTCATTGGCTTGCCCCTTGGTCTTTTAATTTGTCTTCTTGCTTCCCATATTTGTTTAAATGGTCTTTATTAAAATCAAAAATGAGTAACCATTTTCAATTTCGTTGCAACATGAAACTACAGCCGTATAATTATTCCAGTCCAATAAGAGAGTGCAGCAAGCACCTCTACCGGTTTCGAAACTTATTAATCTCTCATCAGGAGGCACATATGCTGCTCTCTCTGACCCAACTAGGACAAACCCCGGCGTGCAGTCACGGATTGCAGCGAACGAAATGGCAGGGATGCCCTAGCGGCAACTGCTAGCATAAACTAAGTTTTCAATCTAATAGCACATAAAACAACATCAAAAGATGTTACTCTACATCTTACCAGATTGAAAACAATGGGAACCTTCTCTGGTAACACCTCCGAGGCTTCTACAATTTGAAAGCTATAACGGATGCTGAGACTAAGGAAGATAAGGGAATTTTACAATTTATAATTCACGTCTCATCTGCTCAGCGCGGTAATGTTCCAACGAGAATGGTTCTCTTCGTACTCCAACCAGAGTAAACATATAAATCAAAAATGAATAACCATTTTCAATTTCGTTGCAACATGAAACTACAGCCGTATCATTATTCCAGTCCAATCAGAGAGTGCAGCAAGCAGCTCTACCTGTTTCCAAACTTATTAACCTCTCATCAGGAGGCACATATGCTGCTCTCTCTGACCCAACTAGGACAAACCCCTGCGTGAAGTCACGGATTGCAACGAACGAAATGGCAGGGATGCCCTAGCGGCAACTGCTAGGAAAAACTAAGTTTTCAATCTAATAGCACATAAAACAACATCAAAAGATGTTACTCTACATCCTACCAGATTAAAAACAATGGGAACCTTCTCTGGTAACACCTCCGAGGCTTCTACAATTGTTTTCAATCTAGTAGGATGTAGAGTAACATCTTTTGATGTTGTTTTATGTGCTATTAGATTGAAAACTTAGTTTTTGCTAGTAGTTGCCGCTAGGGCATCCCTGCCATTTCGTTCGTTGCAATCCGTGACTGCACGCCGAAAGAAATTGGAGAACTTATACAAAAAAAGGAAAATTAGAAGAAATAGACAGCAAACGAAAATACCGTTCCATAAAACAGCACTAAATAATGCAACAAGACACATATATTCCGGTGGTGTGGTTGACGGAATTAATAAAAAATAAGTGTAACAACGAACAGTAATATATTTATTTATTTTGGGTAAACAAGCGGTGTTTTGCTTATATCTCGAAAGAGGGTTGTTTGTTAGCGCGAGCGAGGGTGTGTCTGCATCGTTCGCATACTGTGTAGAGACTGACCTTCGGACCACCAACTATTATGTCAACTGGTTTTGCGGTGTTGCGATAATGGCCAGAAAGAGCCATACAATACTGCATCTGCCTTTTTAAAGATGAGAACCTTTTTGTATTTTAAGAAATTGACATAAAGATTGTGGCGATCTGACATCGTAATCCATTAGTGTTTCCTTGAAAAAAACATTAATTTTATACAATCTGTTTAGGGATACATTTTGGTTTCTCGAAATCAACGGCCCTTGTTGGCATATGGTTTGTATATTACATGTGAGTTTTAAATGACTAATGTTGTTTCGTTTTGAGAAAAGTTATTGAAAAATAAGAAAATAAAATTAGCAAAAATAATAATTAAAGCCTATCGCTATACATATAACATATGAAATTCAACGTATATACAAAAAATACAACGTAGTAGAAAAAATAGCTCAATTGGTGAATGTTTAGTCCAGGCCTGCCTTTAACCTTTAGCTTTAAGCTCAGATTTCTGCGAATAAGCATGCCTTTCATAAATCCACATCAGGAATTTTGAAGACGTCATTTTGCTGTTAATCGTAATCCACGGCTAAACCTTTAAAATTCAATCTAATGCTTTCCACTTAGAGTTTGCTTTTAGCAAAATGAACAAGGGGAGAGTTTATTTTCTAAATAGTATGGGTTAGGGTCTATGGAATGTCAGATTCAGTAGACCTAACCGAATTATATCTTTTTATATATATTGTTTTATTGTAATATATTTAATGTACCAACCCTTTCATGAATTAACCTAAAACTATTTACAAAGGGTACTAAATGCCTGGGAGCAGAATCAGTTTATTGTCTCCGATGTTTGATTCAACTAGCTGGCAGTTTAGTGGAAAAATTGTAATTTTAATGGCAAAGGAAAGTGGGAAATAAAAATGAATAAACATTTTCATTTCGTTGCAAAACGAAACCAAAATCGTCTTATATTTCAGTTAGCTTAGAGAGCACTACAAACTGCCTCGTTAGTTTATCACTAGAGAATCCTCATGTAGCTATCTCTTAATAAACTAAAATAATTCAGAACACTAGCCTCGAATTGCAACTAACGAAATGGCATAGGTGTCTTAGCAAAATCTGGTAGAAATAAGTCAAAGTTTTCAATCTAATTAAATATAAAATAATATTAAATTAAATGCCTTATTGGGACCATTGGGTTACCCCTCCGTGGTTTTAAAAAATGCAAGCCGAAGGGATGCGGGAGCAAAAAGAAGATGAGGGAATTCTGAAATTTGCAATTCACATCTCACCTGTCCAGCGCGGAAAAATTCCAACGAAAGATGAGCCCCTATACTCAGATAGGGGGACTTCGTTAGTTACAATCTGAGGCTAGTGTTCTGAATTATTTTAGTCTGTTTAGAGATAGCTACATATGCATTTTCTGATGATAAACTAACGAGTTTTGAAACTGGTAAGGGTGCTTGTAGCACTCTATAAGCGAAATGAAATATAAGACTGCTTTGGTTTCGTTTTTCAACGAAATAAAAATGTTTATTTTTATTTCTATTAGTTTACTCATATCTGAGTATATAGGGGCCCATTTTTCGTTGGAATTTTTCGGGCGCTGGACAGGTGAGATGTGAATTGCAAATTTTAGAATTCCCTCATCTTCTTTTTGATATCCAACATCCGTTTGGCTTGGATTTTTAGAAGCCACAGAGATGTAATCAGATAAATGGTCCCAATAAGGTTTTTAATTTAATATTATTTTATATTTTGTTAGGTTGAAAAGTTTGACTTAAAGTGGGAAGTGTTTCTATTTTATTTTGTGTTTTGTTGCAAACAAAATGCAATAATATGACGCAGCAACTATTACTTATTAAGTTCCAAGAACATTTGCATCTTACCAATGTCGGTATCCAAGCTAGCAAGATTACGTTCGCTAATCTCACCATGGAGAGTTACAAGTACATCTGCGTGAAAGAATAAGTTGGAGAGATGTCCCAGGAAGTCATCATAGATATGGCCGGCACGGACAATCCCATCGGAAGATATCATCGCCGATAGTGCTATTATGAATTCAGCATCTAAAGTCATTGCTTTTTAAGGTAAAGCCGGTGTAGAAGCATAAAAAACACTTCAAATATTTAACATAGAATTGAAGTCAAAAATAAAAGCTCACATCATGTTCAAAGACGTAATTTTCTGACAATGGATCAGCTCCAATACGTTAGCTCTAGTTACTGAGACTTTTCAGTGTATCATTGGTCCATGAAAGGTGATTCAACAATACAGAAAATGTTTGACATGCTTCACTTAATAGTCTAAGAGCTAGTGAACCCTCCGACTAACGGTCGTCCTGTAAGGCTAGAAATTTTTCTAGTGATAATTCATAGCACACCAAGGCTAAAAACCATGACCTGGCAGGCCTCAGTGGTGCACGTGTATCTACCAGGTGAATCGAAAAGTGCAAATTTAGGGGGTAAAATAAACTTTCTCCTGTAAGGTTTAAATTTAAGTATGTGTTTGAGTAAGTCATTCAGAAGAAATGTGTACAATGACAGGCGATTCTGAAGAACATAAGACCTTGCCAGGCGAGGAGAAAGATTAAGGGCTTTTCCTAAAATTATTCTTTTTGCATCGAACAATTTTTTTTAGGTTTTTTGAAACATTCCAAACAGAAAACGTCTTTAGTAATTTTTCTCTTCGGAATTGCATCAATAAATGTTTAAAGAATATCTACGTACCTTGGTAACATTGAAATTTTTAGATAAATATCCGATTTAGGGTTAAAAATGGCCGATTTCGCAATTTTCTAAATTTTCAATCGCTTATATAACAAAAAATGTTAACTTAAGAGAAAAATCACTAAAGACGTTTTCTGTTTGGAATGTTTCAAAAAACCTAAAAAAAATTGTTCGATGCAAAAAGAATAATTTTAGGAAAAACCCCTAATCTTTCCCCTCGCCTGGCAAGGTCTTATGCTCTTCAGAATCGCCTGTCATTGTACACATTTCTTCTAAATGACTTACTCAAACACATACTTAAATTTAAACCTTACAGGAGAAAGTTTATTTTACCCCCTAAATTTGCACTTTTCGATTCACCAGGTAGATACACGTGCACCGCTGAGGCCTACCAGGTCATGGTTTTTAGCCTTGGTGTGCTATGAATTATCACTAGAAAAATTTTTAGCCTTACAGGACGACCGTTAGTCGGAGGGTTCACTAGCTCTTAGACTATAACGGCTACCAAATCATCAACTACCGTACAGAAGTGATGTTGATTATAGTTACTTTTGAGTATTCGTTACAAATCGTTACTTTTGTATAAAGTAATCATTTACAGTATTCGTTACTTTGATTACTTTTTATAATTTGTATTTTAGTGCCAGTAATCATATCGACAATCGCATTTCTCATTACATATTTTGTATTAGTAGGATACTTTGATTACTATGATTACTTTTGTATTTGAGTACCGGTAATCATATCGAAAATCGCATTTCTCAGTATTTCGTATAAGTAAAAGATCCGATAATATAACAGCGACCTTCACCGATCTATTTAATGGATAGAAACTCTGGAAAATGGATCTATTGTGTTAAAAATTATTAAAAACAAGCGGTGCCCGACATAATTTTGCCCAGACTAATTAATAATTAAAAATGATTTTTTTTATAAATTCTACTAATTTTTTTGTCCCTGGCAGATATTATTTTAGATTGATTGGATCATAACAATAAAATACACATAGACCAAGACAATTACGAAAAAATAAAATTATTTTTAGGGAAATAGTGAAACAGGAAAAGTTTTCAATAGAAAAATGGGTGGAAATCCAAATAAGAATAGTGTGTATTTATTATTAAAATTTAATGTGTTACATTTTTATTTTGAAAGGAACTAAGATCTGTGAAATTATGTGAATTATCTACCTCGACAAATTGTATGTATAGACATCTGTTTCTGGATGCATGCTTTGTTAAATGATATACCTCCCTCTGTTTCAACTACTTCTCAGCGCCTGTAATCATGTAAAACTCTTCATAGCCTTCGCCCTTCATAGATAAAATTTTAGTTAACTGTACTGATACCGAACACTCGTGGAATACCGGTCCGATTCCGATATCAACCGATTGTTGTACATACAACAAGTAATTGGACTTCGTAAGTCCTAGGTTTTCACCCAAAGTAGTCGAAAGTAGAACTGGAAGACATTATTTGAATTCTTCTTGTAACTTTGCGTGGATTTATATACGAATTTACTAATTTTAAGTCATTATTGCTAAAATTAAAATTAAAAATTATGTATGTATACACCGTTCTTAGGCGTCAACGCCCTTCGGTAGGGATCTATGGAGGAGTATCACCAAGCCGGAAGCCCTTATCCCTTCCCGTACCGCTCCTCCATAGGCCGATCAGACGCCAGTTTATTCCAGACCAAGCCGTAGACTCTATTGAGTTTTATACTACGGCGTTGGCATTTTATAAATTTCATGACCTAGCTGAGGCTCGAACCAGCGACCGCAAATCGTAAATCCACTAAACTTGTCGATCGACTGAGCCCCAGCTAACTGGACCGTCAAGACCGACAAAAATTAAAAATTAAGTAGTTAAAATTTCTCACCTGTAGTACCATCCTTGGATTATAAGCTTTCATTTGACACCTCATTTGTCATTCTACCTGGTATAATGACGGAGGAGTTATATTTGCGGTCGGATGGACAGACGTACAGACAGCCTAGGTCAAATTTATCACCTTTAGTACTATCCTTGGATTATAAGCTTTCATTTGACACCTCATTTGTCATTTTACGTGGTATAATGACGGAGGAGTTATATTCGCGGTCGGGCGGACCGACGAATAGACAGCTTAGGTCAAATATCTCACCTTTAGTACCATCCTTGGATTATAAGCTTTCATTTGGCACCTCATTTTTCATTTAGAAGTTATATTTGCGATCGGACGGACCGACAGACAGACAGACAGACAGACGGACAGACGGACGTGGATAATTCAAAGTTTTCACGTTTTTTCAAAATTGGGTGAAAATAATACTCAAAATAGGTACTCACTCTGATACGATTGAAGTAACGAAGTAATCAGAGTAATAAAGTAATCAAAGTAACGATTTGCCTCTCTTTATAGTAATCGTTACTTTCGGTATTCGTAAGTAACGAGTACTTTGTAGCGAATGGTTACTTTTTCAATATCACTACCGTACAGATCACAAACAAAACTGGCTTCTACTTGTAGGTATCAGCGCTCAGCAATCCCGCATCTTTGGTGCTATACAACACGCCACTGTTTTCGCGACCATTAAAATGAGAGGAAATCCTAAACCATTGACTCTTTTTTTTTCTGTTGGTCAATAAAATTTTTCTAAGAGAATCGAAACTTCCGAGGTGTTGATCCGGGTTGATATCTTATCAATGCAAAATACTCTTTGCTTGCAACACTCCTGTTTAAACAATTTTCAATATTTGTTTCGCTAAGGATGTTGCTAAAAACGTTGACTTTTCTTATAAATAGTTATTTAACCGATAAGTGTATTAATAAGGGCGATTAACAATTGGGATATTTTAACGCGTGAGCAGAGCGAGTGCGTTAATGTTCGAGATTGTTAATCGCCATTTTAATTCACGAGTTCGTTACAAAACTTTTCCGTCGACCGTACTTTTCAGAAATAAATATATTATCTATCTTTTGATTTTTCAAATATGTACACAGAATTTTAAACAATAAAGTAAATAATGACATATAATGAAAGATAGTACTAACAGCGGCTACTTGATTTTAAATTTTTTAGTGGGAATATAAATAGGTATATGTTTGGTTGCCTACACCACAGGTCATTGCCAATCACAGAGCGATTAATTAATTTATGCAAGTAATGTATGTTGTGTTGTCTATAATGAAATCCACAAGGAAAAAGTTTTCCTGCAGTTGGCTGTATACCATGTAATACAAAAAAATTAGTAAATCCTTTATAAAAGGTATATATTTAAAATCCCTAAAAAGAGGCTACATCACAATCACATAACTAGTTTTCGACTTGTTTACCAGTCATCATCAGTGCTTACGTGAAGTTTACATGCTAACCACCAAGATATAGCTTAACAAAAATATGTGGGTCAAAGCCCTGTATAAGTGGTCCGTTAAGGAAACATCAGTTAAAAATGCCAATTAAAGCATGGATGTTTAAACTATTTTAATATTATGCCCCAGGTAACATCTGAGCTGGGGTGTGACTTGATTACATGGTGAAAGTCTGGTAGCAAATGATGAAATCGTTCATTAATAGAAAATCCTTCATCCTAGAAAAGGTTAGTTAATTCTACCCGTAGGGCCAGTTTCACCCACAACAAATAAATTAATGAATAGTTATTCGTCGAATAAAATTTGTTAGTCGATTTTATTTTTATTGTGTTTCAATATAATTTAAATATAATTTAAATATACAGATATTTAAAGCGAGATAACTTGTCAATTTATTCGAAGAGTAAATACTTATTTGATAAATAAATAAAATGTTATTTCACTTTGGTGAAACTTAAATGTGACAATTTATTGGTCAAATAACTTTATTCATCGAATAAACTACTAATTTAGTCGTTGGTGAAACCGGCCATAATAATGTAAATAAATATAATATGTATATAAATATAAATTAACAACCAAATTAATTAAATTTCACTACCTACGTTAATTACAATATTTCCGGAAAGACCTTTATAAAAATTTTTTGTATTATCAAATATTAGGTATTTTATAATTATGTATTTATAGAATACTAAATATAAAACAAATACAAATATGAAATATAAACTTTTTCCAACTGTATTACGAAAAATAAATACCAAAATCGCTTTTGTGAAAGTGAAAACGTGTATAATTCGAGATAGAAAGTTTAGTGTAGAATGTCACGGAATGTCTAAAAATAGGTGTACAATAATGAAAACAACAGAAAATGGGATGAATAGGTCAAGGGTTAATTGAATGGAAAAATATCGGTTTTGTGAATAGTTCTTTTATTATACTAATGGAAAAAGGAATATTAACCCTGCTGTCCCATTCGAGTCAACTACACAAATGTACTGTTCGGGTCAATATGACCCAACTACGGTTTACGCTCCTTAATCGAAATAAAATAAGCTATTAACAAGAAATTATGGTTAATTAAACAAAAATTATGTTGTTAATGTAAATTAAACCTTATTAATAGTGTTGCCCAAATGCAAGACCAAGACGAGACTTAGACAGTCTTGGTCTTGGTCTTGGTCTTGGTATTGCGCTCCCAGTCTTGGTCTTGGTCTTGCAGCAAGAGTCTTGCAAGTCTCGCAGTTGCCCATTAGCCTATTGCATATCTTAGAACAACGTAACAGAGAGGTACATTTTAAGCTTGAATATCATAGTCATAGTAAAGACTAGCCAAATTAATAAATATCTAAACAACTGACACCGGGTGGGGTTTGAACCCACGATCTAAAGTGATCGCTGTTATGTTCTAACTAACTAAAGTTAAAACTACCTCTTAAAACCCACAAAATTTCATTTGCGTATTTCAGCCGATTTTAGAGCAATAAAGAAATCGTCAGTTTGTAAGAAAAATTTCAACCCCTCCCTATTTGGTAAACAAAGCATTTATAAAGTAAACGTTTATGAAGTATACTGTCATTAGTTTTTCGTGCAGAATTACCCATTAAAGTTTGCCATACTTATTTAAAAACATTCTGTATTGATGAAAAACATGGATAGTTAAAAAAGTACTTAACTTTTTTATTATCCAATATAAGTGAATGAATAAAAAATTTTATTATCCAATATAATTTCAGTATGCTATTATTGTATGCTAGAATAATAAGTTAGCATAATGCTAGAATATTCCACAGAGTGAGAAAAAACACAGTTTGATTGATACACCCGGTATACACTGACAAAATTGACCTGTCTAGCAACAATATCTATTATTTCTGCGATATTTATAAAGAATAGAATAAGACCAAATATTAAAAAAATCACTTAAATTTAAATAACAACAGGTTTAGGAAATTTGAGACATTAAAATGACCCATTTTTAAGGTGGTGCCATGGACGTATAAATAAAGATGGGTGGTGCGTTAATTTCTTGGAGAAGTGTACCTATATCGTTAAAATAATATTTCGGTATTATGTCTACACGATATCCGGCATATTATACGGGGCCTTGGCGCTGCATGTCGAAACAAAACTTCCATTGAAAAAATTGAACAGAATATTCTACAATTTCCCTAATAAAACGCTTTGAAACAGTGTATTGTTTGGATGTCGACCTTTTCGTATAATGGACTCTTTATCTATAATATTGTATTGTAAATCATTATATCCATTTGCCGCCGTATTCCATAACAACAAAGAAGCTTTGTTTTTGTTTTCAAGTTAGGTACTTTTCATGGTTCATTTACCGTTGGCGGTGACGCACTGTAAAATGGCCAAATTGCAATTTTTGTTATCGCTTAATCCTTGACGATTTGGAACAGTGTGTATATGTATTGTTTTGGGTATATTTGCGTGTACTTAATCTATTTATTGTTTAGTCCATTTTTTCATTGTCCAGTCACCCTTGGCTTATATAACAAGTGTTGTTGAAAAAACTGAATCTGTTTTCAAATCTATTTTTTGAGTTTGGTTTATTAGAGTTTATTAGGTTTATTAGGTTCAATTTGTGCAGTCGATTCAGAAAGTTTAAATTTTAAATTCTGAAAATATTGTGAAGTGAAAAAAATTAGTGAAATAAAAAGAGTGTAGCTGAGTGGAGCGATGAAAAAAAAAATGAAACAAAAAAAGGAAGAAGTTTTGAAGAAGATAATACCCAAAATTTCTTCATTTTTCCATCAACCAGATTCTCAAAGTGATTTAGATTGCAATGATAAGTACTAGATCTAGATCTCTATCTACTAATGAAACAATAATTAATTCTTATCTAATTGTCGTCTGTAACAGGGGTGGCCAAGGTCCTTGATATTCTTTGATAGAAATTTGAAATTTTTTAAAAGCCGTTATTAAATGCGCATTAAAAAGTTATGCAAAAGAGGTGCTAAAAATTTTTTTACAGAATTTTGTACAGAATATTTATTGAACACGTGTAAATAAAAGTACAACCTATTTGTACTAAATTTAAATATTATAAATTTATTTTACTTCTTTTGATAATTCTTTAAATCTTAGCGAATAAATGGTGACAGCACTTCTTAGTAATTCTTTCAGATGCTGGTTAGTTGGTTCTGATGAGTAATTGAATTTCAGGAATTTTAAAGTGGAATAAAATTATTCACACATGTCTTCTTCTTCATGTGCCGTGCTCGATTATCGAGTGTTGGCTATCAAATTGGCTATAGTAATTTTGTTGGCGGCAACTCGGAAAATGGAAGCTGGAGTTTCTCAAACCACTCTCATAAGTTTCTAAGCCATGGCGTTTTTCTTCGACCTGACCCTTTTCTTCCGTCTCCTTTGCCTTTTATTATTAAATGAAGTATATTATAATTCTCTGGGTGGCGCATTCTTCTCTAGGTGCCGTCTCCGCTTCGAAGGTTGGAAATCATCAAAGCGATTTTTACTTTTGAGAGTGCGGCTCTAAATAATTCGTTGTTACTACATCCAAACTATGCCCTAAGATTCTTCAGCCATGAGTTAAGGTGATACAGTAGCGATCAACAGGTAGCCAAAACGCGTTCCAAGATTGCGGCTGTAATTTTGAATATTTTTTCGATATATTTGGCACACGTATTTGTAATATAATAAAGAATGGCGGTACACAGCACAATTTGAAAAATATATTAATATGTGGAAATTGCTCTGTAATTAAATACAATATTAAAAAAACGAGCCTGTACCGCCACTAAGAAGAACAAAAAAATACACTTTCTTCAAATAAATTTTCTATCAGATGCCTAGATTTTGTGTCATTTTGGAACTACTAATGAAATAAAAAATTTTAGTAGTTCCAAAATGACACAAAATCTAGGCATCGGATAAAAAAGTTTATTTGAAGAAAGTGTATTTTTTTGTTTTTCTTAATGGCGGGACAGGCTCGTTTTTTTAATATTGTATTTAATTACAGAGTAATTTCCACATATTAACCCTTAACTGGTCCGGTACTGTAGCAGTAGCGTAACTGGTCCGGCGTCGTCTGCGAAACTACTCTTTTCAAGAAAGCAAAACAACACTAGATAATAATTTTTTATTAAGAATAAATGTTACAAACATACCTTGATATGTTTATATAAAAGTGAACGTATTAGATTTGGGCATTATTTTTGTTAAGAAAAAATATATTAAAATAAAACTGAAATCCGCCAAATATTTGTGAAAAAGTACATAGTTTTGTAAAGTATATAAAAAAATATAAAAAACAACATGAAAAAAAAATGTATTGCTAGGATAGATGTTCAAATTGCACACTAAACAAAAAACTAGGTAAAATAAAAATCGATCAAAAATGTTTGTTTCCAGCATCAGTCAAACTTTACCTATTTTATATGCAATTTTTACATAGGTAGTGGTTTTATACATCCCAAAAAAACAGGCTTTTTGCAACTCAAGCACAGGTATTTTGTCATCCTGCGCTTTCTACAAGGACATAAACTGCAAATATTGCGCTTTCTCTAAAATAAGAACATCCTCTTGCTCTTCTTAACTCCAAGTATTTTTTTTTGTAAACATTTATTAACAATCAGAATTACATATTCTATAAGCTAATTTGATAACAAGTACAATAACATATATCAATGTATTATTGTACACTAAAATGGCGTTATGAGGTACATCACCCAGCGGTTTCACCTCAGTTTCAGCGAAGATCTATGGGCCATAATCTTCGCAATAATCTTCGCCATAATCTTCAAACTCCAAGTATGAACACAAAAAAGTGACACAAACGGTCCGGCGTCGTCTGAGGAACTACTCTCAACCTAACTGTTGCGATAACTTTTTAGGAACTGAGAGAAACTTGTCTCAAATACACCCACTTGTCAAGCTCCAATAGTTTAAGGATTAGATAGAACGACTTGCCTGTGGGTGGTGCCAATTTCCAATAAAAAATAATCAAAATTATTGAATCGTCTGTCAGACGACGCCGGACCAGTTAAGGGTTAATATATTTTTCAAATTGGGCTCGGTACCGCCATTCTTTATTATATTACGAATACGTTTGCCAAATATCTCGAAAAAATATTCAAAATTACAGCCGTAATCTTGGAACGCGTTTTCGCTACCTGTTGATCGCTACTGTTTCCTCTTAAATCAGCTATCAGCTTCCTATAAATCTTTTTCCTGGATTTTAGTTACATAATGAAGTGGAGTATTAGATATTTATCTCCTCTCATCACATGTTCCATATATCTCAGTTTTCTTCTCTTAATTGTTAGAAGTACTTCTCTTTCCTTATGCATACGGCTGTCTCATTACCTCTACGTTGGCTATTCTATTTACCCATGAGATCTTCAGCACTCTTCGGTACACCCACATCTCGAATGTCTCCGGTCTTCTCACGTCAATTTTCTTCAGTGTCCACGCTCCCATCCCGTAGTATAATACGGATAGCACATAGCACCTCATAGCATGGCCAAAAAAATATACAAGTTTGCGAGTTTTTACTGTTCTGATGACTTCCCGTAATTTTTCCCCTCCAATGTATAACAACTTGGTTACGAACTCTATCCACCCAACTTATTCGTAGGATCCTCCGATACACCAAGGTTTCAAAGGCTTCCAGGTTTTTGAGGAGGGTATCCGTTAAAGTCTAACCTTAGACATCATACAAAAGAGTACACATTCACATAAGTACGGTGTTCCATCGAACATTTTCTAGCACTACCTTATATCAGTTCTTGAAAAGGGCCCCGCGAAAATCTTTGATACGGGGCCCCTGTGGGGCTAGCTGCGCCACTGCTGCTGAGAAAGAATGTATGACTAAAAATTTTTATTTTTACATTATAATAATGACCTCTCAGTACATGTCAAATGTGTCGA
This sequence comes from Diabrotica virgifera virgifera, assembly GCF_917563875.1. Taxonomy (NCBI): domain Eukaryota; kingdom Metazoa; phylum Arthropoda; class Insecta; order Coleoptera; family Chrysomelidae; genus Diabrotica; species Diabrotica virgifera. Next base: position 210,449,126 of record NC_065450.1, read on the forward strand.
GTGTTCTTTTAATGGATATTTTGATTCGCTATGTAGGTTTATGGTATTGTTCGTAATGCGCATAAGTCCAATTTTCAAAATTTTTGATACAATTTTTTTTGTTTCTCATAGAGTATCTAAGAATATAGCCGAACTTATATACTCCCTAAAACGACCCTCAGTTCTAACTGCAAGACGCAAGAGTCTCGCAGGCTTAGTCTTGTTCTTGCTCAAGTCTTGCACGGTAAGTCTTGGTCTTGGTCTTGCTAAAATTAGGCGGTCTTGGTCTTGGTCTTAGCCTTGCGAAAACGCAAGAACAAGACCAATACTGCAAGACCAAGACCGATTTTGGGCAACACTACTTATTAACAAAAATAATAGGCATTTTTTCTTTCAAAAAAGCCTAGTAACAAATATCTACAAAAATTTAATTTAGTTTACAACTGGGACAGTAATAAAAATAATGGATTTTACAGATATGTTTGTGATATATACAACAAATAATTAGTCTTGTTTTAGTTTTTAGGGCAAGTTTACAGCGTGCTCATTTAGCAGGCGGAGTTAGATTGTCCATAGAAGGCTCACTAGCATTTCCATCTTGTCTACTTGTTCCTGATGGTGTCCTTTTTACCAGTTCGTGAAAGCCTTTAGTTACTGGTATATTTTTTCTGAAAATGATGACTGGTTTCATTAGTTTTTTCCCAATTTCTCAAGAAAAACTCGCCGTTTTCCCAATTTATTGGTACTCCATTGGATATTTATTGATGCCCATAACACGAACCCGTTGTAGGCAGAAATGTCCAGCAGAGTAGAAAAGACAATCATTGGCCAGCGATTATAACAATTATCTCTTCTCACATGTATACGTGCCAACAAGCTAATCTAGAGTATCCACTGCTCGCATATTGTAATTGTAATCTAAAATAATTTGGGGCTTTTTCATTTGATGAAAGCGATGCATGATCCATCGATTCATGATGCAAAGTAGGTACGCATAAGAACAACATTTCTATTATTTTTAGGAATATTGCCAACAACAGTGGTATCTTGCATGAAGCAAAAATGAAGAACTACGAACTTCTTTATTAGCGATTTTTTCTGAAAGCTCCGGTTTATTTTACTTATAATCCCCGGCATTGTATCTACTTTGTTTTTAGAAGAAATTGTCCTAAATTTTACGATGTAAAAAAGTTATTGCACGTAATATTTGTGGCCTTCCAAATCACTACTCAAGTCACACATCACACGCATTACTGTATAGATCTGCAATTTTAGAGCTTAAGAAGTTTTAGCCCAGCCGCACACCAAAGAAACATGAAACGTAAATTACGTTTCATGGAAATAAAACAGTGCTAAACAAATAAACGTCCGCCCATTTATGAAACTCTCCGAAAATAAAAATGTGTCACGAGCATGAATCACACTCGTTTCATTGGTAGGCGAACTTTGAGATTTGTTTAGCAGTGTTTTAGGTTCATGTTTCATGTTTTTCGTTTCATGTTTCATGTTTTTCGTTTCATGTTTCTTTGGTGTGCGGCTGGGCTTACTGTTCATAATTACAAAAAAACCCAAACTTTTGTACCATATTTCGCTGGCTTGCTTGGAATGTACCATTCGAAGGGAGAGCGGCCTCTAAAGGCAACTAGTGGCTTATCAACGGTAACATTTTCATCAGGGTTAAAAAATGTTGGTACATTTTCTACCTATGTTTCATAAATTTCGCGTATTGCAGCAAGTTTCTCAAAACATCTCCTATTAGGCTATTGATTATGTTCAAAATAAGAGAGCTAAAGGGAACTACAGCGTTAACGGGATTTTATTATCTCATATGGTCAATGGACCCCTATATTTGAAAAAACCGCGGAGTGCTACCATTTAAATGGGTGCGCTTTTGAGAAAAGGGTGAATTAGTCCCTAGGCACAGGGTGAATTAGGGTGAGTTCTATTTACTTTTGGTACAAACACTTCTACAGGAAAATTGTTCCAGGTTAAATTTACTATCGAAATATCATATTTTAAGGTCAAAAGTATTTTTTTTAAAGAAAAGCAAGAAAAAAACACGAAGGAAAGCAATTTTGTTTTTTGCCCCATACCTTTTTTCCACAGGGATATAGGTATAGGCATTGCTTCAGCGAAAAATAACTTACATCCTTTCTCTTTAAAATAAAGTTTAATAGAAGTCTCCAGAATTTGCAGTTTCCGAAATAGAATATTTCAAAATTTGCCGCTCACAGAATTTTTGAGCCATTTTCCCCATTATTTCGCAAACATTGTTCTGTAGCTTTTTTCTACGCATTTCTAGGTATACGCAATGGTACATTTAGTAGAAAGAGAAGTAAATTACCTTTAAAATGGTCTACTGTATAAGGTCGTACGACTATTTTTAAGCAAGTTATGCTTTTTCAAGGTTTTATACTTTAAATGATTTTGGATATGTTTTATGATTATTTTGTAAATTTCTCATTATGACTTTTTTTCTTATACATTTAGGTATATACATTCTGGAATAAAAAAGCTAATTTTCTTTATTTTAAAATGGTGTATTGCAATCACCTCTAGGACTATTTTTAAACAAGATATCCGTAGGATAACCAAGGGTATCCGTAATTTGAGAAAAATTTTAAATTTTTTAATTTTTTTCTAATTAGACAAATATAATTGCATATTGTAACATAATTTTTAATTCCAAATAACTTTTCTTAATAACACTTTTCTATAATTGTGAATTATAAAGGTACTTTACTCTTGAGCGAAATTCATATTTTTTAACATACCTCGTACACTATTGATAAAAAATTATATCTGATGTTTACATCTTAGGTTTTAGACTATGCAGAGCATTTAATAAAGAATAATTTTTTTCATAAAGTTAATAATAAAAAGTTTTCCATATGGTTCGAACTATAGTGGGACCTATTGCATGTGTATATCTCAAAATTTGAAAAAGCATATCTTGTTTAAAACTAGACCTAGAATTTTTTACAATAGACCATTTTAAAGTAAAGAATATAAGCTCTCCTTCTTATTGCACAATGTATATACCTAAATATATAATAAAAAAATTAGAATGAGAAATTAAAAAATAATCGTACAATATATCAAAAATCATTAAAAGTATAAAATTTTGAAAAACCGTATCTTGCTTAAAAATAGTCATACATCCTTCTACAATAGACCATTTTAAAGGTAATTGACTTTTATTTCTACTACGTGTAACATTGCATATACCTAAACCTACGTAAAAAAAAGTTACAGAACAATGTTTGCGAAGTAACAAGGAAAATGGCCCAAAATTGTTGTGAGTGGCGAAATTTGAAAAATCATATTTTGAAAAATGTAAATCATAAAGACTTACACTGAACGTGATTTTAAAGAGGAAGGATGGAACTTTTTTTATGTGAAGCAATTTCTACACCTATGTCCTCGTGGAAAAAAGTTATAGGACAAGAAGCAAAAATGCTACCTTTCGTGTTTTTTTCTTGCTATTCTTTTGAATATATTTTTGTAAAAAAAAATATTTTTGACTTCAAAATGTGATATTTCGATAGTAAATTTAAGCTGGAAAATTTTTCCTGTAGACGTGTTTGTACCAAACGTGCATAGAACTCAAACTAATTCGCCTTGTGCCTAGGGACTAATTCACCCCTTTCTCAAAAACGCACCCTTTTAAATGGTAGCACTCCGCGGTTTTTTCATATTTAGAGGTCCATTGACTATATGAAACAATAAAACCTTGTTAACGTTGTAGTTCCTTTCTAAAATACATAATCAATAGCCTATATCCTGTCTAGTAGTTTTGTTATCAAAACGTATTACTTGTAAACTTTTTGTAAATATATCAAGTGCCATTGTTGATTGAAATATACTACTACCCGTTTTTTTATTCCACAAACTTTTAGTTGATTAATCATGGGACTTATACACTCAAGCTAAAAATAAAAGACCAATGTATCCTTGGAAACAAACAACTTATTCATGTATTTTCAGTTGGTTCCAAAGACATGCTGTCCGTCCATGTTGGACATATTTATAATTTGGTTTGCAACTTCGTCCAGCTATACAACAGTTTATTTTACAAGTTTTAGCTTGCAGAAACTTGTTTTTATTTACAGACGTATCCAACTGACAAACACACAGATACTGGCAATATAGAATACTGCCAACTAAACACACATGGGTCAATCCAAGCTAAGTGGTCCAAAGATGGTTGCTTGACTATTTTTAATATTTTTTATTTTTCTACTTTTTAAACTTCAGTCTATAGAGACTACAAAATTGCATTCATTTTATTTTTAAAAAAATTAGTTTGCCGATGACGGCCATTTTTGTTAAAGCGTATCGATCATTTTCACGGAAAACATGGCTTCGCTCTTTAGCCAATATTTTTTCTGAGGTTCGTCCCAGAACAATAAATCAAAAACCAAACTTTTAAGAAAAGTATGCTCTAAAAAAATGGTCTATAGCATTATTTAATTTCAAACTACCCTTAAGGCCTTAAATGAACCTCAAAATTTGAAAAGGTAAACTGATATAATTCCATTTTCAGCATCTTTTTAACAGCATAAGGCAAGCCGATAATGGTTTGTAATTTTTTTCTGCAAAAGACATACGTACATACTTTATTTAAAAAAAGTTTGAGCTATGAGACTTAAGTAAATTTTTTCAAAAAAAATCTCAAAAATGTAATTTTTTGAAAAATCTTAAAGTTTGACCCCTTATATATCTGATGTGAAAAATTTTTAAATTTGGCTGAATGTTAGCCTGTAGCAAGTAAAATAAGGAGTAAAAATTTGAAGTTGCAGACTTACCTCATAATATAGGAGTTACAGGTCTGAAAAAATGGTCAAAAATCAAAATGGTCAAAATTTGAGCGTTTGCAGGTAGGGTAATTAAAATTCCAATAAACTGTCTAATGAAATAAAAATTAATTTTCACCAGATTTCACAATGAGTACAAATTTATACAGGGTGGGCAAAGAAAATAGTTCATCTTGATATTTGGCAGTTATTGTATTTTAAGGGAATGCCGAAACAGGTCGATTTTTATTTTTAAATTACAATTTTTTTATATATATTTCATACGTCTCCACGACGTGTCATCGTCAGTGACGTCATCCATCTGGGCGTGATAACGTAATCGATGATTTTTTAATGGGAATAGGGGTCGTATCTTATTTCATTTAAAATAGTGTTTAATTCTCTGTTCAGTATTATAAACAATAATATAATTATTTATACAGGGTGGCCAAAAAAATCATTTTTGAATTAAATTAATTGACACAAAAAGAAGAATGTATGTAATTTATTTAACTAAAAATACATTTTATTGCTTTAATAAAATAGAAAAAAAAAATTATTATTTGGCAAATAAACATTGATTTTCGCTTAAATTAAATGTTCAAACTGTCAAGAGGTAGGTGGGAGGCTGTTTGTGATTTAATTTAAGCGAAAAAAATGTTTATTTGTAAAATAAATATTTTTTCTATTATCTGATAGCAGTACAATATATTTTTAGTTGCTACAAGACTATCTAATCGGTAATAATCGGATCTAATAGGTAACTATTGCCAAATATCGAAGTGGACTCTTTTCTTTGGCCCACCCTCTATAAATTTGTATTCATTGTGAAATCTGATGAAAATACATTAATTATTATTTCATTAGACAGTTTATTTGAATTTTAATTAAACTGCCCGCAAACGCTCAAATTTTAACCATTTTGATTTTTGACCATTTTTTTCAGGCCTGTAACTCCTATATCACGTAAGTCTGCAACTCCAAATTTTTACTTATTATTTTACTTACTAGGAGCTAACATTCAGCCAAATTTCAAATTTTTTCATCCGTGCCCATCAGAGATATAAGTGGTCAAATTTTGAGATTTTTCAAAAAATTACATTTTTGATTTTTTTTTAATTTACTTGTCTCAAAGCTCAAACTTTTTTAACTTAAAGTATGTACGTATGTCTTTTGCAGAAAAAAAAATTACAAACCATTATCGGCTTGCCTTATGCTGTTAAAAAAATGCTGAAAATGGAATTTTATCAGTTTACCTTTTCAAATTTTGAGGTTCATTTAAGTCCTTAAGGGTAGTTTGAAATTAAATAATGCTTTTGGCGGTTTTTTAGAGCATAATTTTCTAAAAAGTTTGGTTTTTGATTTATTGTTCTAGGACAAACCTAAGTGAAAATATTGGCTACAGAGCGAAGCCATGTTTTTCGTGAAAATGATCGATACGCTTTAACAAAAATGACCGTCATCGGCAAACTAAATTTTTTTTAAAATAAAATAAATGTAATTCTTTAGTCTCTCTAGACTGAAGTTTAAAAAGTAGAAAAATAAAAAATATTAAAAATAGTCAAGCAGCCAACTTAATTTATATTGGACCACTTGGCATGGATTGACCCACATACACAGGTAATTTTTAACGGTTTAAATACGTGGATCATATTGACCCGAACGTACCGTAGGTAACAATTTCATTTTTATCAAAAAAATCAGGAAGTTGATTGTTTATCTCATATGCAATTAAAAGACCTCATATTAGGTAATAAAGTCACGAAACACCAAATCGTTACGCCGCGTAATAATTTGTAAAATAAGAAATAAATTATTTTTGGGTCAAATAGACCCGAACAGGACAGCAGGGTTAAGTGTTAAGAGCCTACAGTAGCGCGTCATCAATATAACTTCGGGAGATAGTAGCACACCTTTTTTCGAAAGGTCTGCGAAACTTTGGCAACGGTGGCAATACTTGATTATCTAAGATCAATATTTTGACAATATACTCATAGGCGCGCTAAATGGAAGAAATAGAAAACAATTTTATTTTTATTAGTATGACTAGTAAATAAATATTTATAAAAATGGGTGAAAATTTTATGTTAACATAGGTATTTGCACGAAATAATAATAAAACAATAATAAATAATCATCTCGTTGTCAAGCGAAGTAAGAGCCGTCTTATTTAATTTAGTTCATAGAGTACCAAAAGCACTCTAACTAGTTTCAAAACTTTCTTTAAAATAGTAAACGATTTCCGGAGTCGCCGGAGTGAAAATCAAGACTTCGAAAATTAGTGAATTAAAAATGTAATTTTCATTACACCAATAATTGTGGCTCAATCCCATCATAATACTTATACTATTTCAGTGTTATGAAGACACAGCCCACCTTTATTCCTGATTACTGTTTCACTGATATGAAATCACCACCCATATTTACTCTTAACTTACTGATTTCGTGAAAACCTAACCGATTAAGCTGATTTAACGACCACCTACGGCCTAATTGCTTCTTCTTAAATCGTTTCATTTAAACGCAATTCCACTTTTCATTTAGTTGCAAAACTTTTTTGCCGCCGTCAAGCGGACACTAAATTGGCGCTGGTAACTTGTTCCCTCACTTTTCCAGTTTTCCTTGAAAAGGTGAGTAATGAGGAAACTTCACGGGGCTCGTGTGCAAATACATAGCTAAGAGTTGTTAAACTGCTTAACTAAATAACTTTGTTAAAAGAATAAATCACGGCGAACAAATTTTTACCAAGTTTTGTTTTCATAGTTTCTGATGAAGTTGCTAGATTTTCCTGAAAGGTTCATTAAAAATTTCAATACAATTACATTAAAGGCTATAATTTAGAAAAATTACAAACGCGTTATTCTTGAAGTCACTTATTTCATACATAAAATATGTCTATTAACTAACTGAGGATAAATTGTGAAGCCATGTAGCTTTATTGGACAAAGTCTTATTAAAAGATACAAAAAGGGCCTAGCCGGGTAAGATGGTGAAAAGTGCCCCCAACCCAATCTAAATTCTATATAGGCCACTTTTTAGCACATATAGAGGAACTCACTTTCTGAAATTTTTAGCCCCCTAGGTGGTCACGTGACCCCCCTAGAGCCTAATTAGGCTTTTTATGTTTTTATTTTTTATCTCAGCCGCATTAAGAGCTAGCCAAAAACTTTATTTAAAAAAGTTGTAAGTTTTAAAAAGATCTATATGAAAAAAATTTTTTTTATTTTTTTGGCGGGAAATTCGAATTTTTAGAACAATTTTAAACTTTTAAATAAATCTGAAAAAAAAACTAAGACACTCGTTTTTACGAAAATTAATTATAATGTGTATTTTTGCACAATCTTTCACCCTGAATTTTTTCAGATTTTTAAAATTGGTGAAACGTACCTTTAAAAATAAAAAACCGCATTTTTTCGGTTTTTTTTTCGTTTTTTTGATACAATTTTATACATATTTTTCAAAAAATTTAACGCCGTCACTAGAATAGGTAAAAAACTGAAAAATAATTGGGATTTGCTTCATAAAAATTTTTTGTAACGCCATCCATTTTCAAGATACAGGGCGTTGAAGAAAACAAAATTTTACATATTTTTTACGATTTTGCCGAAACTACTGGCAACATTGTAATAAAACTTGGCGGGTTTTAAGAGGTAGTTATTGTGCATGTTTTGACATACAACTAAGGATTTAATATTCATCATTGGCGCGCATAGGGGTAATGGTCTGAACTTTTCAAAGAAAAAAAGATAGTACGCCACTGACATATTTCAAATTAACAATCATTTTTGAATTCCTCGTTCAATTTGCAATAAAAAATCTATCTTCTCATTTTTTCATACGACGCGCTGTTTTGCTGCAAAAAATAAAATATCTTAACGCTTCCAAAGTATTCGAATTAATTTTGATAATGGATGTATGAGCTTATTATGTATGTAGATGTAGAAACTACTAGAAGTTCGAATACTTTGTAAGGGTTAAGATCTTTTATTTTTTGAATAAAAATGGCGCGTCGTATGAAAAAATAAGAAGATACATTTTCTGTCACAAATTGAACGAGAAATTAAAAAACGATTGTTAATTTGAAATATGTCAGTGGCGTACTATCTTTATTCTTTAAAAAGTTCAGACCATTACTCCTATGCGAGCCAATGATGAATATCAAATCATTAATTGTATGTCAAAATATGCATAATAACCAGCGCTTAAATCCCGCCAAGTTTTATTACAATGTTGCCAGTAGTTTCAGCAAAATCGTAAAAAATATGTAAAATTTTGTTTTCTTCAACGCCCTGTATTTTGAAAATGGATGGCTTTACAAAAAATTTTTATTAAGCAAACCCCAATTATTTTTCAGTTTTTTACCTATTCTAGTAACAGTGTTACCTTTTTTGAAAAATATGTATAAAATTGTTTCAAAATACGAGAAAAAAACTGAAAAAATGCGGTTTTTTATTTTTAAAGGTACGTTTCACCAATTTTAAAATTCTGAAAAAATTCATGGTGAAAGATTGTGCAAAAATACACATTATAATTAATTTTCGTAAAAACGAGTGTCTTAGTTTTTTTTTCAGATTTATTTAAAAATTTAAAATTGTTCTAAAAATTCTAATTTCCCGCCAAAAAATTTAAAAAAATGTTTTTCTTATAGATCTTTTTGGAACTTACAACTTTTTTTAATAAAGTTTTTGGCTAGCTCTTGATGCGCCTGAGATAAAAAATAAAAACATAAAAAGCCTAATTAGGCACTAGGGGGGTCACGTCACCACCTAGGGGGCTAAAAATTTCAGAAAGTGAGTTCCTCTATATGTGCTAAAAATTGGCCTATATGGAATTTAAATCGAGCTGGGGGCACTTTTCACCATCTTACCCGGCTAGGCCCTTTGTTTCGATAAAATATATTGACATTGTCCAATCTTATAAGTTTTACAAATATCATTGCCAACAGGCAGGTGGGAGGTAGCTTGAATATTTAATTTAAGCAAAAAACAATGTTTATTTGTCAAATAATCATATTTTCCGTGTTCTGAGAGTAGCAAAATGTATTTCGAATTTAATTCATTACATACATTTTTCTTTTTGTGTCAATAACTTAAATTAAACAATAATTTCTTTTGGACCCTGTATTAATAATTATATGAATGTTTATATTACTGAATAGAGAATTGAACAACCTTTCAAATCAGCTAGCACACGATCCCTATTCTCAGATATAACAATAATCGATTACGTCATTACGCCCAGATGGATGACGTTACTAGTATTAAATATATTATGCTATATATACTTGTAGAGTAGATGTTGTCTAAAAATTTTAAAACCAGGTTGTGAGGTACATAATGGATGTACCAGTGTTTAAAAAAATATGATTTCTATAGAGACCTGAAGATGTCCATAGTCGAAGAAAAAGTCAAGAGGTTTGCAATAAGCACGAAGAAAGACTTCATCTCCATATCAACGAGCAAGTACTGCAGCTCCTTTTCATATTTATCATAAGACTATCGACCAATTGTTGAGGCAGTCGCTCCCATTTCCAAATTAAACAATTCTCACTTTCTCTCTGTTTTAAATAACAGAAAGTCATGCCCTAAGTCTTCTGCCTAGCAAGTCCCACAGATATTCTATCGGGTTTATGTCTGGAGAACACGCTGGCCAATTCATCGTTGTTATACCCACTTGTAATAAACAGTCTCGTACACACTAGGTGACGATTCGCCTTATCTTGTAATCTAGTGAAATTTTCTGCAATATACAGGGTGTCCCAGACTAATTTAGCGAGGCTATATCTCTTAAACGAATAGAGATTTTCGAATGGGACAAAAACTGATCTATTCAATTTGTAATATACTTTAATATGGCGTAGAAAAAATCATCCCCTAAATATTCATCCCTTAGTTACAACCCTTAACTTTATTTTTTTAATAGCAACCTGTATATTTTTTTATAGTTTTGGATGTAGTCTTCTATGGTCTGTTCAACAAATTTTTTAAAAATAAAATCGGTTTGTAATTAATCAAGAAAATATCAGTTTATTTTTTATTTTTGCTATGTCTCCCAGACTCATTTTTTCCATGCTATATCTCTTAAAAGAATAGAGATTTTCGAATGGGACAAAAACTCATATATTCCATTTATAATATACTTTAATATGGCGTAGAAAAAAATCATTCCCTAAATATTGATTCCTTAGTTACAACCCCTAACTTTAATTTTTAATAACTATACCATAACAAAAATAAAAAATAAACTGATATTTTCTTGATTATTTACAAACCGATTTTATCTTTAAAAAATCTGTTGACTAGACGATACAAGACCACATCCAAAACTATAAAAAAATATACAGGGTGCTTTTAAAAAAATTAAAGTTAGGGGTTGTAACTAAGGGATGAATATTTTAGGATGATTTTTTCTACGCCATATTAAAGTGTATTGCAAATAGAATATATTAGTTTTTGTCCCATACGAAAACCTCTATTCGTTTAAGAGATATAGCCTGGATAAATTAGTCTGGGACACATAAAAAAATAAAAAATATACTGGAATATTCTTGATTATTTACCAACCGATGTTATTTTTAAAAAATCTGTTGAATAGACCATAGAAGACCACATCCAAAATTATAAAAAAATATACAGGGTGCTATTAAAAAAATTAAAGTTAAGGGCACTGGCGAAGCGTCCATGTAACCACTGTTACCATTGGTAACAGTTAAAAATCTTGCAGATAAATATTTTATGCCGATGAATAATTCTATTTACCAATATTTTTACCAATAGAAATATATTATTATATTATGTGGTAATAGTACCTAACTCAGTAAATAGCCAACTACTAGTAGACACGAAAATATTGGCGAGTTTATGTGACTCAGTTGCACTTTATTATACTCTGTTACCAGACTCATTTCTGGTTACAATGGTTATATACCCACGCTGGCGCTCGGGACCGGCTAGTGAATGAAAATTTTGAAGAAGCGACGGCAATAGCGCGCTGTGTATCAGTAGCGCTGTTACCAGATTTAAAATTGGTGACAGTACCTATAAAAAGTGTGCGTGCAGTTAACCATGGATGAGTGTCGCTTCTTAATCGATCAACTACTTGAAAAGTAATTCACCTTGTACAATTTTGAAGAAAAAAATGAGATTAAAAATGAAAGACCCATTTTAAACAATTTCAAAAAGGAATCAACAAAAGTAGTTCGATATTTTAAATTTAGTTGGTACAGTGAAAATCCTTGGTTATATTATGGTTGTAAGAAAAAATATACTGTATTGTTGGCCATGTCTTCTGGCTTCTACAGAAAAATGGGTGGACCAGGTTCACGATTTAAATAGTGTTAGATTTTTAAAAAGGAGACATGAAATTTCTCCGTTACCTACATGTAAGATGTATACCCAATTTGATCCAGTTTGACAAAACAAAAATCAAAAATTCTCTTAACCAAGCTTTTAAAGCAAATATTGCTAAAGATAATGAGTTTGTTAAAAAAATAGATAGGTATATTCTTAGCACACTTATAATAGATACTGTATGTTTTTGGACCAAACAAGAACTAGCGTTTCGTGGTCATTTTGAGTGCGACGACTATGACAATCCAGGGAATTTTTAACATTAATTTCCAAAAAAGATCAAAAATTTTGTCATCTAGAAACATATGTTTTTTCGAGAGTTTCAAGTGATATACAAAATGATATTATTGAAGCTACACTCACCGGCACAAAATTCCGCCACCCAAAATTTTTGATTAAGTTTGACAATTTATAACTTTATTATTTGTGCTCCGATTTTCAAGATTCTTACACCAGTTTGCAGGTACATGTATTTATATTGTTTGGTATTATTTCGGTAACAAAAAATTTTGCTTACATGTCATTGTACAGGGGTGAACGGAAGCGTTGTATTGTCTCCTAATTTTAAAAAATTCTGTGGAAAAATAGAATAGCTGATTTTGTTTCATAGTCCTGTCATATTTTGCCGGAGGCATCACCAACATTTTGTTTTTTGAATTATCCGAATATCTTTTTTCTTGTAAGAGCTGTACCATTTTTTATAAATAAAAACACTGATTGACTCATACAATTGATGTTGGATTGATAAGATCAGAATGGCCCGCATGCAGCCCAGATCTCAATCATATTGAGCATTTATGGGATCAATAAAAAAGCTATTTGCCGTCATCCTAGGCCTCCAGAAAATTTGGTACAGTTATGGCCCTGGTAGAGGAATATCGGGCTATTCCCCAGGCAAGGAAAACACATCTTTATTAGATGCTAAGCAGACTGCGAGCAGTCGTTGCTGCAAGAGGCGGACATAACCGCTATTGAATTGTTTTGTTTTGTTGTTAAATTTGTTTTGTTTTGTTAATTTTATTGCGTCTGATATTTTTAATTAAATAAACCTTCAAAGCAGTGTTTTTAATTACAGCTCTTACAAGAAAAGAGATATTCAGATAATTCAAAAAACAAGACCTTAGTGATACCTCCAGGATAATACAAAAGGAGTATGAAACAAAATCAGCCCTCCAAATTTTTCACAGAATTTTTTAAAGTTAGGAGAAAAAACAACGCTTACATTCACCCCCGTATAATGCCATCTAAGCAAAATTTTTTTGTTACCGGAATAATAGCAATTGACATCAATACATGTACATACAAACTCGTGCAAGAATCTTTAAAATCGAAGTAAAAATAATAAAGTTATAGATTGTCAAACTTAATCAAAAATTTTGGGTGGCGGAATTTTGTGCCGGTGAGTGTATATATACATTTAGCCATATCTTCATTTTTTTAAATAAGATTTTTTGCATCTGGTTTTGGTAACACTTCAGAAAAAGTCACGCGTCGCCACTGGTTAAGGGTTGTAACTAAGGGATGAATATTTAGGGGATGATTTTTTTTACTCCATATTAAAGTATATTATTATAAATGGAATAGATCAGTTTTTGTCCCATTCAAAAATCTCTATTCGTTTAAGAGATATAGCCTGGCTAAATTAGTCTGGGACACCCTGTATATGAGGCAAACGGTTATGGTCACGGTCTTGGAAAATAGTATAAAATAGTAATAAGGTAGTATTTACCTTACTATGTAGATTCTTAAAGTTTCTTTTAAATTAGTAAATCTCTCACAACTTTCTTCAACACGTGTATCGTTCTATAACAATATGCACGTGTATTGTTATAAACGATGTTGTTTACTGCTCTGTATCTGGAATAATGGAGAACTGTTTTTGTGGCTGCTATGAAATATTCAAAAGGTAGTAAGGCCCAGACCCTCCTGATCATTTCCCCAATTCTAATCCCCAATACATTTTAATAAATAACCCAAAATTTTACTTATGGATTAAAAAAATCGAATTTTAAAGTTTTTTCTATGTTCTGAGAAAATTCGCGACAGTAATGTATATTTTTCACAGCATCAAAAAGTAGAGATTTCAACAAACAACATGCGCACCGACTTTTTCTAAAAAGCAGATATTTTGATGTAAGAATTTTCTATTGAAAATTAAGAGTATTTTTTTGAAATTAAATAAAAATATGAGGAAAAATAAATATTTTACATAAAACAATTACAGTGTTTTTGTGACATTAAAGGTTAAGTTTTCTGTAAATTTCGTGGCATTTTTTTTATGGAAGATAAAATTAAAAAACAAAAACTCGATCATTTAAATTTTTCCATAAAAATTGAAGATTATGCGAAAACGATAAATACAAAAGATTTATATGTTTTATGTTTTTTTTACCTGTAACTTTGCCATTTAACTTTTTCTAGCGAATCCGTTTTTACCCTTAAAAACTCTCCCCCTTCCACTTCGCGTTCTCCGATCGACCTGTAAATGATTTTTTCTTTAACTTTTATCATATTGAAAATCGAAAACGTGAAAAACTTCTATTTGACGCGCTCAGGAGGAGGTGGCAACATCGCACTGCAAAGTGAAATATGTGTTCTGTGCGAAGAATTCATCAAAAAAATAAGACATTTTGGTTTATTTTGGATGGTTTTGGTTAAGTTTGACAAACTCAACATAACAAGCATAAAAAATGGCAAGTGGAACACCGATTGGGAACACGAACATCAAAGAAAAAATATCTGCTAAGCATTTAAATTATATACGCTCTGAGCTTCGCTGGTGTCGCTCCTAGCGGTTACTAATTCAACTTTTACCGGTAATTTTTAAATTTATTATTTAATTGTTATCGCTTAATATTTACAACGCAAAAAAGTAATTAAATCGTAATCGCTTTTTTTAAGATTTTTCTGATCATTTTGACGTTCTATTGATAAAATATCAATTTCTTACTTCGGATACTTTGACAATAATCGTGTAGATTATAATCGCGCTAAGATTATAATAGATTATTTATAATTAGATATTACGGAACATCAAAAAAACTTAAATTCAGTATTTAAAACGTAAGTATATTTAAGTTAAAAATATATACCACAGCTTTGACCAACTAATATTGTTTATAATTAATGTTTTTAATTTTAATTTTAAATTAATCACTTTGACATTTATGTCAAATTTCCAGTAAACGTTTACAAACTTGTCACTACTGGCGTTCGCGAATTTGTAAATATCCCCTCTACGTACGAGCTCACAGCGTATAGTAGACTTCATCTCTGAACATAAAATATTATTGCACGGTAAAGGTATGTTTTTTCTCTAAGAAAAATTTTGATTTTTCGTTTTAAACACACGTTCAAATATATGTACACATCTACCAGTAAGTTAATTATAATAGTAATTCTTAAAATTTTTAATGATATCTATATTAACCTTGATGCTGTATAATTATTGGTATATAAATTTAAATATACAATTATCTAAATAAATAACAACACAAACTAAAATCGCTAACTAATTTAACAAATAAACGTCAAAACAACAAAAATAATACGGATGCTTAAGCGTCAAGGAACTTGCATAGAATTTTAAATTAAAAAAAAATGTTATAAATCACAACAGAACATAATTTTTCTACAACCGTGTTAAAAATGCAATTTTTAGCACTCCATAGGAGCATTAAAAATGCTACTTTAAAGCACTAGTGCTTTAAAATTTTTAAGGAACTGCAGTTAAAATGAATTGTCAAATTGTGAAACGTCAAAATATTTATATTTCATTTATTAACATAGTAACATTTCATTAATAGTACAACTTGCGCAATTTGAAAAAGGTGGTTTAAAAGGTTTTCTAAAATTTAATTTAAACTGCATTAGGGAGTTTTTGTTGCTACGTAACGTACGCATCTCCGTATACGTAAAGCCACTAACGTGTCGTAGAGGATGAACGTTAAAATAGGTAGTTTTTGTGACTGCCTTAACGTAACGTAAAGCAAATCGTAAAGTCATTTTTAAATTCCGTTGACATTAAAAAAATAAAACAATGTTCACACAATATACAATTAATATACAAATGTAAAAAAAGATAAATGAATGATGAAATTGTATGGTTTTTATTGCTTCTATTTAAATATAAAAATATTATTTTTCCTTAGGTTAAATTTTTTTTATTTTTGTTTATACCTACTTTTTAGTTGTAAATTATTGTACCTACATCAGAATTCCAGTATAATGTAAATAGTTTGTTCATATTTATTTGAAAATTTTACAGAAATTAGGTCATTTATTTATCAAGTTATTAATTGTGGTGATCACAGTATTTCTTAAATTAATACAAGATTTGTTTGTTTTGCTTTATTAATAGACAACTTGCAAACAATAAAATTTTAAATCTATTATGAAGTTCCAATTTCCAATTACAAACACAGAATAATTTTACTCAATTACACTAAACCAATAACCAATATAACCTTAAATATTTATAAACGGGTAGTACGCTGATGAAATGTTCATTTGGTAGCCATTGGTAGGTAATCGCCAATCGGGCAAGATCCTCGTGTGCATTCGATGACTTTCGTCTCGATAGGGATGCGTTCTCACGTACGTATCAGAGCGCTACTTTAGGTAATACGCATCGAGATACGGGAGTTCAACCATTAATGCGCAAGCGTATATGTCAAAAAGATGGGTTACGTTTACGTATTTGTGTGCACAAAAACTCCCTATTATTGCATTTTTAACACGTTTGTAGAAAAAACAAGTTTATGTAACGGTATAATATATTCGCTTAGAATTTTTAGACATTCCCCTCGAGTGTAGACAGCCAGTTCTACCTTTTACGGGTCATAGGTTTTATGGTGTCAGCAATTAACAAAAATATTGTATTTTATAAATTTGTAACGTGTGTAGAAAAAATATTGTATGATATACGTGTTAAAAAGTACATTTTTAAGGCACTCATGTGAATTGCAGAATTCGCTTCGCTCATTCTGCAATCTTTCATATGCGTGCCTTAAAATTGTACTTTTAACACTTATATTATCATAAATAACTATTAAAACATGTATCAAAGTTAAAAAAAGTTTTGTTTGTCTGTAGTTTGGTAGTTTGGCCCCTAAAGACGATTAAAAATTCAACTTATCGTTGCCGTTAATGCAAAATGTCATAATATCTTAAATACTGCACTTTGCAGGAAACAAAAACATTAAATAATATTTACTGTGTAAGTAGTATTCTTCTTTAAATTAGCAGATATACTTAAAAACAAAAGACGATACATATGTATTGTATAAGCCCTAATTTGGAGAAAAACACTACTCACACAGTAAATATTATTTAGTTCTTTTTTGTCTCCTGAAAAGTGCAGTATTTTTAACATATGACATTTTGCATTAACGGCAACGTTATACCAGCCAGCCCAAAACGCGTCGTGACGTCACGGGGTTATAGGTTACCATTCGTAAACAAAATTATATATAATTTTATATAAACGTCAGTAGAAAATACAGTTATGTGACGTTACAAGTGTTTTTGATCGTTTGTACTATTCATAGAAAACTTGTACTTTTACAAAATGGTTTTATTTTTCATAGTAAACCTTCTTTCCTTTCCTTCAAAAACTGTATAAAAATCCAATCTCAACACACTGGTATATATTATTACAATGACATACGATAAATTTCATTAGAATATAAATATTTTTTCTTTATTACGCGACGACGAGCTGGCCAAATATCCAAGTAGGCGGAGGCCAATAAACTAAAGAAGAAGAAGAGAATATACCTAAATATAACCATAAACGGAACCTTATAGTGAAACTCTTTGACGTTACGGGTCGTTTGAACTATTTTAAGATACAAAAGACTTTAAATTTGTACTTCTAAGTTATTATGAGTTTTTGAAGCGTGAAATTTTGGAAATCTCATTTTTATACAAAACTAAACATTATTATGTAATAAAAAAAAAATTTGTAAGTTCCCTATTACGATGTCGAAATGTGATATCGACAGGGCTTGTGAAGTCGCAATCAATTTCTATCCGACGTTCCAATAGTAGAGGTCGAGATGAGTTACAGAATAGCAATTTCTACAAATTCTGATCCAACTTACAAACATCTAGTCGATTTGACTAATTTCTATTCGATTTGTAGTTACAGAATAGGCCTGAATTTCTTCGTTTTACAATAGGTTTCATCTTAATATTTTTTTTTGTCTCAAATATTATCATCCCTGACCTATTAGTACAGCAACTGTTTTGGATTTTCTAGCTTACACAATATTGTTTATGTTTATGAGTTTGATTTTGAGCTGAATTTATAAACAATATTGTACTAACAAACAGCTTATAAAATTACGTAATCACTCAGCCGTAATATTTTGAAACTAGCTAATTTCAATTGATCTGTGGTATGACTATTAAATGTCGGGTCAAAAGGGTTTCGACTGAAAAGTTTTGATTACATAACACCAAAGTTGTATCTTCCATTTCAGTGAATATGTAAAGTTAACTCCCTTGTGGATGGATATCCACTCGGCCAAATTGACGTCGCGTAATTAACTCACCCCAAAAATTTGATAACATTATGTACGCAGTATCGCAGGATATCCGGTATTGAAAATGGAAATAAAAACCTTTTGTAGATAATATACTCTTTCGTTTCGTGATGCTCTGTCTCTTTCAACTGACGCCGGATCAGAACCTGATTTAGGGAAAAACAATGGCAGATGAAATAACTTAGTCTTTAAAAGACTTATATTTTTTTACAAAAGTTATAAAATGTTGTTATAATATTAATAATTACACAGTCCAATAAAATGAAAAAAAAATCATTGGTGCTAAAGAAGTATTAACGAATTTTAAATATTGATAATGCGTTGATTTCAAAAACGTCTTTTTTTCTTGACCAGCTCCAGTTTTTGTGAAATCGACGGTATATTTCTCAAAAAATTTAAGAATAAATCCACAGAGCAATAGATATAGCACTGGACGAAGTAGTTCAAAAAATCAGTCACACCATTAAGAGGCCATATCAGCGCGTCATCAAACGGGAAAACGCGTTCCAAGATTGGGGCTTTAATTTTGAATAATTTGTCTAGTTATTTGGCACACACATACGTAATATATAGTAAAGAATGGCGGTACAGAGCCCAATTTAACAAATATGTTAGTATGTGGAAAAGACTCTATTTAATTAGGGGGCGTTCAAGTTCAAGTAGGTATTACGTAACGCGATTTTTGAAGATTTTTGACCCCCCCTCCCCCATATGTAACGCTCCGTAATGGGGCGTTCACTTATTACGTAACGCAATTTTTGAAGATTTTTTACCCTTCCTCCCCCCAACCTGCGTTACGTAATACTTGAACGGTCCCTTAGTAAATAAAATATTTTCAATTTTTAATATAACCCATATATTTTCAATTTTGGTGGCTTAGCATGTGAACATCCTATTCGGCACTGATGATGATCTGTATTCAGATTGAAAACGTTCTGCATTTGTGATGTAGCTTTGATTATATACTTCTTATAAAGGATTTGAATTAATTTTTTGTGATATATGGAATAAAGCCATCTACAGGAAAACATTTTCCTGGTGGATTTGATTAAGTTTACTATTATCAATCACATAATAAACGACAGTGATTTCTCAGCCTTCAACATGTCAGTCAACAAAACCTGAATAGCTTTGTCAGATGCCTGAACCTATTCCAAGGAAGCTTCTAAAATAATAGTGGTCTTAAGATTTGTCAATCTACAGAATAGTGTAGGAAACAGAGGTTGAACCTCGCAAAGAGGACACAAGTCCGGTTTTATTCGGACTTGTGTCGCAAAACTATGCATTTTTAGAGAATGACTTGTTTAAACTAATTTAGATTATTTAAAAATATCTATCTCCTGAAATAAAAAAAAGTCTCTAGCTCAAAAATTAAGTGACTTATAATAAAAATAATATCGGTCCCTATTTTTTTCAGTGAAAAAGTGATTGGAAGCAACCCCCTAATCACTACCCTAATTAAAATTAGTCATTGACCTTATTTGGTCTTCTTTATTTATGTATTATTAATAGGTCCTAGAGGATAATGTGGGAATCAATATAAACGGGGAGGATCTGAACCACCTAAGATTTGCCGATGACATCGTTTTAATATCTGATAGAGTTGATAAAGCTACAAAAATGCTGCACACGCTCTATAAAGTGTCAAAAACAATTGGTCTTAAAATTAACACCTCAAAGACCAAATTTATGACCAACCTTGTAGTCAGCGATAAAATTCAGATTGAGAGTCATAGCATCGACCAAGTAATAGCTTACAAATATCTAGGGCATGAGATTCGCTTAGGCCGAGATAACCAGACAACTGAAATACAAAAAAGGATAGGTCTCACATGGGCTGCCTTCGGTAGATTAAATAACATTTTCAAGTCTAATATTCCAGTTTGTTTAAAAAGAAAGGTTTTTGACCAGTGTGTTTTGCCGGTTCTTACATATGGTGCAGAAACACTAACTCTGACAAAAAGAACAATAAATAAAATAAGAGTTACACAACGCGCTATGGAAAGATCAATGTTAGGTATTACCATCAGAGATAAAGTTCCGAACCTAGAAATAAGAAGAAGAACAGGAGTCACGGAGGCAGTTGAAAGAATAGACATGGCTAAATGGGCTTGGGCAGGACATGTTGCCAGACTGACGGATGACAGATGGACCAAAAAGATTCTGGAATGGCGACCAAGGCAGGAGGCATATCGAAGCAGAGGACGACCACCGACTAGATGGACGGATGATATCAAGCGCATCACCACAAATTGGATGCAAGAAGCTCAAGATAGAAATAGGTGGAAATTTTTACGGGAGGCCTACGTTCAGCAGTGGACAAATATAGGCTAGTTGATGAATAGGTCCTAGAAGTTTGAACGGCTTTGAATGATTAGTTTAAAAAAAGAATGTGTGTGTACTTTGTACGCACGTAAGAAGTTATACTTCTATTATCTAATTTCAACGAAATAAATAATATACTTAACAGGTTAGTTGTATTTTATTTAAATATTAAACTAACTTTCTTACCTACCGCTTTAAAAATTTTTTTATTAAAACAACCAAAAATAAAATAAAAATGTGAATCATCTGGGATTGGAACCCGGGACCTCTCGATCTCTGGTCCAATGCTCTACTAACCAAGCTATCGAGCCCCTTGTAAGTGACATATAGTATCTTGTATATAATTACACAACACGGTGAAAAATAGATCATATTGTGAAGTACAAAAATGTTATACCTAGATATTTTATTGTCTTACTACCGAGAAAGACAAATCCAAAGACACAAAAATTATAAAAAATAATACATTTACTAAAAACAATAATATATTCTTTTAATGACTTGTTTGCGCTGATATATTATACACACCTATCTTAAAAGATTAGCAACGAACTACATACTGTTTGTGCGCGCATGCGCCAGGGAATTATAAAATTTTACTCTCGATTGTAAAGAAGTATAATTTCAAAAATGGAGTTAAAAGCGAATAACGAATTTTTGTAGTTTGGAAAAATGACATTTTCCTCAGAATAGAAAGATTAGCATCAGAGATACGAAACAATGTTTAGATATGAAATTGTAGCTTATTTAATTTCCATGAAAAAGTTTTGCAAAAATTTTTTTTACATAAAAAATTGAGTAAGCTATTGACAATTAAAACTTGTAATAACATACAAAAACCACATTTACCAACCCTTTCAAAGTCACCTCTTTTTGCGACTGAGCATTTTAAAAAGATTTAATATTAACATGATTATATCATGTTAATATAACTTATATCTTCAGCCAATGAGAATGGCACCAAAATTCTCCTTTCCTGGATACCTGGACACTCTAATATATTTGGTAACACCCAGGCTGACATACTGGCAAAAATAGGAAGAGACCTGAATGTACCAATGGAAGTACAACTGGATTCCCAGGATGCCCTATCAGTCATCAGAGGAAAAATTATAAAAGAGTAGAAGACTTCGCAATACAAAACAATTCAAGACTTCTTTCCCACAAAACCTTGGTATTCAAATTTTCCATATAGAAATAGAAGACACACTACCACCATCATTAGAATGCGCACAGGCCATTGTTTAACAAAACAACATCTGTATAAAATGAATATAAAAGATAATCCTTTTTGTGAATGTGGTCGCCTCGAGGATCTAAACCACATCTTTTTTGAATGCCCGATTAATGTGATTCCTAATTTTGATATATACACAAAATTCATTTCCATTAACTTCAAAACACCGCTCTCTATATACAATATTTTAAGTTCCTTAACGGAAGAATCAGTCAATGTAATTATGCGTTTTCTTGCCATTAACCAAATAAGCTTATAAACTGCATTGCGTTTTCTAGCAATTAACAAAATAAGCTTACAAATTGCAAGGCTCAAACTGTTTATATGTATTCGTGTTATATGTTGCTATTTGTCATTTAATTTATGTTTTAATTTTTAATCATACTTAACCTGACCCAATTAATCTCATTTAATTATAATCATCACACCTCATCAAAAGCTTCCTTTCAAGAACATAGTCAGCGATTTTGGTATGGCTTAGAGCCAGACACGTCAAGGTCGCCTATAAATCGTGCTGGTAATCGCCTTGCAGCGAAACCAAAAACAAAAAGAAGAAGAACATGATTATAGATCTTGTAAAAACCTACAAATTATTGTTCAACAAACTTTCTAAGATAAAAAATAAAAAAGTTACGGAAAAAAATCAATATATTTAAAAAAAAAGGAGAAATTAAATTGGAAGCATAATAGTAAGTTATCGGTGTTTTTAGTCATTATATAAGAGATATAGAGTTATTATATAAGAGAGAATAAGAGATTTTAGTAGTTTAACTCGCATAGAATGATTAGTTTTTAAAAAACTGGAGTTAAAAGCGAATAACGAAATTTTGTAGTTTGGTAAAATAATCCCATTTTCTTCAGAATAGAAAGATTAGCAAGATACGAAAAAATGTTTCAATACGAAATTGTAGGTTATTTAATTCCCAAGAACTTGGTTTGAAAAAATTTTTTCTACGGCATAAATTGAGTGAATCGTAATTGAGTATATTGAAAATCATTGATTTTTTCTATATAAAACTAACACTTTCGATAGCGAATAAATCGAAACCTATTAATTTTATCAAAAAAATGTATAGAATATTTTTTGCTCAGAATGAATGTTTTTATCAACTTTTGTGGTCAAAATCTCCACCCCAGAGATGGGGTGGCAACCACCCCCATGATAAAAGCGCCTTTCAGCATCATATAGACTTTGATTCTGGGACTATCCACTACTTACTCTCAAATTTTCAAGCAAATCAATATATTCTGTAAAAATTGTATCATCCTAAATCTTAAATTATTTTAAAAATGTTGACTGGGACCTAAAAAAAAACTGTCTAAACAGAAATTCGTAGTTCGTCGAGTCATTGTTAAAATGATGTCCTGGATGATATAAAAGCTGTTCAACCCGTCCCTGGCTCACTTTCATTGTTCTTAGGTTCCCACAGCTTCGGGGTTCGTTTGACACGTACACAAAAAGCGACATAAGGGTGATCTAGCAGAGATATCGCACGAAAATATCGAAGTATTGGAAGGGCGGTCACGTGTCTAGGGCTTAGGGATTTTTTTACAAATTGGGGTAGGCTTGACTCAAATGACAGCTTGTTAACATAAAGATGCGATTCTTATTCATGACAAAGATAGAGAAATTACGGGATGTTAAAGTTATTGCGGAACGGAGGCAGCGATTTTTTTAGATTTCTACATAAATGTCAGCAGGAGTTTGGATTTTATTTAGGTTTAGAATTTTGGGTGTATCAAAGGCTTTGATCATTGAGTTAAAAGTGTAAGCGTAAATATTTTACGGAGCTACCCCTATTTTTTCTTCTTTTACACGTCAAATTACGTGTAGTAAAATTATCACTGGTATGGAAACTGTAGATGTAAACATTAGTAGTTGACAATTGAAGCACGACTAATTTAATAAACATAAAAATATACTTAGACATTATCGTTAGGCCATAGGCTTGATAAATTTCGTGCTACATAACTTTTCGTATTACCCCGGTAAGCTAACAGTCTCAGAGAATTAAGGGTGTGAGTTTTTGAAATAAAATTTAACATAAAGAGAAAAAATAGTAATTATGGGGCGCCATCAACAAATTAAAATGTATTGTTATATGTCTATACGAAAATTACAAAAAAACTACTTGCAATGACATTCCATTGAATAGAAATCGGTACTTACCATTTATGTCTGAGGTAGTCTGTATGTTTTATTACAATAAGGATCAGAGATAGATTGTGCAAAATAAAAAGACATATAAGTTACAAACATATTCATTGTTTATTTATACAAAAAAATAGTTAAAAGGCAAAACTGAATTGGTAAGAAGTGAATAAATATATTAAGTCCTTCCAGTGGCGTGCGGTGACTTTTTCGAAAGGGGAAGCGATTCAATAAGGATATAAAAATATTTCCTTAAGGGTCGAGGGTCGAGCAACTTTCCACCTGATCACACTCTGATGCGCAGGGGCTCTTTATCAGCAAAGTACTTAATTATGTGAGACGTCCTGCGTACAAGGACTCACACACTAAATCCGTGACGCGTGAATGCGTGAGGCACTCTATTCCCGCTATTTCTAGTGACTAGTGACCTATCATTGATCTGTATTGCTAGCTCGGGCCTTGAGTCCTCGCGCCGGGCTTGGTTTTCTAAAGAAGAATCATATTAAAAAAAAATATACTCCGAGGCATTTTCCACAACACACAACTTTCACTAAAATGACACTTATTTATATTCGAGGTCTATTCTCCTATCAACTTGATAATCCTATCAACTGATAATTGTTGAATGCAGTCTTTTTTAATGGATAATAGGGCTAACTTTCAAAGTCTGTCTTCGCTTGTTGAATTTCTTTTAAACTCTTAATTTGAAACTTTTAATGCATCTTAATACTGCAAAACTTCGTTCAACTGATGCACTTGTGGCTGGGACAGTTAGCAGTACTAATTCACACAACTTGACCACTTGACACAGCGACTTGTTTAAACCAGTAGTTATAAAGAAATCCCAGATTTCTGCGTATTTCTTTATCATTCATGTCAGTTGTTTCATAAATGATACTTAACTGAGAATGCAAAGCTGGGATATCAAAAAATTTTCATTATTTAATCGTAATGACATAAATTCCTCTGTCGGAAATTTTGATGAATTATAATTAGAAATATTAAGATTATACATTATTCTACAAATTTTAAATCGTTAAAATTTTGAAAGCTAGAATTCATTTGTTGTAGAATATTATCAAAAGGTCTCTTTGTTTCCTCTGTTTTCTCTGTCTCTCTGTTTCCGAAATTATCAATCTTCATTATTTTTCTTTCATGTTCAAACCCCATATGTTCAGTTTTATCCCAAATATTTTTAAACTGCTCTCGTTTTTTTAATTATCGTATTAATAAAGTCATCAATTTGTCTTATACAAAATGCAATACCATTTTATTTCTGTAAAATGTCAAATAAAAGATCAGTAAAAGGAAATATCTCTGCAAAAAATTTAAATCGAAATATTCTTTAAGCGAATGTATGTAATACCTAAGCACCCCTTAGCAGCAATAACAGTCGGGGCATCTCACTTTCGGGAAGGCGATACGATGAGCGCTTCCATGGCATACCAAAATTCGCGTGACTAGTGGCTGCGGTCATTGAACCCTGACCAATTTTAAAAGGGACAACTGCATGACAAGCGGCGATTTTGAGATGCGCTTCTGCCAGGAGTGGACCAAATAGTTGAATTGTGTGCATATTGAGTTCGTTCGTACGCGATTAATTTTTAATATTTTTCAATGCCTATTGGCTAGGTAATATGTAGAATATTTGGATTAGGGAAAAAATTTTATTATTAAATATTAGTTAATAATATATTTTCTTATATCGACGAATAAATAGGGAAGCGGCGCTTCCCCCACTTCCATGGACCGCACGCCTCTAGTCCTTCGCATTTTCAAAAGTTCGAAGAAAAAGAATTAAACAGTCTGTTACAAATACCTGATGATCTGCGGTTGTACTGTCGGCTGCTGGCCGTATAGCCCGGCTGGAGCTATGGTAAAGCGATACGGCGACACTTCACTTCACTTTAAAATTTCTGATCGAAAGTACTATTACACAAGTTGTTTTTTTATATGAAAGATAAAATTCCATAGTCTTGTTTTATATTTAAAAAAAGTAACTGCTTATTTTGATTATTAGTGACACATTTCATCAATTTGATGATAAAAAAAATTAGTTTGAGCAATTGAACTTTAGTTAAAAGATCGGAACCACGTCCCGAGAAGATTGAATTAAGTTATTCTTGGAAAAGGCATACTCTACGCCACTACTAGAAACACTTTATCATTTATTTCACCGGAACAACAACACAAGAAGATACCGGCATGGTATTTACGACAAACACATCGCTCCTGCTAGTTTCACTACATAATCTACACAAGATTCTATCTGAGCCTAACTTTGGCACAGACAAAGAAAACTGGACTCTTCACTGCATGTCAGCTCAAACTTAACTCTCTGCCAGACCAAACTTAACTAACTCTTTCAGTTCTCCTTCAAGCCCAGGTTCCCTCTCTCAAAAAAAAAAAAAAGAATTCACCTCCCACTTCGGCAACCATCAGATACATTATCGAATAAGAATAAACCAAACATATTTTCTGCCAATAAGATAGCGAGTGAATGATATTAAGAACATCCTACTGAAGCTATAATTCTTCTTCCTAACCAATGAGGAACCACTCATTTTCCGTAAACAGATTCCTCGTTCTCACCAAAACTGCTGACTCTATCCTAATGGCTAATTTTGAGAATTCAGACACTTGAGGATTTTATCAATACTATAGACGTTATCCATGTCGACATTCCAGCTCTAACATAAACAATTTCCAGACTTTTGTCTCAAAAGGTCATTAAATCCTTTCGATACTTAACCGAAAACAGACACGTGCTCTTTCTCTGTATTTGAACGGCAATGAAAAATATCATATCGTCACAGATTGTGGGATATATACAAAAAAGGTTTCGTGTCATATGCGTCATATGACACATATGCGTCTAAATTTATTCGTCACTACAGGATCGGACCTGATATATTTATACGACGGTAAATTTGAGACCGTTACACAATGACATTGTCATTAGCATTATAGAGATGTTCGTTCAGTTATTGAATGTTCTTGGATAACCGTTACTTTTGTAATCGCTTATTATTTTTTCACTAACTATGTATTCAGTGATTGCAATAAGTTATATACTATACAATTAAAACTAATACTTCATCGAGAAAAGAGGAAAAGTGATAAAGTGATTTTTTAATAATATATTGTTATTACTAGAACGCTTATATAAATTTTGAACGTCTTTAACAACAAACACAGAATATATCCTGGTCTATTCTCTATTTGGATCTTCCATAAATATTAAACAATAAATAACTTTTTATTAATTTCACGTCTTAAATCAATTTTATCAAATACACTCTCAATATTATTTAATAAACAACTCAAAATATTCCTGAAGCCGTGTAAAATATTTAAAATATTATTGTCACTGTCTTGTCAGCACATTATGTTCGACTGAATGCGTTGTATGACAAAGATAGAGAATCTTCGATTTGGAAAATATCACCTCGGACATGGTATACATTTTTTCGAATCCTGGAAAAACTAATAAATATATTTGGAAAATTTAAACGCAGAATGAAAGATTGCATTATTACTAAGGGCCGAGAGTCTTGAGGATAAACAAAAAGTTTCTTTTGAATGAGATATTTGAAATTAAAAATCCCACTAATTTTTATCTTTTTTGCCACCCCTGTAACTTATGAAAATAAAGATTATAGAAGCTTTCAGGGACTTTAGGCCCTCGGTAATAATGCAATCTTTCATTCTGCGTTAAGGTTTTTCATAAATACATATTAGTTTTTTCAGGATTCGAAAAAAATAAATGCATACCAATAGCAAGGAGTCTAAATTTTGCACCGATCCCATTAAAGACCAGCAATATACGAAAAATAAAATCAACCAAAAACTACTTAGCAATATCGCTTTGCTGTCGATATACATATAGGGTGTTTCATTAATAATTGGAAATATTTAAACTGTAGAGTAGATTCCTGGGCTAAAAATATTACGGTTTAACCCAAATCATCTAGTCCAAAATTGCTTCGCAAGGGAGCTAGAGATCTTTGAATATGGCGTCTTGTAATTAGTTTTTTTTTAATACTTCCACAACGCTTCTTTTTAGAAAAACGAAAACTGGTAGGCCTAATTATCTTCCAGAGATAAATCGATTCCATAAATTGCGAATTTCTAGTGCCGGTCATAGGAGTCCCTTTGGGTAAGGCAACGGTTATTTTATGGCATAACTTTTTTGTCTTTAACTTTTAAGCAATTTTGACACTGGATAATTAACATGTCAGGTATTTTAGTGCTAAAAGGTACTCTTGCTTTTTAGAAAAATCGATTTGATCGTTTTTTGAATTCGCATTTTTCACATTTTTAAACCGCTTATAACTCGAAAACTATCATTTTTTAAGAAAAATGACAAGAGATCTTTTTTGTTCAAAACATGTCATATTTATATCTATACAAATATTTTTTGGAGCAAAACGGTAAACTTTTGAATTTGTTTAAAAAATTGTTCGGCTAAAAATTTCAGCCGGGCGGCACCCTTCTGATTTGTTTAAAGGGGACATTTTGGAACAGAAATTTTTTCATAGGGCAGCGGCCTCATAACATGGCCTAGTTCCTATTTTCTGAAGAGGTAATCATTACTTGTACTTTTATTTCAACGGGTTGAAATCATTTACAGTAATTTTCTATTCATCCTCTATTACTCTTATTTTTAATTATCTAAGTAACTAGTAAAAACCAATTTTAATTCAGACTGCAATTAAGGCCCTTTTGTTATTTAAATAAGAACTTTGGTTTGCAATTATATTTTCGAACTTACGTTTTGTTTCGTCTTCATTGTTCTCGAACAATACTATCAAATGAAATAATTTTATATTAATGGGAAAAAGCATTACGTCAAGTACTTTTTACGATTTTAATTAAAGTAGAAGTGAAGCCATCAAAAGTAAAGATTAAAGAGACGGAGTCCTTATTGGATAATAGGTTTACAATGTAATCGCTAATAATTTAATAAAAAATGCAGAAGATGCCCTAATAATATAAGAAAAATGCCATTTTTTATTTAAAACTACAAAAAAAAACTATATTACTTTACTTCAAAAGCTTCCCCCACAAATAACTTCTTGCTTCGTTAAGCATCTACGAATTTTATTCACTTTTCAACACAACATTTTGTTAAAATCAAAATATCAATTTTTCGAACTACTCAACCGTAACATGTATTCTAAAGTGGCTCAAAACAAAACCTCCTCTCATAAATAACTCCACAGCAGTTAAAGAGCATGAATAATGAGATAATATCTCTAAGTGGCGCAGTCAAAGTAATCCTACTGCATCTAAACCGGCAAAATTACTTCGATGCCCCAACAAATTGCATCTAGCTGTTAAATAATTGAAAATCTTCCCTAAGGTGCTCTTGTAATGGCAACAACTAAGACATTCGACTTAATACATTTCGAGAGGTTGCGGTTTTCTTGGTTTTCACCGGGATGGGGTTAAGGTGTCGGGGATAAGTCGCAGGTGATGGTAATTGGGTATTATGAGGATGCATGGATTTAGTTAATTATATTGTAATAACCAGCAACGAACTATTATTTAATAAACTTTATACACGGTGTGTGGGTAAAGAAGAAGTACAAATAATCTGTGTGGTGTAGTATATCTCATAGAATGAATTAATTTAAATAGATCGTGCATTTAAAATTATTGAACATATGAAAGAAAAACGAAAGTACAAGAATAACGTAGGTATTGTACATGACAGCTACACGACAATACACCAATACAATATTTCTTAAAAAGTTAAAGTTAAAACAAGCAAGTAAAACTTAACGCTCCTTTCACACACTAAGAATTCGAAAAGTGCGAGGATTAGAACGCACGATGACATTCCAATAGTGGCTCGAGCAATCCTACTGTCGTGTTGGGTCCTTAAGGGACGGAAAGGGAGCCAACTATCGGGACTAGGGAAACACTGACTCTAAACTATACTTTTATTTAAAGGTTTACAACATCCATAACCGTAAGGTTAGGAAGATGTTGTTTCGCGGGGTAGTCATTCAGACACCCATCTCGCACAAAATGCTAACTATAATAGTAATCTTAATAATGAAATATTAATGCCTCTCTTTTACCCCTCTTCGGGCTGTTATATCAAACTTCATTTTGGACTTTGAAAGTAAACGGTGCGTGAGTATCGTTACTTACTTGCGAGGTTACCTAAACAAACTCCATCAATCAACCTTCGCTTTGTTTGTGATTATAGAAACAACATCTTCTGTATCGACCTAATTGCCTAAATATGCTTACATCTTCTTCTTCTTCTTCTTAACTCAGGCGAGACTCGTTAGTCTCTGGCACTTGGTCATAAGACCTTTGTACCAAACCCTGTTCTTCTCCTTAAACTTTAATAAGTCCGGTGGCCTCAACGAAGGCCAACAGTTTTCTTATTGGTAGTTTTAAGATCTCTTCTGGTTCAAACCTCATTTGACCAGTGAAGTTCTGCCTTACATCACCTAGCACACTGCAATAGCATAGTATGTGTATGGCAGTTTCTTCTTCCATTTCGCACTTTCTGCACCATGGTTCATTCACCTTACCTAGTTTGTATAGGTGATTTCTTAAACGACAATGTCCAGTCACCATTTCAGTGACCGTTTTGATCTCTCTTTTATTGAGGTTCATCAAACTGTTCGAGAGTTTTCTATCAATATTCTTGATTATTTTTTTAGTCTGGATTTGCCCTTGAGTGGTTCTCCATTTATTTTGATGATTCTTTATCAGCCATTTCTGAACCTCGTTTTTCATAGCATCTTTAGTGATGCCACAGAAAGGTTCTGGGCCTTCAAAAGTTTTTCTCGAGCCTTGTTTCGCTAACATATCTGCTCGTTCGTTCCCATGCACCCCTTCATGACCCGGCACCCATATTAAAGACACTTTGTTGTCTTTTGCCAGGTTATTGAGGAGATCTTTGCAGTTTCTCACCAGTTTTGATTTGGTGAGAGGGTTCTTTACAGCCAGAATAGCCGATTGGCTATCTGTGTAAATGTTGATTCTCTTAGCTTTAGGGTCCTCATCAATTATTTCATCAATGCAGGCCACCAAAACAAAAACTTCAGCCTGGAACACCGTTGTATGTTGACCTAGGCTGTAAGATTTATTATAGTTACATGTTTGCCCAAAGACTCCTGATCCAGTACCATGGGCAGTTTTAGATCCATCAGTGAACCATATTAAGTCTCCATTAATGTTTGGGACTTTTTGTTCTCTAGATGGTATAATTGTGTTAATCTTCTCAGTGAAGATTAGTTCTGGTGTCATCATATCTAAGTTCATCATAAAGATGTATTCCTCAAGTATAGTCCCAGTAATGTTTGTGTGGCTATTCAATACATAATTTGGCCTCCAAGTATTGTTTGCTTTGAGCCTCAGGATGGTCATAAAGGCTACCGCCGAAATATACAATTCCAGCGGAGGGAGACCTGTGATAGCCTCTAATGAAGCCGTTCCTGTACTATTCAAGGCTCCTGTTATATTTAGAAGCGCTTGTCTTTGTAGGGTGGTGAGAGTGGTCACATAAGATTGCAAAGCCGTCTTTCTCCACCAGAGTACTGACCCATAAGTAACTGTCGGTCGTATCACTGATGTGTACAACCAACATATCACCTTTGGTTTCAATCCCCAGGTTTTACCTACAACTCGTCTGCAGTTCCAGAAGAGTCGCTTAGCCCTATTGGTTATATTGGTAATATGAGTATTCCAATTGAGTTTCGAATCCAGGGTTACCCCTAGATATTTAACCTCATTGGTTCTTTCCAGTACCTCTCCAAATAATTTCAGCTCACTCAGTCCAGTAAGCTTCCTCTTATTTGTAAAGGCTACCAGTTTAGTTTTAGAAGGGTTCACGGAGAGGTTCTCTTTCAGACACCAGTTCTCTATGTAGTGAAGGGCATATCGCATCTGATACTGGGAATCTGGTGCTGGAAATTTTCCCCTAGTTACTCTCACGATATCATCTGCGAAACCCTGGACCCAGATTCCTTGGGCGCTTAGCCCATGAATCAGATCATCGACAACTATGTTCCATAATGACGGTGACAATACACCGCCTTGAGGGCATCCCTTAGTTGCCCTCAGATTTATGGTATCTTCATGCGTATCTGTGGATATTATTCTGCTCTGAAGCATCTGAATAATCCACTTGCATGTTGTGTTGTTGATTTTCTTCCTCACCAGTGCGCTTTGTATAGACTCGATTGAGGTATTATCAAATGCACCTTCTATATCTAAAAATGCAGCAAGGGCGACTTCTTTCTGATGCAGACTCCTTTCGAGTTCCGACACTAGATTGTGCAGGGCGGCTTCACCTGATTTCCCTGCCTGATACGCCCATTGCCGTTGGTGCAGTGGATTTTCATTTAAATTGTTTTTCTTGATGTGTTCGTTCACGATTTTTTCCATGGTTTTTAACATGAATTAGGTCAGACTTATAGGCCTGTAGGATTTTGCTAAGGTGTAATCTGTTTTTCCTGGTTTGGGAATAAACGCCACCCTTGCCCTTCTCCAAGCTTTGGGAATGTATCCCAGAGCATGGCTAGCTCTAAATATTGTGATCAGGGCACCCATGATTATTTCCAGACCCTCCTGGAGAATATGCTTACATATTTTTAATATATTATATTTTATTATATTATATTATATTATATTATATTATATTATATTATATTATATTATATTATATTATATTATATTATATTATATTATATTATATTATATTATATTATATTATATTATATTATATTATACAGTAAGGGTTTTTCCCTTACTGTACACTATGGTACCTTTCTCATTACACGGCGGTTGGAACGTTCGGTGTAATGTGAAAATTATCGACGGAGAGGCAGTGCTGAAAAATCTCTTTGAATTTACCAAAGCTAAATTTTCCACAGTTGATTACTGTGATTGTGTAGTGAAACATACTACGGTCGGTCAAGCGAAACGTAGAACAGGGGTTACTGAGAGGGTATCAAAGTTGCTTTCCTACGAAGGTAATTAAATCCATTTACTAAGGCTGAAAATCAGTACACACATTCTAAATTAAATATAAATAAAAGTTATTATAGTCGGTCAGCTGTATGACGGGACAGAGCCGGTCGGTCGGCTCCAATAGTCGATTGAGGAAATGAAGTATTTTGGCACGCAATTTTTTCGTCCAGCATGTATTTACTTGAAATTTTCACAAAAGGTAGGGAATAGTCCAAGGATCATTTTCTATATCATGCTATCATAGGCTAAAACCTTGGGGGTGGTTGCCACCTCATCTCGGGGGGTGGGAATTTTTTATTACATTTTAACCATGTAATTCGATGGAAAAAGTAATTCTAAGAAAAAAATGTTTTTTACATTCTCTTCGTAAAACTAATAGTTTTCGAGTTATACGTGCTTGAAAATAACAGTTTTTTAACGAAAACATCGACTTTTTTAGAGGGTTTTTTTGAGAATACCTCGAAAAATATTCTATATATTTTTGTCGATAAAAAGTTTCTTCTAAAATGTTTTTGTAGGATTTTTAAAGAGCTATAAGACTGTGTAAATTAAATTCCGTAAGATCCCTTAGTTTTTAATTGGGGCGGGTTTAAATGGCTCGAATAAGGGGCTGTTTGTTGGTAAATAGAGGTTCTAAACAGCTATATCTGGCTAACTATTCTCTGTAATGAAAATCTATGTACAGGGTAATTTTAGTCATTAAAAAAGCTACAATTTAGTAGTGTATAATTTTTTTCGTATCTTCAGTATATTCGGAGATATTTTGAAGTAAAATGTGAAAAATACCAAATTGCAAAAAAATCTATTTTTTTTAAATTCCAATATTTTCAAAATTAGGCATTTTAAATAGGTCAAACTCCTTGAGTGTATTGATAATATAAATATAAAAGGAACTGTAGAAATCTAAAGACCAATTTTGAATTAGGAAGGTAGTTAGGGGGTTGTTTTCACTGATTTTTTCGTAGAGAAAAGCAGGTACCGACATTTTTTTGATTATAAGTCGCTTAATTTTCGTGCTAGAAGTTTTTTGTTATTTTTTTGAAAGGTCTAATTGTATGCTTTAAAAAAGATTATTTAAGTTTTCCTCGAAAAATGCAAATTTTTCCCATTATTTGTCTTTGAATATTTCAAATTAGGCATTTGACGAAAAAAGCTAACCTCTAACATGCCGTATCTCGGTTTGTATTGGTCTTAATGATATTATTGGAAAAGAATTTGGTTTATGTTACTAAAAGATACAATTTTGATATCTACAGTTTTTTTGATTAAATGCATATTTTTCGAGGTATTCTCAAAAACCCTCTAAAAAAATCGATTTTTTCGTCGAAAAACTGTTATTTTCAAGCGCGAATAATTCGAAAAATATTAGTTTTACGAAGAAATTGTTCCACCCCCGAGATGGGGTGGCAACCACCCCAAGGTTTTAGCGTATGATAGCGGCATGATATAGAAAATGATCCTTGGACTATTCCCTACCTTCTGTGAAAATTTCAAGTAAATCCATGCTGGACGAAAAAATTTCGAGCCAAAATGCTTCATTTCCTCAATCGACTATTAGGGCCGACCGACCGGCTCTGTCCCGTCATACAGCTGACCTACTATAACAACTTTTATTTATATTTAATTTAGAATGTGTGTACTGATTTTCAACCTTAGTTAATGGATTTAATTTCCTTCGTAGGAAAAAAAATTTGATACCCTCTCAGTAACCCCTGTTCTACGTTTCGCTTGACCGACCGCAGTATGTTTCTCTACTCACTCACAGTAATTAATTGTGAAAAATCTAGCTTTAGTAAATTCAAAGAGATTTTTCAGCGCTGCCTCTCCGTCTATTACCATGGGATTGCTTGAGCCACTATTGGAATGCTATGGTGCGTTCTAGAGATCGCACGTTTAAATTCTTAGTGTGTAAAAGGATCGTAAAGTAATCAAAAGCGTTCTAACGAATGCAACAGTACATCCAGAGAGGCTTTAAACTAATAAAATCAAAATGATCTAAGAATTCTCAAATTTGAAGTTGAAAAGGCCATTAAACAACCAAAAGTAAGAAAATCTTATTGAAATAGTTTTTGTGTTAAAAAATGTGCTATGTGCTATGCGTTGTTTTTTTAAATACAAAAACACGCAAACGTCAGTCAAGATTTCTGATGTCAGAACCACACAGCGTTGCCAAAATATTAGAATAGTAAATAAATGCAAACTTTTTCCAAATGTCAACTTGACGTAAGCGTATTTTGTACTAAAAAACTATACTAGCAACAAGAATTTATCATCAGCAATTCTCTGATAGATGGAAACCAAGAAAAGAAGCTTTCCAAAGTTTACTACGGTTTCAATAAATTGAACACGTAGATTACGAGAAATCTCGATGGATTAGAATTAGACGAGCCAAACGATGGTCTCCATGGTCTCGATAGTTAAGAGCCAACATTAGCGCGTTATCAATATTAGGTACTTCAGGAGATAGTAGCACACCTTTTTTTCAAAAAGTTCTACGAAACTTTGGCAACAGTGCCTCGGCAAAAATAGGTGAAAATTTTATTAAAAGCGTGTATTTTTTTTTATTTAAATTTAAAATTTAAATTTTTATACTATTGATGATATTTCTAGAATAAAAATCCTCTTAAAACTTCATATACGGTATCCGCCAAAATAAACAGCACCGAAATTCAGAAGGCTGTGAAATTGCGCACGCAAGTTGCATTTATCATATTTGGTATGTTTGTCATTAGTTGTCAACTTGACATTACGTTACGGTTAAAGTCTTTGTCATTAAGGTTCTTTCTACCGAAGAAAAAGTTTTTTTAGTAGAACATTATTTCCGCTCATACGGAATTGGACGGAACAATGGCATATGTTTAAAACAAGTGTCAGAAAGATATCAACAACATTTTAATAAAGTGGTACAGACATAATATTGTGACACTTTTGTCAGAGATTTAAAGACCTTTTGTCGTGCGCATAATTTAAGAGTCCGTAAGCAATGGTTTCAACAGGATAACGCCATACAACTGAACGCTCCATAAATTTGCTCTGTGAACATTTTTGTAATACAATAATTTCTCGTCGCACAGATTTCGATTATCCATCCCATTCACCAGATTTAATACCATATGATGCCTTCATTTGGGGTATGATGAAGAATTCCATATTTCGCTCGGAAAATCCGCAAGTAACTGTTGGAGTACTACGGCAAATAATAATAACTTATTTTCAACATTTGCAGCAACCACTTTTGTTAAATATGTTTAATGATCTTCATAAATGTTAAGAAGCTTGTTTGCAACGCCATGCGCCATGGTGCACATTTTGAACATATGTATTTCGGTACTGTTTATTTTGGCGGATGCTGTACTTGCATTAGAATTCGAAATATTTTTACGTAAAATATACTTACCTATAAGTAATACTCACAATTAAAAATAATCTACTTTTTCAAATAGTCCAACAACTTAGTTCTATTACACAAAAATATAATAAATTAATTATAAATAAACACTACTTCCATATGGATCAACACTAACGAATTCTTAAAATAATACACTACTGCACTGAACACATATCGATACAGATAACAGAACCGATAAGAGAATCATGCTATTACACTTGGAAAACTGAACGCAGGTTTGTCAAAATGACAGTGACTGTTTCTCTATGTTGTCTAATCAGTTATTAGTTATATGTTCGATTTCTTGTTAGAGATAAAAAATTTCAGTAGTTCCAATGTGACACAAATCTCGGCATGGGATAAAAACGTT
Organism: Diabrotica virgifera virgifera; assembly: GCF_917563875.1. Lineage (NCBI taxonomy): Eukaryota > Metazoa > Arthropoda > Insecta > Coleoptera > Chrysomelidae > Diabrotica > Diabrotica virgifera. The sequence goes on from NC_065450.1 coordinate 210,486,270, forward strand.
TATTTGAAGAAAGTGTATTTTTTTGTTCTTCTTAATGGCGGTACAGGCTCCTTTTTAAATATTGTATTTAATTATAAAGTAATTTCCACATACTAACATATTTCTCAAATTGGCCTCTGTACCGCCATTCTTTACTTTATTACGAATATGTGTGCCAAATATCTCGACAAAATATTCAAAATTAAAGCCGCAATCTTGGAACGCGTTTTTCGTTTTGATGACGGTTTTATTATGGGCTATATAAAAGATATGGAGTATAAAACACCAGCTACAAATAAAGAAGATATTAAGGAGAGAATTAGAAATGAATGGAACGGAGACCATTTTGACAGCTATTATAAATTCAAAAATTTTCTTGTTATTTTTGTTAAGAGGAAACAGTAGCGATCAACAGGTAGCAAAAACGCGTTCCAAGATTGCGGCTGTAATTTTGAATATTTTTTCGAGATATTTGGCACACGTATTCGTAATGTAATGAAGAATGGCGGTACAGAGCCCAATTTGAAAAATATATTAATATGTGGAAATTACTCTGTAATTAAATACAAAATTAAAAAAACGAGCCTGTACCGCCATTAAGAAGAACAAAAAAATACACTTTCTTCAAATAAACTTTTTTATCCGATGCCTAGATTTTGTGTCATTTTGGAACTACTAAAATTTTTTATTTCATCAGTAGTTACAAAATGACACAAAATCTAGGCATCGGATAAAAAAGTTTATTTGAAGAAAGTGTATTTTTTTGTTCTTCTTAATGGCGGTACAGGCTCGTTTTTTTAATTTTGTATTTAATTACAGAGTAATTTCCACATATTAATATATTTTTCAAATTGGCCTCTGTACCGCCATTCTTTATTATATTACGAATACGTGTGCCACATGTCTCGAAAAAATATTTAAAATTACAGCCGCAATCTTGGAACGCGTTTTCGCTACCTGTTGATCGCTACTGTTTCCTCTTAAGGAAATACATTGGTTTACATTTAATTTTATTTTCGATTTTGTATAATGCTTTTTGGTGCGATTATCTTCACGTTTAATTGTCAAAGGCTAAATTACCTGCTTTTATTAATATGATACATGATACATACCAACAATCTTAACTACTTAGATATTTTGAAATCTCATCCAATATTAACAAATGATTAAGGATTGTAGGGGAGCCCAAGCGGGGATTTTTGCAGTTACTCGAGCGCGTCAGATTATTACATGGGGAGAAACCTTGTAACCTGAAAATGTACCTCTACCATATAGTGGCTCTTAATGCAGGGGAGTTCGTTGAGGGGGGGCCGAAAAGAAAAATCTATCCCTAGAAAAACTCGAAATCGTCAGATTAAGATAAGGTAAGTTACAGTCGGAATAATGAAAGAATACCTATGAACGATCAATCAATCACTTATTTTGTATTTGCTGTCTTTTTCTATAAATAACAAACGTTTGTTATAGAAAAAGATAGCAAATACAAAATAAGTGATTGATGTGATCGTTCGTGGGTATTCTTTCATTTTTCCGACTGTAAGTACATGCAAAACAGTGTATATTTCAAAAATCTGACGATTTGAGCGGGGCGTAAGGAAATGGGTGAGTCCCAAAGTTTCACAAGAAAAAAGTGAATATTTCGCGAAAGGAATGACAAATCGAAGATAAATCTATTGATAAATTTAAATGATATACATTTTCAGATATTAAAATCTTTACCATATCATTGTTTTGGATCATGACCTTTTGTTAAAACCTTTGAAAATCGACTACCTTCTTCTCTATTGCCAATGTCACTCCAAACAGTTCCTTACAAACCTTTGACACTTGGTAGTCCACGTTGGTCTAAGATGGTTGATTGAGTTTCTTGATAGAGTTTCACCATGTTCCCGAAGGTTATATCTTTTAACACATCGGCGTTTAGCCTGTTCAATATTACTTTGACATAATGTAGATTGAATTATAATTTCAACCATTGTTTGGTTTTGGGGCTATTTAGCAAGTATTTGAGTAAGTAATCATAACCACATTTTTTTAACTTTTAAAATTTCAACCATCTTTTCAATTTTAATAGTGGGATTACTTATTCTATTTTAGATTTACTGATGATGGACTGATAGGTCAGAAAAGGTTCTGAATTGGACTCATTTTATTCGATGTATTTTGGTTTTTTTAAATTTTTAATAAATATACCTATTACATAGAAGTGGGTTTTACTTCATGTTGGAGTTTTTCATCTAATATTGTTTCCTTACATTATATTTTGTTGTATTTTAATATTTTGATTCCATAAAAATCAAACTAATTTGATTAATTCAGACAATAAGCAAATATAACCAACTGTCAAAAAGTTTAAAACGTTCAGTTGGTGTGTCTAAATGGCTGAATTTTAACGTGCTTGATTCACAACCTGATTACCCTAATATACACGGGTTCGATCTCAAATGCAAATTTTTATTTTTAATTTTTATTTTATACATTTATGATTGTTAGTATGTACATTTATTATATAATTTTTTTTTCAGAAAATACGTATTTAGTTAAAATAATTGAAAACAATTGTTTAGAATTAATTTTTTTGTTGCATTTTGGGTGTGTTTTATTCTTTTATTGTTTTAACTTTTGGTATTGTTTTAATAAAAATTTTTGGAAAGTAGTAAGTATTAAAATTAGTCTAATATTTAAATAAAATATTAATAAACTGTTTAAAGTATTTAATTGAAGTATAACTTCTTACGTGCGTACAAAGTACATACACATTCTTTTTTTGCGTAAAAGAGACAATGCAGTGTAATGTTCTATTAGAAATGTTCCCCTGTCGAGTATCTAATTCTCTTGTAAGACGCAAATTATTTTCCCTAATAAAATAACTGCAAAGCATTAGCAACAGCAAACGTTTAATAACCCCTTTTATGTGCCACCCCCTCCAGCAGACTCGAATGCTGCCACACAATACGATATTGATACGAAGTGCAAACAACGAAATATCATCAAATCCACCCCTTAAACCCTCATTAATTGTGATTTATGTTGAACGTCCCTGTTGGATGGTTATTATCCCCCGGGGGGTAATGCTTGCCAAGAATACGTTGAATTTTCGACAATTTTCGAACAATAGTCGTGAATAAGTAATTACGAGTGCGGGTGTAGCGGGGCTGATTAGCTTTGATGACGAACAGAAGTTTGGTGAAATTCTGGGAAATAACTCCTTTTAGACGAACAAAGGGACGAAGTTGTTTTTGATTTTGTTATGGAGGAGGCTTTTTTGAAGGAGGTTTTCTCTTATTTATGGATGAGGGTTAGTAATTTTGCATCTTAAAGGACCCTCATTTTCGGTCCCGACGTCTTAATCAAAGTTTGTTTTCTTTTTTTAATAAGTAAAGACTGCTGTTAGTGCTGTTGTTGGGCCTTTTACCATTTACTGAAATATTTAACTCCAAGCTCGCAGAAGTATCAAAGGGTTGGGACAAGAAAATGTAATATTTAAGACAAGAGATAACTCAGAAAGTCTAGCAATGTTCTGATAATGAGAAAATGATTAAAAATGTTAGATTTTCATAATATAACACAAACCGTTTATGTTTGACCATCCTCATTAGATTGGATATACAGCGCGTTTCATTAAGAATGTCCAATCTCTAAGTTGTAAATTCTAGACCTCAAAATATTAAGATTTAGCCCAAATCACTTAAATAAAATGTGGCTCCTTACTGAGTTAGAGTTGTTGTTGTTGTTAGGATATTTTATTTAAAGATTTAAAAACTATTTTTGCTCAGTACTTTAAAACTATTCGACGTATCCTTTTCACACTTGGCAGAAAGTGTAGGTACTATACAGTCTATGAAATTATGTTATATTATGTTAAATAAACGTTTCCGGCTATTGCAACAGGCGTACGATAAGGGAAAGTGAATGGTTGACTGTTCCTAAATTCTACGCCACTGGCGGAATTAATATTTTAGCGTAATTTTTCGATTCCGTAATACTCTATACTCTTCACTCGTAAGATAAAGTCATTAGTTTTCAAGATATTTGAAGTTAAATATGTCGGCTTAGATATTTTGATTGATGTATTGTGCCGCTTAATTTTAAACTTCAAATATCTCTAAAACTAATGATTTTATTGTTAAGAATGAATAATAATATACTCTTCATTCTTAACTATCTATGTATCTACACTCACGTGCAAAAAATCGATCCACTTAAAAATTTGGTCAATTTAATGTCACGAATTTCCTAAACCCGTTGTCCGATTTAAGTGATTTTTTTACCATGTTATAGCCTAATTCATTAACAATATCGCTGTAATAATAGTGTTGTTAGACAGGTAGACTGTCATTGTATACTGGGTGTACGAATCAAACTGTAAATAATTGATGGATTCGACCGTTACTTGATGGAAGTTCATTTTATCTAACAATAAAAAACTGAAAACGTTTGTTTTCTATACTTCCACAAAATTTATTATATCTAAGTGACTACAGCTGTTTCACACATTGTAAACTATATTACTTGAGAAAGGCACTCCGCCGAAACAGCTGTAGTCACTTAGATATAATAAATTTTGTGGAAGTATAGAAAACAAACGTTTTCAGTTTTTTATTGTTAGAATCAAACTGTGTTTTTTTTTTCTCAAAGTTCGCCTCACCCTGTGGACTATTCTAGCATTTATAAAATACTGAAATTAAAACCCAACTATAGCCTCAGGTCTTCTTAATATTCTGTTTTTAGATTCATTCGCTTATGTTGGATATTAAAAAAGTTAGGTCCTTTAACAACTGGCCATGTTCGTATCGGTACAGGGTGTTTATAAATAAGGACGACAAACTTTAAGGGGTAATTTTACATAATTAGGAGAAAATAAGGACAGTTTGCTTTATAAACAGATGTCCGCAAAGGCTTCGTTTCCGAGATACGGGATGTTCAAATTTTTTTAAACTGACGATTTATTTATTGCTTTAAAACCAGTTGAGATATGCAAATCAAATTTGGTGGGATTTAAGACGTAGTTATTTGTCGCACTTATTTAGAAACACCCTGTACTGATGACGAACATGGCCAGTTGTTAAAGGACCTAACTTTTTTATTATCCAACATAAGCGAATGAATCTAAAAACAGAATGTTAAGAAGAAGACCTGAGGCTATAGTTGGGTTTTAATTTCAATACTTTATAAATGCTAGAATAGTCCACAGGGTGATGCGAACTTTGAGAAAAAAACACAGTTTGATTCGTACACCTAGTATACAATGACAGTTTACCTGTCTAACAACAATATTATTACAGCGATATTGTTAATGAATAAGGCTGTAACATGGTAAAAAAATCACTTAAATCGGACAACGGGTTTAGGAAATTCGAGCATCAAATTTTTAAGTGGATCAAATTTTTTCACCCGCGTGTATTATAAATACATTTAAATCTATGTTTAAAAAGTGCACATTTATAATCGACGGATCTAAGCATTTTTTATAATTTTTTGAAACCAGGACAAAAATAATTGTATTCCATAAATGCGTTCCGCATTGCATAATATGTTGAATATGTGACGTTATGCCGCACAGACAAGAACGAGTTACTCATAATTATTGTTTTTTGTGGAGATTATTAATCGACTCAAGTGCAGAATTTTTGTGGCATGTACAAAGTCGATCATGCTACCAGAGTAAGCGGTCAGAATCATTCCATCATGTTGTGCTCAATGGTTTCGCGACGTCTTCGTAGTCGTATTATTGTCTGGTTCAATCCTCATTTGAATATTGAGTCGTGGCACATCCCAAGGAGTATTGTAATATGGTTGAGTCTTTCAGTCTAAGCGGCTTAATTCCATACCTGATACGAGCTCATAGGGGTTTATTGCTACCTGTGGTGGGGCCACCGTTTCCCAGTATTTCTTTCATTTTGCGTGGGCGCTGAAAACTTCCTCATGTATTTGTCTTGCTGTAAGGAGTGGGCGTAATCTAGATTTAAGCCGCTTCAGTGCTATATCTGGGACATCTATATGTATCGGGAGCTAAGGGTTTGCAATTATGTTTTTTATCCCCTATAGGAGAGTCTTTTGTCTACTGATATCTGTAGGTGTAATATGGCTCAAAACAGGAAGCCATGAAGTAGGGATACTTTTAATACATCCGCTGATAATCCTCAGGGTTTGATTGAGTTTAGTGTCGATCCTTGCTACATGACTGCTCTTAGCAACTCAGTAGACCAAGTTAGAGCTGAGTGTCTGAAAGTAGTGACATTTGCTCCTCAGGATGTTTCGCATAATTTGTGGATGATATTGTAGGCCTATATCCGGCATACCAAAAAAGAAAGTTGATTAATAGCAAGCTGAAAATTCGTTAATAGATTAACGGTGTCTATTCGGACAAACTTTGATCTACGGGAACACTGGAACAGGGGAAATTTTAGTCATGTAAAGTTTATAAATTTGTCTCATGTATTTTGTCGGACGGAACATCCAATTGATTTGCTACTTTTCATGAAACTCTCATGCAAAAATCATACTGCTATAATTACTAACCAACATGATTCCTGTCCTCTGACATATTCTTCGTGTTCCACTCATTAAAATGCCCAGTTGGTGATAAACACAAGTCTGATTTTTGCATGAGAGTTTAATGAAATGGTAACAAATCGTTTGGAAGTTCTGTCCGACAAAATACATGAAACGTTTTCGTAGTCTGACTTTTCAAATTTTTAATCTGTTCCACAATTAAAACTTCCCCTGTTCCAGTGTTCCCATACATCAAAGTTTGTCCAACTAGACATCATTAAGCTATTAACAAATAATTAATTTCGTAAAACGTTTTCCAGATGATATTTCTTCATCTTTTTCTTCTCAAATCTTATCAGTGAGGACTACTTTTAAAAGAAAACTCGAGAAGGTTATTAGTGTTAAAGAAATGTCAGACATGTTAATCATAGATCACAACATGTTGTCTTCAACCTACCCTAATGTTTGTACAGCTTCTATAATGTATCTGACCGTCTCTAACTGGGACGGTCAGATAGTAAGTCTAGTAACTCTAATGTCAATAGATAATAATGTAGTTTTACTGTAAATATATTATGTTGAAATGTAATCATGATTTCTATTTATTAAACTAAAAACTACATCTTCAATTTTTGCGTCTAATTATTCCTCCGGATCCCCCCTTCCGCTGGGGGGGGGGTAAAACCCCCCAGACGCCCGGGTGGGGGCCCCTAGGTCACAACATTATACTTACTGCCCTGACTCATTGTTCACTTTTTCAATTAATATACGACGAAATTACACATGGGTGACTAATCTAGACGAACTACTTTTGAGGTAACCCATATTTTCTCTAACATAACGTTTTGGCATTGAACTAAATTACAATCCAACTGATGTGAATATTCAAAAGCTGTATGTGAAACATGTTGTCCCTTCACAGTACCATAATGGAACTAACGGCCAATGTCGTATTAAAACTCACCTAACACTGAATAAATAACACTTTTTATGTGTATACAATATCAAAGAAAGATTATTTATTAAACACATATATGAAAAAATTCTAAAATCCTTTTCAAGGACATGGAAAAATAACGACTCGAGCAAAAGTAAAATATTTTCATTCGAATTCAATCCGAATAACATTGCCGAAAGAAGTCGAATGAAGTAGAAGCAGAATTAGTCAAAAGCGCCACCTTTTGCCACCCTTTCAGGCCAGACGACTTACTGCAAAACATGTTTATTTACGGAATATGACATCCTGAAAGTCCTGCCACGATTTTTCTTTAAGATGTTTGCAGCATGTAACGAAAAGGTTAATTTCGACTGACCTCGCGTAACAGTTGCAACTCTACCATCTGATTCACGCAAGTCTAGATTTTCGCGGCGCTCTTACAATAAACAGTTGGATGCAAGGTCATTCGATAAATAGAGTTGAGCGAACCTTCTGGAAAATAACCTGTTTGTATATAAGCACGCTAATATTTAGGAGTAGTTTAGTTATCAAAATAAATTGGATCTGTAAAATTGTTAAAATAAATATTCGCATAAACGGACCGATAGTTTTATTGCTACAATACCTTCATAGCTGAATAAATAAAACTTTTCTTATGTGTATATAATATCAAAGAAGGATTATTTTCTCTTTCACATATGTGAAAAAATCTAAAATCCTTTCCAGGGACATGGAAAAATGACGATCCGAGCGAAAATAAAATATTTTCATTCGAATTGAATTCGAATAACATTGCCGAAAGACGAATGAAGTAGAAGCAGAATTAGTCAAAAGCGCCACCTTTTGCCACCCTTTCAGGCCCGGCGATAGTGAAAATGAAATCTAAATATTTGCCTCAAAATTGACTCGTCCTTTTCGAGAATATGTAATATATTCTGAGCACACATTCTGGTGCAGTTTGCGAACGAAACAAGATTATGCTTTACTGCAAAACATGTTTATTTACGGAATATGACATCCTGAAAGTCCTGCCACGATTTTTCTTTAAGATGTTTGCAGCAAACAGAGAGAAAGCTTCTAGTTATATGAAAGTATGTATTTATTTGCTTTTTACCGGTTTGATTTAATTTTCTTTTCAGAGAAAATGTATAAACTGTGTGTACGATCAAAGAAACTTTATTTCTTAAGTTTACCAAAGTTCTTTCAAATATAGTGAGTTTTATGTCTATTCTATTTTATTTCTTAATTATCATGACTAGTTGAAATATAAAAATAGAATCTATAATAAAGGCACTGAGGTATTAACAAATATTAAATTGTGGTATAATTTTTGAAATAAACATCAGTAGCTCGCATTTTAACAATAAATATAATACAACACGTTTTTTACAAATGGAAATTTACAGGAAGTTTTTTAAGTTAATTAAATTTAAATGCATAATCTCGTCTACTGGGAAGATAGGCTGGACCTCGATTTTTGACCCTTCGCTTCGTTATCGAACGTATTAGCTTTGTATCTGTTTAGTGTACAGATATCGAATGATCGATAACGAAGCGAAGGGTCAAAAATTGAGGTCCAAAGCCTGTAAAGAGAATAAACAAATTCGCAAAACCTATTAAACCATGAATAGTCCATTGAAATGTTACATTACGGTTGCATTTCTTAGAAGAGTTAATTTTATTTTTTTAATTTGTGGTAGGGTTCAGTAGAAGCTTAAGTTCAAGTTTTTGGGGCCACCGCCCTTGTCCCCCGGCCGCCATCTTGGAAAAAGGGGTGTAAAGGGCTTTCGTTGTATCTCCTAAACTAAAAACTCGACAGAAAATTTAACTACACATAAAATGTAGCAAATTAAATTTTATACAATTTTATATCTACTACTTTTTATCGTCAAGTGACCAACAAAAAAATTATAAACAACAATAAGAGAAAATTTTGTAAGAAGTTTCCGTTTGGAGGTTATAACTTTTTTCCGTTCATTTCACAATAAAATAACATCATAACGATTTTGTAGAGGATTTTTTACAGCGCTCCGAACTTGACCAGATTCTCGAATTCTCATAGGAATACAATAAAATCAAAACCTTAGGCTTACTCTTGTATCTATATATTTACTTGTTATTATTTTAACATTACTACGCTATTATTAAGCTATTTTTGACCCTTTTCCCCGCCACCTATGAGGGAGAGTCTGTAGGCGCCATTTTTGGTTGGGATCCCCAATAGGCCTAATCCATGAACAATTTCTAGACAAAATAATATTATTTATTCTTATATGTTTAAAAAGATGTATCATAGTTATTATTTTTTCATGTTTTTCGATGATTCAGGCTGCGAGTCAAGATCTGAATCAGTATCCGAGGGGCATTTGTGTGGTATAATGAGAGTTAGAGTTGGCGTCAATGTCGGTAATTCACCTTCCAATTCATTTTCTTCAATAATTAATGTTGATATGTCCACGATGTTGCACACTGCTGAACATTAGAGGTTTGCTTTTCGGCAAGCACATGCACTTCCAGTTTCCATTGCATCTGCAAAAGATGAATTTAATAAGCTCGGGGGTACTAGAGGCTTGTAAGTGTGAATTGGCATCCAAAATGTTCTATACTTTTTCCAGCCCCAATCTTCTGGATCACAATGTTTACCGAGCCATGACTGAATCTGGTGATACACACGTGATACGTTTCCGTGTTTATTTCAAGACAAGGTAGTTTTCAAATAGGCACGGGAACTGCGTGGCGAAGCAAATTTTCTTTCAAACACGTGTGCATTTCAAGACGTTTAATCTTGAAATGCGCACTGGTTTGTAAAAGAACTTAGCGCGTAAATTCATCACAAATACGTGTTAAATTGTCACGGTTTTTTATTTTATTTGAATGGTTTTCACAAATAGCTCCTCTCTACAGAATAACAAAAATTATCATTCGTTGGTAAACAGGTAAACAGATATCAAAATTCTGGAAGTGAGAAACTGGAGGGAACTATTCTGCGTTCCGCAGTCACTTTGCAGTGTGGGCAACATATCCCAATATAAAACTTATGGAACCTTGCAGCTCAGTGTTGCCGGTTTTAAGCAGACGCACTTAAAGTCCGTCTAAATAGAATATTCCAGAAGTCCAAAACATCTTGATTTGAAAATCTGTGGGTTTTATTATTTTTAAATATTTCATAGATAGGTACTATGAAAGATACGTATACGATATTAAAGATATATCATTTGAATATTAATTATAATTAGCCTGTGATTAATATTATATTTAATAGTTATTTATGATATAAGTATTAAAAGTACAATTTTAAGGCACGCATGTGAAAGTTTTCGCGAAGCGAATTCTGCAATTCACATGAGTGCCTTAAAAATGTACTTTTTAACACGTGTACTTTGTACGCACGTAAGAACCGTATATAATCGCACGTAAACTTCTATTATATGATTTCAACTAAATAAATATACTTTCAACAGGTTATTTATATTTAAAGATTATACTTATTTTTTACTTACTACTTTCCAAAAATTTTTATTAAAACAATACTAAAAATAAAAAAAAGTTAGATAACACACGGATTCGAACCAGGGACCTCTCGATATCCGGTCGAACGCGCTACCACCGAGCTAAACTCCCTTTGTGTTGACAGCTTTTAATATTTAATAGACCAAGTGAGGTATAAAAATACTTTAAAATTTATTTAATATAAATATTAATATTTCTTGGCAACACTGTTCTTCATAAGAGTCTGTACTGAAAGGTGACCGTGAAACGCAGTATATGCACATATCGAAATGAGTGGAAGAAAATTGTAACGAAAGCCAAGTCATACAACAAACTTTGACAACATACAAGTGGAATGCGGAGTGATTCACCGCAATAAGCGAATCAGAGAGCTCTAAGTAAGAGTGGCAAACATTCCATCCGGAATGAAAAGCCCTGATGATGATGAACGTCAAAATGACAAATAAGATCTTAAAAAATAATAATGATAATAATGAACACGACGGGGTACTAATACCGGAAGGACGGGTAACAGAACTGCACCCTGGGAAAAAAGACTTCTCGAAAAAATTGAATTACTGCGTAGAGATATTGGTCAAGTAACAGAATATATAAGAGGTTTAACAAGTAGAAAAGTCATTAAGAAAGCTGAATAAATAATGCGGAGCACTGCAAGACACTCGAGATACGATCCAGAAAATAACACAGCCCAACAGTGTCTGGATACATTAAAAGAAAAACTCTCCGTCTCTTCAGGTCGATTAAGAAGGTATAAAGTTAGTAACAACCGAAAATTTGACAATGCACTTTTTGAGAACTCTGAGAAGGCGTTCTACCGAAAACTCAATTCCACCGTAGAAAGTGTCGACAAGTCTTACCCAAGCCAAGAAGAGATTCATGAGTTTTGGGGAAATCAACTTTCCACACCAGTTGCTCTTAACAACAATGCTGGCTGGATAGAAGATACGACGCACAACTGTCGCCACCACGTCACAGCTAACTACGAACCATTCACTACCGATGAGGTCTCAAATATCATCAAAGAGCTTCATAACTGGAAATCTCCTGGGCCAGACGGAGTTCAGAACTTCTGGCTTAAGAAGTTTTGGAGTATTCATGAGTGTTTATCAACATTAATTAATCATATTATTTCTAACATGCAGGAAATACCATCATTTCTAACTCAGGGAACCACTTATTTAATACCGAGGGATCAAAATAACACCCAAGATCCAGCCAAGTACCGCTCAATTACTTGTCTTCCAACTTTGTATAAATTTGTCACATCCTGTATAACCCGGCGTATCTACCAACACTGTGCTATAAACAATATCATAGAGCCTCAACAGAAAGGATGCGCTAAGGGTTCTATGGGTTGCAAAGAACAACTGATCATTGACTCAGTCATTTCTAACCAGGCATTCACCAAAAAAAGGAACCTTACTGCTTTTATTGACTACAAAAAGGCCTTTGATTCGGTGCCGCATGAATGGCTTATAGATATATTGAGAATATACAAGGTCGATGATAACATAGTGACTTTTATAAGGCATATAATGACAAGTTGGAATACTAAAATTCACCTCCAAATACCTGGTGAAAACAATATCGAAACGGAAAATATCGCAATCAACCGGGGCCTGTTTCAAGGAGACTCGCTGAGTCCATTGTGGTTCTGTTTGGCTATGAACCCTCTATCACAGCTATTAAACTCCACTGAATCAGGTTTTAGCATTAAAAACAACAATACTGTAGTAGCGAAGCTTAACCATCTGTTGTATATGGATAATCTGAAATTAATGGCTTCTACTCGAGACAAACTAGAAGAGATGCTAAAAACAGTAGAAACATTCTCTAATGATATAAATATGCACTTTGGACTAGACAAGTGCCGCGTTTAAATATAGTCAGAGGAAAGATACAGCCCGGTGGATTCGATATGTAAAATGGCCAGAGCATCAAGGCCATGGGTGAAAAGGGTATATACAAATATCTTGGAGTAAAGCAGGCGCGGAAAATTTACCATAAGCAAATGAAAACTGAGATAACTACTGAGTTTATACGAAGGATAAAACAGCTGCTTCGTTCACAGCTTAACAGTAAAAATTTGTTTAAGGCACCAACACCTACGCTTGTTCTGCGCTTAGCTATTCATTTGGTATTGTTAATTGGACACAAACAGATATAGAAAATCTTTAGCAAAAAGTACGAACACACCTCACAAAGAGACAAAAACACCATCCTAAAAGTGCAGTAGAAAGAATGATATTACCACAGCATCTAGGAGGAAGAGGACTTATGGATATAGGTGAGCAATTAGATAAACCAATTGCTAATTTAAGATCTTATTTTCAGAAGCAAGCTGTGACATCTACTCTACATCGCGCTTTTTGCGCAGTAGATGACACAACACCGAACAAACTGAGGGAACCAGAAATGCGAATAAACCACCTCACTAAAGACAAAAAAATGCGCACCTGGATGGGTAAACCTCTGCATCGGCGACATCCCAATGAGGTCAGCCAAGACTATGTCGACAATGCTGCGTCGAACTATTGGTTGACATCAGGAAAGATGTTCTCTGAAACGGGAGGTTCATTACTGGCCATTCAGGATCAGGTTATATCAACCAGAAATTACCTGAAATATATTATCAAATACCCTCAGGCTCAAAACGACAGATGCCGATATGGATGTCAAGCCCAAGAAATCATCCAACATCTTACAGGGGGGCTGCCAGGCATTTGCTGCAACTGAATACAAGGAACGGCATGACGCAGTGGGAAAAATCCTTCATCAAAAGATAGCTATCAAGCTGGGACTTCTCCAAACTGGCCATCTCCCGTATTATCAATTCGTCCCTGAGAGTATGCTTGAGGATGGCAACTACAAGCTATACTGGGACCGCACTTTGCTCGCAGACCAAACAGTGGCACATAATAGACCAGATCTCGTACCAGTTAATAAATTAACAAGACAAACAACACTAATTGATGTGGCGATACCTAACAACAATAATCTACGTAGTAAATTTACTGAAAAGATCGCCAAGTACAGAGATCTGGAAATTCAAATACGAAGGCAATGGAGAATGCAAAGTACCCAGACGATACCGATTATTATGTCTACTACTGGAGTCATTCCGAAGACCCTCCTCGAAAGCATAAAAAAGCTGGGTCTGAATGAAAGCTGTACTACTCGCGACGGCCAGAAGTGTACGAAATTTTTGGGAGATACACCTGCATTCCAAGTCACCTAGGGATCGATAACACGGAAAGAGTCCCACCAGAGCTCAATCCTTTTGATACCATAGGTATCTGGAATGAGTCAATTTTTCCCTAAGAGGGAGTGTGAGCCGTATGGCTAAATCTGGATGAATCAAAAATTCTGTACTTACTGCTGACATTAACCATCGATTACAATCTAAGTACTTCTTACGTTGTAAATATTGCACGATAAAAATTAAATAAATTTCCAGCGAAGTTGCACAAGTAATCCGCTAGTTGGCGATACCAGCGAAACTCATAGCGCATACCAACACATTCACAAAGCTTACCTACTGTGCTGTTTTTAACTAGTTCTAACGAGTTTTTCATCTCTTCTACAAACTCAAAGCAAACTAATACCACACTGTGCAGTTCACGTCTCGAATTTTCTCATTATCTACGAAATATTCTACAATTATAAAGTAAGTTAAAACATGATTAATTATTCGTGAAAATTATGGCTATATTAAAGTTAGACACCAACTTCGTTCGATTTGCAACTTTCATTAACTCACACAATTTGTCATGTCGCCAGCTCACCCCCAGGCGATTAGAGTTCGAGATGTTCTAAATACATTTAGTATGTACTTTAGTGTACGAAGTTTTATTGTTTGAGCTGCACGTGATCAATGCATAAACAAACTACTTCCTTCCTACACATAGTTCAAAGGAATCTTAAGAAAATCTCTTGAATGTGAAAATCCTAAATAAAATTCAAATGTTTGTGGAAGATACTAGTATGTACCTTCTTGGTCGTTATTTTACTACTCACCCCAAGAAGATTAAACAATATAAAATGAATTAGAGACAAACACATCAGGTTGAATAGGTGGCTAGTATTTGGGAAACTAACATGGCAGATGCCAGAGTTGCCGACTGACAAAAAAAGTATATCACTAGTTAACTGTTTTTAACTACTTTTCACAGATCGATTAGCTAATCTGAGCCACAACTGTCTAGTGACGTTGGTATTTTTTTTTTGGGAAGTTAGGTTGTCAGAAGTGACTGGAAATTACTACACAACCAACGCGCCTGCTCTTAGCCAATATTATTAATAGTAAACAGACATAAATAACATGAACCTTACGCCAATCAATAATTATTTATTTACACCATTATAATGTATTGACAACAAATGAAAAAATTATTTATGGTACAAATTAAAAATATTTTGTAGAAATCAATTCCACAAAATATTATGAGTTTAGTATACACTCCCACTATTTCAAATAATTCTTCTTTTTTAATGAAAGATTAAGTTGATTTGAGCAGTTAATAGTGTGAGGTAGGAATTTTTGTGTTGTATGTTTCCTATTCGGAATGTGTCAAAATGAATCTCGGCTGATAGTCCAGGGCGCATCTGTTTTGAGATGGACGTTGAGAGGTGACTCAAATTTTTTTGCAGAAATTGCTTGAAAATAAATCAAATAATAATATTTGAGTTATCCTCCCTCTCAAAAAGGTCCGGAACATTGTTTAAATAATCAATATGTCAAAAAATGAAGGAAAAATTCGATTTTTTTCTTCGTTCTTTGATTATACATAACTTTAAAAGTATTCACTTCCGAGAAAAGTTGCACGGACATAAAAGTTGCGCAACTAAATTTCCTACAATATAGGATTAGATAAGAATTTTAAAAATTTTCACCTTTGTTGCAAAATAGCAATAAATGCGAAAAAACCATAAAAAACAAGTATGTATTCGCATTCTACGTTTTTCAACTATTTCTGCTACACTTAGGGCCTTCATATTTTACCCAGAAAAATAATGTGATATAATAAAACAACACTGTAAATTTCATTAAGATCGGTTCAACAGATTTTGCAAAATAAATTTTGAAATCCAGCTATAGCAAAAAAAAATTCATTTTTTCAAAATGTTACAGGACTGAAAATAAACCAGACAGCAAGTTGAGTTTTTTTCTACAAATAGAATAATACTATACATTTCATTTGCAATTTACAAAATTAAATCGGTTAACTAACACGGCGTCAGGAATTTTTTAAATAAACAATAATTTTTGGTGCTACGCGCAGGACAGCGGTGTTCGATTCACTCAAGTTGATTTCCACCAAAATTTCTTCCGATCTTTATCTAATATATTATTTTCTTACTCTACATTTTGTTGTATTTTAATATTTTAATTTAACAAAAATCAAACTAATTTGAATATTGTTTGTGACACATTGTTTAAACAATTGCATATGTTTAAAAATAATAAAATTTTATTCTCTAAGTTAAAATATATGAACAAAGAAAGTTTTTGCTAAAAAAAGTGTTATTTCAAAAGACAGAGTATGTGTTTTTATTTTACAATAAACAAATTTATTTATTTATATTGAAATGTACTAAAAATTTAAATTTATCAATCATTATTAAATGTCATTGGAATGCCCAATCAGAGCAAACTTATCCGCTGTCCTGCGCGTAGCACCAAAAATTAATGTTTATTTAAAAAAATCCCTGACGCCGTGGTAGTTAACCGATTTTAATTTTGCAATTTGTAAATGAAAGGTACAGTATTCAACTTGCTGTCTGCTTTATTTTCAGTCCTGCAACATTTTGAAAAAATGATTTTTTTTTGCAAAAGCTGGATTGCAAAATTTATTTTGCAAAATTTATTAAACCGATCTTAATGAAATTTACAGCATTATTTAATTATATCATATAGTTTTTCTGGGTGAAATATGAAGGCCCTACGTTTAGCATAAATGGTTGAAAAACGTAAAATGCGAATGCTTATTTTATTATGTTTTTTTTTTCACAATTATTGCTATTTTGCAACAAGGGTGACAATTTTTAAAATTTTTAGCTGATCTTATATTGTAGGAAATTTAATTACACAACTTTTATGTCAGTACAAATTTTCCCAAAAATGAATACTTTTAAAGTTATAATCAAAAAACCAGGAAAAATTGAATTTTTCCTTCATTTTTTGACATTTTTGATTATTTAAACAATGTTCCGGACCTTTTTGAGTGGGGGAATAACTCAAATATTATTATATGAGTTATTTTCAAGAAATTTCTGCAAAAAAATATGAGTCACCTCTCAACATCCAAATGTACTAATAGGTATTTTTACAGATGCGCCCTGGTCTATGAGCGAATTCGGTATATATCTATTTATTTAGAAGAAAAATAGTAAAAGTTAAAAAAAAGTTAATAAATAAATAAAACAAGATGAAAACGCGAGCATTATCATAACGAAAACTTTGTTTATTGAATTATGGAAATTGCTATTATGAAAAGTAGTTTAGAATTAATAATTATGTTTTAATGTGCAATTATATCATTCTAATTTAAATGTTATGAACAACTATAAAAGTAGTTTACTCTTGATTGAAATTCATATTTTTTATATACCTCGTATAAAATTAATAAAATTTTATATATGATGGTTGCATCATACATCTTAGAACATGAAGAACTTTTTGTGAAGAATAACTTTTCTTCGTCAAATTAAAAATAAAAGAGTTATAAATGGAAATGTTGTTGGTATCCATAATTTGAGAAAAATCTTCAAATACTTTTTTCCATTAGATTAGAAGATTGTAATTGCACATATCAGACCATAATTTTTTATACCAAACAGTATTGTTTCATATACTGTCGGTTCGCTAAACTCAGACACAACTGGCCAGTGATTTTAGTCAATAATTTGCCAGTTGGGCAAAAAAAAATTATTAATAATTAATTAATAACTACTAAATAATTAGTAATTTTGCTAATTTTGGCAAAATTCGCAAAAAACAAAAAATAACCTAATAAAATCACTAGCCAGTTGTATCGAGTTTAGCGAACCGACTATATTTTAATTTCATAGCAAATAGAACAGTCCATTTATCATAAAGAGGAGGTCGTATACTCGTATAAACCTTTTTAAAGTTGTTAATAAATTATTGCTTGAAATAAAATATACTCAAATTGTATTTTTGAACATCTTATTTATTTTATATAATAATTAAATTCACTATCAAATGACATTGATGTTTTATTAATACTTCATTTAAAATTTAGTTTGACATTCACGAAGTGTCAAACTCAAATGTAAATAACCTATGCTTTGCTTAACAAATCGAGATTAAAAAACTAGCCTAGTTAATAGCAACGATTTCAGCTGGACGTGTAGTGTGTCGGAAGAAAATAAAACGATTTTGACGTCACATTTTAGATTTTGAGGTCGATTATCTCGAAGACGGTTAGAAATATCGAAATGTCGTTTCCAGATTTGGATTAAGAAGAAAAAACTACATAAGAATCCATCGATAAATCTGATCTGAATATTGCAGGACCGGCAACGCAATAACACACACACTTTTGCGAATTTATAAACGAAATTTTTTCGTTGATTAACAGAAATTAGAGTAAAATAATTATTTAAATAAAATTAACAAACATGTGACTTTTATAACGTTACAAGATGGAGAAACTTCTTTTTGACGCCGTTTCTAGAAGCATACCTACGATTTTAGCTTCTACAACTTCTAATGCAAGGAAAGATCGTTGGACGAAGAAGTATGGCACGTGGAAGAATTTCTTGGCTGCAAAACTTCGTGAATGGTTCGCACTGACATCGTTTAGTGCAGCAGCTTCGAAAGTGTGAATGCAAGAAGAAGAATGTTTATCATTTTATAATACCTATAAGAGTTCCTCTTTTTGTTCTGCTACGGTTGATTTCTACTCTTTTATGTTAAGGGACCTTTATCATGTGTCAATTTAAAACAAAAACTATTTATTTTGGAATTTACTGTGTGATTTTTATGGTATATAAGTTTCTACATTTTTTTGGCTTTTAGACAAGAAAAGGGCGGGATCGTTGGGAAAAATATTCCCATGAGATTAGTTTGCCTAATCACATACGTAAGACGCCCCAGAATAAGGTTCAAGAAGTTGCCCACACAAAAAGTGGTCCAAATTTTTTTTAACAATTTTTTTTAATCAAATTTCAAAAATAAATTGTTTCGGTCCGGACAAATTTTTTTAGATTTTTCGGACCATTCTGGACAGAAAAGATCTCTTGTAATTTTTCTCTAAAGTGAATATGTTCTAAGTGATCGTGTTCGAGTTATAAGCAATTTAAAATTTGAAAAACGCGAAAATGGCCATTTTTAAAACTTAATAACTCGGTTAAAGATTATTATTATGAAAGTCAGAAAGTGACTAAATCAAATTTAAAGCCCCCCTTCATGATCCCGAAGAAATTTGTGTCATTAATTTATTACTAAGCTGTTATTTTTGTTGATTAATAATGAGCGGTAAGATCGTATTGAGCGGCTGTAAATGTGAGTGCGAGTGAGATGCGCCATTGGACTGCCTGAATGGCATCTTTTTCGCACTCATCATGGACGGCCGCCTAATACGTGCATGTCGCTCATTATTTTTACTTAAAAATAACAGCTTAGTAATCAAATAATGACAAAAATTTCTTCAGGATTTTGGTGGGGGGCTTTAAACTTTGATTTAGTCACTTTCTGACTTTCATAGTAATAACTTAACCGAGTTATTAAGCCTTGAAAATCGCCATTTTTCGTTTTTTTTTTCAATTTTAAAATGCTTTTACCTCGAAAACTATCAACTTTAGAGAATAATTATAAGAAACCTTTTTTATCCAGAATAGTCCAAAAAACCTAAAAACAAATTATCCGGACCAAAAATATTGATTTTTGCAATTTGATTAAAAAAAATTGTTAAAAAAAATTTGGACCACTTTTCGCGTGGGCGACTCCTTGAATCTTATTCTGGATGGTCTCACGAATATGATTATGCAAAAAAATCTCATGGGAGTATTTTCTCCAAAGAACCCGCCGTTTTCGCCTTGTCTAATTGTAAATAAATGTAAATTGAATTGCTCGATATCATTTTTAACAAAATATGTTCAATTGAATAAATGTTCAATTTGTTCGATCAATAAAATGTTATGACGTAAATGTTCTCACAGTTTGTTATCAATGGCTAAATAATTCCCTATTTTTCGGCCGTTGTTATTTTAGGTTTTTTTTTTAGGTTTTTTGGACCATTTTAGACAAAAAAGGTCTCTTGTAATTTTTCTCTAAAGTTGATAGTTTTCGAGTTATAAGCAATTTAAAAAGTGGTAAACGCGAATAGGGTCATTTTTAAGACTTAATAACTCTGTTAAAGGTTATTATTATGAAAGTCAAAAAGTGACTAAATCAAAGTTCAAAGCCCCCCTACATTGGCGGACTGCCGGAATGGCATCTATCTCGCACTCACCATTGACGACAGCCTAATACGTGCATGGCGCTCATTATTATTACTTATAAATAACAGCTTAGTAATAAAATAATGACAAAAATTCCTTCAGGATCTTCTAGGGGCGGCTTTAATCTTTGATTTAGTCACTTTCTGACTTTCATAATAATAACTTTTAACTGAGTTATTAAGCCTTGAAAATTGCCATTTTTCGTTTTTTTCAATTTTAAATTGCTTATAACTCAAAAACGATCAACTTTAGAGAAAATTATAAGATACCTTTTTTGTCCAGAATGGTTCAAAAAACCTAAAAAAATTTGTCTGGGCCGAAAACATTCATTTTTGCAATTTGTCAAAAAAATTGTTAAAAAAAATTGGACCACTTTTCACGTAGGCGACCTCTTGAACCTTATTCTGGGATGTCTCACGAATGTGATTATGCAGAAAATCTCATGGGAATATGTTTTCCAACGAACCCGCCGTTTTCGCCTTGTTCATTTTAGGAGTGCATTTAAGACTGTTTAAATGCACTCTTAAAATATGCAAAATATTTTGTTTTATTAATTTTCAACTATACTTTCTAAAACTGTGAAATATTTTTGTTTAGTATACTAGTATACTATCGTTTCAATGAACTAAAAAAAGTTCTATAAAGGAATAGGTCTGGATCCCGCGTATAAAAAAAAAGTTGATTAATAGCAAGCTGAAAATTTGTTAATAGCTTAAGGGTGTCTAGTCAGATAAACTTTGATGTATGGGAACATTGGAACAGGGGCAGTTTTAATTGTGGAACAGGTTAAAAATTTGGAACGGTCAGACCACGAAAACGGCACATTTATTTTGTCCGACAGAATAGACTTAAATTCTCCGAACAGAGATTAAACTCTCATGCAAAAATCAGACTGCTATTTATCACCTGTCATAATTCCTGTCATTTGAAATATTCTACATGTTCCACTTATTAAAACGCCCATTTGGTGATAAATAGCAGTTTGATTTTTGCATGAGAGTTTAATCTCTGTTCGGAGAGTTTAAGTCTATTCTGTCGGACAAATTAAATGTGCCGTTTTCGTGGTCTGACCGTTCCAAATTTTTAACCTGTTCCACAATTAAAACTGCCCCTGTTCCAGTGTTCCCATATATAAAAGTTTATCCGACTAGACACCCTTAAGCTATTAACAAATTTTCAGCTTGCTATTAATCAACTTTTTTTTCATACGCGGGATCCAGACCTAGAATGACTGAATGGCAGCAGCTTAAATATAAATTTTTGATTAAGGTGTTAATATTAGCTGGCAATGACATTGTCATAATTAACATAGAGATGGCTATTTCCTTCGGTTTTTTATAGTTCTAGATAACCGTTACTTGTATTAGGATTATTATTTTTACTATGTATTGAGTCTTCTTCACACACTCAATTTTCTCTTCTTTTTGACCCCTGTAAGTTATTAACACAGGATGCCGAGAAGATCGGAGTCGGCAACTGGAAAATGCAAGCAAGGGACAGAACAGAATGGCGTAGAAAGCTTGAGAAGGTCGAGGCCCTCCAAGGGCTGTAGCACCAAGATGATGATGATGAAGATATTGAAATAAACATTATATAAGTTTTCAGGGACTTTCTAACCTCGGTAATGATGTAATCTTTCATTCTGCGTCTAAATTTTTCAAAGGTAATACCACGAGTCCTCTAAATTTTATCGATAAATTTTTTTGTTTTCACGAAAACTTCTTTATTTGGTAAAATTACGAAAACAAACCGAATGATAAAATCACGAGTCCGAAGGACGAGTGATTTTATCCATTTCGGTTTGTTTGAGTGATTTTACCCTAAATAAAGAAGTTTAAGTATGAAAACGAAAAAATTTATCAAGCAAAATTTAGAGGACGAGTGGTATTTGAAAAGATTATTTTGTGAACCAATATGTATTATTAGTAAATACGGGCATCTGTGAAATATTTTTAAGACAACTAGGATCAATGTCTTAAGTAGGTTATAGATAAATTATTTTATGATTTAAAAATTAACCAATTTATTTATTATATTGTTAATACATAAAAAACTATTTAAATCGAAAATGAACAATTATTAAAAACACAATTTTTATAACTAATATGAGATTTTCCAATGTCGTTCGTAACGTATTATGTGAAATTTAGGGTACCTTAAGTTTTATCAGGGAAGAGACTGTTTTATCAAGGAAGAGGCTGTTTTATCAGTATTACACTCAATGATTGGCTAGAACGACGCGTGGTGATTGGCTGAAAAAGCAAAAACGTCAGAATTTGACAGGTGAAAAAAATAATCAAAAATAAGTATTAGTTTTCTCAAGTTTTTTTTCTCAGAAGTTTTTGTCGCAAATACTAGTAAGTTCTTTTAACGTTGTTATGTAAATATTTTTATTCTGGATAATTTGATTTACCTGTATTATGTAAATAATTTTTAAGGCTATTTGTTTCACGAATAATCGAGAACATTGTATTTGGTATTTAAGACAAGGATTGTGAATGATTTTTTCAGTGTGTTTACGATTATTGTACGCGATCAAATAAATTGTTAAAAAATAAATTATTTTTTTTTATTTACATTAACGTGCTCGGCAACTATGGCCACTCGCACGGGACGATTACAAACAAGATTACAAGCGGTATAATTAAAGAGCATTAACAAGTTATGTCATAAAAAAAAATTAAAGTTTATGATACAATGATATTTTTTTTAAAAACTGAAGAACTCTGTCTAACTGGTTGGTATCACTTAGAATGTCACATAGCTGCGGTTTTAGTTTGAGCTGTTGTCTTACTACACTGAACTGATGACATTCGGTAATAATGTGGTTCACGGTAAGTTGGCACTGGCATGTTAAACAGATAGGCCGGATATCTGATGACATCAGGAAGCCGTGAGTAAGTTTGGTGTGGCCTATGCGGATTCTTCTTATATTTCTAAGGTCTTGTCTAGAGAGTCCTGTGGGGCCAGTGTAAAGTGGCTTATATACTGAGGGCTGGATTGCACGTAAAGATGTATTTAAGGAACTCCAGTGGGTTTGCCATAATCTCCATGTGAATCTGTACGCTTCTGTTTTCAAATCTTTATAAATTTGGATGTGGGTTGTTGACGTGGTATCTGTTGAAGCCGTTTTAACATGCTGATCTGCAAGTTCATTGCCAGGTATACCAATGTGAGACGGAATCCATATAAATGTAATCTTAGTGTTTAAGGTAGAAAGGTGGTAGTAACAATGGTGGATATTTTGGACAAGAGGATGATCGGTAAATAATTCCTGAATGCATAAAATTGAAGCTAGAGAGTCTGTACAAATGGCAACATTTATATTCGGGAGGTTAATATTTTTAACAGCCTGTAAGATACTATATAATTCTCCAGTATGTACGCTGCACAGAAGAGGAATAAAAGAAGCACAAATGAGATTGTTTTGAGAGGTGATTGAACGGCCAACCCCTAAATCACTTTTGGAAGCATCGGTGTATATTACTTGACCAAAGTGGTTATTGTGTATAATTTCATAAAAAAGCTTTTATCATGAGTTCTTTAGGTGTTTCATATTTATTGAATTTTGTTAAATTTGTCTTAGTTTGAGGGGTCTGCGTAATCCAAGGAGGAATTCGATGAAAGGGGATGGGATTTGTCAGTCTAAAATTGATGTCGCTTGTTATTGTGGACAATATAGAAAATATAGGTTTTATTATTGGTGAAGGGGTGGTATAGGTTGTTGTGAATAAACGGTATACAGGATTAAGGGGATTAGAAGAGACAGATGCAGCATAGGAAAGAAGAAGATATTGCCGTCTAATCCAGAGAGGAGGCTCACCGGCTTCACAGTAGACACTTTCAGATGGACTGGAACGAAATGCACCTAGACATAGTCGAATGGCTGTGTTATGGATAGAGTTTAAGGAATCCAGATCTCTTTTTGAAGCAGACATATAAGCAATACTACCATAATCTAATTTAGAGCGAATTAGTGCTTTATATACTTTAAGGAGCGACTTTTCATCCGCACCCCAGTGATAGTGAGAGAGTGTTTTAAGAATGTTTAATCTTTTGTGGCATGCACTTTTTAAATTGAGAATATGTTGCTTCCAAGAGAGGCGACAGTCAAACGTCAATCCCAGTATTTTACAATGATCAACTACGGGAAGAAGTGAATCATTTATAAATAGAGGTGTAGGGGGCATTGGAGGCCGTCTACTAAATTTAATAACTTTGGATTTTGTGAGGGATAAAGTTAGTCCCAAAGAGTGGGTCCGAGAGATTACTATGTTTATGGCCGCTTGCAAAATTTTAGAACTAGTGGAAGCTGAACGACCGTGACAATATAATATTAAATCATCTGCATAAGCTACATATTTAGTAGGAGATGGTAAATTAAAACAAAGATCACTTATGCCGAGGTTAAATAAGGTAGGGCTTAACACTGAACCTTGAGGGGTGCCATTGGTTTGAGTATAAACAGAAGAGAATACACCATTTACAGAAACTTTGAACGTCCTTTGAGACAAAAAATTTTGTATAAAATAAAATATATTTCCGGTGATATTATGCTGCTTTAACTTGGCGATTATAGCTTGTCGATTAATCGTATCAAATGCTCCTTTTATGTCAAAAACGACAGCCGTTACTTCATACTTTTCATTTATTGAGCTGGCGATGTCACTTTGTAGAAGGACAAGATTGTCACGAGTGGATCTGTGTCGTCTAAAGCCAGATTGTTCTTTAGGAATAATTTTGTGTTTGTCGAGATACCACATAAGACGTTTATTGATAATTTTTTCAAGTATTTTACACATGGTACAGGTAAGGGATATAGGCCTATAAGAATCAGGGACAGAGGCAGGTAGATCTTTTTTTTTTATTGGTAATATTATTGACGTTCGCCATTCATTCGGGAATTTGTGGAAAATCCATATTTTATTATATATCTCGAGAAGTTTGTATAGACATGAAGATGACAATTTCTTTAAGAATATGTATGGAAGGTCATCAGGGCCAGCAGCTGTATTTTTACAGGATTTGAGTGCAGATTTTAATTCGGAATAGGTTATAGGAGAATTCAGATAATTGATATCTTGTGAAACTGGAGAACAATAAGGAAAGGGTGAAGGAAGAGTAGAGGATACAGGGTTAGGCCCAGATTTGTTGTGAAACTTTTCTTTAAAGTTTTCTGCCAGAACTTTGGCTATCTCCTGATTATCAATGATAACCTTTTGATTAAAAAGGAGATTGGAGATCTTAAGATTAGTTTTTTTGCCCTGTATTTGTCCAATTTTTTTCCAAACTTGGCTTGGGCTACTATTTTCATTTATGGAGGAGATATATTGTCTCCATGAAGTTTTCTTACTTAATTTAATAATGTATCTAGATTTTGCTCTTGTTTTTTTAAGTGCAATAAGGTTCTCCTGACATTTGTTTCTGCTGTAAATTTTTAGAGCAGATTTTTGCTGCTCCACAGCGTTTTCGCAAGAGGAATTCCACCATGGGACACTTTTTCGTTCAGCTGAAATGACTGATTTTCCAATATGTGCTTCAGCAGCAAGGCGAATTGTGTTTGCGAATTGGGTGACGTCCATATCAATGCTATCAGTTAGAGTGAGTTTAGGTAGGCAATAATCAGTTTCACTAATATAATCAGACCAATTACAATTATTTAAGCGCCAAAAACTTTTAGTCAATATTTGAGAATTTGATGTATCTGAGTTGGTTATAAAGATTGGGAAATGATTACTGTCGTGGAGATCATCAGATGTATGCCATGTTAATATAGGAGCTAATTTTGGGTCACTAAACCTTAGATCAATGTTGGAGAAGGTACCAGTAGAAATATTAAAGTGAGTATGAGAGCCCGTGTTTAACAGACATGTACCCGAGCAATTAATAACATTTTCAACAATTTTACCTCTAGCAAATGTGTGGTTGGATAAAAGATAAATTACGTGTGCCTTTTATTTATTTAGTTATTTATTTAGTTATTTGTTCTATTAGTATTGTAGTTAATGTTAAGTGGTTTTGATTTATTTATTTAGCGTATGGCTATGTATCACAGTTTTTGAATATAAATAAAGATAACAATACATTATAAATAATTAATTTTTATAAACAAAAATTTAGTTGGTACCCAGTAGATCATAGCCGGGGAATTTTTCTCTTGAATTCAATTGGAATTCGTTTCCTGTGTGTTTATTGTATTGCAACAAGATCAATCTTTTAATATTCTGTATAGAATTTGAAATTTTGCCCTATTTATAAGTACCTTCTATATTTAATTGGCAAACTCTTACATTGGGTTCAATTTCTTTTATTTGTTCCTTGGAAAGTCCATTCATTAACTGTGTCATCTTTAATTACTTAAAAAAAACTGCGATATACTTCATCCAGGAGATCTTTGGAAAGATTGTCTGGCGCCTCTTGTGCTAGTTCTTTAGTTTACCCAGGGTGCACGTGCAGATTACTGCGGACGCAAACTAGCGTTGTACCCCCTTTAAATGTATAAAATTTTCTATAAAAGGTATAAATAGAAAAATATATTTTAAACGATTTTTTATCGCTTTATTTGTTTAATAAGTCTTTATTTATTTAATAATAAATTCAGTGTCTTTCATTTGTTTAGATATAAGTTATTAAAAATAAATAAAGTCAATTAAGATTAAATATTAGTGCCTAAAAGAACATAAAAATCAAATTAGAAAAGTCCACTAGTGTAGCAATACCATAAAAGTCATAAAATAAATTCCAAAATAAATAGTTTTTTTTCTCGAAATTCCATGATACAGGCCCCTTAATTCCATCAAAAATAATACGATCAATATTTGGTCTTGTGGCAGTTATACTAGCAAACTTAATATTCATACTACAAAAGAAATATTCCATTCCTGAACTTTCTTTATGATTTTCTTTGTATTTTAAAATAGCAATCTACGGCACTGCTGTTGTTGTTCCAGAATGTCAGCCGAAGCGAACAACGACGAGTGCTGAAAAGACGCATTATGAAACGCTTTTGAAATATAAATTTTATTATAACAACCGTTGGCGTCGTACTAAATTTATAGAAATTAAACATTGATGCGGAATTTCGCTGGAAATCAATTTAAAAACTGAATAAAAGTAGAAAGTGAATGTAGAGGTGGGTGCGGATCGAATATCCGAACTCTGAGTAACGGATCCTTTAAACGAATCACATACAACGGAGTCACAGCCCTCTGGTTTTGAAAATGTTAATCTCGTTAGTTTATTCGTGGCCTGACATCCTAACAATGTGTCCAGCCCATATAAGTCTCTGCACTTTAACGAATTTCACAATATCTGGATCGGTGTATAACTGATACAGTTCAAAGTTGTATCTTCGACGCCATAGCCCATTTTCATTTACTGCCCCAAAAACCTTTCTAAGAATTTTTCTCTCAAAAATACCAAGAAGTCTTTCATCACTTTGAGATAGGGTCCACGTTTCAGCTCCATATATCAAAACCGGTCTTATTAAGGTCTTGTATATCTTGAGCTTTACTGCACGTTTTATATTTTTATTTTTTAAATGTTTATGGAGACCGTGAACAGTTCTGTTTGCCATTGCTATGCGTCTTTTTATTTCATCGCTTGTCGTGTTTATTGAGTTTACTAGCGATCCAAGATATGTGAATTCCTTGACTTGCTCAAAGGTGTTATTGTTAATTTGAATTCTCTGTTGGATATTTCGGGATTTTTTAGAAACCAACATATATTTGGTTTTTCCTCGTTTACCACAAGTACTAATTCACTTGCCGCGTCCGCAAGCCTTGTAAAACACTGCACCATGTCTCTCAAACTTATGCCCACTATAACTATATCGTCAGCGAATGCGAGAATTTGCGTCGATCTATTAAAAATAGTTCCATTCATTCTAATATTTACTTTTCTGACTGCCTTTTCCAAGGCAATATTAAAGAGGAGACACGCCAGCGCGTCTCCCTGTCTTAGACCATTATCAACGTAAGAGTAGAGTTTTCTTCTTGAATTCTAACGCACGAGCTTACGTTTTGCATTGTTAGTTGGGTCAACTTAACTAACTTGAGTGGGATCCCAAAGTCTATCATTGCATTATATAATGCGCTTCTTTTAACACTGTCATAGGCTGCTTTGAAGTCAACGAAGAGATGGTGGGTATCTATGTTATATTCTAGTGACTTTTCTAGAATCTGCCTATGTGCTTGAATTTGATGCATAGTTGACTTTCCAGCAGTAAATCAGCATTGGTATTTACCTTCAATATTCTTTGCAAGATGTTTAAATCTTTCAAACAATACATTGCCGAAGATTTTATATGCAGATTCTAACAAAGTAATGCCTGTAAAGTTCTTACAATCCAGTTGATCACCTTTTTTATGCAACGGACATGTTACTCCCTTTAGCCACTCTTCTGGTACCAGTTCATTCTGCCATATAAGAAGTATCAGTTTATGGATTGCTGCAAAAAGTTGATCACCACCTTTTTTAAACATTTCCGAACAGATTTCGTCGATTCCTGGGGCTTTATTTTCTCTGAGTTTTAGGATGGCATTTGACACTTCTTCTCTTGTTGGGTCTTCAATGTGTAGTTGATGATGTAGATTTTGTTGATTTCCTATGTTGTAACCTCCTTCAATATGGTTTATATTTAGATGTTCGCTGAAATGTTGTGCCCATCTGTTAAGAACTAATTTTTTTGTCGTGTAGAATTTCACCGTTAGTGTCTCTACAAATTTTTAATCGTGGTTTAAATTCTCGACGGCTATTATTTAAGGATTTGTAGTATTTTCTTGTTTCATTTTTCTCAAATAAACTTTGTATCTCATTGAGAGTGTTCTGTTCACATTCTCTCTTCTTACGTCGATGGATACGTTTTTTCTCTCTTCTAAGACGTCTATATTCTTCTTTTTTTCTTCGTGTACAACCTGCGTCGATGGTTTTTTGATATGCTGCATTTTTTCTATTTGTGGCCATTTCATACTCATGATCAAACCAATGATTTCGTTTTTCTGACCTGGTTTTGCCCAATATTTCAACCGATTTCTGAAACACAATATCTCGTATATTTGCCCATAGTTGGTTAATGTCTTTTTCTTCTAAGTTTTCTGTCCTTATTTGATCTTATATTTGCTGTCTGTATACATTTGCTATGTCGGGATCTTTTAGTTTATTAATGTCGATTTTTTCTTTCCTTTGCCCGATCTCGTTTTTTAAATTGGATATTCTTTCTTTAAATCGTGAACATCTCTATTGATATATAAAAATGGTTCTCTATTCCAGCAATTAGTTTATTCGAAAACATCCATGCAAAAGTATTCCTTTTATGCACTGAAATTGTATGAAAACATTTGTGCGTCAGCACTAGTTCAATAAAAATCATATTAAAATCAAATAACAAGATTATTATTTGAATTTCAATTTTATTTTTTAAAATTCTAAAAGCCATTTAAAAGTCCATAACTTTTTATAGTAGACAGGAAATTATAAAAGCAGCAAAACTATTTATACAGGGTGGGCCAAAGAAAACAGTCCACCTCGATATTTGGCAGTAGTTATTAGATTTTCAGGAAATGTCGAAACAGGTTGATTTTCATTTTTAAATTACAATTTTTTATATATATTTCATACTAGTGATGTCATCCATCTGGGCGTGATGACGTAATCGATGATTTTTTAAATGGGAATATTTTGAAAAGAATTCGCCGTGAAACGAAATCAAGAGACGTATTATATTTCAGTTTGTTCAGAGAGCGTCATAAACGCCCTTACTAATTTCATTCTCATTAGAAATCATTAGCACCTTACACCGTTAGGTAGAAAGGTTTAGATTATATATATATATATATATATATATATTAGAAATCATTAGAGAGTGTATATATGGATATCTCTGAACAAACTTACATAAATCGAGCCTGCTCCGAAGAAATAAAATTTCAATGAGACCATGTTTATGGTTACGTCTTAAAGGTTTTTATTACTTGCAAACCAACGAATGTTTAATTAAAGAAGACTAGGGAAGGTCTACAATTTGCACCTTACTTCCCGTCTATTTAGCGTGGCAAAATTCCAACGAAAACATGGTCCGTGCGATTAAGAAGCTCGCTGTAGCGAACTCGGCTGGTTCAGTGTTCGGTTTTCACACAGAGGTTTTGGGAATTCTTCTTCTTCTTTTTAGAAGGACCAGCTGGGAATCCAGCACCTGTAAGGATTACTCTTTACAAGGGATACGGAATGGTTGGTAGGTAATAACACAACACACAATGTTGTTTACAGAACAATAAAAAATATGTATATTGACGAGTTAAATGAATAGAAGGATACGTGAGAGATAGAAGATATTATATGTTTAAATTATAAGTATAATTGTATGTTTATATTATAAGTTTTATTGTGAGACAACTTATACCGCGTAGAGTTTAACTTGTTGAAACAGCAAACTGTTTAGATGCAATGGCAACACCGCGACTTTGATGATGTGTGATTAAATAAGATGTATTTACATATTATCTTTTTTCTACTTACAGTTGATAAAGCTATGATTGATTTACCATTTGGCACTAATCACTTACGGCCAAGTTGCTATGGCCACTGACACTAATTATTTTAAAAAACCATACTGAAGTAAAAACTTCTTTTGTATATTGGTATAAAAAGTTTTATTAAAAAACATAAAAGTCCTCCAAAAGGATTTGCAAAACGTTTTCAATCTGAATCAGATCATCCTCAGTGCGTTCTGCTTCACAAAAGAAACTAGCAACTTATTTAGAAAGGTTACATCGATATAAATGGTTTACATAACAATTAAGTGATATTTGTAGCGACTCCAAGTCGATGTTACAAGATGAAATGTGCTAGGAGTGCTCAAAGGGCAACATGGTTCCCTGCTCGTTAAGAACTCGTGGTTCTTGCCAGTTCAATGGACACAGACCAACTGAACCACGTCCATTGAGTCCATTGAACTGGCAAGAACCACGAGTTCTTAACGAGCAGGGAACCATGTTGCCCTTTGAGCACTCCTAGCACATTTCATCTTGTAACATCGACTTGGAGTCGCTACAAATATCACTTAATTGTTATGTAAACCATTTATATCGATGTAACCTTTCTAAATAAGTTGCTAGTTTCTTTTGTGAAGCAGAACGCACTGAGGATGATCTGATTCAGATTGAAAACGTTTTGCAAATCCTTTTGGAGGACTTTTATGTTCTTTAATAAAACTTTTTATACCAATATACAAAAGAAGTTTTTACTTCAATATGGTTTTTTAACTATGGTATACAGCCAGCTACGGGGACTTTCCCATTGATTTTTTTTTTTTTTTACTAATTATTTTGTTAGATTTGTTGAGAAACAGACGAAAACTACAGCTCTTAAAATGCGGTGCGCTCTTGGCAAAGGTTGGTAACAGACTCTCTTAGTTTGTAGTTGGACAATTTTTAGCTTTGTTGTTTGGCGGGAAAGATAGTTGGCGGGTATATGGGTAAAGTCGGGTCCATAGATATTTCGTCCGTCGGCAAATTCAAACAGATAACATTTGTATGTTATGAAATTCGAGTAAACCGATGTCCCTTTGTTAAGGCACATGCCGGTATTTTTACAACCGGGTTACTAATCGTAAATCAATCAGTTTAATACTTGGAAATGTATACTTGGGCATTAGTACAGTTACAATTGATAGACTATTATATTTAGATGAAATATTAAGCAATAGAATTGAAACTTTCTTCTACTTTTAAGGACAATAAAGCAAGTTCATTAGCGGAACGTGATTCAAAATTATTCTGCAGATTATAATTGAAGCAATATTTGATTAAAACATCTCATTTTTGGTGGTAAAAATATTTTAAATACATATATTAATTTGTCTGGACTAAAGGTGGTAAAATATGGTTTGGAGTTATATTTTTGTTTGAATTTGCCGAGCGGACGATAGATAGATGGTGTCAACTTTAAGAAACTAGTTTTTTAAGGGACAGGTACAAGGTTCTAATGTGTTGAAATATTGAAAATATTTGTACACTGTAAACATTTATGGGAAATTTATACATGGTCTCAATACTCAATTAGGAGTAAAACTATGTAATACAAAAGAATTCGCCGTGAAACGAAATAAAGAGACGTATTATATTTCAGTTTATTCAGTGAGCGCCACAAACACCCTTACTAGTTTAATTCTAATTAGAAAACATCAAAGTGTATATATGGATATTTCAGTTTGTTCAAAGATCAATGGAAATTATCTCAGATAATAACAACTCTGGAACCGTGGAAACCTACAGAAGAAACTACATCTTACAGACAGAAGATTAGTTTTTGGAACGGAGAATTAAAGTCAACGAAGGAAAACCTATTCATGTTACATTTACAACACGAAGATGAACCTACCCCCCTGTAATAATCATCAATTACCTTCAGCCAACGACGTAAACTGTATGGGGGCCTTTTTCAAGAGCCACAACCTTTCTCTTGGTATAAAAGTAAGAATGCTGAAATGCTACGTCTACTCTGTCCTTTTTTATGGTGTTGAATCATGGACCTTGAGCGAAGATATATGCCGAAAATTTTAAGCATTTGAGATGTGGCTATATCGGAGAATTCTTAAAATACCATGGACTGATCCGGTCACAAATGAGGAGGTCCTTAGAAGAATGGGGAAGAACCGAGAAGTACTAACCACCATCAAATCTCGAAAGTTGGAATACTTTGGACACATTATGCGCAATGAATCCAAATATGCCCTCCTACAAGCCATCCTGTAAGGAAAAATATTTGGAAAGCGAGGTCCAGGAAGAAGAAGAACATCCGGGTTAAAGAACCTCAGAACCTGGTTCAACACATTATCTGTGCAGCTTTTCCGCGTTGCTGCAGATAATGTGAAGATTGTCATGATGATCGCCAACATTCGTCACGGATAAGCACATCAAGAAGAAGAACAAGGTAAAATATCTTGGTATTCGTTTGGACAGAAATCTCACAAGGAGTAAACATTTTTGGACCAAGAGAAACACCTAAGTCTCCAATTCAGAAATATGTATTGGTTAATGGGTCGTTCAACAAGGTTATCCTTAGATAACAAATTGCTGCCCTCTAAGGCAGTACTTACGCCCATCTAGACAGCTATGTTAGAACTATAGAAAACAGCTAGTCACGCCAAGGTCGAAATCATTCAATGCTTCCAATCAAAAATCCTTCGAACTATCACCAATGCACCGTGGTACATCAACGACAAAATTGTTCATCGTGACGTTAAAATAGATATGGTAAAAAAGGTAGCATTGTATACAATATCAAGCTGGAAGATCTTGAAAACCAGTTTGCACTTAACTTACTAGACCAGCGGTTCTCAATCTGTGGTACATGTACCACTGGTGGTACATATCATTATTTGCGGTGGTACACAAAACCAAAAAACAGCCAAAATCAGCATCACTAATATACACTCAGATGCAAAAAATCGATCCACTAAAAATTTGTTCATTTTTGAAGTTTCGAATTTCCTAAACCTGTTGTTGAATTTAAGTGATTTTTTTACCACGTTATAGCCTTATTCATGGACAATATCGCTGTAATAATATTGTTGCTAGACAGTCAAACTGTCAGTGTATACCGGGTGTACGAATCAAACTGTGCCTTTTTCTCAAAGTTCGCATCACCCTGTGGACTATTCTAGCATTTATAAAATACTGAAATTAAAACGTAACTATAGCCCCAGGTTTTCTTAACATTTTGTCTTTCGATTCACTCGCTTGTATTGGATAATGAAAAACTTAGGTACTTTAACAACTGGCCATGCTCGTCATCAGTACAGGGTGTTTCTAAATAACTGTGACAAACTTTAGGGGGTAATTTTACATGAGAAAATAATACAATTTGCTTTATAATCATAATGTCCACAAACGCTTCGATTCCGGGATACGGGATGTTCAATATTTTTTTACAAACTGACGATTTATTTATTGCTTTAAAACCATTTGAGACCTTTAAAACCAAATCAACTTTGGTGGGTTTTAAGACGTAGTTATTGCACATTTTTTGACATACAATTAGGAATTTTATATTCACCATTGGCGCGCAAACGGGTATTATGACCTATAATATTACCCGTACGTACGCCAATGGTGAATATAAAATTCTTAATTGTATGTCAAAAAATGTGCAATAACTACGTCTTAAAACTCACCAAATTTGATTTGCTTATCTCAAGTGGTTTTAAAGCAATAAATAAATTGTCAGTTTGTAAAAAAATATTGAACATCCCGTATCTCGGAAATGAAGCGTTTGCGGACATATGATTATTAAGCAAACT
This sequence comes from Diabrotica virgifera virgifera, assembly GCF_917563875.1. Lineage (NCBI taxonomy): Eukaryota > Metazoa > Arthropoda > Insecta > Coleoptera > Chrysomelidae > Diabrotica > Diabrotica virgifera. The sequence goes on from NC_065450.1 coordinate 210,520,958, forward strand.
GTCATTATGTTCATGTGTAAAATTACCCCTTAAAGTTTGCCGCACCTATTTAAAAAAAAACTTGTACTGATGACGAACATGGCCAGTTGTTAAAGTACCTAACTTTTTTATTATCCAACATAAGCGAAGGAATCGAAAGACAAAATGTTAATAAAACCTGAGGCTGTAGTAAGGTTTTAATTTCAGTATTTTATAAGTGCTAGAATAGTCCACAAGGTGATGCGAACTTTGAGAAAAAAACACAGTTTGATTCGTACACTCAGTATATAATGACAGTTTGACTGTCTAGCAACAATATTATAACAGCGATATTGTCAATGAATAAGGCTATAACGTGGTAAAAAAATCACTTAAATCGAACAACAGGGTTAGGAATTTTTAGTGGATCGATTTTTTGCATCGCAGTGTAGTTAATTAGATTATCTAGCTAGATGGGTTCTAGTTTTAGTTCTTAACTCACCTCAGTTGCCATCGACCGTTCAAGATATGAGGTAGCTGAACCTTTGAACATGTTCAACTTAAGTGAGAGTCAAATGGTGCCCAGGGCCTAATCATGTAATATTTACAACATCTATAAATATTGTATGGTTACTTATAACAATTTTAGTCCATGTTTCTATGACTGTATAATTTGAAAAGGTTTTTACTCAAATTGGTGGCTTAACATGTGAGCATCCTGTTCAGCACTGATGATGATCTGTAATAAGATCGAAAACGTTCTACATATATGTTGTAGCCCTTTTTAGGGAATTTTAAAAAATTATATACCTTTTGTAAAGGATTTTTATCAAATTTTTTTGTAATATAATATGGTATACAGCCAGCTACAGGAAAACCTTTTTCCTTGTGGATTTAATTCAAGATTCTTAAATTCACTTACTTCGTCCATAATTTATCTCATTCAAAAAACAGAAGCGTCGTTCTTAAACAACAAAAACGCCTTTTTGTTCAATTTAAAAGAAAAGTAGCAGAAACTTCTGTAAAATGTGTAACTAATTTAGGGCGGTAGACTTCCTCAAGTAGTTTTGCATGAATAATAGATACATGGGAGCTACTTGTACATGAAAATGCTCTAAGTGTACTTTTGTTCGTCTTTGGTGCAGCGTCTAGACTAGACTAATATACGCGTTTAGCTCTCGTGCGGGGACGGAATTTGTAAAAGTTTCAAGTGCATTATGGATTTGTTCCAAAAAATGTGCATACTGGAGTAAGAAAGTGCGCCAAAAAACAAAACGAGTGTAAAGGTGGTGTCATTTGGTAAGTAAGTGGAATTTATTCCTGAATTTTCAGTCGTTGATCATTAATAGTGTACTGATTTACGCGGTTGACTTTACTATTTCTGGTTTTTAATTTATGTTCTTTTTGGCACTAGAGTTTAATTTTAGTTGACTTTATTTATTTTTAATAACTTACATTTAAACAAATGAAAAACACTGAATGTATATCCTTTATTTTACAAACTACGATATCTAATTTATTTATTACACTAAATCTAATAATTTATGTAATTACAAATTCATAAATATACCGCGCTCGGTACATATCAAACTACACCGACGTTTTCAAATTCACAACTGAACTCCTAATTACAAAAATGTCTATTTATATATAATTACAATGTTCTAGAAATAAATAACAACATCTCAAATAATATTTGTATGTATACACCGTTTTTAGGCGGTAGGGATCTATGGAGGAGTGTCACCGCGCCGCAAGCCCTTATCCCTTGCCGTACTGCTCCTCCATAGGTCGATCAGACACCAGCTTATTCCAGACCAAGTCGTAGATTCTTTTTAGAATTTTAGACTACGACGTCAGCCTTTTTATTTTTCTATTCACCGGGCTGGGGCACGAACCTCGAATGCCTCGACCGCATATCCACTATAGATTTGTCAATCGTGCGCATCAGTCCACTTGGCTAATCTGATCGACTCAATAAATATTTACAAGTTTAAAAGATTTACTTCGACTATCATTCTATATAAAAAAGGTTGAATAGTGGCAAACACATTCGGGTCTATTAGGCCAGGAGCTGAAAATAGTCTGTGACATAATTATGTCACAAAAGGATTGATCAATTTTTCACATGCAAAAAACAATCTTATCATTTACCTTATATTTTTCGATGTATCTTTCGATAATTTCCACTGAACATTTCGCAAACCTAGTTCAATAGTGCCACAAGTGCAAAACACAATATTCTCGAGAAATGAGCAAAACGTTCTGTAGTAAACGCGTTTTGCCCTGTAAGTAATTTATTTTGAGAATGACTGGCTTCAAAATTACAATTTAGGTAGCAAATTATACACTTATTGGCTGGATCTTATTACAATTTATTAAAAATAAAACGTTATTATTCTTCTGATAGTTATGGCGATATTGCATTGTGAAGAAAGTCATTTATAAAACGATACCTAGGAGATACGGCGGCAATATAATGAAAAAATCAATTGATTTTTGCAGTTGTGGACGTATTGAATTATATCGGTTGTATTGTGGCAGTGTATATTATCGCCACATCTCTCTTGATTTTTGCAGTTGTGGCCGTATTGAACGTATTGAATTACATCGGTTGTATTGTGACAGTGTATATTATCGCCACATCTCCCAGTTATGGCCATATTGCATTTTCAAAACCTCCAAAAACCCTACAGTGAAATACCGAAGTAACTTACTTTATACTTATCCAAAACAATATTTTAGTTCAGGCTGTATTGCATTAGATGGGCCATTATATAGGCAATATTTTACAGCCTTAACCCAAAATTCGAATTTTTTGCAGTTGTGGCACAATTGAACTAGGTGTGCGATTTATTAATAGCTTGACGGTGTCTAGTCGGACAAACTTTGATGTATGGGAACACTGGTACAGGGGAAGTTTTAATTGTAGAACTTGATTATAATTGTGAAACGTGTCATACTGACAAGTTTATAATTGTGGAAACTATCAGGTTGTTTTTAAGTTTATTCAATAGCAAACTTTATATAATATATGAAAAACTGTTTGTTCGACAAATAATATGTTGGGCATTTTAATTAGTCCGACAGGTAGAACATGTAAAATGACAGGCATTATGTTGGTGGTAAATATCAGTCAGATTTTTGCATGAGAGTTTAGTGAAAGGGTAACAAATCAATTGGAAGTTCTGTCCGACAAAATACATAGGACGTTTTTGTAGTCTGACGTTCGAAACATGTAACCTGTTCCACAATTAAAACTTCCTCTATTCCAGTGTTTCCGTGCATCAAAGTTTGTCCGACTATACTAAATTTACAATCAAGATGCAGTAGAAATAAACAAACCAAGACACGTTAAATGCTACTAAGAGCACTCCCGAATCATAATCTACAATGTATAAACTTTGGAAATCATGATTTGGGATTTACAATGTATATATACATTGTAAATTATGATTCAGGAGTGCTCCTAGTAGCATTTAACCTGTCTTGATTTGTTTATTTCTACTGCATCTTGATTGTAAATTTATTATAGACACCGTTAAGCTATTAACAAATTTTAAGCTTGCCATTAAAAACTTTTTCTGGTACGCGGGATCTAGGATTTTTGATGTCTTGAATTTCCTAAACCTGTGGTCTGATTTAAGTGATTTTTTAAATATGTTACAGCCTTATTCTTTAGTAATATCGCTATAATATTGTTGCTGCTAAACAGGTAAATGTCATATTTTACCGAGTGTAACGATCATACTGTGTTTTTTTTTCTAAAACTTCGGAACAGCCTGTGGAATATTTTAGCATTTATAAAATGTTACAATTAAAACTAAATTGTAGCTTTAGGCTTTCTTAGAATTTTGTTTTTTAATTCATTCGCTTATTTTTGATAATAAAAAAAATAAGTACTTTTATATTCCAAATGAAGTTTGCTATTGGGTCTTGATCAATATCATTCCAAATCTCGAGAGCTACTGCTTCTACCTCTTGTAAGGTTCTAGGTTCAAATGCTGTCTTAGTCTTCTGCCAATTATGTTCCACAAATGTTCGATCGGGTTAAAATCTGGACTAAGCGGTGGCCAGTTCAAAGTCCGAAGATTTACCTGTAAATATTCGGTTACTGTTCGTGCAACGTGAGAGCTTGCATTATCTTGCATTAGCAAGAAATTTTTACCAATATAAAGAGCCAATAGCATGGAAACTAAGTCCTTCTGTATGTAAGGTCACTGCTTGAACACACTCATCGTAAGTCCCATTTCAAAACAACAAAAAAAATACGGACTTATTTGAAACTTTAAATAATAAATCTACTAATGTTCACAACAAACCAGACACTTTTGGACTGTTATCAATTTGATATTTATCATATTGTTAATTTCTCATAGCTTACTTTATAGTTCAAGAGGCAGCGCTGAAAAATCTCTTTGAATTTACTTAAGCTAGATTTTTCACAGTTGATTACTGTGAGTGTGTAGAGAAACATACTGCGGTCGGTCAAGCGAAACGTAGAATAGGGGTTACTGAGAGGGTATCAAAGTTGCTTTCCTACGAAGGTAATTAAATCCATTTACTGAGGCTGAAAATCAGTACACACATTCTTAATTAAATATAAATAAAAGTTATTATAGTCGGTCAGCTGTATGACGGGACAGAGCCGGTCAGTCGGCCCCAGTGAATGTACAGGGTTATTCACTATATTTTGACCCCCTTGTAAGCTGTTTTATTTACAGAATTAGAAAAAAATGTAAAATACAAAAGTTATTCGATTTTTAAATTATGATTTTTTGACATATGTCATACTAGTGACGTCATCGATTTGGGCGTGATGACGTAATCGACTATTTTTTTAAATAGGAATAGGGGTCGAGTGCTAGCTCATTTGAAAGGTTATTCAATTCCCTATTCAGTAATATAAACATTGACATGATTAATTATACATGGTGTCCAAAAAGTTTTTTTTAAATTAAATTAATTGTTTAATTAATAATTCAAAAAACATTTTTGGACACCCTATATAAATAATGATCTTAATGTTTATAGAACTGTATATATAATTGAATAAACTTTCAAATGAGCTAGCACAAGATCCCTATTCTCATTTAAAAAAATAGTCGATTACGTCATCACGTCCAGATGCATGACGTCACTAGTACGATATATATGTCAAAAAATCATAATTGAAAAATCCAATAACTTTTGTATTATACATTTTTTTCTCATTCTGTAAATAAAGCAGTTTACAAGGGGGTCAAAATATAGTGAATAATCCTGTACATTCATTGGGGACGACCGACCGGCTCTGTCCCGTCATACAGCTGACCGACTATAATAACTTTTATTATGTGTGTACTGATTTTCAGCCTTAGTAAATGTATTTAATTACCCTCGTAGGAAAGCAACTTCGATACCCTCTCAGTAACCCCTGTTCTACGTTTCGCTTGACCGACCGTAGTATGTTTCACTACACAATCACAGTAATCAACTGTGAAAAATTTAGCTTTAATAAATTAAAAGAGATTTTTCAGCGCTGCCTCTCCGTCTATTAGGCTCGTTTATTAAACAACTAAGAAGAAAATGATATATTGATAGAAAAGATGGCTATTTGGTAAAGTACCTAACTTTTTTATTATCCAACATAAGCGAATGAATTAAAAAACAAAATGCTAAGAAAACCTGGGGCTATAGTTGGGTTTTAACTTCGGTATTTTATAACTGCTAGAATATTCCACAGGGTGTTGCGAAATTTTAAGAAAAAAAAACACAGTTTGATTGGTACACCCGGTATACAATCACAACTTACCTGCCTAGTAACAATATTGTTAAAGAATAAGACTATAACAGGCTAAAAAACCACTTAAATCGGACAACAGGTTTAGGAAATTCGAGACATTAAAAATGATCCATTTTTAAGGTGGTGAGTTAATTCCTTGGAGAAGTGTATATTATTATTAATACGTACAGTAGGAAAAATGAAACAATACCCATGAACGAACATATAAAACACGCTGTATTTTCCTGTCACCGTGTCATACAAAAAATTGGCCAGCGCAAGTACATGTAATAATTATTATTACATGTACTTGAGCTGGGCAATTTTCCTTGTGACACGGTGACAGGAAAATACAGCGTGTTTTATATGTTCGTTCATGGGCATTCTTTCATTTTTCCGACTGTAAATTATATAAAATAGTAATATTTAACAAATATTTACTTACTTAATTTTAATGGCGTGGTTTTAAAATTACCTGCAACAAAAGAGGGTATATTAATTATAGTTTCTTTTTTAGCAACAAAAAAATGTACCAGTTAAACTCATTGCTTTAATTCTGTCATAAATTAATTTATTTACCGGAAAACCGTGCTACACAGATATTTTCTTAATTTTGTTGCATAAGCTTTGCTTAAGAATTACTGTATCCTTTTTGAATGTTTTTATTTATGACATTATATTATGCTAACGTTTAGTCTAGGGCCGGATTGGATGAAAAAAGACACCAAGCTCTAAACGGAAGGTGCCAAACTCCCGTTTTCTTCTTCTTTAGTTGTCGTGTCCGTATTCAGACGTTAGCCGTCATCATGTTTACCAGTTTCTGAAACCTTTCTCTATCGGCTGCTGCGCGAAATAGTTCTTTAACTGTGGAACCACACCATTGTCTAATATTACGCAACAACGAAAGCTTCTTTCGACGAATCCATCTCTTTCCCTCCACATTTCTTTTTATTATAAGGCGAAGTAGATGGTATTTAGGTCCTCTAGTTATATGGCCTAAGTATTCTGTTTTTCTCCTCTTTATGATGTTTATGAGCAGACATTCTGAGTTCATCATTGGCAGAACATTTTCATTGGCTCATGCGTCTGAGAATAACAGAGATTTAAATATAAGAGAAAGCTTCAACGAACACCTTTAGCGAACAGATCATAAACACGAAACGATACAGACAAAATGCAGAGAGTACTGGAAACAGCAGGGATGAATCAGAACAAAATGGAATGTACAGGATATAAACGAGTGGATCATCATTCTCTTTGCCTTATCCCTATGCGGGGTAGGCTTTCCTAATTGCATTTCTCCACACAATTCTATCTTGGGTCATATCAATGTTAATCCCATTTACAAACATGTCCTGCCTTATCGTCCCCCCTCCCCAGGTCTTCTTTGGTTTTCCTCTCCTACTCCTTCCAGAGCTATTCTTCGTATTGGGTGATTGACGTCTCGACGTTGAACATGACCAAACCATCTGAACCTATGCTCTCTCATTATGGCATCAATTGGTGCCACACCTAGACTTCCCCTAATATACTCATTTCTAATTTTATCCTTCTTTGTCACTCCACTCATCCATCTAAGCATTCTCATTTCCGCCACATGAATTCGTTGTTCATCTTTCTTTTTCACTGCCCAACATTCAGTTCCGTACATCATATCTGGTCTTATGGCTGTTTTATAGAAGTTTCCCTTCAGCTTCATTGGAATTCTTCTGTTACACAACACACCACTCGCTTCTTTCTACTTCATCCATCCAGCCCTAATTCTACTGCATGCATCTCCATCTATTGCTCCATTACTCTATAATACCGATCCTAGGTACTTAAAACTATTGCTTTTCACAATCATTTCACCATCCAAAGGTACCATTTTATTTGTAGTAACTCCATCTTTAAATGAACATTCCAAATACTATGTTTTTGTCCTACTAAGTTTTTTTCACTATTTCCTATTAACACTACATCATCAGCATACATTAGGCACCATGGAATGCTACACTGTAGTTTCGTTGTTATCTGGTCCAAAACTAATGAGAATAAATAAGGACTAAGCACCGAGCCTTGGTGCAATCCTACTTTTACCTGAAATTTGTCAGTCTCTCCCACACCTCTCCTAACACTAGTCCTTACTCCCTCATGCATATCTCTCACAATCTTTACATATTCGCCAGGGACTCCTTTCTTATTGAGTGCCCACCACAGAATCTCTCGAGGAACTCTATCATATGCTTTCTCAAGATCAATGAATACCATTTAAGCGTTGGTCTCTTTATTCCTGTATTTTTCCGTCAGTTGCCTTACAATGAAAATTGCATCTGTTGTTGATCTGCCCTGCATAAAGCCAAATTGATTATCGGATATTTCGGTTTCTTCACGTATCCGTCTATCAATTACTCTCTCCCATATTTTCATGATGTGGCTAAGTAGTTTTATATCCCTGTAGTTTGTACATTGTTCTATGGCTCCCTTGTTTTTGTAGACAGGGACTAATAACTGCTTCTCCATTCGTCTTGCATTTGTCCAACTTCCATAATTCTATTAAATAGACCTGCTAGCCAACTTATTCCTGTTTCTCCCAATGCTCTCCATACTTCCCCAGGAATATCATCTGGTCCGACTGCTTTTCCTTTCTTTATTTTTTGAAGCGCTTGAACCACTTCCTCGTTTGTTATTCTGGTAACCATTGCTGTTACTGTCTCCGTTAACTCCAAAGGCTGTCTGTCAAATTCTTCATTTAATAAACTGTCAAAATACTTTCTCCATCTCTTTTTGATATCCTTTTCGTGAATTAGTATTTTATTATTTTCATATCGGATACATCTAATCTGATTAAAATCTCTTGCTTTCTTTGGTCTCCGTTTGGCTATTTTATATATCTTTTCTTCGCCTTCCCTGGTATCAAGTTGATCGTATAGGTTTGAATACGCTTCTGCTTTAGCTTTTGCTATTGCTACTTTCGCTTCTTTTTTGGCGACCATATCGTTTTGAAGATCTATTTCCGATCTGGTTTCTTGCCACTTTTTATATAATTTTCCCTTCTCTTTTATTTTTCCTTGTACTTCATTTGACCACCACCAAGTCTCTTGATCCTCAAACTCCTTTCCTGACGTTTTCCCAAGTATTGCAATAGCCGTCTCTCTAATAATGTTGGCCATTTTTGTCCAAAGTGTGATAGGGCTTCCGTTTATGTTCCAACATATTTTTTCTACTATTCTTTCTAGTGGATACTTACTAAAAAAAGAATAGACCAAGAATAGAGTAGAATGGAGGACAAAAGGAACGTTAAAACAGCAAGCGACAACTCATCAAGTGGTAGAAGAATAATTATGAGCCGACCGTGCAAGATTTGGAGTGATAATCTTCCAGAGAGGCAACAACCCACCAATTCACAAGTAAAATTTTTTATATAAAGGAAAAATCAGAAGCAAAAGAATTTAATTGATCAATTATATATCGTACTTAATACTTTCAGTATTTAAATTCTTTTCTTGTGAAGAAAAATATGACAATATTTGATAATATAGAAAGATGTCAACTGTGAAATACAAATCGACGTGTTTTTCAAAAAAAAAAGTGGCTTGAAGCTTTTGTACGTATTTTATTCCTGGTGTCGCACCCTGTACATAAATTATTGACACATTTCTTTGCTTAGTGGTCAGATTCCAATTTTCCAATCAGTTTTTCAACACCGGCTCCATTTCAACGTCTTTTTCTCTCTTTCGTATCTCTATCCCTACCTTTCAGCTGTCACTGTTTGAGTTTCCTCTGACACTGCAAGCAAGAACCGTTCAATAAGCTCCCAATGGTTTTCTCAGGAAACAGAATAAACTTTTAACAATATATTTTCAAACAATACTCCGGGAAAAAGGCCAAAAAATCCGTAGCGAGCTTCTCTTTTCCGTAATCCGAGAAAAAGGTCTAAAAGACGTTACAATCGGTGTTTTGAGCTCTTTGTTGATTGTTGTTAAAATAGAAACGCCGAAACAGGTAGAAAATTAAATTTTCCTTGACAATCTATTAAAAGCAATTTTTAAAAGGAAGGCAAAATACTTTTACCTCCTCTTTTCTTAGCTCCTGTTAAGTTTTAATACGATTTTAAAATTACTAGTTATTTTGTTCAAAAGAAAGATACTGAGAAAAAAGTATAAGGCCCGATGCAAGAGGAAGACGGCACATGGAGAATCAGGAGAAACGACGAAGTTAATGAATTGAATGAATATTGTAAGGTTTTTGTGAAAAGTCAAAAACTGTCATGGTTAGAACATGTCCTGAGACAATAAAATGCAAAGATAGAAATATAAGGATAGATAAAAAGAAAATGTTACAACGAAAACCGATAAAAAAACGAATAAAAAGAAAAATTGGAAAAAATCCTTTATAAAAGGTATAAAATTTTATTAAAATCCCTTTAAAGGGCTACATCACAACAAAACGTTTTCGATTTTTATAAAAAATCATCATCAGTGTTAGATCTAAAAATAAGTATATCCGATTTAATGAATGTAAAGTTGGAATTTAAATTTTGACTAAGGTTAGAGCAAGTTGGTTATATGTACTTACAAACTGGATGCTAGCTGAACCACTAAAGAAAAATATCCGGGTAGAAACCCTTTAATTGTAACATAGACGCGTTAAAAGTGCATACTTTAATAAAATGCCTTATGATGGTCACATGGCAACTAGGATAATGCCCTAAGGTAATGTATTGAAATTTCCCCAACACGTGGGATCCAACTTGAGTTGTTTACATTCCAATGACTTAATGGCAACTATTGTCCTTTTCATGATCATTTTTCAGTGCGTAACAAATGATAGGAAAAAGGGTAAGTCCGTGATAATACACATTTATCACATTTATTCTAACATGACATATTAGTTAAATCTGACAGTTGTCACATTTTATTTTCAATTTGGAATAAAAACAAATCAAATGTGTTTCTTGCATTTATAAAATGGTATTTTCTTTGATTTGTATTGTCTTATAAATTATACAGATTATATTTGTAATATTATGTATGATCTTGTTAAAAAAAATTATTTTTTATTATGGCGCCATCTATCGACAACTAGAATAACTAGAAGAAATGTTATAAAAATGTCACCGACAAAATGTAATCACCGACGTGCCTTTTTTTCTGTCACATACAATTTAATGCGTTAGAAACAAATCGAAAAACTGTGACCCACTGAAAGATGACCGTGAGAAATACTGTAAATGCGAAATGAATGATGTTTAAAAAACTCTAACAAGAAGTAAAACCACTTCTATGTAAATTGGTATATTTATTAAAACTTAAAAATCCCAATGGATTGAATAAAATATGTCCAATTCAGAACGTTTTCAGACCTATCGGTCCATCATCAGTGAATGTGCATAGGTACTTGCTAAATAGCCCCAGAACCAAACAATGGTTGAATTTAAAATTCGATTTACATTATTTAAAAATAATATTCAACAGGCTAAACGCCGATGTTACAGGATATTGCCTATGGGAACATGGTGAAACCCTACCAAAACCTCAATCAACCATCTTAGGCCAACTTTGACTATAAAGTTTTTATACTAGACTATAAGTTTAGTTGGGCCTAGGACGAAAACTTGAATCAACTGACGATATGTTGTGAAAATGGGGGGAAGAAATCAAATAATGTCAGAGTTGTGACTGGCCGATTTACTAAAAACTTTGGAAAAGAAGTTAAAGTAAATTATTTTGGAAGACTAGTAGAAGTTAAGGGATAATGAGTTGATGTTAGAAATGTCAACTGTTAGACAAGTAAATATGAAGGAAAAGGTAATATAAATGAAAAAGGATTTGGAAACAGCAAAGAAGTTCGGAAATTTAGGTTAAGAAAAAAGTTGACGATATAAGGGATTGAAGTCACGATTGAAAGACACATGGCGGTTGACACAGTTAGCGCTTCTTTGCTTTTCTCTAATTATTTCCAAGTCCTCGTATAGGTCCAGTCCAACTTAAGATATTAAAAAATGAGATTTGTAACCATTATAGTAAGATTTCCTTGTGGAACAAAAAAAAAGACCCAGAACGAGATGGTTGCATGACCTAAAAGACGACCTGAAGATCATGAATATAGGACAATGGAGGAGAAGGGCACAAGAGAGACCTGAAAGGAAGGATATAGCCAGACAGGCAAAGACCCATCCAGGATTATGATGCCGAAAGAAGAAGAAGTTATTTTGTTCATTTTGGATACTCTACACAATTTTTTCAACTAATCTTTGCAAGTGGAATGGATATGCTGATAATACTAATCATTGGCTCCTCCTCCTCAGTCGTTTCCTTATTGCTGAGTGTCGTGATTCCCTATGATACGAGCAACTATCTCTTTCCATCGGCATCTGTTCTGAGCTTCCCTCATGGATTCAGAGAATGTTCTCCCACTGGCTTTCTGTACTTGATCCGTCCATCGAGTAGGTGAGCGACCTCTACTTCTGCGCCCTTCAACGTTTCCCGAAATTATAAGCCTCTCAAGATTATCATCACTTCTTCTTGCAATATGGCCGAAGAATTTTAAGACGGTGGAGAGGAAAATAGAGGAAAGTCGAGTCGGAATATTAAGCTCTTGGAGGATTGAGTGATTTGTTCTGTGTTCCGTCCATAAAATCCGAAGCATTCTTCTCCAGCACCACATTTCAAAGGCGTCAATCCTTTTTCTGTCGTCCGATCTCATTGTTCATGTTTCGGATCCGTAATTAAATATGGGAAACATTAAGGCACGTACTAATCTTATTTTGGTGTTCTTCGACAAGGAGCGATCTTTCCAGATTTTCGATAATCGACTCATAGCGTTTTTGGCCATGCCTATTCTCCTAAATATTTCTGTTTCACAAGATCCTGTATTACTGATGTAGGATCCTAGATAATTAAACTCTTTAACCACTTCAAACTGGTCTAAGGCTCCTGTTGTCTGAAGTGAATTTGAAAAATCTACTATCATAATTTTTGTTTTTTGTTTATTGATCTTCAGACCACATCTATTGCTTTCGGCTTCTACTAGCTGCAGCAGGCTTGACATTTCTTCTTCGGATGCAGTTATTAATGTAGTATCATCTGCATATCTGAGATTTGAGATCTTTTTTCCTGCGATAGAAATACCGCCATTCCATTTGTCAAGTGCTTTTCTCATTATATATTTCCCATAGAAATTAAAAAGACTTGGAGATCGAATACATCCTTGTCGGACTCCTCTACCTATTTTAAAAGGATCGGACTTACGGTTTTCAATTCTTATTCTGGTTTCACTGTTCTCATATAGGCTTTTCACCAGAGCTGACAGATGATCAGGAAACCCCATCTCATGTAGAACTTTCCACAAAACTGTCCAGTCTACACAGTCAAATGCCTTCTGATAATCCAGAAAGCAGATGATTATCGGAATTTTCAATTCTCGTGCTTTCTCAATGAGTTGTCGCATATTAAGAATTTGCTCCTTTGTGCCTTTACCCTTCACGAAGCCTGCCTGTTCTTGTGGTATTTGTCTATCCAGGTATGTCTGCATGCGGCACTTGATGATTCTCAACAGAATTTTACTTGGGTGTGAAATTAGTGAAATGGTTCGGTAGTTACTACATTTTGTGGTTACGCCTTTCTTATAAATGGGAGTAAATAGTGCGGTACACCAATCACTGGGCCATTTGCCGATTCTCCATACATGATTGCACAGTCTCCACATTAATTGGAGACCATGTTCACCCATGTTCTGTAAAAGTTCTGCGATGATGTCATCGCAACCAGATGATTTATTTCTTTTAAAGTGTTTTATGGCTTTATCGATTTCAGACCTTAGAATATCTGGTTCTAGGGTTGTTGTTGAGACTTGCAGTGCTGTTATATGATTAATTTTAGGGGTTTTTGCACAGAACTCTATAGTTCTGTGCAGTATTTCTTCCAAGTCTCCAGAACCGCATCCATATCGCTTACCATATTACCTGTCTCATCCTCTGTAGCATAATTTCTGGGTTTGAATTCCCGAGCCAGTAACTTCACTTTCTGAAAGAGATCTCTAGTTTCATTTCGATGTAACTGGATTTCTACTTCCTGGCAAATGTTAGATACATGTTTATCTTTATCTTTCCGGCAGTTTATTTGGATTTCTCGTGATAAGCTTTGATAGTCGTTTAAATCAAAACTGCCAACTTTAAGTTGCCTTCTTTGTTCTATAATTTTCCATGTTTGGTCACTGATCCATGGTTTACGACTGTTGTTTTTTATGGGTTGGCGATTTTGCTTAGCTGTATCTACTATATCTCTTTTAAAACCTCCCCAGAAAGTCTCGATATCATCTATGGGGGAAGTACTTGTCTCAGTTAACACTAGGTTTTCATTGAAAGTTAAAAGTTCAGTCTCTGTAAACCCGGGAGTTCTAGGAGTGGGCTTGTGTTTGTTTCTGAAACGTATTCGGAATACAGCTACAAGGACTTGGTGGTCGCTTCAACAATCTGCACCTGGATAAGTTTTTGCGTTAATAACTGAGGACTTCCACCTTGAATTGATCATTATGAAATCTATCTGATTTCTTGTTCTGTCGCCCGGGGATTTTCAAGTGTAGAGTCTTCGTGGGTGGTGTTGGAAATAGGTATTCATTACAGACAATTTTCTTTGGCAACAGAACTCTATTAATCTATCGCCTTGTTCATTTCTTTCCCCAAGACCAAAAGGACCCAAGGTGAATCTCATATGATGATCAAGCTGATTTCTACCAATATTGGCATTGAAGTCGCCTATTATCATTACAATGTCTTTGTTTGATATTTTGTCGAGTGTTGTCTCCAAAGTTGTGTAAAATCATTGGCTAATTGGATGCGGTTGATGCGAATAAGTATTTTATGCACACTTTGGCGCAAGAACAAACAATGTACCTTTCCCACAAAACCAAGCTTGTCTCTAATACTTGCCTCGTATTTTATAATATTCTAATTTAATACTGCTGCAAACAGTATTTATCATCTATCGTGGCTGAATGAATCCAAATTCCAATAAAAAAATTCTCGTCTCCATTTTTTGAGTCCTTGTCAAGGTGTGGTGACATTTTAAATATTGTTAGCTGGTATTCTGTGCTAGATGAACGGCTTCATGTATTGATTTTCCCACTGGAGTTTTCGTTTGGTCGCCAATCGTGTTGGATATCTTTCCATTCGGCTTTGGCTGTCTACCATTACTTCTACTACCAATTGCTCCATATTCCTCCTTCTTGTCTCTATGTGGCCGAAGTAATTAAGGTATATTCGGCTTACTTTCTTTAATAGCCTGTCTTTTATATGGAGCTCTTACAGAATTAATAGGTTGGTTATGTGTTCTATCCAAGACACGCGTAGAATTCTTAAAGACCCACATTTCGAATGCTTCATTCGAAAAAATGAGAAACTTGTTAAAAAAATCCCATTCCATTTAAGAAGGAAAGCTTTCAACCAGTGTTGAACTATCAGTGTGTTCTAGCAGTTCGCACATACTGCATAAACATCAGCGGAAAAATTGAGGACGCGAGTTTAAGAAATAGACTTAAAACGAGAAAGTTCGTAGACGAACCGTAGTGGAAGATATTATCGAACACATTACAAGACAAAAATGGAGTATGGGCGGGACACGTTGCAAGAATGAAAGACAATAGATGGAAAATTCATCATAATCGAGTGATGTGTGACAGCGAGTAGACGTGCTTTGCCCGTGCTCCCAACAATTTAACAGTGAAATCAGTTGAAGTCATATTAGTATTACAGTTTGGTCATTTGTAAATCATCGAATTTAATTTCTATATAAAATGGTTGTAACTAGAGAAATGAAAGAAGAAATTGAAAAAGCAGTTCAAGCAGCAGTAATTAGTGCTTTCAAATCTGAATCATTTTAAAAAATTATTACTACAAATGTGACCGAGGCAACCATAAAAACGATAAATGAGCTTGAAAAAACTGTAAACAGCTAAGTGATAAGATAAAAATAATGGAAAGTGAACATCAAAATTCTATAAAGCAGGTTAACCAAGAGTTATCGGATATGATAACGGATAATCATAATTTGAAAGCAAAAATGAATATATTGGATCAAGCAAATAAAAAATTTAATCTCAGAATCTTTAATTTAAATGAAAAATCAAATGAGAAGGTAGAAGACGAAATTATTAAGCTTTTAAAATCAAAAATAAATATCGATATAACTAATTATATTGAAGTATGCTACAGGGTTGGACAAAAACAACAGAATAAGGAGAGAGGAATTTTCCTCAAGTTAACAACGTATGAAATGAAAAAGAGAATTTATGCAGGAAAAAAATTATTTAAGGGTACCGGCATCGTTGTTAGAGAAGATCTAAGTGCTACGAACATGCAATTATTAAACCAGGCAATAAATAAAGTGGGCGCAAAAAACGTTTGGACTATGGATGGAAAAATATACATACAAAAAGATAATAAAATTATTAGTTTAAAAGACTGTACTCATCTGGAAAAAGTATTTACGTAGTAATTGTTGTTGAGTTTGTTATGATGGTTCACTAGAAGTTATTTAATTTATGTTAAAGAGTAATATTTGTTTTAGGTTTTTAGCTACAATATAATATATTATGAATAATTAAGGCTTCTTGTCTAAATTCATTATAGGTTGGCCGAGCTGGAGGTAATTAAGCATGCCATCAAAACAAATTCTATGATTGAATTCCTTAATCTACTAGATAACAATTTAACAATTGATACAAATATTAATAGTAATATGGAACAGTTTGTTGGTGAGAGAGACACGGACAATCTATCAGGTATGGGTATTGTTCATTTTAATATTCGTGGGCTCAGAAAACATCTTGATGAATTAACCATATATGTAGCTACTATGGAAAAATATTTTGATTAAATTGTTCTCTCTGAAACGAGAAATCTTTTTGAGGTAAGCAATTACAATATTCCTGGATATAATCTGTTTTATAATGATTCTAAAAAAAAATATATGTGATGGTGTTGCCATCTACATAAAAAATTCAATTAATGCAGACGTTAAAGTAATATCAATAAATGATAACAAATTTCTTAGAGTTACATATTTATTAAATTCTACTTATTCTAAGTATTCATTTGGTGTAACAGCTTCATACCGATCACCTTCTAGTAAAATGGATACTTATATTAATGATTTAGAATCATATTTCTCGCAAATTCAAATGATGGAAATTGAAATACATCTAGGTGATATCAATATTGACTTACAAAATCAAAACTCTCCCGAAACAGTTATATAAATAATAGTGCGCCAGGACCAGACGGAATTACTTCGAAATTAGATAAAAATATTCATGTACACATTGCTTCTTCATTAGTTCATATCATTAATCTCTGTTATACAACAGGAAAAATCCCAACACAATGGAAAGAATCACTTGTAACACCTGTTTTCAAAGCCGGTAATCAAAAACAAGTCGACAATTACCGTCCTATATCAGTCATTAATAGTTTTTCGAAAATTTTTGAACAATCTCTCAAAAAGAGACTAATTACATTCTTTGATAAATATAAAATTATAACCGAAAGGCAATTTGGATTTGTGAAAAAAGCTAACACAGAGAAAGCTATAATCGATCTTGTTGATCAAACAGTACAATGTCTAGAAGAATCAAATAATTGTCTAGCAATTTTTCTGGATCTCGCTAAAGCTTTTGATACTATATCACATGAGATTCTTCTAAACAAATTATATAAAAATGGGGTAAGAGGTATAGCTTTAAATCTTATTAGTAATTATTTATCTCAAAGAACACAAAAAGTTAAAATAGGTAATTGTATTAGCTCAACTAAAGAGATTACTGTTAGGGTACCCCAAGGAACAGTACTAGGTCCGATTCTATTTATACTGTACCTTAATAGTATAACCGAAATGCATGGGTTTTCAGGGCGAATTTTATGCTATGCTGATGACACAGTCTTAGTATTTAAAGATTCAACATGGGACCGCGTATGTAAAACAGCTGAATCTGGCATAAGTAATATACAGTTATGGCTTAACCACAATCTGCTCAGTCTGAATATAAAAAAAACTAAATTTATTACTTTTTCTCCCACTATGTCTGATCAGCCAACTAGTATTAGTTTAAAAATTCATAGTTCAGATTGCAACAGTGTGCAGGCATGTCCATGTCCCTCTTTAGAAAAAACTAAATCTATTAAATATTTAGGAGTTATAATTGATCAGCATCTGAGATGGCGTGAGCATGTGGCACACGTTGCAAAAAGAATTAGATCCTTAATGCCTAAATTTTACTTATTAAGAGACATTCTCTCAAAAAAAACCTTTTTTTTTATAATTGGCTTTGGCATGAACCAATTAGCCAAAAAAAACCTTGAGTATCCTATATAACTCTTGGATTGAATCTATAATACGATATTGTATTGTTGTTTGGGGTGGTACATTTAGTAATACCTTACATATTTTACAGAGAGCTCAAAATACACTTCTTAAAATAATATTTAAAAAAAGTAAACTTTTTTCCACATCACTTTTATATAAAGAGCTAAAACAAATGAGTGTCCGATCTATTTATATACAGCAATCATTAATTTGGGTATTTTCCAATTCAAATAAGTTAAAAATAAATCAACATCAAAAGTATACAAAGACAACTCAACAACTTTTGGTTAAAGTACCATTTTTCAGCAAGACAATTACAAAACGATCACTATTTTATTATAGTCCAACTCTATTTAATTTATTGCCAAAAAATATAAAAACAATAATAAATTATAAACAGTTTAAAAGAACCATAAAAAATATGATATTAACTAAAACAATTGAATTCAACATTTTCTAAAAATTAATTTTCTAGCCAAACTGTCTTCTAGTAAATATAGTTGCGCCATGCCGATTAGGTCTTTTCTCCTCTCACTTCCAATTGTATTTTGTCAATCATAGAGTATGTAAATTATACCAGCCACAAGTACTTACTGTTTAAAATTGTACAATTGAATTGTACACCTTCAGGGATTAAGGTTACAATACAGGTATTAAGTTGCCTAGTGTGCTTTTTCCCTGAAGTGGGTGCATTATATTAAATATAATATTATTGTTAATTACAATGTACAAAATTCTTCTTTGGAAATAAAATTGAATTGAATTGAATTGAAAAAAATCGCTTGCGTGGAAATCATGGGCAGACAAGTGAAGCAGACATGGACTGAAGGTGTCGAGAGAATTTTGACCAATTGCATAGTACAGGCGCAGAACAGAAGAAGATAGAAATATCTGAAGGAGGCCTATTTTCAACAATAACAAATCAGAGGTAATTGATGATCATATTAATTAAAAAATTACTTTTGAAATAAACGTGGTACTAACTGTTTGATTTCTAGAATAGTTCTTTATTGTAAAGAGTAACAGTGCCAAATTAAATCACTACCATCTCTATTCATGGTAAATTCAACCTCAAATCAAACGCTACCTCAATTTCGTGATATGTTCTCCAATAAGATGTAAAAGACATTGTACTTTGCTCCAGTGATCGTAACTGTCTTGAAATTGTCGCTTGGAGCAAATCCACCAACAAATATGCAATGTGTAGTTTTTCACTTCTAAAAGCTGTAGTAAATGTGAGAAATATATTTGAATGCCAGCCGGAGACAATTTGACAGTCGCTATTTAGCTACCCGTGCAAAAGAAAGTTTTATCCTTTAACTAACGGCAGAAAGGACTGGAATGGTCGATGTAAGTTTCATTCAATGTTTTGATTTATATTGCTATTCACAATTATGTCTATATTGCTATTCACAATTTACGGAAAAATATAGAGTGCGTAAAATATAACATATTATGTAAAACGTTAAAAATATAGATTAAACACGTTATACAAGCTTCCACTAAGAAGAACAGAACATCGATCTCTACACACTTCTAAGCGCTGTTTCACATTATAGTCCGTTCTTTAACGGTAAAATATTGCAAAACCTCTAAATTTTAAAGAACCGCTTGGATTGACATGAAATTTGGCATACACATAGCTAACAAGTCAAAGAAAAAAAGTGATATTGTGCCGATATGTGCTTTTGCCCAGAGGGTGGTTTTCACCCCCTATTGGGGGTGAAAAAATATTCGTCCAAAGAAAGTCAGGAAATGGATAAACTGGCTAATTTTAAGTAACTTTTGTTCTATAGAGTTTTTTTCACTAAGTCAATACTTTTCGAGTTATTTGGCAGTGAATATGTTCATTTTTTCAACAAAATAACCACGCTTTTAGACGTTTTTTCGCAAATAACTCAAATAGTAAGTATTTTGTCGAAAAAACATTCTTAGCAAAAATATAGCCTGTAAAATTTTTTAAAAAATGGTGTATATATCACGTCTCTACACCTACTAGAAGCAGAGTTATAGCTAATGAAAAATAGGTTCATATTCGTCAAATTCCAAATGGAATAATTTAACGTGAAATAACCAATAATAAAGCACATTTCAGTTACGCTCAAAATAAAGTTAGTCACTTTTGGTTTTGGTAAAAAAATCGAGAAAATCACCCCCTAATTAGTATCTTAAATGAACTTAATCGTTACGACTTCACAAGTTTCTTGACTTGTGTATATATTGTTTATATGATCTGTAAGTTTCGTCGGTTCAAAGTCCTTATTATTGAAAGGGCTGTAATTAAAAAGGGTTGAACGAGTCACTGATCACGAATGTATGCAAATTTAGAAACAACAAATCTTAATCAATTTTTGTCTAACAGAAAAACAAAAAATTCATGATATTCAGAAAAGCAAATCTGACTTTTTTTGTTTTTCGAGATTTTTGGTATCTCTAACAATTTTTAAATTATTTTGAAAACAAGCATATTTTTCAAAATTTAAATTTTTAAAATTTTTATTTTGAAACCAAATTTTTTCAAAAATAAGCACTTTGAATCGATGAAACTTACAGATCATATAAACACAACATAAGTAAAATAATTTGTGGAGCGGTAACGATTAATTTAAATTAAGTTGCTAATTAGGGGGTGGTTTCCAGATTTTTTTTGCAAAAACAAAAGGGACCAGCTTTATTTTGAGCGTAACTTGCTTAAATTCAATGCTAGAAACTTTTTGTAAAAACAGAAATAAAGCTTTCTTTAAACATTTTAAAAAAGTTATAATAGGGCTTCCCCAAAAAGTGCTTAATTTTTTGGATATTTCACGTCGAAATAATCTATTTGAAATTTGGTGAATATGAATCTATTTTTCATTGGCTATAACTCTGGTTCTTCGAGATCCAGAGACCTAACGCGTACACCATTTTTTTTAACTTTTTTATAGTCTATATTTTTGCTAAGAACGTTTTTTCCGACAAAATACTTACTTTTTGAGTTATTTACGAAAAACCGTCTAAAAATATGGTTATTTTGTTGAAAAATGAACATATTCACTTGCAAATAACTCGAAAAGTGTTGACTTGGCGAAAAAGCTCTATAGAACAAAAGTTACTTAAAATTAGTCAGTTTACCCATTTCCGGACTTATTTTGGACACATATTTTTTCACCCTCAAGAGGGGGTGAAAGTCACCCCCAGGGCAAAAGCACACATCGGCACAATATCACTTTTTTTCTTTGACATGTAAGCTATACGTATGCCAAATTTTATGTCAATCCAAGCAGTTCTTTAAAATTTAGAGCAAAAACCGTGAAAGAATGGACTATTATACGAATTTAAACGTGCGAGGATTAGAACGCACGACAACATTCCAATGGTGGCTCATGTAATCATATGGAGCCTTTCTCACTAGACGGTGGTTGGAACGTTCGGTGAAGTCGCCGTGTTTATGCCGTCCCTTGCTACAACAACAGACGGCAGCCTTGCCGTCTTTACGCATCCAGTAATATAGGGGATTTAATATATCCTTTCATATTATAGAGGAAAGTCGCCAATTATGGAATACCATTTTGTTTTGGGGATATAAAATAATACCTTCATAGAAATGAAAACAATTTAATGTTGTGACACATTAGTCATACATTTTTATGTAGTAATTAAAAGCCTTCTATTAAATATCTTAATTAACAAAAAAAAATCGAACAAAAAACAAAATCCCAAATGTGTAACCAAATATGGAATAGGTACCCATATATGGAATATAAGCATAAACCAACATATCAATAACAAAAATAGACATAAACATCTGAGATCAAATAAATTTAAATAAGAAAATTGTGAAAAATGAAAGAAGTAGCTTAATTCCCTTGCAGACATCACATATCCGTGTATGAAACTCTGGACCAGCACAATCATAATGAGCCCACTTACACTTAATCCACTATTCCATAATTAGGCACCAACGACTGTCCATATTTGGTTTTGTACATTAGTTCAAACTAATATCAACATTTTTTCAAGTCGTAATGTTTTAATTAAATAATGTCATAAAATATCAAAATAAAGGTACTATTGATATACGCAATAACATAACAAGTCTGTATTCATGCATAATAACCAATAATACTAGTTGAATATATTTACCTTTGAAATTTTCTGCAAGACGATAAAACAAAACGCGCCTGTCAGACACGTATCGTTCGCGCATCTGACACAGGGGTGTTAATATGATAATAAAGAGAGCGACTGAAATAGAGGATGGTCTTGTAATGCAGTTACAACTTATATTTTCAGAGAAATCAAGGAATTCCATATTAGGGCAATATTCCATATTTGGTTACTTTCCTCTACTGTCGTTCAGTCGCACGAAGGTAGTTTCCTTGGTTGTTTGATACATTATTTTAATTTACACTTTATGGCTGTTTGAAGTAGATCCATATACCGGGTGTCCACTTATACAGGGTGAGTCATGAGGAACTGTACATACTCCTACCTCGTATAGAGGCTCCTATGGGGAATAACAAATGACCATTAAAAAGTGTCTGCTCCCATTGTTTAATAATATACAGGGCGAGTTTCGCATTTTGACAGAAATTTGTATTCGTCATAATTTTTGAACGGTCAGATCGATGTGTCTCTTATTTTGGCCAATCGTTACACTATTACCACCTAATCAACTAGTTTATTCAAACTAGAAAAAATCAGACCCGGCTTTAAAAAAATTAGTTCGTTTTGGTCTTAGAAAAAATTTCACCCTGTATACGCTTTTTGAAAACTCTAATATGAATTTTACAAATTAGACAAATAGGCAATTAAAATGGCATATTTATTTTTTTCCGCACACGATTACTTAATTTTTTATAAAAAAATCAAATTTCACTATGAATTAAAAGTTTGGTAAAGTGAACCATAGATTTTAAAAAAATAACTTTTATTACAAAAATTAATTTTTTTTTGCACAAATAAGTAATTTATATTACCATCCAAACAACTGATTTATTCAAACTAGAGAAAAATCAGGTCCGGATTTAAAAAAATAGTTCGTTTTGGTCTTAGAAAAAATTTCACCATGTATACGCTTTTTGAAAACTCTAATATGAATTTTACAAATAAGACAAATAGGCAATTAAAATGGCATATTTATTTTTTCCCCACACGATTACTTAATTTGTTATTAAAAAATCAAATTTGTCAAAATCGGAATTTTAACCTAAAAATAAAAAAAAATGAACTCACGGTTTAACTCGCTACAACTTTGTTCCATTTTAATATTTTTTTCTGAAATATTTACAGCACATACCTCTTACCATTGTGAAGACTATGAAAGTTGTTGTAGACTTTCAGTCTTCTTCTTGTAAAAGTTGCAAACTTGTAAATCGCAAAAATTAGGTGGAAAAATTTTAAATTTATAAATTTGATCACGTCTATGTTAAACTATAGAGTCCAAAAGAAGTGTTATGGGACGTTTTAGATCTAGACGTGTTATAGAAAAAAAAAATGGTAAAACTTTTAATTTTAAGAAAAACGTTGTTTTTGTAAATTAATTTTTGTAAAAATTTTTTTAAATCTATGCAAAAACTTTGGCAAACTTTTTATGCATAGTCAAATTTGATTTTTTAATAAAAAAATAAGTAATCGTGTGGGGAAAAAATAAATATGCCGTTTTAATTGCCTACTTGTCTTATTTGTAAAATTCATATTAGAGTTTTCAAAAAACGTATACAAGGTGAAATTTTTTCCAAGACCCAAACAAACTATTTTTTTAAATCCGGACCTGATTTTTTTCTAGTTTGAATAAATCAGTTAATTAGGTGGCAATAGTGTAACGATTGACCAAAATAAGAGACACATCTATCTGACCGTTCAAAAATTATGACGAATACAAATTTCTGTCAAAATGCGAAACTCGCCCTGTATATTATTAAACAATGGAAGCAGACACTTTTTAATGGTCATTTGTTATTCCCCATAGGGGCCTCTATACGAGGTAGGAGTATGTACAGTTCCTCATGACTCACCCTGTATTTTCCCCCATTTTAACTGCCTATAACTTCTAAACGACTCAAGATAGAAATATGCGGTTTTCGCTGAAATGTTTTATTTTAGTAAAAGTTTTGTCTGAATGGATTGAATTGTTTATCTCTTTCAAATATGAAAATAAAATTGGCGGATTTTTGAAAAAAACGCTGTTAACTTTTATTTAATGGAACACCCAGTATATTTTTTTGTAAATTGAAAGAAATGCTATTCACCTATCCAACGATATAAAGTTTTTCAAAATCGGTTGTCAAATCACTGAGTAAATAATTTTTAAAATGAGAGGTGCAACGTGGATATCACATACCTAAATACCATAACGAAGCAAATTGATATTATATTATGTGATTTCCACATTGCATCTCTCATTTTAAAAATTAATTTCTAAGTCATTTGACAACCGATTTTAAAAAATTTTATATCGCTGGATAGGCAAATGACCGTTTTCTCAAGTTTTTGGGTAAATGACCAGTTTTTTTTATTGCTTTTAAATAAAAAATGGCGGATAAAAAGAAAACGTTGTTGACTTTTTTTATTAAAACACCCAGTATATTTTTTTGCAACTTGAAAAAAAAAACGGTCATTTACCTATCCAGCCATATAAAAAATTTTAAAATCGGTTGTCAAATGACTGCACAATTAATTTTTAAAGTGAGAGATGCAATGTGGAAATCACATAACATAATATCCATTTGCTTCGTTATGGTATTTAGGTATGTGATATCCACGTTGCACCTCTCATTTTAAAAATTAATTACTCAGTGATTTCTTTCAATTTACAAAAAAATATACTGGGTGTTCCATTAAAAAAAGTCAACAACGTTTTTTTCAAAAATCCGCCATTTTTATTTTCATATTTGAAAGCGATATAAAAAATTCAATCCATTCAGACAAAACTTTTACTAAAATAAAACATTTCAGCGAAAACCGCATATTTCTATCTTGAGAGGTTTAGAAGTTATAGGCAGTTAAAATTGGGGAAAATATAAGTGGACACCCGGTATTTTATGTGATGTCTCAGATTGATAGTGAAATACCTAATAATAACATTAATTGAAGCGAGACCTGTTCTTTGGGACAAAAAAAATAGAAATATATAGAGATAGAAACTTGACGAGAAATGATACGAAATTATATTTAGATCTATAGGGTAAAGGACTCGGTGAAGACTGGAGAAGGGCGGCCGTCACGTCTTGTGTAAAATTATCTAAAAAACAACATTTAAAACGAGTGTTAAAACGATTTGTATAGATGACAGTGTATTCTATCGACTTAAAACAAAAGAACCTTTTAGTTGTAAAATACATCACAATTTAATAATCCAGAATTAAATATGCTTAAAAATTAAAGATAAAAAAGTTATGCGATAAAATAACTGTTGCCAACACGGACCTCTATGACCGGTACTAGAAATTCGAAATACATGGAGTCGACTTATCTCTGGAAGATAACTTTGTTTTTCTCAATAGAAGCGTTCTGGATTTATTTAAGAAAAACTAATTACAAAACGTCATCTTCAAAGAGATCTAGCTCCCTTAGGAAGCATTTTGGGACTAGGTGAATTGGGTTAAAATATCTTAAAATTATCTGAGGAATCTCCTGTCTTCGTTTGTCGGTAGAGTTTCTGGACACCCTGTATAAATAATTTTAAGGTTCCGAAAGTTAGACCTTT
The DNA here is from genome assembly GCF_917563875.1 of Diabrotica virgifera virgifera. Lineage (NCBI taxonomy): Eukaryota > Metazoa > Arthropoda > Insecta > Coleoptera > Chrysomelidae > Diabrotica > Diabrotica virgifera. Next base: position 210,546,708 of record NC_065450.1, read on the forward strand.
CGATAGCAAATCCCAAAAACTGTTGCACATATTAATTTAATATAAAAAAGTAGCAAGGATGTACGTAGATCTAGATAGATACATCTCAAATCCCAGACTGCTGCCACTCTTTTTAAAATGAAATTATTATTTGCAAAACAATTAAAATTGTTTCGTATTTGTCTTAATATGAATAAACATATTGTCATGCATTAGTAATACCCCTTTTATGTTAACGAGGCTCTCGTATCTAATTATCTTGATTCATAACCGTCCCCTCAAATCCTCCAGTCTCTTCTACAGGACCTTTGACACGGCTGTGCACTCTCCAAGACCAGCCACTTGACCCCCTATCGCCCTTTGCCTCCAACCCACCCCTCGCCGGTCCCTAATTCCTTTAATTTACATACTCCAGATGCTAGTCTGGTCGAAACATTACTGAATCGTCGAGGTCACTGTCAAGAACACTTCTCTTATGTTACTCTGTCCAGTCTTAAGCGGTCAGCCTCGGGAAATTAGAATATTTGCGATAAAACGTTTGTGGCAGAATGCATAAAACAGACAACAGAAAAGAGATATATTGTGAAGTGAAACAGAGAGAGGAGTACTCAAATGGAGTTTGGAGGCGATGTGATGCTTGTATTTGTAGTTTAATAATATCCAGAGTTACGCCAGTCAATGCGAGCAAAAATAGGATATTACCTCCGAATTCTATACTACTGCATGGATTTTATTGAAATTTTGGGAATAGCCTCTACTTATCTCCTAATTCAAAGTCTACCCTATGCCGATGTGTGCTTTTATCTTGGGGGTGGTTCCCTTTTTTTGTTTTTTTCCTAAAATTATTTTTTTTGCCTGGAACAAAGTTTTTTTAGGTTTTTTGAATCATTCCAAATAGAAAAGGTCTTTAGTGACATTTCTCTAAAGTTGATAATTTTTGACATATAAGCGATTAAAAATTGAAAAATTGCGAAATCGGCCATTTTTAACACTCAAAAACTATGTGAAAAACTGAAAATTTGAATGTTGCCAAGATAAGTAGATATTCTTTAAACGTCGATTGATGAAATCCAGAAGAGTTTTTTGCAATGCAATATTCAAAACTCCTTTGTTCTTTAATTGCTAATCAAGCGTGCGCGACACTATTTTCCACCGACATGACAGTATGGTGCAAATGAAAGGAATAAATTCGTTATCTCGTAAAACGGCGACTTTAAGGAAAAATCCCGAAACAGGTCCATTTTTATTTTTAAGTTATGATATTGTGGCATATGTCGTATACTAGTGACGTTATCCATCTGGGCGTGATGACGTAATCGATGATATTTTTAAATGAGAATAGGGGTCGTGTGCTAGCTCATTTGAAAGGTTCTTCCGTTCTCTATTCAGTAATATAAATATTTATGTAATTATTTATACAAGATGTCCTTCTACTTCTTTTTGTATCAAATAATTTCATTTTATTTTAAATTTAAAAATGCGCTCTATAATTTGATCTTATTATTTTCAAAAACTATCCATTTTAAGCCCTTCTAACTTTTTGAACATAGAAATAACACTGTAATAAAAAGTATTGTAAAAGGAAAACGATGAGGGGTTAAATGTACTTCACATTTTTTTTTAAATTCCATTAGTCATCAATTTTTTTTCAGCATATCTCGCTTACTTTGAATGTAATCGACATTTAATGTGACTCATTTTAAAGGTCTTTTCAATTACTGCAAAAGGTATGGGTAGCATTATACAACTAAAATCGACCGTTTCTCTTTTATTTCAAGTTGAATACACCGATTTCAGCATGCACCAAAAAAACAAACTCTTTTCACCTACCATATCTCTTTTTGTAATATAACTAGAAGATATATGAAGCAACGAATCTCTTTTTTTTTATAAGCTACAAAACTGTTTTGTATATTTTTTTTGGTTAGATGCATAGATTTTAAGGTATTCGCAAAAAACCGCCCGAAATGGTGTCATTTTTCAATGAAAACGGCCAATTTTCAACCTCGAATTACTCAAAAATTATTGAGTTTTCAAAAAAAAATTATTGAACACTTTGTACTTACAATTAGGTTCTCTAGCCACTTCCGTGGTTATTTTAACCAAAAAATTGTACACACCCGAGAAGGGGTGGGAGCCACCCCTAAGATAAAAGCGCACATCGACATAGGGTAGACTTTGTTTCTTGAGCTATTCTCTACTTATTGTGAAAATATCAAGTAAATCGATGTAGTACGATGGAATTTGGAGCCAAATAACCTCATTGACTGCCCCAAATAAGGAAAAGCGAATCGTAAGGGTACGGCCAGATAAGTGACAATTTACAGCGCTGTAAGAGCTGTAAAATGAAGCGCGAAAAATAAGTCTCACAGTGAGTTAGTGGATGGCCATATGAACATAGGATAGGACCTATTTTTCGCGCTTCGTTTTACTTCTCTTACAGCGCTGTAAATTGTCGCTTGTTTGGCCGTAGCCTTAGAATGAATGGTAAGTATTTCATTTATTATATTAGCCCAGTAAATGAACGGGAAATTCGGCGATACCGTGTAATTTTCAGGGACAACTCCGAATTGCATGAAAATTTGGATTTAGGTTCTACTTACCCTCCACTTCAAAGTTGAAATTGTACCGTTGGTTGCTTTTACTTGGGGGGTGACAGTCACCCCTTCTTATGGGTGAAAAAACATACGTTCAAGATAAGACCGGAAATGGATAAATTGACTGATTTTAAGCAACTTTTGTTCTATGGAGTTTTTTACGTAAGTCAATACTTTTCGAGTCATTTGCCATTGAAAATGTTGATTTTTCGACAAAAAACTATGTTTTCAGACGGTTTTTCGCAAATACAGTCGAACCCGCTTATTAGAATACCTGTTAAAGGAATATCCCGGTTTAAGGAATAGAAATTTGAGAACCCGAAAGGTTTATAATAGCCACCCATGACCGGTTATTAGAATATCCCGGTTATAGGAATACTTTCGCTTGGCACGAAGGCTATTCCAATAAGCGGGTTCGACTGTAACTCAAAAAGTAAATATTTTATCGAAAAAAATATCCTTAGCAAAGTGTAGCTTATAAAAAACTCAAAAAAATGGTGTATCAGTAGAGTCTATCAATCAAATAAAAATAAAGTTGTAGTTCATGAAAAATACGTTCTTATTCGTCTAATTCCAAATCGAATATTTCAAGGTGAAATCACCGAAAAATTAAGCACTTTTCGGGAAAAACCCGTTTAAACTTTTTTATAGTGTTTACAAAAAGCTTTGTTTTAATTGTTAACAAAAGTTTTAGCATTAAAAATAAGCGAGTTACGCTCAAAATAAAGTTGGCCCTCTTTTTTTTTGTAAAAAATCATGAAAATCTCGCCGTGTTTAGCTCCCCAAATGAAATTAATCGCTACCGGTTTACAAACAATTTATTTACCTATCTATTTTTTATATGATCTGTCAGTCTCACCGGTTTAAAGTGTTTTTTGAAAGGGTTATAATTGAGAAAGCTTGAATGGGTCACTAATCACGAGTGTATGTAAATTTTGAACAGCCATATCTTAACCAATTTTTGTCTTACGGAGAAACAAAATGAAACTAGCATATTTATAATAGCAAAACCTACATTTTTTTACTCTTTAAGATTTTTCTGATCACTAATACTTTTTAAGATATTTTGAAAAAATAAAATTTTTCAAAAATTTTTAGAAAATTTTTTTTTAATATAAAACCAAATGTTTTTAAAAATAAGCAGTTCAAACCACTCAAAGTTACAGATCATATAAACAATACACATACAGTTAAAATAGATGGTAAAGCCAAACGAATAATTTCATTTAGGGTGCTAAATAGAGGGATGTTTTCACGATTCTTTTTTACCAAAAAAAGGGGCCAACATTTTTTTCAGTGTAACTCGTTTATTTTTGATGCTGTAAACTTTTGTAAAAAACAAATAATAAGCTTTTTTTCAATACTTTCGAATGTTAATAAGATTTTCCCGAAAAACGCTTCTTTCTACGGTGATTTCGCGTTGAATTATTCGATTTGGAATTAGACGAATAAGAACGTATTTTTCATGAGCTACAACTTTGCTTCTACTCAATTTGTAGACTTTACTGGTACACCATTTTTTTCGTTTTTTTATAGGCTACACTTTTGCTAAAAATATTTTTTCGATAAAATATTTACTTTTTGAGTTATTTGGGAAAAACAGTCTGAAAACGTAGTTTTTCTGTAGAAAAATCAACATTTTAAATCACGAACAACTCGAAAAGTATTGACTAACGTAAAAAACTTTATAGAAGAAAAGGTGCTTAAAATAAGTCAATTTATCTATTTCCGGCTTTATTTTAAACACGCGTTTTTCACCCCCCGAGAAGGGATAAATGTCACCCCCCAAGTAAAAGCAACCAACGGCGCAAATTCAACTTTGAAGTGGAGGGTAAGTAGAACCTAAATCGAAATTTTCATGCAATTCGGAGTTGCCCCTGGAAATTACACTCCAAAACGGTCATTTATTGGGCTATATTTATTTTCGTAAATTTAAGTTCGCAAATTAGTGCAGTCATTGAAGCTTTTTAGCTCAGAAATTTTTTACTATGAACAGATTTACATGAGATTTTGGAATTAGGCTTATCCTACCCTTAACTTCAAAAGTGATATTAGCCGAACTCCGTTTTCACCCTGAGGGTGCTTGCCACCCCTTTTCGGTGGTGGAAACTTTTGTTGTCAAAATAACCTCAGATATCGATAGAAGACTCAATTTTAAGCAAAAAATGTTGTATAAAGTTTTTATAAAATCCCAATACTTTTCAAGTTATTGGCAATTGAAAATTCGGAATTTTCTCACAATTTTCAACAGTTTTTTGAAAATATCTCCAAAACTATGCATTTTAACGATAATATTATACTGAACAAAATTGTAGCAGGTAAAAAAATGAACAAATTGGTTTTTTAAAGAGTGTTCTAAGTGAAATATTAAGCTAGACATTGAAGATCAAAGCCCTTATTTATTGTGTGTGAAATTTAATGGATGTATTCAATGCCATCTAGTGGAGAGCGAATAAATTTTGTGCATGCTAATGAGAAAGGATTTTATAGTACTTAAAATAAGCTTTAAAATGAGCACTGTTAAAAGTCTTTTGTACGTAAAATGAGTGAGCTGTAATGAAAAAAAGAGGAACATCTAATGTTTTTTTTTTAAATCAATATATTTCATAAGTGAAATGAATTTCGACTCAATTCAAGCTTTCTGCTTAACCCAGGTATAACATACCAAAAGGCACCGCCAGGAAAACATTCCACTTTGCGGTTCAGAGAGCCCATATGAAACGAGTCTTTGTACTCTATGCAGAGTATGGCATTAACACAATAAGAAACAAAGTAATTAAAACGAAACCGTAGATTTTCTTATTTTATTTCATAAGTGCCCTTTCACCAAAATTAAAATTAATTGTATTCCGTCTAGAATCAACTTTAACCCATTAGCGCCCAGCGTTACCATATGGTAACGTAAAACACATGATTTTTAAAAATTCTGCGGTATGCCCATGGAATTAGTCAGCCACACATTTTGAGAACTATCGTTTCTAGGAATACTTCAGGCACCTATAAAACGTAACGGATTCGTATTTTAGCCTTTTCTCAACCGTCGAGAGATAATCATATGACAGTGTGGTTTAAATTTATAGAAAAAGATGGACGTCCGTTTTGCGTAAGTAATTTTTGATAGTCTTCTAGTAACTATATTTGCATATTAAAAAAAAACTGTTTATTATACCCCAACTTATTATAAATTGTTGTATTTTATCAACAATTAAATGTAGCGAATTCGGTAGGAATAGTCAAAGTACGCCGTTACCATATGGTTGCGGTGGGCGCTTACGGAGTCATAATCTTATTTTTTTTCAGTCGTGGATTTTTGTTAGCAGAAGCGATAGTGTTACTGGTGCGATGGAAAGATAACTTTGTTGTTACAATAGCATCTACGAGTTGTGATGGTTCAGAATTGGGCACGGTAAAAAGATTATCTCATGAAGAAAAAGGGCACATTCAAGTAAGTCGGCCTCACTATATTGCTGAATACAACAAAATATGGTGGGTACCGACTGGATGGATCAAGGTGTTTCAACCTACCGAGTAGCAATTTGCAGTAAAAAATGGTACTGGCAAATTGTAACATGGCTGTTGGATGTTGCAGTCCATAATTCATAGCATTTATATAAAAAAAAAATAAAAAAATATATCCTTGCTATCGTTTAGGAGAGAATTGGCCCAAGTTCTTCTCGCAAGATATGGAAGTCGTCCCTTATATACAGGAAGACCTAGTCTACATAGACAGAACTTGCCAGATCTTCGTTTTGATCGCTTCAACCATTTGTTACATCAAGCAGTAGAAGGCGATGTTGTAACAAAAAGGAAAAGAAAACTTCTGTTGGAGTGAAAGTAAAAAGATAGATATACTCCAACAGAAGTAAGGAAAAAAAAAGACTAAGTAACTAAATAGTTGTGGCTGAGAATGAAAATAAAATGAAAAGAAGAGAATGTGGGATGTGTGTAAAGAAAAGGGTGAAGTGGCTTCTACGTTGAGAAGCCGCAATAGGAAAAATAAAAAAAAATACTACTAAAGTGCAGTAGTACTGAAGAAAGGGGGATTAGAAGGGATAGAAGTAGAAGTGGGAAGAGACAGAGGCAAACTGAATAGAGTTGGCTAGCTATAGATGCAAGAGAGCAACTTGACACTCAAGGATGGATACGGCTCGTTTGCATGCCTGTCGAAGAACAGTAGCTCTATATAGATAGTAATGATGACTAAAAGATGAAATAATAAAATAAGAATAATGTACTGAAAATGAATGGAGATGACTAATGACTAAAAACGAACAAAATAAATAAAACTAAACTAATCATGGGCGCCATGAAAATGATCTTCGATCATTCTCCCAGGTATCTTACACTGCTGTCAAATATTAAATAAGTATATTAAATCTGTAATAATGAACATAAAGGAGTAATAAAATAATTGATATACAAAAAAAAATAAATGTTTATTAAAAATAACTACTAGATTTTTGACAATCTCTGAGTTACACAAAGTGTATATCATGTGACTCTAAAATGACATAAGTTATACAAAAAGTCATCTCTAAGATAACAAAAATAATGTTATCTGTTACAAAATTACAGGTATTAGTACCTCTTACTTACATATAGGGTACAAAATTACATAAGTCTTCTACCAAATGGTTATAGTACGATTGGAATTGAAACCGACAAAGATGAAAATAATACAAATAAATAGGCCCAAGCCTCACTAAGGGAAAATACAATAATGAATAAATAAAGTTAAATATACAATTGACTAAAGTAGAAATGAAGTTGAGATAAATACCGACGATGACCTAAATTAACCGAACAAATGGAATAAAGCGAATAACAGTAAAATATTTGGGAAACAAGCTAGTAATATTAAAAAATAAATTTACCCGAATTACATAAACCAATATCAAAGCAATAATAAAGCATTAAAAACCTAATTTTCTCTAGGCTTATTCCTGTGCACAAGAAGTTACCGTAGATACAAAGTTTGGGAACCAAATAATCTAATATACAAATATGTCAAAAAAAAACCAGAGGTAACCTAAATCTGGAAAAAAAACATAGTGTATTTAACAGATAGTCTGTAGTATAAAAAAACCAATAGTTACTAAAACACCTCACTAAATGTTCCCAAACGAGGTTGCGGTTGCATCCTAGAAAATGATGCACCAGGATGGAGCGACCCCATGACTCCTGTAGGCCCAGGTGCCAAGACGAAAACTGAGCTGGAACGCTCCCATAGCTTGCTCCCAAATCGACATACTCCCAATGGTGACTTGACTGTGGCTGTAGTGGTTTCTCTAGGTGGTCAAATAAGGTCTATGACTTCATGGTAGGGTTTCTCCCAAATGGCTAAAACACATTCCCAGTTTTATTTCTCATTTTAAACATGGGCAAAAAGTAAAGGGAAGAAGAAATAATTGAGGAACTTTTTAGAAGCAATAGTATAGAAAAACCGACCATTAAAACTGGAACAAAAACCAGTCTCAGGTAACCTTGAACTGTTTTGAGTGTGAATACATGGACAAATGACATTGAAATTATTTATTTGAGGAAATATCTGTAAAAATATATTGAATTTATAAAATATTGGATGTTGAATAATTTAAAACCTACAGAGAAATGGTAATTATTTTCAATATTAATTTGAGGACTTCAAAAATGTTTGGTTATGTAAAACCAAAAACCACATTAATATAAAAGATCGATATAAAGATAATATAAAGATCGAAATAATCTACATCCTTCCCTTAATAGATTGACTAAGAAAGTTTAACAATGGGACTAAAATTTTAAATTCCACAACCAAAAAACACATGACAATGGCTAATTAAAAAATTATTACAAAAAAAAAATAAATCTCACCGAATGATTCCTATTTATACTCCAACAGGAGTTGTCACCCACATGTCTCCTCACTCCAGACAATCCCTGGTGGTAACTTTTTACTTTACGTTAAATTTCTTATGTGATAAAATAAGTTGGAGGAAATCATCCGCCATTCTATATGGTATATCTATTCGACACCACAGCTCACAGTCAAGTAAAGAACGAGAGGCGTTTCTCCGCCAAGGTAAACGTCAAACTCTCTCAGAAAACGAAATCATTCTCGATAGGTGAGTACGTTCCATCACCGAGGTATGACGTCACCTCAGTGGTCCTATACGAGAATTTAAATGAGAGACCGAGGGAAAATAATAATAATAATTATTAAAGAGCTAATTTCGTAACGTGATCGTTACAATGTGCTGGAGACAGATGTACAACATCTGGAAGAACAATGTGTAAAAAATGCAACGTTGGTTTGTGTGTTAATTGTTTTATAGGATACCACACCAGACGATGAAAATATTCTCAAATAAATAATTTAAAAAAACTAAAAATTTTGATTTCAACGATCCTAAAAATTCCTTAAGCGCCCAGCGTTACCATATGGTAACACCATATAATTTTTTTAAAAAAAGACAGGAAACCGAAAACTTGTTTTTTGGATAAAATTATTAACATTTTCATCAAATTAACCATAAAAGTAATATTTTTAAATAAAAAAAACTTGGGCGTTAATGGGTTAATATAAAGAGTTTGATCGATTCTAGCAGTTTGCTGCTTTGGAACACATATTTTTTGAAAAAATCACGATTATAAGGAAAAAAAATTTTAGAATTAAAAAAAAACACCTAGTTTTCATAACATCTCAAAAATAATGAAAGATACGTAAAAAAGTGTAATAATAAAAAATATGTTTTTTTTTTTGACAAAAATTTTGGTTTGTTTGTTTTTCCTATCACACTAAGATTGACAAAGATATGATTGATTAAAGAGCGCGCTGTAGCGCAACCACAGTATCTGTCGAGCCTTTTGACCCTTCACCGTTTCAAAATAAAAGGTTTTTCACTACATATTATACTGAAAAAAGTTGTAGCTCTTTTAATTACCTTCAAAATGGTTTTCTATATGTTGTGATAGCTTCAAAATTGAAGTAGTTATGGCAAAAAAACTAAATCATACATATTCAATGTTTTCAATTTTTTACAAAAGAAATTTTTTATACAATTTTTAATCGAGGGATTGATTTTACGGGTTGAAAGGGGTTAACAATTAAATAATTAAGATAGAGAACGTAAAATTGTCAAACCAAATTAATTTTTTGTAACTTTTTCTATTTAGGGGTTGTTTTTGAGGGTTGAAAGGAGGTTAACAATATGATAATTAAGATAGAGAACGTAAAATATCATTTACTCTATATTTAAATCTTTTTATGTCATACTAAATTTTTTTTTTAATTTTTTCGATTTAGTGGTTGTTTGCAAGGGTTGTACGGTTTTGAAGGGGATGAAAATGATTTTAACATGAGGTTATTGTGTTAGAAAACACTTCACAATGTTACTCTTTATTATTAAACACGTTTTCTGGCGATAAAATGGTTCAGTGGCAATTCTTTCCATTAAGGGGTTGTTTTCACCCCTTAAAAATAAAAAACGGAGCTCGGAGCAATATCACTTTTGAAGTTAAGGGTAAGATAAGCCTAATTCCAAAATCTCATGTAAATCGGTTCATAGTAAAAAATTTCGGAGGTAAAAACCTATTTGACTGCACTAAATACTTGGTTATTCGATAACTATAGTGGACAAAAAAGAAGGTTTTCCGATAAATACATTTTGCTGTTCAGAATTATCGATTAAGGCTATGGGTACATAATTCGCAAATATTTTAAGTGTATCCCTACTTTTTCTGTCTTTACACGGCAAATTACGCGTAGTAAAATTCACACTGGTATGGATATGTAAACATTACTAGAATGTCATTCTACTTGAAAATGTCATTATTAATTTCAAGAGATGGGTTTTGAATTTTCTTGGATAACTGTTATTTTTATAATTGGAAATTATTAATTCAGTTTATAAATGTGATAATTTTTTCACTAACTATTATATTCAGTGATTGTAATAATTTATTTGTACAACAAAGACTAATACTCAATCGAGAAAAGAGGAAAAGTGTTAAAGTGATTTTTTAATAATATATTGTTATGGAACGCTTACAATTTTGAACATCTTTAACAACAAAATACTTGGATCACAGAATATATTATCCTGATGTATTATCTGCTTGGATATTCCACAAATAATATACAATAAATAACTTTTTATTAAGTTCACGTCTTAAATCAATTATTTATTAAATACACTATATTTCAATAATATTTAATCAATAACTCAACATATTCCCGATGCAATGTCAAATATTTAAAATTGTCACTGATTGCCAGTGTCTGACTGACAATATATGCTGACAATATTATATTCGGCTGAGTGCGTTGTAAGACAAAGATAGATTTGGAAAATATTACCACGGCATTGTGTTTATTTTTTTCGAATCCTGAAAAAACCAATAAATATTTTTGAAAAATTTAAACGCAAAATGAAAGACTAAATTATTACCGAGGGCCGAAAGTTCCTTAGAATAAATAAAAAGTTTATTTTGAATGATATATTTGAAATTAAAAATCACACTAAATTTTCTCTTAATTTTTCACCCCTGTAACTTATTAAAATAAACATTATAGAAGTTCTCAGGGACTTTCGGCCCTCGCTAATAACGTGATCTTTCATTCTCCGTTTAAATTTTTCAAAAATACTTATTAGTTTTCTCAAGATTCGAAAAAAATGAATCCCCATTTGAATTGCATTGCAGCCGAAAATACGTACCGATCCTCTTAAGAGCACACGCGTGAAGTTAGGGATGATAAAAAGAAAATATTAATTAATTGTATGTTACTAAAATATTATTTTTATATTATTTCGATATTATAAATTCAGCAAAAGTGTATTGGAATATGTCAAATGTATCCATTATTGGACACCCCCAGTTTCTGAACATATTCAGTTTATATTGATAGAAAAAATTCAATTAAATATCGACATAATATAAAAATAATATTTTACTAACATACAATTAATTAATATGTTCTTTTTATCATCCCTAACTTCACGCACGTGCTGTTAAATAGACAAATCTTTGATCTTTAATAACTCAAAAAGTATTGATTTATTTTAACAACATGATATAACAGATTTTACTTAGTTGTGACCGGACACAGTTGTAGATGGCACTCTACTGGGAAACCCACTTACTGGCCAAGTGATGCAAACAGAATCCCAGACCTCCTAGATTTTTTCATATCCAGAGGTGTAGCAACAAATTTTATAAAAGTAGAGGATGTAGAGGAGCTTATATCTGACCACTCTCCAATTCTACTAACAATTAGTGAGCAAATTGTTACCACTGAAATGAAACCCGCGTTGACCAATAAGTTTACGGACTGGGTAAACTTCCAATCAGAAATTAATGAGAAAATTGAGTTCAGTGGATTTATTCAAACGACAGAACAATTGGAACAAGAAACCGATCTATTTATGATAAACATCCAGCAGGCAGCGTGGAACAACACACCTATAATCCAAAGAAAAACAGTAGGAAACAATTACCCCAAAGAAATTAGAGACTTGATACAGGAAAAAAGAAAGGCTCGGAAGATATGGCAAAGAACTCGAATTAAAGAAAATAAAAATAAGCTTAATAGGCTCACACAACAGCTGCAAAGGGAAATCTCGAAAATTAAAAACGAATCAATCAATAAGTACCTGAGAGAACTAACTGATGATGAATGCACCGATTACTCCCTTTGGAAGGCAGCCAAAAAGATAAATAAGCCAGTTCAGCATGTACCTCCTCTATGAAAAGAAAACAGAATATGGGCAAGAAATCCCAAAGAGAAAGTGGATGCGTTCGCTGATTATTTAGAAAACATATTTCAGCCAAACCCTGGGGAAACTCATGTAGACGATGAACCAGTAGCTTTTGATTCTGTTAACATACAACTGACCACTACAAAAGAAGTTCAAAAATTAATCAAAAACATCAATACAAAAAAAGCGCCTGGGTTTGACCTGATCAATGGTGAGATACTAAAAAAATTACCTAGAAAAGCCATAGTAAAGCTTACTACACTAATAAATGCATCCTTTAGGCTTAGATAATTTCCCATCCTTTGGAAAACTGCAGAGGTTATAATGATACCAAAAGTAGGACAAGATAACCATGAATTAACATCATACAGGCCAATCTCCTTACTATCCATAATCTCAAAGGTGTTTGAAAAATTACTACTACGAAGAATGAACCATATAATTGAACAAAAAAATATTATTCCAACTCATCAATTTGGATTTCGTGATAAACACTCCACAATTGACCAGATCCATCGAATAGTAACTGAAATAGAAAAAGCACTGGAAGGGGACAAAATTTGTTCGGCAGTATTCCTATATATCGCAAAAGCATTTGACAAAGTATGGCACGACGGTCTGTTAATGAAGCTAAAGAAAATATTTCCTATGCAACTCGTTGAAATATTGAAGTCATACCTACACCAGCGAACATTTAGAGTTAAAATGGAAAACGAGTACTCTGAGTTAAAGCAAATAAATGCAGGGGTTCCACAAGGTAGCGTTCTTGGACCAATACTATACCTTTTGTACACATCTGACATTCCGGAGAGGGAAAACATCCAACTGGCCACATTTGCTGATGATACAGCAGTCATGACAATAGGAGCAACTATAGAGGAATCTACGATTAACGATTAACTTACAAAATGCAATTAATGGTATAGAAGGCTGGTCCAAAAAATGGCGTATAAAGTTTAATGAACAGAAGTCAGTTCATATTAACTTCACTAACAAGAAAATCAATAATCTTCCAATTATCCTAAACAACAACGTTGTTCCTAATAAAAAAACAGCGAAATACCTGGGTTTAAATCTCGACGTCAAACTAAAATGGAAGGAGCACGTTAAAAAGAAAACTGAACAGATGAAGATAAAGTACAAAAATATGTATTGGCTAATAGGTAGGTACTCTCAACTTTCCATCCAGAACAAAGTACTAATTTACAAACAGATATTGAAACCGGTGTGGACCTATGGCCTACAATTATGGGGCTGTACCAAAAAAAGTAATTACCGAAATTTAGAAACGCTCCAGAACCGAATATTAAGGAATATTGTATGTGCTCCTTGGTATGTTCGGAACGACGATTTGCGTAGAGATCTTAAAATCGAATCTATTCCAAATGAAATCAAGAAAGTCGCCAGGAGACATGAAGACAGGCTCCATAAGCATCCCAACCATGAAGCACTTCAGCTTCTTGTCAACGAACCCCAGATGCGAAGGCTCAAGAGGACTAAACCGTTCGAGCTCGTGTAATGTGTGAAGTTGTGCCGGGCTTAGTTAGTGTTGTGCATTGTATTGTAGCCACAACAAATACGTGAGCAATTAGTGAAAAGCAGAGTCAGTGCTGTGCTGTGTAGCCACAACAAAGAAGTGGACATTTCATGTAAAAAAAAGCTAGGATGGACCAGGTGACATCTAGTTTACAAACATTTTTTAGGGAAATTAGGTTAAAGAAAAAATACTGATTAATCTTGTAGATTAGGTGTATTTATATTTAAATAAAAAAAAAAAAAAAAAAAAAAAACTTAGAATTCGTCCCTCTATCGATTTGTGGGGTTATTTTTAATAAAATAGTTTTCAACTACAGGAAGGGGTGGTATCCACCACCAGGGTAAAAGTGCGAGGTAGCACCAAATCAGTTTTGTTTCTTGAGGTATGCTCTAACTAGTCTCCAATTTTCATGCAAATCGATATAGGTTTAAGAAAATAGGAGGTGAAAACCTTCAGTGATTGCACTAACTTTCCCCTTTCATCCCTTATTGCTACTTCCTGTATCCACTGAGGTGTCAGCCTGAAAGGGGTCATAATTGTCAATATTCAATGGGCACATTTCACAGGAGAAACTCCATATTATTTATGACGATGATTTTTCGGCTCTAGCTCTCCGTCTACATTGACAACCATAACAATAATAAAGCTATAATCCAGTTATTCATATTCATATCACCTACTGATAATAGGTACCTATTTTCAACTATGTAAATAATGAACTCTAAAAACAAAATTTTGGTCTAGCAATGGGCTCCTGTCTTCTATCAAACCTCTAACAGGAGAATTGTACTGTCATTATTGCATGTGATTATCTTTTTAAAGACAAATGATATGCTATGACTTTTCTGACGGATATTCTTAGGTTAAGTTGATTTCAAGTAGGTAATCGAAAGAACTATCTTCCAATAAGGTCGTCCCAGCAAGGCAACTCATAAATGATATTGGCAATATTATTTCAAAATCATCTACTTTAAAATTTATATGTGTCTGAATTATTATATCAGTAATATAAATGGGTCAGATAAAATTAAGTTATTAGAAGAATTTTTTTAAAAAGTAACAAAAACTACATTTTTTTAGAAGAAAAGCGAAAGTCCTAGATACAAAATTTATTAAAATAATAATAAATAATTATTTAAATCTGAAGACTTTTCCTGTTGCAGCTTCTTTCTGGTACATCCATAATCTCTGACTTTTACAATTTATAAGACAAGATACGACGAATAAAGAAAGCGAAAAGGACTCTACAATATGCAGTCACATTCCGTTTTCATTCGTCTAGAAAAAAAGGTCCGAAAGAAAGTTCCTAGTACTCAAATCTCAGTAGAGATAGAAGTGAAAAATACATTTTATGTTTCCTTTCGATTCAGAGGCGCTGCATAATCCCTAGACAGCTGTTTCTGTCTTATGACGTCCTCAGTAGAGCTGCGTGCACACCTCTGAAGCAAAACGAAGCAAAACTGTCTATTTATGTATAATTTCTAAAATACATAGTTTAAAATCAACTTTGGGACGTTGCAGCGACATCTCTTAAAGAAAAGCGAAAAGTCCCAGATACAAAATGTTATTAAAATAATAATAAATAATTATTTAAATCTGAAAACTTTTCTTGTTGGAACTTCATTCTGGTACTTCCTTAATCTTTGACTTTTACAATTTAATTTCTTTTAATTTGTGCACTGACTGAACTATTTTTTTTTTTAAAATAATTGGTGGTAATGAAGTGTGTGAAATTGTAAAGAACAGTCGCAACACAATTTTTACTTCCCTTTTGATAGTTCCTAAAAGTCGCAAATGTATACTTGCGGAAATTTTATATTCTCATCTGCAAGCGAAATATCTCAAAACAATTTGTCGCCATCCATAATACAAGAGTTGCAGGCGCATTTGCTCAACTTCCTTTCAATCTCTTTTCCATGAAAGTTTCTTCTCGCAGATAAAGTAGAAAAGTGTCAGTGCTCATGTAATTTTCGCCGGAAATATGAAATATACATGAAAAATAAATGAGAATGTGGGGAAGTGCATAGGCAAATGCATCAGTGTGGGTTACATTCTGTTGGATTTGGCTTTCGTTATGTGAAAAACTTTAATATGTCACGAATGTTGCGGTTTACAATGTCTATACTAAATTTACAATCAAGATGCAGTAGAAATAAACAAACCAAGACACATTAAATGCTACTAGGAACACTCCCAAATCATAATTTACAATGTATAAACTTTGGAAATCATGATTTGGGATTTGTAATGTATATACATTGTAAATTATGATTCGGGAGTGCTCCTAGAAGCATTTAACGTGTCGTGGTTTGTTTATTTCTACTGCATCTTGATTGTAAATTTAGTAGAGATTCTAAAAACTTTTTGAATAGTTGTAATTAATGATTATATTTCTATTCATTTGAAATATCTCTTTTGTATCTCTATTATTTCTTTTTAAACTTCGTTTGACCATAAGCAAATCCCTTTACTCTCAAATTTCTTTCCTGAGAGTACCACAATAAGGAGGATTCAGACCCGACAAATTTTGCACCGGTCAAGTTCTCGCACTAACATAACACATTAAAGAGGGCTTTGAAGAAAAACTTATAACAGGGGCTGCTTTCGTAGATTTGACAGCAGCCTATGACACAGTAAGGCACATTGCTTCGCAAGTTATACGACACTCTCAATGACCATCATATTGGTAAGGTCGTATATTCCTTACTGCAAAACAGCCGTTTTTCGTTATGCTGGAGGGCAAAGTAAGTAGATGGAGAGTTTAAAAGAACGGCCTTCCACAGGGAAGTGTTTTAGCACCAATGCTCTTCATTATATACACAAACGACCAACCAACGCAGACTGAATTCAAGCATTTCCTCTATGCTGATGATCTTGCAATATGTGCTCAAGAAAATAGCTGTGAAGAAGTGGAGGAGAAACTGGAAACTGCCTTAAAAACAATGACAGAGTACTATCTGCAACATTCCGTGAGACCCAATCCCTTTAAAACCCAAGTCTGCGCCTTCCACCTTCGCGCAAAGGAAGCCAAGCGAACGAAACCTCCAAATTGTGTGGAATGGTAATACACTAAAACACACAGACCAACCTATATATTTTGGAGTAACTCTGGACCGGTCCCTCACCTACAGATCATCATCATCATCATCAGAAGCTCGACAACTATTTTTGGGTCCTGGCTTGTTCTAGGATTTTTTGCCATTCTGTTCTGTTCCTTGCTTTGTTCTTCCAGTGGGAAATCTCAAGTGTTTTCAGATCTTGTTCCACTTGTTTCATGTATCTAAGTTTGGGTCTTCCCTTTGACCTTCTCCCTACTGGTGTTTGCCTCATTATATGTTTTGGTGTTTCGGTCTCCAGCATCCGTTCAACATGGCCCATTCAGCAGACGTCCGATTTTTATGGATGTTATGACGTCGGGTTCGTTGTCACCTACAGATAACATTGCAAAAAACGGGAGGGAAAGTAACAGCTAGGAACAGCATAATCAGAAAGCTATCGGGAAGTAAATGGGGTGCATGCAGAGACATGTCAAGGATAGATTTGGCTAGGGATATGCCACTCCATGCATCGGGGTGTAACGTCGACATAGGATTGAGTGGTCTAGCCATCTTTGTCGGTCACATGCGCGGGGTCGTTTGGTTAAAAGAGATAGATAGACCACCCATCGACTGTTTCCATGCTGTCTCCGCGTAACGTTTTTTTGGTGAGTATGCCGAGTCTACGCTTAATATGTCAATGGGTGCATGTCCTGGCGTCTTAATAACAATGGCACAGGTATTGTGTTTCTCGACTGCTGAATATGCGTGCCCATTTGGGACAGATCTGCCCACGCCAAACAAGTTGATACTGCGCTAAATGAGACAGGCAGGATATCAACGGGGTGCATGAAACCAATGCCACACTCAAATCTATATAAAACAGCGGGGTTTTGCAGAACCATCAACACGCAGAGGCGTTGCAGAGCCCATAGAGAAAATTAAACAGATCGCGGATGAGCAGCATGCCCTATACAAAGCTCGAACACCACGAAAGCGACTAAAATCCAGGAAAAGCTTCCTTGGAACAGTGCAGGATGAACCGCCTGACTATTTTCCTCTTCCGCTGGTTCAATGGACCGGCCAGGCTCTAGACTTTAAAACGTGGAAAACTACGAATTAGATAAGAACGGGGTCGCTCCAATAAAATCAAACATGGTAAAATGGGGAAAAATAGACCAAGATGATGTGAACTGTGACTGTGAAAAACACAGAATATGGAACATCTTCTTACATGCAGAAACTGTCCTCATTGGTGTACCCTCGAAGATTTGTGGGTTGCCAACCAAAATGGAACCGACGTAGCCCAATACTGGGCCAAAATTTTATGAATGACATGTCAGGACACGATAAAGTAAAGTAAGTCTCCTGAGAGTTTTCTAACTATTTTAATAGCAGTGTCTCGTAATAATACTGGTCATCTTCCTCCAAATTACATTAGGACTTGCTTTCATGTTCTAATACATTTTTTCTACTATTGTTTTAACATTCGCTACTTGATTATTTGTGGTCCTCTTTTGTGGACTTCTTTTGTGATTTTACTTCTGTGTCCAGTATAAGCAACTGCTAGCTTATTGTTTCGATAACTATTACAAGTCCGGATTATAAGCATTTGGCTTTTTTTTGCCTTTTTTGCTTATAATTAGGATTTTTAGTAAAAATGTTTATTTAAAAGATATGTTGCTTATCTTTGTTATTTTACTTCTTATGATAAACTGTAGTTCATGTAGTATTGTCTTAAGCAAAATTCAATGAAGTATACAGAGGTATATAATTGTAATAATTCAATAAACAATAAGAATTTTAATCAGTTAGGCTTAGGAGCTAAATGAGGAAACCCATCCTTATACCTGTCCATGTAATAAACTAATACTTGTCTGCAGACAGCCCAAATTTATTATACTGTTGTAAAATACTTTTCCTTGTAAAATCACATCTGTAGATGTTGAGAGAACTTTTTCTACGTATATAATATCTACAGATAAAAGACATAGCTTGTTAAAAGAATATTTTGAAAAACTTATAATTATTGTTTTATGGCCTAAATAAAAAATATATTAATATGATAATTATTTTTAGATTTTTTATTATATTTTAGTTTAGCACTTATGTAATTTTTTATTTATTATTAATAATACGATAATTAAAAATAAATGTAATTTAATGTTAATGTCCTTTATTCATATTTATATCATTATATCCATGTTTATTTAAAGGTTTTTCTCTTGAATCTTGCTTATTTCATTTCATAAACACTTTGCTTATTTTTGCGACATTTTTTGCTATATAAGTGCTTATTTTGACCTTTCTGTCATGCTTACAATCCGGACTTTATATTACCTTACAGTTCATATATGTGACTGTTAGGACTGATAACTAAGTTTTATATACAACATAATACAGTAGAACTATTTCTCTGTAATTATGCCATAAACTGTTGTGGTCTTTTTTGTGTGAATTGGGTATAGTGTGGCTTCGGTCCATTCTTTCGGTATGTGTTCTTGTTTCCAAAATTCTTTCAGTAACATTTTTTTTCTTCTTCTTTTTGTATAGACATGATTCTGGCTGTTTTTCAATGTGCCTCCAGTAAGTTGTCGTTCCATCGTTTTCGTGCTCTTCTCACTGATCGTTTTCCTATTGAAGAACCGTCTCTCACTGTCTTTACTAATCTATTTGTTGTCATTCGGCTTATAACTTATTCGTTACTTTTCCAAATGCTTAATTAGTACTGGTCCTTCATATTTGAATATTTGAGCTGTTACCTCATCCTTTTCTAGACTCATATTTTCCTTTAGTTTCTCTGTATTTTTATTATGTATTTTTTGATCTGTATTTTCCTTAATTTATTCATCTTCTTCACACTTTGTTGTGGGTATTACCTTTAAAAGCTCTTCGAAGTGTTCTTTTCATCTGTCCAGTATTTACTGGTCACTTATTACCTTGTCACATTTTTGCTCTTGCAGCTTGCAACTCTTTTATATCTTAATATTTTAATTAACTTATCATGATGAACTGTACCAAATACCTTTTCATAATTAATAAAAGCGGCAAATACATCTTACGGTTGACCTTGACATTTTTTTCAGTATAAAAAGTGCTTCTGGAGTTCCCTAAATAAATAAATATTTGTAATAATTTATTACTGCCCACGCTGAATTAAATAAAGTAGTTTAATTGTTTATTTCTCGGTAATGACGTGTCTAAAAATTGAGCAAAACAACGAAACACTTTTATACTCACTAAAAATTAACGTTAATACAACCTGTCACGTAGCGCTGGAAAATATAAACTGGGAATTCTGGAATACGAATGCGGTCAAGGATTTTAGCCCCAAGTCCGCTACTGACCGCTACGGGTCAACCGCCGACCCTGGACAGCCGCGTAGCCGTGTCAAAGGTCCACAGAATGATGGACCGAGCTCCAGAAGCAATTATTTAATGAGAAAGACATGCAACAGTTTGGCCGAAGGAGCGATTAAGGATTTCTGGAGATCTGAGTGTTACGGGAAGTTGTATAGTTTGCAAGATTAGAATTCTGAATCGGAGAAATATTCGATATGGTGATTAAAGGGTTTCGAAGGGGAGAGAGGCGCCATCTTGAAGTTAAGTTTCTGCATTGTGTTGCTGAGGACTGAACTTAATTGAAATCTTTGTAATCACGGACAGACCGAGGCAGTGTTTGAAGTTGGATTATTGTACCGGTCAACCGTGAAATAGTTCCAGGACATGACAAACAAGTTTAATCAAAATTTGAATAAATCTTGGCCAATGCATTATTTATTGCATCACTGGAAATTCCACTTAAAGTCCCCTTATTTATTGTTTGGCCAGAACAGGCTATAAAATCGTTCGAATAAATCAAAAGACTGTTATGTGATTTTGGAATTAAACTGGAAAATCGAATACGTTTTATCAAAATGCTAAGTCTGTTTGACTCTTCTCTATGCAGTTGAAACGTGGACCTTAAGGCGAATTTACACTTATTCACTTTAGATGTACATTGCGGATGATTCATCCGCAATGAAAGGTATAAACATACTCTTCATCTACATTTCTTCCAAGATGCACATCCAAAGTAAACAGTAAACAAAGTAGAACGGCTTCCTACTTTCGATGAACTGGCTGGATGATTCATCCACCGGGAACCCCTAGTGTAAAGTGTAAACTTGTTTTTTTCGGATCATTGAACATTCCATGCCATCAAAACGCAGTTAAATAATTTTTTTTTGATACATAAAATGGCTTTTCAAGACCATCATATGCATATATTTCTAGAAAAAGATCGTAATCATGAGTGCCTGTGGAATATTCAATCTGATAGGTCTGGATCCCGTGTATGAAAAAAAAGTTGATTAATATCAAGCTGAAAATTTGTTAATAGCTTAAGGGTGTCTAGTCGAACAAACTTTGATATATGGGAAAACTGGAACAGGGCAGTTTTAATTGTGGAACAGGTTAAAAATTTGGAACGGTCAGACTACGAAAACGGCACATTTATTTTGTCCGACAGAACAGACTTAAACCCTCCAAACAGAGATTAAACTGTCATGCAAAAATCAGACTGCTACGCGGAATCCAAACCTATGAGGACTACCATAAAATAAACATCCGTGAAAATGCATACCGGTCTGTATTAAAAGAGCAACATTTATCTGGATTAAATATAGCCGACATAAAATCAAAAATCAAAACTCTCCACACTCGCTATTGTCCAGAGTTAGCAAAAATTAGGAAATGAGAAAGGAGTGGACCAGGAAGCGCTGATGTCTATTCTCTTCGTTTATTTTGGTTTAAAGAGGCAAACTCCTTCTGATTTTTTTTTCTAATTTTCGACATTCTTCTAGTAATGCTTTACTTATTAACTCCACGCCGACACTTACAATCGTATTCGCCATTTTGAAAAGACTGTGAAACGAATTCCGTCAGTGTAAATGTAAATTGCTGGCCTTTTCAATCTACACTTTCACTATTCATGTATCATCCGCAGTGTACATCTAAAGTGAATAAGTGAACAGACTTATTCACTTTACATGTACACTGCGGATGATAGATGAATAGTGAAAGTGTAGATTGAAAAGGTCAGCAATTTACATTTTCACTGACGGAATTCATTTCACAGTCTGTTCAAAATGGCGAATAGTTCTGGCGTGGAGTTAATAAGTAAAGCATTACTAAAAGGATGTCGAAAATTAGAAAAAAATCAGGGAGTTTGCCTCTTTCAACCACAATAAACGAGGAGTATAAACATCAGCGCTTTCTGCTCCACTCTTTTATGACTTCCTAATTTTTGCTCAACAATAATAGCGAGTGTGGATACTTTTTATTGTTGATTTTATGTCGCCTATATTTAATCCAGGTAAATGTAGCTGTTTTAGTATGGACCGGTTTGCATTTTCACAAAAAATATTTATTTTATGGTAGTCCTCTGATTTATTATTTCACAGACACTCATGATTACGATATATTTCTGGAAATATATGCATTTTATCTTTCCACTGAAAAGTCATTTTACGTAGGTATCCAAATATAAATTTATGACAAAAATACCGAAAAAAAAAAGTTTACATTTTACACTACTGGTTCATTGTGGAAGAATCATCCAACCATTTCATCAAAAGTAGGAACACCTTCTACTTTGTTCACTGTTTACTATGGATGTGCATCTTGGATGAAATGTAGATAAAGAGTATGTTTATACCTTTCCTTGCAGATGAATCGTCCACAGTGTACATTTAAAATGAATAAACTAAATTCGCCTTAAAACATCATCATCATCATTCAAGCTGGATCTATCCACTGCTGGAGATAGGTCTCCTTCAGTCTTCTCCAAGCTTTTTTGTGTTTCCATCAAATTTTTGTCGATCCGATTTATGTCATCAGACCATCTGGTTGGCGGACGACCTCTACTTTGATATGCTTCATGTCTTGGTCTCCAGTGTATTATTCGCTATGTCCATCTGTTATCCGACATTCTAGCTACGTGCCCCGCCCAGTTCCACTTAAGTGTCATAATTCTTTCTATGGCATCCGCCACTCCTGTTCTCCGTCTCATTTCCTTGTTTAAAACGTTTTTATATACTTGGCTTGGTTGTTGTCACGGTCTCCGCAAATTTTGTAATCCATTTTAAAAATAGTTCTAGGCTACCTAGGTGCCTCAAATTTTCAGAATAGCTTAGAACTAGCTAACAATGCAATATTTGACTGCGATTATACAGGGTGATTGATTAGTGGGGTAAAGCTCCGTAGATGCGTTATAGTAATGGATAGCGATAAAAGATAATAACAAAAATTGTAGCCAACTTTGAACTTCATTACAAAATTAGTTAGAATGTTACAGGGTAGGGTGTTCGATAACATAGTGACAGATCAAAGTTTTGTTTTTTTTTTTAATAGAACACCCTGTATTTTATTTTATATTCAAAATCTTCTTAACTTCTCTATTACACAAATATAAAAGTTTCGTATGTTGTACAGGGTATTTACAAAGTTATAACCAATTTCATATGAAAATCGTAACAAGTTTAACTCCCTGTATAAATAAAAATAATTTATTTTCAAAATTTTCATAAATAATCGATATTGCTAATTTTCTTTATATTGAATACAGGGTGAGTCAAAACGCAAGTACATTATTTTCTCAGTAATTTAAATAACACACAATGTTATGTTATGTTGTTGTTATGAACAATGATGTTATGAACAATGAAAACTAAGACCATTGTTTAAAAATTAATTTTTTAAATAGTCTTTTATTCTTTTTTAAACAATGCTAAGACAGTTTGAAATAAATAAAGGAATAATAGGTGCCTGTTGTTTCCGATAAATCCGAGATAATGACCGTCGCTCTGCCGTCGCCGCCGTGTGCCATGAGTCATTTTTACAAATTTAATTCAAAAATGTCAAAAGCTTAATCCGTTTAGTTAGTCGATCTTCGCACATAATGACACATTGCCTCCGTGGCGAAACGTTTAAGGCGAATGAACCCCAATATACCAACCGCGCTGATAGCTGGTTCGAATCTCAATAAAAACTTTTATTTTTTGATTTTTTTTACACATTTTATGATTGTAAGTATATTTATTATATAATTTTAATTTCAGAAAATACGTATTTAGTTAAAAACATTTCCGACAATTAATGTTCAGAAATCATTTGTGGCATTTTTAATGTGTTTGTGTGTGTTTTATTCTTTTATTATTTTAATTTTTGGCACTGTTTTAATAAAAATGTTTGAGAAGTAGTAAGTATAAATTAGTGTAATATTTAAATAAAATATAAATAAAAAGTATATTAATTTCGTTTAAATCATATAATAGAAGTATAACTTCTTACGTGGGTACAAAGTACACACACATTCTTTTTTTTTTATTTGTGTTTTTGAACCTTGAAAATCGTCATTTTTCGATTTTTTTCAGTTTTAAAGTGTTTATAACTTGGAAACGTTTGATTTTATAGAAAAATTAAAAAAGATCTTTTTTGTTCCCAATGATCCAAAGAACCTAAAGTAATATTTACCCGAACCGAAAAAATCGATTTTTATAATTTGTTTAAAATTGTTTTTTAAAATAAATATAGCAATAACTTCGAAACTGTGGCATTTAGGTATAGGGAATATAACATGAAAAATAGTCAGTATTTCTTTAGGACTTTAAAACGCAAAAAATATACAGGGTGATACATTTGAAATAAGAACGTTCATTAAATTTTCAGAAAAACGGAAAATCTGACAACAATGTAATTGCCACTATAATATCGGTCGCCTCAGAAAACCCTTACCCACCAAAATCTATAAAAATCTTGCAAGCCGTTTCCGAGATAATTGTTTCCATACATAAAACTCACTCTGTATTGGAATTTTCAGCTTTATTTTCTCTTATACACACTTTCAGCCGGAAACTTATAAAAGTGCTGAATATTTTAAAAATATTTGGTAGATTTATTCACGTCCAATTTTTCTCTATTCTGTCGTAGAGGAAAGATAAAATCCTATCTCAATCTTTGTAATATAAATCCTAGACCAAGAGATACACTATAAAACGTCCTTTTATATACAACTTTTTGGTAAAAACACTAAACTTTAGACGATAACGTCAAAGCAATAAATCACCAGTTAGGTCCTTATTCCCCCGCATAGCATGACCAACTCCGGTAATATATATATATGTATAGTCCAAAGTTGAAAATTAAAAACTTTAGCGGCATACTCGCTTGCGCTCCGTATTGATTAAGTAATTAAATTCTCATTAAATAGATAGGTTCATCTGCACAACAGATACAACCTTATTATATGGCTGTACTCCTTCTACTAGCGACATCTAATTTCCTAATAGCACTAAACGTTTATTGAGACGGATAAGCCTTCCACGACCGGCCTCATGTAAGCAAATTGAACAAATATCCGGTTGCGTTAGGTTGGAGTTGAGTTTTTAATGAGACACGATGCTAATTGGAGTAGAATTAATAAAGTTTTTGTAATTAAATGTGATTGCCGTGTAGTAAACGAGAGGCTATGTCGTATGTGATCGATAACACTAGTTAACTAGTTTTTAGCCCAATCAAAATAAATATTTAACTTACTAAGGAAGTAAAACTTCGCTTGTAGGTAAATGGTATATAAATTTTTATTAAAATTTATCTAAAATGATCCAAAATTGGATAAAAGTGGGTACATCTATAGTACAAAATCACACAAACGTTTTCGGACTAATCAGTCCATCATCAGGTGGTAGAAACTTTAGATCCAAAGTAGTTGGAAGTTTCTACCACCTGATGATGGACTGATTGGTCCGAAAACGTTTGTGTGATTTTGTACCATAGATGTACCCACTTTTATCTAATTTTGGATCATTTTAGATAAAATTTTAATAAAAATTTATATACCATTTACCTACAAGCGAAGTTTTACTTCCTTAGTAAGTTTTTTATTATGGTATACAGCCAATGAGAGGAATCTTTTCCTTTTTAAAATAAATATTGGTAATTTTTGCCCAAAATTTACTTTTTTACTGCTGCTGTAACTCACGTTTTTATGAAGGATTTTACGATGTTTTTCTGCAAAGCTGAAGAAACCGTCTTTCACATAAGACTTACTAAATTAATTTGACCCTCAATTTTTTTAAATAATTGTAAATTGTAGAAAAAATCGTAAAAACCTTCATAAAAACATGAATTATTTTCACAGAAGTTAAAAAGTAAATTTTGTGCAAAAATTACCCATTTTTAATTATACAGTATGGTGCAAAAATTTTGGAATAAATTCGTTATTTCGTAAGCCAGCGCCTTTAAGGAAAAATCCTGAAAAAAGTCAATTTTTATATTTAAATTATGATTTTTTGACACATATACTAGTGACGTGCTTTTCTGCAGCTCCCAAAAAAACATTTATCCTTTTTTGAGAGCTGCTATAATACTGCTACAATTATAAAGTCAAATCCAGGAGCTTTTATAGAATTTAAGGTATCTATTTCCTTTAAAACTTTTTTCGAATTACTAAATTTATCTTCTCAATTAGTCTGCATAACAGGTTCTTCAAATGTTTGTTCTCCTTCCTCATCAGAGTTGTGAAGTTGGAATATTTTTGCCCGATGGGATGCAAAGCATTCTGATTTTTCCTCCTTACTTCGAGCACAAGTACCATCCGTTTTCTTGATTGGAAAGGCTTGAGTGATTGGACTTTTTAACCTCATTAATCATTAGTTAGCTTTTTGAGGAAGGAATTTAAAATGAGCAAAAGGCAACACTCATAACCCAGTTATAGAAACCGTAAGGAACAATGAATGTGGTATATTGAGAACCAATGTAACATTTCTGTTTCACAATGGAACAACCTGTATAAACGTAAATGTCTATCTTTTCTTGTACGTTATCTTTAAAACAAAAGAAATGTATCAAATAAACCTAAAAAGTTCCCTAAGGAAAGCAAACAAATTAGATCCCTAGCGTAACTGTCCTAAATGTTCAGAAAATCCCCAAAACACACTAACGAAAACAAATTACCAAAGACATTTACCTCTTTTTCCACAAGAAAAAAAAACTATTACCCACTACATCGACTCTAATTAATCTTCTTAAACAGTCTTTGTGTAATTGCATTGACCGCCACTATAAGTAATAAGCTCCTCTGGGGTGATAAGTTAATGCCGTTAAAAAGACAATTGAGTAAAAAATCTATTTAGTATGGTACTTCAAATAATCGTAAGTTTTGCATATCTGATTTAGTTAACACTATTAAGCATCGAGTTAAAAATCAGTGGAGTCAATCATGAAGAGATCTTTGTAAACAATCCAACTCTCTGTATTCACTGATTCAACCTTCTGTTCCAAATATACATTGGTTTAAAAATTTGTAGTATGTCGAAGATACAGTAGGAAAAATGAAAGAATACCCATGAACGAACATATAAAAGACGCTGTATTTTCCTATCACCGTGTCACACACAAAATTGGCCAGCGCAAGTACATGTAATATTTATTATTACATGTACTTGCGCTGGGCAATTTTCTTTGTGACACGGTGACAGGAAAATACAGCGTGTTTTATATGTTCTTTCATGGGTATTCTTTAATTTTTCCGACTGTATATAACAACATTAATCAGAATGAAGTTTCGACATACATGTTTCCTTCTACATCTGGCAAGAATTAAAGTTTTTGATTCAAATCTTTGTACTGAATGTCAGAAGGTGGGTGACTTGAATCACACTTTCTTTGAGTGCACAAAATACATTCCATACACCTCTAATTTAATTGAAGCTTTAAGGTGATACAGTAGCGATCAACAGGTAGCAAAAACGCGTTCCAAGATTGCGACTGTAATTTTGAATATTTTTTCGAGATATTTGGCACACGTATTCGTAATATAATAAAGAATGGCGGTACCGAGCCCAATTTGAAAAATATATTAATATGTGGAAATTACTCTGTAATTAAATACAATATTAAAAAAACGAGCCTGTACCGCCATTAAGAAAAACAAAAAAATACACTTTCTTCAAATAAACTTTTTTATCCGACGCCTAGATTTTTTGTCATTTTAGAACTTATAAAATTTTTTATTTCATTAGTAGTTCCAAAATGACACAAAATCTAGGCATCGGATAAAAAAGTTTATTTGAAGAAAGTATATTTTTGTTGTTCTTCTTAATGGCGGTACAGGCTCGTTTTTTTAATATTGTATTTAATTACAGAGTAATTTCCACATATTAATATATTTTTCAAATTGAGCTCTGTACCGCCATTCTTTATTATATTACGAATACGTGCGCCAAATATCTCGAAAAAATATTCAAAATTATAGCCGCAATCTTGGAACGCGTTTTCGCTACCTGTTGATCGCTACTGTTTCTTCTTAATAAAATGTAATGTTTTTCCACCGTTCAATATATCCTATCTATTGTCTCTGAATAGCAAAAATATATATGATTTTTTAACGAAATTTATGTGTGAAACTAAAACTAACCTCTAAACTTATTAATCCTGATAATTTGATATATATGTACATATGAAAAGAGAAGAAGAAAAAGATATATAATGGAAAAATGTGGTGAGCAACTTGGATAGTCCATAGCAGCCAGCTGCAGTTTTTGAACTGAGTAGAGAGCTGTGGAAGAGTTCGCTATGGAACTCTAAGGACCTCGTTGCCTTCTTTATGTATAAATAAAAAAAAATAGAAAAAATTTTGACTGGCTAATTGACACCAAGGTCTATGCCATAAACCAAAAAAAACATAACAGGTTCTACAAATGTTTGTCCTCCTTCCTCATCAGAGTTGTGGGGTTGGAATATTTTTGCCAGCTGGGATGCAAAGCATTCTCATTTTTCCTCGTTACTTCGGCCCAGGTACCATCTGCTTTCTTGATTGGAAGAACTTCAGTCATTGAGATTGGACTTTTTAACCTCCTTGTTTCGTTCCACAAACAGTAATCTGTGGTACTATTATTATTAGTTAGCTCCTTGAGGGAGGAATTTAAAATGAGCAAAACGCAACACTTTGTAACTCAGTGATAGAAACCGATAGGGTCAATGAATGTGATATATCGAAAACCAATTAGGCGTGGATCCCGCGTACCAGAAAAAAGTTTATTAATAGTAAGCTGAAAATTTGTTAATAGCTTAACGGTGTCTAGTCGGACAAACTTTGATGTACGGAAACCCTGGAACAGGGAAAGTTTTAGTTGTGGAACAGGTTACAGGTTTCAAACATCAGACTACGAAAACGTCGCATGTATTTTGTCGGATAGAACCTCCAATTGATTAGTTACCCTTTGATTAAACTCTCATGCAAAAATCAGATGTTTCCATATTCCATATTTCCAGCTTGCTATTAATAAACTTTTTTGGTACGCGGGATCCGGGCCTAAATGTAATATTTCCGTTTTCCAATGGAACAACCTGTATAAAAGTATATGGCTCTCTTTTCTTGTACATTATCTTTAAAACAAAAGAAATGTAGCAAATAAACCTAAAAAGTTCCCTAAGGAAAGCAACAAATTAGATCCCTAGCGTAACTGTCCTAAATGTTCAGAAAATCCCCAAAACACACTAACGAAAACAAATTACCAAAAACATTTACCTCTTTTTCGACAAGAAAAAAACTATTACCCACTACATCGACTCTAATTAATCTTCCTAAACGGTCTTTGTGTAATTGCATTGACCGCCACTATAAGTAATAAGCTCCTCTGGGGCGATAAGTTAATGCCGTTAAAAAGACAAATGACGATCGAATCCTGTCGGCAAACAAAAGAGCGCACATCGAAGGGCTTATTGAAGAGTTAAATATTCCGTTTAAACGAGACTTTTCCGATGAAGCGATTGAAATGTTTAGACCAGGCAGGGCTGACCATAAAAGTGCACTATTTTTTAAAATCTTCTGTTGGTAAACTTTTTATTTTTTTAAAAGGATGTTTAAGTGAAAGTTTATTTGAAATTATTCTTCTCCTTCTTAAGGTAGACTTCCGCACCAAGCGACCGAGACAGGAGACCGCGACAGGCGACAGATAGGCGCGGTCTCCCCACGACTGCTCTCAATGCAATTATATCAGGGTAGTTCTGCAGCCCGCGACCGAGACCAGCGACCAACTATCGTCTAATCGCGACCTATCTGTCGCCTGTCGCGGTGTCCTGTCTCGGTCGCTTGGTGCGGAAGTCTACCTTTAGGGTAAGAACACAACAAGTAAGTCGAGGTGGATGTGTAGGTCGCGGTAGATGCCACTAGTTAGGTCGCGGTCGATGTCAACAGCACATAGCAAGGCAAGTTTAATGAAATTTGAATGACAAAAAGACTGAGCTTTTGCGATGTTTTGTCAGTCAAGTGATGATAGTGATGAAATACTAGCTGTAAATAATCAGATCCTCCTTCATATTTCAAAAATTTAATGAATTTAATTACTTTAGAAATTCAAACATAAACTAAATACAAAAAAGGGATTATATAAAAAGTATCAACTCAGATAGCGCAGGTAATAACAACTTGGCTTCGAACAACGAATCAAGCACAGGAAAGTGCTTTGTAGGCCGCGCAGTAGACATCCATGTAAAACAAACTCATTTTATTTTCAAAAGCATCGATGTATAGTCCAGGGCGGATCTGTTTTGAGATGGACGTTGAGAGGTGACTCAAATTTTTTTGCAGAAATTGCTTGAAAATAAATCAAATAATAATATTTGAGTTATCCTCCCTCTCAAAAAGGTCCGGAACATTGTTTAAATAATCAAAATGTCAAGAATTGGAGGAAAAATTCGACTTTTTCCTTCGTTTTTTGATTATAACTTTAAAAGTATTCATTTCCGAGAAAAGTTGTACTGACATAAAAGTTGCGTAATTCAATTTACTATATTATAGAATTGGTTAAAAATTTAAAAAATAGTCACCCTAGTTGAAAACTAGCAATAATTGCGAAAAAAACCATACAAAAACAAGTATTCGCATTTTACGTTTTTCAACCATTTATGCTACACTTAGGACCTTCATGTTTCACCCAGAAAAACTTTATGATACAGTAAAACAATACTGTAAATTTCATTAAGATCGGTTCAATAGATTTTGTAAAATAAATTTTGCAATACAGCTTTCGCAAAAAAAAAATTCATTTTTTCAAAATGTTACAGGACTGAAAATAAACCAGATAGCAAGTTGAATTTTTTTTTTTTTGCTTATAGAAGTGTACTGTACCTTTCATTTGCAATTTTCAAAATTAAAATCGATTAACTACCACGGCGTCAGAAATTTTTTGAAACAAACAATAATTTTTGGTGCTACGCGCAGGACAGCGGTGTTCGATTCACACAGGTTGATTTCCACCAAAATTTCTTCCAATCTTTATCTAATATATTATTTTCTTACTCTATATTTTGTTGTATTTTAATTTTTTAATTCCACAAAAATCAAACTAATTTTATTATTTTTTGTGAAATATTGTTTAAACAATTGCATATGTTTAAAAATAATAAACTTTTATTATATAAGTTAAAATATATGAACAAAGAAAGTTTTTGCTAATAAAAAAGTTATTTCAAAGATAGAGTATGTGTTTTTATTTTGCAATAAACAAATTTATTTATTTATATCGAAATGTCATAAAAATTAAAATGTATCAATCATTATCAAAGGTCATTGGAATGCCCAATCAGAGCAACCTATCCGCTGTCCTGTGCGTAGCACCAATAATTATTGTTTATTTAAAAAAATTCATGACGCCGTGGTGTTAAGCGATTTTAATTTTGCAAAATTGTAAATGAAAGGTACAGTACACTTCTATATGCAAAAAAAATTTTCAACTTGCTATCTGCTATATTTTCAGTCCTGTAACATTTTGAAAAAATGCATTTTTTTACGAAAGCTGGATTGCAAAATTTATTTTGCAAAATCTATTGAACCGATCTTAATTAAATTTACAGTATTGTTTTACTGTATCATAAAATTTTTCAGGGTGAAATATGAAGGTCCTAAGTGTAGCATAAATGGTTGAAAACGTAAAATGCGAATACTTGTTTTTGTATGTTTTTTTCACAATTATTGCTATTTTGCAACAAGGGTGAGTATTTCTTACATTTTTAACCAATTCTATGTTATAGGAAATTTAATTACGCAACTTTTATGTTAGTACAACTTTTCTCGGAAATGAATACTTTTAAAGTTATAATCAAAAAACCAAGAAGAAAATCGAATTTTTCCTTAATTTTTTGACATTTTGATTATTTAAACAATGTTCCGGACCTTTTTGAGAGGGAGGATAACTCAAATATTATTATTTGATTTATTTTCAAGCAATTTCTGCAAAAAAATTTGAGTCACCTCTCAACGTCCAAATGTACTAATATTTTTACAGATGCGCCCTGGTCTAGTAAACCTCCTGGATGGCATCGCGCTAAACCCCCACCGCGACTTACCTGCTCTGTTCTCTTCCATTCATTACAATGTGTTTGTTTTACATGGATGTCGACATCGACCGCGACCGACAGCTACACCTCCACCGCGACTCAGTTGTTCCGTGCTTACCCTTAACGTGTCGTATTCTCTCAGCAAGGACTATCATCATAGCAACTCGAATTGAAATTATTACTATTTGTTTTTTACTTCTTTTTCTTCTTCTTCATGCGACTATGGGTCTTCTTTGTCTGCCTGTTATTCTGTTTCAGTTGTTGTTGACTGTACATTGTCTCCACCTTTTCGGCGGCCTTCCAACGGGTTTTCTGCTTATTGTTTCTGTATTGTGTATACTCCTTGTTGGTTTTACAGATGTTCGTGAGTCTATCTGGTCCCATTAGGTTTACATGTTCGTTTCAGTTTTTTTCCTTGTTTTTATCCACCTGTTGTTATTTTGAATTTTGCATTGTTCGCGTATACTTCTGTTGCTTTGTCTGTCTCTTAATGATATGCCCGCTATTAATCTTAATAAAGGGTGATTAATTTACAGGTACTTTTTTGATGAGTAATTGATGGGTAATTGATGGGACACCGTGCATGAATCGTATTACTTGACGTTGCGTTTTTATTCAGTATTGTTTGACATTTGATCCTGGAAAGACTTAGCCTGGCACAGTTTCAGTAGACGTGCTCTTGATAAGCTTAAGGCTATGGGTACATAATTCGCAAATATTTTACGTGTATTCCTACTTTTTCTGTCTTTACACGCAAATTACGTGTAGTAAAATTCACACTGGTATGGATATGTAAACATTAGTAGAATGTCATTCTACTTGAAAATGTCATCATTAATTTAAAGAGATGGGTTTTGAATGTTCTTGGATAACTGTTATTTTTATAATTGCAAATTATTAATTCAGTTAATAAATGTGATAATTTTTTCACTAACTATGTATTCAGTGATTGTAATAATTTATTTGTAAACAAAGACTAATACCCAATCGAGAAAAGAGGAAAAGTGTTAAAGTGATTTTTAATAATATATTGTTATGGAACGCTTACAATTTTGAACATCTTTAACAACAAAATACTTGGATCACAGAATATATGATCCTGATGTATTCTCTGCTTGGATCTTCCACAAATAATACACAATAAATAACTTTTTATTAGGTTCACGTCTTAAATCAATTATTTATCAAATACACATAATATTTAATAAATAACTCAACATATTCCCGATACAATGTCAAATATTTAAAATTGTCACTGATTGTCAGTGTCTGACTGACAATATATGCTGACAATATTATATTCGGCTGAGTGCGTTGTAAGACAAAGATAGATTTGGAAAATATTACCACGGCATTGTGTTTATTTTTTTCGAATCCTGAAAAAACCAATAAATATTTTTGAAAAATTTAAACGCAGAATGCAAGACTAAATTATTACCGAGGGCCGAAAGTCCCTTAGAATAAATAAAAAGTTTATTTTGAATGATATATTTGAAATTAAAAATCACACTAAATTTTCTCTTAGTTTTTCACCCCTGTAACTTATTAAAATAAACATTATAAAAGTTCTCAGGGACTTTCGGCCATCGCTAATAACGTGATCTTTCATTCTGCGTTTAAATTTTTCAAAAATACTTATTAGTTTTCGCAGGATTTGAAAAAAATGAATCCCCATTTGAATAGCATTGCAGCCGAAAATACGTACCGATCCTCTTAAAGAAGATCCACTGTTTTTGGAAAAAAAATTGTTTTCCGATCAGGCCCATTATTTCTTAATGGGGACGTGAATAAACAAAATTCACATACTTGAGGTTATGAACAAGCAGAAGAGGTTCTCAAGTTGCCATTATGTCCAGAAAAAATAACTGCTTGGTGTGGTTTATGGGCCGGTGGAATCTTCAGTCGATATTTCTTTAAAAAAGAGGCCGCCGGACAGAATGTTACTGTGAATGGAGACCGTTATTGCGCCATGATAAAGGACTATTTGGTGCCTGCAATTGAAGCTCATGGTCTTAACGACATTTGGCTCCAACAAGATAAAGCCAGTTGACATACAGCCTGTGAAAGCATCACTGTACTGTGAGAACGATTCGGTGAGCAATTTATTACACGCTTCGGACCATTGAATTGGCCGCCTATATCCTGTGACATCACATCTCTAGACTTTTTCCTTTGGGGTAACCTAAAGTCCAAAGTCTACATGAATAAACTGACTACGATTGAGGCATTGGAGGCCAATATTACTCAAGTCATTAAGTATCAATCGAAATGCTCGAACGGTCATCGAGAATTGGAACTTTAGAATGGACCATCTTAACCGCAGTCACGGTCAATATTTGAAAGATATTATCTTTAAGAAGTAATTGTAAAGAATAGTTCTTTTGTATGATAATATAGATTTTCAAATAAAATTTTATTTTTTTCATTGTTTTTTTCCTTTTGAAAAAGTACCTCTACTTTACTTTCATTTCAATATTGTTGATTTGTTGTTTGGTCTTTCTTGTATCGGTCCTTGCCTACGCTGCATATGTTAGGATTAGTCTTACTGTTGTCTTGTATACTTTTATTTTGCTTTCCGTGGTCAGATATTTGTTTCTCCATATGGTTTCTCGGAGGCAACCACGTACTCTATATGCTTTTGCTACTTGCCTTGAGGACTCTGTTCTTATATTCCTGTCACTAGTGATCTCTACTCTTAGTTAATTGGATTTCGTTACTTGTTCTACAATTTTGCCGTCCATTTCCAATTTGCATCTACGCGGTTCTTTACTGATCATTATACATTTAGTTTTTTCCTTAGGTGATTATTTTTCTCTCACTTGTCGTTATTCCATTGCAGAGTATCTTAATTTACCCTAATAGTGCTTCCATTTGATGCTTCCATTGGCATTCTGTCTTCGGCTGCCCAAAGCATTTCGCAGAATAGGCTACCCGTTGGATGACAGATCCTGTGATAACTTTCTCGAGCGTTCTCTTCTTCATCTATTCACCGGCCTCCACATACGCCTTACGTGTCTCAAAGCCTTGGCCTCAATAGTGTTAACTCTGGTTGTTTTAATACCAATTCTTCTCCGTATCTCGTCACTTCTTATTTTGTCGTAAAGTGTTTGCAAACATGAGAGCGGTTTTTAAACGGTTACGTCGCGTTATACCTGAAAAACCCAAACTCCGTGGTTTAAGTTACCAAGGAACAAATACAACTGCATAGTATCGTACACATGCAACCGCTCAACGTCGTCAAATCTGAAAACGTGAAAAATTTCCTTGATGAAAAAGGAGACGTATTAAAAATCTAAGAGTTTACTAGTTTGTCATCTACATATAACGAAATGTCTCGTAAACCAGGAACGTCAGAAAATGTGAAATAATGTTGACTGTGCTTGAACGCTCAATCACAATCTCTCGCCCTTAGTGGGACAATAACATCTCGCCTTCTACATATAGTAGAGTTACGTATCTCGCACTCTAAGAATTATTTCACATTCTCAGAAGAATAATACTCTCTAGTCAGCAGTCTGAAAATACGTCACGAGCTCTACGTAAAATCTGAATCACATTCCACACTCTCATCAGAATCATATCTCGCACTCTCAGAATAATCAGATTCACGTCCGCAGTCGGACAATTCAACTCGCGCTCTACGTACAATTACGTATCTCGCGTTAGTGCATATTTCGCTCTCTTTTCGTATTAATTGGTTTAAAAGACAAATTGTAACTGTCATAATCAACTATATAGAAGTTTGATTCTTATGTTGAGGAAAAGGGACATCCACAACAAAAGTGTAACAATAATCTTTTGTTATGTAGATAGATTGTATTAAAAATAGGAAAAAACTTTATAGTGTTGTAACTACATATTATGCACTGTGTTAAATTGCCGATTAGATACAGGGACTTAAAATGGCAATACTGTCGGCTTTTCACATGCAATAAGCTACATAATATATAGTCCGTCCTCTATAACTTTTCCCATGCGGTACGATTCATTTTCAATAAAATTAAGTCAAAACAGAAAGTGAAACGTGCGCCGATGTGTGTAGTATATACAGGGCCCCCGCTACCATATGTGCAAAGTGTGCAATGCACACGGGCGCCATCCTTTAGGGGCGCCAAAACCCAGGATAAAAAATTAAAAAATTTGAAAAAAACAAACAAAAAAAAACAAAAATTAATTTTAAAATAAAAGTTGAGAAATTAAATAGGACTATGGATAAATAGAAGAAAAACATGAGGAAAACAGAATACTTCGGCCATATAACAATTAGAGGACCTAAATTCCATCTACTTCGCCTTATAATACAAGAAAAAGTGTAGGGAAAGAGATGGATTGGTCGAAATTAACTTTCATGGTTGTGAAATATTAGATAAAGAAGACGAAGTTATCATAAATACACACAAAATTTTAGTATCTAGGTATATCATCCAGTTACTGCCGATTCCTATATGCAAGGCCATGTCGAAAGTCAGACATTTTAATTTACTTTGTTATGATTTTATTATGTTTGTTTCATTTTGATATTTTAGTCTACAAATAGTCCATTTACTCACGGTTTTTGGTGTGGATTTGAAAGAACCGCTTGCATTGACATGAAATACACATTGGCATACACATAATACACATAGCTAACAAGTCAAAGAAAAAAGTGATATTGTGCCGATGTGTGCTTTTGCACTGGGCGTGCGTTCCACCCCTTCTCGGGGGTGAAAAGCATACGTTCAAAATAAGCCTGGAATTGGATAAACTGAGTAATTCTAAGGAACTTTGTTTCTATAGAATTTGTTCACTACGTTAATACTTTTCGAGTTATTTGCGAGTGAATATGTTAATTTTTTAACAAAAACCCTGGTTTTAGACGGCTTTTCCCAAATAACTCAAACAGTAAGTATTTTATCGAAAAAAATGCTGTTATCAAAAAAATAGCTTACAAAAAGTTTTAAAAATGGCTGGCATATGAAGTCTGTAAATCCAGTAGAAGCACAGTTGTAGCTAATGAAAAATAGGTTCTTATTCTTCAAATTCCAAATCGAATATTTCAACGTGAAATAACCAAAAAAATTTATTTCGGGGAAAGCTCATTAAAACTTCTTTGAAGTGTTAAACACAAGCTTTATATTTGTTCTTTAAAAAAGTTTCTAGTATCAAAAGTAAGTAAATTATGCTCAAAATAAAGTTGGTCCCTTTTTTTGGCAAAAGAAATCTTTTGGACAAAATGTTTTTTATCTTAAAAAAAATTGCTTTTTTTAAAAATAGCTTAAAAATTATTGGTGATACCAAAAATCTCAAGCAGTAAAAAATGTAGGTTTTTCTATTCTGAATATTTTGGATTTTTTGTTTTCCTGTAAAACAAAAATTTGTTAGATATAACTATTCAAAATTTGCATACACCCGTGATTAACGACTCGTTCAAGCCCTTTTAACTAGAACAGCCTTAAAAAAAACACTTTGAGCCGATGAAACTTAAGATCAATATAAACTTTACATAAATAACTTGTAGTGAAGCGGTGACGATTAATTTCATTTAGGACGCTAATTAGGGGGTGATTTTCACGATTTTTTTTATCAAAAAAGGGACCATCATTATTTTTAGCGTAACTTACTCACTTTTGAAGTTTGAAACTTAAAAAATAAAAAAAAATAATGTTAGACTTTCACTTTTTTATAAGCTTTATTTTTGGTAAGAACATTTTGTTCGATAAAATACTTACTGAACTTACTGAAAAAACTCTGTAGAACAAAAGTTGCTTAAAATTAGTAATTTTGTCCAATTCCTTTTTTGAACGTTTCTATGTTTTTTTCCCCCGAGAAGGGGTGAAACTCACATCCAGTTCAAAAGCACACAACCGCACAATATCACTTTTTTTATTTGACATGTTAGGTATGTGTATGCCAAATTCCATGGTATGTCAATGCAAGCAATTCTTTAAAATTCGGAGGTTTTGCAATATTTTACCGTTAGTGACTAGACTATAAATATGACTTCTAAAGTTTAGTTTTTTGCTTTATTTCAACTACCTACCTACCTACCTACCTTTAAAAAATAAATAGAAAAACATAATCCAAAATGCCTTAAGGGGCGCCAAAATCCTTTTTTGCACACAGGCGCCAGTTACCCGTACGGGGGCCCTGAGTATATAGTATACAGTATACAAAATATATATACACATCGACGTTCGTTTCAATTTATGTTTTGACTTAATTTGATTGAAAATGAATCGTACCACATGGGAAAAATTATAGCGGACGGACTATATACGATATTATTCTAATTTGAAGACATGTAAACATTTAAAAGTGTCGGCGGCATGAACAATCATTAGAGTATCAATTTCATTGCCGGCTTTCCAAATTCAATCAGCTCTGGATTATTATGATAACTTATTAGACATGTATTTATAAACATTAAGAGTATAGCATAGTCACTTCAGATCCTAGTTACTTGAGACAGTTTACATGCTAACGCGCGTTTTAGGTCATTAAAATCAAGTACAATATACAATACAAGTTTTAGTAAAATATATGTAGTTGTAATCGCGCGTTATCAAAACGCGCGTTAAGCGCCTCTCATGTGAACGGGCTCTTACTCTTGCTGAGCAGTGTGGTTCCAAAGTTAAAGAGAGGGGAGCACTGAACGAGGAATAGTAAGCAATAAGCAACTAATGTAGATAACCACTGCCGGTAATTTAACAATGGTATTACGTTACCTTCTTCTTCTTAAAGTGCCTATCCATTCCGGATGTTGGCGATCATCATGGCTATCTTGACATTGTTTACCGCAGCGTGGAACAGTTCAGTGGTAGTCGTGTTGTACCACTTTCGTAAATTTTGAAGCCAGGAAATGCGTCTTCTCCCGGTGCCCTTATCATTTACCTTCCCTTGGAGAATCAGTTAGAGAAGGCAATAACGTTCTTGATTTCTCATTACATGTCCTAGATATACTAATTTTTTTGTTTTGATGGTTATGAGAATTTTACACTCTTTTCCCATTCTACGCAGGACTTCCACATTAGTAATTCGGTCAACCCAGGATATACGTAAGATGCGCCTATAACACCACATTTCGAAAGCTTCGAGCCGATTCATAGATGCAACGGTTAGTGTCCACGCTTCCATTCCGTAGAGCAGAACTGTGAATATATAGCATTTCAACAGACGGTATTTTGATTTTAATGATATGTCTCG
This sequence comes from Diabrotica virgifera virgifera, assembly GCF_917563875.1. Lineage (NCBI taxonomy): Eukaryota > Metazoa > Arthropoda > Insecta > Coleoptera > Chrysomelidae > Diabrotica > Diabrotica virgifera. The sequence continues at coordinate 210,586,155 of NC_065450.1, forward strand.
ACTGTTGAAAATGGGTCTCATTCTAACGTATGCTGCTTTCGCTTTTATTATTCGCTGTTTAATTATTGTTGAGTGGTCCCATTGGCTATTTAAATTCGTACCCACATATGTATATTGCTTAACTCTTTTTTGTTGCTCAACTATTATTTGTTTGAACCTGCCGATGGACGATTAAACATCGATACTATAGTGGAATAATAAGCAATGTTGCCGATTTTAGCGCTTCCTTCAATGTGGTATATCTAAGTACAAAGTAAACGCTCTGTATGTATATTTTTAAGGCATAATAAAAGTTCACTTGAATGTGAACGTTCCATATGTTTTCCTCAAAGCATAAAATTTTTTTAAATGAACCCGCGTAGCTGTAAACTTCATCTAAAATGATAATAGCCTACCTGGTCTATCATTGAACAGTTGGGAATAACGATTAAGTCTGAATATTTCTCAGTGAGGAAATATTTGCAATGGAGATACCGGGAAGCGGCGCGTCGGTGGCGTTGGTGGCAGCGGTCTGTGTTTGCGAGATCGGCAAAATAACATTTACCTAAAGAGTTCACTCTAAAAGCGTTTTGTTATCGTATTTTTCGGTCGGATTTTCGATGCCGCCGAATTCCAAGAGGTTTATTCCGAAAGGAAATCACTGTGCGGAAACTTACATTATTGTTTTAGGTCGCTCCGATTTTCTTTCTTTTTGGCTTACATTATTTTTTACTCTTTCGCGTTTTGAATGTCGTTAGGTATTTGGGTCACATTTGGATTCGACTTCGGTGAATTTAGTATAAAAAATTTATATTCTAATAAGGAGAGCAGGGCTAAAATCCAAGCAGAATTGGAAAACTTTTTTTTTCTAACTGATGTATATTTTTATTTAAAATTTGCTGTTAATGTTAATGTGAAAACTTGGACTAAAAATTAATATAAGAAGACTAAATATATGATAATAACAAAGAAAACAAATGTACAAACAAAGATAATCTTCAAGATACATTTTAGAGATGTATCCATAAAAATGGTTGATAAATACATATATCTGGGACGGAATGGGACGTTTCAATGCCGCCGGTTCATCGCCGGCCGTTTCGATGCCGCCGGTTCATCGCCAGTCCATTTCATCGCCGTCATATCTCGCATTTCCTAGAATTCTTAATTAATACTAAAAATAACTAATAATTGTAATTGTCGAAAATTCGGAAATATATCAGATAGGGATTAATTGACTGGCGATGAATCGGCCGGCATCGGCATCGAACTGGCGGCATCGAAACGGCGGCGATGAAACGTCCTAGACCCATCTGGGAACCTGGATTTCAGAAATTAATGATCAGACAGCAGAAATAAGGGCCAGGATAAAAATAGCAAGAAATTTTTTGCAAAAATAAAAACAGTTATCTGCAATTAAGTTCTTAGATTAGAACTGAGATTAAAACAGCTCTGAGATTGTTTTCGTTACTACAATATGGACTTAAAAACCTGGACACTGCAGCAAGAAGAAAAAAGCTACAGTTATTTGAAACGTAGTGCTACAGAAGGATGCTTAAAATAACATGGACTCAGTATAAAAAAGAACACCGAAGTCTTTCGAAAAATGGGCATAGGATACGAAATACTAAATACAATAAAGTTACGCCATCTGCACATGGGGCGACGCTCGAAGTACTCGACTCGATTCCAGTGGCGTAGGTCTCTCCCCGCCAGTCAAGTTCCTTCGTTGTGGCATTGAGCTCCTTACACGGAGCGTTTAGGATTGCAAATCTCCTCGTCTTGTACGACTCACGTCCCTTGCGATCCGTAGCATACGGGAATGTTCGAGTGAGACGTACGTTTCCAGTCATATAGGTAGTTTATTCTATTTTTGTTTCCTTCGTTTTTTGTTGTTTTTTGCGCTTAATTAAATTTTAGTTTTATTTAAAGATCAGTGCATGTTATGTTCGTTGATTGTAGTACTACAGTGGTTGATCAAATTATTATGATCACTTCAAAAAAACTTTGTGTTTTGGTGTTTAACCCTTAAACGCCCAACCTTTTTTAGGTTCCATGTACGCCCAAGGGTGGGTAAAAAATGTCCACCTCGAAAATAGCTAATATATTTATTGAGAGTTTTTGAAAATGGATTAAACTTAAGAATCTTATGCTTAATAAACACAGCATCTTCTAAAATAATAATATAAACAATTTACAAACCTTACAACAAAATTACAATGTACATCAAAATTAGCATACCAGTAAAAGCCAGTTATTCAGATTTGTCGATTTTCTCCATATTCTTTCTTTCAGCCTCCTCATTGGCGGATAATTATGCAGATTATGTAATTATACATCGATAATTATATGGATTATCTTCCTACCAACGAGAAATTATATAGAAACCTTTAGTAACAAGTTTTGCCAAGGGTGTACTTTTTATGCCCGTCCATATTTAACTCAAGATGCTGCTTTTATTTTCAAAAATATTGGTAGAACCAAATTAATATTCGATAATGGGCTGTCTTTTTAACAATAAATAACTGTTAAAAAAAATTTAAACACTAACACTGTTACTAATAAACCAAGTATAAAACTTATACTAAGAATAAATCAGGTATAGGCAAAATCACTACCAATAAACATGGAATAACTTAGGTATAGGTTATACTTGGTATAAGAATTTAGTCCAAGTTTATACCGACCCACACCCTTGTTTAAGTCTGGTATAACCTATTTTCAGACTGTCAAAGTCATCAGAGAAAAAAATATTACTTTTTTATTTGTTTTGAGAGTAGCTATATATTAAAAAAATGTGTTTAAGAGGTATTGCGGCTAACGAGGAAGTTGATAATTTAATTAACATGATGGAAAAAACACGAAAAAGGAAAACTTTCAAAGAATGCAGAATAAAAATCCGGTTTCCTAAAGATGATGTAAGGTTTTTAGAAAACTTAGTAGGTGATTTACTTATTGTGAACAAGCTAGGAGGAGGCTCATCCTCCACTCCACAAGAAAAATAAGGTCTCTATTCTCTATAATATGTAGAAAATCTCTCACATTATTCTTCAAAATATGCTGAAATTAACATATTTACATTGCATTTATAAGTAAAATAAATCAATTTGTTTACTTTTTCCCCACCTTCCCATTTAATGCAACGTTTTCTTTAATTTTAAGCTATTTTATGAAATACTCAAACTCAACATACAAGATACGAAATAACGATTTAATAAAATATAGCATAAAATACAAATTTCTCTTTTATTCGAAGCCATTTTATGAAATACTCAAACTCAACATACAAGAAATAACGATTTATTAAAATATAGCAGAAAATACTACTGCCATAGCCCATCAAAAAATTATGAAGTAAAATTTGATGTTGAAAATCTCCATTTTTTGAGTTTATACGACTCATAAAGAGAAAAGCAACTGCGGGTAGTTTATCAACAAATGACGGAATTTGGTTTGTCAGTTGCACAGAAAAGTCAAAACTCACATATTTCACCCTATATCGTTGTTTTATGCATTTGTGTAGAAGATTGCGCCGTTGCCAAACTATTATTTCGGAATAAAGTGGGAATACTTATAACTGACTTATACCGAGTTTATTGGTATTCGTATTATATCTACCTTATACTTAGGATAACTATTCTAGATATAAATTCGGAATAACCTTTGAATACGAGTGTTTTATTAGTAAGGCAGTTAACACTGTTACTAATAAACCAAGTATAAAAGTTATACTGAGAATAAATCAAGTATAGGCAAAATCACTACCAATAAACATGGAATAACTTCGGTATAGGTTATACTTGGTATAAGAATTTAGTCCAAGTTTATACCGACCCACACCCTTGTTTAAGTCTAATATAACCTATTTTATGAATGTCAAAGTCATCAGAGACAAAAATTTATTATCTTTTTATTTGTTTTTTGAGTAGACATAATAAAAAAATGTGTTTAAGGGGTATTGCGGCTAACGAGGAAGTTGATAATTTAATTAACATGATGTAAAATACACGAAAAAGGAAAACTTTCAAAGAATGCATAAATTCCTTTTCAAAGAATGCAGAATAAAAATCCGGTTTCCTAAAGATGATGTAAGGTTTTTAGAAAAACTAGTAGGTGATTCACTTATTGTGAACAAGCGGAGGCATATCCTCCAATCTACAAGAAAAATAAGGTCTTTATTTTCTATAATATGTAGAAAATCTTTCACAATATTCTTCACAATATGCTGAAATGAACATATTTACATTGCATTTATAAGTAAAATAAATCAATTTGTTTACTTTTTCTTCACTATCCCATTTAATGCAACGTTCTCTTTTATTTGAAGCCATTTTATGAAATAGTCAAACTAAACATACAACATACGAAATAAGGATTTATTAAAATATAGCAGAAAATACAAAGTACGAAAAATGACGGAATTTGGCTTGTCAGCTGTAGAGAAAAGTCAAAATTGACATATTTCACCCAATATATCGTTGTTTTATGCAATTGTGTAGAAGATTGCGCCGTTGCCAAACTATTATTTCGGAATAAAGTGGGAATACTTATAACTAACTTATACCGAGTTTATTGGTAACAAATTATTTTCGTATTATATCTACCTTATACCTAGGATAACTATTCCAGATATAAATACGGAATAACCTTAGAATACGAGTGTTTTATTAGTAAGGCAATTAAGACACACAATTAAGCAATTAACACTGTTACTAATAAACCAAGTATAAAAGTTATACTGAGAATAAATCAAGTATAGGCAAAATCACTACCAATAAACATGGAATAACTTCGGTATAGGTTATACTTGGTATAAGAATTTAGTCCAAGTTTATACCGACCCACACCCTTGTTTAAGTCTAATATAACCTATTTTATGAATGTCAAAGTCATCAGAGACAAAAATTTATTATTTTTTTATTTGTTTTTTGAGTAGACATAATAAAAAAATGTGTTTAAGGGGTATTGCGACTAACGAGGAAGTTGATAATTTAATTAACATGATGTAAAATACACGAAAAAGGAAAACTTTCAAAGAATGCATAAATTCCTTTTCAAAGAATGCAGAATAAAAATCCGGTTTCCTAAAGATGATGTAAGGTTTTTAGAAAAACTAGTAGGTGATTCACTTATTGTGAACAGTGAACAAGCGGAGGTTTATCCTCCAATCTACAAGAAAAATAAGGTCTTTATTTTCTATAATATGTAGAAAATCTCTCACAATATTCTTTACAATTTGCTGAAATTAACATATTTACATTGCATTTATAAGTAAAATAAATCAATTTGTTTACTTTTTCTTCACTATCCCATTTAATGCAACGTTCTCTTTTATTTGAAGCCATTTTATGAAATACTCAAACTAAACATACAACATACGAAATAACGATTTATTAAAATATAGCAGAAAATACAAAATACGAAAAATGACGGAATTTGGCTTGTCAGTTTTAGAGAAAAGTCAAAATTGACATATTTCACCCAATATATCGTTGTTTTATGCAATTGTGTAAACGATTGCGCCGTTGCCAAACTATTATTTCGGAATAAAGTGGGAATACTTATAACTAACTTATACCGAGTTTATTGGTAACAAATTATTTTCGTATTATATCTACCCAATACCTAGGATAACTATTCTAGATATAAATACGGAATAACCTTAGAATACGAGTGTTTTATTAGTAAGGCAGTAAATAAATATGTTACAAGGGAATACGCATTAGGTGGACATTTTTTACCCACCCTTGGGCGTTTAAGGGTTAATAAAGAATAACACTGCATATAAGCGTCTAATGATGTGAATATAATATAAAAATAGATCATAAACACGTTCTTTTACAAAATAAAAAAAAATTCTTTGATCTTAAATAACAATTTGTTTTTAATATTTTGTGTGACCTCCTTTAGCTTCGATGGCAGCTTTGATCCTCCTTGGCATGCTTTGAATGTTTCTCAGGCAGTCTTCTTTTATTTTATCGTCTCTGTGCCAGGTGGCAATGAGTCTCTCAATTAACTGCTGCTTATTTGTGACAGTTTCCTGGGCAATCACCCTCTTCATAAGCTCCCATAGATTTTCGATCGGGTTGAGGTCTGGGGAATTACCTGGCCACTTCAGTACTTTAATTTTATTTTTTTCTAGGTACGATGTTACTGTTTTTGCCTTATGGCACAGTGCTGAATCGTTGCATAAAGGTAAAATCCTCGGATTCGCAAAATCAGTCTTTGATTTGTGGCATGAGCTTTCTTTCCAGAACTTCAATATACTGATGTTGATTCATCATACCATTCACAATGTACAGCCTCCCTGTGCCCTTGCTGCTGATTGCAGACCATACCATGATCTCGAGAGGATGCTTTACTCGCTCCACTATGCAATCTTTGTGATATTTTTCACCCACCCGCCTTCGGACGAAAGCCGACTTATCTATGAGTATCTCCACTGTAGACTCATCGGAGAAACAAACCTGTGAATAAAAAAAAACTGCAAGATATTTTTTTTTTTTTTAGAATAAAAACAGTGGTTATAGGGATTTAAACTTTAGTAGTGACATAATTTACCTTATTCCAATCCTCAATTGTCCAATTTTGGTGTTCTTTGGCCCATTCCAGTCTCTTTTTCATCATTACGATGGTCAACTTTGTTTTCTTGGCAGGGCGACATGATTTTTGAAACCTTGCTCAGCAAGCCTTCTGCGTACTGTCATGTCAGAAACTGGCATCCCAGCTTCACGAATGAGTCCCGTGAGGATTCTTCTTGGCTTCTTTCTATTGTTTACGAATATATACCTCATTTTTCTCTCGTCTCTGGGTGTCACTACGCTTTCGACCACATTTTTGGGCACGGTGGTGAGTCAGGGGTTTGTTGGTATCAATTTTTTTCTTGATATTGCTCACTGTTGCTTGCGCTACTTGGCATTGTTGAGCTATCTGACGTTGGGAAAGCTTTGTATTCAATAAAAGTGTCTTTATCTCCACTATTTTAGATACAGGGACGTCTTTAGCCTTACCCATTGTGATTTTCTTCTCAAAAATCGAAATGTTTTGAAAATGTCTTTAAAATTAAAACTGATAGCTTTTTCACTCACATTCACCACTAATACATTAATAAAACATACTACAAAGATAAAATGATACTAATCTTTCAAAAACAATACAAAAGATACAAATTCAGTTGTAAACTCCAAGCTCAAATTCACCACAATGTGTATGTTGTCACGTAATTTGACACAAATGACAGTTCTAGAGCTGTAAACGTCAACACAGTAAAGTTGTTAATGACCAAATATATTGGCATACCTTAATTGTATAGCAGCATATGATTTTATAATAAAAATTTTGAACAAATTTGATAAACTTTTTGAAAAGAGGATTCCCTTCCAGTTAGTCTAAATACGAGGACTGGCCAAGTACCTAAGAGGTGGAGGCCATGAAACTACAAGAAGAAGAAGAACTTAAAATTTTGTGACTGATCATAATAATTTGATCACCCACTGTACCTACTAGTTTTGTGGAAATATATTGTTTGTAATATAAAATAGTGAAAACATTGAACTTCTGTTTCTAGGTGTTTAATATAAAATTTGTTGGGGAAGTAGAAAAATGTCCTCAGTATAATTCTCATTGTATTCAAGTTACAAACACCGTACTTTTCACAGATCGAAATAGTCGTTTTGGTTGATATATAAAAAATGCGTTCTTACTGGTTGGAAGATGTGAGCAAACTGAATTGACTAGTGTGCGGAGAACAATCGCTTGTGTCGCAGTGTTCGTACAAGACAAACAATCGAACTTTGAGACGTGTCTTCGATCGACCCATGTGCGGACGGCCTTACAATATCTGGGACACATGATGAGAGGACAGCGATATGAAATGCTAAGACTGATAATGCAGGGAAAGATAAGAGGCGAAAGGAGTATAGGAAGAAGGATAGTGTCATGGTTGAAGAATTTAAGGGACTGGTTTAGATACAGTTCAATAAAACTCTTAAAAAATAAAAAATCAACCACCCATTAAGAGACAGCATTTAAAGAATAATAAGTTAATGTTTCAAGCAGCATATATTTTCAAAAGTTTTCCATTTTTTTGGGAAAGAAACGTCAAATACTGAATTGGGTATAACTTTTTGGTCAACTTCTTTTCTATGTGCTTTCTTTGCCAAGTTGCCAAACTGATCATAGGAAGTTTTTATACTGATCCTAAGAAGTTTTTAAAATATTCTAGAATCAGTTAGGACCAATTAGCCAGAAAGTTTACATAAGGTCTGTTCCAACCAACAGTCAAACTATTCAGAAATCGTCAGCAAACAGTTGGCCAGTGCGAGAACATAAGACAGTCATCAGGGCTATCCCCTCTACTGGCGCTGGTCGACTATTCGCTGATAGTGTCTGACTGGTTTGACCGCTAGTTGGAACAAACCTATATAAATAAGCATAAAGAATAAAAAAACTAAAGAATAGAAAAGCTGCAGGTAAAGATGGGACACCAAATAAATTGTTGAAATATGGTAGAACGGCTATGACCGATCAACTGAAAAAAAAAAATTAACAAGATTATCAGACACAATAAAATAACAGAAGAATGAAAGACAAGCAAGTTAACATCATTATTCAAAGAGGGCGAGAAGTAAAACTAGAAAACTACAGTGTTATAAGTATGCTACATAAATGCTACCCTCAAACTTATAACTATAACTTTGAAAAACAAATAAATCGGGACTGTATCCATACGGGAAGGTAGTGTCAGTATTCGTCATAAAACAAATTACAGAGAAATAATTAGAATTCAATAAACCCGTATTTTTAAAGGCATTTGATAGAGTACGACTTAAAGTTGTAATAAATCTCTTTAGACCATGGCAGATCTGTGAAAAAACGTCTATTTTTGGATGTGCGAGGTGGCATTCGGATTTTTGCAGATAATAATAATTGACTTATGCTCCTTCTCAAATATACCCGAAACAATTAAAATTAAAATATTTACAAATTTCGAAAAACATCGATTTTTTACTAGTTTCTTTGCTTATCACTTTAAAACGATTAATTTTGGGACAAAGTCGTAGGGAAATAAAATAAACATAATTGAATTTGATATGATATACGACTGGTTAAAAATGTCTTAAATTATTACCCTATCTGCAAAATAGCAATAAATACAAAATAAGGGGCAAAATAAGCCTGTTTTTATTCAATGTTTTTCAACCACTTTGGTTGCACATAGAACCTTCATAATTTGCTTAAGAAATTCTTACAACATACTTAAACCGTCCACCAAATTTCATTAAAATCGACCTAATAGATTTTTTATAAAAATTTTGCAATCTAAATTAAAAAAAAAAACAAATTTTTAAAAAACTTTCTGAACAGAAAGTAGACCATTTAGAAGTTTGCTAATTTTTTTACATATAAAGAGGCTCTCTACCTATCTAATACACTTTACAGAATTAAAATCGGATTATTTAAGCGGCCTCAGCACTGTTTTAAAGTTATAAACAATTTTTTGGCTTATAATCAAATACAGTGAGGAAGTTTGAGTTGGAATAAATATATTTTCTCGAGAATGGGCGTCTCTGGAGATAAATCCCGAAACAGGTCGATTTTTATTTTTAAATGCTAATTTTTTGGTATGATATATCATACAAGTGACGTCATCCATCTGGGCGTGATGACCTAATCGATGATTTTTTTAAATGAGAATAGGGGCGGTGTGATAGCTCATTCGAAAGGCTGTTAAATTGTATATTTACTAGTATAAACATTAACATAATTATTAATACAGGGTGCCCAAAAAAGTTTTTAAATTAAATTAATTGAGACAAAAAGAAAAATGTAGGTAATTTATTTAATCCAAAATACATTTTAGTGCAGTAAGAAAACAGAAAAAGTGTTAATTTGAAAAATGAACATTGGTTTCCTCTTAAATTAAATGTTCAAACTGCTAAGAGGCAAGTGGGTGGCAACTTTAATATTGAATTTAAGCGGAAAACAATAGCTATTTTTCAAATAAACATTTTTTTTTGTTTTAAGACAACAGTAAAATGTAGGTATTTCGAATTTAATAAATTATATACCCTTGTGAATAATATACCCTTGTGAACTTCCTACATAGCAACAAATATTTTGCAATGAACACATTTTATAAGAAAAAACCGCAAAGGAAGTGGACGTGGTTATCACCAAACGGAAAAACACGGAACGAAATTGATTACATCATGTGTAACAAGAAAGATATCGTAGAAGATGTAACAGTAATAAATTCGGTCTCTCTGGGAAGCGATCATAGAATGGTTAGAGCTAAACTAAGAATTGGGTATAGCAAACGTAGAACTAACTTTAAGAACACGACACAAATAGATACAGAAAAGCTAAAAGCCGATAAAGAAAAATATGCTAGTAAATTAAAAACCGCCCAAGCACTGAATCTAGAACAACTCAGCATAAATAAAATTAACTCAGTTATAACAAAAGAACTATTGAATACCAGCTCTGAAATAGCGACCCGTCATAAAAATAAAAAATCCAAAATAAGTGTAGAATCGCAGAATATGTTGAAACAACGAAGAGAGCTCTTGTCACGAAACAAAAGAAATACCACAGAATACAAGGAACTTAACCGAGCCATACGAAAACAGATAAAAGACGACATTAGAAAACAGCAAGAAGACCATATAGAAGAAGTGATAGAGAAAAATCGAAGTCTGAAATATACCAAACCGAAATTAGGCAAGAAAAATATTATAGCTATAAAAAATCAACAAGGCCAACAAGAAATAAGCAAAGCTCAGATATCGAAGATAATTGAAAACTTCTATACTGAATTATACCATTCAAAAAACGATCCCCCCGACTGTTCAAAGCAAAATCTGAAAAGGCAAATAACAAACGTAAACTCTGAATTAATGCCCGAAATAAGCGAAGCAGAAATATAAAATGCACTTAAAGAAATGAAAAGAAATAAAGCACCGGGTAACGATGGAATTCTGGCAGAAATGCTGAAAGACGGCGGTGAAGAAGTTATCAGATACCTAAAAATACTTTTCAATAAATGCCTATTTGAAGGAAACATACCAAAGGAATGGAATACTGCTAACACAATCTTAATACACAAAAAAGGTGACAATACAGATCTGAAAAATTATCGTCCAATATCACTACTATCACAACTTTATAAAACATTCACAAAAATAATTACAAATAGATTGACAACAAAGTTCGATGTATATCAATCAGCAGAACAAGCCGGTTTTAGAAAAGGCTTCAGTATATGCGACCATCTTCACACACTAAAGATCCTAATGGAAAAAGTTAACGAGTACAACTTACCAATCTGCTTAGCATTTATAGATTACGAAAAAGCTTTTGACAGCATAGAATTATGGGCTATTGAGGAAGCACTGGTCAATAGCAGAATCGATTCTAAATATAGGATATTAATACATAATATATACAAACATGCTGAAATGGTAGTCACGATGGATAACGGCATGAAAACTAGGCCAATCAAAATCAACCGAGGAGTAAGACAGGGAGACACCATATCTCCAAAACTATTTACTGCCGCACTTGAAGACATCTTTAAATCATTAAATTGGGACTCTCGATAAATGGAAAGTATTTAAACCACCTAAGATATGCAGATGACGTGGTACTAATAGCCGACAGCTGGAAAGAACTGAAGGTGATGATCGATGAGCTTCATAGAGAATCTTTAAAAAAAGGACTAAAAATGAACTTGAGCAAAACTAAGCTAATGTCTAACAAAGATGATCAACCAACGATAACAATCCAAGGAACAAAAGTGGAACATGTAAAAGAATATATATATCTAGGTCAGAATATCAAGGTAAACAAAGAAAATCAAACTACCGAAATAAGCAGACGAGTAAGAATGGGATGGGCTGCATTCGGAAAACTCCATATATACTAAAAGACAAAAAGATACCACAATACCTTCGAACCAAAGTGTTCGATTCTTGTATCCTTCCCGTTCTCACTTACGGAGCTCAAACCTGGACATTCACAAAAATGAACATGGACAAGATTAGAAAAACTCAAAGAGCCATGGAACGACAGATGCTTGGTATCTCACTAATAGATCTGCAAACAAACGAAGCAACCCGAAACAAAACAAAAGTAAGGGATGCCGTGGAACAAGCGGCTAAATTAAAATGGATATGGGCTGGACATAACGAACGTCTCGAAAATGGTAGATGGAGCAAGGAAGTTGGAAACTGGCGACCGTACGAAGCGAAGAGACCAAGAGGAAGACCTCAAATGCGCTGGAGCGATGACATCAGAAGAGTCGCAGGACCAATGTGGAAACGCCTCACACACAACAGAGATGAATGGCGAGAAATGGGAGAGGCCTTTATTCGACATTTCGAATAGAAAAAAGGCTAAAAAAAAAATACATTCTTCTTTTTGTCTCAATTGATTTAATTAATAAAATTTTAGGCACTCTGTATAAATAATTATGTTAATGTTTATATTAGTGAATAGAGAATTGAATAACCTTTCGAATGAGCGAAACACGACCCCTATTCTCATTTAAAAAAATCATCGATTGCGTCATCACGTCCAGATGGATGACGTCACTAGTATGATATACATCCCAAAAAATTATAATTTAAAAATAAACATCGACCAGTTTCGGAATTTATCTCCAGAGTCGCTCACTCTCGAGAAAATGAATTTATTCCAACTCAAACGTCCTCACTGTAGGTCACTTTAATAATCCGATTTTAATTCTGTAAAGTGTATTAGATAGGTAGAGCGCCTCTTTATATGTAAAAAAATTAGTAAACTTCTAAATGGTCTACTTTTTGTTCAGAAAGCTTTTAAAAAATTTGAATTAAAAAAATAGATTGCAAAATTATTATGTAAAATCTATTAGGTCGATTTTAATGAAATTTGGTGGACGGTTTAAGTATGTTGTACCAATTTTCTAAGCGAATTACGAATGTTCTAAGTGCAAGCAAAGTGGTTTACAAATATTGAATAAGAACAGTCTTTTTGCCCCCTTATTTTGTATTTATTGCTATTGTGCAGGAAGGGTAAGAATTTTAGACATTTTAAACCAGTCGTATATCATACAAAATTTAATTATCTTTGTTTTATTTTCCTACAACTTTGTTCCAAACGAATAATTTTGAAGTTATAAGCAATAAAAGTAGAAAAATCGATGTTTTTAGAAATTTTTAAATATTTTATTTTTTTTAATGTTCCGGGCATATTTGAGAAGAAGCATAAGTCAATTATAATTATTGAAGTTGTCACCTAAATTTATCTGCAAAAATCCGAATGCCAACTTTCACATCCACCTCAAAACATATCCGTCCTTTTCTACTTGTATAATAAAGAGATGCCGCTGAATATTATATAAACAATTGAAAATATCTACTAGAACAATAAGGTGGAAGTCAGAATATAAGAACAACTTACGGAACCTGTAGATACAGGCATGGGAACAAGAAAGGGCCATTCACTAAGCCTTACGCTATTCTATCTAGTCATGGATAAAGTGATAAAGAGCGTCAATAAAGGACCACAATTAAATACAGAATATAGAAGAACGAAATTCAAATTCTCTTTTACGCAGGTCATGCAATTTTGATAGCCCAAAATGAAGATAACTTGCAAAGACTAATTCACAGATTTAACACAAAAGCAAAACAATTTAACATGTTGTCTACAAACGTTGGAGACGTATAAAAAAAGTAAGAGATCCAGTACAAAGAGCAAATAATAGATTAGCAGCATGCTTTAATAACACTATATGGCGTAACCGACACAATAACTATTATATGAGATGAAATCAGAAATCCTAAGATATAAATCAGTGGACACTAAATAGAAAAGGAGAATGAAACAATCACATCAGTATAATGGCGGACACGGGAGTTGTTAAAATAGAAAGAGACAAATCAAGTGGTAGAAAATCTATCGGCCGGTCGCACAAGTGATGGAGTGACAGACAGTATTCCATAGAGGCAACAACCCACCAATGAACAAGCAAAATTGCTTATATAAAGGAACAAAAAAAAGAAGTTGTCGTGGTTACAACCCCTGGTGGTTATATAGACCACTTTGGGATTATATTAAAAATGTAGTGTAACACCAATGTTCAACCTTTTCTACGTAAACTTTATATAGGGATTATTTAAACCGTTAAATAAACTTCCCGTATTAACCTAAAGTTAATTAATTACCGTTTTTAATTAAATATCCTACTCATAAAGCGTTACATCGTTTTTATTATTTTTCCCAATCTGCCCGACGTTATATTACAACGTTAATGAACTTGCCGCTGAGTTTGTTTACCTAGTGCCTTGTTTCCCGTCTTAGAAAACTCCCAACTTCTCAAAATCCCGCAACTCAGACCACGGTTTGCTTTAGCCAAAGCAAAAAGTATTAATATCAGCAACAGAGTGCAGCTATAGCTCAGGGCTGTTTTAATTTAGAGCTGCAGTTATGACGATTGTCAGGAATGAACTGCGGTTTAAAAATACGGCTTTCAATATTTGAGACCTAAACAAGCCACAGAAATATCTATTTGTCGAAAGATAGTGCGCTAAAGCGGTCACAATTAATAATTTTTATGTTAAAACAGTTACTGCTTTCACCCAATTTTGAAAAAATGTCGGACTTAAAGTCCGTCTGCTTAAAACCGGCAACACTGAGCTGCAAGGTTCCATAAGTTTTATATTGAGATATGCTGCCCACACTGCAAAGTGACTGCGGAACGCAGAATAGTTCTGACCTTTAGTACCATCCTTGGATTATAAGCTTACATTTGACACCTCATTTGTCATTCTACCTGGTATAATGACGGAGAAGTTATATTCGCGGTCGGACGGACAGACGAACAGACAGCCTAGGTCAAATTTCTCACCTTTAGTACCATCCTTGGAATATAGGCTTTCATTTGACACCTCATTTGTCATTCTACGAAATTCATTTATTCTACCTGGTAAAATGACGGCGGAGTTGTGTTCACAGACAGACAGACAGACGGACAGATGGACGTGGATAATTCAGTTTTCACATTTTTTCATTATTGTTTTCCGCTTAAATTCAATATTAAAGTTGCCACCCACTTGCCTCTTAGCAGTTTGAACATTTAATTTAAGAGGAAACCAATGTTCATTTTTCAAATTAACATTTTTTCTGTTTTCTTACTGCACTAAAATGTATTTTGGATTAAATAAATTACCTACATTTTTCTTTTTGTCTCAATTAATTTAATTTAAAAACTTTTTTGGACACCCTGTATTAATAATTATGTTAATGTTTATACTAGTAAATATACAATTTAACAGCCTTTCGAATGAGCTATCACACCGCCCCTATTCTCATTTAAAAAAATCATCGATTAGGTCATCACGCCCAGATGGATGACGTGACTTGTATGATATATCATACCAAAAAATTAGCATTTAAAAATAAAAATCGACCTGTTTCGGGATTTATTTCCAGAGACGCCCATTCTCGAGAAAATATATTTATTCCAACTCAAACTTCCTCACTGTATTTGATTATAAGCCAAAAAATTGTTTATAACTTTAAAACAGTGCTGAGGCCGCTTAAATAATCCGATTTTAATTCTGTAAAGTGTATTAGATATAGGTAGAGAGCCTCTTTATATGTAAAAAAATTAGCAAACTTCTAAATGGTCTACTTTCTGACATGGTCTACTAGAATGACAAATGAGGTGTCAAATGAAAGCTTATAATCCAAGGATGGTACTAAAGGTTAGAACTATTCTGCGTTCCGCAGTCACTTTGCAGTGTGGGCAGCATATCCCAATATAAAACTTATGGAACCTTGCAGCTCAGTGTTGCCAGTTTTAAGCAGACGGACTTAAAGTCCGTCTAAATAGAATATTCCAGAAGTCCAAAACATCTTGATTTGAAAATCTGTGGGTTTTATTATTTTTAAATAATTCATAGATAAGTACTATGAAAGATATTTATACGATATTAAAGATACATATATCATTTGAATATTAATTATTTAATAGTTATTTATGATATAAGTAAGTGTTAAAAGTACAATTTTAAGGGACGCATGTGAAAGTTTGCAGAATGAGCGAAGCGAATTCTGCAATTCACATGAGTGACTTAAAAATGTACTTTTTAACACGTGTACTTAAACACGTGTAAAGTTAGATAACACACGGATTCGAACCAGGGACCTCTCGATCTCCGGTCGAACGCGCTACCACCGAGCTAAACTCCCTTTGCTTTGACAGCTTACAAGATTTCTCATACATACTGACAAATTTAATAGACCAAGTGAGGTATAAAAATACTTTACATTTATTTAATATAAATATTAATATCTCTTGGCAACACTGTTTTTCATAAGAGTCTGTACTGAAAGGTCACCGTGGAAAGCAGTATAGGCTGTCTGTCCGTTCGACCGCGAATATAACTCATCCGTCATTATACCTGGTAGAATGACAAATGAGGTGTCGAATGAAAGCTTATAATTCAAGGATGGTACTAAATGTGAGAAATTTGACCTAGGACTTCCGCTTTTAGAAATGCAACCATAAGTGCTGTTTTAAAGTCACCGGAATAGTACAAGTGATATATTATTCGACGTGCCTTCGCAAAACGAGAACAAATCTATACTTCTGGTTTCATGACTGTCTGTCCGTCTGTCTGTCCGTCCGCGAATACAACTCCTCCGTTATTAATATAGATAGAATGACAAATGAGGTGGCGAATGTAAGCTTATAACCCAAGGATGGCATTAAAGATGAGAAATTTGACATCGGACTTCCGGTTTTAGAGTTGCAACCGTAAGTATTGTTTTAAAGTCACCGAAATAGTATAAGCGATATATTATTTAACGTGCCTTAGCAAGATGAGGAAACATGTAAAATTTTGGATTTAATATCATTTCCGGTTAAAAAGTTCTAACCAGAAGTGCCATTATAGTTGCAGAAATAGTACATGTAACACATCAATCGAAGCGTATTGAAAATTTGAGTTTGAATTTTTAGTTCCGGTTTTGAAATAATTTCTGTTTAAACACTGATGACCCGAAGTTTAGTAAAAATGACTCAAAATCGACGCAAAGTTACACGAAGAGTTAAAATATCGACTTCGACTTCTACTTTCGATTACTTTGGGTGAAAACCTAGGACTTCCAAAGTCCAATTATTATTTGTTATATTTTTTATATACAGGGTGTCCCCGAAAATAGTGCGTTCTTTTAAGGTATGGATATAATACACAATTTAGAACAAAAAAGCCCTATAACATTTTTTTCTAGAGTTAATCGTTCCCAAGAAAAAAATTACATTGTTCTCCATATAAGAGAATTTTTATTTTTATAAATTTAAATGACATGGCAACGTAGCCTAAAAGAACTTGCTGTGACTGTGGAAATTTAACCTAATAACCCCTTGTTTATTTACTTTGAGGTGTGATTTTTGGGGTTGTTGACATCGTAGGTACCTACCTGGAAAATAATGGGTATGGGTTTGGTTGATATTTACATTATTTTACCTACCAGATGCAACTGACCTACAAACCTACTTTTTTAATCTCTAGATTTTTGAGTTGCGCGTTGTTGCCAGACTTCAATTTGCATATCAAAATGTATTTTCGTTTTTTTGGTCAAACGGATCAATTTAGAAAAAATGTTATAAGACTTTTTTGCTCTACTCAGGGGTGGCCAACCTTTTTTAGTCGAGTGCCAATATGAGAACAAAAAAAATTTGGCGTGCCACTAAAATTTTTCGACATACTAATATGGATACTATATATTAATAATATACGGTACAATATGTATTTCTTATGTAAATTCCACATTTTTCCGTTTAGTCAAGATAGTGGAGGTTTAAAAAATAACGTAATAAGTAAAACATAACAACAAACTTACTTTATTGTTAATAAAAATAAAATAAAAACTTTAAACAAAAAAACTTAAATATTTTCTTATTATCTAAAATTCAAATTATTAAACAGTTACTTATTTAATGTGGTATTTGAACTTGTATTTTTTTAATTAATTCATCTATATTGGGATTAATTTCGGAACTAGCCAACAGAATTAGATTTTTTAAATGCATGTCAGTTAATCGTGACCGATATTTTGATTTTATTATGTTCATAATAGAGAACATTTGCTCACAAACGTACGTTGAACCAAATCTACAACAATATCTCAGAGCTAACTCGTGTAAATTAGGAAAATTGTTTGCTGGTACAAATTTCCAAAATCCAATATAATTGGGATCAGTAACAGTTGAAATAATTTCCCTATATTTAGTTTTTAGTATAGTGTGGTTCTCTAAATCAATAATTTCGATCTGTATTTCAGCTGAGTAACAATTGATATCTTGCAGAGAAATAGAAAAAGGATTTATGAAAAGGTCAACATTCATTTTGTCTTTTTGAAAATCTTCAAACCGGGTATTGAATGAACCTAGCAAAATAGATATAAGGTTTTTAAATCTGTCATAATTTGGAGTTCTACTGACCTTGTTGGCTAATTCCTGCATTAATGTGAAATGTGTCAATCTCTGTTCTCCAAAATCGTTACAAAAAAGCATAAATTTATTCACAAAAGAAGATATATGACCAACTAGAGTAGGAAAAATATAATTTTTTCCCTGTAATCTTAAATTTAATAGATTTAAATGTCTCATAATATCAGTGAGAAAAGCTAAATCCCAAAGCCAATCTTTATCATTAAGTAGCACTCACTGGGTAGTTCATTGTTTTCTTGCAAATATTTTAAGACGCACTCCTTCAAGTTCCAAAACCTTTTGAGTGCATTTCCTTTGGAGAGCCAGCGCACACTGCAATGGAGAAGTAACTCTCCATCTTGCTCCGTTTCTTCCGCGAACAGTTCTCGAAATTGTCGTCGATTCAATGCCCGAGCTCGTATTTTGTTAATGCAGCGTGTTACAGGGTCAACAACAGATGACATGTTTAGGTTCTTGGCACAAAGAGCTTCCTGGTGAATAATACAATGGTACTTAAAAACTTTTCTTCCCAAATAGTTTTCCAGTAATGTAACAAACCCCTTTAGTCTACCAACCATGCAAGGAGCTCCATCTGTACAAACACTATCTAATTTTGACCATTCAACTTTGTTGACTTCGATTACGTTTTTAAGCTGTTGAAAAATGTCCTCTCCTGTTGTTGTGACTAGTTGGCGCAAATCCAGAAGCTCTTCGGCATTTTCAAAATTATCATTGGTATAACGGACAAAAATGCTTAACTGCGCATTTTCTGTGTTGTCACAACTTTCATCCAACGCTAAAGAAAAGAATTTGCAGGATTGTAATCCACTTATAATTTGGGAAACAACATCCTGGCCCATATCATCTATACGGCGCATGACTGTATTTCGGGATAATGCAATATTATCGACCATATTTTTGATCTTTACATCTCCCACATTTTTAGCAAATATTGCCAGACTATTTTTAATTATCTCCTCTCCATCAGAGTAGGCTTTTTTCTTCCGGGCTAACAGCAGAGAAAGTTCATATGATGTTTTAACCATAGTTTCCATTTAATCACTTCTCTTCTGAAACAGTGACTGTTGGCTGGCTAGGGTTTTCTTTTTTTTTTCAATAAAGTCGGCTCGCAAATGTGAACCAATAGGATATTTGTTGCTGATGTCCTTATGCAGTTTTTTATAATGTCGTTCCAGGTTAAATTTTTTCGGAACTGCTACAGACAATCCACATATCAAACAAACAGGCTTTGAAGTATTACGATTAGTAAATAAAAATTGTTCTTCCCAAGCAGGTTGAAAATCGCGAATTGCAATATCATCTTCGTATTTTCGTTTTGAAGTCGAAGGCTTACTCGTGGACATATCGAACAAATACTTTTAAAATTTTAAAGAAACAATGCGCGATGACAAAATGTGCACATACAACGGGGCAGTTTAAAATAAACTAAGCAAGGGTAACGCAGTCCTATTGCACATTACGACAGCTAGGATCACGTGCACCAATCGCAGCAATATCGCTCGCCAGAGGATGCAATGATGCCGCATCTATCGTAACTTCCGTAAACCTACCAAGTTTCTTCTTATTATTTTTTGTTTTTCAAGTTTTAATTTTTTTGAAAGTTTTTTAATCCAAAACGCTACGCGTGCCACTGATAGGACTCAATCGTGTCACAGAGTGGCACGCGTGCCGCGGGTTGGCCATCCCTGCTCTACATTATGCCTTCTACCTATACCTTTAAGGAAAGCACTATTTTCGGGGACACCCTGTATACAGTGAGGGACTAAATTATGGAATAATTACATTAATTTTTTCGAGAATGGGCGATTATGGAGTCAAACTCCGAAAGAGGCGATTTTTATAATTAAATTAGATATTTTTTTAAATAACAATTAGGGTCGTGTGCTAGCTCATTGGAATGGTTATTCAATTCTTTATTTAGTAACACCATTATCTATACAGAATGTAATATAGGTACAGGAATGTTAATGGTATGTAAATAAATAAACAAATCAATCAAGAAGGAGGATTTCCTGGAATTTTCTCAGATGGGAGATGGTTGGAAAGCATCCAACCATCTCGTTTTGCGTCTTCATTTCTTTGGCTTTCATTATATTACTTCTTTATTGATTTATATCTCCTTGTCTCTAGACACATCCCTGTCATGGCTATCTGTTTTTTAATAAATATTTCAATGCCGTGCCCTTTATTCAATTCAATAACCTAGCCTTTTCTCCTGATTGTCCATGTGCTGTCTTCCTCTTACACCGGGCCGTATTCTTTCCTCGGTATCTTTCTCTCGAATGCCTTCAGTTGGGCTTTATCTTATTTTGTCATTCCACAGGTCTCATAACCACACGTTACTGTGGATCTAATTAATTTTTTGTAGATAGTCATTTCGGATCTTTTGTCTAATAATTTCGATGTTAGTTATACAGGGTGTCCCGAAAAGATTGGTCATAAATTATACCACAGATTTTGGGGTCAAAAATAGGTTGATTGAACCTCACTTACCTATATACAATAGTGCACACAAAAAAAGTTACAGCCCTGTGAAGTTACAAAATGAAAATCGATTTTTTTTCATGTATCGAAAACTGTTAAAGATTTTTTATTGAAAATGGATATGTGGCATTCTTATAGCAGCAACATCTTAAATAAAAATTGAAGTGAAATTGGTACACCCCATAAAAATTTTATGGGGGTTTTATTCCCTTAAACCCCCCCAAACTTTTTTGTACGTTCCAATTAAATTATTATTGTGGCACCATTAGTGAAACACAATGTTTTTAAAACTTTTTTGCCTCTTAGTACTTTTTAGAAAAGCCATTGTTTATCGAGATATTTTGAATATTTATCGAATCCACCACATATTTGTATATGGTTAAGTACGATATTGTAGAGACCTGTTAATAGTCTGAAAATTTATTTATAACTTACATTTTTAGCTATGTTTTGAAAAAGAAGCCACATCTCGATAAAAGGTGACTTATTAAAAAATACTAAGAAGCAAAATAGTTTTAAAGACACTGTGTTTAACTCATGGTACCAAAATAATAGTTTAAATTGGAACGTAAACAAACATTTGGGGGGTTTAAAGAAACAAAACCCCCATACATTTTTTATGTAGACATATTAAAAAAGAAGCCGCATCTCGATAAAAACTGCCTTATCGAAAAAATAGAGAGGCAAAAAAGTTTTAAAAACATTGTGATTAACTAATGGTTCCACAATAATGAATTAATTGGAACGTACACAAAAGTTTGGGGGGGTTTAAGGGAACAAAACCCCCATAAAATTTTTATGGGGTGGAAAAATTTCACTATAATTTTGTTTTAACATGTTCCTGTGACAAGAATGATACATGTCCATTTTCAATAAAAAATCTCTAATAGTTTTCGACATATTGAAAAAAATCGATTTTCATTTTGTAACTTCTTTTTTTATGAGCACATTTGTACTAAGGTAAGTTAGGTTCAATCGAACTATTTTTGACCCCAGAATATGTGGCATAATTTATGACCAATCTTTTTGGGACACCCTGTATACTGTATAGTTGTCTGTTGGGGTATGATTTTCATTATTAGGTGTTCTTTTGGCGGTCATAATATAGTTGGTGTTTATTCCGGTTATTTTAAGCCTTTTTCTTGTACGCCAGTCAATGGGAGCAAGAATAGAATACTACCTCCGAATTCTATCCTACTGCATGGATTTTAATGAAATTTTGGGACTAGCCTCTACTTATCTCCTAATTCAAAGTCTACCCTATGCCGATGTGTGCTTTTATCTTGGGGTGGTTCCCACCCCTTCTTAGGGGTGGAAAATTTTTTGGTTAAAATTACCACGTAATTCGCTAGAGAACCTAATTCTAAGCAAAAACTGTTTTATAATACTTTTTGAGATATTCGTGGTTGAAAATTGGCCATTTTCATTGAAACATAATACCTTTTCGAACGGTTTTTTGCGAATACATTAAAAACTATGCATGTAACTAAAAAAACTATATTAAACATTTTTGTAGGTTATAAAAAAAAGAGACACTTGCCTTCATAAATCTTCGAGTTATAATAGAAAAAGAGATATGGTAGGTGAAAATATTTTGTTTTTTGGTAAATTCTCAAATTGGTGTATTGAACTTGAAATAACAGAAAAACGGTCGATTTTAGGTGTATAATGCTACCAAAACCTTTTGTAGTGCTTGAAAAGACCTTTAAAATGAGCTATATTAAAGGTCCATTACATTAAAACTAAGCGAGATATGCTGCAAACAAAATTGATGACTAATGTATTTTAAGAAAAAGTGAGAAATCATTTTAACCTTCATCCAACAAAATATAAATGCATGGTTTTCCTTCTACTATACCTTCTATTATAGTGTTATTTCTATGTTTAAAAAGTTGGACGGGTTTGAAATGAATGGTTTTTGAAAAAAAAAAGATCAAATTATAGAGCGCATTTTTAAATTTTCTTAAAAATCTTCATTTCTCTCCATGTAACTTGAAAATGATAACAGATACAGTAATGAAAAATTAAAAGGAAACTTTTATCTGAAAAAGCCCCCTACATTTTTGTGTGGAATCTTTTTTTCGTATCTCTTATCTTTTTCGAGTTACATGGAGAAAAAGGGAGATTTTTAAGAAAATTTAAAAATGCGCTCTATAATTTGATCTTATTTTTTTCAAAAACCATTTATTTTAATCCAGCCCAACTTTTTGAACATAGAAATAACACTATAATAAAAAATATTGTAGAAGGAAAACGATGTATTTAAATTCTGATGGATGAGTAGTTAAATACACTTCTCATTTCTTTTTAAAATACATAAGTCATTAACTTTTATGCAGAATATCTCGCTTAATTTGCATGTAATCGACAGTTAGTATTGCTCATTTTAAAGGTCATTTCAAGCACTACAAAAGTTGTTAGTATCATTATACACCTAAAATCGACAGTTTCTCTGTTATTTTAAGTTGAATACACCGATTGGAGCATGCAGCAAAAAAATAAACTCTTCTTACCTACCATATCCCTCTTTGTATTTTAATTAGAAGATTTATGAAGCAACGAATCTCTTTCTTTTTTTATAATCTACAGAAATATAGTTTTTTTGTTAGATGCATAGTTTTTAAGATATTCGCAAAAATCCGTCCGAAAAGGTGTCATTTTTCAATGAAAATGGCCAATTTTCAACCACGAATAGCTCAAAAAATATTGAGTTTTCAAAAAATAATCATAGAACAGTTTTTGCTTAAAATTAGGTTATCTAGCCTCTTCCGTGGCTGTTTTACCCAAAACATTTTTCACCCCGAGAATGGGTGGAAACCACCCCAAGATAAAAGCGCACATTGGCATAGGGTAGACTTTGTTTCTTGAGCTATTTCCTACTTACTGTAAAAATATCAGGTAAATCGATGTAGTAGGATGGAATTCGGAGCCAAATACCCTCATTGACTGCCCTATTGTGCTCCAGGATTAATTTCCTCGAACATTTGAGGAGCAGACTTTCTACATGCATTTTGTCCATTTTTTCAAATTTTCAACTAAAGATGGCATCGCAAACTATATGTATAGAGCCACCATTTTGTGTCACGAAAGAGGTTCTAAATGCATTCTGTTGTCTGAAAATTAAATAAACAAAATACCTTGGACTTTCTATGTGCTGTATGTCCATTGACGGTAGACAAACTAACCGAAGTTTGTCCGTGCGCTATGGACTAATTGCGATTTGTTTGTCATTGGCAGTCATTGTCCTTCTATACTTGGTGTCTGTACTGTTAAATTTGTTTTATGTGCGTTTGTTTTTCCAATTTTTAACAAAACAATATAAAATAATGGATGTAGTTGTGACAGAGGATCATGTAGTTGGTGATACGGACCGTGGTAGCAGAAAAAGAAAAAGATATCTAACTGGTAGAAATAAACTGATAAAAAGAAAAATGCAATCTGGCAGTGGTATTGTTGAGAAGCGTGGAGGGGACAAACGTTCTTTCAAGAATGTTAAAAAATTTGAAGCTGTTATAAAATTTAAAGCCAGTTTGTAAGGACATGAAAGTAATTACGGGCGTGCTAAATCTCGGCGCATTTATTTATCATCTGAAAATAATATTACTATTTTATGGAATCTGTACAATCAGAGTACTGCTGAGAATTTAAAAGCAAATTACAAGTATTTTAGTAGGATCTTTAATACGCATTTTAATATTGCATTTGGAAGCCCTGCTACTGACGTATGTGGTTTTTGTGTCAGGACCCAAACTTCTATTAGCTTTTGCAAAGACAAAACTGAAATAGAGAAACTAAGAACTTCTCTACGTGTACCTACATAAAGGAAGGGCCAAACAATTTTTTAAACTAATGAACGAAAAACCGGAACACACTGTTTCCTACTGTTTTGACCTTCAGTCGGTTCAAGTCTTACCGAAAGTGCCTATTCAAGATGCATTTTACGCCCAGCAGTTTTTTTATTGTTTTTATGTAACGGACGTGGATAATAAAAAGCCAGTTTTCTACACCTAGATGGAACACCAAGCAAAAAGGGGATCTGCAGAAACAAGTCCTGATCTACGTGATTTTCTTAATAAATCTGAATGTGCATCAGATATAAAACAGTTAAGACATTTAGCAGATGGTTGTGCGCTTCAGAATATTAAGTATGTTCTAGGTCTATTCACAAAATATTAAATCTGTGGTACTTATTTTTCCGTTACGCGGATATTCATATTTGCCAGCGGACCGTGATTTCGGACAAATTGAAAAAGTTACACGATCCTACAGTCTACAGTACAATAAAAACCCCTACACAATATTATGACATTTACTCCAAGAAGGGAGAAGTTAAACAACTTGGTAGAGACTGGACAGTTTATGATATAAAAAGTGCGTTAACCACTTTAAAAAAATTGAAGAAATCAGTGCAGCCAAACGAATGATTATTAAGGGATCACAAACAATTCCAAACATTATTGAAACGTGGAAAGAAGCTTTAGACTTTAAACTTACCTACTGTAGAACTTCAAAACCAAATTAAACCAAAAAAACTCCAGAACCTCTCGAAACTCCAGAACTATCAGGGACGAATTGGGTCAACGATCCTGAGCTAACATGGTTAGAACCAATTCTTTCTGACACTGGTGAGCAAAATGGGAATCAAGCTATCCTTGGTGAAACTGAGGATGATGATGTTATCGAAGGAGCTGAGTGCTGTGATTGCAATGATCATGAGAATGGGGACCTTTATGACATGTAAAGTACCATATTGTTCCATTCATTTTTAAACAATATTTTGTATTTAAAAATAAAATACTATTTGTATGAAGCTACTTGAGCTTTATTACATCGTTACTACCAAAAGTCAGTCATACCGCTTGTGTAGAAAATCAAAATGCGTTTTGTCCAAGGATGACAATCTAAATGCAGTTTGTCCAACAGTTTTTTCAAGTTTTTTGGGATATTATTAATACTAGATTTTTGGTGTATAGGTATAATATTTGAACGATTTTTTATCCATTTTTTAGGTATATCAGTTTTTCGTTTAATTTCTTGTCAAACGCGTAGCAGTTTTTCTCTATTTGTCAAAATTACAAAAAGTGACAAAAAGTACTCCTACTAATGAACATCGTCGTATTGATATGGTCGGTTACATTGGTTTTTCCGATGGCTTCCTCAAGAACTAGGTTAAACAGCATGGTTGAAAGCATGTCTCCCTGTCTGTTACTTTGATTAATGTCATCAATTAAAGATTAAATCAATAAATTAAGAAATTCTAACGGATATGTATTTTTAGTTTGTATTATTCATAAATACCACAAAAATGATATCAACTCTGAAATGCTCAATAAATAGAAAATTTAGACACAATTGGTGTAAAATATTGTTCAATTAACCTAAAGCTGTGTGTCATGAAAGTCTAGTGTCTTAATTAAGTGTAAAGAATGGTATAGATTAACACAAATTTTATTAGTCGCTAATATTATAATAAAAATTGCACTTTTCCTATTAGAGTGCTTAGCTACGTAGAATTATATTTCTTTTAAAATTATAGGTACTTCTTTAGACGCGATTGGGAAAAAGGCTGAGATTGAATTTTTATAAAAGCGACGACAGTATGAAGTACGTGCGTGTCGACAGTATGCTAAATCTTTTAAGTTACTTATGTATCAATGCAAATCAAATATGACTGTCAAACTAACGTCAAACGTGTATGTATCGATCTGTAAATTGGTGCCGAAAATTGTAATTATTACTGTAAATACTAGTTATCAATTTATCAAAATTAGTTTTCGCTCAAATAGTGACTAATAACAATTGTGTTACGTGCTAATCATCAAGAACAAGCTGTAACTTCAGTCAGTAAGAGATGTTTTACCTAATAATGTTCCAACTTAAACACATTCAGTGTCAAACGGTCAATAGTTTTTCACTGTTGCTATGCCGTCCGAACGGACGCCAACGGTTAGGCAACCAGTATTGCAGTGATGTATCCAAGGTTATCACTTATTTCCAGACATACAAAGCGTTAATATAAACAAATTCAAGTTACTTTTGACTACATGAGTAACAATTTAAATCAATGTTCCCCCACTGTTGGCAACACCATGTCTGGATCCAATTCTTCCAGTAATCTTACTAGTTCATACGCAACTGCTAGTATGACTAAACAACGTCCGAAGTATCCCAAGAAGACCGAAGCAATTTTGTAATTAGTTGTACGTCTCTATAGTAGTAAAATCGACCTGTTTCGGGATTTTTTCTTAAATTAGCCGGTTTACGAAATAATGAATTTATGAGTTACTTTATGGGCGCACTGTAGTTAGAACAATATTAGATCGGGCAATCCTTGTTTTTTGTAATTGTTAACATGCTAAATTACATATCCAATAATTTTTATCCATTAAACAGATCGGTGCAAATCGGCCTTATATCGTATCTTAGACTATTACGGATCTTTCCGTTTATAGTTGTTATATTCTTTTCAGTTTATACGTTTACTATCATAATTCTACCTTATCGAAAACTTTTAAAAATTGAAATTGCCTTAAGAGGATTCCAAATTCTTTTAGCAATGAAATTAAAGGCACAGTTTTTTGTGCCATCATTAGCATAAAAGCCAATATCGAAACGCTAGTTTTCATTAAGTTTTCTCTCTTTTAAAAACCGATTTAGATGGTTACCACAATTGAATTCCGACATTCTCTAGTGACTTTCCCAGAATCAAAGTAATTTCTTTTCCAATATTGAGTTCCGACTTGGTTTTTTATTTCAACTCTTTCCTCTTTTTTAGCCCATTACCAGCTTCAGGCTTTTTGCTGAGATGGATGTCGCAGCTATGCAGTGAATTTTTTTAAAATTGAGTGCCGCGATCTACTGAAAAATGTAGAGATTAGATGTACCCAACTTAGAATTAGCTGAACTAATATTTTTACGCCTATCTTAAACTCTAAAATCTTAAATAAATATATTTTTCGTAAATCTTGCAAAATTTTTTCCTACAGAGAAAAAATGATAAAATTTAATCAGTTAAACAAGGACGAAGAATGAAATAAATAATTGAATAAAATCCCTTTTTTCACCCCTTCTGTTCAAAATTTTCAATAGGACTTCCATAGAACCAATTTTTTGTACAAGGCATTTCCAGACTACTCCAATAAGAGTCCGACATAAATCTTCTTCTTCTTCTATTTGTATAGACATGACGCTGTCTGTTTTTTCAATGTGCCTCCAGTAAGTTGTCGTTCCATCGTTTTCGTGGTCTTCCCACTGATCGTCTTCCTATTGGTAAACCGTCTCTGGCCGTCCTTACTATCCAATTTGTTGTAAATCGACTTATGTGGCCATCCCGTTCTACTCTTCTCTTTCTTCTTCTTCTTCTTCTACGGCACTACAGCCCAAATTGAGCCTTGGCCTCCTTTATTTTTTGCCTCCACCCTTGCTTGTCTGTGGCTGCTCTTGTCCATACACGGACTCCTTAAAGGGCTTGTGCGTCGCTGTTTACTGGATCTTCCCAGCGGTTTCTTGGTTTTCCAACCGGTCTCTTTCCCTGAATTCTAGCATTCAGTGCTCTTTTTGGTAGCCTATCCTCTCCCATTCTTATCACATGCCCGGCCCATTGCAACCTTTGTATTCTAATGAAGTCTGACAGGGGTGTTTCCTTATAAAGTTGATAAAGTTCGTTGTTGTATCGACTTCTGAAGATTCCGTTTTCCCTCACAGGTCCTAGTATTCTCCTCATTACTTTCCTTTCAAATGTGTCGAGTTTGTTTTTGGATGTTTCTTTCAGAACCCAGGTTCACTGTCATAGCATGTTATTGGTCGAATTAAAGTTTTATAGATTCTCATCTTTGTATTTCGGTGGACACTTTTAGACCAAAATATATGGGAGAGGGCAAAATAAGCTCGGTTTGTCTGCGTTATTCTCTTCCGTATTTCTCCGTCTTCTGATCCGTCGGCACATATTTCTACTCCCAGGTATGTAAACTTTTTAACAATTTCAATATCGTCTTCATGTATAATGTTTTGTGGGACTATATTTCTTCTCGTCTGAGTCATTATTTTTGTTTTTTCTGTGTTAATTTCCAGACCTAGCATTTTTGTTTGTGTTTTTAACTCTGCGTATGTTTCCTGTGCTCCTGTTGATGTTCTACTCATAATATTAATATCATCGGCATAAGCAACCAGTTGAACCGTTCGGTTGGTCAGTAGGTTTCCTCGTCCAGTTTGCATTTGCCTAACCGCATACTCCAGTGCCAGGTTAAACAATGTTGGGGCCAGCTCATCTCTCTGCTTTAGTCCCTGCGAAATTTTGAAAATCTGTCCGGTGGTTTTGTATTCGTACACATGTCTGAGTTTCATCCATTGTGACTTTAATGAGTCTTATTAGCTTGTGTGGTATTGCCAATTCAGCCAATATATAGTATGATTTGTTCCTTTTGACTGAGTCGTATGCCTGTTTGAAGTCTACAAACACGTTGTGAACATCAATATCATGTTCCCATGATTTGCTCAAGATCTGTTTGACCATAAATATGTGATCCAGTGTCGATCTTCCCCGTCGGAAGTCCGTCTGACACTCTCCAATAATATTTTCTGCTAGTGGTTGGAGCCGCTGGTTTATAATATACGTGAGGACTTTATATGATGTACATAGTAGAGAGATTCCACGGTAGTTCTTGCACTGGAGTTTGTCTTCTTTTTTTATAGATCGGGCATACTATACTTTTCTTTCAGTCGTCGGGTATTTCCTCTTCTTGCCATATATCTTTGATGAGCGCGTGTATGTGACTTGCTAGGTGCTCGCCACCTATCTTATACAGTTCTGCTGGTATTTCGTCAATTCCCGGAGCTTCACTGTTTTTCTGGGCCTTAATAGCTTCGAGCCCTTTCTCTATAATTGGAGCCTCTACTCCATTACCTACTTCATTCTCTTCTACGTAGTTCATACCCATTTCATCTTCCATGTCTACTTGTGTTCCAACTAGGGTCTGAAAATAGTGCTTTCAGGTTTCTGTGACTTTCTGTTGGTCACTGATTATTTGCCCACTTTCATCTTTACATAGACTTGTTTGAGGTTTATACCTGCTTCTTATCTTTTTTAGGTATTCGTAAGCCCCTCTAATTTCGTTGTTTTGAAATTTTCTTCCATTTTTTCCATTTGTCTATTTTCATAGGCTCTCTTTTTCTTTCTACATATCTTTCTGATTTCCGTCTTGCGATTTCAAATAATGTTCGTCTTTCCCGTGTTCTTCTTGTTATGTACATTTTGTGTGTTTCATTTCTTTCCTCTATTGCTTCTCTGCACTCGTCATCAAACCTTCTTTATAACACTGATTATGGATTTCTTAATCCGAAAACGTTTTGTCTTATTGTGATCCTTACTTAGGGTATTTTTAAATATACCTTTTACAACAAATCTAGTATTTTTTTAATCATAATAGTATTTTACAATTATAATAAGGGTCATACTTTTCTCGCTCAGGGGTAGTTCTGAGCATTTTTATATTTAATTTAGTCTAATAAATTGAGAAAAATGGGAAAATTTTACAGATTTGCGAGATGGACGCTTTTGGCATCTTAATAATGTATTTGCTATTCCTATCAGATAGTCTACAACTTACATAATTTCTACCTTACAAACAAAAAGATTCTTTCCAACACTATTCCTCCATAATTTCCCTCTTTCCATATCTACATGACATATGGAGATCGGTTTTCTTTCAAGAATTTAAATCTGCCGGAACATGACTTACCTACTTCGACAAATAATACTGGCTAAAGTTTGAATATAGGAAATTTTAAGAAGAAAAAGACTCAAGGAATCGTTTGTTCCCGATTCTCTGAAATCTGCATGGGAAATGAACTGCACCACATTCCTTACAAAGTTCAGTTTAAATCGACTCTCAATTTAAGATTTACAAGTCAGTGGTGTTACCAAATAAAGCTAGAATAAAATCATCAAATATGTCTGTGAATAAAAAATATCATTCTGACACAAAATACAATAAACTATTGGTAATCCATTGAAATGTTACATTTTTTAGGCCATACCTTGCATTTGTTAGAAGAGTCAATTTTATTTTTTTAATGTGTAGGGGGGATCAGTAGAAGCTTAAGTTCAAGTTATTGGGGTCGCCGTCCTTGTCCCCCGGCTTGGAAAAGGGGTCCAACCCTACGGAAAATCTAATAAAACATAAAATATAGCAAATTAAATTTTCTACAATTTTGTTTTTATTACTTTTTATCGTCAAGTGACCAACAAAAAGATATAAACAAAAATAAGTAAAAATTGTTTAACAAGTTTCTTTTTTAATGTTATAACTTTTTCTCAGATCATTTTACAATATAATGACATTATAGCAATTTTATAGAGGGTTTTT
Source organism: Diabrotica virgifera virgifera (assembly GCF_917563875.1). Classification (NCBI taxonomy): domain Eukaryota; kingdom Metazoa; phylum Arthropoda; class Insecta; order Coleoptera; family Chrysomelidae; genus Diabrotica; species Diabrotica virgifera. The sequence goes on from NC_065450.1 coordinate 210,617,484, forward strand.
CATCGAACAATTTCCACTAAAAAGGTGTTTAATTCTATATATTTATCTAGGTTTTACAGCGCTCCAAACTTGACCAGATTCTCGAATGCTCAAAAGGGTACAATAAAAACAAAACGTAAAGCTTCCTTTTCTATCTTAATATTTTTTTATTCATACAATTTATTATAATTTTAACATTCCTATTGCTATTACTAATCTATTTTTGACCTTTCTCCCCACCATAAAACTTAGAAACCTAAGCATATAGGTATAGAAAAGACCCAAGAAGTGGTTTAAGGACAAATTCGCAGGACAAATTCGCCGGTCCAAAAAAAAAATGACGCAACCGCAAAATGCAAAATTCTTCAGAAGAGCAAAAAAAGATTTGCAAATATTTAAAATAGGGATTAAATGAAGATTAATCGTCCAGGAGCATCGGTATTCAGTATGGCGTTTGTTTTTTGACAACGATGGCTTTTATTTTCATCGATGTTGGTTCGAGTTTCATTATCTTAATTTAATCGCCCAATTTTCAACCCTATCTACAGTTGCGTCATTATGCATCTGAAACAAGGTCTAACATAGCGCGTATTTCAGTAACGACGCAACTACCCTATAGTGGCTCAGCACATTTTTACATTTAGGTCTGTTTGTATCATCTGTATTTTAGAAGTTAATTGCGCAATAAACAGGAATTGACAAAATTTGCAGTTACGTCATTTTTCTTCCGCACCGGACTGAATATCTGCCTGCTATTACTTTTATTATTATAATTTAACCTAGGTGGCACAGCAGTCGGTCCCCCTCTACTTAACTTATTCTAACAGTTGTGCTACCTATTTGGCCACGTGCAGTCGTATTAAAAATTGTGAAAAGTATTTTGAGTTTTATAGATAATACTATTGAGAGTCTTGTGGGTAAAATTTCTATTTTTGTGATTAGATAAGCATTTTGTGTTTTTTGTAAAAGCGCATCATGGGTTTAGCTTTCGTAAAATTCAGGAAGGTACTGAGCTGCTCAGAGTTCGACCTTACACTGAGACTAAGGTTTACTAAATGCTACGTGTGGTCGGTGCTGCTATATGGCATAGAGGGCTGGACACTCAAAACGAGGGATATAAACAGATTAGAAGCCTTCGAAATGTGGCTTTATCGCCGTATCCTAAAGATACCATGGACGGCGAAAGTCACAAATGTGGATGTCCTTAAAAGAATCAACCAAGAACGTCAGCTTTTCGAAAACATCAAGAAAAGAAAAACGGCGTATTTGGGTCACATCATGCGAAACGAAAAATACCAGTTCCTTCAACTTATAATCCAGGGTAAAATTGAAGGCAAGAGAGGAATAGGACGCAAGAAAATGTCCTGGCTCCGAAACATAAGGCAATGGACAGGGATTACCGACATACAATCACTGATCCACATTTCAAGAAACAGAGAGTTAATGGAAAATGTGATCGCCAACATCCATTAGTGGATTTGCATTTGAAGAAGAAGAAGCATCATGGGTGGTGGTTATTTTAGTTGTAAGAAACTTCTAGGGAAAATTATTTGTCAGTGGGAAAGACGAGCCATCTTTACTCACTGTTGTCGGCGAACGTTTTTCGTCTCTTTATATGGTGAAAATAAATACGATTCTTTGGAAACCCTGAGATACAAACGATTCACCAAAACAGTGACAAAAATGCATTTAATCTCTTCTCACTTCCTCCGACACAAGATGCAGCCCGTTTCTACAGACTCCGAGTGTATCACCAGATTCAGTCATGGCTAGGTAAACATTGTGATCCAAAAGATTGGGCTCGAAAAAGAATGGAAAATTTTGGATACCAATCCGAACTTCTAAGCCTCCAGTACTGCTGAGCTTATTAAATTCATCTTTTGCAGATGCAATGGAAACTGGAAGTGCATGTTGTTGCCGAAAAGCAGACCTCAAGTGCCACAGACTCCGAGTGTTTCACCAGATTCAGTTATGGCTCGGTAAACATTGTGATCCAGAAAATTGGGCTGGAAAAAGCATGGACAATTTTGGATACCAATCCAAACTCCCAAGCCTTCAGTACCCCTGGCACATTGAAAAACAGACAGAGTCATTTGTCTACAAAAAAAGTAGAATTTTTATTATTTAAAGTTAATACACATATTTTATAATTTTATTTATGTTTTCAATAAATATAATTTCAGTAAAGAAAATTTCTAATGTCTTTTTGCGTAGTTTTTATTAATTGCGACTCATAAAAAATTTCAAATTTTGAAAAATGGCTCGAACTGCCAAGGAGCTTGGCTGACTACCCCATGTTATACATCATATTTTTTTTGTCTATTTAATTACCCGGAATTCTCAGATCAATAGTAAATTAATATCATACCCTGTGGAATCTACCACTGTTTCACGAATAAATTGAATAAGAAAATTTCTGATTTAAACGTCCTAAAGTCATTCTGGCGTACCAGAAAGATGAGTATATCTATTGAATATAGAATCAATGAATGAGAATTTTCAATATGAATTTCCTCCTCGGAAAATGCAGCCAGCCAAGCAATCAAGTAGGCTCTTTAGTTAAGAGAGACATTTGAGTTTGTCAATAGAATACCAATATGGAATTGGATTCTTCGAAAATCTCGCCGGTCGATATTGACGAGATGTCGGTCGGGGGGTTTTGGAGTGTGCATAATTCGATGAGTTGTAGAATATGCGAATGCATGCATTCGTGTAGTGGAATTAGTTTGAAAATTACACTCGCCCATTTGTCTACTCGACAATTATGACTTGATTACAGCGATTATTTCATTCATAGGAGATTCCGTAAAATGGGGTGAATAAAAACAGTGGGGTGAATAGTAAGAAAACTTCCAAAATAATTTTATGTCATATATCAGGGGGTAAAAGTAGTGGTAAAGCGGTAAATTTCTGGTTGCAAGTTGATAACACTCTAAATTTGAAGGGAAAAATAAGTTCACGTGGTTGGCAGCATTGAGAGTCAGATTTATTGCAAGAACAACACGTTTTGTTTTAAGCAGATATTTCATCATCTTCTAAACTTTACATGTAAGTACTATATCCTATCATGTTATGTTCTTGATTTGTACTATTTCTTTAGTGTTATATACCTATAAAAAGATAATATGCTTTAAGAATGTATAAATAACACACTTTTCTATTTTCAGAACGTTAGTTGAGATTGTGTCACATATTTAGGATGTGTTGGGTAAATAGAAACACAGTAGATAGCCGTTTCTAGAAAATGTGGTATTGTGCCCCTTTGTCGTAATCCAATCAAGTACTAAAGATGTTACCATCTTTAGAGGACTCAGGAGCCACAACTCCAACAGTAACAACCCTTGTCGCTGCTATTGACAACACTTTCAAGGAACTCCTGAAAGCTCTCAGTAGTTGGAAGTTATGTCGGACAAAATACATGTGACGTTTTCGTGGTCTGACCATTCCAAATTTTTAACCTGTTCCACAATTAAAACTTCCCCTGTTCCAGTGTTCCCATATATCAAAGTTTGTCCGACTAGACACCCTTAAGCTATTGTACAAGAATTCATCTGTACTCAGTAGATATATCTTAAAAACACCCTGTAATTATCTACGATAATTACTTTCAGTTATTTATGTCATCATAACAATATTACAACCTTCATTCGATTATACAAATATTGTTATCCTAGATCACGATTCACTAATAATTGCAGAGTCAATTATAAACACTTTTCATGGTCGATGCTGAATAGGCATTTCTAAATATATAAACAGCAAAACTATAACAAGGGAATTCTTATTATTATATTAGACATTCGTCATTCTATTTTGTGATCAGACGTAATATTTCCACATTAAAGATAGTGTCTCTTTTTCTTCACGAGACGTTCTTTGGGTGCGGTGCTACCAGCTTATGCTCATGCGAGTATAAATAAAACAACTCAACAAGTAAAAGCGTATCAATTATTCCACCCCTCGGATAAGGGATAACCACCCTCACCGGGAGCAGATAGCCTTAATGCCAGGGCTATCTACGATAATTACTTTCAGTTATTTATGTCATCATAACAATATTACAACCTTCATTCGATTATACAAATATTGTTATCCTAGATCACGATTCACTAATAATTGCAGAGTCAATTATAAACACTTTTCATGGTCGATGCTGAATAGGCATTTCTAAATATATAAACAGCAAAACTATAACAAGGGAATTCTTATTATTATATTAGACATTCGTCATTCTATTTTGTGATCAGACGTAATATTTCCACATTAAAGATAGTGTCTCTTTTTCTTCACGAGACGTTCTTTGGGTGCGGTGCTACCAGCTTATGCTCATGCGAGTGTAAATAAAACAACTCAACAAGTAAAAGCGTATCAATTATTCCACCCCTCGGATAAGGGATAACCACCCTCACCGGGAGCAGATAGCCTTAATGCCAGGGCTGTCATACTATTAACAAATTTTCAGCTTGCTATTATTCAACTTTTTTTTCATACGCGGGATCCAGACCTATATTTAGTTATGTGATATACACGTTGCACATCTCATTTTAAAAATTAATTACTTAGTAATTTAACAACCGATTTTAAAAAAATTTATGTCTCTGGATAGGTGAATGCCCGTTCTTTCAATTTACAAAAAAATATACTGGGCGTTTCATTAAAAAAAGTCAACAAAGTTGTTTTCAAAAATCCGTCACTTTTTTTTCGTAATAGAAAGCGATATAAAAAACTCAATCCATTCAGACAAAACTTTTACTAAAATAAAACATTTCAGCGAAAACCGCATAATATGTCTATCGTAAGCCGTTTAGAAGTTATAGGCAGTTAAAATGGGGAAAATATAATTGCACACCCGGTATAAGTGGGGACGTTTGAGTTTGCATAAATTCATTATCTCGAGAATGGGCAAATTTGAAGAAAAAGCCTCAGACAGGTCGATGTCTATTTTTGAATTAGGACTTTTTGGCATATATATAATACTAGTGACGTCATTCATCTGGGCGTGATGACGTAATCGATGATTTTTTTAAATGAGAGAGTAGGGGTTGTGTGATAGCTCATTTGAAAGGTTATTTAATTCTCTATTCAGTAATTTAAACAGTAACATAATTATTTATACAGGGTGTACAAAAATTTTTTTTATTAAATTAATTTACACAAAAAGAAGAAATTTTTTTGTACACCCTGTATAAAGAATTATGTTAATGTTTATATTACTGAATACAGAATTAAATAATCCTTTCAAATGAGCTGTCAGACAACCCCTACTCCCATTCAAAAAAAGCATCGATTACGTCATCACGCCCACATGGTTGACATCACTAGTATTATATAATGTGCCAAAAAGTCCTAATTTAAAAATAAAAATCGACCTGTCTAAGGATTTCTCTTCAAATTTGCCCATTCTTGAGATAATGAATTTATGCAAACTCCAACGTCATCACTTATACTACATTGTCGCACTCGCTTGATTAGAAATTAAAAAACAAAGGGGTTTTCGATATTGTTTTGCAAAAAACTCTTCGGGATTTCATCAATCGATGTTTAAAGAATATCTAACTACCTTAGGTCTGGATCCCGCGTATGAAAAAAAAGTTGATTAATAGCAAGCTGAAAATTTGTTAATAGCTTAAGGGTGTCTAGTCGGACAAACTTTGATATATGGGAACACTGGAACAGGGGAAGTTTTAATTGTGGAACAGGTTAAAAATTTGGAACGGTCAGACCACGAAAATGGCACATGTATTTTGTCCGACAGAACAGATTTAAACTCTCCGAACAGAGATTAAACTCTCATGCAAAAATCAGACTGCTATTTATCACCAAATGGACGTTTTAATGAATGGAACATGTAGAATATGTCAAATGACAGGAATTATGACAGGTGATAAATAGCAGTCTGATTTTTTGCATGAGAGTTTAATCTCTGTTCGGAGAGTTTAAGTCTGTTCTGTCGGACAAAATAAATTTGCCGTTTTCGTGGTCTGACCGTTCCAAATTTTTAACCTGTTCCACAATTAAAACTGCCCCTGTTACAGTGTTCCCATATATCAAAGTTTATCCGACTAGACACCCTTAAGCTATTAACCAATTTTCAGCTTGCTATTAATCAACTTTTTTTTCATACGCGGGATCCAGACCTACTTGGCAACATTGAAATTTTCAGTTAAATGTCCAATTCAGGGTAGGGTTAAAAATGGCCGATTTCGCAATTTTTTAAATTCTTAATCGCTTATATGTCAAAAACTATTAACCTAAGCGAAAAGTCACTACAGACCTTTTCTGTTTGGAATTATTCAAAAAATCTAAAAAAATTTTGTTCGATGCAAAAAAAATTATTTTAGGAAAAAAACCCTAATCTTTTCCCTCGCCTGGCAAGGTCTTATGCTGTTCAGAATCTCCTCTCATTGTACACATTTCTTCTAAATGACTTACTCAAACACATACTTAAATTTAATCCTTACAGGAGAAAGTTTATTTTACCTGTAAACTATGCACTTTTCGATTCACCTGGTAGATACACGTGCAGGGCTGATGCCTGCCAGGTCATGGTTTTTAGCCTTGATGTGCTATGAATTATCACTATACAAATTTCTAGCCTTACAGGAATTTCGTTAGTCGGAGGGTTCACTAGCTCTTAGACTAATAAGCCCCACAAGTTCTGTAGTTGAAATATACTTGGAAAACAGTGTCTCTTTCTATTCACGCCACTCAATGGGGTAAACAGAAACAGCAGGTTTTAATTTTTTAAATTTTTTTCCTTGTACTTAAAAAGAAAAAACAATGGTGTAGGTTTGTAGAAGACTGCAAGGCCCATAAACTAAGGTAGATTTCAATTCCTTAGATATCATAATACTTTACGATATTTATAAGTTGAAAGCTGTTTCTATTCACTCTATTTTACAGTTCTGACCAATAGAAAGCTACAGAAATAAAAATTAAAGTCATTATTTTTTGATGATTTTAACTTCCAATCGTACAGTAAGATATTTGATCACGTGTTTAATTCTGTCCAATCAGATTAAAATTATACTGAGAATTATCTACTGTAGAAAATTACCGATATAATTTTTTTAATTAGATTGTTTCTGTTTAATGGCAACCAGTTTCCTAGTTTTGACAACTGTCACATTTAAATAAATATCCATAATATACGTATTAAAAAATAATCTTACGAATATCACATGACAGTAAAAATAAATAAGAAAATAATGCTTCATTTTTACTCAAATTTGTGGTCATTGGGCAATTCTATTGCCAGACAAGAAATTTTCGAAAAACTGTCGCATTATTTTCAATTTATTCTCACTCTCTTGTGATATTATACCCGATTATTTCATTCATAGGAGATTCTGACCAATAGAAAGCTACAGAAATCTAAATTAAACTGATAATTTTTGATAATTTCCCGTCGTCATGTATATTACGTCAGATGCCCTTCGTTGCTACGAAAAAATACATTCATTGACATTAATGACAATTAATGTTTTAAAAATTATAAAAGTGATGACTTTCAACCGTAAAATTAATATTTATAACAACTGTTTGTTTAATTGTACTAATTTGTACTTACATAAATTACAATAAAATTGTACAATAAAATTGTTGGTTTTGAACAGTCTAATTCATGAAATAATCGCAACAAATTGCACTCGATCTCTAAAATTAATATAGAATTTTTGCCCTCGCGACACTTTGACATATTTTCACTCGCCTTCGGCTCGTGAACTCAAAACTGTCAAAGTGTCACTCGGAAAAAATTCAATAATTTTAGAGCTCTTGTACAATTACTACTGATTATTTCATTCATAGGAGATTCTGACCAATAGAAAGCTACAGAAATCTGAATTAAATCGATAATTTTTGATAATTGCCCGTCGTTAAGTATATTACGTCAGATGCCCTTCGTTGCTACGAAAAAATACATTCAGTCATATTAATGGCAATTAATGTTTTAAAAATTATAAAAGTGATGACTTTCAATCGTCAAATATTTATAAAAACTTTGTGTTTAATTGTACTTACATAAATAAATTACAATAAAATTTTGGTTTTGAACAGTTTTATTTATGAAATAATCGCAAGAAATTGCACTCGAACTCTAAAATTAATATAGAATTTTAGAGCTCTTGTGCAATTACTACTGATTATTTCATTCATAGGAGATTATGACCAATAGAAAGCTACAGAAATCTGAATTAAATCGATAATTTTTGATAATTTCCCGTCGTTAAGTATATCACGTCAGATGCCCTTCGTTGCTACGAAAAAATACATTCAGTGACATTAATGAAAATTAATGTTTTAAAAATTATAAAAGTGATGACTTTCAATCGTCAAATATTTATAAAAACTTTGTGTTTAATTGTACTTACATAAATAAATTACAATAAAATTTTGGTTTTGAACAGTTTTATTCATGAAATAATCGCAACAAATTGCACTCGACCTCTGAAATTAATATAGAATTTTTGCTCTCGTGACACTTTGACATAATTTCACTCGCCTTCGGGTCGTGAAATTAAAACTGTCAAAGTGTCACTCGGGAAAAATTCAATAATTTCAGAGCTCTTGTGCAATTACTACTGATAATTTTTGATAATATCCCATCGTCAAGCATTACGTCAGATGCCCTTCATTCCTATACAAAAATGAACATTTAGTGACATTAATGGCAATTAATCAACTGACATTAATGGCCAATAATGGATTTTTAAACTAATGGATTTTTAAACTATGTATATTAAATCCATTGATAAACATATCCCGAGAATATCTAGAGGGTTTTTAAATATACTGTTAAATTTTCACTCGTTTTTTTAAGTTAAAGTTAACATAGAAGTTTGAGAAATTTGTTCACACTGTTAAAACTCTCCACCTTGGAGAGAAATTAAACTTTTCCATAAACTCAGCGAGTATCAATTACCGAACTACTTACTTACTATCTTAAAATACTTCAAGATGGGAGTTCCAAACTTATAGTATAAGACTCTTATTCCAATTCACTTTACCTATACATCCTCGGTTTCTCTTTCCGTAATCCTTATATTGATTCCAAATCCCGAATTCCTTTAAGTAGTTTGTGAAAGCGGCAACGTAATGGATTCCCAAGCAAGCGGAATCTACTTATTCTTGCAGTATAGACACTATAACACGCAGGTCTTGCAAATTGTTTATTTATTGAGTACTATATTATTTATCAGGATACAAGAATTACTGTATATTAGTGACTGTCAATATCAACAAACAACTGGTTTATTAGGGTTACAGTCAGAAGGTTGGCCAGGATATCAAAGAGACACTCTTTTGACTTTTTGTCTAGCTTTCGGGATTGTTTGATCCCTTTATCAAGACTCTGTAATATAAAACAAAAATGTAAGTATTAATAAAATATTAAATTGTATTAGTACACTTACTAATCGTGAGATTATTAAAAGAAAGCTTGATGGTACTCAACATGTTACAGTAACACAAATATTAAAAACAGAATACAAAGGACACAATACATTCTAAAATTTTGATTACACGCAAAAGTGGGCATAAAAATTACTCTGACATGTCTATATACAGTAGACTCGCGATTATCCGAGGTAACTGGGACCGTGACTACCTCGGATACGGAAAAACTCGGTTAACACTGAGATTGGTTATATTGATAGAGAAACACGTAAATAATCATAACTGTGGATATTTTAATGACAATTATACAGTGCTAGTCAAAAGTCCGTACCCCCCCTCGTAACTTTTGAACGGTTATACTTATAATATTGAAATTTGGAGAGAGGAAATAAACGGACGTAGGCTTCTTAACTAGTCATGACAGATGACGTGATAGTGACAGATGACGTTACAGAGCCACTGTGACCAATAATTTTAAATGGGACTTTAGGCAAGTGATACCTCATTTAAAAGGTACTCAAAATACCTATTTAGTCATACTATTGTTTTTGGGTTTAAGTTGATTTTAATTTTGGTAAATAAATTAACTAAATATAATATTGTAGTTTCGCATTTAATTAATAAAAATACAAATTTCCGCCTATGGTTTTTTTGTCAAAAAAGTTGACATTTTTCAATTGTCTAGTAGTTTTTACGTTAACGTCAACCTTTTTGACAAGTAACCATAGGCGACATTTTGAATTTTTATCAATTTAATGCGAAACTACGATCTTATATTTATTTCATTTATTCAGCAAAATGAGCTTAAACTCAAATAAAATTAGTATGATTGAATAGGTATTTTAAATACCTTTCAAACGAGGTATCACTTGCCATAAGGTCCCATTTAAAATTATTGGTCACAGTGGTTGTGTAACGTCATCTGTCACTATTACGTCACCTGTCACGACTAGTTAAGAAGCCTACGTCATTTTAGTTCCTCCCTCCAAATTTCACTATTATAAGTATAACCGTTCAAAAGTTACGAGGGGGGGTACGGACTTTTGACTAGCACTGTATATTAAAATTAATACAGTACTGTCTATAAAAGATAAAAACATTTACCTTATCAATATTACTGTTTAAAAAAGTCTGATTTTGCATAAGCTTTACCTGTTTTTGATTTTGAATCGGCGATATTGCGTCAAGGTTGAAAATTGTAACTCACCTGTTATTACTTTTGCCTCGGTTAACCGAGGGGCTCGGATGACCGAGACTCGGATAATCGCGAGTCTACTGTATTATGATATCTTTGTAAAATGTATATCAAACCCTGACACATAGAGAACAGAAAGAAAAACAGTCAAATTGAAATGTAATTAGGTGTTCTTATTAGTATGGTTCTTTTCAAACTCCGGAGGCCCATAAAGTGTGTTTTTAAAATTCAAAACTGTCTTAAGAATTTGCAACATATGATACACCCAGGTGTATGGTGTATCAAGAACAAGTGTTTTTATTTAGTGTTGACCAGTGATATGGGAGCAGAGACGTGTTAACAATAGACCAGGTTAGGGATATGCCACTCAATGCATCAGGGTGTAACGGGTAACGCCAATATCAAGTACAGTGGTCTAGCTATCTTTGTCTGTCGTGCGAGTGTGAGCGTATCTACCAATAGGTGGGAGTAAGGGAACGACACAGACACAGAGGCGGCGGTCATCATATGCTGAAGAGAGAGAAAGCTAAGCGCCGGTAGAGAGATATAGATAGACAACCGACCCGAACTGCTTCGCGTTACGCTATTTTTTGGACCTGGTCTAATCTATGTGTTATTATATCTATGTATGGGAGAGACAGAGAATATGACATATGGTTAAGTAGATGGGGTCGGTTCCGCCATATTGAAGAGTATTGACAAGTTTTTGTTAGTATCGAGTACTGGTATTTTATTTTATTTTATAAATATTTTGACCTTATTTCTGTGCATCTTTACGTTTATTTAAAAGTAAAAATACTATGACTTCGTGTGCATTGCTTTTGTGTGCAAATAACACTCGAAACAATAACAAAAGCACGTGTATATACGTGTAACAGTCATGGCCAAGATACATCTTCTAAATAAAAGTAGCTTTTAGTGCAAAAATCTTTTACCACTAATGTCACAATTGCCCCGAATTTGTAATATACAAGACCTACAAACGATACAAAAGGTCAATAGCAAATGAAGGAAACTTGAACAAACCCAGGATCTTCCAACATAATTCGAAAATCTGGATGAATGTGTGTTCTGTCGCCGCTACTGTTTAAATCTATACAGTGAAGCCATATTTCAGGAAGCGATAGCGGAGCTAAGTGATGAAATCTCTATAAACGGAAGAATAGTAAATAACATAAGATTCTCTGATGACACCGTTATAATGGCAGACACCCTGGAATCGCTACAAGAATTGCTAAATAGAATTAACGATTATTGCATTCGATACGGACTAAAAATAAACAAGAAAAAACTAAATTTATGACTGTCTTAAAAACACCACATAGAAATGAAAGGTTAATGAGAGAGCAAACCTAAATATAAAAAGCAAAGACATACAAATATCTGGGAACCTGGGTCTATGACAAAAATGACCAAAGCAAAGAAATTAAAGTTCTAATTGAAACTGCAAGGCAAGCATTTATAAAAATGAAGACACTGCTTACAAACAAAGACATTCAGTTGCCTCTCAGATTGAGGGCTCTAAGCTTGTCTCAGAATGGAAGCTTGGACATTAAAGAGACAACACATAAGAAGAATAGAAGCGTTTGAAATGTGGTGTTACAGAAGAATATTGAAAATTCAGTGGGTTCAAAGGATTACCAATGTTGAAGTGCTACGACGATTAAATAAGAAGTTAGAAATTATGAAGAGTATAAAAACTAGAAAACTGGAATATTTAGGTCACATTACCAGAGGAGAAAAATACGAGTTGCTGAGAATTATTATGCAAGGAAGGATCCAAGGAAGAAGAAGCATAGGAAGAAGACGCATCTCCTGGCTGAGGAACCTTAGAGAATGGTTTAACTGTAGTTCATTACAACTGTTTAGAGCAGCAGCAAACAAAGTGACCATAGCCACTATGATATCCAACCTCCGATAGGAGAGAGAACTTTAAGAAGAAGAAGAAGGATGAATTATATTTTAAATTCGGTCAAATAAGACATTATAACGGTAATCCTCTATTTGTCTATGTTAATATACATACATACATAAATACATACATACATACATACATACATACATACATACATACATACATACATACATACATACATACATACATACATACATACATACATAAATGAAAACCTCTTATACCCGAAGGTGTCGAAGAGTACAAGCCCTATTAAATTTTTTCTACTTTACGCCACCCTTTTCTGTTTCGAGCTAGTTCCTTCGCCTCACTCGAATGTCTTCCTTCTTTTTTCGAGAATCTCGCTTGTGCTATTATTCCATGTTTTTCTTGGTCATCCTCTAAGGATTTCCTCTATTTTTCTCGCTTTCCATATCTTCTCTACCTGTCTAGTTTCGTTCATGTTTTTTTTTGCCTTTAGTGATTTCGTTCCTATTTCTTTTCTAATGTCTTCGTTTCTTCTTCTATCTGTTCTTCTAACACCTAGCACTTTCCTCGAGTATCTTTAAGCTCGTTTAAGAGTTTGTTTTTCAATTCTTTCATAAACTATCTAAATTCCTCCATGTTCACGTGGCGCTACTGTTTGTTTTTAACACACAATCAGAGTTTATTTATCAGCGCCTTTACCGGTTCTTATCGAGATATTCCCTTTCCGCATTGCTCACCGGGTCGACCCCTCGAAGTTTACAGTACGGATTGTCTGTCTTTATCGCTTCTCGTAACATAGCTATCTTAGATATACTTACAGTTTTTAAATATTTAACCACTGCTTTAATACACTTTTGAAAAATTATCAGTAGTAATTGCACAAGAGCTCTAAAATTATTGAATTTTTCCCGAGTGATACTTTGACAGTTTTAATTTCACGAGCCAACGGCGAGTGAATTTATGTCAAAGTGTCACGAGGGCAAAAATTCTATATTAATTTTAGAGTTCGAGTGCAATTTGTTGCGAATATTTCATGAATAAAACTGTTCAAAACCAAAATTTTATTTGTAAATTATTTATGTAAGTACAAATTAGTACAATTAAACACACAGTTGTTATAAATATTTGACGGTTGAAAGTCATAACTTTTATAATTTTTAAAACATTAATTGTCATTAATGTCACTGAATGTATTTTTCGTAGCAACGAAGGGCATCTGACGTAATATACTTGACGACGGGAAATTATCAAAAATTATCGGGTATAATATCACAAGAGAGTGAGAATAAATTGAAAATAATGCGACAGATTTTCGAAAATTTGTTGTCTGGCAATAGACACGAGAGCCCGCAGGGCTCGACTGGCTATTGCCCAATGACAACAAATTTGAGTAAAAATGAAGCATTATTTTCTTATTTATTCTTACTGTCGTGTGATATTCGTAAGATTATTTTTTAATACGTATATTATGGATATTTTCTTAAATGTGACAGTTGTCAAAACTAGGAAACTGGTTGCCATTAAACATAAACAATCTACTTAAAAAAATTCTATCTGTAATTTTCGACAGTAGATAATTCTCAGTATAATTTTAATCTGATTGGACAGAATTAAATACGTGATCAAATAACTTACTATACGATTGGAAGTTAAAATCATTAAAGAATAATCAGTTTAATTTAGATTTCTGTAGCTTTCTATTGGTTAGAATCTCCTATGAATGAAATAATCAGTATCAATTGCACAAGAGCTCTAAAATTATCCAATTTTTTCTGAGTGACACTTTGACAGTTTTAGGTCTGGAAAACGGCACATTTATTTTGTCCGAGAAGACAGACTTAAACTCTCTAAACAGAGATTAAACTCTCATGCAAAAATCAGACTGCTATTTATCACCAAATGGGCGTTTTAATGAGTGGAACATGTAGAATATGCCAAATGACAGGAATTATGACAGGTGATAAATGCAGTCGGATTTTTGCATGAGAGTTTAATCTCTGTTGGGAGAGTTTAAGTCTGTTCTGTCGGACAAAATAAATGTGCCGTTTTCGTGGTCTGACCGTTCCAAATTTTTAACCTGTTCCACAATTAAAACTGCCCCTGTTCCAGTGTTCCCATATATGAAAGTTTATCCGACTAGACACCCTTAAGCTATTAACAAACTTTCAGCTTGCTATTAATCAACTTTTTTTTCATACGCGGGATCCAGACCTATTTAATTTCACGACCCGAAGGGGAGTGAAATTATGTCAAAGTGTCACGAGGGCAAAAATTCGATAATAATTTTAGAGATCGAGTACAATTTGCTGCGATTATTTCATGAATAAAACTGTTGAAAACCAAAATTTTATTGTAATTTATTTATGTAAGTACAAATTACTACAGTTAAACACATAGTTGTTTTAAATATTCGACGGTTGAAAGTCATCACTTTTATAACTTTTAAAACGTAAAATTGTCATTAATGTCACTAAATGTACTTTTTCGTAGCAACGAAGGGCATCTGACGTAATATACTTGACGACGGAATATTATCAAAAACTATCACTTTAATTTTTATTTCTGTAGCTTTCTATTGGTCAGAATCTCCTATGAATGAAATAATCAACTCAATATTTCCCAGCAAATAAAGTTCAATATTGAAACGTTAATTTAATACGTTTTAGTTGTCTCAGTAGCGCACCACTTGTATGTTAATATAACTGCATAATAAATAGACGTTACCGAACACTTAACTAATATTAACATTTTCCTTTGAAACTATGTTAAGTTTAACTTTTCGAGCTACTTTAAAATTTTCAACAAATATATAAACACATAGAGAAACGTTTACTTAAGTGCTAAGTTGTAGAAAACTTTGTAACGGTATCGCTAAAGGAAAGCATTGCAGTATGTAAATAAATCCCCATTTATGAAATTGCTCTTCATAACATTTAGAAACTTGTAGAACACTGTTTCATTTATTAGATGTTCCAAAAACGGTAGCAAACATAAGGGACCTTTAAATAATTCCATAACAGGGTAGTAACTAATAATCAAATAACAATAATAACCAAATTAGTAAATCACAATTAGCAGACAATGTTGTAATTCTCGTAGAGAATAGAGACGCTGATTACATTACATGGCTACTGACTTACTGAGGCAATCATGAACCTCGATTATAAGATAGGTAACACCTAGGTTCTAGAGATGGGAGTTAAGTTTGGTGTTGAATATTTTTAAACTGTCGACATATTGTATTTTCCTCAATCAGTTATGATTATCTATTACGGCTTTTCCAACTTTTTGAATGCAACTCTTTGGTCTTTCCCATTTTTGTGAATTGTTAAACTTCTATTAGCGTTCTTATATTCACAGCTAAATGATTTTTTTGCGGTTAAGATATACTAGTTGTGCCACTGTTATAAGGGAAAATGACAAATTCTTCCCAATATACAATCAGGAGTTTATCGACATTTGGAAAACATTGTTACCATCATAATGCAACGGAGAATGATGTTTTATAGTCACCTAGAACGGGGTGAATCCTCCAAGACTTACCTATTCCATTCAATGTTCAATATAGGATCCCCATCTTATTTAAAATGGGCAAAGACAGGTTAAAAAATATTTGCAATAAGAAGAAATTCCACCTGGTGACCTCCAAGATCGTCAAGGTCTTAGAAATAAGGTGTTATCTACTAAGAACCTTATCTCTCTCACTACCCCTCGCTCCTTGCTCCAATAGCAAGTGGTCTCAAGAAAGAAAAGAAGAACATTCTATTAAAATGGAACTCTATAAGCAGATAACTCAGTCATGAGACAGATGAAAAAATATTCGTAGTCCTTAGTATTTCCAAACGAGAGCAAAAAAATTAATGTGTGAGGATAGAAGGACTAGTAACAAGTCATAAAGCTCCACTCCTTATATCAAGGACTAAAGCTCTTTCTTAACATATATCTGCATATGTCAGACTGCGGAACAAGTGACCATAATACAGTACTTCAAAACGTTTCGCCTAGGGTTTCGAAAATTAGCGAACAGATTTTCAAATCAACGAAGAATAAAAGTGTGCCCAGAAAATGTCCGCATGTCACTGAAAAAGCAAGGTTACATATCAAGGAATCCAAAAAAAAATTCCTACAATGACACCTCTGCAAAGGCAACGAAGAATAGATTTTTGTCAACGTTTTCGAGAAGATAATTTTAATAATGTCTTTATATCTGATGAAACTTGTTTCCAGCTTGGTGCAAATCATGTAAAAGTCCTATCAAGAGAAAATGTTACCGTACAATTTATAGTTAATGGTACTGTTGATAGTGCGAAATATTGTGACATCCTAAATGGTTTTCTTCTTGAAACGGCTCATGTTTTATATCCAGAGGGGTGGAGTTTTCAGCAAGATAATGCAAGATGCCATACTTCTGCTTATACTCAAGCTTGGATACAAGAATACGAATTGTCAACAATTTCGTGGCCAGTAGCATCTCCAGATCTTAACCCCATTGAAAACATACGGAGACTGACGAAGATTGAAGTGGAACGAGCAGCGCCACGAGATAAAGAAGGTTTGATTCGGTCAGTTTTACAGGCCTGGAACACCATTACTTCCTGGGAACGCGTTCATGGAAAAGAACAGCGGTAAATCGAAATGATTGGAGAAGCTTGTTGAAGGAGGCCAAGGCTCGATTTGGGCTGTAGTGCCATTGGATGGATGGATGGAATACCATTACCGAAAATTATGGCCTTGACCTAGTTTCGGGTGTACCTGGACGTTTAGTTAAATGTTTAGATTTAAATGGAGGTTGTATAAGTAAACGAGATGAATTATTTGTTGAAATTTAATATTTCAAGTGATAGAAATAAATACCGTAAAATTATAATTCTGCTTTCTTTTTTCCGGATACTTTCTAGACGGACTATACTTTCTCTATTAGGGTTTTTAGACTTTGTACACACTTTGGGTCACAAATAAAAGACATGAAAGTGCCATAAATGCAGCAGAAATGAAGCAGCTGAGAAAAATAGCTGGAAAGACGAAGATGTATAGGGAAAGGAACGAAAACATCAGAAACGTGCTAAGTCAGGAACCAATAGAGAAAAAAATTGAAAAAAGAAAACTGAATTGGTTTGGACATATAACTAGGATGAACGAAAACAGACTAGTAAAGAAGGTGACAGATGCCAAAAGACAGGGGAAAAGAAATAGGGGCAGACAAAGTGGTGGAAGGAGCAGATCTACGAAATCGGGACAAAGAGAGGGAAAACAGTGTAACTGATGAAGGAAATGGCAGGAGACCGAAAGACGTGGAAATGGGTAAAAGATGGATAGGTGATACCAAGGTCCGACGCTCTTATAGGGCATAAGGACAATGAGACGAAGAAGAAGAATTTTTCGGACTCGCCTGTTCTCTTGGTTGATAAGTCTCTAATTTTCTTTCGATTCTCTTAACTATTATTCACGTAAACATCTTGTCCAAATTTGCTTTGTGTAATAGAATCATAGTAGCGTCGTTCCCGTCTGTTGGAATATTGGCTATTGAAAAGTAGTTTAATTTTTTTCAAGTAATATATCTCCTCCAATTTTTCAATTTTTAGTGCTTCCGATACTATTCCATCTTCGCCTGGGGTTCGATTATTTTTCATTTTCTTCAGGGCCTTTTTGATTTGTGATTTTGTTATATCGGACATTTATTTATTCGGACAGCTTTTACTGTAATTGGAGGTTGCGTATTGTTATATTTTCTTCTTGATCTATATAACTCAGTGTGTCAACTATTGTTAATATTTTACCTCTGATCGTGGTTTTTTCTCCAGTTCTGTTTCTTAGCTTGTTAATTTCGATTTTTCGCTTTTGTACGCTCTTCTTCAAAACTTTCATGTTTTTATTTTGCTCTATGGCTTGTTTTATTTTTTCGACATTGTATGTAGTTCCTTATGTATTTTCTTATTGCTTTTAAAAATCATCTATGATTATGAGCTCCTTAAAACAACTTGAAAATGCAACACCTAAAAAGTATTTACAAGAGTCAATATTGTATTACACAGACAAATACGGAAATGTTATATTAAAAGCATAAAAATAATGTGTTTCTTATGTTCATAACTTTGTCAAATTAGTTTGTTTTATTGACAGGATGTACTCACTTTACAAATAGTAATATTATCTTCGCACTAAGTGTATATGGCTCGTACCTGAAAAGAAAAATATACTTTAGTATAAAAAAGTTAAAAATAACATTTTGACAAACATAAATATACACTTTATTTCAACATAATACATCTCAAACTTTTATTGTGGTTAAATGTGAGTCTCTGATCAATAAGTCATAGTATTAATTGTTTTTTTAACTTTTAATGTACATTTGTACATATAATAGGGTGGAATGCATAAAACGTAGTAACTGCTAATGCTTCAAGTATGTACTACATTTTTGAAGATTTTACTACACTTACAAAGCATTAAAAGCTTTGTAAGTATAGTAAAACACTTACAAAGCATTTGCAAGCGTAGTAATGATTTGTAAGTGTAGTAAAATCTTCAAAAATATAGAATTTGTAGAACATACTTGAAGCATTAGCAAGTACTACGTTTTATGCATTTCACCCAATATGTATATTCTTAATGTATAATGAGGTGCTCAGAGCAACAGTGGCCTAACCCACAAATTGAGCATTTTTAGATTGATATATCAGAAAAACAGCTGTACCAACGATAGGGGTGAGAGGGAAATATATTGTAAGTAGAAAGTAGAGGGAATAAGTTTTGATGAGGGGCGAATAGGTGAGTTAGATTGTATGAGACAGACTGTGATAAAGAAACTCTAATATAAAAAGAAACTATACAAACAAAAACCCAATTTTGGGACCAAAAAAAGGGGGAAACGGGGAAAAAGTACCTCGGGAACTATCGCTGGGGCTACGAAGAATAAATCCTGCCCTAAGGTCAGTCAGGCGGCGTTCTACACTGAGATGTCTTTTAAAGATTCCAGACCCCCCCCCTCTTTAAAGATGAAAAAAAAAGATTGATATATCAATAAAAGCAGCAACATTAAATCTTTGGATTAACAAGGGTCTAAACAACCTATCTCTATATTTGCCTAAATGACCCTACAAATTTTGTAGCACCATTAATCCCATCCCATTAGCATAATGGAAATACGGATCCAAAGATTGGATACGGATCCATTTATCTTAAAACTTCGTTTTTGGGGTTAGGCCACTGTTGCCCTGAGCGCCTCATATATGTCAATTAATATATGGCGTAAGGTTTAAGGTCTGATACAGCTTAATAGATAAAGTAATAATATAATAAATAATATGCTCAGTAGACAGTATCTATAGAATAGTAATATAAGAGATCAGTGAACACCGGTGAATTTTTCGATAGTCAAACAGTGACCTTTCAATATTCAATAGAGAAGCTGTTATTGGTATCATATAGGACTGGATCCCGCGTACCAAATAAAAGTTAATTATTAGCAAGCTGAAAATTTGTTAATAGGTTAACGATGTCTAGTCGGAAAAACTTTGATATATGGAAACACTGAAACAGGGGAAGTTTTAATTGTGAAACGTGACTTTAATTGTGGAACGTGTTTGTGTTGTGACAAGTTTGTGATTGTGAAAACTAGCAGGTTGTTTTTAAGTTTATTCAATACCAAACTTTATATAATATATGAAAAAACGTTTGCCCGACAAATATGTTGAGCATTTTAATAAGTCCGACACGTAGAACATGTCAAATGAGAGGAATTATATTGGTGGTAAACAGCAGTCAGATTTTTGCGTGAGAGTTTACTGAAAGGGTAACAAATCAATTGGAAGTTCTGTCCGACAAAATACATAGGACGTTTTCATAGTCTGACGTTAGAAAACTGAAACCTGTTCCACAATTAAAACTTCCCTTGTTCCAGCGTTCCCGTACATCAAAGTTTGTCCGACTAGACACCGTTAAGCTTCTAACAAATTTTCAACTTGCTATTAATCAACTCCACCATTCTAGAGATTTGTGAGCTACTCAGAGCTAACCGACTCAGAGTTACTTTTAATAACAGTTCATTTTCATCCTCGCTCTATATATAAAGCTATATTAAAACTAGTGTGGACCTATTGTATCCAACTTTGGGGGACAGCCAGTCAAACAAACCTAGAAATACTGCAGAGATTCCAGAACAAACTATGTGATAGAGCAAGATCTCAATGTGCCATCCATAAAAACAGTAATATCAGAATACCTTTTACAAAAAATATTTCAAGAGACTAGAATCACATCCAAACGAGTTAGCCGGTAACTGCACTGATGATCATAATGATGTACGACGCTTAAAGAGATTCAAAATGATGGACTTACCAAGAAGATTCGAATAATCTGTGATAACTAAACTTATTTTAACTTGTTTTAATTTAATTTACGTAAAGAGGGTGATCACTGGATCTCCCTCTACAGGTCAAATTTTCAATTTTTGTCAAATAATGTATCTATTGTTCTTAAGACATATTGTAAATACTACTAAATTTTCAAAAAAAAAAAATCCTCGCTCTAACTTCCAGGTTTAACTAACCGAAAACTGTTCTCCAAATCGTCAATAAAATATATTTGTAAAAATTACGATACACGATAAGTTTCAATAGTATATTATTCAACGAGCATGTAGTCATGGCTATTACTCACAATGATGAAGTTTTCATGAAGAAATTCATCAGTTAGTAATAGCCATTACATGCAAGTAGAATACTATACTTTTTCTACGACCTTTTTTATTTTAATTAGTACAACAACATTATTATCAACTACTCGAGATTAAAATTATAATTTACAAAAGTAAATTTTGTTTACCAATAATACACAGCTGAATAATTGGTTGCTTATTATTAATTAGCATTGCTGTCTTAATTATGTATTTTAAAAGACACAAAATAGGTAATTCAAATTATTTTCATTTCCGAAAAATTATAAGTATTTTGTACCTACTGTCATTGTAATAAATAGGAAATGCCTATTACCGGAGCTTGGACGTATTTTTAAAAAGTTATAATGCACATTTATATTTAACTATATATAATATAATAATATAACTATCTATAACATGTTATAATATATTTAGAATATATTATAACACAAGATAATAGAATATATAACATAAGATAACTTTATAAAATAGACAGAATATAAGTTTTAAAATCCAATAAACACACCAAATACGCTAATGTCACTGTCATTGAAAATGGTAAACGTCAAAATTCATAATAGTAAACAAGGTATAAAAGTAAAAAATATACTAACGCATTGATACAGTTAAAAATCCTTTAAAAATTTTTCGAAGTTATACGAAGTTTATCGATTGATATACTAACTTCAGCCCGTGAGTAACTTCAGCCCATGAATAATGAACTATTACTCATGGGTAAAGTAATGGGTGTTATTATCTATTCAAAAATAGCGAAAAATGAGCATATTATTAAACGGTCGTAGAAAAAAATATTTGACAGACAAATACAACTGCTCACTGCAAGCTGCTTAGTCCAAGCGCCTCTCTTACACTGAGATGAGATCATTCCTCAGTCAAATCGCCCCCACTCTCATTCTCGAGACATACTGCAATCCGTATACATTACGACGTATAAGTACGTTTAAATTTTGAAAACAGATTAAAAATAAGGGAGAAACACTTTAATTTCTCAATAAATAGCTCATAGCGAAATGGGTTGATTATTTTAAGCACGGCAGTGATACCACGAGATATCTCGGATTAATTCTTTAAGGGGTTAACGTGGTAGGTGTTTATTATAGTGCCACTGAGAGTCCGTACGAAAAATTATGTCGAGAGGGAACAGAAGATAACGAAACATGTGAGGAGGAAGAATGATAGATGAGTGGTAAAGGAATTCCACGGGGGGTTTATAGGCTGGTGACTGCGGTACGCCAATATTACCAAGGCAGGGCATATTCATAAAGATAAATATAAACAGACTGAGCATACGGGCCGCGTTTCGTGACGACAAGATCACTTGGATTCATTGTTACTATCTCTTTCTAGAACATTGTATCGATAAACGAAGTGGGGGTATAGGCACGTTAGGGGAGGAAGACTTAAGCCCAATTTATTTTACGTGGACGGCACGACCCTGTTGTCGCTTTGTCCCCGTTGTCGCTTCATCTCGTTGTACGATAAACTAGCTAATGTTTTTCATATCAGACGATTTTTCAACGTACCCCGTTAGACAGCCGTTTCGTCCACGTCCCCGTCGTAAGATAAATCAGCCTTTAAATGATGCTGTCGCAGCTTTACTATATTGTGTAAGAATGAAGCCGAACCCATGATAAAAAAAGATGGTGTCGTTTCTTTAATACTCAGTCTATTTTTATTTACGTCTATGAGCATATTCTTTAATATGAGAATTTGAAGTGCGTATATGCATATAAGAACAGCATTAGGTGAATTGACTGCACCGTATCGAGAAAGACTGGATTCTCGGTAATGCCGTAAATGAATTTTTCTTCTTTTTTCTCGAAACTCCTTATGCCCCCCAGGGTAGTCGGAGGTGTTATTCATCCTGTATCCATTTCTTCTATTTCTTGCGTTCCTTTGCCAACTCTTTCATTTGTTGATGTCTTTTTTCTGTCCAATTTCTATAATCTGATCGATCCATCTTTTCCTTGGCCTCGTTTTCCTTCTTTTACCATATCTTTTTGATTCCATCACCTGCTTTGGTAGTTTTCCCTGGTCCATTCTTTTAATGTGTCCGTACCATTTTAATTTTCTTTTTTTGGATCTTGGTTATTATCGATTCCTGTTTCAGTCTTTGTCTAATAACCTCATTTCTTATTCGGTCCAATTTCGTTTTTCCTGTTATTTTTCTCAACTGTTTCATCTCCGCTGCGTTTATTGTACTGTCTATTTTTACATTGTTTGCCCATGAAATGAATTCATAATCTTTATTTGAGAATTAAAAAAAAAACGATTTACTGATTTGAAATCCGAACGTTAACGCAAATGTAAAACATAATTGTCATTACAATCAATTATGGTTTAATCCCATAAAAAAAATTAAATAATGTTAGAAGAAAACATTTTGGATATAACATGTTACACTGATTCAGTCAGTCGTTCCCATCTCTATAGAAACACTTAACATCACCAACATGCTATTTGAGAATGTGAATGCATAGTACTTGATAAGGCATACACGTACGGATCTATGCAGGGCATGAATAATTGTACACGAAATTATTCAGGAGGTGTGTCTAATTTACGGTGTATTATGGAATTAAGTGCCATTATGATAAGGACACTTCGTTACCAGGAAAGTTCCTGTGAGTTTTGTCTTTAATTTATGCTAATGGGTATTAAATATAAAGATGAGGAATATAATAAAAAGAGAAAAAGGTGAAGTTTTATCGATTTTTTTAAGCATTACGTAACAAACAAGTCTCTTTTTACTGTTAACGAAAAATTTGCAAAAGTATATTATGCAACGAGCATTTAATGATGGTCATTATAAAGCAAGTATGACGGATACGAAACGAGTCGCCTTTTTGTCCAAATATTGTTGAAAATTAGTAGCGAAATTTTATGTACAATCGGTAAATTGTACAACAGCGAATATGACACACTGTCTACACCTGGAGAAGTATTATTTATTTGTTCAAGGGCTCGATGCAATTCCCATAGATGAAAATTTTCGTCAAAATTGTGGTTTTGTCTGGATACTGTTTGAATATGATCTTGTACGGTGTCGTCATTTGGAACCCATGCCAGAGCAATTTTTCTGTGGAAATCTTGCAACCATGTATCTTCTGGATCAATAGGTACTCTGTTGGCTTGTTTGCGGTTTTTAAAACAATTAACTTTTCGCCAGACATCTTTTAATGGTGTTCTTGAGTTTAGGCTTTCGCAAAAATCAGTCCAATTCTTCTTTTTTTTCTATTTGAAGATTTTTTTTGCAACAACGTCAAGTCGTTTATACTCTATTATATTTTGGAGCCTTGGATTATGTTTATAATTTAATGAACGCATGTTTTCTACTTACAGCTGCTAGTTGACAATGATTATTCCACCATGGTTTCGGAATATGGCTTCTGTTTTTTCGTTAATGGAGGAATATTTTGGAATCGCTATGTTGGCTGCCTGGTTTATATTTGTTAACAATTCTTCGTAAATTAATGGAACTTCCATTGTTTCCAAAGTACTGGAATAAGTCGTCCAATTGGCTTTGCTAAGGATCCATATTCTATGTTTCCTACTATATGTGGCTTCTGTTGTGGATAAACTTTGTGATGAAATAATGATTGGCACATGATCAGATCCATGAGGTTTTTGTAGAGTATTCCAATGGAAATAAGAGGTAATATCTCGGAAACAAATGGTTAAGTCTACAGCAGAAGGTTTTTTTTGGAAAAAAATATCGAGAGTGGGAGACCCATCGTTTAAATATTCCAAATTACAATATTCTATAACATCTAGAAGATCTTTACCTAATCTATCATCAACTTCACAGCCACACGCCAAATTGTGTGCGTTAAAATCGCCTCCTTTTATAAATGGTTTTGATATATTTTCTAAAAAATGTATCCATTGTTGAATTGGAACTTTATTATCGGGTTCATTATATAGAGAAATTATATGTAAAGGTTTTCTGAGAGGTGAAATTTTAATTGAGATACATTTATATGTAAACGAATACGTATTTGGAAAAATTATTTCTTCACATTTTGTTAGATTTCAAAAAGGTGGCACATCCACCATATCCATCAGGGCGGTCAGCTCGAAAGCAATTAAATTCTTTAAAATCATATTTTCCCGGTTTGAACCAGGTTTCGGATAATAGAGCTATACTGATGTCGTTCTGATGAAGTAAATATTCTCAATTATGTTTATTAGTAACTGCCTAACGACAGTTCCATTGTAACATGTTCATTTTAGTTAGGCCTGCGATTTGATGTTAGATTTTGGTTAAAATGTTTACTAATTAACTGAATTACATCAGATTTTGAAATATTAAAATTATTATTTGGTTTAATTGAATTAACAATTGTAAGAACTGATTCTAAAATGACATTTATTACAGAAGAATCTAACTTTTCTGACTGTGAATCTGCAACGTTTAAGTTTTGTTGGTAGAATTAACTTTTAACTATTCCCTCAGAATGTTTTGGAGGGGAAACTACAGATATTATTTCTATTCTAACTATATCAGTTGGGACTGGACTATTTGGCTTCTGCCTTTTATTTGGCTTACTGATGTTGGTGTGAGGATTAAATATAAATTTAGCAATGTTATTTCCTTGGGTAGAAGTAGAAGGTTGTGAATTTTGTAAAAAATTTGTATCATTGTTTGTTACATTGGTCCTAAGAATACTAACATAAGAATCCTTTGGCATATTTTTATCTGCATCGTAAAAATTAACGTTTGTTAAACCCATCGTCTCTTTTATTAACTTTTGTCGTGTGAATTCTGGACACGCGCTTAAATTCGTAGTCAAGTGATTCTCCTTACAGCTGAAACATACTTGTGTGAACTCAACTTTAGTACAATTCTTAGAATTATGAGATTCTTGGCATCTGTTACATCTTGGCTGACTCCTACACTGATTTCCTAAGTGGCCGTATCTAAGACAGTTAAAACACAACAGAACTTTCTGCTTATACACTTCAATTTCTTTAATAACCTTATTTATGACTACATACTTAGGTAACGTTTGCAATTTAAAGGTCACAATACAAGATTTAGTAGGGACATATTCAAAAAATTTTTCGCCATTAACAATTTTTTCTAATTTACGCGTGCTTAATTCTTTTAACGTTTGCAATTTCAAATATACAATGACTATCATACTGTTTTATTTTATTTTTTATATACCTTCAGAGAAATATATGTCTATGTCTCTAATAACTCCTTGTCTGTGTAAAATAAATTTTGGAATATACAGATCTAAATTATTTGATCTAAAAATTTTCAGAGATTTGTTTCTAATAAGATTATTTGCAGTTTTATAATCTTTGCATTTGACTCTAATTCTATTTCGGCCGATGGCGTCTATACTGAAAATCATATTGTCTGCTTTAGAAAAGTTAGACAAAATAATTTCACCAATTTTTAAAGAATTTAGTTTACCTTTAAAATCCGTAGAACTGTGTTCGACATAAACGTGATATGGGCCTAGGTCATCACTATTAAATAAAAATGCTTGCCTTACCTCTTTTGAGATCAGTTTTTTTCATTATAAACATTCATATTCGGTGCATTTGGATATTGGATATTGTTGATTTTGGTTTTCAAACTTATAGGAATGGGAGTACTTAGAGAATGTTCCATTTCTGCTTCACTTTGACTATCGAATATAATAGGTTGTGTGGGTTATGATGCCATTAAATCTATGAAGTGTATTCCTAATTGTTTGACATATAGTTTACTAGCTTTTTAAATACAGTCCGTCTAATATTCTTACTGGTGCACGTCATTATCTACGTCATAGATCTAAGTTGACATTGTTGCTAAATTACAAAAAATTATTGACTTCATTTTAAATCAAATATATCACATAATTATTACGAAGTGGATTATACAACAAAACAAATCAATATTCAATGTAAATAAACAAAAACTTTGGAAACAAAAAACAAGAATTAATTTATAATCTTACGTTAAAGTAAATAATAAAAACAGTAAATATAATAAAACAAATACTTATAGTAAAGAATAAAAACAAATATGAAGTGTCAAATGCAACTGTCAAATAAATGTTACCGATTTATGCCAAATTGTCACACTTATACAAATTAAATGAAACAAGTTAGGGTATGTTTCTTTAAATGTACATTAATACATAGTATAATCTTCGAATATTATTTCTACGCGTACATAATAAAATATGTCTACTGGCTGTATATTTCATGTTGGTATCATATGACGTCACGGGCTATAAGTATTATATTAGACGGGGTATAGTTGAGATGCTCTGTAATGATCATGACATAATGTGTAGGGATGGACACAAGCTCGAGCTTAGCTCGGCTCGTTTGACGAGCCGAGCTTCGAGCTCAAGCCTGTTTGTATCTTGCGAGCCGAGCTTCGAGCCGAGCCAAATTTTTTTCGAGCCGAGCCGAGCTGAATTGGAAACGAGCCGAGCTTTCCTTAACGAGCTTGTCAATATTTTAGCTAATACTCTAATATTTTTTCTATTTATTTTTGATACCACTGATACTTTTGTTTGAGAATAAGTAATTTAGACGACAAATATGTATTTGCAATATACAGTGTGTCCGTAATGTATTAAATAAATGGGATATTTCCTGAACTAAAAGTCTTTTGAAAAAAATCTAAAACACGTCGATTTTTAATTTTAATGATCTACATTTTACAACCAAATTTAATTACACAGAGTGATACACATAAAGGTGATGACGCCACCGGATTTTTTGTAAATATAACAGCTTCATACACAATACCTGCAAAAGGTAAATATGTGGGCTAACAATTATCGGACCCTACTTTTCAAAGGTAATTGAAACGAGTCGCATAACATCAGTCTTTAACGGGGTATCTCGCACCTACTTTAATTTATTTATTTCCCAGTAGAATTAATCCTGGAGGTTTTGATGAAAGTTTATGGTTTCAACAGGATATTACGCCTCCGCATTATGCTGTAGATTTTCCAAGGTACGTAGACGAAATTTTTCCGAACAGGTGGATTGGAAGACGTGGGAGTGTGAAAATTTAAGATAAAGTCATGTATCAATTACTGGATTACTTTCAAATTCTTAGATTAATTAATAAAATTCTGTCCGTTAAAGTATCATACCTTTTTAACATCAGCTCATTTTTATCGATCTAAAAATGTCACAACGTAGGTACAGAGTGTACATTTACCTCATACATATCAGCTTAATGTATATCACCCTGTATAATCAAATTTTATGGTAGAAGGTAGAACATTAAAATTAAAACTCCACGAATTCCAGATATTTTTAAAAAGGATTAAGGAAGTATCTAATTTATTAGATATTTTACGGACACTCTGTATAAATTCCTTTTTAAATAATATTCTTGCATTTCGATTATCCCTAATATAGTCACTAAATATTTGAATAGGATTTATAAAATGCAGTTATGTACTTCTCATTTTTACTATAGTTACTCGGAAGAGGTAAAAATTTTAATGCAGGTAGAATCCCAATTTTATAATCCTCCATAAACTTAAACTGCCTCTTGTAACCTTCTTAAGAATTTGTTTATCAAAAAGACTAACTTCTAGGAATGCGAATATTTACATTTTACCATAACAAAAAAATATGTTCATGGGGTAATATAATCTACCCAAAAATTTGAATCTCTATAATAATTTTATTAAAGGAAAGGTACTACTACCTCGTACACCTCCATACTTGAATGGTTTTGGACATAATGATATGAATTTAACAATAGAAATTTACTGTTAATCTGTACAGTTGAATGTTTTATTGTAACTTATTTCTCAGTATAAACTTTGCTAAATCTGTAGGTATTAAGAAAATAATTCAGATTTTAAGAAAACTAGCACGTTTGTATTTTACGGGTAGTAGGAAAGAAATCTAATAGTTATTACAATCTTTTCAGTCTTGAGAAAGAAGTTGAAGTTGCTGTTCGTCCATTTCTGTTTAGGAACCTAATTCCAAATTTTTCGCGTTTTTAAAATGTTTAATTACGATAGTGATGATAGTTTTATGGACACAAATCTTCCTTCTCCAAGTCCAAGTGAAAATAGTGAAGTGTCAACTAAGTCGACTGAAAGCGTTAGCGGCGATTATACTCTTGACGAAACTTCGACATTTCGGAGCAAGTTTACATGCTTTTTTGAGTTTAAAATTATTGACAAAATAAACAAATTAGCGACATGCAAATTATGTAACAAACGAAAAATTAAAAGTGAGTTTAAAGTAAAACTTTCCGTTACAACTACTTTAAAAAGGCACTTATTAAGTAAACATCCAAAGGAATATGGTACTATTTTTCCAAAGCTGTCTCAACCTGGAACTAGCAAAGCTGGACCACTTCATAATTTCTTAACAATTAAGGTAAGAACACATTTTACTATTGTAATGTCAATATTCAAAGTATTAACGCCAATTACTCCGATTATTTATGGATTAGTCTGGTCGTATTAGACTTTACTTTTTATTGTTATTTGTATTATTTATTATCACTACACTATACGAAATCCGGGTGTTATCAAACAATTCATCCACTATCTTGTCATAATACTTAATACAAATATGCCACCTTATTTGAAATTTATATTAAACTATCGTAATATATCTACCTATATAGTTTCTCAGCGATAAAACTATTTTCTTGGCTTCCTTTAAATCGGGTTATTTTAAAAAGACTGACATTATTTCAGGACGAACACTAAAATCATACATTATCATAGTTTTTTAAATAGAAATTAAGACAAACTGTGAAATAAACATTTTTAATTTCTCCTATTTGTTCATTAATCTAAGAAAAAAAATATCTCACTCTTCTTGTCTCCTAACGTTACTATGACAGAGTATGTAGCTATTATGTGAAAAGCATTTAGTGAATTTCTTATTATTTCTTATATTTGACTATTATAAGTAAAAAAATTACTACGAATGTTATATTTTACATTCATTATTATGTTTTTGAGCTCGGCTCGGCTCGGCTCGAACTATTCGAGCCGAGCCGGCACGAGCCACGAGCTCAACCTGCAAGCTCGAAGTTCAAGCCGAGCTTCTATCTCGAGCTCGGCTCGAAATTTCGAGCCGAGCACAAGCTTTTCAAAAGCTCGGCTCGGCTCGGCTCGAGTCCATCCCTAATAATGTGGGTATCCTAACCCTCTTAATCCGCTTCATGGCGGACCGTAATAACAGTTTCCAGACTTACTTTTTAAGTATTTTATAGCTGTAATACCCAAACCAGCCTCTGGACTAGATCGGATAAGCACCAAGCTGTTAAAAATTTGGCAGATCAGACAGATTTAAATTTTTAGTTTAGTGTGAAATTTGGTAGGGGTACTAAAAAAATTTGGGCACTAGAGAACACTATATTGTTAATAGAAATTACATTTATTTTTATACCAATATTTCTTTAATTAATATTTCCAATTTTTTTTCACCTACATAGCATTAACAAAAATCTTGTTTATTTCTAATGCATCCCCATAAATATCAGATAAATATATAACTTATTAAATACCGTCAATAATCCAAATATCGCTGAATTTTACATCACACAAAGAAACAGTTGAATATTTAGACGGGAGCTTCGACAAAGCTTGATTTTGCATTTATTAAAAGGCTCGCTCGCGACCAAAAAGAATTGTTTGCCGCTTCGAAAACATATTGCATATTTGACGAGGTGGGTGAAAATGCGTAAAACACAAATGTGTCGAGCGATAAAGTCAAATTTCCGTCTAGTGGGAAATGTCACTAATTTATCGAACGGGGTTGACACATTTTTTTCTGAACTGTGACGCCAGAGGCTAAAAGCGGTTAAAAATGGAATATTTAGGATCAAACATCGATGGATTAAATTCGACACTGTCAGCTCATATTTACAAAATAGCAATTTTATAGAGGCTATAAAAATGTTGAAAAATTGTAAAAATTTTGGATTTATATTCCTACAAAAATATTCACTAAAATATTTGCAGGGTACAGGTAAAGAAGGTGCTATGCCAATTTTTGCAGAAAGTGAGTTTCTGGTCCCCTCTGCTTAGCCAGCGATCTCGACTACCATTCTATAAATCAATCACCGCTATGAAAGTGTTCAGTAGGAAATAACAACATATTTTAATTTCTCTAGTCAGGCTAAGAAGGTGGTAAGTCCGCGCAGTCCCGGTGAAAAAAGTGATATGTCATGTTGTACACATAGGCTGATGCCATCGCTGTAATTCCAGCAAATTTAGCAAATAAACGAGTTTTCGTCAGTGCATAAATAGTAAACAATCACCAGAGAGTCTTAACTTTTAAAACCATTTTTTCGAAACTTATTATTTTGACATAGCACCTTCTTTGCCTGTACCCTTCATTTATCTATTCATAAGCTTATTTATTTTGTATCTTTGTGGTTTCAGTATATCCAGCCGTTAATTTCATAGTAGAAGTATAACGACTTTTTATTGTGAATGGTTTGTTTAGACGGATATCGACAGAACTGTTAAAAATCTTGCTGACCTTCGGATAGTAGCCTCCTTTTCTTTCCTCAAGTCACTAAAAACACAACATCGGGACTCGATAAATGGTTGTCGAAAAATACTTAAGTACTGTCTTATCTCGCGAACGACGTAGAAAAGTTTCAAAGAACATCTCGGTAGGCTAGTAAAACACCAATTCACGTTACGTTTGTATTGTAAGGGGTTCGTTGTGTTCAATTCGTGGAAGCTGTAAAATCGATTAGAGTGGCAACATATATCTAGGCAAATTATACCCTAAAGCCAGCAGATAAGGTAATGACATATGTCTTTGAGCTCATTATATTTTATTTCCGGTGAAGGTCTGAAGTAAGGATTGATAAGACTTTAGTTTCCGGGCAGTTGCATTAGTTATATTAGTATTCTTTTTTATTATACCTTTCATATTTACATATTCATCATATTTTTGTTGTTTTCATTTCAAATAAATGTGTTAATATCACATCTCTCACTTATATTTATTTTGCTAGATTGCAGCCTTTTAAAAAACAATTTTGCTGGTACCTTACCTAGATACAGAACTTGAGATTATTTAATAATTTCACATACAGTTGAGTCCCTGAATCTTTACCCGTGCGTCATCATTTAAAGCATACGCAATAAGTCGATGATAAGTCGGAAATTGAAATTTACTAAACTCAACAGCAAATGACAGTAAGTGGCTTGCTGTTGCGTTTAGTAAATTTCAATTTCCGACTTATCATCGACCTATTTCGTATTCTTTAAATGATGACGCACGGGTAAAGATTCAGGGACTCAACTGTACGTGGGGTCTGATAATAAGATCCCAACATATATAAGTCTTGTCAAATTCCCGTCTAGTGGGAAATGCCACTAATTTATCGAACGGGGTTGACGCGGTTTTTCTCATCTGTGACGTCAGAGGGTAAAAGTGGTCAAAAATGGAATATTTGGGATCAAACATCGATGGATTAAGTGCGACACTCTCAGCTCATATTTACAAAATAGCAATTTTATAGAGGCTGTATAAATATTGAAAAATTTGGAATAATAAAATAATTAAAAATAATAAAAACTGTGGATTTATATTTAAAAAAAAATATTCAGTAATAAATACACGAGAGCTCTAAAATTATAGATTTGTATCCCGAGTGACACTTTGACAGTTTTAATTATGTCAAAGTGTCACGAGGGCAAAACAAAGCGTTAATTTTTAAAAGCTCGGGAGTAATTCGGTAAGATTATTTCATAAGTAAAACTGTCTTTTTAAATCGTTTTAATTAATATTTTATTCATATCTTCGCCTGAATATTTGCTAAACCTGTTTCTTGGTGTTCACTATGACAAGTTTTAAAACATTAATTGTAATTAACGTCACTGAATGTATTTTTGCGTAGCAACGAAGGGCATCCGACGTAATATTTGACGACGGGAAATCATTGGAAAAAAATATCAGTAGTAATGGCACAAAAGCTCTAAAATTATCGAATTTTTCCCGAGTGACACTTTGACAGTTTTAATTTCACGACCCGAAGGGGAGTGAAATTATGTCAAAGTGTCACGAGGGCGAAAATTCGATAATAATTTTTAGAGATCGAGTGCAATTTGCTGCGATTATTTCATGAATAAAACTGTTCAAAACCAAAATTTTATTTTAATTTATTTATGCAAGCACAAATTAGTACAATTAAACACACAGTTAAAACATAAATATTTGACGGTTGAAAGTCATCACTTCTATAACTTTTAAAACATTAATTGTCATTAATGTCACTGAATGTATTTTTTCCTAGCAACGAAGGGCATCTGACGTAATATGTTTAACGACGGGATATTATCAAAAATTATCAGTAGTAATTGCACAAGAGCTCTAAAATTATCGCATTTTTCCCGAGTGACACTTTGACAGTTTTAATTTCACGACCCGAAGAGGAGTGAAATTATGGCAAAGTGTCACGAGGGTAAAAATTCGATAATAATTTTAGAGATCGAGTGCAATTTGTTGCGATTATTTCATGAATAAAACTGTTCAAAACCAAAATTTTATTGTAATTTATTTATGTAAGTACAAATTATTACAATTAAACACACAGTTGTTATAAATATTTTACGGTTGAAAGTCACCACTTTTATAATTTTTAAAACATTAATTGTCATTAATGTCACTGAATGTATTTTTTCATAGCAACGAAGGGCACCTGACGTAATATTCTTGACGACGGGAAATTATCAAAAATTATTAATTTAATTTAGATTTCTGTTGCTTTCTATTGGTCAGAATCTCTTATGAATGAAATAATCAGTAGTAATTGCACAAAAACCTCTAAAATTATCGAATTTTTCTCGAGTGAAACTTTGACAGTCTTAATTATATGTCAAAGTATCACGAGGGCAAAAATTTGATAATGATTTTAGAGATCGAGTGCAATTTGCTGCAATTATTTTATGAATAAAACTGTTCAAAACCAAAATTTTATTGTAATTAATTTATGTAAGTACAAATTAGTATAATTAAACACACAGTTGTTATAAATATTTGACGGTTGAAATTCATCACTTTTATAATTTTTAAAACATTTATTGTCATTAATATCACTGAATGTATTTTTTCGTAACAACGAAGGGCATGTGACGTAATACACTTGACGACGGGATATTATCAAAAATTATTACTTTAATTTTTATTTCTGTAGCTTTCTATTGGTCAGAATCTCCTATGAATGAAATAATCGAAAACAATTTTCAGCATTAATATCACAAGAGAGTGAGACTAAATAATGCGACAATTTTTCGAAAAATTTTTGTCTGGCAATAAATACGCATTCTATGTCTCTAACTTCTTGCCAAGCAACAATCCTTGCTTAACTATTTTTTATATGTCCTCTGTGATGGTTTTTGTTAAGAAAATATATAAATATGGTTTTGATTGTAAGGCTTAATTTTATGCATTCTTTTTGCTTATGTCATGCTTTTTTGAAGTAAAAATGTGTTGTCAAGGTTTAATCATAAAAAATTACTTTGCCAGTAGGTAATTAATCGTTCCCTTCTTTTATTCTCTTATAATATTTAATAAATTGTCATCCCAGCTTTAGAATTAAGGTCACTTATTGTGCCAGCATCCCGTTACGCACGCTCAAAACTTCGATTCTGTTTTATCATTATTTATCATCAGGCGTTGCACGTCTTCTTCAGCCAAAGGGGTTGTAGATAATTTAGACATACGCCGTTCATCCCCCTCGCCATGTGACCCTCTCTTTATTAATACGAGAGTGTCATATTGTGAGAAATATCTCCGAAGGCACTTGGGGCTGATTAAAATCGCTTAGATTAATATGACGTATGATGGGGGTCGCTTGAATTTCTCTAATGTAAACTGAAACCTTCTGTATACATCACGATGAGTTGAGAGGGCAACGTAAATATTTGTGGTGTATATTAAGAAAATTGGGAAAAGTTACTCTGGGAACAATACACCGAAATTTATTATAAGGTATTTGTACACTTCGTTTAAAAATGATTGGGACATCATTAAGTTGGAGGGTCCGAGAAGTTAGCCACATTAGATTTTCACAGAACGTTATTATAATTATAATGTATATTATAATGTATAATATAAAACTTTAAAAAGGGTTAACCCTGTAGTTGGCTGTATACCTTCGATAAAACAACGTGGAATGAAGTAAACACTTCTGTTGTACAGAAAAAAACTTCTGTTGTTCAGCTGGTTCCAAAAAAAAACTGATACGACTCTTAAAGCGTATTTTGTAGAAAATTGAGCAGTGTATTTTCTTCTTCTTCTTCTTTTTGTTTTTGGTCTCGCTGCAAGGGAATTACCAGCACGATTTATAGGCGATCTTGATGTAGTCTGGCTCTAAGCCATATCAAAATCTCTAACTATGTTCTTGTAAAAATCTTTTGATGAGGTGTGATATAATGAATATGAGTTTAATTATATTTAATTTATTATATTTTGAAGGATAAACTTATTATTTACATACTGTCACTGTCACTGCCAAATCTTAAAATTTGTCAGACAACTTCAACCTCAAAAAATGGCTGTTTGTTTGTTTATTTTATGATTTGTCTGTCATAATAAATATAATATAATGTCAGACTAATCATACACTGCTCAAAATGATCAAATCTTACTAAGAGCCGTATCAGTTTTTTTAGGAACCAGCTGTATATAGGTATATGAATTTATTAAAATTCTTAAAATTTATCCACAAGGTAGTGGAAGTACAAAACGTTTTCGGTCAAACTGACCATCATCAGTGTAAACGTCCAGTGTACAAGTAATTGTAACTAGTCACTTTAATAGGTGTAGAAACCTCTAAATAACATTATTGCTTAATTATATGCTATATAGTAGTCGACATTAAGTCGATGTCTTAAGATTATGAATATCACATGTGGATGTATGTCATCCTTGCTCGGAAATTGCACAAGGTTGTTGTGATCAGGTGAGAGGTTTACAACCAACTGATGGATGTATAATATGTTGCACGCTCCAAATATACAGAGAAAGCTTTGAAAACTACCTTTTTTACATTATTTTATGGATTTTGCTATTTTTTAATTTATGTAAAACACGAACGAATAAATATTTGTTGTTTGTTTTTATATTAATTGCAGTTAGTTATTAGAAAAATTTTTGTGGCAATTGCCCTGATAGATTACTGTATAGATTTGGCAATATAGGCAGAACGTTTAAATTTGCGTTTGCCAGATGATTCCGCAGATATAAATTTTATGACTTTCTTTTTATTATTTATTATTTGGAATGAATGTACCTGGATACTGATATGCTGTTAGTTACTGAAAAGTGTTCACTTCGTCAATATAGGTCTGGATCCCACGTATGAAAAAAAAGTTGATTAATAGCAAGCTGAAAATTTGTTAATAGCTTAAGGGTGTCTAGTCGGACAACCTTTGATATATGGGAACACTGAAACAGGGGCAGTTTTAATTGTGGAATGGGTTAAAAATTTGGAACGGTCAGACCACGAAAACGGTACATGTATTTTGTCCGACAGAACAGACTTAAACTCTCCGAAGAGATATTAAACTCTCATGCAAAAATCAGACTGCTATTTATCACCAAATGGGCGTTTTAATGAGTGGAACATGTAGAATATGTCAAATGACAGGAATTATGACAGGTGATAAATAGCTGTCTGATTTCTGCATGAGAGTTTAATATCTCTTCGGAGAGTTTAAGTCTGTTCTGTCGGACAAAATAAATGTGCCGTTTTCGTGGTCTGACCCTTTCAAATATTTAACCTGTTTCACAATTAAAACTGCCCCTGTTCCAGTGTTCCCATATATAAAAGTTTATCCGACTATACACCCTTAAGCTATTAACAAATTTTCAGCTTGCTATTAATCAACTTTTTTTTCATACGCGGGATCCAGACCTAATACGGTATTTTTGCTTTTATTGTGTGCTTTTTTAAAATACATATTAAAATGCCTACAACTATATTGTACTTACCACGTGAAAGTTTTTCACTGTTTAACTTTACTATTTATACAAATCGTATTTTTATATAGATAATAATAAAATATACGAGTATAGTAAAATATAAATACTATATAAAGTATAATTTATAGTAAAATCTTAAAGCAGCAGAATTTTACTTATTTTACACTTTTTAACTTAATGTTTTCCATCTTAATAAATAAATTAATAAAAATATATCACATGCTCTTATCCGATTTATTGTAAGAACACATGGCAACACTGTCATGCCTTCATTTCCTTATATCTGTAGCTAACTTATCGGACCCTACAATTTAATGATCCAATGATCCTGTCCAATGATTGACATTAGTTTTTATTACACTTTTTTCTTTTGAGATAAGGTTTATTGTGTCAAATGTTGCCGTTATTGTAATAAATCTACAATGTGGGCATTTACATAATTTTTTAACCCATTTTTTATGTTCTCTTTTTATTTAGCCCGAATAGTCGGGTTGTAGAAAGCCAAGACCGAGAAATTGCGGACGAACTGCTGCACAGTTTGGATGCAGCCAGACGGCAAAAATGGATGGAAACTGTGGAAAAACTAGACTTTAGTAAATCAAGCAGAAAAGCGTGGTCCTTACTTAGAAAACTTGGTAGTAGCAGACACTCAACTAGAGACAAAGTACCAATAGTTCCCAACAGAGTGGCCTCCCACATTGTAGCAAACTCAAGGGCACCTAGAGATCGTGACCACACCACCAAAGTAAAACAAGACCTAAAAATATTAAAGTCTGCATGCCCGCCTACATCTGAATACTCTGACGAGTTTACTCCAGAAGAAATTACCTCAGCAATATCAGAAATTAAATCTGGAAAGGCACCTGGCTCCGATAAAATACATCCAGAATTTTTACTCCATTGTGGCAAATATGCTAGGAAATGGCTGGCTGATTTCTACACAGATATATTAAAATCAGGAGAAATCCCCCATTTCCTTAAAAAGGCCTCCATTATAGCCATATTGAAACCAGGAAAAGCAAATGATCAACCCCAAAACTACCGACCGATTGCACTGCTGAGCTGTGTCTATAAACTGTTGGAACGCTTAATCCACAACAGAATTAGTAACACCATATTGGGGGTGATACCTATTGAGCAAGCAGGGTTCAGACCTAACCGCAGCTGCACAGATCAGATCCTATCCCTAACAACACATATCGAAGCAGGTTTTCAAAGAAAGCAAAAAACATCCGTTGCTTTCATTGACCTATCAGCTGCATACGACACCGTCTGGAGACAAGGACTAATCTGCAAACTGATCCGTGCCATCCCGTGCCAAAAGGTAACCAAACTCATTGATAGCATGCTCACCGACAGACCTTTTCACGTCACAATGGGCAACTTAAGAAGTGTCCAAATGAAGCTCAGCAATGGACTGCCACAGGGATCTGTTTTGGCACCCTTACTCTTTAATTTATACATTGCGGACCTACCTAGGACAACTTCGCAGAAATTTGGGTACGCTGACGATTGGGCCATTGCAGCAAGACATAATAACATGAATGTTACAGAGACAATACTGACGGATGACCTTGCTGTTATGGGTGAATATTTTCGCAAATGGAGGCTACGGCCCAATGCAACGAAAACTGAAGTGTGCTGTTTCCATCTTAATAATGCCCAAGCCAACAAAAAACTCTCCGTTCACTTTGAAAACAGACTACTCGCTCATAACTCAACACCAAAATATCTTGGAGTGACTCTTGACAGAACCTTAAGTTTTAAGGAACACCTACAAAGAACGGCAGAAAAACTGAAGACGCGAAATAATATAATCCAAAAGTTATGTGGCACCACATGGGGGTCCTCAGCCTCCGTACTCAGATCATCCGCTCTCGGACTCGTATACTCGGCGGCTGAATATGCTTCGCCGGTATGGCTCAATAGCAAACACACGAAGATCATTGACACCCAATTAAACCAGACAATGCGAATGATCTCAGGTACAATTCGACCAACACCGAACTATTGGCTTCCCATTCTGAGTCACATTCCACCGCCTAAACTAAGAAGAAGTCATTCTCTTCTCAGAGAATATCGAAAAATCGAGGCTAACCATCAACTACCCATCCACCATGATAAGCTTGATATCGAAATGAAAAGACTGCGCTCCAGATATCCCCCATTGTTAAGGGCCACCTCCCTACATCAGGAACATTTCGACCTCACCAACGCTTGGAGAAGACAATGGGAGAGCGACTCACCACAGGAATCACACCAAATGGCCTGTATCGATCAGAAACCGCCAGGCTTTGAACTGCCCCGCAATACATGGACGGCGCTGAACAGAATAAGGACAGGGACCGGTAGATGTGCTGACAGCTTGCATAGATGGGGAAAGGCCCTTACTCCTGAGTGTGATTGTGGTGCGCAACGGCAGACCATCCGCCACATTATTGAGGAATGCCCCCGAAGGCGATACCCTGGAGTTTTCGATGAGTTCCTGAATGCGACCGAAAATGTTTTACAGTATATTAATACATTAGATGTTCGTTTGTGATACTTCATGTAGTGTTTTATATACTTTTTTTTAAAATTATGTGTTCTTGTTGTATCTATGCCATACGATAAATAAATAAAAATAGTCGGGTTGTAGATGCATTGTAATTATTATTTTGTTAGCAGCAGTTTTCCAAAATATCACATTTTGACTGCATTTTTGGTGTTTGTTATTTTCTTCTAGCACTAAAAAACTGAAGGCTAATTGCTTTTAACACATTTTAATATGTAAATGAAAATAGTTTCTATCCTTGTGGGATCGGTACTCACCGTAGGGACCGCAGACGTTCGGATACAATAAGCGTCTCTTTGCAAAAACAGTGAAGTCGAATTTACTAAATACAAGTTATTGAACACACACACATACACACTACACATTACACTATCTGATTATGAAAGCAACAGTACCATGCCAATGACCATTAATTGTCAAGGAATTAAGCCCAATAAGAAAAACATATTTCAATGTAAAGCTTTAATTATAATGAAAGAAAATAAGTCATAATATT
Source organism: Diabrotica virgifera virgifera (assembly GCF_917563875.1). Taxonomy (NCBI): domain Eukaryota; kingdom Metazoa; phylum Arthropoda; class Insecta; order Coleoptera; family Chrysomelidae; genus Diabrotica; species Diabrotica virgifera. The sequence goes on from NC_065450.1 coordinate 210,657,614, forward strand.
ATGGTTGTGTCAAGACGAAATAACAGCCAAATGAGAATATTATTCTTTACTATTGTGTGACAACCATAACATAAAATAAAGACACATTGTACATAGATATATAATGCATTCTAAATATGTTTAGTTTTCCTATATTTACGATTTAAATTTAGTGGTGAGTTTTTGCACCACTAGCAAAAACCGTGTACCTGATGCATATCAGGTACATAATATCAGGGTCTAGGACGTTTCATCGCCGCCAGTTCATCGCCGGCCGATTAATCGCCAGTCAGTTAATCGCTATCTGATATATTGCCGAGTTTTCGACAGTTACATTTATTATTTATTTAGTAAGATACCCTGTATAAATAATTATATAAATGTTTATATTACGGAATAGAGAATTGAAGAACCTTTCAAATGAGCTAGCACACGACCCCTATTCTAATTAAAAAAAATCATCGAATACGTCATCACGCCCAGATGGATGAGGTCACTAGTATACCATATATGTCACAATATCATAACTTAAAAATAAAAATCGACCTGTTTCGGGAGTTTTCCTTAAAGTCGCCGGTTTACGAAATAACAAATTTATTCCTTTCATTTGCACCATACTGCATACACATGCAACGGTGGAAAATAGTGTCGCGCACGCTTGATTAGCAAACAAAGGAGTTTTGAATATTGTATTGCAAAGACTCATCGGGATTTCATTAATCGATGTTTAAAGAATATCCACCTACCTTGGCAACATTCAAATTTTCAATTTTTCACATAGTTTTTGAGGGTTAAAAATGGACGATTTCGCAATTTTTCAATTTTTAATCGCTTATATGTTAAAAACTATCAACTTTAGACAAAAGTCACTAAAGACATTTTCTGTTTGGAATGATCCAAAAAACCTAAAAAAAATTTGATCAGTGCAAAAAAAGTAATTTTAGGAAAAAAACAAAAAAAAAACGTTTAAAAAGTTTTTGACCAACTTTTGGTCCTGGCAACATGCAAATTTGTTAAAAGGGGTCCTTTTTGAGTAAGATTGTGCAAAAAATCCGAATTATAATATTTTTCCTAGCGGATGCGCAGTGGCTTTCTGGACTATTTTAGATTTGACAAATTTGAACTTTGGAATCAAGGCTCTCAAAAATTTTGTTATTTGATCTATGTGGGCATCCCATCTTAAATGAGAGTCGATTTTTACTCCAAGATATATTGTTACTTGATTTTATAATTATATTTCCTTTCTTGTTTTTAATTGTTACAGAACTATTAGATAGAATTAAACGTATGGTGTAAAAATTAATGGAAAACTAATAAATTTCATAAGATGTGCAAATCGCGCACTTAAGAAAAAAGTATACTTTGCATTGTGAACTTTGTAAAGTTTTTCTTCTAACATCTTTCGGCTTTCTAGAAAGATTGTTAAAATGAGGATTAATCATTTTGTTTATTATTATAATTTTACTTTTACTACAGCATATCTCCATTTATTTAACCGAGAGTATATAAAAATACACCCCGACCGAACCTCCAGTTACCTTTCTAATGAAAACTGTTACAACATCCAGCCTTTCCGTAACACATTTCCCTTTCTCATGGCCAATTACGGGCTAAACGCCACTTCTCTAATTAACGAAAGCAAACAAAAGAGGTGTACCCTATTCGCAACGAAACGTGTAACAACATGCTCAGGCCAGCCCAGCTACTCTACTAAAAACAAAGCATTATAAAAGGACTAAAAGGGCTCAAAAGTGCAGTAACCCTACACCAGGAGCACGGAAATACTCTTGACTCGTCGCGGGAATCCTCTTCTCCGGCCCTTTTGCCCTTTTGGGCATCTGTCTGCAGGAAACGTGTGCGGGTTCTTTGTGGCACAAGCGGGATCTTCAAAATCGACGAGGGTTACAGCAGTTGATTTAGGGACAAAGTAAATAAAGCTTTTGGTAAAGTTTATCCTTTAGAATCTCAAAAATGTATATTGCATAGATACTCTTTGGTTTTGAATCCGTTGTACCTATCCTTTGAGTAGGAATGTCAATAGGAAACGTTTTAAATGCAACAAAACAACGTGACAAAATTGTTTATTTAAAAAAAAAAGAATGTGTGTACTTTGTACGCACGTAAGAAGTTATACTTCTATTACATATTATATGATTTTAACTAAATTGATATAATGTACTTTAAACAGTTTATTTATATTTTATTTAAATATTAAACTAATTTTAATACTTACTACTTTCCACAAATTTTTATTAAGAAAATACCAAAAATTTTTAAAAATAAAAGAATAAAACGCACACAAACACATTGAAAAATGCCACAAAGAAAAAATGATTTCTGAACGATAATAATTGTTGGAAAAAATTTGAAATACGCATTTTCTGAAAAAAAAAATTATATGACAAATATACTTACAATCATAAAATGCATAAACAAATAAAAAAATAAAAACTTGCATCGGGATTCGAACCCGCGAATTTGGGGGCCCTTTGATTCGTAATCGAAGCCTAGACTCACTCATCCAATTACACATTATTTGTCATGTGTAAAAATAGGGCAACTGAACGTTTTACTGTTTGACACTTGTTCTGAATTTAATCAAATTATGTAGAGTCTGATTTTTGTGGAAGAAAATATTAAAATATAACAAAACAGTAAGAAAACAATATATTAGATGAAGATTGGTAGAACTTTTGTTGGTAATCAAATTAAGTATGTAAATCAAAGCATTACATACCTACTAGATAAATAAATCTACGCCAAAAAATCATAATTTAAAAATAAAAATCGGACCTAATTTCGGATTTCTCTCTAAAATCCCCATTCTTGAGAAAATAAATTTATTCCAACCTAATCCAAATGTATAATTACAATATGATTATAATAAAAACTACTTACCAAATTAGAATGAGTTTTCCTTGTCCAAAATAGTCCAAAAGTCCAAAAATATATACGAAAACTATTTAAAAAGGCAGTATAACTATTAACTAACTTTTGTTTGTTGTTTCTTTTCCCACAAATTTCAAAACGCAACAACCATAAATAATCAAACCACAGCTGTGCCACAGCCGCCATATTGAATAATTTTTGACATGTCATTTGAACATCCAATGAGAACAAAGTTATAATGCGACTGCGCCCACATTGAAGGTTTTAATCATATTAAAATTCACCCTCATATCGCGCCTAAAGAAGTATAACTTCAAAAAATATTAAATTTGTAAATTTTTGATATAGTTATTTTCCTAACAAGTGCAGAACGTCATACTTTTCCGCACGCGACTGCAGTTTGCCGAACGACGCGAAGCGGGAGTTCGGCAAGCAGTCGAGTGCGGAAAAGAGACTTTCTGCAAGCGTTAGGAGCAATATTTTGTCTACGAGTCTTTAAAAAATGACCAAATCTTAATCAATATGAAAATACATACACAAATTAATCCTTTGACAAGGTTGTCAAAACCAAAGTTTCAGCATAATTGGTTAGCATGACGACGATATTGGTTTCCATGAAGACGATTCAAAACCACTGTTATTGTCTACTGATTTGACTTTCGAATATTATGTCAAAATTATTTTATTTTATCGAATTTTCGCGTTAATTTCATTAAAACATGAACACAATAAGATATAGAAAATAAATAGAATAGAATATTTTAGATTTACAATAAGATATATTTGAAATAAATTAGTAAATAATATCTAAATATTAGTTTATTGCATGTATTATAATTACGTTAAGGTCATATTAACATATCTAAATTAACACGCGTGCGGAAAAGTAAAACGCGTGCGGAAAAGTAAAACGCGTGCGGAAAAGTAACACGCGTGCGGAAAAGTTAAACTTTCTATACTAGAATGCGTGCGCGAAAGTAGACATTTTTGCACGCTCGTAGAAAAAATAATTTACTCACGAGATATGAGACAGGGCGACACATTCTCACCTAAATTCCTCGAATACGCCCTAAAATGCTAAAGTGGGAGAATAGAGGAATAAAAATAGATGGGGAAATGCTCAATCATCTGCGTTTTGCCGACGATATAGTACTTTTTACCGAAGATCTGGGTGAAGCACAACAAATGCTACAAGAATTAGAAAACGTACCTTCAACAATAACAATAGGTCTAAAAATGAACATCAGTAGGACCAAATTGATGACAAATTGAGTTCTCAGCAAACACCTAACAATCCAAAATCAAGTGATCGAATTGACAGAAAAGTACATATACCTCGATCATGAAATCAGAATAAGCAAGAATAATCACACCTGCGAATTTCAACGAGGAATAACACTTGATTGAGTAGTGTATCGTTTACTAAGAGACATCTTTAAGAGCAACATCCCGATAGCTATGAAACGGAAAACATTTGACCAATGCGTTCTTCCTATTATGATCTACGGAGCAGAAACTTTGAAGCTCACAAAAACAACAGCACTAATAATGCAAGTGGCACAAAGGCGCATGGAAAGATCGTGGAGAGTGGCGAAAATGGGAGAGACCTATGTCCAGCAGTGGACAGAAGAGGTTGCATGATAATAAAATATTGTCAAACCTCCAAATTTTAAGAACCGCTTCTAATGATATGAAATTTGGCAAAAACATAGCTAACATGTCAAAGAGAAAAAGTGATATGCGCTTTTGCTTGGGGGTGAGTTTCACCGCTTCTTGGGGGTAAAAAAACCTACGTTCAAAATATGTCCGGAATTTGATAAGCTGACTATTTCCAAGCAACTTTTGTTCTATAGAGTTTTTTCACTAAATCAATATTTTTCGAATTATTTGCGAGTGAATTTGTTCATTTTTCAAGAGAAAAATAACGTTTTTAGAGGGTTTTTCGCAAATAACTCAAAAAGTAAGTATTTTATGAAAAAAAAAATTGTGAAAAAATATATCTTTTATAAAAAGGAAAAATAAAGGGGTATATAATATGAAATCTGTAGACCCAGTAGAAGCACATTTGTAGCTAATTAAAAGTAGGTTCTTATTCGTGAAATTCAAAATCGAATATTTCAACGTGAAATAACCAAAAAATTAAGCACTTTTCCGAGAAACTTTTTAAAGTGTTTAAAAAAGCTTTATTTTGTTATTTAAAAAAGTTTCTAGCATCAAAAGTAAGCAAGTTACGCCCAAAATAATGTTGGTCTCTTTTATTTTTGTTAAAAAAAAATCGTGAAAATCATCCCTAATTAGTATCCCTAATAAAATTAATCGTTACCGCTTCACAAGTTACTTTACTTATGTATTATTTATATGATCTGCAAGTTTCATCCATTTAAAGTACTTATTTTTGAAAAGGCTGTAGTTAAAATGGCTTGAGCGAGTCACTAATCACGAGTGTATGCAAATTTTGAACAGCCATATCTTAACCAAGTTTTTTCTTAGGGTAAAGCAAAAATCTAACTGATTCAGAAAAGCAAAACTTACATTTTTTACCCCTTGAGATTTTTGGAATCACTAATAATTCTTTAGTTATTTAAAAAAAATACTTTGAGCGAAGTGACGATACCATCCTTTTTATTTGGATTAGTGCTGTTTCACTCTTACGCATAATAAAGCTGCGACAGTTGTCCTCCCCTTCCGTACCTATACTCACACTTAATGTTATCTTAGTTTCTCGATACAATGTGTTAGAAAGAGATGCCGCAAACCAGTCCATGAGATCTTGTCGTCAGGAAGCGCGGAAGGTAGGCTCACTATATGTTAATATATATACCTCTATGGATTATACAAATACAGAATAGACAACTGAATAACCTTTCAAGTGAACTACCACACGACATCTACTCTCATTTTAAAAAATAATGGATTACGTCATCACACCCAGAAAAAACATAATGTAAAAATAAAAATTTACTGTTTCGGGATTTATTTCTAAAGTTACCCATTCACGAAAAAATGAATTTATTCCAACCTCCCTCACTTAACTGTATAAATAAAGTAAATTGTAAAGCGGTAACGATTAATTTCTTTTGGGATGCTAATAAGGGGGTGATATTTAAGATTTTTTTTAACAAATAAAAAGGTACCAACTTTATTTTGAGCGTAACTTGCTTACTGTTGACGCCAGAAACTTTTTTAAAAAACAAAAATAAAGCTTTTTTGAATACTTTCAAGAAGTTATGATGAGTTTTCCCCAAAATTACTTCATGTTTTGGTTATTTCACGTTGAAATATTCAATTTTGAATTTAACGAATAATAACCTACTTTCATTAGCTACAACTTTGCTTCTACTGAGGTGCACACTTTATATACATATACACTGTTTTTCCCTTTTTTATAAACTATATTTTTGGTAAGAACTTTTTTTTTGATAAAGTACTTAATTTTTGAGTTGTTTGCGAAAAACCGTCTAAAAACGTTCTTTTTTTTAAATGAACATATTTACTCGCAAATAACTCGAAAAGTATTGAATCAGTGAAAAACCCTATAGAACAAATTAAACTTGGGAGAAGCCATCTCCCAACAAAAAATCATATTACCATTGAACGTCGCTTCTCTCCTATATTTAAGCAGTCGGAACCCAACCATTAGAACAACTTTATGGGAATTTTTCAAACGGACCAAACGGAAAATTTAAACCTCCTCTTCAAACAGTGTTGCGTGAATGCGAAATGTTAGGGCTGTAGTTGTATTTTCCTACTGTCTTTCCTTTTATGTTATTTACCTTTAACCGTTGCCTGTATTGTCTGTTTAAAAAAAAGTCGCTATGACGGGCACCTTAGCGTGAAGCGTGTGTCCATGTTATTCCTTGTTGTACAATCTTCAATAGTGTTTCCAATGGGAAGGTTAGGAAATCGAGTGAATGTGCGTAATGGAAATTGACCGGCATAAACTATATATCTTTATTATTTTACTGTATTTATTGTATATATTATTACACAATGTAATTTTTTACTTATTAATAAATTGTCTGGCTAAATAGGTCTTGAACCTAAGGCAAAAAAAAATTAAAATTGCTTAGAATTAGTCAGTTTATCCTATTCCGGACTTATTTTGAACATATATTTTTTCACCACCCCAAGGAAGGGGTGAAAGACACCTTCAGGGCAAAGGCAGACATCGGCACAATATCGTTTTTTTTTTCTTTGACATGTTATATATGTGTATGCCAAATTTCATGTCAATTCAGCAGTAAAATGAAGCTTGAAAAATGGGTCCTACAGTGAGTATAGTGAGTATATTTACGCGGTGTGGCCATCCAATATACTCACTGTAGAACCTATTTTTCTAGCTTCATTTTACTGCTGTTAGCGCTGTAATTGTAGCTCGTGTAGCCGTAGGGTCAGTTTGTGGTATAATAACGGTCTTTTAACGATGCGATTAGCATCCGATAATTGTTGTTTATTTGGGTTTATATGACTGCGGACACTAAATCCATTCGTCAATTTTACTATTTTTTATTTTATTAGTCATTTTTTTGTATCTTATCCTAAAACTAATAGTAATATTAATCTCTAATAAACAATTCTACTAATAAATAATTATTTTTGTTTTTATTTTTTTTAATAATTTTTTATAATATATTTTTTTTATTTATTTTTTCTAAATGATGTTCTCAGAGTTCCACAGCAAAAACTGCAACATTCTTCTTTAGCCCTCTACTTAATTCGAAAGCTATTTTACTATGGACTGTCCAAGTTCGTCATTCATTTTTATCTACATATTTTTTATTATATTTTTTTTATTATATTTTTTTTTCTATTATTTTAAAAAAAAATTTTGTATATATTTTTTTTTATTTTTTTTATTTATATTTTTTTTCTTTTTTCTTTTAATATATAACAATTTACAAAAAATACTTACTCTATATTTTACAATTACAATTTAAGCTTAATATCTAAAATATGTTTATACAATAGTCGGTATACCAACTCATTATTTTCTAATGTTAATAAATAATTTAAATTAATGGGATGGTGGACATCAGTCAAAGAATACAGTGGATTTAAAAACATATTAACTTTATTAGAAATAAGAGAACAGGTCAAAATTTTGTGTTGTAGGTTACCAAACTGACCACAAATACATTGATGGCTATCAGCTATATTAAGTTTAAATATATATGATGGTGTAAGACAGTGGTTAAATCTCATTCTGCATACGGTTCTTGTTATATCCTTTGTCGACTCCATTTTAGAAAACCAAGGTTTACCTGTTATATAGTTTCTGATTGATCTATAGTGGTTTCCTGTATTTATGTTCTCATTAATATACCTTTCTTTCCATTCTTTCTTAAGCTCTTTGAATAAATCTGATTCAATATCTCTAGACGTATAAAGATAATGTGTTAATACTCCTTGTGTCACCGCGTTTTTATTCCACAGTGGCTTTTAACCCATGCTAACTTAACAGACTTTCCTTGTTGCTGAAGTTCTTTAATTTTATTTATTACATATAATTCAATGTAGTTCACTTTTGATTTAGGATTTATAGCACTAATTTTACTTAGAGAACTTTTACTGCCACTATAAATTATAAACTTTGAATGATTTATATTGGATAAATATTTTAGTGCTTCCATCATCGCTATTAATTCAGCTGTGTATATACTCATAATAGAATTTAATTTAAACATTTTACTAATTTTATTACTGCTATCCCAATAGGCACACCTCACACCTTTAATATTTTTTTACGCATCTGTATATAGTATACAACAATCTTTGAACATTTGTGAGCTGTCGGAGATAAACACTAATTTTCTTAAAGATAGAGGCAAATTACTATAGTCCCTTAAAAATTATACGTGAACTTGTTCCATAGTATTAAAGTCAATATTATAATTTGGGTTTATATCATATTTATAAAGTTGTTTATCATATATTGTCATTTTTGAATATAAATCTACTATATTTAGAGTTTTCTTTTTTATCCAATATTTTTCTGTCAAGTCTGCTAAAAACAGTTGATGTATTTTGGAAATTAAAGTTGCCTTCTTTTCATACAATCTAACTAAAAGATTGATGCCAAGTTTTTTTCGTCTTATATCCATCCAATAATTATAAATGGTTTAAAAATGACAAAATTTTGTTTTAAGTATATTAACTTACGTGCATAGAAATCGGCCCACTTAAAAATTTGGTCATTTTCGATGTCTCATATTTCCTAAACCTGTTGGCCGATTTAAGTGATTTTTTGAAGATTTTATAGTCTGATTCTTTAACAATATCACTGTAATAATATTGTTGCTAAACAGGTAAATTTTTATTGTATACCGGGTGTACGAATCAAACTGTGTTTTTTTCTTAAAGTTCGCATCAACCTGGGGAATATTCTAGCATTTATAAAATACTGAAACTAGAACCCGACTAGAGCTTCAGGTTTTCTTAACATTCTATTTTTTAAATCATTCGTTTATGTTGTATAATAAAAAAGTTAGGTACTTTAACAACTAGACATGTTCTTCATCAATACACGGTGTTTTTAAATAAGTGCGACAAACTTTAAGGGATAATTCTACATGAAAAAATAATGACAGTTGGCTTTATAAACATATGTCCTCAAATGTTTCGTTTCCGAGATACGGGATGTTGAATTTTTTCTTACAAACTAACGATTTATTTTATTGCTTTAAAACCGGTTGAGATATGCCAATGAAATTTGGTGGGTTTTAAGTAGTAGTTTTTGCAAATTTTCTGACATACAATTAAGGATTTGATATTCACCATTAGCGCGCATACGTGTAATATGACCGATCATATTACGCGTATGCACGCTAATGGTGAATATAAAATTCTTAGTTTTATGTCAAAAAATCAGCAAAACTAGCTCTTAAAACTTACCAAATTTCATTTGCATATCTCAACTGGTTTTAAAGCAATAAATAAATCGTCAGTTTGTAAGAAAAAATTTAACATCCCCTATCTCGGAAACGAAACATTTGCGGACATACGTTTATAAAGCCAACTGTCATTATTTTTTCATGCAGAATTACCCCTTTAAAGTTTGTCGCACTTATTTAAAAACACCGTGTATTGATGAAGAACATGTCTAGTTGTTAAACTATCTAACTTTTTTTATTATCAAATATAAATGAATGAATCAAAAGGTAGAATGTTAAAGAAACCTGGTGCTATAGTTGGGTTTTAATTTCAGTATTTTATAAATGCTAGAATATTCCACAGGGTGATGCAAACTTTGAGAAAAAACACAGTTTGATCGGTGCATCCGGTATACAATGAAAATTTACCGTTTTAGCACAAACATTTTTACAGTGGTATTGTTAAAGAATCAGGCTATAACATTTTCAAAAAATCTCTAAAACGGTTAACAGGTTTAAAAAATATGAAACATCAAAAATGACCAAATTTTTAAGTGGGCCGATTTCTATGCACGTTCTTTTTATTAATGCTATGACTACATTTTAAAATTTTAAATTGAAGTTTCATTTTTAACAAAAATTTTAGCTTCTTACTGACGCGTCTAGAAAAATCTTATCAAAAAATGCAAAAATAAACAATGTTTTTATCGCCTGCGGAATTTCCTCTATACATTTCCTCGCCATCGCCATATGAAACATTCTTAGGTCTTTTTTGCTCTGCACCTCGTGTTTTTCGAGTCCCCAAAATTAAATTTCTGGCTCAACAGGCTCTCCCCGCACGGAACACCAAATGGAAGCGTCGCCGACGACGTGACAAGCGACGTAGACAAGTTCTAAGCGACGACGCCTGGAAAAATCTGGGGAAAGACTGAGGGACTGGATTCTGAGGCCCCTTAGTGCAGTAGATGGCAATAAGTGTCAGATTTGGAATCTTGGGACGTAGTGTGTTGGTATTTCGTTGAATGTGTTTTATTTTGAGCGGTTTATTTAACAAAAACTTCAACACTGGTTTATAGGGCTTTTCATTCACAGTCATTTGTTTCGAGCTTCTGTCATATGTCATATAATCCGTGTATATTAATATTGTACACAGATTATACAACATATGACAGAAGCTCGAAACAAATGACAATCGATGAAAAGCCCTATAGATGGTGTAACGTTATAAACGTAATGACATGTTTATTAATTTAACTCTAAATAATTATTTTATTTCAAATTCTACTGAATTTATTAATTTTTTAACTTTCTGTTCAGTTTAACTATTTTCCTCTAAAAATGATTCTATCCTTATCCTTTTCCTGCATTCGAAAGCAACAGCTGATTTAATCACAGACGTATACAATTTCGATGGTTCTACAATCTCGAAGGCACAACATTATTTCTGTCCTTCTTTCATAAAATTATAAAAAACGCTGAGACCCGTCGGTTTTTAAATAAAAATGTGCACTTTTTAAACATAAATTTAAATCTAAGCAAGTGCTTAGATCCTTGCAAGTCTAGCAGAGCCCATATACTTTAGTTTTAATTGAACACCCCATATATTCCTATATTTTTAAAAGCTGCTTAACAACCTGATTTCAATGAACTATATCATGTAGGGTGTATTATGAACAATACAGGGTGAAATTTTGAAATTAACAAGTATGGAAACCACTTATAGAATAAAATTGTTTGTGCCCTTATTTTAAAAAAATTATAAAAAAACTAGCATACGTCAACTTTTAAATTCAAAGGTGCGCTTAACAAACATAAATTTAAATATACAGGGTGATTCACGCAAGTAAAGTATAGTCCATGATCTTTAGTTTTAATGGATCGCCCTATATATTTTTATATTTTTAGAATCTGCTGAACAACCTCATCTCAAAAAAGGGTATTATGTAGGGTCTATTATGAATAATACAAGGTGAAATTTTGAAATTATTTATAAATTTTGTCAGGACATTCAATACAAAACCCAATAGATTTAATACTTAGTTTAGAAAATGTATGCCTTTATTTAGCTAATTTAAAAAATTATACTGTTATTTAAAGCATGATAAATTATTAATTTCAAAATTTTATGTAGGTATTTAATATCTTTATAAATTATACATAATTTTAAATTTTACCTTGTATTATTCATAAAAGATGCTACATAATAGGTGTACACTTTTTTGATATGAGGTTGTTAAGCAGATTCTAAAAATATAAAAATATAAAGGGTGATCCATTAAAACTAAAGATCATTAACTATGCCGTACTTGCGTGAATCACCCTGTATAATTTAATTTATGTTTGCAAAACGCCCATTTGAATTTAAAAGTTGACATGTCCCAGTATTTTTTATAATTTTTTAAAATAAGGACACAAATAATTTTATTCCATAAGTGGTTTCCATACTTGTTACTTTCAAAATTTCACCCTGTATTATTCATAATACATCCTGCATGATATAGTTCATTGAAATCAGGTTGCTAAGCAGCTTTTAGAAATATAAGAATATACAGGGTGTTCCATTAAAAATAAATCTTATAGACTCTGCTAGACTTGCATTAAATTTATGTTTAGAAAGTGCACATTTTTATTTAAAAATCGACGGGCCTCAGCATTTTTTATAATTTTTTGAAACAAGGACAGAAATAATTTTATTCCATAAGTGCTTTCCACCCTGTATATCACATTCCATTTGTCATTTGGCAACTCTTGACTTCCCTTCTGTGACGTCATCTCAGTTTATATGGTAGGGAATGTTTTTATAATGACTTGTGACTACGTAAGACGATGCTTCTCTACAAAATTCATTTGATATTATGTTAATAGTTTTTGTGTTGAGTCGATTCCTTTATATTTAATTTAACCCTTAGTCTCCCACCATGTTTAGATTTTTTTTGACAATTATGTACCAACCGTACTTTTAAGTCCGCCTTATTTTTTCGGTCATACCTTTTTAAAACGAGTTAAAAGCATTGTTTTTCACAACCATTCTTTAGAGTATCTACAAATCTTATTACGTACTTAACACGAAATCGTTTGAATGCCATTTGAACTATTAAACATCAGCTGATAAATAATAAATGATTTTTAACGAATATTCTCAAGTTAGAGCTACTTCAATACTTAGAATAGGGTACCAGAATTTAATGGGGAGACTAAGGGTTAACCAACATTCCTAATTGTCTTTTTTGATAATTTTTACTTTTAATGCATAACCTTTTTACCCTACGTGTTTTTTTAACTGTTAAACCTATACACAACTAGAGTATTTAATTAATTTAAGTAACTCCTTTAATAATTATTATATTCGCTTGATTATTGCCAATTGGCTATTTTATTTAATATTTTTCTTAAAATGGTAATTGTGGAAGATAGTATGGCACCGAGTTTTTGACAATGTTTTACGTCTCTAACACAGAGTTTGTTATTCCAGTTTATTTGAACTAATATTAATTTTTGTCCCCCTTTTAGGGAGGGACTTCCTGAAGCCTTTTAAAAACATCGTTGACGATGCAACCACGTGGATAAATCTCCAAAAACAATTAAAAACTGCAGCTGTCTTCAAGATGGCAAATGCCTAGACCCACCCAAACCATCTGGAGTCAGAAGTATCTTTTTTGCTTATAGGGCTTTTCATCGATTGTCATTTGTTTCGAGCTTGTGTCATATGTTGTCTAATCTGTGTATATTAATATACACGAATTATTCAGCATATGACAAGAGCTCGAAACAAATGACTGTGAATGAAGAGCCCTATTGGCAGAATTTGCTTTTATTAAGAAAATTGCATGTCACGTTATAGTATTTAATGCTAAAGAAATATGATTAGTTAATTTTGTATTTTATTTATCCCTTCCAAATTTTTTTTTTGACCAAGATAAGACGAACTTACCAGAGTGACTAAGCTAGATGAAGCCTATTCGTCTATTGTCATTCGTACTATTTATAAAAAATTGTCTGATCGTTTAACAATTCTTAGTGTAACGTTGCAAAGTCTCCTTCTTCATTGCGTTTCTTTAGCATTTTATATCTAACCAAAAACGTCTTTTTCTGTTTTTGAAATATTTGTTTTCATTTTCTGTTTCTTCGTGTAATATTAGAGCAATTTTTATTAAGTTTTGAACATAGCTCACTACAGTTTGTGATAGTACCTAGCATCTTTAAAAGGACAACCGCATGTAATGGTGATAGTAAAATTCTCATGTTAATGATTCCTTGGTAAATTTTTTATAGTTTTTTTTCAATTTTATTAAATTCCATAGTTTTTCCTAGTGATTTACTACGGAATCACTAACATGAGTATTTTACTGTCACCATTGCATGTTGTTGTCTTTTTAAAGACAGATTTTATGTCTTTGATGACGGATATTCTTAAATTAAAGTTAATTTCATGTAATCGGATGAACTATCTTCCACTAAAGTCGCCCCAGACACGGAACTCATAAATATTGGCAATATCATTTTAAAGTCGTCTACTTTATAATGTATCTGTAATATATGTCTGAATTGTCAATATGAATGAGTCAGATTCCAATCATTTTTTACCAACAACATAAACAAAATTTGTTTTATTTTATTAATGTTTTGTATTTAGGTAACGACTCCCGAAGTGGAAGTCGAAACGTCAATAAATTTCATTTTCAACTTAAATTGTGGCTTATTTCCCAATAAAATATTAAATTGCATAAGATGCCACAAATAATTAGCTTCAGAACAATATTAGGTTTGTTCTAGCAAACAGTCAAACTAGTCAGAAAGCGTCAGCAAACAGTTGGTCAGTGAGAGAACATATAATACAATCACCAGTGCTATCCCCTTTATATACTCGCACTGGTCCGCTATTCGTTGATGATTTCAAACCGTTTGAAACTGATGCTAGAACAAACCTATTGTTCACTACACAAAGCAACTATCCCGCAGCAAGCCTTTCGCAGTGTGAATTGACTCCAAAAACCTTGCCTGTGACTTGCCGTTGCCGGTGCAACGGTGCAGTTCCTTGCACGTAAATTAATTGTGGAACAGGTTAAAAATTTGGAACGTCAGCTTACTAAAACATTCCATGTATTTTGTCGGACAGAACTTCCAATTGATTTTCCTTTCATTAAACACTCATGCAAAAATCAGACTGCTATTCACCAACAATATAATTCCTGTCATTTGACATATTCTACGTGCCTGACTTATTAAAATGCCCAACACGTCTGTCGGATAAACATTTTTTCATATAATGTATTAAGTTTGCTATTGAATAAACTTAAAAACAATCTTCTGGTTTTCCCAATCATAAACTTGTCAGAATGACACGTTCCACAATTAAAAGTTCGCCTGTTCCAGTGTTCCCATACATCAAAGTTTGTCCGACTAGACACCGTTAAGCTGTTAACAAATTTTCAGCTTGCTACTAATCAACTTTTTTTTGGTACGCGAGATCCAGGTCTATTATGAGGAAATAAAATAAACTAAAGTGATCGATAGTTACATAAAAATGAGTAGTAAGTGCAAAAAGATTATAAAACTTGACTAGTAATCGCACAAAAATAGCGGGGGTTAGACAAGAAAACTCAATGTCACCTAAACTGTTTTACGGTGCTAGAATATGCCTTTAAGAATTTGGACTGGCTGATAAAGGGAATAAAAATAAAAGGAAAATATCGAAACAACTTACGTTTCGTCGATGATATAGTTATAGTAGCTGAGGATCTAGAAAAAACAAGAGAGATGGTACAGGAACTAGTTGTGGCTACAGAAAATGTAGGTTTCAATAAAAACATCTTGAAAACAAAAATAATGACAAGTTTGGTACCCAACCAGAACATCAGTATTGGTGGGCATCATCATCAATTGGCTCTACAACTCGATGTGAGTCTTGGCCGCGTTTACTATTTCCCTCCATTGCTGTACTCCCTTGCCTGGTGGGCAAGAAATAGAAATTGTAGATAAATATAAATACCCTGGGGCATGAAATTATGAATCACGGGGATAATCAGACCCATGAACTGAAGAGAAAAATCCGTCTTAGGTGGGCAACATACGGAAAACTGAGAGAAACTTTTAAAAGTGAGCTTCTCACATGCCTGAACCTGAAGAGGAAAGTATTTGATCAATGCATCCTCCCAGTCTTGACAACGGAGCAGAAATACTTACCTTAACAAAAGCCTCGGCTACCAAACTAAATGAGAAGAATTGATCGATCCATGTTAGGAAGAACTCTGTGAGACAAACTTAAAAATGAAGAGATGAGGAGAAGAACCAAGGTGACTGACGTCATTGAAAGGGTATCCAGACGAAAATGTAGATGGGCAGGACACATAACTAGAATGACAGATGAACGATGGACAAAGAAGTTATTGAAATGAAGACAAAGTGAAGAATATTTGCGGCCATTTTTGACTGGCAACCTTTCTTAAATTTATATAAAATTATAAACATAGCTATTCTACAGTGAGATCTCGTACTATAAATTGAAGACTTTCACCATATATTCAAAAAACTCCTAACAACTTAGCGTTTTTTTGTCGTGCTTACAAAAACTAGCCCAGGTACAGCAGCTTCGTCACTTTTCTAATTTCCGGTCGACCGGCTATTGCCGTTGCACCGATAAAACATCGTCGACGGAGCAGGAGGACGCGAAACGCAAAGGGTTAAGAGTAATGGGCAAGCAGGGGTCTTTTAACGTTGTCCCTTTGACGGGGTACACACAAACACATTTCACATTCATTACACACAATCTAACTACCACTTTGCCATTATCGGTGTGTTGCAGAGAATCAACCCAATTTTGTCGACGACTAAACAATCAGGTCTAAAGCGACGAAAAAGCCTTGATGTGCAGGGACCAATTAAGGAAATAAATCATGTCATAATTGAGACTTGAATTTAAGTTGAGACGAGAAATTATATATTAGCACTTCGAGCCAAGCAGGTTCATGGCTTGGTTTACAATCTTCCTCCATTCTTTCTTGTTCTTTGCTTTTTCTTTCCAATCGGTTGCATTGAGATACCTCAGGTCATCATTAACTTCATGAATCCATCTGGTCCTAGGTCTTCCTTTTCTCCTTTTACCACCTATTGTAGCGCTTAATATAAATTTGGGCATCCTAACTTGGGCCATTCTTTGAACATGTCCTAACCATCTAAGTCTGTGCTCTTACAACTGCAATTATATTAGGCTCCTTATAAAATTCTTCTAACTCCTTGTTTGTTCTTCGTGTCCACGTATTTTTGATTATTTTCCCCCCAAATAAGCTTCTAAGTATTTTTCTTTCCCATACTTGTAACATTGATTGCTCGGTTTTTGTCATAGTCCAGGTATCTGAGGCATACATAACTATTGGTCGTATCACAGTTTTATACGTTCTTAATTTAGGCTCTTGCTGTGCAGGGACCAATTAAGGAAATAAATCATGTCATAATTGAAGCTTGAATTTAAGTTGAGACGAGAAATTAATGTATCGAAAAGCTATAGAAGAAGGTTAATTAAAAAAATCAGATAAAATGTAGTAGAATATGTGGAGGGTTTATAAAATAAAGATTTCAATCCAAAACTCTAAGAACGATGGCTAATGCCACTTGGTATATCCCCAGAATGACGCAATACATAGAGATTTTTAGGTACTAACAGTCTCTGAAGAGTGCAAAAAATCTTCTGAACAATATCAAAATAGATTACGGGTGCATTCTAACACACTGGCACACAATCTTCTCAACAACCGACAAGCGAAGAGATTGAAGTGAATGATCCTTTGGACCTACCCAACCGATCGTAACAGAGCCTATAGCAGTGGAAGCTACGCCTTCAACAGCGTCCAGCCATTGTATTCTGTTCCGTTTTTAGTTTTCGTGCTCGCGTATCAGTGTATGTGCGCATCTTACCGGTAAACAAACTAATGTGTGTCGTGATGCTTTGGTCACTGGACCTTACATATCTCTGTCATTGTAAAGACAAACAATTTTACTTATTGTTTTCATTGTAACACAGATTGTAAAAAATTTTGGATGTTAATAAAAAAAATTGATAGTAGTAAATAAACAGATTTTTTATCTGCAAAGAACTATAAACAACATAGCCTCCGGTATATCACATAAATATAACTGTTAAATATTTTTTTTTGGAAATTTTCCAGAAAATGGAACCAATTTTCCATTAGAATTTTCCAGAGGAGTGATGCATGCACTTAAAAGTTTTTAAAAAACATGCAAACAATTTCAGCTTCCATAATTCAAAAAGGGATTTTGTTAGGATTAAAATGTACATACGAACGGGTAATGTTTTTTATGCTATTCGAACTAAAACCAACCGTGTATTTTTTGAGTATTTTTGGGATGATACCAAGTGTACTCTTGTACAAGATTTCAAGTAAAACAGAAACAATAAATGTAGACCAGGCGGTCGTTATGTGTTTTTGATTGGGTAAAATCGTATATTTTGATTCATTTTTTGTCTGTATGATAATTTCACTATGCCGACCCCGCAAAAGGTGGGCTAAATTTTCAACGAAAACATTTCGTTTATAAATTCGCAAAAGTGTATGTGTTATTGCGTTGCCGCTCCTGCAATATTCAGATCAGATTTATCGATGGATTCTTATGTAGTTTTTTCTTCTGAATCCAAATCTGAAAACGGCATTTCGATATTTCAAACGGTCTTCGAGATAATCGACCACAAAAATCTAAAATGTGACGTCACAATCGTTTTATTTCCTGCCGACACACTACACGTCCAGCTGAAATCGTTACTATTAAGTAGGCTAGTTTTTTAATCTCAATTTGTTAAGCAAAGCATAGGTTATTTACATTATTTGAGTTTGACACTTCGTGAATGTCAAACTAAATTTTAAATAAAGTATTAATAAAATATCAATGCCATTTGATAGTGAATTTAATTATTATATAAAATAAATAAGATGTTCAAAAATACAATTTGATTATATTTTAAAAGCAATAATTATTTATTAACAGCTTTAAAAAGGTTTATACGGGTATACGGCCTCCCCTTTATGATAAATGGACTGTTCCATTTGCTATGAAATTAAAATATAGTCGACTCGCTAAACTCGACACAACTGGCTAGTAATTTTATTAGGTAATTTTTGTTTTTACTAATTTTACCAAAATGGTCAAAATTACTAATTATTTAGTAATTATTAACTAATTAGTAATTATTTTTTTGCCAAATTTGCAAAATTATTGACTAAAATCACTAACCAGTTGTGTCTGAGTTTAGTGAACCGACAGTATATGAAATAATATTGTTTGGTATAAAAAATAATGGTCTGATATGTGCAATTATATCCTTCTAATGGAAAAAAATATTTGAAGATTTTTCTCAAATTATGGATACCAACAATATTTTCATTTATAACTTTTTTATTTTTAATTTGACGGAGAAAAGTTATTCTTCATAAAAACCTCTTCATTTTCTAAGATTTATGATGCAACCATCATATGTAAAATTTCATTAATTTTATACGAGGTATATAAAAAATATGAATTTCGATAAAAAGTAAACTACCTTTATAGTTCATAACATTTAAATTAGAATGATATAATTGCACATTAAAACATAATTATTAATTCTAAACTACTTTTCATAATAGAAATTGTCCATATTATGAATTAAAATACGTAAATAAACGAAGTTTTCGTTATGATAATGCTCGCATTTTCAGCTTGTTGTTTATTAAACAAATAAGAAGACCTATATTAACAGCAAGAAATACAATATGATAATATCAGCAGAAAAAACCAAATGTATGACAACATCTAAATACCCACTACGATGTAAAATCGAAATTGATGGGAAAATAATAAAGCAGGAAGCAAGGTTTAGATATCTGGGAATATATATTATTGTGGATCAATCTATCAATCAAAGATAGAATAAAAATTTTATTTTTTTTTATAACACGGGCACATAAATTCGATCCACCCTGTATATTGATTTGTAAATATTTATTAGAAGTTAGCTTGCATGTAAGTGGGTCTCTCCTTTAATGAGCTTTGCGATGAAGAATTAAAGACTTTTGTGAATAATTAAAGTAAAAGGAAGATTTGTTTAGGATTATAATGTAAAAAGATTGTTTATTACGGGAAAAGTAGAATCTACAGGTAGAGGTAATTATTAGTTTCTAGAAAAATAGTTTAAAAGAAAGTTTGGAATTTTAATCTCTTTTTGTTTAACCCCGAGTAAATGTTGTAGAATTCCCCGAAAGTAATTATTATGATGGTAGGAATATTTTTGAAAGAATGACTGACTGTTTTCGAATGAAAAGAGAGGAAGGTCGAGAAATAAATGTTTCTGATTGGCTAGACAATTTGGAAGGGGGAAAGAGGAGCTTGAAAGTTGAGACAGTTTGAAAAAGAAAAGGTTATTATGTTATTGGCATCGCTGAAGAGCAGTCAACGTTTTCGTGGATAGTTAGATAGTACCAGTGGTTGTTTGATAGTGGAGGATAGAGCGGAAAAGTGGAACGAGAGACAGATCAAATTGAGACGAAATACCTCTTTGATTCTGTATTATTGTGAGAAGGAGAGGAGAGAACTTTTCGAGTTGTTTGTTTTTTATTGGAGAATTGGTGCTGGTGTGCTGCTAGATTGAAACTTGAGAACGGAGAGGGCTTTGATGGGTAGCCTAACATAGTCAACAAGGGAGAGCTGTTTTGGGTCAAGAGAAGACGTCAGAGTGAGTGAAGCAAAAGGTCAGTCAATTTATGTGAAAGATATTTTTATGTTCGGAAACTAAAATTTTGAGTAAAAGCATATGAATTAAGATTCCAATATTTCAAAACTTAAATAGGACGTACAAGTAATTTGCGAATACCTAAATTTGTTTGTTTGGCTTGTTTTATCAAAGTCATCGGGAACAAACCGAAAAATTGTTATTTGAACTAGAATAAATTTAAGTGGTAAAAAGTTCGTTTGGACAGCTGTGTCCACAGGTTTTAATTTGATCGATTTTAGAGTATTGATTTTGATAATAAAAGACAATTCTCTATGTTTATTTTATATTTCTATTTAATTCCTTTTCCTAATAATTTTTCCCGATTAGAACCAACTAAGAGATACTGAAACCACGGGAGAAGATAAGTATAACATAAGATAATTTTGATATTTTATTGCTGGAGGGACAATATTCAGGACGCAATGAATTCGAGGCAATTAGATGAAGATACGTGTTACGATAGAAAAAATTGGAAGCTGGGTATGGAGAGGCGGCGACAGCCGTAGAAATCCATTATATATATATATATATATAGATATTTTTTTTGTATTATAAAAAAGGCACCCTGAGGTTTTTTCTTAAACTTTTTGTATGTTTTGTGACAATTGGATAATTGATTAAATAATTAATTGGAGTAATCAAATAAAGACTAA
The DNA here is from genome assembly GCF_917563875.1 of Diabrotica virgifera virgifera. NCBI lineage: Eukaryota > Metazoa > Arthropoda > Insecta > Coleoptera > Chrysomelidae > Diabrotica > Diabrotica virgifera. The sequence continues at coordinate 210,678,763 of NC_065450.1, forward strand.
TTGATATAAAAGTAATAAAAAGTAAATCATAACAATATATATAACCAGTTACGGAGATTTTGAAGAGAAAGTACGACAACAAAGCTTAAAAGCAAGTAAAGCGGCGGGATCTCTTAATGACACAATCTGGAAGAAGAAACACCTAAGAAAAGACACAAAAGCAAGAATCTATAAAGCAGCAATTAGAACTATATTGACATAAACGGCGGAGACAAAACCTGACACATCTAAAACGAAACGACTACTAGAAACAACAGAGATGAAAATACTTCGACGAATATCAGGGAAGAGTCTGTTGGATAGGGAGAGAAGCGAAAACATAAGAAGATCATGCAAGTAGAAGACATACATGGATGGGTGACAAAACGGAAACAGGAGTGGAACGAACACATTAGTACAATGGCAGAGGATAGGATACTACGAATAGCTCGAGATAAGTCACCAGATGGACGAAAAAGTATTGACAGACCAAGAGAAAAATAGTGCGATAACTTAAACAATTTAGAAGGCTAATATTGAAGAAGAAACACGCTTTAAAGCCTACATACAATAGGGAAGAAGAAGAAGAAACAAATTGTGATAAATATTAGAAAAATTAAATTTTTTTCATTTCATTCCTATATCTCGGCCGCTATGCATTTAAAAAAGTTTAAGACAAACAAGTTTTGAAATTAAATTTTCTACAGAGAGAATTGACTGCAAATTGCAAAAGTAATTATTGTTAAAGGTTATATAAAAGAAAAAAGGTGAAAATTTATAACTACTAAGTACTTGGCACAACAAAGTGTTTAAAAAAACATACCTCGAATCTTCGTAATATTGTTGTAAATGGCGATCAACTTTGATCGATTATAATCGATTTTTTTAATTTCAAAAATATCAATCAAAAGAAACTTTGTTTATTCTAAGTGTCTTTCGGCCCTCGGTATTAATGTAATCTTTCTATCGGTGTTTAATTTGTCAAAAATATTTTATTAGTTTTTTCAAGATTCGAAAAAAAAATAACACGATGTCCGTGGTGATATTTTCCAAATCGAACATTCGCTATCTTGTCATCCAACGCACTCAGTCGAACAGAATGTGTTGACAAGGCTACTAAATATTTGACAAGGCTTCAGGAATATTTTGAGTTGTTTATTAAATAATATTGATATTGTATTTGATAAATAGTTGATTTAAGGTGATACAGTAGCGATCAACAGGTAGCCAAAATGCGTTCCAAGATTGCGGCTGTAATTTTGAATATTTTTTTGAGAGTAATCAGATTTTTTTTAACATGCCATTCCTATTACAGCAAGAATTTCATTGGCTAGAATTATTGACGAATTTATAATTTTGACGTCATTTATTATATTTGATGAGATTGTAAATGGTAACTGACGCCTGTCATAATATTGGAGGTTATGTAATGTCAAATTATTGTTTTCAAATTTTATTTTATTTATTTAGTTAACGAGTTTATTTGTTAACCAACTTCACTTTCTCTTCCCTATCCTTGATTGGTCGATTAGGTTCGTAATAGTTTTGTTATTGTATGGTAGGTTTAGTTAGGCGTTAATTTAAAGAAATGTTGCTGGTTAAGTGGGCACATCCCAAAGGCCATAAAAGAAGAAGAAAAAAAATAAACAAACAAAAATCTTACATAATCTTCTATAGGAAAACATGACTTTGACACTTATATTACAGATAGTTATCCTTTTTTCACACTCTTAAAGACAAAGAGAAACAGTGTAGCCGGTAGTTGCTGTGGTAAAAACATATGTTTTTTATTTGGCAACAGCGCTTTCCTGGTAAACTTGACGGTAGCGAAAAAACTAATATATTATGAGAAACAATTTGTTGAAAATTTTTGCCGTCAAGTTTGTACCGGTGGTTTATGATTTGTTTGACTTTTATTAGGCTTTGGCCACACGGGCGATTTTTTACGGCGCCGCAAGAGCCGTAAAAATAAGCGCGAGAATGGGTCCCACGGTGAGAATAGTAGATGGCCAGATTGAGCTGTAAAATCTTTGGCCCATCTTTGGCGTCGTGTCACAAACGAAGGGACGAATTATTCATTTTATTGGGCGTCGCGTATAGTCCGTTCTTTAACGGTAAAATATTGCAAAACCTCTAAATTTTAAAGAACCGCTTGGATTGACATGAAATTTGGCATACGCATAGCTAACAAGTCAAAGAAAAAAAGTGATATTGTGCCGATATGTGCTTTTGCCCTGGGGGTGCTTTTCACCCCCACTTGGGGGTGAAAAAATATTCGTCCAAAGAAAGTCAGGAAATGGATAAACTGGCTAATTTTAAGTAACTTTTGTTCTATTGAATTTTTTCACTAAGTCAATACTTTTCGAGTTATTTGGCAGTGAATATGTTCATTTTTTCAACAAAATAACCACGATTTTAGACGGTTTTTCGGAAATAACTCAAATAGTAAGTATTTTGTTGAAAAAACATTCCTAGCAAAAATATAGCCTGTAAAAATTTTTAAAAAATGTTGTATATATCACGTCTCTACACCTAGCAGAAGCAGAGTTATAGCTAATGAAAAATAGGTTCATATTCGTCAAATTCCAAATGGAATATTTTAACGTGAAATAACCAAAAATGAAGCACATTTCGGGGAAAACTCATTACAACTTATTTAAAGTGTTTGAAAAAAGCTTCATTTTTGTTTTATAAAAAAAATTTCTAGCATCAAAATTAAACAAGTTACGCTCAAAATAAAGTTAGTCCCTTTTGGTTTTGGTAAAAAAATCGAGAAAATCACCCCCTAATTAGTATCTTAAATGAACTTAATCGTTAAGACTTCACAAGTTTCTTGACTCTTGTATATATTGTTTATATGATCTGTAAGTTTCATCGTTCAAAGTCGTTATTATTGAAAGGGCTGTAGTTAAAAGGGGTTGAACGAGTCACTGATCACGAATTTATGCAAATTTAGAAACACCAAATCTTAATCAATTTTTGTCTAACAGAAAAACAAAAAAATACATGATATTCAGAAAACCAAATCTAACTTTTCTTTGTTTTTCGAGATTTTTGGTATCTCTAACAATTTTTAAGTCATTTTGAAAAAAAGCATATTTTTCAAAATTTAAATTTTTAAAAATTTTACTTTTAAACCAAATTTTTTCAAAAATAAGCACTTTGAATCGATGAAACTTATAGTCCTGTCGCCAGGGGGGGGTACAACGGCCTCGTTAATTCAGATGGACTTACCCAAGTTTTTTTTATGTATTTTGACCCGTAGAACACGAATTTTTTGGGTAACAGTTGATCCGGATGTCGATAAGATTGTTATAGACCAAGAACTTGAGGAATCAAATAACAGCGATTTTTGGCAAAACAAAACAATATTTTGTATTTTTTGGGTCATTTTAAGCAAAAAATATTTCTACAAGTTTTTTAGTAGGATGCACAGTTTTCGAGATAAACGCGGTTGAACTTTCAAAAAATCGAAAAACTGCAATTTTTAAACCCGAATAACTTTTGATTAAAAAATAAAATAGCAATTCTGCTTAGCGCCTTTGAAAGTTCAAGTCAAATTATGTCGGTTTTGATTATTTGCATTGCTAAAAATTTATTGTGTTATTGTTAAACAAAGCTACAAACAACTAGTGCGTGAGTGATGTTTCTATGATTTATCATTTAAAATCGAACGAGTAGGTAGAATAGGTACTAGTGCAATCAAGACTATTTCTACGTTACATGCGTTAAAACGAATGTAAAAGCACGGGAAACCCTACGTGTTTATAGCTTTGTTAAACAATAAAAAAATAAATTTTTACCAATGCAAATAATCAAAACCGATATAATTTGACTTAAACTTTCAAATACGGTAAGCAGACTTGCTATTTTATTTTTTAATCAAAAGTTATTCGGGTTCAAAAATTGCAATTTTTCGATTTTTTTAAAGTTCAACCGCGTTTATCTCGAAAACTGTGCATCCTACGAAAAAACTTGTAGAAATATTTTTTACTTAAAATGGCCCAAAAAATACAAAATATTGTTTTGTTTTGCCAAAAATCGCTGTTATTTGATTCCTCAAGTTCTTGGTCTATAACAATCTTATCGACATCCGGATCAACTGTTACCCAAAAAATTCGTGTTCTACGGGTCAAAATACATAAAAAAAACTTGAGTAAGTCCATCTGAATTAACGAGGCCGTTGTACCCCCCCTGGCGACAGGACTATTAGTGATCACATAAACACAACATAAGTAAAATAATTTTTGGAGCGGTAACGATTAATTTCATTTAAGTTGCTAATTAGGGGGTGGTCTTCCCGATTTTTTTTTTTGCAAAAACAAAAGGGACCAACTTTATTTTGAGCGTAACTTGCTCAAATTTAATGCTAGAAACTTTTCGTAAAAACAGAAATAAAGCTTTTTTAAACATTTTAAAAAAGTTATAAAGAGTTATCCCCAAAAAGTGCTTAATTTTTTGGATATTTCACGTCGAAATATTCTAATTGAAATTTGGTGAATATGAATCTATATTTTATTGGCTGTAACTCTGGTTCTACGAGATCCAGAGACCTAAAGCGTACACCATTTTTTTTTACATTTTTATAAGCTATATTTTTGCTAAGAACGTCTTTTTCGACAAAATACTTACTTTTTAAGTTATTTGCGAAAAACCGTCTAAAAATGTGATTATTTTGTTGAAAAATGAACATATTCACTCACAAATAACTCGAAAAGTGTTAACTTGGCGAAAAAGCTCTATAGAACAAAACTTACTTAAAATTAGTCAGTTTACCCATTTTTCCGGACTTATTTTGAACATATATTTTTTCACCCCCAAGAGGGGGTGAAAGTCACCCCCAGGGCAAAAGCACACATCGGCACAATATCACTTTTTTTCTTTGACATGTAAGCTATACGTATGCCAAATTTCATGTCAATCCAAGCGGTTCTTTAAAATTTAGAGCAAAACCGTGAAAGAATGGACTAGTAGTGCGTGGTCAGACAAGCGTGTTTGACTGCGAGCTACATTTTCGTTAAAAAATTAGCTAAACTCATTTCACCGGAATTAATTTGTTTTCAAATTTTAAAATTTTACTTATACATAACTATCAGTAATCTTGTTCTTAATAAAGAAATATTCATGAAATTATTTTACTTTTTGAATTATAACCAGTCCTATAAACAGGACTCTGGGCGTTATAGTTATCATAATATTAGCCCAATAAATGACCGCTTTGGAGTGTAATTTCCAGCGGCAACTCCGAATTGCATGAAAATTTGGATTTAGGTTCTACTTACTCTCCACTTCAAAGTTGAATTTGTGCCGTTGGTTGCTTTTACTTGGGGGGTGACATTTACCCCTTCTCGGGGGGTGAAAAACGGATGTTTAAAATAAGACCGGAAATGGATAAATTGACTTATTTTAAGCACCTTTTGTTCTATAAAGTTTTTTACGTAAGTCAATACTTTTCGAGTTATTCGCGATTTAAAATGTTGATTTTTCGACAAAAAAACTACGCTTTCAGACAGTTTTTTCAAATAACTCAAAAAGTAAATATTTTATCGAAAAAAATATTTTTAGCAAAAGTGTAGCCTATAAAAAAAAAACGAAAAAAATGGTGTACCACTTAAGTCTACAAATTGAGTAGAAGCAACGTTGTAGCTCATGAAAAATACGTTCTTATTCATCTAATTCCAAATCGAATAATTCAACGCGAAATCACCGAAGAAAGAAGCGTTTTTCGGGAAAACCTTATTAACATTTTTAAAGTATCGAAAAAAATCTTATTATTTGTTTTTTACAAAAGTTTATAGCATCAAAAATAAACGAGTTACACTGAAAAAAAAGTTGGCCCCTTTTTTGTTGGTAAAAAAATCGTGAAAACCTCCCTCTATTTAGCACCCTAAATGAAATTAATCGTTTGGCTTTACCATCTATTTTAACTGTATGTGTATTGTTTATATGATCTGTAAGTTTGATTGGTTTGAAGTGCTTATTTTTAAAAACATTTGGTTTTATAGTAAAAAAAAATTCTAAACATTTTTGAAAAATTTCATTTTTTCAAAATAACTTAAAAAGTATTAGTGATAAGAAAAATCTTAAAGAGTAAAAAATGTAGGTTTCACTATTATAAATATCCTAGTTTCATTTTGTTTCTGCGTAAGATAAAATTGGTTAAGATTGGCTGTTCAAAATTGGCATACACTTGTGATTAGTGACCCATTCAAGCTTTCTCAATTATAACCTTTTCAAAAATAAACACTTTAAACCGGTGAGACTGACAGATCATATAAAAAATAGATAGGTAAAGTAAATTGTTTGTAAAGCGGCAGAGATTAATTTCATTTGGGGAGTTAAACACGGCGAGATTTTCATGATTTTTTACAAAAAAAAAGAGGACCAACTTTATTTTGAGCGCAACTTTCTTATTTTTAATGCTAAAACTTTTGTTAGCAATTAAAATAAAGCTTTTTATAAACACTTTAAAAAAGTTCACCCCCTCCGTGGCTCAGTGGTAAGAGCGCCTGCCTTTGGATCGAAAAAATCCGAAAGGTTGTGGGTTCGAATCTCACCAGGGTCAGGAATTTTTCATTTATTATAAATTAATAAATGAATATAGTTTCTGTCCTTGTGGGATCGGTACTCACCGGAGGGACCGCAGACGTTCGGATACAATAATTAGCGTCTCTTTGCAAAGACAATGACGTCGACTTTGCAAAGTAACAAGACACTTACTCAACACACACACTACACATGACACTAGGTACCTAACTGTTCAAAATTACCGTACCTACCATGCCAATGGCCATTAGTTGTCGAGGCATTAACTAAATAAAAAAAAAAAAAAAAGTTCAAATGGATTTTTCCCGAAAAGTGCTTAATTTTTCGGTGATTTCACCTTGAAATATTCGATTTGGAATAAGACGAATAAGAACGTATTTTTCATGAGCTACAACTTTGTTTTTATTTGATTGATAGACTTTACTGATACACCATTTTTTTGGGTTTTTTATAAGCTACACTTTTGCTAAGGATATTTTTTTCAATAAAATATTTACTTTTTGAGTTATTTGCGAAAAACCGTCTGAAAACGTATTTTTTTTCGAAAAATCAACATTTTCAACAGCAAATAACTCGAAAAGTATTGACTTACGTAAAAAACTCTATAGAACAAAAGTTGATTAAAATCAGTCAATTTATCCATTTGCGGTCTTATCTTGAACGTATGTTTTTCACCCCCGAAAAGGGGTGACTGTCACCCCCCAAGTAAAAGTAACCAATGGCACAATTTCAACTTTGAAGTGGAGGGTAAGAAGAACCGAAATCCAAATTTTCATGCAAGTCGGAGTTGCCCCTGAAAATTACAAGGTATCGCCGAATTTCCCGTTCATTTACTGGGCTATATTGAAAGTATGTATGCATGAATGAGTTTAAAACAGTTACGAGAATTAAAATTTTTATTTACATCTATTCCTGTTTTCATTTTCCACAGTATGTTAGTGCCACAAGTATCTAGCCACAACAACGACCAAAAACCTGTATTTTTATCTCGCGACACGCCGTAATTTACATCCCCGTGTGGCCATGCTTTTTACATCGCTTACTAGCGCGTAATTTTACAGCTCTTACTGCTCTTACGGCGCCGTAGAAAAACGCCCATATGGCCAAAGCCTAAGTTTAGTGAAATTCTCACTTCTAATAATATTTGAGGGTATTTTAGAACAGATACAGCCTGGACTAAGAAAAAAAACCCAACATAAAACCTTCTGATATTTTATTTTGACAGAACTAAAAGATTACGGAAATTTATAAAATAAGCAATTTATGAGGTTATAACGAAATTGAGGATAGTTTGAAGAGGTTTTCAAATATTGACTGAAACTTTGTTATTAGACAGTAAATTGGAAAGTTATTGATCTCGCAACCGAAGAATTGCCCTCGGGAAAGGGGAAAACCAATTTTAGTTGTTGATAGGTCGGTTTGTACTTTCGAACGTTGTATATTTTTGGTTTCCTCTTTAAACAAGGCTCAAGCTTTGATTTTATAGCTACAAGACGTTTTGAGCACAGTAATTACAAACATAATTATAATATGTGTTATGTTTATCAAAAACTCCCTAACAAAAAAACTAAGTTGATAAGACGATCATAGCTGTCATTTCTATGATACAACATAAAAAATCACGTTTGTATAATTTTTCCGTAATCTAAAATGCTTACATTATAACATTACGTTCTTACAATATTATTGAAGTGATTAAATTACAATTACGTCTTTTAAATACGAAAGACACAAAATATGGGTATAAATAAACAGGAAATTAATGGGAAAGGGAAGGTACATAGGTACATTATACAGTGCGGTGGAAAAAGTGTTGCCCCCCCTGTTAACTTGTTTATTTTAAGAATACAAGCAAAACACTCGGACAGGTCGATTTTTAAACTATCCATAGTATATTATAGCATCAACGTTTCGAACTTTACGCGATCCCTCTTCAGGTGACAGGCATAACTTTGATTTTTTTAAATGGTAAAGTACATCATGTGACACCTCATTTAACAGCTTTTAAAATACTTATTTCAAAAATGTATAATACTTTAATCCTTTTTAAGATCGCAGGCTCAAAATTTTGGACGAACTCTTTTTAAACGCATTTATTTTTTTCGAATTCTGAGAAAACTAATAAGTATTTTTGAAAAATTTAAACGCAGAATAAAAGATTAGATTATTACCGAGGGCCGACAGTCCCTTAGAATAAACAAAAAGTTTCTTTTTAATGATATATTTGAAATTAAAAATCACACTAAATTTTCTCTTTTTTACACCACTGTGACTTATTAAAATAAATATTATAGGAGTTCTCAGGGACTTTGGACCATCGAGAATACTGGAATATTTCATTCTGCGTTTAAATTTTTCAAAAATATTTATTGGTTTTTTCAGGATTCGAAAAAAATTATTGCATTTAGAAAGAATTCGACCGAAATTTCTCGCCTACGCTCTCAAACAGGATTAAAGTATTATACATTTTGAACTCAGTATTGTAAGAGATTTTAAATGAGGTGTCACATGATCGTTATGATGTACTTTCCCATTTAAAAAAATCAAAGTTATGGCTGTCACCTGAAGAGGGATCGCGTAAAATTCGAAACGTTGATGTTATAATATACTATGGTTAGTTTAAAAATCAACCTATCCGAGCGTTTTGCTTATGTTCTTAAAATAAACAAGTTAACAGGGGGGGGGGGAGCAACACTTATTCCACCGCACTGTATGTCGCAAATTACCATTGGTAGTACAAGTTAAATACCAAAAAGTTATAGAAAAGCATAAAATCGGTAGGTTTTTAGGTTGGAAATATTATTATTACTTTACTACTTTTTTAACAAAACCAGAACTTTTGAAATTGAATAAATAAGTAACCAAAGTAAATACATACTGAGTGACCTTTATGTATGGAAAGCCTCAATTATCTCGGAAACAACCTAGAGGATTTTTATAGATGTTGGTGGGTAAGGGTTTCCTAATGCGGCCGATATTATAGTGGTAATTACATTGTTGTCAGATCTTCCATTTTTCTGGAAATCTAATGAACTTTCTTATTTCAAATGGAATATTCTCTATATTTTTGGCGTTTTGAAGTCCCCAAGAAATATTGATTATTTTTCATGTTATATTCCCTATTAGTATAGTATAGTTGATCCAAAAGATGGCATAACCCAGACATCCAAAGTGAAAGTTATCCTTCAACGCCAAATTGTTCTATATGATCCACACAATATCCAGAAAAAAGTCACACCATTTTGAGCGACGGGTTTGGGGGGGGGGGGGGGGGGAGGGGGAAAAATCGGTAAATATAAAAAGTATCGAAAATCTCCACTTTTCACCTTCCGTAACTGTGGAACCGTTGATTTTATAATAATTATGTATAGAACCTTTTTTATTTTAAATTTTATGTAGAACATTTTTCTATAGAACATTCCTTACGCTAAAGCATAGTTTTAGAAATATTGACGAAAAACTTTAAAAAAACTACTAATTTACCGACTTCTCCCCCATCTCCCCCCCAAACCGGACGCTCAAAATGGTGTAACTTTTTACTGAACAATATGTGGACCACATAGAAAAATTTGGTGTTGAAGGAAAACTTTTACTTTGGATGTCTGGGTTAGGCCTTTTTTGGACCAATTATACTATACTACCTCCGTAACTTTGGAACCGTTCATTTTAGAAGGGTTATGCATAATGCCTTTTTTATTTCAAATTTAATGTAGAACAATTTTGTGTAGAAGGTTGTTCATGCTAAACCGCTTAGTTTTAGAAATATTGACGAAAAACGTAAAAAACTACGACCAAACCCGACGCTCAAAATGGTGTGACTTTTTTCTGAACATTATGTGGACCATATAGAACAATTTGGTGTTGGAGGATAACTTTCACTTTGGATGTCTGGGTTTGGGTCTAACTATACCATACTATATACCCAAATGCCATAATTTCGGAGTTATTGCTACATTTATTAAAACCAATTAAACAAAATATAAAAATCAAATTATAAACTTCAATTTCTTGAAGTCATGTCTACACAGAAAGACGAAGTATTTTATTTTTTCTCAAAAGTACATAAAATTGTTGTTCAAACATTTTGGAATACTTAAACTATTATTTCTATAAGTACCTACTTTAATGTTTTTTTATCATTTCTGTTTTATTTTTTTTTTTTAATTAAATGTTATCATACCGATAATATTAAACTAGAAAACCAACAAATCGTCGGTATACTGCGAAAACCAGATAAATGACAAATTTTAAAATATTGAGTTAAGTATACCAAAATTCTCAGCTTTTTACGCTTTACATGCAGGTAAAACTCAATAAATGATACGACTTACCATTCAGCAGATAATTTGTGTAATAAAAAAATAAGTTACACCTAACCAACTTTTCATTTTCAAATAAAACAAGATATCGCTACTTACTTCCATAAAATCAAAGTTCTGTTGCATATAAAACCAACTAAGCGCACATTTATATTTGCCGGACAACAATATGTTTCTACTGCTGTATATCTACCATATTCAGTAAAAAGGTGATAAGTGTCTTTAATACAGTATGATTTATTTTGATTTACAGGTAAAACCAGGTAAGTGATTCCACCGATTTTAAATTTAGGCTAGGTCTCTTAACTTTTTCAAACTAATGATAGAATATTATTTCTGATATATGCATCTTTCACTAGCATATCGAATATCAAACACAACTGGTCTGCTTAATTCAAAATAAAGCACTAAAGTTTAAAAACGTTTTTTCTCGATTTCGGTATTTCGACATTTACCTGGTTTTCGTAGTATACCGACGAAATGCTGTTTTATTTGTTAGATGACACAGTGTGCTTTATTAGGTATTCGTTCGTGTAACTTATTCTCTTTGTTACATTCTTCGTTCAAATCTACTAGCGTGTTTCTATAGTGATTAGTATGTTCAACTGAAAGCTTGTTTTAGCTCCTTGAAAATCTACTGATGCGTGTACTCCAATCCCGGAATTATATGAAATTCCTTACATGCTAACAGATACGTGAGAATACATATGTACTCATGTATACCCCTTTCATCTTATACAGAGGGATTCACATGTAGGCCTGGTGTTGTAATTTGGGAAGGGAATTGTTATATAAAAAAATATTTTGTAAAGAAGACTTATCAGGCGGTCGTTTTATGATCTATAATCTATAGGGTCATCTTTTATAAACATAATAAGTTTTGTAACATCCATTTAATAAACAAAAACAGGAAAGTTCCAAGGAGTTGGATGTATACCATGTAGTTAAAAAACTCTAACATCGCAGTAAAAAACTCGTAAGTAGTAGGTATAATTTAATTAAAAACCATAAAAATCCAAATGGATTACATAAATTTATATTGAAAAAACCTTTTCGGACTTATTAGTCCATCATCAGTGAACTCCTGTACTTGCAAGATAGTGCTAAAACCAAACAATGGTTATATGTACCTATAATTCAATTTACATTCTTAAATCGTAAAAGTTATAGTCTATTCTTTCACGGTTTTTGCTCTAAATTTTAAAGAACCGCTTGGATTGACATGAAATTTGGCATACGGATAGCTTACATGTCAAAGAAAAAAAGTGATATTGTGCCGATGTGTGCTTTTGCCCTGGGGTGACTTTCACCCCCTATTGGGGGTGAAAAAATATATGTCCAAAATAAGTCCGGAAATGGGTAAACTGACTAATTTTAAGTAACTTTTGTTCTATAGAGCTTTTTCGCCAAGTCAACACTTTTCGAGTTATTTGCGAGTGAATATGTTCATTTTTCAACAAAATAACCACATTTTTAGACGATTTTTCGCAAATAACTCAAGAATTAAATATTTTGTCGAAAAAAACGTTCTTAGTAAAAATATAGCTTATAAAAAAGTAAAAAAAAATGGTGTACGTGTTAGGTATCTGGATCTCGTAGAACCGGAGTTATAGCCAATGAAAAATAGATTCATGTTCACCAAATTTCAAATAGAATATTTCGACGTGAAATATCCAAAAAATTAAGCACTTTTTGGTGAAAACCCATTATAACTTTTTTATAGTGTTTAAAAAAAGCTTTATTTTTGTTTTTACAAAAAGTTTCTAGCATTAAAGTTAAGCAAGTTACGCTAAAAATAAAGTTGGTCTCTTTTGTTTTGAAAAAAAAAATCGGGAAGACCACTCTCTAATTAGCAACTTAAATGAAATTAATCGTTACCGCTCCACAAATTATTTTACTTATGTTGTGTTTATATGATCTGTAAGTTTCATTGATTCAAAGTGCTTATTTCTGAAAAAATTTGGTTTAAAAATAAAATTTTTAAAAATTTAAATTTTGAAAAATATGATTTTTTTTCAAAATAACTTAAAAATTGTTAGAGATACCAAAAATCTCGAAAAACAAAAAAAAGTCAGATTTGCTTTTCTGAACATCATGTATTTTTTTGTTTTTTCGTTAGACAAAAATTGATTAAGATTTGGTGTTCCTAAATTTGCATACATTCGTGATCAGTGACTCGTTCAACCCCTTTTAACTACAGCCCTTTCAATAATAAGGACTTTGAACCGATGAAACTTACAGATCATATAAACAATATATACACGAGTCAAGAAACTTGTGAAGTCGTAACGATTAAGTTCATTTAAGATACTAATTAGGGGGTGATTTTCTCGATTTTTTTACCAAAACCAAAAGGGACTAACTTTATTTTGAGCGTAACTTGTTTAATTTTGATGCTAAAATTTTTTTTATAAAACAAAAATAAAACTTTTTTTAAACACTTTAAATAAGTTGTAATGAGTTTTCCCCGAAATGTGCTTAATTTTTCGTTATTTCACGTTAAAGTATTCCATTTGAAATTTGACGAATATGAACCTATTTTTTATTAGCTATAACTCTGCTTCTACTAGGTATAGAGACGTGATATATACACCATTTTTTAAAAAATTTTACAGGCTATATTTTTGCTAAGAATGTTTTTTCGACAAAATACTTACTATTTGAGTTATTTGCGAAAAACCGTCTAAAAGCGTGGTTATTTTGTTGAAAAAATGAACATATTCACTGCCAAATGACTCGAAATGTATTGACTTAGTTAAAAAACTCTATAGAACATAAGTTACTTAAAATTAGCCAGTTTATCCATTTCCTGACTTTCTTTGGACGAATATTTTTTCACCCCCAAGAGGGGGTGAAAAGCACCCCCAGGGCAAAAGCACATATCGGCACAATATCACTTTTTTTCTTTGACTTGTTAGCTATGTGTTTGCCAAATTTCATGTCAATCCAAGCGGTTCTTTAAAATTTAGAGATTTTGCAATATTTTACCGTTAAAGAACGGACTATCAAGGATTGAAGCCGATGTTAGCGGATACTTTCCGGGAACACTACGAGATCCTACCCGAAATCTCAAGCAACCATCTTGATCAACTGAAGTCTGCCAAGTGATTCTGCAGTCTGCATTCAAAAAGATATCTACCATACTTTCAAAAAAAAAAATCACAAAAGTATGCTAAAAATGTTGATCTCAAACCCTACGCCCCCCTTAAGGATAGCTATTGTAACGTTACAAACGTCACATCTTTGTTATTTTATTTTAAAATAATTTTTTTACTTTATTTTCTTAAATATTTCATTAGTAATAATTTTCTTCTATTTGTTTTAGCTGTTTTCTTCGTTAAAAACTCGTTGGCGCCCTCTTTTATTATCCTCTTTTATTATCTTCTATTTGCTATATCTCTTTTCATTTAAGTCATCAATTGAACATACTGAACGTACCCCGTATATGCTTACCCTGTCAATATATGTCTTAATGCGGAACATGCCTATCTTTCTACAGTGCACGCTGTCATTTCAATTCTCAAAATGGTGGTGGTAATCTTATAAAAGGCAATTATAGATCTGATAATAGCTATCTATTTCGAGACTTATTATTCTCTTGGGGTGAGTTTTGTATTCTAAGTTTTTTATAGTCTACTTTTCATTTTTTATTATGATTTTTTTACCTAACCTCGACGTTACTGTTCCCGTGTATTAGTATCTTAATTTTGAATATTTCATTTCATCTATTGATATGCTTTTAGTAATCAAATTATTTAACTATTCCGTCACTATTAATTTTATTTTGTTCCTTTGCCAATGACTACTTTTTACGATTATTTGGCAAAGTCTCGTTTTTAGTTTTCCTTCTTGATGATTGATATGTGTCTTTATCTTATAGTTTTTGGGAATAAGATCACCGTCCTCCCTCTGGGAGCTTCAAAAAACCTATCGCCGGCGATGACACTAAGGCTGACAGCAATGGGACCATGACATCTAGACTACAGCACCCAACATCTTCAGCTGCACGGATCTGAGGCCGAACATCTGCCCAGGTCTATAAGAAGCCTACAGCAGTACCATTCAAAATCAAGAAGTTACCATCAAATCAACACCACAAGCCATGCATAAGTATAATCCAGAATTGTTAGTTTTTGACAAGAATTTGAATATATTTGTTAATGCAGTTAATAAGTCATATTTTTATTATATCTTTATTGAACAATAAACATGACTAGTTAAAATATTATTTTGTTTGCTTCCATTCTAAATTTTCAGAGTTCATATCTAAGATTAGGACAAGACAAACACACCTTGAGAGATTGAGCTAAGCCAAGGGTGTAGCGATAGCTATCTTAGTTATTTGAGATATCATTTTTGGATGGTGTTTCAATTAGCTGAGTTAGTCTATCGCCCTTTTTTTGTTTTACTATGACAATATTTTGAGAGGAAACCCATGCAAGTCGTATTTGTCTATGTATAAAATTTAATAAAAAACATGTTTGACCCGGTAATCAGATGGGTGAAGGTCGACTTATAGGATTATTAAGATTTAAATCACTTATTAGGATTCAATCCCGTACTATTACGTTGTATTTAAAATGGGTACCAATTTTCAGTTCATACTGTTTTTACTTCTATCTATCTATCTAATCAGCCCTAAACATCTATCCTTGGATATAGGCCTCCTCTTCCTTCTTCCATGCCTCTCTATCTTGGGCAATTTGCATCCATTTTAACCCAGTGTGTCTCTTCAGCTCATCTGACCATCGCATCTGTGGCCTTCCCCTTTTTCGTCTGTGGTTCCACGGTCTCCAATTTATAATCATCTTAGTCCACCTTTCATCCTTCTGCCGTAGGGTCTGTCCGGCGAACTTCCATTTAAGCTTAGCTACTTGGGTTGAGACATCTTTAACTTGTTTTGTTACGGATCCAAATCATTTATTAGGATTTGAATCCCATACTATTACATTTAATTTAAAATGGGTACCAATTTTCAGTTCATACTATTTTTACTTCTATCTATCTATCTATCTAATCAGCCCTAAACATCCGTCCTTGGATATAGGCCTCCTCTTCCTTTTTCCATGCGTCTCTATCTTAGGAAATTTGCATCCATTTTGATCCAGTGTGTCTCTTCAGCTCATCTGACCATCGCATCTGTGGCCTTTCCCTTTTTCGTCCGTGGTTCCACGGGCTCCAATGTAGAATCATCTTAGTCCATCTTTCATCTTTCTGCCGTAGGGTGTGTCCGACGAACTTCCATTTAAGCTTTGCTACTTGGGTTGAGACATCTTTAACTTGTTTTGTTACGGATCCAAATCATTTATTAGGATTCGAACCCGTACTATTACGTTGTATTTAAAATGGGTACCGATTTTCAGTCCATAATATTTTTACTTCTATCTATCTATCTATCTAATCAGCCCTAAATATCCGTCCTTGGATATAGGCCTCCTCTTCCTTTTTCCATGCGTCTCTATCTTGGGCAATTTGCATCCATTTTGACCCAGTGTGTCTCCTCAGCTCATCTGACCATCGCATCTGTGGCCTTCCCGTTTTTCGTCTGTGGTTCCACGGTCTCCAATGTAGAATTATCTTAGTCCATCTTTCATCTTTCTGCCGTAGGGTGTGTCCGACGAACTTCCATTTAAGCTTTGCTACTTGGGTTGAGACATCTTTAACTTGTTCTGTTACGGATCCAAATCATTTATTAGGATTCGAATCCCGTACTATTACGTTGTATTTAAAATGGGTACCAATTTTCAGTCCATACTATTTTTACTTCTATCTATCTATCTACTTATCTTCTTCTTATGGTGCATATCCGTTACGGATGTTGGACACGAACATGGCTATTCTGACTTTGTTGACTGCTGCCCTGAAAAGTCCGGTAGTGGTTAAGTTAAACCATTTTCGCAGGTTATGATGCCAGGATATTCTTCTTCGTCCTGGACCTCTTTTCCCATGCACTTTACCTTGAAGTATGGTCCTTGAAGTATGATCTATTTATATAATCAGCCCTAAACATCCATCCTTGGATATAGGCCTCCTCTTCCTTTTTCCATGCCTCTTTATCTTGGGCAATTTGCATCCATTTTGACCCAGTGTGTCTCTTCAGCTCATCTGACCATCGCATCTGTGGCCATCCCCTTTTTCGTCTGTGGTTCCACGGTCTCCAATTTATAATCATCTTAGTCCACCTTTCATCCTTCTGTCGTAGGGTCTGTCCGGTGAACTTCCATTTAAGCTTTGCTACTTGGGTTGAGACATCTTTAACTTGTTTAGTTACGGATCCAAATCACTTATTAGGATTCAAATCCCGTACTATTACGTTGTATTTAAAATGGGTACCAATTTTCATTTCATACTGTTTTTTTACTGCTATCTATCTATCTTTCTAATCAGCCCTAAACATCGATCCTTGGATGTAGGCCTCCTCTTCCTTTTTCCATGCCTCTCTATTTTGGGCAATTTGCATCCGTTTTGACCCAGTGTGTCTCTTGAGGTCATCTGACCATCGCATCTGTGGCCTTCCCCTTTTTCGTTTGTGGTTCCACGGTCTCCAATGTATAATCATCTTAGTCCATCTTTCATCCTTCTGCCCTAGGGTGTGTCCGGCGAACTTCCATTTAAGCTTTGCTACTTGGGTTGAGACATCTGTAACTTTTGTTTTGTTACGGATACAAATCACTTATTAGGATTCAAATCCCGTACTATTACGTTGTGTTTAAAATGGTTACCAATTTTCAGTTCATACTATTTCTACTTATGTTACACCAATAACTTTTTTCAAATAATCCTCGTATCAGAAAATAAATCACCGTATAAGCCTTAATTCGTAGATTTTGGGGATTACCTCGTAAAACTATGTTTCCATTACACACAACTTCGTAAACAATCACCGACTCAAGTTTCACAATTGTCGTGGAATGCTGACGGATGAGTTTAAGATTACTATTTGATTTATCACATGCATTGTATAATAGATATACTGAGTTCCTCCTTCTCTGTTTAGATAAGCCCAGAAATGGAGTGAGCTTGACAATATTAAACCCGGAATTTTCTTTTGGAGGAATGAATAAAGTAGCATTTAATCATTGTTATTATACCCTCGGAGATCGCTGGGAAATTTACACTCAAAATAACAAAATTCAGCTTGGCAACACTGTGTTAATGTTGATAGTAACATATCTCTTTCAAGATAAACAGAACTGTAATTTAGTCCAGAGAAATTAATATATTTTTTTGCCAATAAAAATGTCAACCAAATAATGTTTCAAATATGATGTGCAAACATTTTATCTGTAGCGGCTTCTGGAATGTCTTAAAAATATCGAATTTCATTGCCTATCCCACCGATCTTCGCTTCGATCATACTTCCTTATTATTTTTGTTAAAAAAACTAAGTCGATATAAAATATACATAAACGTCACACGTTTTTTCTTTAAATCGTTTTATTCCAATTTATTTGTCAACTTTCTGTATTGTTTAACTATTTTTTTGTTCTAAAAATAGTTAGCTCCCAACTCTTGTATCAAGTCCGTTCCCAATATTTTTTTTGTCAGTTGGCAACTCTGATCTGTCATGTCAACTTTAAGTTCAATGCAGAAGGAGGCATATGTTTTTATGTATATCTTTCATCTATTTAAACTGATGTTTTAGTCCCAAACTTCATTCATATCATTAAATATAAAATTCGAGTAAGTTGACAATTAAGGTGATTTCTTTATAATTAATATTTCACCAATATTTAATGTCTTTTTGATAATTTCTAAGCCACGTTTATTTTTACTTTTATCATCATTCTCTTTGCCTCATCCCTATGCGGGGTCGGCTTCCCTAATTGCATTTCTTCACACAATTCTATCTTGGGTCATATCAATGTCAATCCCTTTTACCAACATGTCCTGCCTTATCGTTTCCCCCAGGTCTTCTTTGGTCTCCCTCTCCTACTCCTTCTAGGAATCTGCACTTCAGCTATTCTTCGTATTGCGTGATTAACGTCTCGAAGTTGAACATGACCAAACCATCTTAACCTATTCTCTTTCATTTTGGCATCAATTGGTGCCACACCTATACTTCCCATAATATACTCATTTCTAATTTTATCCTTCTTTGTCACTCCACTCATCCATCTAAGCATTCTCATTTCCGCCACATGCATTCGTTGTTCCTCATTCTTCTTCACTGCCCAACATTCAGTTCCGTTTATCATAGCCGGTCTTATGGCTGTTTGATAGAATTTTCCCTTCAGCTTCATTGGAATTTTTCTGTCACACAACACACCGCTCGCTTCTTTCCACTTCGTCCATCCAGCCCTAATTCTACTGCATGCCTCTCCATCTATTTCTCCATTACTCTGTAATACCGATCCCAGGTACTTAAAACTATTGCTTTTTACAATCAGTTCACCACCCAAAGGTACCATTTTATTTGTAGTAACTCCATCTTTAAATGAACATTCCAAACACTCTGTTTTTGTCCTACTAAGTTTTAAACCTTTTTCTTCCAGAGCTTGTCTCCACTGTTCCAGTTTTTGTTCTAAGTCTCTTTCACTATTTCCTACTAACAGGACATCATCAACATACATTAAGCACCATGGGATGTTACCCTGTAGTTTCGCTGTTATCTGGTCCAAACCTAATAAGAATAAATACGGATTAAGCACAGAGCCTTGGTGCAATCCTACTTTCACCTGAAATTTATCAGTCTCTCCCACACCTGTCCTAACACTAGTCGTTACTCTCTCATACATATCCCTCACAATCTTTACATATTCACCAGGGACTCCTTTCTTATTGAGTGTCCACCACAGAATCTCTCGAGGAACTCTATGATATGCTTTCTCAATATCAATGAATACCATATGAGCGTTTGTTTCTTTACTCCTGTATTTTTCCATCAGTTGCCTTACAATGAAAATTGCATCTGTTGTTGAACTGCCCTGCATAAAGCCAAATTGGTTCTCGGATATTTCGGTCTCTTCACGTATCCGTCTATCAATTCCTCTTTCCCATATTTATGTTTATTTTTACTTTTATGTAGGTGTATATAACTAGAGACCACAGATGAGGTGGGTTGATGATAAAAAGACTAGCCGGAACATATTGGAAATATGTTGCTAAGGATAGAGACCGATGCATGGAAGGAGTTGGGAGATTGTCCAAACGTGGACGATAGAAGGCTAAGAAGAAGAAGAAGAAGATATAACTAATGTCCGTCCTACCTTGACTTTACAGTATAAGGAACATAGGCAATGCAGTCCTTACGAGAGTTTTTAGCGCGGTGATGCCGATTATTTTAAAAATAATTTGTAATCGAACATTAGAGAGATTAAATTAAAACCGTTTTAGAAAGGAAATCTACAATTTTAGGATTCATATGAGTTTAACTTTATTTGATGTACTATAGTTATTACTAATATGGATTCTAAAATTGTAGATTGCATTTCTAAGACAGTTTTAATTTATTCTTTCTAATGTTCGATTACAAATTATTTTTGATAAAATCCGCATCACCGCGCTAAAAACTCTCATAAGAACTGCATTGCCTATGTTCCTTATACTGTACAGTCAAGGTGGGACGGACTATAGAATAGAATATTTTATTTAATTTAACTATGTAGTTCGTTTAATCATAGTCATATTCATTGAATCCTTACGGATTTGATATTTTTTTATCATTGTTTTTACTTGTAATCTTGGTAAGACATGGCAAGGATATGTTTAAAATTTGTGCTGATGTTAATACAAAGTTTTTTCTTGAAGTTTTTGGGTCTTATATAAATTTTCCATCTTGCGCCTCTGCGCCTAGAGCGCGCTATTTAAATATCGATATCTTGGCCAAAAATAAACTTACGAACATTTTCCCACGCTCAAAATATTCCTTTTGAGTTCTTATATCATTTCTGTTAATTCAAGTATACATATTTATTGCTAACATATACTTAAAACTCTTATAAACAAATTAATTGCAAATTGTTTAAGAAAATTACAACTTCACACGGGCACAACTTTAATACAGATAAAGATAAAGTAATTTAACAAATTCTGTTATAAAATCTATAAATTAAGCTTTAAAATGAGACTTTAAAAAGCTTGATGTAATTTAAAGAGTTTCGAAATATTCTTATTTTGCAACCATTTTGCACTAATTTTACAATATCTCGAGCTCTAAATATTGGATTAAAGTTTAGTAAACGCCATTTTCTTGTTTTTCATTAAAGAACAAATTTTATTAAATTTTTTTTTTTTAGTTTACGAGCTTGAACCTTAAAGACAATTTCTAAACAATCAAATTATTTATAACAATTTTTTAACCGCTAGGATCGAAATTCGCCCTCGAAATTTGTAATCAGCAGCCCCAAATACATAAAAAACTTGGGTGGGCCCATCAAATTGAAAAAGCTACGGTGACCCCATCTGGTGCCTAGACTGTAATATAGGAATATATTTTATCTTTCACATTCTGTTATCAAGGAAAAACTTTTCTCATAAATATATAGATTCTGGCGTCATTTACTTACTTTACTTGTATGGAGTTATCGTCAAAATTACCTGCAACAAAAAATGGGTAATTAATTATCGTTTTTTTATTAAAACTACGGGAAAATTTTCATCCAAGTCACATTAAAGGCTTTAGTTGATCATAAATTATGTTATTTTCTGGAAAAATTGTGCCGCATATTTACCTTTTTAATTAAAACCGCCTCAACGTCGTGTAAAAATTACTATATTTTTTGGACAAATTTTCTTCATTTAAAGTTTTAATAGCCTAACCTACTTACAATTAGAAATAATAATGAATTGGCGCAGTCCCAATTGTCAGTAGGATTAGATAGAGTATTCACTGGCTCGATAAAATATACTACAATAATTTGTATTAATACATTCTTTTGTCCCGCAATATCAACGGTTATTGGATACCAAGTTAACATGACTTGAACATGTGCTTAGTGGGATTAAAGAAAAGTTTAAATAACCTTTAAATAATTAATCTTTCTAGCAGCATCTTTTTATTTCAATATTTCTCTACAAAAAGGCATTTCTTTTTCAGCTATGCAATGTGTAATGAAAGTTAGATTTGTACTTACGCGACCCCTAACAAAAGGTAAGATATTCTTCATATTTTTTTATTTTGTTTTCTTTGGCCTTTTTACTTTGTTTTTCCTCATCTAATTTGGGCCGGAAGTCAATTCTGAATAAATTCCTAGGTTAGTCCAAAAGTGGTCCTAAGTTAGCTTAAAACGGAATCCCAGTCTATCTCATGGTTTGCCCTGATTGGCAATCACATTTCCCCTAAGTTTAATCTGATGTCCATTTATCTTCAAGAGTTGACTATATAGAAAATAAACGTCCAGTTGATCTGTTTTACAACTCAATCTGAGTTATTGTGAGTACATTCGTTTCTTTTGTCCGCCGAATTAAGTTAAGTTATTTAAAAGTTAAGAAGGTTACAATTAAAACAAGAGACTAAATATAGTTACGTCATGTACATCAATACTTAAAATCCTTTATTGGAACAGTGTAGGTATTTCATTATTTTTTATTATTAAATATTAAATGTTACTTAATGTCCTTTTGCTTATTTAAATTTATTTGCGTTTTTTTCGTTTTCCAACACAGTTTGTCTCTTTTTTTTTTGTTGTGGTTTTGTATATATTCTTGCTTGTATTTTTCACCTCTAAGAACGACCCATTCCACAATCTACCCAGACTAAGTACCGTTGCGTTGGAGTCTATTGGGTACTAGTGTTTAAAAATTAATTCTTCGTAATCCATATTAGGAAGGTCAATAATGAGTAAAAACGCTTTCAAAACATAGAATGATTATTGTTTTTATTTATAATTTTTTTAAAATACACTCAAAATTCTGCCACTAAAAATTTTTGATTAAGTTTGACCACTTAAAACTTTATTATTTGTACTCCGATTCTCACGATTTTTGCATCAGTTTGTAGGTACATGTATTGCTACCGTTTGTTATTATATCGGTAACAAAAAATTGCTGAGATGGCATTATACGGGGGCGAATGGAAACGTTGTATTTTCTCCTAACTTTAAAAAATTCTGTGGAAAAATTAAAAGGCTAATTTTATTTCATACTCCTTTCATATTATCTCGAAGAACATTTTGTTTTCTGAATTATCCGAATATCTCTTTTGTTGTAAGAGCTGCGCAATTTTTTGTCAATAAAAACACTGACTGACTCATAAACATATTATCTAAAATAGAGGTTGGATTGATAAGATTAGAATAGCCCGCATGCAGTCCAGATATCAATCCTATCGAGCATTTATGAGATGAAATAAAAATAACTTTTCGCCATCATCCTAGCCCTCCAGAAAATTTGGTACAGTTATGGCCCTGGTAGAGGAATATCGGGCCATAACCCAGGCAAGGATAACACATCTTATTTATTCGATGCCAGATTGCGAGATTACAAAGGAAAGGAGGACGAAACATATGGAGGAATAGGATTTTTGATCAAAGAGAAAATTAAACAAAACGTAATCGAGTATAAGAGCATATCAGATAGAGTAGGATTTATCATTCTAGAAATTAACAGGAAGACAAGAATGAAACTAATACAAGTATATGCTCCAACAACACATGATGAGGAAGAAATTGATAACTTTTATGATGACATCACCACAGCAATGGAAGACAAAAATATAAAAACAACAATCGTTATGGGAGATTTTAACGCAAAAATCGGAAAGAAAATGGAAGATTCAGAAAACAAAATAGGAAACTACGGACTTGGATCAAGGAATATTAGGGGTGAAAGACTACTAGAATATTTGGAACAATAAAACCTTCATGCAATAAATACATACTTTAATAAGAAGCCAAACCAAAAATGGGCATGTGTCTCCCCAAATGGGGTGACAAAAAATGAAATGGACTACTTCCTCTGCCAAAATAAACAAATCTTCGAAGACGTAACTGCACTTAATAAATTCTCAACTGGCAGCGACCACCGCATACTACGAGCCAAAATAGAAATAAGCAAACTAGAGACGCAGAAATCTAGAAGAAAACCAACGGCAATTGACCATAGCAGAATAAGACAAAACGCAGAAGAATATAGACAGACTTTAAGGGAAAACTGTAAACATCAAGTAGCAAAGGAAGAGTCAGAAATTAATAAGATCAATGAAGAAATGAAAGAAAAACTCTTGGAAGCGGGAATGAAAACTGCCAAAAAACTAACAACAAAAGAAAATAGATTAAGTAGCAGGACAGTTAAATTAATGGAAAGTAGACAAAAACTAATAAGCAAAAACAAAAGAAACACAGTAGAATACGTAGAACTGAACAAACTTATTAGGAGAAAAACCAAAGAGGATCTAAAAAAACACACTGAAAATGAAATCGAGAAAGTAATTGAGAGAAATAAGGGCCTAAAATGCTTACGACCAAATTTAGGGAAACCACTACTCATTTCAATTAAGGATGAAAGAGGACGGGAAGAGAGGAGAAAAGATAAGATATCAGAAGAAGTAGAAAGGTTTTATAAAGAACTATACACCTCAAAGAAAGACGCAAACTTCAACACTCAGGAATATATCAAGAAAACAATCACGAATGTAAACTCAGAAACATTACCAAAAATAGAAAATTATGAAATAGAAGCAGCACTATCACAATTAAAGAACAACAAAGCACCAGGACCAGATGGAATCCTTGCTGAAATGTTGAAAGAAGGGAACGAAGAAATCTTACAAACATTAAGAAATCTGTTTAATCAGTGTCTACATAAAGGAGAAATACCCGACGAATGGAACGAAAGTCTTACAATCCTGCTATTTAAGAAAGGCGACAGAAAGGACATAAAAAATTACAGACCCATCTCACTGCTGTCGCAAACGTATAAACTATTCATGAGGATTATCAACAACAGGCTAACACACAAATTGGACTCGTATCAACCAGTAGAGCAGGCAGGATTCCGAAAGGGATATAGCACCACTGACCATCTTCTAACAATTAGGACACTAATAGAAAAAACTAACGAATAACATATAGATCTGCACTTAGCGTTCGTTGACTACGAAAAAGCATTTGACAGCGTGGAAATGTGGGCAATAGAAAAAGCTATAAACAACTGTAGAATATATTCCAGATACAGAATGCTAATACATAATATATACAGGAAAGCAACAATGACAGTACAATTGGAAGAAACCACAAAACCCATACCAATTAATAGAGGAGTGCGACAGGGAGATGTTATTTCTCCCAAACTATTTACATTAGCACTGGAAGATCTTTTCAAAACAATGGAATGGACAAACATGGGAATAAACATAAATGGAAAGAAACTAAACCACCTAAGATATGCAGACGATGTAGTAGTCATAGTATCAAGTTTTGAAGAATTACAAACCATGCTAACCGAACTAGCAGATGAATCCGAACACATAGGTCTAAAAATGAATTTTGCCAAAACAAAAACAATGACAAACACACAAGACAATAGAAACGTAATACTAAACGACACCACAATAGAAGCGGTTAATGATTATATATATTTGGAACAGATGATAAAAATAAATAAGGAAAACCAAACAGCGAAGGTAAAAAGAAGGGTCAGATTGGCCTGGGCAGGATTTGGAAAATTAAAATGGGTCCTAAAGAATAAAAAAATACAACAATACTTAAAAACAAGAGTGTTTGACCAGTGCCTACTCCCAATTCTCACATACGCATGCCAAACATGGACCTTGACCAAGGCAAACATGGATAAAATAATGAAGACACAAAGAGCCATGGAGAGAGCAATATTAGGAGTAAAATTGATAGACAAAAAGCAAAACAACTGGGTCAGAAATAGAACAAAAGTCAAAGACGCAGGCCAACGTATAGCCAGGCTAAAATGGAGCTTCGCAGGTCATAACGCTAGACAAACGGACAATAGGTGGAATAGCACGATACAACAATGGAGACCATGGACAGGAAAGAGAGCAAGAGGACGACCACAGATGAGATGGGGAGACGACATTAAAAAGATAGGAGGAACGCACTGGAAACAGAAAGCACTAAACAGAAGCGAATGGAGGAAACTGGGGGAAGCCTATGTTCAAAATTGGACCAATTAAAGGGCAAAAGAAGAAGAAGAAGAAGATTGCGAGCAGTCGTTGCTGCGAGAGGTGGACATACCCGCTATTGAATTGTTTTGTTTTGTTGTTAATTTTGTTTTGTTTTGTTAATTTTAGAGCGTTTGATATTTTTAATTAAATAAACCTTCAAAGCAGTATTTTTATTATTTACAGCTTTTACAAGAAAAGATATATTCGGGTAATTCAAAAAACAAAATCTTAGGCTACGGCTCCACGGGCGAGAAATTGACGCTAGCAGTAGCCGTAAAACGAACTTAAGGTTCCGCGGAACGGAATAGGAATAGCCGAACTGTACCGACTACAGGACTTGTGCGTAGTCGGTTCAGTTCGGCTATTCCTACTCCGTTCCGCGGAACCTTAAGTTCGTTTTACGGCTACTGCTAGCGTCAATTTCTCGCCCGTGGAGCCGTAGCCTTAGGGATGCCTCCGAGATAATATGAAAGAAGTATGAAACAAAATCAGGCATTCAATTTTTCCACAGAATTTTTTAAAAGGAGAAAATACAACGTTTGCATTCACCCACGTATAATGCCATCTAAGCAAAAAATGTTTGTTACCGGAATAATAACAAACGATACATACAAACTGATGCAAGAATCTTGAAAATCGGAGTTCAAATAATAAAGTTATAAATTGTCAAACTAAATGAAAAATTTTTCGTGGCGGAATTTTGTGCCGGTGAGTGTATATTTGAAAAAAGCTAGGGATGGGAAAAACCTACCGGTTATAACATAAAACCGGTTTTTTCCTCTGCAATAATCGGTTTTTCCGTTTATTTTTTGTCCCGCCTATAATCGGTTTTTTCTTTTTAAAGTAATAACCGGTGAAAAACCGGATAAATGGAAAAATACTGAATTTAGATAAAAAAATACCGCGCGTAAATGATAATTTTAAGCTGACTGAAACCGATTTTACAAAACTGATGACTGCTTTCTATATTGATATGAAATGATATCGATTCGAATGTAGTATCGCAAACTAAAGCGCAATGTAAATGTAACCTATTGGGTATTGGCTATGCCTAAAAAAACCTAACACCGGTTTTTTGAATAACCGGTTTTTTGACCGGTTATAACCGCCAGGTTAAACTGTAGGTAAAAAAAACAGTATAACCTAAAACCGGTGTTTTTTTCAACAACCGCCATCCCTAATAAAAGCTTGGCATAGAAGGTTTGAATAGATAATGTTAGTTTGCAACTTCATTGTTATTCATTTCCATTTAAACTCTCAAAGTTTCGCTTCATACACAAGCATCTATAAAATCCATTATAACTTAAACTAAAGCAATCAATGACTATACATAAATTGGGAAACACAATACCAAGGGAGCTAATATTACCCCAAAAGCATTGCGTAAACAATGCCGTGTTAACAAATCTTGAAGAAATATGTATACAATAGTTACCTTATTTGATTGCCCGCTCAGATAATAACACTAACTTACGGCATAAAATACCCCGATACAGCACATTTCCACGCAATCTTACAAATTTAGTATCTGAGGGTATTTAAACACTCCTGAAACATTAGCGGCACAAGTAAGGAAGGTGGAAGAAATTGGCTGGTAAATTTCTGAGTTTACTTTATCCTTTTAGCTTCTTTTCCTTGTTCCTTTTCTTATATTCAAGATATTTCGATCTATATGTTATAGTCAAAGCCCGAATTTCAGGCACTCCTAGGTTTGACTAGGCAATCCTCAGGTCTGACTGACGGTCTTAGTCAAAGCCCGAAATAAATTACAGTTTCGGCATTTGACTAGTCAAACCTAGGAGAGACTAAGTAGTTCAGGCAAAGGTCGAAATTTAATTTTATGAAATCGGGGTTTGACTAGTCAAACCCCGATCAGCTATTAAAATGTCGTAATTTGTTAGATTAGGTTTATTAAAACGTCATTTTTTAATTTTAATGTTTATTATTTTTATATTGTCGGAATGAAAATAAAAAAATTGTGTGTATTCTCACATATCGATGCATTATGGTATTTAGAGTTGCACAATGCGTTAGACCTTTTACACTTACATAATTTTGAAGAGCATTTCTCATTTCACTTTATAGAGCATTTTATAAAGCCTATTCCACCAAATTTAGAATATTTTGTACCAACTTCTCTTAGAGACAGCTTAACGTCTGGAACGTCTTCGAAATTAAGGAAATTCTCTTTGCATTCTCTTATTTGATTTCTTGAAAAAAGTGTGTTTATTGTTCCGTATTTCGTACCAACTCTATGTAAACCGTCTGTTGTTTTACCTTGTATGTTACCCAAAATATTTCGAGCATCTCCTTTGGCTCTATTAAAGCTGGGAATAGGTATTGTTACAGTTTTTTAAATAATTAGAATTTATTTACACCATAACAAATGAGAAAATTATTTAACATTAAATATTTAAAAATATTAAATTTTTTACACAGAATAAAAATATTTTGAGGGAATAAATTCCACAGAATTGTATGAGTTTAGTATACACTCCCAATATTTCCAAGAATCCTTCTTTTTTTAATGAAACCAACTCTATTTGAGCTGTTAATATTGTGAGGTAGGAAATTTTGTGTTGTACGTTTCCTACTCTGAATCTGTCAAAATGTGTCTGAATTGAGCGAAGGGAGTTTGATTATTATTTACACGTAATTTGGTCAGTGGCGGATCCAAGGAAGGTGTTACGGAAGTCATGACCCCCCAGACGAAAATAAATAAATATCAATTTAATAATCTTAAAAAAAGAAAAACCGAGAGCCGTCAAACAAAAAAATTTTAGGGCCATCCAAAAAATAATTGAAAACCCACTTACTTATGCTAGGGGTGGTAAGACTAAGTGACCTTGCATCAGAGACAAGTATTTAAATCACCCTCAAGATCCATGACGCCCCCCCCCCCCAATTTCTGAATCCGCCACTGAATTTGGTTTGACCAAGTATATGGTCAAACCTCAAACCAAAAAAAGTTACATGCATGCGTTGTGCACACATAGAAAAGATTAAAATAAATAAAGGAAAGGCGATTGAAGGTATTCATGCCCAGGCTAATGCTATGAAACAATTAAGTGAATAAAATTTCCTGCAATTTCGATCGGAAAAACTGTAACAATACATATATCGCCAGCTTTGATAGAGCCAAAGGAGATGCTCAAAATATTTTGGGTATCATACAAGATAAAACCACATTTTTTTCAAGAAATCAAATACGAGAATGCAAAGAGAATTTTTTTAATTTAGAGGATGTTCCAGAGTCTCTAAGAGAAATTAGTAAAAAAGATTCTAAATTTTAAAGACCAGCCAAAATGCTACTGCAATAAGAAATACTGCTCTTCAAAATTTTGTAAGTGTAAAAGGTCTAACGTATTGTTCAACTCTAAATGCCATAATACCTCAACATGTGAGAATCAACACTTTTTTTTTATTTTAATAACAATATAAAAATAATAAACATTAAAATTAAAAAATGACGTTTTATTAAACCTAATCTAACAAATTACGACATTTTAATAGCTGATCGGGTTTTGACTAGTCAAACCCCGATTTCATAAAATTAAATTTCGACCTTTGCCTGAACAACTTAGTCTCTCCTAGATTTGACTAGTCAAAGGCCCAAATTGTAATTTATTTCGGGCTTTGACTAAGACCATGAGTCAGACCTGAAGAATGCCTAGTCAAACCTAGGAGTGCCTGAAATTCGGGCTTTGACTATAACATATATACAGTATGTCCCTGTAAGTTGTATCCATATGGAAAACTTTTTTATTGTTCATTTTACGAAAAAAAGTTATTCTTCATAAAAAGCTCTGCATGGTCCAAATCCTATGATTTAACCATCAAATATGAAAATTTTTGAATATTATACGAGGTATGTCAAAAAGTTTGAATTTCACTCAAGGGTAAAGTAGCTCCATTTTTCACAATATTGGAAATTACTATTATGAAAAGTTGTTTGGTATTAGAAACTATATTCTAGTATGCAATTACATCCTTCTAATTGCATTTTTTTAAATTATGGATAACTAACATTATTTTCAGTTATTTCAATCCAGCTAACTCTTTTATTATTAATTTTACGAAAAAAAGTAATTCCTAATAAAAAGTTCTGCATAGTCTAAAACCTAAAATAAAACCATCTTATGTCAAATTTTATCAATTTTATACGAGGTATGTCAAAAATATGAATTTCGCTCAAGAGTAAAATATGTTAATTGTTCACAATATCGAAAATGATTATTATAAAAAGTTATTTAGAATTAAAAACTATTTTTCAGTATGTAATTACATAATTCCCTCTAATTGAAATATTCTGAACTATAGAGGTACTTAACTTTTGATCTAAATTTATCTTTTTTTACATACCTCATATAAAATTGATCAAATTTGATATAAGATGGTTGTATTTTAGGTTTTAGACCATCCAGAACTTTTTATTAAGAATCACTTTTTTTCGTAAAATTAA
Organism: Diabrotica virgifera virgifera; assembly: GCF_917563875.1. Lineage (NCBI taxonomy): Eukaryota > Metazoa > Arthropoda > Insecta > Coleoptera > Chrysomelidae > Diabrotica > Diabrotica virgifera. The sequence goes on from NC_065450.1 coordinate 210,709,145, forward strand.
AAGAGTTATCAGAATTGAAATAAATGAAAATAATGTTAACTTTCCATAATTTTTCAAAATTTTTTTTTTTAATTAGAAAGATGTAATTGCGTATTAGAATACAGTTTTTAATTCCAAACAACTTTTTTTAATAGCAATTTTCAATATTATCAAAAATAAAGCTACTTTACTCTTGAGTCAAATTCAAACTTTTTGACATATCTCGTATAAAATTTATGAAATTTGCTATCTGATGGTTGAATCTTGGGTTTTGGACCAGGCAGCACTTTTTATAAAGAATAACTTTTTTTCGTAAAATTAATAATAAAAAAGGTTTCCATATGAATAAAACTTACAGGGACATACTGTATATTCATTGGCTGGTCTAATATTTATTTTCCAGATTATATTTTCCAACTAATTATTCAATTTTTATCAATCTGTTTCCATGCATTCGATGATTATTTAGCTTTTAGGTACTAGTACACTTTAAAAGACCAAAAATAAGCATTTTTTCAAGATTATTTTTCTCAGAACTTTTATTAAATATGAACATAAAACTTTTAACATATTAATATCTAACTCTTAGAGAGTACAAAAAATGTATCCTTTCCCATTTATGCACGTACACTCATATTGTAGAGGGCGCCAAATTCGAGACCTCGAAAAAAAAGTAGTTCCGATGGCTGACAGTAGTTAATCTCAGGATTGGGATCACTGAAACAAAAAATTCTTACGGCATCGGAAAAAGGAAGGTTTCTTACGTGACAATTTATCACCTTTAATGAAAAATTCCGCAAAAAAAAATATTTTACAGGAATTTAAAAAAAGTTTGTGAAAAAATCGCCAGTTTTTCTTCGGTTTTTCATGGATAAAAATATTAATTTTTTATTTTTTGGTCAAATTGTGGTAAATTGTCACGTAAGGAAACTTATTTTTTCAAATGCAGTACGATTTTTTTGTTTTAGATATCCCAATCTTGAGAATAACTGTCCGCTATCATTTTTCGAGGTTTCGACTTTTGCACCCTCTACAATATTAGTGTACGTGCATAAATGAAAAAAGATATATTCTTTTGTACTCTCTAAGAGTTGGATATTAAAATGTAAAAAGTTTTATGTTCATTTTTAACACGGGTTCTGAGAAAAAAATTATTAAAAAAAAATTATTTTTGGTCTTCTAAAGTGTACTAGTACCTTTAATAATGTTCTGAAGCTCTTTTACAAAGCAGAATTTACGTTTCAACTGTTTATTTTGAGGTTTCCAAAATTTCCTAAGTTAAAATCTTCTTCTTGCTCTTCATCTTTATAAGTAATTCTGCTTGTTCATTGGCTTATTGATACTTCTATGCAAGGTTATCTCTCCATCTTTTGCGCGATTCGTAAATTATGAATTTAAAATGAGTTAAACAAACGTAAGGCACAGACATTCTATAATTTTAAAAAGGCTGCTGGCAAAAGTCAAAAAAATCAGGCGACCGTTGCATTAGGCTACCAAAAAAATATTGCACTGCCTTTTTTTATAATTTTTATTGCCATTTTTTTGTCATAATTTGGTTTTCAGCCTTTCTATCAGCTGGTGCAACTAATGTTTGTAACGTAAAGTAATATTGTATTGCAAAATACAACATGACGTTTAAAAGCCCTTGTTTTTTTCAGTTTTTATTTGTAGTTAGGTATTTTTAATTTTTTTATCTCTGTTCTTTATAAATTTGGTTAAACTGTTTTTGTGTATTAAATACAATGTAATTTAAGTTTACTAAATAAAAATAAATACTATTTCTTCAGTGCAATGGTTTAAAGATATGTAGTCACAAACATTTAATTTTCTATTTTCTCAAAACAAAGATAACGTGACATTCCTTGTTTTTTCCCTTAACCCTTCATATAGTTATCTCTCTCCGCCTATGAGAGATCAAAAACAACCACAAAATCGCAAATCTGTCCAGTTGGAAGAGCTATTATTTAGCAGAAACACAAAGGTTGAGGATATGAGATAGCTCGCAGATACATGGCTGATAACAAGCTGATTTAAGATCGTTCCCGTGTTTCTCCAGAGGGAATTCTACCTTACTCTCTCGCCTTATATCACGCTTTCAGCAACATGCCCACTACAAATGAGATTATTGGGGCAGAAAATAGCCGATTTTAGTTTCTTTTGTAGTTTGTTGGATTTCAGAAAACAACACACGGTGATTTATTAAAAAAAAAAACGTTTGATTTTTGGTTGCGGGAAATAGTTCTACCGGATGTTGAATTGTAAAACGGGCCATAGGAAACTCAATGTAAGATTCTAAACTGTTGAATTCCTGCTTCCCTAATTATTCTATATCAAAAGACATGAGAAACTATTTGTAGAGGATTGAAATTTTTATTGAAAACTGTTGTTAAAATTGTTCTACGAATTAAACACATTCCAAAATTTTGTAAAATATAATAAATTTTATCAAAGTATTTGCCAACTTTAGACCACACACAGAGCAAGAATGTGTATAAGGTTGCGTTCGGTCACAATGAAATTATTATATGTAACCAACAATATTTTGAACTGTCAGTATTTTTATTTTATCATTTATTGTTTAAGAAACAATAAAGTTGAAAAGATATCCTTAGTTGAGGAGAAAGTAGTAATAATAAAGATGTTTTATTCAGTCAATAGTTTGCGTACTGTCAAATACCTAGTAATGTGTGGCCTTACTTTTACGCACTTACTACTATGGCAAATGTATTATATTTTTAAAAATTTTGGAATGTCTTTAACTCGTAGAACAATTTTAACTTTTGTTTTTAGTACAGATTTTAATCCTCTACAAATAGTTTTCATGACTTTTTACCCCAGGCTGTGGGTGAAAAAACGTGACATAATTCAGGAATTTTTGAAACCTATCAGGTGTTATAAAGGACGATGCCAGGAATAACTTCTACTAAAATGTAACCAAAAATATTGTGCGCTTTTTTTATTGCAATTTTCATTTGTTAAATTTGAAATTTTTAAGGATTTTTAATTTTGTAGCTTAGGATATTGATTTTAGAGAAAAACTTTTTTATAGAAAGTTGTAGTAAATTAAAAAACCTACAATTTGAGCTATGGTAAGTTTAATTTCGTTAATTGGTTATTGCAAAATAGCCTGCGAAATATCCAAAATCGCCGTTTTTTACAATTGCAATATTTTTTGTACAAATAATTTTTTTTATTTTTTAAAACTTTAAAATGAAGATCTTTCAATTCCAAACATAAAAAAATTGTAAAGCCAGATTAACGAATTCGTTGCTTAGATATTATAAATTGTTTATCCCAAGAGGTCAAATGTCGAAGGCTATAACTTTTTGAAAAAAAATCGTAGATAGTTAGTGAAACATCCAATCTCCTTCTAAAGAGTTATGTTTTCATATTCTGATGTAAATAAATGCGTAAAACATTTTTAAACCTCTAATTTTTGGGTTTGAAAATAAAGGGGCAAATTTCGTTAAAAACATTTAGAGCTGAAGCGGCCCTGTACATCCTATGAGTTTTTAACTTACAGATTATTGTTGCTGAAAACAAAACTAGGATTTATAAAAAAATTAAAATTTTCTACAACAAACTGAAGCCGAGATAATTGTTTTTTTTTTCTTAAATCGTAGTGCCCTTATTTATAACAATTAAGAAATTATTTTACAGTCATTGACTAAAGAAAGACTTATATTATCTTAAAATAAAATTATTATAAAATATAATTACATTTAATTATTAAAAATTATTTTTTAAATGTGTGCTTTTGCAAGCGGCCGAATTTTGCACATCGCCCGGCTCGCTTCAAATCAGCGCGCTCGGAAAATTTTTACGTAACTTGTATTAAATTTTGACAGAAAACAATTTAATATTACCATTATAATACATATATATTTTATTTACCACTGTATTTGTTTTTCTTGATAAACTTTTATATGTGAAATCCAAAAAGAATAGTCACTACAAGAAGAAAAAGTTTTATATTGTATATTATAGTAAGAAGTAACATTATTATTAATATATTTATATAACAATGAAAATATTAAAAATATAGTTAAATATTTCATATATATATGTATCATTTTTGTAATATTATTTCTTCAGAAATGAAATTTCACATATAAAAGTTTACCAAGAAAAACAAATACAGTGGTAAATAGACTGTATATTATAATGGTAATATTATTAAATTGTTTTCTGTCAAAATTTAATACAAGTTGCGTAAAAATTTTCCGACCGCGCGGATTTGAAGCGAGCCGGGCGATTTGCAAAATTCGGCCGCTCGCAAAAGCACCGATTGTAAAAATAATTTTTAATAATTAAATGTAATTATATTTTATAATATATTCTATTTTAAGATAATATAAGTCTTTCTTTAGTCAATGACTGTAAAATAATTTCTTATTTGTTATAAATAAAGGCACTACGACTTAAGAAAAAAAAAACAATTATCTCGGCTTCAGTTGGTTGTAGAAAATTTTTATTTTTTTATAAATCTTCGTTTTATCTTCAGCAACAATAATCTGTAAGTTAAGAACTCATAGGATGTACAGGGCCGCTTCAGCTCTAAATGTTTATAACGAAATTTGCCCCCTTATTTTCAAACCCAAAAATTATCTCGGCTTCAGTTGGTCGTAGAAATTTTTTATGTTTTTATAAATCTTCATTTTATCTTCAGCAACAATAATCTGTAAGTTAAAAACTTATAGAATGTACAGGGCCGCTTCAGCTCTAAATATTTATAACGAAATTTGCCCCCTTATTTTCAAACCCAAAAATTAGAGGTTTAAAAATGTTCTACGCATTTATTTACATTAGAATATGAAAATTTAACTCTATGGAAGGAGATTAGATGTTTCACCAACTCTTTATGATTTTTTTTTTTCAAAAAGTTATAGCCTTCGACATTTGACCTCTTGGTATACTTAAACAATTTATAATATCTAAGCAACAAATTCGTTAATCTGGCTTTACAATTTCTTTTTATGTTTGGAATTGAAAGATCTTCATTTTAAAGCTTTAAAAAATAAAAAAAATTATTTGTACAATAAATAATGCAATTGTAAAAAACGGCAATTTTGGACATTTCGCAGGCTGTTTTGCAATAACAAATTGACCAAATTAAACTTACCGTACCTCAAATTGTAGGTTTTCTAATTTACTACAACTTTCTATTTAAAAGTTTTTCTCTAATATCAATATCCTAAGCTGCAAAATTAAAAATCATTAAAAATTGCAAATTTAACAAATGAAAATCGCAATAAAAAAAGCGCATAATATTTTTGGTTACATTATAGTAGAAGTTATTCCTGGCATCGTCCTTTACAATACCTGATAGGTTTCAAAAATTCCTGAATTATATCCTGACATCGACCTATTTTTCACCCACAGCCTGGGGTATTTGATGTAAATTAATTAGGGAAGCAGGTATTCAACAATTTATAATTTTACATTGAGTTTCCTATGAACCGTTTTCCAATTCACCACCCGATATATTACTGGGTGCAGTGGCGTAACAAACTCTGTCGGGGCCCCTCCGCAGAATTGGAAATGGGGCCCTCCTTAAAAAATTACTAAATGTGACTTGTGTAACACAAACTTATATTATGTGTTATATAATATAGTCCAGTAAATGAACGTGAAATATGGCGATACAGTGTAATTTTAAATGTCACCACCGAAGTGGTCAAGTCAATACTTTTCGAGTTATTTAAAAGTGAAAATGTTTATTGTTCAATAAACAAAACACCTTTTTAGACGGTTTTTCGTAAATAGGGCTTTTCATCGATTGTCATTTGTTTCGAGCTTCTGTCATGTGTCACATAATATTAATATATCTACGCCATACGTCCTTGGTTTGTATCATGGGTATATACCAATAACGTACGACGTAGATATATTAATATTATGTGACACATGACAGAAGCTCGAAACAAATGACTATGATTGAAAAGCCCTATAGCATTCGTAAATAACTCAAAAAGTAAGTATTTGATACAAAAAAAATATACTTCTATTCGATTTGCTAATCTGAGACACAACTGTCTACACTACCACTAGCAAAAATATGGCTTATAAAAAAATATGGCTTATAAAAAAATTGAAGTCTATCGATCAGTAAAAGTAAAGTTGTAGGTCATCAAAAATTGTTCTTATTCTTCAAATTCCAATTCGAATATTTCAACGTGAACTAACCAAAAATTGAAGCACTTTTCGTGGAAAACACATTAAAAGTTTTTTAAAGTGTTTACAAAAAGCTTTATTTTAATTTTTGATAAAAGTTTCTAGCATCAAAGCTTAGCGAGTTACGCTCCAAATAAAGGTAACCCCTTTTTTGGTAAAAAAATCGTGAAAATCTCTCCCTATTTAGCACCCCAAATGAAACTAATCATTGCCGCTTTACAAATTAATTAGCTTTGTTTTTATATGACCTGTAAGTTTCACCGGTTCAAAGTGTTTATTTTAGAAAGGGTTCTAACTGAAAGGGCTTGAACGAGTCACTAATCACAAGTACATATAGCAGCAAATTTTTAACAGCCATATCTTAACCAATTTTTGTCTTACATAAAAACGAAATAAATCCGAAATATTTATAAAAGCACAACCTACATTTCTTTACTCTTTGAGATTTTTCGTATCACTAATACGTTTTAAGTTATTTTGAAAAAAGGACATTTTCCCAAAATAAAAAACTTTTTTTACTATAAAACCATTTTTTTTTTTCAAAAATAAGAACTAAGAATTTGAAACTTTAAATATTAATGAACAGGGAATTGCAAGTTCTTCAAAATGATATCTGATTTGTCCTCAATTAATATTAAAAAATTCATTCAGTCTTTATTTTCATAGATTATTCAATTAAATTTCATATGCCATTCAAGCAACTAAAAAATAACAAAAAACGACCCCTCCGTATGTCAGAAACCGCCACTTCACAACCTCGCTCCCGGAAAACGAACATCTCTATATAATTTTCCAGGCTGTTACATTCATCCACAACAAAATACGTTTTCCAGTGCGATGGCGTGATCTTTAATAAATTACTTACTTCTTCTAACTAGATAGGTAAGAGAAAATGCTCTCATCTGTATATTCTCTTTGGGCAAACCTTCTTAACAAATGTGAGATAATATGGCGTTATATTGTGATGAAGTTTTTCGGAAAAATGAGTCGTGAATTGAGATTATAGGAGTAGTGTTATCAGGACCGCAATAAGAGTATTTTAAGGTTTAGTTCGACGACGTAATCGAATATTTCATGTAAAATTAACGCATGTTTGTACATATGCGAAATTATTAAAATAATCTAAAGGTACGTATCCATAGAAAAACCTAGAAGACCTACAAGTCCTCATGGACAAAATCACGTATTACAGTCAACAATATGGACTCAATATAAACGTAAAGAAAACAAAGCTTAGGATCGTCAGCAAGAAAAAGGTAACAGAAGGTCAACTCTATATCAACCAAAGCCCTGTAGAAAGAGTGAGGCACTACAACTAGTTCGGCACCATAATAAATGAAGAATGGACCAACAACCAAGAAGTAAGAGCGCGCATCGGAAAAGCTAGATCAATCTTCAACCGTATGGGGGCGTTTTTCAAGAGCCACAACCTTTCTCTTGGTATAAAAGTAAAAATGCTGAGATGTTACGTCTTCTCTGTCCTTTTTATGGTGTTGAATCATGTACCTTGAACGAGGATATGTGCCGAAAATTGGAAGCATTTGAGATGTGGCTATAACGGAGAATTCTTAAAATCCCATGGACTGATCGGGTCACAAATGAGGAGGTTCTTAGAAGAATGGGGAAGAACCGAGAAGTACTAACCACCATCAAATCTCGAAAGTTGGAATACTTTGGACACATTATGCGAAATAAATCCAGATATGCCCTCCTACAAGCCATCCTGCAAGGAAAAATATTTGGAAAGCGAGGTCCAGGAGAGGTTTGTTTGTATACCTTACAATTTGCTGATGACCAAGTCATCATAGCTAATGATAAAGACGACCTACAGTATATGGCAAGAAAACTGAAGGAGGAATATGAACAGTGGGGCTTGGAAATTAATGTGGAAAAAACTAAATACCTACCCATAGGAGCTGAGTTATCCAATATCGAACTAGAGGATAATGAACAAATCACATCCTGTAGTGAATACACGTACCTGGGAGTAATCTTCGATAGAACGGGAAAAGTCGATGAGGAAATAAAGAAAAGGGTAACACAAGCTATAAGAACAATTGGATGCCTAAATGGAATACTTTGGAGCTCCGAAATAGGAATACAGCGAAAATACAACATCTATGAAACACTTATTAAAAGCAGCCTACTTTACGGAGCAGAAACTTGGAGAATAACTGAGAACAACAGGAAAAAATTAGAAGCTGTAGAAATGGATGTGTTTAGAAGATCGTTAGGTATATCTTGTAGGGAAAGAATTCGAAATGAGGAAGTAAGACGACGAATTGGAATAGATGGTTACTTAACAACAGACATTGAGAGAAAACAGTTGATTTGGTATGGTCATGTTCAAAGAATGGAAGACACAAGATTGCCCAAAAAGATCTTGGAATGGGTACCACCAAACCGCAAAAAACGAGGAAGACCCAAAAAGACATGGAAAGAAGGGGTAACCAAAGCAATGAGTACAAGGGATCTTAGAGATGGCCAATGGGATGATAGAAGGACGTGGAAGTTAGGCATCGGACAACGTCGAAAGACGTTCTAAAACCGATACATACATACAGGTCCAGGAAGAAGAAGAACATCCTGGTTAAAGAACCTCAAAACCTGGTTCAACACAACATCTGTGCAGCTTTCCCGCGTTGCTGCAGATAAAGTGAAGATTGCCATGATGATCGCCAACATTCGTCACGGATAGGCACATCAAGAAGAAGAAGACGTATCCATACGCTGGTACTCCGTGCTCGGTCTAGCAGCTCCATGTAGTGGATACGTTGGTGCTCGCCGCTCGGCGCTCACTTTCGAGGGAATGTAGGGGATCGCATGCCGTATCCATTTAAGCAGCAACATGGAGCAAGGAGCACCAACGTTTGGATACGTAACTTCAGAGTTGTGTGGACTGTATAATAGTGTGCGATTCAAAGAAATCGAGAGAAATAATTATAAAAAAGATCCTCGTAAAAAGATTTACTCGTAATAAGAGATAATTATGTTACACAGTCAATATCTAAATTAGGTTTGTAAAAAAGCTTAACAATATCACTATTATTTCACTAGCGATATTCAGAAAAGTAAGTTTTAGTCCAGTCGGGTTAGACGAATAACAGGCCTAACCTTGCATTAGGAGCTGATCCAAAATTTTATTTTTCTAATCTTTAGGGAGGGTCAATATTAGTATAAATTTAAAATCTCGACTGAATTCCACCGTTGCGTTAGCCGCCATCTTGATTTTAAACGAGAACTGTTTTTGCTCAATATCTCCGCCATTTTCAATTTTTTGACAAAAAGTGTAAAACTGAAGTTGTTGAAAATATGATTTTCTATAATTTCATTAATTATAATTTTTTTCGTGCGGTCGATATTTTCCGAGTTATGAGGGGAAAATAGTGACAGTTGGAGCATAGTTATTGAATTATTGAATTATCTCGTTTATTATTAGTTTTACAACAAATATGTACCTGTACAAAAATGAAGAGGATTAAATTCTACACAATTTTGATCTCTTTCATTTCTTTGCTAAAATTAATATTTAAGGTAGTACGTATGCGGTAATGGCGCGAGCGTAAGACCGGATTGATTTTATAGCAATTGTTTTTGTTCAATATCTACGCCATTTTCAACTAAAATTGTTCAAAATATAATTTCCTACAATTTCTTTTTAACAATTTTTTTCATGCGGTTGATATTTTCCGAGTTACATGGGAAAATAGTAAAAAGTGGTGGGGGGAGCATAATTATTGAATTGAATTTTGTATCCGAGCTGCCCCAAATTTTATAATTATATCCTTTAGGAGAGATCAATAGTAGTGTAAATTTAAAATCTCGACTGAATTCCGCAGTTGCATTAGCCGCCATATTGATTTTAAATGAGAACTGTTGTTGCTTAATATCTCCGCCATTTTCAACTTTTCGACATAAATGGTGGGAAAGAAAGTTGTTGAAAATGCAATTTCCTACAATTTCTTTGGCACAATTTTTTATACGATCAATATTCTCCGATTTAAGGGGGAAAATAATGGAAGCGGAGGGAAAGCATAATTATTGAATTGTCTCATTTATTATTAACTTTACGACATAATTGTGCATAAACAAAAATAAAGAGAATTATATTTTATACAATTGTTGAAACTTCCAATGAAACATCAACCAAACTAAGTATATAAAGACATAAAAAGACATTATATACATTAAGTTCACTTAATTTTATTAACTAGCGGGTTTTATTGGTTGAATTTGTCTGTCGATATTTTAAGTTTTATGTCAGCTAATATATCGTGATGTTCCAACAATTTTTTTTTAAATTTTGGACCCTGTTGGGGGGAATTTTCCCATTTCCCCCTTGTAGACCCGCCACTGGGTCTCTCGAAAAATTGTAGTAAATCGTAATTGCAACAATTTCAGTTCTTACACTTTTTGTCGAAAAGTTGAAAATGGCGGAGACATTGAACAAAAACAATTGCTACAAAATCAATCAGGTCTTACGCTCGCACCTTTACCACATACGTACTACCTTAAATATTGATTTTATCAAAAAAATGAACGGAATCAAAATTGTATAAAATTTATTTCTCTTCATTTTTGTATAGGTAAATATTTGTTGTAAAACTAATAATAAACGAGATAATTCAATAATTCAATAATTCAAAAATTATGCTACAACTGTCACAATTTTCCCCTCATAACTCGGAAAATATCGACCGCACTAAAAAAATTATAATAAATGAAATTATAGAAAATCGCATTTTCAACAATTTCAGTTTCTACACTTTTGTCAAAAAATTGAAAATGGCGGAGATATTGAGCAAAAACGGTTCTCGTTTGAAATCAAGATGGCGGGTGACGCAACGGTGGAATTCAGTCGAGATTTTACATTTATACTAATATTGACCCTCCCTAAAAATTAGAAAAATAAAATTTGGGGCAGCTCCTAATGCAAGGTCAAAGGCTATCCCGACTGGGCTATTTCGGTTATCGCATAGCAGGTCTTCATTTGCGGTGGTTCTACTACACGGTACACGTGTACACGTCACTATTTGCGTTTTACATTTTTTCACAAGGAAAAAAATATTTGTTTATTACGAGAGACGGAATCAGATCGATTCGAGTTATTTTAGCACGTGAAACTATGCGGGAAGCGGTATCCCAGAGATATTTATTCACTCGTTTGTTGCGTTCAAGAGGAGAAAGCAGGGAGCATTTCGTCCGTTTACTTCAACACAAGGCAGGAGAGAGATATTTTCACAACTGTTGCCTTTGAGTGTCAACAGTTAAGAGAGAGATTCTTCGTTTGCAGTGTCTCAGAAAATGTCTGTACTTAGATAGGGATAAAACTACGTACTAGGGGGGAAAAGAATGAGGGTTGAAGATATGACAAGATAGTGTGACGTACATGGTATAGACAAAAAAATATAGAAAAATAACATTAGTCGAATAGAGGAGATCAGAGTAGTAAAATAGTAAGGATAAATCACTGGGAGAAGTACTGTTTGCGTAAAATATGACAACCTTCTCTAGAGTCCTCCAATTAAAAATAAACGAAGAGAGATTAGATAAACAAAAAATAAGGAGCAGATTATGAAGAATTCGTTTGGCTAGAAACCTTTGCTAGGTTAGAAAAGTTAGAAAGATACGCTAATAAATACTTTTAGAAGCTATTGAACTAACATTTTAATGAAGATGGAGCTGAAACGCCTCATCTACACAAAATTACTACACAAGACTGATAAATGGCAAATATAGAAGCTGACAGATAAAAAGATGATACAAAAATTAAACAGTGAAACAACAACAAAGGCCAATAAACCCATCACCAAGTGATTCCATTTGATTAAAGACGATGTAAGGGTATGCCACGACTATAAGGGAATTATGTACTTATGTGCACTAAATAATATATAATATAATTAATTTGGCATCTTTTTCTTCGTATGCCTAAGGACATTGACGATCATCAGTTGTCGTGTTTATTGGTTTATTTGCTTTTATTGTTTATTTGGTTTTATAAATTAATAAATTTTATTTATTTATCAATAAAGTTTGTTTGGTTTTATATTTATGAAAAATAAATATAATATTTTAGTTAAATAAAGGAAGAGTTGCAATTCTGGCTTTTGGATTCCCAGATAAAGACGAGTATTAGTAATATCGTAGTGCTGATAACTGAATTTGTGAAAAATTTGCATTTGTATCACTGGTTCCCCAAAGGTGCGATATATTATAATATTCGTTTTTTTTATGTAATTCACTGGATAGGTCAACCTTAAGTAATATTAAATCTTCTTAATAATATTAACTTTGATGTGACTTTTTTTAAATTTATTTATTACCGTTCTACATTTATCTTTATAGGTTAGGTACTAGTAATAGTCGGTATGATGTTCAAGCTGTTTAATGTTGAATCGATCAACCTCCTTAATACTGAAAAAAGATTAAACACTTGAATCAAATAACTTAATTAAATACGTCCACCGGGACAATAGTCATTTCCTAATTATTACATTGACAGTACAGTGGAACCCCGATAAGTCGGCCCCCGATAACCCGGAAGTCCGGCTAACCCGGGCCGATTTTCATCAGACAAACATTTCAACAATAAAAATGTATGTAATATAATATTTGAGACATAATATGTATGTATTTGTGTAATTTGAACTATACGATAGTAAAAATGACTCATGGCACACGGCGGCAGAGCGAAGTTCATTGCTCGGATTATCGGAAACAACAGGCACCTGTATTCCTTTATTTATTTCAAATTGTCGTAGCATTGTTAAAAAAAGTCCAAAAGACTATTTAAAAAAATCTTTTTTAAACAATGGTCTTAGTCTCCACTGTTCTTAAATAACTTAACATTGTTCCGATTGTGACCGTATTGTATGTAGTACAGTCGTATTTTTCGCTTCCGTTCTGTAATCGTGCTTCAGATAGGTTTGTGTTTGTGTATTTTTTTGTCTACGCATGAGTTTTTTACCAAGAAATAAACAATACTCTATACTCTATACAACTATACGTAATTTAGATGTGTACTGTGCATTATATTTCATGTTATTTCAATTATAACGGAGTTTATCTGTGATTATACCGTATTTTATTAATTTTTACCATATTCTCCGGCTAACCCGGATTTTAGATAACCCGGATCGGCCTCGGTCCCGATTAGTCCGAGTTATCGAGGTTCCACTGTACGTATCAATTATATTACACATCGAGATACATTTCAATTAATGTTTTGATTTAACTTGTTTCAAAATGAATCAGGACGTTTGTGCAAAGATAAAATGGAACAACTATATCTGAGATTATTCACTAGTGTTCCGTTAAATGTATGACTTCATTGATGTCTTCTAAATAGTGCCTCTTTTAAACATATCTGCTGAGCACATATTATCTGCTTGTCGTTTTCCTTTTCTTATATGTATATCTTTTGATTTTTATTGGTATACATTTTTTGTAATGATTCTCACATACTGATCATCTATCCTGTTTTATTTTTTTAATAATAAGATTAGCTCACTTGTCGTCCATTCTTCTGATATTTTCTTGTGTCTTATAATCTTGCCAACGGTTTCTTTGATTTTAACGGCTAAATCGCATGTTTACAAGTTTAAAATACTTAATAGAAAAATATAGTAACTGATAAAACTTTAAAGAAAACTTTATCGAAGAAAAATCTTTTTTATCTTATTACTGATTCGAGTTACTACATGGAATTAATAGACCAGGGTATTTAGCACAAAAAACACCCCAATAAATCGATTTTTGAATACAGCACCTAGAGACTTCCAACTGTTTACATTGTATTCAGGATGATGTCAGGAAAAAAGTCTATTATAGAAAAATTGATCGAAATGAATACTTGCATTTTAAAGTGCATAAAATGCATCCAAAAGTGCATAAACATGCCAAAATAAGCATATTAAGGTCCCGATTTTGTTACTCATGGGGTTTTTGGGATCTCTAAACACGACTACTCCATCAGAACCGACTTCCCTAACACCTGGTGACCAGAGTCACTGCTAAGGCACATCGTCTGATGGTTCAAGGATTACCGACATTAAATTGATGCAAACAAATTGCTGGGAGGCTTTTGGAGTCGCTGAGCACGAATACGCCATCAGAACCGACCTCGGGGTCGCTTCTGATGGCTCATTCTTGTTCAGCGAGCCCAAAAACGAGTAATCGGTTTTCATCACCTTAGTGACGAAAGGCCTCGAAACTTCAGATTACGTGCGTGGATACCAGGTGCTCCGGTGGTCCGTTTAACCCTGGATTGCTACACTTATTTTCTAAACTCAATCTGCTACATCGGGGTACAGTGATACCCCAAATAAAATCGACCTAAAATATTTATAGATGTATGTTTTAAGAACTTATGACAAAAACAATCTTAAGGTGTTAGGAATTTATTTTGTATATAAAAATATTTTATAATATTTGGTTTGTTCTAACAAACAGTCAAACCAGTCAGAAACCGTCAGTAAACAGTTGGTCAGTGAGAGAACATAATACAGTCAGCGCTATCCCCTCTACTCGCGATGGTCCGCTATTCGCTGATGGTTTCAAACCGTTTGAAACTGATGCTAGAACAAACCTATTAAACTAAGAGCCGCTATAGGTGAAAATTCTTAATCATTTTAGGCACGACGGGACCCTATAACTTAAATAGTAGAACCTAAAAGAAAACGTTTGAACACTGTGCCGTCACTTTTCAGTGGCACATGCGTCTACAGTGGCGCATCAAACTTTCCACTTATGGACGGGATACATAAATTAAAAAATACCCTCCCTAATTACCAGCATTTAATTTTTTTTACCTTTTTAAGTTTTATGTGATTAAGACATAAGATTCATCGTAATTTTAACCCACCACCCCCTTCTCCCTGCCCCCACCATCAAAAACTTTATTTTTGGATTTTATTTTTTTTTTGGTGGGATGCAATCAATTTTAAAATTTCAAAAAATTTACACGCATAGTTAAGGGTTTTATAAAACAAGTATATTTTTATAGACCTGTAGGTTGAGTGTACATAACCTCAAAAAAATTTTAAAATTTTTTTTTTGAAAAAAGTGTATAACTTTTTTTTGGGGATAGCTGCAGATCTAATTTTTTCTTAGTCTTGTGTATTTTATCAAACACTATATTCCTAATTTTTTTCAGATTTTTTTTGTAACGTTGGTCACCTTCAAAAATCCAAAAAACTGTTGTTTAAGGTGTTTTGGGGGGTTTGAACGTGTTTTTCTGATTTTTAAATATTCTAAAGAACTCAGTTACTTCAAGTTACATATAACCTATAAGAACAAAATTGATTTGATATATTATGAAGTCTATAAAATAGGGAAAATCCCCCAAAACCCCCCAAAAAACAGTTTTTCGGATTTTTTAAGGTGGGGAGACTTACGGAAAAATCTGAAAAAAATTTAAAATATAGTGTTTGATAATACACACAAGATTAAGAAAAAATTAGACCGGCAGCTATTCCTCAAAAAAAGTTATACGCTTTTTTGAAAAAAAAATTTCTTTTAATTTTTTGAGGTTATGTACACTCTACCTATGGGTCTATAAAAAATAGGCATATTTTATAAAAGCCTTAACTATGCGTGTGAATTTTTTGAAATTTTAAAATTGATTGCATCCCACCAAAAAAAAAATAAAAACGAAAAATGAAGTTTTTGATGGTGGGGGCAGGGGGAAGGGGGTGGTGGGTTAAAATCACGATGAGTCTTATGTGTTAATCACATAGAGCTTAAAAAAATTAAAAAAAAATTAATTCTGTTAGTAAGTTCTGTTAACTTTTAATTTATTTTTCCCGTCCATAAGTGGAAAGTTTGATGCGCCACTGTCGACGCATGTGCCACTGAAAAGTGACGGCACGGTGTTCAAACGTTTTATTTTAGGTTCTACTATTTAAGTTATAGGGTCCCATCGTGCCTTAAATGATTAAGAAATTTCACCTATAGCGGCTCTTAGTCTATATTATTATCCACAAGTTTATTGTCATATTTTCCACACCTACTACTGCCAATTGGTGTAACTTACAAACAAGGTTGAGGTACAAGTGTACCCCAGGTAGCATTCCAGGGTTAATGGCGTATTCAGCTTCGGTGACCCCAAAAATCACCGAGTAGTGACCCCAAAAACCACGGAGGTCTGTCCCCTAATACTCTAATTTTGACATGTTTATGCACTGTTTAATGCATTTTATGCACTTTAAAAGTAACTATGCATTTACACCCATTTTTCCATAGTAGACTTTTTTCCTGACATCATCTTGAATACAATTCTCTAGGTCTCTAGGTGCTGTATTTAAAAATAGATTTATTTGTGCTAAATGCCCTGGTCTATAATGTTTTATCGAATTAGACCCTGAACTTATAGACTAAGAGCCGCTATAGGTGAAAATTCTTAATCATTTTAGGCACGACGGGACCCTATAACTTAAATAGTAGAACCTAAAAGAAAACGTTTGAGCACTGTGCCGTCACTTTTCAGTGGCACATGCGTCTACAGTGGCCCATCAAACTTTCCACTTATGGACGGGATACATAAATTAAAAAATACCCTCCCTCATTACCAGAATTTAATTTTTTTCATTTTTTTAAATTCTAAATTTTTTTTTTTGAAAAAAAGTATATAACTTTTTTTTGGGGATAGCTGCAGATCTAATTTTTTCTTAGTCTTGTGTATTTTATCAAACACTATATTTCTAATTTTTTTCAGATTTTTCTTTAACGTTAGTCACCTTCAAAAATCCAAAAAACTGTTTTTTAAGGGGGTTTTGGGGGGTTTGAACGTGTTTTTCTGATTTTTAAATATTCTAAAGAACTCAGTTACTTCAAGTTACGTATAACCTATAAAAACAAAATTGATTTGATACATTATGACGTCTATAAAATAAGGAAAATCCCCCAAAACCCCCCAAAAAACAGTTTTTCGGACTTTTGAAGGTGGGAAGACTTACGGAAAAATCTGAAAAAAATTAAAAATATAGTGTTTGATAAAACACACAAGATTAAGAAAAAATTAGACCTGCAGCTATTCCTCAAAAAAAGTTATACGCTTTTTTGAAAAAAAAAATTTCTTTTAATTTTTTGAGGTTATGTACACTCTACCTATGGGTCTATAAAAAATAGGCATATTTTATAAAAGCCTCAACTATGCGTGTGAATTTTTTGAAATTTTAAAATTGATTGCATCCCACCAAAAAAAAAAAAAAATAAAAACGGAAAATGAAGTTTTTGATGGTGGGGGCAGGGGGAAGGGGGTGGTGGGTTAAAATCACGATGAATCCTATGTGTTAATCACATAGAACTTAAAAAAAATAAAAAATAATTAATTCTGTTAGTAAGTTCTGTTAACTTTTAATTTATTTATCCCGTCCATAAGTGGAAAGTTTGGTGCGCCACTGTCGACGCATGTGCCACTGAAAAGTGACGGCACAGTGTTCAAACGTTTTATTTTAGGTTCTACTATTTAAGTTATAGGGTCCCATCGTGCCTAAAATGATTAAGAAATTTCACCTATAGCGGCTCTTAGTTTATTATCCACAAGTTTATTTTCATATTTTCCACACCTACTACTGCCAATTGGTGTAACTTACAAACAAGGTTGAGGTACAAGTGTACCCCAGGTAGCATTCCAGGGTTAATGGCATATTCAGCTTCGGTGACCCCAAAAATCACCGAGTAGTGACCCCAAAAACCACGGAGGTCTGTCCCCTAATACTCTAATTTTGACATGTTTATGCACTGTTTAATGCATTTTATGCCTTTAAAAGTAACTATGCATTTCCACCCATTTTTCTATAATAGACTTTTTTCCTGACATCATCTTGAATACAATTCTCTAGGTCTCAAGGTGCTGTATTTAAAAATAGATTTATTTGTGCTAAATGCCCTGGTATATAATGTTTTATCGAATTAGACCGTGAACTTACACAGGTATTCAATCATGTTTTTGATATTTTGACAACTGATACTGCTCTATATTGTATCCAGAAAGAAAAAACGTGTTAACATATCGTTAAATCCACTCCTGTCCCTCGTTTTTTACATACATTCCTCTGCAGTGTAATCAAGAGAGTGTCTGTCCTGATGGCGATTTTGGACAACAAAACGAGTGCTCGGGGATGCGAGGGTGTACAGAATATGGGCAGAGAAGTTGATGATAACGACGACAGGCCTCGAAAATATAACCCGCATATCATAAAAGGGAATATCATCACCCCTTTTTGTATACCATTGTTAGGAGACTCCCTCTTTTCTTCATTTCACAGATCGGCGTCCCAAATGGAGGTATGGAATTTTAAAGGTTTCGTATATCCGATGTCATAAAAGCTTGTCACTTCTGACCTTTGTAGGGGATGTTTTGCACTTGTGGCGCAGGGTTACAGGTGCGGATGAACGAATTCTATAAATCATATGTGATATTGATTTTTTCACAAAAAGGAAACGAGAGTGACGCGTCCGTGATGATGAAAAAGCATAAATAAAAGGTATTTATTTTTTCTATTAATGATATATGCAAAAGTTATTACAAAAGGGTGAAGCGATGAATTACCACAGATAATTGAAATACTATCGAAAAATAATATTTCGATAAACTATGATAGTTATTGTTTACCCTAGCCTAGCTAAGATTCCCAAGAGGTGTGTTCGTCTTATCCTAATCAAAAATATGAACAGATGTGGATTGGAAGCAAACAAAACAATATTTTAAATAATCATGTTTATCTTTCAATAAAGATATAATAATATTATCTTAATTTAGAGAGGCCCTCTCAGATTTTGCCTTTTACAAAAATGGCGAGCATTCAAAATGGCGGCTATACATATGTGACTAATAGCACGATAACTTTTGAACGAAAAGTCCGATTTTAGCCAAATTTGGCATCAAGGTTCTTTTTTTGATGAATAAGATCGATGTCTTGAACCGAAAGAATCGGTTTACCAGAAGTTGTGTTTTTACTGTTTTTTTTTTTTATATAAAAATATGTTGTTTTTTTTTCAATTCTTTCGCCCTGTATATATTAATTTTCCAAAAAGGTAATACCGCCATTGAAAAGAGTGTAAAATATTTTTTAGGAAAGATTTTGAACTTTTTGGTTATTAATTATCATTTAATAAATGCATAACGTATCTTCACATGTGCCTTCTGTATCTTCATTTTGAATGCCCGCCATTTTTGTAAAAGACAAAATCTGAGATGGTCTCATATCTAAATTTGAATCTTTGTATGTGTAGTGTGTGTGGTCCAAATTATATGCTTTTACCATTAAATGCACAATAATTCTTATATTATTTGCACGAATCTGCCGCACATAGGTTCATAGGTACATGTGAACATACGTTATGCATTTATTAATTGGTAATTAACATAACTAAAGAGTTCAAAATATTTCCTAAAAATATCTTTACGCTCTTTTCAACGCCGGTATTAACTTTTTGAAAAATTAAAATATACAGGGCGAAAGAATTGGTAAAAAAACAACATATTTTTGTATAAAAATAAGGAAAAGCACAACTTCTGGTAAATCGATTCTTCCTGTTCAAGACCTTGGTCTTACACATAAAAAAAAGAACCTACATACCAAATTTGGTTAAAATCGGATTTTTCGTTTAAAAGTTATCGTGCTATTAGTCACATATGTATAGTCGCCATTTTGAATGCCCGCCATTTTTGTAAAAGGTAAAATCTGAAATTGCCTTATATCTAAATTTGAACCTTGATGTGTGTAGTATATGCGGTCCAAATTATATGCTTCTACCATTAAATTCACAATAATTCTTATAATATTTGCACGAATCTGCTACACATAGGTACATGTGATTATGCATTTATTAAATGGTAATTAACATAACTAAAAAGATCAAAATATTTCCTAAAAAATAATTTTACGCTCTTTTCAATTGCGGTATTACCTTTTTGAAAAATTAATATATACGGAGGGAAAAAATTGAAAAAAAAAAAACATATTTTAACATAAACAACCAGTAAAAACAAAACTTTTGGTAAACCGATTCTTCTGGTTCACCACATCCAACTTGTAAATCAAATTAAGGACCTATATACCAAATTTGGTTGAAATCGGACTTTTCGTTCAAAAGTTATGGTACTATTAAACACATATGTATAGCCGCCATTTTGAATGCCGGTCATTTTTGTAAAATCTGAATTTCGTAAAATTTTAATCTTTATATGTGTAGTATATGTGGTCCAAATTATATGCTTGTATCATTAAATGTGCAATTGGTTCACATATCGGCCGCACTAATACGAGTTTTAATTTGTTCATCCGGATTTAGTGTCTCGTTTATTCAACATCCTAGGTATTTAAAATGGTCAACTTTTGTTAAAGGTTCATTACTGAAAATTAGTTGCATAGGGCCGATGTCTTGTTTGCTAACCACAAGTAACTTTGTCTTTGTTGTATTTATGCCAAGTCCATTATTGGAACATTCTCTAATGCTAGTGACTCGATCTATAAGGAATTGAAGATCTTCGATACTTTCAGCCATGATCGCGGTGTCGTAAACGCACCTATCATTACATTGACGTATAAAATTATTATGTTTTATTTTGATATAATATTTTACAGATGATATAATAATATATGATTTATTAAATTCAATGACATATTTATTCAAAATCTTGCCGAAAGCTAACAACTCTGGGTTATACTTATGGCTTTTCTATTGACTTTTTCTGTTTCGATGTTAAATTCTTGATGTCAGATGGTGCAACTGTTGACCTGGCTCCTAGATGTTATGGCCTCAGGTCCCTGCAACTAGAGATGTTGGGTGTTGCTGTCTGTTGGGTGAATCTTGCACTACTTGGCCTTTAAATGGAATCACCGGTGATGTAGAGGCTTCAAGACTTCTCCCGAATTGAGAGACTGGATTATTTTCAAAAACTAGAAGATATAATGCGTATTAGTGACATCAAGAAGTCAGAAACCAAAGTGTGCCTTTTGCCAGTAATCGGAAAAGGTAGCTAATGACAACAATAGATCAAATGAAATTATTATTAATTAATAGTAAAGATTATTAGTTAAATTATTTGATTTCTTCGTGCATATTAATAAAGATAATACAAAATACCAACAAACACGTGTGGAGAGTTGAGGTTAGATACAAAAAAAGGTTATGAGTAATACGAATGTAGGGTAACTATGCACACAATAAATTGCTTATCCCAGAGAGATTGTCTGATGAAATAAAATGGGGCATTATTTAATATTACTGGCTTGTATAGTCAGAATAAGTCGTCCACTTCCATTAACCTTTGTGTTGCCGGATGTGGAAATTGTCACTATCATAGAAATGACAGCGCGAAGTATCGAGTATACAGAACGGTGGAATATTAATGTTCTGTATTATGACAGAGTGATTGGATGGAGAGAGAGAGGAAATAGAGGGCGCCAAACAAGTTTTTAACCGGGAAAACAGGTAAAACAAATACAGAAGATTATTATTAATGCAACATTAAAGAAAATACTATAAAATTATTATTTGAAAATAAAATCATAAAGATGTGACGTTCATAACGTTACAAGGGGTGTCGAAAAGCTACCTTTCAGCTGATCGTCAGTTGGGGCATACACTGGCGAGTACCAAAGCATGATTTATTTTCTCAATACCAATTTGCAATAATCGCTGATCAAGATCCCACGATTTTAAGCATTTCTAATTTTCTAACGGCTACAGAAATTTCTCCTCTTTTTTCTTTCTCCCTGACAGAGCTTCTATATTCATCTTAAACTCTTGTATTTCTTTAAATACTTCACCTTTTTTTGCTAACCCTTGAATAGTCCAGTTAAAAGTAAATATAATAATAGTAAATAGGATAAAAATAAAAAAGAAGAAATAATCGTGTAATATAATTTTCTAGATTCATAAAGTTATTCTCTGGTCTGGCATACGAATCCTCTCCTCTTAGGCCCATCAAAACTAAACATCGTAAACCCTGGTCAACTAGAGGTCTACGTATATCTGCAAAGAACATGCGCTCATTATCGTACCTAAAAAAATTCTCGGACAACATATCCTTCCATGATTACGTTAGGCTTTACAAGAAAATTTACCATAAAGCCATAAAGGCCGCCAAGGAAATTTATTACAATGCGAGGCTGGCTAAATCAGGTAATGTTGCTAAGGAAACGTGGTCTATCGTAAATGAACTGAGAGATAAGACTTCTTCTCCCACCACAATCCCGACTTCTCCTGAGACCCTGAACAATTACTTTGTAAATGTGGCAAAAAATTTAACAAATACACCTCCTTCTCAGGATCCGATTTCATATCTTTCTCATAGGAATGTAAATAGTTTCTTTTTTACACCCATAGTATTAAGTGAACTACGCTCTACAATAAATGACATTAAAAATAAATCGTCATCTGGGACTGATGGCCTCACTCTTCAAATGTTTTCTGCTCTACTTGATTGCACTTTAAACCATCTTACTACCTTAATAAACAGGTCATTCGAAACTGGGGTTTTTCCAAGCTGCCTTAAGACAGCAATAATTATTCCTATACACAAAGGAGGCGATAAAGATCTTGCTTCGAATTATCGCCCTATTGCACTCCTGCCCACGTTGTCGAAGATAATTGAAAGTCTGGTAAAAAAAAAGAATCTTATCCTTTCTGTTGAAATACAAATTACTTACTCCACATCAATTTGGATTCCTGAGTGACAAATGCACGAATGATGCTATGTTCTTCCTTTTCGATCATGTTTACTCCATTCTAAACAACCATCACTCTACAGCAACAATTTTCTGTGATTTCTCTAAAGCATTCGATTGTGTAAACCATAACATCTTGACTGACAAATTACAGCACTATGGATTTAGGGGAAAGGCTCTTAAATGGCTTAAATCATATCTTAATAAAAGAAGTCAGTTTGTAAGGGTTGACACGAAGACGTCTTCTTGCATGCCATTAGAATGTGGGGTACCTCAGGGTTCAGTTCTAGGCCCTATATTGTTTCTGATATACATAAATGACATCTCTAGTCTGAACATTAAAGGTAAAATATGTCTCTTTGCAGATGATATTAGTATTACTTGGAGTAACACGGATATTATGGATCTTCGCAATACCATAGCTACAGACCTAGTCACCATTAAATCGTGGTGCGATTCGAATCTCCTGTTATTTAACGTTTCTAAAACCAAAGTCCTACCTTACAACAGTATGATGCAACCTTTAGTACTTAATAACAACAGTCTAGAGGTAGTTGAATCGGTGAAGTTCTTAGGGCATATTGTGGATAAGTCTCTAAAATGGAACTTGCACATTGATGCCTTACAAAAAAAATTAAGCTCTGCTTGTTTTGCGCTAAGATCAGTTGCTACGGAAATGAATTTGTCAACATCTAGGACCGTTTATTATGCCCTTTTTGAGTCTCATCTTCGGTACGCCCTTCCATTCTGGGGTACGTGTTGTGCGACTCAATTTGAGCGTATTTTTAAACTACAAAAGAGAGCTTTCGTTACTCCCTGAGACTCAATAGCAGAGTTCATTGCCAAGAATTCTTTAAAAAATTTAAAATATTAACTCTTCCTTCTTTGTTTGTTTTTGAATCCGTTTGTTTAATTCGCAAACATGCATCAGAAGGTCCAGAGAGTCCCACTCACAACTATCCCCTTAGAAACGTGGAGCATAATCTTTATCTGCCAACCCCACGGTCTGAGCTGGTTAAGTGCTCTATACTATACAATTCGAGAAAAATGTACAATTACCTGCCATCTAACATCAAATCTATTGCAGCATTTCCCGCTTTTCGCAAGGCCTTGAAAGCTGATTTGCTGGAGAGACCTTTTTATACAGTGAATGACTTTTTTATAAACGATTTGAATTCAGCAAATTGACTTGCAGGACTATTACTTTCGAGTACTTTTATACATATTTGCAGCGGAATAGAACTTTTGATTTACTTTCCCTTTCCCTTTTCCTCGTTCGCCTTCTTTTTGCTCTGACGTTGTATACATATTGTTTGCAAAATTTTTAATTTTTTAATGTGTACTTAATAACTATAAAATTATATTAACTAGTATAACTCACGCCATTTACTTGGTGTCTGTTTCTGTTTTTGTTTTGTTTGTAGTTTCTTATTATTTTTTGTTTTTTATTGTATTTTTTTATTTTGTATAAGCTTTGTCCACAAATTGGTAAAAATTTTTGACAATAAAGCGTACCTTACTTACTTACTTACTTACTTACTTAATTTAAATTTAGTGGTGTAGTACTTAGTATTTAAATTAGAACACAATTTTTAAGCTTACTTCATTATATGAGATTAAATATTCAAATACTTTGTTTCTTCCCCTTTTGAAAAAGGCCCAATTGAGCGCAAACGCTAAATGAAAAAAATAGCCACGGGGTAAAATCCGGCAGTTTTTAATAATGAGTGGATTTTATTTTAGGCTCTGCTTTTGTTCCGCATCCGTAGAGATATTACCCGAGATTATTTGTTTTAACAAAATAGAAATTTAATTTCAATGATACGAAGTGATAGGACTGGATCCCGCGTACCAAAAAAAAGTTTATTAATAGCAAGCTGAAAATTTGTTAATAACTTAACGGTGTCTAGCCAGACAAACTTTGATGTACGGGAACACTGGAACAGGGAAAGTTTTAATTGTGGAACAGGTTACAAGTTTCGAACGTCAGACTACGAAAACGTCCATGTATTTTGTCGGACATAACTTCCATTTGATTTGTTACCCTTTCATTAAACTCTCATGCCAAAATCAGACTGTTATTTACCACCAATATAATACCTGTCATTTGACATGTTCTACGTGTCGGACTTATTAAAATGTCCAACATACTTGTCGGACAAACATTATTTAATATACCTATTATACAGTGCGTCCATAAAGTAACGCATAAATTTATTATTTCGTAAACCGGCGACTTTAGGGAAAAATTCCGAAACAGGTCGATTTTTATGTTTAATTTACAATTTTTTGGCATATATTTATATCATATTAGTGACGTCATCCATCTGGGCTTGGTGACGTAATCGATGATTTTTTTAAATGGGAATATGGGTCACGTGACACCTTATTTGAAAGGGTATTCAATTCTCTATTCACTAATATAAACATTAACATAATTATTTATACAGAGTGTTCAAAAAAAAATTTTTAATAAAATGGATTGAGACAAAAAGAAGAATGTATGTAATTTATTTAATTGAAACTACGTTTTACTGTTGTCAGAAAACAGGAAAAAAATGTTTATTTGACAAATAAATATTGCTTTTCGCTTAAATTCAATGTTAAAGCTGCCACCCACCTGCCTCTTGACAATTGGAACATTTTGTTTAAGCAAAAATCAATGTTTTTTTGTCAAATAAACATTTTTTTTTGTTTTCTGACAACAGTGAAACGTATTTTGAATTAAATAAAATACATACATGCTTCTTTTTGTCTCAATTAATTTAATATTTTTTTTAAACACCCTGTATAAATAATTATGTTAATGTTTATATTAGTGTATAGAGAACTTAATACCCTTTCAAATGAGCTATCACATGATTCCTATTCTCATTTAAAAAAATCATTGATTACGTCATCAAGTCCAGATCGATGACGTCACTAGTATGATATATATGCCAAAAAATCATTAATTAAAAATAAAAGTCGACCTGTTTCGGGATTTTTCCTTAAAATCGCCGGTGTACGAAATAATGAATTTATGGCTTACTTTATGGACGCACTGTATACAGTTTGCTATTGAATAAACTTAAAAACAACCTGTTAGTTTTCACAATCACAAACCATACATCCTCTAGACGTTCCACGATCATGTTAATTTTTTGGATCGAATTAACGCCATCTCTTGATTGCAAAGGGAACTAAATTGACAAACTTTATTTATGCGGGAGTTTCAAACAATAAATTTTGCGTGATTTTCGAATTAAAAGGTACAGATAAACAACAGAAACGCAATTCAATGTTTTATTCAATAATTTTACAATAACTTAAAATTACCTTAAAAGTGCCATCTACATAAAAAATACTAAAAGTCTTAAATAAATCCTTATAATCTTTTACAAACTGCCGAAAAAAATATAGGTCCGAAATATTGATGACACACTCGTCTATTGGAATAAACTGTTTCAGGATCCATTAGATTATTTTTTACATGTGGAGAAACACAGAACGGGATGATCCAAGGCTTAGTGTAAACTAAAATTCTACTCATAAAACCGAAGAGAAGGTTAATAAAATTGATTAAAATTGTGATTAAATCCGATTATAGTATATTATTGAACGAGCATGTAATGATGGCTATTACTCACGATGATGAAGTATGCGACACGAGCCGTAGGCGAGTGTTGTAATTCATCAGACTGAGTAATAGCCATTACATGCAAGTAGAATACTATACTTTTTCTACGACCTTTTTTATTTGGGTTAGTAGATAATATAATGATAACTACTAACATTATTCAAAATCCAAAGATTTTAATTTTCATAAGAAAACATATTTTATATAACTATGGCAACACTGTTAGAATTGCCCTCTTTGAGCATGCGAAACAATAAAACAGACAGTTGACACTAGTGTAGTGGAATGGAGGTGGCTTTTAAAAATAAGACATATTTTAAGGCAATTACACGAAAAGGAACGTGTGCTCTCAACAAAAATTTATTGTACAATCAACAGTAAGTAAAACAGAAATCATTGATTTAAAATTCATATCCGTAAGCCCTTTTACGGAATTAATAGCGATTGTTTATATTTACCTTTAAATAACGTCAATCTTAAAATGTCAAATGTTGAAATTTAAACGTAAAAAATATACTAACCCATTGTTACAGATAAAATTCCTTTAAACGTTTTTCGAATTTAATGGTTAATATAAAGTACAATGACTATTTTATTTAATAAACAAGTTTAAGCAATTTTATTTGCTAATAATAGGTATATTAAAAGTGCCATGCACCACTTGAATCTAACTTCAACCCGTGAATAATGACCCGTGAGTAACTTCAGCCCGTGAGTAATGAACCATTACTCACGGGTAAAGTAATGGGTGTTATTATCTATTAAAAAACAGCGAATAATGAGCATATTATTAAACGGTCGTAGAAAAAAAACTTAACACCACTATAATAATAATTAAACCACAAGTTGTAATGTAAATACAAAAATAACCCATTAACTTAATACTTGTCAATGTCATGTGTTAAATGTGACAAGAAAATTGACTGCAGGCGATATCTCTGGATTGGAAAGGGTAACTAATTTGCTGTCTTGAATTGACCATTTACGTGAAAGGTCTAAAGTATATATGGTTTGTGTTCACAATCATAAACTTGTCAGGATGACACGTTCCACAATTAAAATCACGTTCCACAATTAAAACTTCCCCTGTTCCAGTGTTTCCGTACATCAAAGTTTGTTCGACTAGACACCGTTAATCTATGGATAAATTTTCAGCTTGCTATTAATCAACTTTTTTTTCGTACGTGGGATCCAGGCCTATGAGTGATTTAAAAAGGCCCGAAGCGATATTATGTACGGTATCGATATTTACAGAGATATGCTGTTTTATAACACATTTGTTTATTTTGTATTTTTTCCATAAATTGTTAGAAATAAAAATGCAAAATACACCTATACAGGGTGTGTCATTAAGATAAATATGTCCAATCTCTGAGTTATAGACCTCAAAATATTAAGATTTAAACCAAATCACTTAAATAAAATGTGGCTCATTATTGAGTTAGAGGGTGCTTTATTTAAAAATTTTACATCAATTTTACATCAAACAATATCAGAATAAACAGCACTATTGTCCTTTTCATGAGCATTTTTCAGTGCGTAGCAAATGATAGGAAAAAGGGTAAGTCCGTGATAATACACATTTATGACATTTATTCTAACATGACATTTTAGTTACATCTGACAGTTGTCACATTTTATTTTCAATTTGGAATAAAAACAAATCAAATGTGTTTCTTGCATTTATAAAATGGTATTTATTTTGATTTGTATAGTCTTATAAATTATACAGATTATATTTGTAATATTATTATCTATTTAAAAAAAAATATTTTTTTTATTATGGCGCTATATGTCGACAACTAGAATAACTAGAATAAATGTTGTAAATGTCTGTAATCACGGACGTGCCTTTTTTCTGTCACATACAATTTAATGCGTTAGAAAGAAATCGAAAAACTGTTACGCACTGAAAGATGATCATGAGAAAAAGAATACAAGACTTTTATGCTCGGTATACAGTACGGTGCAAATTGAAAGGAATAAATTCGTTATTTCGTAAGTCGGCGACTTTCATAAGGAAAAATCCCGAAAGCGGTCGATTTTTATTATTAATGTTGTTCTGATTTTATTTTTAAATTAAGATTTTTTGGCATATAAGTCATACTAATGTTGTCATCCATCTGGGCGTGATGACGTTATCGATAATTGTTTTAAATGAGAATAGGGGTCGTGTCCTAGCTCATTTGATAGATAATTCAATTCTCTATTCAGTAGTATAATCATTGACATCATTAATCCTGCAGCGGGTAACATTTTTTTTTAAGTTATACTTCTTTACGCGCGATATGAGGGTGAATTTTTATATGTTAAAACCTACGATCCCGGCGCATGCGCGTTATAACTTTGTTCTGATTGGATGTTCAAATGACATGTCAAAAATTATCCAATATGGCAGCTGTAGCGCAGCTGTGGTTTGGACGGTTGACGGTTTGGTTATGTATGGTTATTGCGTTTTAAAATTTGTGGGAAGAGAAACAACAAAGGTTAGTTAATAGTTATACTGCCTTTTTAAATAGTTTTCATATTATATTTTTGAAGTTATACTTCAAAATGTTTTAATTTATGTATGTATCGGTCCAGAAAAGGCGTGGAAAGAATATATTAGTGTTTTTAAATATATTTTTCTACAAACGTGTTAAAAATGCAATTCTTAGGACTCCATAGGAGCGTTAAAAATGCTACTTTAAGGCACTAGTGCTTTAAAAATTTTAAGGCACTGCAGTTAAAAGTGAATTGTCAAATTGTGAAACGTCAAAATATTTATATTTCATTTATTAACATTAATATTAATAATACAACTTGCGCAATTTGAAAAAGGTGGTTTAAAAGGTTTTTTATTATAATTTTGTGTCTTTCGATTGGTCTTCCTTGGGCGTAAAATAATAAAACATCTATTTTTATATTTCACTTGTCACGGTGATGTATAATTATGTATATCTGAAAGGTAAGTAGCATGCGGCTTGATGGCCTTGTTGGTAGAGCATTGGACCAGAGATCAAAAAATCGCGAGATTGCGGGTTCAAATCCCGGACAATTCATATTTTTTTCTTTTTTTTTTTTCTTTTTTTTTAATATTTGACATTGTTAAATTTTGGTTCATTTTTGGTAATTATTGTTAATTTTTTGTATTGTAACTGTTAAGTAGGTATATTTATTTCGTTGAAATTATATTATAATAGAAGTATAACTTCTTACGTGCGTACAAAGTACACACACATTCTTTTTTTATCAAATTATATAATACAAAAAGAAGAATGTGCGTACCTAATTACATTTTACTGCTGTCAGAAAACAAAAATAAAATGTTTTTTTAATAAAAATTGCTTTTAGCTTAAATTAAATGTTCAAACTGCCAATAGGCAGGTGTTTGGCAGCTTGAACATTTATTTTAAGCGAAGACCAATATTTATTTATCAAATAAATATTTTTTCCTGTTTTCGGACAACAGTAAAATGTATTTCGAATTAAATAAATTACATAAAATCTTCTTTATAGAAGTCGCTAAAGGCATACGTTGGTAAAATATTTAAATATATTGTTATGCTCTATATTTTCTCTCTGTTATGAGATTGATCAGCATATTCTTATTTTGATTAATTAATTAATTATTTTAATTACTACTTATGGAAAACAAAACCATAATTAAATAAAACTTTCTAATAAAATGTATTCTCAGGGCTAATTATTTATTTTAATGTATTACCTTTGGTTTGTGGCTTCTAGTATCTCTAGATGCTTACTTCAAACAGGGAAAATGTTACTTCAATGTTATATAAATTCTATAAATAATATTTATTTATCAAATATACCATAAATATAAGATTTAAATGTATGCCAAAAATCAATTTTTTTGCAACTATTTCTTATCTAATAAATTAATCTTTAATTCTGCTATCTCCTTTATTTAACAAAATTTTCATTTAAATAATTTGTTAGACTGTTCTTATTATTATTTAAAAAAAAAATTACTTTTCACCTTTTGAACTGATTACTTATTTCTTTGAATTTATGAATGATGAAATGATGCTGTAGAACTGTTCAATAAAAATAAACAAATATGGCATGTGATATAAAACAACTCTCTCCGTTTCACAAATAATCTGACTAACCTTTTTTTTCTATTCTTTACTTCTTCTCATGGATTGTCTAGACCTTGATTCTCCCACACGTGCTCCTAGAATCCTTCTCGTCCAAACTGCTTCATAAACAACAAAACTCGCTCGGAATCTCTCCTCAGTTTTCTCTCTGCTCGATATCTTGTGCAAATTGATACCAACTGGCTACTCGTTCCAGACAGAAACAGGAATCTCTTCGGACACAAGAAAATTTAACTTCTCAACTCCATAAACGATTTCGTTTCAACACGATTCTGCTTACACGGCCGCCAACTTCACCACTTTTCACCGACTTCTTACTTTTCAAAAACTGAACTGCTCTCTTCAGGTCTTCGTTACACAGTGCCACTTGTTTCTTCCTCCAAGTCAGACTCAAACACTCTATTCTCCTTCCATCCGTCTCTCTCGCCAATCACAAAACATCCGCTCTACACATTACATCCCGCCTTTCATTTCTTAAGAACAAATTAATTTTGTATACAACTTTTCCATTTTGTAAAATTCCAGGAGACACCAAAATTACTTTTGTCTTCTACATTCTATAAAAAACCCGATATATTCTAAAACTCAACAATAATGGTGTTTTACCGTCTTTCCTTCCAAAAAGCATTTATAAATGTTCTATTGTTTACTGCAAAGCGAATACATGTACATACTTTCTAATCCGACCGTTTGTATAATTCCGTTCATAGAAACACTAATGCTGAACGATTTTCACTTTCCGCGAACCACTGCTTATGACTAAATTATACTATTTACAATATTTGGCCATATACAGGGCGATGACAATCTATGATCTCGTGGTCTTTGACATAAATTAATTTTCTAAATTTTCCTCATAAAAATTATATAACAATATTTACCAACGAGTCGGTGCGTTTTGGTTCAATTCAGTCTTCTTGCAAAGCCTCTTTGATAACGGATAAACCTAGAAACACGTGTCAGGGGATGGCAAGAGACTAGAATTGAATCAAAACGAAACCGTCTTTTTTATTTAATCTTCTTTTTTGTCAATTAATTTTATCCAATAAAATTTTTTTGGACACCCTGTATAAATAATTATGTTAATGCTTATATTACTAACTAGAGAATTAAATAACCTTTCAAATGAGCTAGCACACGACCCATATTCTCATTTAAAAAAATCATCGATTACGTCATCACGCCCAGATGAATGACGTCACTAGTATTATGTATAAATATGTAAGAAAATCATAATTTAAAATGAAGTAAAGATTTGATGTGATAATTTAAAAATAGAAATCGACCCATAATGCCATTTATTCCTTTCATTTGCATCACACTGTATATGAATCAGCTCATAACACTTCCACGCTCTCAACTTGCAGACGTTTTAAATGTTCAACTTCGAATCTCTTCAAAATCTAGAACTGGCGAAGTTTTGACAAATATTACCCAAGAACTGGAATGAACATGTTTAATTAATACAAGAGATGTATTTAATTCGTTTTATCCTTTGATTTGTGTAAAATGAGAACAAAGATTTCTCCCGAGTTGGCTATAATTAATAGTGCCAGAATGGGGCGTAATTGCAGCTTGAGAAACGTTAATAAAAACGAGAAGAAACGATGAAATTCTATGCGAAGGTGACAGGTTTCTTTCTATTTATATCACGGCTGCACTTTATTAATTTCATTGAATTTATTCTAGGGATATTCTATTCCAAAATAAAGTGTTGGGCAAAATGACAAAAGAGCGTAGGTGCAAAATTTCGGGCCAATGCTTTTTAAAGGCATTCATTTTTTTCGAATCCTGAGAAAACTAATAAATATTTTTGAAAAATTTAAACGCAGAATGAAAGATTACATTATTAAAGAGGGCCGAAAGTCCTTGAAAACTTCTATAATGTTTATTTTTATAAGTTCTACGGATAAAAATAAGAGACAATTGAATGTGATTTTCAATTACAAATATATCATTTAAAAGAATTTTTTTTTTATTCTAAGGGACTTTCGGCCCTCGGTAATTTGTAATCTGTCATCCTGCGTTTAAATTTTTTAAAAATATTTATTTGTTTTCTCAGGTTTTGAAAAGAAAAGAGTATGTGTACTTTGTACGTACGTAAGAAGTTATACTTCTATTATTATGATTTCAACGAAATAAATATATTTTATACAGTTTAATTGTATTTTTATTTAAATATTAAACTAATTTAAATACCTAAAATAATACCAAAAATTAAAAAAAATAAGGCTACAACATGAGGTTTTCCCAAGCGGTCGATCACCTCTTTTTAAAACTGTATAATAATCCCCACAAACGTACATATTTATTAAGCATCGGTACATGTAGAGAAACCTACAACAAAAATTGGCAACCTCACACTACTCGTACAGCCGCTGTCATATCGACACCCCGATCGAACAAGTTTGTAACTCATTTTTAGCGATTTTACAGGAGAGGCAAAAACGAAAACATGAATTTTTAAAACTTTCTAGCAAAATGATTAGACTCTTTTACACTAATGTAATATGATATTTATAACATAATAAGAGATTACTGTGAGATGTATGCTTTGTAATTTTATTAGCTATTGAAAATCTTGAGTTTGGTTGAGATACAACCTTGAGATTAAACATGAGTATTCGTAGAAAAGGTTGTATTTCGCCTAACAACCATTTTACACTCTCCGTGTTAATTATTTTTCTCGTTTAACGATTAAAATGTTGTATGTTTTGAGTTATTTGCAATATAGCTAGGAGAAAATTGGTTTTTATGGTATATTTAAACAAAATATCAACTCATAGGTTACACAATTTTAATTAGAAATTATAAATTTTACAATAACAATAATATTCTATCACTATGAAAAAAACATGGTATAAAATATCTCACATTTTTCGCATTTTTATTGTGTATATCTGTATATATCTCATTTTAAACCATTTTACTTTATTACTTTACTCTTTTACTATTAATATCTACTTCAAAATTAACATGCGTGTCCTTAAATAGGTTAAAATTTAGAATTTGCTTCTGATTTATTTCAGTTACGGATTTGGGCTTGCCTGATGCTTTGGCATATCATATCATGGTTATCCATTCGTGTGGAGTATATACGACTTAATGTTTTTTCCGTTTTTCTATAAGGGCATGTATTGACTCACCCTCGTTTTTGAATGTGCTATTTCAAAAAATACATGTGTAATGTTAATATTAAACTTTTTCAGTACATAGAAGTACGTAGCAAACACTATTCTATACTTATTTTGTCCACCGCAACTATCAAAAAGGAAAAAAAGTCCTCAAATCCTTTTTTACTTTTATTTCGATAAATTGACTTATGAGATGCACCATAGTTATATTTGACAATTTTATAAATTAAACGTACGTGCAACAAAGTTGTAACTCATTTAAAAACCTTGTTAATCGTCAAGTGTAAAGTAACGTTTACACGTATCCAGTAACTGGCGCCAGTCTCACTGGAATGCGAGTGCTTGACTAAGACAGCGCTGGATAGTAACTGGCGCCAATCTCACTGGCACTCTTATTAAAAATCCTAATACTGCCACTGAAACCACAGGTACGACAGCGCCAGCGACTGGAACGCTGTGTTTACACGTGTCTACAACCACTTACACGGGGTTAGAGGGGACGCGGACGAGGGCCACTGGCATGAAAAATAGACCAGCCTTCTATTCGAGACAGCGCTGGCAGACAGCGCTGGACTGGAACAAAAAAGCGTTTACATGATGCCACTACCATGCCAGCACTGTCGTTCCAGTGCGACTGGCGCCAGTTACTGGATACATGTAAACGCGCCATACAGAAAGTAAATATTTAACATAGGGAGTATCCCTGTTTCACGCTAAAATGACACACGTAAGTTAAAATACAACTTTTTTCAATGGAGTATTAGCCAAACTATTGAGAATTAAACGATATCGTTTATATTGACGGGTGCGCAATTTTTTGCTAAATTCTCCTGTGTTGAAATCTGAAAAAATGCCTAACTTGAGTTACAACCTTGTTCGATGGGGGTGTCGATATGTCGATCTAAATTTCGTAAACAATAATGGCTAAAGAACAACATAGAAAATTTAAAATTTTGCTGAATTTTAGCGGTATTTTATTATAATCCAGTATTCTAATATAAAATATGAAATATTTCGACCTAATATAAAATAAATGAAAGGCTAGTAGTAATATATATATACAGTGGAACCTCGATAACCCGGATTAATCGGGACCGCGGCCGATCCGGGTTATCGAAAATCCGGGTTAGCCGGAGAATATAGTAAAAATTAATAAATAACCTCCATTATAATTACAAAAACATGAAACACATATGCACAGTACACATCTAAATTACGTATAGTTGTATAGAGTGTAGAGTTTTGTTCATTTCTTGGTAAAAAACTCAGTCATACTGTAGAGATGTACCGACACCATAATATGGTAGGTCTGGATCCCGCGTACGAAAAAAAAGTTGATAAATAGCAAGCTGAAAATTTGTTATTAGCTTAAGGGTGTCTAGTCGGACAAACATTAATATATGGGAACACTGGAACAGGGGAAGTTTTAACTGTGGAACAGGCTAAAAATTTGGAACGGTCAGACCACGAAAACGGCACATGTATTTTGTCCGACAGAACAGACTTAAACTCTCCGAACAGAGATTAAACTCTCATGCAAAAATCAGACTGCTATTTATCACCAAATTGGCGTTTTAATGAGTGGAACATGTAGAATATGTCAAATGACAGGAATTATGACAGGTGATAAATAGCAGTCTGATTTTTGCATGAGAGTTTAATCTCTGTTCGGAGAGTTTATGTCTGTTCTGTCGGACAAAACAAATGTGCCATTTTCGTGTTCTGACCGTTCCAGATTTTTTACCTGTTCCACAATTAAAACTGCCCCTGTTCCAGTGTTCTCATATATCAAAGTTTATTCGACTAGACACCCTTAAGCTATTAACAAATTTTTAGCTTGCTATTAATCAACTTTTTTTTCATACGCGGGATCCAGACCTATGGTATCATAATATCATATTATGATGCTGCAATAAATTTATTTTAAAGATTCGCCTTTATCAATCCTACCTAATGTTTCTAGTTTCTTTTCCATTGTCACAACATTTTTACGTTTTGTTAACATTACAGTTTTGTTACCATTACGTAGACAAAAATCAGGCAAACACAATCTGAAGCACGATTACAGAACGGAAGTGATTAAAACAATGTTGTTATTTAAGAACAGACTAAGGCCATTGTTTTAAAAAAGAATTTTTAAATAGTCACGTCTATTTTAAACAATGCTAAGACAGTTTGACATAAATAACGGAAAAGGAATACAGACAGGTGCCTGTTCTTTCCGATAAGCTGAGACGGTCGCTCTGCCTGCCGCCGTGTGCATGAATCATTTTTACTGTTGTACATACTTATATGTGTTCAAATTACACAAATACACATTATCTCTCAAATATTATTTGACCTACATACATTTTTATTTGATAAAATTGTTAAATTGTTTATTTGTTAAATTTTTGTCTGATGAAAATCGGTCCGGGTTAGCCGGACTTCCGGGTTATCGGGGCCGACTTATCGGGGTTCCACTGTAGTTCTATTTCATAAAATTATGGTCCAAATTAGCATGACAATTAATTTGTCTGGCCCCATGAATTATTCTAAAATATTGTACAAATTAATAATATTAAGAATGTTTTTTAATCTTCTTCTCGTCATATTTTAATATTTATTATCCTATTCCCGACGAAGGCAAATTCAAAGACACAAAAATTATAATAAAATATTTACTAAAAACAGCAATATATTTTTTTCACCCTGTATTTGCACTGATACATATAGACGGAGAGGCAGCGCTGAAAAATCTCTTTGAATTTACTAAAGCTAGATTTTTCACAGTTGATTACAGTGAGTGTGCAGAGAAACATACTGCGGTGGGTCAAGCGAAACGTAGAACAGGGGTTACCGAGAGGGTATCAAAGTTGCTTTCCTACGAAGGTAATTAAATCCATTTACTAAGGGTGAAAATCAGTACACACATTCTAAATTAAATATAAATAAAAGTTATTATAGTCGGTCAGCTGTATGACGGGACAGAGCCCGTCGGTCGGCCCCAATAATCGATTGAGGAAATGAAGAATTTTGGCTCGCAATTTTTTCGTCCAGCATGGATTTACTTAAAATTTTCACAGAAGGTAGAGAATAGTCCAAGGATCATTTTCTATATCATGCCGCTATCATACGCTAAAACCTTGGGGGTGGCTACCACCACATCTCGGGGGTGGGAATTTTTTATTACAATTTAACAATGTAATTCAATTGAAAAAGTAATTCTAAGAAAAAAATGTTTTTTACATTTTCTTCGTAACACTAATATTATTCGAGTTATTCGCGCTTGAAAATAACAGTTTTTCGACGAAAAAATGACTTTTTTAGAGGGTTTTTTGAGAATACCTCGAAAAATATTTTGGTTCACAACGAATCCTGAATACAGATCACCATCCTGTTCAGCACTGATGGTGATCTGTAATCACATAGAAAACGTTCTGCGTATGTGATATAGCCCTTGTTAGTTAATTTTAATAAAGTATATACCTTTCATAAAGGATTTTATTTAAATAAAAAAATGTTTTGTAGCTAAAAGTTTCATTTGTGAAAATCTGATTCAATTTAAGTGCCAAATTAAAATATGGTTATTCTCCCAACAACGTTTTAACTATACATTACAAAATTGTTAATTTGATATAGAAAAAAGCATATATATTTTAACATTTACAGTGAAGCTATAATATTCGTACTATACGAACAATTTTACAATTTACTAATTGTATATATTTCTCGTTTAATTAAACACTGTTTTAATTAATTTTTTATGTAATTAGTTAATAAATATTGCACATGTTTATTTTATTTTATTATTTAAATGTACTTCAAACAAAAAAGCTAATTGAACCTGGTAAAACAATTAAAAATTATTTAAAAATCTGGAGTTCTGGAACTAAAAACCTTTTTGTCGTTTATTTTGCTATGTGGGTGAAAATTTGAAGAGACATTTGGACCACTCGACGGAAATTAAGATAAAGGTCGACAAGGTAAGATAAGCTTTCGTCAAAATGAAAAAAATATTGAACAGTCACGACGATATAGAATTTGAACTGAAAGTTTGCTACGTACTCTCTTTTCTATATGGAATGGAGTCATGGACCTTAACTGAACCATCACTGAAGAGACCATTCTACACAGAATGGGTAAAGAGCTCGAACTAATCATAGCCATAGCCATAAAACGTCGTAAACTTGATGTACAATTATGACATGTACACTGGATGTCGGATAGCTCAGGCGGTAGGATGTCTTACTTTCTCAGGTAGGCCGGGAATCGAAACCCAGCGGCGAGAACATCTAGACATTTTTAAAAATGTCTATAGGTCCCAGGTCTACTAAGTCTGAATAAAATGAGTACCTTGGTTAAAACCAGGGATAATAATAGGCGGTTGAAACGTAGCACTGGCCTTGTTACCTTCCTTATATACCGTAGGCCCTAGTAGTCCAGGGCGCATCTGTTTTGAGATGGACGTTGAGAGGTGACTCATATTTTTTTGGCAGAAATTTCTTGGAATTAACTCCTATAACAATAACTGGGTTATCCTCTCACTCAAAAATGTCCGGAACATTATTTAAATAATCAAAATGTCAAAAAATGAAGAAAAAATTCGATCATTTTCTTGTTTTTTTGATTATAACTTTCAAAGTATTCACTTTCGAGAAAAGTTGTACTAATATAAAAGTTGCGTAATTAAATTTCCTACAATAAAGGATTGGTAACAAATTTTAAAAATTGTCACACTTGTTGCAAAATAGCAATAATTGCGAAAAAATCATAAAAAAATAAGTATTTGCATTTTACGTTTTTCAACCATTTATGCTACACCTAGGACCTTCATATTTTACCCCGAAAAACAATATAATATAGTAAAACAAACTGTAAGTTTCATTAATATCGGTGCAATAGATTTTGCAAAATAAATTTTGCAATCCGGCTTTCGCAAAAAAAATTCATTTTTCAAAATGTTGCAGGACTGAAAATAAAGCAGATAGCAAGTTGAATTTTTTTACGTATAGAAGAATACCTTACCTTTCATTTGCAATTTTTAAAATTAAAATCCAT
This sequence comes from Diabrotica virgifera virgifera, assembly GCF_917563875.1. Taxonomy (NCBI): domain Eukaryota; kingdom Metazoa; phylum Arthropoda; class Insecta; order Coleoptera; family Chrysomelidae; genus Diabrotica; species Diabrotica virgifera. The sequence continues at coordinate 210,747,873 of NC_065450.1, forward strand.
TAACTACCACGGCGTCAAATTTTTTTTTAAATAAACATTAATTTTTAGTGCTACGCGCAGGACAGCGGTGTTCGATCCACACAAATTGATTTCCACCAAAATTCCTTCCAATCTATATATAATATTATATTATTTTCTTACACTATATTCTGTTGTATTTAAATATTTTAATTCAACAAAAATTAAACTAATTTGATTAGTGTTTGCGAAATATTGTTTAAGCAGTTGCATATATTTAAAAATAATAAACTTTTATTCTCTTACTTAAAATATATGAACAAAAAAAGTTGTTGCCAAAAAAAGTGTTATTTCAAAGGACAGAGCCTGTGTTTTTATTTTGCAATAAACAAATTTATTTATTTATATCGAAATCTACTAAAAATTAAAATTTGTCAATCATAATCAAAGGTCATTGGAATGACCAATCAGAGCAAACTATCCGCTGTCCTGCGCGAAGCACCAAAAAAATATGTATTTAAAAAAATTCCTGACGCCGCGCCGTAGTGGTTAACCGATTTTAATTTTGCAAATTGCAAATGAAAGGTGCGGTATTCTTCTATATGTAAAAAAGTTAAACTTGCTGTCTGCTTTATATTCAGTCCTGCAAAATTTTGAAAAAAATATTTTTTTTTTGCCAAAGCTGGATTTTTAAATTTATTTTGCAAAATCTATTCAACCGATCTTAATGAAATTCATAGTATTGTTTTCTTATATCAATCAAGTTTGGTTGGTAAAATATGAAGGTCCTAAGTGTAGCATAAATGGTTGAAAAAAGTAAAATGCGAATACTTGTGTTTTTATCGTTTTTTCGCAATTATTGCTATTTTGCAACAATGGTGACAATTTTTAAAATTTTTAACGAATTCTATAATGTAGGAAATTTAATTACGCAACTTTTATGTCAGTTCAACTTTTCTCAGAAATGAACACTTTCAAAGTTATAATCAAAAAACGAAGAAAAAAATCGAAATGTTCCTTCATTTTTTTTGATATTTTGGTTATTTGAACAATGTTCCGGACCTTTTTGAGTGGGAGGATAGCTCAAATATTATTATATGAGTTATTTTCAAGCAATATCTGCAAAAAAATATGAGTCACCTCTCAACGTCCAAATGTACTAATATTTTTACAAATGCGCCCTGGTCTATAGGTACTAAACAGAGCAACACCTCTGTAATTTTCACATAAGTGTATCCCCCGTTTTGTATATGGGGCATAATAAAGCTTTAGTCCACTCTTTGGGCATATTTTTCGGTTCCCATATTCTCCTGATAAGGCTAAAGATCCTTTTTTGTAGTAATCCCAAAGTTTCGTAAGCGGTATAAAACCGGAGACTATTATATACTGGATGTATATTTGACCAGAGGACAAAGATGTATAGTTGACTATTTTATTTTAAATGGAGAGTAACTCGATTCCTAAATTTTGTATGTAAGGGCACTAACATCGGCAGAGATATTAAGTGATCATAGGCTAGTATTTTGCAACATCCGAATAAAAACAAATTTCATAGAAATAAAATTACAGAATGCACTGCAAAGGTAAAGGCTTAAAATCTGCAGGACGGCAAAAGATACCAAAAAATAATAGCAGAAAAATGTAACACATATATGTATATATCATTCAAAGCGGTAGGGTCGAGAAAAGCTGCTCAAGAATTAAAACAAACATGAACAAGTGGGTCGCGGTGGAGGTGGAGGTGGCGGTCGATGTCGATATCCATGTAAAACAAACACATTGTAGTGAATGGAAGAGAACAGAGCAGGTAAATCGCGGTGGAGGTTTAGCGCGATGCTTTTGAAAATAAAATGAGTTTGTTTTACATGGATGTCTACTGCGCGGCCTACAAGGATGCTTCCCTGTGATTTATCCATCCGAAGCCAAGTTGTCATTACCTGCGCTATCTGAGTTGATACTTTTTAGATAATCCTTTTTTGTATTCAGTTTACTTTTGAATTTCTAAAGTAATTAAGTACAGTAAATTTTTGAAATATGAAGGAGGATCTGATTATTTACAGCTGACATTTCATCACTATCATCACTTGACTGACACAACATCGCAAAAGCACAGTCTTTTTGTCATTCAAATTTCATTGAACTACTTCACTTGATAGTGGTTCTAGCTTGACTGACAGCGCAGGTGACCTTCTTGCTATGTGCTGTCAAGATCCACCGCGGCCTACACCTCCACCTCGACCCACTTGTTCTGTTCTTACCCAGACTCAGAGATAGAGGCTCTGGGTGAAATAAATATTAATAAATGTAAGTCTCTTGCGAAGCAAAATACTCCGTGGTTGTGTAGAAAGATCAAAGAAAAATGTAAGGAAAACAAGAAAGCTTAGCTGAAGTACATGTCAAATAAGTAGCAATACGCGTACGAATAGTACAAAAGAACCAGAAATGACACACTTGCACTTGTAAGAAAAATTAAAAATGAGCACTTCATTTTTTGTGACTATAATTATTGCAAAAAAAGTTGTTGGGATAAACAAATTTAATTTAATTTATGAACTAATTTAATTTAACCCGGCAGTGGTCGCTAGGTAGGTTGTTACGCGAGTGGTCGCGCGTGAGATTTTCTATATCCAACTATTGCCTTTCTTTACAAAATTTTACAAAAATGATGACGTTTCATCAACTATAAAGTCATTTGTTTTAAAAAGACACGACGTTTTTATGTTTTATTATTATCTTAATAGAAAATTCGACTATTGATGCCGCCAATATTTAACATTGAAAAATATATGGTAAGTGACCATCTACAACTAACCCGTGAAACAGAATATAGGATTTTCTTATCATCGACCAGATCCGCGGCGCCTTTTATTACATTTTATTACATCATAAAAGGATATTATTTTAGGTTTTAAGGGAAAAAATAAAATGAATTTTTATACACAGTTGGTGACGCCGGTGGTCGCTTGATGAGAGAATCTCTCACATGAAGCGCACTGACTCAACAATATGGTGATACTAAGTAAACTGAGTCACTATCTGAGCGGACGAGTCTATTAGATTGTCGAGGGAGGATAGTTAGGAGACTAGAAGGAACTACAGCGCGTATAATTTCCCAGAAAAAAAGTTGTGCTCAATTTTCTGAAACCGTGAGAGAAAATCTCATATAGCGACCACTGGCGGGTTAATTTAATTTAATATTGCATTTTGAAGGTCACAATATAACTGGTATTATGAATGTGGTCGGAACAACATACTGTGTCATGTGTTGCTGTCCATTGTATGTTATGTTATATTTTTAATAATAAATATGTACATATAATGTAACGAACAAAAAACCAACAGCGGCTTTTTAATATCACAAAAAAAGGTCCTTTTTGTGCTTGAAATAACAACTGTGGAATATTTCAATATTTTTCCAATAAAATGGTATTTTTAATGAAAATGGAAAAGTGTTCAACGCAAACATTTCACTTTGTTTGATCAAATTGCTCAATAAAATTACAATCTATGACTATTTCCAGGACAACGGAATGAACGAGTGGTTAAAAAAATAATAATGTAGATATAACTCTGCTTGTGTTGATGTCCATTGTATACAGGGTGCGCCAAACCTCTGGTTTTCTTTGATTACAGCTAAACTATGAGATATACAAAAAAATGTTAATAAAAAACTAATGTGTATCAAAGACGTCTATAATTTAAGATTATTTTCGATTATACAGGGTGAGTCAGAACGACGGTATGAACCAAAGTTGCTTTTTTTTTAAATGGAACACCCTATATATTAAATCATTTTTGAATATATTTTTTAAAAATATGAAAAATTTGTAAAAGGTCTTATACGCCTAAAGTTAATAATTTTCGAAATATTTACATTTTTATTGTGAAAAATGGTAGTATTTATAGGGTTGTGGATTATGTTTCCAAGGTAATAAAAATTTAAGTGATAGGTCAAAGTTTTTATAATATATTGTTATTTTTAAATAATTTAATATCTTTTACTTATAGCCATAAAATATACAGTGTGATCACTATTTTCAAATACAAAATTTTCTAATTTTTTTTAAATGGGACACCCTGTATACTAGTTTTGCATTTTGTAGTAAATATTACAACCTTTCTTTTGGTATGAGGTTGTATGTACCTAGCATGTTTCGTTTTGTAGATATTTTAAAATATCTATAGATTTTACGTTTTTGCAGATTTTTTATTAAAAAATTTTTTTGCAAAAAAAAATTATAATCTGGTTTTAGAAACATACCCTAAAATATAAAATATGAAAATAAAAACGTTATTAAAGATTAAAATAAATCGTATGCTGGTACAATTCAAGTGAATTTAATAACTTTAAATTATTTTACAAAAAATATTTTATCATACTAATGAATGCATAAATTAGTTACTAAATTAAATAAACAACCAAATTTGATATCTACCCTAGTAATTTTTCTACCACAGCAACTTTCCTGTACCAAATTAATTGTTAGTTATATTGTATTTACGAGTAAGATCAGTTATAATAACTTTTTAATTTACCTACATCTTGAGAACGTATAAAGTATGCTTTGAAACAAATGAACGTTATGGAAGTATATTAAGAAGTAAATAGTATATATGTACCTACTCGTGTCACAAAAGCTGGTAATAATTTCTGTTGGTTTCGCCCAAAACACATGGCATATCCACCAATTGTTCGGTTGAAAAATTAAAATTTAAAATATAAAAAATTGTTACAAAAATTTCAACTACAAAAGTATTACCAGCTTTTATGAAACCAGTAAATACTATTTATATTAATAAATAATTTATCTGACACATTTACATAACATTCATTTGTTTCAAAGAATACTTTATAGTTATTATGTTCTCAAGATGTAAGTAAATTTAAAAGGTAAATTAAAAATATAATTGAACTTACTCGTAAATACAATATAACTAACAATTAATTTGGTACAGGAAAGTTGCTGTGGTAGAAAAATTACTAAGGTAGATTTAAAATTTGGTTGTTTATTTAATTTAGTAACTAATTTATGCATTCATTAGTATGGTAAATTATTTGTTGTAAAATAATTTAAAGTTATTAAATTCAATTGAATTGTACCAGCACGCGATTTATTTTAATCTTTTTATTTTCATATTTGATATTTTAGTGTATGTTTCTAAAACCGGATTATAATTATTTTTTTTTGCAAAAATTTTTTTAATAAAAAATCCGCAGAAACGTAAAATCTATAGTTTTTGTTTAAATATCTTCAAAACGAAACATGCTAGGTACATACAACCTTATACCAAAAGAAAGGTTGTAATATTTACTACAAAATGCAAAACTAATATACAGGGTGTCCCATTAAAAAAAATGAGAAAATTTTGTATTTGAAAATAGTGATCACACTGTGTATTTTATGGCTAAAAGTAAAATATATTAAATTATTTAAAAAGAACACTATATTATAAAAACTTTGACCTATCACTTAAATTTTTATTACCTTGGAAACATAATCCACAACCCTATAAATATTACCATTTTTCACAATAAAAATGTAAATATTTCGAAAATTATTAACTTTAGTCCTATAAGACCTTATACAAATTTTTCATATTTTTAAAAAGCATATTCAAAAATGATTTAATATACAGGGTGTTCCATTTAAAAAAATAAAACTTTGTTTCATACCGTCGTATTAACTCACCCTGTATAATCTAAAATAATTTTAAATTATAGACGACTTTGATACACATTAGTTTTGTTATAAACATTTTTTTGTATAACTCATAGTTTAGCCGTAATCAAAGAAAACCAGAGGTTTGGCGCACCCTGTATTAAGTTACGATTTTTTCTTAAATATTATTATATTATATGTATATAACGACACAGTCTATTACCAGTTATGTTATGTCTTAAGTTACAGAGAAAGTCATTGCAAGTAGACTGATTATATCAATAATTATTGATATACAGAACAACAATATTATATACCTGATCAATTTTGTTTTTGCCAAAACACGGCACAATAATTGATCAACTGCATAGGGCGGTAGAAAAGATAGAATCAGCCTTCCAGGAAAAGAGTTTTTAAAATGCCATTTTTCTGGATGTTAGTCAAGCATTTGACAAGGTCTAGCATTCAGGATTACTATTCAAACTGAAGAAACCAATGTTTCAGCCGCTATATATTATGATAATAAAATCATATTTTGACGAAAGACTATTTGATGCAAGATATGAAGAAAGTGTGTCATCCACAACATAAATGCAGGGGTCTCGCTAAGTAGCGTCTTGGGATCAATTCTTTACTACAGCTGATTTCCTGAGAAGAATCCACAATCACAACATTCGCAGATAATACTGCAACTCTGGTCAAAGACCCAGGTCCCATACAGGCACCTGAAATATTGCAACAAAACATATATTTAATTGAATAATAGACCAGTACGGATCTGTTTTTAGGTGGATGTGAGAGGTGGCATTCAGATTTTTGCGGATAAAGTTAGGTGATAACTTCGTTAATAATAATTGAATTATGCTCCTTCTCAAATGTGCCCGGAACATTAATAAAAAAAAAATAAAATATTTAAAAATTTCAAAAAATTTCGTTTTTGTCTAATTTTTTTGCTTATAACTTAAATACTATTAATTTTAGAACAAAGTCATATAGGAATAAAACAAAGATAATTAAATTTTCTATTAGATGCGATTGGTTGAAAATGTCTTAATTTATCACCCTTGCTTCAAAATAGCAATAAATATAAAATAAGGGGGCAAAACAAGCCTGTTTTTATTTAATGATTTTCCATCTATAGGTTACACTTGGAACCTTTCTAATTCGATTAGAAAATTTTTGTAATGTGCTAAAACCGTACACCAAATTTCATTAAAATTAACTTACTAGATTTTGCATAATAATTATGCAATCTAAACTTTTTTAAAAAAATTAAAATTTTTTAAAATCTTGCACAATAAAAACTAGAACATACAAAGATTTGTCAATTTTTTAACATATAAAGAAGTACTCCACCTATCTAATGCACTTTATAGAATTGAAATAGGATTATTTATGCAGCCTCAGCAATGTTTTAAAATTATAAACAATTTTTTGGCTTATAAACAAATTAGTGCTGTGGCCAGGAGGAGGTGCTACGGGCTCCTTTATTTAGATGGACTTACCCAAGTTTTTTTATGTATTTTGACCCTTTTAACACGAATATTTTTTGGGTAACAGTTGATCCGGATGTCGATAAGATTGTTATAAAAAAAGAACTTGAGGAATTACATAACACCGATTTTTCGCAAAATAAAACATTTTTTTATATTTCTTGCGTAATTCTAAGCAAAAAATGTTCTTACAAGTTTTTTCGTAGGATGCATAGTTTTCGAGATAAACGCGGTGGAACTTTAAAAAAATCGAGAAATTGCAATTTTTGAACGCGAATAACGTTTGATTAAAAAATAAAATAGCAATTCTGCTGACAGCATTTGGAAGTTTAAGTCAAATTATACTGGTTTTAATTATTTGCATTGCTAAAAATTAATTTTTTATTATTAAACAAAGCTATTTGTTTATAAGCCAAAAAATTGTTTATAAATTTAAAACATTGCTGAGGCCCCTTAAATAATCCGATTATAATTCTGTTAAGTGTATTAGATAGGTAGAGCACCTCCTTATATGTAAAAAAATTAGCAAACTTCTAAATGGTCTACTTTTTGTTCAGAAAGATTTTAAAAATTTAAACTTTTTTAAAAACATTTAGATTGCAAATTTATTAGGCAAAATTTATTAGGTCGATTTTAATGAAATTTGGTTCACGATTTAAGTATGTTACAAAGAATTTCCTAAGCGCAGTACTAAGGTTCTAAGTGCCACCAAAGTGCTTAAAAAATATTGAATAACAACAGACTCATTTTGCCCCCTTATTTTGTATTTATTGCTATATTGCAGAAAAGGTAATACCTTAAGACATTTTTTACCAGTCATATATCATACAAAATTCAATTATCCTTATTTTACTTCTCTACGACTTTGTTCCAAAACGAATCGTTTTAAAGTTATAAGCAAAGAAAGCAGAAAAAATCGATGTTTTTCGAAATTTTTAAATATTTTAATTTTTTTATTAATGTTCCGGGCATATTTGAGAAGGAGCATAAGTCAATTATTATTACTGAAGGTGTCACTTAACTTTATCTGCAAAAATCCGAATGCCACCTCTCACATCCAAAAATAGACGTTTTTTCGCATATCCTTACTGGTCTATAATGGGCTAATAAATGAAAGAGGAAGATCAACAAAGCAAAATGAGTTAATATGGAATTTACTGAATGTCATAAAGAAACACCAAATAGCCTAATGCATAACAAGAACATTCCTAAAATGATACTGTAAGGTATCTTGGATTATACCTTGACAAGAGGCTAACATGGAGAACACATACCTGAATGAAGAGGAAGCAATTAGGAATGAAATTCAAAAGACACTATTTTTACTCTAACTGCAGCAGATAGCAACATAGCAATACTAGAGCAATTTCAATTTATGTAAGGTTCATCGTGCCATCACTGATGCGAGGTGGTTAATTCCAAATACAGATAGGGACTTGAAGATAGAACCAGTGATGCAATGGATCGTTAAAATCAGTGATACATATTTTAAGTGACTGGAAAAGCAGCCAATAAGTTAGCAGTGAATTTATTGTGCAACTCCACACAACTAAATAATACATAGATTGAACACTAAAACTCTTGTTGATTTACCATTTAGAAAATAAGTGTCTAGACTTAGTTTTAGTTATTAGTTATAAACTCACTAGGAGTTGATGGTTATTGGAGTAAAACTCTTGCTTACACAATGTTCGTTCAACAAAACCACTTGGTCTTATTTGTTATGTAACAGATTGTATTTTAAAACAAATTTTAATATAAAGAAATAATATGTAATGACTAAAAAAACCACAGCGGGTAATTAATAACACAAAAAAGCTCTTTGGTGCTTGAAATAACAACCGTGGAATGTTAATATTTTTCCAATAAAATCTTATTTTTAATGAAAATGGAAAATTGTTCAACGCAAACATTTCACTTTGTTTGAACAAATTGCACAATAAAATTACAATCTGCGACTATTTCCAGGACAACGGAATGAAAGAGTGGTTGAAAAAATAATAACGCAGAGATAACTCTGACGTTCATAAACTGTCCATTCGCGTTACTTTTAAGAAAAACACGGAGAGATATAAAATGGGAATTGGCTTTATTAAAGAAAATTCGGGAACGGAAAAACGCCCGTCGAAAGAAAATCGCTTATCTCAACAGAAGCAGAGTTTTTGGAGGAAATAAAAAGTTGAATTAAAAAAGTTGTGATTATTTGATTTGAATTTTTTTGGCACGGAAGCTGCATGCGCCGCTTTCGTTATTGCAATTAAATGTAATTAATTTTTTACTCGATAAAAAAGTAATTTTAAGAAAATTAAGGCGACAAAATTATCTTGATTTGTTAAATTAACTAATAATAATTAAAAAAATAATTTTATGTAGTAAAAATTAAGGTTGCCAATAAGTACTACTTTCCAATACATATTATTATGAAGTTCTTCTTCAATTTTTTGCAGAAGAGTTTTCTCATTTTTATGAAGGTGGCTCTGGCAATTTCGATACGTCTTTTTATTTCATTGTTTTGGTCTCCAGTATCGTTTATTAAAGCTCCCAATATTTATGACTTAATACTTTTTCAATTTGAATGCCGTTTATACATACTAATATTTACTAAAAAGGGGTAGTTCCCTGGGTTGGCTGTATACCTTATAGTTAAACAAACTGGAACATGAAGTAAAAACCACTTCTATGTAAAAGGTATATTTACTAAAAATTTTTAGAATCCCAATGGATTCAATAAAATGAGTTCATCAGAACGTTTTCAAACCTATCAGTCCATCATCAGTGAATCTAAAATCAAATAAGTAATCCCACTATTAAAATTGAAAAGATGGTTGAAATTTTGAAAGTTAAAAAGTGTGGTTATGATTACTTACTTGAATACTTGCAAAATAGCCCCAGAACCAAACAATGGTTGTGATTATAAATAAATCTACATTATGTTAAAATAAAATTAAAAAGGCTAAACGCCGATGTTCAGGGATTAAACCTCTGGGAACATGGTGAAACTCTACCCGAGGACCCAATCAACCCATCGTTGACCGAAGATGGTCAAGATGGTTTAGGGTTTGTAGTTTACGAGATATAGCGCGAAACCCCTTTGCACCCCATTTCCAAGATGGCGGCCGGGGCACAAGGGTGGCGACCCCAAAAACTTAAACTTAAGCTTCTGCTGATCCCCCTACACATTAAAGAAATAAAATTGACTCCTCTAACAAATGCAAGGTATGGCCTAAAAAATGTAACATTTTAATGGCCTACATTAAGTAGTTCCCCGTTGATTTTTATTCCATATGGCTGTCTCTTAAGTGCGTTTTTAATAACTGGTCCGAGTAAACATTGAACAATGTTGGCGACAAAATTCAACCTTGTCTGACTCCTCGTTGTATGGAGATTTCATCGGTGTAGCTATCTCCAATTTTTATGATAGAAGTTTGATTCCAGTACAAATTTTTAATGACACGAATATCCTGGTCATCTATTCCAATATTTTTTAGTATTTGCATTAATTTTACATGCTGTACTATATCGAATGCCTTTTCGAAGTCCACGAAACATGCAAATACATCTTTTCTTTGGTCACAGTATTTTTGTAATAGGATGTTAAGCGCAAAAACTGCCTCCCTGGTTCCCATAGCATTTCTAAAACCAAATTGGGTGTCTCCAAGGTCTTCTTCGCATTTGCGTCTAATTCTGTTGTGAAGTATTCTTAGGAAAATCTTAAGAGTTAGGCGCATTAGGCTAATTAATCGATTTTCTAAGCATTTTCTCGCATTGTGTTTTTTAGGTATTGCGACAAACGATGGATTTGAGCCAATCTGTGGGAATCACTCCGGTGTTATATATTGAATTAAAGTCTTACTTCTTCTTCTTCTTAACGTGCCTTATCAAGTCCCCTTGACATTGGCGATTAACATGGCGAAACTGTCTCTGTCTCGAGCTATTCTAAATAGGTGTTCTGCTTTCTTTATTCCTGTCCACTCCCGGATATTCTTCAACCAAGAGGCCTGCTTTCTACCAATTCCTCTGCGTCCTTCGATTTTACCCATCATAATAAGTTGAAGAATATTATACCGGTCTCCCCTTACTACGTGTCCAAAATAGGCCATCTTTCTATATTTGATGTTATCAAGCAGCTCGCGGGTAGCATTTGCTCTCTTAACCCGTCATTACACGCGCTATGAGGGAATCCCTCACCATATTTGTTTATAATCAATGAAATTGTGTAAACTAATACGATAACCTTAAGCACCCAGGAATGCCTTTAGCATGGTTCATGAGAGGGTATGAAAAAGTTATAGAATATTTCAGGCGGTCAGTGTGCTGTGTGATAGTTGAAAGAAGAGACATCCCTCTTCAAGTGAGGGAATTCCTCACTGCGCGTGCAATCACAGTGAAATCACGTTTCTATTATCTCAAAGAAACTTTTAGGTTTTTATTTAATATTTAGGTAGGTTTAATTAAAATATTATTGTTTGGATTAGGTTTGGAACAGTGGCACAACGAGGGGGGTTTTGGGGGTTAAAATCCCACCCAGAGCATATAGAAATATATATAAAAGCAAGTAGGAAAAAGTAACTTGTCTTTCACAAATAATACAAAAAACTTTCGGTACCCAAGCAAACCCCACTCCCACCCCCCCCCCCCAGAGGAAAATTCTAGGTGTGGTTAAGAACCCATTTTTAAATTTACCTATTCTAATTGGGGAAATAAGCCACAATTTAACTTGAAAAATTGATTTTATTGACGTTTCGAATTCCACCTAGGACGTCGTTATCAAAATACAAAATATTAATAGTTAAATTACATAAATGCCACAAAGAAATAGCTTCAGAACAGTTGTTAATTTTAATTTGTATTTTTAGTAAAATGAATTCGCGTAAAGGACGTTAATTTCTTAAGTGGCTTGCTGAAATTGAAAATTAAGAAAATTTCCTTTTGATCTATATTATTTTTACTTTTGTTTTGTTAAATTAATAAAAAAATTGGTTTACGAGACTTTCTATAATATGTGAGTACAACCCATTTTATATTTCTACATGTTGACATTCATTCTTCCTTGAAATAAGTCGAATTGATGTAGGTGAGGGCGACGCTCATACGCGTGCAACCACGTCACAATAGAAGACGCGTGTAACGGCGGGTTAAGGACTGCCACATTTGTCAGCATAGCCGTCCATGGTATTTTCAGAATACGTCTGTGCAACCACATTTCAAAGGCCTCCAAACGGTTAATGGTGGATATTTTTAATGTCCATGCTTCGACACCATACAAGAGGACTGACCAAATGTAGCATTTAATCATGTGCTTTAAGTTGAAGTTGCAAGGTATCATTACAGAAGAATGACCTCATTTTTAAAAATGTCGTGCGGGCTATCCCAATTCTACATTTTATCTCTTTATCTGGATCTAGTTGTTCAGTAATATGGCAACCAAGATATTTAAAACTGGGTACTCTTTGAATTACATGACCATCAACATATAACCGTGAATCTTGATGAGCCAAACGGCTAAATACCATGTATTTTGTTTTTGAACAGTTTATATTTAGGCCAAACTCTCTTCCCACTGTGGCAATGGCATTTAAAAGGTGTAATCCATTCATATCATCACTTAAAATAACTGTATCGTCTGCATATCTGATTGTATTTATCAGAATTCCATTAACCTTCACACCCCATTCCAAATTATGCAGCGCTTCCTTAAATATTCTATCTGAATACAAATTGAACAACAGTGGGGACAGTATACAACCCTGTCTGACACCTCTTTGTATTTTGCATATTTCTGTTGATTTTCCATTTATGCAAGCTGTCGCTGTTTGACGCCAGTATAATTTTTCTATGATTCGTACATCTTGACTATCAACTCCTTTATCCTTTAATATTTTATTTAATTTGTGATGTTGTACTCGATCAAAGGCCTACTACTTAGTCTTACTACTACTTTTATGTTATAATCCTCTGTTAGTTTCAGCAACTCAGTTGGTGTATCATCTGGTCCACAAGCTTTTCTAATTTTAGCATTATTTATAGCGTGTTCTACTTCGCATTTCATAATTTCTGGGCCGTTAGTACAGTTTTGGTAGAATTCGGCGATATTATTCCTGTCATCTTCAAGCAACTCTGATAGATACTAGCTGCCATTCTTTTCTTATTTCGTGCTCATTTACAATAATTTTGTTATTATTTTCAACGAGTACATAGGGAAGAGGGAGTACATGCTTTCACTATATACATTAAATAGCAGTGGTGACAAAATGCTTCCCTCTCGTACTTTTCTAGGTATTTCTATTGCTTGTGACAGTTATGGGGATATCCACAACATAAGCAAATTATGGAAAAATGTTTTCAAGCCCCATATTTGAAATTTGTTCAGTATCCAACACGCCAATGGCAGAGTTTAAAATTCGGCGTGGAAGTGAATAACGAAGAAAGCAAGAAAAACAAAACTTTTTCAAATCGAATTTATGCTCGTGATAATTGAGTTTATTTATGGAAATATTTTAAAACGAAAGGTCAAACGGAAACATTACCGAAGCTTGTCTTTAAATGGAAATATTCTGCAAAAATAACACCGTAGGGCGGCTCACAGCTTTTAACAAAATATTGTTTTGTCGGTTTTTGCTTTATTACCGTTTATGGTCAGTAATGGACCTCGCTTTTGTCTGTTAAGTTTATTTATGCGAATGAAATAGGGACGAATAAACAGAATGCAATTATGAGATGGAAGTTAATATACATTAACAATAATTGTTGAAACTCATGAACTGTAAGACAGCTTGGGGATATGAGTAAAAAAACAAGTAATGAACTTTAGATTACTGATGTATTTAACGATTGTTGTACTTAATGGCAGGGGAGCTCAAGCGCGGATTTTTGCAGTTACTCGAGCGCGTCAGATTATCACTTGGGGAGAAATCTTGTTCCCTGTAAGTGTAGATGTACCATTATATTGGCTCTTAATACAGGGGGATTCGTTAAGGGCGGTCCGAAAAAAAATCTATCCTTAGAAAAACTCGAAATCCTCAGATTAAGATAAGGTAAGTTAAGTACATGCAGAACAGTTTATATTTCAAAAATCTGACGGTTTGAGCGGGACGTAAGGAAATGGGCAAGTCACAAATTTTCACTAGTAATACCACTAGAGGTCAAATTATTTCCGGAAATTTTTTTGAGATCATGAATATTTTGAAAATTTCCCGAGTCGCAGACGAGGGAAATTTTCTAAAAATATTCATGATCACAAAAAATTTCCGGATATTAATTTGACTTCGCGTGGTATTCGGTAAGAAAATTCCACACCAAATTTGCATTTGAAAATCCAAAGCTGCATGAACAGATTAATAGCGCGCCATAGCTTTGTCAGCAATTATTTAGGCTTTCAAATTCGTAATTTCTACTCATTGTAGTTGCATGGGAATACCATTTCAAGATAGAAAATAGTATATTCTTCAATTTTACATAAGTTTTGAGTAACTACAAGTGATAGAAAATGAATCAAAACTAAATTACGTAAACAAATAAAAACCAGTCTGTCAAAAATGTTCTGTTATTGTAAACGTCAAAAAATTTCCACTATAATTCGCTGTTGGGTACCCCACGAGCAAAAAATTTCCGATAAAATACCTCCGTTGCCATGGTGATCTGTCAAAATAACGTATTTTGATTGGTTCAAAATTACAGGTGTGGAATTTTCACAAAAAAATATTTTGCGAAATGAACCTCAGATCAAAAAAGTGAAAAAAGTGTTCAATATTTTTCAAAAGTCTACCGAATGATACCAAACACGACCCCCACGGTAAGCGGTGGGGGTTACATTAAAAATTTAAAAAGGAACACGGCGATATTTCGCGAAATGAAAATCAGAGGTCTTCTTCTTCTTTCTCATAAACCTTAGTGCCCTTCAGAGCGTCGGATGCAAAACGGCGTAGCCTTTTTTGGGGTTTTTCAACATAAATATACTTTTTACGCAGAAGATTTTTCTTCAATTGTTATTTAATTCTTTATTCAGTAATATTAACATTGGCATAATTATTTGTACTAAAATTATTTTGAATTTAAATTAATTGACACAAAAAGAAGAATGTATGTAATTTATTTAACTCAAAATACATTCTACTGCTGACAGAAAACAGAAAAAATGTTTATTTGATAAATAAACATTGTTTGTTGCTTAAATTCAATACTCAACCTACCAAGAGGCAGATGGGTGGCAGCTTGAACATTGAAATTAAACAAAAAGCAATGTTTATTAAAAGTATTAGTAGAATGTATTTGGAGTTAAGTAAATTACATACATTCTTCTTTTTGTGTCAATTAATTTAATTAAAATATTTTTTTCTTGGACACCCTGTAAAAATAATTATGTTAATGTTTATATTAATAAATAGAGAATTGAATAACCTTTCAAATGAGCTAGCACACGACCCCTATTTCTTAATTAAAAATATGGGGTGGGGGAAGTGAAGGGGGGTTGACAAATGACAGATGTAGGAGAGAGTTGGACAAAACCGGGTAGGTTGATAAAACCGGGTACCCCTTAATTCTTCTAACTGTCTACTGCTATCTATTAGACAATGTTAAAATTAGTGTCCCTTTACCACCAACAGTCGTGTGTATTCACTTCTACCTCATTCGAATAGTCTGTGCCGGAGCAGTAAGAGCTCACCTGTTTTTTGATGCAGGAAACTCGATTTTTAAGGTAAGTTGATAGCTGTTTTCTCCTCTAATGAATAACTAATGGCCATTTCAAAGCTTAATACATGTAACCTAGTATATTACCTTTAATTTGGCCAAAAATTTTGCATATTATATCACAATTTAAAAATTTAAATAACATTTAATGTCTTGTTTACGAGTTTGACAAAACCGGGTAGTCCGAAAATCGACAAAACCGGGTACCCGATTTTATCAGACCTCTTGGTACTTCCAGTTTCTGCAGTGGTTTTTTTGCTTTTAGTTAACTACAACGTGTGGCTTCTTTTGTTGAAGAAGCTAGTAAGAAAGCTAGTAGGAAAAATTAAAAAAAATCTCCAGTCGTAAAAAAATTAAAACTAAATGAACTTGACAAAAAAAATAAAAAACGTGGTAAAAAGGGCTGCACCAAAAACAAAATTTTGGAGAGTTTGGAGGAAGAAGATAATAATGATGATACGTGTCTATAATACAATTAACTATTTTCAAATTATAATGCGAAGGAAGGCTGGATAAAATGTGTGTCTTGCACCAAATGGGCTTATGACGCCTGTAGTGCCTATGATGATGTAAATGAAGTTTTTATGTGTGACTTCTGTTCATATATTTTCGATTTTTGTTCAGATACTTTTAATAATTAAGTTACTACCCGGTTTTATCATACCGGTTGGACAAAACCGGGTATTTTGCAATATTTTCATAAAAATAAAAAAAATTAAAAATCTAGGAATATTCTTAAAAATTGGCATTGGCATAACAAACTGAAGTCATTTGAGAATATTTCAATCTGCAGCAAACATTTGCTACTCTCACATAGCAAAAGATACAGGCGGTTTTTGGAGTGGTACCCGGTTTTGTCCAACTCTCCCCTATGTACCGTAAACATATGCCCCCTTAGATAAAAAATCGACCTGTTTCGTCATTTCCTTAACATCTAATAAATACTGCCAAATATCGAGGTGGACTGTTTTCTTTGGCCAAAATGTTTTTATTTTTGTTTTCACTGTATACCAAAATAGCCAGAATTTCGCAGAATATTAATTTGATACTCTACAAAGCAAGATAAAATGAAAGAGGAGGGAAAACTAATTTTCTACCATACTACTTCAAATACCTTTTTGTATTATCAATACAAAATATCGTGTAGACAGATCCCGTTGTACATGATTGACAGATCCTTCCGCTTCTCCGCTTTCAAATGCAGAGAAGAAGAAAGAACACGCCGTTGCGGTACGATAATGAACTTTTGAGAGTCAACTACATGCTAATGTAATTTTTCACAAAGAATGTATTCCATTTTGCGATATAATGATATAAAGTGAATATAGAAAGGTAACAGAACAGGCCTGGATTCTCAAAGGACAGAAAGGAAAATCAGAAATGATACGGTAAGAGATAATGTACCAACAGTAACTATGTTTTCTGTTGGTTATACATACTGTAACATTATAATCGTCAAAAGTTTGTTATTTTTATTTAAATAATAATTATTGTATTCCAATTTATGTCGATTTTATTAATTTGTTATCTTTCTGTTATGCTTTACTATTTTTCTTCTAAAAATAGTTGGCGATCAACTCTTATCCAGGCAACCAAGTGACGTCATATAACGTTGAGGAAACGTTAGTTTTTCTTTGAATATAACACGTGTTTGAACATTACGTCATATAGACGTCTTTTGTAGGTGATTTTAAATACGTTAGATTAATGACGTTAAAATTACTTTTATAAAACGTTTTAATTTCAGACAGCCTAAGTCTGACGTCACAAAATTGGGAGGAGCTTGCTTGTTTGTATTGACTCCGAACAATTTCGTTTAGGTATAGATAACGCTAAATGTTCATAAGAAATTTCTCATTTATTGTTTACGTGGTTTGTGCCTTGTGTGATAAAATAAGACTTTTCATTTAGACATTTAGTTGAAGAAACGTGTAAATTAAGCGATTTTTATGTGTTTTTGCTCAGTGATTTAGTTTAATGCAGTAATTCTTCTTGACAACTATTTGAGGTTATGTTTATTTGTTTTTAATTAAGCGTTAAATGAAGATATTAAGACAGCATTAAATTAAGATATTAGTATGCTGGATAACTTGTTAATAAATTATTTATTAGTTTCATATATATGTTGTTTCAGTTTTGACACAGTAAGTAGGTATATATAACTAGTGAAAATTCTAAAATGTGAGGGCTGGTACAATCATGCAGAATCAATGATGCTTCTAGCCTAGCGCACAAGCGATCTTAAACAAGTGGTAGTACTTATATCTTCGACACATGGGACGTAGGCCTATAGGTTTCATGTTATGTACCTATTTTTTATACTATTTTGAAACATCTGAAAGAGGTCACTTTTTGAAAGTATTAAAGACGTGATTTTACCGACGTGAAAAAACGTAGATACGATTACGTTTTAAAATCGTCAAAATTATGACGTCAAATCGATGAGACAAATAAACGTGATTTTCAACGTCAATACTACGTCATAGAAACACGTCAATTGGTCATTTTTATGACGTGTTATCTACGTTATAAAAACTTCGTTTGGTTGCCTGGGTATCAACCAAATATTCTTCTTCTTCTTTTTCTTTTGGCATCTTAACCCCGGATGGGTATTTGCCTGTCTGGCTATATCCTTCCATTCAGATCTCTCTTGTGCCCTTCTTCTCCATTATCTTCTGGTCATGGTTTTCAGGCCATCTTCCATGTCAACCAACCATCTCGTTCTGGGTTTTCCTTTTTTCACCTTCCTATCGGCTTCCTTTGTATTCTTTTCGTCACGATATAAGAAATCTGACCTGACGCGGGTGGGATGTCCCTACCGATTTAGTATCATAATAAATAGTTGACGTTACTAATCCCTCAATTATCTTTGCGACGGGTGGCAATAGTTTTCGAACAGCTACTAGGGCCGTACTTTATATTATTTACAGAACTGACTCGTTACCTATCAATGCAAATAAATTATTAAAATTAAAATTTCTAGACAATGTATTAAAAATTTTGTTTACTGTAGACGAATTCGTTTAGTCATCTGAAATTAACTTCCTTGGAATCAATTACAAACGATCACGAACAATTTTTATATCCGATGCGCTCATTACGTGAATTTTATGGAGTTAGATTATAATGTGTTGTATATCGTTTTCACTTTAAACAAAATGGACTTCCGATAATGCAGCTTTCTATCTTTAAATAAAAAAATTAAAGAATCGTTAGAAAGAGCATTAGTTAAAGATAACATATACCTCTGATTATTATTCTATAGCTTTACACATAATTCTCGTGCTTATAGGTGTTTAGGTAAAATTAAGTATCATTTATTTATCCAGAAAACATACATTATGGAACATTATGAAAGGGGGGCAAACATATTTATGTTTGACATTTGCACATTCAGGCAGTTATTTTCTTGCGTTTAGATAGAAGGTTAGATCGCGAGTATTCAAGTAAAATGTCTGAAGTCGGTGAAGCTAGTGCTAAGTGTAAAACACGTGTACATTTATCTGATGATGCCAAAGAAATTATTAGGAATGTTTATCAAACTGTGAAAGATAGTCCAAATCCAGAAGACGGTAAATTCCTCATCAAGACAACATCTCGACTGACAAGGATGCCATATACAACAGTGTGGAAAATTGTTACGAATAGATTTCAACCTCGTAAAAAGCGGAGTGACTTTTCTACACATAAAGCAGTAAATAGAAATATTTTTATTCCTGGGTTTTTCGGTCTAAATAAATGAAATACTGTTCTTGCTTAAACGTTTCGGCTATTTGCCATTTTCAATAAGCACTTTAATGATTATAACATTACACTTTTTACAATATATTTTCACATACACGTTCTATATTTTAATATTCACAAAAATGTATGCTTCATTCTCGAGATGTTAACGGAGAATGAAAGAATTAGCCCTGTCAGGCTAGGCTGGCACCATATGTTAGACACTTCAAAACGTTCATTAGGTCGTAAATCAAGATTACGTATATTATAAAGGAGATCGAATTACACATAGGAAAAAAAAATTAGATTAACATTCACTATTTAGAGAAAAGAAAGAATATTTTGTAAGGGTGATTTGAGTTTGCAAACACAAAATATGAATACTGAAATGATATGTATTTTTTGTATTATTATAGAATTTAGACTTGGACGATAAAAAAGGGCAGTAAATGAAAAAGGCGCTGAGGTAATTAGAAGAGCAATTTACAATTTCTATTCAAAGAACCTAGTTCCAATGCTTAGTATGATCTACGATCAACTTGTTAAAGACTATTCCATTACGTATTCGCCTTCAACTTTATCACGATTTTTGAATCACATTGGTTTTCGATACACGAAAATTAATAAGCGATCATCAATAATGGATCCTCCTCGTCTAATTAAATGGAGAAATGGATACTTGGATGCTATATCTAAATTTAGAGATGAAGGAAGGCCGATATTTTATCTAGATGAAACATGGTTCGATACCCACGATAATGCTCAAAAAGGTTGGACAGACGATTCTATTAAATGTGCACCCAATTATCCAATTACAAAGGTCAGCGAATAATTATTCTGAACATTGGATCCAAAAATGGCTGGCTTGGAGGGGAAAGTTCTTTACTATCGGCAAAAAACATTAAAGATTCAAAGCTGGACTACCATGAAAATCTGACGAGTAGCTTGTTTAAGGAATGGTTTGAAAAGAAGATGTTGCCAAATTTGTCTCCAAAATGTGTAATTGTAATGGATAACGCAACGTATCACAGCGAACAAATTAGAAAAATCCCCGGTGTAGGTTCGACAAAAAAACAGATATCTGATTTTTTGTATGACAATGATTTGCTCTTTGAAGAAACATATACAAAAAAAGAAATGTTGGAAATTCTTCACACAAAAGTGTTTGAAAAACAATGTGTTATAGACGAATTAGCCAAACGTGATGGTCATAATGTATTGCGATTACCTCCTTACTACTTTGTCTTCAACCCCATTGAATTAATCTGGAGCCAACTTAAAGGAAGTTTACGGCGAAACAACTGCTGTCCCAAATTTAGTAGCGAATCGGTGTCACATGTTGTAGAAGAAATAAAAAAGATTTCCCCAACACTGTGGCAAAATTGTGTTTCACATGTTATAAAAACGGAAGATCATTACAGAACATTAACCTCACATATTAAACCAATAATTATAACATTAGATAACGATTCTAGTGAAGATGACAGCGATAGTGACATAGAGTTGTAATTTGTGTTTATTTTTTTCCGTCTAAACTTCAAATTTTATTTTTCTATGTTATTTTCTGTTATTTTTTATTATGTTATGTTTAATTCTGATTTTTGCTACCACTCTTTTAATCTTTTATTGTTATTATCATTAATTTCCTTAATTTCTTTAATTTGTTCATTTCTCTTATTTCATTGTACATAATAATATACCTATAACTACATAGATATAAATACGTAATAAATATAATGATATGATATTTAAATTTATATTTATTATTCCAACCCCATTAAAATATTATATCTACTTGAAGACTTGAATTTTTTTTTGTTAAGGGGATGGGTACGAACTTTCGGCTTTAAGCCGTTACGTTATTACCGAGGGCCGAAAGTCCCTGAAAACTTCTATAATGTTTATTTTAATTAGTTACAGGGGTGAAAAACTAAGAGAAAATTTAGTGTGATTTTTAATTTCAAATATCTCATGCAAAAGAAACTTTTAATTCATTCCAAGGGACTTTCGGCCCTCGGTAATAAAGTAATTTTTCATTCTGCGTTTAAATTTTTCAAAAATACTTACATATTAGTTTTCTCAGGATTCGAAAAAAATGATTACATTTAAAACACATTGAACATTTTAACAGTCGTCAAAATCTTGCATTTTGTTCCTTTCCCCTTAATTTTAGCGAATCCGTCCTGGAGGGTTTGTTGTTTGTTATTATGATACTAAATCGGTAGGGACAACCCAGCAGCCTCAGACCAAATTTCTTATATCTTGACGCAAACTTTCTTTATTGTTTTTGGCATCGTCTTGTCTCTGCAAATGTCCCAGCCATGACAGTCTTTGACTTTCCACAAATCGTACAATATCGTAATCTTCATTCAATGCATTAATCTCGTTGTTTCTCCTGATTCTCGTTGTGCCTTCCTCTTGCACCGGGCCATATACTTTTTTCAGTATTTTTCTCTCGAATGTCCTGATTATGTATATACAGTGCTAGTCAAAAGTCCGTACCCCCCTCTTATCTTTTGAACGGTTATACCTATAATAGTTAAATTTGGAGGGAGGAAATAAACAGACGTAAGCTTCTTAACTAGTAATGACAGATGACATAATAGTGACAGATGACGTTACAGAGCCACTGTCACCGATAATTTTAAATGGGAACTTATAGCAAGTGATATCTCGTTTGAAAGGTATTCAAAATACCTATTCGCGCGTGCTAATTTTTTTGGGTTTAAGTTGATTTTAATTTTGGTGAATAAATTAAATAAATATAATATTGGAGTTTCGCATTTAATTAATAAAAATTCAAAGGTCCGCCTATGGCTTTTTTGTCAAAACAGTTGACTTTTTTCAAATCTCTAGTAGTTTTTACGTCAACGTCAACCTTTTTGACAAGTTGTCATAGGCGGAATTTTGAATATTTATTAGTTAAATGCGAAACTACAATTTTATATTTATTTTTTTATTCAGCTTAAACTCAAACAAAATTAGTATGACTGAATAGGTATTTTCAATACCTTTCAAACGAGGTATCACTTGTCATAAGGCCCATTTAACATTATCTGTCACAGTGGCGCTGTAAAGTCATCTGTCACTATTACGTCAACTGTCGTGACTAGTTAAGAATCTTACGTCCGTTTATTTCCTCCCTCCAAATTTCACTATTATAGGTATAACCGTTCAAAAGATATGAGGAGGGTACGGACTTTTGACTAGCACTATATATTATATTTAGAAAGATACCTCTAATAGTATGGTATAACTAGACCCAAACCCAGACATCCAAAGTGAAAGTTCTCCTCCAACACCAAATTGTTCTATATGGTCCACATAATGTTCAGAAAAAAGTCACACCATTTTGAGCGTCGGGTTTGGGGGGAGAGGGGGGAGAAATCGGTAAATTCGTAGATTTTTAGGTTTTTCGTAAATATTTCTAAAACTATACGATTTAGCATAAACAATCTTCTATACAAAAATGTTCTACATTAAATTTGAAATAAAAAAGGCCCTATGCATAATCCTTCTAAAATGAACGGTTTCAAAATTACAGAGGTAGTATAGTATAATTTGGTCCAAAAAAAGGCCTAACCTAAACATCCAAAGTAAAAGTTTTCCTCCAACACCAAATTGTTCTATATGGTCCACATATAGTTCAGTAAAAAGTTACACCATTTTAAGTGTCCGGTTTGGGTGGAGATGGGGGAGAAGTCGGTAAATTAGTAGTTTTTTTGAGTTTTTCGTAAATATTTCTAAAACTATGCTATAGCGTACACAATTTTCTATACAAAAATGTTCTACATAAAATTTGAAACAAAAAAGGTCCTATACATAATTGTTATAAAATCAACGGTTCCAGAGTTACGGAGGGTGAAAAGTGGAGGGTTTCGATACTTTTTATATTTTTTGGGCAATTTCCTACTGATTTTCTTTACCAGGATTGGGTTTTATAAATCAAATATGCTATTTCAATGGCCGATCGTATGCTAGTGATAAGTCCTTGAAGAAACGTCAACCTCACCATCCAAAATCATCATCAATTGCCCAAAAACTATAAAAAGTATCGAAAACCTCCACTTTTCACCCTTCGTAACTCTGGAACCGTTGATCTTATAACAATTATGTATAGGACCTTTTGTGTTTCAAATTTAATGTAGAACATTTTTGTATAGAAGTTTGTTCTGGCTAAACCGCATAGTTTTAGAAATATTGACGAAAAACGCAAAAAACTACGAATTTACCGATTTCTCCCCCTCTCCGCCCAAATCCGACGCTCAAAATGGTGTAACTTTTTTCTGAACATTATGTGGACCATATAGAACAATTTGGTGTTGGAGGAGAATTTTCACTTTGGATGTCTGCGTTATGCCATCTTTTGGATCAATCTTATCATACTATAACCACCAATCCACGTTTTCTTTTCAACTATTATTTAGGTGTATGTCGCTAGGGTCTTTTTGCATCTTTTTTGGGGTCCCAAAATATAGTTTAATCTCTCTTCGCTCATCTCATTCTGTTGTCATGAAGACCTTTTTACTTGCATTTCGGTACATTATTATTTTATAATTAAATTTGAATAATGGAATACGAGTCCGTCTCTGTAGAGACGCGTACGGCATCAGGAAAGAGGAGATAGAGGAACAGAAAAGCTTCCAAAAGAATACTTGTATTGGTATTCAGTGAAACCAGGACACCGTGCATGATGAGGTTTCGTTGAAAATGGAATTGTAAAGTACGTAGGTCGCCGAAAGGGGGCACTGGAGCACGAGGTATATTTTGTTAATTTACAGAAACTCTCTTTAATTGATCTCGTTGCCTTTCGCGACTAAGATAATGGTTTTATGTCACAGAGTTTCCGGATTTTTGCAAACAAGCTTTTGGAATATAATGGTTGTTGACAAACAGGTGTGAAAGAGCGACCCTTTAATTACTGTTTTAATAAGTTTAATTATATCGTTTACTCTACAGGGTTTTTTTCGTTTTTGAACCAACGAAATCATATATAATGATGTAATATACAGATGTTACCGGTTTTTTTATGGGGCCTTTTTAATTTATCTCAATTATTATTAATTATTTATCCCTTTGAAGGTGTGAGAAGCAGTTAAATGAATGAAATACATATAATAAATCTGCAAGATTCGCGGAAATATCAGAATAAAAGGAGATATTATTATTAGAGTAAAATATTAAATTAATATAATATTAACTCTCTATTAAAAATAGAAAATTTTATAATCTCAAATATGTAAACACGCATGGAACAATGATCGTAGGATTTAGTATTTTATTTGGAATAAAAGGTCCAATTTCAGTTTGAAAATAAATTTATTTGACGTTTTAACTTCCACTTCGGAAATCGCTATCAAAATAAAAAATCGTTTTTCATATTGTCATATTTTCTCCATATTTTTTCATTCAGGCAACCTGAGACTAGATCCGTGAACTTAGCCCGAAAAAGTCGGGAAAAAAAATGTGACCAATGCCATTCGATTGTCCATTGATTGTCCACGTTTGTCCACCATTTTATTTCGTTAGTCCACCCATCAATTCTTTTTTATAAACAAAAAATTTTTTTCGGGCTAACTTCACAAATCCACAAATTTTCGAAAATTTAAAAAAACTCTTGCTATATTGTTTATCCATCGTTTGTCCATGTTTGTCCACCACATAATTTTTTTTGTCCACCCTCTGATATTTTTAAAATAATTTTTTTATATATATAATATATTGCTTACGGATAATAGGACAGTACCGCCGAAAAAGTACTTCAGACATTAGAATGAATGTTTATGCGGGAGCAGAATCTCAACTACCCATTTGTCTACACCCTCGCAGCGTTTGTCCAACCCCTTAATGTGCAAAACAACCCCCTTGAAGAGTTTAATTTATTTTTTTTAATTCTTAACCCGGGCCAAATTCACGTCCGCTTAAAAACGCATCTAAACGTTATTTCAGGTTCAGAATCTCAACTACCCGTTTGTCCACTCATTCGCCGCGTTTGTCCAACCCCTTAAAGTGCGAAACGACCCCCCTGGAGATTGCAATTTTTTTTTCAATTCGGGCTAACTTCACTTCCGCTTAAATCCGTATTTAAACGTTAATTCGGGGACAGAATCCCAACTACACGTTTGTCCACCCCTTCGCAGCGTTTATCCAACCCCTTAAAGTGCAAAACGAACCCCCCAAAGACTGTAATTATTTTTTTTATTTCTCAATAAGGGCTAACTTCACGTCCGCTTAAAAACACATTTACATGTTATTTCAGGTTCAGAATCCCAACTATCCGTCTGTCCACTCCTTCGCAGCGTTTGTCCAACCCCTTAAAGTGCGAAACCAACCCCCTGTTATTTGTAATTATTTTTTTTTATTTTTTAATTCGGGCTAACTTCACGTCCGCTTAAATGCGTGTTTAAACGTTAATTCGGGAACAGAATAAAAAAATGTGATTAATGGCATTCGATTGTCCATTGATTGTCCACGTTTGTCCACCATTTTATTTCGTTAGTTCACCCATCAATTCTTTTTTATAAACAAAAATTTTTTTTCGGGCTAACTTCACAAATGCACAAATTTTCGAAAATTTAAAAAACTCTTGCTATATTGTTTGTCCATCGTTTGTCCATGTTTATCCACCACATAATTTTTTTTGTCCACCCTCTGATATTTCTAAAATAATTTTTTTTATATATGTATTATATTGCTTACGGATAATAGGACAGTACCGCCGAAAAAGTACTTCAGACATTAGAATGAATGTTTATGCGGGAGCAGAATCTCAACTACCCATTTGTATACACCCTCGCAGCGTTTGTCCAACCCCTTAATGTGCAAAACAACCCCCTTGAAGAGTTTAATTTATTTTTTTTAATTCTCAACCCGGGCCAAATTCACGTCCGCTTACAAACGCATTTCAGGTTCAGAATCCCAACTACCCGTTTGTCCACTCCTTCGCCGCGACAAACGCTGTGAAGGGGTGGACAAACGTGTAGTTGGGATTCTGCCCCCGAATTAACGTTTAAATACCAATTTAAGCGAACGTGAAGTTAGCCCGAATTAAGAAATAAAAAAATGATTACAATTAACAGGGGAGTTGTTTCGCATTTTAAGGGGTTGGACAAAGGCTGCGAAGGGGTGGACAAACGGGTAGTTGTGATTCTGCACCCGAATTAATGTTAAAATACGCGTTAAAACGGACGTGAAGTTAGCCCTAATAAAGAAATAAAAAAATAATTACAATCTCCATGGGGGTCGTTTTGCACTTTAAGGGGTTGGACAAACGCTGCGAAGGGTTGGACAAACGTGTAGTTGGGATTCTACCCCCGAATTAACGTTTAAATACGCATTTAAGCGGACGTGAAATTAGCCCGAATTAAGAAATAGGTTGGACAAACGCTGTGAAGGGGTGGACAAACGTGTAGTTGGGATTCTGCCCCCGAATTAACGTTTAATACCCATTTAAGAGAACGTGAAGTTAGCCCGAATTAAGAAAATAAAAAAATAATTACAATTAACAGGGGGGTTGTTTCGAACTTTAAGGGGTTGGACAAACGCTGCGAAGGGGTGGGCAAACGGGTAGTTGTGATTCTGCACCCGAATTAATGTTAAAATACGCGTTTAAACGGACGTGAAGTTAGCCCGAATTAAGAAATAAAAAAATATTTACAATCTCCATGGGGGCCGTTTCGCATTTTAAGGGGTTGGACAAACGCTGTGAAGGGGTGGACAAACGTGTAGTTGGGATTTTGTCCCCGAATTAACGTTAAAATACGCATTTAAGCGGACGTGAAGTTAGCCCGAATTAAGAAATAAAAAAATAATTAAAATCTGCAGGAGGGTGGTTTTGCACTTTAAGGGGTTGGACAAACGCTGCGAAGGAGTAGACGAACGGATAGTTGGGATTCTGAACCTGAAATAACATGTAAATGTGTTTTTAAGCGGACGTGAAATTAGCCCGTATTGAGAAATAAAAGAAATAATTACAATCTGTGGGGGGGGGTCCTTTTGCACTTTAAGGGGTTGGACAAACGCTGCGAAGGGGTGGACAAACGTGTAGTTGGGATTCTGTCCCCGAATTAACGTTTAAATATGCATTTAAGCGGACGTGAATTTGGCCCGAATTGAGAATTAAAAAAAATAATTGCAATCTCCAGGGGGGTCGTTTCGCACTTTAAGGGGTTGGACAAACGCGGAGAAAGAGTTGACAAACGGGTAGTTGGGATTCTGAACCTGAAATAACGTTTAAATGCGTTTTTAAGCGGACGTGAATTTGACTCGGGTTGAGAATTAAAAAAAATAAATTAAAGTCTTCAAGGGGGTTGTTTTGCACTTTAAGGGGTTGGACAAACGCTGCGAGGGTGTAGATAAATGGGTACTTGAGATTTTGCTCCCGCATAAACATTCATTCTAATGTCTGAAGTACTTTTTCGGCGGTACTGTCCTATTATCCGTAAGCAATATATTATATATATATATATATATATATATATATATATATATATATATATATATATATATATATATATATATATATATATATATATATATATATATACAGGGTGGTGAATCGAAAAACGGGCCATAGGAAACTCAATGTAAAATTTTAAACTGTTGAATTCCTGCTTCCCTAATTATGTTATATCAAAAGTCATGAGAAGTTATTTGTAGAGGATTGAAATCTGTATTAAAAACAGAAGTTACAATTGTTCTACGATTTAAACACATTCCAAAATTTTTAAAAATATAATGTATTTACCGCAGTAGGTATGTGTGGGCATGTTAGGCCACACGTTACTATTTAACTGACAGTGAGCACACTATTGACTGACAAAAATATCTTTATTATTAATACTTTCTCCTTAACTGAGCGTATCTGATCAACTTAAACAATAAATGGTAAAATAAATAAAGAAATTGACAGTTCAAATTGTTAATATAATAAATTCATTGTCACCGAATGCAATCTTATACACATTATTGCACTGTGTGTGGCGTAACTTTGGCGTATTTCTCTGAAAATTGTATTATATTTTTACAAAACTTTGAATAATTATTGTTCATAGAACAATATTAACAGTTGTTTTCAATACCGATTTCAATTCTCTACAAATAGTTTCTTATGACTTTTGCTGTAGAATAATTAGGGAAGCAGGAATTCAACAGTTTAGAATTTTACATTGAGTTTCCTATGGCCCGTGTTCCAATTCACCACCCGGTATATATATATATATATATATATATATATATATATATATATATATATATATATATATATATATATTGATGCACGTTAAGTTGTGACTTCCGGTATACAGAAGAGGCTGTCCGACTTCCACCTTTTCTACTAGGAATTATTTTTTAAAAATTGTGTATTTGGTAAAAGGGGGGCTTATAAAATGGGTCTACCTATTGAGGGGAAAGGATTTACCAAAATAAATTTTGTATATATATACGTATATACCGAAGCGTACAGCATACGTTATGGCTTCCATATATAGGGTAGTTCAAGGCGCGTTGTCACTTCCAGCGGTGTTGTCATATTTTGGAAGTCACAACGACTCGTCTGCTAGATTTACCTCCTATTTTGAGCGTAATGTGTGATCTTTTGAAACTTTTACTGTGAATACAGTTGTCTGTGTTTTAAAGTTGTCTATTTAAATTAAAATATTGATATTCTTTTGATTATACAGGTTTACAAAAAAATACATTTCGGACTATTTGACGAAACCATATGACTAGGGGGGTTTTTGGGGTCGCTGGTTACGAATCCGGGGTTCGCTAACCTCTATCACGTCAGGTAAAGGTTATTTCAAGGACAAACCAAGATAAATCGACAGTCGCTCTGAAAAAGTATATTAGGAGGGTTTTGGGGTCGCTTATAACGAATCCAGGATCCACTGACCTCTATCACGTCTAGCTGAAGGTCATTTCGAGGTCAAATCAAGATAAATCAACACAATCGCTGTGAAAAAGTATATTAGGGTGTTTTTGGGGTCCCTGATCACAAAACTGGGGCCCGTTGAGCTCAACCACGTCAGGTAAAGGCCATTTCAAGGTCAAATCAATTTTGTTAACTCCTCCTGATTTGAACTTGAAATGACCTTTACATGACGTAGTAGAGCTCAACGGACCGCAGTTTTCATGATCAGCGACCCCAAAACTCCCTATACTTTCAGAGCAATTGTGTCAATTTATGTTGATTTGACCTTAAAATGACGTTGAACTAGACGAGATAGAGGTCATCGGACTCCGGATTCATCTTCAGCGACCCCAAGAACCCCCTAATATACTTTTTCAGAGCGACTGTCGATTTATCTTGATTTGACCTTGAAATGACCTTTACCTGACGCGATGGAGGTGAGCAGACCCCGGATTTGTGATCAGCCACTCCAAAAACCCCCTTGTCATATGGTTTCGTCAAATTGTCCGAAATTTAGTTTTTTTGTAAACCTGTGTTATTTATGATAATATGATTGATATTTATTTTAACAAAAATACTAATATATTATTATTGCTGTAAAATGGATTTATTGGAATTAATTAAAAAAGTGTTAATAGTAAGTCATTTATTTATGAAAATTATATCAAAAATGTTAATAAATAAATTTGAACTTATAGAAAATTTTAATATTTTAGATTTTATTACAGGCACCGTCCTTTTAATTTTTGATGTACCAATAATAATATGTAATAAAAAATTAAATGGCTAAACCCTCCAGGTGGGGATTACCCGCTAAAAAGCTATCTAGATCCATCTTTTTCGAGCAGATTTTTCCCAATCTGCTACTCGATACTATTGACTATGCTTCTCCATTTCTTTCTATCCTCTTTTGTTTTTCTGCTAGTCTCTAATTCCTGCCCTATATAAATCTTCCTTTAATTCCTGTAACCATTTATTCTAGTTCCTCCGCGTCTCCTTCTAACTCCGGGTCTCCATTGTAAAATTGAGTTTATAGTTGTTGTGCTACCTGCTCTCCATATATGCCCCAACAATCCAACTCTGTGCCCAAATCTGAAAATCTGGAATAATATCTACCCGGGTCGAAACATTTTTTTTTTAATATATGAAAATAGTTATTTATGAAACGGAGTGAGTGCTATACATCGCGTAAGTTCGCAAAAAGTACTTCACGCACAATTTCATACAATATTTTATCTACGATAAACAAATAAAAATACTGTAACTCTTCGTCACTGGAATTCATTTCTATTCTACAATTCTTAGAACTGTGACATATAAAAATTCTAATTTCTTTCAAACCACAAAACTGTCAAATTTTTTTTTTGTAATTTATTGCTCATTATGTCATCACCTCTCTTGTGCTCTGCACAAGAGATCTAAGGTTAGAGCTAAGAATAAGGTTGGCTAGGTGCTACGTTTTCTCGACTCTGTTTTACGGAATGGAAGCTTGGACCTTGAATGCGGCATCAATGAAAAAACTGGAATCATTCGAGATGTGGGTATATAGAAGAATTCTAAAAATATCATGGACAGAACACGTCACAAACAAAGAGGTTCTGAGAAAGGTGAATAAAGAAATGGAAGTCTTAAATACAATTAAAACCAGAAAATTGGAATATCTCGGACATATTACACGTGGAGAGAGATACAACTTGCAAAAAGAAGCATAGGGAGACGCAGAATATCGTGGTTGCGCAACCTGAGAGAATGGTACGGATGTACATCAAACGAACTTTTCAGAGCAGCCGTCTCCAAGGTCCGAATAGCTATGATGATTGCCGACCTCCTTCGCGGAGATGGCACTTGAAGAAAAAGAAGATGTCATCACCATGAAACGCGAAAGTTAAGAAAGAATATTTAATTATATGAAAGTGTGTCAAAAACAGTGAGAAAAAGTAAATCCCATTTAAAATACATTGTTACTTCATGCTTACTTTAAAGCACTGCTATCTATAATGACAGTTTTCACAAACTAAAAATTTATATATTATAATATGACATAGAGTAGATAAAAGTCATTTATTAATTATTAATTGATTATAGTCAGAAGAAAATTAGACAGGGCCCCCGCTACCATATGTGCAAAGTGTGAAATGCACACGGGCGCCATCCTTTAGGGGCGCAATAATCCAAGATCAAAAATTGCAAAAAATTTGTAAAAAAACAACAAAAACCAAAAATTAATTTTAAAATAAAAGCTGAGAAATTAAATAGTTCAGTTTTGTATGGATGACATTATTAATCTTTAAATTCTTGTTAGATATAAAATAAAAAATCCCATAAAAATAACAAACACCCACTCCCTACACCGTAGACATAACTGTAGATAAGAAAAATACCTTCTTCTTCTTAAGGTGCCTATCCGTTCCGGATGTTGGCGACCAGCATGGCTATCCTAACTTTGCTTGCTGCTATTCTGAATAGTCCGGTTGTCGATGTATTAAACCACTTTCTCAGGTTTTGAAGCCAAGATATTCTTCTTCTCCCTGGTCCTCTCTTTCCAAATACCTTGCCTTGAAGAATGAGTTGCAACAAGCCATATCTCTGTTCATTCCTCATAACATGGCCAAGATATTCTAGTTTGCGCTCTTTGATTATGTTAATAATCTCGCATTCCTTGCCTATTCTACGTAGAACCTCAATATTAGTCACACGATCCACCCACGAAATTCTCAAAATGCGCCTGTAACACCACATCTCAAATGCCTCGAGTTTTCTCAAAGAAGCCTCGGAAAGTGTCCAGGCCTCTACTCCGTATAATAACGTAGAAAATACATAGCATCTGATGATAGAGATTTTGGTAGCAAGAGGTAAATCGTGGCTTCTGAAAAGAGACTTCATCATTATGAACGCTGATCTCGCTTTTCCTATGCGTTGTTTTATTTCACTTGAGTGGTCCCACTGGCTGTTTATGTTGGTACCAAGGTATGCGTAGCTGTCGACCCTGTCAATTAGTTGTTGGTTAACCAAAAGCTGTGTATTTAATATTTCGCGCTTACTGACTACCATATACTTTGTTTTTTTCGTATTGAGATCAAGTCCGTATTCTCTACTTATATCTGATATGCGCGACATTATTCTTTGCAAACCATCTAGACTGTCTGCAAAAACTACAGCGTCGTCGGCATATCTAATGTTGTTCAGACGCACTCCGTTGACTAATACGCCTTCCTGTAGTTCTCCCAGCGCTTGCTCGAAGATACATTCAGAGTATATATTAAACAGCACCGGGGACAGGATGCATCCTTGCCTCACTCCTCTATCTATGGAGACTGCCTCTGTTAATTGGTCTTCCACTTTAATATTGGCAGTTTGGTTGTAATACAAATTATATATGATTCTCAAGTCTCTATCATCTACTCCCGCTTCTTTCAAGATGTTTATGAGTTTATCATGTTTTACTCTATCAAACGCCTTTTTGTAGTCGATAAAACAAATATACACTTCACAGTCAACATCCCTGCATCCTTGCATAAGCACTTGGACAGCGAATAGAGCCTCTCGGGTGCCTAAGGCATCGCGGAATCCAAACTGCGTCCATGATATCTGTTGTTCGCATTTTTTATATATTCTGCCATGTATCACCTTCAGAAACGTTTTGAGTAAGTGGCTCATTAGGCTAATTGTTCTGTAGTCTTCACATGTTTTGGCATTTACTTTTTTGGGTAAAGTTACGAAGGTCGACTTTAACCAGCTTTGGGGTATTTTTCCAGTTACGTATATTTTGTTGAATACGGTTGTTATCCATTTTATTCCTTGTTCATCCATAAGTTTTAGGAATTCTACATAAAACTGGTCAGGCCCTACAGCTTTACCATCTTTAGTTGTTTTAATAGCTGACGTGACTTCTTCAATGGTAATCGGGGGTCCTGTTTGGCATTCAATGTCTTCAATGGTATTCTGCCTTTCATCTGCAAAAGTTACTTCCACATATTTCTTCCACGTGTCTAGTTTTTCTTCCACACTTAACAGTGGTTTGCCTTGGTTATCTGCCAAACACCCAACTCTTCTAGGTTTGTATAAGCCTGCAGCTTCTTTAACTTTTTTGTGCATATTGAATGAATCGTGTTTATGTTGCAATTGCTGGATTTCCGCACACTGTTCTCTTAGTCGTGTATCCTTAGCTATTCTAATTGCTTTTTTGATATCTTTATCTATTCTTTTGTATAATGACATGTCCTGATCTTTGGACTTTCGCCTCTCTTCCATCATATCTAAAATCTCGTTTGTCATCCACGATTTCTTCTTTATTTTTGGTGGTTTGAGGAATTTCTCACGTATGTCTTGTGAAACTGTATGCAACTTTTCTATCTCCTGGTCCATTACATCCGATTGAATAACGGTATTCAAGTTGTTCTGTATATACCGTTTTACACTCTGTTCTGTGTTTTGGTCTTTTAATAGCCTTATGTCGAATTTTGGATTGACACTACGTCTAACCTTCTTTAGCCTGAGCTTAATTTTGCCAATCAGTGGGTTATGGTCTGACTTGATATCAGCTCCTGGGTATGTCTTGACTGATGTTATGCTGTTACGGAATCTTTTATTAATCATGATGTAATCTATTTGATTTCTCACTATGCGGCCTGGAGTGTCTTGAGGTGATTTCCATGTATATAATCTTCTGTAAGGGAGTTTGAAGTAAGTGTTAGTAATCACAAACTCTTCTTCTGCCACAAATTCACCCAGTCGGTCTCCTCGCTCATTTCTTTCTCCAAGTCCAAATTGCCCTATGAATTCTCCCGATTGTCCCCTACCAATCTTAGCATTTAGATCACCCATAATCAAAGTTAAATCCTTTTTGGGGAGGCATTTTAAGGTGTTGGATAGTTCATTATAAAATGCTTCAATTATCTCGTCCGGTTTGTCAGCTGTAGGGGCATATACCTGGATAATGTTAGTTGTAATTGGGTAGGTATTAAGTTGAAGGAGGAGTATTCTTTCCGATATAGGTACAAAATTTTTAACATGTCTGGCAGTTTCTTGATTTAAGATTATACCTACCCCATTTTCGTGTCTTCCATTAGGGTTACCTTCCATTAGGGTTACCTAATGAAAAATACCTAATGCAAAATAAATTGTACTATGTGCTGATCTGCTGATTTCATGTGAAAAATCCAAACATACTACATTGGATGAGCAATAAAATAGTGTGTAGGCGCCAGGCGGTAATTTTATTGTCTCAGATTGTGTTGCGCTAAAATGACAAATCGACAAAATTTGATAATCGCCTTGAATCAACAAGATTTGAGAAATCTCTGGTTTCACTTAAGTCAGGGTAGCTAACAAGTTATTACTGTAATGCTATTAATTTTTACATCTAAAGTTATTTGTATTTTGTCAAGTGTTGTATCGTTTAATATTTTGTTTACTACTTTTTTTTTTATAAATAAGTGTTGAATACCTGCTGACTGCAATTTCAACGGTTTGATTTTTTATAAAATGATAAGTGTTCCCTACTTTATACTATCAACATTTACCCTTTATTTATAGGATGGTGCTATTATAAATATTTTTTTACCCAAATATCTCTTCATTAATTATGGGGGAGTCAATAGAGGACAAAAACTTGCATTGTTTCAGAAAAATTCAAACAAGCTTATATTTTTTAAAACTCTGTAACTTTAAAACATTAACCCTTTATTTATAGGATAGTGCTTATAATTATGGTTTTTACCCAAATATCTCTTCAATTATAGAGGAGTCAATATAGGATGAAAATTGGCATTGTTTCGGAAAAATTCAAACAAGCTTATATATTTTTCCAAAAAACTCTTTTTATTGGTTCATAATATACAGTGTGGAAGGCACTCATGGAATAACATTATTTATGCCCCTGTTTCAAAAAATTATAAAAAACTCTGAGACACGTCGATTTCTAAATAAAAATGTACACTTTTTAAACATAAATTTAAGTGTACAAGGTGATTCATGCAAGTCCGGCAGAGTCCATAAGCTTTATTTTTAATGGAGCACGCTATATATTTTTATATTTTTAAAAGCTGCTTTCAACGAACTATCATGTAGGGTGTATGGGCCATTCCACGAACATACGCCTATTTTGTATTACTTCGACAACGAATATTTTACTGTGCAAAATAAGAAGAACGAAAGTAGATTCCAAATTACATTGTTGTTTATTGGAATAATTATTAGCGCCATTTAATTTCGTTCTTCTTATGTTACACAGTAAAATATTCGTTGTCGAAGTAATCCAAAACAGGCGTATGTTCGTGGAATGGCCCATATTATGCATAATACAGGGTGAAATTTTGAAATTTTAAAGTAACGAAATCGCTTATGGAATAAAATTGTTTGAGTCCTTATTTTAGAAAATTATAAAAAATACTGGGACACGTCAACTTTTAAATTCAAGTGGGCACTTACTTTACAAACATAAATCTAAATATACAGGGTGATTCACGCAAGTACGGCATAGTCCATGATCTTTCGATCCCTTCAATCGCTTAATCCTTTTCAACTACAGCCCTTTCAAAAATAAGCACTTTCACGACAAATCTTACAGATCATATAGAAACAATACATAAGTATAATAACTTGTGAAGCGGTAACTGTTAATCTCATTTGGGATGCTAATTAGGAGGAGATTTTCACGATACTTTTTTACCAAAAAAAAAGGGAACCAACTTTATTTTGAGCGTAATAACTTACTGATTGTGGATGCTAGAAACTTTTTTAAAAAACAAGAATAAAGCTTTTTTGAACACTTTAAAAAGGTTGTGATGAGTTTTCCCCGAAAAGTGCTCAATTTTTTGGTTATTTCACGTTGAAATATTCGATTTGGAATTTGACGAATATAACCTATTTTTCATTTGCTACAATAATTGTGCATCTATTGGATCCACAGAGCTCATATTTTATGTAGGTACACCATTTTTTTTTCACTTTTTTATAAGCTGTATTATTATCTAAGAATAGTTTCTTCGATAAAATACGTATAGTTTAAGTTATTTGCAAAAAATCGTATAAAAATATTTTTTGTTTTTGTTAAAAAATGAACATATTCACTCGCAAATAACTCTAAAAGTTTTTATTGACTATGTGAAAAATCTCTATAGAACAAAAGTTGCTTAGAATTAGTCGGTTTATTCACTTCCGGACTTATTTTGAACAAATATTTCTTCATATTCGCTGAAACTCGTCCCCAGGCAGGACAAATGCACGCATCCGTAAATATCACTTTTTTTCTTTGACATGTTAGCTATGTGTACCTATGTGTATGCCAAATTTAAATTTTACAATCAATTTTCGTGCTCAATAAAAAAATAAATATAAACTTTTTTTATAAAAATAAATATAAACCACATTTGTGTATTATAGGTAAAAGTTCTGGATTTGGATTTATAATAGTCTTTATTTGTTAAGAAGTAACCTCGACACCGACCGTAAGGTACAAGAGGACGGCTTAAGTAAGTAAGTTGTTAACAACTTCACTGTTAATTTTACTTACACATGTTTTATCCAAAAAAATTTTCTTGTCACCTTACGGCTACCTAAAATGCAAGATTACCCAAATTAGTTTAGTAGTTTTTCTGCCTTCGTTTTTCAAAGGGTTTAAAGCTGAAAGGGCTCGAATAAATTGCTTTCTACTCAAATATGCAAACTTGGTGCTTATTATTGTGCTACTTTAGAAATTAATTCCTAATTCCCATGAGTACCTCAGAGTTTTTTTTTCTCAGAATGACAGAAAAAGACCTTCAGGCGCGACGTTTCGCAAGCAAAAGAAACTGAGACTACAAGAAAGGGAAAAAATGGCTGGATCTTTAAAGCACTTCTTGCAAAACAATTAAGATTCCACGGAGGGCACGAAGACTCTCGATGCGGCCGAATCTCAAGATTTTGAATCCCTAACATCAGCAACTGTGAGTGGACCATCTGAAATTTCAATAGAGACGACCACAGTAACATCAGGTCCTGCAATAAGTGGCGGCGGTTGTAGCAGCAAAACAGCTTCTAGTGATGCAGAGCCCGAAGAAGCGATGACACCATCCTCGTCTACACAACTTAAACAATCCACTTCAGGTACCGGAATAGAAATACCTGCTACAAGTGACACTTTTGATGAAAACTTTAATGAGACTAGTGTCGATATAATTCCGTCCGACCCTGGTTTGTGGCCCGAAAGAATCACCAATGAGATAGCAAGAATATTAGTTAAACGTGGTCCGCCCTTGATTGACACTAATTTTAGCTTTCCTAATAATAAAGACAAGAGAAAGTTTTCATGCAATTACTTTGTAAGAAGTCTAGCAAATGGAGAAAAAGTCGATAGGCCTTGGCTTATTTACTCTATTTCTAAAGATTCTGTATTTTGTTTCTGGTGTAAGTTGTTTTCTAAAACTCATAACACTTTTTGTGATGCAAATGGATTATCGGATTGGCAACACTTGTCTTTGCTAATGAAGAGACACGAAACGTCAATTTTACACAACAGTTACATGAACACTTGGGTAAATTTAAAAAAAAATGATGGAGACATCTATGACTGTTAATGCTCATCACCTGCGGATCTTAGAAACAAAAAAAAATATTGGCCCGACTTGGAAAGAATTATTGCGATTGTTAAGTATTTATCTACACAATGCCTAGCATTTCAAGGTTCTTCTAAATTACTTTTTGAACATGACAATGGAAATTTTCTAAAAGCTGTTGAGATGATTGCCTCTTTTGATTCAGTTATGAGACAGCACGGTAGCCGTGTGTGTAACTCCCAAAAAAATCTGTTAAAATGACTCATTATTTAGGCATGCAAATAAAGAATGAAATAATTGAATTATTGTCGTCTAAAGTAAGAAATAATATTTTAGAAATGGTTCGAAGTTCAAAATATTTTTCAATAATATTAGATTGTACACCAGACACTAGTCATACTGAGCAAATTAGTCTAGTTCTGAGGTATGTGGTCCTTAACACCACTTCAAAAAAGGTTGAAGTTAAGGAAAGCTTTATTGCGTTTAATCCAATACTAGACTCTACTGGGGAAGGGATATATACATTTGTGACTGAAATTTTGAAAAAATTAAATTTAGATATAAAAAATATTAGGGGACAAGGTTGTGATAATGGGGCAAACATGAAAGGAAAGCATGTTGGGCTTCAAAAACGCATTCTTGATGAGAATCCGAGAGCACTTTTTGTACCTTGTGCTGCTCATACTTTGAACCTAACAGTAAACGACGCTTCTAAGGTGTCAGATGCTACAATACATTTTTTTAATCTTGTGCAAGAGCTATATAATTTTTTTCGTCATCCACAAAAAGGTGGGATGTTCTGAGAAAAAATGTTCCTGGGTTAAGTTTAATGATGATCCTTCAGGTTGTGACCTGAAGTTGTATACCTATATAAAAATTGAAATTTAAATGTACAATTACAATTTATTTGCTTAAATTCAACCTTTCTGTTACTAATTAGTACAACTATAATCATATATTTATGTTTTTATAATTTTTATAATTAGTTGTTCCCAATATATAGGGCGGATCGCGTCGCCCCCGTGATTTGCCGCCGAGTGCTTCGCACCCCTTGTACCCCCGGGTCGGAACGGAACGGGCCTGCCTATACATCGCACTATGGATTTAACAACTTCATATCAAGAACTTCATATCAATATGATAACATAAATTTCTTTGCAACCTTCGACTCATTCCTACCTCAGGTTTTGTCTACTCTTGTCTTGAGTAATATTATATTATGTCGATATTGTAACCAGAGATATAGATACGTACTGTTATGAATTTATAGTTGAACATTAATTGTAAGTGGACTTGCCCAATGATAAATAAATAAATAAATAAATAAATATAAACATATTTATAAAATATGTAAACTTTTTAGTTTTGGGATATTATTTAATATTTTATAAACAACGTGTCTCTACCCCATTAGATAAGTAAATGCTTTAAAATGGGTGTGAAACAGAATTTATTTTAATTGACTTTGTTATGATTTTATTCTATTTGCTTCATTTTGTTGATATTTTAGTTTAGTCTACAAATAAAAAATATTATCACTTCTAAAGTTCAGTTTTTTGTTTTATTTCAAGCACCTACCTACCTACCTACCTTCAATAAAATAAATAAAAAAACATGATCCAAAATGCCTGTAGGGGCGCCAAAATCCTTTTTTGCACACAGGCGCCAATAGCCCTTACGGGGGCCCTGAAATTAGATCATGCACCCCTTGTTTTTTATAATTGTTAACATACTAAATTACATATCCAATAATTATTGTTATCCATTAAATATATCGATGCAGATCGGCCTTATATCGGATCCTCTTCTATTAGTCCGTTCGCTGACGGTAAAATATTGCAAAACCCATAAATTTTAAAAAACCACTTAAGATTGACATGAAATTTGGCATACACATAGGTAACATATCAAAGAAGAAAATTGATATTGTGCCGATGTTTTCTTTTGTCAAGCAGACATTCCGTTAACATTTTTAGTCACAACATAATATCAATGTTAAAGTATTATTAGAGCAACGTGTTATGGTGTCACATTTCTTTTAATGACCGACACACAAAATATTTTAATGACGGATCCCACACTAGAACCAGATTTTTATTACCTACTGCTGATAAGGTAAAGAGTTATTAAATATCACTCGTTGTCATCTCTGTGTTAATTTGAATATAAATATTGTAGTTTTGTATTCTAAAATATTTGGAAAAAATATCTATGTATTTTTTTTTCATTTAGGTACACATCATTTTAAGGGATTGTCCGGAAGAGTACAGGCTCAGTATATCGGCAAATGAATTTTGTTTTAAATACCGTCCGTATAGAGGAGGTGCTCGTTGGGGATAGGCGCAAAATCTTAGTCCAGTGCTAATTAAATGCATTAATTTTTTTCGAATTCTGAGAAAACTAATAAGTATTTTTGAAAAATTTAAACGCAGAATGGAAGCTTACATTATTACCGAGGGCAGAAAGTCCCTGAAAACTTATATAATGTTTATTTTAATAACTTATATACCTAATATATGTTTATTTTAATAAAGATAATGGGATGAAAAAACAAGAGAAAAGTTAGTGTGATTTTTAATTTTGAATATTTCATTCAAAAGAAACTTTTTTTTATTCTAAGGGACTTTCGGTCCCCCGTAATAATGTTATCTTTCATTCTGGGTGTATGTTTTAAAAAATATTTATTAGTTTTCTCAGGATTCGAAAAAAATAAATGTATTTAAATAGCATTGGACAGAGATTTTGCGCCTACCCCCTTAAGAGAGAGTTTACTGTATTTTATATTGTTACTAGAATTTATTACTTTAAACTTTCTATCGCTCTTGATTCATTTTATCGTGTATTTAATTCCATTCAATTGTAATTGTACATTCAATTTTTTTGTAATTTTTACACGTTTTATTACTTTCGAAATAACAATAACTATAAAATCGATTTTTCAGCCTACTTGGGTCAAAAAAATACACAATTTTCGGAAATTTCGTTAAATGAGAACATTTACCTACATTTCTTGTATTTAAGCTTTTAATAAGATTTTTAAAAATAATTTAGATTATTTAATAGATACATTCACCGGCACGAAAAACGGGCACCCCAAAAAATGGGTCATTTTTGATGGCTCGTATCTCCTAAATCTATTCTCCGATTTAAGTATTTCTTTAATATGTTATAGCCTTATTCTTTAACTATATCGCTGTAATAATATTGTTTCTAGACAGGTAAATTATCATTGTATACTGGGCGTACCAATCAAACTGGTTTTTTTTTTTCAATTTTCACAACACTCTGTGGAATATTCTAGCCTTTATACAATATTGAAATTAAAACCCAACTATAGCCCCAGGTTTTCTTAATGTGCTGTTTGTTATTCATTCGCTTATGTTGGATAATAAAAAAGTTAGGGACTTTAACAATTAAACATGTTCTTTATCAATACATGGTGTTTCTAAATAAGTGCGACAAACTTTAAGGGGTAATTCTGCATGAAAAACTAATGATCGTTTACTTGATAAAGCTGTGTCCGCAAATGCTTGCAAATATAAAATTATTTTGCCAAACGATCATTATTTTTTCATGCAGAAATTACCCCTTAAAATTTGTCGCACTTATATTTAGAAACACCTGTATCGATAAAGAACATGGCTAGTTGTTAAAGTCCTTAACTTTTTTATTATCCAACGTAAGCGAATGAATAAAAAAACAGAATGTTAATAAAACCTGGAGCTATAGTTAGGCTTTAATTTAAATATTTTATAAAGGCTAGAATATTACACAGGGTGTTGTGAAAATTGAGAAAAAAACCCAGTTTGATTGGTACACCCGGTATACAATGAAAATTTACCTGTCTATCAACAATGTTATCATAGCTATATTGTTAAATAATAAGGCTATAACATATTAAAAACATTACTTAAATCGGACCAAAGGTTTGGGAGATACGAGACATCAAAAATTACCCATTTTTTTAGGGTGCCCGTTTTTCGTGCCGGTGAGTGTAGATTAAATTAGAAGTTCATTGTAAAAAAGGAAGTAAACAAAAACACGAGAAAAATGAATTTATATAAGTAAATAGGTAAGTAAATATTATAGATAGAAATAAGTACAGAAAATATATAATTATAGAGATATATAATCACTTATTGTACCTTCATTTAAGGCTAACTTTAAAAGTAAAGCAGATCTGCTATTATTCATGTTTAAAAACAAAAGGCACACAAAACACTAAGTACGATTAGGACCGCGAATCTACAACAGATAAATGTCTGGAAACCGTTACACAGGGTTGCCAAAAAACGGAAGTCACACCGAGCGGTGTGGTATACGGAAGACGCTACGCGTTGTGTACATAACCTGTATAGTAGCACGGGAGCGACACTAGCGCTGGTGATATACCGTCGAACTAAAATCTGATCTTATGAGTATGTTAGATACGATATGACTTCCAGCGAAATTTTTAATATAAGCCTTCTGATACCATCTAGTAGCCAAATTCGTAAAAATATAGGCAAAACGTTGTGACTTCCGAAATCGGAAGTCATAACGGTATATATGAAGTAACAACGTATTACGAGAATCTACTTTGGAAGTCACATGGATACATGTATCAATATATATATATATATATATATATATATATAAAAATTATTTTAAAAATATCAGAGGGTGGACAAAAAAAATTATGTGGTGGACAAACATGGACAAACGATGGACAAACAATATAGCAAGAGTTTTTTTAAATTTTCGAAAATTTGTGGATTTGTGAAGTTAGCCCGAAAAAAAATTTTTGTTTATAAAAAAAAATTTATTGGTGGACTAACAAAATAACATGGTGGACAAACGTGGACAATCAATGGACAATCGAATGGCATCGATCACATTTTTTTCCCGACTTTTTCGGGCTAACTTCACAGAGCTCCTGAGACTCTGTTTGTTTTATTCCGTTGATCTTTCACTTCCCTTTCGAGCTTTCCGTAGTGATACAGATATCCATAGTGCGATGCCTAGCTATTTAAACTCCATTATTTGTTCTATTATCTGACCCTCAAGCTTTAATTTACATCTTATTGGATTTGCTGTGATAACCAGGCAATTTGTATTTTTCGGGGAAATTAACATGTTAAATTTTCTTGCGATTTTATTAAATTGTGCAGCATACGTTGTAAATCATCTTCACTTTGAGAGATTAGTATATTGCATAGCAGAATATTTTAAGTTGTTTTTCTCCCATTTGGTATCGTTTTTTAGTTCTTACTTTTTTATTTCATCTATGATCAGGTTGAACAATAGAAAACTCAGGGAGTCTCCCTGACTAATCCCATTGCTAGCTTCAGTTGAGTCAGTTAGTTCTTCATCTACTTCTACTTTTATTATGTTGTTCTGGTAGATATTTTTGATCGTTGTAATTATTCCTAGAGGTACCTCTCTTGCGTAAAATAAATGATTAACGTCCTTTAATTTGACCCTGTCAAACGCCTTCTTAATGTCCACGAAACATCAAAATGCCGTTTTGTTGAATTCTAATAATTTCTCTTAAACCGGCCTCATTATAAATATAGCGTCGGTGCATGATCTTCCCGACCTATAACCTTGTTGTTCTTCTGCTAATGTTATAATTTTATTCAGTTTTTGTTATCACTTCGCTCGTTAATTTTAGTGTTGTGTTTAATAAATTAATTCCTCTGTAATCCTCCGGGTCCGATTTTTCTCCCTTGTTGAAAAGAGGTATTAGGATGATTGATCTCCATTCTTGTGGTAATCTATTTTGTTCTATTATTTTTTTAATTAGTTTTAATAGTTGTTTGATCAGATTGTGTTCCATACTTTAGGAGTTCATTCGATATTCTGTCCTCTCCTAGTAATTTTCTATTTTTTAATTTCCTTAATGCTTCCTTTACCTTGCTTCTTCAATATTTATTTCTTCGTTTGTTTTCACTTCAGGTGTTGGTGGTTCATTATCGTCACCTTTAGTAAATAGAGAACGATGATAGTCTGCACAAGATTCCTTCTGAATGTGTCTCGTTTTTATTAGTTCGTTCATCACTTTTCTTTGTTCTCTGATTATTCTCCATATTTCCTGTTATGTTCCGTAGAAGTCGTGTTCTATCTATTTTGAGAAGCTCTACCAGTAATAGACCAGTAAGGATCTGTTTTTAGGTGGATGTGAGAGGTGGCATTCAGTTTTTTGCGGATAAAGTTAGGTGACAACTTCGTTAATAATAATTGATTTATGCTCCTTCTCAAATATGCCCGCAACATTA
Source organism: Diabrotica virgifera virgifera (assembly GCF_917563875.1). NCBI lineage: Eukaryota > Metazoa > Arthropoda > Insecta > Coleoptera > Chrysomelidae > Diabrotica > Diabrotica virgifera. The sequence goes on from NC_065450.1 coordinate 210,792,096, forward strand.
ATAAAAAAAAATAAAATATTTAAAAATTTCCAAAAATTTCGTTTTTTTTTCTACTTCTTTTTGCTTATAACTTTAAAACAATTCATTTTGGAACAAAGCCGTAAAGGAATAAAACAAAGATAATTAAATTTTTTATCAGATGCGATTGGTTAAAAATGTCTTAATTTATCACCCTTGCTGCAAAATAGCAATAAATTTAAAATAAGGGGGCAAAATAAGCCTGTCCTTATTCAATGATTTTCCATCTGTTAGGTTACACTTGGAACCTTCCTAATTCGCTTAGAAAAATTTTGTAATGTGCTAAAACCGTACACCAAATTTCATTAAAATTGACTTACTAGATTTTGAATAATAATTTTGCAATCTAAACTTTTTTTAAAAAATTAAAATTTTTAAAATCTTGCACAACGAAAACTAGAATATACAAAGATTTGTTAATTTTTTTACATATAAAGAAGCACTCCACCTATCTAATTCACTTTACAGAATTGAAATCGAATTGTTTAAGCAGCCTCAGCAATGTTTTAAATTTATAAACAATTTTTTGGCTTATAAACAAATTAGTCCTGTGGCCAGGAGGGGGTGCTACGGGCTCCTTTATTTAGATAGACTTACCCAAGATTTTTATGTATTTTTTGACCCGTAGAACACGATTTTTTTGGGTAACAGTTGATCCCGATGTCGATAAGATTGTCATAAACAAAGAACTTGAGGAATTACATAACATCGATTTTTCGAAAAATAAAACATTTTTTTGTATTTCTTGGGTAATTCTAAGCAAAAAATGTTCTTACAAGTTTTTTCGTAGGATGCATAGTTTTCGAGATAAACGCAGTGAAACTTTCAAAAATTCGAAAAATTGCAATTTTTGAACGCGAGTAACTTTTGATTAAAAAATAAAATAGCAATTCTGCTGACAGCATTTGAAAGTTTAAGTCAAATTATACCGGTTTTAATTATTTGCATTGCTAAAAATTAATTTTTTTAATATTAAACAAAGCTATTTGTTTATAAGCCAAAAAATTGTTTATAAGTTTAAGACATTGCTGAGTCTGAGGCCCCTTAAATAATCCGATTTTAATTATGTAAAGTGTATTAGATAGGTAGAGCACCTCTTTATATGTAAAAAAATTAGACAACTTCTAAATGGTCTACTTTTTGTTCAGAAAGATTTAAAAAAATTTGAACTTTTTTAAAAATATTTAGATTGCAAATTTATTATGCAAAATCTATTAGGTCGATTTTAATAAAATTTTGTACACGGTTTAAGTATGTTACAACGAATTTCATAAGTGAATTATTAAAGTTCTAAGTGCCACCAAAGTGGTTAAAAACATTGAATAACAGCAGGCGTATTTTGCCTCCTTATTTTGTATTTATTGCTATATTGCAGAAAAGGTAATACGTTAATACATTTTTCACCAGTCGTATATCATACAAAATTCAATTATCTTTATTTTATTTCTGTACGACTTTGTTCCAAAACGAATCGTTTTAAAGTTATAAGCAAAGAAAACAGAAAAAAAATCGACGTTTTTCGAAATTTTTAAATATTTTAATTTTTTTATTAATGTTCCGGGCAATAATAAGTCAATTATTATTACTGAAGGTGTCACGTAACTTTATCTGCAAAAATCCGAATACCACCTTTCACATCCAAAAATAGACATTTTTTCACAGATCCTTACTGGTCTATAATCCCTTTTTATTTGTCTGACTAAACTGTTCGTTTCATTTCAGGGCCTCGATTTTTGACCCTTCGCTTCGTTATCGAACGTATTCGCTTCGTATCTGTTTAGTATGCGAAGCGTCCGATACGTCCGATAACGAAGCGAAGGGTCAAAAATCGAGGCCCTGATTCGTTTATAGTGGTTGTATGTCTGTTGTGTTTGATTTATTCTGTATTGTAAATAGGCTTTCTTCTTGTCCTCATATATTATCTTCACTTCCTGTCTAAATCATAGGGTTTTCTTTTTTGGTGTATGAATATTCGTTACTTTCCTGTCTCCAAATGATCCTGTTGCTGCGTTAATTATGTTACTTTTGAGTTTTTCCCAGCTTTCCTCGACGTTATCGTTTTCTAAGATTCCATTCTCAGCAATCTTCTCTGATATTCTTTTTGTGTATAAATATTCCGTGGATTCCGTATTTAGTCCTTCGACTCTAATTTTTGTCTGTTTTGGTGCCACTCTGTTAGGTGTGAAGTATTTCATGGTGATTTTTATTTTACATAATACTAGGCTGCCTAACCTACATTTGCTGAGTTGAGGCATCTTACGTCGATTATTTTTGATGGATGTATATCTCTGTTAGTTACAACATAACCTATCATAGATCTTTGTGCACTGGTGTTATTGAATGTATATTTTTGTGTTGCTCTTTGTGGTCAAAAACTGTTGTTTATTCTAAGTTCGTTATTCGTGCTAAGTTTATCATCAGTTCTCCATTTTCCTTTTTGACATTCTCATTGTGTTTTTGCTTAATTTCGGGTATTACTTGGTTGCCTATTCTTCTTCTTCTTCTTTCTCGAAACTCCTTATGCCCCTCAGGGGCGTCGGAGGTTTTATTCATCTTCTATCCATATCTTCAATTTCTTGCGGTCCTTTGCTAACTCTTTCATTTTTTGAAGTGTTTTTCCTTTTTCCTGTCCAATATCTATAATCTGATCGATCCATCTCTTCATTGGCCTCCCTTTCCTTCTTTTACCATATCTTTTTGATTCCATCACCTGCTTTGGTAGTCTTCCTTGATCCATTCTGTTAATGTGTCTATACTATTTTAATTTTCTTTTTTGGATCTTGGTTATTATCGATTCCTGCTTCAGTCTTTGTCTAATATCATTTCTTATTCTGTCCAATTTCGTTTTTCCTGCTATTTTTCTCAGCTACTTCATCTCCGCTGCGTTTATTGTACTGTCTATTTTTGCATTGTTTACCCATGTCTCACTGGGATAATATTAAAGTTGGTACAGATATTGCATTGTATACCTTCAGTTTTATTTCTTTATCTATTTCTTGCTTTCCAAATATTGTTTTATTTATTACATAGTAGATCTTGTTTGCTTTTTTCGCCCTGTATGAGATTTCTTGATCTAGCTTTCCATCCTCTGATATTATTACTCCCAGATATTCAAACGTCGAGACTGTTTCTATTATTTCGTTTTTGCACCTAAATATCGTTTGGTTTATTTCTTCCCTTTTCTTTTGGGTTACCATCATGGTCTTCGTTTTCTTTACATTTACCTCCATTTTCAAATTTTCTATTTCTTCCACCCAGATATCGATTAATTTTTGCATTTTCTCTTTATTGTCTGCTATTATTACTAGGTCATCTGCATATAGTAAACCCTCCATTCTCACTGGTACTAAATTCCTGTACCCTATTGTTGACTGTAATTGCCTTGACTTCATTTTAGCGCTCTTCATTACTCTATCCATTACTAATATAAACAAAACTGGATTGCCTATTAGAGCATTAAAATCCCACATTATCAACTCTCCTCAAACTTGATCTACTATTTGCTTTTACCTTGTATATAATTGAAAGGCTCAATATTCCAAATGGTTGTAAATACATTTCATGAACATGCTTACTAATAACATCGTTTACTATTGTCAAGTTAGTGACATTGCTATTGAGGTGAGTAAGTAGCGAAATTGTATTTAATGAAAGCACGCTGAACGACAGCGGTATGTAGAAATTAATTGGAAATAAGCCGATCTCAAGCCAACCTACATAACACATTCTCTATTCCAAAGTACAACATGGTCAACATCAAACTGACATCAAAGGTCGATGTTCAAAGATGGATTTAACATGCAATACCAGCAGCATAACCGAGGGATTCCAAGTTCAATCAACTGAGTAAGTCGCCTGCTTCGACTGGATATGCAGGAAGTACAGGGGTGGTATTTGAGCATCTCTATTTATGTGAAAATTCATTCTAGTCTGGGCTGATAATTATCGGAGAATAGGCCATTTTTGGGAAAAGTTATTTACCAGAAATTTTATTGCTGGAATCGAAGCTTATGATTATTTAATAATATAGGTATGCAAAGTACGCAGATAGTGTGCTACTTTTTTTATAAAACAAAATGGCGCCCGAAAATCGCGTTTTTTTCAATTATTGCTCTATAACTCCGAAGATTTTAACTTTACAACAAAAACACTCAGATAAAAATTTACCGCTATTAAATTCTGCATAGAGATATGTTTTTCCCGATCTGCTCTGACGAAAATTTTCCTTGAAAAATGCGGGTTTTCCCAACAAAATCCTTAATTTTCAAATAAAGTTTTAGTTAAGTAATTATCTACCAATATTTAAATAATTTGGTAACTTGAAAGCCTTCTTGGTTTAGATTATAGTTCCAGAAGCTGGTGAAAACTGAACGAATATTTTAGCAACAATTCGATTGTTAATTAATAATTTACGGTCGCAATAATAACCAAAATAAATATGATACACTGATCAAACTTAGAAAGATTATAAAGATGAGATGCCTATTTAATATTTTGTCGACAAAATATATTTTTTTAATTTTCTTGCATAATCTTTAAATGTTTCAAAAAAAATAGTTATAGACAAATTAACGTTTCTTAGAAATTGTTTATTATATTCTAATTTTAAAAAATAGTTAAAATGCGTATTTCAAAGATCTTGAAAATGAATGCTTTAAAACTTTTTTGCAACCATTTGCAAGTAAACATACGATTACTACGTTGTTTATATATTTTTTTAATTCTTTCAAAGCGTAAAAGTGAGTTTAAAGTGTCAAGCTAATTATTTACAAAAAATATCGGATATTATTAGTTTAATGGTTATATTTTAATTAAAGATTATAAATGTATTTTTTTGTAATTTACACGCTCGAAAGTAGACTAATACAGTACTGTAGCTAAAATTTTCAATCGAAGCGACGACCGCCGCGCGACGTGGAGTTAATAAATAAAATTATATTATTATGTATGCTGCGTGTCAGTCGCTTCGAGTGAACATTTTAGCTCCGGCTCTGTATCAAGCCTACTTTGGCGGTAAAAATTACAAAAAATATATATTTAATCTTTGATTAAAATATAACCATTGATCTAATATTTGATATTCTTTGTGAGTAACTAGACTGTACCACAGACTAACTTTTAAGCTTTGAAACAATTAAAACAAATTGTAAACAACGGAGAAATCGTATATTGATTTTGCTGTTTCATAACTTTTTTGCAAATGGTTGGAAAAAAGTTTTAAAGCATTCATTTTCAAGACCTTTGAAATACGCATTTTAAGTATTTTTTAAAATTAGAATATAATAAAGAATTTCTGAGAAATGTTAATTTTTTTATAACTATTTTTTAACGTTTAAAGATAATCAAAAAAAAAAAAAGGAAAAATTTATATTTTGTCGACAAAATATTAAATATGCATCTCATCTTTATAGTCTTTCTAAGTTTGATCAATGTCTCATGATTAATGTTAATTGTTAATTAACAATTGAATTGTTGCTAAAATATTTGTTTAAATTTCATCGGCTTCTACAATTATAATTTATACCAAGAAAGCTTTTATTTCACCAAGTTATTTAATTATTGATAAATAATTACTTGCCAAAAAATTAATTTAAAAATTCGAAATTTTTTTGGGAGAACCCACATTTTCCCAGGAAAATTTTCGTCTGAGCAAATCGGGAAAAACATGCCTCTATGTAGAATTAAATTGCGGTGAATTTTTATTTGAGTGTTTTTGGTGTAAAGTTAAAATCTTCGGAGTTATAGAGCAATAGTTAAAAAAACACGATTTTGGGCGCCATTTTGTTAATAAAAAAAGTAGCACACTATCTGTTGACTTGGCATACCTATATTATTAATACATAGGATCATAATATTCGATTCCAGCAATAAAACCTGCTGGTAAATAACCTTTCCTTGTACTTTGCTAATTAGACCAAAGTATTATAACTATTTTTCTTTTCAAAATTTACAGATAATGCAAAAAAAACAAAAAATTTATATTTTGTCAATAAAATATTAAATAAGCATCTCATCTTTATAATCGTTATAGGTTTTATCAATGTATCATGATTATTTTGGTTATTATTGCGATCGTAAATTGTTAATTAACAATGAAATTGTTGCTAAAATATTCGTTTAATTTTAACCGGCTTCTGGAATTAAAATCTATACCAATAAAGCTTTTATTTCACTAAGTTATTTAATTATTAATAAATAATTACTTACCTAAAACTTTATTTGAAAATTAGAGATTTTGTTGGGAAAACCCGCATTTTCCGAGGAAAATTTGCGTCGGAGCAGATCGGGAAAAACATATCTCTATGCAGCATTTAATAGAGGTGAATTTTTATATGTTTTTGTTACAAAGTTAAAATCTTCGGAGTTATAGAGCAATAATTGAAAAAAAAAACAGGATTTGTCGGCGCCATTTTGTTTATAAAAAAAGCAGCACACTATCTGCGGACTTTGCATATCTACAGTCGGAAAAATGAAAGAATACCCATGAACGAACATATAAAACACGCTGTATTTTCCTGTCACGGTGTCACAAAAAAAATTGCCCAGCGCAAGTACATGTAATAATAATTATTACATGCACTTTTGCAATTTTTTGTGTGACACGGTGACAGGAAAATACAGCGTGTTTTATATGTTCGTTCATGGGTATTCTTTTATTTTTCCTACTGTATATTATTAATATATAGGATCTTATAATTCGATTCGAGCAGCTGGTAAATAACTTTTCCATGCATTTTGCTAATTAGCCCAGAATATTCAAGATTGTTTTAACAACAAATAGATTCTAAATGAATAATTTTTGCTTGTGAGTTTTTAGGCTTAGAAATCGAAAAAGCGACCATGGTAGGTGAATGGCAAATTTTGGTCATTCTTTATGTTTTCGAGGTCGCTGAATCCGAATATGAAGTTTATTTTTATCTAGAGTTGGTGGAACATGTTCAATAAATTTTGATTATTTTTCAATTTTAACTCGCTGTACTGGTCGCTGTAATTTCTTTTAAAAATTTTACTGTATCATCTTTGAACAATCAGATTTTTCTGAAATGTTTAAAACAATTAAAAGAGGAGTTGTTAATTTTAAAACATTTTGTCGTCGGATTTCGTTAGTTTCATGTTTACTTAAAAAACTTGAGTGACAAACTTTTCAGTTTATAATTTTAACCAACACAGCATTAAAACGTAAGTCATAAAGAAGTTTTCTGGAAAATTTCGAGTCAAAATATGCAATTGAAAAAAAAATTATGTGACTTTATAGATGAGCGGCACATTCCAAAAAAAGCTTATTTCTCGAGATATTGACAACGGTGTGTTGAGTGGCTAATTTTGGTCATACTTTATGTTTTTGATGATACTGAAAACGAAAATGAGGTTTATTTTGAATTTTATGTGGGGAAACATTGTCAAAATCGCAATTTTACCTTAAAAATAAAAAAACTACTGGTACAAGATGATACAGTAAAATTCAAAAGGAAATATTTACAGCGACCAAAGATACTGCGAGTTAAATTTGAAAAATCATCAAAATTGATTTTTCGCATTTTTGCATAAAATTTGATTTTTGAACAGGTTCCACCAACTTTAGATAAAAATAAACTTCATATTCAGATTCAGCGACCTCGAAAATATAAAAAGTGACCAACATTGGTCATTCACCTGAAAGTTGATTTTCGTGGTCGGTATATCGTCATTTTAGGGGTTGCTGCCGCTCGCCTTTTATTTAATATGGCATAAGTAGTAATAACACGTAAAATTCAAGGTTGCAAAATGAGTAAAAATGTTATAAATGAAATCTAAAATATCCCTGTCAATCCTACATCTGAAAAAAAAAGTTTTTCGGGCTCAAATGTAACCAATATGATTTTTTACGTTTTTCAATCAAACAACATAAAAGTTGTAGCATAAAAATATATCAGGCAAAAATTCCTGCCTTCAGCTCCTTCCAGATCTTATTATCTTATGCCATAACCTTTGTTTTTCTCCTGTTTTGCCAAGTTGTTTTGCTATTATATCGCTCCTAGCCTTACGGGTATCTTATGCCTTAATTACGGATATCCGTAATTTGAGAAAAATGTTCAAATATTTTTTTTTTCATTGTTTAACTTGTTGTGGTTTCTATAAGCAAGCGGCTTAATTTTGCGATACTATGTAAAAATTGGAAAAATTCTTTGTAAAAGGTATACATTTTTTATTAAAAATCCTTTTAAGGGCTATATCACAACAAAACGTTTTCGATTTTATAAAAAATCATCATCAGTGTTAGACAGATTGGATGCCAGCTGAGCCACTAAAGAAATATTCGAGTAAAAACCCTTTAAATATAATATGGATGCATTAAAGGTGCATACTTAAATAAAATGCCTTAGGATGGATACATGGCAACAAGGATAATGCCCTTAGGTAAGGTATTGAATTTCCCAACACGTGGGATGCAAATTCAGTTGTTTACATTCCAATGACTTAATGGCAACTCTAGGCTTAATGGCAAGTCATTGGAATGTAAACAACTCAATTTTTATCCCAAGTGTTGGGAAATTCAATACCTTACCTAAGGGCATTATCCTTGTTGCCATGTATCCATCCTAAGGCATTTTATTTAAGTATGCACCTTTAATGCATCCATATTATATTTAAAGGGTTTTTACCCGAATATTTCTTTAGTGGCTCAGCTGGCATCCAATCTGTCTAACACTGATGATGATTTTTTATAAAATCGAAAACGTTTTGTTGTGATGTAGCCTTTAAAGGGATTTTTAATAAAAAATGTTATACCTTTACAAAGAATTTTTCCAATTTTTGTGATTTATGGTATACAGCCAACTACAGGAAAAATTTTTCTATTCCTTGTGGATGTTGATACTATGTAGTTCCTGTAATTAAAAAAAGATACCTGGTATAAAAAGTAATTCGTGAATAATTTCATGCATGTGCAAAGATGCGTTGGAACAACATATTATCTACCTGTCATGATAGAGCAGCCGAATACAATCCGGTCTAAATTTAGGCATTCTCCAACGACCAACGGAATACTTTCATGGCTTAATAATGGTCATTACCGAAACTCAATGAATGTCCGACACTAACTGAGATAACGCAATAAATATGTTGCACAGATTTGCCACAATGTGACATTTCACGCAACAATCCATGTCACTACGAATTTACGAAATAATTGCTCTAAATTTTCACGTCCATATCCAACACGTTTCATGGTGATTTCCGCTATAATAGGTTCGATATTGGAGATAGGGATATAATTTAATATTTTATTGTGGTTACACAAAAATGAACGATGTTTGAACTCAACGTGTCAATAATGGATTAGATGAAGCATTTAAAACATTTAAAGCAAAATAGGTCGATGAAATATCACACCCAGCTTTATAAAATTAAAAATTCAACAGAATTTACAAGCTTTAAATGCACGATTCTACTCCAGTGTAAAACATGCTGTCAAACTGAAAAAAACACAGTTTTTCTGGTGAATAAATTACAACATAACAGCATACATCCAGCCAAACTACAGTCCCTGCTCATATTATTAGACTCACTTGATAAATTCATATATTCATTTCAAGGATATTCGCAACATTCTTCACCAGCAAAACTTTTCACCACGTCTATTGAGCGTTTATCAACTTCATTCAAAGACCAGAATTAAACCTGGTTGCACCAACAGGTCTTAAGCTCCACCTTAGCCCAGCTCAGCTTATAGATCTTAAGATGCCTTAAGTATCTCTCACCATAATTTTCGATTCTTACATTATTATCAATTATATCTATTATTATATTATAATATTCTTTTCATATATTAAATTATATTATATTAATTCTTATCTTATTAACGTTTTAGCTTAAGATTTGCAGGGCATTAAATTCATATCGAACAAGCAGAAAATACGAGAATTATCATAACGAAAACATTGTTTATTTGCGTATTTTAATTCATAATATGAAAAATTGCTATTATGAAAAGTTGTTTAGAATTAAAAATTATTTTTTAATGTGCAATTATATCGTTTTAATTTGAATATTGTGAACTATAAAGTAGGGATGGGAAAAACCTACCGGTTTAAACCTAAAACCGGTTTTTTTACTTCGCAATAACCGGTTTTACCGGTTGTTTTTTTGTCCCGGTTATAACCGGTTTTTTCTTTTCAAAGTAAAAACCGGTTATTAGGTTTTTACGGTGATTAGGATTAGGCTAGGTATTATTTTGGATCCCAATCATAATTATTATTCTCAAGTAATTATTCCAAACAAAACCATAATTCAAATTTTATTTTATTTTCTAAAATACAGAAGCAAACTGAAAGTGCAATCTCACATCAGCCAGAAACAATTATTAAGTTTTATTATAATATTTCCTTCAAAAAGAATTTGTAATCATAATATTTATATAAGAAGTGATCTGGTTGAATTAGACGCAAGCATCATCTATTTTTAACACTTAACTCTTGACATTGAAAGTGGTTGAATGACTTTTTCTGATTACCAAAAATAATGCTCTGACTATGAATATCGAATTACTGATTACGAATACGAATCTCCAAGAATTTCGCTACGTTTTCAAAACGATACACTCATACAGGAAGTATTAAATGAGTTAAAATATACCTATTCTACAAATATACAAACGTGTTAAAAGTAATACATGTTCTTTCGATAGTACTAATTGTGATCATATTGATATCGAGTCGAATGAAGTATCGCAAACTAAAGTGTACCTATTGTAAATGTAACTTTGTAACCTATTGGATTAAAACCGGTTTTGTTTTGGCCGGTTATAACCGCCAGGTTAAACCGTAAGCAAAAAAAAACGGTATAACCGAAAACCGGTGTTTTGTCAAAAACCGCCATCCCTACAAAGTACTTTACCCTTTATCGAAATTCATATTTTTTATATACCTCATATAAAATTAATAAAATTTGATATATGATGGTTGCATCATAAATCTTAGACCATGAAGAGCTTTTTATAAGGAATAACTTTTCTTCGTCAAATTAAAAATAAAAGTGTTATAAATGAAAATGTTGTTGGTATCCATAATTTGAGAAAAATCGTCAAATATTCTTTTCCATCAGAAGGATGTAATTGCACATCAGACCATAATTTTTTATTCCAAACAACATTTCATATAGGTAGTCGGTTCGCTAAACTCATACACAACTGGATAGTGATTTTAGTCAGTAAATTTGCCAATTTGGCTAAAAAAATTATTACTATATAGTTAATAATTACTAAATAATTAACAATTTTGCCAACTTGCTCAAAATTGCTCAAAATTGGCAAAAAACAAAAAAAAATACCTACTAAAATCACTAGCCAGTTGTGGCTGAGTTTAGCAAACCGACTATAAGAACAATTTTCATTTCATAACAAATGGAACAGTCCATTTATCATTAGGTACTCCCAGTAGAGGGAAGGCCGTATACTCGTATAACCTTTTTAAAATTGTTAATAAATAATTGCTTTTAAAATACACTCAAACTGTATTTTTGAACATCTTATTTATTTTATATAATAATTAAATTCACTATCAAATGTCATTGATATTTTATTAACACTTAATTTAAAATTTAGTTTGACATTCACGAAGTGTCAAACTCATATGTAAATAACCTATGCTTTGCTTAAGAAATTCAGATTAAAAAACTAGCCTACTTCCTAGCAACGATTTCAGTTGACGTTTAGTGTGTCGGCAGAAAATAAAAGGATTGTGACGTCACATTTTAGATTTTGAGGTCGATTATCTCGAAGACGGTTAGATATATCGAAATTCCGTTTTCAGATTTGGATTCAGAAGACAAAACTACATATGAATCCATCAATAAATTTGCTCTAAGTATTGCAGGAGCGGCAACGCAATAACACACAATCTTTGCGAATTTATAAACGAAAATTTTCGTTGAAAACGGAGAAGACCATTGTTTTACAGGCCTTATCTGTGTATACTTTGGTGAGCTATATTTTTCCATACTTTGGTGAGCTTTTGTCATTGCTTCCTTGGCCATGGCTGACCCTCTTTTTATTTCCTTTGGTGAATCATTCGGAATTGGATAGGTATGTGTGTGCCCAAATGCACAAATTGATTTACCAGTTCGACGTCATTGATTCTGACAATGTCTGGCTGGTTGTTTTTCTTCTATCTATGATCATAATCTTTGATTTATGAAGAGGCCTTTTATTTATTTGATTTATTTATGCTTCTCAATTGTTCTATTCGTTCAAACAGGTCCTTCAGGTAGGTCAAATGGACCATAGTCATATGGCCATGGAAAATATTTTCTAGCTACACTCAAAATCAGGTGCCTTAACCACATAAGGTAATACAGAGGATGTCCAATTACCCAGGGCATCCAAAATAACGTTAAGTACAACGCCTCCCCATTCGGTATGTCCTTCGATAGGAAGGGGTGGTGGTATAGCTTGGGGGTCAGATAGTGGGTCCCACTGTTCCATTGGAACACACATGTCTTCCGGGGCTGGGGTGTACGAGTATGTGTGTGTGAGTAAATACAACATACAACAATACGTAATACAAAAATCATATGGAAAAACTAAAATATTTTTACATATTGCTTGGTAATATTAAATGTAAACGAGCAATTCGTGGCATTTTGCAAATGTATTACTGATGCAAGTTGATCCTTGAATTGTTCAATACGTTCTCTGATAAGGTTGTCAAAACCAAATTTTCAGTAGTAATTGCACAAGAGCTCTAAAATTATCGAATTTTTCCCGAGTGACACTTTGACAGTTTTAATTTCACGACCCGCAGGGGAGTGAAATTATGTCAAAGTGGCACGAGGGAAACAATTCGATAATAATTTTAGAGATCGAGTGCAATTTGCTACAATTATTTCATGAATTAAACTGTCCAAGACCAAAATTTTATTGTAATTTATTTATGTAAGTACAAATTACTACAGTTAAACACACAGTTGTTATAAATATTTGACGGTTGAAAGTCATCACTTTTATAACTTTTAAAACAGTAATTGCCATTAATGTCTTACATGAACATAACCCATCTTATATTAATGTCGCTGAATGTATTTTTTCGTAGCAACGAAGGGCATCTGACGTAATATACTTTACGACGGGATATTATCAAAAATTATCATTTTAATTTTTATTTTTGTAGCTTTCTATTGGTCAGAATCTCCTATTATGAATGAAATAATCAATGAAATAAAATTAGTTTCCATGACGACAATTCAAAACCATAGTTATTGTCTACTGACACGACTTTTGAATATTATGTCAAAATAATTATATTCCAACGAATTATCAGTAGTAAGTAATTGCACGAGAGCTCTAAATTTTCGATTTATTTCCCGATTGACACTTTGACAGTTTTAATTTCACGACACGAAAGGGAGTGAAATTATGTCAAAGTGTCATGAGGGCAACTAGTCGATAATAATTTTAGAGATCGAGTATAATTCGCTGAGATTATTTCATGAATAAAACTGTCTTTTTAAATCATTTTAACTAATATTTTATTGATATCTTCACCTGAATATTTGCTAAACCTGTTTCTTGTTGTTCTCTGTGACAAGTTGTTAAAACATTAATTGTCATTAATGTAACTGAATGTTCATTTTTGCGTAGTAACGAAGGGCATCTGCCGTAATGCTACGACGGGGTAATATCAATAATTATCAGTAGTAATTGCGCAAGAGCTCTGAAATTATTGAATTTTTCCCGAGTGACACTTTGACAGTTTTAATTTCACGAGCCGAAGGGGAGTGAAATTATGTCAAAGTGTCACGAGAGCAAAAATTCTATATTAATTTCAGAGGTCGAGTGCAATTTGTTGCGATTATTTCATGAATAAAACTGTTCAAAACCAAAATTTTATTGTAATTTATTTATGTAAGTACCATTAAACACACAGTTTTTATAAATATTTGACGATTGAAAGTCATCACTTTTATAATTTTTAAAACATTAATTGTCATTAAAGTCACTGAATGTATTTTTTCGTAGCAACGAAGGGCATCTGACGTAATATACTTAACGACGGGAGATTATCAAAAATTATCGATTTAATTCAGATTTCTGTAGCTTTCTATTGATCAGAATCTCCTATGAATGAAATAATCACTGTAATTTTTATTTCTGTAGCTTAGTATTGGCCAGAATCTCCTATGAATCAAATAATCTCGTTCATTTCGTTAAACATGAACACAATAAGATAAATTTGAAATAAATTAGTAAATATCTGAATATTAGTTTATTGCACGTATTATAATGTACATATTATAAAGCCATATTACAAGGTATTCTACTTTACTTTACTGGTGCGGGAAAATTTACCCTTATAACGTTACCTTATTATCCTTATAATGTTGATTAATTACTTCATTCTGTATTTTTTGCTGCTTCATTAAAAAGTGATTATAATTTTTCATTGTGTTTTCATCGTGTTTAAAAAAAATAGCTTCTAAAAACCCAGCATCAGCACACTCTTCTTCTGCTTGGCCAGTACAGGTCGATAAATTTCCAGATGTACAGGGTTATTCACTATATTTTGACTCCCCTGTAAACTGCTTCATTTAGAGAATTAGAAAAAAATGTAAAATACTTCGATTTATAAATTATGATTTTTTGACATATGTGTCGTACTAGTGACGTCATCCATTTGAGCGTGATGACGTAATCGACTATTTTTTTAAATAGGAATAGGGGTCGAGTGCTAGCTCATTTGAAAAGTTATTTAATTCCCTATTCATTAATATAAACATTAACATGATTAATAATAGAGGGAGTCCAAAATTTTTTTTTTGAATTATATTAATTTACACAAAAAGAAGAATATATGTAATTTATTTAATTTAAAATACATTTTACTACTGTTAGAAGAAAACAGAAAAAAAGTTTATTGCACAAATAAACATTGATTTTTGCTTAAATTCAATGTTCAAACTGCCAAGAGGCAGAAGGGTGGCAGCTTGAACATTGAATTTAAGTGAAAAGTAATGTTTATTTGTTAAATAAACATTTATCTCTGTTTTCTGACAGCAGCAGAATGTATTTTGAATTAAACAAATTACATACATTCTTCTTTTTGTGTCAATTAATTTAATTAAAAAAATTTTTTTGACACCCTGAATAATTAATCATGTTAATGTTTATATAATTTGTATTACAACCAAACTGCCAATATTAAAGTGGATGACCAATTGACAGAGGCAGTCTCCATAGATAGAGGAGTGAGGCAAGGATACATCCTGTCCCTGGTGCTGTTTAATATATACTCTGAATGTATCTTCGAGCAAGCGCTGGGAGAACTACAGGAAGGCGTATTAGTCAATGCACTGCGTCTGAACAACATTAGATATGCCGACGACGCTGTAGTTTTTGCAGACAGTCTAGATGGTTTGCAAATAATAATGTCGCGCATATCATATATAAGTAGAGAACACGGACTTGATCTCAATACGAAAAAAACAAAGTACATGGTAGTCAGAAAGCGCGAAATATTAAATACACAGCTTTTGATTAACCAACAACTAATTGACAGGGTCGACAGCTACACATACCTTGGTACCAACATAAACAGCCAGTGGGACCACTCAAGTGAAATAAAACAACGCATAGGAAAAGCGAGATCAGCGTTCATAATGATGAAGTCTCTTTTCAGAAGCCACGATTTACCTCTTGCTACCAAAATCTCTATCATCAGATGCTATAATGTATTTTCTACGTTATTATACACATCAAATTATTAAATATTATACACAATCAAAGAGCGCAAACTAGAATATCTTGGCCATGTTATGAGGAATGAACAGAGATATGGCTTGTTGCAACTCATTCTTCAAGGCAAGGTATTTGGAAAGAGAGGACCAGGGAGAAGAAGAATATCTTGGCTTCAAAACCTGAGAAAGTGGTTTAATACATCGACAACCGGACTATTCAGAATAGCAGCAAGCAAAGTTAGGATAGCCATGCTGATCGCCAACATACGGAATGGATAGGCACCTTAAGAAGAAGAAGAATGTTTATATTACTGAATAGGAAATTGAATAACCTTGCAAATGAGCTAGCACTTGACCCCTATTCCCATTTAAAAAAATAGTCGATTACGTCATCACGCCCAAATAGATGACGTCACTAGTACGATATATATTATGTCAAAAAATCATAATTTAAAAATCGAATAATTTTTGTATTTTACATTTTTTTTTTCTAATTCTGTAAATAAAGCAGTTTACAGGGGGGTCAAAATATAGTGAATAACCCTGTACAGCAGACAATGGTGTCTGCTCTGTCCCGGAAGGAAAGTACCAGAGCAGACACCGGTGTATGCCATGGCGCTCAACATATTAAAGAGTACACATTTTCAATGACAGACACCTTTTCTCTTTTAGTATTCATGAAAAATATTAGTTAACAGAGTCTGACTTCATTTCTCACGAGTTACGCTATTTCCTAGTTGAGTTGTTCGGTATGTTCATAGACTTCAGGCGCCAAATAAACACAAAAAGAAAACTACTTCCAGATATTCAGCGCTATTTCATTTTAAAGTTGACTTTTCCTGAGCACGTTTTCACGAAATGCCAAACGTGTTTCGGACACGGACATAAAACGGCGATTTCCTTCACTTGCTTTCCTTCCATTGGTCACTTGTGTTGTCAATGATGCATTGAGTGTTCTGTGCTTAGATCATAAATTTAGTGGGAAACCGGTTTACGCCAGTGACTGATTTTTAAGATTGGTTTTTTGTGCTCCGGTTTTTTAACAGGTCCGGCGCTTATTCTAAAATATCTTAAAATGATATATTCTTCGTTATTTTTATAGAAATCATTTGGATCTCTGAAAATAAATATACCGTATCTAAAATTTGAATGCTTGAATTATATGTGAAAGAAGTGGATATTATCAAACGTAGATAGGATAGTACACAGAAATGGATATTATCAAAATAAAAACGGAAAATCTTGCGGAACTAAGCACTCAACACAAGCTTGTTGTAGCCGAAATGACCACAAAGAAAAAGGAATATATAATTGATAAAACATACACTAAGATAAATATTAAGAAGCTGAAAAAGAGAAAGATAAAAATGACTATAAACAGAAAATAGATGAGGAATTGCAAAGAATAGCGTGACCCGTCAAAAAAGCCTTGTCAAAATAGCCCGGACACAAAATAGCCTCGACAAAATATCCCGCAAACAAAATAGCCCCAACAAAATAGATCGCACACAAAATAGCCCCGGTCAAAACAGCCCCGGCTAAAATAGCCCTGGCTAAAAGAGCCTCTTAGAAAACACCTCCAATAAAAAGTTTTACCTTTTAACGGAGTACCATTTATTTTAAATTACTATTCTAGTTGGGAAATAAGCCACAATTTACTTAAAAAAATTATTTTATTAACGCTTCCACTTCCACTTCGGACGTCGTTGTCAAAATACAAAATATTAACAAATTAAACAAAAATGTTATTGAAAAAAAAACCAATACAGAAGTAAAAACTTCGAGATGTATTCTGGTATAAAATCGTTTATTTAAAACTGTAAAATGTCATCGATTGCAGAAGGTTTTCGTTCTAAACAGAACATCTTCAGTGCCTAGAATGAAGTATTTCCACGTTAGTTTAAAGCAAAAGGTTAAAAATGTGACTGTTAAAATGAAAAATGTGGGAATACTTACATCCTGCCGAGTATTTTGAAACTAGCACACTGTAAATAGTGTTAACATCATCATATATGGTTTACATAATGTAATATGTTAAAATGTTATGACTACAAGTCGATGTTAATGGATAAAGTGGAACACATGCTAAAAGGGTGCCATGGTTCCCTGCTCGAAGATACTAGGTACTTGCCAATTCAATGGGCACAGACCAACTGAGAAATTATGAAGTGGATATACAATTTGACAAGGGTGACATGACATGACAAGATAAAGCCAATTTTTGGTTAAAGTTTCATTTGATTTTGGATTTTTTAATAAAATGCGAAGGTTTGTCTGCAAAAATAATTTAAATTATTTGAATAATAAAATCTACTGTAAAGTTTAAATTAGCAACTCTCTATTCCAGAATAACTTATAGATTCATTAAACATAATGCAGATATATTACGTGCTTTAAGTTGTGACGTCATCGGATGTGAAATGACGAGATGAAAGTTGAGTTTTGTTGAAACAAGGAAATACACTACATAATAAAAGATAATTAGACTTGCGTGGAAAAACAAAGCTAAACAAGCCGAGAAAACCAGAATTTAAGAGTATTTTTATGTGATGAAATGTTGGTTGCCTAACAAGGCAAGCAGGCAACAGGTTGAAGGTAAACGGTAGAATATTGCGAGAAAACAGTAATGTTATTGCTCAGAAAAATGTTATTGCTCAGTAAAAAAATTCTTCTAATAATTTAATTTAATCTGACTCATTCATATCAGCAATTCAGACGTACAATAAGGTGCAAATGGAAGGAATCAATTCGTTATTTCGTAAACCCGCGACGTTAAGGAAAAATCCTGAAATAGATCGATTTTTATTTTTAAGCTCATTTGAAAGGTTATTTAATTCTCTATTTAGTAATATAAACAATTACATAATTATTTATACAAGGTGTCCAAAAACTTTTTTTTAATTTAAATTATTTGAAAAAAGGAAGAATGTATTTAATTTATTTAATTTAAAATGCATTTTACTGTTGCCCGAACACATGAAAAAAAATGTAGAGTATAATTATCATTTCCGAAAAAATGTATTTTTAAGGAATTATTTCATCATGAATTCTGAAGGGAGCTTTTTTGTCGGGGCTATTTTGTCGGCGGGCTATTATTCCGCGGCTATTTTGTCTGCAGGCTATTTTGTCGGAGCTATTTTGTGTGCGGGACATTATGTCGGGGCTATTTTGTCGGAGCTTTTTCGACGGGGATATTTTGACGGGGTACCAAAGAATAGAGCTGGTAAGAGACCAATTCGATATGGAAGAAAGATGGAAAGTACTAAAAGACACCCTATACAAAACAACAAAGAAAATTTGGGGAAAAGAGTCTATAAATAAATATCACAAGTGAACAGAATGGTGGATCCAATAAATAACGAAAATAATAAAGGAGAAGAAGCCAGCCTGAAAAAATAGCAACAGTGTAGAGATGAAAATAACAAAGCAGAATATATTAAGAAACGTAATAGAGCAAAGCAGTAAGGAAAGCGATAAAACGGAGCTGAGAAGAATTCGGAAGAGAATTGGAAGCTAATTACAAAACAGATAATAGAAAATTCTGAAATTACACAAAGAATTTAAGAGGGAAAAAAGATAGGGAACAGTATGGGATCAGAGATAAAAATAACGACTGAAAATAGAGACTGCATAAATACTGAAAGTATGGAAACAATACTACGAAGATAAATTAAAACAGAAAGAAATAGAAACAAATAAAGCAGGAGGAAATAGAGGTCAAAATTTTTTAAACGTTTTTTTTTCCTAAAATTATTTTTTTTCATGGAAAAAAGTTTTTTTAGGTTTTTTGGATCATTCCAAACAGAAAAGGTCTTTGGTGACTTTTCTCTAAAAATGATAGTTTTTGACATATAAGCGATTAAAAATTGAAAAATTGCGAAATCGGCCAATTTTAACTCTCAAAAAAAAACTATGTGAAAAACTGAAAATTTGAATGTTGCCAAGGTAGTTAGATATTCTTTAAACATCGATTTATGAAATCCCAAAGAGTTTTTTGCAATACAATATTCAAAACTCTTTTGTTTTTTAATTGCTAATCAAGCGTGTGCGACACTATTTTCCACCGACACTATGGTGCAAATGAAAGGAATAAATTCGTTATTTCATAAACCGGCCACTTTAGGGAAAAATCCCGAAACAGGTCGATTGTTATTTTTGTTATAATATTGTCGCATATATGGTATACTAGTGATGTCATCCATCTGGACGTGATGACGTAATCGATGATTTGTTTAAATGAGAATAGGGGTCGTATGCTAGCTCATTTGAAAGGTTCTTCAATTCTCTATTCAGCAATATAAACATTTACACAATTATTGACACAGTGTGTCCAAAAATTTTTTTAATCTAAATTATTTGACAAAAAAGAAGTAGAAGGACACCCTTTATAAATAATTATTTAAATGTTTACATTACTGAATAGAGAATTGAAGAACCTTTCAAATGAGCTACCACATGACCCCTATCCTCATTTAAAAAAATCATCTATTACGTCATGACGCCCAGACGGAGGATGTCACTAGTATACCATACATATATGCCACAATATTATAACTTAAAAATAAAAATCGACCTGCTTTGGGATTTTTCCTTAAAGTCGCCGGTTTACGAAATAAGAAATTTATTCCTTTCATTTGCACTATACTGTCGCATGTCGGTGGAAAATAGTGTCGCGCACGCTTGATTACCAATTAAAAAACAAAGGAGTTTTGGATATTGTATTGCAAAAACTCTTCGGGATTTCATCAATCGATGTTTAAAGAATATCTACCTACCTTGGCTACATTCAAATTTTCAGTTTTTCATATATTTTTTGAGGGTTAAATATGGCCGATTTCGCAATTTTTCAATTTTTAATCGCTTATATATCAAAAACTATCATTTTTAGAGAAAAGTCATTAAAAACCTTTTCTGTTTGGAATGATCCAGAAAACCTAAAAAAAACTTTTTTCCATGCAAAAAAAAATAATTTTAGAAAAAAAAAAACATTTAAAAAATTTTTGACTACCTTTTGGTCCTGGCAACATGCAAATTTGTTAAAAGGAGTCCTTTTTGAGTAAGATTGTGCCAAAAATCCGAATCAGAATATTTTTCCTAGCGGATGCGCAGTGGCTTTCTGGACTACAAGGCGATTCATTAAGCCCTTTCATATTTAATTTAATAATGTACAAAATAATAAAAAGCATTCCCAGAACAGCTAGATTTAAGATGGCCAACACATTTTTTAGAGTCGTTTGCTTCGCTGATGATGCTGTCTTTATCGCCGATTTTGAAGACAAGTTCCAAAGGCTATTGCATGCATTTAATACTACAGCTAAAGACCTAACCACGCTCATCACCACCAATAAGACTACGTGCTTAGTAATTTCCAAAGGACCGATGCAGAATTGCGAAAGATGCAAATTGGAAATTGACTCCAAAATTGTGAAACAGGTTAATCACTTCAAGTGTCTTGGAACGGAAATAACAAGCTATGGAAATCTCTCAAAAGAGGTCAGAGAACAAACAATGAAAGCAGATAGAATCTCGAGATGCCTAAAAGAAATTTTATGAAAGAACAAACACTAAATACTGAAAGCAAAGTCAAAATATATAAAACAACAATAAGACCTATTATATCATATGCGGCCGAAACAAGACCAGACACAAATATGACGTTACAAATGGTCAGAACAATAGTTGAAAGGATAACACTAAGAAATATACAAGGAAAAACTTTTACGTGACAGAATAAGAAGTGAAGACATCAGACAAAACTGTGGAATACAGGACATAGGAAGGTGGGTCAGATAGATAGAAAGATATTGGAATAAACATATAAAGATAATGGAGTACAGCAGACTCGTTAAAAGTGCAAAAACGAATAACTCAGTAGGTAAAAGACCACAGGGTAGACCACCAAAACGATGGCGAGAATGCTCAACCTCGTCGTAAGAGGAAGACTTGATGGTAACAGGCAGTAGCCTACTAGCATGACCGATCATGCTAGAAAGAAGAAGAAGAAGAAGAAAAAGAAAATATTTGATCTATAACAGATCTAGTACTGTGATAGCAAACATATTTTAACTTTTTATATTGTGACAATTTGAAAATAAAGACAGAAGAATATCAAAAAACTTAAGAGAACAAGTTTTTTAAATTGAGCCGCGAATGTACTAAAATCTGTTTATTTTTTTATCGATTTGTTTATCTTTCTCGAAACTTTGTACTACTTTTAGTTATTGAAAAAACAAACTCTGTTTGAGATTTTTAAAATCAAAACAACAGATATTTTCCATAGATTGTTTATCTAAGTCTTTAATATGTAATGTTTGGTCGATTGCTTTTTACATTACTTTTATGTGCAATAACTCGTCTATGTAAATACTGATGCGTTTGTCCAATATATGTTGAGTTATAGTCCTTAAAATTTACTTATAAATGTGGATTCTAACTATCTTTATTATTAATAAGTTTAAATTTTAAAAAATATATTTTTGGGAATTTATGTCCAACATTTATACATTTAAATACCATTTTTGGCATTTGTCCGGAAAAACTATTAGGCCTGGCTCCCGTGTACCAAAAAAAGTTGATTAATAGCAAGCTGAAAATTTGTTAATAGCTTAACGGTGTCTAGTCGGATAAACTTTGATGTACGGGAACACTGGAACAGGGGAAGTTTTAATTGTGGAACAGTTTACAGGTTTCGAACATCAGACTACGAAAACGTTCCATGTGTTTTGTCGAACAGAACTTCCAATTGATTTGTTACCCTTTCATTAAACTCGAATGCAAAAAATCAGACTGAAATTTACCACCAACATAATTCTTAAAAACAGAATGAATTTCGCACCGAATAACATTCCGTATACGCGTTTGGCACGTCGCCGCCTATTGGTTGAAATTTGACCGCGTGCTGCAAAGAACCAATAGAAAAGTTCTAGGTGCCAAATACATATACGGAATGTTTAGATGCGTTTGGGACGTACTACAAACTTGTCGTAGTCCTTGGTTTGGATTTTATTGGTTTTCCTTGTCAATTTGGTATAGGGCAGTCAATGAGGGTATGTGGCTCCGAATTCCATCCTACTATATCGATTTACGTGA
The DNA here is from genome assembly GCF_917563875.1 of Diabrotica virgifera virgifera. NCBI lineage: Eukaryota > Metazoa > Arthropoda > Insecta > Coleoptera > Chrysomelidae > Diabrotica > Diabrotica virgifera. The sequence continues at coordinate 210,814,911 of NC_065450.1, forward strand.
TATTTTCACAGTAAGTAGGGAATAGCCCAAGAAACGAAGGCTACCCAATGCCGATGTGTGCTTTTGTCTTGGGGGCGGTTCCCACCCCTTCTCGGGGGTGGAAAATTGTTTGCTTAAATAACTACGGAAGTTGCTAGATAACCTAATATTAAGCAAAAACTGTTCTATAATTTTTTTTAATTCAATACTTTTTGAGTTATTCCTGGTTGAAAATTGGCCATTTTCATTGAAACATAACACCTTTTCAAACGGTTTTTTGCGAATACCTTAAAAACTATGCATCTAACGAAAAAACTATATAAAACATTTCTGTAGCTTATAAAATAACAAAGAGATTCTTTCCTTTAAGAATCTTTTAGTTATAACACAAAAAAAGATATCGTAAGTGAAAAAAACTTGTTTTCTTGGTGCATGCTCAAATCAGTTTATTTAACTTGAAATAACAGAGAAACGGTCGATTTTAGGTGTATAATGCTACCAATAACTTTTGTTGTACTTGAAAAGACCTATAAATTAAGCAATATTAAATGTCAATTATATTCAAACTATGCGAGATAAACGGTAAAAATTTGATGACTAACGTATTTTAAGAAAAAAATGAGAAGTTTATTTAACCCCTCATCCACAAGAATTTAAATGCATCGTTTTCCTTCTACAATACATTTTACTATAGTGTTCTTTTTATGTTCAAAACGTTGGGCGGGTTTAAAATGAACGGTTTTTGAAAAAAATAAGATCAAATTATTGAGCGCATTTTTAAATTTTCTTAAAAATCTTTCTATTTTTCCATGTAACTCGAAAATGATAAGAGATGCCAAAAAAAAAGACGCCATACAAAAATGTAGGTTTCTTCTAGATAAACATTTTGATTTTATTTTTTATAACAGTATCTCTTATCATTTTCAAGTTACATCTACATGGAGAAAAAGAAGATTTTTAAGGAAATTTAAATATGCGCTCTATAATTTGATCTTATTTTTTCAAAAACCATTCATTTTAAACCCGCTCAACTTTTTGAACATAAAATTAACACTGTATTAAAATGTATTGTAGAAGGAAAACGATGCATTTAAATTCTTGTGGATGAGGGGTTAAATATACTTCTCAATTGTTTTCTTAAAATTCGTTAGTCATCAATTTTTTGCAGCATATCTCGCTTAGTTTGAATGTAATCGACATTTAATATTGCATATTTGAAAGGAATTTTCAAGCACAATAAAAGGTATTGGTAGCATTATACACCTAAAATCGACCGTTTCTCTGTTATTTCAAGTTGAATACACTGATTTGAGCATGCACCAAAAAACAAACTTTTTTACCTACCATTTCTCTTTTTGTGTTATAATTAGAAGATTGAAGAGGGAACAAATCTCTTTGATTTTTTATGAGCTACAAAAATGTTTTATATAATTTTTTTAGTTAGATGCATTGTTTTTAAGGTATTCGCAAAAAACCGTTTGAAAAGGTGTTATATTTCAATGAAAATGGCCAATTTTCAACCACGAATAACTCAAAAAGTATTGAGTTTTCGAAAAAAATTATAGAACAGTTTTTGCTTAGAATTAGTTTCTCTAGCAACTTCCGTAGTTGTTTAACGAATAAATTTTCCACCCACGAGAAGGGGTGGGAACCGCCCCCAAGACAAAAGCACTCCTCGGGATAGGGTAGACTTTGAATAAGGAGATATTTTCAGGCTATTCCTAAAATTTCATTAAAATCCATGCAGTAGGATAGAATTCGGAGGTAATAACCTGTTTTTGCTCTCATTGACTGCCCTAGTAGACTAATAAAATAAAAAAAGTCAAAATGTAAATTCGTACAGGTTAAAACAAATTTTATATCAAATTTTAGGTGGGTACAAAAGATATTTTCAAGAAAGTATCCAAATCATACAAGGGGATCATTGTTTAAATAATTAAAAAGGGGTCATTTTTGCAAAAAATATACTTTTTTAACTGCTGAGGTAATTCACTTATTAATGAAGGTCTATGAGATTTTTTTCTGCAAAGCTGAAGGGTAAATCTTTCACATAAGACTTACTAAATTAAATTCGACCCCCTATTTATTTAAATAATTGTACATAAAACTTTAAAAACAAATTTGCAAAAAAATATTTTTAGCGTTTTAAATAAGCACTATAAAATATCTTATTTTACGGTGTAAGTTGCGCTATGTTAACAGTATTAATTAAAAATAAATTGGTCGAAAAATATTTTATATTTTTTGAAAAATATATAATATATATAATAATAAAAAACATATAATATAATATAAAATATTTAATATATTTATAATATAATAAATATTTAATATTTTTTGAGATATTGAATTTGTTTATTAAATGTTACTATATTTTCAATTGCAAAAACGTGGTTGTTGCCAAAGAAATATTCATCTGCTTAAGATCCCATTATTTTTATTTTTATGTATATTTTCGATAAATGTATTGATAAATTCAAATTTCAATTAAACTGCCCCCTAAAATGGCATTTGAAAACTATTCAAATTTGTTTATAATTTGTTTTTTTAATAACGTCGCGGGGATTGAGTATTTTGAAATGCCGTTTGGATAATTGGGTTCCTGAGAATTTTTTACTAATTAACAAAATTTTTTTGTCGTTTTTTCTTCTTTTTTTTTCTTGGAGTTATATTACTACGGGCCCTTAAATGTAAAATTTTATTAAGAATGTCGAATCTCTGAGTTGTAGATTCTAGACCTAAAAATATTAAGATTTAACTAAAATCTCTTCAATAAAATATGGCTACTTACTGAGTTACAGTGTGTTTTATTTAAAAATTTAAAAATTATTTTTACCAACTACTTTAAAACTATTTGACGTATCCTTATCATACTTGGCAGAAAGTGTGGCTATTATACACCCTACTAAATTGTGATTAATAAACGTTTCTAGCTAGTGCCAGAGGCGTACGACAGGGGATAGTGAATTATTGACCCTTCCCAAATTCTACGCCACTGAGTGAATTACTATTTTAGCGTAATTGTTCGATTATCCGATACTTTGTATGTAAATAGCTTTATTGGTATCGATAAAGTCATCAGTTTGAGAGATATTGGAAGTTTAAAATGAATGAATGAATGAATCAAAATAACTATGCTGTTTTATTTTTAACGTCCAATATCTCGAAAACTAATGACCTAATCGTTACCAGTAAAGAGTATATTATTTACATAGAAAGTATTAGAGAATAGAAAAATTTTTCTAAAATGGTAATCCCCTCAGTGGCGTAGAATTTGGGAAGGGTCAATCATTAACTATTCCCTGTCGTACGCCTCTGGCAGTAGCTAGAAACTTTTATTTATCACAATTTAGTAGACTGTATAGTACCCACACTTTCTGCCAAGTATGATAAGGATACGTCAAATAGTTTGAAAGTACTTGGTAAAAATAATTGTTAAATTTTTAAATAAAACACCCTGTAACTCAGTAAGTAGCCACATTTTATTTAAGTGATTTTAGACCAATCTTAATATTTTTAGGTCTAGAATCTAAAACTTAAAGATTCGACATTCTTAATGAAACTTTACCCTAAAAGGGCCCGTAGTAATATAACTCCAAGAAAAAAAAAAGAAGAGGAAAAAAGAAGAAAAAATTTTGATAATTATTGAAAAATTCCCAGCAATCGAGTTATCGAAACGGCATGTCAAAATATTTATGCCTTGCGACGTTATTAAAAAAACAAATTATAAACAAATTTGAATAATTTTCAAATGCCATTTCAGGGGGAAGTTTAATTAAAATTTGAATTTATAAATACATTTATAGAAAATATACATAAGAATAAAAATAATAAGATTTAATACGGGTGAATATTTCTTTGGCAACAACCGCGTTTTTGCATTTGAAAATAGAGTAACATTTAATAAACAAATTCAATATCTCAAAAAATATTAAACCAATTTTTTTTTTATTTAATACTGATAACATAGAGCAATTTTTTTTGTAAAATAATATATTTTATAGTGCTTATTTAAAACGCTAAAAATAATTTTTTGCAAATTAGTGTTTAAAGTTTTATGTATAATTATTTAAATAAATAGGGGGTCAAATTTAATTTAGTAAATCTTATGTGAAAGATTTACTCTTCAGCTTTGCAGAAAATAATCCTATAGACCTTCATTAGTAACTGAATAACCTCAGCAGTTAAAAAAGTAATTTTTTTGCAAAAATGACCCCTTTTTAATTATTTAAATAATGATCCCCTTATATGATTTGGATACTTCCTTGAAAATATCTTTTGTACCCACCTAAACTTTGATATAAAATTTGTTTCAACCTGTACGAATTTACATTTTGATTTACATGTAGTGTAATTTTATTTTACTAGACTATAGTAGTATTCCTTTCTTACTGCGAAAAAATGAAAAAAGTATGGCGAAAATTTCTCAATATTTCATGTATAACCCTATCACGTCCCAAATCGATAGAGACTGTACTGGATCGCTTTAAGTCGAACTCGAACCCATTCACTTCTGAACTTCTTATTTACTTCCCTTATATTCCCGTCACGAGCCAGAACTCCCGGATGGTGATATATTATGACAACACAGTCATCTGTCGAGGTCAGCACATTAAAATAGCACAGAAAAATTTTATTAGGTAAGTAACTTCAGAATTTTTGGTCGATTCAATTTTATAACAAAAATCATTAAGAACCTGAAGAAGTGTTAATACACAAACAAAAAATAGAGAAAGTACATTTCTAACTTTAAAAACTATATAATATTAACTAAGGATATTTGTACTAATTGTGTAAGGATATTATATAATTGTGTAGCTCTTCAAAGGAAAGTTTGACTAAACAGGGAGGATGATGAATATGATGAGATAACGCTGTACCCAAACAATAATGGAATTTGAAAAAAAAAATTGTGCTTTTGCGATTTGTGTCAGTCAAATGATGACAGTGATGAAATGTCAGCTGTAGTTAAGTGGTGGCTAATAGGATAGGTAATAATATCTCCACCAGACGGTTTTCAGTGCATTCAGGTCTTGTTACACAATACGTAAGTGAGCTGCACATTTGCTATCAGATCCTTGTTTATATTTAGCACTTGCAATTCAGAAATGAACTGAATACGCAAAAGAGATTATAGCAACTCTATGGTTTATTTTTTAACCAGAAGGAGTAAACTAAAAAGACATATTCACATCCAAGAAAGTCACTAGAAAAATAAACAAATATATACTTTTTTTTTGGTTGATCTATCGGCCCTCCATAAATATTATATTATATTAATACATATCTGAAGAGTTTTAAAGATAACTGCTTTTTATATTAAATCAGACTGGAAATCTAAAAATTAAAGAAGTAACACAGAAAACACAAAAAATCGCCGATATAACTGAATTAACCTCTGAAATACCAAAAGTGTCAAAACTTGATAAATGTCATTAATGTCAAAATTTTATAACAGTGGAGTAAACTTGCCTGCGGTTGGACCAATTACAAAAAAGCATTACAGCGCGGTAAATTTGAATCACTCCTCTTGGTTTAAAAACAAACTATAGTACCGTAGCGCACGACATGGCAGGGAGCAGGGGAATGACTACTTGTCCTTAAAAACACCAATCACAGGGAAGCATCGCAGTAGCAACCGTTAGTCCTGTCGCCAGGGGGGGGGGGGGGGTAAACGGCCTCCTTTATTCAGATGGACTTACCCAAGTTTTTTTTATGTATTTTGATCCGTAGGACACGAATTTTTTGGGTAACAGTTGATACGGATGTCGTTAAGATTGTTATACACAAAGAGCTTGAGGAATTACATAACAGCGATTTCTCGTCAACAAAAAAACATTTTTTTGTATTTTGTGAGTCATTCTTAGCAAAAAATGTTTCTACAAGTTTTTTAGTAGAATGCATAGTTTTCGAGATAAGCGCGGTTGAACTTTCAATAAATCGAAAAATTGCAATTTCTGAACGAGAATAACTTTTGATTAAAAAATAAAATAGCAATTCTGCTTAACGCATTTGAAAGTTTAAGTAAAATTATATCGGTTTTGATTATTTGCATTGCTAAAAATTTATTTTTTTATTGTCAAACAAAGCTACAAACACATAGTGTTTCCCGTGCCTAATACATGCGTTTTAATGCATGCTACGTAGAAATTGACTCGCTTGAACTTGTACCTACTCTACCTACTCGTTCGATTTTAAATGAGATATTATTGAAAACATCACTCAAGTACTAGTTGTTTATAGCTTTGTTTAAGAATAAAAAAATAAATTTTTAGCAATGCAAATAATCAAAACCGATATAATTTATTCAGGTTCAAAAAAGTTATTCAGGTTCAAAAATTGCAATTTTTCGATTTTTTGAAAGTTCAACCGCGTTTATTTTGAAAACTATGCATCCCACGAAAAACTTGTAAGAACATTTTTTGCTTAGTATGACCCAAAAAAAAACCAAAAATGTTTTGTTTTGCGAGAAATCGCTGTTATGTAATTCCTCAAGTTCTTTGTTTATAACAATCTTATCGACATCCGGATCGACTGTTACCCAAAAAATTCGTATTCTACGGGTCAAAAAACATAAAAAAAACTTGGGTAAGTTCATCTGAATAAAGGAGGCCGTTGTACCCCCCTGGCGACAGGACGACGTTGTTTAAACTCAAATATTCATATTCCATATTTCCGTAATTAAACAATTTAATTAACATCCCGTATATCAAATTGATTTCATTTTGTTATTGTATATGTTACAGTTCAAGTTGATTCTCAGTTAGAGTTGACTCCAACTAGTTGGAGTCAACTCCAACTGAAACGAGCAGTAAAAGTTGATTTTAAAAATTTAAATCAACTTTTACTAGTTGGAGTTGATTCAGTAATGGATCGATTCAGTAAATGTTGATTATACGAGAATCTCAAGTGCATTTTTGATGAGTGTGCGTTTCTTTGTTTTGACCGTTTCAACTACTTATTAGTATAGTCTGTAACGTCGCCCCCGTTAGGTAAATTATTCTGATTCGATTTTTTCCACAAACTTACTCAAAGAAATACATCCGTATAACAATCCTTATAACAAATACACAGGGTGTCACGCGGTTCCGCGGTCGAAAAATTGTTTAACCAATTTCAGTAAAGTCAGTCAGTAAAGTGACTCTTTATCGAACGAGTCTGATATTACGAGCAGAGAAACAGACGCGTTCGATAAAGAATATTGAGGTGGTGCGTACAAAATTGTATCGTCAATCATAAAAAACATTAACACTTACTTACAACTTTGAGGATTTTTTTTTTAATTTTAGACGAAATAAAAATATCGTATGACAGTAATGACAGTAATGACAGATGACTTTTGCATGATGGCCGGTTTTGATGTTTAATCGATAGTTATATCAATATTGTATACCTACCTAATTACTAAATCTGTAAAGTTTTGATTTATTTTGTATGAATATAATTGGGAAACACTACAGAATTTTACTTTTTGACATAAATTTTATTAATAATAAGATAAATTTTGTACAATATTTTTAATAGTTAAAGTAAATAAATTTTAATTTCACTCAAATAAATAATCGATTGCTGCCATTGACCACTTACATTCAATCTCGGTTAATTTGTTTAATTATCGCGGCAGGTAAAGTAACATTCTTCTTTCAATACAACAAAGTGTTACTCAAGTGCCGAAAATGAGGGCAAATGAGTACAATAATGAATGATTTTAGTGAAGTTTGGCGATAAACAATGATTTTAAACAAATTCGCAAAAATACATAATTTTTTCACTTCGTACAAATTTTTTTTAATCCGTTGGGCCTTTTTTTCTCTAAAATTGACTGTTATCGAGTTATTAGCGACTTAAAATTTGAAAAACGCCAAAATAACCATTTTCAAGGTTTAATAACTCGGTTAAAGATAATTATTGTGAAAGTCGAGCGAGCGGCCGTGGAGTAACGGCATAATCGCTGGCCTCATACGCCAGTGCACGTGGGTTCGAGCCCTGCTAAAGACAAAACATTCTCATTTTCAATAATGACACGAGCCGTCTCACCGTGCCTCGGAGAGCACGTTAAGCGGTCGGTCCCCCTGGGCTAGTGTATATCGACACTAGTTACTTGAAACAGGGTTAAAGATGCAATTGGCGCCGGAACTGTCCGAAAAGCAAAAATGCCATACGATTTTATATATTATGAAAGTCAGAAACTAAAAAAAAATCAAAGATTAAAATTACCTCTAAGATCCTGAAGAAATGTTTGTCATTATTTCATTAATAAGATATTATTTTTAATTATCAACAATGAGCGCTAACCGTGTATTGAGGCGGCCGTCAATGTAAGTGCGAGTGAGATTCACCATTGGACGGCTGGAATGGTGCATCTCTTTAGCACTCACCATTCACGGCCGCCTAATACGCACTTAGCGCTCATTGTTAATAATTAAAGATAAAGCTTAGTAATAAAATAGTGACAAAAATTTCTGCTGGATCTTGTAGAGGGGGCTATAAACTTTGATTTGGTCACTTTCTGACTTTCATAATAATGGATTTTAACAGAGTTATTAAGCCTTGAAAATGGCTATTTTCGCATTTTTCAAATTTTAAATCGCGTATAACTCGACAACAATCAATTTTAGAGAAAAATCACAAAATACCTTTTTTTGCTCAGAATAACCCAAATGATCTAAAAAAAATTGTTCGAAGTGAAAAAATTATTTTTGTGAATTTGTCTAAAAAAATTGTTTAAACCATTTATCGATCAAGGTACTGCCTGACACCCAGTAGATTTGTTATAAGGATCTCTTTTTGAGTAAGTTTGTGCAAAAAATTCGAATCGGAGTAATTTACCTAACGGGGGCAACGATACAGCCTAGACTAATTTGAACATATTCAGTAACATTTAATTGCTAGAATCGGCTGTTTGTGTGAATCAGAATCAACTTTTACTAAATGGCATTAGGAAGAGTATACTTTTCCTAGTTGGAGTCTACTTTTACTAGTACATGTTGAATATAAATCTTCATTTTATATTTATAATCAACTTTTACTGAAACCAGCCAACTGGATAATCAACTTGAACTGTAACATATATAACAGGTGCGACCCGAAAAATTAATTGTTCATAACAAATTCATAAACAATATATTTGGTTATTGTATATTAGTGCTGAGTATTAAAATATATCCTTTGTTCTTTGTTAAAAACAATAGGAGTTCGCGTATCTAATCTGGCCCAAAATTTATTATCAATAAATCAACGGTACAGAATAAAGAACAGATGAATAGCTTTCAGACGTTGTAACTGTTAACATAAGTTTGTATTTGTCCCGGGTCAGAGTCAGGTTAAATAAATTCGTATCATTGTAAATTGGTATTTCACTACACTTTAATATACAGCAGTCCGAATGGCTTCAGCAACGATTCAAGGCTCAGCTATGTTAACTGTGCTTATCTTTTTCATGATCCTTTGAGCCGGATCTATTTACAAACTCATTTGATTTTCAAAAGCATCGATGTAAACCCCCTGGATGGCATCGCGCTAAATCTCGACCCCGACTTACCTGCTTTGTTCGCTTCCAATGTGTTTTTTTTTTACATGAATGTCAACATCGACCGCGGCCGCAACCTCCACCTCCACCGCGACCCACTTTGTTCTTACCCTTGAGTATACGCATTCCCTTACCTGAAACAATACAGTTTTTTAGTAAATCTAAATATTATGGATTTAATCACTAAATAAAATCATGCATTATATATTTCAGATTATATCAAACATAATTACGTATAAACACATTTAGTAATTCAAGAATTGCGTGTGGGTACAGTTAATTTTCCGTTATATCGATAATTGATATCGGACAGAAAGTAAATTGTTTCTATTTTGATTTGTTCAATTTAATGATAGTCCAGGATTTGCTTTTCACCTCGCAATTTTTACAGAATGGATCGATTTGCTTAAAAATTTGAGAAGAGGTAGTAGATAGTCCAAGGATCAAAATCTATATGATACCGAAAGGCGCTTTTACCACCCCATCTCGAAGGTGGAAATTTTTTATTATATTTTCACCGCAAAAGTTAATAAAAACATTCATTCTAAGCAAAAAATGTTCTATACATTTTTTTGATAAAATTAATAGTTTTTGATTTATTCGCTATCGAAAGTGTTAGTTTTATATCTAAAAAATCAATGTTTTTCGGCGGTATACTCATTTATGATTCACTCAATTTTTGCCGTAGAACAAATTTTATCAAACCAAGTTCTTGGGAATTAAATTACCTACAATTTCATATTGAAACATTTTTTCGAATATCTGATGCTAATCTTTCAATTCTGAAGAAAATTGCATTTTTTACCAACTTGCAAACATTCGTTATTCGCTCTTAACATCAGTTTTAACTATTTAGAATGGGAAATAAGCCACAATATTATCAAAAAAATGATTTTTATTAACGTTTCGATGCCCAAATCGGGTGCCGTTGTCAAAATACAAAATACTATCAATATAAACAAAAATCTTGTTGCTTAGTAAAAAAATTCTTCTAATAATTTATTTAATTTGACTCATTTATATCGGCAATTCAGATACATATGATACATTTTAAAGTAGAAGACTTTAAAATGATATTGCCAATATTTATGAGTTGCGTTCCTGGGACGACTTTACTGAAAGATAGTTCATTCGATTACATGAAATCAACCCCAACTCAAGAATATCCGTCACAAAAAAAATCATAGCATGTGATCTGTCTTTAAAAAGACAACCACATGCAACGGTGACATTAAAATTCTCGCGTTAGAGATCTCACAGTAAATCACGAGGGAAAACCAGGAAAAACCTCGTGATACTATCCCGACATCGTAAGTATTTGGTCTTACATTTAATTTACTCTCAAAATTAATACCAAATTCTGACTTTACTATAATTTTGTTTAAATTATAAATAATATCAATAATACATGGGTATATAAGTAATACTAAAATATAAAATATGTACTAACTCGACTATTGACTTACTAATTGTGGTATTTTCTTTCTATTGACTTCCTCTTTCAGTATGGGTATCCACATCCTACTGCATTCCACCGAGGAATTTGCGACACAATTGGTTTCGTTTAGCATAATTAGAGCCGCTTCTTTGATTTTTCTCTTTTTACTATCTGTTTCTTTCAGGACTATACTTGAATCTCTCCACTGAACTCTATGTTCATTATCCCATGCGTGTTGACATATTTGAGATCTATCAAATTCTCTATTTTTAATATAAGATTGATGTTCACTTATTCTAACGTTTAATGGTCTTGATGTTTCACCTATATAAAACTGTTCGCATTCACAAGGTATTTTATAAATACAATTCTTTGTCCTTTCTTGTTCATTGTTAGGTTTAGTTTTAGATAGAATAGATCTCAATGTGTTGGTTGTTTTGAATGTTGTTGAAATGTTGAATTTATTTCCTATTGTTTTAAGTTTCTCGGATAGTCCTTTTATGTATGGTATTGATATTTTCCTCGTATTATTTCTTGTGAATGTTGTAGGATCCCGTTCTATGTTGTTCTGTTCCATTCGATCCAATCTTGACAATTCCTTATTTATAAACGATAAAGGATAATCATTTTTTAATAAAACAGATGTTAAGAATTGTTTTTCTTCTAAAAAGGAATTTTCGTTAGAACAAGTAATTTTGGCTCTATCATATAAGGATTTTATGATTCCCTTTTTAACGTTGATGTTGTGATTTGATTTGTAATTGAGATATCTGTTGGTATGTGTTGGTTTTCTATACACTTGAGTCTCATATCATAGGATGTGGATACCCATACTGAAAGAGGAAGTCAATAGAAAGAAAATACCACAATTAGTAAGTCAATAGTCGAGTTAGTACATATTTTATATTTTAGTATTACTTATATACCCATGTATTATTGATATTATTTATAATTTAAACAAAATTATAGTAAAGTCAGAATTTGGTATTAATTTTGAGAGTAAATTAAATGTAAGACCAAATACTTACGATGTCGGGATAGTATCACGAGGTTTTTCCTGGTTTTCCCTCGTGATTTACTATGAGATCTCTAACGCGAGAATTTTAATGTCACCGTTGCATGTGGTTGTCTTTTTAAAGACAGATCACATGCTATGATTTTTTTTGTGACGGATATTCTTGAGTTGGGGTTGATTTCATGTAATCGAATGAACTATCTTTCAGTAAAGTCGTCCCAGGAACGCAACTCATAAATATTGGCAATATCATTTTAAAGTCTTCTACTTTAAAATGTATCATATGTATCTGAATTGCCGATATAAATGGTCCAATTAAATAAATTATTAGAAGAATTTTTTTACTAAGCAACAACATTTTTGTTTATATTGATAGTATTTTGTATTTTGACAACGGCACCCGATTTGGGCATCGAAACGTTAATAAAAATCATTTTTTGATAATATTGTGGCTTATTTCCCATTCTAAATAGTTAAAATTGTAAAAATGCCACAAGAAAATAGCTTCAGAACAACATTAACATCAGTTATTTAAAAACTAATCATTCTAAGCCAGTCAAACTTCTAGAATCTATTAATAATACATAACTAAAGAAGAATAAATAAGGCCAATGACTAAAACATCGCTTACTTACATTATTATGCGTCCAATTGGATTTCTTCTGTTTTTTTTTTCAAAAAAATATATTGATTTTTTAACCGTAACTTTTTTATTTTTTATCTTAGAAAGTTCGTCAAAAAAGAATTTTGTAGGTTTTTATAAGATCTATAAGGCTATTCATATTAAATCCTAAAAAAATTCTTAGTCACAAAAAGAGGTGGCATTGAAAGGGTTGGTAAAGGTGGTTTTTGCATGATATTACAAGTTTTAATTGACAAAAGCTCACTCAATTTTGCCGTAAAAAAATTTTTTGCAAACCAATTTCTTGGGAATTAAATAAGCTACAATTTCATATTTAAATATTCTTTCGTATCTCTGATGCTAATCTTTCTCTTCTGAAGGAAATGGCATTTTTACCAAATTACAAAAACTCGTTATTCGCTTTTGACTCAATTTTTTTCAACACTAATCATTCTTGGTCGATTAAACTTCTAGAACCTATTAACAATACATAAATCAAGAAAACCAAATCAGCTCAATGACAAATTTTAATTAGGGTGGTGATTAGGGGGTTGTTTACGATCACTTATTTGCTGAAAAAAAATAGGGACTGACATTATTTTCATTATAAGTCACTTAATTTTTTTAGCTAGAGATTTTTTTATTTCTGGAGATACATATTTTTAAATACTTTAAATTATGTTTAAAAAGTTATCCTCGAAAAATGCATAGTTTTCCCGTCCTTTGACTTTGAAACTACAATATTTAGCATTTAACGAAGAAGAGCCAACATATAATAAAGTATAGCTGGATTACTATTGGTCTTAAAGAAAATTAAAAAAAAAACGGTTTTGTTTATTTTTTCAAAAGGTACATTTTTGTTAAGTAAAGTTATTTTGATAAAACGAAAACTTTTTGAGTTATTAGCAGAAAACTGATTAAAAATATTGATTTATTCGATATAAAACTAACACTTTCGATAGCGAATAAATATTATTATTTATTTTGCTCAACAGGCCATGTAGGCCCTGGGCGTGAAAAACACAATTAAATTTTTTTACAATTCATGGCACATTCTTCTGTTACAATTTCTCTTGCGCTCTTCTTACCACTCCTCTCCATTCTTTTCGGTCTAATACCTTGTTTCTCCAGTTATCTATTTTTAATTCTCGTAAATCTGCTTGGACGCTGTCAAACCATCTTTTACGGAATCTTCCTTTCCTTTTTTTCCCTACTGGTTTCCTGTTTAATATCATCCTGGTCATTCTATGGTTTTCCAATCTTAGCACATGTCCCAGCCATATTATTCTATGCGCCTTTATTATTGCGGTGATTTTTGGTTCCGTATACAGCTCTTCCAACTCTTTATTTGTCCTTCTTCTCTATCCCATTTGTGTATTTATGCCGCCGTAAATTGATCGGAGAATTTTCCTCTCCCATATTTCTAATCTTTCCTCATCTGCCTTTCTTAAAACCCATAATTCAGCTCCATATACAACCGTAGCTCTAATCACTGTCTTGTAAATTCTTTCTTTTGTTTTTCTTGAAACAAACTTCGACTTCATTGAGGATCTCAGCATTCCGTATTTCTGGTTGCCTTTTGTAATTCTGGATTCTATTTCTTTATCTTCATGTCCATTTTCCTTTACTTTCACACCAAGGTAAGTAAACTCTTCCACTCTGTCAAAACTGTATATGTAATCTTTCTCCCCTTGTATTTTTATAAACTCTTCATTGTCTTGCTGTGTATCACCCATTATCATGTATTTAGTTTTCTTTTCATTTATCTTTAGACCAAACCTATTTGCTTCTTTTTCTATCTTTTTCACAATTCTTTTCAATTCTTTCTTTGATTTTGCTAATATTGTTAGATCATCCGCAAAAGCAATACATTGATGTTCGTTTTTAAATATGGTTTCTTCCATTTTTATGCTGCAATTCCTCATTATTACTTCAAGAACAATATTGAACAACGTGGTTGACATCGGGTCACCCTGCCTGAGTCCTTGTTTGATTTCGAAGTCCTCTGAGATGTCTTTCCACACTACTTCGCTTTTCGTTTTTGCCAACGTCATTTCAATCAAGCTAATCAATTTTTTGGGGATTTGTAGTTGTTTCAGAGCAAGGTACATTTCTTTTCTATTTATACGATCATTTGCCTGTTTGAATTCTACGAACAGCGCATACAGGGTCGTTTTGTACTCATAGAAATTTGCTTGTAATTCTTTTAGCGTTAAAATCTGGTCTGTTACCGAACGGTTGGATCGAAAACCTGCCTGGTACTCTCCCACAGTATCCTCCATGTATTCGTTCAGTCTTCCACGTATGCATTGTGCTATTATCTTATACCCTGTCTTTAGGAGTGCTATTCCCCTATAATTTTCACATGTTTGTTTATCTCCTTTTTTATGTATGGGGCAGATTCTAGCCAGCATCCAGTCATTTGGCATTTCTTATTCTTCCCATATCTTTTTCACCAGCCAATATAGTTGTTCGTACAGTTGTTCTCCTCCTGCCTTTAACATTTCAGCTGTTATTTCTGTCGCTCCTGGACTTTTGTTGTTTTTAAGTTGGCTTATTATATTCATTACCTCTTGTTTTGTTGGCGTCCCCACTATCGTATCAATTTCTTCCATGTTCTTTGTTATGTCCATCTCG
This sequence comes from Diabrotica virgifera virgifera, assembly GCF_917563875.1. Lineage (NCBI taxonomy): Eukaryota > Metazoa > Arthropoda > Insecta > Coleoptera > Chrysomelidae > Diabrotica > Diabrotica virgifera. Next base: position 210,830,131 of record NC_065450.1, read on the forward strand.
TCCTCTTCAACATTATTTAATAGCTCTTCGAAATAATTTTTCCATCTTTCTAGCACCTGCGCTGTTTCACTTATTAGTAATCCTTCTTCATTCTTAATATAGATGCTTCGGCTCTGATATCCTTTGTCCATTCTTTTAACCTCTTGGTAAAATGACCTTATTTCTTTAGTTTGAAATTTTTCTTCAATTTCCTTTAGCTTATCTTCTTTGGATATTCTCTTCTTTCTCCTACATTGTCTTTTCATTTCCCTTCTTGCGTCCCTATACACATTTCTGTTATTCTCATTTTCTTTTAATAGCATTATTTGTCTAGCTCTCCTAACTGCTTCAGCTGCTTTTTCACATTCTTCATCATACCACTCATTTACTTTTCCTTTTCTCACTGTACTGTTTAGAACTGCCTCATTTGCCTTCATTACTGATGCTTTTACTTTCTCCCATCTTTCTTCAATTTCCATTTCTTGTGCGCATGTTGCCAGTTCTATTTTTATTTTCTCTTTATATTTATCTTTTACTTCTTCACTTTTCAATAGGGTCGAATTGTATTTTCTCTTACCTTCCGAATTTGTGCGAATAAATAGAAAACTATTAATTTAATAAAAAAAAAATGGATAGAACATTTTTTGCTTATAATGAATATTTTTACCAACTCTTGCAGTCAAAATATAATAAAAATTACCACCCCCGAGTTGGGGTGGCAACTACTCCCATGGTAAAAGCGCCTTTCGGCATGATATATATTTTGATCCTTGGACTATCCACTACTTATTCTCAAATTTTCAAGCAAATCGATCCATTCTGTAAAAATTGCGAAGTTTTGTACTATTTTAAGCTTTTACTTGGACTATACGTATGGAGTGTTATTTTTATTTGTAAATCAATTGCACACAAGGCAATTTGGTAATTTATTAAGCAAATCCTCTTCGCGCGACTAAGCTTCTCAGTGGCAGCACCTCCCACGCAATTCCATCTAATTGGAAGCAATTCGCCAGGAAATGATTTACCGAACTCACATCTCTGATATACGACTTGTATGGGGATGGGGAAGTCGAGAGTTGGCCCAAAATTATATAAAGAGAAACTTGGAGCGTTACGCAACCGTTTTGCTTTCAATCATAACTTTGGAGAGTTTCCATCCGCCTCTGTGAAATTAGTTAGAACTTACCGTAAGAGATTTCAACGGAGTGACTCTTGATTGCCCCGGAACATGATCCGGTTGTTCTTTAATAATATATAAGTCGGGGTCGGGGGTAAATATAAGTTTGCACAAAAGGTACCTGACAGATAAATAATAGAGTTTTAGAGTTCAAACGGTATTCAGACAGTTAAGTTTGGAATTTGACATTACTCAAGAAAAGGACAAATTTGTTTGGCTTCTTTGTTATTATTTAATATTAATTTTGAACTACAAAGAGATATTAAAATAATATAAAGATTTCAATCCAAAATCTTGATAACAATACTAAGAATTACATTGTAATAAAATATAATTGGTTGTTGGGATACGGTGGCTTTACTCCTTAAATACTTTTAATAACTTCTCCTCAAATCTGACTACATCACACTTTATTGATAGTCTAAGATTCGAATAGGAGGTCAAATTGTACCCATCTGCTTGCCGGATGAACCATTTTTTCAACGAAAACTTTTCGTTTATAAATTTGCAAAAGTCTGTGTGTTATTGCGTTGCCGCTCCTGCAATACTTAAAGCAGATGTATCGATGGATTCTTATGTAGTTTTGTCTTCTAAATCCAAATCTGAAAACGGCATTTCCATATCTCTAACTGTCTTCGAGATAATCGACCTCAAAATCTAAAATGTGACGTCACAATCCGGTTATTTCCTACCACGCACTAAACGTCAGCTGAAATCTTTGATTAGGAAGTAGGCTACTTTTTTAATCTGAATTTGTTAACCAAAGCAAATGTTATTATTTACATTTGAGTTTGACACTTCGTGAATGTCAAACTAAATTTTAAATTATTTAGCTATTAATAAAATATAAATGACATTTTATAGTGAATTTAATTATTATATAAAATAATATGTGTAATAAATGTATAAAAATACAATTTGAGTATATTTTGAAAGCAATAATACATATTATACTATATTAATAATGAATCAGTAGAAACGATGATATTTATTTAAATTTGGTAAATTATTACTCGACCAGCGCACGGCCACACAACTCGAAATACAAGTACGCAAATACGGTTGCGTGAAGCGTGGAGCAAAGCCGTCGAATTTACGAGATTCGCTCGGTCTGTAGATCCAAGTAAAGTTCATCAGTAAAAAGTATCTTTATCATGTATGTATTATTTATTTTACAATATTGGAAAATTGTTATTTAAAAAGGGGGTTGGAAATAAAAAAGTATGTTCTGATATATGAAATTACATACTTCTAATGGAAAAAAATATTTGACGAATTTTCTCAAATTATGGATACCAACATCATTTTCATTTATAACGCTTGTATTTTTAATTTGACGAAGAAAAGTTATTCTTCATACAAATCTCTTCTTGGTCTATGATTTATGATGCAACCATCATGAATCAAATTTTATTAATTTTATACGAGGTATGTAAAAAAATATGAATTTCGAGTAAAGTATCTTTATAGTTCACAACATTTAAATTAGAATGATATACTTGCACATTAAAACATAATTTTTAATTCTAAACAGCTTTTCGTAATAGCAATTTTCTATATTATGAATTTAAATACGTATATAAACAAAGTTTTCGTTATGATAATGCTCACATTTTCAGCTTGTTTTTTATTAAATTTCATACATAGACAAATATATCTAGCATGGGTTGCCTATCAAAATCGTGTCATAGCTATCCTTAAAGGGGGGCCGAAGAGATTGAAATCAATATTCCAAACACATTTTTTTAAGTCTGGTAAAATTATTTTATTTTTAAATTAAATAGGCATATTCAGTACAATTCATATATTATTAAAGAAAACAATCAAGGAAAAATACTGAAAAATAAGCCAACACTAGCAAATTTTTAAAAGACACCTCAAAATATTATGAATTTTGCGGTGAACGTCAGAACTCATCATTGAATCGTGGTAAACAAAATATTCAAAAATATTTTATTAGCTTATGAGTTTCTCGAGGTATCGCTGTCAAGTTTTTTTAGTTTTATCTAATTTTGACTTTTTGATTTTGAAAATTAACATATTTATTATTGTTAAACAAAAATTAAGCATACAACAAAAAATATCTCGACAGCTTTACCCCAAGAAATGTCTAAAGAAAATATATACAAAATTCCAGGTCGGTCGGTCAAGTAGTTTTTGAGTTACAATGTCTACACCCTTTGAAAAAAAAAAGTTTTGAGGAAAACGCGTATATTAAAGTATTGTCAAATTTTATTTTCAATTTCTTTTTGTCTTTCAAATCGTAAAAGATGCATACCGGAATATCTTTTTGAATCGCGTAGTAATTTACAAAATAAAAACAGCTGTTGACCGTTGTTCACGACGTTCAAGCGTGCTGGCGCGAACCTGCCGCAAATCGAGTCGAAGCTAAGGCTATTTACTACTATCTGCCTACCTCTCTACCTTCGACTCGTTGTATAGCAAGTTCATACCAACGCGCTTGAGCGTAGTGAGAAACGGTCAACAGCTGCCCTTATTTTCATTTGTAAATTACTCCGCGATTTAAAAACATATTTCGGTGTGCATCACTTTACAATTTGACAGACAAAAAAGAAATTGAAAATTAAAGTTGACAATACCTTAAAACCCGTTTTTCTTAAAACTGCTTTTTCAGGCTGTAGACATTGTAACTCAAAAACTACTTGACCAACTCACCTGGAATTCTGTATATATTTTTTTTAGACATTCCTCGAGGTAATTCTGTCAAGATATTTTTGTTTTATGCTTATTTTTTGTTTAACAATAATAAATATGTTGATTTTCACACTTTTTTGCAAAAAAAACTGTTTTTTTAGATTTCTGAATGATATCAAAAAGTCTAAATTAGATAAAACTAAAAAAACTTGACAGCTTTACCTCAAGAAACTCATAAGCTAATAAAATCTTTTTGAATTTTTTGTTTACCATCATTCTATGATGAGTTCTGATGTCCACCACAAAATTCATTATATTTTGAGGTGTCTTTTAAAAATTTGCCACCGTTAGCTTATTTTTCAGTATTTTTCCTTGAATTTTTTCTTAAGTAATCTATGAATTGTACTGAATATGCCTATTTAATTTAAAAATAAAATAATTCTGCAATACTTTAAAAAAAATGTGTTTGGAATATTGATTTCAACCCTTTGGCCCCCCCTTAAGGATAGCTACGACACGATTTTGATAGACAACCCATGCTAGAAATATTTCTCTATAAAAAAAAAGGTTTCATCCGGCAAGCAGATGGGTACATTTTGATCTCCTATTCGGATCTCGTACTATTACTGGTATTCAAATTATGATTATCTCTCTTCAATCCTGACCCCCCGGAGGGAGTGTAGTGGTCGACGTGATGTCGTGTATTGTCCGTCTCCAAAGATATCTGTCTCTGGTTATTTCCTTTAACTCATGCATAGGTCTTTTGCATATTTCTGTAATTCGATCCAGCTTGTTGGGGATATTCTTCGTGATCTTCGGCTTCCAGCTTCCCGTGTATAATGAGTCTTTCCATGTTTTCTGTCTTTGCTCTCATAACATGTCCAAAGTATTTTAATTGTTGGAGATGGACTTTACTGGAGAGTCGTTGGCTAACTTAGCTCTCTTAAAAATGAATTATTTGTCCTATGGTCGGTCCAAGGAATTCGTAGCATTCGTCTTCAACAGAACATTTCAGTGGCGTCTATCTTTCTTCTTTCCAATTTTCTCAGGGTCCAAGATTCACATCCGTATGTCAGTATTGGGAATATTAAGCAGTTGATTAACCTCATCTTTAACGCTCTTGAAGTTTGACAGTCCTTCCATATTGCGGTCATTTTTGCTGTGGCAACTTTTACTAGATCACATCTACGTTTTATTTCTTCCTGCCATGCCCTGTGTTTGTGAATAATGATCCCAAATATAAGTATGAGTTCACAATCTCAAACCGGTCGATTGTGGTTATGTGTGGATGATTTTTATGTATGTTATGTATGAGTATAAACATCAACAAATAGTAACGACCTAGCCCAAGGTATGTCGCAATCGTCTTTACATTAATAAATACTTACTACAATAATAATCTATACCACGGGAGGTTTACTTATATACAGTTTAAACTATTGCTAAATCACGCACTACGTCGGCGTCGGTCACGGTCAATCGAGTTTATATAGGGCTTTTCATCGATTGTCATTTGTTTCGAGCTTCTGTCATGTGTCACATAATATTAATATATCTACGTCATACGTCTTTGGTTTGTATTATTGTAGATACCAATAACGTATGACGTAGATATATTAATATTATGTGACACATTACAGAATGTGAATGAAAAGCCCTATTTACTTCGATTATTGACTTTGAGTGAGGTTTAAACATATTTTATACAGCGTGTCCTAATATTACTACATGGCCCTGTTTTTAAAAAGAGATATTCCTCTCCTTTTCTTTTTACAAGAGAGAATCCTAATATCCCAAAAATTTATATACTTTCTTCCTATTCTAAACCGATTATTTCTAATATTAAAAATCTGTTTGTTATTATCGCTAAAGCTCGGATTTATAGGCAACCAAAATTGAAGAAAAAGGCGCCTATATAGGCAAAGATTTTTATTAAAAAAGGCAGGAATATTAACATTTAGGCAAAATATAGGCAATAAAGGAATATAACTTATTATTTATTGTACAAAGTGAATTAACGTAATATTAACTTAAGGCAGGTATATTTACACATTAGTATAAATAAACTAGTACCTAAATAACTATTAATTAATAATTAAACATTGTAACCACTTAAAATTTTATCATTAATAGAAACAACTAAATGTTTTCCAATATTTTCGGTCTTAAAACTATGTCTTCGATCACTTAAAATTAATTTGTACATTGAAAACGAACGTTCGACATCGACAGATGTAATTGGAGCATATTTCAGAGCGGATAATAAATCTGGCATAATTTGTAATTCCACGGAAAATGTCCCATTCAAAACTTTAGCAACATTAGATAAAAACGAAAAACCTTCATTCTTGTCGAAAACATATTTCATTTTTTTTTAAATTAATTGACCGTTACTTCCAGGTGCCGATTTAATTTTCGTCTTTAAATTATCTATTAATTTTACTGACTCACATAAATTTATCTCTTGTTTTTCTAATAAGGTAATTGTGGTAACTATTAATTTATAATTGTCATTGATATAAGCGAGTTCCTGTTTCAATTTGGGATTTTTTAATATTTTTTTTGCTTCTCGAATGGCTTCGGAAATATCATCATCAAATTCTGACATAACTAATTCTATTTCATTGCAGTGTTCAAAGTAAAAAAAACTGCTTCAAGCCAGGTTCCCCACATTGTAATTACTGGTTTAGGTGTCAAAGGGACACCGGGAAGTCTTTCTTTATATATTTGCACCCTCAACGGGGCCTTTACAAAAACTTTTTTCATAAAATTTATAAAATTATTTACCAACGGAAACAGATTTCTTATTTCTTCAGCAATTCTATTTACCCCGTGGGCTACACAAGTGCAATGAATTAAATTATGATAAAAAATCTTTATATTAACAGCAGCTTTTAACATATTATATGCCGCAGCATCTGAAAGCATTAAAACTATTTTATTCACTGGTATAGGGTTGGGTAAAAAGAGGTTTGTTAAACTATCTTGTATAAATCGACTTATTATTAAATTGTTTGTTTTTCCAATTCTTTAACGGCAACTAAATAAGGTTTTCTCGCAAAGTTTTCGTTCAAAATTCCAATCATTAAATTAGCTATATACCTGCCGCATACATCTGTCGTTTCATCCACGATAATATACAAAAAATTGCCCTCTAACTCCCGCTTAATTTTTGAAATACATTCCACATAACATTTCTCCACAGTATGTTTTCTCAATGTACTCTCGTCCGGTAATGATTTATTAAGATATTTTTCGAAAAAGCATTTAAAACTAGGGTTATTAACTTTATATAGAGGAATGTTGGATGCAATCATCATCTGGCATAAATCAAATTTAAATGCGTCTTCCTCCTTTTTTTTGAACTGCTTAAACTATCCCGCAGATATATTATTTGGGCTAACTTAGAGGAATTTAATTTTTCCAAATTACGTTTATGAAGTGTGGTTCCAAAATTCTGGTCAATAAAGTACTTTTTTCTACTTGAAATCTGAGAATTAAAAAAAATAATTAGAATTCTAAAACCGCTTTAGAATTTAGTTATGTTGCGGGACGAGAAAAAAAGAGAAAAAATAAAACTTACCGATTTACCGCATGGTTTACAAAATGCTCCATCTCCTTCTAGAGAAAGTTCCGAATAAGGTGCGATCCATAGCCTTAATTTAGATGTCATCTTTTCACACAAATGTCTAAAACGTTTTAAAACGTGTTCTTTGCTTTTCGGTATACGCAACAAAACTAAACTAGGATATAGCAATTTGTGACTAAACTCTGATACAATAACCGACTGTACAACTGATAATAAACTAATAAAGCTTAGGGATTTCCAAATAGTTAACCCTCAAGTCTCGATCAGGTACATTTTCCTAGAAATCTGTTATATAAACAAACCATTGATATTTTATTATTTACCCAAAATTTTATTATAGAATGGTTTAGTAATAGAATAATATCATGGGTAGTACCATGAGATTTTACAAAAGGCACAAATAGAATTTACGAAAAAAGGCAAAAAGTGCAAAAAACAATTATAATAGGCCAAATAGGCAAAAAAGGCATTTTGCCTATAATCCGAGCTTTAATTATCGCTAATTCACATTCTGTCCCGTCTTGTCTTTTAGTCTTTGTTCACAAATTCACTAGTACCCTTCATAAAAACCGTTAATAAAACCTATCCTAATTTTTAAAATAGTCTTGTAGTGCACCAACTCAATTTACCTCATATAACTGGCAGAAGTGATTCCAGAGTGAAGCGATCCATATAGACGCACCAGACTAATAATGTTGACGACATTCCTGGATGTGCTGGATAGTCTTCTTTTTTGACCAAGTCTACAGTCTACAGTGTTATAATTTTTTATCAGCTTCGAGCCCTTGTCGAAGTTTTTTCACTTTTTCTATCACTACAGTAACTACTACTAGTAATAATAAGATTTTTGGGTTATTTCACATGGCCCTGAAGATGCTCTGACCATGATACTACGACAACCAGAGATAAAGCCACTTCGAGAACAACTTTTAACCGGTGCGCGCATGACGTCAGCGCCCGACAAACTTGTACGGAGACTTATGGGAAAGCATAGAGTTTTATACGGTTTTATACATTCTTGTGTTATTAAATAACTGAAATTGTCGTTCGTTTGTTCTGTTACATTGTTTAATTTATACTTTGATGAATTATTATAATCATACCAGTAAAATAATACAATATATTATGTAGATACTGTACTAAAAAACATAATAGTTTTTTCACTGCAAAAATTTAAGAGGTTTCTTGACATCCAGAAAACTTTAAATAAACCGCGTCAAGTAAAAGATGGTTTATTAACAAATAATAAAAGAACTATAGTTTCAAAAAAGTATTAAAATTGCAAAAACAAATTAAGTAGATATATTTAGATGGATTTAAAGAGGTGGCCATTTAGCCTATTCAACTGCTACCTTTTCAGATCTATTGTGGTCCTCTAATTCTAGAATACATTCTCTAGTCTGGCCCTTTTTAAAAGCTCCAATAAGCCCCAATTCTCACCGCACATTCTTCTACATTTGCCCAAGGATATAGTAGCTTTCTGTGTGGTTTTCAGGATGTGAGTATTCCATTTCAACCTATGATCAGTATAAACCTCAAGGTATTTTGTTTTTTTGGTAAATGAAATCTCTGTTCCTCCCAGCACCGGTAGTTTTAAGCCTTCTAGTGCTGTCCTTTGGGTGCAGTTGGCGAATTGTTTTCTGAGCATTGACTATCAGTCTCTCTTATTTACACCGGTCGTCAACTATATTTGGGGCTGCTTATATTCTCCCAGACACCAGCTGGGCAAACCGGCCCCTGATGACGATTGATATATCGTCAGTGTATCCTAGACAAAAAAGTCATCTGTGGAGAGATTTTTGAGATCATCTACCAAGGTTGCTCAAAGTAGAGGTGACGTGACAGAACTCCTCCTTGTGGACAGCCTCCACCTACTCTTGCTTTGATGGTTGCTTTAACTAGAGTTGATATTACTATCCTATTCTCCAAGTATATCCTTATCTATCTGCATATTACCGCAGGGATTGTTTATCGACTATCTATGTAGTCTAGATCCGCTAAGTTTAATTTCAACAGGGCCACCACGAGAAGGGTGCAATCAAAGATTACACACCCCCAATCAATGTTGGGAGTATCCAGCGATCTTGGGATGGTTTAAGGAGGTGCAAAGTCTCAAGACTCTCCAAGCAAAACTCATCCCCTGAGATTAGTTCTTTTCTAGTTCATCTTTACGCAGACTAGAAAAAGAGCACACCCCTCGGCCCAAAAAAAAAACAAAACAAAAAAAACAACAAAAAAGCAAAACAAAAACAAAAAAAACAATATTACATTTGATTCATTTTACTTAACGATTTTTGCAACTTTTTTTTGTATTTTAGACTTTTTCTTTCAACTTTTGGTTCAAAACTCGCATTCGAAAATACATCCGACATCTTTTCAATAAAGATTTTTGATAATTTTTGATGCCAACTTTAATAGTGTCCCCATTGAATTGGCAAAAAATATTTTCTAGTTCACGACAGTTCGTAAGTAATATTTCTGAAGGCTTCACCAAACCCCCTTCTGAGAGATGATTTACCCGCGAGGAAGAAGTGTTACTATTTGTAGAACTGCCCAAACTCTCTTCATGTCGTAGCTTGAAAGCTATGAAACCAGCTAAATTTTCTAGTCCATCATGATACACCTCTTTCATTTCAAAATCTGTTTGATGGTTTTCATTTTCTGAAGTTACTGGAAGATTTAATTGACTTAAGAGTGGTTCGGTTATCATCACTGAATCTACTACGTCATTGTTGTAACAATCTAGATTCAAAGAGCTTCCTGCTTTCATGTTTTGAAGCGACATGTTTGTTGTTTCTGGTAGGTTACTTTCATTAGCTGAGAGTGAAATAACTTCATCGTTCCGACCCATAATAAAATTACGAAGACGGTATTTAAATTGTAAATGAGACGGATGATCATGTAAACCTCCAATCGGACGTATTACTGAGAATAGTCCTTCTAAGCAATCTTGATTTAAATTATATATGTTGTTATATAATTTATGTTGAAATATTTTTTTAAATCTAGAAAGAGTAGACGCAAAAATTTAATACTAACAATAATACCATGCTGAAAGGGCAGTAATGACTATTTCTAATTATATTTAAGAATTTTATCCCGAAAATATAGCTTTATGCTTTCCGAAAACGTTCGCAAACTGCATAAAAATAACAAACCCAAGTTAAAAATCGAACATTTGGCCTGGCGTTTGTCGGTCAGTGACGTAGGCGTAGAAGAGAGAGAGACAGGCTTCTTCATGCGCGTGGCTTTATCTCTGGTTGTCGTAGTATCATGTGCTCTGACAGCGAAAGTACCTGGTCAAGATTTAATAAATAACTGCTCAGCATCTGCCTTTTATTTGTAAAAAAATGTTGATTATATTCGTAGCATTTGTTATTATGTACTTGTAAATTCTTTTACTCTATTTTATAGGTAGCTTTAAAAAAATTCCAGAATGAATATAAAAAGGCTCTTTGAAATATCTTCTCAATATTTCGTTGTTATTCAAAGTACAAAAGCCATTTAGATCCACAGGAATATAAGCATCCCTAACGCCCCCATCGAAAGGCATCCGAAACTCAATTTCATGCCGGGATGGCGGTCAAAAGGCCTATTTTACTTTTAAAAAAATGTCTCGTCATCTATCATTCAAACCCAATTCACTGTAGGCCTTATTGAGGTCGTGAACTCGCAGTTGCCCCGTATTTTGACCTTCACATTAACCTTTGAGGAACGTTTCTTTGTTAGACGTTCGACATCGTCTTCTTAATTTACCGGCACTTCCTTTGTTGTTTTTGTCCCACTACGGCTTCTGGTTTTTACGTAATATATGCGATATACACAAATCTTGCTCTTTTTACATAAAGACGATCTAAATATTATAGACCTGGATCCCGCGTACCAAAAAAAAGTTGATTAATAGCAAGTTGAAAATTTGTTAATAGCTTAGCGGTGTCTAGTCGGACAATATTTGATGTATGAAAACACTGGAACAGGGGAAGTTTTAATTGTGGAACAGGTTAAAAATTTGAAACGTCAGACTACGAAAACGTTCCATTTATTTTGTCGGACAGAACTTTCATCTGATTTGTTACCATTTCATTGATACAAAAATCAGACTGGCGTTTATCACCAACTGGGCATTTTAATGAGTGGAACACGAAGAACATGTCAAATGACAGGAATCATGTTGGTTAGTAATAGCAGTCTGATTTTTGCATGAGAGTTTAATGAAAGGGTAACAAATCAATTGGATGTTCTGTCCGACAAAATGCATGGGACGTTTTCGTTATCTGACGTTCCAAATTTTTAAACTGTTCCACAATTAAAACTTCCCCTCTTCCAGTGTTCCCGTACATCAAAGTTTGTCGGACTAGACACCGTTAAGCTATGAACAAATTTTCAGCTTGCTATTAATCAACTTTTTTTTGGTACGCGGGATCCAGGTCTATTATTCTGATTCCGAAAACAGGCTTTTTATAAAAATTATATATTTTTTGTGGATTACTACCTATATGAAAATAAGATTTGTAAAATAAAGTGCAAAATGCAAAATGTCAATTCTAAATACAAAAAAGATCTTCAGGGCCAGGAATTGAACCCGAGTCTTCTCGGTAAAAGCCAGTAGCTAGGTAATCTTGGCTATTGCTATTATACACGTTAGTCACGGAGATAAATATTTGACATATAAATTGTAGCGTTTTTCCATCAAGTTTCACATTTTACCTTTTCTTGCCTAAAATCCCCGGTTTTGGGTCAGCTGACACTCTGACACATCATTTGTTAATAAGCTTTGGAACACCTAACTAAATAAAAAGAAAACAGCCATGCTAAAATACTCCGGTTAAATTTGACACTATCTCCCAGGCTATTAAGCGTTAAAGTAAGATTGTGGCTTATCTCCAACAAAAATATTAAATTTCATTAAGATGTCACAAAGATCAATATTTCCTAAATATGGAATAACCATTCAAGCTAGTTCAGTATCAACTATTTCCTGGCAAACCACGTCTCCATCAAGATTCGTGTCATATCAGTTAAAAAAAGCATTATTGCACAATAGATCCAATTTTTCCCTTAGTATTTTGGCAATATACACAGAGTTGCTCATAAGATTTTATAAAAAAATTCTGTTCGTTATTTTCAACAGATTTATTTATTGCTTTTAAATCTACGTGGAGGACTATTAATATACTTTCTAATAATTGTAACCATGCTTGGCCAAGATAGCCGATTCAGCATAGCATCAAAGTTGCTCTCACAAACACCAACTCTGAAAAAATTTTGTTTATAGGTTTTGATTATTTTCTTAGGTATTATTTTTTTTGATCAAATAAATATTCTGTTCTTATCTTATGTTCATTAAAACTTCATGTTTCTGTTCATGTTCTTGTTCATTAAAACTTCATGTTTCTGTCTATTACATGTCACATAATTAGGGGAGTGCATATAGATTTTCACTTCGGAAAAAATCAAACAAGATAGAACTTTTTGTAATTTCATGAAATGTTTAATAAACAACATATCAAAAAGTTCTACTCGAGAAGCGGGTGCTTCATTTTTTATTAAACAAATAAACCGCGAAATTAGATGTTTTTTAAATAACTCCGAAAATATAAATTTTAGAACAAAAACTAAATTGACCATTGAAAAATTCAGAAAATTTTACAAAAAAAACCTTATATAAAGATTTTTATAAAATTAAATCTGTAGCTTGTATAATTATTTATTTATAACGCTAAAGTCACCCTTCTCACAAATATTGGCCCACTGTAAACTAGCGTATGGCGAAGTGCACGGTTGAGTAATTTTAATTTAATTCTTTAACTGATCGGCCAAATGAGAAATTGAACATGAAAGAAGAATAATAATTAAGCTATCTTATGGTTATAATAAAAAGAAATAAAATGTATGGGCATACGTACGTGTGGGCTGAAAGTGAGACTTACATGAATTTTGTTTAAAAATGATTTAAAAATGTGTAACTAATAAAATTATTCTTATAAAACTATCAGTTTTGCACAACTTACCTTTCAAACGTCTTACTAAACGATGTTTCATTCAAAAAAAAATCTCAAAAATTTAATTCAAATGATACGACGTCTCAAAAAATTTAATTTCTGAAAATTTCATAGTTTTACAGAATTAACACCACTTTAAGATGATGTTACTCAAGTTTGAACAGGTCAATCGCAGTTTTATAGGTGTTTTTGAAAGCTTAGGATATAGTCTTTAAAATGCACTAAATTATTTTACTTTAGAAATGAAATACACTATTTCTCTTCGAGAAAATTAAGAAAAATAACAAAAATGTAATACAAAAACCGAAAATTACCAGCCAAAAAAATGTTTATACAAAGTGATCAAAACTTTTTTCTGTAAAACTTACCTAAAATACATTTAATAATAAGCTTCAACAATAATAAATGATTAACAAAAAATTTTTTTATCTCTTATACAGTATGTCTGCGTAACTTGGAACCTATTGATAACTTTTTTATTATCAGTCTTACGAAAAAAAATTATACCTTATAAAATACTTTGCATCATATATAATGTAAGATTCAACCATCAAATATAAAATTTTATTAATTTTATACGTGGTATGTCAAAAAATATGAATTTCACTCAAGAGTAAAGTACCTTTATAATTCACAATATCGAAAATTGTTATTAAGACAAGTTGTTTGGAATTAAAAAATATGTTTCAGTGTTCAATTACATCCTTCTAATTAAAATATTGTGAATAATAAAGGCACTTAACTCTTAAGAGAAATTCATATTTTTTACATACCTCGTATAAAACTGAAAAAGTTTGATATCTGATGGTTGTATCTTAGATTTTAGGCTAGGTAGAGCATTTTATGAAGAATAACTTTTTTTCGTAAAATTAATAATAAAATAGTTACAATAATTGTAGTAAAATGATGATGGGTATTCGTAATTCGAGATTTTTTTTTCGATTAGAATGATGTAATTGTATATTAAAATATAGTTTTCAATTTCAAACAACTTTTTATAATAGCATTTTGTGATATTCTGGAATATAAAGGTACTTTACTCTTTAAAGAAATTCATATTTTTGAGATAACTCGTATAAAATTGATGAAATTTAATATCTGATGGTTGAGTTTTAGATTTTTGACTATCCGGAGTATTTTATGAAGAATAATTTTTTTCCGTAAAATTGATAATAAAAATTTTTCCATGTGGATCCCAGCTACGCAAACATACTGTATAAGAGCTTCTGTATAAGAATTTTCAAATTGTAATGCCATATTCGGATTCAGCATAACCAAAAACAAAATAGAAACATATTTGATCAAAGTAAAATGATGAATTCAACGATATTTTTAAAATTATTTATACAAAACAATTGTCATTATTTAAACAATTAATAAACAATTAGCGGCCAAATCTGCGAGTAGTACTTTTACTTTGACATGTATATCAACTAACAAAAGAGTGTTAGAAAAATATAAGCTTGTTTGAATTATTCCGAAACAATGCATGTTTCCGTTCTAATTGTACTCCCCTAATAGATAACTCGTAAATAAAAAAGTGCATTTTACATCGGCTGTTTTTATACACCTGAACTTATAAACAAGAAATAAAATACGAAAGGATCGTATTAAATAAATATATAGTCACTGCAGCCTCAATGGCCCCTTATATGTGGGATCAACATTCATAAGAATCTAATAAATATCAATCACCTCCGGCACCCCTGTCACAACAAACACAAACAACGCACTCTATAATTTGGGGCGTGAGCGGAAGCTGAAGCTTATGGATAATCAGTGGGGCAGCACACCAGAGAAAGAAGAAAGGTCGTTTTTTAGGCACTCTTTACGCCAGGTAATATTAACAAAAGGTCACAGCAACTGGCACACTAACTTTTTTATTTGTGTTTATGTAAAACATATTCGACAAAAGCGAAAGGGTAACCGTCTGTTTTGTTCCTTCCTGTTTTCATGTTTGCTCCAGTAACCCCATTGCTGAACGGTTATTAAGTATATTTGTTTTTATGTTATGTCATGAAAGATAAAAAAGATTTGTTCTGAACACAGAATTTTGAGTATGAATGTCTGTCTGCATGGCTGTCTGTTATTATTTCATCAATCAGCAACATAATTAGCACAGGCGTAGCTACCGCCGTATCAATTATACGGGGCCCCGACATTCAGGGGCCCAACGCGGTATGTCGAAACAAAATTCCATTCAAAAAATTTAACAAAATATTCTGCAATTATTACACTATTAAAACGCTTTGAAACAGTGTACATTTGGGATATCGACATTTTCGTGTAATGGATTCTTTATTATAAACTATATTTATGTACTGTACAGGCACCTATCTATTTTCTGCCTCTCGCTGTTCTATAACAACAGAGGATTTTTGTTTTCAAGCTACTTCTTATTGTCTATTCACCGTTGGATGTGTGAGACATTGTGTAATGTATAATGCGAAATTGCAATATTTGTAATCGCTTTACCTTTGATAATTTGAAACATTGAAACACTGTGTATTGTTTGCGTATATTTTCGTGTAATCTGTTCTTTATCTATAAATTGTATTTAGGTATATCTATTTGCTGGTCGCTCACCGTTAAAGAACAGAGCTTCTTTGTTTACGCTCCTTTTCAATGTCTATTCACCATTGGCTTGAAAAAACTGAATCTGTTTTAAAACGAATGAGTCTCAATTCAAATCTGTTTGTCGACTTTGGATTATATTAGAGTTTATTAGATTTATTATTATTATCTATATTTGAGTGTTATACGCTGAACTTATTAGTTCCTAACGCAATTTGCAATTTATTTATATTTTGCAATATACAGGGTGTTTCATTAATAATTAGAAATAATTTAACTGTAGATTCCTGGGCTCAAAATATGCAGTAAGATTTAACACAAATCACCTAGTCTGAAAATGCTTCTTACAGAAGCTAGAGCTCTTTGAAAAAGTCGGCATGTAATTAGTTTTCTTTAAATACCTCCAGAACGCTTCAATTTAGAGAAACCAAAACTGGTACGCCTGTTTATCTTCCTTTTTTATATTTAACTTTTTGACACTGGATTATTAAATTGCGAGGTATTCTAGAAATGTCGATTTGAAAATTTTGTGCTTTTTAATGTGAGAAAAATTTTCAAAAAAAACTATGAAACAAAAAACGAAAACTGCTACGTTTATTCCAGAGGTGAATCGATTTCATCAATTACGAATTTCTAGTACCGGTCATATGCGTCCGTTTTGTTTTGAGTAGGTCAACAGTTATTTATTTTTATCGCATTATTTTTTGTGTCTTTAATTTTGAAACATTTTTGACACTATATCTTAAGTACACTAGATCACTTAGTACTTAAAGTTACTCTTTCTTTAGGTAGGTAAAATACTCCTTTTTTTATTTTTTAAATTTAGATCAAATTCAATAAACGAAAAAATTTCAAATCGATTTTTTTAGAAAACCGTGTATTCTACCGACCCAAAGTAGGAGTAACTTTTAGCACTAGAATACCACACAATTTAATAATCCAGTGTCAAAAATACTTAAAAGTTAAAGACAAAAAAGTTATGCGATAAAATAACAGTTGCCCTACCCAAAGAGGACGCATATGACCGGTACTAGAAATTCGCAATTTATGAAATAGATTTATCTCTGATTAATTATTTATATGGGAAATAAGCCACAATTAAAATGAAAAAAATAATTTTATTAACGTTTCTACGCCAATATAAATGAGTGAGATTAAATAAATTATTAGAAGAATTTTTTTTCTTAGCAACAACACTTTAGTTTATTTTAGTAATATTTTGTATTTTGACAACGGCACCCGATTTGGGCGTCGAAACGTTAATAAAATTATTTTTTTCATTTTAATTGTGGCTTATTTCCCATATAAATAATTAATCATAAAAATGCCACAAGGAAATAGCTTCAGAACAACATTAAGATTTATCTCTGGAAGATAAATAGCCGTACCAGTTTTCTTCTTCTTCTTCTTAAAGTGCCTATCCGTTCCGGATGTTGGCGATCATCATGGCTATCTTGACTTTGTTTACCGCAGCGCGGAACAGTTCAGTGGTAGTGGTGTTATACCACTTTCGTAAATTTTGAATACAGGAAATGCGTCTTCTTCCCGGTCTTTTTTTACCATTTACATTCCCTTGGAGAATCAGTTGGAGAAGGCCGTAACGTTCTTGATTTCTCATTACATGTCCTAGATATTCTAATTTTTTTGTTTTGGTGGTTATGAGAATTTCACACTCTTTCCCCATTCTACGCAGGACTTCCACATTAGTAACTCGGTCAACCCAGGATATACGTAATATGCGCCTATAACACCACATTTCGAAAGCTTCGAGCCGATTCATAGATGCAACAGTTAGTGTCCACGCTTCCATTCCTTAGAGCAGAACTGTGAATATGTAGCTTTTCAACAGACGGTATTTTGTTTTTAATATGTCTCGACTGTTGAAAATGGGTATCATTCTAACGTATGCTGCTTTCGCTTTTATTATGCGCTGTTTAATTTCTGTGGAGTGGTCCCATTGACTATTTAAATTCGTACCCAGATATGTATATTGCTCAACTCTTTCGATATTCTGTTGATTGACTGTAAGTTGAGCGTTTAATATTGGTTTTTTACTAATTGTCATAAATTTGGTCTTCTTTATGTTAAGAGCTAGTCCATATCTGTTGCTGACTTCTGTTATACGATTTGTTAATATCTGTAAATCATTCAGATTATCGACAAAAACTATGGTGTCATCTGCATATCTAATGTTATTCAACCATTCACCATTTATTAATACTCCCTTCGCACAACCGTCTAAAGCTTCCTTAAATATCCATTCAGAGTAAATATTGAACAGTAGTGGGGATAAAATACAGCCCTGTCGTACTCCTCGTTCTATTGCAATTTTATCAGTTAACTGGTCTTCTATTTTGATTTTTGCCGTGTCTGATTGTAATAAATGTTTCTGATAATTCTTAGATCTTTGGTGTCAATTCCAATTTCTTGTATTAGAGTTAATAATTTGTCATGTTTTACTCTGTCAAATGCTTTCTGGTAATCTATAAAGCATACGTATATATCACAATTTACATCCCTGCATCTCTGATATAGCACATGCACAGCAAAAAGGGCCTTCCGTGTTCCCAGAGCATCACGAAATCCGAATTGTGTTCTTGTTAGTTGTTCCTCGCACTTTGTATATATTCGTTTGTGAATGACCTTTAGAAAAATGTTTTAAGTAAATGGCTCATAAGGCTTATAATTCTATAGTCTTCGCACTTTCTTGCATTGGGTTTTTTTGGAAGATTTATAAAAGTTTATTCTAGCCATTTTTGGGGAATTATGCCTGTGTCATATATTTTGTTAAATATATTTGTCAACCATTTTATGCCGTCGTAGTCCATAAGTTTTAAGAATTCGGAATGAAAATGATCAGGGCCTACTGCTTTACCATCTTTGGTACTTTTGATGGCATACGTTACCTCTTCAACTGTAAGTGGAAGTCCATTTTCGCAATTGGTGTTTGTTGTGATGCCAGTGTTACTTCGTATATCTTGAAAAGTTTTTTCCACGTATTTAATCCAAATATCCCTTTTCTGTTCTATTTCCAATACTATGTTTTCCTGATTATCTGTCATCCAGTGTTCTTGTGTTTATATAAGCCTGCAGCTTCTTTGATCTTTTTATGAAGGTTAAACGAATCATGTTTTTGTTGTAATAACTCTATCTCTGTACATTTCGAGCTTAACCAATTTTCTTTTGCTATTTTAATAGCCCTTTTCATTTCGTTATTTATTTTGTTGTAGTTATTCTTATTATCTTTAGCTTTTCTTCTGTCTTCCATCATACATAGAATCTCCTCTGTCATCCATTATTTTTTCTTTGTTCTTTCAGGTCTTAAGTATTTCTCTGATATTTCTTGACTTACTTTGTGTATCGTTTCTAGTTCTAACTCTGTGTTATCTATTTCTGTATGAACCCACGTTTCTTCTCTTAGGCGTTTTTGTACCTTTTCTTTTACTGTTTTATTTTTCAGTTGATTAATATCGTATTTCCGAATTTTTGGTCTTTGAATTTTCTTTAAACTAAGTTTCATTTTGGCGACAAGTGGATTGTGATCCGATTTTATGTCGGATCCCGGGTACGTTTTTACAGATGTTATAGAGTTTAAATCGTTTTTTGACAAGGATATAGTCTATTTGATTTCTTACTGTGTGATCTGGAGTATCCTGAGGAGATTTCCACGTATACAGTCGTCTTGGAGGAAGATCATAAAAGGTGTTTGTGACTACGAGCTGTTCTCCAGTTGCAAATTCAATCAAACGGTCTCCACGTTCGTTACGTTCTCCTAGCCCAAAGGATCCTATTAAATTTCCACTTTGTCCTTTGCCAACTTTGGCATTAAAGTCGCCCATTATTAGTAGTATTTCGTTTTTCCGAATCCTTTTGACAATATTAGTAAGGTCACTGTAAAATTCTTCTATAATTTCTTCTGGGGCGTCCGCTGTAGGAGCGTACATTTGAATAATATTTGTTTTTATGGGAGTTGTGTTTAGCTGAACTAAGAGCATTCTTTCTGACACAGGTACAAAGTGATTGACACAGTTGGCGATTGTAGCATTAATAATTAGGCCCACTCCATTTACATGTTCGTTTTTAAGATTTCCTGAGTAGAATATTTTGTGGTCTTTGATAACTCTGTGTCCCGTATCTGTCCAACGCATTTCGCTTATTCCCATAATACTAATATGGGAATATTAGTATATATTTGAGCAAGCAAGCTGAAAATTTGTTAATAGCTTAACGTGTCTAGTCGGACAAATTTTGATCTATGGGAACACTGGAACCGGGGAAGTTTTAATTGTGGAACGTGTCATCCTGGCAAGTTTATCATTGTGAAAACCAGCAGGTTGTTTTTAAGTTTATTCAATAGCAAACTTTATATAATATATGAAAAAATATTTGTCCGACAAATATGTTGGGTATTTTAATAAGTCCGACACGTAGAATATGTCAAATGACAGAAATCATCTTGGTGGTAAATAGCAGTCTGATGTTTGCATGAGAGTTTAATGAAAGGGTAACAAATCAATTGGAAGTTCTGTCCAATAAAATACATGGGACGTTTTCGTAGTCTGACGTTCGAAACCTGTAACCTGTTCCACAATTAAAACTTCCCCTATTCCAGTGTTCCCGTACATCAAAGTTTGTCCGACTAGACACCGTTAGGCTCTTTTCACATCAACACGACAGCCGTTTATACGATGTCGTTAAACGACATCGGCGGCGAAGGGGGCGAAGAGTATACGGAGCTATTCACACTAGCACGACGCATGTCGTGTGTCGTCTAAACGACTTGACCCAATGGAAAGACCATTGGGTCAAGATGTGACGGTGCACGACTGGAAAAAGGGTTGCCAAACTGCACTTAAACCTCCTGCTCAGTGGCACTACAGTAACAGGTGGTGTACGTCCTAAAAAAGAAAAGCTTGAGGACGTATAAAGAGCTTATTGGAAAAACATTGGGGAGAAAATTGGCAACAACTCGAAACTCTAAAATACTTTGATGGTATTTTCGAAAAATATGTTGAAGACAACGAGATTCCAGAGATAACCAACAATGACCACTTGTGTGTATAAGTTAACGAAGTTCCGGATTTAATAGTTAAATAATTTAATGATTTTTGTCAAAATAAAACCAATTATATGATAAAACAACAATGATTGTTTTTGTGTTTCAGTGGATATAATTCAAACTCCGCCAATAGGGAACTTGCACATTTTTTTTATTACATAATAATATTTAGTTTTGTATAAAAATGAGATTTCCAAAATTTCACGCTTGAAAAACTCATAATAACTTTGAAGTACAAATTTAAAGTCTTCGGTATCTTAAAATAGGTCAAACGGCCCGTGACGTCACTCAGTATAACTATATGGTTCCGTTTATGGTTATAATTAGGTGTATTCTTCTTCTTCCTCTTTAGTTTATTGGCCTCCACCTATTTTGGTATACCTCGTCGCGAAATAAAGGAAAACTATTTATATTCTATTAACATTTATCGTATGTCATTGTAATAATATATACCAGTTTGTTGACATTGGTGTTTGATATAGTTATTGAAGGAAAGGAAAGAAGGTTTACTACGGAAAATAAAACCATTTTGTAAAAGTACAGTTTTCTATGAATAGTTCAAACGATCAAAACACTTGTAACGTCAAATAAATGTATTTTCTACTGACGTTTATAACGTCTAATTTAAAATTCTGTTTACTTTGTTGGAAAAATGTAAATGTACAAACGAATGACGTCACGACGCGTTTTAGGCCACCTGTTTTAATTTGAATTTTTAATCGCCTTTGGAGGCCAAACGAAAGACCTACAAAATTTTTTTATCTTTGATACATGTTTTAAATTATGTTCTGTTGTGATTTATAACATTTTTTTCGAATTTAAAAATTTATGCAAGTTCCCTATTGCATACACGCTAGTTTCAAAACCCGACCAATCCGTAAGTAAAAATGAAAACACGACAAGCCCATTTTTGTTTTTTAAATTTCATTTAAAATTACGTATTTCCAGAATAATTACAAATGGTTTTTAATTCAGAAACATATCTTTTAACTAATAAAAAAAATATGAATACCCATGAGCTTAATTTTCATACCAAAACAGTTTTTTTGAATTTCCCAAGATTTGACCTCAGTGGATTAGTTGGGTTTTGAAACTAGCCGACTCAGTGGGTAGTATTAAATTCTTTGTCCTCTTCCATCTCCACTTAGTTAGTGTAACGTAAGTGGCCCATGTCAGTCTGCATTATGCGTCAAGGATTTCAGTTAACCGAGGATTATATTCAGCTTTATACATGCTTACGAAATTGTGATATGGCCGTCGTCCATTGTGGACTCATATGTACGAAACATTGCAAGTTCTTGTTATTGTTAGAACTTGACGTAGACGAGTTATAGCCGAGCTGCTGTTGGGATGTTTAGCATATTACAGATTAATTAAACACTCCCACTAATTTAACATAAACTTAGTTTTAGAATTATTGTGATAAGTTCAGAAGCGTACGCTTACTAGACGGATAAATATGTAATTAAATTTACGAACTGGAGTTGTAATTTTGCTTTTCGAGAGAAGCAGAACCATCAACTTTACTTCTGACTTATAATTAGAAGTGTCAACATGAATGTAATACAAAAACAAAATACACCTTTTTTTAATTTTTCATAAAATATCGTCTAGGTTTTGTTATTGTAAAACATCAAGGCATCATGGACAACAAAAGAATTATAGTTTAAAAGTATGCAATTATACACTACTCCAAGAAATTAACACACCACCTTAAAAATGGGTCAGTTTTGATGTCTCGAATTTCTTAAACCTGTTGTCCGATTTAAGTGATTTTTTTAATATGTTATAGCTTTATTCTTTAACAAAGGCCAATGACTAAAAACACCGCTAACTTACATTATTGTGCTTCCAATTGGATTTCTTCTTTTTTTTTTCAAAAATATATATTGCTTTTTTAATCCTAACTTTTTTATTTTTTATCTTAGAAAGTTTGGTAAAAAAGAATTTTGTAGGTTTTTGCAAGATCTTTAAGCCTATTGATATTAAATCTTTTTAAAATCCTCAGTCGCAAAAAGAGGTGACTTTGAAAGGGTTGGTAAAGGTGGTTTTTGCATGTTATTACAAGATTTAATTGTCAATAGCTCACCCAATTTTTGCCGTAGAAAAAATTTTTGTTTTCTTGAGAATTAAATAAGCTACAACTTCATATTTAAACATTTTTTGTATCTCTGATTCTAATCTTTCTATTCTGAAGAAAATGCCATTTTTTTCCAAACTACAAAAATTCGTTATTCGCTTTTAATTCCATTTTTTAAACTAATCATTGTAAGCCGGTCAAACTTCTAGAGACTATTAATAAATAAATAAAAAAGACCAAATAAAGTCAATGGCGAATTTTAATTAGGGTGGTGATTAGGGAGTTGCTTCCGACCACTTTTTCGCTGAAAAAAATAGGGACTGACATTCTTTCCATTATGTCACTTAATTTTTGAGCTAGAGACCTTTGTTTTATTTCTAGAGATATATATTTTTAAATACTTTAAATTAGTTTGAACAAGTTATCCTCGAAAAATGCATAGTTTTCCCGTCTTTTGACTTTGAAACTACGATATTTAGCATTTGACGAAGAAGAGCTAACATATAATAAAGTATAGCTTGATTACTATTGGTCAAAGAAAATTATGGAAAACGGTTTTGTTTATTTTTTCAAAAGGGACATTTTTGTTAAGTAAAGTTGTTTTGATAAAACGAAAACTATTGGAGTTGTTAGCAGAAAACTGATTAAAAACATTGATTTTTTCGATATAAAACTAACCTTTCGATAGAGAATAAATCGAAAAATATTAATTTTATCAAAAAAATGTATAGAACGTTTTTTGCTTAGAATGAATGTTTTTACCAACTTTTGCGGTCAGAAGGTGAGATGGGGTGGCAACCACCCCCATAGTAAAAGCGCCTTTCGGCATCATATAGATTTTGATCCTCGGACTATCCACTACTCATTCTCAAATTTTCAAGCAAATCGATCCATTCTGTAAAAATTGCGAGGTGAAAAGCTCCGGTTCCTGGACTAATTCCCGGAAAGTTATATCCATTTTCATAGACTGTATGTCGTTTATTTTAATACTTTTAAGTATGTTAGTCTGCAATTTAAACCCAACCACTGCTTGGTTTTGCGGTTATTAGCACAAGTACTTCAAAGTTCACTGAAGATGGACTGATAAGTCCTAAAACGTTCGTTCTCAACAACTACTGTACCTGCTCTATTTGGATTTTTAGTTTAATTTTGAATTAAATACTTATTACAACAGAAGTTTTTTACTTCGATGTTAAGTTTTTTACTGTTAATACTGTATATCTTATAATACTACCCCTAATTATATTTTGTAAACATCTACCATCACTCAAATAATATAGATCTGCTATGCTTGAGCTTTAGTTCTTATACTTTTCCTAATTAACATTTTGGTAAAAAATCCTTTCCAAAAATCGGATTTATTTGTCTGTCCTTATTAACGAAACAAAGAAAACAAGAAAAGGCACCAATGAAGCAGAATTACCCTCGACAAACAAAGGGCTTCTTAAAAATCATTAAAAAATGAAACACGTGGCTATAACAACATTTCTAAATGAAGATGATTTGCTTAGTCCTGTTAGTATATTTTAAATAAGGACGAAAATAAGTGGTTTACAAAAGTATTAGGATTTGTTCAGATATTTCGGGCACATAAATTTTTTTCTCAAAAACTGGAGCTTATGTGAATTTTACTTAAAAATTGCTAAGAAAAGGATTTATTTAAACATACAGTTGATGGAATAATGGACATAAGACCCAACAGTGGCGCGTCATCAATATAACTTCTGGAGATAGTAGTACACCTTTTTTCGAAAGTTCTGCGAAACTTTGGCAACAGTGCGTCAGGATTATTTGACATAAGTTGAATATTGTGACATTATACTCATACTTGCGCTAAATGGAAGTAATAGAAAACAATTTTATTATAAGCAAATAAATATTTACAAAAATAAACCAAAATACAATGGCTATTACACTTAGAAATCTGACGCAGGTTTGTCAAAATGAGGGCTTTGTACCGCCATTCTTTACTATATTATAAATATGTGTACCAAATATCTCGACAAAATATTCAAAATTAAAGCCGCAATCTTGGACCGCGTTTTACGTTTTTGATGACGCTTTACTGTAGGCTCTTAATATACATGCATAAAATACAGTGCATTAGAAATTGACAATATTTAAAGTGTCAATGTTTTTAAGTTTATGATTTATTGTTAAATAAAGTTAATGAAATGTACGTGAATGTACTCTTTGCTGACTTTGAGATAACAAAACCTCAACAACAACTGGCGGTTATACACAATTTTTTTTCAACAAAATTTTTTTAGGTAAAAATGTATCTAGGTAAATGTATTTAGGTAAAATGTAATTAATGTTTGTAATGTAATAATTATCATTACAAACAATGGCTAATATTGTTGCTAAGTAGTGTAGCTAATCCCATATAAATGTTACCGGTCAAACCCGATTTCAGGACAAACTAGTTTGGCCTAGGCCAAACTAGTTTGTCCTAAGCGCGTTAGGATAACCTAGTATGCCCTAGGCCAAACTAGTTTGTCCTATCGCGCGTAGGCCAAACTAGTTTGTCCTAGGCCAAACTAGTTTATCCTGATATAAATACACACACTTCAGGCCAAACTAGTTTATCCTGATATAATAAAGACTCACACTTCAAGATAAACTACTACCGCCTAGTCCAGTGATACTCAACCTTTTTCTTTCCTGGGCCACATAGTAGCTATTGCCACGGCTTGCGGGCCGCAATCAAGATGAAGTAGTATACTGGGTGTTTCATTGAGAAACGGAAATACTTGAATGGTGAATAGAGGTAAATGAGACCGTTCTAGACATACTAAATCTATTGCTCCACCGACTTTATAACCGAGTTACAGGGTGTTTTATCGATTTTGCCCATTTCTTTCTAGACCCATAACTTTAGAATCACCTAGTATATTTTTTTGATATTTGGTACACATTTAGAACACAAATTACCCAACTACTAATCACAAGAAAAATCCAGGTCCGTATTAGACAAAATTTTAAATCCATTGTGACCTTGAAACAACATCCTGTATATTGAAATTATCAAAACCTGTTTGCACATTTGAAAAGAGCTTGAATGGAGCTTCCATTTTTTGCGCAGACAATTCAATGACTTTAATTTTGAAATTATGTCGACATTTTTAAGAACTCATACTTCCAAAACAAAAATTTCGATATAATTATTTCAAAATTAATATCACTAAATTGTCTGCGCAAAAAATTGAAGCGAGAAATTAAATTTAGTTTTTATGCTCTTTTAATCCGGACCTGAATTTTACTTGTGATTACTAAATGGGTCGTTGCAATGTAGTAAATAAGTATTGATTATTTTTAAAATGAGTAGGTATTTGTTCATCAACTTTGTTAATTTATAATTAAAAGTTAATACTACCTTGCTGTTTAACCAGAGTTCTGAGAAGTTTCAATTTATGTAATTTAAAATTAAAGTCATTAAATTGTATGCCTCACTCCCAAACACGCCTCAAACACATCGGCACACTATCAAATAATTAGATAAAATACGTAAAATTTGACAAATAAGTTGATCACAGGGCCCTTTAGTTAGCCTTCGGGCCGCATAAGAAACGCTAGAGGGCCGCATGCGGCCCGCGGGCCGCAGTTTGAGTATCACTGGCCTAGTCTAAACCAGTTTAGCCGAGTCGAAAGTAATTTAGCGAACATGTAAGGACTTTTACATGCGGGGAATTCCCAAATCACGTCCCAAAAGGGATGGCAAAAAAAAATTATACATCGATACATATTGTATCATATGATACATCGAATGAAGATATTGATACATGCTATAAATCAATATATTCTTGTATAATTAAATAATATAAAAAATAATAAATAAAAGAATGAGGTTTTCTCCAAAAATTAAAAGAAAAGATACACTTACGAATAAAATCGAGTACGAATTAATATTGTTTTTACCAATTTTGAAAAAATGTGAAAATGTTGAATTATCCACGTCCGTCTGTCCGTCCGTTTGTCCGTCTGTCTGTCCGTGAACTCAACTCCACCGTCATTATACCAGGTAGAATGTAATCCAACACCTTTAAGGTGAGAAATTTGACATAGTCTGTCTGTCCGTCTGTCCGTACGACCGCACGTATAACTCCTCCGTCACAATACCAGGTAGAATGACAAATGAGGGGTCAAATGAAAGTTTACAGTCCGAGGATGGTACTAAAGGTGAGAAATAGGACGCGACTTCGCAAAAGGAGAACAAATATATATTTCCAGTTTCATGACTGTCTGTCCGTCCGTCCGCGAATACAACTACTCCTCCGTTACTAACACAGATATAATGACAAATGAGGTGTCGAATGAAAGATTATAACCCAAGGATGGTATTAAAGATGGGAAATTTGACATCGCACTTCAGTTTTATAGTTGCAACCGTATGAACTGTTCTAAAGTCACTCAAAATATGATACAAGTATAAATAAAGATGACTCAAAATTAGTAAAATCGTATATCGACCGTCGCAAAGTTACACGAAGAGTTCAAATATTGACTGGCAGTTCTACTTTCGATTACTTTGGGTGAAAACCTGGGACTTACGAAGTATAATTACTTGTTTTTATTTATAAAAACTATCCCTGGATATATTGCATGATGTTTTTAAAACTTTGGAGCAAAAATTTTAGCGAGATTATCCTTTTTTTGCAATCATTTTATTTTACAAAAGATTATTCACACTATGCTGAGATATCTAATAAAAAACAAAATAAATATAGGTGGAGGGACGCCGGTGTTCAACATTCCTCCATGGAGAGTTTGGAGTAGTTCCAATGTCTCTTTCCAGCGTTTTGCACTTGCAGTAAGTTCAATGTGTCGCTAAGCCTTCGATAGCTAAGAGGAGAACTTTTAATGAACCGTAAGATGCTGTAATTCTGGCCTGTTGAATTGTTAATGTAAATAAAACACTTTCTATTTTGCTATGACTGTAATGAAGTTGAAAAGGGCAAGAAATAGAATTTTACATGTGAACAATTGAGTTAACAACTTATCCGTGAAAGACGCCACTACACATATATTTACACTTTGTACCGGCTTTTTGCTAATTGCGGCGTGAAGAATTCTCTTCGAAAAAGCGTAAATGAAAAGAGGTTTTTGCGTACGTTCTTAATGAGTGTTGATAGTTGACTGACTGTTGCACCCCGCTCTTTCATCCCGTTAACAAATATTTCCGTTGGGTGCTTTGGGTAAAAGAGAGGGCGGAGATTAACATTCTTGGAAGTTTTCTTCAGGCACTGCGTAATGAAATTATTTATGGTTGTTACAGAGGCGGCGCGGAAATTTGTTGTTGGTGAAATAGAATTTATTTTGGGTGGAGAATACAGTTCTCCAACAATAGGAAAAGAAACTCAATACTAGTTTGGCCTGAAGTGTGTGTATTTATATCAAGACAAACTAGTTTGGCTTGGGACAAACTGGTTTGGCCTACGCGCGATAGGACAAACTAGTTTGGCCTAGGCCATACTAGTTTATCCTAACGCCTAGGCCAAACTAGTTTGTCCTGAAATCGGGTTTGGCCGGTAACATAAACATAAAATTTAACTTGATTACAAATTGTAAGTCATACTACTTTAATTATAAAGGTCAAGCCCCATGAATGTTAGCAAATAATTCGTGAAGTAGTATGCATCGTGCTGTATGAATCACCATCTTATTTGTTCAGTCAACATCAGCTACAAAAATAAACACAAGAGTCTTGAAACGAATTAAAAAGGAAAATTTCCTAAATTGGTCAAATTGACGACGGTCAGTAACGTTCACATCCAGCTGCCGGCTGGCTCTCTCTTTCCCTCACTAATTACCAAGACGTACAATTAACCATCTCTGATATACCCTCATAATAAAAATTAATTATCACGCGAACTATAACGATAACTGTTTCCTTTTTAAACAAGATATATGCTTTTATTCATATTTTTATTGAGTGAGCATCATTTAGTAGCGGAAAGGCATTGTTTGAAGATTGAAAATTAAGAAGAGCCAGTAGAAGATAAGGTCGTTCTAAAAATGGATTAATTATGTGTATTAAATTAGTCCTGAAAGTAGGTTACTTAATGTTTTATACATTTTTGACCTAGTACACGATATTAAAAACCGGCGGGTGTAATTTCCTCACCAAAATAATCTTTTGCCTGCGTTTGAAAGGGTATGTCATAATCCCACAGGGATTTAGGTTATTTCGGGTAGATTTTACTAAAAGGCATGCAAGGGAATTATTTATCTACCTACTATAAAATTACAGTAGGTACCTATAATAATTAATTAATTAATTAATTATAGTATTTTATTTTTAGTCACTTTATATTTTTAGACCTAGTAAAATTGTTTATCTCTAACAAGAAATCTAACATATTATAACTAAATAACTGATTGGTCAACATAGAGAAAGTGTCACTGTCATTTTGATAAACCTGCGTCAGATTTCTGTTCTGTTATCTGCATAGGGATTACGAACACTCGATACGAATCGTATCAAGTGCAGATAACGGAACAGAAATCTGACGCAGGTTTGTCAAAATGACAGTGACACTTTCTCTATGTTGACTAATCAGATATTTAGTTATAATAGGTTAGATTTCTTGTTAGAGATAAAAAATTTTACTAGGTCCAATATGACACAAAATCTAGGCGTCGGATAAAAAAGTTTATTTAAAGAAACTTTATTTTTTTGTTCTTCTTAATGGCGGTACAGGCTCCTTTTGCAATATTTTATTTAGTTATAGAGTAATTTCCACATACTAACATATTTCTCAAATTGGGCTCTGTACCGCCATTCTTTATTATATTACGAATATGTGTGCCAAATATCTCGACAAAATATTCAAAATTACGGCCGCAATCTTGGACCGCGTTTGTTGCTACCTGTTGATCGCTACTGTTGCCTCTTAATCTTTTCATTCGCATTTCAATTCCTTGTTTAATAATACGCATCCATCCATATTATATTTTCTTAGAAAAAGTTAAAGAATATCAGGTAGATACGTATGTTAAAATTTAAAATTTGCATATTGCAAAACCTATCAAAGATAAACAAGTAAAACTGAAATTGAAAAATGTAGAAAATTTAATAATACGATATCAATCTAATCAAATGACTAGAATGGATTTTGTAAAGTGTGTCCCTTGTTATAATAAATATTAAGTAATAATTTATACGTTTTGCATATTATCTATATTATAAACAACTAATAATATAGTGTAAGGAAATTAATGTCTTTTTTTTATTTAGCTAATGCCTCGACAACTAATGGCCATTGGCATGGTAGGTACGGTAAATTTTTACAGTTAGGTACCTAGTGTCATGTGTAGTGTGTGTGTTGATTAAGTGTCTTGTTACTTTGGAAAGTCGACGTCATTGTCTTTGCAAAGAGACGCTAATTTTATCCGAAAATTAATGTTTTGTATTCGGATTTCGGATGCATTCATAATAAACATTCTTAAATTACTTACATCTACATTTTTATTGAAGATATTCTTCTTTAGCGGCGAATCGATTGAGGGTAAAATTTGATTGATCCGCGCGCATGCGCACACCGACTGTATGGTATTAGTTGTTATAAGGGCTCTGATTGGGTGTTGAAATTTTGAAATGATCTGTCAATAATTGTTCAATATGGAGGTTATGGGTTAACAATAATATTGTATAATATGTATTAGTTTTTATTGATGTGTGGACAGAAATAAAATCAAATTTATAATTATAGTGACTTTTTAAATAGTTTTGAAAAGCCGCAGGTACGTAATTCTAAATGTTTCAGTTGGAAATACCTAATATAATAGTTTCAATACCTATCTATTTGGAAAATGTAAACAAAATAATGTAGTTACCTATTAGTAGGCAATGCTTTAATTTACATAATCTGATTACGAACAAACTTTCTACAAATCTTCATCTCATATATCGTTTTCTTACTCTATATTTTGTTGTATTTTATTTCGACAAATATCAAACTAATAATTTTATTAAATTCATATAAGTTTATGGTGTAAACGTTTAGTTTGTGTATATTCCCACATGACGTATACGAGACTTTGGTGCAGTTTGAAATGGCGTCAACTTTCGTACGGCACGATAGACGTGAAGTGGGTTCAAGCCCCAAGCAAGTTATTATTTTTTTATTTTTTTTTATAGATTTTATGATTGTAAATATATTATTATATAATTTTTGAAGATATTCTTCTTTTTTGAAAGTGGTAGATAAGAAAGTTAGTTTGATTTTTAATAAAATAAGTACAAATAACCTTTTAAGTATATTTACTTCGTTTAAATTACCTATTATATAATAGAAGAATATCTTCTTACGTGCGTACAAAGTACACACACATTCTTTTTTTTATTATATAGGTACATACCTCAGTGAGTTGGTGAGAAAAATGCATACCGGATTAACAACGTTCTACACCTTCGGCAAAGAATTAAGGATTTGCATGAAATTTTAGTATGTTATAGTTTACTTCAAAAAACTAAGACTTGATTTTTAAAAAATTGTTTTACCGTGCCGTTTAATTACTATTAAGGTTCAAAGTTAAGTTTTAACATGGGCTCTTATGGGAATTTTTAAAAAGTTAACAACTTTTGACCCAAATTTACGATTTTTAATTATTTGTGCTTAGATTAAAGGCTTTTTGTAAGGAATAACATATTAAAAAATGAGAATTGTTTACCGTACCATTATTAAATAAAAGTGAAAATACTGTTTCGAAAATACTGTTTAGCTCTTAAAAAGTTAATAACTTTTGACCCAAATTTACGATTCTTAATTATTTGTGCTTAAAGTTTTTTTTTTGTAAGGAATAACATATTAAAAAATCAGGATTGTTTACCGTACCATTATTAAATAAAAGTGAAAATACTGTTTCGAAATCATGTTTCGCTCTTAAAAAGTTAATAAGTTTTGACCCAAATTTACGATTTTTAATTATTTGTGCTTGAATTAAAGGTTTTCTTGTAAGGAATAACATATTAAAAAATGAGGATTGTTTACCGTAGCATTATTAAATAAAAGTGAAAATAATGTTTCGAAAATACTGTTTCGCTTGCATAAAAGTTTCCCCTCCTTTCCTCTGAGAGGCATACCCCGCAACGAAGGTGTAGAACGTCGTTAATAGGAACCCTTAAATTTGGTGAGGAAAATACCTGTTGGATTATATGGTTTTACTGGTTGGTGAGGAATTTACCCCCGTCCTAACAAAAAATGTAAAACAAAAATAAGAGTAGGGTATTTTACAACAGAAGACCCAATCTGCAAATCCGATATAGGATGGTAAAATATTATATCCACTCTATTCTTGTTTATGGTGCCGAAGCTTGGACTGTTAATGTTGACTTAATGAGAAAACTGGAAGCCTTTGAG
This sequence comes from Diabrotica virgifera virgifera, assembly GCF_917563875.1. Taxonomy (NCBI): domain Eukaryota; kingdom Metazoa; phylum Arthropoda; class Insecta; order Coleoptera; family Chrysomelidae; genus Diabrotica; species Diabrotica virgifera. The sequence goes on from NC_065450.1 coordinate 210,862,608, forward strand.
ATGTGGCTTTTTAGGAGAATTTGGAAAATACCATGGACCGATCATATTACGAACGAAAGTGTTGCACAGAATGGGAAGAGAGAGAGAACTTTTGACCATCATCAAAAGGAAAACAACAGCATATTTGGGGCACGTACTTAGAAATGATAAGTACGAGTTGTTACAGCTCATTATGAAGGGTAAAATCAAAGGAAAAGAGGGTCCTGGTAGACGAAAAATATCATCATCATCATCATCATTCTAATGGCATTTCTCCACAAAATTCTATCTTGGGTCATATCAATGTTAATCCCCTTTAACAACATGTCCTGCCTTATCGTCTCCCTCCAGGTCTTCTTTGGTATTCCTCTCCTACTCCTTCCAGGAATCTGCACTTCAGCTATTCTTCGTATTGGGTGATTAGCGTCTCGACGTTGAACATGACCGAACCATCTTAACCTTCGCTCTCTCATTTTGGCATCAATTGTTGCCTTACCTAGACTTCCCCTAATATACACATTTCTAATTTTATCCTTCTTTGTCACTTCACTTATCCGTCTAAGCATTCTCATTTCCGCCACATGCATTCGTTGTTCCTCTTTCTTTTTCACTGCCCAACATTCAGTTCCGTACATCATAGCCGATCTTAAGGCTGTTTTGTAGAATTTCCCCTTCAGCTTCATTGGAATTTTTCTGTCACACAACACACCACTCGCTTCTTTCCACTTCATCCATCCAGCCCTAATTCTACTGCATGCATCTACATCTATTTCTCCATTACTCTGTAATACCGTTCCCAGGTACTTAAAACTATTCCTTTTTACAATCAGTTCACCATCCAAAGATACCATTTTATTTGTAGTAACTCCATCTTTTAATGAACATTCTAAATACTCTGTTTTTGTCCTACTAAGTTTTAAACCTTTTTCCTCCAGAGCTTGCCTCCACTGTTCCAGTTTTTGTTCCAGTCTCTTTCACTATTTCCTACTAACACGACATCTTCAGCATACATTAAGCACCATATAATGTTACCAGGTAGTTTCGCTGTTATCTGGCCTCAAACTAATGAGAATAAATACGGACTAAGCACAGAGCCTTGGTGCAATCCTACTTTCACATGAAATTTATCAGTCTCTCGCACACCTGTCCGAACACTAGTCGTTACTCCCTCATACATATCCCTCACAACCTTTCCATATTCACCAGGGACTCCTTTCTGATTGAGTGCCCACCACAGAATCTCTCGAGGAACTCTATCATATGCTTTCTCAAGATCAATGAATACCATATGAGCGTTTGTTTCTTTACTCCTGTATTTTTCCATCAACTGCCTTATAATGAAAATTGCATCTGTTGTTGATCTGCCCTGCATAAAGCCAAATTGATTCTCGGATATTTCGGTCTCTTCACGTATCCGTCTATCAATTACTCTTTCCCATATTTTCATGGTGTGGCTAAGCAGTTTTATAGCCCTGTAGTTTGTACATTGTTGTATATCTCCCTTGTTTTTGTAAACAGGTACCAGTATACTGCTTCTCCATTCGTCTGGCATTTTTCCAACTTTCATATTTCTATTAAAGAGGCCTGCTAGCCACCTTGTTCCTGTCTCTCCCAATGCTCTCCATACTTCCCCGGGAATATCGTCTGGTCCTACCGCTTTTCCTTTCTTTGTTTTTTGAAGCGCTTGCACTTCCTCGTTTGTTATTCGATAGGCGACAAATATCCTGGATGAAAAACATTCGCGACTGGACAGGTTAAACGCACAGATGCTTTTAAGAAAAGCAGAAAATAGAGACGAATTTGCAATGGTTACAGCCAACCTTTATGATTGAAGTCGGCACTAGAAATAGAAGGAATTCTCCATTATAGTCCGTTCTTTAACGGTAAAATATTGCAAAACCTCTAAATTTTAAAGAACCGCTTGGATTGAAATGAAATTTGGCATACACATAGCTAACAAGTCAAAGAACAAAAGTGATATTGTGCCGATATGTGCTTTTGCCCCGGGGGTGCTTTTCACCCCCTCTTGGGGGTGAAAAAGTATTCGTCCAAATATGTCCGGAAATTGATAAACTGACTAATTCTAAGTAACTTTTGTTCTATAGAGTTTTTTCACTAAGTCAATACTTTTTGAGTTATTTGCCAGTGAATATGTTCATTTTTTCAACAAAATAACCACACTTTTAGACGAATTTTTGTAGATAACTCAAATAGTACGTATTTTGTCGAAAAAACATTTTTAGCAAAATATAGCCTGTAAAAATTTTTAAAAAATGGTGTATATATTACGTTTCTATACCTAGTAGAAGCAGAGTTATAGCTAATTAAAAATAGGTTCATATTCATCAAATTCCAAATGGAATACTTTAACGTGAAATAACAAAAAATGAAGCACATTTCGGGGAAAACTCATAACAACTTATTTAAAGTGTTTAAAAAAAGCTTCATTTTTGTTTTATAAAAAAGAATTCTAGCATCAAAAGTAAACAAGTTACGCTCAAAATAAAGTTAGTCTCTTTTTTTTTTGGTAAAAAATCGGGAAAATCACCCCCTAATTAGTATCTCAAATGAACTTAATAGTTACGACTTCACAAGTTTCCTGACCCGTGTATATATTGTTTATATGACCTGTAAGTTTCATCGGTTCAAAGTCCTTATTTTTGAAAGGGCTCTAGTGAAAAGGGGTTGAACGAGTCACTCATCACGAATGTATGCAAATTTAGAAACACCAAATCTCAATCAATTTTTGTCTAACAAAAAAACGAAAAATACATGATATTAAGAAAAGCAATGCTGACTTTTTTGTTTTTTTAGATTTTTGATAAATCTAACAATTTTTAAGTTATTTAAAAAAAAAACATATTTTTCAAAATTAAAATTTTTAAAAATTTTATTTTAAAACCAATTTTTTTCCAAAATAAGCACTTTAAATCGATGAAACTTACATATCATATAAACACAACGTAAGTAAAATAATTTGTGGAGCGGTAACGATTAATTTCATTTAAGTTGCTAATTAGGGGGTGGTCTTCCTGATTTTTTTTGCCAAAACAAAAGCGACCAACTTTATTTTGAACGTAATTTACTTAAATTTAATGCTAGAAACTTTTTATAAAAACAGAAATAAAGCTTTTTTTTAACACTTTAAAAAAGTTATAATGGGTTTCCCCCAAAAAGTTCTTAATTTTTTGGATATTTCACTTCGAAGTATTCTATTTGAAATTTGGTGAATAGGAATCTATTTTTCATTGGCTATAACTCTGGTTTTACGAGGTCCAGAGGCCTAACGCGTACATCATTTTTTTTTTATTTTTTACAGGCTATATTTTTGATAAGAACGTTTTTTTCGACAAAATACTTACTTTTTGAGTTATTTGCGAAAAACCGTCTAAAAATGTAGTTATTTTGTTGAAAAATATTCACTTGCAAATAACTCAAAAAGTGTCGACTTGGCGAAAAAGCTCTATAGAACAAAAGTTACTTGAAATTAGTCAGTTTATCCATTTCCGGACTTATTTGAGACTTATATTTTTTCACCCCCAAGAGGGGGTGAAAGTCACCCCCAGGGCAAAAGCACGCATCGGCACAATATCACTTTTTTTCTTTGACATGTAAGTTATACGTATGCCTAATTTCATGTCAATCCAAGCGGTTCTTTAAAATTTAGAGCAAAAACCGTGAAAGAATGGACTAATAGGTTGAAGAGACTTGGAGATAGAATATATCCTTGACGGACTCCCCTACCGACTTTAAAAGGTTTGGACTTATGGTTTGGTAAATGCTTTAATATTTATTTTTTTTAATATATCTCTGGGTTTTCAATAATTATCGTTTTCACACCTCATTTTTTTTTGTTCTTTCCTGTTGTTATATTCTTCACTTTTTTCTAATTTGTTCTTATGCTCTAGATTTAATACTCTCTCCTTTGTCTCTATTTTGTTTTGTTTCATATCTACAATATAGATATATATCTAAAATTTATTTTGTACTATTTTTCTACCACAAAAATCTTCTAACTCAGCAAACAGCCAGAAACTATTTTAGTAATCGCAACCACAGACATTCCAACAAAAAGCCGGCAGCATGTCAAAATATTGTGAAACTCCAACATACATTGTTCTTTTATGCACTGACAAACCCCTCATAATCCCTTCGCCGTCATGTCCTGTGAACCCCTCTCAAAAAATGGTAAACGGATTTTTTTAACAGTGTGGTTAGATTTCGGCGACCACGGTATTCCTGTTAGCTTTAAAATGTATTACGTTGGACAAAAGATGGACTGCCGTAGACATGTTGATAATATTTACTGTTAAGCTGGGATTAAGTAATTTTCGCTTTTTGAATCCTTTTGTCTGGTATAAACGGTATCCAGGGCTGGAGTTACAAATATGGACACAATATTTTATACACAGACATGTTGATAGCTTACATAGTATATTCCGTGTGTAACGAAAAGTAATGAAAGTACCTACTGTTGGATGGAGGATCTACTTGCCAGGAGAAGGTCAAAAGAAACATTTACAGGCCCAAAACCTTCTGTTGGCATGGCAAGAAGCACAGCGAAACGTAACCACTGGTACGAACAAACTGGTTTGATTCAAAGGCTTTGATACATAAACCTTTGAAAAAGAGAGCCAGAGGTCGATAGACAAGAATAAAAAGACATTACCCAAGAAGCAATTAGACGTAATATTACGACGTCTTAACGTTGGACTAAATGCCCCAACGTTAATACGAGACGTTGCGACGACGGTCAGAAAACCGCTATTTGCACCTAAGTGGGGAATACAAATACGGGTTGCCTCGACGTCCCCCTCTCGACTTCTCAGCTCGAGATATTTTATCGTCAAATTACGTTAGTTTTTAGGACTTTGGCCTTGTAAAGTAATAGTATAAAATTCTCTACCACATAAGTACGGCCGACACACTTCATTTTTACCAAATAGGTTAATAATCTTGGAGGATATTAAATCATCAGAAACTAAGATGCATGACGGCCTGTTGATACTTATTTAAGTAGGTTCCTAATCTATTCAGAATATAACCTAAGTGACTTGTATAATTATTTTATTAATCATCTGCCTCATTGCATAATGCGGTCGAAAATTTACAAACGCAAGGAAGTGTACTGTTAAACTAGGTATAAAAATTGCTAAAAACTGAAAGCGCCTCAGAAATTTACAGGTTAAATCGAACAAGACGGTAAAAATAGAAATAACCATCGTAATTAAAAAAAACATATTATTATGTCTAGACCCATACAAAATTATCCTTGATTTATATATAAACAAAATTCGGTTATTAAAATCAAATATTCATTAAAATCTAGCAAAAAAATTGCCAAACATTATGTTTCAAAAAATGGCTGAACCATGGCGATCTTTCATATAATGGCGGATTTGGCTCGCGACCTAAATTGCAGTACATTTTAACTGATTTGGACAAGGACACCCCCTGCCGACCTTTAGTATAACCTATTTTTACCTTGCACACCTCGAATTTACCTATTGGTATACCTAATACGTCCTAAAGTAAGCGCAAACAGCCTGGTCTTGACGACAGACTCCCGACGACCGATCGTCGTCGTGAACACGCCTTAATCTGGAAAATTTACTTTACGACGTTGGATAGTCGTCGACGTTTTTTAGGAAATTACAGGTATCTTATAAAAAAAACTTTGACGTCAGGTTAACGTATACAACTGACTTAAGTACTACGTTGTTATTACCTACGTTGTATTGTCGTTCTCACCTTCCCGCAAGTACACGCAGCAATCTACCATATACCTACTGAGAAAACACCCGACGTCTCCTGAACGTTGGGTTCGATACTAATAAATACTCTGTAATCCCCGACGTTGAACAGTCGTTAAATGTCTTCCAGTAAATTACATTGTAGTATAGAGGTTATACCCGACGTCAGCTTAACGTTAAACCTTAACCTAATAATTAACGTTGTTATTCTCAACGTTGGATTGTCGTTGTCGTCTTCCCGAAAAATACGTCTACCTACTCGATAAAACACCAAAGTCCTCTAAACGTTGGCATCTATCCTAAAAAATACGTTGTAATTCCCGACGTTGAGTAGTCGTTGATGTATGCCACTTAATTGCACTTATACTACAGATAGGTTAAGACCGACGTAAGCTTAACGTCAAACCTTATCCTAATAATTGACGTCGTTATTTCCGATGTCGGTTGGTCATCAGATTATATTAGTTATTAGCAGCAACGTTGGTCCATAGGAAAAACAGACGTTGTCCTTGGTTAAGGCTTATTGTGAACCAATTTTGTCCTTAAATTTAACGTCCCATTAGGACAAAATTGGTTACAGGTCGTAAAATTGCTACTTGGGTATCCACTCAAGGGACACATGAACAAAATTGGACTGACAGAGAGTGCGAACTACAGGTTCTCTCCGGCTGGTAACGGGACGGTGTAATACGTTCTGTGCAACTGCCCAGAGTTGAATAGGATAAGGCTCGATACATTTGAGCGATATCAACTCTGCCTTTGTAGAAGTGTCACCTAAGGTCACAACATACTGTGTTAAAAAGGCTGTACTAACGCGACAACTTTAACCTAGAGATGAGCCACAATAGAACATCTAAGGTCTAGTGAAGGGGTTCCCAACCGGTGGTACTCGTACCAATGGTGGTACGCGGAAAGATTTCAGGTGGTACGCGTCGCTTGGGTGAAACAAGCGATTACGATGGGCCATTGTCTGAGGAAGTGCCAGTACATCTTTTTACCCGTCTCTTCAAACTGAGGTCAGAAATTTTAATGCTTTTAACTGAAAAAATAATGACATGAAAAAGTTGTTCTGTGATGGAGAATGGTTGTCAAGATTGGCATATTTAGCAGTGGTGTCATCGTGTGGGAACGCGTGGGAACGCCGTTCCCGCACTGGTTAAGAAAAGAAAAAAAATAATAGAGAATTTAGGTTTTGTAAACAAAAATTAGCAGTGCGTTCTGGCACTGCGTTCCCGCATTGCTAATTTTGCCATGACACCACTGATATTTAGCTGACATTTTTGACAGACTCAACACGCTGAACATGGGTCTTCAGGGAGCAAACACAACACCCTTCACAGCCAATGAGAAAATAACTCCTTCAAGAAAAAGTTGGTTCTTTTATGTTCTTAAATAGAGGGGAAGGATGTCTCTGCATTTCCTACGCTGTCGCCATTTTTTAGCGGAAATAAAATATCTCCAATATGTGGTTGTTGATGTAATTCATCACTTGGAATCTCTTCAAGAAAGTTTTAATAAATTTTTCTCCGATGATTATTCCAAACTTGACTGAATGAAAAATGCTGTTGCAGCATCATCCACCAAATGAGTTGGAATGACAGAATTTACAGGAAACATTCATCGATTTCACAGAACAAATCGAAAATCTTCAACATGTATCAGGTGGTACGCAGTTGCTAGAAGGTTGGGAACCCCTGGTCTAGTGGAAGGGTGGTGAACTGCACTCATATTGAACCTAACCTACATATATTTTTTTGACATCATATGATCCAATTCTTATGAGTTCTTTCAACGCAATATTTTATCTGACTTGGTCGCCAGTAGGCCAGTTTGCAACTTTTTCAAACTGGTAAATTGGCGATTTTTTTGGTTCTTTGACGGATTTATTCGGAAGTGAAGCTTCAGATTAAAGCTTCGGTTCCATAGCTTTTTGCATATTAATTGATTTACAGACTTTTCGCCACAGCGATCGTTTCTAGGCCATATGTTGCTACTGGTGGTAAAAGCAGTAACAAAATGGCGAAGAAATAGAAACATTTTACGAAGTAATATAGTATCCCTAAAAATATATAGAAAATTCTAGAATCTATAAAATCTCAAATCGACTAATAGCATGCTATAGCACTCAAGCCTGTGTCCTGAAAGAAACATCCAAAAACAAACTTGACATATTCGAAAGGAAAGTACTGAGTAGAATACTAGGACATGTGAGGAAAACGTAATCTTCAGAATTCTATACAACAACAAGCTTTATCAACTTTATAAAGAAACACATCTGTCAGACTTCATTAGAATACAAATATTGCAATGGGCCAGACATGTGATAAAAATGGTAGAGGATAGGCTACCACAAAGAGCACTGAACGCTAGAATGCGGGGAGAGACCGGTTAGAAAGCAAAGAAAGCGCTTGTAAGATACAGTAAGCAGCGACGCACAAGCACGGAGTCCGGATAACGAGAAGAGCAGCGGCCGACAAACAAGGATGGAGGCAAAAAATAAAGGAGGCCTGAGCTCAATAGTACACAAACTCAGTTAGAATTTGATATCCCCAGGGTAAATACACCATCCTCAAAAATGTTTTTCAACCACAAACATGCTATGACCAAGAACAAGTATGTTAGAAATATCCAACATTCCTGGATAATATTGTTTTTAAAAAGGCTAAGTTTTCACTCTAATGGTATATAAAGCAACATGTAGAAGCATCGGAGGTGTAACCAGAGAAGGTTCCCATTGTTTTCATTCTGGTGGGATGTAGAATAGCATTATGTTGTTTTATATGCCATTAGAGTGAAAACTTAGTCTTTTTGCTAGCAGTTGCCGCTAGGGCATCTATGCCATTTCGTTCGTTGCAATCCGGGACTGCACGCTGGGGTTTGTTCTGGTTGGATCAGAGAGAGCAGCATATGTGCCTCCTGATGAGAGACTAATAAATTTCGAAACCGGTAAAGGTGCTTGATGCACTGTCTGATTGGACTAGAGTATGATTCGGCTGTATTTTCGTTTTGCAACGAAATTGAAAATGGTTATTCATTTTTAATATTGTTTGTCTTTCAGGTTTCTCTCTGTTCACGTAGAGTGTGGGTCTGTGTCGAGCTGTGTGTGTGGCTGTTTTGTCGTGTGAACCCTTTTAGGAAATTTTGTTTGTCTAAAGCTTGTGTCCAACGGAATATGGCGTCTCACTCCTTGAGAAATAAAAAATATGTAATAAAAACGACAAAAACTAAAGACGGGATTCAACGGAACGTGCAATATTGTTATTTCCATCAGAATTTGTGATTTTCGATCATTGGACAAAAACCAAACCCCCTATTTATGGCCAGCTCGGATGACGTGGACTGCCCGGTCGCTTGTCGGTAAATGAGCACACTTCAAAGAAAATCGGAAGTCGAAACAGACCTTTCCAGCTCGGTGACGGCTGCTACCCTTAGTGCCGTGGTAATTTTGTAGGCTAACGACGCGACGTTGTGGTGAATTTTTATCATTATGTGAATTTATCAACCTACTAAAATTTCTACCGCCAACACTGGTGGGGTACCCTCTATACTCTAGGAAACAAGCATGGTTCGAACGATTTTATCAAAAAGTAAATATTTATTAATTTCACAGTAACGTCGAGTGCACAGTGCTCTATTTTCTTTTCATTATTATATACATATTTTATTTATACAAGACTGAGAATATTTTGACTTTTTCTCTAATGTTCTGTTTCATTATCATCAAAAGTAAATAACGACCTTGTTTTCGTCTCATATTTCTACTTTAAACAGATTTACAAACAGATGGAATACTGGAAATATCCAACATTCCTGGATAATGTTGTTTGTCTTTCAGGTTTCGCTTCGTTCACGTAGAGTGCGGGTCTGTGTGTCCGGCTGTTTTGTCGTGTAAGCCCTTTTAGGACAACATTTTGTTTGTGTAACAACTCGAATGACTGAACGTGATAATTTATTCATTAAATCACCCCAGCCTTAGGCGATGCGATGGATCGTTTTATTATATTTAACGATTCTAGATCGTATTATACAGTGCGTTTGGATTATATGAATATATAAATCTAGTTATCGCCTTAGGAAGGGGATTAGGGTGAATAGGAAGTGGATTTTAATTTGCTTGACGTACGACGAAAACAGCAGTCACTGTCATTAGGGTACCTTCTGCTGTTTTTACAGTGACTTTTGTTTATGGTGTAGCATGTTAATTTTATTTAACTTTATACTTTTAACTATAAATTTCGTCAGAAATTTCTCTTTGAAGGAATGTTTTTAGTGTCTCATTGATTATATCTAGCATTATTTTGCTGACATATTATATAAGAGAACTTAGATTGGTTAGCCTAGTAGTAGAAACAATAGCATAATTTTACAAAATAACTATTTCCTTCAAGTGTGTAAGTAGTTTTAAATGCCTAGGCCTAGACACACATTACTTTAAAATCTACCCCTTAGAAATAAAAGCGTCTTGGTAATTATCTCGAACTCTAATCCTTTCATTAACTTACCTTTTGGAACTTTTTGAAGTTATACTTCTTTACGCGCGATATGAGGGTGAATTTTTATGTTAAAACCTATGATCCGGGCGCATGTGCATTATAACTTTGTTCTGATTGGATGTTCAAATGACATGTCAAAAATTATCCAATATGGCAGCTGTAGCGCAGCTGTGGTTTGGACGGTTGACGGTTTGGTTATATATGGTTGTTGCGTTTTAAAATTTGTGGGAAGAGAAACAACAAACAAAGGTTAGTTAATAGTTATACTGCCTTTTTAAATAGTTTTCATATGATATTTTTGAAGTTATACTTCAAAATGTTTTAATTTATGTATGTATCAGTCCAGAAAAGGTGTAGAAAGAATATATTAGTGTTTTTAAATATATTTTTCCACAGACGTGTTAAAAATGCAATTTTTAGGACTCCATAGGAGCGTTAAAAATGCTACTTTAAGGCACTAATGCTTTAAAATTTTTAAGGCACTGCAGTTAAAAGTGAATTGTCAAATTGTGAAACGTTAAAATATTTATATTTCATTTATTAACATTAATATTAATAATACAACATATTAATAATACAACTTGCGCAATTTGAAAAAGGTGGTTGAAAAGGTTTTTTATTATAATTTTGTGTCTTTGGATTTGTCTTCCTTGGGCGTAAAATAATAAAACATCTATTTTTATATTTCACTTGTGACCGTGATGCATAATTATGTATATCTGAAAGGTAAGTAGCATGCGGCTTGATGGCCTTGTTGGTAGAGCATTGGACCAGAGATCAAAAAATCGCAAGATTGCGGGTTCAAACCCCGGACGATTCATACTTTTTTCTTTTTTTTTTAATATTTGGCATTGTAAAGTTTTGGTTCATTTTTGGTAATTATTGTTAATTTTTTGTGTTGTAACTGTTAAGTAAGTATATTTATTTCGTTGAAATTATATTATAATAGAAGTATAACTTCTTACGTGCGTACAAAGTACACACATATTCTTTTTTATAATGCTTTTCAATTGCTAGCCAAACCTATAAATTGTGAAACACCCACGATCTCAGACATTTCTCAGCTTATCGTCGAGATGGCTGGTGATGTATATTTATAAGCTTTATAGTAAAAACCAACACGTTGAGTTTCTTTTGCATGCCTGATCACCGGACTGGCATACTACTCTTCAATTCCTGCAGTACCGTCGCTACTTTCAATTCGATGTGTTATTTCGAGGTTGTGTCAAGGTTATGTGTTATTTCTATTGAACCAAAAAGCTTTTTCTGGGCTTAAAGAGTTGTGGCCCAAAGATTTCATTTATTAATTTTTATGAAATCTAAGCAGTATTCAATTTAAAATATCATTTATGTCGACTTAATTAAAGGCTGTATTTATGCCGCAATTTATTTAGCTATAAGAAATTTTTATGTAGTATATGCATAATTTTTTTCAGTATTACCTAAATAAATACAATTTTTAAAGCTTACTGATGGATCGTTTTATTATATAGTCCGTCTAGAAAGTATCCGGAAAAAAGAAAGCAGAATTATAATTTTACGGTATTTATTTCTATCACTTGAAATATAAAATTTCAAAAAATAATTCATCTCATTTACTTATACAACCTCCATTTAAATATAAACACTTAACTAAACGTCCAGGTACACCCGAAGCTAGGTCAAGGCCATAATTTTCGGTAATGGTGTTCCAGGCCTGTAAAACTGACTGAATCAAACCTTCTTTATCTCGTGGCGCAGCTCGTTCCACTTCAGTTCTCATCAGTCCCCATAAGTTTTCATTGGGGCTAAGATCTGAAAATGCTGCTGGCTACGTAATTGTTGCCAATTCGTGTTCTTGCATCCAAGCTTGAGTATGAGCAGAAGTATGGCATCTTGCATTATCTTGCTGAAAACGCCACCCCTCTGGATATAAAACATGAGTCGTTTCAAGAAAAAAACCATTTACGATGTCACAATATTTCGCACTATCAACAATACTATTAACTATACAGAGAGGTGTAGCACCATGCTGAGAAACTCCTCCCCAAACCAGTATTTAGTGGGAAATTTGGAAATTTGAACGGTGACATTTTCTCTTGATAGGACTTTTAGATGATTTGCACCAAGCTGGAAACGACTTTTATCAGATATAAAGACATTATTAAAATTATCTTCTCGAAAACGTTGACAAAAATCTATTCTTCGTTGCCTTTGCAGAGGTGTCATTGTAGGGATTTTTTTTGGATTTCTTGATTGTAGCATTGCTTTTTCAGTGACATGCGGACAGCTTCTGGGCACACTTTTATTCTTCGTTGATTTCCAAATCTGTTCGCTAATTTTCGAAACCCTAGGCGCAGATTTTGTCGTCCTAAAGCCACTAAAACATTTAAATTGTTTCCGCGAATCTTACGCGGTCTACCCGAAACTGGTCTATGTGTCATATTATCTATGCCATTTTTGATCCTCTTTATTGTCTCATACACTGCACTTTTTCCGAGTTCAGTCAATTGCACTAATTTTTAACGTTTTGGACATCCTTTCTATACAAATATTTTACCACTTTTTTTTTCCCACTTGCGACATTATTTCACAAATCTTAAGTCTGTTTACAAACAACAATATTTGACAGATGGTGTTGTCATGCGATTTTGTCCATAACCTACTATCGGCACAACCTACTTGATGCATTACTTTTGTCTTAAAATGTTACAAAAAGGAAATCTATTAAAATTAGGAACAATAAAAAAATTCGGGATACTTTCTAGACGGACTATATTTAACGATTCACGTTTTATTTCTTCCTGTAGTGACCCTGTATTTGTGATCAATGATTCCAGATATAAGCATGAGCTCACAATCTCAAACCGGTCAATTGTGGTTATGTGTGGATGATTGTTATGTAGTCTATCCACTATCATGATCTTTGTCTTTGATATGTTTAATCGCAGAGTAAATATTTGATTTTCGCTTTCGACCAGTCGTATTAGATCAATCAGCTCAGTCTGGTGATTCTTTCTTTGTACGCGCAATCACCGAGCTCGCATACTACTCATCAATTCCTGGATTATCGTCGCTATCGTCAAATTTAGGTGTTATTTCAAGGTTATGTGTTATTTCTATTGAACCAAAAAGCTTTTTCTGGCTTTAAAGAGTTGTGGCCCAAAATTTTGATTTATTAATTTTTATGAATTAATTTATTTAAGCAGTATTTTTTATGTAGTATGTGTATAATTTTTTGAGGATTACCTAAATAAATAATTTTTTAAAGCTTACAATTTACCTTTTAAGCTTACTGATGATTTTGTTTATTATATTTAACGATTCTAGATCATATCATACAGCGCGTTTGGATTATATGAATATATAAATCTAGTTATCGCGTTAGGAAGGGGATTAGGGTGAATGGGAAGTGGATCTTAATTTACTTGACGAACGATGAAAACAGCAGTCACTGTCATTAGGGTACCTTCTGCTGTTTTTACAGTGACGCTTTTGTTTATGATGCAGCATGTTCATTTTTCTTAACTTTAGACTTTTGACTATAAATTTTGTCAGAATCCTACACATCTGCGATAGTCTTTGAGTTCGATTGTTTATCTCTCTTTAATCCTGACCCCCGGAGGGAGTGTAGTGGTCGACGTGATGTCGTGTATTGTCCGTCTCCAAAGATCTCTGTCTCTGGTCATTTCTTTTAATTCATGCATAGGTCTTTTGCATAATCGTATTATTTTATCTATCCATCTTGTTGGGGATCTTCCTCGTGATCTTCGGCCTTCCACCATTTCTTGTATAATGAGTCTTTCCATGGTTTCTGTTTTTGTTCTCATAGCATGTTTAAAGTATTTTAATTGTTGGAGATGGACTTTACTGGAGAGTCGTTGGCTAACTTTTAGCTCTGTTAAAATTGAATTATTTGTTCTATGGTCAATCCAAGGAATTCGTAGCATCCGTCTCCAACAAAAAATTTCAGTTGCATCTATCTTTCTTTTTTCCGATTGTCTCAGGGTGCAATTTTCACATCCGTAGGTCAGTATTGGGAATATTAAGTAGTTGATCAACCTCATCTTTAACGCTCTTGAAATTTGACAGTCCTTCTATATTGTGGTCATTTTTGCTGTGGCAACTTTTGCTAGATCACATCTACGTTTTATTTCTTTCTGTAGTGACCTTGTGTCTGTGATCAATGATCGCAGATATAAGTATGAGCTCACAACCTCAAACCGGTCAACTCTGGTTATGTGTGGATGATTTGTATGTAGTCACTATCATGAGTTTTGTCTTTGATATATGTTTAATCGCAGAGCAACTATTTGACTTTTGGTTTCGACCAGTCGTATAAGATCAATCAGCTCTGCTTGACCATTTGCAAGAAGGGCTGTGTCACCTGCGAATCGTGTTGTTTATTTTATGACCATTTATTGAGATGCCCTTTTCCCATCCTTCAAGTGCTCTTCTCATAAATATGCTCTCCACATATATTGAATAATTGTAGAGATAGTAGACATCGTTGTCTGACACCCTTTCTGACGACATCCAAAGTGTGTGGCCCAAAGTTCTCATTTATTAGTTTTTATGAATTAATTCATTAAGTCGATTTTATTAAGGGTCGCATTTATGCAGTAAACCATTCAGCAAATATTAGATTTTTTTATGTAGTATGTGTATCATTTTTTGAGCATTACCTAAATAATAGTATATTGTACAACAAGAGAGAAAAAAGACATATTTCTCACGAGCGCAGAAGTTTTTTGGCACGAGCCGGGGTACGAGGTGAATGCCTCAAATCAAGCGAGGCAGAAATATGTCGTTTTCTCACGTGTTGTACACTGTACTTTTTCTATGGATGCGTTTTTGTCAAGAGTTAAAACTTCAAAATTAAATAATTTAAGTGCTTTTAGGTATATTATATGCCTAAATTGAAATAAAATACATATATACACATAAGTATTTAATATTCTTAATATTTATATACTTTATTTATTTAATATTATAATTCACAGTTGAACATTTTTATAAAA
The DNA here is from genome assembly GCF_917563875.1 of Diabrotica virgifera virgifera. NCBI lineage: Eukaryota > Metazoa > Arthropoda > Insecta > Coleoptera > Chrysomelidae > Diabrotica > Diabrotica virgifera. Next base: position 210,877,833 of record NC_065450.1, read on the forward strand.
GGTAATTTTTGATAAGTTTTGATAAGTGTCAACACATTTTGTTTGACAAAATTTATTGTGTTTGTATTGTGCATGTTACCATGGAAATGGCGATCATATGTATGTAAACCGGCGGTGAACTGTGAGAAAAAATATTTCTCACTGCAATGGCCGACTTTTCTCACTGCCTGAGAAATTGTTCGTTTTGAATGTATGTAAGTAATGAGAGAAGTTGCACATTGTTTATCATCCATAGAAAAACACATTTTTTCTACAATCGTGTTAAAAATGCAATTTTTAGCACTCCATAGGAGCGTTAAAAATGCTACTTTAAAACACTAATGCTTTAAAAATTTTAAGGCACTGCAGTTAAATGTGAATTGTCTAATTGTGAAACGTCAAAATATTTATATTTCATTTATTAACATTAATATTAATAGTACAATTTGCGCCATTTGAAAAAGGTGGTTTAAAAGGTTTTTTTTTAATTTAATTTAACCTTCGGAGTACGGAGATTATTTGACTTACTTAGATTACGAAGATGGGTCAAGCGTGACCCATTCTCATTTTATTTATAAGGATGTTTTAAATAGTCAGTATTAATAAACAGTATCTTTAATTCAACAAAAAACAAACAAACATAACAATTATAATCCTAAATTATTGTATTTAAATTTTTTAAGATGGTTTCCCATGGGTATATACTAGTTCGCTCCGGCGGCCAGATTTTAATACCTTACAGAAAACGGGCATAGGTAAATTCGCTCCGGCCATATATTTGAATACGTATACCCGTAAACAGAGACGGCTGCGATTTACGTGTACCTACAAACATATTAAAAATATTTTTAGAAATCCGAAGACCGGGTCAGGAGTGACCCGGCATCATAGATGTTACGTAGAGGAAAAACTGTAATTTGCATGTTCACGAATTATATACGAAAAAATAGATTGAAACAAATAATGAGAACTTACGATCAATCGGATTTGTAAAAAAATTATTTCATAAAATATTAAGAAATAAGTGAATTTCGGGTCACGCTTGACCCAGTCTTCGTACTCCGAAGGTTAAACTGTATTATTGCATTTTTAACACGTTTGTAGAAAATTGTTATTTATAATATAAGTGTTAAAAGTACAGGTTTAAGGCACGCATGTGAAAGTTTGCAGAATGAGCGTAGCGAATTCTGCAGTTCACATGAGTGTCTTAAAAATGTACTTTTTAACACGTATATCATACAATATTTTTCTACAAACGTCTTATATATCAACAATTATAATTTATTCATTCTCAATTACAGGACAATATCTACAAAAACTTTTACTTGAACATTCCATTTTTATATTTTTCTTGACTTTATATCAAAACTGCCTATACTGTCAATACGTAAATCATAACAACTATAGAATAACATTTTACTTTTATTGTTGTATATTCTAACAAATTTTAATAGTTTTTTTCTACAAACGTGTTAAAAATGCAATAATACAGTTTAAATTAAATTTTAAAAAACCTTTTAAACCACCTTTTTCAAATTGCGCAAGTTGTACTATTAATATTAATGTTATTAAATGAAATATAAATATTTTGACGTTTCACAATTTGACAATTCACCTTTAACTGCAGTGCCTTAAAAATTTTAAAGCACTAGTGCCTTAAAGTAGCATTTTTAACGCTCCTATGGAGTGCTAAAAATTGCATTTTTAACACGGTTGTAAAAAAAACTATTAAAATTTGTTAGAATATACAACAATAAAAGTAAGATGTTATTCTATAGTTGTTATGATTTACGTGTAGACGGTATAGGCAGTTTTGATGTAAGGTCAAGAAAAATATAAAAATGGGATGTCAGTCAAGTTCAAGTAAAAGTTTTTGTAGATATTGTCCTGTAATCGAGAATTAATAAAATATAATTAATTGTTGATATATAAGACGTTTGTAGAAAAAATATTGTATGATATACGTGTTAAAAAGTACATTTTTAAGGCACTCATGCACGGGCGCCCATATAAAAATTTTTAGGGAGGGGCCAGACGTGAAGATGTTGCACATTATGTTTTGTATATTTTGGATAACCATATATAGTTTAATGCACCTGAAAAGCTAGAGGGGGGCCACTGTCGCCCCCTGCCCATGGGTATGGGCGCCCATGCACTCATGTGAATTGCAGAATTTGCTTCGCTCATTCTGCAAACTTTCACATGCGAGCCTTAAAATTGTACTTTTAACACTTATATCATAAATAACTATTTTAGGCATTGAATGCAAGAGAGGCAGACGTATATCCTGACTGGCCAATCTTGGATAAATGGAAAATGGTTGCATAATATACAAAAAATTAAATATCATGTTCACAAAACACAATATAAGTTAACTTAGTATAAGGCATTGGGAAAAATTTCCTTTATTTTATCCCTGACTTGGCTGACTGTATTCTAGTATTAATATAATACATATAACCTTTAACTACCCGCCCATCCAGTTATAACATAAGTACATGCGTGGCGTACTCTATACACCACAAGAGAATACACTTAAAAACGGCGATTGAAAAAAATACACTTAGTTGTTTATTAGAAACCTTATTCGGCATCAGCAAATGCCTGGATTTCCTTCTCAGTAAGTTAATTGGGATTTCTAACAGGAATCTGATTCCTTGAAAAGTAAAATTACTAATAAAAACATTTTTGAAATGTGATTTTTTACATGAGGAAAAGTATTGTTTATGAAGAAAAATACATTTTGTGCCATAAAGACTAAAAAAAACAATTGAAAGATGTACTTAAATTAATACAATCGTGGCACATTTTGTACAACACCGGAAATAACAAATAATAAATTGGTAAATAAAAACTGGTAAATAAAAAATTGGTAAATTTCTTTTTTTAATAATTACGACCTTCTCAGAACGCCGATTATAACGAAACTAAAACCAATTGTAAAGCACATTCTAGTGCTAGGTTAGATCGATAAACAAAGGCAAAAATTAGACTTTTAAATAATAGTACATTATATACCGCGGGACTGAAGTAGTACATTTAATCCTGAAGGTAAAGTTTATGGCCCGACCGCAGGGAGGGCCATAATTTACCTGAAGGATTAAATGTACTTCAGTCGCAAGGTATATACGATACTTTTCGTACTTCCGGTATGATTTTATTAATTATTTCAATAATTTCAATCAGTTTTTTCTCTCTTCAACTCATTTAATAAACTGTCTTTAAAATAAGTTACCATAGTAACATTGCGTTGTGACAGTTATAATTTAGAAACATTGTCATTACTAGTGTCATTGTAAAGAAACATTGTTATTGATAATTATTGGTATCATGAGTGAAGAAGGTGTATCTGATATTGATAAAAGAGCAGCCGAAGTAGGTGAAGAATTGTTACCACCGAAATCTAGAAAACTATACGAGCAGCAGTACGATGCTTTTAAAAAGTGGTGCCGCTTAAAAAATGTGAGACAACCTACTGAAAATGCGCTGTTAGTCTACTTCGATGATAAATCAAAAGCGGTTTGTGCCTCAACTCTCTGGGCACATTACTCAATGCTGAAATCGGTTATTAACATTAGAGAAGATATTGATATAAGTAAATTTCCAAAATTATTAGCTTTTTTGAAGAGAAGAAATGAGGGATTTAAGCCAAAGAAGTCAAGAATTCTCACGTCTGAGCAGGTAGATCAGTTCTTACGGGAGGCTCCGGATGATAAATATTTAATGCTTAAGGTAAACTCGTCAGTTACCTGCTGCATTAACCCAGGAAAGACTGGTCAATATGACGAACTGTCACAATATTAATTTGAATATTAACGTTAATTACCATTCTAATTAATTATATTTTTCAATAAAATATCCCTTAAATTCGTTTGTTTGTGATTTAATCGTTCCGGGAGTTTCGTCAATATTTAATCCCGGAGGGATTAAATGTGACACTTTAGTACCTGTCACAAGGGAGTGAAGTTGTCACTTTAGGCCCGGAAGTACGAAAATATATTTATTGCAGAAATCTCATATCCGGCGTACAAAATACGCCAGCGCGTGTAGTTCAAGGTTAATCCTAATTGAGTGACGTAACCGGATATCATTTTTTTACCCCCGAACTCCATTACGTACATACATTTATATTTCATTTGATAAGTACGCGTAATACTAAGAGACCTCTTTAATATCCTGAGCCAGCTCCTGAAATTATACTCCTTGTCGGGTCGTGGCTTCGGCTTTCAGCTTTCGAATTTTTTGGATGGATGAGGCGAGGGATAGGGTGCAAAAGGGAATAATGAATATTGAATGATGTGGAAGTAGATATATCAGAACCGAACGGGATAAATACGGCAGCCTGTCTGTATTAAACTACTTTTATAGCATCGGGTATGTGAAACGATGAGGTCTGACGCTTTTAGATATTGATAATATTGGACGAGATATCTCTCATTCAAAAAGTCGTATTCTTAATTTTATATCTCTACAGCTATTTGCGTGCATCATTTCTAATATTCTGCTAGAAATAAAGAACTCCGAAATACAACCGTCTGAAATTCTCACAAAATTAGAGACATTAAATATTTATTTATTCAAAAAATAGTTCAATCCTTATACTTTTATATGGGATATACCCAGCCGCTAATTTCAGGGAAGTACGCTGATCCTTCTATTGTATACGGTACGATAGAGGACAATGCACAATAAATTCCAATATCTGCTGAGCATCAGGCACTACCTTTCTTTTTATTCTGAGCCTTCTCCTGAAATTATTATACTCCTTGTCTGGTCGTTGCTTCAGCTCTCAACTTTCGAATTTTTAGGATGGATGAGGCGAGGGATAGGATGCAAAAGGGAATAATGAATATTGAATGATGTGGAAGTAGATATATCAGAACCAAAGGGGATAAATACGGCAGCCTGTCTGTATTAAACTACTTTTATAGCATCGGGTATGTGAAACCAGGTCTGACGCTTTTAGATATTGATAATATTGGACGAGATATCTCCCATTTAAGAAGTCGTATTCTTAATTTTACATCTCTAGAGCTGTTTGCGTGCATCAGTTCTAATATTCTGCTAGAAATGAGGAAATCTGATAGACAACCATTTTGAGATAAATTAAAAATAATAGAGAGGTCGCAGATATGTTAAAAAGCTTAAAAGATCCTCGGAACATTATGATCATTAAACCTTTAGAAAAAGTCAACAACAAAAACGTATTGGAAATAAAAATATCTCCACGAATGATATATCTTACGTGGAAATTACAGCAAATAAAAAACACGACGTTGTATAACAAACTCCCCCAACTACGCATACTAGGCCATCATTATTCTCTTTGCTTTTATCCATAAGTAGAGTTAGCTTGGTTACGACAGCATGATTACGACATGGGAATCAAATAAAAAAGAAAAAAAAAGTTTTGAAATAATAGGAAAAGCTTCTTTTTCATCATCAATGGCATCAGAGCTCATTACGAGTCAAAGCCTTCTTCAGAACATTCCTCCATTTTCCCTTGTCTCTGGCAACTATTAGAATTAAATTAGAAAGGATAGAAAGGTTAAATTAGAAAGGATTTACGTGGCAGAAAAATGTTTCTTGTAACATGAGAAAGTAAATGAATAGAACAGAAAAAAATTCCGTCTACTTAAAGGCGTAAACGCAAAATTTCGCGCCAATGTGTTTTACATGCACTCATTATTTTCGAATCCTGAGAAAATTAATAATACGTTTTTTGGAAAAATTTAAACGCAGAATGAAAGATTACATTATTACCAAGGGCCGAAAGTCCTTTGGAATAACTAAAAAGTTTCTTTTGAATGAGATATTTGAAATAATTAAAGATGACTAGATGACACTAAGTTTTCTCATTTTTTTCATCCCTGTAACTTATTTAAACACACATACAGTCGGAAAATGAAAGAATACCCATGAACGATCTTATCAATCACTTATTTCAGCGTTTCTCAACGTTTTACCATTTGCACCCCAATTTTCCATAATTATTTTCACCGCGCCACCCCCCTCGTTCAATAACAATATATCTATGCAATAATACTATACCTTGAGCAGCATGAAACCGAATAAACTAAAAAGACATTGGGAAACGCTTCATAGTGAGTACAGAGAATTTTCTAGTTAAAATTAAAATGGCGTGAAAAGTAAAAATTAGTTTTAATAAAAACTTTGACTGTGAATGAAATAGCTTTAGGGGAGATATGCCTGAGATGGCATACTTTTTTTAAATGTTTTGTAATCGATATTCTCTTTTAATTTTGGGCAGGGGTACATGATGAGTTTTCTGCACTGAAAACCAGAGCGTTCCGTATACTATTACCGTTTTCACCATCCTACCTTTGCGAAGGATTTTCCGCGATGGCTGCTTTAAAGACCAAATATAGATCGCAACTAAATATAGAGAAAGAACTGACAGCGTCTATTTCTAATATCACACCCTGTTTTGATAAGCTTTGCTCTGCAAAACACGCCCAAGGAAGTCACTAATTTACATTAAACTTGTTGATTTAGTATTCAGTGCTTATAACTATGTATAGCTCCTTGTTCATGCGTATTTTATTTTTTTGTTTGTCAGAATTTTGTTTTGCTTTGATTTTAGTAAATTAGTCAATGTTTTAGGAGTTTATTTTTTGATATTTTCACGCCCCCTCATTGCTAAAAGCGCGCCCCCCTAGGGGGCGCGCCCCACAGGTTGAGAATCACTGACTTATTTTGTATTTGCCGTCTTTTTCTGTAAATAACAAATGTTTGTTATAGAAAAAGACAGCAAATACAAAATAAGTGATTGATGTGATCGTTCATGGGTATTCTTTCATTTTTCCGACTGTAGAAGTTTTCAGAGACTTTCTACCATCCGCGGTAATAATGCAGTCTTTCATTCTGCGTTTAAATTTTTCAAAAAAATTTAGTTTTCTCAGAATTCGAAAAAAATGAATGCAAGTCCTAAAATATTTCACCACTTAACTATAAAAATTAATATTTTCATTACTACCTGTAGGTTCATTTCAATAATTGTTTCGCAGCATTCTCACGTTGCAATTGTCACGCAGCTACTGCAGTTTTTCCCTGGTTTTCTGCTTTTGATAAACAACCCTTATCTATTATTGCATAGATCCATAACTTCAAATTTTACCTGAAACAAAAACGTATTTTTAATACCACATTTTTATTATAGCTGTGCAAATTTACTTTAAAACACTATCTATCTCTATCTAATAAGCCTTAAATGCCCATTCCTGGGTATAGGCCTTCCCTCTTAATCTCCATTGGTCTATATTCTGAGCGATCTGCATCCAGTCCTTTTCTGTCGTTCTCTTAAGGTTGTCCGTTAACTTCATCTGTGGTCTTTTTTCTTTTCTGTTCCCATGGTGGCAAGTGTAGAATTAGCTTATTCCATCTTTCATCCTTTTGCCGCAGAGTTAGGTCGCCGAAGTTCCATTTAAGTTTTACAACCTGTTTTAATACATCTTTCACCTTTGTTTTTTCTCTGATCCATGAGTTTTCTCTTTAAGACCGATACCTAGCATTTGTAGCCCGATCAGGGACACAAAATTTTACGAAAACCTCCAAAAAAATAAAAGAAAGATGAAAATTTGGGAATAGGTAGTTGAAATTTCTCTTATTATTATAAGAAAAAGTTTACAATTCTACATCCCCTCCATTTTACAAAAATTGGGAAATACGGGGTGAAAAATATTTTCTCGTGAGTGAAAAAATCTACGTTCAAAATAGGCCCGGAATTGGATAAAATGACTAATTCGAAGCAACGTTTGATCTATAGAGCTTCTTCACTAATTTAATACTTTTCGAGTTATTTGCGAATGAATATGTTCATTTTTGTCAAAAAAAAACATGTTTTTGGACGGTTTTTCGCAGATAACTCAAAAAGTAAGTATTCTAGCGAAAAAAATATTCTTAGTAAAAATATAGCTTATAAAAAATTATAAAAATTATAGAGTTGTACCTAATGAAAAGTAGGTTCTTCTTCGTCAAATTCCAAATCGAATATTTCAATGTGAAATAACAAAAAACAGAGTACTTTTCGGGGAAAAATCATTACAACTTTTTTAAAGTGTTTAAAAAAAAGTTTATTTTTGTTTTTTAAAAAAGTTCTAACATTACAAAGTGAGTTACGCTCAAAATATTGTTGGTCCCTTTTATTTTTTGGTACAAAAATCGCGAATTTTATCCCCAATTAGTTTCCCAGATAAAATTAATCGTTAGCGCTTCACAAGTTACTTTACTTATGTATTGTTTATATTATCTATAAGTTTCATTGGTTCAAACTGCTCATTTTTTTTTAAATTGGGTTGAAAATTGGAAATAAAACATTTTTTAATTTTGAAAAAAAATGGAATTGACTTAAAAATTATTAGTAATGCCGGTATTTAAAAAAAAAGGTGAAATGAATTTTACCCGAAAAGTGCTCCGTTTTTGGGTTATTTCACATTGAAATATTCGATTTGGAATTTGATGAAGAAGAACCTACTTTTCATTAGCTACAACTCTGCTTCGACTGGGTCTACAGACCTCAAGCATACACCATTTTTTCAGTTTTTTATTAGCTATATTTTTGCTAAAAATATTTTTTTAGCTGAAATACTTACTTTTTGAGTTATCTCCGAAAAACCGTCCAAAAACATGTTTTTTTATGTTAAAAATGAAGATATTCTATATCAATACTTATGTCAATACTTTCAAATAACTCGAACGTATTGACTTGGGAAAAACCTCTATAGAACAAAAGCTGCTTAGAAATAGTCATTTTATCCAATTCCGAACTTATTTTGAATGTATATTTTTCAACTTTGAGAGGGGGGTATTCCCCTCCATTTTTGTAAAATGGAGGGGTTGAAAAATGGAGGGGTTGTAGAATTGTAAACTCGTTCTTATACAATAATAGACTATTTCAACTACCTATTCCTAAATTTTAAATTAACAAATAAAATGGCACATGTACGAGATATATCTGAAATTTTTATAGGGTACTGTCAAATGTATTACAAGCAGTAGACAAGCAACTAGTACAGTTTCGTGGTAGATATCCTTTCAGAATCTACATGAAGAATAAGCTTCCCAATTACGGCATACAATTTTCTAACTCAGAGACTTTACCAAGTATTCCGTTTCCATACTTTTTTTTTCTCTGATTCTGGCCTTGGTTTAGAACTAGAACCTTTAGACACGTAATTGTATAATTGTATAACTTATCACTAACTCAGGTGTAATGTGTAGTGTGTGTGTTGAATAAGTGTCTTGTTACTTTGCAAAGTCGACGTCATTGTCTTTGCAAAGAGACGCTAATTGTATCCGAACGTCTGCGGTTCCTCCGGTGAGTACCCGTTTCCATACTTGTTGTATTTTTTTTATGTTTACGACCAGTTGACATCGTCTCGAATTCTTTAATTCATCTTTGTATGTAATCTTCATTTTCAGCTGTTATTATGGAGTCGTCAGCGTAGCATATTATCTTTATTTCCTTTTCTCCATTCTATATCCTCTTCTTTTTTAACTTCCTTTTAAGATTTCGTCCATTATCAGATTAAATAATAATGCATGGGATCAGCGAATCTCTTTGTCTAATGCCAGTTTCAGACTTGATAGGTTGCGATAGTTATCCTTTACATCTTACCGTAGCTATGTTATCTTTATACAGGGTGTTTGGTAAATAATGGGCCATAGCTTAACCTTAGATTTCTGAGCTTAAAATAGGTCGATGTAAGCTATCTTACCCTAGTACCAAAGGTTGATAATAACCAAAGTACAGGGTGTCAAAATTAAACTTTTATTTTATTGATTCTTGAATATTTCCTGACAAGAATGGGATAACCACACGAAATTTGGTAGGCGGGGTTTTTTGGGACGAGAAATCTAAATTCGCTACCAAAAATGATGTATCACCCAAAGGGCGCCACACACTCCTTTCAGTATACCCACTCTATATACTTTTTGAACCAAAACTTTTATTCTCTTAATATTTTTACTTGTAGCTATACTACATTCATCTCTCTAAACTCAACCGTTTTCGAGATAAACGCAGTTTAAACTGCGATTAACAAAATTTTTTGCATAATATCGTTCTAGTTACACCCGAAAAATAAACTTAAAACCATAATAATTACCAAAAATGTATTGCAAATTTCTTTAAATGGGATTTGCGATGCAATGACATAAATATGAGAACTTGCACAATTATTATGGCTTCAAGTTAATTTTTCGGGTGTAACTACAATGTCATTATGCAAACAATATCTATGTTGCACCGCAGAATTAAAATGCGTTTATCTCGAAAACAGTTGAGTTCATAGAGATAAATGTAGTATACCTTTTTTAAGTAAAAATATTAAGAGAATAAAAGTTTTAATTCAAAAAGTATGTAGAGTAGGGGATAAAAAAAATTTAACGTATTAAATTAGCGCTGAAAGACGTATGTGACACCCTCTGGGCAATACATTATTTTTGGTGACGAATTTAGATTTTTCGTCCCAAAAACCCCAACCTACCAAATTTCCTGTTATTATCTCATGCCTGTTAGGAAATATTCAATAATAAATAAAATAAAAGTTTAACTTTGACACCCTGTATTTCGGTTATTATTAACTTTCGTACTAAGATAAGTTAGCTTAAATCGACCTATTTTAAGCTCAGGAATCTAAGGTTAAGCTATGGCCCATTCTTTACCAAACACCCTGTATATATTCTCAATGGTTTTTACTAAGTCCAGTGATATTCCCTTTTCATATAATAAATGTATTACGAATTCTCCTCTATCAAACGCTTCCTTCAAATCTATCAGGCACATATAATATTATGCTGGTTTGTTGTATTCCAGCGACTTTTCTTTTATTTGTCTTATTCCAAAATTCATCCATGCATGATCTTCCTGTCCGAAATCCTCGCTGTTCCCCTTGCAGAGTTATTCGTTCGTTTATTTTTGTCACTAGTATTCTTGTTGTCAATTTGAGTGTTGTATTTAAAAGATTTATTGCTCGATAATTATTGGGATCTTTCTTATCTCCTTTCTTGAACAACATTAGCATGATCGCTCTCCCCCATTCATCTGGTATTCTGTTCGTGGTGATTATTTTATGAATAAGAAGTTGCAGTTGTTATACAAGGTAATCCCCTCCATATTTTAAGAGTTCATTTGTTATTTGATCTTCTCATTCTCAAATCTATTGGGGGAGCATTCACCCCACCCGGTATCAGGCGTTTCACAGCAGCCTTGAAGGTTAAAAAAATCGATATAAAAATGCTAACATGTTATCGTAATATGTCATTCCCAAAGAGACGATAAAATTTCAAAAACCGTCTAACACGCCTTCTTAAAAAAAACTCCGTATACTGTTTGCCCTAGGACAAAGGGCAACGAATCCTCTTAATGTGATTGAACGACCTCATTTAAAGTTTATTTCCAGCTTTATTAGCGACTTGCATGTTTATTGCCTTTATTTTTAGAGAACGTCTCTATAAAATCAGCCAGGGAGTTTCCTTGATATTTTAAGAATACAATTGTAAAGGGTTTTCTTTTATCTAGGATAAAGGAGTTGCAATTTTATTAAGACCCAAAGAGGGGCGAAGCGATTGTTAAAAACTTGAGAACAAAGCTTATTTTGTTGTTTCTTAATGGAGAAAGAGGTTTAAAGGCGAATAAATACATCCATAAATCTTTTAGAATCTACGGGTTTTAATTTGTTTTCATTCGGTCTTAATTTTGGCGAACTTGTTTATCATGCTTGCTCAAAGTGCCTCTATACCTGTAACTGTGTTCTTCATATATACAGATACAGACAAATTTTATGGTGGGTATTACATAATTTATATTATAGACCATATAGGAATAAAACCATACTGGTGGGATGAAGAAGTACAGAAGGACATTTCTGAAAAACGTAGGAAATAACAAACGTTCCTATCAACAAAAAGAGAAAAGGATAAAACAATTAACAAAAAAGCCCAAGACAAAGTAAGTAAGAAGATAACTCAAAAAAAAGAACCAATCATGGGAAAAGAACTGACAAAAAATCAACACTTACATAGGAGGTAGAAGAAGCAAAGAGTGTTGGAGATTATTTAAAAATATGAGAAATAATAAGAAAAAATACCCATATCACTAATAACAACAAAAAATGGAAAGAATATTTTAAAAAATTGTTAACAGAACAAAGACCAGCATTTGCTAACATGGGGGAGAGCACGATAGTGATACATATAAATTCATCAGCATTACAAAAAAGTAAATCAGAGATGGAAGAAATTACCATATTCCTGAAAATGGAAACTCCCCTGGTTATGGTGACATTCCTGCAGAATTAGTGAAAGTCGGTACAAATAAACACCAGAAACAGCTAAGAAAACTCTTCCAAGACTGCTTAAATGGCGCCGAATTACCAAAAGAATGGAAATTATCTATCATGTCAACCATCCACAAAAAGGGCAGCAAGAATCAGTGTGAAAATTACAGAGGAATTGCGGTAAACAGCACAATAAGTAGGATGTATGGGAAACTTATTATTATTATGAACAAAATAGAAAATAACTATAAAGATTACGAAGCAGAGGAGCAAGCTGGCTTTAGAGCTGGGCGGTCCCGGACCTGTACTCTATTACGCAAGTTATTGAGAAAAGAACTGTCGTCACCTGGTGTACGTAGACTTACAAAATGCATATGACAGTGTCCCTCAGCAATCTATAGTCAACTCTACAATAAATAAACATTAAACATGGTCTTATTAAAGTAGTCCATAGTCTGTATAATGGAACGACTACAAAAATTAAACCTGAATCAAAGCTGTCTGAGGGATTTAAGGTCACGAAAGGATTGAAGCAGGGTTGCTGTATTTCGCCTACCCCTTTCAAAATTTATCTGCAAGAAACACTCAAGCTGTGGAAAACAAAATGTACTGGAATGGGAATCCCTCTCAATAACGAGACATCACTATACACTTTATGTTTCGCTGATGACCAAATCTGATTGCTCAGGATCATGACGACTTGAGTTACATGACACGGAAGCTAAAAGAAGAATATAACAAACGGGGTCTCGAAGTCAACATTAAGAAAACCGAAGCCATGTGTATTGGAGGGACAAAGTAGTCCATTACATTAGGCGATGGGGTAGAAATTAAACAGTGTGATGAATACAAGTACCTGGCCATAAAGATAAATCAAGTTGGAACACTTATTGCTGGTATAAAAGACAGAAACCTACAGGGTAGAAAAGCCAAAATTAAAAAAAATGTTATTGTCACGTTAACGTCAACTAAAGTCAACTAGCTCTTAGCTAACGTCTAAAGGGGGGAAGCTATCGTAACTGGTTTATCTTTTAGGTTAATACACTGAAAAAAATATTGTACATAGTACCAATGAACGCCAATTATTGACTTTTTTTTATATTGATTCAATGAAAATTTCGTTAATACTATAAACACGTAGTCATTAAGTAATGACCATATTCATTATTACAATGTGATTCTATTCATTAAAAAATAATGAATAGAATCTATAATCCAATGAATCGTTTTATCTATCCAATGAATTTTTCATAATACTAATAATTTGTTCATTGTATATATGAAACTATACATCAGGATTATGCGGTTAAATTAATGAATATAAAACGTTGCACTAATGTACAGTGTTCTTCAAATTACGAACTCGTTTATTAAATCAATGTTTTCGTAACATTAAATCAATGTTTATGACTTTGATTAATAACTCGATACATTGTTTTGATGTAACGCAATCATTGTATTAATGTAATATACCTGAATCAATGATCAATACATTGTAGCAATAATCTTGTACATAAACCGATACATTTCTTAAAACTCTATAAGTGTTTTTATTGGTGTAAAAAAATCACGTGACAACAGTTGCAGCCTCCTAGCAGACAGTCACCCTGCAGACTCTGAGGAGCGGTGTTTGGCACTAGTGATTTGGTTGATTTTTCTAAGGTATGTATTTACATATATTTTTAACTATTTATAAATTATTTTGTTGAATTTCTATAAACAAAAGTTATACTTCTATTTCCACTTTTCCAGATTCATATGGACTTTTGGAGTGGCATTTGGAAATGGAAATGGTCTTATTGATGGATGGGACAGCAATTTCGAAAGAAAATTATCTCCTTTCTTCGGTGTGAAAGTCATATCAAGGATAAAACAAATAATTTTTTATTTGAAAAGATTACCCATGAAGACATTACGGAATGTAAGTACCTATTTCATTATTCCATCCTGCATTATCTAGTATTAATTAATTTTTGTTATCCGTAAATTTTTCAAAAGCTAATTCGACACATAGGTAAAAGAAAATAGGAACCATTTGAAAATATTTCTAAATGGTATAATCTTGTAAAAGATTAGTAAATTAAATCTTTAGGTGATTAAACCGTAAATAATTGAAAAATATTAATATATCTTGCAGTCGGTAGTATCTATCAAAGTAAAAATAAACATCTCAATCAACATCTAGCAATTTTTTTCAAAGGATAAATTAAAATATTTATAAAAAAAAAGTGATACGCAAAAATACAACTATATTCACTATTTAGATTTATTTTTTTATAACAATTAATATAAATTGTAGATGGCTAACATGGAGTTCTTCTTTGGGTTCTACATCGATATTTTGTACGAACTAATAAAATGATTTTTAAAAAAGATAATTTTAAAAAAAGATCTTAATGGACAACCAAATATATAATAAAATATACCATCAGAGATTTCCAGTAATCATTCTTACATCGGGAAGACTTAGCAAGAAGTCGAAGATCATATTAGATTTATTAGATATTAGATTTTTGAAATCAAAGAAAAATGCCATTCAACCATTTGTAGGATTTGAAAGATAAGTAAGATAAGTACTTAGATATTCAGTTTTTTCAAAACTACATTATAAAAAGTTGTTTGTGTTAATTAAAAATATATGTCTTTTTTTCTTTAAACTTATAGATACTTGACATTAGTTTGAGAATCGGCAAAAAATCGTTGCTTCAACCTATATTTGTAATATTTATGTAGATATTAAGTCGTCATTTTGTTTACTTATTAACTATTTGTATGTTATATACAAATATACATGAAGATGACATTCACTGAACCAAAAAAGTACGTAAATATAATGAAAAAAACATTGATTCAAAAACAAGGAACATTAATTTTCGTCCAAAGATCAGTATCATTGGTCCAATGTAAGTAGATACATTAACTAATGCTCAAAAACATTTACTTCTATGAACTAGTACGTTCATTAAATGTACTTTCTAGTTAAGAATTAATGTACCGATACATTTATTCAATGTACCGATTCATTGATTCTTAACTAGAAAGTACATTGAAAGAACGTACTAATTCATAAAAATTAATGTTTTTGAGCATTAGTTAATATATCTACTTACATTGGACCAATGATACTGATCTTTGGACGAAAATTAATGCTCCCCGTTTTTGAATCAATGTTTTTTTCATTATATTTACCTACTTTTTTTTTTGGTTCAGTGTACCGATAATTTTCCACGTCTATTATCTTTTTTTATTTCACAACGAATTATTTTGTCCATTTTTTTGTTATTTTGCCGGTTATTAACACGCTCATCACTGTATACAGTTACCGAAAAAATTTATAGATAGTGTAACATAATTAGCGAAAGATACTAACAGAGATACATTATATCCACATATAATTCGTTGGCTCCATTCGTCTATCATTTTCGCCGACTCGTCCAATAACGTACGAGCTGGAGTAAACTTCACAAATGTCTTTATCCACTTTACTAATCCAATATCTGTACCCGTACATCCAAATTAAATTCTTTCAACAGATTGAAACTAATCTATTGCAGAACTTGGCTTTTAGCAAACTTTTTAAATTTCATGCATAAGTTATAAAAAGCTGGAAAGTTCTTGAACCTTCCAGAATATATTCTTTTCCATTTGTATGACAGCAACGACCTGAGTTTTGGTGAATCCTTACGGTCAGACTCTAAGTTCCAAGTTTTCAATACTGTTATGCACTCGGGGGGCGTTCCCGGGAGATTTCTAGTAGAGAAACTTAACTTTTCGAGGGTAGTTTAGCATTCACTAGTTTTGTTTGAGTTTTTATTCGTCAATATGTTATTTGTAAAAAGAAAGTATTATGGGAGTAGAAAAAGTACACTGCGGTGTTTCAAGTTGAATACGGTACGAAATACGGAACAATAACACACTTTTGTGTGATATTTCAGATTTCAGAATTTTCTGAAAAAAAATTTTTTTCCTAATTTCGAGGATGTGCCCGACATTAAGCTGTCTCTAAGAAAAATGAGTACAAAAGATTCTAAATTTGGAGGACAAGGCTTTATAAAATGCTACTGCAATAAGAAATGCTCTTCAAATTATGTAGGTAAGTGTAAAAAAGGTCTAACGTATTGTGCAATTCTAAATGCCATATATATTAGTCTAAGAGCTGGGAGCGGATTTTGTGCGTGATAAGTAATATGGAAAAACTATCCGGGGATATGTTGAATAAGTTGTGTACATGACTTTCGCCAACGGCCGGAAACCAGAGTGGGGGACGAGGGTAGTTTAAGGGGTCAAAGTCGCGGTTTTTATTATTTTTTTTGTGACAGTCGTGATCGAGATAGGGCACCAAAATTTGGGAATAAGTAGGTCATGACGTAACTAAGTAAAGTCTCTAGGGTCGGAACGCTGCGTGGCCGACAAAGGGGTGGGGGTAGGGGTGAATACAAAAGTATAAGGGGTTTTGCGACGTTCTTGATTGAGATAGTGCACCAAAATTTGGGAATAAGTAGACCATGACACAACTAAGTAAAATCCCCAGAGCCGGAAACCAGAGTGGGGGACGAGGGTAGTTATAAGGGGTAAAAGTCGATGTTTTTATTTTTTTTTGTGACGCTCATGATGAAGAGAGTGCACCAAAACTTTGGAGTAAGTAGGTCATGACGTATCTAAGTAAAATATCCAGGGGTGGAACGCTGTTTGGGGTACAAAGGGGTGGTAGGCAGGGGTGATTATAAAAATATAAGGTGATTTTTACCGTTCGTGATCGAGATAGTGCCCCAAAATTTGGGAATAAGAAGATCATGATATTACTAAGTAAAATCTTCAGGGGCGGAACGCTGCGTGGGGGACAAATGTTGTGCTGCGTCACAAAAAATTAATACAAACTGCGACTTTGACTCCTTAAAACTACCCTCATCCCCAACTCTGGTTTGCGCCCCTGGAGATTTTACTTGGTTACGTGATGATCTACTTACTCCCAAATTTTGGTTTACTATCTCGATCACGAACGTCACAAAAAATCCCTTAAAATTTTTAAATTTACCCCTGCCCCCACCCCTTTGTCGGCTATGCAGCGTTCCGCCCCTGAAGATTTTACTTAGTTAAGTCATGACCTACTTATTCCCAAATTTTGGTGCACTACCTCGATCATCAGCGTCACAAAAACAATAATAAAAACCGCGAATTTGATCCCTTATAACTACCCTCGTCCCCCACTCTGGTTTCCGGCTCTGGGGATTTTACTTAGTTATGTCATGGTCTACTCATTCCCAAATTTTGGTGCACTATCTCAATCACTAGAGTCAGAAAAAACCCTTTATATTTTTTATATTCACCCCTACCCCCACCCCTTTGTCGGCCGCGCAGCGTTCCGCCCCTAAAGATTTTACTTAGTTACGTCATCACCTAATTATTCCCAAATTTTGGTGCACAATCTCGATCATGAGCGTCACAAAAAAAATAATAAAAACCGCGACTTTGACCCCTTATAACTACCCTCGGCCCCAACTCTGGTTTCCGGCCGTTGGTGAAAGTCATGTACACAACTAATTCAACATATCCCCGTATAGTGTTTCCATATTACTTATCACGCACAAAATCCGCTTCTATCTCTCCGACTATATGCCTCAACTTGAGAGAATAAACACTAGTTTCTTTATTTTAATTACGACAATATAAAAATAATAAACATTAAAATTAAAAATGACGTTTTATTAAACCTAATCTAAGAAATTACTACATTTTAATAGCGGATCGGCGTTTGACTAGTCAAACCCCGATTTCATAAAATTAGTTAAATTAAAGTTCATTAGGAGTGCTTGAAATTCGGGCTTTGACTATGGCATATACATAATATTTTCTAGTTCGTTTTTCGCCACATCACTGAGTTTCTATAACCATATCACTTTCCAGATACTTACAATAATTTTACAGAAATATATGTTAAACCGTTCCCTATTCACACCGTTCCCCAGTCATAGTGATCGTAGCTGTATATTTATAATAATGCTTTTAAGAGGATGGGTAAGTATTTTCGGCTACAATGCTATTCAAATGGTACAATGCTATTCATTTTTTTCGAATCCTGAGAAAACTAATTAGTTATTTTTGAAAATTTTAAACGCAGAATGAAAGATTACGTTATTAGCGAGAGCCGAAAGTACCTGAGAACTTCTATAATGTTTATTTTAATAAGTTACAGGGGTGAAAAGCTAAGAAAAAATTTAGTACGATTTTTAGTTTCAAATATCTTATTCAAAATAAACTTTTTATTTATTCTAAGGGACTTTTGGCCCTCGGTAATAATTTATTCTTTCATTATGCGTTTAAATTTTTCAATAATATTTATTGGTTTTTTCAGGATTCGAAAAAAATGAACACAATGTCTGTGGTAATATTTTCCAAATCTATCTTTGTCTTACAACGCACTCAGTCGAATATAATGACAGTCAGACAGTGACAATCATGCAGTGACAATTTTAAATATTTGACATGGCATCGGGAATATTTTGAGTTGTTGATTAAGTAATATTAATATATAGTGTATTTGATAAATAATTGATTTAAGAGTGAACTTAATAAAAAGTTAGTTATTGTGTATTAATTGTGGAAGATCCAAGCAGACAATACATCAGGATGCTATATTCTGTCATCCAAATCCAAGTATTTTGTTGTTAAAGATGTTCAAAATTGTAAGCGTTTCATAATAACAATACATATATTATTAAAAAATCACTTTAACACTTTTCCTCTTTTCCCTATTGAGTATTAGTTTTTTTTGTACATATAAATTATTACAATCACTGAATACCCAGTTAGTGAAAAAATTATCAGTAGTAATTGCACAAGAGCTCTAAAATTATTGAATTTTTCCCGAGTGTCACTTTGGCAGTTTTAATTTCACGAGCCGAAGGCGAGTGAAATTATGACAAAGTGTCACGAGGACAAAAATTCTATATTAATTTTAGAGTTCGAGTGCAATTTGTTGCGATTATTTCATGAATAAAAATGCGAAGGCAAAACAATCTTACTTTTCAATTAGAATACGGAGTGCAGTCCAGTCCCTTGAATCGCGATTTTCGGCTCTTATTGGAGCCTTCATCGGAAAGAACGTAGGCACTGTTCTCCATATTTTAACTGATTCGTATCCAGAGGTTTTCCCACCCATTGCAACTGAAGTGATGATAGTAGGTGGCTAGCGCCATCTGGCATTGAAAGACGAAGTAGTTTTCAATCCTAATAGTAAATTATTAATATTGAAAATATTAAAAATATTACTAAAAGATTTTTAAATTGAAAACATATTGGTAGACTTTCCTGGTGACACCTCCAAGACTTCTACAATTTGCAAGTCAAATGGATGCTGCAGTGAAGACGAGAGGGAAGGAATTCTACACTATGCAATTCACATCCTCCGTCTGCAGCTGGTAAAGTTCCAACGGAAAAATGCACCTAGTTACTCTACGGAGTAATACGACTATAAAATAAAAATGTATACCATTTTTATTCAGTTGCATTGCGAAGGCAAAACAATCTTACTTTTCAATTAGAATACGGAGTGAAGTCCAGTCCCTTGAATCGCGATTTTCGGCTCTTATTGGAGCCTTCTTCGGAAAGAACGTAGGCACTGTTCTCCATATTTTAACTGATTCGTATCGAGAGGTTTTCCCACCCATTGCAACTGAAGTGATGATAGTAGGTGGCTAGCGCCATCTGGCATTGACAGACGAAGTAGTTTTCAATCCTAATAGTAAATTATTAATATTGAAAATATTAAAAATATTACTAAAAGATTTTTAAATTGAAAACTTATTGGTACACTTTCCTGGTGACACCTCCAAGACTTCTACAATTTGCAAGTCAAATGGATGCTGCAGTGAAGACGAGAGGGAAGGAATTCTACACTATGCAATTCACATCCTCCGTCTGCAGCTGGTAAAGTTCCAACGGAAAAATGCACCTAGTTAATCTACGGAGTAATAAGACTATAAAATCTGAATGTGTACCAAAAAATGTATACCATTTTTATTCAGTTGCAATGCGAAGGCAAAACAATCTTACTTTTCAGTTAGAATACGGAGTGCAGTCCAGTCCCTTGAATCGCGATTTTCGGCTCTTATTGGAGCCTTCATCGGAAAGAACGTAGGCACTGTTCTCCATATTTTAACTGATTCGTATCGAGAGGTTTTCCCACCCATTGCAACTGAAGTAATGATAGTAGGTGGCTAGCGCCATCTGGCATTGAAAGACGAAGTAGTTTTCAATCCTAATAATTCAATCACTCCAGCATCCATTTGACTTGCAAATTGTAGAAGTCTTGGAGTTGTCACCAGGAAAGTGTACCAATAAGTTTTCAATTTAAAAATCTTTTAGTAATATTTTTAATATTTTCAATATTAATAATTTACTATTAGGATTGAAAACTACTTCGTCCTGGATAATTGTTTGCAGTGCGTTAGTTGAATAATTTTACATGAACGACTTAGCTATCTACCCCGTAATCTCATTTATATTCCACAGTACTCTGTATAGAAACAGCAGCAAATAAATTCTTATAGTTCACTTTTGTTGCATTTAGAAACAAGCCTGGATGCCGGCTGACTACTCCGCGGAAGTATCTTTGCTAAATTCAATAACTAAATCAACGAATACATCTCGAAAGTTTTCCAGAAAGAAGCTCGAAGCAAGAAATTGAAACTAATCGCAGTTGGAAGTTAGTTTTCTCACGGAACGGAATCACTGAATAGCAAAAGACTTCGTCGACTTAAAGGTGCCACAGAACGGCATAATTCAGGGATACAGTGTCGACTCGATTGAAAAGTTTAGCGCGTTTATACCTTTCAGTGGAGTTTCGGACTGTTTTATAAGACATCGCAAAATACATAAAACATTTAATTTGTTCATCTCTTTAAACAGATTTTTTATACATCGCTTTTAGTCCAGGAACCGAAGCATTTCACCTCGCAGTCTTTACAGAATGGATCGATTTGCTTGAAAATTTAAGAATAAGTAGTGGATAGTTCAAGGATCAAAATCTATATGATGCCGAAAGGCGCTTTTACCATGGGGTCGGTTGCCACCCCATCTTAGGGGTGGAAATTTTTTTTATATTTTGACTGCAAAAGTTAATAAAAACATTCATTCTAAGCAAAAAATGTTCTATACATTTTTTTGATAAAATTAATACTTTTCGATTTATTCGCTATCGAAAGTGTTAGTTTTATATAGAAAAAATCAATGTTTTTCGATATATATACTCATTTACCATTCACTCAATTTTTGCCGTAGAAAAATTTTTTTCAAACCAAGTTCTTCGGAAACAAATAACCTACAATTTCATATAAAAACATTTTTTGGTATATCTGATGCTAATCTTTCTATTTTGAAGAAAATGGCATTTTTTACCAAACTACAAAAAGTCTTTATTCGCTTTTAACTCTAGTTTTTTAAAAACTAATCATTCTAAGCCAGTCAAACTTTTAAAATCTATTAATAATACATAAATAAAGAAGAATTAATAAGGCCAATGACTAAAAGCAAAGCTAACTTACATTATTATGCTTCCAATTGGATTTCTTTTTTTTTTTTTTGAAAAAAATATATTGATTTTTTACCGTAACCTTTTTAATTTTTAAATTAGAAAGTTTGTTAAAAAATAATTTTGTAGGTTTTTACAAGATCTATAAGACTGTTAATACCAAATCCTTTTAAAATCCTCAGTCGCAAAAAGTGATGACTTTGAATGGGTTGGTAAAGGTGATTTTTGCATGTTATTACAAGCTTTAATTTTCAATAGCTCACTCAATTTTTACCGTAGAGAAATTTTTTGCAAACTATGTTCCTGGGAATTAAATAAGGTACAATTTTATATTTAAATATTTTTTTGTACCTCTGATGATAATCTTTCTATTCTGAAGAAAAGGGAATTTTTTACCAAACTTCAAAAATTCGATATTTGCTTTTGACTCCATTTTTTTAAAAACTAATCATTCTAAACCAGTTAAACACTTCTAGAACCTATTAATAACACATAAGTAAAGAAGACGAAATAAGGTCAATGACTAATTTTAATCAGGGTGGTGATTAGGGGTTTGCTTTCGATCATTTTTTCGCTGAAAAATATAGGGTCTGACATTCTTTTCATTATAAGCCACCTAAATTTTGAGCTAAAGACTTTTTTTATTTCTGAAGATAGATATTTTTAAATACTTCAAATTAGTTTAAACAAGTGATCCTCGAAAAATGCATAGTTTTCCCGTCTTTTGACTTTGAAACTACAATATTTAGCATTTTCCGAAGAGGACCTAACATAATAAAGTATAGCTCGATTACTATTGGTCTTAAAGAAAATTTAAAAAAACGGTTTTGTAGATTTTTTTAAAAGGTACATTTTTGTTAAGCAAAGTTGTTTTGATAAAACAAAAACTTTTTAAGTAATTTGCAGAAAACTGATTAAAAACATTAATTTTTTTAATATAAAACTAACATTTTCGATAGCGAATAAATAGAAAACTATTAATTTTATCAAAAAAATGTATAGAACATTTTTTGCTTAGAATTAATGTTTTTACCAACTTTTGCGGTCAAAATTTAATAAAAAATTTTCACCCCCGACATGGGGTGGCAACCACCCCCATGGTAAAAGCGCCTTTTGGCATCATATAGATTTTGATCCTTGGACTATCCACTACTTATTCTCAAATTTTCAAGCAAATCGATCCATTCTGTAAAAATTGCGAGGTTGTCTCCTATTTTAAGCTTCATTACTTGGACTATTTAGAGTTAGGCATATCTGCATATGCAACTGATATAATACTACTTCTATAAATCCTCTACTCTAGTGGTTTTGACGAGATACCTGCATTTTTGGTGAAAAAGGTTTTACCTTTTATAATCAATCCTTTAACTTATCTCACCAATTTGTCTTTTTGCAATGGGGATTTTCCTAATTACTTCAAAAAAAAAAACGGGCAAAGTAGTTCCCATTTTTAAAAAAGGAGATCCAAAATTGGTCAGCAATTATAGGCCTATAACAATTCCCAGTTTATTTTCAAAGGTATTTGAGTATGGATATTTAAAGAGATTAAATGGATATCTAAAAAACAATATCATAACTATAAATCAACATGGTTTTCAAGAAAATAAATCTACTAATACGACAGTCCATGCATTTTATGCTCATTTAACCAGTTTGATTGATGCAGGCGAATGTCCTATTGGAATATCCTATTGGAATAGACAACAATATGTGAGCCTGCAGATGAAGATCGAGGATTCACCCATTTTGAAAAAAAAAATATGAAAAAAATTATTCATGTCTGTCCTAGAGACTTTGTATAGTTATAGTACATGCTTTCACGGTTTTTGCTGTAGATTTTAAAGAACCGGTTGGATTGACATGAAATTTGGAATACGCATAGCTAATATGTCAAAGAAAAAAGTGATATAGTGCCGATGTGTGCTTTTACCCTGGGGGTGAGTTTCACCCCATCTCGGGGTGAAAAAATAAATGTCCAGGATAAGTCCCGAAATTGATAAACTGACTAATTTTAAGCAACTTTTATTCTATACAGTTTTTTCACCAAATCAAGACTTTTCGAGATATTTGCAAGTGAATAATGTTCATTTTTCAACAAAATTACCAAGTTTTTAGACGGTTTATCGCAAATAACTCAAAACGTAAGCATTTTGTCGAAAAAAATATTCTTAGCAAAACTATAGCCTATAAAAAAGCCTATAAAATATATTTATGAAAAAAAAACGGTGAGTATATTAGGTCTCTATACCTAGCAAAAGCAGAGTTATATCTAATGAAAAATAGGTTCATATTTGAAAAATCACAAATAGAATACATAATTCAATGTGAAATATCCAAATAATCAAGCATTCTTGGGGAAAACACATTACAACTTTTTTAAAGTGTCTAAAAAAACGCTTTATTTCTGTTTTTATAAAAAAAATAAGCTCAAAATAAAGTTGGTCCCTTTTGTTTTGGGAAAAAAAATCAGGAATATCATCCTCCAATTAGCAACTTAAATGAAATTAATCGTTACCGCTTCACAAGTTATTTTAGTTATGTTGTGTGTATATGTGTGTGTTCACAAAGAGGAGATGCATTAGATAAACTTTTTGCCACAGATATTAGTGTGTACATATATTATGATATGTAAGTTTCATCGATTCAAAGTGCTTATTTTTAAAAAAATTTGGTTTTTATTTAATTAATTAGAAATAACTTAAAAATTGTTAGAGATACCAAAAATCTAAAACAAAAAAAAAGTTGGCTTTACTTTTCTGAATATTTTGTAATTTTATGTTTTCCTGTAAGACAAAAATTGGTTAAGATTCGGTGTTTTTAAATTTGCATACACCCGTGATAAGTGACTCGTTCAAGACCTTTTAACTACAGCTCTTTCAAAAATAAGGACTTTGAACCGATGAAACTTACAGATCATATGATCAATACATACGCGAGTAAAAAACTTGTAAAGTGGTAACAATTAAGTTCATTTGAAATGCTAATTAGGAGTGATTTTCCCGATTTCTTACCAAAAAAAAGGACCAACTTTATTTTGAGCGTAACTTGTTTACTTTTGATGCTAAATTTTTTTTTAAACAAAAAAGAGCATTTTTTAAACACTTTAAAAAAGATAAAATGAGTTTCCCCAAAAAAGTGCTTCGTTTTTTGGTTATTGCACGTTAAAATATTCGATTTGGAATTTGACGAATATGAACCTTTTTCTCATTAGCTATAACTCTGCTTCTACTAGGTATAGTGACCTAATATATTAACCATGTTTTTCACTCTTTTACGTGCTATTTTTTTGATAAGAATGTTTTTTCGACCAAATGCTTACTTTTTGAGTTACAGTAAAACCTGCCATATCAGGACCTGTCATATCCGGACCTTCCCATATCCGGACGGTTCTGCCGTCCGCATCTACCGAAATCTACCGAGAAAGGCAGTCCTGCTGTTGGAAAACGTACCCTCTCATCCCGACCCAAGGAACTAAAAGTTGGCGAAATCGAGGTATTATGGAATCTATAAAACGTGTCTATCGACGAAAGTTATTGGCGGCGTTGATTATTGGAATTTATAAAGGAGAAAACGTTTCAGAGACTATAAAAGAAGTGGTCTTGATATCCGGATTTTTTCATATCCGGATCGGTCTGTCACCACATTGATGCGGATATGGCAGGTTCTACTGTATTTGCGAAAAACCGTCTGAAAACGTGGTTATTTTGTAGAAAAATTAACATATTCACTCACAAATAACTCGAAAAGTATTAACTTGGTGAAAAAACTTTATAGAACAAAAGTTGCTTAGAATTAGTCCATTTCCGGACTAATTTCGAACATATATTTTTCACCCCTAAAAGGGGGTGAATCTCACCCGTAGGGCAAAAGCACACATCGGCACAATATCACTTTTTTTCTTTGACTTGTTAGCTATTAGTCCGTTTTTTAACGGTAAAATATTGCAAAACCTCTAAATTTTAAAGAACCGCTTGAATTGACATGAAATTTGGCATACACCTAGCTAACAAGTCAAAGAAAAAAAGTGATATTGTGCCGATATGTGCTTTTGCCTGGGGGTGGTTTTCACCCCCTTTTGGGGGTGAAAAAATATTCGTCCAAAGAAAGTCAGGAAATCGATAAACTGGCTAATTTTAAGTAACTTTTGTTCTATAGATTTTTTTCACTAAGTCAATACTTTTCGAGTTATTTGGCAGTGAATATGTTCATTTTTTCAACAAAATAACCACGCTTTTAGAGGGTTTTCGCAAATAACTCAAATAGTAAGTATTTTGTCAAAAAAACATTCTAATCAGAAATATAGCCTGTAAAAAATTTAAAAAAATGGTGTATATATCACGTCTCTACACCTAGTACAAGCAGAGTTATAGCTAATGAAATATAGGTTCACATTCGTCAAATTAGAAATGGAATACTTTAACGTGAAATAACCAAAAATGAAGCATATTTCGGGGAAAACTCATTACAACTTATTTAAAGTGTTTAGAAAAATCTTCATTTTTGTTTTATAAAAAAATTTCTAGCATCAAAATTAAACAAGTTACGCTCAAAATAAAGTTAGTCCCTTTTGGTTTTGGCAAAAAAAATCGAGAAAATCACCCCCTAATTAGCATCTTAAATGAACTTAATCGTTACGACTTCACAAATTTCTTGACTCGTGTATATATTGTTTATATGATCTGTAAGTTTCATCGGTTCAAAGTCCTTATTATTGAAAGGGTTGTATTTAAAATGGGTTGAACGAGTCACTGATCACGAATGTATGCAAATTTAGAAACACCAAATCTCAATCAATTTTTATCTAACAGAAAAACAAAAAAATACATGATATTCAAAAAAGCAAATCTGACTTTTTTTGTTTTTCGAGATTTTTGGTATCTCTAACAATTTTTAAGTTATTTTGAAAAAAAGCATCTTTTTCAAAATTTAAATTTTAAAAAATTTTACTTTGAAACCAAATTTTTTCAAAAATAAGCACTTTAAATCGATGAAACTTACAGATCATATAAACACAACATAAGTAAAATAATTTGTGGAGCGGTAACGATTAATTTCATTTAAGATGCTAAGTAGTGGGTGGTCTTCCCGATTTTTTTTTGCAAAAACAAAGGAGACCAACTTTATTTTGAGCGTAACTTGCTTAAATTTAAAGTTAGAAACTTTTTGTAAAAAGAGAAATAAAGCATTTTTTATACACTTTAAAAAAGTTATGATGGATTATTCCCAAAAAGTGCTTAATTTTTTGGATATTTTACGTCGAAATATTCTATTTGAAATTTGGTGAATATGAATCTATATTTCATTGGCTATAACTCTGGTTCTACGAGATCCAGAGGCCTAACGCGTACACCATTTTTTTTTACTTTTTTATAGGCTATATTTTTGTTAAGAACTTTTTTTTCTCAAAATACTTACTTTTTCAGTTATTTGCGAAAAACCGTCTAAAAATGTGGTTATTTTGTTGTAAAATGAACATATTCACTCGCAAATAATTCGAAAAGTGTTGACTTGGCGAAAAAGCTCTATAGAACAAAAGTTACTTAAAATTAGTCAGTTTACCCATTTCCGGACTTATTTTGGACATATATTTTTTCACCCCCAAGAGAGGGTGAAAGTCACCCCCAGGGCAAAAGCACACATCGGCACAATATCACTTTTTTTCTTTGACATGTAAGCTATGCGTATGCGAAATTTCATGTCAATCCAAGCGGTTCTTTAAAATTTAGAGCAAAAACCGTGAAAGAATGGACTATATGTGTATGCCAAATGTCATGTCAATCCAAGCGGTTCTTTAAAATTTAGAGGTTTTGCAATATTTTACCTTTAAAGAATGTACTGTGTAAGCACAACTCCTCCGCCAGATTCAATGACAAATGAGGTATCGAATAATAACGCCAACGATGGTATTAATGGTAAATTTGACCTAGGACTTTCCGAATATGTAAATACGTTAACAAATAAAAGAGAAGAGAGAGAATAGGGCAAAATGTTCCAATGGATCCATATAACTTTGAACGAGTGGTGAGTTTTAAATACACTGGGGTGCAAAATTAACCGGACACTGTGATGTTTCCTAAAAACTGTCGTTTATAAAAGTTAAAGATGTTCCCAATTGAATATTTAATAATAAACAAAATTTAAAAATCAAATTTATTACAACTCAAGAATGTTGCACAGAAAGAAGAGTAGAATATTAAAAAACACGACGACCGTTCCAGATGCTGAACCGTTTGCTGGGGTACTTAATTCACTTCGTTTTCTATATCTAGTCTGATGTTAAAATTTCACAGTTTTTAGAATCCCACGAATTTACAATTAGCCCAATAAATGACCGTTTTGGAGAGTAATTTCCAGGGGCAACTCCGAATTGCATGAAAATTTGGATTTAGGTTCTACTTACCCTCCACTTTAAAGTTGAATTTGTGCCGTTGGTTGCTTTTACTTGGGGGGTGACATTTACCCCTTCGCGGGGGGTGAAAAACGCGTGTTTAGAATAAGGCCAGAAATGGATAAATTGACTTATTTTAAGCACCTTTTGTTCTATAAAGTTTTTTACGTAAGTCAATACTTTTCGAGTTATTCGCGATTTAAAATGTTAATTTTTCGACAAAAAAACTACGTTTTCAGACCGTTTTTCCCAAATAACTCAAAAAGTAAATATTTTATCGAAAAAAATATTTTTAGCAAACGTGTAGCCTATAAAAAACGAAAAAAATGGTGTACCAGTAAAGTCTACAAATTGAGTAGAAGCAAAGTCATGAAAAATACGTTCTTATTCGTATAATTCCAAATCGAATAATTCAACGCGAAATCACCGAAGAAAGAAGCGTTTTTCGGGAAAACCTTATTAACATTTTTAAAGTATAGAAAAAAAGCTTATTATTTGTTTTTTACAAAAGTTTACAGCATCAAAAATAAATGAGTTACACTGAAAAAAAAGTTGGCCCTTTTTTTTGGTAAAAAAAATCGTGACAACCTCCCTCTATTTAGCACTCTAAATGTAATTAATCGTTTTGCTTTACCATCTATTTTAACTGTATCTGTTTTGTTTGTATGATCTGTAAGTTTGATTGGTTTGAAGTGCTTATTTTTGAAAACATTTGGTTTTATAGTAAAAAAAATTTTCTAAAAATTTTTGAAAAATTTCATTTTTTTCAAAATAATTTAAAAAGTATTAGTGATAAGAAAAATCTTGAAGAGTAAAAAAATGTAGGTTTTATTATTATAAATATGCTGGTTTCATTTTGTTTCTCCGTAAGACAAAAATGGTTAAGATATGGCTTTTCAAAATTTGCATACACTTGTGATTAGTGACCCATTCAAGCTTTCTCAATTATATCCCTTTCAAAAATAAACACTTTAAACCGGCGAGACTGACAGATCATATAAAAAATAGATAGGTAAGTAAATTATTTGTAAAGCGGTAGAGATTAATTTCATTTGGGGAGCTAAACACGGCGAGATTTTCATGATTTTTTACAAAAAAAAAAGAGGGCCAACTTTATTTTGAGCGTAACTCGCTTATTTTTAATGCTAAAACTTTTGTTAACAATTAAAACAAAGCTTTTTATAAACACTTTAAAAAAGTTTAAATGGGTTTTTCCCGAAAAGTGCTTAATTTTTCGATGATTTCACCTTGAAATATTCGATTTGGAATTAGACGAATAAGAACGTATTTTTCATGAGCTACAACTTTGTTTTTATTTGATTGATAGACTTTACTGATACACCATTTTTTTTGGGATTTTATAAGCTACACTTTTGCTAAGGATATTTTTTTCGATAAAATATTTACTTTTTTGAGTTATTTGCGAAAAACCGTCTAAAAACGTAGTTTTTTTGTCGAAAAATCAACATTTTCAATGGCAAATAACTCGAAAAGTATTGACTTACGTAAAAACTCTATGGAACAAAAGTTGCTTAAAATCAGTTAATTTATCCATTTCCGTTAATATCTTGAACGTATGTAGTTTCACCCCCGAGAAGGGGTGACTGTCACCTCCCAAGTAAAAGCAACCAACGGCACAATTTCAACTTTGAAGTGGAGGGTAAGTAGAACCTAAATCCAAATTTTCATGCAATTTGGAGTTGCCCCTGAAAATTACACGGTATCGCCGAATTTCCCGTTCATTTACTGGGCTAAATAGGTTTTCTGATTTTTTAGTTTAGACTCGATCACGAAGACACAAGAATTACATATAATGTAAACCAACATCAACCGCAAAAGATTACGAGAAAACCTATATTACAATTTAACCTATGTCAAACCATTAAACTACACAAAACAAAATACTTGTAATGTTGCTCCAATCTGCAAACTCTAGCAAGTTCCACGCGTTTAATTCACACGACCACAGAACAATAAATTACAACTGCGCGTTCCTGTGGTAGTTTAAAATCCGAACCGCATATTTCGTGAATGGATAATGTTCCGCGTTCAATCTCCAAAGTAATGTGAACTGCTCTGGTCTCACAACTCCAGAGCGAACGAGAAACCAATAAAATTAGTTTTTGCGTAAAACTATAGCAGAATTCCAACACTAAACTAGCTAGTTGGCATAAGGGATGTGGATGGACAGAGGATTCCAGGAACGGATCAGGTAAAGGTGTGTTGGATATTCACATTAAAATTTTAAATTTTTTAAATATACATTCTCACCCTTAATAAAAATTAGCTGTCTGGCCAACTAAATCCTAGTTTATGTTTTTAATAAGATGCTGGTAAATCACAGTTTTTAATAAACAAATTAGTACATATTAATAAAAAAGAAATATCTAATAATATCTCAAAATAGGTCAGAGAACAAACAATAAAAACAGCTAGAATCTCTGGATGCCTGAAAGAAATCGTGAATAAAGTTCTATAGATTTTGTTTTCCAGTGTCTTCGTTGGATCCTTCGTTATTTGGTATACGGTCCATTTGTAATTATATCTGTAATTTTGACCTCATATTGTATTTTATCCTCAAATAACGAATTGTCAAAATTGGATCGAATAGAACAGAATAACGTGGAACGGGATCCTATAACAGCCACAAGAAATAATACGAGGAAAATATCAATACCATATACATATAAAAGGACTATCCGAAAAACTTAAAACAATAGGAAATAAATTCAACATTTCAACAATATTCAAAACAACAAACACGTTGAGATCTATTATTCTATCTAAGACTAAACCTAACAATTAATAAGAAAGAACAGAGAATTGTATTTATAAAATACCTTGTGAATGCGAACAATTTTATTTAGGTGAAACATCAAAACCGTTAAACGTTAGAATAAGTGAACATCAGTATTATATTATATATATAGAATAAGTCGGTTGATTTCATATAATCAAATGAACTATCTTTTAGTAAAGTCGTCCCAGGAACGCAAATCATCAATATTGGCAATATCAGTTTAAAGTCTTCTACTTTAAGATGTATAATAAATACATGTCTGAATTGGCGATATAAATGAGTCAGATTAAATAAATTATTAGAAGAATTTTTTACTCTACTCAGCAACAACATTTTTATTTGATTTAGTATTATTTTGTATTTTGACAACGACACCCGATTTGGGCGTCGGAACGTTAATAAAATCATTTTTTTGATAAAATTGTGGCTTATTTCCAATTGAAAATAGTTGATTATAAAAATGCCACAAGGAAATAGCTTCAGAACAACATTAATAAACTTTGTAATTTTCGTAAAGTTTTATTTAAATATTTGTCGAGTGCACCACTAATATCGAATGAAAATTTGATAATAAGAGCATTACGTGCGTGGATGACTGACGGAATTATCTATGTTTGCTTTCTATTAATGACTATCCAAAACAAATTTAATTCAAATTACAATGCTGATCGAATTTGTTCTACAATAATTATTCATAATTTTGCACGTGAGTGCTCCTAAATAATTTATTTGACACGATTATGTATATATTAATGAATACATTCATGAAAATTATGTATTAGTCCATCCACTAACGGTAAAATATTGCAAAACCTCTGAATTTTGAACAACCGCTTGGATTAACATGAAATTTTGCATGCACAAAAATAACATGTCAAAGAACAAAAGTGATATTGTGCCGATGTGTGCTTTTGCCCTGGGTGTGTTTCACACACATTGAAAAAATATACGTTTAAAATAATTCCGGAAATGGCTAAACTGACTAATTCTACGCCAGTTTTGTTCTATAGCGGTTTTTCACTAAGTTAATGCTTTTTGAGCTATTTTCGAGTGAATGTTTATTTTTCGAAAAAAAACACCACGTTTTTAGACGCTCTTTCGCAAATAACTCAAAAAGTAAATATTTTATCGAAAAAAATAAACTTAGCAAAACTAGCAAAAATATAGACTACAAAAAATTAAAACAATGATGTAAGTGCTAGGTCTCTAGACCTAGTACAAGCAGAGTTGTAGCTAATGAAAAATAGGTTCATATTTGCCAAATTGCAAGTCGAATGATTCAACGTAAAATAACCAAAAAATGAAGCACTTTCCTGGAAAAACTCATTACAACTTTTTTTAAAGCTTTATTTTGTTTTTTAAAAAACTTTCTAACATCAAAAGTAAGCAAGCTACGCTCAAAATAAAGTTGGTCAATTTTTTTGGTAAAAAATCGTAAAAATCACCCCCAAATTAGCCTCCCAAATGAAATTAATTGTTACCGCTTCACAAGTTACTTTGCTAATCGTTACAATTCCAAAAGTTGCTTTACTCGTGTATGTATTGTTTATATGATCTGTTAGTTTCATCGGTTCAAAGTGCTCATGTTTGAAAGGCCTGTAGTTAAAAGGGCTTGAACGAGTCACTAATCACGAGTGTATGCAAATTTTGAACAGCCATATCTTAACCAACTTTTATCTTACAGAAAAACAAAGAATGCAAAATATCCATAAAAGTAAAACCTACATTTTTTTACTATTTGAGATTTTAAGTTATTTTGAAGAAAATTTTTTTCAAAATTAAAAATTAAAAAAAATTTACTTTAAAACCAATTTTTTTCAGAAATAAACACTTTGAACATATCATATAAATAAAAGATAAATAAAGCAACTTGTGAAGCGGTAACGATTAATTTCATTTGAGATGCTAATTAGGGGATGATTTTCCGATTTTTATTTTACCGAAAAAGGGTACCAACTTTATTTTAAGCGTAACTTGTTTACTTTTTATGCTAGATCTTGATGCTCTAAAAAAAATTAAAATAAAGCTTGCTTTAAAATAAAAATAAAACTTGCAATGAGTTTTCCCCAAAAAGTACTTTAGTTTTTAGTTATTATTTCACGTTGATGTTTGATTTGGAATTTAACGAGTATGCACCTATTTTTCATGAGCTACAATTCTGCTTCTACTGCGTCTAAGACCTCATACATACACCAATTTTTCACTTTTTTATATGCTATATTTTTGCTAACAATGTTATTTGCGAAAAATTGTTTAAAAACGTGGTTTTTTGTTGAAAAACACATTCACCTGCAAATAACTCTAAACAATTCTAACAACTAAAAGTATTGAGTTAGTGAAAAACCTCTATAGAAAAAAAGTTGTTTAGAATTAGTCAGTTTATTCATTTCTTGATTGTCGTGCATCGCACAAAATTTTCTCCAAATTATGCAGCATATGGACGAAATAATTACACTATTATAAAAAAAGAACTTTTTATAATAAAGCGTTTTTTTAATTTAAAGGACCTAATATAAAATTATAAACTATTTTGTTGTTTCAATTTCTATGTCATAAAAGAATTTTGTAATCGACTTTTTTAGAGGCATAATTTCTCTAGCAGATTTAAACTCATATAAATCAAAGAAAATATTTAAAATGGTATACATAATATTTATATATTGTTATGATCTGCTTTCTCTTACTTTTATATTAATTAGTATCTATTTAATTAATTATCCAATTGTCGCAAATCATACATAAAATTAAGAAAAATCTCAGGGTGCCTTTTTATCATACAAAAAAATAACTAAATTATCTTAGGTTATACTTATCCTTTCTCGTGGTTTCAGTATCTCTTAGTTGATCCTTATTGGGATAAAATAGGAAAAAGGAAATAAATAGAAATACCATAAATAAGCAAATACAAATATCTTTTATTATCAAAAGCAATACTCTGAAAATTTTTCAATCAAATCCTGTGGGCATAACTGTCCCAATGAAACTTTTACCACATAAATTAATTTTAATTCAACAAATATTTATCGGTTTGTTCTTGATAACATTGATAAAACAAACTAAACAAACAAATTTAGATATTCGCAAAACTACTTATACTTTCTATTAAATTTTTGAAATATTGGAATCTTAGTTCATATGCTTTTACTCAAAAAAATTGACTTCTGAACATAAAGAAAAACTATCACATAAGTTATTGACTGACCTTTTGGTTCACACACAATGATGTCTCCTCTTGACCCAAACAGCTCTTCCTTGTTGATTATGTTAGGCTACCCATCAAAGCCCTTTCCGTTCTCAGTATCAATCCAACAGCATACCAGCAACTAATTCTCCAAAACACGAGCCAGGCCTTTTTTGACCAGTACTCGTTAAAAAAAACTCCAAAATTCTCTCCTCCCTTTCTCAAAATAATATTCTCTCCCTTGGGCTTTACAGAATCAAAGAGGTATTTCTTCTCAATTTGATCTGTCTGTCGATCCACTTTTCAGATACACTCTTCACTATCTAACAACCACTGGTACTTGCTCCTGAACTGTTCACGAAAACTTTGACTGCTCTTCTCCAATGCCGGTTACATAATAATCTCCTTTTCCAAACGATCTGAACATTCAACCTTCTCTCATCCCCATAACAAATTTTCATTCGAGAAACCCATGCATCCTTCCAAATAAATACTTCTACTCATGATAATTATTTTTCGGAAATTTTACAAACTTACTTGGGGCTTAAACAAAGAGCCTTAAAATTCCAACTTTCTCTACCTTATTTTTCTAAATATAATAATTACCTGTGGCTTTTGGCCTCGATCGTAACAAAGCAACCGTTTTAAAATTATAATGCCGAAACAAATTGTCTATTCACATCACTTTATTTACTAATGTCTTTAATTCTTCAGGGAAAACTTATTAAGGATAAACCACTGCTTAAAAACTAACTTATAATAAATAGTTACAAATCAATATACAGGGTGTATCAAATTTATGTGCCCGCGTTATATTAAACTAAAATAAAGTTTTTATTCTATCTTTGATTGATAAAATGATACACAATAATATATAATAATTAACTTATAAAATATGAATTTTAATTATATAACTTTTAATCATTTATTAAAAAATTAAAAAAAGATACGTAACAGACGGGTTTTGAACTCAGGACCTCTCAATCTCCAGTGTACCATTCTGCCACTAAGCCACCACGTATCGATTCGTTAACATACTTTAAAATGGTATTTAAATGACATTGCATTAGTCACATTTTTAAAATAGTTTGAAATTAAAAAAAATCGATTTATCCAAAAAATAGCAATTAAATATTGCATTGTTAGCTAGTTCTGAGGGATTCTGAAAATATCAGATGTCTAGGAAACATAGAACTATGTTTAAAATGGATTACCTAATTTCTGGAGATAGTGACAAAGACCAAGCCAAGTATATAAAAACGTTTTAAAATAGGTTCAAGAATCGTAGGTTCAACAGAACGAGATCAGTTCAAAAATCGATTGAAACTTTAGCCCAAACCATTAAAGTTCATCCTTGATATCTGTCAACTTCTTGAACGGTTTGCAAGCAAGATCGATCTTCGTGAATCGAGTCGTAAACCAAACCTGGATTCATCGGTGAAAAAAATGTTTGCCCATTCTGGTTCTTGCCAAATTTGATCCTTCGTTCTAAAATTTGCAAGCCACACGAGGTCGCAAACGGGCTTGCACGATGGGACGTGAATTATAAATTGTAAAATTCCCTCATCTTCTTTAGTCTCAGCATTCGTTATGGCTTGCACATTGTAGAAGCCTCGGAGGTTTAACCAGAGAAGGTTCCCATTGCTTTCAATCTGGTGGGATGTAGAGTAATATTTTTGATGTTATTTTATGCGCTATTAGATTGAAAACTTTTTTTAACCCGCCATTACACGCGCTATGAGGGAATACCTCACCATATTTGTTTATAACCAATGAAATTGTCTTAACTAATACGATAACCTTGAGCACCCAGGAATGCCTTTAGCATCGTCCATGAGAGGGTATGACAAAATTATAGAATATTTCAGGCGGTCAGTTTGCTGTGATACTTGAAAGAAGTGACCATCCCTCTTCAAGTGAGAGAATTCCTCACTGCGCGTGCAATCACGTTTCTGTTATTTCAAAGAAACTTTTAGGTTTTTGTTTAATATTTGGGTAATTTTAATTAAGATATTGTTGTTTAGGTTAGGTTAGGAACAGTGGCGCACCGAGGGGGTTTGGGGGTTAAAATCCCTCCCAGAGCATATAGAAATATATATAAAAGAAAGTAGGAAAATGTAACTTGTCTTTCACAAATAATACAAAAAACTTTCGGCCACATGCCAAAATGCCACAACGAAATAGCTTCAGAAAAATTATTAATTTTAATTTGCTTTTTTAGTAAAATGGATTCTCGTAAAGAACGTCAATTACTTCAGTGGATTGCTGAAATTGAAAATGAAGAAAACAGCGAAGGTTATGAAAATATTAATATTATGAAAATACTAATATTGAATTGCCGCGAACATAAGAACTATCTCTGTATTGTTTCGAATGCAAATAAGGGACGATTTGGGAATTCGAGATGAAGCAGAGCCTGTAGAAATGAACCAAGTATCTAATAA
Organism: Diabrotica virgifera virgifera; assembly: GCF_917563875.1. Classification (NCBI taxonomy): domain Eukaryota; kingdom Metazoa; phylum Arthropoda; class Insecta; order Coleoptera; family Chrysomelidae; genus Diabrotica; species Diabrotica virgifera. Next base: position 210,914,453 of record NC_065450.1, read on the forward strand.
ATGTGCATACTATCCTAAGAAGAAGAACAGAGAAACTCAGACAAAATGCTACAAGCTAAATTGTAGAAGATCAATTTGTAATTTGTAAGGAACACACAAAAACTTAATGTAATGTAATTACTAGTGTAATTCCTGTTGGGAAATAGAGGAGGAAGAATCTGAGTAGATGTATTTATTATCTTTAGATGTGTGCAATATTTTTAACTTTAAAACTTTTCATTTGTGTACTTATCTCTTTTGTCTATTATTATATTATTTTTACTTTTATTTTGTTAAATTAATAAAAAAATTGGTTTACGAGACTTTCCATGATATGTGAGTACAACCCATTTTATATTTATACAGGTTGACATTCATTCTTCCTCGAAATAAGTCGAATTGGTATAGGTGAGGGTGATTATGTTGTGATTTTGATGTGGCCCTTTTGAGCGATTTTAAATATATCTTTTATACAAGATTTTACTCTTTTTTTTTAATGATTTTTATTTCTTGTCCCCTTAGATCTTTTTGATGTGTGTATGTTAAACATTCCACAAGAAAACAGTTTCAGAACTTTTCTAACTAAAATTTCTCCAAGCAACCCCCAGTCCAGACCCGTTTTATTCGGTATCTCACACTACATAGCAGTAAATTTACAGGCTTCTTATATCCTTGCGGCAAATACATGGACCAGAGAACTGCTAATTTAATAATCCCGGAATTTGCGGTGAAAATTTTCACGAATCCAGAATTTAATTCAAAATATATGAACGTTTCTGTTTCTCGAAAATAATTAGTTGCATTCCACACTCGTCGTTCCAGGAATTTCTTCTCTATTATATACCAAGCCGTTTTTATTATGTGGTTAATCAGAGGTTTCTCAAAGGAATAGAACGAAAGCCACGTATTATTAAAATATTTTAATATAACGCACGGTAGCAAATAGTCTAGGCGCCAGAGGGGTCACCGTGTCATATTCAATTCTGATGGACAAACTCAACGGTTTTTTATGGATTTTTGTATGCTGATTACGAATTTCGAGGGGGGATTTCGATCCGAGTGGTCAAAAAATTGTTATAAACAATTTAATTGTTTATAAATTGTTTATAAGGCTCTGGCTCATAAACTAAAAGAGATAAAAAAAATGTTCCAAATAAAATTTGTTCCTTAATAAAAAACGAAGAAAAAACCGTTTACTAAACTTAAATCTAACAATTAGAACTCAAGATATTGTAAAATTAGTGCACAATGCAAATTGCAAATTGCAAAATAAGTATTTTTCGAAGCTTTATCGATCGTAACTTCGCTTCTACGCATGCAAATGAGCCTTGGAAGGTGTCGTTTTAAAGCTTAATTAACAGGCTTCCAAAAAAAGTTTGATAAATTACTTGATCTTCATTTGTTTTAAAGTTATACCCGTTTGAAGTTACAATTTTCTTAAAAATATTGTACATTCATTTGTTTATAAGGGTTTCAAGCAAATTTGAGCTATAAACATTTATACTTTAATGAAAAATAATGATAGAAAAACTCAAAGGGAACAATTTGAGGTTACGAAAATGTTCATAAGTTTATTTTTGGCCAAGATGTCGATATTTTAATGGCGCGCTATGAGGCGGAAGATCGGCTTACAGTCAATTAAGTATTTTTCGACGCTTTATCGATCGTAACTCGGCTTCTACGCAGTAAAATGAGCTTTTTATGGTCTCATTTTAAAGATTAATTAATAGACTTCCAAACAAAGTTGTCAAATTACTTTATCTTCATTTGTTCTAAAGTTATACTCGTTTGAAGTTATAATTTTCTTAAATAATTTGTACATTAATTTTTGTATAAGGGTTTTTAGTAAATTTGAGCAATAAACATTTACACTTTAATTAAAACTAATAATAGAAAAACTAAGAAGGTGTATTTTGAGTTTAGGAAAGTGTTCGTAGGTTTATTTTTGGCCAAGATATTGATAATATAATAGCACGCTCTGAGGCTCAAGATCAACTCACAGTCAAGTAATAAATATCATGGTAAATATACCGATCGACTGCTCTCGTGTTACACTATTTTGCTCAGGAAGCCTTGACTATTCTTAATGTGTCTATCAATGTCTACAATAATATAATATACTACTGTCAATTCTGTCTATTTGTTACAACAAAGTCATTGTCTCTTAATAGTGTAATGTGATATTGATTCGTTGCAATAATGAATAATTTAGTTAATAATAAATTATGTATTATATGTCAAAAAAATATCAACATCAAAGTGTCTTCTACTGAGAACGGTTGTGCACGTATAATTGAAACAGCAAATATTCGTAAAGATTTTTCTCTTGTTTTCTCTTGTTGAAGGAAGTCTTGTTAAAGATATGCCACCAACATCAAACTCAATCCACTTACATATAAAACGAGCATTTTATGTGGTGTACACACAATTAACGTGCCTCGAAGATTCTGCAAAAGAACTTGATCCACTTTTGTATATGGATATCTTATAGATAATGAAACTCTGAAGCCCCAAAAAGTTTTAATTTTAATGCCTTCAAAATCAGATTTAGTACCACCATGTGTCTGTAAAAATTGCTCGAAGAATTTATGCAGATGTAAAAAAGCTGAGATTCCCTGTATATCTCGATGCAGATGTATGAAAGAAAATGTTTGTAATAAATAATATCAACTCACTTTTTAGTTATATTTCTGAAATATTAGTTTTTAATGTGTTTTTTTTTTCTCATTTAGTACAAAAAATAAAAGACAAATTAAATAGAATGAAAGGTGATACGAGATACAGTATGATGATTTAATTATAAGAAGTATATGATAAAATTTTATTAGGATCTTCAAAAATGAAAAATGAAGATAGCGTATATATACATAGAAATTGTAATTTGCATCGAGATCTTAGCGCGTGAACCTTTACGCTGTGAGCCAATCTTGCGCCTCATAGCGCGCCATTAAAATGTCGACATCTTAGCCAAAAATAAACTTACGAACAGTTTCATAAGCTCAAATTGTTCCTTTTGAGTTTTTCTATCATTATTGTTAATTAAAGTATAAATGTTTATAGCTCAAATTTGCTTGAAACCCTTATAAACAAATGAATGTACAATATTTTTAAGAAAATTATAACTTCAAACGGGTATAACTTTAAAACAAATGAAGATCAAATAATTTAACAAACTTTGTTTGGAAGCCTCTTAATTAAGCTTTAAAAGGACACCTTATAAGGCGCATTTACATGCGTAGAAGCCGAGTTACGATCGATAAAGCTTCGAAAAATACTAATTTTGCAATTTGCATTGTGCACTAATTTTACAATATCTTGAGTTATAATTGTCGGATTTAAGTTTAGTAAACGGTTGTTTCTTCGTTTTTTATTAAGGAACAAATTTTATTTGAAACATTTTTTTGTATCTTTTTTAGTTTATGAGCCAGAGCCTTATAAACAATTTATAAACAATTAAATTGTTTATAACAATTTTTTGACCACTCGGATCGAAATCCCCCCTCGAAATTCGTAATCAGCAGCCAAAAATCCATAAGAAACCGTTGAGTTTGTCCATCAGAATTGAAAATGACACGGTGACCTCTATTTGGCGCCTAGACTAAAAGAAGAGATTTGTATAACGTATAGTGAGAGGCGCGTTCAGCATAGTCTAGTCGCAACATAGGAGGTCCCGTGGGCACATTTAGCTCGCCGCGATTTGATGGTGGTGTTATAGGTTTTTTGGGTCGCTCAATCCAATAGAAGTGGTCTGGAAGCCCAAATGTGGTGCGTTTAATTGTTATTAACAAATTATGGTAAAATTAGTTGTTTTTCAGGAATTATTAGAAGCCCTGTAAATAAATTGATAGTTAAGGTCTTCTCTGGTGTATTTTTGGTCGCTGAATCGAATGCAACTATGGTTTGTTTTTTAACCAAGAGGAGTGATTCAAATTTACCACGTTGTATTGCTTGTTTGTAATTGGTCCAAGCGCAGACAAGTTTACTCCACTGTTATAAAATATTGACAATAATGACATTTATCAAATTTTGACACTAGTGACATTTCATAGGTTAATTAAGTTATATCGGCGATTTTTGTGTTTTCTGTGTCGTTCCTTTATTTTTCAGATTGTTAGTCTGCTTTTATATAAAAAGCAGTTGATTTTGCGACTCTTTAGCGACGTATTAATTTAATATAATATTTATGGATTACCGTTGAGGGCCGACTAGATCAACCAAAAAAGAAGATGTATTTGGTTATTATTCTAGTGAATTTCTTGGGTCTGAATCTGTCTATTTAGTTTACTCCTCCTGGTTAAAAAATAAACCATAGCCGCGATTACTCAAAATATGTTTTTATTTTGTTAATAACAAAATAATTGTTTATTCGCCGAAAAGCTCGAAATGCGTTATCTACAGCAAGGTTGTAGTCTTTTCATAGTATTTTTATAAGATAAATCGATTATCACTAGTCGTGATAGCTTAAACCACGTTCCGATTTTGGTATTAATAAATCGACACCCCCATCAAACAAGGTTATAACTCAGTTTTAGCGATTTTACAGGCAAAAAACGAAAATATGACTTTTTAAAAATTTGTAGCGAAATGATTATACTCTTTTACACTAATGTGGTATAATATTTATGTCATAATAAGGGATTACTGTGAGATGTATGTTTTGTAATTTTAATAACTATTGAAAATCTTGAGTTTGATTGAGATACAACCTTGAGATTAAACATGAGTATTCCTAGAAAAAGGTTGTAAGTCGCCTAACAACCATTTTAAACTCTCTCTGTTAATTATTTTTCCCGTTTAACTATTAAAAGGTTGTATGTTTTGAGTTATTTGCAATAGAGCTAGGCCAAAAGGGGTTTTTAAGGGATATTTAAACAAAATATCAACTAACAGTTTTCATAATTTTAATTGAAAATTATAAATTTTACAATAATAATATTCTATCACTATGAAAAAATCATGGTATAAAATATCTCAGATTTTTCGCATTTTTATTGCGTATCTGTAACTATTTAATTCTAGACCATTTTACTTGATATCTTTAGTTTTTTACTATTAATAACTACTTCAAAATTAACATGTGTGTCCTTAAATAGGTTAAAATTAAGAACTTCCTTCTGATTTAATTCAGTTACGGATTTAGGCTTGCCTGATGCTTTGGCATATCGTATCATGGTTATCCATTGGTCTGGAGCATATACGACTTAATGTTTTTTCCGTTTTTCTATAAGGGCATGCATTGAATCACCCTCGTTTTGTGAATGTGCTATTTCAAAAAATACATGTGTAATGTCAATATTACAATGTTTCACTATATAGAGGTATGTAGCAAAAACTATTCTCTATTTATTTTGTCCGACGCAACTATCAAAATGAAAAATAGTATTTAAATCCTTTTTTTATTTTCATTTCGATAAATTGACTTATGAGATACACCATATGTTTAAATACTTAATAAATTAAACATACGTGCAACAAATTTGTAACTCATTTAACAACCTTGTTAATCGTCAAGTATAAAGAAATTAAATATTTAACATAGGGAGTATCCAGTGTTACTGCCTTTTTCACGCTAAAATGGCACACGTAAGTTAAAATACAACTTTTTTCAATGGAGTATTAGCCAAACTATTGAGAATTAGACTATGTCGTTTATATTGACGTGTACGCAATTTTTTGCTGAATTCACCTGTGTTGAAATCTGAAAATAGATGTAACTTGAGTTATAACCTTGTTCGATGGGGTGTCGAAATTATTGCACGGTTCATAGTACGTTTACTCACGGGTTTTGCTCTAAATTTTAAAAAACCACTTGGAATGACATCAAATTTGGCATGCACGTAGCTAACATGTCAAACAAAGCAAGTGCATCGTGCATTGTGCCGATGTGTGCTTTTACTTTGGGGATGAGTTTTACCCCGTTTCGGGGGTGAAAAAAGAAACCTTTAAAATAAGTCCGGAATTTGATAAACTGATTAATTCTAATCAACTTTTGTTCTATACAGTTTGTTCACTAAGTCAATAGTTTTCGAATTATTTGCGAGTGTTTATTTTTCAACAAAAAAACCAAATAACTCGAAAAGTATTGACTTTTCTGAAAAAACTGTATAGAACAAAAGTTGCTTAGAATTAATCAGTTTATCCACTTCCAGACTTATTTTAAAGGTTTCTTTTTTCACCCACGAAAAGGGGTGAAAGTCACCCCCAGGGTAATAGGCAGACATCGGCACAATATCACTTGTTTTGTTTGACATGTTAGCTACGTTTATGCAAATTTCATGTCAATCCAAGCGGTTTTTTAAAATTTAGAGCAAAAACCGTGAGTGAACGTACTATAAACCGTTATTTTTGCAATAATTTATTAATAACAAAGTCGGAACGTGATTTAAGATATCATGACTAGCGGCAATCGATTTAGCGTAAAAAAAATACTATGAAAAACTACAAACTTGCTGTAGATAGCGCACTATTTGGAGCTTTTCGGCGAATAAACAATTATTTTGTTATTAACAAAATAAGAATATATTTTGAGTAATCGCGACTAGCTACATTCGATTCAGCGACCAAAAATACACCAGAGAAGACCTTAACACTATCAATTTATTTACAGGGCTTCTAATAATTCCTGAAAAACAACTAATTTTACCATAATTTGGTAATAACAATTAAACGCACCACATTTGGGCTTCCAGAGCACTTCCATTTGATTCAGCGGCCCAAAAAACCTATAATACCACCATCAAATCGCGGCGTGCTAAAAGTGCCCACGGGACCCCCTATGTGGCGACTTAGTTACGACAGAGTGTAGTACCGTAGTCCCAATGAGATCTTGTCAAAGACCTGAACTAAGGTGACGAAGAAGACCGTGTACTGTTGTATAACTCAGAATTAATTCTAAATTGGCCACGAACATTGCAAATAACCTGAAACCAACTTTAAAGCATATAAAATAAAGCATAATACAGGGTGAGGTTTTAGTGCGGGATCGGTCGATAACTCCATTATGGTATAAAATATCGAGAAAAGTTACTTAAAAAAAATGTAGGCAATGATATTCTCCACGCTTGGAAAATATGTCCATTTCTACAGGATGATCAGTAACTGCGTGGTATATCAAACATATAATTTTTTAAATGGGACACCCTATATATTTTTTCATATTTATATTCCCCTCATAATTCTTGTTCATATAATATATGGTTTTGCATTACTATACAGAGTATTTAACACGTTATGACCATTTCCATTTCGAAATCCCTATGAGATAAACACCCTGTATGTATATAAAGAAGTAATTCATAGACAATAATTTGTTTTATGTAGTAAGATAAACAATATACTGTAGTTTTTAAATTGAGTCCAATTGAAATCATTGACGAATGTTTGTATACAGGGTGAACTACAAAACCAAATTACGATTTTCTCTATTTTTTTTAAATGGATCACCCTATATTTTATTTTTCAACATTATTGTATTAATATACTCTTTCATTTTTATATAGCATTCTCTATATCTAAACTGATTACTTTCCGAGATATTTTTAGTTTTCTTCCAATTGTATTGAGTGATAATTAAACAAAATTATTTTTATTAGATAAATAACTAACACAAAATATAAACCATAGCAATATGCAGTGAATATACCAATAAATGAGATATTAAGAAATTATCATATTTCCCTAATATACAAGAATCGTAAAATTCCTACAAAAAAACTTTGTATTGTATATAATAATATAACAAGATTATTTTTATTCAATAAATAACTTACATGAAACATAAATCAAAACAATATACAACTGATGTAACAGTTTTTAGATTGGTATATCAACAGCATTCTAAGCCAAGAATTTTTTAGTAGAACATTAATTTTTATAAGCACTTTTAAACTACAAAACAAAATTACGATTTTCTCAATTTTTTTTAATAGATCACCCTATATTTTACTTTTTTTTTTGAAATATTGTATTTATGATACTCTTTCATTTTTATATAGCATCTCCTATACCTAAACTTATTAGTTTCTGAGATATTTTTAGTTCTCTTCATTTGCCGGGAATACATTTAATTCTTACAAATATAAGTAACTTAACAGATAAGTATTAATATAACAAATATTTTCATTCAATAAAGTCAATATTATTAAAAGCTTCTTTTATTCTATTTTTCATATCATCAAGCATTGTTGGATGCTTCTGGTATACAAGGTTTGTTATATAGCCCCACTTGAAAAAAATCAATTTTTTATGAACTGGAGCACCGTCGTATAAAAACCTCAACCGTCAAAAAATGTGGACCAATCACATAATCCCTAACAATTTCACCTTAAACATTTATAGATCACCTAGTTTGAGTGTTAACAAAGTAGGGATTTCTTGATGCAAATTTAATATGAAAATTATATTATTAATAACTGCGGGTCACAATCTGCAATTAGGAATGTGTTACTAAAAACTTCTTGGCTTAGAATGCTGTTGATATAATAATCTAAAAACTATTAAATTAGTTGTATATTGTTTTGATTTATGTTTTGTGTGAGTTGTTTATTAAATAAAAATAATCTTGTAATTTTATTATACACAAGATACCTATATTTTTTTGTAGGATTTGTATGATTCTTTTATATTAGGGAAATATGGTAATTCCTTAATATCACATTTATTGATATATTCATTGCATATTGCTATGGTTTATATTTTGTGTTAGTTATTTATTGAATAAAAATAATTTTGTTTAATTATCATTCAATACCAACTTATTTCTACTAGAAAAATTGAATGTATTCCCGAAAGTTGAAGAAAACTAAAAATATCTCCGAAAGTAATAAGTTTAGATATAGGGAATGCTATATAAAAATGAAAGAGTATAATAAATACAATAACGTTGAAAAATAAAATATAGGGTGATCCATTTAAAAAAATAGAGAAAATCGTAATTTTGTTTTGTAGTTCACCATGTATACAAACATTCGTCAATGATTTCAATTGGACTTAATTTAAAAACTACAGCATATTGTTGATCTTACTACATAAAATAAATTATTGTCTATGAATTACTTCTTTATATACATACAGGGTGTTTATCTCATAGGAATTTCGAAATAAAAATGGTCATAACTTGTTAAATACTCTGTATAGTAATGCAAAACCCTATATTACATGAACAAGAATTATGAGGGGAATATAAATATGAAAAGATATATAGGGTGTCCCATTTAAAAAATTATATGTTTGATATACCACGCTGTTATTGATCACCCTGTAGAAATTGACATATTTTCCAAGCGTGGAGAATAGCATTGCCTACATTTTTTCTAAATAACTTTTTTCGATATTCTATACCGTAATGGAATTATCGATCGATCCCGCACTAAAAACTCACCCTGTATATAAGAAAAAACGAAAATTCTTCATAAAATAAACACTCCAGAAAATCCTACTTTATCTAGTGTAAGACTTCTCGTTGATGGTAGCTATAGATACGCCGCTCATCTGCAAAATTCTATTTGTATTCATGGGGTAAAATCGTGGTTCTTAAATTACATACAAGACAGGGTTTGATTATTCGAATGGAGAAGAGGAAGGAAAATTTAATTTAAATTGAGAAAATTAACACCACCGAAGTGGCACGAAGGTTTTCCAGAGAAGGCCGAGGATAATTCATGACTTTTCGTGTTTTGGGATAATTGCAATCCTGAATTTAAATAAAGTGCTAGTTTCGCTAGCACAGCGGTATCCTTAACGTTGTTATTTAAGTAAGCTTCTGGACAAGACTAATTGACCGCTTTATGACACTTAAATACTTATACTTAACAAGTTAGGTTTACGGAAATCAATCTGAGTTAAATTATTGTACCTAAAATGCATTATTAGAGCCATAGACATTGAATAGAATAAAATAGAATAGAAATATGCTTTATTATCGTTGAAAATTGTACAATTTCGTAGACAAAGCTTACATACAGTCAGAAAAACAAAACAATAACAAATACAATTTGCTAAAATTACATAAATCGTCAATATAAATAAAAAAAGAATGTGTGTGTGTGTGTACTTTGTACTCACGTAAGAAGTTATACTTCTATTATATGATTTCCTAAAAATAATAGTTATTTATTATATAAGTGTTAAAAATACAATTTTAAGGCACGCATGTCAAGGTTTCAATGCGCTTCGCTCATTCTGAAATTCATATGAGTGCCTTAAAAATGTAATTTTAACACGTATATCATACAATATTTTTTCTACAAACGTCTTACATATCAACAATTATAATTTATTCATTCTCAATTACAGGACAATACCTACAAAAACTTTTACTGACTGACATTCCATTTTTATATTTTTCTTGACATTACATCAAAACTGTCAATACTTTTATTGCTGTATATTCCAACAAATTTTAATAGTTTTTTCTACAAACGTGTTAAAAATGCAATAATACAGTTTAAATTAAATTTTAAAAAACCTTTTTGAAATTACGCAAGTTGTACTGTTAATATTAATGTTAATAAATGAACTATAAAAAAAATTTTGACGTTTGTTTTCAAAATTTAACATTTCAATTTTAACTGCAGTGCCTTAAAATTTTTAAAGCAGTAGCACTAGTGCTTTAAAATAACATTTTTAACGCTCCTATGGAGTGCTAAAAGTTTCATTTTTAACACGTTTGTAGAAAAATATACTTTAAACAGTTTGTTTTAATTATTTTAAACACCAAACTAATTTTTGTGCTTACCGCTTTCAAAAAAATAAAAAAAAGTGTAGGATTGCTCCGGATTCGAACTCAATACCTCTCGATCTCTGGCCGAATCCTATACCAAATACGCTACGAGGACTGTGTCTGTATCGGTTCAGACGTACCTAATGACAATTCACGGTAACAAACAGACAAGGTGAAAGTATAATCAATATACAATAAAATGTTTCAATAATACTCATCTTCATCCTGAGGAAGACAAATCCAAAGACACAAAAATTATAATAAAAATGTTTACTAAAAACACTAATATATTCTTTTCACACCTTTTCTTGCACTGATATATTTATACATAACTTGAAAGATAGCAACTAAACGCCATACTGTCTGTGTGCACATGCGCGCAGTGTTATGAAATTTTACTCTCAATTGCGCCTAAAGAAGTATAACTTCAAAAAAATAATGAAGTAAAACAAAAAAAATCCATCAAATGATTTGCCAGACTTAACGTGGTCCAACGCAGACGTAAAAACTATGTAAAAGTAGAGTATGTTCCTGGAGGCAATCCATTGCCATTAGTGTTGCCCAAATGCAAGACCAAGACGAGACTTAAAGAGTCTTGGTCTTGGTCTTGCACCAATACACCTGGTCTTGGTCTTGGTCTTGGTATTGCACTCCCGGTCTTGGTCTTGGTCTTGGTCTTGCAGCAAGAGTCTTGCAAGTCTCGCAGTTGCCCACTAGCATATTACTATTTATTAATCGTTACTTTAGATCTTAGAACAACGTAACAGTATAGGTACATTTTCAGCTTGACTTAACATACAGGGTGAGGCAGATAAACTTTCCTATTAAAAATATCTTCAGAACTAAAGACAACAGAATCATGAAAATTGGAATGGAGTGTTTTGAAGAGTGGTCTATTTAATGAAAATATTTTATCTATTTCCTACTTTCAGTTATACCGGAAGTTGCTAATAACTTCGTTTTTTTAAATGGAACACCCTGTATATTATTACATTTCTGAATTCTCTTCCATGTTTTCTTTCTGAAATATGAGGTTTTCTAATATTATATAGGGTAGTTTAAAAGATAATTACGTTTTCTTATTAATTTCGTAGCAGTTTTCACACCCTGTAGAATTTGTTATTTGACATCAAAAACTTTATTTATGTTCAAATCATTTTTAATATAGTCTACTATTGTTAAAAATTATTAGTGTAGCTAAATGTTGAATTTGGTATACAGGGTTGGTCGAAACTCGGAATGAATATTTTCTGAGTTTTGTTAAATGGAACACCCTGTATTTTAGTATTGTAATGAAATGATGTTTTATGGTACTTTTTATTTCTTAAGCATTCTCTATACCTAACTGCTTTAATTTATGCTTAATTGTTAATCGCACTAACAATCTTAACTACGTAGGTATTTTAATAGCTCAACAATTATTGGTAATTTTTTGGATCAGTCTAGACTTCTAGACTCTAGATTAATATGTATCTATTTCCGAAAAATTATTTCCTATTGAATTATTTGCGAACATTTTATGTTCACGGCTAACGTAATAAAATTTCACATATTTTTTGTTGCAAATAATATTTGGCTTGAATCACCAATAACTCACAAACTAAAGTAGTTAGGTATAGGAAATACTTAAGAAATAAAAAATTACCATATTATATCATTACAATACTAAAATACAGGGTGCTCCAATTAAGCAAACTCAGAAAATACTCATTCCGAGTTTAGACCAACCCTGTATTCTAAAATTAAAAATTTAGCTATATGGTGTATTCGTATTCCACGAATATACGACTGTTTTGTATTATCGCGACGACGAATATTTTAGTACGCAACATAAGAAGTACGAAAGTATTTTGCTCTAATATTTACTCCAATAATTACTTCAGTAAAATATTCGTTGTCGCAATAATCCAAGAGAGTCGTATATTCGTGGAATGGGGTATACTAACAATTCTTAACAATAGTAGATTATATTAAAAATCATCTGAACATAAATATAGTTTTGGATGTCAAACTACTACAATTCTACAGGGTGTGAATATTGCTGCGAAATTAAGAAAAAAAATGTAATTAATTCTCTTTTAAACTCCCCTATATAATATTACAAAACATTTTAACAACGAAGACATCGAGGAGAATTTAAAAATGTAGGTAAAAATATACAGGGTGTCCCATTCAAAAAAATGAAGTTATAAGCAACTTCCGGTATAACCGGAAGTAGGAAATGGATGAAAATATTTTCATTAAATAGATCACTCTTTAAAACCCCTTCGTTCCAATTTTCATGATTCTGTTGCCTTTAGTTACAAAACCAACCAAATTCATAAATGTATAAACAATTCACATCGGGTGGGGTTTGAACCCACGATCTAAACTATCCCTGCCTATAGCTATCTACGATGTCCCATGGGAGTCAGTTTGTTTCTTAATAAACATTTGCATTTAATGACCTTACATGTGCTAAAGCATGGTTACAACACAAACAATCCAATAAATGGCATAAACTTGACTGTATTAAAGAATATTTGTCTAAAAATGTATATTAATTTAAATTAGAATAAATTAGAATAATTTGTCTAGAATGGTATTTTGTTTGACCCATTGATATAATTGCACACTTTGCAAAAAGTTTATATACCTACGATAGTCTTTAAACTGATAAGGAAAAACAATTAAGTGGCTGTCGTATTATATCAGCTTTGGTGACATCATAACAAGTTTCAAAAGATATTTATTACTGTCGGCGTCAAAACACAAGGTTATTTTATGAAAGGACCTATTCTCAAAATCTACACAATTACAACGAATTTCAGAGCGAAGGCGTCGTCTGCTATATACAGTGCTAGTCAAAAGTCCGTACCCCCCCTCTTATCTTTTGAACGGTTTTACCTATAATAGTGAAATTTGGATGGAGGAAATTAACTGACGTAAGCTTCTTAACTAGTTATGACAGGTGACGTAATAGTGACAGATGACGTTACAGAGCCACTGTGACCGATAATTTTAAATGGGACCTTATGGCAAGTGATACCTCGTTTGAAAGGTATTCAAAATACCTACTCAGCCATACTAATTTTTTTGTGTTTTAGTTGATTTTGATTTTGGTGAATAAATTAAATAAATATAATATTGTAGCTTCGCATTTAATTAATAAAAATTCAAATGTACGCCTATGGTTTTTTTGTCAAAAAAGTTGACGTTTTTCGATTCTCTAGTAGTTTTTACGTCAACGTCAACCTTTTTGACAAGTAATCATAGGCGGAATTTTGAATTTTGAACTAATTAAATGAAACTACAATTTTATATTTATTTCATTAATTCGTCAAAATTAGCTTAAACTTAAACAATATTAGTATGACTGAATAGGTATTTTCAATACCTTTCAAACGAGGTGTCACTTGCCATAAGGTCCCATTTAAAATTATCTGTCACAGTGGCGCTGTAAAGTCATCTGTCACTATTACGACACCTGTCATGACTAGTTAAGAAGCTTACGTCCGTTTATTTCCTATCTCCAAATTTCACTATTATAGGTATAACCGTTCAAAAGATACGAGGGGGGTACGGACTTTTGACTAGCACTGTATAAGAAAGAATGTATTATAAAATATTTTATTTTTAAATTGTACAAATTTATTATGACCTCTGAGTACGTGTCAAATAAATATGTCACGTGGTCTTTTAATGTATATTTTGATTCGCTATGTATGCTTATTGTATTGTTCATAATGCGCATAAGTCCAATTTTCCAAATTTTTTTTACCTTTTTTGCATCTCAAAGGGCCGGTTTTTCAGTGCTGGGTTAACCCAGATTTTTCGGTCACCGAAATTTTTATGGTTAATCAGTTTTTCAATACTAGGTTATCGCTTAAACCCGTTTAAGTTGACCAAGATTTTAACCGATACTCGCTATCATAGGTGGTTTAACTCCGAATTTTCCGACAGACGTTTATCTATATTTGCTGACAGAAGAGGTTAGTTAAATTATGACATTTTGTGTTATCGCGGGAAATATTGTATTATGTATTATTATATTCTTGATTATATCTTCATCATCAGATGAAGAATCGGAACTTGAATGCATTAATCATTTTTGTAATGTTATGTTATTTGTTATTTATAAAATAGGTTATGAAATTCTATTTTGTTTATTTTTCTGCCAAAAATCTATAGAATTGCACATCTTGGTTTAAAGCACTGAAAAACGATTTAAGGGTTAAAATATTGGTTAAAATTTAAACTAGGTTAGCTAACCAAAATTTTAACCGCTCACTGAAAAACCGGGCCATAGTCTCTAAGCATATACCCGAACTACTACAGTGCGTCCATAAAGTAAGGCATAAATTCGTTATTTCGTAAACCGGCGACTTTAAGGAAAAATCCTGAAGCAGGTCGATTTTTATTTTTAAATTACAATTTTTCGGAATATATATCATACTAGTGACGTCATTCGTCTGGGCGTAATGACGCAATCGATGATTTTTTTAAATGAGAATAGGGGTCGTGTGATAGCTCATTTGAAAGGGTATTCAATTCTCTATTCACTAATGTAAACATTAACATAATTATTTATACAGGATGTTCCAAAAAACATTTTTTTAATTAAAATGATTGAGACAAAAAGAACAATGTGTGTAATTTCTTTAATTCAAAATGCGTTTTACTACTGTCAGAAAACCGAAAAAAAAATTTATTTGAAAAATAAACATTGATTTTCGCTTAAACGAAATATTCAAACTGGCAAGAGGCAGGTGGGTGAAAGCTGTAACATTGAATTTAAGCGAAAAACAATATTTATTTGTCAAATAAACATTTTTCCTATTTTCTGACAACGTTAAAACGTATTTTGAATTAGATAAATTACATACATTCTTCTTTTTGTCTAAATTATTTTAATTAATAAAATGTTTTTGAACACCTTGTATAAATAATTATGTTAATGTTTATATCATAGAATAGAGAATTTAATACCCTTTCAAATAAGCTGTCACATGGCCCCTATTCTCATTAAAAAAAAATCATCGATTACGTCGTCACGCCCAGATGGATGACGTCACTCGTATGATATATATATGCTAAGAAATCTAAAATTAAAAATAAAAATCGACCTGTGTCGGGATTTTTCCTTAAAGTCGCCGGTTTACGAAATAATGAATTTATGCGTTTCTTTATGGACGCACTGTATATTCCCTAAAACGACACTCAATCCTAACTGCAAGACGCAAGAGTCTTGCAGGCTTAGTCTTGTTCTTGCTCAAGTCTTGCACGGTCAGTCTTGGTCTTGGTCTTGCTAAAATAAAGCAGTCTTGGTCTTGGTCTTGCGAAAATGCAAGAACAAGACCAAGACTGCAAGACCAAGACCGATTTTGGGCAACACTAATTGCCATCGATTATAAGTCGCTTTATTTTCTTGTATTTATAATGTAGTTTGACATTTAATCCAACCAGTGTTTGGCATTGTGGCTATTTTGCCAGGAGACGGAGTTCACTGATGATGGACTGATAACTCCGAAAACGTTCGTTATGAACAATGAATGTAATTCTCTGGGATTTTTAGAATTTTAATACTTAATTAAATTTTAGAACAACTACTCCAGGGAGATTTTACTTCATGTTAAGTTATTATTGTTTTAATTTGTATGTACTCGTAGTCTTGTAGAGTACATTATGTACATATATCCCCACCTAACATTACAAAATGTTAGGGCGAACCCCGTTATCAGTCAGGGATATGAAAAATAGATTACGACGGATTTTATGACCTCTCAGATGAGTATGGCAACTAACAATGTGACAGGAGAATTTTAAAGATGTAAATACGTAGATGGCTATTAAAAAATAGGGGTTGGTGATATAAGGCTTTAAATTAAGGGTTATATGCATTTTTTAACGCGACATCATATAAAATTAAGGTAGACAAGTTTGCACAAAAAAAAATAAAATGTCAGGGGGGCCACCCCTCTTATCACTTATGGGTATGAAAAATATGGTACAACCTATTCTCAGTCCCTACAAAATATACGTGTAAAATTTCATAAAAATCGGTCAAGCCGTTTCGGAGGAGTGTGGTAACTAATATTGTGACAGGAGAATTTTATATAGAAGTAGCTGTGAATTAATTTAAAAAAAAAATGGCTAACTTTGACCGTAATTAACTTAGGTGATCTTTTTTGAAAATTCTTGTTAAACTACCAGTTTTTCAAATACCAAAGTAGATTTAGTCTACAGTCAATAAACAAAGTAATTCAAGTTATTTATAAGCAAAAAATTACTCTAAATTATTTTAATAAAATATTTTCGGAATGCTAAAGTGACTTTTGACTGATTTTTTAAATTCCTTGAAAATATAAGTATTCTTCTTTTATGTGGTTTCCGCAGAATTGCTGTATCGTTATTATTTTCTGAGCAATAACATTGCAAAAAAACCTCTGTGGGATAAACAAATTGAATAAAATTTAAACTAATTGACGAATCGTCTTGAAATTTTTTGCGCATTATATATTATTATGTATAATTTTATCAATCAAAGATAGAGTAAAAATTTTATTTTTTTAATTATAACGCGGGCACATAAATTTGACACGCCCTGTATATTGATTTGTAACTATTTAGTAGAAGGTAGCTTTTACGCAGTGGGTTTATCCTTAGTGAGTTTTTCCCTGAAGACTTAAAGACATTAGTAAATAAAGTGAAGTGAAAAGGCAATTTATTTCGGATTATAATTTAAAAAGATTGTTTGTTACGGGAAGGTAAAATCCGCAGGTAGCTGTAATTATTAGTTTTTGGAAAAATAAAGGTAGAGAGATTTTTTTAAGACTTTTTGTTTAAGCACAAGAATATTTGTATAATTTCCGAAAAGTGATTAGTTTGAGTAGAAGTATTGTTTGAAAGAATGCCTGGGTTTTTCGAATGAACAAGTGGAAGGTGGAAAGAGAAATGTTTCTGATTGGCTTGGCAATTTGAAATGTTGAGACAGTTTGGAAAGGAAAGATTGTTGTGTGACCGGCATCCGAGAAGGGCAGTCGAAAGTTTTCGCGGATAGTTCAGAAGTAAGTACTAGTGGTTGTTTGATAGTGGAGAGTAGCTTAAAAGTGGAACGAGAGACAAATCAAATTGAGAAGAAAAACCTCTTTGATTCTGTAAAATCCAAGAGAGTAAGTTACAAGAACTATAGTTATTAAAATTATTAGTGACACCAAGTAAAAAAGATATTTGGGTCTCAGGAGATTATTATTGAGAGAAAGAAAGGAGAGAGTTTTGGAGTTTATTGAACGAGTACTGGTCAAAAGAGGCCTGTCTTGTGTTGTGGAGAAATAGTTGCTGGTATGCTGCTGGATTGATGCTGAGAACGGAGAGGGCTTTGGTTGGTAGCCTAACATAATCAACAAGGAAGAGCTGTTTGGGTCAAGAGGAGACATCATGGTGTGTGAATCAAAAAGGTCAGTCAATAACGTATATGATAGATGTTCTTATAATCAGAAGTTAAAATTTTTGCGTAAAACCATATGAATTAAGATTCCAACATTTCAAAAATTTAATAGGAAGTATAAGTAGTTTTGCAAATACCTAAATTTGTTTGTTTAGCTTAATTTATTAATGATATCAGGAACAAAGCGATAAATATTTGTTTGAATTAGATTAATTATATGATAAAAGTTTCATTTGGACAATTATGCCCACAGAATTTAATTGATAGATTTTCAGAGCATTGCTTTTGATAATAAAGGTATTTGTATGTGCTTATTTATGGTTTTTCTATTTATTTCCTTTTCCTATTTTATCCCGATAAGGATCAACTAAGAGATACTGAAGCCACGAGAAAGGATAAGTCTTAGTATAACCTAAGATAATTTAGTTATTTTTTTACGACAAAAAGGCACCCTGAGATTTTTTCTTAATGTTTTTTGTATGATTTGCGTCAATTCAATAATTAATTAAATAAATAACAATTAATATAAAAGGAAGAGAAAGCAGATCATAACAATATATTCTTTGATATACTCTTATTTTGCATTATTATTTTGCACTCTCATTATATACTCTTATTTTGTAATTTCCGAAGCAAATAATGATGGAACGAAAATTCAAGAACTGCCATTTCAAATCTTTGCTCATCTACTAAAAGATGAATACTCAAAATAAGATTTTTAATTAACCTATTTTTACCTGTAGCGATTTAAACGAAAGAACTGCAATTTTCACACATTTGTTAATAACTAAAACTCTCGTCCGAACTGTGACGTAATAATGTATTAGGTTACCTAAAAATAACCCCAAAACTATAGGGGAATCGCAGTCATCAGCACCATTGGAAGATTATACTCCAGGCGATTAAGAAATGAAATAGAACAAGAAATTCAAGGAAAGTAAGCTGAAGAACAAGCTGGTTTTCGTGCGGGACGTTCAACGGTAGACAATCTCTTCACTTTAAAAATAGCACTAGAAAAAAGAATACAAAGAAATCAGGAAAACAACATCGCTCTTATCGACCTAGAAAAAGCCTATGATAGTGTCCCCATAATAGAACTATGGAATTCAATGAAAGACATCGGTATCGATGGAAAACTCGTACAAGCAACTAGAATGTTGTATGAGACCACTAACACCAGAACCAAAAACGGCAAAAATTTCATTGAGGCATTTATTACTTCAAAAGGCCTCCGACAAGGATGTTGTCTATCTCCCACTCTCTTTAAAATATACCTTGACCAATCCTTACAGAGGTGGACAAAAGCAGTAAAACCGATGGGACTGAAAGTGGGAGACGACTCCCTATTTACATTATATACTTTGCGGAAGACCAAGTTGTTAAAGCCCAAGATCAAGATGACTTAAGCTATATGATACGGAAGCTAAACGAGCATTACCAACAGGCAGGATTAGTAATAAATATGGATAAGTCAGAATACTTCATAGTGGGAAACGAAGACATTGAAAACCTACCATTGGAACAAGGACATATTGTTGGTGTGAAACAATGCAAATATTTGGGAGCTATATTTAACAAACGAGGAAATAGTGAAGATGAAATACAACACAGGATCAGTAAAGGTAGAAGTATCACTAGATCCCTCAATTTAATTTTATGGGACAAAGATATTAGGAAGGAAACAAAGAGAAGAATATATGAAAGTATAATGAAGAGCGCTACAATCTACGGTGCAGAAGTTTGGGACATAAGTGCAAGAAATAAAAAGAAGCTACTTAGTACAGAAATGGACTTTTAGAGGAGAAGTTGTCAGGTTTCGAGATTAGATCACGTAAGAAATGAAACAATTAGAGAACGTATGAAGGTGAAAAAAACTATAATCGACGATATTGAAAAGAGACAGCTGACATGGTTCGGTCACGTTAAAAGAATGAATGGGACTCGCTGGCCGAGAAAAATATTAGAGTGGGTCCCACCGGAGAGAAGAAGAAGAGGACGCCCACGGAGAAGCTGGAGGGACAATATTCAGGAGGCAATGGATTCCAGGCAATTAGATGAAGATATGTGTTACGATAGAAAAAATTGGAAGCTGGGTATGGAGAGGCGGCGACAGCCGTAGAAATCCATTATATATAATGTATTAGGTTCCCAAAAAAAAAACATTTGCAACCTGGCTGGTCAAGTGTACCGACAAAAACTTTATTTTTCTGGACTAAAATACAAAATAGAAAATCAGTTTTACCAAATAACACAATACGATATTATGTGCAGAGCAAAGATAAGAAAATAAATTAATGAATCACGCCTAACAACAACCGCCGCGCCGGAAGGAACTGAATACCAGAACTAATTTTAATAAAATCTCTGAAGCGGAGAGCCGTACTTGTATGGTACTTATGGTACTATACTTGTAACAGGTCGCGGTTTAGGTGAAAAATTATATTTTACAACGTACTTCCTGAGATATAGTCATTAAAACATTTCTGAATAAAACAGTCAATATCTAAAATTAACTTATATACACGAGGGGACATCCTCAAAAAAGCGCTTAGTTTTCGAGATACCGACCACGGAGGAGTAAATGGCTAATTTTATTTATAATTTATATTTTCGAGGGTGCTGAAAACGAAAATGAGGTTTAGTTTGAATTTGATGTTAGGGAACATTGTCAAAATCGCAATTTTACCCCAAAAATAAAAAAATCAGGTTTTTTGCGTTTTCCTCGCTCCAACTCTGTTCCATTATAATATTTTTTTTCTGAAATTTTTACAATCTAACATTTCTGAAGACAACGGTACATGTTTTAAGCTTTTATTCTTATCTTGATAAAGGTTATGAATTTTTAAAAGGAAAAGGTACGGATTTGTTTAATCGCAAAAGTTGTGTGACGAAGTTTAAAATTTAGCTTCTTAATCACGTTTATGTTAAAATAGAGAGTACAAAGAAGTTTTCTGTTAAGTTTTAGCTCAAAATATTTTATAGAAAAAAAAAATAGTGCAACTTTTAATGTCGACATTAGAAATCCCCAATATAACGGTTATTTTTCGAGATACTGACAATGGGTGGTGAATGGCTAATTTTGGTCTTAGCCAAGCCGCACACCAAAGAAACATGAAACGAAAAACATGAAACATGAAACGAAAAACATATTTCATGAAAAGAAAACACTGCTAAACAAATCTCAAAGTCTGCCTACCAATGAAACGAGTGTGATTCATGCTCATGACACATTTTTATTTTCGGAAAGTTTCATAAATGGCCAGACATATATTTATTTAGCAGTGGTTTATTTCCATGAAACGTAATTTACGTTGCATGTTTCTTTGATGATGCGGCCTGCCTTAGATTGTGTTTTTGGTGGTGCTGAAAACGAAAATAAAATTTATTTTAAATTTAAGGTGGGGGAATATTCTCAAAATCGCAATTTGACCAAAAAAATAAAAAAAGTGAAATCACGTTTTTTGCGTTTAACTCGCTACATCTCTGGTCCATTTTAATATTTTTTCTAGGGTTTGTACGCTATATGTTGCTCACTTTTTTGAAGACAACTGAATCTGTTTTAAGATTTTAGTGTTATTCTAGTAAAAGCTATGAATTTTTTAAAGTAGAAGGTGCAGATTAGTGAATTGCAAATTTTAATCGCAAAAGTGTAGTGGCAAAATTTAAAATTTATCTTATTAATCACTTTTATGTTAAAACATAGAGCACAAAGAAATTTTCTGGAAAGTTTTAGTTACAAATGTTTACTACAAAAAAATGGCGTAACTTTTAATATAGACCTTATACATTCCGAAAATAACGCTTATTTTTCGAGATATTGACCATGGGTGGTGATGGTGAATGGCTAATTTTGGTCTTATTTTATGTTTTCGATGGTGCTGAAAACGAAAATGAGGTTTATTTTGAATTTTATGTGAGGGAACATTGTCAAAATCGCAATTTTAACTTAGAAATTAAAAAAAAAAGTGAAGTAACGAATTTTTATGTTGAACTCGCTACAACTATGTTCCATTTTAATATTTTTTTCTAAAATTTCTACAGCATATATTTCTCACCTTTGTGAAGACTATGAAAGCAACTGTAGTCTTTCAGTCTTTTCTTCACAAAAGTTATGAATTTTTAAAAATCAAAGGTGCAGATTCGTGAACTGCAAAGTTAAATCGCAAAAATAAAGTGACAAAATTTAAAATTTATCTATTTGATTACGTTTATGTTAAACAGTAGAGTTCAAAGAAATTTTATGGGGAATTTTAGGTCTAGATGTGTTATAAAAAAATATCGTACTTACAACTTTTAATTTTAAGAAAAATGTGGTTCAATTTTTTTTATTTTTAGGTCAAAATTGCGATTTTCACAATGTTCTCAGATCTAAAATTCAAAATAAACTTGATTTTCGTTTTCAGCACCGTCAAAAACATAAAGTAAGACCAAAATTAGTCATTCACCACCAATGATCAGTATCACAAAAAATTAGCGATATTTTGGGGATTTATAACATATATGTTAAAAGTTGCACCATTTGTTTTCTATAAAAAATTTTGATCCAAAACTTTCAAGAAAATTGCTTTGTATTTGTTTTATTTTTGAATTTTATTTAAAAACTATATTTCAAATTTTGTCACTCAAATTTTGCGATTAAACTTTGCAATTCACGAATCTGCAAAAAAGTAAGCGATATAATAGTGTACAAACTTTAGAAAAAAATATTAAAACGGACCAGAGTTGTAGCGAGCTTAACGCAAAAAACGTGATTTCATTTTTATTTATTTTTAGGGTACAATTGCAATTTTGACAATATTCCCCCACGGATGCGCACTGGTGTTGACGTTCGGTTTTTCCAAATTTTTTGAATTTTATTTTGGTAACGTGTCTGCCAAAATTTTGCACGGTAGGTACCAAAATAATAAACTGCTCGTCAAAAGTTAGGGATATAGAAAATTCTGCTGAATTTTTATAGTAGATTTTTTCGTGAACAGATTAACGGATTCCGCTAATTTTTTTTATTATTTTAGACTTTTCTTTAGTATTTACACAGTTATGCAAAGGTTTACTCAAACTTTTTTTTGTAGTTATACCAGGTGGAAGAAAAGAAATGTTTTTCTTATGTTAAGTTTGAGACGCCCTGTAGGGAGGACGAGGTACAAATGGGAGTATATATCGAAATCGTATTATAGTCTTATGTTTTGTGAACATTTTGTTTTTTAATGTCCCTGATACCTTTAGAAATAAAAAATAGACGGTTTTGTAATTTAACATGTGTTTTAACCGAGACAAAAGTTTGAGACACCTTGTAAGGAGAAAAAGGCACAAAGGTGAGTATACCTCGATATTTTGTTGTAGTCTCATATTTTGTGAATATTTATTTTTTTAATTTCTCTGATATCTTTAATACCAAAGAAACTAGACGATATTACTTTTTAATATGTGTTTTAACCGACGATATGCGTCACATCACACATGTGAAACATAGGAAAACATATTAAAGAGTAATACCGTCTAGTTTCTTTGTTCTTAAAGATTAAAGAGAAATTAAAAAAATAAAATATTCAAAAAATATGAGACTACAACATAATATCGGGGTGTACTCACCTTTGTGCCTTTTTCTCAATACAAGGTGTCTCAAACTTTTGTTTCGGTTAAAACACATGTTAAATTACAAAACCGTCTATTTATTTTGTTTCTAAAGATATCAGGGATATTCAAACAACGTGTTCAAAAAACATAAAACTATAATATTATTCTGATGTATACTCCATTTGTACCTCGTTCTCACTATAGGGTGTCTCGAACTTAACACAAGAAAAACCTATTTTTTTCTTCCACCCGGTATAAGTACAAAAATAAGTTTGAGTAAACCTTTGCACAACTGTGTAAATACTAAAGAAAAGGCTAAAATAAAAAAAAATAGCAGA
Organism: Diabrotica virgifera virgifera; assembly: GCF_917563875.1. NCBI lineage: Eukaryota > Metazoa > Arthropoda > Insecta > Coleoptera > Chrysomelidae > Diabrotica > Diabrotica virgifera. The sequence goes on from NC_065450.1 coordinate 210,938,490, forward strand.
ATCCGTCTATTCGCGAAAAAATCAACTATGAAAATCAGCAGAATTTTCTATATCCCTAACTTTTGACCAGTAATCTGGGCTGATTATCGGAGAATAGGTAATTTTTGGGAAAAGTTATTTACCAGCAATTTTATTGCTGGAATCGAATCTTATGATGGTATATATTAATAATATAGGTATGCAAAGTCCGCAGATAGTGTGCTACTTTTTTTATAAACAAAATGGCGCCCGAAAATCGTGTTTTTTTCAATTTTTGCTTTATAACTCCAAAGATTTTAATTTTACACCAAAAACACTCAAAGAAAAATTCACCGCAATTAAATTCTGCATAGAGACGTGTTTTTCTCGATTCACTTCGACGAAAACTTTCCTCAGAAAAAGCGGGTTTTTCCAACAAAATCTTTAATTTTCAACTAAAATTTTAGATAAGTAATTGTTAATCAATAATTATATAACTTAGTAATGTAAAAGCCCTTTTTGTATAGATTATAATTCCAGAAGCCGATGGAAATTGAATGAACCGTGTAGCAACAATTGAATTGTTAATTAAAAATTTACGGTCGCTATAATAACGACAATAATTATGGTGCATAAAAATAACTATGATATTTTCATAAAAAGACACTATACCTATCTACAGTCGGAAAAATGAAAGAATACCCATGAACGAACATATAAAACACGCTGTATTTTCCTGACACCGTGTCACAAAGAAAATTGTCCGGTACAAGTAAATGTAACAATAATTATTACATGTACTTGAGCTGGCCAATTTTTTGTGTGACACGGTGACAGGAAAATACAGCGTGTTTTATATGTTCGTTCATGGGTATTCTTTCATTTTTCCTACTGTAATGTACTTTAGATCATTCAAATTGGACTATTTAAGCGGCCTCAGGAATATTTTAAAATTATAAATAATTTTTTGGCTCATAAACAAATTGAATATCTCGGGAAATATTAAACTTAATTAAATTGTAAAAACGGTATTCGAAAAACAGCGGCAGGATGCTTCTTTTAAAAGAAAAAACGTTTAATTGTGATGAGTAGTTCCTGGGATACAACCGGTCAAAGTTGACTGGAACTTACGACAAAAATATAAAAAATAGGATGATAATTTTCAAACCATCACCTTTTTATTTTTGTCCTCTTTCTCCACATCAATTTTCATATCCTTAAAATACTCATAACATACATTATTATAATAAAAACTATCGATAATACGTGTGAAAATTGCCAAAAATAGCAAAATTCCAATCAAAAATTAGGTTGGAGAAAATGTAACACTCAAAGTTCAAAATCGGTATACGTTAAAAAAATGCATTTTCTCGGCTTCCCATGAAGCAATTTCCTTCATTCTTTTTTTTTTGTTCCCAAGTAACTCGAGTAGAGCCATCGAACTAACGCATTATTAAATGTCAAACTTGCTTTTGTTTTGTTATAAAAAATTAATTTATTTATTATAACACAAAATTTTAATTTGTTTAAATAAAGATTGTTTAAATAATTATACAGCTTTCAAATGAGAATATTTATGGTTTTAACTTTAAAAGGTACACTTGTAGTAAGTTTATCTAAAAAAAGCCTACAACTGGAAAAAATATGTAGTTTTCTGTTCTTATAAATAAATTAATCTATTATTACAAAACAAAAGCAAGTTTGACATTTAATAATGCATTAGTTCGATGGCTCTACTTGAGTTATTAGGGAACAAAAAAAGAATGAAGGAAATTGCTCCATGGGAAGCCGAGAAAATGCATTTTTTTAACGTATACCGATTTTGAACTTTGAGGGTTACATTTTCTCCAACCTAATTTTTTATTGGAATTTTGCTATTTTTGGCAATTTTCACACGTATTATCGATAGTTTTTATTGTAATAATATATGTTATAAGTATTTTAAAAATATGAAAATTGGTGTGGAGAAAGAGGACAAAAATAAAAAGGTGATGGTTTGAAAATTATGATCCTATTGTTTATATCTTTGCCGTAAATTCCGGTCAAATTTGACCGGTTGTATCTCAGGAACCACTCGTAATAATTAAACGATTTTTCTTTTAAAAGAAGCGTCCTGCCGCTTATTTTCGAATTCTGTTTTCATAATTTAATTTAGTTTAATATTTCCCGAGATACTCTATTTGTTTATAAGCCAAAAAATTGTTTACAATTTTAAAATATTCCTGAGGCCTCTTAAATATTCCAATTTTAATTCTTTGTAGTACATTAGATAGGTATAGTGTATTTTTATGAAAAAATCATAGTTATTCTTATGCACCATAATTATTGTCGTTATTATAGTAACCGTAAATTTTTAATTAACAATTCAATTGTTGCTAAACGGTTGATTCAACTTCCATCGGCTTGTGGAATTATAATCTATACGAAAAGGGCTTTTACATTACGAAGTTATTTAATTATTGATTAACAATTACTTATCTAAAATTTTAGTTGAAAATTAAAGATTTTGTTGGAAAAACCCGCTTTTTCCGGGAAAAGTTTTCGTGGAAATGAATCGGGAAAAACACGTCTCTATGCAGAATTTAATTGCGGTGAATTTTTATTGGAGTGTTTTTGGTGTAAAGTTTAAATCTTTGGATTTATAGAGCAAAAATTGAAAAAAAACACGATTTTCGGGCGCCATTTTGTTTATAAAAAAAGTAGCACACTATCTGCGGACTTTGCATACCTATATTATTAATACATACAATAATAAGATTCGATTCCAGCAATAAAATTGCTGGTAAATAACTTTTCCTTGTATTTTGCTAATTAGCCCAGAGTACAGCAGTTTATTCAGAAAATATGGAAAATAATATGGGAATAAACTAAATTTGGTCGTGCTGTACAGAGAAAATTAAGCGGTTGTTAATAGACTAAAACATATAAAAATAAACATTTTTGAATATATCATTTACAAACATCCCTTGTACATTTCACGATTGATTTCTATTTTCGTATTATAATACCACTAGTAATTAAGATTTCCTCAACGTTCACGGCCAGATGATTATCGGCGCTCACGACTAATCTCGGCTCAGGACAAAGTTGAAACTTAGATTAGAGCAAAGTTTGATTACTTTTCGAGGAGTCCGTGCAAGGAGGTCCGTGGCAACGATTACGAAGGTTTTTGTGCCAGAAGAGCACGTGTCGTTGGTCGCAAAACAATGTGGGCGTAAACACTCTTGGCCCACGGGGTAATCGCCTGTAGAAAACATAATAAACTTGCGAACTACGGTATTTACATTAAACTATCGTAGTTTAATAAGTTTCTTCGAAATAGTTTACTTTAAAAGGTTCAGGTGGTAAATACAGTGATGAGTGCGCTAATAACCGGCAAAATAACGCAAAAGATGGAAAATATAATACATAAGTTGTGAGATAAAAAAAGACGAAACTAGTAGAGGTAGGAAATTTAACGATAGAAACCTATACATTTACATTATCTTTATTGTTTTTCCCAAATTTACCCGTTGTCCTAGGTGAACGACAAACGCGACAACGCTACACGACGCGACGCGACGCGAAAATATTAAGTAATGGTTGTATTTGTGTGTGGCCTACGTTTTCGGATTAATCAGTCTACGACAAAACGCGACGAAGTGCGAACTTGTTTTGTTCGCGACGAGACACGACGCGCGACGCAATGTGGCATCCCATTGATTTTATCAATTCAAATTATGCTACGCAATAGTTTATTAAATAGATAAAAACTAATAGTAACTATATAGTACCAGTATTTTCTCATTAACATACCTTAAAGTCAGTAAAAGCCTCTCCTCAATAGAAATTTTTGAAAATTACTTATTGACAGTTGAATACTGGGTTTAACAGGTGCAATAATATAATCGAAAGTGCTTGGTACTAAGCCACAATACTCTTTAAACCAACGTGGATTATTTTTCTTAATTTCGAATATAAATAATGATGAAACTCTCGAAATTTATTTCGCTCTAAATATAATATAAGTGTTTAAAATATGAATTTTCTAGTAACACTGCCGTATATAGTATATACTTCCCCATATTTAAGAATAGGAATGAATTGACATTGTCACGTTTGTCCTAGGTTGAGCGATGGAAAGCGACGCGATGCGACGCTACATAGGCCACACGTCGCGTGAATTACTGGTCGCATCGTATCGCAACGCATTGCGTCGCGTCGCGTCGTTTTCCGTCGCTCACCTAGGACAACGGGTTAGACGTATCGGATGAGTATATCAACTAAAACTGTGACTGTCACATTGGTAGTAAGATGGAGGTCGATGTGTGGTCAAAAAGTGTTGATGATGGTGATAACAGCATATCGTCGCCTCAAAGCAACAGTAGGATCTGTAGGAAAATTACTTTTGTGATATCCATGTCAAATGATTCGAAATAAACCCTTCTGTTAAGTGTAACACTAAGATAAATAAGAAGTGAAATACTTTTTTCATGATATTACATATCCTTGTGTAGCTTAATTTTTTTTAGCCCAAATTCTATAATGTAACACCAAGACAACATAAATATCATACCAGTATATTTTGTCGTTTACCCATTTTGGTCATCAATATTAATGCAACACTTATCTTACTAAGTTATCTTACGCACATATCCTACTGTTACCTTGTATTTATTGCTGAGTTGCGATTATGTCTTTGTTTATATTATCCAGCTTGCGGTCACAATTTTATCTTCAGTAATCTTAAAAATCTTAAACAATACTTCTATTTGGTATATTGATGTTAAAAGGTGTATCTTAAGAGTAAAAGTGAATAATTTAGCCAATTTAGATTGTAAAAATTATGGGTATCTAGAAGAAGTCAGTATTTAGTGTATTTAGCAAACAAAAATACTACTGATTCTGAGTTGTTATCTGGAATTTATCAAGCACAGGAAAAAGGTAAATTAAATTCATGATAAATTCCCCTTTAGAAATTTTGGGCTGATTTAAGAAAATGCCTCTGGACCTCTTATTTCTCTTTCTTTGACGATAAAGTAACCACAACGCTATCATTTGATTTCGCCCCATATAATACAACTATACCTTTTATTCTACGAAATTATATTTAGTTTTATAGGGTAAACGACTCGGTGAAGACTGGAGCCATCACGTCTTTTGTGAAATGATCTAAAAACAACATTTAAAACGAGGGGAACAACATTTAAAAATGAGTGGATGACGTAGTGTCTTTTAAATTCTGTACATGAAAAACATAGATTGTAATGTTGTTCTGAAGCTATTTCCTTGTGGTATTTTTGTAATAAACTATTCTAAATAGGAAATAAGCCACAATTTAACTAAAAAAATGATTTTATTAACGTTTCGACGCCCAAATCGGAGGTCGAAACGTTAATGAAATCATTTTTTTGGTTAAATTGTGGCTTATTTCCCATTTAGAATAGTTTATTACTTTATTACAAATATCTTAGTACAACAACGATTATAAAAACCAATTAAGACTTTTAATTAAAAACATAAGAAATAATAACTGACAAAATAGAAATTGCAAATGAATTAAGTATGCATGACAGTACGTTAGGACAAAAGTATGGACAAAAAATACCCATTTGTAATGATACATCGTATTGATACATATCAGACATAGTATCATGTACCTACCTCAGCCACAAAGTGTAAATAAAAATAATATACCAAACAACACAGCAAAATATTTTCGTGCGACTCAATTCTTATTGTGTGAAAAGGACAAGTGCGACAAAACTACTGCACGAGAAATCCCTCGCACGTTCAAAATTCTTATAATGTGAAACAGCATTAATATTAAATAGATGGAACAAGGGACCCAGAAATACAAAGAAGAAGGGAAACCAAGCTTACTTTTCACTCTCTCATCTATTCGGCTTTAAAAAACACATCGGTGATCGAAAACCAGGGCCTACAAATTCATTATCAGACCAACAGTATGTTATGGATACTAGACATGGTGAGCACCGACTACACAAAAAGAAAGCTGGTTTTTGAAAGAAAAGTCCTAAGGAAAATATTTGGACCTATTAATCAAAATGGATTATGGAGTTCCAGGTATATCTGTGAATTCTAACCACTGTTCAAAGAGACACCGATCTCAAAATTTGTTAACTTCAGACTTCGATAGGCTGGTCATGTAGTGAGATTGAAGACCGAAAGGTTGCCAAAAAGATCCCTAGATAGCAAAATGCATGGAGCAAGACCAAAAGGAAGGTGGCGGAAAAGGTGGAAGGATGAACGGGTAACGGAAGCGCAAAGTTGGAGGTACAGTTTGGAGAAGGCTACTTGGACTGTAGCTCCATTGGAGAGATAGAGAGACAGAAATAGAGATGGAAGGGGGAGAGAGAACATTAAATAAATCAGATCATGTGTGCACAGGAGTGCATTTTAAAGAATTTTCATATGATTGTAATAATAGGGAACCTACGGGGCAGAAAACTGGGTACTCGACGAAGAACAAAAAAAGCGACTGCAAGCAAGTGAAGTAAAATACTCAAGGAAAGTGCTGGGTGTTAGAAGAATTGACAGAAGAAGGAACGATGACATTAGACAAGAACTAGGAACCATATCACTAAAGGATAAAGCAAAGGAAAAGAAACTGAAATAGTGGGGACACATGATCAGAATGAACGAAACTAGACAGGTGGAGAAGATATGGGAAGCGAGGAAAATAGAGAAAAACCGTAGAGGATGACCAAGAAAAACATGGAACAATAATATAAGCGAGATTCTCGAAGAAAGAGGAAAGACATGGAGTGAGGCGAAGGAACTATCTAGAGACAGAAAAGAGTGACGTATATTTGTAGAAAAAATTTAGGAGAGCTTGTGCACCTCGACATCTACGGGTGTAAGAGGTTTTCGATTTACTGGTAAACACACAATTTGCTGTCGGAAATTTTTTTACTATTTCTAGGTAATTTTGGTCTGCTGAATCCAAAAATGGCACCGGATTTGATCCATAAGATCGTTTTCAGAAAATTCGAAAACAGATCTGACATCTAACATATAGGGTAATTTAACGCAGCACCACCTACCTATATGTAGTGCTGCTACCCATCAAATAAACAAAACACGAATAAAAAGTAAGATATTTATTGCATAACAATATACTTACAAAAATCATTACATATATCTGCCAAAAAAACTTAACTTTTCATCTAACCTAACCGGCATCGCAGCACAAATCTGTTATTCGGCGTCACCTAAAAACTTCCTTTTCTATGAGTTACTTGCAATGACTTTAAAAGGACGGTCTCTTTGAAGACTCCAGCAGTAATCCTCCATCATGTGAGTGTCCCATCTCCCCTGATACTTCTCTTCCATCGTTTTGATATCTTGGTGGAAGCGTTCCCCTTGTTCCTCACTAAGATCACCAAGATTTTCTGGGAAACGGTCTAAGTGGCTGTGGAGGTAATGAATTTTAATACTCATATGACAACCGTGTTTGCTAAAATTTTTGAGCATTTCTTCCACTATATCCCGGTAATTTTCCGATTTACTGTTTCCAAGAAAATTTTTCACAACTTTCACAAAAAAAAAACATCATGCATTACATTCAATTTCAGTCATCGATTCTATAAAATGAGAATATTTGATAAGTTGTTGTATCTGCGGCCCATCAAATATTCCGGCTTTCAATTTTTCTTTACTAAGTGCAGGGAATTTGATGGACAAGTATTCAAAACAAGGACGATTCTGGTCTAGGGCCTTTACAAATGGTTTCATCAGCCCTAGTTTAATATGTAACGGAGGTAATCATGGGTTTTTTCTAGCATCAGTTTCAAACGGTTTGAAACCATCAGCGAATAGTGGACCAGCGCGAGTAGAGGGGATATCACTGGTGACTGTATTATGTTCTCTCACTGACCAACTGTTTGCTGACGGTTTCTGACTAGTTTGACTGTTTGCTAGAACAAACCTATTATTTTCTCTCGGTCGACCAATGTTTCGTTACCTACGGTAGCTTTTCCTTAAACTAAAGCATCTCTAGAACTCCATTTTCTTCTACTTCAGTATTGGTCGTTAGCCCTGCTATCACAAAGACACAGGAAACACGGATATTTTGTATAGCCACCTTGTTGTCCCAGGAAAAAGTTCATTATCTTAAAATCAACAGAGATTGCCCACTGATGTTCATCATAATTGATGTTTTTTTAGCACCAGCGATATTGTTTTATATTTTTTTTTTCATTTTTGTAGAATGCCCATTTGGTATACTTCTATATTTGTTGCCATTATGTAGAAGGACACACTTTAAACTTCGTTTGTAACTATCGATAAAAAGACTCCAGTGATCTGGTGTATACTCCGATACACCCATTTTTTCTATAACAGTACTTTAATATTGTTACAAAATACCATATAATCTTGCTGAGAAAAAAAAAGGCAAAAGATATAGTGCAGCTATAGTGGTGAAATATACAGAAATGTAAGAATATTTAAGTATTTGATGAGTATGTTATATCTCGAAAACTAGAGCTGATACTAAGAAAAAGTTTGTATTTTTGGAATCAGCACAGATGAATTAACCATAATCAGTTGATTTTTTTCCGGCAGCAGGACAAAAATTTTTTTGTTGGGCTGTGTATGTATGTGTGTATGTATAATACTGGGAATTTTACACAATATTATGAAAGACTGAAAATACTATTCATCACACTGTAAGAATCTTCCGTTCTCTCCAATTATACAGATTTTTAGGCCTGGATCCCGCGTATGAAAAAAAAGTTGATTAATAGCAAGCTGAAAATTTGTTAATAGCTTAAGGGTGTCTATTCGGACAAACCTTGATATATGGGAACACTGGAATAGGGGCAGTTTTAATTGTGGAACAGATTAAAAATTTGGAACTGTTAGACCTCGAAAACGGCACATTTATTTTGTCCGGCAGAATAGACTTAAACTCTCCGAACAGAGATTAAACTCTCATGCAAAAATCAGACTGCTATTTATTACCAAATGGGCGTTTTAATGAGTGGAACATGTAGAATATGTCAAATGACAGGAATTATGACAGGTGATAAATAGCAGTCTGATTTTTGCAACAGAGTCTAATCTCTGTTCGGAGAGTTTAAGTCTACTCTGTCGGACAAAATAAATGTGCCGTTTTCGTGGTCTGACCGTTCCAAATTTTTAACGTGTTCCACAATTAAAACTGCCCCTGTTACAGTGTTTCCATATATCAAAGTTTATCCTACTAGACACCCTTAAGTTGTTAACAAATTTTCAGCTTGCTATTAATCAACTTTTTTTTCATACGCGGGATCCAGACCTATTTGTAATGTCAAGAAATAAAATAAAATAAAATACAGGGTGCGCCAAACCTCTGGTCTTCTTTGATTACGGCTAAACTATGAGATATACAAAAAAATGTTTATAACAAAACTAATGTGTATCAAAGAGGTCTATAATTTAAAATTATTTTCAATTATACAGGGTGAGTCAGAACGACGGTATGAACCAAAGGTTTATTTTTTTAAAAGGAACACCCTGTATATTAAATAATTTTTGAATATATTATTTAAAAATATGAAAAATTTGTATAAGGTCTTATAGGCCTAAAGTTAATAATTTTCGAAATATTTACATTTTTATTGAGAAAAATGGTAATATTTATAGGGTTGTGGATTATGTTTCCAAGGAAATAAAAATTTAGGTGATAGGTCAAAGTTTTTAAAATATAGTGTTATTTTTAAATAATTTAATATTTTTTACTTTTAGCCATAAAATATACAGTGTGATCACTATTTGCAAATACAAAATTTTCTCATTTTTTTTAATAGGACACCCTGTATATTAGTTTTGCGTTTTGTAGTAAATATTACAGCCTTTCTTTTGGTATAAGGTTGTATGTACCTACCTAGCATGTTTCGTTTTGTAGATATTTTAAAAAAACTATAGATTTTACGTTTTTGCGGATTTTTTATTTAAAAATTTTTTTGCAAAAAAAATAATTATAATCTGGTTTTAGAAACATACACTCCATTTAAAAAAATAAAACTTTGGTTCATACTGTCGTTCTGACTCACCCTGTATAATTGAAAATAATTTTAAATTATAGACCTCTTTGATACACATTAGTTTTGTTATTAACATGTTTTTGTATATCTCATAGTTTAGCCGTAATCAAAGAAGACCAGAGGTTTGGCGCACCCTGTATATTGTTTCAAACAATTACAAAACAAGGGTATACATTCAATTTGACAAATGGCATGTAAAAGAAACTTTTCACCGAAACTAAATTTGAAGCAATACAACTTTTTAAACTATACGAAGTTATCGTAAAACTTTTCCAGCACTTTTACTCATATGATCCTTCCGCTTATTCACTGTTCTGGAAAAGTGGTGAACTTATAACCAGAAAATATAGATTCGTTATTCGTACGGCTAAAGGTTTTCCGAGATATGAAAATTCCTCACGTATAATGTTTACATCTATAATAGGGTCTCGTCTGGAATATTGTTCTGGCGTTTGGGGCTATATCCAGACTATGTTTGTAACGTTTCGGGAATATTAAAAGATGATTTTTACAATATGTTAACGTCCGGATGGAAGAGTTCGCGTTATACGGGGTTTAAGATTTGCAGGTTTTGCCTCCTGTGTGTGGATGCATATTTTAAAATGAAATATAATAAATATTATATATTATATGAGGTATTCCCATCTCGGCTCACTATAATCCTTCAGTCCTTTATGATAGCCCAGGTACATTTTAAAAACCCCCCCGGTCGGCTCAAAGATTAACAGGTAGGTATTAGTAGGTATAATAATAATTTTCTCTTGGAATTATAGATTAGGGAAAATTTCTTATTAAGATAGAAAAACATTCTACCCCCAATACCCCTACCTTCAATAGTATACAGACATTTTTGATTCTTTGCGAATTTAAGAAACAGCTTCTCTTGGTTGGAAATGTTGGCCGTGGAATCGATTTCGCTACTGATACATAGGATAAAGCTTGGTTAGATGTTTGAGACCTATTTGACTGTTTGAGGATCTGCTCCACCACTGCTCTCATGTAGTCAAAAATAATTATTTCTAATTGAAGGTACAGTAATGTCACTGTTTTTGCACTATGTTTTACAAAGCACGACAAAATACAGACCGATGTTACTCGCTCGACACCTCGTAGTGGAATCAATTAATCTTTCAATTAACTACTAGTTCAGTATCCAGACAAAATAGAGTATAATGACATCTTTAAAGTCCAGTAAAGTGAAATGTTTAGTCAAAGAGGAAAATTGATATTAATTAGTGTGTGAACATTATAAATTTAAAGAACAAATACGAACATTAGCTTCAGGTGAAACAAAGTGGAGGTGTGTAAAGGATAATTGCAAAGATTTCATCAAAACAATTGAAAAAAATAAGAATCGAATTACAACTAGTATTAAAAATAATCATAATCATTATCCAGGATCAGAAAACCTATTAGAAAGACAAGTCTTGAATATGTTAAAGTACAATAACTTGAATATGTTATTGTATAATATATCTATTTAATAAAGTTATTCTATAAATATACCTATATTTTTTTTTCATTGAGATGTAAAATTATTTGATAGTAACAATTAATATCCCATGAGCCGAGCTGGTATATTTTAAATCGGGCAGTTTTAATCTTTACGCCGACTTGGGACATTTTTAAAAGACCTACCTATTTCTTGGGCCGAGATAGGCGCTGCCCTATTATATAATGGGGTTCGGACAAATAATCCCCGGACAAATAATCCCCACAAATAGTCCCGGACAAAAAATTCCCAAAAATATTTGCTGCCCAATAGTTATCTAAAAAATTTTCCTTGATAACCCGATCAAAGAACACAAAACTGTACGAAAACCTCAAAAAAAAATTAAGGGAGGATGAAAATTTGGGAATGGGTAGTTGATATTTTCTATTATTTTGTACGGAAAAGTTTGCAATCCTACATCCCCTCTATTTTACAATAAATGAAGGGGAATGCCCCCTTCTCGAGGGGTGAAAAATATACATTCAAAATAAGTCCCGAATTGGATAATGATCAATTCTAAACAACTTTTGTTCTATATAGCTTTTTCACCAAATCAATACTTTTCGAGTTACTTGCGAGTGAATATGTTAATTTTTAACAAAATAAAACATGTTTTTGGACGGTTTTTACCAAATAACTTAAGTATTTTATCGTCAAAAATATTCTCAGCAAGAATATAGCTTATAAAAAAGGGAAAAAAATGGTGTATGCACGAAGTCTGTAGACCCAGTAGAAGCAGAGTTGTAGCTAATGAAAATCAGGTTCTTCTTCGTCAAATTCCAAATCGAAAATTTCAATGTGAAATGACCAAAGGACAGAGCACTTTTCAGGGAAAACTCATAACTTTTTAAAAGTATTTAAAAAAAGGTTTATTTTTGTTTTAAACAAAACTTCTAACATTAAAAGAAAGTGAGTTACGCTCAAAATATTGTTGGTCCCTTTTATTTTTTGGTAAAAAGTATCGGAAAAATCACCCCCTAATTAGCATTCCAAATAGAATTAATCCTTACTGCTTCAAAAGTTACTTTGCATATGTGTATCCTTTATGTGATCTGTAGTTTTATTCATTCAAAGTGCTCATATTTGAAAAGGCTGTAGTTAAAATGGCTTGAACGAGTCACTAATCGCGAGTGTATGCAAATGTTGCACAGCCATAGCATAACCAATTTTTGTCTAACAGGAAAACAAAAAATCCGAAATATTCATAAAAGCAAAACGTATATTTTATTATTCTTTAAGATTTTTGGTATTACCTATAATTTGTAAGTTATTTTGAACAAAATTTGTTTTTTTGTTTTTCAAAATTTAAAAAATTTTTTACTTTAAAACCAATTTTTTTTAAAAGTGGGTACTTTGAACCGATAGAACTTACAGATAATATAAACAATACATAAGTCAAGTAACTTCTGAAGCAGTTACGATTAATTTAATTTGGAATGCTAATTAGGAGGTAATTTTTACGATTTTTTTACCACAAAAGGGACCAATTTTATTTTGAGCTTTACAATATTGATGCTTGAAACTAAAAAAAGACAAAAGATAAGTGCTTCATTTTTTGATTATTTCACGTTGAAATATTCGATTTGGAATTTGACGACTAAGAACCTACTTTTTATTACCTACAACTCTGCTCCTCCTGGGCCAACAGACTTCGTGTTTACACCATTTTTTTCACTTTTTTATAAGTTATATTTTTACTAAGAATATTTTTTTCGATAAATATTTACTTTTTGAGTTATTTGCGAAAAGCCATCTCAAAACGTGTTTCTTTTTGTAGAAAAATGAACATATTCACTCACAAATAACTCGAAAGGTATTGACTTAGTGAAAAAACTCTATAGAACTAAAGTTGCCTAGAATTAGTCAGTTTATCCAATTCCGGACTTATCTTAAACGTATGTTTCTCACCCCAGAGAAGGGGTGAAACTCACCCCAGGGCAAAAGCACACATCGGCATAATGGGTATCACTTTTTTTTGACATGTTAGCTATGTGTATGTTTATGCCAAATTTCATCTTAATCCAATAGACCAGTAAGGATCTGTGAAAAAACGTCTATTTTTGGATGTGAGAGGTGGCATTCGGATTTTTGCAGATAAAGTTAGGTGACACCTTCAGTAATAATAATTGACTTATGCGCCTTCTCAAATATGCCCGGAACATTAATAAAAAATAAAAAATTTTAAAAATTTCGAAAAACGTCGATTTTTTTCTGGTTTCTTTGCTTATAACTTTAAAACGATTCGTTTTGGAACAAAGTCGTAGAGAAATAAAATAAAGATAGTTGAATTTTGTATCATAAACGACTGGTCAAAAATGTCTTAACGTATTACCTTTTCTGCAATATAGCAAAAAATACAAAATAAGGGGGCAAAATACGCCTGTTGTTATTCAATGTTTTGAACTACTTTGGTGGCACTTAGAAAGTTAGTAATTCGCTTAGGAAATTCTTTGTAACATACTTAAATCATGTACCAAATTTCATTAAAAGCGCCCTAATAGATTTTGCATAATAAATTTGCAATCTAAATGTTTTTAAAAAAGTTCAAATTTTTTAAAATCTTTCTGAACAAAAATTAGACCATTTAGAAGTTGTCTAATTTTTTTACATATAAAGAGGTGCTCTACCTATCTAATACACTTTACAGAATTAAAATCTAATTATTTAAGGGGCCTCAGCAATGTTTTAAACTTATAAACAATTTTTTAGCTTATAAAACAATAGCTTTGTTTAATAATAAAAAAATTAATTTTTAGCAATACAAATAATTGAAACCGGTATAATTTGACTTAAACTTTCAAATGCTTTCAGCAGAATTGCTATTTTATATTTTAATCAAAAGTTATTCGCGTTCAAAAATTGCAATTTTTCGAATTTTTGAAAGTTCCACTGCGTTTATCTCGAAAACTATGCATCCCTACGAAAAAACTAGAACAGTTTTTGCTTAGAATTACCCAAGAAATACAAAAAAATGTTTTGTTTTGCGAAAAATCGATGTTATGTAATTCCTCAATTTCTTTTTTTATAACAATCTTTTCGATATCCGGATCAACTGTTATCCAAAAAAATCGTGTTCTACGGGTCAAAAAATACATAAAAATCTTGGGCAAGTCCATCTAAATAAAGGAGCCCGTAGCAACCCCTCCTGGCCACAGGACTAATTTGTTTATAAGCCAAAAAATTGTTTATAACTTTAATACATTGCTGAGGCTGCTTAAACAATCCGATTTCAATTCTGTAAAGTGCATTAGATAGGTGGAGTGCTTCTTTATATGTAAAAAAATTGACAAATCTTTGTATGTTCTAGTTTTTGTTGTGCAAGATTTTAAAAAATTTTAATTTTTTAAAAAAAGTTTAGATTGCAAAATTATTATTCAAAATCTAGTAAGTCAATTTTAATGAAATTTGGTGTACGGTTTAGCACATTACAAAAATTTTCTAAGCGAATTAGGAAGGTTCCAAGTGTAACCTAAGTAATGGAAAATCATTGAATAAGGACAGGCTTGTTTTGCCCCTTATTTTATATTTATTGCTATTTTGCAGCAAGGGCGATAAATTAAGACATTTTTAGCCAATTGCGTCTGATAGAAAATTTAATTATCTTTGTCTTATTTCTATACGACTTTGTTCCAAAATGAATCGTTTTAAAGTTATAAGCAAAAAAAGTAGAAAAAAAACGAAATTTTTTGAAATTTTTAAATATTTTATTTTTTTTATTAATGTTCCGGGCATATTTGAGAAGGAGCATAAATCAATTATTATTAAAGAAGTTATCACCTAACTTTATTCGCAAAAATCTGAATGCCACCTCTCACATCCACCTAAAAACAGATCCTTACTGGTCTACAAGCGGTTCTTTAAATTTTACAGCAAAAACCGTGAGTAAATGGACTATAAATTAGCTTGAGTTTTTATAAATATATGATTATATTTTATGACATATGATGATTTACATTTAATGTTTATTAAAAACTTTTGATATACAATGTATATTTTTATAGGACGGGCGGGCCCGCATCTCAACTGGAACCAGGACCCGCTGATCTAACGGTACGTCACTGATAATATTCTAACATAATCTAGAAACACTTGTAGAAATAGACCAATAAAGTACACAAAAACAAAGTAATCGATGCATTTGAACAAAAACATTAGAGAGCTTGTTATAACCGACATAAACCTAGTTCTAAATCCTCCAGAGCGTTATCGATAGGAAGTATCTAAACTTTTAATATAAATCACCATGGTTTTCCTCGAGTACTCTTTCTCGAACTCATATACACTGAAATTCTTCTATTACTAAGTCCATTCCACACACATTCTCTCTTATAGGTATAGCAAGTATGCCTCTACTGGAAAACTGTAGAAAATTTAGAAAATTCAATAGGTTGTTCTTCTTTTTCATAATCCTTAGTACCCTTCAGGGCGTCGGATGTCGTGTTCATACCTGTTATTAACGGGTGTATTTTTTTCTGGATTCCTCTGGCGGCAGGTAGGTGAGACATATCGAATGTTCTCGACCCTAGCTAACCGTAAACTCGACGGGTTAGCGTACATACTCGCTAAGAGTGGTCCCAGACCCGTCGGCTGGAGGAAGAGGGGGTGAGTTTAGTTGGTAGGCGACCCTGCACGGTGAAGCGTGATGGATTGAATCCAACACACCTGGGACACTTTCCCAGACGGTCTTTGGAGGATTCTCACCCCAAAAAAAAACAATAAGTTAACCGTAAACGGGTCTGCTGTTTACGATGTTCCGATAAGGGGGTCATTGGCATGCATTTTCGTAACACTATTCATCTAAAAATATCGTTCTAACTACAGAACGAAATCATAAATGAAGAGGTCCACCAATATTCAGACCAAAGAAAAAATAAATTGGTAAATCCTAAAGTCGCAAAAAATAAGCAATACTAAGCTATAATTAGGTCACTAAGCTATAATTAGGTTTAGAAACAAAAACTCAATCGCTGATAAAGTTTAAAGGATAACTGCTGCGAGTAAGTATGAGTAAAAAGATAATACTCTGCTATGTTCCTTGATGTTCCCAAGGCATTTGACACATTTGACCAAGTCTGGCACGCAATAGATGTCTTGTGATGTGTGTTTCTTCAGTTAGACATATTTTATATCTTTCCTCTTTTCGTTTGTTTTTAAAGTCACTAATAATATATCGCTTGCTGGTTCTGCAGGTCTGTTTGTATTCCATTGAAATATAAGAAGATGCCGAAATATTGTAGCCTTACTAGAAGCAAATTCTCTTGGTTTGTAGATTAAATTTTTAATATTAGTGGAGCTCATGGACTGCTAAAACCTCTATAATGAATTAGATGGCTTTCACCGTAGTAGAAAGCCATTGTGGATTTAGACGGCATCCACATCTTGGGGAAACTTTCTCCCACGCCCCCTTTAAGTTTGGAGCACTAGTCTACCAGGTGTAGCAATATCATTATTCAGAGCTAAGCAAAGGTGATACCTTTTGGGAGTTTGTGCCTTCCTGTAGAACCGCTAATCTATTAAGGGACTAGACGCTAAGGATCCAGGCGCAAGGGACTAGATCCTCGAATAGTAGGATAGATTAAGAATGAGCCCCTGCAAATTCAAGTGAAGATAGAGAGATTAGGAATCAAAAGGGGCATAATTATCCACACATTTCAACATTACATTACAATAATACCTAGATGATCGTTACGCTTCTGAAATTATGAAAACAGGAACATTTGGAAAGATAATGCAGTCGTGAAGACAGTTTTTATTCTTTGCTAGTTAAAACATTTTGTGTACTTTGTCAGCATAAGATTAAAACGTTTTTCCAAATCCATAATATTCTAACTAGTCCATTAAAATGTTACATTTAGGTTGCATTTCTTAGACGAGTGAATTTTATTTTTTTAGTGTGTAGGAGGGTTTAGTAGAAGCTTAAGTTCAAGTTTTTGGGGTCGCCACCCTTGTCCCCCGGCCGCCATATTGGTAAAAGGGGTGCAAAAGGTTTTCGCGCTGTATCTTCTAAACTAGCAATCCTACAGAAAATTTAATTACACATAAAATGTATCAAATTAAATTTGCTACAATTTTATATCTATTACTTTTTATCGTCAAGTGACCAACAAAAAAGTTATAAATAAAAATATGAGTAAATTTTGTAAGATGTTTCCTTTTGGAGGTTATAATTTGAATAATTATTTGCTTCAGATCAATTGGATTGAGTTGTTCTATTTAGAGGATGTAAATGACGTTTAAGATGCTTTTTTTTCCATTATTTGGAACGCAATTGAACTTTTTGTACCAAAGATATCTGTAAAAAGATCGAATTTTCCTATTTGGTTCTCATCTGAACCATCTGAGAGTAAAGTCATTGCCAAAAAGATTGCTCATAAAAAATATAAAACTACAAATAAGTATCACCACTATATTGAATTTAAAAATTTGAGAGATGAATGCTCATCACTCACTAAGCAGTCTTACAATGCTTACGTTTCAAAGATGGGAGTGAGAATAAATGAGAACGCTGGTGAATTTTGGAAGTTCATCAAAAATAAAACCAACGGACATGGTGCTCTCCCTGGCTCTATGTTTCTAGGTGAGGAAAGTGAGAATGACAAACAAAAAATAACAGAGTTGTTTTCGAAACATTTTGGTACTGTATACAGCACTTTTAATGGTAAATCTCTGGATAACCTGGAGAGTAATGAAATTTTCTCACACAGCTGGAGGTGGAAATTAGTAACCTCGAAGTCACTTTCGACAATTTACTGAATGTGTTGTTGTTATTAAATGTCAATAAAGGGGCTGGCCCTGATTTGATACCGAATTTGTTCCTAAGAGAAAGTGCAGTGTCCTTGTGTGAACCATTAGTATATGTTCTTAATAAATCTCTCCAGACGGGAATTTTCCCGAACAGATGGAAACATTCCTTTGTGTGTCCTATTTTCAAGGCAGGAGATCATAGTGATATTAAAAATTATCGGCCAGTTTGTATTCAGTCAGCCTTATCTAAAGTATTTGAAAAAATGGTTTTGCCAAGTTTGGATAATTCTTTTAGGAACATTATTACGGACAACCAACATGGATTTGTAGGCGGACGTTCTACTCTCACTAACCTCTTTTTGTATATCGATAGTATAGGTACAGCAATGGATGAGGGTTACGAGGTGCACTCTATATACACCGATTTCAGTAAGGCCTTTGACCTACTAGATCATAATGTCTTAATTACAAAGCTGAGAAACTTTGGTATCACTGGTTCTTTATTAGCTTGGTTTACTTCGTATTTGCAAGGAAGAACATTGCAAGTAAGATCAGCGTGTTTCTAATGGATTTGAAGCCGTGTCAGGGGTTCCGCAGGGTTCCCATTTGGGTCCTAAGCTTTTTCTGTTGTTAGTAAATGATATTGGTAGGAACGTTGAATCTGAATATCTGATATTTGCAGACGACTTAAAGATATTTAAATGCATTAGGTCAGAATCTGATTGTGAGGGTTTGCAGAGAGACTTGGATTCTTTAGTACATTGGTGCCAGGAAAATAATCTTAGATTGAATGCTTCGAAATTCTCATATATTATTTTTTCACGTAATAAGACCACCAGTGATTTTAAATACAAGATAGGAGATGTGGATTTATCTAGGGTTCAGGTAATTAAGGATTTAGGTGTGTTACTGGATAGTAAGCTAAGTTTCGTGGACCATTATGATGCCATTATTGTGCGTGCTAATCGGACATTAGGGTTAGTCATCAGAATGTCATATGATTTTAATAATTTGTTTGTAATTGTGAGATTGTTTTTGAGTTATGTTCGTTCATTACTAGAGTATTGTTCAGTGATTTGGAGTCCAAGTTATGAGAATCACAAATATCGAATTGAATCGATTCAAAATAAATTCGTTAGATATCTGCGATATAGATTAGGTACTAGAGGAATGCAACTGAATTCCAGTCAGGTCATGCAGATGTTTCATTTGCACCGTCTAAAGGATCGCAGGCGATACTTTGACCTTAATTTCGTATTTAAGGTGTTAAATGGTATTATTGTTGCACCTAGCATTCTGGGTCGAATATATTTTTATGTTCCAGCTAGGAATTTGAGAAGATGTCCCTTGCTATCCGCTAGATCGTGCAATACACGTCATGCAGAAAATATGCCTTTAAATAGAATTGTTTCTAGTGTAAATGAGTTTCCAAATATAGACTTTATGGGAGTCACACCAAATGCTTTTAAAAGGATTATTTCACGTGAATTATTTTAATTTGATTTTAATTTTTTTTTTTTTTTTGATGTCGTTAGTTTAATTGTAAGTAATGTAAGTTAACCTGTGTTCAATGTTTAATTTTGACTTTTAATTGTAATTGTAAAATGGAGTTTTCTGTCAATAAATATTAATTTAATTTAATAAATTTTTTTTCCGTTCATTTCACAATAAAATAACATCATAGCGATTTTGTAGAGGATTTTTCAATGAACAATTTTTGCTATAAAGTTGTTTAATCTAGGTTTTACAGCGCTCCAATATTGACCAGATTCTCGAATTCTCATAGGAATACAATAAAAAAAATACTTTTCTATCTAGATATTAGTCGAGCAATCTTTATGCCGACCACGAAAATCAAATTTAAGGTGAATGACCAATTTTGGTCTATTTTTATGTTTTCGAGGTCGCTGAATCCGAATGTGAAGTTTATTTTTATCTAGATTTGGTGGAACATGTTCAAAAATCAAATTTTATACAAAAATGCCGAAAATCAATTTTGATGATTTTTTAAATTTACCTAGCTGTATCTTTGGTCGCTGTAAATATTTCCTTTTGAAAATTTTACTGTTTAATCTCTGAAGTATGTAGATAACAATGAGATTCTTCCTAAATATTTAAACACATTAAAAAAGGAGTTGTTAGTTTCATGTTTACTTAAAAAAGTTGAGTAACAAACTATAATTTTAACCAACACAACAATAAAATATAATTTATGAAGGAGTTTTTTGGAAAATTTTAAGTCAAAATATACAACAGGATAAAAGTTATGTTACTTCATAAACAAGCGGCACACCCCAAAAAACGCTTATTTCTCGAGATCCTGACCACGGTGTGGTGAATGGCTAATTTTGATCATACTTTATGATTTTGATAACAAAAATTCGTTTTTTGCTCTTCTTAAGAATTTTGTAAAATGCGGTTGAGTCATTCTTCTTCTGAACCGGCGAATTTTTCCTCAAACAACTTCTTGGGCCGTTTCTATATATGCTTCGGATTATAAGTTTTATTGTGGAGAGAAAGGTCAAAAGCAGATTAATAATAGCATAGACATGTTAAAATCATAATAAATTGAATGAATAAAAAATATATATAGATAGAAAAGTAAGCCTAACTTTTGTTTTTATTATATCCCTACGAGCATTCGAGAATCTGGTCAAGTTTGGAGCGCTGTAACACCTATATAAATAAATAGAATTAAACAAATTTATAGTGGAAATTGTTCGCTGAAAAACCCTCTACAAAATTGCTAAAATGTTATTTTATTTTAAAATGAACTGAAAAAAAGTTATAACCTCCAAAACGAATCTTGTTAAAATTTTTTTACATATTTTTGTTTATATCTTTTTTGTTGGTCACTTGACGATAAAAAGTAATAGAAATAGAATTGTAGAAAATTTAATTTGCTACGTTATATGTTTAATTAGATTTTCCGTGGTAGATTACGAGATATAGCGCAAAACCCCTTTGCACACCATTTCCAAGATGGCGGCCGGGGGACAAGGGTGGCGACCCCAAAAACTTGAACTTAAGCTTCTACTGATCCCCCCTATACACTAAAGAAGTAAAATTGACTCCTCTAACAAATGCAACGTACAACTTAAAAAATGTAACATTTTAATGGAGTAAACATAATCTACAAACACTTACAGAAATAGATCAATAAAGGACACAAAAACAAAGTAATCGATGCATTTGAACAAAAATCATTATAGAGCTTGTTATAACCGACATAAACCTAGTTCTAAATCCTCCAGAGCGTTATCGATAGCAAGTATCTAAACTTTTAATATAAATCACCAACGTTTTCCTCGACGACTCTTTCTCGAACTCATATATACTGAAATTCTTTTTATTTGGGAAAGTTCTAACTCAAATTGTCCCTGGATTGAATCAAAAACTTTTGGAAACATTAACTGGACTTTATATCTGGTCATATATCAATTGGGAGATTTTTTTTGCGATTGTGGGAGCGACTGGATTATAATTCCCTGAAAGTTTGTAAAAGTTCAACTTTTTTCGCTTGAAAAATTGTTTTTTCGGGATTTTGTTGAAAGTGATTTCTTTTTCTGTGTTCTATCTCTCAGAAACTTGAGTATTATTTTTTTCATTTAAAACTAACATTGTTTGTTTGTTATAGCGTTTTGACCATCACTACTAAACTAAATGTTATGTGCTATTATTAACTAGTGTAAATTGTTAACTACTCAATTTTGATCTTAATATATGAGTACACTCACAACTACTGCCAAAGGGAACCAAGATGTATCAACTGAGTTAAAAAACATCTAAACCAACACTATGAAAGGTCTAACACTATACCTCTTCAACTCAAAGAAAAAGCACTTACAGTTGAGTCCCTGAATCTTTACCCGTCCGTCATCATTTAAAGCATACGAAATAAGTCGAGGATAAGTCGGAAACTGAAATTTACTAACCGCAACAGCAAGTCACTTAGTGACTTGCTGATGCGTTGTTTCTTTTAGTTTTAATGATCTTTGACTTTTTAGTATCACTCAGAAATCAAAACAACGAATTTTTTACAGAAAAAATGGTGAAATAAATATATTTATTAATATTAAACAAAATATAGGCATAAAACAAAAAATATTTCGACAATGTTACCTCAAGGAAAGTCTAAAGGAACTATTTACAAAATTCCAGGTGAGTTGGTCAAGTAATTTTTGAGTTAAAATATCTAGAGGCTTTGAAAAAAGTAGTTATGAGAAAAACGCTTTTCTCATGAAAGGTGATGCACACCGGAATATGTTTTTGAATCGCGGGATAATTTACAAAAGAAAATTAGAAAAGCTGTTGACCGCTTCTCACTACGCTCAAGCGCGCTGGCTCGAAGATGCTGCAAAGCGAGTCGAAAGTAGGGAGATGGTGTTGAATATCCCTATCTTTGACTCGTTTTGCAGCAGGTTCACGTCAGCATGCTTTAACGTAATAAACAACGGTTGACGGCTGTTCTCATTTTCTTTTGTACAGTTACGATCATTGAATAGTTTACAGGCTTACGTATCTAGGAGCCGATTTTTTTAAATTTTACCTCGTTTAAACGCACCTTTTACGTCAAAGTGACATTACCAGTGGTGTACCTAGAATAGGTTGATTAAAATTAAAAAATCAAAATAATATAAATATATTTTATAAAATTTACGAAAAATGCCAAGGTCCATTAGTTGTCGAGGCATTAAGCTAAATAAGAAAATTAACAAAATGGAAAGCATACAAAGAAGATTCTTGGAGGAGTTTGATATAGTTTTATTTTTTTTTCAACACTCGAAATACTGACTTTTTGATATTTTTTGACTTTAACATTTATCAGATCCGTACGACACTGCAATTTTACAGTATTACAATATAAAAATTAAGGTGTAAACTATTCAGTGATCGTAACTGTAAATTACTCCGCGATTCAAAAAGATATTTCGGTGTGCATCATTTTACGATTTGACAGACAAAACAGAAATTGAAAATAAAAGTTGACAATACTTTAAACGCCTTTTTCACAAAACTGCTTTTTTCAAAGGCTTTACACATTGTAACTCAAAAACTACTTGACCGACCCACCTAGAATTTTGTATATATATTTTCTTTAGACATTCCTTGAGGTAACGCTGTCGATATATTTTTTGTTTTACGCTTATTTTTTATTTAAAATTAGTAACTATGTTGATTTTCGCCCTTTTTGTGCAAAAAATTTAGTTGTTTTGATTTCTGAGTGATACAAAAAAGTCAAAAATCGTTATAGCTAAAAAACTCGACAGAGTTATCTCGATAAACATATAAGCTAATAAAATCTAACAAAATAATTTTTGAATTTTTTGTTTACCATGATCCAATGATAAGTTCGGATGTCTACCGCAAAATTCATTTTTTTTTTCGATGTGTCTTTTAAAATTTTCCACCGTTGCATTGGCTTATTTTTTAATATTTTTCCTTTATTTTTTTTTGAGTATTCTTTGAATTTTACTGAATACGCTTATTCAATTTAAAAATAAAATAACTTTATCATACTTTCAAAAAACTCACAAACATGTGCTTGAAATGTTGATTTTAACCCTTACGGCCCCTCCTTAAAGATAGCTACGACACGATTTTTAAAGGCAACCCGTGCTGGTCGTATTTGTCTATGTATGAAATTTAATAAAAAAAGAATGTGTGTGTACTTTGTACGCACGTAAGAAGTTATACTTCTATTATATGATTTAAACGAAATTAATATACTTTTTATTTATATTTTGTTTAAATATTAAACTAATTTATACTTACTACTTCTCAAACATTTTTATTAGAACAGTGACAAAAATTAAAATAATAAAAGAATAAAACACACACAAACACATTAAACAAGCCACAAATGATGTCTGAACATTAATTGTCGAAAATTTTTTTAACTAAATACGTATTTTCTGAAAATACAATTATATAATAAATATACTTACAATCATAAAATGTATTAAAAAAAAACAAAAAAGAAAGTTTCTATTGGGACTCGAACCAGCGCTGATAAGAGCGGTTGGTATTGGAATTCATTCGCCTTCTCCGCTTAGCCACGGACACTATGTGTCATTATTTACGAAGATCGACTAACTAAACGGATTAAACTTGTGATATTTTGATATTTTGAAAATTGATCAAATTATTTTAATTTTGAATTGAAATGATTTAGAATTGAAAAAATACAACAAAACATAGAGTAAAAAAACAATATATTAGGTGAATATTGATATGTGTCATTATTTACGAAGATCGACTAACTAAACGGATTAAACTTGTGATATTTTGATATTTTGAAAATTGATCAAATTATTTTAATTTTGAATTGAAATGATTTAGAATTGAAAAAATACAACAAAACATAGAGTAAAAAAACAATATATTAGGTGAATATTGATAGAAATTTTGATGGTAATCAAATTATATAAATAAAAGTATTACATACTATGTATTTTGGTAGATCAAATAGGTAGGTTTATACCCATGATACATTAACAATTATTACGTACCTGTTGCTTTTAAAAACTATTTAAAAGTCACTACAATATTATAAACTTTTTTGTTTCTGTCCTCACAACAATAAAACTAATATATTATACATTTGTTTACCTTTACCTTTACCTCCAAACCACAGCTGCCATATCGGATAATTTTTGACATGTCATTTGAACATCCAATCAGAACAAAGTTATAATGCGCATGCGCCGGGCTGATAGGTTTTAACATATAAAAAATCACCCTCTATCGCCGGTAAAGAAGTATAACTTCAAAAAAGTGTTTCATCCGGCAAACAGATGGGTACATTTTGACCTCCTATTCGGATCTTAGACTATTATTAAAAATCCTTTAAAAACCAATAAAAAGTGAATTTAATACGCTGAAACTCATACTCTTGCTACTTTTCTAGATAATTTAATATAGCTTTCCACGATTTTCCCATTTCAGCGATATATTGGTAATATTTGAAGTATGGAAAATGGAAAACCGTCATCCACATCCCTTACTGAAGCATTGTGTAAACGAACTCAACGATGAGCATCAATTTGTACCGTTCTTGTTTATATCCTCTTCCTCTTTAAAATGTAGGGCCGTCTCGCATCGCTAAATTATTCACCGTTTCATCAATATTTTATGCATCCAGGAATTCGATCAGCGCTTCACTTACTTTAGAAAAATCGGGTAAGTGAAATTTTTCTCGTAGGTTTTAAAAAACACATTTTTATGCCGGTATATGGGAAATTATGGGTTTTGCATAAATTCGATTGAATTATAAAGCGATATGAAAAGGTAAGAGACTCAACTACTTAACCCGGCATTGGTTGCTAGATAGATTATTACGCGAGTGATCGCGCGTGAGATTTTCTCTCACATATCCAAATTTTGCCTTTTTTACAAAATAAAATTTTTAAACCAGATTTTAAATTTTTTTATTAACTAATAATAATAATAAAATAATATAACACAATATACATAATAATATGATCAAATACAAAAAAATAATCGGAATAAAACCAATAACAAGAATCCGATAGACTCTAGACAAATTGGTTGATGATAATAATTACAATGTTTTTGCATTATTTCAGGTCTTAAGTGAGAAAATGAAATTTATTTTTATACACCGTTGGTGACACCGGTGGTCGCTCGATGAGACAATCTCTCACATGAAGCGCATTGACTCAGAAATCTGGTGATACTACGTCAACTGAGTCAGTATCTGAGCGGACGAGTCTATTAGATCTGTGAGAGAAAATCTCATATAGCGACCACTGCCGGGTTAAAAGGTCTGGATCCCGCGTACAAAAACAAGTTGATTAGCAGCAAGCTGAAAATTCGTTAATAGCTTAAGGGTGTCTAGTCGGACAAACTTTGATATATTGGAACACTGGAACAAGGGAAGTTTTAATTGTGGAACAGGTTAAAAATTTGGAACGTCAGGCTACGAAAACGTCAGATGTATTTTGTCCAACAGAACTTCCAATTGATTTGTTACCCTTTCATTAAAATCCCATGCAAAAATCAGACTGCTATTAATAACCAACATGATTTCTGTCATTTGACATATTCTTCGCGTTCCACTCATTAAAATGCCCAGTTGGTTATACACACCAGTCTGATTTTTGCATGAGAGTATAATGAAAGGACAACAACTCAATTGGAAGATCTGTCCGACAAAATACATCTGACGTTTTCGTAGTCTGACGTTCCAAATTTTTAACATGTTCCACAATTACAATTTCCCCTTTTCCAGTGCTCCCATCTCCCATATATCAAAGTTTGCCCGGCTAGACACTTTTAAGCTATTAACAAATTTTTAGCTTGCTATTAATCAACTTTTTTTTCTTATGCGGGATCCAGACCTATAAGCTTAACAGCTGTATATAAAAAGTTAAAAAACAGCCAATCCTGGATAGATTACAGTATTTTCGGATTTTAGGACAAACTGCAAATTGTTCAGTAAAAATTTAAGTAAAGAGAAATAAATAAAAAGACTTGCACGTATAATATTTATTAATTTTTTCTACCATGGACGACCTGTTTCGCGCCTGCTGCTGCATAGAATAGGCAAGGAGCAAGAACTTTTCAATACAGTTAAAGTTAGAAAAACATCATACCTAGTTCATACTGAGAAACAGTATGTACCAGTAAGAATGCTCAACTAATAGAGAAAGGAAAGATCGAGGAAAAGAGAGAACTAGGAAGGAAAAGACTATCGTGGCTCAGAAAGATCCGACAATGAACAGGGCTAAATTTTGAACAGCTAGTCAGAACAGCTGAAGACGGAGAATATTAGAAGAGTTTGCAATTGTAAAAAAAGCATAAAAAATAATATCTATGATTTTTTCAACGGCTGCACAAGTCCTTCTGACAAACTGCCTTCGCCTATTTGTGTCCCTCAGTGTTAATAGTTCATTCTAAAATAATTTTATCAAATACATATCATCCTGCAGATTTGTTTTATCGAATTAGTCGATTACGGAAAATAAAAACAACAATATAGAATAGAATACCAAATAAAGGCAGCCGTTTACGTGTGAAAAAATGTGTGTGCCACTTACCAATATTTACTGCAACAGCCAACAAACAAATAGTCAATTAATTACCTGAAACAAGAAAAAGTATATTGGTAAAGTAACAAATAAACCCCTGGGATCCGCAGGAGGTCGTGTTTAGTATCATTCGATAGATTTTTGGAAAATATTGAACACGTATTTTTTAGTTTTTCGATCTGACGTTCATTTCGCGTAATACTCACTTGTTTTTTGCGAAACTTTATAACTCACCCATTTCCTTACGCCCCGCTTAAATCGTCAGATTTTTTAAATTAACACTGTTCTACATGTTCTTAACTTACCTTGTCTTATTCTGATGTTTTAGAGTTTTTCTAAGGATAGATTTTTTACGGACTTTCCCCAATGTAGTAATCGTGATGCTAAACAGATAAAGGTCATTGTATACCTGGTGTTACAATAGTACTGTGTTTTTTTTCTGAAAGTTCGCAACACCCTGTGGAACATTCTAGCATTTAAAAAATATTGAAATTAAAACTTAATTATAGCCTTAGCCGTTCTTAACATTCTGCTTTTTAATTCATTCACTTATGTTGAATAATGAAAAAGTTAGGTACTTTGACAACTAGCCATGTTCTTCATCAATACAGGGTGTTTCTAAATAAGTGCGACAAACTTTAAGGGGCAATTCTGCATGAAAAAATAATGACAGTTTGATTTATAAACATATGTCTGCAAATGCTTCTTTTCCGAGATACCGGATGTTAAATTTTTTCTTACACACTGACGATATATTTATTGCTCCAAAACTGGTTGAGATATGTACATGAAATTTGGTGGGTTGTAAGAGTCAGTTATTGCCCATTTTTTTACATACAATTATGTATTTTATATTCACCATTGGCGTGCATACGGGTCATATTACCCGGTCATATTACCTGTATGCACGCCAATGGCGAATATAAAATTTTTGATTGTACATATATCAAAAAAGAATGTGTGTGTACTTTGTACGTACGTAAGAAGTTATACTTCCATTATTAAACTAATTATTAAACTAATTTTAATACTTACTACTTTCCAACAATTTTTATTAAAACAATACGAAAAATTAAAAAAATAAAAGAATAAAACACACGTAAACACATTAATAAATGAAACCAAAGAAATTATTTCTGAACAATTCTTGAGAAAATTTTAACTAAACACGTATTTTCTGAAAAAAAAATATAATAAATATACTTACAATCATAAAATGTATAAAAAAATACAAAATAAAAAAAAATAAAAAAATAAAAATTTCCATTGGGAATTGAACCAGCGCGAGCGTCCATAACGTTTAGATTATATTTTATTGAACTCACCCCACGCAGAACTTAACTACCGAGACATTGTGAATGACGTGGGAAGATATACCTAGCAACTAAACCTTTTAAAAATTTTTTGACAGTTTGTTGCTTATTCTGTTAGTTTAATCAAATAACTTTGATTCTTGCGGAATTAAAATACGACAAAATGTAGACTAAAATAGCAATATATTAGACGGAGATTTTTGTTGGTAATCAAATTATGTAAATCCAAGCTACTAGCTAGGTAGGTACATTTCCAAATAGGTATTTATCTAATTTGTAATTTTTTATTACAATACTGAAACATTTAAAATAAGGTACGTACCTGTTGCTTTTAAAAACTATTTAAAAAATCACTACAATAATTATTATAAACTTGCTTTTTGTCTCTGTCCTCACAACAATAAAAACTAATATACACAATATAACAATTATTGACAGATGATTTTGACAGAAAATTTACCCTCGTGCCTAAAGAAGTATAACTTCAAAAATGTGAAATAACCACCTCTTAAAATCTACCAAATTTCATTTGCATATCTCAACCAGTTTTAGAGCAATAAATCAATCGTCAGTTTGTGAGAAAATATTCAACATCCCGTATCTCGGAAGCGAAGCATTGCGGACATATGTTTATAGACCAAACTGTCATTATTTTTTCATGCAGAATTAAACCTTAAAGTTTGTCGCACTTATTTAGAAACACCCTGTATTGATGAAGAACATGGCTAGTTGTCAAAGTACCTAACTTTTTCATTATTCAACATAAGTGAATGAGTCAAAAAGCAGAATGTTAAAAAAGGCTAAGGCTACAATTGAGTTTTAATTTCAATATTTTTTAAATGGTAGAATATTCCACAGGGTGTTACGAACTTTCAGGAAAAAAAACACAGTATGATTCTTACACCCGGTATACAATGACATTTACCTGTTCAGCAACACTATTACTACATCCATATTCTTAGAGAATAAGGCTATAACATATTAAAAAAATCACTAAAATCGGACAACAGGTTTAGGAAATCCGCCACATCAAAAATGACCCATTTTTAAGGTGTCCCGATTTTTTTGGCCAGGAGTGTAGTTATAGTTTATAGTCAAAATTTTAAAGCTTTCAACCTAATAAAATTATTAAAAATATTGAAAAATATTAAAAATATTCCTAAAAGATATTTAATTGAAAACTTATTGTTTTTTTATATTTAATTTATATTTTTTTATAATTTTTTTGTTTTATACTAGCTGACCCGGCAGACTTCGTACTGCCTCACTACTTTGTATACAATAAACTTAAAATAAACAAAAGCAATTCATTCAAAAGTAATTAATAAACAAAAAATGCTCGATGTGAATGAGGTTTTATTATTATTTTTAATTAATTACACATGATGTTTGAAATAATAAAGTTTAGTTAGAAGTAACAAAATAAAGTTTGTAGTGCAACAGTTACAATCTTAAATTTGTTTATCTTATAATGAATATAACAGCTTTATTATATCTACATTCAAAACAACCCTCTATTTATGATTGGGTTCGGGAAGATTCCAAGTCTATAGGTGTTGATTAAATAAAATTAAATTCAATTAAAATTAAATCAAAAAGTAAATGAAGTAAATTAAAATTAAATGAAATTGAATAAACGTAAATAAAAATAACTAAAACTGAATAAAATTAAATACAAGTAAATAAAATCATATTAACTTAAATACAATTAAATAAAACTAAAATAATTAAATAAAAATAATAAATAAGTTAAAAAATAATAATAAAATTAAATAAAAGAAAATATAGTCTAATAAAAATAAATAAAATTTAATAAAATGAAATAAAATAAAATAAACGAAAATAAATAAAATACTTAAATTAAATAAAATTAAATAAAATTAAACAAAATGAATTAAAATTAAATAAAATTTTATAATTTGCTGCTTGTTCTTTTCGTGTGCTCAGAATTTTTCTCCTGCTTACGGTTCCGTTTAGACATATTTTTTGAAAATTTCGCAAGATTAAAAAATTCATATTTTGCCCAATTTGAGTCCCAAAGTTAAACTGTTCCACTTCTCTTCTATGAAATTTGTCGCTCGTTCTTCTTCTGTCCTCAGAATATTGCTACGAGCAAGGAGTCTACCTACTTAATTTCATATTTTTCACGTCATTATTGTGAGAGTTACGGCGTCATGGGCAACCCCCTAATGACGTACGGGTATGAAATATAGACAGCAACCTACTCCCAGTCCAGTCCAATCTACCTGCAAAATTTCATAAAAATCGGTCAAGTCGTTTCGGAGGAGTATGGTAACAAACACTCCGACCGGAGAATTTTTATATAGATGTAAAATATTTAAATGGCTATTAAAAATAACGGTCCGAGATAGAAAATTGAAAATTTAGAATTATATGTATCTTTTGCTTCTACATCTCATAAAAATAGTAAAAAACGGTTTTTCTAAAAATTAAAAAAAATCTCAGGGGGGCAACCCCTTTTATGACGTACGCGTATGAAACACCATATTATCCTATTCCCGGTCCGCTCGAATATACGTGTAAAATTTCATAAAAATCTGTTCAGTCGTTCTCGAGTTATAAATGGTGTAACTAACATAACCTCGACTTTCTTTTATATATAGATTAGTTTTACTCCTTTGAGTAACTAGGTCCATTTTCCGTTGGAATTTACCAGCTGAACAGTGAATTGTAAGTTTTTGAATTCCCTCTTGTCTTCTTAGCTTCAGTATCCATCTGGCTTGCAATTTTTAGAAGCCATGGAGGTGTTACTAGGAAAATGGTCCAATAAGTTTTCAATTAAATATCTTTTAGGAATATTTTTAATATTTTTAATATTTCTATTAGGTTGAAAGCTTTAAAACTTTGACTTTCAGTTACCAGACGCCGTTAGACACCTACTCCATAAACGTCCATTGCAATACGGGGATAAGCTCTCGGACTTTCGTCACTTGGGGCAGAGGGCAGCAAACCTACGCCTCTCTGATGATGACTCCAGATAGAGTCAAAAATCGTCGATTTAGAGTGCTGGTTTGCGCTCTCTGTTCTAAGTGAAAAATAAGACAGTTTTGTCTTCGCATTGCAACTGAATAAAAATGGTATACATTTTTTATTTCACTAAATAGTTATCTTGAACACAAATCTCTTACTGTTTTCATGTTTTTATATCTTTATCTCCACGAAAACCCAATGAGCAAGTAATTTACCATTATTCATAGGTTCGCTGATGTTTTCGCGACCTATATTTTGTAAACAATGCAAGGCAGCGGAATAATTAGCCTTTATTGGGGGTTTGCATTTAGGAGCGCAATCAATAGGCCATTACGGTCAGTCCGAAGCTAAAAGCGGAAGTGAAACGAAAATTACGCCCAATTACTGTCCGGCGTTGCGGCGAAAAGATATCGATTCATTTTTTACAGTGGTGGAACTTTATGAAAGGAATAAACTATGGGGAATATTAGGGAGTTTTTGTTGCTACGTAACATAACGCATCTCCGTATACGTAAAGCAACTAACGTGTCGTAGAGGATGAATGTTAAAATATGTATTTTTGTCACTGCCTTAACGTAACGTAAAGCAAATCGTAAAGTCATTTTTAAATTCCGTTGACATTAAAAAAATAAAACAATGTTAACACAATATACAATTAATATACAATTGTACAAAAAGATAAATGAATGATGAAATTGTATGGTTTTAATTGCTTCTATTTAAATATAAATATATTATTTTTCCTTAGGT
Organism: Diabrotica virgifera virgifera; assembly: GCF_917563875.1. Lineage (NCBI taxonomy): Eukaryota > Metazoa > Arthropoda > Insecta > Coleoptera > Chrysomelidae > Diabrotica > Diabrotica virgifera. The sequence goes on from NC_065450.1 coordinate 210,970,822, forward strand.
TAAAATTTTTTTATTTTTGTTTATACCTACTTTTTAGTTGTAAATTATTTTGCCTACATCAGAATTCCAGTATAATGTAAATAGTTTGGTAATATTTGTTTGAAAATTTTACTGAAACTAGGTCATTTGTTTATCTAGTTATTAATTGTGGTGATCACTGTATTTCTTAAATTAATACAAGATTTGTTTGTTTTGCTTAATAATAGACAACTTAAAAACAATAAAATTTTAAATCTAATATGAAGTTCCAATTTCCAATTACAAGCACAGAATAATTTTACTCAAATAGACTAAACCAATAAAATAACCAATATAACCTTAAAATGTTGAATATGAAATAAAAATTGATTAATAGCAAGCTGAAAATTTGTTAATAGCTTAAGGGTGTCTAGTCGGATAAACTTTGTTATATGGGAACACTGGAACAGGGGTAGTTTTAATTATGGAACAGGTTAAAAATTTGGAACGGTCAGACCACGAAAACGGCACATTTATTTTGTCCGACAGAATAGACTTAAACTCTCCGAACAGAGATTAAACTCTCATGCAAAAATCAGACTGCTATTTATCACCTGTCATAGTTCCTGTCATTTGACATATTCCACATGTTCCACTCATTAAAACGCCCATTTGGTGAAAAATAGCAGTCTGATTTTTGCATGAGAGTTTAATCTCTGTTCGGAGAGTTTAAGTCTGTTCTGTCGGACAAAATACATGCGCCGTTCTCGTGATCTGACCGTTCCAAATTTTTAACCTGTTCCACAATTAAAACTTCCCCTGTTTCAGTGTTCCCATATATCAAAGTTTGTCCGACTAGACACCCTTAAGCTATTAACAAATTTTCAGCTTGCTATTAATTAACTTTTTTTTTCATACGCGGGATCCAGACCTAGTAGTACGCTGATGAAATGTTCATTTGGTAGTAGTCCAATCTTTCACGGTTTTTGCTCTAAATTTTAAAGAACCGCTTGGATTGACATGAAATTTGGTATACGTATAGCTTACATGTCAAAGAAAAAAAGTGATATTGTGCCGATGTGTGCTTTTGCCCTGGGGGTGACTTTCACCCCCTCTTGGGGGTGAAAAAATATATGTCCAAACTAAGTCCGGAAATGGGTAAGAGTGCCCGTGACTTCCTTCTTAATAGAAACTAAAATTTGAAATTTTGCAGACATATATGGTACTTTATGTATCTATTATCACAATAAATTTTACCAAAAATATGGCTTCCGGTTGAACCGGAAATGAATAAAAAAATCTTAATTTTTTTAGATACGCCCTGTATATTTTAACATATTTTTAAAGAATGTAAAATTATCTTTCCAATGACATAAAATTCATTGCTGTAGCTCAAAAACTCGAAAAGTTACGGTAAATAGAAATTTTGCTATAATCTTATGTGTGTCCTCTCTCACGCGTTCATAGCAGAGCATTATTGTAGGGCAGTCAATGAGGGTATTTGGCTCCGAATTCCATCCTACTACATTGATGTACTTGATATTTTCACAGTAAGTAGGGAATAGCTCAAGAAACAAAATCTACCCTATATACTATGGCGCTTTTATCTTGGGGCGGTTCCCACTTCTTCAAGGGGGTGGAAAATGTGTTGGTCAAAATAAGCACGGAAGTGGCTAAAGAACCTATTTCTAAGCAAAAACTGGTCTATACTTTTTTTTTGATAACTCAATACTTTTTGAGTTATGCGTAGTTGAAAATTGGCCATTTTCATTGAAAAATGACACCTTTTCGGACGGATTTTTTGTGAATACCTTAAAAACTATGCATCGAATTAAAAACACTATATAAAACATTTTTTTAGATTATAAATAATAAAGAGATTCGTTCCTTCGTAAATGTTCTATTTATAATACAAAAAGAGATATATGGTAGGTGAAAATAGTTTGTTTTTTGGTGCATGCTCAAATTGGTGAATTCAACTTGAAATAACAGAGGAACGGTAGGTTTTAGGTGTATAATGCTACCAACACCTTTTGTAGTGTTTGAAAAGGCCTTTAAAACGAGCACTGTTAAATGTCGGTTACTTACAAACTAAGCGAGATATGGTGCAAAAAAATATATGACTAATGTACTTTAAGGAAAAATGCAAAGTATATACATTTAACTCCCCATCCACCATAATTTAAATGCATTGTTTTCCTTCTACAATACCTTTTAATATATATAGTGTTATTTCTACTTTCAAAAAGTTGAACGGGTTTAAAATGAATGGTTTTTGTAAAAAAATTTTTAAATGTTCTTAAAAATCTTCCTTTTTCTCCATGTAATTCGAAAATAAAAATATTTCACCCCTGAGAAGTGGTGGGAACTTCCCCCATGATAAAAGCGCCACAGTATATAGGATAGACTTTGAATTAGGAGATTGGTCTACTCCCAAAATTTCATTAAAATCCATGCAGTAGAATAGAATTTGGAGATAATACGCATTAATCTCGCGCATCGACTGGCATAATCGAAATAGAATGAAATGCAAATATTGTAAACTATTAATTTCTCAGAAAAATGAACTAATTTGAAATGAAAGTATGACTAAAATATTCTATTGATTTATGCAATAATCTACACATCTATAGTGTGTCCCCGAAATATGGCATCGAACATTTTCTCAAATGCAGGAATGAATGATGCGTAGAACCATAAAATACTTTTAAGTACAGTAAGTGTTTCTAAAATATCTAAATAACGAGTAACTTTGTTATTTTTATAGAATGCCAGTATCTAGTACGATAACGATAATAGATCGGTACGATAAAGTTCTCGGGCGGCCCTTCCGTCCAGCGTTTTTCATTAGGATGTAATTAAGTAAGTGTTAATGTTTTTTATGATTGGCGATAAAGTTTTGTATGCACCACGTCAGTAAAGACTCTTTATCGAACTCGTCTGTTATTCGCCTCGCTCGCCATGCTCGCTCTGCTCATAATATCAGACCCGTTTGATAAAGAGTAACTTTACTGACTTGGTACATAAATAACTATATTTTGTATAACGGAGTCTTACACCACTGTTGAGTAAATTGATTCTTTGACTATGTTGAGAAAAATTAATAAAAAGTCACTACAATGTTTGATTTTTAAAATTGTTATTGATGATCGGATATTTTTGGTTGTAGCCTTTTTAGTTAGATCATTATTGGCTATTTACTTTAACGTCCCTATTTTCTACGTCTATGTGTCACCCCCACCTGTACTTTAATTTTTCATTGTTAGTTTACGCTATTTGGACGTTTACGATATTACTCTTTTAGTCATCAATCAAAACCGGAGCATTTTGCTGTACTACATTTTTCGCTGTCGCATTCAAATGTCTACGTCAAACGTAAGATTGTGCGAAGCGAAGAAAAGAAATTAATTCGTTCCCTATGTACACGATTCCATAACAGTTATTTGCATAAAAGATTAATAAAAAGTTATTTTTAGACGTGTATTATAGGCTATTGATTATGTATTTTAGAAAAGAACTACAACGTTAACGGGGTTTTATTATTTCATAGAGTCAATGGAACTCTATATATGAAAAAACCGCGGAGTGCTACCATTTAAAGGGGTGCGTTTTTGAGAAAAGGGTGAATTAGTCCCTAGGCACAGGGCAAATTAGAGTGAGTTCTATTCACCTTTGGTACAAACCCGTTTACAGAAAAATTGTTTCAGGTTAAATTTACTATCGAAATATCACATTTTAAAGTCAAAAATATTTTTTTTTACAAAAATATATTCAAAAGAAAAGCAAGAAAAAAACACGAAAGGTAGCATTTTTGTTTCTTGCCCTACAACTTTTTTCACGGGGATATAGGTATAGGCATTACTTCATAGAAAAAGAACTTCCGTCCTTCCTCTTTAAAATGGCGTTTGGTGTAAGTCTGTATGATTTACAGTTTCGAAAATAAGATTTTTCAAATTTCGCCACTCACAACAATTTTGGGCGATTTTCCTTGTTACTTCGCAAACATTGTTCTGTAACTTTTTTTACGCAGCTTTAGGTATATGCAATGTTACATTTAGTAGGAAGCAAAGTCAATTACCTTTAAAATGGTCTATATAAGGCTGTATGACTATTTTTAAGTAAGATATGGTTTTTCAAAGTTTTATACTTTTAATGATTTTTGATATATTTTACGATTATTTTTAAATTTCTCATTATAACTTTTTATTGTATACTTAGGTATACAGATTGTGCAATAAAAAGGAAAGCATTGTCTTTACTTTAAAATGGTGTATTGTAAAAAATTCTAGGTCTGTTTTTAAACAAGATATGATTTTTCATAGTTTGACATATACACATGCAATAGGTTCCACTAAGTTGGAACCATATGGAAAACTTTATATTATTAACTTTATGAAAAAAATTATGCTTTATAAAATGCTCTGAATAGTCTATAACCTAAGATGTAATCATCAGATATAAAATTTTATCAATAGTGTACCAGGTATGTTAAAAAATATGAATTTAGCTCAAGAGTAAAGTACCTTTATATTCCACAATATCGAAAAGTGTTATCATGAAAAGTTATTTGGAATTAAAAATTATGTTACAATATGCAATTATATTCTTCTAATTGAAAAAATAAAAAAAAATTTAAATTTTTTCTCAAATTACGGATCCCCTTGGATATCCCACGGATATCTTGTTTAAAAATAGTCCTAGAGGTGATAGCAATACAACATTTTAAAGTAAAGAAAATAAGCTTTTTATTCTAAAATGTATATACTTAAATGTACAAGAAAAAAAGTCATAATGAGAAATTTAAAAAAATAATCATAAAAATATCAAAAATCATTAAAAGTATAAAAGCTTGAAAAAGCATAACTTGTTTAAAAATAGTCGTACGACCTTACACAGTAGACCATTTTAAAGGCAATTGACTTCTCTTTTTACTGAATGTACCATTGCACATACCTAGAAATGCGTAGAAAAAAGTTACAGAATAATGTTTGCGAAATAATGGGGAAAATTTCTCAAAAATTCTGTGAGCGGCAAATTTTGAAAAATTCTATTTTGGAAACTATAAATCATAGAGTCTTCTACCAAACGTCATTTTAAAAAAGAAGGATGGAAGTTATTTTTCGCTGAAGCAATGCCTATACCTATATCCATGTGGAAAGAAATTAAGGGGCTAAAAACCAAATTACTTTCTTTTGTGTTTTTTTCTTGCTGTTCTTTTGAAAGTATTTTTGTAAAAAAAAAATACTTTTGACTTAAAAATATGATATTTCGATAGTAAATTTATCCTGGAACAATTTTCCTTTAGAAGTGTTTGTACCAAAAGTGAATGGAACTCACCCTAATTCACCCTGTGCCTAGGGACTAATTCACCCCTTTCTTAAAAACGCACCCATTTAAATGGTAGCACTCCACGGTTTTTTCAAACATAGATGTCCGTTGACCATATGAGACAATAAAATCCCGTTAACGTTGTAGTTCCTTTTAGCTCTCTTATTTTGAACATAATCAATAGCCTATTAGCAACATTTTTATTCTTGGCCTTTCAGTTTTCAAGAACATAAAAAATACGGTATTCCCCAAAATAAACAGAACGGAAATTTTATTGAAATCTTACTTAAACAAGTACCTACACAATTTTGGTTAAACCTGTAGAAATAAATATTCAAATACAAAATTAAAAAAAAATCCCAATAGTTGCCTGTAGTGTACACAAAAGTGACATCCGAACTAACAAGAACCTCAAGGAAGCCATGTTCTTTTAAGTATTTAATGTCCGACTGGTATATTATTTGACAAATAATGAGATGATTTCGAAGTCAATTAAATATGATATAATGCCCTAGGGCGATATTTTGAAAAATAACGCCCTTGGGCGTTAAATTTAAATAACTAGTTAAATACTGTCAAGTTGACAAATAAAAACCCATGTAAAACTATGGTTACCACAATTACGTTATGTCTATTGCTGCTAAATGTACTTATTTGAAAACTAATTAATTCAAAATTTATTCAAATTTTTTGCATAATATAAAGAATAATTTAGTCGGACATTAAACGTTGAAAGCACTACGGGTATTGTAGATAATAACGCTTTCGGTCAACGTATATACCTCGGGCCATAGGCCCTCGGTATATACACCAGTGGCGGCTCGTACCACTTTAAGAAGATAGTGCCAAAATTCGGACAGCCGCCAAAATTTTTAGTGACGGGTTCACGATATTTTCAAAAAAGTTATAAAACAAAAATTCAAAAGAAATAGGCGCTGATACTTTTTACCTTATATATCTTATGTATATTAATTTATCTGAGGTGCCAAGAAATTGTTTAAAATTTTTCAAAACAGTTCCGTAAATTCATTAACAATAAAAAACTCTCAACTTACAACCATTATTTACTGCTTATATTATTTAGCGTGTATTACGATTTAGTCTATATTTACAAAATTATAAAAATAATACTATTTCATTATTTACACACATGCACAAAGTTGTGTTAATACCACTTTTAAAGTTTACGATACATCCATCTTGTTTTTTTATTGTAAAGTTTTCAATGACTTTGTTATTAAAATTATCAACACCATTTACAAAATGCTTTTCTGCAGATAACATACCTAAGTCGTTCTTCTTTCATTGTATTTTGAACTAATGTTTTAATTCGTTTTAACATCGAAAAACAGCGTTCTGCTTTAGATATTGATATAGGAATGGTAATTAAAATGCTTAAAAGTTTAATAGTTTCTTCTAATGTACTTTTTAAACCTTCCTGATTTAATAAAACTCATAACGGAATAGCCCCAGAGGTAGTACTTAATTCGTCTCACTAATACAGTACTTCTAATTCAGTTTTAAACCGAGTTTTGTTTAAAAATTAAAATTGTCTCCATGTTTCATTAAAAAATGATTCGGGGAACCGACGCTTGTAAGCAGAAAACTTCTCCGACATAAATAAATTAGAAGCAACTACATGTCAGGAGACGGTAGACCTTTGAAAGATCTGGAACTTTAAATATTATGAACCTTTAAGTCGTTGTCTAATTCGGTGCTAAAATTGACCAGTTCCTTAAATATGCCTCTATTTTGTGAATTTTTTTTCGTCGTGACTTCTTTCCACGACGAAAACCACCAAAAGAGTTTTTTAAGATACTAATCTGATTCATTGTCAATTAATAAATTAAACTTAAGAAATAATCAAAATATTATTTATACCACCCACGATCATGATGCACTAAAAGTTTAATAATATTATTATAAATACAAAAACTTTAACAGAAAATATACATAACAAAAGCGACAAGTCAGCACTTAAGAAACTCAAAATAAATAGATACCCTTGTTCCCGGCACGAGATTCTTATTTAAGGTATACTAAATAGTCCAATATAACTCTTTCTCTGTCACTTATATAGGATGCTCGTAAAATCTTTCTCTTTTCAGCCGTGCCAGTACCAATTTTGGCTCAAGATTCTCCAGCCGAAAAATCTCCGCTGTAAGTGGCAGCGATTGTACTACGCGCACAGTTGCCAGATTTTTTATATACTTTATGAAGATAAAAAGAAATATACACAAAAAATTAACAGGCATTAAAAGATTTTAAAAATAAAAATTATGCTTCTGCATAGTTAGGAAGGTAGTGCCATGGCTCTATGGCACTACCTCACGGGCCGCCACTGATATAAACCACTGACATGCGTTGTTATTCTTATAATACCCTTGGTACCTTAATAACTATAAAATTAATCTAATAACATCGACCTAGTGTCACGTTAATTACTACGAATGTTTAAGCAAAACCATATATTTTGATATCACCATTAAAACTAGTATGCTATTTTCACTTACTTTACGGAATGCACTGAGGATGAGCTGAATCAGATCGAAAACGTTCTGTTTTTACTCCATTTGGAGGACACTTTTTTAAGAAAGTTTTAATAATAAAATTTTATACCATCATACAAACTGAAGTTTTGACTTCTATGTAAGTTTTTATTTTCCCAAAGAAAGATTTTTTTAAAATCCCTGAAAGATCCCAATGTTTAACTGAAGGTGAACGGAAATCTCAATACAAAGGTGCTAAAATGCAGAAATGCAGGAACTATAGATGAAAGTATGACCATCATACAAGAAACAGTGAGAGAAAGAGAAGAGCAACCTGAAGAAAGATATACAGATAAACGGAAATCGTGGATGACCGATGAAATACTTACTTGTGGATCAGAGAAAAAAAAGCAAGAAAGTCTCAAAGAATATAAAACAGTACATACCGTCGTCAGAAGAAAGATAAGAGAAGCCAAAGAGAAACAAAAAACAGAACAATGTCAAGAAATAGAGGAGTATCAGAGTCAATATGATAACTTCAATTTCCATCGAAAGGTAACATAAAGGAAAAATAACAGATGATAAAGGCAATCTTACCATTACCAAAGAAGACAAAAAGAAAGTATGGGAGAATACTTGGGGAAACTTTTCCACGATCTTAGAACAGGACAAGAACCCACGATTGAAGAGAATTCAGCTCCCGAAATCGTACCAGAAGAAGTAACTGCAGCCATCAGACAAATGAAAAATGAAGGATGGAAAGGCACCGGGACTTAATGAAATTACTGCAGAACTGTTGGAACTATTTGATACAGAACAAATAAAAGTAATAGCTGAAATATTTAATGACATATACAAGGCAGGAAAAAATACCAGCAGAGTGGCTCAACCCTGAGTTCGTACCGTTGCCCAAAAAACCACGAGCAAAAAGTTTGTAAAGACTAAGACCATAAGCCTAATGAGCCATCTGCCGAAGCTGTTTTTAAAAGTCATCCACAAAAGAATTTACCGGAAATGCGAGGAACAAATTGCGCCCAACAGCAGTGATTGCCCCAATCAGCAGTGCTCCGAATAGATGGAGAATATACAGATCAGGTCAAAATCTTAAGGGGAGTGAGATAGGGATGCATAATTTCACCCCTGATATTTAATCTGTACTAAGAGCACATTTTTGAAGAGGCTTTAAAGGATATTGATGAAGGCATCTAAATTCAAGCTCAGTAACGTGTGGTATACAGATGATACAATAGTGTTTTCCAATACCATAGAAGGACTGCAAAACTTAATAAACAAAATAATGGAAAAAAGTTGAACATATATACTAGATATAAACATGACCAAAACCAAGGTAGTGATCATTAGCAAGCAAAACATACCTGAAGCAAATCTGTATATAAATCAAATAAGAATTAAACGTGTCTCACAAAACAACTACTTAGGAACTATAATAATGAGTCGTGGTACAATACTCAAGAGATTAGATGTTGCATCGGAAAGGTAAAAAGTGCATTCTTCACTAAGAGCTCTGTGTTTAAGAGCCATGACCTCACTCTAAAAACAAAAATAGGGCTCTTTATATGATACGTGAACTTAGTGCTTCTATACGGAGTAGAACAGTGGCAGAAACTCTATCGAAACTTCAGGCTTTTGAGCTATGGTTGTACAGAAGGATCCTGAAGATACGATGGACAGACAAATTCACCAATGAACAAGTACTACAGAGGATGAACACAACCGCAGATTTAGTCAACATCATGAAGGGCCGTAAGCTGCCGTACTTGGGACATATAATGAGAAATTAAGGCAGATACGAGCTACTTCGATGCATTTTACCAGGTAAAATTGAAGGAAAAAGGGTTCCAGGACAAAGAAGAATGAAGGCTTGCTAACCTGACAGCATGGTATAGAAAGACCTCAACACAACTATTCCGTATAGTAACCAACAAAATCATCGTAGCCAGAATTATCGCCAACGTTCGGAACGGACAGGTACCCTAAGAAAAAGAAGTTTTTATAACTATAGTATACAGCCAGCTACGGGGAATTTCCCTTTAATTTGTATTAAAATAAAAGGTGCTGCAATTTTCCGTACAATGGGGAAATAACTAAATGACTAAACTTCATAGAAAACAAACTTACTGCGAAGGCGCTAACTTAAAGTTAAAAGAATACTGTAAAAATCAACACGGCTTAGTGACTTCCCTAATTAGGCTAGAGACGACACGGCGTAGAAATTTCAATAGACGTAAAAAAGTTGTTTTTCAACCTCTCTGCTATTTGTAAAATAATATTAAATTTTCAACTTGTTTTAAAAAATATCAAGATGAAAGTAAATTGAAAGATTACGTTTTTATAATGATAGAGACATTTGAGATACTTATTTTAAAAAAGTTCTTTTAAAATAAATCCCTTGAGGTACATATTGGTTATGTTCAAAATAAGAGAGCGAAAAGGAACTACAACGTTAATCAGATGTTATTGTCTCATATGGTCAACGGACCTCTATATTTAAAAAAAACCGCGGAGTGCTACCATTTAAATAGGTGCGTTTTTGAGAAAGGGGCGAATTAGTCCCTAGGCTCAGGATGAATTAGGGTGCAATTTTTTCCAATTAGAAGAATATAGTTGCATATTATAACATAATTTTTAATTCCAAATAACTTTTCTTTATAACACTTTTTGATATTGTGAAACATAAAGGACTTCACTTTTGAGCGAAATTCATATTTTTTAACATATCTCGTACACTATTGATAACATTTTATACCTGATGATTGCATCTTGGGTTTTAGATTATGCAGAGCATTTTATAAAGAATAACTTTTTTTCATAAAGTTTATTATTAAAAAATTTCCATATGGTTCCAGCTTAGTGGGACCTGTGGCATGTGTATATGTCACATTTTGAGAACGCATATCTTTTTTAGAAATAGTCCTAGAATGTTTTACAATACACCATTTTAAAGTGAAGAAAATAGGCTTTCTTTTTTATTGTAAATATACAATAAAAGAAGTTATAATGAGAAATTTAAAAATAATCGGAAAATATATCAAAAATCATTAAAAGTATACAATTTTCAAAAACCATATCTTGCTTAAAAATAGTCACACAGCCTTCTACAATAGACCATTTTAAAGGTAATTGACTTTTATTCCTAAAAAATGTACCATTGCGTATACCTAAAGCTTCGTAGAAAAAAAGTTACAGAACAATATTTGCGAAGTAACAAGGAAAATAGGTCAAAATCGCTGTGAGTAGCGAAGTTTTAAAAATCATCTTATGAAAACTATAAATTATAGGGACTTCTACCAAACATCATTTTAAAAAGGAAGGATGATCTTTCGTGTTGTCTTCTTGCATTTCTTTTGCATAAATTTTTGCAAAAAAAAAATATTTTTCACTTTGAAATGTGATTTTTCAATAGTAAATTTAACCAGGAACAATTTTCATGTAGATGTGTTTGTACCAAAAGTGCATAGAACTCACCCTAATTCGCCCTGTGCCTAGGGACTAATTCACCCCTTTTTCAAAAACGCACCCCTTACAATGGTAGCACTACGCGGTTTTTTCATATTTAGAGGTCCATTGACTATATTGAACAATAAAACTCCGTTAACGTTGTAGTTCCTTTCTTTAATACATAATCATTAGCCATCGATATCATAAGAAAAAAGGTAATATACAGGGTGTTTCATTGGAAAACGGAAATACTTGAATGGTGATTAGAGATCAAATGCAAACTGGACGAGGATCAACTTTATAAGGAAACACCCCTGTCAGACTTCATTAGAATACAAAGATTGCAATGGGCCGGACATGTGATAAGAATGGGAGAGGATAGGCTACCAAAAAGAGTATTGAATGCTAGAATGCAGTGAAAGAGACCGGTTGGAAAGCCAAGAAAGCGCTGGGAAGTAGGGATGGCGGTTTTTGACAAAACACCGGTTTTCGGTTATACCGGTTTTTCTGATTACGGTTTAACCTGGCGGTTATAACCGGCCAAAAAACCGGTTTTTGGAAAAACCGGTTTTCGGTTTTTTTAATTCAATAGGTTACAAAGTTACATTTACAATACACTTTAGTTTGCGATACTCCATTCGACTTGATCTCAATATGATCAAAATTAGTACTATCGAAAGCACATATATTACTTTTAACACGTTTGTATATTTGTAGAATAGGTACATTTTAACTCATTTAATACTTCCTGTATGAGTGTATCGTTTTGAAAACCTAGCGAAATTCTTAGAGATTCGTATTCGTAATCAGCAATTCGATATTCATAGTCAGAGCATTATTTTTGGTAATCAGAAAAAGTCATTCACCCACTTTCAATGTCAAGAGTTAAGTGTGAAAAATAGATGATGTTTGCGTCTAATTCAACCAGATCACTTTCTATGTAAATATTATGATTACAAATACCTTTTCAAGGAAATATTATAATAAAACTTAATAATTGTTTCTTGCTGATGTGAGATTGCACTTTCAGTTTGCTTCTGTATTTTATAAAATAAAATTTGAATTATGGTTTTGTTTGGAATAATTACTTGAGAATAATAATTATGATTGGGATCCGAAATAATACCTAACCTAATCCTAATCACCGTAAAAACCTAATAACCGGTTTTTACTTTAAAAAGAAAAAACCGGTTACAACTGGGACAAAAAAACAACCGGTAAAACCGGTTATTGCGAAGTAAAAAAACCGGTTTTAGGTTTAAACCGGTAGGTTTTTCCCATCCCTACTGGGAAGACACAGTAAACAGTGTGTGTATTGAGAAGAGCAGCCACAGACGAACAATGGTGGAGGCAAAAAATAAAGGAGGCCAAGGCTCAATTTGGGCTGTAGTGCCGTAGAAGAAGAAGAATAATAGAGGTCACTGAGGCAGTCCAAGTGGTACTACATTTATTGCACCAACGATCTTTATAACAGAGTTACAGGGTGTTTTATCAATTTTGCCCATTTCCTTCATTATTGTGATTAGAAAGTTCCAATATAGTAGATAAGTATTGATTATTTTTAAAATAAACAGTTATTAAAAATTTCAATGTAATTTCAAAATTAAAGTCATTTAATTGTCTGCGCAAAAAATTGAAGTGAACCATTCAACTTAGTTATGTGTGCTCTTGTCAAATCGCCTGGTGAGAACAATAGTGACGAAACTTCAAAATGAACATTTAGAGATAATCGTATTTCAAGTTTTGATGAAACTGCTAAACAGTATAACTGACTTATAGGAAATCATTTTGCAAAATTTTTCTAATAATGTGCTTTCTAGATATGTAAACCAATTAGTAGAAGTAATTTTATTTGAAGAAAGATGGATATTGTATTTATTTTTGATTTTTTTTCTGCGTTACGCCATTATTGGATTATCGAAGATGTTTAATTTGATGTTTCGCCACTATACTTTAATACTACTATACTACAACAGTTTAGTTTCTGTTTTAAATAATTAAAAAATTTACTTTTAAAAATAAATTAAACGCATCAAATAAAATATTTTATTTTACACACCAGTTATGCGCAAAATGAAACTAAAGTACAATAGAAAAATAACAAAATAAAATCTTAAGTAATAACTATGAAAACGATAAACATGATAAAAGATAAAAAGTAAGCAAAAGAACTATGAATAGTAAAATTAAATTCATCATTTCACTCACGTATGTTTCGTATTTCAAACTACTAAAGAAATGATTGTGGGTAGAAGGAATTGATTTATTTTGTAAGACTTCTTTTTAGAAATGAATATTGGTTCTCGATAGTGTGGAATTAAACAATATTAATCCAAAGTGGATAGACGCTTTCTTGATTTGCTATTTCTGAGTACCTAAGAACGATTGAAACTGAGTTTCTCTGTAAGAAGTTTTATAAAAAAAAAACACAAAAGCAAAAACGACCACACAGACAAAAGTGCTTATTCGCCACTATTGCACATTGTACTACTATCTTTAATAAAATATCTAATAGTTCAAATACATGTAGGCACGGCGTAATTACAGATTCGCCAGTATTGATATAAACTTTAGTGTGCTTTCGTCGTTAATGCATCAAAATATTTGACAAATTCACAATACCATAAAGACTTGTAGGCGCCCTCTAGTAATAAGGAAATTAAATAATTCTTAGCCGATATTGCACTTAAAAGAGGGCATATTTAGATGTCGATTGATGGACTTAACTCAAAAACGTTAATTTTCAAGTTTCGCCACTATTGTTCTCACTAGGCGAAATATGCAAATGGATTTTGAATGTCCAAATTTTTTAAGAAAATTATAATTTTAAACGGGTATAACTTTAACGCAAATAAAGATAAATTAATTTAATAAACTTTGTTTAGAAGTCTATGAATTAGTCTTTAAAATGGTTATCTTCGAAAATTACTTATTTTGCAACTTCATCAGGCGCTAATTTTACAATACCTTGAGTTCTGATTATTGAATTTAAAATTGGTAAACGCCATTTTATTTTATTTGTTTTTAATTAAGGAAAAAGTTTTATTTGAAAAATTTCTTTTTATCTCTTTTAGTTTATAACCTAGAGCTTTATAAACTAATTATACACAATTAAATATTGTTTTTAAAATTTTTTTTAACCGCTCGGATCGAAATCCGCCCTCTAAATTCGTAATCAGCAGTCAAAATCCATAAGGAACCGTTGAGTTTGCTCATTAGAATTGAAAAGGCTACGGTGACCTCTATTTGAGGCGGTCTACCCCAAAATCCCGACAGCCAAAATCCCGACAGCCACAATCCCGACGGCCAAAATCCCGACACGCCAGAATACCGACAGGCCAAAATCCCGACAGGCCAGAATCCCGACAGGTTTGATAAGTTTCTTTTGACATATAATTACATTTATTTCTTGTTTTTTGTTTATGGCCATCTGTTTTTTATTTTTTGTTACTAAACAAAAGTATTTAGTATTAAAATTATTAAACAAAAGTCGGAATTTTTACTTATGCGAGGATTGTTGCATGTCGAGATTTTGGCCTGCCGGGATTCTGGCGTGTCGGGATCCTGGCGTGTCGGTGTTTTGGCCGTCGGGATTTTGGCTGTCGGGATTTTGGGCGGCACCGATTTGAGGCCTATACCTACTATACGGCGGTCAGATTTAAATGGAATTTAAAAAAAAATAAAGTTTCTTGGATCGTTACACTTACAACCCATATAAACATAATACACATAGTTTCTAAAGTTATAACTCACCCCTCGTATTCACGATGTTTACGCTTTTATAAATCCGTATCTTTATCACATATTTAATGGGCCTTTTTTATAAAAAATATACCTTTTTTGGTTTTTTATTTTATTTGAATACCCATTTAATTGACTTGGTTTTGCCAAGGTGTAAACATTTGAAAAGTTTATTCTGGTGAAATTTTTGAAAACGTGATTAAAAATGAATCGTACTTTAATTTCTGAGTTGGACCGTATAAGAATTATCGATTTAGTTGAAGAAGGCCATGCACAGCGGTTCGTGGTGGAAAGAGTGGGTGTTTCTCAGAGTGATGTCTCACGGATATGCAATAGGTTCCTGGAGGCAGACTCGATACGGATTAGAGCTCGGTCTGGTAGACCCCGAGTTACCAATGATCGACAGAATGGGTATATCAGAATTTCCATCCGTACAAATTGTTCTATGTCTGTACCAGCCCTCCAAAGAGAAATCAGGCATGCTACAGAAATCAGAGTATCGTTGGCTACAATAATAAGAAGAATTTTAGGCTCAGGTTTGAGGAGTCGTCGACAAATAAGAGTCCCTCAGCTACAACCTAGACATGTTATGGACCGCCTTCAATGGGCTCAAGAACACATGCAGCTCCCCCAACAGTTTTGGAATTTTGTGCTGTTTTCAGACGAGACCAGAATCTGTTTAAATAGTGATAACCGGCGAATTCGTGTGTGGCTAGTTGTGCAGCTCTTGTTGACTCTCGCCACACACAAATTCGCCGGTTATCACTATTTATACAGATTATGGTCTCATCTGAAAAAAGCACAAAATTCCAAAACGGTTGGGGGAGCTGTATGTGTTCTTAAGCCCATTGAAGGCGGTCTAAAACATGTCTAGGTTGTAGCTGAGGAACTCTTATTGGTCGACGACTCCTCAAACCTGAGTCTAAAATTCTTCTTCTTACTGTAGCCAACGATACTCTGACTCCTGTAGCATGCCTGAATTCTCTTTGGAGGGCTGATACAGACATAGAACAATTTGTACGGATGGAAATTCTGATATATCCATTCTGTCGATCATTGGTGACTCGGGGTCTACCAGACCGAGCTCTATTCCGTATCGAGTTTGTCTTAAGGAACCTATTGCATATCCGTGAGACATCACTCTGAGAAATACCCACTCTTTCCACCACGAACCGCTGTGCATGGCCTTCTTCAACTAAATCGATAATTCTTATACGGTCCAACTCTGAAATAATTAAAGTACGATTCATTTTTAATCAGGTTTTAAAAAATTTCACCAAAAAATTTTTTTCAAATGTCTACATCTTGGCAAAACCAGGTGAGTTAAATGGATAATCAAATAAAATAAAAAACCAAAGAAGGTATATTTTTTATAAAAAAAAGGCCCATTAAATATGTGAAAAAATACGGATTTATAAAACGAGGGGTGATGCATAACTGTTGAAACTATGTGTATTTAACTTCTACATGCCACAAGAAAATAATATCAGAACAATTTTAAGCAGGTTAATCACAAAAATACGAATATACACACGCTTTTTTTAACTTTTACAGATATAGTCCATATAGTCCATGTAGATACAGATACAGTCCATGCACTTACGGTAAAATATTGCGAACCTCCAAATTTTAAAGAACCGCTTGAATTGACATGAATTTTGGCATAGCTAACATGTCAAATAAAAAAGTGATATTATGCCGATGTGTGCTTTTGTCCTGGGGTGGGGATCACCCCTGCTTGGGGGCGAAAAAACATTTGTTCAAAATAAGTCCGGAAATGGTTAATCTGACTAATTCTAAGCAACTTTTGTTTTGTTCTATACCGTTTTTTTCACAAAGTTAATACTTTTCGAATTATTTGTAAATGAATATGTTCATTTATCAACAAAAAAACAACATGTTTTGGACGGTTTTTCGCAAATAACTCAAAAAGTAAGTATTTTATCGAAAGAAATTTCCTCAGCAAAAATATAGCTCATAGAAAATTTAAAAAAATTGTGTAGATATATAGAAAGTCTCTAGAACCAGTAAAAGCAGAGTTGTAACTAATGAAAAATAGGTTCATATTCGTCCAATTCCAAATAGAATATTTCAATGTGAAATAACCCAAAAACGGAGCCCTTTTAGGGGAAAATTCATTTTAACTTTTTTAAAGTGTTTAAAAAAAGATTTATTTTTGTTTTTAAAAAAAAACTTGTAATATTAAAGTGAAATAGCCAAAAAATAAAGCAAATTTTGGGGATAACTCATTACAACTTTTTTAAAGTATTTAAAAAAGCTTTCTTTTTGTTTTTGAAAAAAGTTTCTAGCATCAAAAATAAGCAAGTTATGCTCAAATAAGCTTTCGGTAATGTTTGTAATTGAAGTCCAGATCCCCGATAAATTCTATTATCACGACAGCTTCATTACAGAACTGACAAAAAACTCAATTTGAAAAATATCGCTTTAGTAGGTAGCATCGATTCGGTTAAAATATCGGTCTAGTTTGAGGGATTATTGGAAATAAATTGTGCATTCGTCCATAACGACGACATTTATTGCTTCAAAATGGCGGATCTATGTCGGATCCGAAAATAATTACGACTGGGCTGAACTGAAACGTTAATATTTTAATACCGTTAATTAATCCTGATAAAAAGCAGATTGTCAATAATTGGGAATTTCTGTTTGAATGAGAAATAATTCAATAGTTATAGAGATGGGTGGAACTATGGTTCGTGTAGTATAAATACCGTTGCACGTCATCCGCTTCATAGCAAGTGACGTCACATGATACCAACACAAAATATTTAAGTCGTAGGTATGTTCCTTTTTAGAATCATTTAGCCAAGTACACTGGAATTACAGCCACTATAAACATTTTATTAT
Source organism: Diabrotica virgifera virgifera (assembly GCF_917563875.1). Classification (NCBI taxonomy): domain Eukaryota; kingdom Metazoa; phylum Arthropoda; class Insecta; order Coleoptera; family Chrysomelidae; genus Diabrotica; species Diabrotica virgifera. The sequence continues at coordinate 210,988,665 of NC_065450.1, forward strand.
ATCGACGGATTTTTGACAAAATATCGTAAGCATCAATTTTCCGAAAATGGGATTTTTATCTTAAAAGGTTCCTTAGGATAGTTTACAGCTGATTCAAAATTATTTTTCCCATAATAACATTTTAAGTGTCTAAAATTGAATTTAATTTTTATCGTAACCATCGCATTTCAACCTCATTTTGTGCCCTTGGTATCGTAAACAGCAAAGTAGTACCGACAGCTGATAGTAAACGCCATAAATCTTGTCGGTTACGTTTGCATATTTTGCCGCTTACGATAAGATTAAATGACCAAACTGACCGTTAGGATTACTCAGTGTTATCTTAACACCTTAATCGCCCAAATGAAGCGAAAAATATCCCACCCCCAGGTCCAACCTATATTTTCTAGTAAATCATTAGGTTTTTACACTAGATATGGTGTACTTAATGTTATAAAGTGATAGGTTAAAAAAATTCTCTAAAAATGTATTTTGAAAATGACACACTACTTATCGGTGTCAGATCCTCTGACGACCGAGCGCCGCGAAACCCGAATATCGGTTGTCATTTTTTCGAGTTAAAACAAGTCTGTGTGTGCTAAAATTGTAGATGTTTTGATTAGTCTACAATCCATTCGTTGAAACTTGTCGGTACTTTAAGGAAAAGTAGAAAAAACAATCCAAAGGATGTAGAGGCCCAAAAATTAATAAAGGACATTTTCACGCAAAGGAAAGTAATACAGGGGTAGTTGTTTTAAAATCGCAGGATAAAGGTGATATTCTTTGTCTAAGCACTATTCATACTGACAGAACCACTAAATATACAAGAAGACACCGTGTCTACCGTGCAAGAAGAGGAACAGACCTAGAAAATCCATCTCTTACAGTTGGCTATAAATATTAATGTAAGTCATTCATAGATCTATCCGATCAGTTGAAATCATATTCTTCCCCTTTGCGTAAAGGGATTAAGTGGTATAGAAAACTTGCAATTGAAATGCTACTTGGCTCGGCAGTAGTAAACGCTTTTATATTATACAAAACGGTGACAAAGGCAAAAATATCAATTACGGATTTTAGACAGAGCACTGCTCTAAGTATGTTACAAATCGATGAAGTAGATGTCCCGAAAGTGCCGGAAAATGATAACAGAAAGCATACTTCACATAAAGTTGCTTCAAAAGATCGTCGAAAATGTGTAGAATGTTACGCAAAAATAAGCGCTGAAGAAGGCAGAAAAACCGCTCAGAAAAAGGGACCAAAATCAAAATTTTCATGTGATGCATTTATACTAAGGTAAGTTAGGTTCAATCGAACTATTTTTAGTCGCAGAATATGTGATTTAATTAATGACCTGCATTTTTGTTACACCCTGTATAATTTCTTTGATCTTGTTTGTTGAACTACCGGTGGTATTAAAAAAAAACTAATTAATTAATAAACTGAATAAAGCGATGGGGATGCAAAAAACCGACCCTTCAAGTGTAAACACCAATATGGCCGATTTGGAATTATCGAAATCAACGGGACGCAATGATGGGGCTTCATCGATAATACTCCACAATTCCTGGACTGTTTAATCTGTACATCATTAACTAAATGAACTTTGGGATGAATGAGTTCGGTTTACAGAACATGCGGCATAGGATGAAGTGATTGGCTTTTAGGCTCTTGTGCGTGCTCCACATACTCTTCGTTTAATATATCTACATAAATATTTCAAGCTGTTCGTGTATCGGAAAAATATTATCAGACAAGGGTAGAAGTTTGTTAAACAACGAGGGTAAAAGTTGGATTATTCATGAAATTTTGGTTCTGAAACATTAAAGTACCTAGTTATATTTTTTTATTTACACCATCTAATTGATTCTGCAATCTGCCGGAAGGGCAATAAGCGTTTGTTTTGACAAATGTGAGATTGACATGTAGAGTATCACTCCAGTGAGTGATCTCCTTTAAAGAACTAGCTAAATTTAAATTTAGTGTTTTTTTGAAAATGAGAGTACTTACAAGGTGTTTGTCTATATGTCCTTAGAAGCTAAAATTTATCTGAGTCCTGTAGACAGGTCGGCAGGCAGCAGGCGTCCAAGTTTACGCACTTGGTTGACATCGGGCACGTTTAGGCGGTTGGCCAACACGTTAGGGTGCACTGACACTCTTTCACTGTAACGAACACTGAATTGGTAGATCACTTCCTTTATGGATTCCAACTTGACGTCGTGTAGAATGACCCTGTTGGGGATGTAGAAAGGTGCATCGACGATGGTTCGCAACACTTTGTTTTGGAATCTTTGAAGGATGTCAATGTTGGAATTGCTGGCGGTGCCCCAAAGTTGTATACCATGCCATATGTCCACACAGGTTTGATAATGGCCTTATACAACAGTATTTTGTTGTCCAATGATAATTTAGATTTACGTAAAATCAGTCAAGAGATTTTGCTAAATTTAAGGCCTAGCTGTTTTCTTTTGGTGAATATATTGTTATGCTCTGTATTTTTCTCGCTTTTATGAGATTGATGAGCAAATTCTTAATTTAATTAATTACTCAATTATTTTAATTACTGCTTATGTAAGATAACTCCAAATTTAAATTAAATTTTCTAATAAAGTTTACTCTCAGGGCTATTTTATTTTTGATGCTTTACCTTTGGTTTGTGGCTTCTGGTATCTCTAGTTGCTTACTCCATCCAGGACAAAACAAGGAAACTAAACACACTCAATGTCATATAAATGTTAAAAAATATTATTTATTTATCCAATATACCATAACCATAAGATTTAAAACATATGCTAAAATCTAAATTTGTTGCAACTATTTCTCTTCTAATAAATTAAGCTTTAATTCTGATATCTCCTCTGTTTTAATAAAAAAAATTATTTAAATAATTCGTTATTTATTCTTACAAAATTTAATAAACTTTACTTTTCTCCTTTTGAATTGATTACTTATTTCTTTTTTAAAATTTTGAATGACTAATTATGTTACAGAACTGTTCAATACAAAAATTAAGCAAATATGCTGTGGATATAAACAAACTCTATCCGTTTCACAAATCATTTGACTAACATTGTTGTTTCTTCTCTACTTCTTTTCCCTGATTGCGTCGTCCTCGATTCTCCCACATGTACTCTTGGATGTTGCGAAAGGTCCCTCTCGTCCAAACTGCTTCACAAACAAACAAACAGGACTCGCTCGAATTCTCGACTCAGTTTTCTTTCTGCTCGATATCTTGTGCAAATAGATACCAATCGACTACTCGTTCTAGACAGAAACAGGAATCTTCCTCGGTTCCAGGAAAATTAATTTCTCACTCGGTCAACGATTTCGTTTTAACTAGATTTTGCTCGCAAAGGCCAATTTCACCACTTTACACTGACTTCTCACTTTTCAAAAACTGGACTGCTGTCTCCAGATATTTTTTACACAGTGCCCATTTTTTCTCTCCTCGAAATCAGACTCAACACTCTCATCCCTTCCATCCATCATTTTCCACCAATCACAAAACATCCTTTCTACCCACTACCCCATATTATTATTTCTTAAGAACCAATTTAATTTTGTATCCAACTTTCCAATTTGTTAAATTCTGAGAGATACCAAATTTCTTTTCGTTGTTTCAAAATGCTAAACAAAAAGCCTTACATACTAAACTCAATAAATTTGTTTACCGGCTATCCTTCTAAGAAAAACTTATAAAATGTCTTATTGTCCATTGCAAAGAGAAATAAAATGTACTTTATAATCTGACCGCACCATTGTTTTAATTCCGTTCAAAACCCATTAACAAAACACCTAACGATTTCACCTTCCGCGAAAACACTGCTTACTAACTAAAATTATCCTATTACAATTTTTGGTCATATACAGGTCGATGAAAATCTGTAATTTCGTGGTCTCTGATATAAATTTATTTTCTAATTTTTTCCCAAAAAAATTATAAAACAATATGTTTGTTCCAAGTCATCCGTCGGTCCAAATGCATTAGCATCGTCAGCTTGTAGGAGGTAGCAGTCGTTGATTTTTACTAGTGGACATGTTTCTCTTCGTAAAGTGAATGTCACTTCTGTAGATTTCGTTTCATTAACACTGATACGCTATCTTTTTAGCCACTTTTGGATTTTATCAAGGTTTGTCTGAAGGTTATTTGAGGCTGAGGCCGGATTGGTGTGGGATGCCAAGACCGCCGTGTCATCAGCGAATGCTGCTACAGTGGTGGTTCTTGTTCTTGGCAGATCAGCTGTATAAGTAGTTATATAAAAATGCAGCATAGGATGAAGTGATTGGCTTTTAGGCTCTTGTGCGTGCTCCACATACTCTTCGTTTAATATATCTACGTAAATATTTCAAGCTGTTCGTGTATCGGAAAAATATTATCCGACAAGGGTAGAAGTTTGTTAAACAACGGAGGTAAAAGTTGGATTATTCAAGAAATTTTTAGATTTGTTTTGATGCATTAGAAAGAAAAATAAAAATCAAGGATGGTAATCTAGTAAACTAATATGAAGCATCTTATTCCCGTCACGTTACTAATTAGGATGTTTTGTTGAGAATTCAAAAATAAAAAGAGCTGTTAACCGCAATAAAAACAGCAAAAATCGAATAACTCGGTCTAATGTTACAGGGAGAACTAATGAATAACTAATGTTACAGGGAGAAATAGGAGGAAAACGCAGACCAGGAAGACCAAGAATTTCCTGGCTGAAAAATCTACGTACTTAGTTCAACACAACCACAAACCTTTTCAGAGCAGCAGTGTGCAAAATACAGATTGCCATGATGGTCGCCAAAAACTGAAATGGATAGGAGAAGAAAAACACGAAGCAGAATTTAGCAGAAAACAAATTATGTTTTCTGATGAGATTATATTTTGTTCATATGGTTCAGTCAATCGTCAAAATTGCAGATACTGGAGTGAGGATACTTCACACTGGATGGCGGATGGTCATACTCAGTATTATTGATCCTTATTTTTTTAATCTTACAGGAGAAAGTTATCTGTAGTTTAAACGAGCATAACTCATAGTCCTGACTAATACATAGTGGAGAACTAGGTACACCAGAACATATAGTGTTACATTGTGAAAATACTATAGAAAATGAAGAACATAGAGAAATGAGAAGAAGATTAGAAAGAATTGAAATAAGAGATATATTACAAAATGAAGAATATTTTGGAATATTAAACAATCTAACAGAAATAATATCTAAAAAACAACAAGAAATCTATAATAATAGAAGACAACAAATATTCCAACCCTGATGAAGTTGAGTAAGATAAAGTTAAAATAAATAAAATAAAATATAAATTCAAAAATAGATATACAATTATAATAATAATAATTCAATATAAAATAAATAAATAAAAATAATAATTCAATAAATAATTCATTAAATTTATAAAAAAAGACTACCAACTCTTCTGAAAATAGAGGGACTGTCTTTATAACTTAGAAGGGAGTTGATGGTACCAAAAATATTTTAACAAATGTATATCGTTTATTTAAATTTGTTAAATGTATTTCAGTGCGGCAGATTCGTGCAACATATTATAAGAATTGCACATTTAATGATACAAGCGTATAATTTGGTCCACATATACTGCACAAATAAAGGTTCAAATTTAGATATGAGGCCATTTCAGATTTTGCCTTTTACAAAAATGGCGGTCATTCAAAATGGGCGACTATACATATATGACTAATAGCACGATATCTTTTGAATGAAAAGTCCGATTTCAACCAAATTTGGTACGTAGGTTCGTTTTGTGATTTACAAGATCGATGCCATAAACTGGAAGAATCGTTTTACCAGAAGTTTTGTTTTTCTTGGTTTTTTATGTAAAACTATTTTATATTATGTAAATAATTTATTTTCAATTTTTTCACCCTGTATATATTAATTTTTCAAAATGGTAATACCACTATTGAAAAGAGCGTAAGAATATGTTTTAGGAAATATTTTGAACTTTGTAGTTATGTTAATTATAATTACCATTTAATAAATGCATAACGTATCTTCACATGTACCTATATGTGGCAGATTCGTGCAAATATTATAAGAATTATTGTACATTTAATGGTACAGTCATATAATTTGGATAACATATACTACACATACAAAAGTTCAAATTTAGATATGAGGCCATCTCAGATTTTGCCTTTTACAAAAATGGCGAGCATTCAAAATGGCGGCTATACATATGTGACTAATAGCACGATAACTTTTGAACGAAAAGTCCGATTTTAGCCAAATTTGGTATCAAGTTTCTTTTGTTGATGAATAAGATCGAGGTTTTGAACCGGAAGAATCGGTTTACCAGAAGTTGTGTTTTTACTGTTTTTTATGTAAAAATATATTGTTGCTTTTTTCAATTCTTTCACCCTGTATATATTAATTTTTCAAAAAGGTAATACCGCCATTGAAAATAGTGTAAAAATATTTTTTAAGAAAGATTTTGAACTTTTTAGTTATGTTAATTACCATTTAATAAATGCATAACGTATCTTCACATGTACCTATGTGCGGTAGATTCATTTTGAATGCCTGCCATTTTTGTAAAAGACGAAATCTGAGATGGCCTCATATCTAAATTTGAATCTTTGTATGTGTAGTGTGTGTGGTCCAAATTATATGCTTTTACCATTAAATGTACAATAATTCTTATATTATTTGCACGAATCCGCCGCACATAGGTTCATAGGTACATGTTAAGATACGTTATGCATTTATTAATTGGTAATTAATATAACTAAAGAGTTCAAAATATTTCCTAGAAAATATTTTTACGCTCTTTTCAACGTCGGTATTAACTTTTTGAAAAATTAATATATACAGGGTTAAAGAATTGGTAAAAAAACAACATTTTTTTACATACAAATCAGGAAAAACACAACTTCTGGTAAATCGATTCTTCCGGTTCAAGATCTTGGTCTAACACATCAAAATAAAAATCTATATAACAAATTTGGTTGAAATCGGACTTTTCGTTCAAAAGTTATCGTGCTATAAGTCACATATGTATAGTCGCCATTTTGCGTGCCCGCCATTTTTGTAAAAGGTAAAATCTGAGATAGCCTCATATCTAAATTTGAACCTTTATATGTGTAGTATATGTGGTATAAATTATATGCTTCTACCATTAAATGCACAATAATTCTTATAATGTGTGCACGAATTTGCCACACATAGGTACTTGTGATGATACGTTATGCATTTATTAAATGATAAGTAACATAACTAAAAAGTTCAAAATATTTTCTACAAAATATTTTTACGCTCTTTTCAATTGCGGTATTACGTTTTTGAAAAATTAATATATACAGAGGGAAAAAATTGAAAAAAAAAACATATTTTTACATAAACAACCAGTAAAAACACAACTTCTGGTAAACCGATTCTTCCGGTTCACCATATCCCTCTTGTAAATCAAAAAGAAAACCTATATACCAAATTTGGTTGAAATCGGACTTTTCGTTCAAAAGTTATGGTACTATTAAACACATAAGTATAGCCGCCATTTTGAACGCCCGCCATTTTTGTAAAAGACAAAATCTGAGATGGCCTCATATCTAAATTTGAACCTTTATATGTGTAGTATATGTGGTGCAAATTATATGCTTGTATCATTAAATGTGCAGTTGTTTTACATATCGGCCGCACTATTTGTTAAATGTAATTAATAGATTATGGCAAATTAATTAATAAATTGTAAAAATAGATTTAGTAGTTTAGTACAAAATGTAAAAATATAAAAAAAATCTGTAATCCCATCAGGAAAAAACGACCAGACACTAGAGGCCAGGTCATATGTATAAACAATAAATAAATAAAATAAATAAAATAAAATAATAAATAAAAAGTTCTGACTAATATGTTTCCAAATACGAACAGTCCTAACTTACCAGGTGATACAGTGTTTTTTTGTCAGATGAACTGATAAACGAAGACCAATAAAATGACCGCCAAGATCTCCAGATCTTACCGCTCTAGATTTTTTTCTATGCGTTTATTTACAATCAAAGTGGCTGCATCTCGATCTCATAGGTTGGATTGTCTTTTCATTTTAATTTTACGTTTCCAGGTAAATCTATCTAAAACCCAAATGTAATCTGGTACAGAGTTTGGATTTGTTGTGAATCAATTTGATGTGAAAGAAACATTAAAAATTAAGAATAATAGTCTAGTGAACTAGACACCAAACAGTAAGTCTATCGAATAATCCTTAAGAAACCTAGCTACAGATACAAAATCTGGAAAAGTGGAGAAAATAGGAGACTATATGATATATGAGGCGAGCTGGAGTATCTGAAGCATAGAAGTTTAAACACCAGAAAAAGAACAGGAAGATTAAATCCCATAAGTATGTCAGACTTTGAAGAATATTACAAATCCCTATTGCAGAAAGCATAACGAAATAAATTACAGGGATTTTAGAACAGATCCAATAGACGAAGATGAAGTACAGCCAATCAATATGGACGAGAAAAGACGAAACTTAACCAAATAAAATACCTTAAAATACGAAAATAAAATATAAGAATTACAAAAATTACAGGAGTATAATAAGCATTATTAGCTTATTGGGAAGGTTGTACTTCAGTTTCATTGATATGGAAAAAGCATTCGATAAAGTACCTAGATCAAAAGTATGGAAAAGTCTGAAGAACAGAAACATACCAGTGAAACTTATACGGGTAACTAAATCTATATACAGACACTAAAAAACATGCGATAAGTAAAAATATTATAACTGACCAGTTCAGAACAACTGAAGGTGTAAGACAAGGGGGAAGCTTGAGCCCGTTACTGTTTTTTACGTTTATGGACAAAATAATAAAAGAAACAGAAACAAGCCAGACCATTACATATAGGGTATAAAAGCTATATTTGCTATATAGCTGCTATATCTGAAAAGCACCGAGATAGCAGATTGTACATTTGCCGACGATGTAGTAATTTTAGCATCGAATGAAAACGAGTTACAGAGAAGCGTAAAAACATGGAACGCAGTTTTAAAAAAGTATGGTATGACTATGAACAAAGAAAAATCGAAGGTAATGGTAACAGCCAAAGAAAGAGAGGATGTATATGTTCAGATAGATGATACAAAGATTAGACAGGTACATAATTTGAATACTTGGGATTAACCATTGAACAAACAGGTAGACAGGGAGCAAAGATCAATAAAAGAATTGATAAAGTGAATAAACTGTACCACGCAATAGGAACAACAATTATTAACAAGAAAGAATTATCGAAACATACAAAAATAAAGGTATTTGAAGCTATATACAGACCAGTACTTACGTACGGATGTGAATCCTGGGTACTAAATAGACAACACAAAAGTAAGATACTGGCTGCAGAAATGAGGTATCTACGCAGAGTTCAAGGAGTCACTAGAAGGGATAGGGTAAGAGATAACTACATAAGAGAAGAACTGAAAATCGAGACAATAATGGAGTATGTTGAAAAAAGACAATTAAGTTGGTGGAGACATTTACAACGACTACAGACAGAAGTACCAGTTAAGAAGATATGGGAGACGAAGGTGCAGGGAAAAAGAAGTAGAGGAAGACCGAGAGAGACATGGAAGAAGTGATGGTAAGGATTCTTAACAAAAAAGGAATATCATGGAACGACGCTAATGCTATGGATCAGGACAGGAAGCAATGGAAGAGATTTGTGCATTGTTAACAGAACACAAGTCATACCTACATCCGAGAGGGTAGAAGGTCTAAAGATTATATTATATAATTGGGGAGGTTGTAAGGTCGATTGATAAAAGAACGAATCAAAACCAATATGAGGTAATAGAAAAAAGTCCTTGAAGCTAAGGTTATACAATAGGATGGGTCGAAAAACAATAATGTTTCATTTTTTAATCGCTATACCGCGGAAAACTTGCCTTTGGGATATATAAGTAAAATAAGTTATATATTGAACCCCAAGCTAGTGCATCACACTTAAAATTTAGTTTTTTCAGAAATCAAGACATTCTTCAATTATTTTGACAATCTTTAGCCAATAATATTTGAACGTGCTATAGTGAAAACTATTTATAGTCCGTTCTTTAACGGTAAAATATTGCAAAACCTCTAAATTTTAAAGAACCCCTTGGATTGACATGAAATTTGGCATACACATAGCTAACAAGTCAAAGAAAAAAAGTGATATCGTGCCGATATGTGCTTTTGCCTTGGGGGTGGTTTTCACCCCCTCTTGGGGGTGAAAAAATATTCGTCCAAAAAAGGTCAGGAAATAGATAAACTGGCTAATTTTAAGTAACTTTTGTTCTATAGAGCTTTTTCACTAAGTCAATACTTTTCGAGTTATTTGGCAGTGAATATGTTCATTTTTTCAACAAAATAACCACGCTTTTAGACGGTTTCTCGCAAATAACTCAAATAATATTTTTGTCGAAAAAATATTCTTAGCAAAAATATAGCCTGTAAAATTTTTTTAAAAATGGTGTATATATCACGTCTCTACACCTAGTAGAAGCAGAGTTATAGCTAATGAAAAATAGGTTCATATTCGTCAAATTTCAAATGGAATACTTTAACGTGAAATAACCAAAAATGAAGCACATTTCGGGGAAAACTCATTACAACTTATTTAAAGTGCTTAAAAAAAGCTTCATTTTTGTTTTATAAAAAAAAATTCTAGCATAAAAAATTAAACAAGTTACGCTCAAAATAAAGTTAGTCCCTTTTGGTTTTGTTAAAAAAATCGAGAAAATCACCCCCTAATTAGTATCTTAAATGAACTTAATCGTTACGACTTCACAAGTTTCTTGACCCGTGTATATATTGTTTATATGATCTGTAAGTTTCATCGGTTCAAAGTCCTTATTATTGAAAGGGCTGTGGTTAAAAGGGGTTGAACGAGTCACTGATCACGAATGTATGCAAATTTAGAAACACCAAATCTAAATCAATTTTTGTCTAACAGAAAAACAAAAAAATACATGAGATTCAGAAAAGTAAATCTGACTTTTTGTTTTTCGAGATTTTTGGTATCTCTAACAATTTTTAAGTTATTTTGAAAAAAATCATATTTTTCAAAATTTAAATTTTTAAAAATTTTATTTTTGAAACCAATTTTTTTCAAAAATAAGCACTTTGAGTCGATGAAACTTACAGGTCATATAAACACAATATAAGAGAAATAATTTATGGAGCGGTAGCGATTAATTTAATTTAAGTTGCTAATTAGGGGGTGGTCTTCCCGATTTTTTTTGCAAAAACAAAAGGGAGCAACTTTATTTTGAGCGTAATTTGCTTAAATTTAATGCTAGAAACTTTTTGTAAAAACAAAAATTAAGCTTTTTTTAAACAATTTAAAAAATTTAACATAGGTTTTCCCCAAAAAGTGCTTAATTTTTTTGATATTTCACGTCGAAATATTCTATTTGAAATTTGGTGAATATGAATCTATTTTTCATTGGCTATAACTCTGGTTCTGCGAGATTCAGAGACCTACCGTGGACATAATTTTTTTAACTTTTTTATAGGCTGTATTTTTACTAAGAACGTTTTTTTCGACAAAATACTTACTTTTTGAGTTATTTGCGAAAAACCTTCTAAAAATGGGGTTATTTTGTTGAAAAATGAACATATTCACTTGCAAATAACTCGAAAAGTGTTGACTTGGCGAAAAAGCTCTATAGAACAAAAGTTACTTAAAATTAGTCAGTTTACCCATTTCCGGACTTAGTTTGGATATATATTTTTTCATCCACAAGAGGGGGTGAAAGTCACCCCCAGCTCAAAAGCACACATCGGCACAATATCACTTTTTTTCTTTGACATGTAAGCTATACGTATGCCAAATTTCATGTCAATCCAAGCGGTTCTTTAAAATTTAGAGCAAAATCCGTGAAAGAATGGACTATTAGTTAATAGTTTAAAAAATAGGAAGTAAATTTGAAACAGACAATATCTTTTAATTTGCGGTAGGTAGCGCAAAATACTCAAAAATTGTTAAAATTCATATATTAGCACCTTAAAAGAAGGTGGGGTCTAGTATGTTGTGTTGGGTGTTATTAGCACAATCCCTTTTTTGTTCTTTTACTTTACACTCCATTTAATTGGAATAGAATTATTATAGTAAGTTTATAAATTTATAAAGGATATAAATAAAACAACTTATAATTTTAATAACATGTTTAATTGAAACAAAAAAGAAACCAAATTATAGTCAAACAATGTCAACAAATTAAATAAAATTTAGACTTTAGAAAGAGTCTTTTACTCACTATTTCTGAGTGGGTACGTTGAAGCTGCGATTGCTGTCAAATTTTGGCATCGAAGCTCTGGATGCTACGGCAGACTTATGAAACCATATCATTACTTAGTACTGACGACTTTTTTAGATGCTTCAGTCACTTACTTGACGCAGCGTTCCATGGCTTGAGTATCACATGGAAATTTTCCAAAGTTCCAATCCTCGGGTGTTTCACCAGCGTGATTTTAGCCCAAACTTCATCATCAGAGACTCTCCGTAACAGTGATGGTGGTGTAATTTCAGTGGTGTTCCAATCAAATAATTCAGTAGAGTCAGTCGCATAAAAGGTGGTTTTTGGGAGGTCGAAAAACCCTAATTGTTTCTGTTTCTGTAGCTAACATCCTTGCTTTGATTATTCTTCGGAATCCTAATTCTCTTATGTGTTTCCTTTCATCCACTATCATCCTCAGTAGCAAATTTTCTGGGTGGGAAAAATGCATTTCTTTCGATTACAGGATCAACTACTTTAATCAAATTCTCTGGTCCATCTGTTATGTATTTGCTGTACTTTATTTTGAACCATACAGGCATGTATGATTTAAAAATGAAGGATACTAACAATTTATGTTCAACTGAAGACGTTTCCACACTTACATACAGTCTCAAAACTCTGTTAGCTGTAGTTAACCATCGAGAGTGGGAAAGAAGTGGACCCGGTTCTCGAACAGATAAGTCCACAGGGCAGTTGCCTGACTTTATCGCACAACTTATGTCTAGAGGATACTATTCATCTTTACTCAAAAGATTGCGATTAACTAGTCCTCCTAGTGGTTAGGAACGAGATGGTTTCACAAGAGCTGCCGTAGTATTCAGAGCTTCTATGCCAAGGTTTGACAGCAAGCGCAGCTTCAACGTACCCACTCAGAAATAATGAGTAAAAAACTCTTCCAAAAATCAAAATTTCATTTAATTTGTTGACATTGTTTGGCTACAATTTGGTTTCATTTTTGTTTCAATTAAACATATTATTAAAATTATAAGTTGTTTTATTTATATCCTTTATAACTTTAAACACACTATAATAATTATATTCCAATTAAATGGGGTGTAAAGTAAAAGAACAAAAAATGGATTGTGCTATTAACACCCAACACAACATACTAGACACCACCTGCTTTTAAGGTGCTAATATGTGAATTTTAACAATTTTTTAGTACTTTGCGCTACCGCAAATTAAAAGATATTGTTTGTTTCAAATTTATTTCCTATTTTTTAAACTATTAACTAAACAGTTTTCACTATAGCACGTTTAAATATTATTGGCTAAAGATTGTAAAAATAATTGAAAAATGTCTTGATTTCTGAAAAAAACTAAATTTTAAGTATGATGCGCTAGCTGGTGGTTTAATAGATAACTTTATTTTACTTTGAATTTTACTTATATACCCCAAAGGCAAGTTTCCCGCGGTATAGCGATTAAAAAATGAAACATTATTGTTTTTCGACCCACCCTATTATACAATCTTCCCAGAATTTTTAGAAAGATCTTTTTTGAAAACGATTTTTCGGAGTAGAAATCGAAATTTAATAATTTTTTTTGCTAATTTATAGATGAACGATTGATCTGCAAATTAATGAAAAAAATTATTAGATTAATTTCTCATAAAATTACTCAAATGGAACGTTTTTTCTACTTACCGAAAGAAGTTGATTTGTGGGTTATAACCTTTTACCTTTCAACCGTCAATATGTTAATTAGAAATGTAATTGTCATTAAACTAATAATTATTGTGGCTCAGATGCATATAAACACAATACTTAAATTAGCAATGCCACAAGGAAACAGTTTCAGAAAATTTTGTCAAAATTATTAAAAAAAAAAGGAATAAATATGGAAGGCCTTCTAGTCGACTAGTCGACCAAAAAAACAACGAAAAAAAAAATCAAAATGATTGAAATTCCTAAACAACGTATCTTCGGTTTAAAATTTTCTACTATTTAATAACGTAGATAACAAATTGCACTTTTTCCCGATATTTCTTAATTAAAACCAAAATCAGCTCTTTTTTTCTTTTGCTTGTTAAAAACCTACATCAAAGCATCCGTTTTTGGTGAAATATTTCGTTTACATAGAAAGTATTTGTTTGTTGCAAATTCCACTGGATATATTTTTCTCGGAAATGCCCGAGTTCGAGCTCAAAAAAATAACTGTAGATGTATCTTGCGGATTCTGAAAGCGGACTGAAGCTACCGGTTCTCGAAGCTGCAGCTTTGCACATTCCTCCTTTGCTTTTTCCACTATTATGGTATGTTTATTGAATGTTTGGGGTTATAAAATGAACTCATTATAAGAAGCACGATGAAAGAGGCCGTGTTGAGCTGATATGGTCGTAGTTTTATATTCGAGCAGATTGTTGTTTAGCATAAAGAGCCTTTGATTTATAAAAATGGCCTGAATGTGTCTGATTATTTAGTTGCATAATATTTAACACGTAATAACGATGACAATATCAAAAGCAACTTATAATAATTTTTATTGGGGAAAACTCACAATTTTATTTTAAAGTAAGTTTAGTTTTACGTTCCGATTTTGATAAGCTATTGAAAATAATCAAAACAAAATTAGAGAATGGTGATACATTGACAACTAGAACCCAAATGTATCGGCTATAATGAAGTTATTGACATCATGTACTGATAATACCTATTTTCAACTAAATAGTGAATTCCATGGACAAAATTTTGGTCTAAAAATAGTCTCTGCTTTACCTCCATTATTAGCGAATATGCGTATGCAAGATTTCGAAATAAATATTATATCTAAACACAATTTAAAACCCATAGTACGGTGTAGATAATAATATGTAGATGATATATGCTCAACATGGCCTGATGGAGTAGAATTCATTCAAAGAAGGATGTTTCAGATGTATAGAAAACTAAACTAAATTAAAAATAAAATTACATCAATATTCAAAAGGGTATCATTAAATCCTTATATGATAGGGCCAAAATTACTTGTTCTCTAACAAAAATTCGTTCATAGAGGAAAAACATTTGTCGATATCTGTTTTATTAAATAAGAATATTCATTGTCTTTGATACAGAATGAATTTTCAAGAATATGCCGAATGGAACAGAACAAATTTAAACGAGTTCATCAACAACTATAACATTTACAAGAAATAATAACAAGAAAATAACAAAATCATACATAAAATGATTATCGGAAAAACTTAAAACGATAGGAAATAAATTCAACATTTTAACAACATTCAAAACAACAAACACAGTAACAACTAAAAATAAACCTAACAACGAACAACAAGGAACACAGAATTGTATTTTATAAAATACCATCTCAATGCGAACATTTTTATTTAGGTGAACTAATGACAAACGAAGTATCCAGAAGAATAATACAAGGATGGGCAGCATACGGAGCTCTTAGGAAGGTTTTTAAGAGTGATGTTCCAGTTAATATGAAGAAAAAAGTTTTCGACCAATGTGTGCTACCTAGTGTTGCTCAAAATCGGTCTTGGTCTTGCAGTCTTGGTCTTGTTCTTGCGTTTTAGCAAGACCAAGACCAAAACCAAGACCGCCTTATTTTAGCAAGACCAAGACCAAGACTGACCATGCAAGACTTGAGCAAGAACAAGACTAAGCCTGCGAGACTCTTGCGTCTTGCAGTTTGAGTGTCGTTTTATGGAATAATACAGGGTGTAACAAAAATACAGGTCATAAATTTAATCACATATTCTGGGACCAAAAATAGTTCGATTGAACCTAACTTAATACCTTGGTACAAATGTGCACATAAAAAAAGTTACAGCCCTTTGAAGTTACAAAATGAAAATCTATTTTTTCCAATATATGGAAAACTATTAGAGATTTTTTATTGAAAATAGACAAGTGGCATTCTTATGGCAGTAGTATCTTAACAAAAAATTATAGTGAAATTTAGACACCCCATAAAAATTTTATGGGGGTTTGGTTCCTTTAAACCCCCCCAAACTTTTGTGTACGTTTCAATTTGATTATAATTGTAGTACCATTAGTTAAACACAATGCTTTAAAAACTTCTTTGCCTCTTGGTACTTTTTCGAAAAGTCAGTATTTGTCGAGATATTTTGCATATTATTTGTCAAATCCACCACATATTTGTATATGGCCACATATATGTTATGTTCATCTGTGATATGGCTAAGTACGATTATGGAGACTTGATAATAATAGGAAAATTTATTTATGATTTACATTTTTAGGTATATTTCGAACCATATTAAGAAAGAAGTCACATCTCGATAAAATGTGCCTTATCGAAAAAATACAAAGAAGCAAAAAAGTTTTAAAAACACCGTGTTTAACTAATGGTATCGCAGTAATAGTTTAATTGGAACGTACACAACCATTTGGGAGGTTTAAAAGGAACAAAACCCCCATAAAATCTCTACGTAAACATATTAGAAAAGAAGCCGAAACTCGATAAAAACTGCCTTGTCGAAAAAATACTAAGAACCAAAAAAGTGTTAAAAATATTGAATTTAACTAATAGTATAACAATAATAATTTAATTGGAACGTACACAAAAGTTTGGGTAGGTTTAAGGGAATAAAACCCCCATATCATTTTTATGGGGTGCACAAATTTCACTATAATTTTTCTTTAAGATATTCCTGTCATAAAAATGCCACATGTCCATTTTCAATAAAAAATCTCTAATAGTTTTCGATATATTGGAAAAAATCGATTTTCATTTTGTAACTTCAAAGGGCTGTAACTTTTTTTATGTGCATATTTGTACTAAGGTAAGTTAGGTTCATTCGAACTATTTTTGGTCCTAGAATGGGTGATTTAATTTATTACCTGTATTTTTGTTACACCCTGTATATTAGTTCGGGTATATGCTTAGAGACTATGAGATACAAAAAAATATGTAACAAAAATTTTGAAAATTGGATTTATCCGCATTATGAACAATACGATGAACATACATACCGAATTAAAAATATGAACACTTATTTATTGGATACGTACTCAGAGGTCATAATAAATTATTATACAATGTAAAAATAAAATATTTCATTCTTTCCTAATATCAGACGACGCCTTCGCTCCGAAATTAATTACAATTGAAAAATTGTCTAGATTTTGAGAATAGCAACCTTTCATAAAATAATCTTCTTGTGTTGTGTGACACGACAGGACAGTATAATAATATCGCATTGAAACTTTTAAAGAAGTATGTCGCCTATAATGTGATAAAAATATAATACGAATACCATATGTACTGTTACGGACAACCACTCACTTGTTTTTCCTTATCCATATCATAAAGACTAAACGTCCTACTTATAAACTGTTTGCAGGGTGTGCAATTAGGTATTAGATCAATCGGCCAAACAATTTTTTTTTGCTGAAAAAGCACTAGATAAGATAATGTTTGGCTACCCTGTATAGTCCATTCGCGCACGGTAAAATGTTACAAATCCTTCAAATTTCAAAAAAAAGAGATATTTATTATTATATAAAAAGAGATATTGGCCGATGTGTGATTTTGCCATTGTTTTTTTTTTTATTGGTAATGAAGAACTTATGAGAGGATGGGCGATCGGGCTGCATTAAATACTAAAAAACAATGTTTTTAAAATGCAATAAACAAATTACTTATCGACAACTAATAAATAAAGTTTAAACTTCAGTTTAGGCACTTCGAAATTTCGAAAATAATATTTTTTACTTGTGTTTTTGATCCTTGAACATCGTCATTTTTCGATTTTTTTCAGTTTTAAATTGTTTATAACTCGGTAACGAATAACTTTAGACAAAAACTACAAAAGAACTTTTTTGTTCCATATGAATCAAAGAACCTAAAATAAGTCTGCCAGGGCTGAAACAATTGATTTTTATAATTTGTTTAATTTTTTTTTAATAAATATAGAAATAACTCAGAAATTACGGCATTTCAGTATAGGAAATATTACATGAAAATTAATTAGTAGTTATTATGGTTCAAAATGCAAAAAAATATACAGGGTGTTCTATTCGAAATACGAAAGTTCATTATATTTTCAAAAAAACGCAAGATCTGGCAACAATCTGTAATTACCACTATAATATCGGCCTCATTAGAAGACCTTTACCCACCAAATTCTATAAAAATCGTCAAGTCGTTTCCGAGATATTTGAGGCGTTCCATACATAAAACTCACTCTGTATAAATGTTATTTAATTAAACTGCGTGTATTACTTTGTATTATTTCTTGTTAAAAAAAAGTAAATCTTAAAATTTTCAACTAATAGCAAACAAAAATTAGTGTCAAAGCTATTGCGTACTGTAATTTAATTTGTATTTTTTTTTATTTTTTATTTGAATAAATGGCAAATTGTAGAACTCTTTTATTCCATTTCATTTCATATACCTAATGTGAGAGTCCATCAATCCCTTTCTAAACAGATAATGTTCTTTAAAATACAGTCAAGTTTATGTCATTTGTTTGTTTTTTGTGTTTTCACCATGTTTTAGCACATGTCAGGTTATTAAATGCAAACGTTTATTAAGAAACAGACTGACTCCCGTGGGACATGGTAGATAGCCCAGTTAGTTACAGTATAGGCAGGGATAGTTTAGATCGTGGGTTCAAACCCACCTAATGTGAGTTGTTTATTAATAAATAGCAATATGCTAGTGGGTAACTGCGAGACTTGCAAGACTCTTGCTGCAAGACCAAGACCAAGACTGGGAGTGCAATACCAAGACCAAGACCAAGTGTACTGGTGCAAGACCAAGACCAAGACTGTCCAAGTCTCGTCTTGGTCTTGCATTTGGGCAACACTGGTGCTACCGGTGATCACCTATGGTGCAGGAACATTATCCCTCACAAAGAAAAATGCAAAAAATCTAAAAGTAACGCAAAGAAGAATGGAGCGATCAATGATAGGGGCCACCCTATAAGACAGGAGTTGAAACGAAGATCTACGAGCTAAGACCAAAGTCATAGACGTCATTGGAAGAAGCTGTAACATAAAGTTGAAATGGGCTGGACACGTTGCCAGAATGAAGAACGGAAGATGGACTCGCAAACTAGTTGAATGGAGACCGAGAGCCGATAAATGTAGCAGAATAAAACGACCAAGACGATGGCACGACGACTTACGAAAGACAACAAAAAACTGGATACAGAAAGTACAGTATAGAACACTTTGGAGACAAACATGGGAGGCCTATGTCCAGCAGTGCATCGAGAGAGGCTGATGATGATGAACTAATATCAAGACCATTAAATGTTAGCAAAAATCAACATCAGTTTTATATCAAAAATAGAGAATTTGAAAATAGAATTCAATGGAAAGATGTAAGTATAATCCTGTAAGAAACAGATAGTTAAAAGAGAAAAATTAAATAAGCGGCTCTAATTATCTTTAATGGAACCAATTGCGTCCCAAATTCCTCAGCAGAATGCAGTAGGAGCTGGTTGCTCTTATTAAAAAAGGAAATCAATAGAAAGAAAATACCACTATTAGTAAGTCAATATCATATCAAGCATACATCACTTATATTTTAAAATAACATACATATAAAATTATAATTTGATGTTAATATTGAGTGTAAATTAAATGTAAGGGTCTCGGTGAATTCGTAACTATTTTAATCCCCCATCCTAATTACAGGCCAACTCGTAACTCTGGCGCGCAGGTAATTCTTCGATAACCCACTAACTACCGGTAAATTAGTAACTTTCATTTTTAAGTAATGTTGATAATTTAATACCGGTATTCCAGGTATGTATGTACCTGTTAAAATTACTATCTTTGAAGGTGGTGTAAAAGGTATTCATCATTTATGTATTGTCTCTTGGAAGAGTTACTAGAGAAAATCCAAATAAATTTTGTGAAAACGACTGAAATTCTTGTAACAGAAAACAGATTTCGTAATGAGTGCACGTGGGTGTAAGTTATTGGTGGTAAATAATTTTAAATTTCAATTAAAGGAAGTGCTAAAAAGTGAAAAACATTTATGGTACTGTTCTGCATCTGGTTGCAAGGCAACCTGTTATACCGACGGAATCATACGGTCTGCTATCATACGGCCCCTATTCGTCGTCGTCAGATGGATGACGTCACTAGTATGATATGTATACCAAAAAATTAGAATTTAAAAATAAAATCGACCTATTTCGGGATTTATCTCCAGAGACGCCCATTCTCGAGAAAATGAATTTATTCCAACTCAAACGTCCTCACTGTATTTGTTTATAAGCCAAAAAATTGTTTATACTTTTAAAACAGTTCTGAGGCCTCTTAGATAATCCGATTTTAATTCGGTAAAGTTTATTAGATAGGTAGGGAGCCTCTTTATATGTGAAAAAATTAGCAAACTTCTAAATGGTCTACTTTCTGTTCAAAAAGTTTTTAAAATATTTAAACTTTTTTAAAAAAAATTTAGATTGCAAAATTATTATGCAAAATCTATCACGTCGATTTTAATGAAATTTGGTGGAGGATTTAAGTATGTTATAAGGATTTTCTATGCGAATTACGAAGGTTCTAAGTGCAACCAAAGTTGTTGAAAAAGAGGCTTATTTTGCCCCCTTAATTTGTATTTATTGCTATTTTGCAGAAAGGGTAATAATTTAAGACATTTTTAACTAGTCGTATATCATAAAAAATTCAATTCTCTTTATTGTAATTCTGTACGACTTTGCTCCAAAATAATTCGTTTTAAAGTTATAAGCAAAGAATGTAGAAAAAAATGAATGTTTTTCGAAATTTTTAAATATTTTAATTTTTTTATTAATGCTCCGGGCATATTTGAGAAGGAGCATAAGTCAATTATTATTATTGAAGTTGTCACCTAACTTTATCTGCAAAAATCCGAATGCCACCTCGCACATCCACAAATAGACGTTTTTTTACAGATCCGCCCTGGTCTATACAAATAATATTGTTTCAATCAAAAGAGATTTCAATTTTTGTTATTTTTTTATAGGTACATATAATACACAACATGTTTTTAAGCAAACCAAGAACCATTCGCTTACATAATAATATGCTATATGCCCCGTGTTGGCTTAATCCGTTACTGTTCAAATTTATTTATTACCTTTTAACCTAACAACTACCTGGGGTATTAGAATTGAACAATGGTTTCAAATTCACCTGTATAAAGTTGCGAGTTGGTCAGGTAGTAGAAAAGTTACGAATTGGCCGGTGTACATTTTGATTTAAAAAAGTTTGTCATTAAGAGTTACGAGTTGGCGCGTGTCCAAATGTAAGACCAACCACCATCTCAAGATAGTATCCTGTTTTTTTCCTGGTTTTCTCCTCTTAATTTATTAAGGGATCACTAACACGAGAATTTTACTGTCATCATTGTATGTGGTTATCTTTTTAAAGACAAATCGCTGCTATGATTTTTTCTGACTGCTATTTTTAAGTTAAGGTTGATTTCATGTAATAACCAATGAACTATCTTTCAATAAAGTCGTTTCGGAAACGCAACCCAAAAATATTAACAATAAGTCATCTATGCACTTTAAAAAATTTAGGTAATATATCTCTGGATTTTCAATATGAGTTAGTAAGATTTTTTTTATTTAATGGCATAGACATTAGTCATTCAGCCAGTTGCAATAAAGAATATGCAATCCTATCCCTAGTACAAAATTAAACAGAAAAAATATAGTAATACAATAAATAATACAATACAATAATAATACAATAAAAACAATGATGGATCTCTGATAAAGTGATATAACATTTATGATAAAAAAGGATGCAAATCTGAACTTAAATCATAAAAAATATCAAGCCGCGTACAAATCTTATAGGAGAGTGAGAAAGATAAGATAAAATTATTTAAAAGAATTTTTTACCAAGCAACAGAACAAAACTAGCTTTGTATTTTGATATCGATTTTCGAAGTGGAAATCGAAACGTCAAAATAAACTTGTCTTAAAGTAAAATGGTGGCTTATCTATATAAATAAAAATGAATGTTTGTATGTATGTATGTATCTACCTTATAGACTCGCAAACTATGCATTTGATCATATGATGACCTTAATCAAAGTTGTTGTACATGAACCCGGGAAGGTTTCTGAGTTGGTACGACCAAACTAAGTAAAAAGGGGGCTTGCTCCCCCATAATTATTTTTTTATTTTTTTTGGACAAACTGTTTTTTCTTAATTTTATATGATATAGAATCAAAAGATACATACATTCCTACAGTTTCACTTTTCTCTCACCAACCGTTATTTTTTAATAGCCATCTAAAATTTGCCTCTTCTATATCAATAAAAATGAATGTTTGTATGTACCTATGTATAGTCCGTCCGCTATAACTTTTCCAATGCGGTACGATTCATTTTCAATCAAATTAAGTCAAAACATAAATTGAAACGAACGTCGATGTGTATATATATTTTGTATACTCTATACTATACACTACACACATCGGCGTACGTTTCACTTTCTGTTTTGACTTAATTTGATTGAAAATGAATCGTACCGCATGGGAAAAGTTATAGCGGACGGACTATATGTATGTATGTATGTAGGTACCTTATAGACTCGCAAACTATGCATTTGATGATATGATGACCTTAATCAAAGTTGTTGTACATGAACCCGGGAAGGTTTCTGTTTCTGAGTTGGTCCGACCAACCTAAGTGAAAATGGGGCTTGCCAATTATTTTTTATTTTTTTGGACAAACTGTTTTTTTCTTAATTTTATATGATGTAGAATTAAAAGATACATACAGTCCTAAATTTTCACGGCGGCGTCGCGCGGCGGCGTGATTATCGAGAATCGACGAAATTAATAAATTCAATGAAGAGTAATAGCAATATAGAATATAGGTGTTTATCCATCGAGAATAGTAGTAGTCCATTCTTTCACGGTTTTTGCTCTAAATTTTAAAGAACCGCTTGGATTGACATGAAATTTGGCATACGTATAGCTTACATGTCAAAGAAAAAAAGTGATATTGTGCCGATGTGTGCTTTTGCCCTGGGGGTGATTTTCACCCCCAAGAGGGGGTGAAAAAATGTATGTCCAAAATAAGTCCGGAAATGGGTAAACTGACTAATTTTAAGTAACTTTTGTTCAATAGAGCTTTTTCGTCAAGTCAACACTTTTCGAGTTATTTCCGAGTGAATATGTTCATTTTTCAACAAAATAACCACATTTTTAGACGGTTTTTCGCAAATAAATAAAAAAGTAAGTATATTGTCGAAAAAACGTTCTTAGCAAAAATATAGCCTATAAAAAAGTAAAAAAAATGGTGCGTCAGGTCTCTGGATCTCGTAGAACCAGAGTTATAGCCAATGAAAAATAGATTCATATTCACCAAATTTCAAATAGAATATTTCGACGTGAAATATCCAAAAAATTCAGCACTTTTTGGGGAAAACTCATTATAACTTTTTTAAAGTGTTTAAAAAAAGCTTTACTTCTGTTTTTACAAAAAGTTTCTAGCATTAAATTTAAGCAAGTTACGCTCAAAATAAAGTTGGTCCCTTTTGTTTTTGCAAAAAAAATCGGGAAGACCACCCCCTAATTAGCAACTTAAATGAAATTAATCATTACCGCTCCACAAATTATTTTACTTATGTTGTGTTTATATGATCTGTAAGTTTCATCGATTCAAAGTGCTTATTTTTGAAAAAATTTGGTTTAAAATTAAAATTTTTAAAAATTTTAATTTTGAAAAATATGCTTTTTTTCAAAATAACTTAAAAATTGTTAGAGATACCAAAAATCTCGAAAAACAAAAAAAGTCAGATTTGCTTTTCTGAATATCACGTATTTTTTTGTTTTTCTGTTAGACAAAAATTGATTAAGATTTGGTGTTTCTAAATTTGCATACATTCGGGATCAGTGACTCGTTCAACCTCTTTTAACTACAGCCCTTTCAATAATAAGGACTTTGAACCCATGAAACTTACAGATCATATATACAATATATACACGAGTCAGGAAACTTGTGAAGTCGTAACGATTAAGTTCATTTAAGATACTAATTAGGGGGTGATTTTCTCGATTTTTTTACCAAAACCAAAAGGGGCTAACTTTATTTTGAGCGTAACTTGTTTAATTTTGATGCTAGAAACTTTTTTTATAAAACAAAAATGAAGCTTTTTTTATAAACCTTTTAAATAAGTTGTAATGAGTTTTCCCCGAAATGTGCTTTATCTTTGGTTATTTCACGTTTCACAAGTATTCCATTTGGAATTTGACGAATATGAACCTACTTTTCATTAGCTATAACGCTGCTGCTACTAGGTATGGAGACGTGATATATACACCATTTTTTTAAATGTTTTACAGGCTATATTTTTGCTAAGAATGTTTTTTCGACAAAATACTTACTATTTGAGTTATTTGCGAAAAACCGTCTAAAAGCGTGGTTATTTTGTTGGAAAAATGAACATATTCACTGCCAAATAACTCGAAAAGTAGTGACTTAGTGAAAAAACTCTATAGAACAAAAGTTACTTAAAATTAGCCAGTTTATCCATTTCCTGACTTTCTTTGGACGAATATTTTTTCACCCCGAAGAGGGGGTGAAAACCACCCCCAGGGCAAAAGCACATATCGGCACAATATCACTTTTTTTCTTTCACTTGTTAGCTATGTGTGTGCCAAATTTCATGTCAATCCAAGCGGTTCTTTAAAATTTAGAGGTTTTGCAATATTTTACCGTTAAAGAACGGACTATAGTGGCGTGCGTTTTACCTTCTCAGTATAGCTCTCAAATTTTATTATTAATTTGCGGGGCCACAATCACCAGGGAGAAATTCAAGGGAGAGGATATTTTTATTCCGAGGATTCCAACAGATTTGCCATTTGATTTCAAGTATCTACAATTTCCCGTGCCCTTGGCTTTTGCCATGATGATAAACAAATCACAAGTTTGTTGGAACTTAAGAGTGTCAATGTTACGGACATGGAAAATTAATTGAGCCTTGAAAACCGCCATCGATGTAGATTTGCACACCGCAAATAAAACATTGCTTATGAAAAATAACTACATTAATTCTGTTTCATTACATACTATTTTTAATATTTTTTTTTTCGTTTTCTTTAAAATTTTTTTATTGATCTGTGACAGAATTTTATATATTTCTAAGGCGGTACGAAGTTCGCCGGGTCAGCTAGTTCCCAATAAAAATAGCACATTGAGGCATCAACTGGAGCACATTTAACAAAATTACCATCCAAGTACAGCTCTGGCTTCCTGCGTTAGAGCAGCGATTTGTTCAATGGCGATTTAATGGCCAGCGATAATTTCTAAGTCAGCAGAGCAGATAACCACGTCAAGTAAAATTACCGACAATTTGACTGAAATTCTCTTCCGGCTGGTACGTGTCGAATCTGGTTCTTGCCTGGCCCGATTTTGACAATTTTCCATGCGTAGTTTCCGACTCAGGAACTTTTAGTTTCCGATAGGGAAGGCCGGTGGTTTGTGTTTAAGGTCGCGAAATTGTTTTCAGTGTTTCTGTTCATTTACTTCGGTTGAATATAACGAGTATCCTTACGCCTCAAAAATTTAACAAATAGGAATATTTGATCCAACTAAAACTTCAGTAAAACCTGCCAATAACGGCCACTAAACATAAATAGTCCAGGGCGCATCTGTTTTGAGATGGACGTTGAGAGGTGACTCAAATTTTTTTGCAGAAATTGCTTGAAAATAACTCAAATAACAATATTTGAGTTATCCTCCCACTCAAAATGGACCGGAACATTGTTTAAATAATCAAAATGTCAATTTATGAGAAAAGTTGTACTGACATAAAAGTTGCGAAATTAAATTTCCTACAATATAGAATTGGTTAAAAATTTAAAAAATAGTCATCCTTGTTGCAAAATAGCAATAATTGCAAAAAAAAACATACAAAGACAAGTATTCGCATTTTACGTTTTTCAACCATTTATGCTACACTTAGGACCTTCATGTTTCACTCAGAAAAACTTTATGATATATTAAAATAACACCGTAAATTTCATTGAGATCGGTTTAATAGATTTTGCAATATAAATTTTACAATCCGGCTTTCGCAAAAAAAATTCATTTTTTTAAATGTTGCAGAACTGAAAATAAAGCAGATAGCAAGTTGAATTTTTTTTTGCTTATAGAAGTATACTGTACCTTTTATCTGCAATTTGCAAAATTAAAATCGATTAATTACCACGGCGTCAGGAAATGTTTTAAATAAACATTCATTTTTGGTGCTACGCGCAGGAGAGCGGTGTTCGATTCACACAAGTTGATTTCCACCAAAATTTCTTCCAATCTTTATCTAATATATTATTTTCTTACTCTATATTTTGTTGTATTAATTCCACAAAAATCAAACTAATTTTATTATTGTTTGTCAAATATTGTTTAAACAATTGCATATGTTTTAAAATAATAAACTTTTATTCTCTAAGTTAAAATATATGAACAAAGAAAATTTTTGCTAAAAAAGTGTTATTTCAAAGGATAGATTATGTGTTTTTATTTTGCAATAAACAAATTTATTTATTTATATCGAAATGTAATAAAATTTAAAATGTATCAATCATTATTAAAGGTCACTGGAATGCCCAATCAGAGCAAACTATCCGCTGTCCTGCACGTAGCACCAATAATTAATGTTTATTTTAAAAAATTCCTGACGTTTTGGTAGTTAATCGATTTTAATCTTGCAAATTGCAAATGAGAGGCACAGTATACTTCTATAAGCAAAAAAAAATTCGACTTGCTACCTGCTTTATTTTCAGTCCTGTAACATTTTGAAAAAATTAATTTTTTTTGGGAAAGCTGGATTGCAAAATTTATTTTGCAAAATCTGTTAACCCGATCTTAATGAAATTTACAGTATTATTTTACTGTATCATATAGTTTTTCTGGGTGAAACATGGAGGTCCTAAGTTTAGGATAAATGGTTGAAAAACGTAAAATGCGAATACTTGTTTTTGTACGGTTTTTTTTTTTCGAAATTATTGCTATTTTGCAACAAGGGTGATTATTTTTTAAATTTTTAACTAATTCTATATTGTTGGAAATTTAATTACGCAACTTTTATGTTTATACAACCTTTCTCGGAAATGAATACTTTTAAAGTTATAATCAAAAAACGAAGAGAAAAATCGAATTTTTCCTTCATTTTTTGACATTTTGATTATTTAAACAATGTTCCGGACCTTTTTGAGAGGGAGGATAACTCAAATATTATTATTTGAGTTATTTTTAAGCAATTTCTGCAAAAAAATTTGAGTCACCTCTCAACGTCCAAATGTACTAATATTTTTACAGATGCGCCCTGGTCTAAAAAGAATTAGGTGGCCGCTGTTGCCAAGTTTTGCTGCCCACAATTACATGAAAGATATTTGGAACTTTGTTTATTTTTTAATTAAAGCAAATATATTTCTATACATAAACGGAAACTACTCAAACTATGTGCTACTGCATATTCTCGTTTGTTTTCAATACGAATTTGTCTTATACAGGGTGTCCAGAAACTCTACCGACAAACGAAGACAGGAGATTCCTCATATAATTTTAAGACATTTTAATCCAATTCATCTAGTCCGAAAATGCTTCCTAAGAGAGCTAGAGCTCTTTGAAGATGGCGTCTTGTAATTAGTTTTTCTTAAATACCTCCAGAAAGCTTCTATTTAGAAATACAAAAATTGGTACGCATATTTACCTTCCAGAGATAAATCGATTTCATCCATTGTGAATTTATATTACCGGTCATATGCGTCCATTTTGGGTAGGTCAACGGTTATTTTATCGCATAACTTTTTTGTCTTTAACTTTTCAGCATTTTTGATACTGGATTATTATATTGTGAGATATTCTAGTACTAAAAGATACTTTTGATTTAAGTCTGTTGGACACACCGTTTTCTGGAAAAATCGATTTGAAAGTTTTTCGTTATTTAAATATGAAAAAAAATTGAAAAAATTTTTCAAAAAAGAACGGTGTATTTTACCAACTTATAGCAAAAGTAACTTTTAGTACTGGAATCCCTCATAATTTAATAATCTAAAGTCAAAAATTCTTAAAAATTAAAGACAAAAAAGTTATGCGATAAAATAATCCTTGACCTACCCAAAACGGACGCATATGACCAGTACTAGAAATTCGCAATTAATGAAATCGATTCATCTCTGGAATATAAATAAACGTACCAGTTAATTGTTTTTGGAAATTCAATAAACGAAAAATGTTCAAATCGATTTTTGTAGAAAACGGTGTGTTCTACCGACTTAAAGCAAGAGTTCCTTTTAGTACTAGCATACCTCATAATTTAATAATCCAGTGTCAAAAATGCGATAAAATAATGTCAGTTATGCGATAAAATAAAACATGCTCTATCTAAAACGGACGCCTATGACCAGTACTGGAAATTCA
Organism: Diabrotica virgifera virgifera; assembly: GCF_917563875.1. Lineage (NCBI taxonomy): Eukaryota > Metazoa > Arthropoda > Insecta > Coleoptera > Chrysomelidae > Diabrotica > Diabrotica virgifera. The sequence goes on from NC_065450.1 coordinate 211,017,287, forward strand.
CAAAAAATGTAATTGATTTAACTCTGGAATATAAATATACATACCAATTTTCATTTTTCTAAATAAAAGCGTTCTGGAGTTATTTAAGAAAAACTAATTACAAGACGCCATCTTCAAAGAGCTCTAGCTCCCTTAGGAAGCATTTTAGGACTAGAAGAATTGGGTTAAATCTTATATCTTAAATTTATCTGAGGAATCTCCTGTCTTCGTTTGTCGGTAGAGTTTCTGGACACCCTGTATTTATTTTTCACATCAACTACGGAATGATTCTTCACACTGCTGTAGAATAAAATACTACTCCAAGTAAAATAAACTTTTTTCAAGATCTACATGGTGGAGGTTCTCCAAACAAAATCCTTTTGATAGATAGATAGATAGATAGATAGATAGATAGATAGATAGATAGATAGATAGATAGATAGATAGATAGATAGATAGATAGATAGATAGATAGATAGATAGATAGATAGATAGATAGATAGATAGATAGATAGATAGATAGATAGATAGATATATAGATAGATAGATAGATAGGTAGATACGTTTATTGACAATTTTTACATAGTAAACACTACATGTCATGTCACAATATAAATAAGCCACTTTTGTATACATAGGAAATAACTAAGAAATAATACAAGAACACATAATATAACGTGAAAAATAGAAATATAAAAATATAAAAAAAAACAATTCAATTAGGTGTAATATAGTTTTCATAAAAACGACCACACTAGGAGCTCAACTCATTTTGGAACTACTAATGAAATAAAAAATTTTAGTAGTTCCAGCATGACACAAAATCTAGGCATCGGATAAAAAAGTTTATTTGAAGAAAGTGTATTTTTTGTTCTTCTAAATGGCGGTACAGGCTGGTTTTTTTAATATTGTATTTAATTACAGAGTAATTTCCACATATTTATATATTTTTCAAATTGGGCTCTGTACCGCCATTCTTTATTATATTACGAATACGTGTGCCAAATATCTCGAAAAAATATTCAAAATTACAGCTGCAATCTTGGAACGCGTTTGTGCTACCTGTTGATCGCTACTGTTTCCTTTTAATATCAATATTTCTGTTTAGGTTTAAAAAACAATTATACAGATTATAATCTATTGTATTAAGTTGTGTAACACACAATCTGGAATATGGTATAATTAGATGACTCATGAGTTGTTTCTTGTATTATACTGATGTTGATCAGCATGTGTTTTTACATCTTGTATATTATTATGAACAGTTAACAAAGTTTCAAATATATTGAAGGTAAAGGACGAATGCCATACTTTTTAAACAATGGTTTACAGCTGGCGCGATATTCCGCTGAGTCAATAATTCTGATTGTTGCTTTTTGAACAGTGAAAATTTTATATGTATAGGACGAGTTTCCCCAAAGAAGTATGCAATATTTCAGGATACTATGAACCATTCCAAAATAAACTGACCTAAGAATATCTCGACTCACAGAAGTAGCCAACCTGTGAGACGAGCTTCTTACAAAATCCTTCAATATGGTGCGACCAATTCAACCTTGTATCCATAGTAACACCTAGTAACTTTACTGGTTCGATGGTTTAACCCATCTATCAGAACTAAATACTATTGTCTGGGTTTTCTGCTCGTTTAACTTAAGTTTGTTACAGTTAAACCAGGATTTAGATTTTTCTAATATTTCCTGAATTTCCTTTGAACTGAATTACAAAAAAACTAGCATTGGTAACTAAAAAATAGCAAAATAATGTTGAAAGCACTTGAAAGTAGAACAACTGAATAAACTTGTTGCCAGACTAATAGAGAAAGAATATTGAATGGGCTGTTTTTAACTACAAAAAGGTAAACACTGACATGCGGTCACACAACACGATGTTGTTCATTATGTGCTATATTCTTCTTCAATTGTAAGTGATATGTCCTGAATATGTTGTCACCTAATTGATGCTATTATGATCTTATTGTTATTTTTAATTATTTATATGGGAAATAAGCCACAATTAAAATGAAAAAAATAATTTTATTAACGTTTCGACGCCCAAATCGGGTGCCGTTGTCAAAATACAAAATATTACTAAAATAAACTAAAGTGTTGTTGCTAAGCAAAAAAATTCTTCTAATAATTTATTTAATCTCACTCATTTATATTGGCAATTCAGACATATATTATACATTTTAAAGTAGAAGACTTTAAAATGATATTGCCAATATTTATGAGTTGCGTTCCTGGGACGACTTACTGAAAGATAGTTCATTCGATTACATGAAATTAACCCCAACTCAAGAATATCCGTCATAAAAAATTATAGCATGTGATATGTCTTTAAAAAGACAACCAAATGCAACGACAGTAAAATTCTCGCGTTAGAGACTTCATAGTAAATCACAAGGGAAAACCAGGAAAAACCTTGTGATACTATCCCGACATCGTAAGTATTTGGTCTTACATTAATTTACTCTCAAAAAATAATACCAAATTCTGACTTGTAACATGTTTAAATTATAAATAATATTAATAATACTAGATATATAAGTAATACTAAAATATAAAATATGTACTAGCTCGATATTATTGACTTACTAATCTTGGTATTTTCTTTCTATTGACTTCCTCTTTCAGTATGGGTAACCACATCCTACTGCATTCTACCGAGGAATTTGCGACACAATTGGTTTCATTTAGCATAATTAGAGCCGCTTCTTTGATTTTTCTCTTTTTACTATCTGATTCTTTCAGGACTATACTTGAATCTCTCCACTGAACTCTATGTTCATTATCCCATGCGTGTTGACATATTTGAGATCTCTCAAATTCTCTATTTTTAATATAAGATTGATGTTCACTTATTCTAACGTCTAATGGTCTTGATGTCTCACCTAAATAAAATTGTTCGCATTCACAAGGTATTTTATAAATGCAATTCTTTGTTCTTTCTTGATCATTGTTAGGTTTAGTTTTAGATAGAATAGATCTCAATGTGTTTGTTGTTTTGAATGTTGTTGAAATGTTGAATTTATTTCCTATTGTTTTAAGTTTCTCGGATAGTCCTTTTATATATGGTATTGATATTTTCCTCGTATTATTTCTGGTGAATGTTGTAGGATCCCGTTCTAAGTTGTTCTGTTCCATTCGATCCAATCTTGACAATTCCTTATTTATAAACGATAAAGGATAATCATTTTTTAATAAAACAGATGTTAATAATTGTTTTTCTGCTAAAAAGGAATTTTCGTTAGAACAAGTAATTTTGGCTCTATCATATAAGGATTTAATGATTCCCTTTTTAACGTTGATGTTGTGATTTGACTTGTAATTGAGATATCTGTTGGTGTGTGTTGGTTTTCTATACACTTGAGTCTCATATCCAATATCCTTCTTTGAGATCAAAACATCGAGGAAAGGTAGGCTGTTATTGTATTCCTTTTCCATTGTAAATTTTATTGTCTCTTCTTGATCGTTTATAATATTCAGGAACGTATCCAACAATTCTGATCTATGAGACCATATTGAAAACACATCATCTACATATCTCCACCATACTGTGGGTTTTAAATTTTGTTTAGAAATAATATTAGTTTCGAAATCCTCCATAAATATATTAGCCAATAATGGAGATAAAGGAGAGCCCATTGCTAGACCAAAATTTTGTTTATAGAATTCATTGTTTAGTTGAAAATAGGTATTATGGGTACATAATGTCAATAACTCCATTATAGCTGATACATTTAGTCTTGTCCTAGTTGCCAATGTATTATCATTCTCTAATTTCGTTTTGATTATGTTTAAAGTTTTATCTAATGGTACATTTGTAAATAAACTGTTTATGTCAAAATTCATAAATAAATTCAACATTTCAACAACATTCAAAACAACAAACACATTGAGATCTATTCTATCTAAAACTAAACCTAACAATGATCAAGAAAGAACAAAGAATTGCATTTATAAAATACCTTGTGAATGCGAACAATTTTATTTAGGTGAGACATCAAGACCATTAGACGTTAGAATAAGTGAACATCAATCTTATATTAAAAATAGAGAATTTGAGAGATCTCAAATATGTCAACACGCATGGGATAATGAACATAGAGTTCAGTGGAGAGATTCAAGTATAGTCCTGAAAGAATCAGATAGTAAAAAGAGAAAAATCAAAGAAGCGGCTCTAATTATGCTAAATGAAACCAATTGTGTCGCAAATTCCTCGGTAGAATGCAGTAGGATGTGGTTACCCATACTGAAAGAGGAAGTCAATAGAAAGAAAATACCAAGATTAGTAAGTCAATAATATCGAGCTAGTACATATTTTATATTTTAGTATTACTTATATATCTAGTATTATTAATATTATTTATAATTTAAACATGTTACAAGTCAGAATTTGGTATTATTTTTTGAGAGTAAATTAATGTAAGACCAAATACTTACGATGTCGGGATAGTATCACAAAGTTTTTTCCTGGTTTTCCCTTGTGATTTACTATGAAGTCTCTAACGCGAGAATTTTACTGTCGTTGCATTTGGTTGTCTTTTTAAAGACATATCACATGCTATAATTTTTTATGACGGATATTCTTGAGTTGGGGTTAATTTCATGTAATCGAATGAACTATCTTTCAGTAAGTCGTCCCAGGAACGCAACTCATAAATATTGGCAATATCATTTTAAAGTCTTCTACTTTAAAATGTATAATATATGTCTGAATTGCCAATATAAATGAGTGAGATTAAATAAATTATTAGAAGAATTTTTTTGCTTAGCAACAACACTTTAGTTTATTTTAGTAATATTTTGTATTTTGACAACGGCACCCGATTTGGGCGTCGAAACGTTAATAAAATTATTTTTTTCATTTTAATTGTGGCTTATTTCCCATATAAATAATTAATCATAAAAATGCCACAAGAAAATAGCTTCAGAACAACATTGTTATTTTGTCATCTGTGATCCGACCGTCTTCTGCCCTGATAAATCTGTAAGAAAAAAATCCTTCTTTGACCCTAGTGAGGTTCCTACAGCCTCTGCCGCTTCTCGTATTTCGACCGCCATCGTTTTCTGTCCATCCATTCGTCTTCTTACATTTTCTTCCCAGGCAAATGAAGGGCTTCCCCTTCTTTGTTGTGATAAGTAATTTAAATCTTTCTTTGGCCATCTATCTTCATTCATTAATTTCACGTGGCCATACCACACTAGTTGTCTCGTTTCAAATCTATCTCAACTGTAATAAACATTAATTGTAATCCTTCTAATATGAGACAGAAATTCACATAGATTTTTACATTCATAGGTTTTAACAAGCCTTGACTTTTACACATTTATTTGTACAAGCACTAATATGTATATTTGATTGTTAGTACCTACATTATTTCACGGTTTTTGCTCTAAATTTTAAAGAACCGCTTGGATTCACATGAAATTTGGCATTCGCATAGTTTACATGTCAAAGAAAAAAGTGATATTGTGCCGATGTGTGCTTTTGCCCTGGGGGTAACTTTCACCCCCTCTTGGGGGTGAAAAAATATATGTCCAAAATAAATCCGGAAATGGATAAACTGACTAATTTTAAGTAACTTTTGTTCTATGGAACTTTTTCTCCAAGTCAACACTTTTCGAGTTATTTGCGAGTGAATATGTTCATTTTTTTAACAAAATAACTACATTTTTAGACGGTTTTTCGCAAATACCTCAAAAAGTAAGTATTTTGTCGAAAAAAACGTTCTTAACCAAAATATAGCCTGTAAAAAAGTAAAAAAAATGGTGTACGCGTGAGGTCTATGGACCTCGTAGAACCAGAGTTATAGCCAATGAAAAATAGGTGTATATTCGCCAAATTTCAAATAGAATATTTCGACATGAAATATCCAAAAAATTAGCACTTTTTGGGGAAAATCAATTATAACTTTTTTAAAGTGTTTAAAAAAAGGTTTATATCTGATTGTATAAAATGTTTCTAGCATCAAATTTAAGCAAGTTACGCTCAAAATAAAGTTGCTCTCTTTTGTTTTGGCAAAAAAAAATCGGGAAGACCACCCCCTAGTTAGCAACCTAAATGAAATTAATCGTTACCACTCCACAAATTATTTTACTTATGTTGTGTTTATATGATCTGTAAGTTTCATCGATGCAAAGTGCTTATTTTTGAAAAAATTTCGTTTTCAAGTAAAATTTTTAAAAAATTTACTTTTGAAAAATATGCTTTTTTTCAAAATAACTTAAAAATTGTCAGAGATACCAAAAACCTCTAAAAAAAAGTCAGCATTGCTTTTCTGAATATCCTTTATTTTTTGTTTTTCTGTAAGACAAAAATTGATTAAGATTTGGTGTTTCTAAATTTGCATACATTCGTGATCGGTGACTCGTTCAACCCCTTTTAACTACAGCCCTTTTAAAAATAAGGACTTTGAACCGATGAAACCTACAGATCATATAAATAATACATACACGAGTCAAAAAACTTGGGAATTCGTAACCATTAAGTTCATTTGAGACAATAATTAGGAGCTGATTTTCCCGATTTTTTTACCAAAAAAAACGGACTAGCTTTATTTTGAGCGTAACTTACTTTTGACGCTAGAAATTTTTTTTATAAAACAAAAATGAAGCTTTTTTTAACACTTTAAATAAGTTGTAATGAGTTTTCCCCGAAATGTTCTTCATTTTTGGTTATTTCACGTAAAAGTATTTCATTTGGAATTTGACGAATATGAACCTATTTTTCATTAGATATAACTCTGCTTGTACTAGGTATAGAGACGTGGTATATACACCATTTTTTAAATTTTTTACAGGCTATATTTTTCCTAAGAATGTTTTTTTCGACAAAATACTAACTTTTTGAGTTATTTGCGAAAAACCGTCTGAAAGCGTGGTTATTTTGTTGAAAAAATGAACATATTCACTGGCAAATAACTCGAAAAGTATTGACTTAATGAAAAAACTTTACGGAACAAAAGTTACTTAAAATTAGTCAGTTTATCCATTTCCGGACTTATTTTGGACGTATATTTTTTTACCTCCAAGAGGGGGTAAAAACCACCCCCAGGGCAGAAGCAGACATCGGCACAATATTACTTTTTTTCTTTGACTTGTTAGCTATGTGTGTACCAAATGTCATGTCAATCCAAGCGGTTCTTTAAAATTTAGAGGTTTTGCAATTTTTTTCTCTTAAAGAACGTACTATGATATAAAATAATTAAATCTATTTATTTAAAATAAAATATTTACATTGAGAGTACTCCATCAAGCAAATGCTTGCTGTTACTCTATCCATTATTATTTTCCCGCAATACACCTGAGGGAGAAACGTAGGGGTTGCCGTTACTTTATTTTTCAAAACAAACAACATTTGTGGCTGCACATTATGTGCATTTTTTATTAGCTCAGTTTTTGTTCCGGCTTGTACCTACGTCGACATCGGAGCAGATGACGTCCAACAATGAGTCATCGTCATCACGTACAGGTAGGGCTTCATGAACAAAAGGGTCAGTAACACCTGCCACCGGCGAGTGTTTACCGAACTAGTAAATATATCGGGAGTAAATTAGTCCATGTTCTGAGGCCGCTACAGTATGGAAAAAGTTTTCCGGATTCCTGTTCAAAAATGTCCCCTCAAATCAGAAGGGTGTCGGACGATATTATGGACAGACATTGTTTAAACAAATTCGAAAGATCACATTTTTTGCACCGGAAATTATTTTTTGAGTTTGCTGGGTCATTTTCAACAAAAAAAGCTCTTTTGTCATTTTTCTAAAAAAATTGAAATTTTGGAGCAATAAGAAATAATTTATAATCTAAAAAATGAGAAAATGCGCATTTTTGAGGCTTGAAAACTCATACAAATTATTATTGTTGAGGTTGGCAGTGCCTAATCAGGGCCTATTTTACCACTAGGCCCGTGAGGCACCTGCCTCGGGTTCGCATTTTAATGGGACCCGGAAAGAACACCAAAAAAAAATTTATTGCAATAACAAGATAGATTTTTAAAATTCTTTCATTTTACAAACAGGAAACGATAAATGATGACTCCACTGTTGATTTTCAAGCGACTTCACCCATTACAAGTACATCTCCGTCATCTCCGATAGAAAAAGACAATGTCAATAATTCTTTTCCTAGCGATATTATAGGCGATTGGTCAAAACATTTAAATCTGAAATTTCAACAATATTTTATAAATAATCGACCGAATTAATACAGTGTGTCCACGGATGGGGTGCCCAAGAGGAAAAACTTTCTTATTTTCAGTTTTATCGAAAAATGTCATTCTTGATAAAAATTTTTGCTTGTTCTAAATCCCCATAAAACAAAATAAAATTCAAGCTTTTCAAAACCTGCTTAATTTTGTAGCCAATTTTATGCAAATCCATATAAATTTTTGCACAAAGTTCGAAAGTATAAAAATAATCTAGTGTTGCTAAGCTACAATGTAGCTTAGTAACTGTCAACTTAGATAAATAATTTGCGAAATGTCATTCTTTTTCGACAAGAAAATGTTAAACATGCAATCATAATTTTTTTTGAACGCTTAACATTGTCGAAAAAAATGACAATTCACAAATTATTTATCGGGGTTGACAGTTACTAAGCTAGGTACATTGTAGCTTAGGCAACATTGTAGCTTAGCAACACTAGATTATTGTTACGATTTGGAACTTAGTGCAAAAATGTATAGGAAATTTACATAAAATAGGCTATAAAATTAAGCAGGTTTTGAAAAACTTGAATTTGATTTCGTTTTATGGGGTTTTGAAACAAGCAAAACTTTTTATCAAGAATGACATTTTTCGCTAAAATTCAAAATAAGAAAGTTTTTCCTCTTGGGCATCCTATCCGTGGACACACTGTATATTTATAAAATTAGTGAATGTGTTACATAACTGGAAAATAATAAAATCCGACATTTTCGATTTTTTATAAAATGAAAGCTAACGTACCCGTCTTTATTATAACGTTTGTAAACTGATTTCCACGAAAATTGTTGTTTTTCTAACTTTCGATGGGTATAATTATTGGAAAAATATCAATAGGACAGTAGTTATTCAACATGAGCGATCTCCTGAACATATTTTATCAATTGATAAATTAGTCAAGAGAAGTAGTACAGCAGGACAAATTGTAACATTAATGGAAGAAAGTTGTTTAGAAAAAAGGAAAATTTGAGAAACGTGCTTCAACGAATAATAGCAACCATTAAATTTTTGTCCAAGAACGGTTCATCCTTTTATGGTTCAACAACCAATTTATTTACAATAGGAAATGACATACATATACCGTGTTAGTCCAAGTAATGAAGCTTAAAATAGGACAAAACCTCGCAATTTTTACATAATGGATCGATTTGCTGGAAAATTTGAGAGTAAGTAGTGGATAATCCAAGGATCAAAATCTATATGATGCTGAAAGGCGCTTTTACCATGGGGGTGGTTGCCACCCCAGAGAGGGGGTGGAAATTTTTTATTATATATTGACCGCAAAAGTTGATAAAAATATTCATTCTAAGCAAAAAACATTCTATACATTTTTTTGATAAAATTAATATTTTTCGATTTATTCGCTATCGAAAGTGTTAGTTTTATATCCAAAAATCAATGTTTTTAAGAAGTTTTATGCTAATAACTCCAAAAGTTTTCGTTTTATCAAAACAACTTTACTTAACAAAAATGTAGCTTTTGAAAAAATCAACAAAACCGTGTTTTTTAATTTTCTTTAAGACCAATAGTAATCGAGCTATACTTTATTATATGTTAGCTCTTCTTCGTCAAATGCTAAATATTGTAGTTTCAAAGTCAAAAGACGGGAAAACTATGCATTTTTCGAGGATAACTGATTGAAACTAATTTAAAGTATTTAAAAATATATATCTTCAGAAATAAAAAAAAGTCTCTAGCTAAAAAATTAAGTGACTTAATAATGAAAAGGATGTCAGTCCCTATTTTTTCAGCGAAAAAGTGATCGGAAGCAACCTCCTAATCACCACCCTAATTAAAATTAGTCATTGACCTTATTTGGTCTTCTTAATTTATGTATTATTAATAGGTTCTAGAAGTTTGACACATTAAAAAAATGGAGTTAAAAGCGAATAACGAATTTTTGTAGTTTTGAAAAAAAAATGGCCTTGTCTTCAGAATAGAAAGATTAGCATCAGAGATACGAAAAAATGTTTAAATATGAAATTGTAGCTTATTTAATTCCCAAGAACATGGTTTGCAAAAATTTTTCTACGGCAAAAATTGAGTGAGCTATTGACAATTAAAACTTGTAATAGCATGCAAAAACCATATTTACCAACCCTTTCAACATCACCTCTTTTTGCGACTGAGGATTTTAAAAATATTTATTACTAATAGGCTTATAGACCTTGTGAAATCTACAAAATTCTTTTAACCAAACTTTCTAAGGTACAAAAATAAAAATAGTTACGGTTAAAAAATCAATATATTTTTTTGAAAAAAAAAGGAGAAATCCAATTGATTGCACGAGATGCAAAACTCGCTTATTGCATGTAAAGGCAATTTGAGAAAAGTGCAAAAATCTTTTTTTGCATTATATTTGTTAATATTCAATTAATACTGTTAGCGTCCCTTTAGAACATATACATTTCTAATAGTTTTTAACATATTTTTAAAAAATAGTGAGATTTAAAAAAAAAATAAGAAAAAGAAAGCATTTAGAGAGTTTTGCACCAAAAAAATGATACAGAAATAGTTTGGAAAAAATTTTATTCACAAAGCAATTAAACACTTACTTATAATATTACATTAAATTTGTAGATCAATGTCGCAAGGTTTTAAACCACTGCAGCCCAAAGTTAAACAAACAATTCAGAACACCGCTAAATGGCGCTAAAACGCAACTGATTCAAACGGTCGAATCACACCAGTAAACACGTGAGTAAATTCCGATGCTGTGATTGGACGCCTTACAAAAAGAGAGTTTTGCATCGCACGCATCAATGCATAAAGCGAGTTTTGCATCAAGTCATGATTTTTGGGATAGCTTTTCGTGTATTAAAAAGTTAGTTTGCTCCAAATACTTATGTAAAATAATAAGTAAATATTATACGAACAAGATCGCGTGCTTAACTACTTTTTTCAATTTTTGTCGATAAGCGAGTTTTGCATCTCGTGCACTCAATTGGAAGCATAACAATGTAAGTTAGCGGTGTTTTTAGTAGTTGGCCTTATTCATTCTTCTTTATTTATGTATTATTAATAGATTCTGAAGTTTGACTGGCTTATAGTGATAAGCTAAAAAAATCAGGAGATAAAAGCGAATAACCAATTTTTGTAGTTTTGTAAAAAATGCCATTTTCTTCAGAATAGAAAGATAAGCATCAGAGATACGAAAAAATGTTTAAATATGAGATTGTAGGTTATTTAATTCCCAAGAACTTGGTTTAAAAAAAAATTTTCTACGGCAAAAATTGAGAGTGAATCGTAAATAAGTATATTATCGAAAAACATTGATTTTTTCGATCTCAAAGTAACACTTTCGATAGCGAATAAATCGAAAACTATTAATTTTATTAAAAAAAGGTATAGAACATTTTTTGGTTAGAAAGAATTTTTTATCAACTTTTGCGATCAATATATCATAAAAAATGTCCACCCCGGAGATGGGTGGCAACCACCCCCATGGTAAGAGCGCCTTTCGGCATGATATAGGTTTTGATCCTTGGACTATCCACTACTAATTCTCAAACTTTCAAGCAAATCGATCCATTCTGTAAAAATTGCGAGGTAAAAAGTTTCGGTTCCTGGACTATGTGTCGAATTTAAGATGAAGACCTACATTTTGGCTATCAAAATAAACACAGATTTGAAGTTTTGCAGTCATGCAGGTTGAGTATTCACATTTTTTAAGATATTCAGCTGAAATTTAAATTTTAAACGCAGCCTACTGCGACTCCACAAACAGGGTAAATTTTAGATATTTTGCTTCGCAATAGAGATATCGGAAAAAGTTATTTAAAAAAGTTGTTTCAAATATTATTCTAACCCCACATACTAAATTTTATGACAAAATTCGCACTTTTAGTTTTTTCATTATTTATAGCCAGGACCCTAAAACTTAAAATTGGCTGGCCCGAGATGCATCTCGGGACAACTGAGATGAATTTTAGGGTCCTGACTACGAATACTGAAAAAAACTGTGAATTTTGCCATGCAATTTGGTATGTGGGGTTAGAATAAGATTTGGAAGTACTTATTCAAATAACTTTTTAACTATTAAATTAAATTTTAAAAAACCTTTTAAACCACCTTTTTCAAATTGCGCAAGTTGTACTATTAATATTAGTGTTAATAAATGAAATATAAATATTTTGACGTTTCACAATTTCATAATTCACTTTTAACTGCAGTGCTTTAAAAGTTTTAAAGCACTAGTGCTTTAAAGTAGCATTTTTAACGCTTCTATGGAGTGCTAAAAACTGCATTTTTAACACGGTTGTAGAAAAAGATATATATTCTCCAACAAAATTTCTATTTTCTAGCTTTTGAATTTGTTAAAAAAACAATGTTTGCCCAAAACCTTTAGCTCTTTCCCCTTCTGATTTGTTTAACACAGGAACAGTCGCGCTCTCTTCTGTCACGTAAGAAGTCGCACGTTATATTTTATCTAAAACAAATTTGTTTTATATATTTCTAACAATTTTAAAGCTAATTGGTTCTCACCAAAGCCATAAATTCCACAAAAAAAAACAATAAAGAAAATAAAAAAAGAATATGTGTGTACTTTGTACGCACGTAAGAAGTTAAACTTCTACTACATATTATGTGATTTTTAAGACAATACCAAAAATTAAAAAAAATAAAAGAATAAAACGCACCCAAACAGATTGAAAAATGCCACAAAGAAAAAATGATTTCTGAACGATAATAATTGTTGGCAAAAATTTTAAATACGGATTTTCTGAAAAAAAAATATATAACAAATATTCTTACAATCATAAAATGCATAAAAAAATAAAAAATAAAAACTTGCATCGGGAATCGAACCCGTGAATTTCGTGGCGCTTTGATTCGTAATCGGAGCCTAGACTCACTCGTCCAATTCCACATTATTTGTCATGTAGAAAAATAGGGTAACTGAACGTTTTACTGTTTGACAGTTGTTTTGAATATAATTAAATTATGTAGTTTAAATTTTGTGGAAGAAAATATAAAAATATAACAAAATAGTAAGAAAACAATATATTAGATCAAGATTGGTAGAACTTTTGTTGGTAATCAAATTAAGTATGTAAATCAAAACATTACATACCTACTAGATAAATAAATCTACGCCAAGAAATCATAATTTAAAAATAAAAATCGGACCTAATTTGGGATTTCTCTCTAAAATACCCATTCTTGAGAAAATAAATGTACAGTAGAGCGTCGATTATCCGAACGTCGATCAACCGAACGACCGCTTATTCGAACTATCGACTCCCGCGTCCCGCACTCGAATACCGAGCAAGCGTTAGTAATTGACGCTTAAAATATCTTCAATTTTCTTCAATATTGTATCCAAAAATAATTATGTTGTTGCAAAGACTGCACTTTTTTGTTTAGTTGCTAGTTGTCATTATCAAGATATAAATAAATATGTAGGTATATAAATATGGCTTTTATTCACTTGTGGATAAATATGTATGACTATAAATATGTATCAATATATTGTAGTTCGATTATCCGAACAAATCGGTTTTCCGAACACCTATGTCCCCCAATTAGTTCGGATAATCGACGCTCTACTGTATTTCAACCTAATCCAAATGTATAATTACAATATGATTATAATAAAAACTACTTACCAAATTAGAATGAGTTTTCCTTGTCCAAAATAGTCCAAAAGTCCAAAAATATAGGTATTTGAAAACTATTTAAAAAGGCAGTATAACTATTAATTAACTTTTGTTTGTTGTTTCTTTTCACACAAATTTTAAAACGCAACAACCATAAATAATCTAACTACAGCTGTGCCACAGCCGCCATATTGAATAATTTTTGACATGTCATTTGAACATCCAATCAGAACAAAGTAATAATGCGCATGCGCCGGGATCACAGGTTTTAACATATAAAAATTCACCCTCATATCGCCGGTAAAGAAGTATAACTTCAAAAAGACATTAAAAAAAATTAAAAAAATACCCACGCATTACTACAATCCTCCTGGAGGCACTTACAAGTAGAAAGTTATGTTGCAAAATTGTTCATCAAAGTATCGCGGAAAAGGATGAAATGTTAGATTATTTTCTAGCGGCGCGACTGCTCCCGGGTACAAGGGACATGTTTGAACAGGAATCCGCAAAGAAACCGAATCATATTTTTTTTCTTAAGGGACTTACGCCTCACAACATGGACTATTTACCGAACGGGTAAATATATCGGGAGTAAATCGATCATTTTTTATTTCGTATTAGTTGGGAGGTTGTTCAACCTCACCTGGTATATGGACGATGATTGAAAGAGTTTAATGTTGTTTAAATTATGCACAACCGGTGTTTAATATCATTATGAAATCATTTGCTGTAAAAAAATGTAACAGCTGGTTGGGTCTTTTAAAAATCCGAAATTTTAATGACAGAGGAATGAACTGAGGATGTACACATTAGAAAAAATATGTGTGTGTATTTTTTTTATTTATCACCTGGTTTAAACAGATTATCACTATTCATTAGTGTTTCTACGACCGTTTAGTAATATGCTCATTATTTACTATGTTTGAATAGATAATAACACCCATTACTTTACCCGTGAGTAATAGTTCATTACTCACGGGTCATTACTCACTTTAAATATTTTGGGTATTTAAATATTTTCGAAATTTTAAAAATTATTGTCATTTATATCAATAACTAACTTGGAAAAAATTTAAAGGATCTTTGACTGTAACAATAGGTCAGTATATTTTCCACTTTTATACCTTGTTTACTATTATGAATTTTGACGTTTATCATTTTCAATGCCAGTGACATTTATTGTGTTTGCTGTAACAGTGTGCTGTGTATATTTGAATTTAAAACTTACATTGTGTTTATTTTATAAAGTTATTTTGTGTTATATATTTTAAATATACAGTAGGAAAAATGAAAGAATACCCATGAACGAACATATAAAACACGCTGTATTTTCCTGTCACCGTGTCACACAAAAAATTGTCCAGCGCAAGTACATGTAATAATTATTATTACATGTACATGCGCTGGCCAATTTTTTGTGTGACACGGTGACAGGAAAATACAGCGTGTTTTATATGTTCGTTCATGGGTATTCTTTCAAGTTTCCGACTGTATATATTGTAACATATTATATATAGTTATATTATTATATTATAGGTATATAGTAAAAAATAAATGTACATAATACCTTGTGGTAACAACTAATGGTGCCTCGCCCTTGCGTTGTTCCGTTGTGACGTAGCAACGCAACGCAACGCAGTGCAACGCAGTAATGTGGGCTCGCTCTTAGTGGAGAGTTTTTGTCGACTCTGTGTAGCATAACTCTGTTTCCATAAAGTTATATTTTTAATGTTTTTGGGTAGTTTCGTTTGTAGTTTGTCATTATTTCCGTCCTACTTATAATAAAAACCGATATGTCCGAATTTTTTGATGAAAAGTCTGTATTAAGAATACTCGAGATTTTTGCTGCTCTCTGTATACTGTATTAAACGTAAAATCCTTGAGGTTCTTATTGCTATTTTCTCCTTTAGCCATTACGTTATTAAATATAATCGCACAATATTTATTTACACGTTAATGCCCTCGGGTGACGATCATTTATGGTTGCTATAGAAACCATCTTGTGTGACGAAATTACATTTTTGTTATTTCCCGACCGCAGAATGAAGTAGTCATGCACTGGTGTCATATTTTATATATTATTTATGCAATCAATTGACAGAGATGAATTAAATTTGTACATTACATTTCTTGGTTTTGGATGATAATTAATCAATATTAATATACGAAATTAAAACAAAATGGAAAATATAATAGAGAGGTTATTTTAGAAAAGTCATCTACACTTTATTTGGTATCGAGAGGGAGTGATAAAATCTAAATTAATTAGATAGGTATCCAAACATTTTGTATTGCCTTTCTCACCATGTAGAATACCCACAATTTTTTGCACGACATATTGCAATGCCAGGTTAAACAACAATGGGGATAGCGGATCTCTCTGTCTCAGTCAAGAGTTTACGCAGAAAAAACCTTTATCTTTTGCAAAGAATTTACACATATTCGCGCAGAGCTGGGCAATACCCGGGTACAAGTACCCGAATTTTGTACTCTAAGTACATTTTGGGTACTCAGTATCCAGTACCCGAGTACACTTTCAATAAAGTACTCGGTACTCGTACCCGTAGCTTATGGGTAAAATACCCGGTACCCGCGTTTATTGTACGAGTACATTTTTCAAGTACTTTTTGGAAAGTCTACAGGGTGTCCAGAAACTCTACCGACAAACGAAGACAGGAGATTCTTCAGATAATTTTAAATTAATTTAACCCAATTCACTTAGTCCGAAAATGCTTCCTAAGGGAGCTAGAGCTCTTTGAAGATGGCGTCTTGTAATTAGTTTTTCTTAAATACCTCCAGAACGCTTCCATTTAGAAAAACAAAAGTTGGTACGCGTATTTATCTTCAAGATATAAATCTAATCCATCCATTACAAATTTCTAGTACCGATCATAGGCGTCCGTTTTGGGTAGGGCAACGGTTATTTTATCACATAACTTTTTTATCTTTAACTTTTATGCATTTCTGACACCGGATTATTAAATTATGGAGTATTCTAGTACTAAAAGGTACTCTTGTTTTAAATCTGTAGGACACACCCTTTTCTAGAAAAATCGATTTGAAAATTTTTCGTTCTTTGAATTAAAAAAATTTTTTTCAAAAAAAGACTGTTTAGAAAGAAAAAAACTGGTACATTTATTTATATTCCAGAGATAAATCGATTTCATTAATTGCGAATTTCTAGTACTGGTCATAGGCGTCCGTTTTGGGTAGGTCAACAGTTATTTTATAGCATAACTTTTTTATCTTGAATTTTAGAGCATTTTTGACATTAGATTATTAAATTATGAGGTATTCGAGTACTAAAAGTTACTCTTACTTTATGTTGGTAAAATACTTCGTTTTTTGTTGAAAAGTTCTTTTCATTTTTTTTTTCAAATTCCAAAAATGAAACATTTCAAGTCGATTTTTCTAGAAAACGGTATGTCCTACCGACTTAAAGCAAGAGTACATTTTAGTACTAGAATACCTCACAATTTAATAATACGGTGTTAAAAATGCATAAAAGTTAAGAACAAAAAAGTTATGCGTTAAAATACCCGTTGCTCTACCCAAAACGGACGCCCATGACCGGTACTAGAATTTTGCGATAGATGTAATCGATTCATCTCTGAAAACTAAATATGCATACCAATTTTCGTTTTTCTAAATCTAAGCGTTCTGGAGGTATTTAAGAAAAACTAATTTCATGACGCCATCTTCAAAGAGATCTAGCTCCCTTAAGAAGCATTTTCGGACTAGGTGAATTGGGTTAAATTGTCTTAAAATTATCTGAGGAATCTCCTGTCTTCGTTTGTCGGTTTCTGGACACCCTGTATACTTGTCGCTACATGTGGCACAGCAAATTAATAGCAACACGCAAAACGCCGTTTTCAGTATCAGTCCATTCGCAAAGTCAAGCAAACGCCTATTCTCTTATGCCATAATAATTAATAGCCCTTCAACAAATGCTCTGAAGAACTGATGAAACGTTGAAAAATTAGTTATCTTAAAAGTCAATAAAATTAATCAGTTAGTGTGAGTGGTGTTATACTGATTACAGTAAAATCGGTACACGACAATTAGACCGAAATCATTAGACCGAAAGCAGTAGACCGAACTCATTAGACCGAAAAGCACTTTACCGAAACCTCACTAGACCGAACAGATTAGACCGAAATGGTATATGAATTAAAAAATATTGCAGTAAATTATGCTAAGATTTTGTATATCTGCCTTTTTGTTTATTTTATTTTTTTGTATTATTTTATATATAGACTGTGTAAATTCTTACTCTATACAGTTTGATATGAAATAATTTTCATCCTTTAAACCAATTAGTGAAGATAAAATTAAATTAAGGGTAGAGTGACGTTAACACCATTTTAACTGTTATAATAACCATCCAAATAACATTTAGTTGTAATTACATTAGTCTTATATCTTTTACTGTGACAAGTAAAAAGAACTGCTTTTCGGTCTTCTGCTGTTCGGTCTAGTGAGGTTTTGTAAAGTGCTTTTCGGTCTAATGAGTTCGGTCTACTGCTTTCGGTCTACTGCTTTCGGTCTAATGATTTCGGTCTCTTTACAGTAAACCGTAAAATCTGTGTTATCGGCCACCTGCCAAAATCTGCCACCTGTACTTACGGCCGGTTTCAAAATTCCTCAAACCAATTATATGTATATTCCCTTATTTATTACCTGCTATTTACGGCCACCTTTATAATAAGGACTCGGCCAAATATTCACATATTTTTAAAGCCCATTTTATAGAAATTGAATGTAAATGTTAGCCAAAATAATTTTGTCTATTTGTTGATGGAAATTCCCAGTACTACTTATTAGGACCTATTGTATCTACCTAAACAGGAGATTAAAACCTTCATCTGGTCGGTGGTCACAATATATTCTTAAAATCCTAAAATAAAATGTCGTAAAAGTGTTGTAAAAAAGAAACGTTTGTCATTATTTATAAGTATGAATACAATTCACAAAAGTTGGCCGAAAAATATGGTGTAAAAACTTAAATTATCAAAGGATATAAAAAAATTAAAGTGGATTGAAAAATTCTTTAAAAAAGCTTAACATCAATATGTTTTTTCCGCAGTATAGTTTTATTTTATATTAGGATATTAAAGTAGTTTTAGTAGTTTCCGTTTATGTATAGAATTATATTGGCTTTTATTAACAAAATAAACAAAGTTCCAAATATGTTTTATGTATTTGTGGACTACAAAAACGGGATCTTTCTATATCGGCCAATAGTTCCTTCATTTTTAGTGGCCGTTACTGAGAGGTTTTATTGTATTAATCAATGATCAATTTTTAAAATTCTTATTTTTTTATTTAAGTTGGAGTTGTATGTTATTTTATGTTTTCATGACTCATAAATAAATATTTTTAGAAAAACAGAGATAATTATTACCTTCTTACCTTTTTTCGGGTTCTATATTCAAATGTACTCTAAATAAGTACCCAAGCTATTCGGGTAATTGTACTTTGAGTATTGTATTCTGAGTACTTTTTTTGAACAATGTACTCGGTACTCTGTACTCGTTCCTCAAATATGAAAAGTACCCGGTACTGTGTACCCGAGTACAATTTATCAGTACCCGGCCCAGCTCTTTATTCGCGTTACTGCAGATAATTTCTTAGGTACAGTCGGAAAAATGAAAGAATACCCATAAACGAACATATAAAACACGCTGTATTTTCCTGTCACCGTCTCACAAAGAAAATTGTCCAGTGCAAGTACATGTAACAATAATTATTACATGTACTTGCGCTGGCCAATTTTTTGTGTGACACGGTGACAGGAAAATACAGCATGTTTTATATGTTCGTTCATGGGTATTCTTTCATTTTTTCTACTGTATACCCAGTTCAACCATTGCATTTTACACATCGTGGACGAAATGATGATCTAGTAACTCTGAAAACGTTAATAGAAAAAGGAAATAAATAGATAATTAACAACTACTTAAGATTTGAGTTGATTAGACAGTATATTTTAAACATCAGATACAGTCGGAAAAATGAAAGATTCCCCATGAACGATCACATCAATCACTTATTTTGTATTTGCTGTCTTTTTCTATAACAAACGTTTGTTATTTATAGAAAAAGACAGCAAATACAAAATAAGTGATTGATATGATCGTTCATGGGTAATCTTTCATTTTTTCGACTGTACATAGTTTTAACGTCTATTCCAATCTTTATTTCTCTTAAATAATAATAATATCGTGATGTAAAAACAATAAAAATATAGAATTTTTAAACCTAAAATATAACAATTCATTTTCTTTTTCATTGATACAACGAGCTGAATTGCCAGTCATAACGAAATAGAAGAAAACGTATAGTATCCACCTGGGAGAAATTAAATCAACCAAAGTGCTTTAAAAATATTCAATTGCTACTAACGTAGTATCTACAACTTTTATGAAGGCACTTCGACAATTGTTCCCATTAATATTTGAGACTGGTTTGGCTGTCGAAACAAAAGCAATCTCAAATAGAATAAATATTTTAGTACTAAGAGAATAGAAGTAGTTAAAGAATTTAAATATCTAGGAACAGCATTCACAAATGACAACAAATTAGAGCAAGAAGTTGGAACGAGAATAAAACAAATCTTTCTTTGCAATGCAACATCTAATAAAGTCAAAACTTCTTTCACGAGGTGCAAAAATCCAGATATATAAGACCATAATACGACCAGCAGTCGCGTATGGAAGCGAAACATGGACGCTAACAAAAAGAGAAGTAAATAAATTGCTGGTGTGGGAACGTGAAATCCTTCGAATGGTATATGGCCCTTGCAGTGGCAGCGTGACAAACGAATGGAGGCGCAGATACAATAACGAGCTAGAGTCTCGATTCGGAAAAGAAAATCTAGTCAGATATATATAGGCCAATAGACTCAGATGGGCAAGGCATGTGATACGCAGTAACGACAATCGCCTTATAAACAATGTATTCTGGGAAAGGCCAGATGGAAGAAGGTCTGTAGGGCGGCCTAGAAAAATTTGGAAAGATGCAGTCAAAGAAGATCTAGAGAAAATGGGAGTGCGACAATGGGAAATAGTAAACGCGGCAGAGGCTCACGAAGAGTTGTAGCGCCATTGGTGATGATGAAGAGAAGAGAAAGTGTAAAACTTCAGTAAATCATAGAATCTATTTCTCTGTTATTGAAAGTCATTTTATGTTCTTCTATACGTTTGTTTCAGGTTTGTCAGTTTGACCGATGTAGATTTTGGACTGTCACCACATGTTTGTATACACCACTCTGTAACTGGTTTTAATGTTGGCTCTTATTGTTCTTAATATATTTAGCTATTTGTGTTAACATTTTTCCTGTATAATATATAATAAAGCAAAAGTTACTGTCTTTTCTCTGGTGGTGAAAGACTAATTTACTACATTGGTCAAACTGGCAGAACTTTTAACAAGCGCATAGCAGAACACAAAATGGCTTTCAATAATAGAAAAACAGATTCAACCTACGCCTTCACCTTCTAGATTATAATTATTATTTTAGTGACCAATTTCTAATTCTCCATATTCGAAATATAGGCCTTAAGCTATATTTATTAGACGCTATGGAAATTAATAAATTAAAAAATACACATATAGCCCAGTCGGGATAGCATTTGACCTTGAATTTGGATCTGCCCCAAATTTTATTTTTCTAATCTTTCGGGAGGGTTAATATTAGTATAAATTAAAAAACTCGACTGAATTCCACCGTTGCGTTAGCCGCCATCTTGATTTTAAACGAGAACTGTTTTTGCTCAATATCTCCGCCATTTTCAATTTTTTGACAAAAAGTGTAGAAACTGAAATTGTTGAAAATGCGATTTTCTATAATTTCATTTATTATAATTTTTTTTGTGCGGTCGATATTTTCCGAGTTATGAGGGGAAAATAGTGACAGTTGTAGCATAATTATTGAATTATTAAATTATCTCTTTTATTATTAGTTTTACAACAAATATATACCTATACAAAAATGAAGAGAATTAAATTTTGTACAATTTTGACGCCGTTCATTTTTTTGATAAAATCAATATTTAAGGTAGTACGTATGTGGTAAATGTGCGAGCGTAAGACCTGATTGATTTTGTAGCAATTGTTTTTGTTCAATATCTCCGCCATTTTCAACTCTTCGACAAAAAGTGTAAGAACTGAAATTGTTGCAATTACGATTTACTACAATTTTTCGAGAGAACCAGTGGCGGGTCTACAAGGGGGGAAATGGGAAAATTCCCCCCAACAGGATCCAAAATTTAAAAAAAATGTTGAAACATCACGATATTTTAGCTGACATAAAACTTAAAATATTGACAGACAAATTCAACCAATAAAACCCGCTAGTTAATAAAATTAAGTGAACTTAATGCATATAATGTCTTTTTATGTCTTTTATATACTTAGTTTGGTTGATGTTTCAGTGGAAGTTTCAAAAATTGTATAAAATGTAATTCTCTTTATTTTTGTTTATGTACAATTATGTCGTAAAGTTAATAATAAATGAGACAATTCAATAATTATGCTTCCCCTCCGCTTCCATTATTGTCCCCCTTAACTCGGAGAATATTGATCGTATAAAAAAATTGTGCCAAAGAAATTGTAGGAAATTGTATTTCCAACAATTTTCTTTCCCACTATTTATGTCGAAAAGTTGAAAATGGCGGAGATATTAAGCAACAACAGTTCTCATTTAAAAATCAATATGGCGGCTAATGCAACCGCGGAATTCAGTCGAGATTTTAAATCTACACTACTATTGATCTCTTCTAAAGGATAGAATTATAAAATTTGGGCAGCTCGCAAACAAAATTCAATTCAATAATTATGCTCCCCCCACCACTTTTTACTATTTTCCCATGTAACTCGGAAAATATCAACCGCATGAAAAAAATTGTTAAAAAGAAATTGTAGGAAATTATATTTTGAACAATTTTAGTTGAAAATGGCGTAGATATTGAACAAAGACATTTGCTATAAAATCAATCCGGTCTTACGCTCGCGCCATTAACGCATACGTACTACCTTAAATATTAATTTTAGCAAAAAAATGAAAGAAATCAAAATTGTGTAGAATTTAATTCTCTTCATTTTTATATAGGCACATATTTGTTGTAAAACTAACAATAAACGGGATAATTCAATAATACAATAATTATGCTCCAACTGTCACTTTTTTCCCCTCATAACTCGGAAAATATCGACCGCACGAAAAAAATAAATTATAATAAATGAAATTATAGAAAATTGCATTTCCAACAATTTTAGTTTCTACACTTTTTGTCAAAAAATTGAAAATGGCGGAGATATTGAGCAAAAACGGTTCTCGTTTGAAATCAAGATGGCGGCTAACGCAACGGTGTAATTCAGTTGAGATTTTAAATTTGGACTAATATTGACCCTCCCTAAAGATTAGAAAAATAAAATTTGGGGCAGCTCCTAATGCAAGGTTAGGCCTGTTATTCGTCTAACCCGACTGAACTAATATAATTCTGAATGATCAACTTGAGACAAACAGCTCCCCACTCCTCAACCTATTCAGTTAAAGACCCGTGTTGAGCTGCCCCCCCACTTCCAAAAATTAAAAAACAAATAGCCCTGATTTATGAGCTATTTATGAGCTTTCATATTCCGCAAACTAAAAATTTTGAGCTCGTTCCAGTGAGCAGGAATTTAATACTTTAGTGGGGGGGCTGAGTCAGCCCCCGCACACTACTTAAAAATAGGAATATTGAATCGGTTTTTGCGGCAGAATTACGAGCTATTTATGAGCTCTTGAAATTATATAGTTTCTATTTTTGACCTCATCCCCTTCACCCCCAAACAACCCTTTAATTGATTTAACTTAAGAGAAAAATGCTGAGAAAACTTAAAATATATCGTATTGCGGATATAATTCCTATAGCTTATATACTCTAAGAATAAACTGTTAAATCAGGTGCATTTCGATTATTGAGCTACAACCCCTTCGCCAGAAAACCACCCTATCTTCCCGGCTTAAGAGAAAGTTGTACTTAAAATGCATTAAATTAATTATTTGGCGACTACATACCATTTAATAATTAATAAGCTACCAAATTACGCGCATTTAGATCAGTAAATCGCAATTTATTTTGTATAGTGCAGTCACTGAAGGTAAAAATCAACGATTACCTTCAATTTCGGTGAACCTTCATCGATTTTCACGAAAATTGTTCAGTGGTTAGAGGATACCTCAAGAAACAAAGGTGACATGGTACCACCTTGCACCTTTACCCTGAGGGTGGATACCGCCCCGTCCCGGGGGTGAAAATTATTTTATAAAAAATAACTGTACAAATCAATAAAAGAACAAATTAAGAGCAAAATGTATTATATAAAGTTATTAAAATAAGTCAATACTTTTTAAGTTATTAAAGATCAAAGATTTGAATTATTCGTGAAAAAAATGCATGTTTTGAAGCGGTTTTTCGTAAATCACTGAAAAACTGTAAGATTTTACAAAAAAAGTTAATAGTAGTTTAATTGGTATAGCTTATATTCTAAGAATAAACTCTTAAATCACGCGCCTTTCGATTATAGAGCTACAACCCCTTCGCAAGAAAACCATCCCATATTCCCGGCTTAAGAGAGAGTTGTACTTAAAATAATTTAAATTAATTATTTGGCGACTACATATCGTTTAATAACTTATCAGCTCGCAAAATATACGCATCTCAATTATTGAATTGCCATTTTCTTTCTATAGTGCAGTCACTGAAGGTAAAAATTAACTATGACCTTCGATTTCGGTAAGTCTCCATTCATTTTCACGAAAATTGGTGAGCGGATAGAGGATACGTCAAGAAAGAAAATTAACAATAACAACTTAGCCGGGGGTATATGTCACCCCTTCTCGGGGGTGAAAATTACTTTATAAAAAATAACCCCACAAATCAAGAGAGGGACAAATTCTAAGCAAAATTTGTTATATAATGTTATTAAAATAAATCAATACTTTTTGAGTTATTAAAGATCAAGTATTTTAATTTTTGTGTTGGTCTGTGCCCATTGAATTGGTAAGTACCTAGCATCTTCGAGCAGGGAAACATGGTGCCCTTTTAGCATGTGTTCCATTATATCTATCAACATCGACTTGTAGTCATAAAATTTTACCAAATTATATTATGTAAACCATATATTATGGGGTTTCCACTATATACAGTGTGCTAGTTTCAAACTACTCGGCAGAATGCACTGAAGATGTTCTGTATTAGAACGAAAACGATTTTGCAATCCATGACATTTTAGATAGTTTTTAAATAAATGATTTTATACCAGAATACATCTCGAAGTTTTTTACTTCTGTATGAGTTTTTTTCAAAAAGTATTGAGTTATTTTAATAACATTATATAACAAATTTTGCTTACAATTTGTCCCTCTCTCGATTTGTGGGGTTATTTTTAATAAAGTAATTTCTACCCCCAAGAAGGGGTGACATATACCACAGGCTAAAACCGCAAGTTGTTATTGTCAATTCGTGAAAATGAATGGAGATTTACCTAAATCGATGGTCAGAGTTGATTTTTACCTTCAGTGACTGCACTATAGAAATAAAATGGCAATTCAATAAATGAGATGCGTATATTTTGCGAGCTCATAAGTTATTAAACGATATGTAGTCGCCAAAAAATTAATTTAAATTATTTTACGTACAACTCTCTCTTAAGCCGGGAATATGGGATGGTTTTCTTGCGAAGGGGTTGTAGCTCTATAATCGAAAGGCGCGTGATTTAAGAGTTTATTCTTAGAATATAAGCTATACGAATTAAACTACTTTTAATTTTTTTGTAAAAACTTACAGTTTTTCAGTGATTTACGAAAAACCGTTTCAAAACATGCATTTTTTTCACGAATAATTCAAATCTTTGATCTTTAATAACTTAAAAAGTATTGACTTATTTTAATAACTTTATATAATAAATGTTGCTCTTAATTTGTTCTTTTATTGATTTGTGCAGTTATTTTGTATAAAATAATTTTCACCCCCGGGAAGGGGCGGTATCCACCCTCAGGGTAAAGGTGCAAGGTGGTACTATGTCACCTTTGTTTCTTGACGTATCCTCTAACCACTGACCAATTTTCGTGAAAATGAAAATCGATGAAGGTTCACCGAAATTGAAAGTAATCGTTAATTTTTACCTTCAGTGACTGCACTATACAAAATAAATTGCAATTTACTGATCTAAATGCGCGTAATTTGGAAGCTTATAAATAATTAAATAATATGTAGTCGCAAAATAATTAGTTTAATGCATTTTAAGTACAACTTTCTCTTAAGCCGGGAAGATAGGGTGGTTTTCTTGCGAAGGGGTTGTAGCTCAATAATCGAAATGCACGTGATTTAATAGTTTATTCTTAGAGTGTATAAGCTATAGGAATTATATCCGCAATACGATATATTTTAAGTTTTCTCAGCATTTTTCTCTTAAGTTAAATCAATTAAAGGGTTGTTTGGGGGTGAAGGGGATGAGCTCAAAAATCGAAACTATATAATTTCAAGAGCTCATAAATAGCTCGTAATTCTGCCGCAAAAACCGATTCAATATTCCTATTTTTAAGTAGTATTAAATTCCTGCTCATTGGAACGAGCTCAAAATTTTTAGTTTGCGGAATATGAAAGCTCATAAATAGCTCATAAATCAGGGCTATTTGTTTTTTAATTTTTGCAAGTGGGGGGGGGGGGCAGCTCAACACGGGTCAGTTAACGACTGTAAAATAAAGACACACAGTAAAATACATCACCTGATAAAGGCACTCCGTCGAGACAATTGTTGTAGTGACATTAATTTGTAATAAATTTTGTGGAAGCATTGAAAAAAAAGTAGAGTGTAATTTTATTGTTTTATTGTCAGGTAAAATGAACTTCCATCAAGTAACGATCGAATCCTTCACTTATATGTAGTGTTTTGATGTAAAATCGATAATGATGAAAGGGTTGCCAATGCGAGTCCATTATACAATTGGATATAGTAATTGAGTCAATACTCGCAATCTTAAGTTTGTATTTTATTAGTTGTTATATAATCATGGGGCAACCGGTTTCAAGTCTTACAATATACTTATAACTCATCATCAGGCCCAGTAAAAAAAGTCTTCACAGTACAAACTACAAGATAACAGCTACTGAAACTGTTCTACAGCTA
This sequence comes from Diabrotica virgifera virgifera, assembly GCF_917563875.1. NCBI lineage: Eukaryota > Metazoa > Arthropoda > Insecta > Coleoptera > Chrysomelidae > Diabrotica > Diabrotica virgifera. The sequence continues at coordinate 211,044,248 of NC_065450.1, forward strand.
AAGATGTACCTGGAAGTCACCAGCCCCATAAGAACAGTTGACCAGTCAAACAGCCCTTAGTCTCTTAAATTGTTTGTTATTTTCAATGTGGAACCTGGCATAAATTCCTGTGTTCCCAGTGGTGTATGTTTTTTATCTTTAACAGTTGTTGTTTGTCTGATTTAGCAGTTGTTATTTATTTTTAATGTTAAGAAAGTGTAAAAAATATTTGTTAATAAGTTAATAATGGGACATCACTTACAAAATTTTCACATGCACAAATTTTAAAATTGTTTTTTGGTTGCCAGAGACTTTTTATTATTTTTTATGTCATATTTAAGGATTAAAATTTTGTGAGTGATGTCCCATTATTAAATGTTTTTTTACACTTTCTTAACCTTAAAAATAAAAAAACAACTGCTAAATCAGACAAACAAAAACTGTTAAAGATAAAAAAACATACACCACTGGGAACACAGGAATTTATGCCAGGTTCCACATTGAACATAACAAACAATTTAAGAGAATAAGGGCTGTTTGACTTGTCAACTGTTATTATGGGGCTGGTGACTTCCAGGTACATCTTTAGCTGTAGAACAGTTTCAGTAGCTGTTATCTTGTAGTTTGTATTATGAAGACTTTTGTACTGGGCCTGACGATGAGTCATATATTGTAAGACTCGAAACCGGTTGCCCCATGATTATATAACAACTAATAAAATACAAACTTAAGATTGCGAGTATTGACTCAATTACTATATCCAATTGTAAAATCGATAAATATAAAATTTTCAAACCTAAAATATATATTCATTTTCTTTTTCATTGATACAACGAGCTGAATTGCCAGTCATAACGAAATAGAAGAAAACGGCATTATAGTATCCACCTGGGAGAAAATAAATCAACCAAAGTGCTACAAAAATATTGAATTGCTACTAACGTAGTACAACTTTTATGAAGGCACTTCGACAATCGTTGCCATTAATATTTGAGAATGGTTTGTCTGTCGAAAACAAAAGCAATTTCAAATAGAATAAATAATTTAGTACTACTCCGACTTGTACAACACTGCCAGGGAAACGAGGACTATAAATAAAGGGAAAGTGTAAAACTTATTAATAGTTGATGGAATGGAATGTTAGGCCGTAATGCTATTGCCTTCCCTTCGATTGAAACAGGTAAACGGGTCTCTATTATGAATTGGGAAGGTAAAGTCAAACATACAATAACATCACTTATCATTTAAATAATTTAAAATGTATGATGGGAGCTTTATGTTAATGTTGTAAAGCAGTTAAACCAAACACCAGCAGCGCCCCAATAATTGAGTATGCGCCAATATGTTCCCTAAGATAATTATAAAACGCAACAGAAGATTAAAAATCAAAAAGATGCAAAACAAGAAGACGCTATCCTCGGAACAAAGCGGATTTCGTAAAAATCGTTCAACACTGGATAATCTTATTAGTAACGTTTAAAACAGAACAACCACTCTTCAGCGCTACTCTGTGGATCCAGCTTCCGCTGTAGCTTCCGATGATTAGCCGTAAATTCTCATGTAAATTAAACGTGCCATTTCACACGAGCGACAGTGGCAGGCCACGGTGACAATCCTCGCCACTGTGGCGTCCATTGTAAAATCATTGGGGCTACAAAAATCGCCTGTTTCAGCCACTTTGTGGATCCACAGACTAGTGTTGCAAAGTGGTTCGTCTGTTTTGAACCTTAGAGTCTGAGATTCATGAAGCAATGGCATGTAGACCAATCTAAAAACATAGAAAAAAATTAACAATTATGTTATAGAATCATATTTTTTTACTGTTATTTGAAATTTCTTCAGGATTATCTGATGCTACAACTGAAACAGCTATTTCCAAGTATAAATAATTTGCGGTTTCAACAGGATGGGGCCTCCCCACTCTACGGTGTTGAATTACGAAATTACTTAAATATCGTTTTCCCAGATAGGTGGATAGGTAAAATTTCCCAGATGTAGAAGGGGATCTATGGAATGGTTAGCAAGATCCACACATTTGACTCTGGTAGACTTTTTATAGGGATATTTTTGAAGAGCAAAGTGTATTAAAGTTGAAGGAGTGCATCAGAAAAAAAAAATTACACAAATAACGCATCAAAAACTTAAGAAATGAATATACTGCCCACTCTCTAATCTTCGGGCTCAGTGGAGGATGGTCGGCTGTTGGGATGACAGGATGACCTTAGGTAATAATATCAAAATTTAATCAAAATCAGAATTTAAATCAACAACATTAAGTCAAAGTTCAGGTTAGGTAGGTATCCATAGGTCGCGTTGACATTGTATCATTGCTGAAGGTCGTCAATTTCAACATTTCTTATAATTTCATTGTAGTTTACTAAACATTTATTATAAGTTAATTATGTGAATATACCAATAGTTTTTGTTAAGCCTGTAGAAATAAATATTCAAATAATTACATTGTTGGAAAGACAAATAACGAGACCTTTCAAATGAGGTGTACGGTATCCTCGGTTTTAAATTAAAAAAAAATCGTCGATTACGTCACTACGCCAACACTGATGACGTAATGTCCAATACATATATAGCAAGTGATTGCAATTCAGAAATTAAAATTGACGTGATTTAAGATTTTGTTTTCAAAGTTAATAATGAATTTATTCCATAGATTTGCATCATACTGTACCTGTACACACAACTAAACTTATATGAAATAGAATTAAAAAAAAACACATATAAAATCAAATTATTAAATGAGGCTAAATCCATCCACGTCGACTTTACTATAAGAAAATACGAGTGTCCACCACTATACATAAATATCAAAGTTATTACCAAAAACAACTCTTCGAAATACCTCGACATACATCTACACTCTAAACTTACTTGTAAAGGGCACATAACAAAGAAGAGAAAACAAATCGATACGAAAATAAAAGAACTCTACCTACTGGTTAATAGGTAGAAAATCAGAAGTAAGCTTGGAAAGTAAACTACTGATATACCATAATTAAACAAATATGGATGTATGGTATCGCAGCCTGGGGATGTGAACAAATCTAATATTTCTATCATACAAAAGAGCCAGTCAAAAATACTACGTATGACCACAAATACACCTTGGTTCGTGTCGAATTTAACGTTACATGAAGATTTGAAGGTTCCACTCATCACAGATGTCATTAAAAATAGGTACAACAAACACCACGAGAAACTGGAAATACATCTCAACGCAGTCTTACTACAGCCGCTAGTACAGCCACCAATCGCCCGAAGGTTACAGAGAGTATGGCCAGCTGACATGAAGACAACTTATGACTCCTTCACTGGAAGGAATCGCTTCACGCTAATGAGGAGCCCAGCTCCCAGGTCTACACGCTAACTTATGGAATGAATAATATTCTGATTGTTAAATAAAAATTATGATTATTTTTTTTATTATTTTAAATTATTTAATTATTTTAAAGCAATTTAATCATCAAAACATAAAGATTAAAAAAACAAATTCTTGAAAAGACAAAGTGAAATTATTTTCGTTTTAAACACTAGCAAAAAAATTTCAATGGAAAATGAATAATGTTTCAAACTGTCAACGTTTTGTTGTGGTGGGTTGTTCCGTTGTTTAATAGGAGCTTGTATTATCCGTGCGGTGCTTTGTGTATTATCCTGGCGAGATCTGATTTTTCTTTTAAGCATAACCCACAAATGCTCTATAGGGTTAAGGTCGGGTGAGTAAACAGGCCACTCCAGAACAGTGATAGCTTCTGCTTCAAAGAAGTATGTAGTCATTCGGTTGGTATTAGGAGGTGTATTATCATGCAAGGAAATTAAATTTTCTTTTATTGCACCTCTTTAGAGCGTAACTACAGGTTCTAGTACCAAATCAGCATACATGCGAGCTATTAAAGTTAGTTCGATGAAAATTAAACTATATTTATTTTTTTATTTATTGACGGGCTAAACCCTTTTTCAGTTTTTGTACAATATGTATAAAATACAGTAAGATCCATAAGCTAGCTACAACAGTTTTTTAACATGTTTTTTAAATGATTCAGTTGAAGTATTAAATAATTCTAAATCTGTTTGGTAATTGTTCGCCGTACGTATAACATCCTAGAAATAACTTCATTAAGTCCATAATTAGTAGAATGGAAATCTAGAAAAAACAGGTCAGAATTACGGGTTCTTCGCATAGGTATATTAAATGAGATTAAACACAAAATTTCAGGGCAATTAATAAATCCATTTAGAAGCTTATGTAAAAAATATTCTAACAGCTCTTCTTGTCTCTAATTTGTTCTTTTTAAATTGATTAAGAATATAACTGTAATTATAATCTCCACGTCTTAAACCCATTTTATAACCACATATCCTTAAAAATCTGTTTTGAACTTTTTCTAATTGAGTTTTCTGAGTATTATAAAAAAGGACACCATATAATACAGCAGTATTCTATAATTGATCGCACTAGCCAACAGTATATTTTAAACTTTAAAATATTATACTGTTCGCACGTAAAAACTGAAAAGTCCTTTGAGTTTCTCTGGATAAATCCTAACATTTTAAGGGCACGTGAAGTTATGTCATTAATATGATCATTAAAGTTCAGTTTTCTATCCAGTGTTATACCCAAATCCCGTACCTGATGTATCTCTTGCAGAACAGTACCATTAAGTGTGTAATTATTATTAAAAGAAGCCTGTGTTTTACTAAACGTGATGTTAAAACATTTTTTTAGATTTAAGTTTAAAACATTTACTTCACACCAACGTAAAAAATTATTTAAAAATTATTTAAAATTATTTACTGCAAACATTCACAATCAGAGAGGCAAGCAATAGATCAAAAGATTTTTATGTCATCAGCGAATAAGAGAAATTGGTCAGAGTTAATTAATCAAATGAGAACCTTGTGGAACACCTGATGTTATATGAATTGGTTTTGACAAAAAAACTACCATATTTAACCATTTGAGAACGATTAGTAAATATTGTTTAATCCAATTTGAGATGTTATCGCTAATGCCATAGCCACAAAGTTTGGCAATCAAGATCTCATGATTGACTCTATCGAAAGCTTTTGAAAAATCAGCATAGATTGAATCGACCTGACAACCAGACTCCAAAGAGCTAATAAAATTTGTTTAATACACGAGATTTGTAACTGTGGATTTACCTTGGCTAAAATCATGTTGTTCACCAATTAATATGTTTTTACAATCAAAACTTAATATTCTATTTACAAAAAAATCTAATAGTTTTGGTAACTTCTGTATACAAACTGTACGGTAATTTTCAACTTTATCTTTCTGACCAGACTTGAAAATTGGTTTTAAAAAACTAGATTTCCAGAAATCGGGAAATATCTCTGATGTTAGTGATAGGTTAAATAAATGGTGTATTAATTCTGTCAAAGTGTATATATGTTACAGTTCAAGTTGATTATCCAGTTGGAGTTGACTCCAACTAGTTGGAGTCAACTCTAACGGCTGGTTTCAGTAAAAGTTGATTATAAAGATAAAATGAAGATTTATATTCAACATTTACTAGTAAAAGTAGACTCCAACTAGGAAAAGTATACTCTTCCCAATGCCATTTAGTAAAAGTTGATTCTGATTCACACAAACAGCCGATTCTAGAAATTAAATGTTACTGAATATGTTCAAATTAGTCTAGGCTGTATCGTCCCCCCGTTAGGTAAATTACTGCGATTCGAATTTTTTGCACAAACTTACTCAAAAAGAGGTCCTTATAACAAATCTACTGGGTACCAGGCAGTACCTTGATCGATAAGTTGGTCCCGATAGCAAATGTTCATGAGCATAGCACTAGAGCTGCAAATTCAATAAATTTTTATGTTAGAACAACCAACAAGTCCAGTTCAATGAAAAGCTTGTTTCATAAAGGAATTGTACAGTTCAATAATATACCTTATCACATTAAAAATAGCCATAATGCAACTATCTTTAAGAGATTATTAATCCATTATATTAAAACTAAGACCTAGAAACCAATTGGCAATGTTTGTTGTACTTCCAAAGTTTTTATTTTATTTTCTCTTTTTTTTGTTTATATATTGAATGTTTCTGATTAATTTAATTTGTCAATACTTTTTTCTTTTTGTTTAGTCTCATGTTTTTAATTTTTGTAATACTTTATGATAATTATACAGCGCTCCTTGCCTTGACAATTCTTGTGTAATTTGTACAGGTGTGGAGTGCAATGTTTTTGTTTTGTGTATTATCTATTATGATAAATAAATAAATATCTATCTATCTATCTATCTATAAATTGTTTAAACAATTTTTTTTAGACAAATTCACAAAAATAATTTTTTCACTTCGAACAATTTTTTTTTAGATCATTTGGGTTATTCTGAGCAAAAAAAGGAATTTTGTGATTTTTCTCTAAAACTGATTGTTGTCGAGTTGTAGGTACGCGATTTAAAATTTGAAAAATGCGAAAATAGTAATTTTCAAGGCTTAATAACTCGGTTAAAATCCATTATTATGAAAGTCAGAAAGTGATCAAATCAAAGTTTATAGCCCCCCCCCCCTACAAGATCCAGCAGAAATTTTTGTCACTATTTTATTACTAAGCTTTATCTTTAATTATTAACAATGAGCGCTAAGTGCGTATTAGGCGGCCGTCAATGGTGAGTGCTAAAGAGATGCACCATTCCAGCCGTCCAATGGTGAATCTCACTCGCACTCACATTGACGGCCGCCTCAATACACGGTTAGCGCTCATTGTTGATAATTTAAAAGTAGTATCTTATTAATGAAATAATGACAAAAATTTCTTCAGGATCTTATAGTGGTAGCTTTAATCTTTGATTTTTTTTTAGTTTCTGACTTTCATAATATATAATATCGTATGGCATTTTTGCCTTTCGTACACTAGCCCAGGGGGACCAACGGCTTAACGTGCTCTCCGAGGCACGGTGAGACGGCTCGTGTCATTATTGGAAATGAAAATGGTTTGTCTTTAGCAGGGCTCGAACCCACGTGCACTGGCGTATGATGCCAGCGATTATGTCGTTACTCCACGGCCGCTCGCTCGACTTTCACAATAATTATCTTTAACCGAGTTATTAAACCTTGAAAATGGTTATTTTGGCGTTTTTCAAATTTTAAGTCGCTAACAACGGATCTAAAAAAAAATTGTACGAAGTGAAGAAATTACACACACCGGCAAAATTAGCCGAACACCTTAAAAATGGGACATGTTTGATGTCTCGAATTTCCTAAACCTGTTGTCCGATTTGAGTGATTATTTTAGTAGGTTATAGCCTTTTTAGTTAAGAATATCGGTGTAATAATATTGTTGCTAGACAGGTACATGTCATTTTATACCGGGAGTTACAATCATACTGTCTTTTTTTCTTAAAGTTCGGAACACCCTGTGGAATATTCTAGTATATATAATATTTTAAAATTAAAACTCCATTGTAGACTTAGGCTTTCTTAACATTTTCTTTTTTGATTCATTTGCTTATGTTGGAAAATAAAAAAGTTATGTGCTTTAACAACTAGCCATGTTTCTTATCAATAAATCGTCATAGTAGTGGAGGAAACTATGCTAAATTTGCAGTTTGTAAAGATGTCTCCAATTTAAGATTTTAAAGTAACCCCCCAGCCCACCTCCGTCGGGGTCGTGTTTGGTGCCATTCGGTAGATTTTTGAAAAATATTGATAGGTGTATTTTGCAGTTTTACGATCTGATGTTCATTTCGCGAAATATCGCAGGGTTCGTATTTAAAATTTTTAATTTACCCCCCTCCCCTCCCCGTGGGGTGTCACGAACCTCCACGGAGGTGGGGTGGGGGATTTAATTTAAAATCCCAAATAGGAGCCCCAATAATTTTTATTGCAGATTTGGATTCTTTACGTAAAAATAAGCAACTTTTATTCGACACATTTTTTCTAATTATGGATAGATAGCGCTATAATCGGAGAAAAATGATTGTTTCAAATGGAAAATTAAATTAAAAAATGAAAAGTCCCCCACTTTATGGAAAATTTAACTTAACCTTTTTCTGATTTTAGCACATACTCTTCACAATCCAATAGGTTCCTATAAAGCTCGAGTAACTGCAAATTGAGTATACTTTCCTTCTCTACTATGAGGATTTATTGATGAAAAACATGGATAGTTGTTAACGCAAATAACTTTTTTATTATCACACACAAGTAAATGAATCAAAAAGAAAAATGTTAAGAAAGCCTAAATCTACAATCGAGTGTTAATTTTAATATTTTACATGTGCTAGAATATTCCACAGGGTGTTCCAAACTTTAAGAAAAAAACACAGCATGATTTGTACACCCGGTATAAAATGATATTTACCTGTCTAGCAACAATATTATTGCAACGATATTCTTAAATAATAAGGCTATAACATACTAAAAGAATCACCCAAATCGGATAAGTGGTTTAGGAAACTCGAGACATCAAACATGTCCCATTTTTAAGGTGTTCTGCTAATTTTGCCGGTGTGTGTATTTTTGCAAATTTGTTTAAAATCATTGTTTATCGCCAAACGTCACTAAAATCATTCATTATTGTACTCATTTGCCCTCATTTTCGGCAGTAAAGTAACACTTTGTTGTATTAAAAGAAGAATGTTACTTTACCTGCCGCAATAATTAATAAAATTAACCGAGATTGAATGTAGGTGGTCAATGGCAGCAATCGATTATTTATTTGAGTGAAATTAAAATTTATTTACTTTAAATATTAAAAATATTGTACAAAATTTATCTTATTATTAATAAAATTTATGTCAAAAAGTAATATTCTGTAGTGTTTCGCAATTATATTCATACAAAATAAATCTTTACAGATTTAGTAATTAGGTAGGTATACAATATTGATAACTATCGATTAAACATCAAAACCGGCCATCATGCAAAAGTCATCTGTGATTACTGTCATTACTGTCATACGAATTTTTTATTTCGTCTAAAATTAAAAAAATTTCCTCAAAGTTGTAAGTAAGTGTTAATGTTTTTTATGATTGACGAAACAATTGTGTACGCACCACCTCAATACCCTTTATCTAACGCGTCTGTTCCTCTGCCCGTAATATCAGACTCGTTCGATAAAGTGTCACTTTACTGACTGACTTTACTGAAATTGGTTAAACAAGTTTTCGACCGCGGTACCGCGTGACACCCTGTGTATTTGGTATAAGGATTGTTATACGGATGTATTTCTTTGAGTAAGTTTGTGCAAAAAATCGAATCAGAATAATTTACCTAACGGGGGCGACGTTACAGACTATACTAACAAGTAGTTGAAACGGTCAAAACAAAGAAACGCACACTCATTAAAAATGCACTCTCGTGTAATCAACATTTACTGAATCGATCCAGGAAGAGTCAACTCCAACTAGCAAAAGTTGATTTAAATTTTTAAAATCAACTTTTACTGCTCGTTTCAGTTGGAGTTGACTCCAACTAGTTGGAGTCAACTCTAACTGAGAATCAACTTGAACTGTAACATATACATTTTTTTAAAAAATACAATGGAACTTCTCAGGTCCCTTGGTAGGTTTCCACGGGCTACTCAGAATCTTATCAACTATCTCCTTAATGTCAACAACATAATTGGTTTCATTCGCAGATTTCTCAAATTTAAAAATAGGAATTTGATTAACTACATCATTGTAGACAGTTGAAAAAAAGTTCGCAAAAATATCAACGATTTCTTAACTATTTTCCCCAGTATAATCATCATACTTAATAACTGATGGTTATGTGAGTTTCTTTTACTATTTATAAATTTCCAGAATGATCTAGGGTTTTCAGATATATTGTTTTCAGTTTCCTGAACATGTCGTTTACATAATGAATTCGTAAGTTCTTTACACTGAGTTCTAATACTTGAAAATATATTATAATCTTCTTCCCTACCTGTCTGTTTGAATGTTTTATGAGCAGTTTTCTTTTTTAATGTTAACGATTTTAAATCACAGTTATACTAATTAGAATATGTGGATGTTTTATATTTTTAATGGGTAGGTACAAAATGATGTATTTAATTGTATAGAACTTCATAGAAGGTTTCAATAGCCTCGTTGATATTTTTGTTGATGAAAACTAATTTCCAATCATTCTCAGCCAGAAGATAATTTATGCTAAATAATCACCATTTCTGAAATCTAAAAAGTATTCTTCATAATTTAAAGTTGATGAGTTAACATTAACAAACAATTCCAAAGAAACTGGAGTATGATGTACACTTTTGTCAAACAAGGGATCGGACGGTTCCGACACAATTATATTAGACAAACTAGAAAAAACTAAGTCGAGAAAAGTATTTCTGCTATTAGGTATCACATTAATTTGAGATAAATTACAATAAGTGGCAGTATTACACAAATCATTAGCAGGAGAATTTTGAATACATTGAACTCTAATTCCAAATTCATCATTTATCCATTTAACATTGGGTAATTTATAATCACCGCATATAATCATATCACTATCTGGAAAGTTTTCAAATACCGGGTGTCCACTTATATTTTCCCCCATTTTAACTGCCTATAACTTCTAAACGGCTTAAGATAGAAATATACGGTTTTCGATGAAATGTTTTATTTTAGTAAAAGTTTTGTCTGAATGGATTGAATTTTTTATATCGCTTTCAAATACGAAACGAAAAATGGCGGATTATTGAAAAAAACGTTGTTGACTTTTTTTTAATGGAACACCCAGCATATTTTTTTGTAAATTGAAAGAAAGGTCATTCACCTATCCAGCGATATAAAGTTTTTCAAAATCGGTTGTCAAATCACTGAGTACTTAATTTTTAAAATGAGCGGTGCAACGTGGATATCACATAAAATAAGCAAAATGATATTATTTTAGCCAGAAGATAATTTATGCTAAATAATCACCATTTCTGAAATCTGAAAAGTATTCTTCATAATTTAAAGTTGATGAGTTAACATTAACAAACAATTCCAAAGAAACTGGAGTATGATGGACACTTTTGTCAAACAAGGGATCGGACGGTTCCGACACAATTATATTAGACAAACTAGAAAAAACTAAGTCGAGAAAAGTATTTCTGCCATTAGGTATCACATTAATTTGAGATAAATTACAATAAGTGGCAGTATTACACAAATCATTAGCAGGAGAATTTTGAATACATTGAACTCTAATTCCAAATTCATCATTTATCCATTTAACATTGGGTAATTTATAATCACCGCATATAATCATATCACTATCTGGAAAGTTTTCAAATACCGGGTGTCCATTTATATTTTCCCCCATTTTAACTGCCTATAACTTATAAACGGCTTAAGATAGAAATATACGGTTTTCGATGAAATGTTTTATTTTAGTAAAAGTTTTGTCTGAATGGATTGAATTTTTTATATCGCTTTCAAATACGAAAAGAAAAATGGCGGATTATTGAAAAAAACGTTGTTGACTTTTTTTTAATGGAACACTAAGCATATTTATTGTAAATTGAAAGAAAGGTCATTCACCTATCCAGCGATATAAAGTTTTTCAAAATTGGTTGTCAAATCACTGAGTACTTAATTTTTAAAATGAGCGGTGCAACGTGGATATCACATAAAATAAGCAAAATGATATTATTTTAGCCAGAAGATAATTTATGCTAAATAATCACCATTTCTGAAATCTAAAAAGTATTCTTCATAATTTAAAGTTGATGAGTTAACATTAACAAACAATTCCAAAGAAACTGGAGTATGATGGACACTTTTGTCAAACAAGGGATCGGACGGTTCCGACACAATTGTATTAGACAAACTAGAAAAAACTAAGTCGAGAAAAGTATTTCTGCTATTAGGTATCACATTAATTTGAGATAAATTACAATAAGTGGCAGTATTACACAAATCATTAGCAGGAGAATTTTGAATACATTGAACTCTAATTCCAAATTCATCATTTATCCATTTAACATTGGGTAATTTATAATCACCGCATATAATCATATCACTATCTGGAAAGTTTTCAAATACCGGGTGTCCACTAATATTTTCCCCCATTTTAACTGCCTATAACTTCTAAACGGCTTAAGATAGAAATATACGGTTTTCGATGAAATGTTTTATTTTAGTAAAAGTTTTGTCTGAATGGATTGAATTTTTTTATATCGCTTTCAAATACGAAATAAAAAATGGCGAATTTTTGAAAAAAACTTTGTTGACTTTTTTTTAATGGAACACCCAGCATATTTTTTTGTAAATTGAAAGAAAGGTCATTCACCTATCCAGCGATATAAAGTTTTCCAAAATCGGTTGTCAAATCACTGAGTAATTAATTTTTAAAATGAGCGGTGCAACGTGGATATCACATAAAATAAGCAAAATGATATTATTTTATGTGATTTCCACATTGCATCTGTAATTTTAAAAATTATTTGCTCAGTCATTTGACAACCGATTTTAAAAAATTTAATATCACTGGATAGGTAAATGACCGTTTTCTCAAGCTACAAAAAAATATACTGGGTGTTTCAATAAAAAAGTCAACAGCGGTTTTTTTCAAAAATCCGCCATTTATTATTTAAAAGCGACATAAAAAATGGTCATTTACCTAAAAACTTGAAAAAACGGTCATTTCCCTATCCAATGATATATTTTTTTTTTTAAATCGGTGGTCAAATGACTTAACAATTAATTTTTAAAATGAGAGATGCAATGTGGAAATCACATAACATAATATCAATTTGCTTAGTTATATTATTTAGGTATGTGATATCCACGTTGCACCTCTCATTTTAAAAATTAATTACTCAGTGATATGACAACCGATTTTGAAAAACTTTATATCGCTGGATAGGTGAATGACCTTTCTTGCAATTTACAAAAAAAATATGCTGGGTGTTCCATTAAAAAAAAAGTCAACAACGTTTTTTTTCAAAAATCCGCCATTTTTCTTTTCGTATTTGAAAGCGATATAAAAAAAATCAGTCAGGTCAACTATAGATAATATCATAGATTTGGAGAGTGACATTTCTGAAGCATTCGCACTAGGGGGTAAATGTCTAGCGGTTTTCTTTGACATATCAAGAGCTTTCGATACAGCCTGGCACGACTATATAATAAAAAAATTACATAGTTGTAACATTCAAGGTCACAGCCTATTCTTTATTAAAAATTTCCTTCAAAATAGAACTTTCAGAGTTAGGACAAATAACATAACATCAGATATAATGTATCCAGAAAATGGTATCCCTCAAGGCTCGGTTATAAGTCCTACTCTCTTCATAGTGGCAATCAATGATATCCTCAAAAACCTAAAATCGCCTGTAAAGGCACGAGTCTACGCAGATGATCTTGTAGTTTTCTGCAAAGGTAAAAATATACAAAATATATTTCGTCATACACAGAACTTTATACAAGACTTAGAACTCTGGTCACAAAAAACAGGTTTCTGTTTTTCCGCTGAAAAAACTCGCTTCATCTTGTTTTCAAAGAGAAACGTCACAAATATCCCCAACCTAAGACTATGTGATGAAAACCTAAAGCGTGCAACGTCAATTAAGTTCTTGGGCATGACATTCGAAGAAACCCTAAGCTGGAAACTTCATATAACAAATCTGATGTTATCTTGTCACAAGCGACTAAATCTTCTAAAAACTCTGGCCAATAAAGAATGGGGTGCTGATCGCCAAACACTTTTAATGTTATACAGAACATTAATCAGATCAAAATTAGATTATGGGTCTACTGTGTATTCTACAGCGGCTAAGACGCTGCTGAAAAAACTTGACAGTCTTCACAATCTCGCTTTACGTATAATATCTGGAGCTTTTCGCACAACACCAATCGAAAGTCTGTATTGTGAAGTTGGAGAACCCTCCTTAGAAGACAGAAGAGTTTATTTAAGTGTAGCATACGCCGCAAAAATCAGGTGTAACTCAAAAAACCCTACTATACAAAATTGTTTTACAGAAAAGTTCCCAAATCTCTTCATAAATAAACCAAGAACGGCCAAACCCTTCTACGCAAGAATTAGAAGCTACTTAAATCAAATAAACTATGCGTTCCCAGAATGCTTTCCTTCCAAACTGTCCTCAATTCCTCCGTGGCAAATAAAGAACCCTCAGTGCCTAACACACCTCATTTCTTTCGATAAACATTCAACAAACCCACAGTTAATCAAATCCGCCTTCAATGATATACTCCGCAATTACAAGGAGTATACACAAGTATACACCGATGCATCTAAATCAAATGAAGGCACTGGTGCTGCAGTCATAACCCCAACATCAACAAATAAATACAAACTCCCTTCAGAGTACTCTATTTACTCTGCTGAATTATACGCTCTATACCAGGCCACCCTTGCTGTCAATGCGTCCAGTAATACCAAATATATCATACTCACAGACTCTCTAAGTTCGGTACAGTCAATCCAATATGTCTACCCATCTAATCCTTTGGTCATCAAAATAAAACAAGAAGTTCATACCGCTCAACTGAATGGAAAAATTATCATATTCCTCTGGATACCATCCCATATTGGAATTCAAGGAAATGAAGAGCCAGACAACGCTGCAAAAGAAGCTGCAACTAGTGATAGTGCGGAGTGTACGGAAACATTTACGAGTGCGGATGTGAAAGCGGCGGTCAAACGTAAAGTGCGGTATATGTGGGAAGAAAAGTGGAAAGTGTCATCGGCCAAGCTACGCGAAATTAAAAAATCGATAAAACCCTGGCCAACATTACCAACAAGCCGGAGAGACCAGGTAATATTAACGCGACTCCGATTGGGTCATACGCGATTAACTAATAGTCATGTTTTTTCCTACAAACAAGAACCAAGATGTGACAACTGTGAAGAAAAGTTAACAATCAAACATTTATTGGAGAATTGCGCAGCATTAACGCCAAAGCGCATATTGTACAATATACCAAACAAACTGAGTGACATTTTAGGCCTACAGTGCAATATGTCAAATTTAAAGAGGTTCCTAAGTGCAATTAACATTTTATACAATATATAAAAACACAAATGTATTAAAAATTATTGTTCACCACTATTGTTTCGCTAATAGCCAATTTGGCTGATGCGATTTTTGTTAATAAAAAAAAAAAAAAAAAAAAAATCAGTCCATTCAGACAAAACTTTTACTAAAATAAAACATTTCAGCGAAAACCGCATATTTCTATCTTGAGCCGTTTAGAAGTTATAGGCAGTTAAAATGGGGGAAAATATAAGTGGACACCCGGTACATAATAATAATAATAATAATATAATACGTATATACAAAATTATAATAAATATATACGTAGTGTTTAAACTGTCTTTTAGGGTTACTTTCAAATCGTATTTTTATAGCGGTTTTTCAATAACATTTAATTTAAAGAGAAGGGATTTAGGAATTAACGTGAAACTTTTGAAGGCTAGTAATCTAACTTTTTCTCCTATAAATTATTCACTAACTGCAGCAATTTAGGAAGTTAACGACGTGGCAATTATTCGAATCAATTTGCTAAATAAATAGTAAATAAACCATTCAAATAGCCTGGCGATTCAGCAAAAACTTCTCGAATAAAATTATCGTAAAAGTACTTGCCGCATCTAAACAGTCCGACTCCTCTCTTTGGCAAAACGTCCAAAATTTCTGTATAACTAAACGAGTTTTGGAACTTTCTCAATCTAACATTCATTAGCTTTAAACAGTGGGGCATTAAAAAGGAGCTTTAGTGCGAACTTGTAATGCAATGAATTTTAAGGGAGCCAGGGAGATTTTCGACAGGCTCATCGAAGCGTGTCCACCCTAGCGTGTCAATAGTTTGCAAGGAATTGAAATTATTTGAACATTTTCCTACAAAAAAGTGGTTTTTATATAATGCAAACCTATTCCTAACCGTAATAATAAGACCGTAATCCAGTTTTATGCAAGCTCGAAGTAAAACTGAAGCGTGTCAAGAAAAAAGCTTTAAGTGAGAAAATAGACATTAAGAAACTCTCTAATTCTAATATTAGAGGAAAAGTGCAAGAATCCCTACACAAAGAATTAAACAGGATAAATGAGAATATATTCTGAAGTAAGTAAAGAATGGGATGAAATTGAACAGGCTATACAGACAACACGTGCGCAGCTATTGAAACAGGAAAAAGTAAAGAAAAATGAATGGATGACTGAGGCTATCCTTGACATGATGGAAGAGCGACGGAAGTACAAAAACAAAAACGAAGCAAAGTATCGAGATATACACAAAAAAATAAGAACGAAAATCAGAGAAGCTAAAAAGGAATGGCTGTCTGAAAAATGCAAAGAAATTGAACAATATGAAAAGAAATACGATTACCAGAACATGCACAAGAAGATAAAAGGAATGACAAATAAAAGAAAATACAACAGATCAGCAACGGACATACTTGACACCAACGGAATTTTGAACTCAGAAACTCAGAACCAACAAAGATTCTAGAAACATGGAAGCAATATGTTGAAAACCTCTTTGCTTCAGACCGCCCTAATAATTACTCAATTGAAATCGCCGAAAACAGTCCTTCCATTCTCAATTCAGAGCAAAAGCAAAATGCTTCCTCAAAAATAACAAATCTCCAGGACCTGACCATAGTGCTAAAACTCTTATGCGAAACGAACAATTCATTCCTAGAAACCCTAACCACTCTTTTTAATAATATATACGACAGCGGCAGAATTCAGGAAAATTGGTTATAATCAACCTTCGTGGCTATTCCTAAAAAACCAACTAAATTGTGTGACCAACATAGACTGATAAGCCTAATTAATCATATCACCAAAGTCTTCACCAAAATCATATATAACAGAATCTACAAGTGTGAAGCGTAAATCAACAAGCCACAATTTGGTTTTAGGACTTTGGGCACAAAAGAGGCAGTGTTTTGTCTGCAAGTTTTAGTACAGAGGTGTAGAGATATGAACAAGGATGTCTACATGTGCTTTGTAGATTACTCGAAGGCCTTTGACAATGTCAGACATGCCCAACTAATGGAAATTCAACAAAACATAGGAATTAATGACAAGGACATCCGAATTGTGACAGGCCTCTACTGGAATCAGATAGCCAGGGTAAAAGTCGGCAATGCGTCCACAGAGAGCATTGATATCAGAAAAGGTGTGCGACTTGGATGTGTTCTCTCCCCTCATCTTTTCAATATTTACTCCGAACAAATTTAAAAAAAGCACTGGATGAAGCAAACGAAGGCATAAAAATCAATGGAGAATTGATAAATAACATCCGATATGCGGACGATACAGTCGTACTTGCCAGTAGTATCGATGAACTTCAGTACTTTATGGACAGGGTACAAATACCGAGTGAAGAAAGAGGTCTTAACCTCAACATAAATATAAAAAAAGGGATGCTGGTCAGCAAAACTAAAAAACCTGCCAGAAAATTGAAAATAGAAAACCAATTAATTCAACACGTTAACTCGTATATATACCTTGGAACAGTCGTCAACTCGAAATGGGATCAAACAACCCAAATACGATCTAGAATAGAAAAGGCCAGAGCAACATTTAACAACATGAGAAATATATTGACCCATTGCGACATATCTCTCTAACTAAAAATACGGCTGCTAAAATGCTATGCATTTCCAGTCTTGCTGTATGGCGCAGAGGCATGGACACTAACGGAAACATTAATGAAGAAGCTGGGGGCATTCGAAATGTGGGTGTATCAACGTATCCTCAAAATATCCTGGACGACTCACACCACCAACGTAGAGGTATTGCGCCGAATGGGAAAACAAAAAGAAATTTCTTTCACAATTAAGAAACGGAAACTTGAATACCTCGGTCATATTATGAGACATGATAGATATCATATACTCCAACTGATAATACAGGGTAAAATAGAAAGCAAACGCGGACCCGGAAGAAGAAGACACTCATGGCTTCAAAACTTACGTTAATGGTTTGGACTAACATCGATCGAGTTATTCAGAAACGCCGCAAACAAAATTAAAATTGCTATGATGATAGGCAACGTCCGCAACGGACAAGGCACATGAAGAAGAAGAAGAAGAAAACCTATTACTAGTTATTTGCATTCATCAGATTTGCAGGGTTATCTAAAGATTACTTTAAGATATTAAGATTACGTAAGATGAACAATAGTTCATCTTACTTTTCTTACCTTTCGGCTTACCTTACGTAATCTTCACAAAAACCATATTGATATTTAATTAAGGTTCTTCAACTCCTAATTGGAGCATAGAGCTTCAGTGAAAACGCGCCATGGAGTTCTTTTTTGCGCTAAGGCCTTCACCTCATTCCAAGACTTTCTTTGACCTCTTATCTCGTCCATGATGGATCATCTCCAAGTATGTGCTGGGTGACCTCTTTTTCTTTACTCCACTCTAGGGCAATGTTTGCAATACTGTAGCTGTTTTTTCGGAGTTTGTGACCGATCCAACCCCACTTTCAGGACTTTATTTAATTTTCTACCCTCTTTTGTTGGATCAGGTGTAGCAGATCTTTGTTTCTGATGATGTTAGGGCATCGATTCTTCGTAGACATTTATCAACAAAGACATGCAGTTTGTCTGTATGTGTTTTTGTTATTTTCCAGGTTTTACATCCGTAGATTAGAACAGAACACTTTTAAATAAAATTTGGAGAACCGAAGAGCTACCCAGAGAATGGACGCAAGGCTTAATTGTGAAAATTCCTAAGAAGGGCGACACATCCAAATGTGAACATTGGAGGCCAATCACCCTGCTATGCACAAGCAGAATAATGACCCGAATCATGCTTGAAAGAATGAAGAAGGAATTTGATAAAATAAGAGAAAACCAAGCTGGATTCCGGGCACGAAGATCCTTCATTGACCACATTTGTACAATGAGAACGATTATAGAGCAATCATTAGAGTGGCAGAATAAGCTATATGTGATCTTTATAGACTTCGAGCAAGCATTTGATCGTGTAGATTGCAAAGCCTTATGGAAATTGCTAAAGAAATACGGAATGCCTCTCAAGTATATCAGAATTATAAAACTGTTCTACGAGGGGTCCACAGCACGCATAGTCCACGAAGGCAAGTTAACAGAACAAATAGATGTTGGTACATGAGTAAGGCAAGGCTGTGTGCTCTCTCCAGCCTTATTCCTGATAGTAATCGACTGGATCATGTCTAAGGCTACTAGTAATAAGACTGGAATAATATGGAATGTTTTAACCAACTTGATGACTTGGAATTTGCAGATGACATATGCCTTTTAACAGAAAAAAGACAACACATACAACGAAAAACTGAAAAAGTAGCAGAGGCAGGGAAGAGGGTCGGACTTAACACAAACGTCAGAAAAACTAAGATTCCCAGAAATGGGAATATCACTGGGAGGCACGGAATTAGAAACAGTAGAGAAATTTAACTACTTGGGCAGTATTTTGAACAACAAAGGAGGGACGGAGGAGGACGTAAAACGGAGAATAGGAATAGCTCAAAACGCATTCAATATGCTAAGGAAAATGTGGTCTTCACGTCAGATGACAAGTAAAACCAAGATAAGATTATTCAACAGCAACGTGAAGACTGTGTTATTATACGGAGCAGAAACTTGGAAAGTGTCAATAAAATGTATCGGACAGATGCAAGTGTTTATAAATAAATACCTAAATAAATAAAGGAAGATTCTTAACATTTACTGGCCAAACCGCATATTAAACCAAAAATTATGGACAAGAACTAACCAGGTACCTATATATAAGACAATATGCAAAAAGAAATGGAGTTGGATGGGGCACACACTAAGAAGACCTGATACAGAAATAACGAAGCGAGCTTTAGAATACACAACACATTGCAAGAGAAGACCAGGTAGACCCGTAGAAACGTGGAAAAGAAGTGTGGAAAAAGAAATTAATGCTATTGGGAAAACCTGGACAGAAATAAAGATTAGTGCAAAGGATAGGACAGAATAGAGGCAGACAGTTGATGCCCTATGCTCAGCATGGAGTGAAGAGGAATAAGTAAGTAGAGTAGAACAGACATGATATTTGACTGGAATATTCGGATCTTTGTCTTTGTAGTATACTGGCCAGACCTACAAACAGGATTAAGCATGCTGACTGCTTGTTGAGCTTTTCGTTTCTCCATACGAATATCGGCTTCTTTATCTCCGCTTTCTGTGACACTTCCAAGATACGTAAAATTTTCCACATTTTCAATCTGCACGTTGTTAATAGTAAATAGTATGTTTCTTGCATTAATTCCCATGACTTGGTTTTATTAATATTGATTTTGAAACCTATTTTATTGGCTTCAGTAGAAAGTGTTTCCAATTGGTTAGCCACATCTTGAAACCTTTGTCCTATTAGATTAGACAGATGTCGGCGTATTTTAGATCGCTTAGGCATGTGGTTAACGTCCATTGTATCCCTCTTGTATCGGAGTCTAGTTTGGACAGAACATAGTCTACAGCTATGTTAAAAAGAAACGGACAAAGCACGCATCTCTGTCTAACTCCAGTAAGTACGTTAAATTCATCACTGTTGGTCCCACCGTGTGTCATGCTGCATTTCGCCTCAATGTACAGTGACTTTACAATGGAAATTATTTTGTGCAACATGTTTCTTGGCTCTTAAATTTTCCATATAACAGTATGAGATAAGCTATCAAAGGCACTCTCTCATAGCAAAGCTATGAGAGAGTATTATAGCATAATTTTAACTGGTAGCTCCAATGCTACAGTGTGTTTGCGTAACTTGGAGCCATATGGGTAACTTTTTTAATATCAATTTTACGAAAAAAAGTTATTCTTTATAAAGTGCTTTGCATAGTCTAAAACCTAAGACGCAATCATTAGATATCAAATTGTATCAACGGTATACGAGGTATATCAAAAAAGGTGAATTTCGCTCAAGAGTAAAGTGCCTTTATATTTCACAATATCGAAAATTGTCATTGAGAAAAGTTGTTTGTAATTAAAAATTAGGTACGTTATAATAATCTGCATTTGCACTCTTCTAATTGCACTTCTTCTAATAATAAAAAAATTTATTTACATCTATTCCTGTTTTCATTTTCCACAGTATGTTAGTGGTTTGGCTTTACAATTTTCTCCTTGGCATGGTCTCTGCTTTTCACGTTTTTCCATTGAGTGTCTTTTCCCATCAAATCGTACGTCCATAAAATTTTTTAATAATAATAATAATAATAACGTTTTCACTTTTTGAAAATGCTGAGAAGGCGTTCTATCGAAAACACAATTCTACCGTGAGACCACGCTCTAGCCAAAACAACGACCCAAAACCTGTATTTTCATCTCGCGACACGCCGTAATTTACATCCACGTGTGGCCATGCTTTTTACAGCGCTTAATGCCGCGTAATTTTACGGCGCTTACTGCTCTTACGGCGCCGTAAAAAATCGCCCGTGTGGCCAAAATCTTAGTCTTTATATAATGTGAAGCTATTATTGTTTATTTGAAGTCGTGAGATTTGCAGGGTTATCTAAAGGTGATGAAAGTTCATCTTACTTTTCTTATCTTTTAGTTTACCATATGCAATTTTTATAAAATAAAAAACATTTTATCTGAATAGCATATACTTTGTAAATACTGTTTAAAATAAATAGGTACTATATTGAATAGGCGTGGATCCCGCGTACAAAAAAAGTTTATTAATGGCAAACTGAAAATTTGTTAATAGTTTAACGATGTCTAGAGGGACCAAATTTGATGTATGGGAACACTGTGACAGGGAAAGTTTTAATTGTAGAACGTGATTTTAATTGTGGAACGTGTCATCCTGACAAGTTTACAATTGTGAAAACTACCAGGTTGTTTTTAAGTTTATTCAAGAGTAAACTTTATAATATGAAAAAATGTTTGTCCGACAGATATGTTGGGCATTTTAATCCGACACTTAGAACATGGCAAATGACAGGAGTTATATGTATTCAGTTTTTGTGGTGACGGTGTTTACATTTTCAGATTGTTTTACATTTGTGATATTTCCTGAAGCTCCATTTGCAGAAGAACGTGAAGCACGAACAATAGTTTCTTCCTGTGTATTCTCAATATCTTCATTTCTTTCTTCTGATCCGATAAGACTGGTACTATAATCTTGGTTAGATGCCACCACGGCAATGAAAGATGTACGGTAATAATCTGGGAAAATTAGTATAAAACAAGGAAAATTATGTACATACCAGCTATTTTATTGCTGGACAGACTGGAATCAAATCTTAAGATTTCATAATATATTATATAGCTATGCAAAGTTCGCAGAAAGTGTGCTATTTGCTTTATAAACAAATTAGCGCTCCGAAATCTTTTTTCAATTATTGCTCTGTAACTCAGAAGATTTTAACGTTAAACCAAAAACACTCACATAAAAATTCACTGTAATTTAATTCTGCACATAGATTTTTTTTCCGATTTCAGTCGGCGGAAATTTTCCTCGGAAAATTCGGGGTTTCCAAACAAAATCTTTAATTTTCAATTAAAATTTTAGGGCAGTAGTTATTTATCAATAATTAAATAACTTGGTGACATAAATCTTTTTTGTTATGAGTGTCTTGAAGATATGAAAATTTGTATGTACAAAGAGGACCGGAATAAAAAGATAATGGTTCAAAGATTAAAATCCTGTTGTTTATAACTCTGTTGCAAATGCCGGTCAAATTTGACCGGTTATACCTGGAACCACTCCTCGCAATTCAATTTTTTCTTCGAAAAGGGCACAGAAGCCGTGCCCTTTTCAACAGCGTTAATTTAATTTAATTTAATCTAATATTTTCTGAGGAGTTCTATTTGTTTATAAGCCAAAAAATTGTTTCTTTATAACATTCCTGAGACCGCTCAAATAATCCAATTTCAATTCTGTAAAGTACGTTGAATAGGTATCATGCTATTTTATACGAAAATCATAGTTATTCTGGTATATCATAATCTTTCTGGTTATATTATTTCGACCGAAATTTTTTAATTAACATTTTAATTATTGCTAAACTATTACTTAGATTGTCGCCGGTCTCCTGATATACAGAGAGGGGCTGAATTATGGAATAAATTTATTTTCGTTAAAATGGAGGATTTTAGAGAAAAATCCCGAAATAGGTCGATTTTTATTTTTAAGTTAAATTTTTTTGGCATATATTTCAAACTAGTTACGTCATCCATCCGAGCGTGATGACGTAATTAATTATTATTTTTTAAATATGAATAGGGGTCGTGTGGAAGCTCATTTAAAAAGGCGTTCAATTCTCTAATCAGTATTATAAACATTAATATTATTATTTATACAGGGTGGCCAAAAAAATTTTTGAATTAAATCAATTGACGCAAAAGGAAGAATGTATGTAATTTATTTAACTCAAAATACATTCTATTGCTGTCAGAAAATAGAAAAAAATGTTTATTTGGCGAATAAACATTGCTTTTAGCTTAAATTAAATGTTCAAACTGCCAATAGGTAGGAGGGAGGCTGTTTGTGATTTAATTTAAGCGAAAAGAAATGTTTATTTCTGAAATAAACCTTTTTTACTAAATTACGGCGAATTTTTATTTGAGTGTTTTTGGCTTAAAGGAAAAAATTTTAGAAGTTACAGAGCACTAGTTGAAAAAAAAAAGAAGAATTAGGAGTCAAATGTTGCGATGGTTGCGTAGCCAATAAAACCAATAAACCGGAACGCCAACCCAAATTCTGAGCAGTGTCAAAATGATAATGTTGTATCCCCAGTTGTAACTAGTATCGAAATGAATAAGAATTGCTATAAATTGCGATAATCATGGCGGCGTCGAAATTCAATAGCGGCCTCGAAATGAATTAGAATCAGGCCCCTGGTTGCGACAAGTTTTGGTTATATGGAAACCGCAAAGAACACTGAAAGGAAGGTATGTTCGGCATGTTCGTACCCTTAGGAAGCAAATTATTAGTTGGATTCTTACCTAGATAAATTGACAGGTTGTGAAATGCAATCGTGGATTCCCCCAGTGTCTATCATTTATCGGTCCAATTGACTTGCAAATCTAAGGAGACTCGGATTTTAGGTTGTGATTTTCCTTTGTATAAAAAAATTTCTTCGCAATGAAATCATTATTCCTATCATTTTTCCGATATACTTTTTTGTTTTAAAATCCATTTGTAAAGCTGCCAATTCTCTTACATAACACTCGTTGTTACAATTACCTACAGTTTAATTAAATAACACCAAATAATCCATATCCTAACCGGTAATAACGCCATCTAAAAGTTTTTCTGACTTCAGCGGAATTTCATCGGAGGGCTTCCGTCACTTCTACTGATTCGTTCGGCTTTAGAAGCGGATCACATTTTGTTGCAATAGCAATATCAGTAGGGCTTTTTACTACCGAGGTATATAAAAAGTCAATTTCGTTCTTTTAAGTTCTGTTTTATGATTTTTTCGCCCGATATCCGATATTTGGATTTTGCATGTTTTTGGTTCGTGTATAAATGTTAACGGTAAATATCTGAAGGGGCTAGTAGCAATTACAATGTAAAGTATGCCACCAATACATATACAGTGGAACCCCGATTAGTCGGCCCCCGATAACCTGGAAGTCCGGCTAACCCGGACCGATTTTTATCAGACAAACATTTCAACAATAAAAATGTATGTAATATAATATTTGAGAGATAATGGGTATTCGTGTAATTTGAACTACATATACGATAGTAAAAATAACTCATGTTTAAAAAAAACTAAAAGACTATTAAAAAATTATTTTTTAAACAATGGTCTTAGTCTTGACTGTTATTAAATAACATAACATCGTTGCGATTGAGACCGTATTGTGTGTAGTACAGTCATATTGTTCGCTTCCGTTCCGTAATCATTCGTAAATCTATTCAGATTTTGTGTTTGCGTGTTTTTTTGTCTACGTAATGGCAACAAAACCTAAAAATGTTGTAGTGAGAATGGAAAAGAAACTAGAAGCATTAGGTAGAATTGAAAAAGGCGTAATTGATACGTAATTTGGATGTGTACTGTGCATATATATTTCATGTTATTTCAATTATAAGGGAGTTTATCTGTAAGTATACCGTATTTTATTAATTTTTACCATATTCTCCGGCTAACGCGGATTTTCGATAACCCGGATCGGCCGCGGTCCCGATTAATCCGAGTTAACGAGGTTCCACTGTACAAAGTAAAATTGATAAACTATTATAAAATGTTAGATTATACATACACTAAACACCAAAATTAACGCACCACCTTAAAAATGGGACATTTTTGATGTCTTGTATTTCCTAAACCCGTTACCTGTTGTCCGATTTTAGTTATTTTTTTTTTAATATGTTATAGCTTTATTCTTCAAGAATATCGATGTAAAAATATTGTTGCTAAACAGCTAAGTGTCATTGTATACCGAGTGTAACAATGATAGTGTGTTTTTTCCTTAAAGTTTGGAACACCCTGTGGAATATTCTGGCTTATATAAAATATTGAAATTAAAACTCAACTGTAGCCTTATGCTTTCTTAACATTATGCTTTTTGATTCATTAGCTTATGTTGGATAATAAAAAAGTTAGGTATTTTAACAACTAGCCATGTTTTTCATCAATACAGGGTGTTTCTAAATAAATGCAACAAACTTTAAGGGGTAATTCTGCATGAAAAAATAATGATCCTTTGCTTTATAAACATAACATGTCCGCAAATGCTTCGTTTCCTAGATACGGGATGTTGAATTTTTTCTTACAAACTGACGATTTATTTATTGCTCTAAAACCGGTTGCGATATGCAAATGAAATTTGGTAGGTTTTAAGAGATAGTTATTGCGCATTTTTGGCATACAATTAAGAATTTTATATTCACCATTGGCGTGCATACGGGTAATAGGATCCCGTACCTAAGAAACGAAGCATTTGCGGACTACGCGGATTTTGCGTTTATAAAGCAAAGGGTCATTATTTTTTCATGCAGAATTATCCCTTAAAGTTTGTCGCATTTATTTAGAAACACGCTGTATTGATGAAGAACATGGCTAGTTGTTAAAATATTATCATACCTAACTTTTTTATTATCCAACATAAGCTAATGAATCAAAAAGCATAATGTTAAGAAAGCATAAGCAGGGTCGCACCGTCCATAAGGGCGAAGAGGGGCGGTGCCCCCCGGCGCCGAACAAAAAAGGCGCCGGCAGGTGCCAAAAAAAAATTGACAATACCGAAATTACCAAAAATATTAGTAATATTTTATTATCTTGTAAAATTGAAAATTTACCAATCATCGGTAGATATAAAAATAGCAGTTATTATTACTTTGATCCCCTAAAACAATATTTCTCTCATTAAACTGAACTATTACTTCATTCACTCACGGTAAAATATTGCAATACCTCTGATTTTACAGAACAGCTTGGATTAACATGAAATTTGGCATACACATAGCTAACATGTCAAAGAAGAAAATGCTATTGTGTCGACGTGTGCTTTTGCCCTAGGGGAGTACCACCCCTTCACGGGGGTGAAAAATATACTTTCAAAATAAGTCCGGAAGTAGATAAACTGACGAATTGTAAGCAACTATAAAGTTAAGTTGTTCTATAAAGTTTTTATATTACTTAAGTCAATATCTACTTTTCTAGTTATTTGCGAGTGAATATGTTCATTTTTCGACAAAAAAAAAAACACGTTTTTAGACGGTTTTTCGCAAATAACTCAAAAAGTAAGTATTTTATCGAAAATATATTCTTGGGAAAAATTTCGAAACAAAGGCATTTCCTTCAAAATTTTAAATTATTATTTTTTATTTCAAACCATTTTTTTTTTCAAAAATAAGCACTTTGAAATGGTAAAACTTGCAGATCATATTATAAATATACATAAGTGAAGTAAATTGTAAAGTTGTAACGATTAATTTCATTTGGGGTGCTAATTAAGCGGATATTTTACGATATTTTTTACGAGAAAATAAGGGACCAACTTTATTTTCAGCGTTACTGGCTTACTTTTGCTGCTAGAAACTTAAAAAAAAAAACAAAAATAAAGCTTTTTCTAAATATTTAAATAAGTCATAACGAGTTTTGCTCGAAAAGTGCTTCATTTTTGGTTATTTCACGTTGAAATGTTCGATTTGGAATTTGACGAATAAGAACCCACTTTTCTCGAGCTACAACTCTTCCTCTACTAGATCTACCGACTAAAAACCGACTTCATGCGTACACAAGTTTTATTAAATTTCTTTATAAGCTATATTTTTGCTAAGAACATTTTTTTCAATAAAATACACACTTTTTGTGTTATTTGCGAAAAAACGTCTAAAACCGTGGTTTTTATGTTAAAAAATGAACATTCACTCGCAAATAACTTGAAATATGTAATTACACTTCTATAAAACAGAACTTTTTATAATAAAACGTTTTTATTATTTATAGGAGCCAAATTAAAATATAAACTATTTTGTTGTTTCAATTTCTATGTCATAAAAGAATTTTGTAATCGACTTTTTTAGAGGAATATTTTCTTTAGCGGATTTAAACTCATATAAATCAAAGAAAATATTTAAAATAGTAGGTACATATAATATTGATATATAATAATTAACTTATAATAAAATATGAATTTTAAGTATATTAACTTTTAATTATTTATTAAAAAAAAATAAAAAAAAAAGATACGTTACAGCCGGATTTCGATCTCGGGACCTCTCGATCTGCAGTTTAACGCTCTACCATTAAGCCACCACCTATCGATTTATTAACGTACTTTAAAATGGAATTTAAATGGCATTGCATTAGTCACATTTTTAAAATAGTTTGAAATTAAAAAACGATTTATCCATAGCAGTTAAATATTGCATTGTTAGCTAGTTCTGTGCTATTATGAAAATTTCAGGTGCCTAGATAGCATAGAACTATTTTTAAAACGGATTACAAAATTTGCAGACATAGTGACATAGTTACAAAGACCAAGCCAAGTATATAAACACGTTTTAAAATATTGACTTAGTGAAAAAACTGTATATGGGACAAAAGTTGCTTATCAGTCAGTTTATCCACGTCCGGACTTAATTTTATCGTATATTTTTTCATCCCCGGCGACGCAATATCAATTTTTTTGTTTGTTATAAATTAGCTATGCGTATGCCAAATTTCATGTCAATCCAAGCGGTTCTTTAAAATATGGAGCAAAAACCGTGAGCATAATGGACTGTAATAATAATTACATATTTATTTGTTCTCTGATAATGGTAATCGTTGTTTTTTGTAAATATTTATAGTATTCATAATAACTTATCAGTATACCTATTATATACTTTCCTGAGGTATCACAAGGAGACAGAATACCAAATAATATTAGGCAAACAACAAAAATCAAAGATATAGTAGAACATGTAGCAAAAAAGTAATGGAGATGTGCAGGTCATGTGGCAAGAACACCGAACAACAGCTAGACTAGAAGATTATTGGAATAGCGATCGCGGGCGGACAATCGGATAAACGAAGCAGAGATCGACCACCAACGCGCTGGAGTGACGATGTAAAGAGAATGGCCGGGAACTGGATAGCTGGTAGCTCAAGATAGGGAGACATGGAGAAACTTAGAGGAGGCCTATGTTCAGCAGTGGACGATAACGGTTAGATTATGATGTTGATGATAATACTTTCCTAACACATAAAAAATAGTTTGTAGGTATACCGTATAACGATTCACTAAGCTACAAAAAACTACTTACAAAGGGAGGAGGAAAGGGGCGCCTAAAATATCTTGCCCCGGGGCGCTTGAAAGCCTTGGCGCGGCCCTGAGCATAAGGCTACAGTTGAGTTTTGATTTTAATATTTTATATACGCCAGAATATTCCACAGGGTGTTCCAAACTTTGAGGAAAAAACACACTTTCATTGTTACACCCGGTATACAATGACACTTATCTGTTTAGCAACAATATTATCACATCGATATTTTTGAAGAATAAAGCTATAATTAGTTAAAAAAATCACTAAAATCGGACAACAGGTTTAGGAAATACAAGACATCAAAATGTCCCATTTTTAGGGTGGTGCGTTAATTTTGGTGCTTAGTGTAAATTGCAGTGTGTCAATTTGAAAATGTACCACCCTGTATAATTTACTCCCTATAGAAAATCTCAAAATTTACAAAAACACGTCAAATTTATTAGTGAGGGGGACATTTTGTAGACCAATTTTTAACTAAATTACATTAACCCTCTAGCGGGGGCGGACAAAATCCTGAAAATTTTTATTGGCAAGGGAGTTTGAGTAATACCTCATTTTAAACGTCGGCGTCGTTCAACTACCTTTTCATTTTACAATTTTTTTTCCATAAATACCACATACATTATATTTATTTTTTTAAGTATTTTTTAGAAAATCTTGGACTCAATATATAGATACTTAGGTAATATCGTTACTGCAAAAAAAAATTTGGAGTTCTATAGATAGACAGACAGTATTACATAGTTGCAAAATAATGCAATTATATTAGTTATTAGGGGGATGGGTATGTAGTTTTGGCTCTAATGCTATTTAAATGGGATTCATTTTTTCAAATCCTGAGAAAACTAGTAAGTACCTATTTTTGAAAAATTTAAACGCAGTATGAAAGATTACGTTCTTACCGAGGGCTGAAAGTCCCTGAAAATTTCTGTAATGTTTTTTTAATAAGTTAGAGGGGTGAATTAGTAGTGTGATTTTTAATTTCAAATATCTCGTTCAAAATAAACTTTTTATTTGTTCTAAGTGACTTTCGGGCCTCAAAAATAATTTAGTCTTTCATTCTGCGTTTAAGTTTTTTAATAGTTATTCATGATATAAGTGTTAAAAGTACACATTTAAGGCACGCATGTGAAAGTTTGCAGAATGAGCGATAGCGAGTTGTGCAATTCACATGAGTGCCTTAAAAATGTACTTTTTAACACGCATATCATACAATATTTTTTTTTACAAACGTAATTACAGGACAATATCTACAAAAACTTTTACTTGAACTTGACTGACATTCCATTTTTATATTTTTTGGACATTACATCAAAATTGCCTATACGGTCAATACGAACTGCAGTGCCTTAAAAATATTTTAAAGCACTAGTGCCTTAAAGTAGCATTTTTAACGCTCGTATGGAGTGCTAACCTTCAGGTAGGTCAAATGGACCATAGCCGCGGAATGTGAGCATCGAGGTCACGTACCGACAGACGTGGGCTTGGTGGCCACACCTTTCGGGCGCTCAGCCGTCGAGGAGAACAAAATTTATTTTGTCAATTCGCCGGCTGAGTGACCGAGCACACACGGTCTGGACAGCGAGACACCGATTTAGATCGGTGCCTTGATGTCCGGAACACATTTTTTTAGGACACAAGTCCAAAGTAAAGAAAAAAATTAATTTAGTCATTAATAGGGAGAAAAGCTCTTCTAGCTACCCCTAAAACCAGGTGGCTTAACCACATGAAGTAATACAAAGGATGTCCCATTACCCAGGGCATCCAAAGTAACGTTAAAGTCAACGCCTCCCCATTCGGTATGTCCTTCGATGGGGAGGGGTGGAGGTATAGCTTGGGGGTCAGATAGGTACCACTCTATTACGGGGTGTGACCGGTTTGATCTTCGGACATGTGGGTTCCACTTTTCCATTGGAACACACATGTCCCCCGGGGCTGGGGTTGATACGAGCATGTGTGTGTGTGTGTGTGAGTGCTAAAAATTGCATTTTTAACACGGTTGTAGAAAAAAATATTTATTACCTTGTTCAGGATTTGAAAAAAATGGACACCATGTGCGTGGTGATATTTTCCAAATCGAACATTCGCTATCTTTGTCATACAACGCACTGAGTCAAATAGAATATGATGACAAGAGAGTGACAATTTTTAATATTTGACATGGTATCGGGAATATTTTGAGTTGTTGATTAAATAATATTGATAGTGTATTTGATTAATACTTGATTTAAGAAGTGAACTTAATAAAAAGTTAATTGTTTGTTATTTCTGGACGATCCAAGCAAATAATTGACCAGGATATACTCTGTGATACAAGTATTTGGTTGTTAAAGATGCTCAAAATTTTAAGCGTTCCATAGTAACAATATATTATTAAAAACTCACTTTAACACTTTTCTTTTTTTCTGGATTGAGTATTAGTTTTTGTTGTACAGTATAAATTATTAGAATCACTGAATACATAATTAGTGAAAAAATGATCATATTTATTAACTGAATTAATAATTTGCAATTATACAAGTAAGTAACAGTTATCCAAGAACATTCAAAAGCCATCTCTTTAAAGTTAATGATGACATTGTCAAGTAGTAATAGGTTTGTTCGAGCATCAGTTTCAAACGGTTTGAAACCATCAGCGAATAGTGGACCAGCGCGAGTAGAGGGGATAGCACTGGTGACTGTATTACGTTCTCTCACTGACCAACTGTTTGCTGACGGTTTCTGACTAGTTTGACTGTTTGCTAGAACAAACCTAATGTTTACATATCCATACCAGTGAGAATTTTACTACACGTAATTTGCCGTGCAAAGGCAGAAAAAGTAGGGATATCCGTAAAATATGTGCGAATTATGTACCAATGGTCTTAATTATTGTGTAAACTAACAAATCTCAAATTATACCTATAGAAAAGCATCTTAATAAAGCATAATGGAATAATTTTTAAAAATTGTGTTACAAATGAATTGAAAACAAAACTAGTTTACAAGTTTACCATACCTGCACACTTTATCCACTTAATAAAGTAGTTTTCTTTTAAATTCATTCATTTGTCATAGGTGGATACATATATTAGTTTTTTGCAATAATGTTTATGTTAGGGGACCCCAAGCAGGGATTTTTGCAGTCATTCGAGCGCGTCAGATTATGACATGGGGAGAAACCTTGTACCCTGTAAATGTACCCCTACCATATATTGGATCTTAATACAGGGGAGTTCGTTAAGGGGGGGTCCGAAAAAATCTATCCTTAGAAAAATTCGAAATCGTCAGATTAAGAAAAGGTAAGTTAAGTACATGCAGAACAGTATATATGTTACGGGCAATAACGTAAATCCGACCAATAACGTTAATAACCGGTCAATATCGACAATGGCCTGTTGAATTAGTCATTGTCAACAATGGCCGGATATTAACGTTATCGTCCATAGAAACTGGACATTGATGATAATTTTAAATTCTTGATAACTTTTCCATTATTGTCCGGTCAATGTCAACAATGCCCTTTGTTAATCGGTCAATGTTAAAATTTAGACTAAAAGATATAGGCCGGGATCCCGCGTACCAAAAAAGTTGATTAATAGCAAGCTGAAAATTTGTTAATAGCTTAACGGTGTCTAGTCGGACAAACCTTGATGTACGGGAACACTGGAACAGGGGAAGTTTTAATTGTGGAACAGTTTAAAAATTTGAAACGTCACATTACGAAGACGTCCCATGTATTTTGTCGGACAGAACATCCAATTGATTTGTTACCCTTTCAATAAACTCTCATGCAAAAATCAGACTGCTATTACTAACCAATATGATTTCTGTCATTTGACATGTTCTTCGTGTTCCACTCATTAAAATGCCCAGTTGGTGATAAACACCAGTCTGATTTTTGCATGAGAGTTTAATGAAATGGTAAGAAATCAATTGGAAGTTCTGTCCGCCAAAATACATGGAACGTTTTCGTAGTCTGACGTTCCAAATTTTTAACCTGTTCCACAATTAAAACTTCCCCTGTACCAGTATTCCCATACATCAAAGTTTGTCCGACTAGACACCGTTAAGCTATTAACAAATTTTCATCTTGCTATTAATCAACTTTTTTTGGTACGCGGGATCCAGGTCTAATAGGTTATGTTTATTATTTGCTTCATTTCTGTGCTTGTGTTGAAATTAATCGTAGTATTAAATTTATGTAAAAAGTGTTACAAAATGTCATGGTTCACTATCTTGTCAAAATAAAATTGATTAGCCTTCAAAAGCTATCTTATATAAAAAAAAAGAATGTGTGTGTACTTTGTACGCACGTAAGAAGTTATACTTCTATTATATGATTTCTTAAAAATAAATATACTTTAAACAGTTTGTTTTAATTTTTTTAAACACCAAACTAATTTTGTGGTTACCACGGCCTCGAACTCAAGACCTCTCGATCTCTGGCCGAATGGTATACCAAATACGCTACGAGGACTGTGTCTCTATCGGTCGGACGTACCCAATGACACTGCACGGTAACAAACAGACAAGGTGAAGTATAATAAATATACAATAAAATGTTTTAATAATACTCATCTTACTCCTGAGGAAGATAAATCCAAAGACACAAAAATTATAATAAATATATTTACTAAAACACTAATATATTCTTTTTACAACTTTTCTTTCACTGATATATTTATACATAACTTGAAAGATTCAGCAATTAATGCCATACTGTCTGTGTGCGCATGCGCGCAGTATTATGAAATTTTACTTTCAATCCTGCCTAAAGAAGTATAACTTCAAAAATAATAGGACATCATACCAATTTTATTTATTGATTAACATTGGCCATTTCCTTTTGGCCACTGTCGTTATTGATGAAAACTCCAATTTTAGTTTATTTTTTTTTTTTTACAAAATTGGCCAAAGCTAATATTATTGTCGTTAATAGCGGAGCATTGTTGTTAATAATCAGGGGAAATGGACATTCACGACAATGCCCGATCTTTAACGTCATTGGCCAATTTACATCATTGTCCGTAACATATACTACGGGCTGGTTGTTCGAACGCTAATCAAAAATGATCATTATCAAATATTTAATTACTGTCACCAACTGTCAATGTCAACTTTGTTTGGGTTGCTGAAAACATAATTACGGATTACAATTATGAAATTAGTTAATCAATTATGTTAATTGATTAACTAATCTCATAATTATAATCAATTATGTTTTCAGCAACCCAATCAAAGTTGACATTGACAGTTGGTGACAGTAATTAAATATTTGATAGTGATCATTGTTGATTAGCGTTCGAACAACCGGCCCATACATATTTCAAAAACCTGACGGTTTGAGCGGGGCGTAAGGAAATGGGTTAAATTTCCGTCGACAAATTTTCATCACTCCTGATGAAAATATAAGTATTCCAGACTTCACTACAATATCTTTTGACAACACCAACTATCGAATATATCATCTATCCACAGACAATTTGAACTGCTCTAAGTGCATGACAAAAGCTCATCGTGAAATTGATTGCCCTGTTTTATCTCAATTAATACCATCCGAATCAACAATTCCATCTCAACGAATAGGGCTTTTCATCGATTGTCATTTGTTTCGTGCTTCTGTCGTGTGTCACACAATATTAATGTATATACGTCATACGTCTTTGGTTTGTATCATTGGCAGGGCCGCCAAGAGGGCGGTACAGCCGGTACATTTTACCGGGGCCCGCCGATGTAAGGGGCCCGGCGTCGACCAGACCAAAGACGTAATTTTTCCCGTTTTTTTGCTCTTCACTTTATTAGCCCAGTAAATGAACGGTAAATTCGACGATACCGTGTAATTTTCAGGGGGAACTCCGAATTGCATGAAAATTTGGATTTAGGTTCTACTTACCCTCCACTTCAAAGTTGAAAAGCCGTTGGTTGCTTTTACTTGGGGGGTGACAGTCACCCCTTCTCGGGGGTGAAAAACATACGTTCAAGATAAGACCGGAAATAGATAAATTGACTGATTTTAAGCAACTTTTGTTCTATAAAGTTTTTTACGTAAGTCAATACTTTTCGAGTTATTTGCCATTGAAAATGTTGATTTTTCGACAAAAAACTACGTTTTCAGACGGTTTTTCGCAAATAACTCAAAAAGTAAATATTTTATCGAAAAAAATATCCTTAGCAAAAGTGTAGCTTATAAAAAACCCAAAAAAAATGGTGTATCAGTAAAGTCTACCAATCAAATAAAAACAAAGTTGTAGCTCATGAAAAATACGTTCCTATTCGTCTAATTCCAAATCGAATATTTCAAGGTGAAATCACCGAAAAATTAAGCACTTTTCGGGAAAAACCCATTTGAACTTTTAAGCTTTGTTTTAATTGTTAACAAAAGTTTTAGCATTAAAAATAAGCGAGTTAGGCTCAAAATAAAGTTGGCCCTCTTTTTTTTTGTAAAAAATCATGAAAATCTCGCCGTGTTTAGCTCCCCAAATTAAATTAATCGCTACCGCTTTAAAAACAATTTACTTACCTATCTATCTTTTATATGATCTGTCAGTCTCACCGGTTAAAGTGTTAATTTTTGAAAGGGTTATAATTGAGAAAACTTAAATGGGTCACTAATCACGAGTGTATGCCAATTTTGAACAGCCATATCTTAACCAATCTTTGTTTTACGGAGAAACAAAATGAAACTAACATATTTATAATAGCAAAACCTACATTTTTTTACTCTTTAAGATTTTTCTTATCACTAATACTTTTTAAGTTATTTTGAAAAAATGAAATTTTTCAAAAATTTTTAGAAAATTTTTTTTACTATAAAACCAAATGTTTTCAAAAATAAGCACTTCAAACCAATCAAACTTACAGATCATATAAACAATACACATACAGTTAAAAGAGATGGTAAAGCCAAACGATTAATTTCATTTAGGGTGCTAAATAGAGGGAAGTTTTCAGGATTTTTTTTACCAAAACAAAGGGGCCAACATTTTTTTCCGTGTAACTGGTTTATTTTTGATGCTGTAAACTTTTGTAAAAAACAAATAATAAGCTTTTTTTAGATACTTTAAAAATTTTAATAAGGGTTTCCCGAAAAATGCTTCTTTCTTCGGTGATTTCGCGTTGAATTATTCGATTTGGAATTAGACGAATAAGAACGTATTTTTCATGAGCTACAACTTTGCTTTTACTCAATTTGTAGACTTTACTGCTACACCATTTTTTTCGTTTTTTTTTATAGGCTACACTTTTGCTAAAAATATTTTTTTCGATAAAATCTTTACTTTTTGAGTTATTTGGGAAAAACGGTCTGAAAATTTTAAATTTTAAATCGCGAATAACTCGAAAAGTATTGACTTACGTAAAAAACTTTATAGAACAAAAGGTGCTTAAAATAAGTCAATTGATCCATTTCCGGCCTTATTTTAAACAAGCGTTTTTCACCCCCCGAGAAGGGGTAAATGTCACCCCTTAAGTAAAAGCAACCAACGGCACAAATTCAACTTTGAAGTGGAGGATAAGCAGAGCCTAAATCCAAATTTTCATGCAATTCGGAGTTGCCCCTGGAAATTACACTCCAAAACGGTCATTTATTGGGCTATATGCCCATATTGCATTTAATTAGATAATACTCGGCTACATTTAATATTATGACCTTTAATCGATTTTGTTTAAAATTTTAACAGCAAGAAATCACAGGAGTCAAATACTACAGTGCAATCAGACAAAAATATGGTATGGATATGGAGATTAAAAATATATATCAGGGCTTCTAGAATATTTACAAAAAATCAGAAGAATTTATATTGAAGAATCTTAATTAGTTATCAGCAATTATGGAATAAATCCAGAATTTACATCATATACAGAAAAACGGCGCAAAATCCTATGTGATTTTTTGATAATTTGCCTGGGCCTAGTTAGTAGTGATGCGACTGAAAATGTTGAGCCGGACGCAATATTTTGCTGGGAAATATTTTTTAATATTATCATTATAATAAGCAATTTAAAGAAGATATAATGCGGAGAAAATAAAATTCATTCGCTATTTAATATTTTATGGATATTCCGAGATAAAGATGACGACAATATTAAGAAAAAAATTGATATATTATGTATTGCGCGGGTTTTATAAAGAAGACATCAGTGAAGAATTGATAGATGACATTTTTCATTTGAGAGCGATATATGTACAAGGATAATATTGGTGAATCTCAATTTTCTCCAATAGATTTGCTTAATAAAATTAAACATCTCAAAGAGAAAAGCAGAAAGATCTCAAAGCAGAAAGATCTGATAAGGTAATGATAGCTACAATGAAACAAGATCGGTTAGCTGCCTATCAAGTTTGTGAATTGTGAATGATTTGGCAAAATCATGCGATTTTTCGAAAATTAGAGACATCTTTGCCAAGTCGAAAATTCCAAAAGCACCTGTATTATAAATATTTTTACTATTATAAATATAATCAAAATTTAATCAAATTTATATTTGAAATGTTTATTATTATCAATAATTTTATTTCTATAAAAATAAAACAATTATGTCGCTTTTCACTTTTTGCCGGAGGCCCGCCCTTCACTTTTTACCGGGGTCCGCTCATCCCTCTCGGCGGCCCTGATCATTGGAATATACTAATAACGTATGACGCAGATATATTAATATTATGTGACACATGACACAAGCTGGAAACAAATGACTGTGAATGAAAAGCCCTATCAAACTTAACTTAACCTCAACCAATTAGAACAGAAGCTGGAACTTTTAACACTAATGTTTCTAATGTTCTGATTACAGCACAAGCCAATTACAATGAAACAACTACAAATAATAATAATATGTACTTCTACTTTAAATACTGATCCCCCTCATCAAAAAAACAAAAAGACAAATAATATCTGCTAACTCTTTTGACACTCCTGACAATCCAGACAACGCAACTATTTTTTTAAAACCAAAAAATCCAGTCAAGCGTCCAAAAGTCTCATTACCTGATATTCTTAAATCACTGGAATCTATTAAGGTAAAATCGAATATAAATCCCCTAAATTTGATTTAGAATTTACAGTTACTTGTGATGCTATATGCAATGCCTTAAACACAAAATATCCTACCTCTAGTAGAAAAATACACAACCGATATAAATTATTTTAAAGAAATTTTACTATTCGCTCATGATCATACTTCAGACCGTAGCATAAAAAACAAATAAAGAAGAGTCACAAAAAATATAGAACTCACAGTTACTAAGTGACTCATCCTCTGAGGTAGAAAACGATAGATAACTTCTCTTTTCCATGTAGATTAAAATTGATTGTACATTCTTTGTTACGGTGGAATCTAAAGGGATATTATCATAATTTTGAATCAATTAATTGACTTATAAATAATTTTTTAGTCCCTCTTATAATATGTGTACAGGAAACACACCTTAGGTAAGTGTGTTAACCCGGCACCTGCCACGTGGGGTGCTACCAGTACCCCATAACACATTTTTATCAAATATTTGGTATTTCAAGTTTGGTAACCGAACTGTGCGTCATAGTAGCTTCCTATAATATTATATAGCATATATGTGTTATTGTTTGAAGTGGTTATTTAGTGTCATTCTGAACTTATAGCTCTAAAGTCGAATTGAAGTGTCATCATCTGGCACTTTAAGTTTTAAATTGTTTTTGTATTCTTGATAAATAGGTCAAATTTGCATTTTTTATTGAAATAACTGATTTAAATTATTAATATAGACTCTATACTCACGAAATCTTAATTTTTTTAGATATTTTACTTGACTTCATTTATTATGGCTTGGTACTTGTTAATTTGCCTATAACACCTTTTTCATTTTATTTTTTAACTTTTATAACATATTAGTGGCTAATAAGTTAATAAAACATGTTTATTTATATTCTTGTGTTACTCGACACATTATTTTGTTTTTTAAAAATGTAGATCACAGAAAATTTTTAAGGGGTGCTGTGAGCACCCCACGTGGCAGTTGGCGCCTTGCAAAGCCACGTGGCAGGTGCCGGGTTAATAATAACTTAACTATTAAGTTAATAATAACTTAACTATTAAAAATTATTCCCATTTCCTTAAAAATCGTGACATAAAACGAGTAGATTCAACACATTTTCTGGGATTGCGATTCGACAGTTACCTGATATGGACTGATCATGATCATATTAAAAAAATATATGGCATAGGCGTAACCAGGGAGGTTGTAACCCCCCCCCCCATTTGGTTGTACTTTGAGCTCTATATGCTTAACACCATTAGTATTATATACCCCCAGAGACCATCCAGAAGTTTTAACCCCCCTTAGGATCATCCTGGTTACACCGTTGCCTTATGGAAGCATCAACAACATTCCTGAAGAACCAAGTCAGCTTAAAAGTATCTTAAATTATAATTTTTCCAATTTTACAATTAACTAAGCTTAAGGACATAACTTTATTTTATGAAATAATATAATAATTATATTATGTACGAAAATGTCACCAAGATAGACAGTATTAGCTGCAAAATTATGCAATTATAATAGTTATTAATATTATTGTGTAACTGTCAAATGTCAAATTATACCTAGAGAACAGCATCTTCATAACGGAATACCTAATGT
The DNA here is from genome assembly GCF_917563875.1 of Diabrotica virgifera virgifera. Lineage (NCBI taxonomy): Eukaryota > Metazoa > Arthropoda > Insecta > Coleoptera > Chrysomelidae > Diabrotica > Diabrotica virgifera. The sequence continues at coordinate 211,083,481 of NC_065450.1, forward strand.
TTAAATGTTTTACGAATGAATTGAAAACAACACTATTGTTTATAAGTTTAGCATACCTAATACACACTTTACACGCTTATAAAATAGGTAGTTTTCATTTCATTTCATTCATTTGTCATAGGTATATACAAAACATATTAGTTTTTGCCATAATGTTTACGTTTGAATGGTATAATGCATGGTATAAGGCTTTTGTCCATAATTTTCCTATAGTTATTCTTCTAATTATAATTAATTGTAAGAAAAAGAGAGTTGCGCATTTGAGAGAAAGTTTCAAACATAAAAACCGCCGAAAAAAGTTGTTATTCCAAGACATTTAAATTACCGAACACAGACACACCTTCGGTAACTGTAATTAATTCGATTATTTCATTCATAGGAGATTCTGACCAATAGAAAGATACAGAAACTTGCTTACATTTGATGCTAGAAATTTTTTATATAAAAACAGAAATAAAGCTTTTCTTAAACACTTTAAAAAAGCTGTAATGTGTTTTCCCCAAGAATGCTTCATTGAATTATTCTATTTGAAATTTTTCGAATATGAACCTATTTTTCATTAGCTATAACTCTGCTTTTACTAGGTATAGATACCTAATATATACACCGTTTTTTTCACTTTTTTATATGCTATAATTTTGGTAAGAATATTTTTTTCGACAAAATTCTTACGTTCTGAGTTATTTGCGAAAAACCGTCTAAACGTGGTTATTTTGTTGAAAAATGAACATATTCACTTGCAAATTAATCGAAAAGTATTGATTTGGTGAAAAAACTCGATAGAAGAAAATTTGCTTAAAATTAGGCAGTTCATCCATTTCGGGACTTATCTTGGACATATATTTTTTTCATCCCCGAGATGGGGTGAAACTCACCCCCAGGGCAAAAGCACACATTGGCACTATATCACTTTTTTTCTTTGACATCTTAGCTATGCGTATGCCAAATTTCATGTCAATCCAAGCGGTTCTTTAAAATTTACAGCAAAAACCGTGAAAGAATGGGTCTATTGAATAAAAAGAAGTATTTGCTTTTACTTACAAGTATTTAGGTATTTACTTAATAGTAATTGAATAAAGTCATTTCTTTAATGCTTTGTTCAATTACTATTAAGTAAATACTTAAATACGAAGAAGTAAAAGCAAATACTTATTTTTATTCAATAGACCCAATGTACTACATATTTATCATGTACGAAAATTCCACTAAGATACAGTATTAGCTGCAAAATAATGCAATTATAATAGTTATTAATATTATTGTGTAACTGTCAAATGTCAAATTATACCTAGAGAAGAGCATCTTCATAATGGAATAATGTTTAAATAATGTTTTACGGATGAATTGAAACAAAACTATGCATACCTACACACTTTACACACTTATAAAGTAGGTAGTTTTCTTTTTATTTCATTCATTTGTCATAGGTGGATAGGTACAAAACATACCTATTAGTTTTTTGCAATAATGTTTACCTTTGAATGGTATAATAAGGCTTTTATCCAGAGTTTTCTTATAGTTATTCTTCTAATTATAATTAATTGTAAGCAAAAGGAGAGTTGCGCATTTGACAGAAAGTTTCAAACATAAAAACCGCCGAAAAAAGTTGTTTTTCCCAAGACATTTAAATTACCGAACACAGACACACCTTCGGTAACTGTAATTAATTCGAATATGCACCGGTAACCTTGACCACGATTCACGATACAAACAAACAAACAAGGAAACCGCAACTCACCTGAGAAATATCCGAATCAGTCCTCATGATTTCGTCCAGTCTCTCACCAAGACCGCTCGCCATAATACCTAACAGGAAAAGCAAACACTTGGAAATCATTTTCCTCGTTTTCGCGGGCACAAAAACAACACTCTCGACTTCTGAAAAGTTCTTCGTAACAGTTCGTTGACACGGGTGCGATGGTTTTGTGAACTTTACGCAATCACTGGCACCATTCGGCGGACGGCGATTGACTAAAGTCGCGAAACGGCGCTTGATATCAACCCCCTCCACTCGTGAGTTCTTCGTGCGTTTGTACGCGCAGACGTCTAATTTCTAACAGGCAGCGGCAGGTAACAATTGAATATCCGGAAAAATTGAAGATAGGATATGGGTAACTGCATGTCACCGGATCACCTAGATATGCCACCGGCTCGCGGCTGGCTGATAGGAAGTCGAGGACGCAAACGGCCTGCAGGTTGAGCTTTACACCTCAGGTGTAATAATCAGATAATATAAATATGGAACTTGAACATTTTTTATAGGGCTTTTCATTCACAGTCATTTGTTTCGAGCTTCTGTCATGTGTCACATAATATTAATATATCTGCGTCATACGTTATTGATATAACCAATGATACAAACCAAAGACGTATGACGTAGATATAATAATATTATGTGACACATGACAGAAGCTCGAAACAAATGACAATCGATGAAAAGCCCTATTAGTCCAGTCGGGTTAGACCAGCGATACTCAACCTTTTTGAAGTTATACTTCTTTAGGCGCGACTTCATTGAGGGTGAAATTTTATTAATCTGCGCGCATGCGCACACAGGCAGTATGGAGTTCGTTACTAAATGTTTTAATTTATGTATGTATGAGTCCAGAAAAGGTGTGGAAAGAATATATTAGTGTTTTTAAATATATTTTTCTACAACGTGTTAAACATGCAATTTATAGCACTCTATAGGAGCGTTAAAAATGCTACTTTAAAGCACCAGTGCTTTAAAAATTTTAAGGCACTGCAGTTAAAAGTGAATTGTCAAATTGTGAAACGTCAAAATATTTATATTTCATTTATTAACATTAATATTAATAATACAACTTGCGCAATTTGAAAAAGGTGGTTTAAAAGATTTTTTTAAAATTTAATTTAAACTGTTTTATTGCATTTTTAACACGTTTGTAGAAAAAACTATTAAAATTTGTTAGAATATACAAAAATAAAAGTAAATGTTATGCTGATTTACGTATTGACAGTAGGTATAGGCAGTTTTGATGTAATGTCAAGAAAAATATAAAAATGGAATGTCAACTCAAGTTCAAGTAAAAGTTTTTGTAGGTATTGCCCTGTAATTGAGAATGAATAAATTATAATTGTTGATATATTATGAGACGTTTGTACAGAAAATATTGTATGATATAGGTACGTGTTAAAAAGTATATTTTTAAGGCACTCATGTGAATTGCAGAATGAGCAAAGCGAATCTTTCACACGAAACTTTCACATACGTGCCTTAAAATTGTACTTTTAACATTTATATCATAAAAACTATTATTATAATTTTTGTGTATTTGGACTTATCTACCCCGGGAATAAGATAATAAGTCATATTTAAAGTATTTTATAATTCACTTCGTCTGTTTGTCACTATGTCTGAGAAATCTTGTAGCCCGGATAAACAAAAGGGGATAGCTCAGTGGTAGAGCGTTGGACTGGAGATCAAGAGGACCCCGGTTCGAATCCTGGTGTTTTCTAATCTTTTTTTAATTCTTGGTATTGTTTTAAAAGGAAACAGTAGCGATCAACAGGTAGCGAAAACGCGTTCCAAAATTGCGGCTGTAATTTTGAATATTTTTTCGAGATATTTGGCACACGTATTTGTAATATAATAAAGAATGGCGGTACAGAGCCCAATTTGAAAAATATATTAATATGTGGAAATTACTCTGTAATTAAATAAAATATTAAAAAAACAAGCTTGTACCACCATTAAGAAGAACAAAAAAATATACTTTCTTCAAATAAACTTTTTTATTCGATGCCTAGATTTTGTGTCATTTTGGAACTACTAATGAAATAAAAAATTTTAGAAGTTCCAAAATGACACAAAATCTAGGCATCGGATAAAAGAGTTTATTTGAAGAAAGTGTATTTTTTTGTTCTTCTTAATGGCGGTACAGGCTCGTTTTTTAAATATTGTATTTAATTACAGAGTAATTTCCACATATTAATATATTTTTCAAATTGGGCTCTGTACCGCCAGTCTCTATTATATTACGAATACGTGTGCCAAATATCTCGAAAAAATATTCAGAATTACAGCCGCAATCTTAGAACGCGTTTTTGCAACCTGTTGATCGCTACTTTTAGAGTTTGTTTTAGTTCAACATTGGCATATGTGGCAATTTTAACACAAATTGTCGGTGTCGGCCGGTATGCGGTCGACCGTTTTGCGCTCTTACCTGAAATCGGCCGGTTTGCGCTCTACACTCTAATACCCGAAAGTTAAGTTAGGACCGAAGGGTTAGGTCTTCCTCCTTTCCCATAGATATTTCTAGGAAGGTACCTGTTTCTAACAAAAAGAGAAAATTTGAAAGAAGTGACAACGCTGGGTGATATTTTCGACATGTTTAGGTAAAATAAATTTTGTCTATGGGAGCCAATTCGGACTCTACCTTTTTTAGTTCAGGTAAAATTCTTACCATTGGGAGCGAACTCGACCCCGTCCTTACAATCAGTAATAACACGTTGTACTTACGGAGCACATGATTTATAAAAGATTGTTATTTTAAGTTTTCACTTCTGTCGGCATTCCCCCGAGTGCCAGTTTTTTTGTTAACCCGGGAGTAGTCGCGCCGGTTTATCCTTTTCCGTGATAACTTGATGAAGAATTTTGCATAAAAATATAACTTTCCACTCGTAAGTACCTCGAGGAAGGGTGTAGTAATGCGTAGGTTTATTTTTATTTCTTCTTCTTCATCATCATCATCTTCTTCTTCTTCTTCTTCTTCTTCTTCTTCTTCTTTTTCTTCTTCTTCTTCTTTTTCTTCTTCTTCTTCTTCTTCTTTTTGTGGAATTTATGGCTTGGTGAGAATCAATTAGCTTAAATAATTATTAGAAATAATATTTCTAACATAACATAACAAGTAAATAACAATAATATAAAATAAAAAATTGTTATAAATTCGTATTTAAATCCGTATTGTTAGATAAAATCTAACGCGCGACCGCTTACGTGACAGAAAAGAGCGCGACTGTTCCCGGGTTAAACTCACTGGTAGAATTTGTAAAAGTCATTTGTTAATTATTAATTAATACCTATAGTCTGGGCTTATTATCGTAGAATAGGACATTTTTGGGAAAAGTTATTTACCAGCAATTTTATTGCTGGAATCGAATCTTATGATTGTATATATTAATAATATAGGTATGCAAAGTCCGCAGATAGTGTGCTACTTTTTTTATAAACAAAATGGCGCCCGAAAATCGTGTTTTTTTCAATTTTTGCACTATAACTCCAAAGATTTTAACTTTAGACCAAAAACACTCATATAAAAATTCACCGCAATTAAATTTTGCATAGAAACTTGTTTTTTCCGATTTACTTCGACGAAAACTTACCCCGGAAAAAGCGGGTTTTTCCAACAAAATCTTTAATTTTCAACTAAACTTTTAGATAAGTAGTTGATAATCAATAATTACATAACTTGGTAACGTAAAAGCCCTTTCCGTATATATTATAATTCCAGAAGCCGATGGAAATTGAATGAATAGTTTAGCAACAATTGAAATGTTAATTAAAAATTTACGGTCGCTTTAATAACGACAATAATTATGATACATAAGAATAACTATGATTTTTTCATAAAAAGACAGTATACCTATCTAATGTACTTTACAGAATTGAAATTGGACTATTTAGGCGGCCTCAGGAATATTTTAAAATTATAAACAATTTTTTGGCTTATAAACAAATATAATATCTCGGGAAATATTAAATTAGATTAAATTGTGAAAACGGTATTCGAAAGTCAGTGGTAGGATGCTTCTTTTAAAAGAAAAAACGTTTAATTATGATGAGTGGTTCCTGAGATACAACCGGTCAAAGTTGACCGAAATTTATGGCAAAGATATAAACAATAGGATCATAATTTTCAAACCGTCACCTTTTTATTTTTGTCCTCTTTCATCACACCAATTTTCATATCTTTAAAACCCTCATAACATATATTATTATAATAAAAACTATCGATAATACGTGTGAAAATTGCCAAAAATAGCAAAATTCCAATCAAAAATTAGGTTGGAGAAAATGAAACCCTCAAAGTTCAAAATCGGTATACGTTAAAGAAATGCATTTTCTCGGCTTCCCATGGAGTAATTTCCTTCATTCTTTTTTTGTTCCCAAGTAACTCGAGTAGAGCCATCGAACTAACGCACTATTAAATGTCAAACTTGCTTTTGTTTTGTTATAATAAATTAATTTATTTATTATAACACAATATTTTAACTTGTTTAAATAAAAATTGTTTAAATAATTATACAGGTTTCAAATGAGAATATTTATGTTTTTAACTTTAAAAGGTTAACTTGTAGTAAGTTTATCTAAAAAACAGCCTACAACTGGAAAAAATATGTAATTTTCTGTTCTTATAAATAAATTAATCTATTATAACAAAACAAAAGCAAGTTTGACATTTAATAATGCGTTAGTTCGATGGCTCTACTCGAGTTATTAGGGAACAAAAAAAGAATGAAGGAAATTGCTCCATGGGAAGCCGAGAAAATGCATTTTATTAATGTATACCGATTTTGAACTTTGAGGGTTACATTTTCTCCAACCTAATTTTTGATTGAAATTTTGCTATTTTTGGCAATTTTCACACGTATTATCGATAGTTTTTATTATAATAATATATGTTATGAGGATTTTAAAGATATGAAAATTGGTGTGCAGAAAGAGGACAAAATAAAAAGGTGATGGTTTGAAAATTATGATCCTATTGTTTATATCTTTGCCGTAAATTCTGGTCAACTTTGACCGGTTGTATCTCACGAACCACTCATCATAATTAAACGTTTTTCTTTTAAAAGAAGCGTCCAAGAAGCGAATTTGGTTTAATATTTCCCGAGTTATTCTATTTATTTATAAACCAAAAAATTGTTTATAATTTTAAAATATTTCTGAGGCCGCTTAAATAGTCCAATTTCAATTCTGTAAAGTACATTAGATAGGTATAGTATCTTTTTATGAAAAAATCATAGTTATTCTTTTGGATCGTATTTATTGTGGTTATTATAGCGACCGTAAATTTTTAATTAACATTTTAATTGTTGCTAAACTGTTCATTCAATTTCCATATACTTCTGGAATTATAATATAAGTATACGGAAAGGGCTTTTACGTTACCAAGTTATTTAATTATCGATTAACAACTACTTATCTAAAAGTTTAGTTGAAAATTAAAGATTTTGTTGGAAAAACCCGCTTTTTCCGGGGAAATTTTTCGTCGAAGTAAATCGTAAAACACACGTCTCTATGCAGAATTTAATTGCGGTGAATTTTTATTTGGGTATTTTTGGTCTAAAGTTAAAATCTTTGGAGTTATAGAGCAAAAATTGAAAAAAACACGATTTTCGGGCGCCATTTTGTTTATAAAAAAAGTAGCACACTATCTGCAGACTTTGCATATCTATACTATTAATACATACAATAATAAGATTCGATTCCAGCAATAAAATTGCTGGTAAATAACTTTTCCTTGTATTTTGCTAATTAGCCCAGAGTACTAATAGTTTGGATAAAACTATGTCGAGTACGTCTTGTTGTTTATAATTTTTAACTACATACTAAAATACTAAATTACATTAAATAATGTTTATTACCAGAGAACGGCAGTTCTCGCCAGTGGCGCACTTTTAGCAGTGGAGAACGGCAGTTCTTATTATACAGGGTGGTGAATTGGAAAATGGGCCATAGGAAACTCAATGTAAAATTCTAAACTGTTGAATTCCAGCTTCCCTAATAATTATTGTACATCAAAAGACATTAGAAACTATTTGTAGAGGATTGAAATCTTTTTTGAAAACAATTGTTAAAATTGTTCTACGAATTAAACACATTCCAAAATTTTGTAAAATATAATAAATTTTATCAAAGTATTTGCCAAATTTAGGTCACACACAGTCCAAGAATGTGTATAAGATTGCCTTCGGTCACAATGAAATTATTATATTAACAATATTTTGAACTGTCAGTATTTTTATTTTATCGTTTTTATTGTTTAAAAAACAATAAAGTCGAAAAGATGTCCTCAGTTGAGGAGAAAGTACTAATAATAAAGATGTTTTATTCAGTCAATAGTTTGCGAACTGTCAGAAATAGTAACGTGTGGCCTTACTTTTACGCACTTACTTAGATATGGCAAATGTATTCTATTTTTCAAAATTTTGGACTCTGTTTAAATCGTAAAACAATTTTAACTTTTGTTTTTAATACAGATTTTAATCCTCTACAAATATTCTCTTATGACTTTTGATGTAAAATAATTAGAAAAGCAGGAATTCAACAATTTAGAATTTTACATTGAGTTTCCTATGGCCTGTTTTCCAATTCACCACCCGGTATAGACGAAATTTTCGATTTTCTAAATCTGACGGAATTGAAAATTGTACCAACTCCCATATTAAAGTTCAGGAAAAGACTCACCCATTCATATATCAGCCATCCATTTTGGTCAAAGGGTGTGGATTTTACGGCCCTTCCTATTTAGCACCTGTTTTTCGTTCTCGTCTCCAAAACTCCCAAAAACTTCGAAAATTTAAGTCCGACCTTTGCGGCTTCTAATAGTACTGATCATTACCTTTCCTTCGCATGTCTAATTTTGAAAATCGGTTATACCATTCAAAAGTTACCGAGCTCAGAAATGTGACTCAACTTCTATTTAAAAAAGGGAAAATGTTTGTGGATAATATGTATGTACGTATGTAGCTGGAAAATTTAAACCGATCTAAATTTTCTGTTTTGTGTTTGAAGAGGGGGTCAGCGCCGATTCAGAAACGGTGTAGTTTGTGACTTTTGACCACCCATAAGCCAGCTATAGGGCTGGGTAGGTACAAAACGGCATATTTTTGGGGTATATATCTTCGGTTCAAGGAGAGAAAGGAGAACCGCAAATACACCAAATCAATAGTGTTGAGTTAAGCTTTCAAACGGTGTCTAAGCCGTCAGGATCAGACATACACACGGCTCAGTATCGCCGAAAAACTGAAAAACTAAACTTTGAAAATTTTGGATTTTCGACAATTACTCAAAATTTCAACCTACGAATTGCGCCGATAACTGAGCGTTTGTTGAAGGGCTCTAGAATCTGGCGGTGTATACCTCATATCCGGGAAAATTCGAATTTTTAAGTTATAGGCTTCATAATTATGATCAGATCTATTTCCTGTGGGAAAAACGGTTTTTCAAGCTCAATAATTCCTGTAATAGCTTCAGTTATCATAGTTGACCTTAGATGCATCAGATACTACTTGTCAATACGTTTCAAACTCATGTTTAGTGATCAAAATCGGTTTAGCCGTTTAGCAATTATTAAGCTACAAAAGTATAATAAAATTAACGATTATTCCCGAAATGGTTTATGTAGTTGTAGTGGTTACGACGCTAAATACGATCTGGCAACGGGCAATCCGAGTTCATTAACCGGTCATCAGAATAATTTTTTTCAATCTATTTCGAATAGAAAAAAATCTAGTGTACATTCGATGGACACTAGATCATTTGGGAGATAATGCGACAAAGGCGACCATTTATAAAGCTTAACGTGTAATCGAGAAAACTTCATACAAACTTCATACATTTAATTTATAAAAAAAAACTTTGAAAAACTCCTGATACAAAAATAAAAAACCGCTAAACGCCGTAAAAATGAGTGGCGCATACAATATTCCAGCTATAAAAGATCTGATATGAATATTACGTGGCGCGAAAATGTATTTTCATTTTGATGCAACATAAAATTTTAGTTTTATTTTAAAAGATTTTTCCATAATATTTGCTAAATTTGAAGTAAACGCGCCACATAAGAGTTTCAAAATTCAAACTGTATCAAAGTTACTCTTTTGTGGCGCGTTTTACTTCAAATTTAGCAAATATTATGAAAAAATCTTTTAAAATAAAACTAAAATTTTATTTTGCATCAAAATTAAAATACATTTTCGCGCCACGTAATATTCATATCAGAATATTGTATGCGCCACTCATTTTTACGGTGTTTAGCGGTTTTTTTTATTCTTGTCCGTTATACAGATCGGTGTGAAGGTTTTTCTTATATCGAATTTTAGACTATAGTACTCTAGTGTACTTTTATCGAGATTGTACGTATATTAGGTTTCTTATTTAAATAAAGATCTACCTATCTATCTACCTAAGATGATTTTAGGATAAAACCTCTGAAGAATTCAATCTTTATCCAACAAAGTGCTTTTATCGAACAGTGATCGTGATCAAGAACAGCGACTCTATTAAGCCGAGACTACAAAAAGCCATCTAGACAGAACTTGATTAGTCATTGTTTCCCCTAAAAGGCCACTCACAATTTATTGGCTGTCCCGGTAATGTCACTCGAGGGTTTTTTCTATATCACAGAAAAAGTTTATTGAAATATAGGGTCAGGCGTGCGTGACTCGCTGTATTTTCTTTCATCCACCCTTGCGATAACAAACTAGATACATACAAAGTGCAGAGACAGTCTCGTTTAATCGATACTTGGTGGTAGAGACCGTGGTAATGGTCGTGAAGGATTTTTAAAGGAAATTACAAGCTATCGCAGAACTTTTATTATTGTAATATGGGCCGCAAGTGGTATCTTTAGCAAACGAAAGCGTTTTGTGCTCCAAAAGTGGCTAATAAAGGCAATTTAGGGCTATTTTGTTTAGTATTGTTGCATAAGTAGTGTCGTTAGCATACTGAAAAGTAGAGAAAGAATAAAATAATGTACACTGCTCAACAAATTAAATTTTTTTCTCAGTGTGAAGCCACCTTTAAATAAATGTGGTCATTAAGAGTCCGGATTTCGCGATAACAGATCATTGTATTGTGGTGAGACCGCCCCCATCTGAAAAAATTTCTGATTCGGTTTCTTTGTGGATTTGGAATTTTTGGCTTTGTGACGGTTGGAATTTTTGGGCAGAAATTGTTTAAACAATTTTTTTAAACAAATACAAAAGATTGCGTTTTTTTGCTCTGGAACATATATTTTTAGGTTTTTGGGTCATTCTAAACAAGAAAGGTATCTTGTAATTTTTCTTAAAAATCGATAGTTTTCGAGTTATAGGCGATTTAAAATCTGAAAAATGCGAAAATACGCATTTTCGAGGCCTAAAAACTCATATTTAATTTACTATTTTTGAGATTGCCAGATACTTAAATCGAAGATTAAACATTCAGCTTCAAGATTCTGAAGAGTGGTTGCGTCTAACCTTAATTTATACCGTTGTTTTTTAATTGTTAAATATGCGTGTTTATCCGATTATTTTGCCGGTGCGGCGAGCTCTATTTCAAAAATCTCCTATTCTCCTCCGAAAAATATTTTTTCTAGATTCTTTGTAACATTCTAGATAAAATAAGTTTCTTGGCATTTTTCTCAAAAGTTAATAGTTTTAAAGTTATAAGCGATTTAAAATCTGAAAAATGCCAAAAAAAACGCATTTTTGGATTTTAAATCGCTTATAACTTTAAAAGTGTTAACTTTTGAGAAAAATGTCAAGAAACCTATTTTATTTAGAAAGAAACTAGAAAAAATATTTTTTGGAGGAGAATTGGAGATTTTTGAAATGAACTCGCCGCACCGACAAAAAATTCAGATAAACACGCATATTTAACAATTAAAAAACAACGGTATAAATTAAGGTTAGACGCAATCACTTTTCAGAATCTGGAAGCTGAATGTCTAAACTTCAATTTAAGTATCTGGGAACCTCAAAAATACTAATTTAAATATGAGTTTTTAGGCCTCGAAAATGCCGTATTTTCGCATTTTTCAGATTTTGAATCGCCTATAACTCGAAAATTATCAATTTTTGAGAAAATTTACAATATACCTTTCTTGTTTAGAATTACCCGCAAAACTTAAAAATATATGTTCCGGAGCAAAAAAACGTGATCTTTTGTATTTGTTTAAAAAATTTGTTTAAACAATTTCTGCCCAAAAATTCCGCCTGGCACCCTTCAGATTTGTTTAAAGCGGACATTTTTGAATAGGAATCCACAAAGAAACCGAATCAGAAATTTTTCCAGACGGGAGCGGTCTCACCACATGGACTAGTAATGAATTAACATACATTGCTCATCGCCCATTAGTTAAGACATTCAAAGTTGAAACATTACTGACTTCCAGTTGAAAACTGGTAAAGTGCTTATTATGTTACAGACTTTATTTAAACAGACTTTTAAGTCTACCTTCATGTCCATGTATCTATCCTGTTTAGTATAAAAAATAGTATATTGTAAAAAATATAAAAATATAAAAATATAAAAACAAGTGAGAAAAAATACATATTTCTCACGAGCGCAGAAGTTTGTTGCGCAAATCAAGCGAGGAAGAAATATGTCATTTTCTCATGAGTTGTACACTGTACTTTTTCTATGGATGCGGTTTTGTCAAGAGTTCAAACTTCAAAATTAAATAATTTAGGTGCTTTTACGTACATTATATACATAAATTGAAATAAAATACCTTGTACCTTACGGTGTCGAGGTAAGTGGAGAAATCAGACGTTTCCATGCCTTTCGGTCAGTAGCTAGTCTTTCAGCTTCTCTCCACCCAATATTTCTTTTTACGCAAGCCTTTCCAATATTTGCGTTCCACGTTCTTGCTGGTCTGCCTCTTCGTCGTTTGTTGTCAGATGCCGCTTTTCATACCCTCTTTACAGTTCTGCCTTCCCTCATTCTCGCCATATGTCCGAACCACGATAACTGTTTCGTTTCAAGCCTGTCTAAGGTCCTTCCAACACCGCACCTTTCACGTATGTCTTCATTTCTTATACGATCACGTCTGGTCACTCCGTATACCGCATGTAAATATCGCATTTCGCATGCTTGAATTTTACTACGGATGTTGTCGTTCACTGTCCACGTTTCACTACTGTAGAGTAGCACCGGCTCGTATACAGTTTAAAATACTTTCATTTTTGTTTTTAGGCTTACTTCTTTCTTCATAATAAAACTTTTATTTAGTGCATAGTATAATTTTGTTGTTATTATTATTATTAATTATATTACTGTTATATTAATTATATACTCATTACCCTGCTGTTTATTTCTGGTTCTATATTTCCTTGCCCATTCATTGTTGATCCTAGATACTTGAAGTCCTCTACTTGTGTAATGGTCTCATTATTCAGCTTTATATTTATATTTTCTTGAGTTTCTGATATTACTAAAGCTTCTGTTTTTTCAATATTTATTTTCATCCCAAATTTCCTAAAGGCTTCATTCCAAACATGCACATTCACTTGCAAGTCTTTTTCTGATTTTACCACAATTACCAGGTCATCGACATATATCAACTTTGACACGTAAACTTGTTGAAGTTTATACACCCCAACCCTAGTTCTTTTTACCTTACCCCTGCATTCTTTTGCAATTTCGTCCATTAGAGTGATGAATAACAAAGGACTCAGAACACCACCTTGTCTTACACCTGTCCTTGTGTAGAATTCTAGAGATGAGTGATTGTTCGTTCTTACATTATTACGTGTACATTTATATAATATACTCTTTATTGCTTGGATTAACTTCGGTTTCACATTTCTACGGTTTAATATTTCCCAGATCAGTGGCGGATCCAAGGGGGGGCGATGGGGGCGATCGGCCCCCCCTCTCAACCCAAGTGATTTTTTTTAATTATAATATAAATATTACAAAAACATTCATTTATTTTTTCAATTGGATAATAATTATACATGTTTTAAAATTACAATATTATATGAATTATGAATTACATATAAATATATTTTATTAGTATGGGACTTCGCTAAAACGGGGCAGTGACGCCAGTGTATTTGGAAATGAGTAATTTATAATCCTTATAAATTAAGAAATAAAAATTATCACAATAAGCATATTTAAAAAAATATGTAATCCTATATACTGTGAACGCATACTACTTAAGGATCTCCACGTATAATTATAAAATCGTTTGCAGATAACAGATTCGCCGAAAATCTCTCGAAAATTGCGCGCCTAGCAAAAACTATATTAATTCGCCGAAAATATAAATATGTTCACACGCCGATAGCGCGATAGCTGACCACGAAAAAAGAACATCCTTATTAATTATTAGTAATTAGTGTATTTTGGGTATTTGGGTATCGATGCAAGTAACATCTCTACATAATACTGATTCGTACAGATCTAAGTTTGTAAATTGTTAGCGTGATTAATAGTATTTTGATTTTATTCTTCTTTTTTTATATTAATATAGTTTGTGATTTACGAAGAGTTATAAGATGTCTAATAAACGAAAGGAATCAGAAGCTTCTACCGAGAACTTAAAAAGTAAAAAATTCAAATGTCGCAATATAACTGATTATTTTTTTAAAAATGAACGTAATTTGGGTGATAATGTTAATAGTAATGATGATAATAAATATGTACAAGGTACATCTTATCAGATAGATCATACTATGAGACCTACTGATCTTGGATCAAATTTAAGTTCTGAGAGCATTCAAAACAAGTAATGCGATTTTTCAGTGTATCCGATACAAATCAATGATGATGCAGTGAATACCAATTCTACTTTCGAGAGTATGTATTATGGAAAAAGGTATGTCTTATATCCATGAAATGTATGTCTTATATATTATATAAGTTTATTTTATATCACGTTTGATAGAAGTGAGTAAGTGAGTATTTCTCCACGAGTACGATAGATAGTCATTTATGTCGCGGGATGCATTCATCCACATATAAAATGATGGTAATAAATTAAATTTTAAACTTCATATGGGAAAGTACATCATGTGACACCTCATTTAAAAGCTTTTGAGATACTGATTACAAAAATGTATAGACAATACTTGTGCAAAATGTCGGTCCAATGCTTTTTAAATGCATTCATTTTTTTTATAATCCGAGAAAACTAATAAGTATCTTTGAAAATTTTAAACGCAAAATGCAAGATAACATTATTATTACCGAGGGTCGAAAGTCTCTGAAAACTTCTATAATGTTTATTTTAATAAGTTACAGGGGTGAAAAAGGAGAAAATTGAGTATGATTTTTAACACGTTGACTGACAGTGCGTCAAATGTATAAGCAAGTAGCAAGTGTTGTGACACTAATATGTATTTTGCAAAGTAGAATAGGGGAAATGCTACGTCTATGGACGTTGTGTCACATTACATCAATGGAAATTAAACGTATATAGACGTTCTGTCCGTCAGCGTGTTAATTTGAAATATATCATTCAAAAGAAATTTTTGTTTATTCTAATGGACTTTCGGCCCTCGGTAATAATGTAATATTTTATTCTGCGTTTTCTCAGGATTCGAAAAAAAATGAATGCGTTTAAAAAGCATTTGACCAAAATTTTGCGCATGTACGTATTATACATTTTTGTAATCAGTATTTCAAACGATTTGAAATGAAGTGTCACTTGATGTACTTTCCCATTACGAAATAAAATTAAAAATATTTCGACATGATTTTTTTTTGCCTTGAAAAAAGTAAAGTATTTTGATTTTTTAAAAATTACATTCGGTTAATTCATTATTACATTTCCGAAACTACTGTAAGTTGTTAACTTATAAAGTCTCATTTTGTAGGTTTTTTAAATTTTAATGATAATTCACTACATATATTTATTTTTATTTCATCAACTTTATATATAGGGCTATAGGGTGTCCCGACCCAAAAGTAGCGGAACCGTTGAATATTTCGCGAAATGAACATCGGATCGAAAAAATGAAAAATATATGTTCAATAATTTCTAAAAATCTATCAAATAATACCAAACACGACCCCCCACTCGACCCCCTGGAAGTGGGATGGGGCTAACTTTAAAATATTTAATGGAGACCCCCAGTTTTAATTGCAGGTTTGGATTCCTTACGTAAAAGTAAGCAACTTTTATTCGAGACATTTTTTCGAATTCTGGATAGATGGCGCTATAATCGGAAAAACGATTTATCGTGATACCATGGGTAATTTATAGAAATTGTTTAATATCTATAGAAACACACTCTCAAATGGAAAATCAAAAAACAAGTTGAATAGTTTTCAAAATCCTATCTAATACCGAATGCCACCAAACACGACACGGTGTCATTCGATAGGTTTTTGAAAAATAGTAAACAAATGTTTTTTAGTTTTTCATTTGGAAGTGTATTTCTCGAGACAGACTATTTCTATATTATTCTATTTCTATAGAATAGAAAAAATGTCCCGAATAAAAGTTTCTTACTTTTACGTAAGGAATCCAAATCTGCAATAAAAACTGGGGGTTTCCATTTACGATTTTAAATTGAGCCCCACCCCACCTCCAGGGGTTGGGGTAGGGGGTCGTATTTGGTGTCATTCGATAGATTTTTAAAAATTACTGAACAGGTATTTTTCAGTTCTTCGATCCGATTTTTATTTTAGCCAATCGGCCCCCCCTCTTAACGATGCTGGATCCGCCGCTGTCCCAGATCTTGTTACGTGGCGCCCGATCAAATGCTTTTTCCAAGTCCACAAAACAGAGATCCGTGAATATGAGATCGGCTGTACCTCGCCCTGGCCTAAAGCCGCATTGGCTGTCATCCAGTGTGGCCTCGATATTTTCTCGCAGCTTTTTCTTTAGTATTATTTCGTAGATTTTACTAGCAACTACCAACAGTGATTTTTTTGGTAGGTATTTCTCACTGCAATGGCCAACTTTTCTCACTGCATGAGAAATTGTTCGTTTTGAATGTATGTAATTAGTGAGAGAAGTTGCACATTGTATAGCATCCATAGAAAAATTAATTTTTCTACATAAAACTGTTAATTCGAAATACCTATGTCTGTACTACACAGGGGTGAATATAATACTCCGCTTATATGCTATTAATGAACCACGAATACTCGTAAGTACCTGTGGTTTAAATATACTTAGTCAATGAGAAGTATATTGTTTGAAAATTACTATCAATCAATATACCTGTAACAAGCTGATTCCTCATAATACAGATTTGATGTTTCAAATTTCTAATAGCTCCAATTATCTGCTACTGACAAGCGTTGAATTTGAATGGAAATGGAAAGAGAGTTTGGCTTGCATCGAATCCGTATCTACTCGTATCTGTTCATGTTTTAGAGGGTGTTTTAAAATACTGGTCTCGGCAGGTTTAACAAACGTGTAAATAACTTTTAAATGTCTTTAAATGCCATTGACACAGTGGGAAGAGAGTTTTTCCTAAACATAAACTGTCCAAAAACAAAATACATGGTAGGTATTTAGCCATTTAGAATATCAAGATTCACGGATATATGTTGATGGACATAAGATAATTCAACGAGTAACCAGTTTTAAATATCTTGGTTGCCGTATTTACTAAACAACTAGATCCAGATAAAGAGATAAAATGTAGAATCGAGATAACCCGCACAACATTTTGAAAAATGAGGTCATTATTTTGTAATGATAACTTGCAACTTCAACTTCGAAAGCGTATGATTAAATGTTACATTTGGTCAGTCCTCTTATACGGTGTCGAAGCAAGGACATTAAAAATATCCATCATTAATCGTTTAGAGGCCTTTGAAATGTGGCTGCACAGACTTACACTAAAAATACCATGGACGGTTATGCTGACAAATGTGGCAGTCCTTGAGAGAGCAAATGCTACTCGCGAGCTGCTTGGTAATATCAAATGTAGAAAGATGGACTATTTTGGACACGTAGTAAGGGGAGACACAAGATTTGACCATAAGGATATTCATAAGATAACTTGGATATCTCCAGATGGAAGGACAAAAAACCAGATAGACCACGTATTAATAGAAAGTAAACATATCAGAGCAATTACCGATTCCAGAAGCTACAGAGGGGCAGATACCAAAAGCGATCATATTCTAACGATAGCCAAACTTAAACAAGAGCTGCCAAGAGACCCAAGAACAGCAAAAGAAAGATTAGCATACAAGATATAATTACTTAAAGAAGAAAAAACGGCAAACAGATTTGTGGCAGAGATAAATAAAAGACTTCGTTACCCCACCGCAGAAGATATTAATGAAGAATGAAAGAATATACAGATAGCGATGACAGAAGCAACGGAACTATGTCTAGGAAAAGTACAAGCAGGGAAACGAAGAGACTGGTTTGACGAGGATTGTAAAATAGCATTGATACGTAGAAATAAAGCAAAAATAGAGAAAGACAAAAATAATACACAGGATACTACAGAAAAATATAAAATGGCAAGAAGAGAAGTAAAACAAATCTGCAGAAAAAAGAAAAGAGAACATCTTGACAAACAGTTGAAAACAATAGAAGAATCATTCATAAACAAGGAAATAAGAAATTTCTACCAAGAAGTAAAAAAATCCCGAGGAACTGCAAAGAGTAAAACAAGTTTTTGTAGAGGTAAAGACGGTGTGCTTTTAGGAGAAACAACAGAAAAATTGAACAGATAGGCGGAGTATTTTGAAGAACTATTAAATGCAAATAAACAAGCAGAACCCCAGGAAATAAAACAACATCAACAGGATAACACAGAACAACAACGTGAAGAAGAACCTACACTACAAGAAGTAAAAGAAGCAATATTGAAGCAAAAAAATAACAAAAGCGCAGGAGAAAGCGGAATTCCGGAAGAGATTTTTAAAGCAGGAGGAGAAAAGCTGCAAGAAAAAAATTTCTGACTAATATTAACAGTGTGGCAAAAAGAGAAAATGCCGCAACAATGGAACAATGCACTCATCTGTCCAATCTACAAAAAAGGTGATGAAACAAGTTGCGAAAATTATAGAGGAATTTCGCTATTAGAAGTGGCCTATAAAATACTTGCAAAAATCATCCGAAATAGATTGCAAAAGGAGGTAAATAAGATCATTGGAGAATACCAATGAGGTTTTAGACCAGGAAGATCAACAACAGATCAAATATGTTTATTAAAACTAATACAGAACAACAGCTACGAACAAAATTTGGGACTACACATGTTGTTCATTGACTTTAAACAGGCTTACGACTCAGTAGACCGAAATATGCTACATGAAGCAATGAGATCCTTGGGTATTTCAGAAAAGCTGGTTAAATTAGTGAGAATGACGCTCAACAATACAAAAAACAGGATAACAATGGAAGGAAATGTTTCAAAACAATTCACAGTGAATAAAGGACTGAAACAGGGTGACCCTCTATCCACAGACTTATTTAACTTGGTACTAGAGCACATAGTCAGAAGGATAAAAATTAGTACAAGCGGTACCATATTTAACAACAGACAGCAGTTTATAGCTTACGCTGATGATCTAGTCATCCTAACAAGAACAAAGGAACATCTCCAAAAAATATTCCAAAAGTTCGAAGCGGAAGCAAAAAGGTATGGATTAAGAATCAACCACGGAAAAACACAATACATGGTAATGAAAGGAGATATAAATAAAGAGGATAACTGTATAAAAATGAAAGGAGAAGGAGATGAATATAAATTTAAAGAAGTATTAGAATTCGAATACCTGGGAGTGACTGTAACCAGTACTGGAAGGGAAGAAAAAGAAGTAAATAAAAGATTATTGAAGGGAAGTCGAGTTGTGGGTGCCTTAAACACGATATTAAAAGCAAAAAATGTATCAATAAACGCGAAAATCAGAATATATGAAACGATAATACGGCCCACAGTGTTGTATGCGAGCGAAAGGTGGGTAATGAATCAACAAGAGAAGAAGATACAGATATGGGAAAGGAAGGTCCTGAGAAAGATTTTTGGAGGTATACAGATAGCGGAGAAAACCTGGAGGAGACGAACAAATGAAGAAACGACAAAAATAACGACAAAAATACGAGCCCACAGAGTTAGATGGCTGGGACATATTACTCGAATGCCAGAAAGTAGAAACGTCAAACGAATATTGAATGACAGAGCATTGGGAAAAAGGAGACGAGGTCACCCAAGCAAGAGATGGTTAGAGGCTGCAGAGAGGGATTTAGAAGAAATCGGGGTGAAGGACTGGAGAAAGAGTGCAGAGGACCGAAAAGAATGGAGAAATATTATCCAGAATTTAGAAGCCGTAGGCCTATAAGGCCTGTTAGCGCTGTTATATATATAGTAAGGGGAGACCGATATAATATCCTTCAACTTATTATGATGGGTAAAATCGAAGGCCGCAGAGGAATTGCCATAGAAAACGGGCCTCTTGGTTGAAGAATACCCAGCAAACAGGTTTGAGCCCAGTTACGTGATGAATACGTTACATTTACGGCAAATTTCAACGAATACGTAACTCGGTGATTTATGACGGGAAAAAACGTATTTCAGTGCCAAATCATTCTTTATACATGTTTGATATTAGAATAATATAAAATCATAATGACGAATATAGTACATATTTTTATAATAGGTGTGAATGTCGGTTACGTCGCAAAGGTACGTTTATTTCACGTAATAATCACGAAACAGAAATAACTCCCTTTGGTTAAATTTTGAGAACTATTTTGGAAAACAAAATTTTACAACGGTGTTGGTTAAATAGGTATCGCTTGAATTTTACTCACTGTATTTTATGGACGTCGAAAAATTAGATGTATTTCACGTAAAAGTAATGTAAATAATACCAATATTTAAGCAAAAAGTTTATGATTTCGCTTTTAAAATCATTTAGCATAACTATCTCAATCCAACCTTGATTTGACGCTATTTTTCTATTTTTTTTCTTTAAAAATATTACTTAAAAAATATATCTTAAAAATATTATTTTATGATAATTTTAATATATTAAAAATTCCACTTCCCGTCTACCTGAACAATTTGATATTTTCTGAAGATATTAATACATTAAAAACAATTTACGAACATATCAAAAACTGTAAATATAGATTGTAGCAATAAAATTTACCCTATATTTAAGAAATTTTGTTAAAACAAAGCAGGCATGTTTGTTAAAACAAAACAAACATGTTTGTTTTGTTGTTATTTTTTTTAAACCCTGTAGACTTAAGTAATTATTGTATATTATAATTGAAACAAGAAAAGAACAAAAAAAGAGAAAAGGAAAAGCAAAAAAAGAAAAAAAACAAAAAAAGCAAAAAAAGGCAAAAAAAAACTAAGAAGATGTAAACTTCCGCGATGTTGAATCGGGTTTACGTCTTAGCGTAGTAAAAAAAAACAATTTGTAAAAAATAACAATAGAAAAAATAATAATAAAAAAACAAATTAACAATATAAAAAAAATACAACAAAAGATACAAAAAAAATAAAAATTTACAAAAAAAAATGTACAACCAAAACAGAGTATTATTTAGATAATAATTGTAGATAATAATGTTAGTTTTAGTTTAATATTTGTTATGTATTTAGAGTTAGAAATACACAAAAGATTCCTCTGATTGAAAAATCAAATTTGCTTGTTTTTAAAATAACAAAATGTCTGGTAATTGGCTCGGCCAAGGCCATCAAATTCACACAAAAAAAATATTACAGGAGCTAAAATGATTTGTTGAGTCTAATTTTCAAATCGCGCGCGGTGATGACGTACTACCAAGCCTTTCTCGTGCTATCGTACATACTATCACGTGACCACGGCACATGATTAACATAGTTGGTTCGAAAACTAAATTAATCGATTTATCGAATAATAGATACGTTTCGAAAAGATTATTTTTTTATATTATTCTGGTATTGAAATAGATTTTAGTACCTAAGACCAATTAGTTAATAGTAGAAGAAATTTAATAACAAAAAGAAAATACGTAGTACTAATTTAAAGTAAGTAGAATAGTTTAACTGTAATTTAAAAATAATCGATTTTTAAAATCGATGATCATAACCTCTAATATCAGCTTCTCACATTTTTCACAACAAAAAGTGAAAGTGAAACGTGAAGAGCTTTATTTCCTTCGTTTCATTTTAGGCGGGTTTATTTATAATAATGTCTTTCGTATAGGGCTTTTCATTCACAGTCATTTGTTTCCAGCTTCTATCATGTGTCACATAATATTAATATATCTACGTCGTACGTTACTGATATACCAATGATACAAATCAAAGACGTATGACGTAGATACATTAATATTATGTGACTCATGACAGAAGCTCGAAACAAATGACAATCGATGAAAAGCCCTATTAACGTTTACCTCACTGCTCGAGGGTTGAAGTACCGATGATGCAATAAGAAAAAAAACAAGAAAGTGTCGAAGTGCCTCCTAGAAATAAAAAGTGACCTGTGTTGTGTTTTGTGTTGGCAAATTTTTTAATGTGTCTTTAGGTCGGTACCATTTTGTTTCATTATATTGTATAATAATTATACAAGACAAATGTTTTAAAGTCTCTAAATTCTACTAAATAAATACATTGTTAATACTTTATATTATGCTTGTTTTATTTATATCATATAAGGAAATTAATTACGTGATTCATAAGTTAATTAAGGTCGAATTATTTACGTGAACCGAGGACGTATCTTTCACGTGAATACTAATATATACATTCCCTAAAAGATATGTTAATCAACACGTATTTGCAACGTGAATTTCCCGAAATATTTTATTGCTATTTAAGGTAAATAACACGTCTATTGAAGACGAGTTATTGACGTAATTTAAAGACGTATTTTCAATGTGACATTCCAACCAAATTTTCACGTGAAATTCACGTAAGCAATTTACGTATTGTTATATTCCTATTTGATAGGAGAATTAAAATTTATAATTATAAGCAAAATTCAAATTAATATAAAAGATCTTCAATTTTCTCAACCACGGGCATGTAAATTTAGAACAACCTGTATACAACAAATTATTATATTTAGTTTTTAAGAAAGTGATTCGAAGAAGTGTATGAAACTCGGTAACAATGCGCCTAAGATAAACAAGTTGAGTGACGCGGACCATTAGAGTGTTTCGCGGATGATTCGATCATTAGCCTACGCTAAATAAGACTCAGTGAAATAGATAATAGGTCATTAAGTTTTGTAAAAAGTAGAAAGTAAGTTTAAATTGGGAAATGATTATTTTTTCTTGAAATCCATTAAACATATTTAGAAAGATTAAAAGTTGGTATTGAGGAATACGGCGAATTAAAATTTGTAGTGGAATGTTGATTTTTGAATCTGGAGGGGATATTGAGAAAGTAGGGAAATGAATGAGGATGAGAGTTGTCGAGAGGCGAAGTCCAGTGGTGGACGATAGTGTACGAAGAGTGAAAACGCCGTGAGTGTTGAGTACCCATCGGAACGAGAGGTAGGCCGAGTCGAGAGAAAAGAATCTCCTTGAGCAAAGAGTGTCCCGGTGACTGATTGAAGTGGTTCAAAAAAGGTAGAATACTGCATCACGAGAAAAGCAGGAACGTAGAGCTGTACGAGGTTGTTTTCAAAGGAGAACATTACTGGAGGCCAGGACGAGTTTTTCATCGCAACCAAGGGTAGGAGGAAACGGGTTTTGTGTGAGGACATTCGCAGTTCACCAGATAAAGGTCAGTCTCATTTGTCAAGACATGAATGTATGGGTTTTTGTATTAAATACCACATTAAAAATTGAAGAACATAATCGCTAATATCAGAAGATTTTCATCAAACTTAAATCAATTTGTTGCTAATAAATCCTAATAGTTTCATTATTAATAAAAGTTTTAAATTGGAAACCAAAAGGAAATAAGATTCCCATTTTTAAATGTTTGTATTAAATAAATATAAGATCTAACAAATATTAAGCAGTAATTGCCATTTATATAAAATAAACAAAATTTTGATTTATAATTGTAATCCATATGTGTGTATTATTTTATTTTTTCCTATCCCGATTAGGAACCACTGGGAAATACTTAGAAGTCACGAAAGTAAGTAAGTAATTTTATAATTCGCCCTGAGATTGAAAACATATTGATATGTGATCTGGTTGATTAATTAGATTATCATTAATGCATTAATTAAATTAAATTACATATAATAATATCATCACATATGAATAAATAAGATCACAACAGTATATTGGTGACAAATGTACCCAAAATTCACGTAAATAACACGTCGGTCTCTTTGCTGGGTATAAGGGAGTGGACAGGCATAAAGAAAGCAGGCATAAATAGTTGCTCATTTAGAATAGCTCGAGACAGAGACACTTTCGCCATGTTAATCGCCAACGTCAAGGAGACTTGATAGGGTACGTTGAGAAGAAGAAGGACACAACTTAAAGTCCATCCAACAACTTATATACTAAAAACAATTAGGTAAAACAAAATGTTTTAGTGTGTTTCTTCTTCTTCAGGTGCCGTGTCCGTATTCAGACGTTGGCCGTCGTCATGTTTACAAGTTCCGGAAACCTCTCTCTATCGGCTGCTGAGCGAAATAATTCTTCTACCGGGGAACCACACTATTGTCTAATATTACGCAACCATGAAAGTTTCTTTAGAACAATCCATATCTTTCCCTGCACTTTTCCTTGTATTATAAGACGAAATAGATGGTATTTAGGCCCTCTAATTATCTGGCCGAAGTATTCTGCTTTTATCCTCTTAATGATGTTTATGAGCAGACGTTCTGAATTCATCATTTGAAGAACATTTTCATTGGAAGTGTGCGAAACCCACGATATCTTTAGGACTCGTCGATAGCACCACAATTTGAATGCTTTTAATTTGTTTAGCATTGTGGTTTTTAACGTCCATGTTTCACAACCATACAATATTATAGACCACACGTAACATTTTAGGACCTTCTTGCGAATCTTCATCGACAGGTTTCGGTTACATAAAACTGGTTTCCAGGTCATAAAAGCCTTACGTGATATTTCAATCCTGGTTATTATCTCTTCATCACAATCGCAATTTACATTTAACCAACTGCCAAGGTATTTAAAATGGTTTACCCGTTATATCTCCTCTCCATCAAGAGAAAGCACGCCTTGATCTACATTTATCTTTCCAACTGCCATCCACTTTGTCTTTGAAATATTGATTTTTAGGCCTCTCCGATAACTTGCTGCACTGATCTTGGAGAAGATCTTTGGAGACTTTCTAAATTTTCTGCAAGAATGGCTGTGTCGTCAGCATATCTAATATTGTTGATTATTTCTCCGCCCAGTCTTACTCCCTCTTGTCTGTCGTCCAAAGCCTCCCAAAAGATTTCTTCAAAGTACAGATTAAAGAGATTGGGTGACAAAACACAACCCTGTCGCACTCCACGTTTGATGGGTGATGGGTAGTTTTTCAGTACGACTACCTCCAACTTGGATATATGCTACTTGATTATAATACAGGGTGTTTCATTGGGAAAGTAACATACGTTAACTGTAGAAAGAGGACACTTAGGCACTCTCAAAAATATCATACTTAATGGGTCTTACTCCATTAATAACAAAGATACTGGGTGTTTTATCTATTTTGCCATTTTCTTAATTGATTCATAACGTTTTAACCATACTGTATATTTATTTTATATTTGGCACGCAAATATCATTTAAGATGTACAATAAATTAATTTATTTAAAATTGTAAAAAATCCAGGACCGGATTAAAAAATATTGGAAAAATGTTCCGACCCAAAAACAACACCCTGTACATTAAATTTTTTTAAAATGGATTTTTTAGTTGAAAAGAGGACAAAAAACTAAATTCAAAGGTATACTTTGAATTTTCGGCAAAATGATTTTTCTGGTGAAATTTTGAATTTGAATTCTGAAATTAAGTGAATTGCGAGAGCTCTAAGTGGAAAAAATTGAAATACAGCTTACAACTTGTCAACCACACTGTATATTGATTTTATATTTAACACGCGAATATTCTTTTAGGTGTCCAATCAATTAAAAAACACCTTGTATATTAAATTTTTTTAAAATGGATTATGCATTTGAAAAGAGGATGAAAAACAAAATTAGTGGTATACTTTGAATTTTCGGCAAAATGATTTTTCTTGTAAAATTTTGAATTTGAATTCTGAAATCATGTGACTTGCGAAGCTCAAAGTAAAATAAATTAAAATATGACTTAATTTTAATTAATACCATTATTTAATCTAAATTGGTAAAATATTAACATTTACACACATAACAATAATTTTTGATGACCTCTCTGTGGCTCAGTGGTAAGAGCGCCTACCTTTGGATCGAAAGGTCGTGAGTTCGAATCTCACCAGGGTCAGAAATTTTTCGTTTATAATAAATTAATAAATGAAAATAGTTTCTGTCCTTGTGGGATCGGTACTCACCGGAGGGACCGCAGACGTTCGGATACAATTAGCGTCTCTTTGCAAAGACAATGACAATTTGCAAAGTAACAAGACACTTACTCAACGCACACACTACACATGACACTAGGTACCTAACTACAAAAATTTACAGTGCCTACGTATAAAAAAAAATAATAAATTTTAATGGTGATAATTTTGAATAAGTACTTTAGTTTTGAATAGTTATTATGCTGCAAATTTTCGCTGTTTTGTTATAATTTTTAGATATTTTGTTGATTAAATTGATGTATTCTTTATTGACCCTTTATTATAATATTCGCCAAAAACTATTTTTCACACATAATACAAAACACTAAAATATTAACATTTTACCAATTTAGATTAAAAATAATGGTATTAATTAAGATTAAGTCGCATTTTAATTTTTTCTACTTAGACAATTGACATAATTTCAGAATTCAAATTCAAAATTTTACCAGAAAAATCATTTTGCCGAAAATTCAAATTATACGACTAATTGTGTTGTTAATCACCATTTCAAATGCAAAATCCATTTTAAAAAAATTTAAGATACAAGGGTTTTTTTTTTAAGTCGGAATGTTTATACAATATCTTTTAATCCGGACCTAGATTTTTTATAATTGTAAATAAATTAATTGATTGGACACCTAAAAGAATATTCGCATGTTAAATATAAAATCAATATACAGTGTGGTTGACAAGTTGTAAGCTGTGTTTCAATTTTTTTCTACTTGGAGCTCTCACAATTCACTTAATTTCATAATTCAAATTCAAAATTTCACCAGAAAAATCATTTTGCCGAAAATTCAAAGTATACCACTGAATTTAGTTTTTATCCTATTTTCAACTGAAAAATCCATTTAAAAAAAATTTAATGTACAGGGTGTTGTTTTTGGGTTGGTACATTTTTACAATATTTTTTAATCCGGACCTGGATTTTTTACAATTGTAAATAAATTAGTTTATTGTACACCTTAAATGATATTTGCCTGCCAAATATAAAATAAATATACAGAGCGGTTAAAAAGTTATGAACCAATTAAGAAAATGGAAAAATAGATAAAACACCCAGTATCTTTGTTATTAATGGAATAAGACCCATTAAGGATGGTATTTTTGAGACCGCCTAAGTGTCCTCTTTCTACAGTTAACGTATGTTACTTTCCCAATGAAACACCCTGTATAAGTATTTTAGCAAGTCTTCATCAGTTTCTAGCATCAGTATCTCGGACATGTGATGCGGGGCGAGAAGTATGGCATCCTGCGACTCATAATGCAAGGAAAGATAGATGCCAGAAGAAGCATCGGAAGAAGACGAATTTCATGGTTGAAGAACCTGAGAGAATGGTTTGGATGCAGCTCAAAACAACTATCTAGATCTACTACCTCAAAAATTAAAATAGCTATGATGATTGCCAACCTCCGTAGCGGAGATGGCACCTGAAGAAGAAGATATCGTAGTGGTCAAGTCCTGCTGCCTGTAGGCAATTGAAAAGTATATCGTGTTGGCCGAATGCATTCTCGAAGTCGATGAAACAAACATAAACGTTCTTTCGGAATTCACAGCTTTTTTGTAAAAGAACGCGCATACAAAATAGTGCCTCTCTAGTTCCTAGACCATCTCTAAATCCAAATTGCTTATTACCCATTCTACTTTCACACAGAAGGAATACTCGGTTTTGTAAAATTCATAAAAATATCTTAAGTGCGTGACTCATCAAACTGATTAGTCTAAAATCGCTGCATTTAGTGTGCCTGCTTTTCTTTGGTAATGTTATAAACAATGACTCCAACCAATCATCTGGTATTTTTCCTTCGTTGTAAATTTTGTTAAAGAAAGTGGTTAAGTAGGTAATGTTTCCCAACGGTTTTCCTTATCCAAAAGCTTAAGTAGGGATTTGATCTGGTCCGGGTGGTTTATTGTTTTTGGCTTGCTGTATTGCTTTTCTGGCTTCAGAGTTCTGTATACTGGGACCTCTGTCTAAATGGTTGCCACAGTTAGAGTATGTGGAGCATTTTCTCGAAAAACAGCATCCAAAAGGTCAGTGATGTATCTTTCCCATCCTTTGCACTGTTGTTCGTGATCAGAAATTTTTCCGTCTGCGTTTTTAAGTACGTGAGCATTTTTCTGTTTTCTATATCCGGGGGTGTATTTAAGTTTCTTGTGGAGGTTTAAACTGTCATGTTTTTTGGAGGTCTTCTATTTCTTTGCATGAATTCTCGAGCCATGATTCTTTGGCTTGTTTAATTTTTCTTCTTATGAGTTGGTTGATTTCACGGTATTTAATATTATTTCTATTTTTGTATTTCCGTCGAACTTCCATCAGGTCTAGAATTTCTTGGTTCATCCAGTCATTTTTGCCAACATTGTAGGTGTTATTAAAGATTCTCTTACGTCCTCTAAAATCGAGTTTTGACTATCGTACCAACATTCGTTAATAGTTCTGTTTTCGTTTGGTATATTTTTGATATTCTGTGCATTTTACTATTTATCTGCTGCAATATGTGTTCGCGCGTTTGGGGGTTTTTAAGGGGGTCGAGATATATCTTGTTAGGCTTAGTTGGCTTTGTTAGTTTCTTTAATTTAATTTGTAACACACAAGTTCTTTACTACAATAATTTGTAACAATTTAGTGTGTTTACAATTTAACAATTGGATTAAGATCTAGCTGTTTTCTTCTTGTATTAGATAGTGTTTTCTACTACAGAACGAGAGGGAGCGTGTTCTATATCTTTTATATGAGCGCCAAAGGACGTCGATAAATGATGTTACTTTTTCCTACGGTCGTCAGAATTTTCCTATTTTCAAGTGTCCCAATATCTACTAGGAAGTTATTTCGTATCCTCTGTGACTGTACACGCATCCAGAAATTTCATTGATTTTATTTCCTTTTTCGATATTTCTGCTGTGAGTGCCGATTCGTTATCGAATAGTGGCTGGTTGTGAAAGGGAGTAGTTAAGCATAGACTGAAGGACCACCAGCCAAGGGCTGGAAAGAAAAGCGGTTTACACGTAACAAACTTTATTGAGTGAAGAATGGTGAATAAAAAGCTAAGATGATAATGTACGTATAACTAACGTATGACACTGACATACGGATAACACTGACGTTGGACTGTCACTTCACTGTATAACTACTTACAACGATAAGGTTTGCTGCGTACAGGAATGTTCTAGGCTACGAGTAACACTGGCAACATTGCTTTTGCATTGGTTTCAGCGGCATTAAGATTGCGATATTAAGCGAGTGTTCTTTCTGAGCACTGATAGCGAACTTTTCTACTCGAAGGTTAGTGCGGCGAACTGACTTGTTGGAACTAGAAAAAGCGCGGTTAACCTTTCGTTTTGGCGGCTATTTAAGGGACCGGTTGAGTGACTTCTAGGATTGGTTTATGTAACGAACATTATTTGTATACAGTTATTTGTATACAGGGTGAAACGTTATTTTACCAGTGGCTATTCTTAATTTATTGGAGCGGCACGGAAAACTCTGTATTATATGTTTCAAAACACGTCTATAAATTTTTTTTAACCAGAGATTCTTCTTCCAAGTATTTTTTGTTAAATTATTAGTTTCAAACTCGTCAGAGAAGCTTACTGAAAAAGCCAGAAGCTCTTTTAACAGTCTTTTGTATCAATATACGCATAAGAATTCTTAAATGTTACGTCTTTAGTGTCCTCCTCTTCGGGGTAGAAAGCTGGAGTTTTACAGAAGATACTATACAACGAATAGAGGCATTTGAAATGTGGTGCTCCGACGTATGTTACGGGTCTTATATATACACCACACAGCTAATATAACTATTCTCCAAAGACCAACATAAGATAAATAAATTATTAACACCGCAAAGAAGAAAAAATTGGCTTACTTCGGCCATATTATACGTAATAGTTAATACCGACCTCTACAGTTGATTCTATAAGACAAGATCGAGGGTCCTTGACGAAGACGGATATCCTGTCTGGAAAATTTTAGGAAGTGGACTGGTCTAAGGTCAACTGATCTATTTTTAACTGCTGTGAATAGAATAAGACGGGTCAATGTGGTCGCCAACATCACTAAAAGATAGGCCCCTTTATAGGGGAAATACTCCGACGAATATTAGGGGAAAATCTGTTGAATAGGGAGAGAAGCGAAACATAAGAAGATCGTGCAATATAGAAGACATAAATGGATGGGTGACAAAAGGGAAACAGAGGAGTGAAACAAACACATTAGTAGAATGGCAGAGGATAGGATAGTACGAATAGCACGAGATAAGTCGCCAAATGGACGAAGAAATATTGGCAGACTAAGATAAAGATGGTGCGATAACTTCAACAATTTAGGAGGCTAATATTGAAGAAGAAACAGGCTTTAAAGCCTACATACAAGAAGGAAAAAGTAGAAGAAGTAAGTTATAGAGATATTCAAGGCATTCAAAATCTACTTCATCCAGTCTTTGGTTCAAAATGTATTTCCACGGCTCCATCTCGTTAATTCTCTCTAAATGGCCTAGTCACCGCAGCTACCAAAACTAGATTCACTAGGAAAGGCGGTTAAGCTCAAAATTATAGCGCCTAAGCCATAATCCGATTGGTTCCATGCCTTCATAAATTTCTATCTGAGGATTTTAGGTCCATAACAGCATAAACGTTCTTCATCGCTTTTTGTCATCATTCACAATTCTGACGCTTAAGTGAGGAACGGCTTCAGAACGGCTTGATAATAATTCTATATAATAATATTTTCGTTCTTTTTGTGATTATGTTTGAAGTTATCTGTTCGAGCCATTTTAAATATCATATTAATTGTTGCTTGGTTTGTGTGCATCCTGTATGCAAAACCGTTAGTTATTGAGAATTGTTAAAAGCGCTAACACATTATGAGTTTCTTTAATCCATAGTATGCTCTATTTGCTATAGGTATATACATCTGTTAATTTCCGCAGTTACGGTATTACTTTGGTTAGTTTGTGAGTCTAGATTAATATATGTTCCAACGAAACTATATGTCCAAACCGTTAGATCTTCAGGTTTTGCTACTTGCTTATAATTTGTCACCTTCATATATTCATATACTTTACCATAAGTCAAAAATGAATAACCATTTTCAATTTCGCTGCAACACGAAACTACAGCCGAATCATTATTCCAGTTTAATCAGAGAGTGCAGCAAGCACCTCTACCGGTTTCGAAACTTCTTAGTCTCTCATCATTAGACACATATGCTGCTCCCTCTGACCCAACTACCGACAACTACCGGACAAACCCCGGCGTGCAGTCACGGATTGCAACGAACGAAATGGCAGGGATGCCCTAGCGGCAACTGCTAGCAAAAGACTAAGTTTTCAGTCTAATAGCACATAAATCAACATCAAAAAATGTTACTCTTAATCCTACCAGACTGAAAACAATGGGAACATTTGAAAATGGTTATTCATTTTTTATTTACATGTTTACTGATTGGAGTAGGGAACCATTCTCGTTGGAACTTTACCGAGCTAAGCAGATGGGACGTGAATTATAAATTATTGTAAAATTCCCTTATCTTTCTTAGTCTCAGCATCCGTTATGGCTTGCAAATTGTAGAAGCCTCGGAGGTGTTACCAGAGGAGGTTCCCATTGTTTAGAATAGAAATATGCTTTATTGTCATGAAAAATTGTACAATTTTATCGACAAAGCTTATAAAAAGTCAAGAAAACAAAACAATAACAATCCAATTTACTAAAATTATATAAATCGTCAATATATTTACAATAATAACAATAATAATGAAGTTAAACAGAAGTAATCAATTGCAAAATTTAAGTAAATTGCAAATGCATAGTCTACATAGTAATTAATAAGTTTAAAAGTTAAGCTGCTGCATATGACACCCAAATATAGACAAAAAAAAATGATAATAAAAATACTACTTGTGCAAAGGGTACTGTAATTTCTTAGTTATTGATTAAGAAAATCTTCTACTGAATAATATGTTCTTTCAGATAGGTAGGCTTTTGTCAGTTTACGGAATTTGGGGAAAGATGCTGCAGATTTAAGTTGTAGAGGGAGATGGTTGTAAAGTTTTTTTGCGGAATATAATATAGATTTCTTTACTAACTCAGAGGACGGGGTCGGCATATAAACGTCAAACGTAGAATTTCTCGTGAAGTAGTCATGATTAGGTCTTGGTGGAAAGACATGTAGATGTTTACGAATTAAACAAACAGTTTCTAAAATATACAAAGATGGAAGGGTTAAAATTCTGTGATCTTTGAAGTAACTTCTGCAATGTGTTGTTCTTCTGAGGCCAAACAGATATCTAATTGCTCTTTTTTGTAATTTGAAAATAACATCGAATTGGGCAGCTGTACCAGAACCCCAAAAAGGAAGACCATAACGAAGATGTGACTCGAACAAAGAAAAATATGTTATTCTGGAAGATGCTAAATTGAGTTCATTCGAAACAGATCTTATAGCATAGCAAGCTGAGGATAGTTTCTTCCTTAACAAATCGATATGGTGGGACCATTTAAGGTTGCTGTCTAAAAAAATACCAAGAAATTTCACAGAATCAACGGTACTGATCTGGCTGTTATTAAGAGGTAAGGGTTGAAGGACTCCTTTATAAGACAATGCTACTGTTTTATCTACGTTAAACGAGAGTAGATTAGAGTCAGACCAGGTTTTTATTGTAAGTAGATCAGAAGTTATAGTAGCATGAAGAGTTGCAATATTTGAGGTTCTCCAAGTGATACTGGTATCATCAGCAAAAAGAAAGATTTTTCCATCGATTTTTAAACTAGTGATGTCATTAATAAAGACAAGGAAAAGTAGAGGACCCAATACTGAACCTTGAGGTACCCCACATACAATGTTTTTGAGACTAGAGTCTGTATCATTTGCTCTAACCAGTTGTTTCCTATCATCCAAGTAAGATTGGAACCAATCTAAAGAAATACCTCAAATTCCGTAGAAATTTAGTTTTCTTATCAAAATGTTATGATTTACACAATCAAAAGCTTTGGCGTAGTCACAAAAAAAGGTGGCAGTGTGAAGATTATTGTTCAGTGCTTGATAAACCTCATGTAGTACAGAAAAGATCAGTGCATCAGTGGTGCATTTATTATTTAAAAAGCCGAACTGATTTTGTGATAAAATGTTGTTTTCAACTAGAAAGGACATAAGTCGGGCTTTTATGAGTCTCTCAATAATTTTGGAGAGTACCGGTAGTAGTGCAATAGGTCTATAATTGCAGGTATTAGATATTTCACCACCCTTATGAAGAGGAATAATGATGGCTGTCTTCAGGCACTCTGGAAATTTACCTTTCTCAAAGGAATCATTAATTAGTGAGATGAGGACTTCTAACACATTTTCTGGGAGATTAGAAAAAATTTTTATCGATAGACCATCAGTACTACAAGAGGATTTGCTTTTGATACTATTGATTGTTTGGATCGGTTCAGATTTATCGACTAATTTTATAAAGAATGAATTCGAGACCTTTCTTGTATTAGGTAATTGGTTTTCAGTCTGGTAGGATGTAGAGTAACATTTTCTGATGTTACTTTATGTGCTATTAGACTGAAAACTTAGTCATTTGACAAGAATTGTGAACTATTATGTAATAGTTTTAAAAATTATTTTACTAGTATTAGCGTGTAGCCCCATTCTTTTTGCTGCTGCTTCCAATGCCGTGAACGATGGAACCAAGTCCACCTTTCTTCTTGCCGATGTCATGCAAGTCTCCGCTGCTACATACAAAATAGTGATCGCCGTCGATTACTAGACATAGAAATTGTGGATAAAATCAGCTAAGTTCATGAATAGTGGAGTGAGGAAATGCACCATAATATATTTGTTTACCTTTTCTCTTCTGATTGTATATTCAAGATGTACCTAAGCTTTGAATATAATTTACGTTTAATTTCTTTAGTGGTTTATCTCCTATTTAGTCGATTATTTCTTTTACTGAGACAATTAGGGTGTTTTTGTATCCCAATTACTTATCTGATAATACCTATTATTGGTTTATAGATGCAGATGAGATTTATCACTTAGATTAATTCTATAATGCGCTTGTTTCTTTCTCTAATTTTAGGTCATATGTGCAGTTTGTGACATTTCCGTTAATATCTGTTGCCATGGGCGCCCATGTAAAAATTTTTAGAGGGGGGAGGCCTTTACATGAAGATATTGCACATTACATTTTGTATACTTTGGATGACAATATCGCCGGTCCGGAATAAGAATGACGTAACGGCAAAAAGCCAAATTTCTCAGGAGAGAAATTAACCCGGGAGCAGTCGCGCCGTTAGAAAAAATCTAACATTTTATCTTTTTCCCTGATAACTTGATGAAAAATTTTACAACATAACTTTCCACTCGTATGTGCCTCGAGGAGAGGTGTAGTAATGCGTAGGTTAAATTTTTTTCTTCTTCTTTTTTTGTGGCATTTATGACTTTGGTGAGGATCAATTAGCTTTAATAATTGTTAGAAATAATATTTCTAACATAACAAGTAAATAAAAATACTATAAAATAAAAATTTGTTGTAAATACGTATTTAAATTCGTATTGTTAGATAAAATCTAACGTGCGACCGATTACGTGACAGAAAAGAGCGCGATAATATTGTCATCTTCATCTCGGAATGTCCACAAAACGTTAAATAGTGAATGAATTTCGTTTACCGCATTAAATCTTTTGTTTAAATTGCTTATAATAATCTATGACAATATTAAATATTTCACAGTGAAATATTGCAGTAGCGTTATTACTAAGCCAAGGCAAATCATCAAAAAATTCGCAGGCTTCTTGCATCATTTTTCTTTATTTGATGCAAATTCTGGATGTATTCCATAATTGCTGGCAACTATATAATTTAGATTCTTCAACAATGGAGACCATGAATTTCTAATTTTTTTAAAAGAGGTAGCCCAAATCATCATATTTCAATTCTATAAAGTACGTTAGATAATTATATAGAGTGCATTTTTATATTAAAAAAAAATGTCTATATGGTGTAGTTTTTGTTGTGCAATATTTTAAATATTTTTAATTAAGAATTATTATGCGAAATCTATTAAATCGATTTAATGAAATTTGGTGGACTTAATATGACAAAATATAATAATATGACAAAAATTTTCTGGGCGAATGATGAAAGTACTAAGTGCAATTAAACTGGTTGAAAATCATTGATTAAAAATAATCTTATTTTCTCCCATGCTCTCTATTTATGCCTATTTTGCATCAAGGGTAATAAATTAAAACATTTTTAACCAGCCGCATCGAATAGAAAATTCAATTATCGTTAATTTCATTTCCGCACAACTTTGCTTAAAAATGTATCCTTTTGAAGTTATAAGCAAGGAAAGTAGAAAAAAAAACGATGTTTTTAGTAATTTTCTTTTAATAATATTCCTGGCTTCTTAAAAAGAGAGGATAAGTCAATTATTATTACTAAATATGCACATAAAGTGAAGAACAAAAAAAAAACGGAAAAAATTACGTCTTTGGTCTGGTCGACGCTGGGCTCCTTACATCGCCGGGCCCCGGTAAAATGTACCGGCTGTAACCGCCCTCTCGGAAGGGCCTGGCTCTTGGCCCATCGTAGATCGAAGTCGATTTTTAATTAACTTAAGTTTTGAGAATGATCTCTCTCCACTGCAGTTAGTTAGCATTAGCACTAAATATAAACGAAGTGTCACCTCAACGTTTGGAAACGCATCATTCACATTCTTTTCTTTTAGTAGTGGGTACATTTGACGTTCTTTACTTATTTGATGAGCCGATTTCCTCTTTAAATGAATTTAAAAATTCTACAAACTGTACCAGTTCAACACCTAGGTTTTCATCTAAATCATAGCTGTAATAGTCGGAGAGATAGAAACGGATTTTGTGCGTGATAAGTAAGAAAAACTATACGGGGATATGTTGAATTAGTTGTGTACATGACATTCCCCAACGGCCGGAAACCAGAGTGGGGGACGAGGGTAGTTATAAGGGGTCAAAGTCGCGGTTTTTATTATTTTTTTTGTGCACCAAAATTTGGGAATAAGTAGGTCATGAGGTAACTAAGTACAATCTTAAGGGGTGGAACGCTGCGTGGTCGATAAAGCGATGGGGGTAGGTGTGAATATAAAAAATATAAGGGTTTTTTCTGCGACGTGCTAGATTGAGATAGTGCACCAAAATTAGGGAATAAGTAGATCATGACTTAGCTAAGTAAAATCCCCAGAGCCGGAAACCAGAGTTCGGGATGAGGGTAGTTTTAAGGGGTCAAATCGCAGTGTGTATTATTTTTTTTTGTGACCCGGCACAACATTTATCCCCCACGCAGCGTTCCGCCCCTGGAGATTTTACTTAGTAATGTCATGATCTACTTATTCCCAAATTTTGGTGCACTATCTCCATCATGAGCGCCACAAAAAAAATAATAAAAACCGCGAGTTTTACCCCTTATAACTACCCTCGTCCGTCACTCTGGTTTCCGCCTCTGGGGATATTACTTAGTTATGTCATGGTCTACTTATTCCTAAATTTTGGTGCACTATCTCAATCACGAACGTCGCAAAAAACCCCTTATATTTTTTTATATTCACCCCTGCCCCACCCCTTTTGTCGGCCACGCAGCGTTCCACTCCTGGAGATTTGACCTAGATACGTCATGACCTACTTATTCCCAAATTTTGGTGCACTATCTCGATCATGAGCGTCACAAAAAAAAATAATAAAAAACGGGAATTTGACCTCTTATAACTACCTTCCTCCCCTACTCTGGTTTCCGGCTCTGGGGATTTTACTTATTTATGTCATGGTCTACTTATACCCAAATTTTGGTGCACTATCGGAGTCACGAACGTCGCAAAAACCCCTTATATTTTTATATTCACCCCTACCCCCACCCCTTTGTCGGCCACGCAGCGTTGCGCCCCTAGAGATTTTACTTAGGTACGTCATAACCTACTTATTCCCAAATTTTGGTGCACTATCTCGATCATGAGCGTCATAAAAAAATAATAAAAACCGCGACTTTGACCCCTTATAACTACCCTCGGCCCCCACTCTGGTTTCCGGGCGTTGGTGGAAGTCATGTACACAACTAATTCAACATATCCCCGTATATTTTTTGCATATTACTTATCACGCACAAATTCCGCTCCCAGGTCTTAGACTATAAATGTCGGTAAGCTTCTGTGAGTGAGCTTCAATTTCATTGGGAGTTAAATTTCCCAAATGATGTAAAAATTCAAAATTGGAATGAATATGCAGAAGCCTCTGACTTAAATAGTAAATGAAGTGATATATAATAGTGATAAAATTTTAAGTCCTAAATTTCTCTGATGTTGTCATTTCAGTCTCTGGAGATGTTCCATAATCCAGTGGAGTCATTCGAATATTCCTTAAAAGAATATAAATTCTTTAAGTAATCTAAATGCCGCCACACCTGAATTAGGGCCAATACTTGGATTTTGGAGAATACGACTTTTGCTGTTTATCCTCTCTAAGATATCATTCCAAAATATTGCAAATATTCCTGTTTCCAGTAAACACATTCGATTATACAAACCATTTGCATCGCTACGAGTTTTAAATTGTTGCTCATCGTGTACTAAAATTTTGGATAATGCTCCTTTAGTCTGATTATAACCTTCAACTAGCGCTTTTGCGGCATCACTTCTAGATGACCATCTAGTAGTATTTACTCTTTTAGGAACAATAATATTTCTGCCACGGTCAGCGTTGCTCTCGAGATCAAAACTTTTAAACATTCCATGTAACGAAATATCATAGTTAATTGGTTGACAAACATTTTTCTATGTGAATAATGTGCTGATTTTTTACGTTTGACATTTTGTGGGAGCCCCCGGAATGTGGGGGGCCCGTGCAGCCGCCCAGCCTGCCCCCCTTAAATCCGGCCTGGTTGCGTCATTATTCATCTGAAACCAGGTCTAAAATGATGCGTATTTCAATAACGACGCAACTACACCCTGTAGTGGCTTAGCACATAGTTACAGTTCTGTCTCTTTCGTATCATCTGTACACAGTATTTTAGAAGTTAATTACGCAATACACAGGAATTAACAAAATTTGCAGTTATATCATTCTTGTTCCGGACCGGCGACATATAGTTTAAAGCATCCGAAAAGCTAGGGGGGGCACGCCCCCCCTTGCCCATGGGTATGGCCATCCTTGACTGCTGCTGTTGATATATGACCACTTCTGAAAAGGATAAAGGGCTAGCAATGAAGCACACAAACAGTAGACGTTATTCTGTTTTTATTTTGTGAAAATTACAATTACTATGAATATTTTTTGTCATCACATTTTATGCAAATAAGGAAGTGATAAAACTAGGTTTATACACATTAAAGAAAAAAAAACAAAACTAACAGACTAAAAATTTACACATAATACACTTGACTCCTTCCGAAGAAACGGCTAATCTATCCGTTTCAGAAGAAACCAAGCTAGAATATATACTATGAAAATAACAAATGGTACCGGTACCAACGAGCTTTTCTAAACAAAAATCCCTTTCAAACACAGAACTAGTTCCATGGATTTAACGGTACCGGGACCTATAAAACCTATGATAAAACTTATATATACATGATAAAATTATTAACAAAAAGAAAATGTTAAAATCTGTCTTAAGACGAAGATGTGTCAAGCCGATAGTACACAAAGGCTTCGATAGTTCCTTAAATGTAGAACATGCGCAGTGAAATCAGCTTCAATCAGAACCAAGAGACATACCTTGCAGTCCAGGGCTTTGGTTGAAGTGCTCCAAGCAATGGTTTCAGTGTGCAAAAACAATATTTACAGACAAAATGATATATTCACTAAAATAATTATTAATATGTAATAAAATCTTTGATAAGACAGATAGCACTTGAGAAAATCTATGAAAACCTGTAACAGAAGTTTTAAAGTCTAGAAAGACAAAAGAGAAAAATGTGAACGTTTAGAATGAAACTCAATATATATTCTTTTATCCAGCCGTTATGACTGGCTTTGCAATCCAGCTTAAACGTACCAAAAACTGTGTGAAATAGAGCGATAACAATCTACACCATTTTGATGAATATACACTGTAAAATGTGTTGTTTTGAAACTATTTCCTTGTGGTATTTCTATGTTATCTACTACATGCAATTGGAATTAACCACAATTTTGATTGAAAATACGTTAATTCTTATTAAATGCAGATAATAGCAGATAACTGTACAATGTGTAGTTGCAAATAGCGCTCCAAAAAATCTTGGTCCGGTATGGATTTAGAGATGATTCAGTTCGGTTCCTTTTGTTTTGTTTCCAAGCTTCAACTTTAAACATGTTGCACTAGTATTCTACTATTACTCCCAGCAAAAATAATACCCTTGATGTCTTAAACACTCTTGATACAATATAACCTTACCAAACTATGTTGATCAAAGTGACGAACATAACTGACGGTACCGGAAGAAATTAACATTTCTGTAATGAACAGAAAATACTGCTGATGAGGTAAATCAGATGAAGCTTAGGAAGGGTTAGATATAACCATAAGAAGTAATCTAATTTACCATATGGGTTAGTTTGACTGATCTTCGCCAAAAATCGTGAACTCTTGTCGTGGTGAAAGAGCGCACCTCGTGCTCAGTCACAGATGCTACTTCTGGGAGATGGACACGATCGAGTCGAAGGTAAAAACGGCTCAATTCCGGGTACCAGGCGACACCCAGGCTTCGTGAGCCTTCTTCCATTCCCTAAATGCTCGTAGTACAAAACAGGAACAAACAAACAAAAATAGTGATGAAACTCAACCAATCATCTAGGCGGGGAATAAGTACTTCTATCTAAAAGGACTGTATTTCCAGTATAAAAAAGAGCTGTTGGCCAAACAGTTCTCAAGAACAGCTAACCAGTATTGCGCAAATTTATCTCCAGTACTTTTAGTACCTATTTCATTCTAGACGTTCATATTTCAACTTGCAAAAATTTAAGATTAAGTTGACCAGTACATTTAGTATTTTTTCACAGAAAAAGTTTACCTCTACAAAATGTATAACATTTAATACATTGCTATACTATATTGTGTATAATGTTGGGCAGTGATAAGTCCAATGTGAAAGGTGGCAAAATGATACAGGTATAAAGTAACTTTAGCTCTTTTCAGTAACACATTTCATCACAACCCTGAATTAGGTAGCAAAAGGACTAAGAAAACTGTCAAAAACTACATTGCTTTGAATGGTTACCGAACAGATGAGGGCCTTGGGATTATCTACAACATGAGATACAATTTACGGCTTCCCAAATCAATCAAGATCTTAGATCAATATTTAAAAAGGCTCAAGTGAGGTCAACTGATTCACCATTCCAACAATCCTAGAAACTGCCACATCTGCAAACCTTTGTGGGCTTGACCTAACACATACATTAAGTGACACCTGTGACTGGAAAAGAGGACATCCACGTTAATGACTGACGTAACACCCTAACTGGAGATGGCCTCGTCGGAGCATGTTAGGATAGAAACACATGTATATGCGAAGTTGCACCCTGTATAGCCCTGCCTTAACCCAAAAGGGGGTTGCTAGGTTGCTCAGCATCAGCATTCTTCTTACCATGTGAAGATCCCATGAACAATCCCATTTATCTTGACACGGTTCCTTGAGCAAGCGTGGAGCTAGGTGGGATCTTGGGTTCCACTGAGCTTTGAATCCTGCCTGCTGTGCAAAGGTTTTCTGTCAATACGGGAAGCATGCAGCAGGTCTTCTCGCAGACCAGAAGATTTTGTGGTAATACTGAGTGCTAGTTGCTTTTGGAAATGTAATTAGTAATACTGCTTTCCAATACCTGTCGGCACTATCCTTAAGTTCGTGGCTAGACCCGGTGTAACCGGATGCATGGAAGCATGGAAGTACTTGCTACTACGACCGTCTCAAAAACTAATGAGAAACTGGTCAGGCCAACGTTAACTTGAATGTTGAAAAGCCAAGCTGTTCACGACTAAGGGAATTTGACGGAGGGCGTCTGGTGTGGTCGTATCTATGATTCTCCTTTGGACAAATAGTACCCACTGCACCTTCAAGTAAATTCCTCTTTAAAAATAAAAAAAAACAGGAGAAAACCGCTAAAGAATCTTTGAGACGATATGAAGAGCTGGTGTCGACTGAAATCGAGAATCCTGGAAAAACTTTCACTTTAGCTCTATTGTGGGTATAAAATGAATTCTTTCTGGATGACCTACATGATTTGTGTGTTATTGAAAAGAAAAGTTTTTTTTGAGCATTCTTATAATCTGTAACACATAAATGATTGTTCGAAGCTATTTCCATGTGGCATTTTTGTAATCAACTATTCTAAATAATAAGAAATAAGCCACAATTTAACTAAAAAAATATTTTATATATGTTGACAACGACAACAATCATTTTTTTAGTTAAATTGTGGCTTATTTCCCATTTAGAATAGTTTATTATATAAATGATTATTCGAATGATAATACATAGGTAGACAAAAAATGTATTGCAAATCATTTGCCACCTTCGAAAAATTTTAGCAGAGGTAAACTGTACAATTAAAAAATAAAACTAATGTAGAGAAAACTACCAGTTAAAATTCGGCACGGACTGTCTTCTCTTCTTCCTTCTTTCTTCTTACGTGACTCGTGACTGTGACAGGGCTCATGAGATGTGACAACAGCGCAAACAGCTCTTAGCTTCAAGCGATATAACCTACTAAATAGTTTTTGGGCAATTGCCCAGTACGGCGTCTGCGGGCTACAAAAAAAAAACAAAATTATAATGATTGTCACTACAGTTTTTATGAAGCGTCCAGTATAATGAAAGTGAGATTTATAAAACACCTATTTGGTACTTGGTATTATGGTATTATTTATAATAAAATAATTTTCACCCCCGAGAAGAGGTGACATCCACCCCCAGGGTAAAAGCGCAAGTTGGCATCATGCCACTTTTGTTCCTTGAGGTATCCTCTAATTACTCACCAATTTTCATGAAAATCGATGGAGGTTCAACGAAATCGGAGGTGAAAACCTTCAGTGACTGCACTATTACAAAATCTGCATTGGATAGTAAAATATAATAAGCATAATAAAATATAATAATCTTGTTTCATGAGGAAAACTTTTGATAATTGATTTTATTACAACAAGTAAGTCTCACTTTCATAAAACTGGAAAATTACCTCATTTAGAACACATTGTTTGATGTCGTTTTTGTCTTCAACTTTCTTATTACTCTATCAAAGTACTCTATCTATTTTAAAGACAATTGGTTTCTATATTACATTTTTATAATAATTTTTTAAAGTGTGCTATATAAGTGCTACTTGATCTGTAACATACACATGATAAAGATTGATACCAAGGGAAACAGGTAAATAAAGATAGTATGATATGCAGACGACACTGTTCTGATAGCGGCGAATGAAGACGATCTGTCAAAATGTGACATAAGTGCAATATTAAAGCCAAACTCTCGCTTCTTGTTCTTAGCCTGATATCGCCCATTTTTGGACATCGATCTCTCCCATCTCCTTCCATCGAACTTTATCCTGAATACCATACTTCTAATTTGTTCCGGTTATTTTTTTATGTAATCTACCCATCTCATCTGTGGTCATCTACCTTTGTAAGGTTTCCAATGTTGTATTGTGGCGTCCCAACGTTGGTCTCTTTGTCTAGCAATGTAGTGATCACCACCATTTGTTATGGTGTTTATTGTTGTCACGTCTTCAAATATTCTTTTGTTGTTTGAGAGAAAATAGTCAATTTCAGTTTTGGTAAATTGGTGTGATCCATGTCAACTTTTTGTTAGGTTTCTTTTTGTAAAAGCTAGCATACATATTTTGTTCCTTTTCCAGGAATTCCATAAATATTTTCTCCTATTTTCAAATTTCCAATCTTGTTTTCAGAATCTTCAATCATTCTTCTAATTTTGGAGTTAAAATATTCCAT
The DNA here is from genome assembly GCF_917563875.1 of Diabrotica virgifera virgifera. Classification (NCBI taxonomy): domain Eukaryota; kingdom Metazoa; phylum Arthropoda; class Insecta; order Coleoptera; family Chrysomelidae; genus Diabrotica; species Diabrotica virgifera. Next base: position 211,126,547 of record NC_065450.1, read on the forward strand.
TATTTATTATTTTTGCTGTTGTCTACAGCTTTTAAGTCGTGCGTAAAAATGTTTATTTCATTATCAGCAGCTTTTTCCGTTGGAGCAAAAACCTGCACAATCTTAATTCTGGTTTGTGAATTAAGTTTAGATCATATATTATATAATCCTGTCCGAGATGCTACTAAATATTTGAATTTGTGATTTCTTCTTCTTAAGAAACCTACTCCATTATAATATAATGCATAGTCTCCCTTGCCTTTATAGTTTATACAGTATGTCCCTGTAAGTTGTATCCATATGGAAAACTTTTTTATTATTAATTTTACGAAAAAAAGTTATTCTTCATAAAAAGCTCTGCATGGTCCAAAACCTAAGATTTAACCATCAAATATCAAATTTTTTTGAATATTATACGAGGTATGTCAAAAAGTTTGAATTTCACTCAAGAGTAAAGTAGCTTTATTTTTCACAATATTGAAAATTGCTATTATGAAAAGTTGTTTGGAATTAAAAACTATATTCTAGTATGAAATTACATCCTTCTAATTGAAAAATTTTTTTTGAAAAAATATCGATAACTAAGATTATTTTCAGCTATTTCAATTCAGATAACTCTTTTATTATTAATAATTTTACGCAAAAAAGTGATTCTTAATAAAAAGTTCTGCATGGTCCGAAACCTAAGATAAAACCATCTTATGTCAAATTTTATCAATTTTATACCAGGTATGTCAAAAAAGATTTTAGATCAAAAGTAAAGTACCTTTATAGTTCAGAATATTTCAATTATAAGGATGTACTTTCATACTGAAACATAGTTTTTAATTCTAAATAACTTTTTATAATAACAATTTTCGATATTGTAAAAAATAAACGTATTTTACTCTTGAGCGAAATTCATATTTTTTGACATACCTCGTATAAAATTGATAAAATTGGACATAAGATGGTTGTATCTTAGGATTTAGACCATGCAGAACTTTTTATTAAGAATCACTTTTTTCGTAAAATTAATAATAAAAGAGTTAAGTATCTGAATTGAAATAACTGAAAATAATGTTAGTTATTCATATTTTTTCAAAAAAAAATTTTCAATTAGAAGGATGTAATTTCATACTAGAATATAGTTTTTAATTCCAAACAACTTTTCATAATAGCAATTTTCAAAATTGTGAAGAATAAAGCTACTTTTGAGTGAAATTCAAACTTTTTGACTTATACCTGAAGTATAATATTAAAAAAAATTGATATTTGATGGTTAAATCTTAGGTTTTGGACTATGCAGAGCTTTTTATGAAGAATAACTTTTTTTCGTAAAATTAATAATAAAAAAGTTTTCAATATGGATACAACTTACAGGGACATACTGTATAAATTGAGAACGAGAATGTTAAGGTGCTATGTTTTCTCCGTTCTGATGTACGGCATGGAAGCTTGGACACTAAAAAAGATAAAAATCAAAAACATTGAGGCATTCGAGGTGTGGCGCTACAGGAGAATGTGGAAAATACCACGGACAGAGAGAGTCACAAATCAAGATGTTTGCTGAAGATGGGGAAGGAATGCGAAGTCATAAAAACCACAGAAACGAGAAAACTGGAATATCTAGGCCACATAATGAAAGGGGAAAAGTACTCCCTGCTAAGGCTCGTAATCCAAGGAAAAATTTCGGGAAAGAGAAATGGGGGACGTAGGATTTCCTGGCTGCAAAATTTAAGGGATTGGTACGGGTGCAGTTCGATACAATTATTCAGAGCTGCGGCCAACGAAGTTAAGATTGCTGTGATGGTAGCCAACCTCCTAGAGGAGACGGTAATGCAAGAAGGACAGAAGAAGATGCCGCTCACTTAGAAGTCATTTAAGAAAAAAATCACATACATAAAGAGGTTTGAAGAGGAAACTTCATATTTCTTCAAATTAGCCCTTATGTTCACACAGCAATAACACTAGTAAAAATTATGCTATCTTGTTTTTTATATGAATATAAACTTCAATAAAGATTGACAAAATTTAAGGATAAAACAAAAACCAACATCAAAGTATTGATATATGCTTCGTAAAATGAATTACTGTGAATAATCGAATTGATTAAAACGATAAATAATGAGTACACAATGTTAAATCTATATAATTTAGCCTATGTTCGAAATGAAATTCAAATAATTATTTCACGAAACATACAAATGAGGTAAATCCGAAACGAACAGTGCCCATTAATATTAAATTAGCTGTAAAAATACTCCATTCGACTGGCTATAAAGTGCGTGTTTGTTTTGTTCGTTTTTTAATTCGGCTTTAAAATGTTAATAGGATTTGAATTAAATACCGAACACAAGTTTAATGACGAATATGTACAGGGGTCTCTGTGGGATTATCTCTGCGCAGTAACAATGAGCAGAGTTCAAAATATTCCAAGTATTTTGAAAAACAATAAAGCCAATAATTAGTCCTGGATGTATCGTCGCCCCCGTTAAGTAAATTATTCCGATTCGATTTGTTTGCACAAACTTACTCAAAAAGAGGTCCTTATAACAAATATACAGGTTGACAGGCGGTACCGTGGTCAAAAAATTGTTTAAACAATTTTTTTAAAAAAATTCACAAAAATAATTTTTTTACTTCGAACAAACTTTTTTTAGATCATTTGGGTCATTCTGAGCAAAAAAGGTCTCTTGTGATTTCTCTCTAAAATTGATTGTTGTCGGGTAATACGCGATTTAAAATTTGAAAAATGCGAAAATGACCAGTTTCAAGGCTTAATAACTCGGTTAAAAATTATTATTATGGTACAGGAAGTGACCAAATCAAAGTTTGAAGTCCTCTCTACAAGATACTGAAGAAATTTGTGTCATTATTCTATTACTAAGCGGTTATTTGAGCGAAAGAGATGCATCATTCCAGTCGTCCAATGGAGCGTCTCACTCGCACTCACATTGACGGCCGCCTCAATACACTCTAAGGCCGATGCCGCACTGCAGGAAGTTTGGTAGGATCGTGGATGTTAGATACCTGCCTGGCGACCATCCAGCTACTTATACCATGAATATAAAAACGATGGTAGCCGCAGTGGCCTCTCACTACCATCTACCCATCCGGTGGTCCGCCAGGCGTCTATCCACCCATATCAGTCGTGTTTGATAATCCATCCGGGTAGCCTGGCTATGGAGGACAGCGTAATAAGTGTTGTGTATAAAATAAAGGGCAATTTGGGGGTGTCGTTGCAGATGCGGTCGTAGCATTTGCGATCACGGCTATTATCGTTGCATTTGCGGTCATACAAAAATATGTTGATTTTATCGTTGCATGTGCGGTCATTGCCTAATAAACAAATAATATTTTTACCTTTTTCTACCACTATCACATGAATAATTCTATAACCAAATTTTTGTATGATTTAAATAATATTTATCATAGACGTTGATAAGAGGAGAAAATGCTTACTAATAATTTTATTACGGCAAAAAGTATTTTGATATAGAAAAACTTGCTTCTTTTGAGAGTTTAGTGAGATTATCTGCACTAATTAAAAAAAATGAAGATAGTTGATTTACTAAACCTTAGTGTAACATAAATAAAATATTAGCGAATTGTTGATTATTTCTATATAAATTGGCTTCCTTACTGTTTGTGTCAAATGTTAAAAAGTATTAAAAATTTAAAAGTGGATATCCAGCGTGAAGAGCAGAAGGTTTTCCCTTGGTGGTTTCAATCACTTCAAAATTTTCAATTATTAAAAGTTGTTACTTACTGCAATAAACAATCTCTAAAACTAACAATATACAAATAATATGCATTTGTTTTTATATTTAGATTTTGGTAATTCTCCCCCAACCTTTATAATTAGGCAAATACAAACTTTCCAAAAATCCGTAATGAGGGGATTATTGTGGTTTAGTCATTACTGTTTTCATTACCTATTGTTCGAAATATAGATAATCAGATTAAAATATTTCAATAGGGTCGACCTGGCCTGCTAATAACTCGGGTGGTTACTAATTTACGACCTTCTTAAATTTCTAGCTTTTAAGTAAAATGTCTGATCGCAAGTGCAACGTTACCTGCCAAAATATTTTGGATTGACCGCTTTTGCAACGAAAATTACCTTGACCGCATATGCAACGACCGCATCTGGACCTATTTGCAATTTGGGACCCAGCAGCCCTCGAAGTCGAATCAGATAGTAACCTACACTTAATTATTAGTAAATAATACCATTACTTTTTTACTTATTAAAATGCTTAAATTTGCGCTCTTCGGTTGGCACTTTTGCTATATATACACAAAGTTTATTTTCACTTTTTTTGCTTCAAAACTTTATGAAAAATATTTTTTCTACGAGCGTGCAAAAATGTCTACTTTCGCGCACGCATTTTAGTTTAGAAAGTTTCACTTTTCCGCACGCGTGTTACTTTTCCGCACGCGTTTTTCTTTTCCGCACGCGGTTTTTACTTTTCCGCACGCGTGTTAATTTAGATATGTTAATATGGCCTTAAACTAATTATAATACATGCAATAAACTAATATTTAGATATTATTTACTAATTCATTTGAAATATATCTTATTGTGTTCCTGTTTTAATGAAATTAACGCGACAATTCGATGAAATGAAATTATTTTGACATAATATTCGAAAATCAAATCGGTAGACAATAACAGTCGTTTTGAATCATTGTCATGGAAACCAAGATCGTCGTCATGCTAATTATATTGAAAGTTTGGTTTTGACAACCTTGTCAAAGAATTAATTTGTGTATGTATTTTCATATTAATTAAATTAATTGATTAAGATTTGGTAATTTTTTAAAGACTCTTAGAAAAAATATTGTTTCTAACTCTTGCAGAAAGTCTCTTTTCCCCACTCGACTGCTTGCCGAACTCCCGCTTCGCGTCGTTTGGCAAACTGCAGTCGCGTGCGGAAAAGAATGACTTTCTGCACTTGTTAGGAAATAGTATATTGTGCAACAAGTGCAGAAAGGTACTAATTTCTCACGAGTTTGAAAAGTTGCGGTACGAGCGCAAGCGAGTGCCGCAATTCAAACGAGTGAGAAATTACCTTTCTGCACGTGTTTCACACTATACTTTTTCTACAAGCACAGTTTTTCCTAAAAATAAAAATCACAATTTCCAAACGACGATTAATTATAATAGGTACCTATGTGATAAATTTTAAACTGTATTTAATTAATACCTACTAATCAATTTAAATTCCTTATACCTAAGTAAATTGCACAGAAATCAGTTAAAAAATTAATGCACTGCCTTAATTTGTTTAAATTTAAACAATTATTACACATTATTGACATTATATTTATGCAGTCACGGATTTACACAAAACCTACTTCATTCGACGTCTCTTGCACAGGTTGCTAAATCCTTATTGGTTATTTGGATAATTATAAAATGTTTAATAAGAATAAAATTGTAAAATAAAACAGTTGTAACATCCATAATTTAGTTTCTATGCTATAGTTAAATATAATAATTGTCTTATAGGTTATATATTTGTTTAAAATTTAACCACGGATGTAAACAGAATATAACGTTACTCAGAATGCGGTAGTCCACGGATGTAAACAGAATATAACGTTACTCAGAATGAGGTAGTCAACTGTGCAGAAAAGAACTTTGCGGCACAGAAACGTCACTTTGCGGCACAGAAACGTCACTTTTCTGCACACTAATGTCAAATATCTTATACTGTGAGAAAATATCAAGTTTGCTAACATAAAACCGTGCAGAAAAGTGCACTTTGAATAGTGGTTGTAGAAAAATAACTATTACGCAACCCGGGAGTAAAAAGAGCAAATTACAATGTAAATATATTAAGACTCGTAAATTTATCACTTTATTAGTAAAAAATATAAACAACATAAAGAACGTATTAATTTGCACTGTTGTGACGAATAATATTCTGAGGTAGAGCAATCTTCTTGCCATTCGATTGAACCAATACCATTAAAATAATCGTAGAATGTGTTCTTCTGAACGACTTCTGACTTCATTTCACTCTTTCACTGCGTCCAGGATGCAGCGTCCCTCCACCATCCACCTTTAAAATCCATCCTCCAAGCGACCACCTAGCATCCTGCCGTGCGGCATCGGCTTTAGCGCTCATTCTTAATAATTAAAAATAAGAGCTTAGTAATAAAATAATGACAATCATTTTTTCAGGATCTTGTAGGGGGGAGGGGGCTTTAAACTTTGATTTGGTCACTTTCTGACTTTCATAATAATAATTTTTAACCAAGTTATTAACCCGGGAGCAGTCGCGCTCACTTCTTTAATGTAAGTAGTCGCGCGTAGAGAAAAATCTCACAATATAGATTTAAATACGAATTTAAATCAAATTTCTATTTTATAATATTTTTGTTTACTTGTTATGTTAAAAATATCTATTTCTAACAATTTTAAAGCTAATTGGTTCTCAAAAAAGGCGTAATTTCCAGGCACTTATGAGTGGAAAGCAATGTTGAAAAATTTTTGATCAAGTTATCACGGAGAAAATTTGAGATTTTTCCCACGGCGCGACTGCTCCCGGGTTAAGTCGTGAAAATGGTTTCGCATTTTTCAAATTTTAAATCGCGTAGGTATAACTCAACAACAATCAATTTTAGAGAAAAATCACAACAAACCTTTTTTTCTCTGAATGACAAAAGTTATCTAAAAAAAATTGTCCGAAGTGAAAAAATTGTTTTTGTGAATTTGTTTAAAAAGAATTGTTTAAACAATTTTTCGACCACGATACCGCCTGGCACCCTGTGGATTTGTTATAAGGAGCTCTTTTTGAGTAAGTTTGTGCAAAAAAAATCGAATAGGAATAATTTACTTAACGGGGGCGACGATACAGCCTGGACTAAATGCAGGGGGAATTTACATGATCGAATTCGTGTTTTTGCCTTTGCTACATAACCGGATTAACTACGTGATAATTTCATTTGATACAAACTATATACCCTCAAAATGTTATTACAACAAAAAGACAAGGAAATACTTCACAAATAACACAGTGCAACAATACAAACAAAAACATTATTTATGATTCGCTCTGTATATACTGGAATGTAATGTGTGACAATTGAAAAATATAGATAAAGTTTTAAAGTGGCGCATGACATAATACAATGTTTTAAGCTGACTTCAAATGTCACGTCACATGTCACAATATTTTTTGTTTCGCCGTTCTGTGGCAAAAACATTTATCAATGATTATTCATTGTTAAGAAAGTCTTGTTACAGTTTTTTGTTTTTAATCAAGTGTTGAGATTATTAAAACAAACGACACATTTTTCTATTATATAAAAACGCACTTATTAGCCAACCTCTTGGAGATATTTTCAAAATTGCCATATACAAGCGAGAGCGAGATCATCAAGTTCTACAAAAAGAAATTTCAATTCCTGCTTATTAAATTTCTTTATCTAAAACACCGAAAACAGCTGTGCGCTAGCGCTAGTGCTAAAAAGCTAAACGACCAAATAAAGAAGAAAAAATAAAAAAGGTATTTCTATAACGTCATCTAAAAGATCATGCTTTCTTTATGTTATAGCGCTCTATAAAAGGTCATCAAAGCTTCCTGATAAAATAAGTGTTTATTATCACCTGTATGACTTCATAAAGTTTATAATAGGAAATCAAGGGAGTAAGGATACAAGGGTTATAATATTTTATACGGGGTGCACAGGAAAGTATTTAACTGTAGTATAGGGAAGGTACAGATTTTGGTGTAAACAAAATGAATAGAGTAGTCACGCCGTATATGGTTTTGTGAAAAAACACCCTCAACACACGTAGATTTTACAAGGTGCAATAATTCAGATTTTACCTCATTAGAGGTTGTAAGTAGCATCTATTTGTGCATTATTTAACTATGGACATACTTAATGGTCACCTGGATGGTACGCGTCGTTTCAATTCAAAATTAACGCACCACCTTAAAAATGGGACATTTTTAATGTCTCATATTTCCTAAACCTGTTGTCCGATTTTAGCGATTTTTTTAATATGTTATAGCTTTATTCTTCAAGAATATGGATGTAATAATATTGTTGCTAAACAGATAAGTGTCATTGTATACCGGGTGTAACAATGATAGTGTGTTTTTTCCTGAAAGTTTGGAACACCCTGTGGAATATTCTAGCGTATATAAAATATTGAAATTAAAACTCAACTGTAACCTTAAGCTATCTTAACATTTTGCTTTTTGATTCATTTGCTTATGTTGGATAATAAAAAAGTTAGGTACTTTAACAACTAGCAACGTTTTTCATCAATACAGGGTGTTTCTAAATAAGTGCGACAAACTTTAAGGGGTAATTCTGCATGAAAAAATAATGACCGTTTGCTTTATAAACATATGTCCGCAAATGCTTCGTTTCCGAGATACGGGATGTTGAATTTTTTCTTACAAACTGACGATTTATTTATTGCTCTAAATCCGGTTGAGATATGCAAATTAAATTTGGTAGGTTGTAAGAGGTAGTTATTGGGTATTTTTTGGCATACAATTAAGAATTTTATATTCACCATTGGCGTGCATACGGGTAATATGACCCGTATGCACGCCAATGGTGAATATAAAATTCTTAGTTGTACGTCAAAAAATGCGCAATAACTACCTCTTAAAACCTACTAAATTTCATCTACGTATCTCAACCGGTTTTAGAGCAATAAATAAATCGTCAGTTTATAGGAAAAAATTCAACATCCCGTATCTCGAAAACGAAGCATTTGCGGACACATGTTTATAAAGTAAACGGTCATTCTTTTTTCATGCAGAATTACCCCTTAAAGTTTGTAGCACTTATTTAGAAACACCCTGTATTGATGAAGAACGTTGCTAGTTGTTAAAGTATCTAACTTTTTTATTATCCAACATAATCAAATAAATCAAACAGCGAAATGTTAAGAAAGCCTATGGCTACAGTTGAGTTTTAATTTGAATATTTTATATACGCTAGAATATTCCACAGGGTGTTCTAAACTTTGAGGAAAAAACACACTATCATTGTTACACCCGGTATACAATGACACTTATCTGTTTAGCAACAATATTATTACATCGATATTCTTGATGAATAAAGCTATAACATATCAAAAAAATCACTAAAATCGGACAATAGATTTAGGAAATATGAGACATTAAAAATGTCCCATTTTTAAGGTGGTGCGTTAATTTTGACGCTTAGTGTATATATCGACACTGAATTCTTTTTTTCTCGTTAGAGGTTGCTAGTTGCATAATTTGGTATATTATTTTACTATAGCTGCCTACTAGCCTGTTCTTTCGGTCTAGTTGTCTTATCAAAAGTCTTCCTGGTGAAAGGAAAACCTTGAAACACGTGTGGAAGTATGATATCGAAACGCAACTGTCTATATAACCGACTAAAGAAAAATATGTAAGACGACCAACATCCCTCACTGTACACTTCATGTATCACCCTCAGAGTTTAACCACACACAAAAACCCGTGGCAAACTTTTTCAGTGAATTTTCCGGATTTGAACCACTCACACTCACCACCAGTGGTGGAAGTGGAAGAAAAAGAAAGACACTGTAAATAGTAATTCTTTACATACATCGTGATAGTATTGTTGTTTATCAGCATTGAATCTTTGTTTTATCATAAAACTTATAAAGGAATACAAAACAAAATGGAAACAAAATGTACAATTGAACAAAAATCGACTAACTAGACAAGTAGTAAATTTCAAACCAAAAGGAAAAATAAATGTAGGAGGCACCTTGAAAAGATGAAGCAAATTTGCCAAAAATCCAAGCAAACCTGGCGTAAAGAAAAACGACAATATTATTGTGATTTATATCTGTTTCATTTGATATTATGGATACATAAATGCCACATATAAATGTAATAAATAAATCATTTTTTTTCGATTATAACGCCATCTATCAACAACTAGAATAAATGTTATAAATGTGTACAATCACGGATGTACCGACGCACTGAAAGAATCCTCTTAGAAGCACCGTACATCCATGCTACATTCTCTTCTCCAAAAAAATTAACATTATTCAGGAGTTTAGATATAATTTATTGTCGCCGTAATTTATATTGGACAATTATATAAAACGCCCCCACTCAGCACCAAGACGCTTAATCTCGAACCACTCCAGTAATAACGAACCCTTTAATTCCGTTTTAATCTTTATACCTCCTAGCATGGGGAAAAGGCGGGCGAGCGAGCCACGGTCAGGGCCACGGAGGAGCTTTCCCCCAAAGGCTTGACCCGACCGATACCTTTCTCCTAAAACGTTCAAAGCAAAGCCCGCCACTATTTGTAAAATTAAAATTCAATTAGGAAACGCAAATAATGAATTAGACGTGGAACACCGAAGGTTGCTTCCAAAGATATCCTAACACTCGAATTATTAAGAGATATCAAGGCTGGGTGATTGATGTCGTTTACTTACTGAGTGAAAGTGGCTGATTTAATATGATTTCAGAATTAATTGTTAAAAGAAAAACGTTTTTAGGGGGTGTTTTTAAATATTTCGGCTGGCTTTATAGTAGGGTATCATTCGATACGTGTTTAGTATCATTCGATAGATTTTTGAAAAATATTGAACACGTATTTTTTAGTTTTTCGATCTGACGTTCGTTTCGCGAAATATTCCCTTTTTTTGTGAAACTTTGTGACCCCATTTCCTTACGCTCCGCTTAAATCGTCAGATTTTTGAAATATACAGTTCTGCATGTACTTAACTTAACCTTATCTTAATATGACAATTTCGAGTTTTTCTAAGGATAGTTTTTTTTTCGGGTCCCCCGTAACGAACTCCCCTGTATTAACCCTCGTAAGGCGGTACTTATATTCTTACGTAAACGACGGTGGGGGGTGCAAATGCACGGTTATATCCATTTTTTTATACGTGACCGTCGGGGAAATTAATTTGAAAGATAATTAGGACTTATTCATTATAGTACAAAACATAATTTTACAAAAAAGTACTCATTTCTGCATAAAACAAATTATTATCGTCGCAAGACAAACACATGAAATTTTTCACAGAATGAGCAACACAAAGTTTTTACACACAATGCAGTTATGCCGGGACTTTCGGTCTTTTTTCTCTGACATAAGTAACACCGATCTTGACCCGTAGCTCTCATCCAAAAGTAATTTTTTTCAAAAAAGCACATAAACGCAGAGTTTGAATGCTGTAATGGGTGGAATACGTTTAGAATTGAATTTAATACGAATAAAAAAATTGACAAAAATCAAAAAAATTTATTAAAAAAGATATGTGAGAAAAACGAGGTCTGGGGTGCACCTGCACCCCGCACCGCCTTACGAGGGTTAAGAGCCAATATATGGTAGAAACAGGTCGATTTTTATTTTTAAATTATGATATTTTGGCATATATATCATACTAGTGACGTCATCCACCTGGGCATTTTTTTAAATGAGAATAGGGGTCTTGTGACATCTCGTTTGAAAAACAATTCAATTACCTATTCAGTAATATAAACATTAACATAACTATTTATACAGGGTGTCCAATTTTTTTAATTAGATTAATTGTAACAAAAAGAAGAATGTATGGAATTTATTTAATTCAAAAAACACGTTAATGCTCTCAAAAAACAGAAAAAAAAATTTATTTGACAAATAAATATTGTTTTTCGCGTAAGGTACTAGTACACTTAAGACGACCAAAAATAATAATTTTTTTCAAGAATTTTTTTCTCAGGGCCATTTTAAAAATGAGCATAAAACTTTTTACATATTAATATCTAACTCTTAGAGTCTTAGAGAGTACAAAAATATATCTTTTTTATTTACGCACGTACACTAATATTGTAGAGGGCGCAAAAGTCGAGACCTCGAAAAATGATGGAGGACAGTTAATCTCAGAATTGGGATATCTGCAACAAAAAAATCGTACTGCATTTGAAAAACTTACGTGATTATTTTATTCATAGGAGATTCTGACCAATAGAAAGCTACATAAATCTAAATTAAATCGATAATTTTTGATAATTTCCTGTCGTCAAGTATATTACGTCAGATGCCCTTCGTTGCTACGAAAAAATAACATTCAGTGACATTAATGACAATTAATGTTTTAAAAATTATAAAAGTAATGACTTTCAACCGTCAAATTAATATTTATAACAACTGTGTGTTTAATTGTACTAATTTGTACTTACATAAATATATTACAATAAAATTTTGGTGTTGAACAGTTTTATTCATGAAATAATCGCCCCAAATTGCACTCGATCTCTAAAATTAATATAGAATTTTTTACCCTCGTGACACTTTGACATAATTTCACTCGCCTTCGGCTCGTAAAATTAAAACTGTTAAAGTGTCACTCGGGAAAAATTCAATAATTTTAGAGCTCTTGTGCAATTACTACTGACAATTTACCACAATTTGACCAAAAAATAAAAAATAAATAAAAGTAAATATTTTTTAACCATGAAAAACTGAAGAAAAAAGGGCGATTTTTTCACAATTTTTTTTTTAAATTTCCGTAAAATTTTTTTTTTGGGGAATTTTTCACCAACGGTGGTAAATTGTCACGTAAGAAACCTTCCTTTTTCAAATGCCGTACGACTTTTTTGTTTCAGAGATCCCAATCCTGAGATTAACTGTCCGCCATCGGAACTACTTATTTTCGAGGCCTCAACTTTGGCGCCCTCTACAATATTAGTGTACGTGCATAAATGAAAAAAGATATATTTTTGTATTCTATAAGAGTTAAATATAAAAATGTAAAAAGTTTTATGTTCATTTTTAATAAAGGTTCTAAGAAAGTGAAAAGCAATGTTCATTTTTCAAATAAACTTTTTTTCTGTTTTCTGACAGCAGCAGCATGTATTTTGAATAAAATACATTACATACCTTCTTTTTGTGTCAATTAATTTAATTCAGAAAAAAATTTTTTGACACCCTGTACAAATAATTATATTAATGTTTAAATTACTATAATATAAAGAATTAAATAACCTTTCAAATGAGCTATCACACCATCCCTATTCTCATTTAAAAAATTATCGATTACGTCATCACGCCCAGATGAATGACGTCACTCGTATGCTTTATATGCCAAAAAATCATAATTTAAAAATAAAAATCGACCTGTTTCAGGATTTATTACCAAAATGGCCCATTCACGAGAACATGAATTTATTCCAACCTTTACGTGCTCACTGTATACAAGTTTTGCAAAAAAAAATCGCAAACAATTTTATCTACTTTAAAAAATGTCAAAAAAAAAACAATTTTTGAAACAAAACCGTACCTAAGAACAAAAAGAAACATAGAAAGAAAGAAAGAAAGAGATACCGCCAAAACAGTTAATTCCGCAAATCATGTAGCGACAATTTGGCAGCGAGTGCTTGTACCTACGAGTACACAGTGCTTCTAGCGAAAAGCAATAAGCTGAACGGTGTACGTTTATCCAAAATGCACCAGACTAATTGCTCGGGAGTGATTACGCCTTAGGGACGTATTGCAGCTACCAATGTGCAAAATAAATTAATAGGCCGGTCAAATTTGGACAAAGTACAAAGAACATTATTAAAATTTAACAAATAGGTGAAATTATCGACATATCTTCTTCTGCATTGGATTCTTCTTCGAACAATTGGTAATATTTCGAAATCAGTCTTTAAAAAATGGATAAAACGATCATGATATACGTTTCTTACATTCTTTCATGCCTGTCAATACCATTTGTTGATATATTCTATAAATTATGTTCTTTGGCTATAAACATCATTTTATAAGACAATTTCTTTAGTCTAAGGTTTTATTTGTATTTGATTTTGCTTTTTTTTCGAGTTCTGTTTCAATTTTTTTTAATATTGTTGCTAGTACGCCAGTCAATGGGGGCAAGAATAGGATATTACCTCCGAATTCTATCCTACTGCATGGATTTTAATGAAATTTTGGGCCTAGCCTCTACTTATCTCCTAATTCAAAGTCTACCCTATGCCGATGTGTGCTTTTATCTTGGGGGTGGTTCCCAGCTTCTCGGGGGTTGGAAAATTTTTAGGTTAAAATAACCACGGAAGTCGCTAGAAAACCTAATTCTAAGCAAAAACTGATCTATAATTTTTTTTGAAAACTCAATACTTTTTGAGATATTCGTGATTGAAAGTTGGTCATTTTCATTGAAACATAATACCTTTTCGAACGGTTTTTTGCGAATACCTTAAAAACTATGCATCTAACTAAAAAAACTATATTAAACATTTTTGTAGGTTATAAAAAACAAAGAGACGCTTGCCTTCACAAATCTTCTAGTTATAATACAAAAAGAGATATGGTAGGTGAAAATAGTTTGTTTTTTGGTACATTCTCAAATTGGTGTATTCAACTTGAAATAACAGAGAAACGGTCGATTTTAGGTGTATAATGCTACTAATACCTTTTGTAGTGCTTGAAAAGACCTTTAAAATGAGCTATGTTAAAGGTCCATTGCATTAAAACTAAGCGAGATATGCTGCAAACAAAATTGATAACTAATGTATTTTAAGAAAAAATGAGAAATAATTTTAACCCCCATCCACCAAAATGTAAATGCATCGTTTTCCTTCCACAATACCTTTTATTATAGTGTTATTTCTATGTTCAAAAAGTTGGACGATATTAAAATGAATAGTTTTTGAAAAAAAAAAGATCAAATTATAGAGCGCATTTTTAAATTTTCTTAAACATCTTCCTTTTTCTCCATGTAACTTAAAAATGAAAAGAGATATAGTAATGAAAAATAAAAAGGAAATTTTTATCTGAAAAGCCCTACATTTTTGTGTGGTATCTTTTATTCGTATCTCTTATCTTTTTCGAGTTACATGGAGGAAAAGGAAGATTTTTAAGAAAATTTAAAAATGCGCTCTATAATTTGATCTTATTTTTTTCAAAAACCATTCCAAAAGCCATTTTAAACACGACCAACTTTTTGAACATAGAAATAAAACTATAATAAAAATTATTGTATAAGGTAAACGATGTATTTAAATTCTGATGGATGAGGGGTTAAATATACTTCTCATTTCTTCTTAAAATACATTAGTCATCAATTTTTTGCACAATATTTCGCTTAGTTTGAATGTAATCGACATTTAGTATTGCTCATTTTAAAGGTCTTTTCAAGCACTACAAAGGCTATTAGTATCATTATACACCTAAAATCGACAGTTTCTCTGTTATTTCAAGTTGAATACACCGATTTGAGCATGCAGCAAAAAAACAAACTCTTCTTACCTACCATATCCCTCTTTGTATTTTAACTAGAAGATTTATGAAGGAACGAATCTCTTTTGTTTTTTTTATAACCTACAGAAATATTTTATATAGTTTTTTTGTTAGATGCATAGTTTTTAAGGTATTCGCAAAAATCCGCCCGAAAAGGTATAATTTTTCAATGAAAATGGACAATTTTCAACCACGAATAACTCAAAAAATACTGAGTTTTCAAAAAATAATTATAGAACAGTTTTTGCTTAAAATTAGGTTCTATGGCCTCTTCCGTGGCTATTTTAACCAAAACATTTTTCACCCCCGAGAAGGGGTGGGAACCACCCCCAAAGATAAAAGCGCGCATCGGCGTAGGGTAGACTTTGTTTTTAGCTACTCCCTACTTACTGTGAAAATATCAAGTAAATCGATGTAGTAGGATGGAATTCGGAGCCAAATAAACTCATTGACTGCCCTATAGTAGGTTAGGTTAAATTCAATGTGAGTGGGCGCTTTCACCATTCCACTAGACCTTAGAGGTTTATTGTGGCTCATCCATAGGTTATAGTTGTCCCGTCAACTCAGCTTTTTTAAAGAAGTCTATTATGATCTAACAAAAAAAAACTGTTGTTGGATGTGGATGTAGTGGATGGAAGAGCTGTTAAAGGACCTAGAAAAGAATAGTAACGACAGCACCAAACTATTTGGATACCTAAAAGCTGAACAAAGAAGGGCAAACCAGTAGTTAAAATTGACAACAGATCATGGGAAACACACTTCACAGAACTATATAGATGCAAAGAAAGCCCGGAAGAGGAAGTAGGCGCAATGGAAGACATGAGAGATAATGAAATAGGGATACCAACATATGATGAATATTTAGACATTATTCAAAAAATGAAGCAGAAAAGAACACCTGGCCCAGATGAAATTCCTAACGAACTAATTAAAAACGGAGGGGAAAAGTTATTAACAATAAGCATCTATAACCTAATAGTTAGAATATGGCAAGCAGAAGAAATGCCCGAGGATTGGAAAGAAGGCAGAATTATACCTATATTTAAGAAAGGAAAAGTAACAAACTGTAACAACTAGGATATCTCTACTGTGTACAACATATAAAATTCTAACAGCCCTCATCAGACAAAAACGTACTTAATTCACAGAGAAAAAATGGGGACACCAGCAAGGTTTTAAGAAGGCAGATCCACTACAAATGCAATCCACATAATTACACAAACAATCGAAAAATGCCACGAAAATAACATAGAACTCCACATCCTCACTCACTCACTCACAGAAGAATTAATATTGTACACAGCAAAACTGTAAAAGTAGTCTACTTCGTAGACTTCAGACAAGCCTTTGACTGTATCGGAAGAAAAAAATTATTTATTGAAATAAAAAATCAAGATATACCAGCAAAGTTAATCAGATTAACAAAAATGACTATGGATGGATCTCGAGCTAAAGAAACAGGAGAAACAGGAGTGCGACAAGGCGATTCCCTGTCAACTACATTATTCAACATAGCAGTAGAAGGAACAGTCAAGGCAACCAAAATTAAAGGAACTATAGCCTACTCCTCAACACAAACAGTTGCATATCGAAGGCGGAAAGGCATGACCTCGTAAGTGAAAAATTTATATAAAATGAGTTACAACTTCGGTTTTCGCTTTAGAATAAGTGTATCGGCACCCATTAAACAGCGGTTACAGCTGGGAAAGCCTTCTGGAAGCCTTCCCGAAATTTTCCCAGCTGTAACCGCTGTTTAATGGGTGCCGATACACTTATTCTAAAGCGAAAACCGAAGTAACTCATTTTATACAAATTTTTCAGTTAGGGGGTCCTGCCTTTCCGCCATCGATATTTAGATGATATAGTTCTTATGGGAAGAGACAAGGAAATATTAAAAGAAGCAGTAACAATCCTGGCAAAGGAAGCACGGAAAAGAGGTCTAGAAATGAACGAAGGAAAAACAAAATATCTACTCTGCTCTAAAATAGAAGATACCAGGACGAGAGAAATCAAAATAGAAAACTACAGTTTCGAAAGAGTTCAACAATTTAAATATTTGGGAGTAATAGTGAATGGCCAAAGTAAGAGAAGTGATGGAGCGAATACTAGCAGGTAACAAAACATACTGAAGATATCATGGCTAATGAAGGACAAGAGCTTATCCAGAAATACAAAACTAAAAATATACAGAGTTGCAATCAGACCAGTAGTTACGTACTCAGCTGAGACAATGTGCCTCACGGAAAAAGATGAAGAAAAATTGAGAATATTCTGCTGTCTCGTTATCAGCCTGACAGAATCTGCAATTCCATTGATCTGCCATTATTATGATTCATATTATACGACACCCATCTTCCCTTTCTGGAAAAAGGACAGTAAACGGTAGTTTGAGCCAATATTCATAATAATCATGTTCTGTTCTTGACGGAACTGAAGTAGTTTGTTGTCTTTTTGACTCCGTGGTCCCAGTCCATATTCACCAATGATAATGATGTTTTCAACTTGGCCTTTTCCCACTTTTACATTGAGATCTCCCATTATTATCGCTATTTCATGGTTTTTCGTGCGCTGCGTAAATACTTATGCGCTTCATTATTTTCTTTTTTTTTATTTAAAACACAAAACCACATCAACCGCGCAGGGTTATTAGTGGATATAACAATACAAAGTAGTACATTAAATAGAGTTATACAATTTGATGTCTTTTAAATATGTTAACACTGATGAAACTTTTTTGGTGAGGATTGTCTTGAGGTCATTGTCTGTGATTCTATGGGATCTTCTTTCTTTTTGAAATTGAGGACACTCTTAATGTGATTGGCTTAGCTTTTAGGTCTGTTCTTACAAAGATGGCTACTCCGCCACTTGCCTGTTGTGCTATTCTGTTTTTGGAAAACATTGGTAGTTTTGAAGATTAATATTGGATTGCTTAAAATGAGTTTCTTGAAGACATAAGATCTTAGGGCATGTTTCATTTATTAGAAGTTTTAATTGTTCTAAATGGGTGTAGAACTCATTGATATTCCACTGTAATATATAGGGGTTAGACATTTTCGAGTTCTGACTAAGAATGTGTTTCATCGGTCTCTTCTGTGGAAGGGAAATTATTGGGGCTTAGTTTCTTTCTTAATCGAGTTATATTATTTTTTAATTTTGAATTGTGGGTATAAGCGTGAACAAAATTAAGGATCTGAATTAATTCGGCTGTTTCGTTCGAATAGTTTTTTGAGGTTATTTCGGGATGTTTTGCGTTTAATGTGTTATCGAGAAAGTCACATATTTCGTCGAAGTTAAGGACAAATGGTGGTGATCTGTTTGCGATTTTGTCTTTAATTGTCTCTAGGGAAAGTAAAAGTTCATCTCGAGAATTTCTTTTAGACGTTTTTGTTTTTTTCTTTGATTTCCTTGTTGAAGTGAAGATGTGAGAATCGGTCTGTGTGGTATTTTCTTTGATTTCTGGAGACGATGAGATGAGCCTTTTTAGATGTTTTGTGACGTTTGGAATAATTTTAGGTTGTGTTATTTCTAATGGAGTAAGATTGCTGATCTTGTTGGAAGTTGATGTTGTTGGGATTTTTAAAGTGTTTGTTTCACTTGTATTATTTGTAGGTCTTGACATGTCGTCAGTTTTTATGGTAGATTCTAATTGGTTATTAGAGACCTGTACGTCTGGGATCTGATCTAATATGTTTTGGGAAGATGCTGGGTGATCTTTAGAGGCGGATATTAAGGCTTTGTCAGAAGGTTTTTGTTATGCTTGGTTATAAGGTAGATTTGTTATATATTGTGTGTTTTGGGAGGTTTCTGGAAGAGCTTTAGAAGTGGTTGGATTAGACTTGGTTGGGTCAGGATTTGTTGTATTAGAAGTGGGTGGATTAGAATTGGTTGAGTCAAGATTGGTTGTATTAGAAGTGGTTGCATTAGAAGTGATTGTATTAGCAATGTCAGTACATTCTGTTTCCTGGTGACCAATAGTCTTGCATTTTGAACAGTTGAATCCTTCTATAGAAAGATATAGTCTGTAAGTGGTATTGTCATGAGAGATCATGAAAGAATTGGGAATGGACATATTTTCTAAAGGTGTGATAAATGTTTGCCGTCTAAAACTCAAGACATGGCTGTATTCGCTTTCTGGCATTCCTACCCTAAGAAAAGTCATTTTAGAGACGGCGTTTATACCCATTTTACGTAGTTCTTGTTCAATTAACGTGGTTGGAACAGAAGGACCAGCGTTTGATATTATCAGTCTTTGAGCTGGAGTGATAAGTCTTCTTATTTCTACTTGTTTCTTTTATATTGACGTATTTGTGGGAATGCAGCAATGAATCAACCATATTTTTAGAAGAGAGATATATACATATTCTATTGTTGGCTATTCTGGAAGCGAAAGATACGTTACGTGGACCAACTATTGAACCGACGGCTATGATGTACTCTTGAACTTTGGTTCCTTCAATACTAGAAAGAACTATGGCTTCGTCTTTTGTTGGTTGTTTAAATGTGTTAACAACACTGGAATATGAGATGTGAGATGTAGTTTGGGTAGTGTTCATGGTGTTATTCGAAGTCATGTTTGATTAATTTTGGAGACGTTCAAGGCCGGCCCTGTCGCCGGTTCAAAAACCGGTGTGGATCTTGGCACAAAACTGGTCCTATTTATATTTCTTGGATATTTTATAGGTTATATTATTATTAATATAAATATAATATGATGTGGTTTTTGGTACTCACGTCAGGTTTGCGAGGTTTACATGGTGTTTCCACTATAACAATGTGGAGGAACTAACAAAATAATTTTAAACTGTGTTTTTATCATTTAAAAACTGATAAATTTCGCAGCGGTTTACAACGTGATGTATATTATCACTGTCCTATTATCTTCTTTATTCTGCGTATTTTTTCTTCTTATCGAATTTGTCTATTTTCTGCATCATCGAATTTTTCTATAAAATAAACCAAAATATTACGTAGTAACCTTTAAATTAATCCAAAAACTTCTCTGATAATAATAGAGCTTACATATTATATCAAAAACAAATTAAAAACTACTTTTTAATCAAAAAACACTTTTTTCTTTGTAATTTGTCAATTTGACCGACCTATAAAGCATTCTATCTAAGTCCTCCACCAATACCCAGATTATAATTGTCAATTACATACTCAAAACGGCAATGACCAGACTATGAGCTGGTGGCACCCAATCTAGACAGACGCCTTTCTGTAAACAGCGAAAAAGGGCACATTAAACAGGTGAAAAAACACCCTCGCGACATAGGGGAGGTAAAATATAGATCAATAATCGTCTCGACGTGGAAAATAACGCTGTTATTGGTAATGTATGGAAGTTGTCATTAAGTATATATGTATATTTTATAATGCATTATGGGTGATTCAAAGGTAACTATAGTTCTATAGCAGTTTTTTATGGAGTAATCAGCAACAATAATAAAACATTATTGTGGATGAATTATTAATTTTAATGATGAGCAGTGAAATTCTGCATAACGTTTATTACTATTGTAACGAACGATGAGTAGATAATTATGGAAAATGAGTTTAAACTTATAGCCCGATCAGGGAAAACAAAATTTTACGAAAACCTCCAAAAAAATAAAGGAAGGATAAAAATTTGGAAATAGGTAGTTGAAATTGTCTATTATCATATAAGAAAAAATTTACAATTCTAAATCTCCCCCATTTTACAAAAATTGGGAAATACGGGGTGAAAAATATTTTCTCGTGAGTGAAAAAAATATACGTTCAAACAAGGCCCGGAATTGGGTAAAATGACTAATTCTAAGCAACTTTTGTTCTATAGAGTTTTTTCACTAAAATTTTCGAGTTATTTGCGAGTGAATATGTTCATTTTTAACAATAATAAAACATGTTTTTGGACGTTTCTTTGCAGATAACTCAAAAAGTAAGTACTCTAACGAAAAAAATATTCTTAGTAAAAATATAGCTTATAAAAAATTGAAAAAAATGGTGTACGCATGAGGTCTGCAAACCCCGTATAAGCAGAGTTGTAGCGAATGAAATGTAGGTTCTTTTTAGTCAAATTCCAAATCGAATATTTCAATGTGAAATAACCAAAAAACAGAGCATTTTTCGGGGAAAATTCATTACAACTTTTTTAAAGTGTTTAAAAAAAGGTTTATTTTTGTTTTTTAAAAAATTTCAAACATTAAAAATAAGTGAGTTACGCTCAAAATATTGTTGGCTCCTTTTATTTTTTGGTACAAAAATCGCGAAAATCACCCCTAATTAGCTTCCCAAATAAAATTAATCGTAACCGCTTCACAAGTTACTTTACTTATGTATTGTTTATATTATCTATAAGTTTCATTGGTTCAAAGTGCTCAGTTTTGAAAAAAATTGGGTTTAAAATAAAACAATTTTTTTATTTTGAAAAAAAAAATGGAATTGTTCAAGGAATTAACTTAAAAATTATTAGTAATACCAAAAATCTTAAAGAGGAATAAAATGTACGTTTTGCTTTTCTGAATATTTTTCCTTTTTTGTTTTCTTGTTATACTAAAATTTATTATGCTATGGCTGTTCAAAATTTGCCTAAACTCGTGATTAGTTACTCGTTCAAGCCATTTTAACTACATCTTTTTCAAAAATAAGCACTTTGAACCGATGAAACTTACAGATCATTAAATGATACATAAGCAAAGTAACTTGTGAAGTGGTAATGATAAAATTTATTTGTGATGCTAATTAGGGGGTGATTTTCGCGATTTTTTTACCAAAAAATAAAAGGAACAACGATATTTTGAGAGTAACTCATTTATTTTTAATGTTACAAGTTTTTTTAAAAAACAAAAATAATCCTTTTTTTAAACACTTTAAAAAAGTTGAAATGAATTTCCCCGAAAAGTGCTACGTTTTTGGGTTATTTCACATTGAAATATTCGATTTGGAATTTTATGAAGAAGGACCTACTTTTCATTAGCTACAACTGTGCTTCTACTGGGTCAACAGACCTCAAGCATACACCTTTTTTTCAGTGTTTTATAAGCTATATTTTTGCTAAGAATATTGTTTTCGCTGAAATACTTACTTTTTGAGTTATCTCCGAAAAACCGGCCAAAAACATGTTTTTTCTGTTAAAGATGAACAAGTTCACTTGCAAATAACTCGAAAAGTATTGACTTAGCGAAAAAACTCTATAGAACAAAAGTTGCTTTGAATTAGTCATTTTATTCAATTCCGGACTTATTTTGAATGTATATTTTTCACCTTCGAGAGGGGGGTATTCCCCTATATTTTTGAAAAATGGAAGGGATGTAGAATTGTTAACTTTTTCTTATATAATAATAGACAATTTCAACTACCTATTCCCAAATTTTCATCCTTCCTTTATTTTTTTTTTGGGTCAGATTGTTCTTTGATCGGGCTATTATAGTACAGAGAAATACGGCATTCCTGTGACCGATCCGACCAGATATCTGACAACTTTTTTGATCTTTATGGTCGTCGATAACCCAAACCTCTATGTTTCAACAATTTAAGGTAAAAAATCAAACACTTTAATCTACCAGTAAAAATTAAAGCATTTTGAACGATTTTGGAGGTCACCCACAGGAAGAACACCCTTATGATGCCCTTTTTTGCCTTATTTCTCTGGACTACTAGTTCACCTTTAATATAATACCTAAGTACAAAAGAAGTTACATTTTCTTATAGAGATTCTAGATGCTGTTTGCATCAGAAAACATAAGTGCTTGTCCTTTTTGTCTGAAAGTCTGTTCTTCATCAACAATAGGGCATGTTTCGGTCTTTAATGGGCCTCATCAGATAGCGATAAAGAACACAGACCTGCAGAGAGAAAGACAGTATTGAAAAACCAAATTTTTTACCTTCCACACGCATATAGATATATTAAAAATTGATACGCAGTATAAAAATAATATGTGAGATAAAATATATCTCGACCATTAGAAAAATTCTAAACGTTTTAATAAGGGTTCTTGCTTTTTTTTTCTATCCAGTTTAAAACTAACATATAAACATTCCTAGAGATGTGCCCTTTCAAAAGTTTTAAAACCTTTACGTTCCGGATTTTCATCGTTTCATATTATCCGGTATATATTTTCCAGATTTATCCACGCAATATTTCATACGGGTACATGGGGCCAAAAAATTGTACATGTGAGGCCAAAATCCCCGATTGGGGATGTCTTCACATATTTTAAGTACAATTTCTGACGTTTTGGTTTGTTTACTTTTGTGGCTGTCAGTTTGTTGAATTTTTTGCTGTTATTTTGTCGAATTTTTGCATTGTGAAGTTGTTTATAGTACACAAACAGTTGTTTTCACAACTAATTTTATATTGGAGTTAGAAATTTTGTAATTAGTCCAGAGAAATAAGATTTTTCTCGTGACACATCCCCTCCAGGCCGAAACCAAATTTTTTGAGTAGTATGGACATCTATATTAATAACCTTTATGTTTCCTGCAGCCGATTTTGATGATATACATAGTTAGAAACAAATGAAGATCAAAAAACGGTAAATTTTCGCTTTTTTCGCCTATAACCAAAAAGTTAAGCATTTTAAACAAATTTGAGAGTAGGAAACTCATAAATCGTCTAAAAGAATTCAATATGGCGTTCGCTGGATATGTCTATCCTTATTGGTTGCTTAGAAAATTGCAAAATAAATCATAAATTTTGAGTTTTTATAAATATTCATAACTTATGTAAAAATTAACTTAGAACCTTCTTATTACACGAATTTCTGAGACTTCTGATGCTTAAATTATATTTTAAATTTCAAAGCAATTGGTCAAATAGTTTAAAAGTTATTTAATTTGTTTATCCCAAATTCATTTTTTTTTTCAACACTATAAGTCAGAAAATTATGAGGTTACAGTAAGACTTCTGACAGTTTATGGAAGAAGAACATTATTTATACTATTGACTTAATTAAAAAAAAAATGACAAAAAGTAATTTTAAATAGTGTAAAATTATTTTGCAAAAAACGTCATTGTTTGCTTACTTATAAACAATTAGAATAACTTTTTAACCGTTACCCGTAGAAAAATTATGTTTTCATATTTGGAAAGACTGAATTTTTATACACATTTAGAAAGAAAAATAATAATTGTCCTAGGACAATTAGGGACGAAGTTAGCCCCCCTTTTTTTTAATTTACATGTTTTTGCAAAATAATTTTGCAGTATATAAAATTATTTTTTGTCATTTTTTTTAATGAAATTAATAGTATAAATCTTCTTCTTTCATAAACTATCCAAAGTATTAGTGTAACTTCATCATCTTCTGACTTATAGCGTTGCAAAAAAAATAATTTGGGATAAACAAATTAAATACCTTTTAAACTATTTAACCAATTACTTTGAAATTTAGGATATGATTTAAGCACCAGAAGTCTCAGCATTCCGTGTAATAAGAACGTTCTAAGTTAATTTTTACATAAGTTATGAATATTTATAAAAACTCAAAATTTATGATTTAATTTGCAATTTTCTAAGCAACCAATAAGGATAGACATTCAGCGAACGCCATGTTGAAGTTTTTTATACGATTTATGAGTTTCTCGCTCTCAAATTTGTTTAAAATACCTAACTTTTAGGTAATAGACGAAAAAGAGCGAAAATTTACCATTTTTTGATCTTCATTTGTTTATAACTATGTATATCATCAAAATCGGCTGCAGGAAACATATATGTTATTAATATAGATGTCCATACTTCTAAAAAAAATTGGTTTCGGCCTGGAGGGGGTTGTGTCACCAACAGGATATTTTTTCCTCATTTCTCTGAACTAAATAAGTTTATGTTATTTTACGATAAATTTTGACAACGTACAAAGCTAACCTCATTGTTGACACAGTTGAATGCTTGTGTTTAGGGTTCCGCCAAAGTGAATAAAATAACAAAAAGAAAATATGTTATCGATTTTTTTTATAAATTTTTTATTTATTTATTAATCAATGATAATAAAATAATTTAATAAGCTACTTCAAACGTAGCTGTAATTCACTGTAATGTACCAAAATTTTAAAGCAAAACTTAAATTTGACATTCTATTTATTTGATAACGTCAAATTTTATACTGTAACCCGTGATCGGAATAATATCCACGTGCCGTTGCGTTTAGTAAATTTCCGACTTATTTCGTATGATTTAAATGATGACGCACGGGTAAAGACTCGCGGAGTCAACTATACATGCCTTAATTATACAACCTTTTCTGAAATATTCCTCAATTTCAAAAGAGAAATTCTGCTACCGAACGGCTAATATAAAATCTTCATTATCTTCCTAAACACAGGCTGACAATCCTTTTTTCCCTCTCTTTCGAAGGCCATTTTCAATACGCGACAGTTGTCGATGGGGCGGTCCAGATAGTAATTAATAGGATCAACTGGAGCTACTCGAGCACAGGTTGTCCGGGAATCGGGAAACAAATCGAGGAAGAGTTTTTTTACCTTTAAAAATTAATGGCGGGTGGAAAAAACAGACCGGAAGAGATACTTTATACGATAACAATAACTCGATATTTTTTACGAAGCGTTAGGGACAAGCATTATTCATTTTGTTCGTTAACTTTAGGTTGAGAAGATATTAGGATTATCTATATATTCTGTATATTTGGTATTTGGAATACGTTCACAAGAGTCTTACGAAACTTCGATCTGTTTGACCTACATAAAGTTTTGGCTCATATCACGCCGTGATGTTTTATCATTGTTTCCCTTCTTGAGCAGTATTGAACTTTTCTCTTCTAGGCGATGCTACTATATTAGTAAATGAACTTTTAAATGTACATAATAGACCAGGGCGCATCTGTAAAAATATTAGTACATTTGGACGTTGAGAGGTGACTCATTTTTTTTGCAGAAATTGCTTGAAAATAACTCAAATAATAATACTTGAGTTATCCTCCCTCTCAAAAAGGCCCGGAACATTGTTTAAATATTTAAAATGTCAAAAAATGAAGGAAAAATTCGATTTTTTTCTTCGTTTTTAGATTATAACTTTAAAAGTATTCATTTTCGAGAAAATGTTGTATTAACATAAAAGTTGCGTAATTAAATTTCCTACAATATAGAATTGGTTAAAATTTTAAAAAATAGTCACCCTTGTTGCAAAATAGCAATCATTGCGAAAAAACCATACAAAAACAAGTATTCGCATTTTACGTTTCTCAACCATTTATGCTACACTTAGGAACTTCATATTTCACCCAGAAAAACTTTATAATACAGTAAAACAATGCTGTAAATTTCATTAAGATCGGTTGAATAGATTTTGCAAAATAAATTTTGAAATCCAGCTTTCGCAAAAAAAATTCATTTTTTCAAAATGTTATAGCACTAAAAATAAAGCAGATAGCAAGTTGAAATTTTTTTTGCTTATAGAAGTGTACTGTACCTTTCATTTGCAATTTACAAAATTAAAATCGATTAACTACCACAGCGTCAGGAATTTTTTTAAATAAACATTACTTATTGGTGCTGTGCGCAGGACAGCGGATAGTTTGCTCTGATTGGGCATTCCAATAACCTTTGATAATGATTGATACATTTTAATTTTTATTACATTTCGATACAAATAAATAAATTTGTTTACTGCAAAATAAAAACACATATTCTATCCTTTGAAATAACACTTTTTTTAGCAAAAACTTTCTTTGTTCATATATTTTAACTTGGAGAATAAAAGTTTAATATTTTTAAACATATGCAATTATTTAAACAATATTTCACAAACAATAATAAAATTAGTTTGATTTTTGTGGAATTAAAATATTAAAATACAACAAAATATAGAGTAAGAAAATAATATATTAGATAAAGATTGGAAGAAATTTTGGTGGAAATCAACTTGTGTGAATCGAACACCGCTGTCCTGCGCGTAGCACCAATAATTAATGTTTATTTAAAAAAACTCCTGACGCCGTGGTGGTTCATCGATTTTAATTTTGCAAATTGCAAATGAAATGTACAATACACTTCTATACGTAAAAAAAATTTCAACTTGCTATCTACTTTATTTTTAGTCCTGTAACATTTTGAAAAAATGAATTTTTTTTGCGAAAGCTGGATTGCAAAATCTATAGAACCGATCTTAATGAAATTTACAGTATTATTTTATTGTATTATAAAGTTTTTCTGGGTGAAATATGAAGGTCCTAAGTGTAGCGTACATGGTTGAAAAACGTAAAATGCGAATACTTGTTTTTGAATGGTTTTTTCGCAATTATTGCTATTTTGCAACAAGGGTGACTACTTTTTAAATTTTTAACTAATTGTTTGTTGTAGAAAATTTAATTACGCAACTTTTATGTCAATACAACTTTTCTCGGAAATGAATACTTTTAAAGTTATAATCAAAAAACGAAGAAAAAAATCGAATTTTTCTTTAATTTTTTGACATTTTGATTATTTAAACAATGTTCCGGACCTTTTTGAGTGGGAGGATAACTCAAATATTATTATTTGAGTTATTTTCAAGCAATTTCTGCAAAAAAATTTGAGTCACCTCTCAACGTCCATCTCAAAACAGATGGGCCCTGGACTATAATAACATCCTTTTAACATCCGTTTTATAATATACGGCTTTCATAAAAAAAGACGCAGTACAATAATCGCAGTATTCACTATATCCAAAAGAAAGTTATAGACGCATGCAAGAAATCAATATTTATTGCTTAACATTCGATAAAATCAAAATAGTTAATTTTTAAACACAATAAGCCCTTACGTTTTAATAGGCTTAGAAGAAACTACTTACTAGCTCATATTATATATTCTTGTATGTGTACTGTATACAAATACGTATCGTATTACCAGCATTTTAGACCTTACTTGCAACAATAGTAATCTATCGTCTATCCAGCTATATTTACTAAAGCCCCAAGAAAACATAAAGAGTATCGAATAACAACTTTCCATTTATGCCAGCCGTCATTTAATTTATCTACTCGTGTGTATACAACAATAATCCATATCCTACTGACTGCGCCACTGGGCTAACCCATACAATTCCTGTACAACGAACCGTAACAAAAGTTACAATTAAGTATTTTCGAGAGATCCCGCTACATGAGCACGTCGCTCCACCATGTTTTTCATTACTGTGAAAATCTTCGTAATTAGACACTACAAGGACGTGAAGCTGAATAGGGAAGGGTAGAAGCGAGTTATTGTGGCGTTAATAGAGCAGGACTCGGATTCGGTTAATTTCCGTATTACTTACTATGATTGAGCCAATTTAAGAGGACTGGGGATCGGAGATAAGCTGAGGTCGAATGAAGACCGTTAGCTCATTCGAGCAAAGTGTTAAAGAATATTTTTTATCCCATTTTTTACACTTGAGAGCAAAAAAATTGACTCGCTGAATTGTACACGTTAGATGTCTCTAATTTCCTAAACCTGTTGTCCGATTTGAGTGATTGTTTTAGTATGATATAGCCATAATTTTTAAGAAAATCGTCGTAATAATATTGTTGGTAGACAGGTACATGTCATTTTATACCGGGTGTAACAATCATACTGTGCTTTTTCTTAAAGTTCGGAACACCCTGTGGAATATTCTAACATATATAAAATATTTAAATTAAAACTCAATTGTAGCCTTAGGCTTTCTTAACATTTTGTTTTTTGATTCATTTGCTTATGTTAGATAATAAAAGATATCGTCACCCTAATTAGCAAAACTCCAAAACGACAATTTGTTCAGGAGAGATGGAAAAAAAGCTGATACGGAGTTACTTTTTTTTATTATATTTAGTTTCTACATTTAGGTGGAGTTCCATGATTTGGTTAAAAGACTTAATTAGTTAATTTGGTTAAAAAGAGAAGATCTGAAGAAGGATGGCTGGAAAAGGACTACAAGATAGGGTACGAAGTGAGGAAATCAGACGCATATGTGGGGTAGACAATATAAATACCTGGGTAAAGAACAGAAAAGAAAAGTGGAATGAGCACATAAGCAGGATGTCTGAATCAAGGATAGTAAGAATAGCCAGGGACAAGTCACCGTTAGGCAGGAGAAGTTATAGGAAGCCCAAGGAAAATATGGAATTACAACTTAGGGGCAGAATGAAAGGCACCGTTGAAGAAAAACAGGCAGTACTGTCTATATAAAAGAAGAAGAAGAAGAAGAAGAAGAAGAAGAAGAAGAAGAAAAAGAGAATTAATTTATAAACAGATGGCGCATATATTCACAAATTGAGCAAAATGGAGTTACGAGGTTTGCTAATTAGGGTGACGATATGTACTTTTATATTACAAATGAGGTATGCTATTTGGCCTTTTGATCAATATCATTCCAAATCTCGAGAGCTACTGTTTCTACCGCTTGTAATGTTTTAGGAGGTGGCAAACGCTGTCCTAGTCTTCTGCCAATTATGTCCCACAAATCGTCCCTGCCAGTTCCAACTATTGAATGTAAAAAGTGGTAGTTTTCAGGAGAGCAAAATAACTCTTTTTTAGAAATTCCTAAATCAGCGCATTGACAAATGGGAAAATTTTTATATTTTTTGTATATAATGTTTAATCCTTGTTAGATTGATAACAAATTTGAACTGCTTATCATTTTTTTCTTTCCAAAAAATCACATTCATTACTTTGCTTTTTGTATTAATCAAAAATTTATTTCGGTCAGATGATTCAAAGCAGCGAATGTATAATAGCGAATAACTGTATAATCAAATAATGAAAATCCGTTAAAATGAAATCATAAACTGCCTCACAAGAATTTCTTGGAAGCGATACTGAAACAAAATTCGCACAAATTGTAAACACGTGCATTTTATTCTTCTCAGCAGTTTAGCATTTTCGACAGTTTACAGATTATAATTGAATCACTGTTGAATAAATTACAACACAAACTAACGAATGTGACACATTCGACATTTAGCGTTGTACAAAAAACCTTTAGTTATATTTATACAAAACAAAAGTATCGAATATAACCATTTTCGTCAGTTTGCAGTCAACCAAATGAAAAAATGTTCATATTCGATGGTTTGAACAGCATATTTCCCTCGCTCCTAATCAAGCTACAATAACGAGAATTTGTCACAAGATGTATCACGTATAATGCGAGGGCAAGGTTTCTATCTGAAAAACCCTATTTTTCACATTCGATAGTCGGAAATGGTAGGGACGAATTCGATAGGTTTAAGATCTGGACTATGTGATGGCCAATTCAAAGCCCGAAGATTTACCTGTTGCAAATATTCGATTACAGTTTGTGAACTAGTCAAATTGGTTGTAACGCGTTTCATTTCTACCAAACAACACAAAAAAAATGGACTTAATTGAAACTTCAACTTAAATAATAAATCTACTAATTTTCATAACAAACCAGACACTTTTTTACTGTGAACAATTGATGTCTATTAAATTGGTAATTTTTCATGGCCTACTTTAAGCTTGTCTATTAAACTAAGCAGAAAATGAGGATTTATTGATGAAAAACATGGCTAGTTGTTAACGTACCTAACTTTTTTATTATCCAACATAAGCAAAGGAATTAAAAAAGAAAATGTTAATAAAGCCTAGGGCTACAACTGAGTTTTAATTTCAATATTTTATATGTGCTAGAATATTCCACAGTATTACTTACTATGATTGAGTCAATTTCAGAGGACTGGGTATCGGAGATAAGCTGAGGTCTGGATAAAGGCTTCACAATGAGTCATTCATCTCTGGTTTGTGTCATTTGGTGCCAGTTTCTTCCCAGGTATGCTTTGACGTCGTCTAGTCATCATTTCTGCGATCTTCCTCTACTACTACTATGCTCGCGTGGCCTCCAATGTACAATGGTTCTCTTCTTTGTTTTGTCGTGCCACGTGTCCTACTCTGGTCCATTTCGTTTCATCGTCCACCTTCGTCTTGCTTCGCACGTCCTTATTTCGTATATGTTTTCTCAGAGAAACTGCTAACAGCTCTTTTGATGGCCCTCTGAGTTGTTCTTTATCTATTGGCTGATAACTCTTTAAGCGTCACTGTCTCCATTCCATCGGTCATAACTGGTAGAATACAACTGTCAAATACCCTTTTCATTAGATTTATTGGTATCTTTTTGGTTTTCAACACAACACTGAGTCTCCCTACTGCTGCCCAAGTCATTCGGAGTCTTCTAGTTATCTCTGCCGTTTGATTCTGTTTGCCTAAAGTAGAAGCCACAGTTAGAATGCAGTGCAGGTAGCATAGGGCAATGTATTTCTTACAAGAGAACGGCCGACCACGTTGTCGGTTTGCCCCGAGCTGTGCATTAGGTCTGGATTTAAGAATCATAGCACTGGTATATACGAGCACACAACATTTGCCTACGGTTGTATACACGCACCTATCACTGTGGCGACATGAGCTGCCTCCATGCACGCCGTAAGACTAACACTCTGAGTAACTTTGGCGTTTACTTTAGTTTGATCACGTGACCTAGGTATATAACTCTTGCAAGAGTTCCAATCATCTGTAGAGTTAACATTAAACTCAACATACTTTTTATACAAAAACGAAATATACCAACAAATAAATGGATGTGCAATGGTTGCGAGTATTTCTAGTGTCATTGCCCAGCTGGTTCTGGAAGATTTAGAGGAATCTGTCATAAGTCACTTAGATTTTAATGTACCATTCTTCTACAGCTACATCGATGACTGTGTATGTGCTGTCCCAACAAATAAAGTGAACGAAATTTTAGAAAATTTTAACAACTACCACCCAAAGCTAAAATTTACTATAGAGATTGAACAGCACAATAAAATAAATTTTCTAGATGTCACTTTACATCGTATTAATAACACAATCAAAACTATGTGGTTCACAAAAGAAACATGGTCTTCACGATATCTCAACTATAAATCTCACCATCCATTTTCCCAGAAGAAGTCGGTAATTATAGGTCTTGCTGATAGATCCATAAATCTAATAGATTCAGAATACAGACCAACTGCAATAAAAAAAGCAAAAACTGCCCTCCTAAGTAATGCATATCCCGAACATCTAATCGAATCGATATTTAAATCAAGAGTAAACAAATATTTTATAACAACACCAACAACAACAAAAGTAGTAGAACTAAGACTACGTATACAACTCTTCCATATATAAAAGGTTTATCCAAACAACTGATGCATCTTCTAGCCCAACATAACATACAACTACTCATAAAGGCAACAACCTTTTAAATAAATATTTCACCAAACTTAAAGCAAAAACTCCCAAACTCAAAAAATCGCATGTTGTTTATGAGATACCTTGTACAAACTGTGATGGTGTCTATATTGGGCAAACTAGTCAACTGCTTCAATCCAGAATTCGTTCCCACAAATACGACAAAAATAACACCACTGCATTGACAAATCCTGAGAATGGGAAGAAACATACATTTGACCTCGAAAACACAAAAATTTTAAAAACCGAGAAGAACAAAAAGAAGAGGGAGATTTACGAATCAATAGAAATAAAAAGAAGCAAAAATTCAATCAACGATAGGAAAGACACGGACAACCTGAATAGTATTTATTTTAATCTAATTTAATTAATAATAAATCACACCATCAAATTTTTTATTAAAATAACATATTTTCGCTTTGTATCCCTTTACAACATAAAATATACGCTCCTGTAATTAACTGTAAATATGTTAGGACAGTAAGCAATGAGTTATCAATACTCACTTTTTAATTTGTGTCTGTTCATCGTTGTTAGTGTGTCGTTTTACGTGTTTGGTAAGTTTTTAATATTGTTCTGAAACAATGTATTGCCTTTCATTTGTAAAAAATTTTAGAATCAATCTTGACAAAGGCGAGAGATATCCGCCGAAACGTTGATAAATGGAAAATAAAATCTAGTTCCAAATTTAAAACATAATCTCTGAACCTAAACCCAAGAAAAACAAATTTATATTATATATACTCTTATATATACACAGATTCTTGTTTAAGCTCGTTTAGCATGTAGATTAGTTCCTCTGTATTGTTGCTTATGAGTACTATGTCGTCGGCAAATCTTAGATGACTGAAAAATCTGCCATCGATTTTAATTTCGCGTTGTTCCAAGAGTAAATAGTTTTGGAGAGATAGCGTATCCCTGTCTAACTCCTCGTTCTGTTGTTATTTTGCTTGTTGTTAGACCTTCTACTGCATTTATTTGCATTGTTGTGTATGTATTAGGGGTATTTTATATCTGGAATCAATCCTTGCGATATTCCTTCTAATACGGCCCAGAGTTCCATGGAGTCGAAAGAAACAATAACAGTAACAACGAATGAAACACTAACAGTAATAAAAAGGAACCAACTATCTTTTGCAGCTAAGTACGTGTAAAGTTTAACACATATACAACGAGAGCAACAAAAAAGTCATCTTATGAAGTGTTCCGTGCGAGGAGTCGGCCCTGAAGCGATTCCTATCCACACACGGTATTGCGGTAAAAGTTAGCGAATGAGCTAATCTAAAGGATGCTGTGTTCGTCTGTTCTCTATTGCTACCTTCTGGATATGTTTCCGGATGAAACAGCTTTTGTAAGCGTCACGGACGGGGCTTTTTCCACACGAGGAATTGCAACTCGATTCTATCGCTCCACCTAAACATGGGGTTTAAGTCGGCCAATAATAATAAGAAAAGTGTAGGTGAAATAACAGAAAAAAAGCAAAAATAAACTTCATATAAATTGAAACTAATATAGAAGCGTGAGAAAAATTTCTGATGGAAATACTACAGGACAAGAACTAAAATAAAAGAAAAAAGACAGCGATCAATAATACTTTCATTATAATTTTTTTATACGAAACTCTTATATACACTGCGGTGCAAAAAATCGATCCACTAAAAAATTGGTCATTTTTGATGTTTTGAATTTCCTAAACCTGTTGTCCAATTTAAGTTATTTTTTACCACACTATAGCCTTATTCATTGACAATATCCTTGTAATATTATTGTTGCTAGACAGTCAAACTATCATTGTACACCGGGTGTACGAATCAAACTGTGTTTTTTTCTCAAAGTTCGCATCACCTTGTGGACTATTCTGGCATTTATAAAATACTGAAATTAAAACCCAACTATAGCCTCAGGTTTTCTTAACATTTTGTCTTTCGATTCATTCGCTTATGTTGGATAATAAAAAAGTTAGGTTCTTTAATAACTGGCCATGTTCGTCATCAGCACAGGGTGTTTCTAAAATATTTGCACAACACTTTGAGGGGTTATTGTACATGAGAAAATAATGACAATTTTCTTTATAATCATATGTCCACAAACGCTTCGTTTCCGTGGTACGGGATGTTCAATTTTTTTTTACAAACTGACGATTTACTTATTGCTTTAAAACCAGTTGAGATGTGCAAATCAAAGTTGGTGGGTTTTAAGACGTAGTTATTGCACATTTTTTGACATACAATTAAGAATTTAATCCAACGTAGAATGAAGTAAACACTTCTGTTGTATGTAGGTATATAAATTTATTAAAAAATTCTTAAAATTTATCCACAAGGGAGTGGAAGTACAACAAAACGTTTTCGGTCAAACTGACCATCCTCAGTGTAAACGTCCAGTGTACAAGTAATTGAAACTAGCCACTTGAATAGGTGTAAAACCTCAAAATAACATTATTGCTACATTATGAGCTGTATAGTAATCGACAATAAGTCGATGTCTTAAGATTAAAAATATATCACATGTGGATGTATGTCATCCTTGCTCGGAATTTGCACAAGGTTGTTGTGATCAGGTGAGAGGTTAACAACCAACTCAACCTCTCAACTCAACTTAACCTCTCACCTGATCACAACAACCTTGTGCAAATTCCGAGCAATGATGACATACATCCACATGTGATATATTTTTAATCTTAAGACATCGACTTATTGTCGATTACTATACAGCTCATAATGTAGCAATAATGTTATTTTGAGGTTTTACACCTATTCAAGTGGCTAGTTTCAATTACTTGTACACTGGACGTTTACACTGAGGATGGTCAGTTTGACCGAAAACGTTTTGTTGTACTTCCACTCCCTTGTGGATAAATTTTAAGAATTTTTTAATAAATTTATATACCTACATACAACAGAAGTGTTTACTTCATTCTACGTTGTCTTAACAAAGGTATACAGCCAACTACAGGGTTTACCCTTTTAAAGTTTTAAGAATTTAATATTCACCAGTGGCGCGCAAACGGGTATTATGACCGATAATATTACCACCCGTGTTGAGCTGCCCCCCCCCCACTTGCAAAAATTAAAAAACAAATAGCCCTGATTTATGAGCTATTTATGAGCTCTTATATTCCGCAAACTAAAAATTTTGAGCTCGTTCCACTGAGCAGGAATTTAATACTTTAGTGTATTCCACTACTTAAAAATAGGAATATTGAATCGGTTTTTGCGGCAGAATTACGAGCTATTTATGAGCTCTTGAAATTATATAGTTTCGATTTTTGAGCTCATCCCCTTCACCCCCAAACAACCCTTTAATTGATTTAACTTAAGAGAAAAATGCTGAGAAAACTAAAAATATATCGTATTGCGGATATAATTCCTACAGCTTATATACTCTAAGAATAATCTATTAAATCACGTGCATTTCGATTATTGAGCTACAACCCCTTCGCAAGAAAACCACCCTATCTTCCCGGCTTAAGAGAAAGTTGTACTTAAAATGCATTAAACTAATTATTTGGCGACTACATATCATTAAATAATTTATAATCTTCCAAATTACGCGCATTTAGATCAGTAAATTGCAATTTATTTTGTATAGTGCAGTCACTGAAGGTAAAAATCAACGATTACCTTCAATTTCGGTGAACCTTCATCGATTTTCACGAAAATTGGTCAGTGGTTAGAGGATATGTCAAGAAACAAAGGTGACATGGTACCACCTTGCGCCTTTACCCTGAGGGTGGATACCGCCCCTTCTCGGGGGGTGAAAATTATTTTATAAAAAATAACTGCACAAATCAATAAAAGAACAAATTAAAAGCAAAATTTATTATATAAAGTTAATAAAATAAGTCAATACTTTTTAAGTTATTAAAGTTCAAAGATTTTAATTATTCGTGAAAAAAATGCATGTTATGAAGCGGTTTTTCGTAAATCACTGAAAAACTGTAAGTTTTTACAAAAAAGTTAATAGTAGTTTAATTCGTATAGCTTATATTCTAAGAATAAACTCTTAAATCACACGCCTTTCGATTATAGAGCTACAACCCCTTCGCAAGAAAACCATCCCATATTCCCGGCTTAAGAGAGAGTTGTACTTAAAATAATTTAAATTCATTATTTGGCGACTACATATCGTTTAATAATTTATGAGATTGCAAAATATACGCATCTCAATTATTGAATTGCCATTTTCTTTCTATAGTGCAGTCACTGAAGGTAAAAATCAACATGACCTTCGATTTTGGTAAATCTCCATTAATTTTCACGAATTGACAATAACAACTTAGGGTTTTAGCCTGGGGTATATGTCACCCCTTCTCGGGGGTGAAAATTACTTTATTAAAAATAACCTCACAAATCTAGAGAGAGACAAATTGTAAGCAAAATTTTGTTATATAATGTGATTAAAATAAATCAATACTTTTTGAGTTACCTATTAAAGATCAAATATTTTAATTTTTGTGAAATAAAATGCACGCTTTAAAGCGATTTTTCAAAAATATCTCAAAAACTGTAAGTTTTTA
This sequence comes from Diabrotica virgifera virgifera, assembly GCF_917563875.1. Taxonomy (NCBI): domain Eukaryota; kingdom Metazoa; phylum Arthropoda; class Insecta; order Coleoptera; family Chrysomelidae; genus Diabrotica; species Diabrotica virgifera. The sequence goes on from NC_065450.1 coordinate 211,163,439, forward strand.
TAAAAAAGTTTTCATCACTAAAATTGAAGCTAATAAAAAATATAATAAATTGCTTACTTGAAAAACCCTTTAATGTTAATTTAAAGTAAGTTATTGGTAATTAAATGTATATTTTTTTCTGCGACTGTTCAAATCTAAGGATTTAAGCTTAGATGCATTTTTTAACACTTAGGTACTAAATACTTGTCAAAGCACTTAGAAATACCTATCAAAAATGAGCTCCAGAAAAAGTTGATAGCATCAAAATCCGCTCATAGCTGATTTTTACCTTCAGTGACTGCACTATAGAAAGAAAATGGCAATTCAATAATTGAGATGCGTATATTTTGCGAGCTCATAAATTATTAAACGATATCTAGTCGCCAAATAATTAATTTAAATTATTTTAAGTACAACTCTTTCTTAAGCCGGGAATATGGGATGGTTTTCTTGCGAAGGGGTTGTAGCTCAATAATCGAAAGGCACGTGATTTGAGAGTTTATTGTTAGAATATAAGCTATACGAAGTAAACTACTATTAACTTTTTTGTGAAAACTTACAGTTTTTCAGTGATTTACGAAAAACCGCTTCATAACATGCATTTTTTTCACGAATAATTAAAATCTTTGAACTTTAATAACTTAAAAAGTATTGACTTATTTTATTAACTTTATATAATAAATTTTGCTTTTAATTTGTTCTTTTATTGATTTGTGCAGTTATTTTTTATAAAATAATTTTCACCCCTCGAGAAGGGGCGGTATCCACCCTCAGGGTAAAGGCGCAAGGTGGTACCATGTCACCTTTGTTTCTTGACGTATCCTCTAACCACTGACCAATTTTCGTGAAAATCGATGAAGGTTCACCGAAATTGAAGGTAATCGTTGATTTTTACCTTCAGTGACTGCACTATACAAAATAAATTGCAATTTACTGATCTAAATGCGCGTAATTTGGAAGATTATAAATTATTTAATGATATGTAGTCGCCAAATAATTAGTTTAATGCATTTTAAGTACAACTTTCTCTTAAGCCGGGAAGATAGGGTGGTTTTCTTGCGAAGGGGTTGTAGCTCAATAATCGAAATGCACGTGATTTAATAGATTATTCTTAGAGTATATAAGCTGTAGGAATTATATCCGCAATACGATATATTTTTAGTTTTCTCAGCATTTTTCTCTTAAGTTAAATCAATTAAAGGGTTGTTTGGGGGTGAAGGGGATGAGCTCAAAAATCGAAACTATATAATTTCAAGAGCTCATAAATAGCTCGTAATTCTGCCGCAAAAACCGATTCAATATTCCTATCTCAGTGGAACGAGCTCAAAATTTTTAGTTTGCGGAATATGAGAGCTCATAAATAGCTCATAAATCAGGGCTATTTGTTTTTTGATTTTTGCAAGTGGGGGGGGGGCAGCTCAACACGGGTAATATTACCCGTACGCACGCCAATGGTGAATATAAAATTTTTAATTGTATGTTAAGAAATGTGCAATAACTACGTCTTAAAACCCACCAAATTTCATTTGCATATTTTAACTGGTTTTAAAGCAATAAATAAATCGTCAGTTTGTAAAAAAAAATTGAACATCCCGTATCTCGGAAACGAAGCGTTTGCGGACATATGATTATAAAGAAAATTGTCATTATTTTCCCATGTAAAATTACCCCTTAAAGTTTGTCGCACTTATTTAGAAACACCCTGTACTGATGACGAACATGGCCAGTTGTTAAAGTCCCTAACTTTTTTATTATCCAACATAAGCGAATGAATCAAAAAACAGAATGTTAAGAAAACCTGAGGCTATAGTTGGGTTTTAATTTCAGTATTTTATAAATGCTAGAATAGTCCACAGGGTGATGCGAACTTTGAGAAAAAAACACAGTTTGATTCGTACACCCGGTATACAATGACAGTTTAACTGTGTAGCAACAATATTATTACATAGATATTGTCAATGGACAAGGCTATAACGTGGTAAAAAATCACTTAAATCGGACAACAGGTGTAGGAAATTCAAAACATCAAAAATGACCAAATTTTTAGTGGATTGATTTTTTTGCACCGCAGTGTAGAAAAGAAGATCTGGTAAGTAATGAAAATTGTTATAGGAGTCCTAGTCCACAAAAATAAGATTTTTCTCGTGTCACTGACCCAGCCAGACAACGACAGTTGCTTTGAGTAGTATAGACCTCGATAACTAGAATCTATTATGTTTCCTGCAGTCGATTTTTTGGACTTAAGAGTCATTAACCTTTAACTACCCGCGCATCAAGTTAGAACGTAACTACACGCGTGGCGTACTTTATACGTCACAAGAAAATACCCTTAAAAACAGTGGATTTGTTTATATTTTTTTAATACACTTAGTTGTTTGTTATAAACCTTATTCGGCATCGCATCAGTGAATACTTGGAGTTCCTTCTCAGTAAGCCAATTGGGATTTATAACTGGAATCATGGAATAACTGGTTTCCATGATAAATAATATTACTAATAAAAAATTTTTTGATATGTGATTTTTTACAGGAGAAAAAGTATTGTTTATAAAGAAAAATATAGTTTTTGCCATAATGACTAAAAAACAATTGAAATATGTACTTATATTACTACTTATATTAATATAATCGTGGCGTATATTGTCCACCACCGGAAACAACAAATAATAAACTGTAAATTATGATCTTCCCAGAACGCCGATTATAACGAAACTAAACCCAAATTGTAAAGCACATTCCAGTGATAGGTTAGAGAGATAAACAAGGTCAAAAATTAAATTTTTAAATATTTTTGGAGTAGAATTCTTATATCTGGCGTACAAAATACGCCAGCGCATGTAATTAAAGGTTAACAAATTAAAGTCAAAAAACGGTTAATTTTCGCTTTTTCCGTCAATGAGCAAAAAGTGAAGCATTTGAAATAAGTTTGAGGTTAAGAAATTTATGAAATTAATCGTATCGAAAATCAATACGATACCGATATTGTACAATACATACCTTAGCAATATTAATGTCAATACAATGTATTGTCGTATTGTCGATAAGCCTGCCTCGATCTTATTGAGAATATTGACAGATATCGATGATAACGCCACATGAGTGCTGCATAAGGCCTATTATACAGTTAAAATATTACAAGATTTATAAGACGCACAAGCGCGTATGCTCATCATTAGTGCGAGAGAGAAGGACAATGAACCCAATAAGACAATCAATTTCGATATTTTATTTTTAAAATCATCAGATAATATCGATGTTTTTGAAAAGGAAATTGAAAACTATTTTCAGTCTCCCAGACCTGGACCAGACACAAATATTTTATTATGCTGGAAATCACACAGTAGCGTTTTCCCCGTTTTATCTCCGTTGGCTAGGAATATTTTGTGTGTCCACGCGACGTCCGTACCAGTCGAGTGGCTTTTTTCTGAAGCAGCGCTGGTATGGTTCATTCCACCAACATACGCCTGTTTTGGATTATCGCGACAACGAATATGTCAGTGTGCAACATAAGAAGTACGAAAGTAAATGGCTCTAATAATTATTCCATTAAACAGCAATGTAATTTGCAATTTATTTTCGTTCTTCGTATTTTGCACATTAAAATATTCGTTGTCGAAATAATCCAACACAGGCGTATATTCGTGGAATAGGGTATACTAATGAATAAAAGATGCTCTTTAAAAGATAAAAGTATCAAAGAACTCAGTTGTGTGAACAGATGGATGAAGAGCTCTTTAAAGGATAATATTTTTTGTGAGATTATAGAATTGTTTTTTATTAATTTAATCCTTTTTATGTCGATATTTTAACGAGTGTTGTATCGATCTCGTATCGAAATCAATATCAATACGATATTTTTATAAGAAAGTATTGCCGATATCGATACACGATACAATACTTCATTGGCATAACCAATACAATACTCAATACTTAAAAAGTATCGATATTGTATAGTATCGTGAAGCTCTAGTCCAGGTGTTTATATGTCAGTGATGATAACCAATTACCAGTTTACCTTATGTTGATATTTTCTGTGTACGGTCTTTATCATAATTGGTTTTTGGAAGGTCACTAATTACTTAAAAATTCCTTGAAGTCGTTTTGAAATTCGGTTATTGGATTATTATAGACGGAGAGGCAACGCTGAAAAATCTCTTTGAATTTACTATAAGCTAAATTATTCACAGTTGATTACTGTGAGTGTGTAGAGAAACATACTTCGGTCGGTCAAGCAAAACGTAGAACAGGGGTTACTGAGAGGGTATCAAAGTTGCTTTCCTACGAAGGTAATTAAATCCATTTACTAAGGCTGAAAATCAGTACACACATTCTAAATTAAATATAAATAAAAGTTATTATAGTCGGTCAGCTGTATGACGGACAGAGCCGGTCGGTCGGCCCCAATAGTCGATTGAGGAAATGAAGCATTTTGGCTCGCAATTTTTTCTTCCAGCATAGATTTACTTGAAATTTTCACAGAAGGTAGGGAAAACTTAAATAATCTTTTTTCAAGTATGCAATTAGACCTTTCAAAAAAAAATAATAAAAAGTTTCTAGCATGAAAATGCGACTTATAATCAAAAAAATGTCGGTACCTGCTTTTCTTTACGAAAAAATCAGTGAAAACAACCCCCTAACTACCTTCCTAATTTAAAACTGGTCTTCACCTTTCTGTAGTTCCTTTTATATTTATTTTTATATTTAAAATGCCTAATTTTGGAAAAATTGGAGTTTAAAGAAAAATTGATTTTTTGCAATTTGGTATTTTTCACCTTTTACTTCAAAATATCTCCAAAAATACTAAGGATACGAAAAAAATTATAAACTACTAAATTGTAGCTTTCTTAATGACTAAAATCACCCTGTGCATAGATTTTCATTACAGTGAATAGTTAGCCAGATATAGCTGTTTAAAACCTCTATTTACCAGCAAACACCCCCTTATTCGAGCCCTTTAAACCCGCCCAAATTAAAAACTAAGGGATCTTACGGAATTTAATTTACAGTCTTATAACTCTTTAAAAATCCTATAAAATCATTTTTGAAGAAACTTTTTATCGCCAAAAATATATAGAAGATTTTTCGAGGTATTCTCAAAAAACCCTCTAAAAAGTCGATTTTTTGTCGAAAAACTGTTATTTTCAAGCGCGAATAACTCGAAAGATATTAGTTTTACGAAGAAAATGTAAAAAACATTTTTTTCTTAGAATCAATTTTTCCATCGAATTACATGGTTAACATGTAATAAAAAAATCCCACCCCCGAGATGGGGTGGCAACCACCCCAAGGTTTTAGCGTATGATAGCGGCATGATATAGAAAATGATCCTTGGACTATTCCATACCTTCTGTAAAAATTTAAAGTAAATCCATGCTGGACGAAAAAATTGCAAGCCAAAATGCTTCATTTCCTCAATCGACTATTGGGGCCGACCGACCGGCTCTGACCCGTCATACAGCTGACCGACTATAATAACTTTTATTTATATTTAATTTAAAATGTGTGTACTGATTTTCAGCCTTAGTAAATGGATTTAATTACCTTCGTAGGAAAGCAACTTTGATACCCTCTCAGTAACCCCTGTTCTACGTTTCGCTTGACCGACCGCAGTATGTTTCTCTACACAATCACAGTAATCAACTGTGAAAAATCTAGCTTTAGTAAATTCAAAGAGATTTTTCAGCGCTGGTTCTTGGTCTATTAGAAAGGATAACATTAACTAAACAATCTGACGAAGGACCTTTCTAATAATCTAGCGGCGGTTGTTAGTTTTTTTAAGCGTCAAATGTATCTTTGAACTAACCTATTTTCAAGTAATCAATAGCATTTGGGCTTCTGTATAACGGAAAACAACGTATTAGGACGAAGGGTCTTTATCAAGAACTTCCTTATCTCCGTCCGAGACTCACTAATCGTTTTAAAATGAGAAATTCCTAACAAGAAACAAGTAATATAATCTTTACAACCCTCTCCGGACAATTACAGTCATCTCCAATTGTGATCCAAGAAAATCTGGAGAAATCTTATTAAAAATACGCCTCTCCCTTTTCGACGAAAGAAAATTCCGGTCCGGAGGCGGATAAACGTCTTATTCCATTTATTAGAAAAGAAATATTATCCGAATTTATTATTCATTCACTATTCAAAATATGTTTTCCCCGTTTTTGCGAAGAACGCGTCCCGGCTAAATGGATTCGTTTTGGTCGGCATTGTTAGAAAAATTGGGGTAAGGCAAATAGATATAATCAGATTGTTAAATGAGACGTTGCGAGGATTTTTATGACGGAGGAATTCTATGTTTCTCTCGTATATCACTTAAAGCTAGCTGTTTTTTGAGAAAATATTATATTCACTAGCAAAGCCTTAAGTTTGAAGAGAGACGAGTAACGACGAATATGTATCATCTTGAATGGATGTAAGCGAAGAATTTAATGAAAGATGATGATGATCCTTCCGATACGATTTTCAGATTTTAATATATCTTTCATTTTAAATAGCACTATCAATAAACTCAATATCAATAAACTAAAAACTTTAATCAAATGAACAACAAGGATTCAGATCCGGAAGATCCTGCGTAGAAGTCGTATTTGTACTAAGACAAATTACAGAAAAGGCGATCGAGTACAATAAACCAGCATATCTATGTTTTATAGACCTGACAAAGGCTTTCGATGGCATCCAAGTCGAAGACGTCTTACACCTACTGTATAAAAGAAACATACCAATCAATATTATACAAACCATCGAAAACATCTACTTCCACAATCGAATACAGGATACAGGCAAAGATAAATGGAAAACTAACACAGTTTATACCAGTACAAAGCCGAGTCAGACAAGGTGACTCGTTAAGCCTACTGCTCTTTAACATAATAATGGACGAAATAATACAAGCAATACGTAAAGGTCATGGTTACAGAATGGTAACAAAGAAATCCAAATATTATGTTATGCAGACGACGCCGCACTAATCGCCGAGACAGAAGACGATCTCCAAAGATTAACACACATCTTCAATACAACAGCCAAGAAATACAATATGATAATAGTAGAAAAAACCAAATGTATGACAACATCTAAATACCCACTAAGATGTAAAATCGAAATTGATGGGAAAATAATAAAGCAGGAAGCAAGGTTTAGATATCTGGGAATAGATAGAACTAGTTACGGAGATGTTGAAGAAGAAGTACGACAACGAAGCTTAAAAGCAAGTAAAGCGGCGGTATCTCTTAATGACGCAATCTATAAGATCAAACAGCTAAGACAAAACACAAAAGCAAGAATCTATAAAGCAGCAATTGGACCTATATTAACATACACGGCGGAGACAAGACCTGACACATCTAAAACGAGACGACTACTAGAAACAACAGAGATGAAAATACTTCGACGAATATCAGGGAAAGTCTGTTGGATAGGGTGGTAAACAATAAAGAGGGGGGCATAAGAAAAGCATGCAATGTAGAAGAAATAAATAGATGGGTGAAAAAACGGAAACAGGAGTGGAACGAACACATTAGTAGAATGACAGAGGATAAGATAGTACGAATAGCTCGAGATAAGTCAAGGACGAAGTAGACGAAGAAGTATTGGCAGACTAAGAAAAATATGGTGCGATGATTTAAATCATTTAAGAGGCTAATATTGAAGAAAAACATGTTTTAAAGCCTACATACAAGAAAGAAGAAGAAGAAAATTTTTGCATAAACTAGTTTTTGAAAAAAAAATACTGGGACATATTTATCCCAGTAGTAATGAATAATGGGGCAAATATGTCCCAACAGTAATACAGAAACAGTATGATATGAAAGAAAAAAATTATTTTTATAAACTTGAAAACATTATATAGGAAAAAGTAAGATAATGATAATTAGCGGCAAGAAGATAATGAAATAAAGATAAGATAAGTAAAGACTCGGAACGGGAAATAGTTACAACTTACGAATAGGTACCTGGAAAGTATAAATTACTAAGGACGGAAAAATAGACTGGGAAATAACAAATAGAGCAAAGACATCAAACAAGAGAACTTACAAGAGAGACAAGGATAAAAATATATAAAACAATAGTGATGTGTTCTATGCAAGTGAAAACTAGACAATCCTGGAAAGCATAAGAGCAGGATAAATACAATGGAGATGAGACATCTAAGAAGAATAGTCGGAAATACAAAATGTGAGAGATTAAGCAACAATTAGGAGAATGTCTAACCAAGAACCAATAATGAATAAAATAGCAAAAAGACAAATGAACTTTTATAGACATTCGATAAGGAAGCAACCCAAGAAAAATACAAGAAAAGTCCACGAAGCACAGAACATCGTAAAAAGAAAAATCGGCAGACCAAGAAAAAAAATGGATACAGCAAGTAAATTGGCGGGAAAATAAAAATCACTCGAGGAACTTAAAATAATAGAAGGAAATAGAAAATAATGAAAGAGATGGGTGAATGAAAATTAGAACAGCTAGCCCAACGACAATCTAGCACAGGGGTGGGCAAAGTGCGGCCCTCGGGCCGCATGCGGCCCTTTATACATTTTTTGCGGCCCGCGGAAAAAGTGAATTATTTTCATTTAAAGATGTTTTTAAATTATTGCTAATATTAATAAATATAGATAATGCAGCTATTAATTAAAACTTTCGCAGCGGGTGATTTTTCCGCAAATTTTCAACATAACGCGGGCAATTATTTGGGTTTCCGGCAGAGTTTTGTCGGCTCCCTGAATGAAATCCACGAAATTTCAACAAATGGAAACGATATTTTTGTACTGGAACTGTTTTTAAAATTTTAAATTAACGCTGTAACCACCTAGTAAGTGCAACAACTGACGGAGCACCAAATTTAAGAGCAGCAAATATTTTAATGTTGAGAAAACTTAAATATTACGTCCTAGAACAATTTTCAGAATATCAGTTATTATTTTTTACTGCTTCTTAATCCATGAGCAGGTATTGTGCAAATATTTTGCAAGTAGTCAACGCCAACGTCATTTCAATTATAACTAATATTGTTAATTATTCGTTCAATAGGATTAAATGTGCATATTTTTATATTATTCAATTCTTTCAAAGAAAACAAAAACAATGAAGGGAATCTAAGATTTTTCAAATTTATAACTTTGTTTATTTTGATTTAAATGACGCGTGTTTCATATTAATACGTATGATGCGTGTTTGCATCTATTTAAGCACGGAATTTCCCTTCAAATATTTAAGTAACTAATAGCAATGTGAAAATAGAATTTACTATTTTATTTGGGAATAAGCCACAATTTAAGTTTGAAATTAAATTTATTTGACGTTTCCATTTCCACTTCGGAAATCGTTATCAAAATACAAAACATTAATAATTAAACTAATTAAATAAATGCTTAGTTTATCAATGTTTTGTATTTTGATAACGATTTGGAAATCGAAACGTAAAATAAATTTATTTTCAAACTTAAACTGTGGCTTATTTCCAAATAAAATAGTAAATTGCATAAGATGTCACAAGGAAATAGCTTCAGAACAATATAAGGGAAAAAAGAAATAGATATATAATAGAAAAAATAAATAAATATATAGATACACATATATTTGAGGGAAATACCATCCTTAATTAAGTGCGAATGCGGTTTAGGGGGGAGGGGTATGGTTTGAAAAATTTGAAATTTTTGATTTTTTTATTATTTTAAATGAATGTACATAAATAAATAAATAAATAAACTTCAAGAATACTCTCTAAAATTTTTAGCTTGACCGGAGTAAAATTACCAGAAGTAGAGCATGTTTAATATCCCTACCTTCGACTCGTTTTGCACCTTTGCAGTAGCTTGAGCGTAGTGCGAAACGTTCAACAGCTGTTCCTCTTCTCTTTTGTAAATTATTCCGCGATTCAAAACATATTTCGGCGTGCATCACTTTACGATTTGACAGACAAAAACAGAAATAAAAGTTGTCAAACCAAACGCGTTTTTCTCAAAACTGCTTTTTTCAAAGGCGGTGGACATTGTAACTCATAAACTACCTACTTGACAGATCCACCTGAAATTTTTCATAGACTTTCTTTAGATATTTCATGAGGTAACTCTGTCGAAGAGTAGCTTTAGGATGGGCAGCGTATGGCAAACTAAGAGACGTGTTCAAGGAAAACATTCCAGTAAAGCTAAAAAGAAAAGCATTTAACCAGTGCGTACTTCCGGTGCTTACTTATGGAGCTGAAACACTGACACTGACTAAAACATCAATAAGAAAATTACAAATAGCACAACGAAAAATGGAAAGACCCATGCTTAGCCTAACTTTGAGAGACAGAATACGAAATGATGAGTTACGGCGAAGAACTGGAGTGGAAGACATCATAAAGCGCATTACGAAGTTGAAGTGGAAATGGTCAGGACACGTCGCAAGACAGAGAGACAACAGATGGACAAGGAAGATCTTAGAGTGGCGGCCAAGGGCGGACAAACGAAGTCGTGGAAGACCACCTACCAGATGGACCGACGATATTAAGAGAATAGCGACAAACTGGATTGCAGCTGCCCAGGACAGAGAAGGGTGGAGACATCTTGAGGAGGCCTATGTCCAACAGGGGACAAATTTGGCTGTGTGATGATGATGAACTCTGTCGAGATATGTTTCCGTTAACAATAATAAATATGTTGATTTTCACACTTTTTTACTAAAATTTCGTTATTTTGACTTGCATTTTGAGTTTTTGAGTGATATCAAAAACTCAAAAATCGTTACAACTAAAAACAGCGTTACCTCGAGAAACTCATAAGCTAATAAAATATTTTTGAACTTTTTGTTTCATATGATTCATTGACGAGTTCTACTGCAAAATCTATTTTTTTGGAGCTGCCTGTAAAAATTTGCCACCGTTGGCTTATTTTTCAATATTTGGTCTTGAATTTTTTTTTGAATACTCTTTTAATTGTACTGAATATGTTTATTTAATTTAAAATTAAAATAATTCTACCATAATTTCAAACAAAATTCAAGAAAAGGTGCTTGAAATGTTGATTTCAAACCATGCCACCCCCCCTTCTTAAACAAAATTAGTAAAAAGTTAAAAATTCGAACATGTTAAGGTAACAAATATTGCGGCCCTCGGTAATAGACCAAAAATATTTTGTGGCCCTTACTAAAAAAAGTTTGCCCACCCCTGATCTAGCAAATCCGACATCCTGATAGGGTAAACGGAAAGGGAGAAAGAAAGGAAGAACACGTTCTATGTATGATAGTGAGTAAATAGTTCAAAACACACTTTTTTTGACATTGGATGAACATATTTTTTTTATATTATATTGCGCAACCCTGTTTGGACTTTCTAACGTGAAATTTTACACTGACAGTTCTAATTCTAAAATTATTCGTCGTTGCTATGATTGTAGTTTTGGGCCCAACTGTTTGAATTTCCTATCCGCTGTGAGCTCGTACGTAGAGGGGATATTTACAAATTCTCGAGCGCCAGTAGTGGCAAGTCTGTAAACGTTTACCGGAAATTTGACATAAATGTCAAAGTGATTAATGTAAAATTAAAATTAAAAACATTAATTATAAAAAATATTAGTTGGTCAAAGCTGTGGTATATATTTTTACGTTAAATATACTTACGTTTTAAATATTGAATTTAAGTTTTTTTAATGTTCCGTAATATGTAATTATAATTTAATCTAAAAATCTTAGCGCCATCTACACGATAATTGTGAAAGTATCCGAAGTAAGAAATTCATATTTTATCAATAGAACGTCAAAATGATTAGCAAAATCTTAAAAAAATCGATTACAATTTAATTAATTTTTTGCGTTGTAAATGTTAAGCGATAACAATTAAATAATAAATTTAAAAATTACCGGTGAAAGATAATTCCAGTAATCCGCTAGGAGCGCCACCAGCGAAGCTCAGAGCGTATACGCTGTGAGCTCGTACGTAGAGGGGATATTTACAAATTCACGAGCGCCAGTAGTGGCAAGTCTGTAAACGTTTACCGGAAATTTGACATAAATGTCAAAGTGATTAATTTAAAATGAAAATTAAAAACACTAATTATAAAAAATATTAGTTGGTCAAAGCTGTGGTATATATTTTTACCTTAAATATACTTCGTTTTAAATACTGAATTTAAGTTTTTTTAATGTTCCGTAATATGTAATTATAATTTAATCTAAAAATCTTAGCGCTATCTACACGATAATTGTGAAAGTATCCGAAGTAAGAAATTCATATTTTATCAATAGAACGTCAAAATGATTAGTAAAATCTTTAAAAAATCGATTACAATTTAATTACTTTTTTGCGTTGTAAATGTTAAGCGATAACAATTAAATAATAAATTTAAAAATTACCGGTGAAAGTTGAATTAGTAATCCGCTAGGAACGCCACCAGCGAAGCTCAGAGCGTATATTCACTTTTTCCAAAAGAAAGATTCTACTTTTTAATTTATTATATAACTTAACACACATACAATAGGGCTTTTCATCGATTGTCATTTGTTTCGAGCTTCTGTCATGTGTCACATAATAGGTTTGTTCCAACATGAACTTTTGGACGGTCCAGAAACCGTCACGAAACTACTTGTACCGTTTGTTGTGCGCATGTTCGTAATTGTATCGCCCAGTTATCGTCCCATGACGGTAATCATATATTTGTCATTTTTGTTGGTGACACCTTGTGTGCTTTTAGTCGATCAAAGGCTCAAAAACTTTAAATAATTAAATCCTAGTGCGCAAGTCAGTCCAACGATCACGAAACCGTCACCGAAAGATCACAATTCTTGTTGGAACAGTGGGAAGGACGATCCGATGACGATCATATTTTTGTTGGAACGGATTTTGTTTACTGCGCAGAAGCGTTACCGTTTCGTGACGGTTCTCGGTCGTGTTGGAACAAACCTATTATTAATATATCTACGTCATACGTCTTTGGTTTGTATCATTGTAAAATACCAATAACGTATGACGTAGATATATTAATATTATGTGACACATGACAGAAGCTCGAAACAAATGACTGTGAATGAAAAGCCCTATTGACTCATGTCGGGTCGTTATGGTAGGGGAGCCCAAGCGGGGATTTTTGCAGTTACTCGAGCGCGTCAGATTATCATATGGGGAGAAACCTGGTACCCTGCAGTTGTACCTCTACCATATATTGCCTCTTAACACAGGGGAGTTCGTTAAGGGGAGCCCGAAAAAAAAATCTATCCTTAAAAAAAACTCGAAATTCCCAGATTAAGATAAGGTAAGTTAAGTACATGCAAAAGAGTGTATATTTAAAAAATCTGACGATTTGAGCCGGGCGTAAGGAAATGGGTGAGTTCCAAAGTTTCACAAGAAAAAAGCGATAATTTCGCGCAATGAATGACATCCAAAAACTAAAAAATATGTGCTCAATATTTTTAAAAAATCTATCGAATGATACCAAACACGACTTGCCACGGAGAGAGGTAAGGGATAAATCTAATATTTTAAATACGAATCTCGCGATATTTCGCGAAATGAAGATCAGATCGAAAAACTGTAAAATACACTTATTCAATATTTTTGAAAAATCCATCGAATGGCACCAAACACGACCCCCACGGAGGTGGGGTGGGGTGTTACTTTAAAATCTTAAATAGGAGCCACCATTTTTTATTGCAGATTTGGATTCCATACGTAAAAATAAGTAATTCGAAATATTTTTTCACTTATTATTCGAATTATGGATAGATGGCGTTATAATCGAAAAAAAAAAAACGATTGCTGGAAATAGAAAATTAAATTAAAAAATGGCAAGCGCCCGGTAAAATGGAAAACTTTTACTTAACTTTTTTTGGTTTTAGGACCTACTCTTCACAACCCTATAGGTCCCCATAACGCTCGAGTGACTGCACATTTAGCATACTTTGCTCCCCTACTATTACTACATTATAACTACTGTTAGCGAGGCCCACTAATTAAATTTAATTCTGCCAATTAAAACCTTATTTGTGTTTACTAATTACTTTTCTAATATCACGTTTGAGCATTGATCCAAATTCAAATCGAATTTAGTTTGAATCTCTAAAATTTCGGTGTGTCCCTATGCCACAATGATAATGCAATATATTTTTATCTATGGAACCGATCTAAACTCTGAAACTAACTGGATACCAATACTTCCTATAGTTTTAAAAGAAAAAACTCCGTAACTTTCTTATCGTCCTCCTACGTTTACCGGCTTCCTTAAACCCATTACACACTCCATATTTCATCGAAACAAAACTTTATGATCTTTTCAGGGAACAATCGGGTCGTGCCGAGAAACCGTTGCTAAAACGAGGTCACTTTTGTCGAGACCATTCACTCCAAGCATCCGTGAATTGGATCCCAAGGGACAATCCATTCAAACATGTGACTCCTCGTCTTAATCTCTCGGAAAATGAGGAACGTTGCGAGTGGATAATTAGAAGAGTCGCTTCGAATGATCCGGATTATAAGGGAAATTCCGTAATGCAGACTGTCGAGGTGCATGCATGAGGATGCACGGGGAGGGCGCTTTGGGAATGCACTAAAGTTATTTATTTACTGTATGATTTGAATTGTTAAAGTAAATGGTATGTGCAAGATAAGTGGTGCATTTTGGGAGCAATATATATTAGACTAGGGCAGATCTGTTTTGAGGAGGATGTAAGAGGTGGCATTCGGATTTTTGCAGATAAAGTTAGGTGACAACTTCAACAATAATAATTGACTTATGCTCCTTCTCAGATTATGCCCGGAACATTAATAAAAAAACTTAAATATTTAAAAATTTCGAAAAATATCGATTTTTTTCTACTTTCATTGCTTATAACTTTAAAACGATTCATTTTGGAACAAAGTCGTACCGAAATAAAATAAAGATAATTGAATTTTGTTTAATATACGACTGGTTTAAAATGTCTTAAGTTATTACCCTTTCTGCAAAATAGCAATAAATAGAAAATAAGGGGGCAAAAAAGACTGTTTTTATTCAATGTTTTTCAAGCACTTTGGTTGCACTTAGAACCTTCATAATTCGCTTAGAAAATTCTTACGACATACTTAAACCGTCCACCAAATTTCATTAAAATCGAGCTAATAGATTTTGCATAATAATTTTCCAATCTAAATTTTTTTAAAAAAGTTCAAATTTTTTAAAAACTTTCTGAATAAAAAGTAGACCATTTAGAAGTTTGCTAATTTTTTTACATATAGAAAGGTTCTCTACCTATCTAATACATTTTACAGAATTAAAATCGGATTATTTAAGCGGCCTCAGCACTGTTTTAAAGTTATAAACAATGTTTTGGCTTATAAACAAATACAGTGAGGACGTTTGAGTTGGAATAAATTCATTTTCTTGAGAATGGGCGACTCTGTAGATAAATCCCGAAACAGATCGATTTTCATTTTTAAATTATAATTTTTTGGCATAAATGTCATACTAGTGACGTCATCCATCTGGGTGTGATGACGTAATCTAAACATTGGAATTAATTTAATTCAATTTTTTTTTAATTCAAACCCTGTGTAAATAATTATGTTAATGTTTATATTAGTGAATACAAAATTGAATAGCCTTTCGATAAAGCTATCACACGGCACCTATTCTCATTTAAAAAAATCATCGATTACGTCATCACGCCCAGGTGGATGACGTCACTAGTATGATATATATACCAAAAAATTAGAATTTAAAAATAAAAATCGACCTGTTTCGGGATTTATCTCCAGACACGCCTATTCTCGAGAAAATGAATTTATGCCAATTCAAACGTCCTCACTGTATTTGTTTATAAGCCAAAAAATTGTTTATAACTTTAAAACAGTGATGAGGCCGCTTAAATAATCCGATTTTAATTCTGTAAAGTGTATTAGATAGGTAGAGAACCTCTTTAGATGTAAAAAATTATCAAACTTCTAAATGGCGTACTTTTTCTTCAGAAAGTTTTTAAAAAATTTGAACTTTTTTAAAAAAATTAGATTGCAAAATTATTCTGCAAAATCTATCAGGTCGATTTTAATGAAATTTGGTGAACGATTTAAGTAATAAAAACAGGCTTATTTTGCCCCCTTATTTTGTATTTATTGCTATTTTGCAGAAAGGGTAATAATTAAGGACAGTTTTAACCAGTCGTTTATCACACAAAATTTAATTATCTTTATTTTATTTCCCTACGAGTTTGTTAAAAAATGAATCGTTTTAAAGTTGTAAGCAAAGAAAGTAGAAAAAAATCGATGTTTTTCAAAATTTTTAAATATTTTAATTTTTGTATTAATGTTCCGGGCATATTTGGGAAGGAGCATAAGTCAATTATTATTGTTGAAGTTGTCACCTAACTTTATCTGCAAAAATCCGAATGCCACCTCGCACATCCAAAAATAGACGTTTTTTCACAGATCCGCCCTGGTCTATTTGTATATCTCGTAGCATGTTGCAATATACAGGGTGTCCCGAAAAGATTGGTCATAAATTATACCACACATTCTGGGGTCAAAAATAGTTCGATTGAACCTAACTTACTTTAGTACAAATGTGCTCATAAAAAAGTTACAGCCCTTTGAAGTTACAAAATGAAAATCGATTTTTTTCAATGTATCGAAAACTATTAGAGATTTTTTATTGAAAATGGACATGTATCATTCCTATGGCATGAACATCTTACAAAAATATTATAGTGAAATTTGTCTACCCCATAAAAATTTTATGGGGTTTTTTTTCCCTTAAACCCTCCCAAACTTTTGTGTACGTTCCAATTAATTCATTATTGTGGTACCATTAGTTAATCAGAACGTTTTTAAAACTTTCTTGTCTCTTAGTATTTTTTCGATAAGCCAGTTTTTATCGAGATGCGGCTTATTTTTTAATATATTTACATAAAAAATTTATGGGGGTTTTGTTCCTTTAAACCCCCCAAATGTTTGTGTACGTTTCAACTGAACTATTATTTTGGTACCATTAGTTAAACACAGTGTTTTTAAAACTTTTTTGCCTCAGTCTTTTTTTGATGTCACCTTTTATCAAGACGTGGCTTCTTTTTCAAAATATACCTAAATATGTAAATTATAAATAAATTTTCAGATTATTAACAGGTCTCTATATTCGTACTTAACCATATACAAATATGTGGTGGATACGACAAATATTCAAAATATCTCGATAAACATTGGCTGATCGAAAAAGTACCAGGAGGCAAAAAAGTTTTAAAAACATTGTGTTTCATTAATGGTGTCACAATAATAATTTAGTTGGAACGTACACAGAAGTTTGGGGGGTTTAAGGGAACAAAACCCTCATAAAATTTTTACGGGGTGCACAAATTTCACTTTAATTTTTATTGAGACGTTGCTGCCATAAGAATGCAACATGTCCATTTTCAATAAAAAATCTCTAAGAGTTTTTGATATATGAAAAAAAAAATCGATTCTAATTTTGTAACTTTAAAGGGCTGTAACTTTTTTGTGTGCACTATTGTATATAGGTAAGAGAAGTTCGATCAAACTATTTTTGACCCCAGAATCTGTGGTATAATTTATGACCAATCTTTTCGGGACACCCTGTATAACAGAACTTGCACTGTACACTGTACACTGGCAAAAGCTAAAATATTGCTTAATACACTAAGCAGTGAAAATAACGCATCACCTTAAAAATGTTACATTTTTGATGTCTCGAATTTCCTAAACCTGTTGTCCAATTTTAGTGATGTAATAATATTGTTGCTAGCCAGGTAAATGTCATTGTATACCGGGTGTAACAATCATATTGTGTTTTTTCCTCAAAGTTCGGAACACCCTGTGGAATATGCGAGCCTACATAAAATATTGAAATTAAAACTAAATTGAAGCCTTAGACTTGTTAACATTTTGTCTTTAGATTCATTCGCTTATGATGGATAGCAAAAAAGTTATGTACGTTAACAACTAGCAACTTACGATCATAACTTTTCAACTGGAAATGACATCAAAACCCAGGGGCGTAACACAGGCCCCCGCAGCATGAAGCTTGCGGGGGGGGCCCCAATGTGTCAGGGGCCCCATCTTGTCGTCTAATATATGTAAAAATGTGTTATTTTTATATTATTTTACGCATACATACGCAACGTTTTTTAAGCAATGCAGTATTGAAAATGAACTTGCTCATCAGATATATACAATGTATTGTATGTATGTATTAATAAAATTGTAGAGGCTATATTCGATTATTTTTGAAAAAAATTGGTTTTACAGTAAAAAAAGTTTTTTATTGTAGAAAAATGCCATTTTTTCAAAATAACTTTAAAAGTATTAGCAAGGTCGAATCCAGAGAGCCCCCCCTCGAGAAATTAAAATAATATAAATTTAAATATTTTCAGTTCAAATTATTTTAGTTTCAAACACATATCCCGCTTGCTAAAAGACGAATGATTTTAGCTTTGTGCTGAACGAGGTAAATTGTGAGGTCAATTGGCCTTGGCCCCCTCGAAAATCGGTCTTGAGTATTAGTGATACGAAAAATCTCAAAGAGTAAAGAAATGTAGGTTTTGGTTTTATTTTGTTTTTATGTAAGACAACAATTGTTTAAGATATGGCTATTCAATATTTGCATACACTGGTGATTAATGACTCGTTAGAGCCCTTTCAAATAAAACTCACTCAAATATAAGCAATTTGAACCGGTGAAACTTACAGGTCATATAAAAAAAGTTAAGTAATTTGTAAAGCGGTAATGATTAGTTTCATTTGGGGTGCTAAATAGGGGGAGATTTTCACAATTTTTTTTTCCAAAAAAGGCTTTACCTAACTGTATTTTGAGCGTAACTCGTGTAGTTTTGACGATAGAAATTTTTATAAAACGTAAAAAATATCTACATAATACTTTTTTTAAACAGTTTAAAAAAGTTTAAATGAGTTTTCCCCGAAAAGTGCTTCATTTTTTGGATATTTCATGTTGAAATATTCGATTTGGAATTTGACGAATTAGAACAATTTTTCACGAGCTACGCATTTACTGGTTCGATAGACTTCATTTTTGTATAATCTACATTTTTGCTATTTACTTACGAATACTTACTTTTTGAGTTATTTGCGAGAAACTGCCTGAAAACGTGTTTTCCACCTACCTCTACCGAAAGTATACTTTTCCGGACCTGATTGTAGGGAGCAAAGTTGTACTTTTCCTCCCTAGGGGGGAAAATATTTTTCCTCCCTAGGGAGGAAAAGTAAAAGTGACGTCATGATATTTCATTCATAAAATATAACTTATTGAGGCCCTGTACAATATCTATTTTCTATTACGGAAGTATCTATACATTTTAAAGTTTATTTATAAAACACCCTGTACTTTGCAGAATGGTAAAAAACAGTAAATTGTTATTTTGATTTAACAATGTTTACATTAATAATTTGACTTATATTTGACAGTTGACAGTTATATTGTACCTACTTGTTCGTTTTAGTTCTAATAAATTTTGTTGGTTAGTTACTTGAATAAATTAAGTAAAAATGAAAAAATGACTTGTTATTTGAGGAAGGTGGAAAAACCATATGTATAACATGGGAGTAAAGTGCCTTTTCCTCCCTTGAATGATTACTGCCCTCCGCTATGCGTCGGGCAGTAAACTTCATTCTCGGGAGGAAAAGTAACACTTTCCTCCCTTGTTATACAAATAGCTATTTTTTTTTTATTGTTGAACATTTTCACTCGTAATTAACTCGAAAAGTATTGACTGGACCACTTTGGTGGTGACATTAATAATTACACGGTATTGCCGTATTTCACGTTCATTTACTGGGCTATAACACATTATAAGTTTTTGTTACACATGTCGCATTTAGTAATTTTTAAAGGGGGCCCCCATTGCCAATTCTGCGGGAGGGCCCCAACAGATTTTGTTACGCCACTGTCAAAAGCTGAACTAAATATTCGATCTCGACTTATCAATGTGTGACGATTGATGTCTCATATGTACTATTTCTACTACTATATTTGGCACTTCCGGTTACACCTTTTTATATATATAAATTCGGGTTCAAAACGTCCTCCGACGTTGTCCGATGCCTGGTTGCCAATATCTTCTATCATTGCAGTTTTCATCTTCTAATCCTCGTACACTCATTGATCGTCTTACTCCTTGTATCCATGTCGTTCTTGGCCTTCCTCTTTTTCTGTTTTCTGTGGGTATCCATTTCATAATTTTCTTTGGCAGTCTTTCCTCCCCCATTCTCTGAACATGTCCGTACCACGTTAATTGTTTCTTCTCAATGCATTCTACAACCGTTTCTTGTAAATTCATTCTTCGCTTTACTTCCTCATTTCTAACCCGTCCAATCTCGATGTTCTACTTGCTCTTCTTAGGGCGTCCATCTCAGTAGCTTCTAATTTTCGTTTTAGGTGTTCCTTTATTCTCCATGTTTCGGATCCGTATACCAATGTGCTCTTAATCATGGTGTTGTATATTCGCATTTTTCTTTGTTTCCCTATCTCGGTACTTCATAAAACTCCGTTCAATGATTTAATTATCGTTCTTGCTTTATTTATTCTGCTCTTAATTTCTGCATCGTCAGTACCTTGCTTGTTGAAATTAATGCCCAAATACTTACATATATTTATCACAGCTAGTTATTTTCTGATTATTGTCCAATATCATATCAGTTGAATCCTCACCTAGGCATAAATATTGTGTTTTTTCTACATTCATCTGCAATCCCCATTTTTCGTATTCTTCCTTCAATTTGCGAGTCATATATTCCAAATCTTCTTTATCGTTTGCACATATTATCTGATCGTCTGCAAACTGAAGGGTGTACAGGCAGGTGTTGTCGTCGATTTGGATGCCCAATCCACTGCATTTTCTTTTCCATATTGCAAGGGCTTTGGCGATATAAATCTTAAACAGCCTCGGTGATATGCAACATCTTTGTCGTAGACCTTTGTTGACTGTAAACAAATCTGTTATTTTGTTTCCTAATTTTACTGCAGATTTCATGTCACTGTATAAATTTTGGACAGCTTTTATGAGAGTAAAGTTAATGTTAGAGTTTTGCAGTACTTCCCATAGTTTCGGTATCGGTATATTGTCATATGCTTTTTGTAAATCTATAAAAACTAGGTGTATTAGCCTATTCCGTTCTAATTTTTTTTCGATGATTTATTTTAACGAAAATACATTATCCGTACAGGACCTTCCAGCTCTAAACCCGCATTGTTCTTCATCTTCGTATCCTGAGTATTCTTGTTCGATCAGTTCTCTTAAAATTTTTGTATATACTCTGCTTATTGTATTTGTTACTGATATTCCGCGATAATTGCTACATTTTAGTTTATTGCCCTTTTTATGAATCGATGATATATAAGCTATTTTCCAGTCACTGGGTACATTTTCGCCATTGATGTACTTTGTAAATACATATGCCAGAGATTCGAAAAGTTTTTTAGTTCCATTTTTCAGTAGTTCGGCATTGATTCCACCTGGACCAGGAGATCTTCCATTTTTTAGTTGTTTAATTGCATTTTTAACTGCTACAGTGTTTATGTTTATTTCTTCCCCTACAATTTGTATTTCCGTCTCTGTTGGTTGTGAGTATTCGGGCCTTTGTTCAGTTAATAAGTCCTTATAATGTTGAACCCATTTATCTGTTGGTATTAATAATTGTAGTTTGTCGTTGCGTGTTTCGTTATTCTTGATCTTGTTCAGAAATTTCCATGATTCACTGCATTTTCGTCCTCCTATGTGTGCTTCGATTTCTTGGCACTTTCGATCCCAGGTCTCTCTCTTACTTTGAATGATTTTATGTCTTGATTCTCTTTTCTTTTCTCTATATCTGTTGTAGTCTTCTTCATTTTTTGTGTTAAGCCATTTTTGGTATAGTATCTTTTTTTCCTTGACTAGTCTCTCTGTCTCTGAATTCCACCAGTATTTGTTACTTTTTCTAATTTCTCTGATACCAAGGGCTTCCTTTGCAGCTGCTTTTATGTTGTATACTATATTATTATAAACCTCTTCTGTTGTTAGATTATTCGGGCTTAGTATGTAATTGTCGAGTCTCGTTTGATAGAGATATTTAACACTTTCATGTAATAGGCTCTCTAAGTTATATTTCTCGTCTGTTATATTTGAAGTACTTTTGTCTGCATCCGGAATTGTTTTCGTCTTCGTTTTTGTGTGTCTTATCGGGAAGAATATTTTAGCTCTTAGGAAATGATGATCTGATATGTTACATATTCCTCTGCATACTCGTATATCTTCAACTTTCAATAAGGTTTGTTGTTTTAGTATTGCGTAGTCAATTATTGATCTTAAATTTCTTGTCGGCTGTGTCCATGTATACTTATGTACCTATTTGTGGATAAAATAGCCGTTGTTAATTCTTAACTGAAGTTGGTCGCATAAGTCTATAAGTATTTCGCCATTGTCGTTGACTATTTCTTCACCAAAAGGTCCTATTATGTTGTTGTTTTCCATTTTTCCCGTTCGACTATTGATGTCTCCTAATATAATTATTTCTCTAGTGTCACCAATTTTCGATATCTCTTGATACACCTTTTAACCGGAAGTATATAATTGAATGGGTTCGCCGAATAACGTTGTAAGCGCCACGTTGTTCGTTTTTGAGAAGTCTAGGAAAAAGTTTTAAAATTGTAATAATGGTGAGTTTATACATTTTAAGGGTAAGTAGTACAGTTTGTAATTTGTATTTACAAACTTTACTAGTAACTCTTAAAATGTTTAAGTTTGCCATTGTTATAATTTTAAAACTTCTTTTTAGTCCATGTGGTGAGACCGCTGCCGTCTGGAAAAATTTCTGATTCGGTTTCTTTGTGGATTCCTATTCAAAAATGTCCCCTTTAAACAAATCTGAAGCGTGCCGGGTGGAATTTTTGGGCAAAAATTGTTTAAACAATTTTTCTAAACAAATACAAAATATCACGATTTTTTGCTCTGGAACATATATTTTTAGCTTTTTTGGATTATTCTAAACAAGAAAGGTATCTTTTAATTTTTCTTAAAAATTGATAGTTTTCGAGTTATAGGCGATTTAAAATTTGAAAAATGCGAAAATTTGCATTTTCGAGGCTTGAAAAATCATATTTAAATTAGTACTTTTGAGGTTGCCAGATAGTTAAATTGAAGACTAATCATTCAGATTCAAGATTATGAGGAGTGATCGCGTCTAACCTTAATTTATACCGTTGTTTTTTAATTGTTAAATATTCGTGTTTATCCGATTTTTTTGCCGGTGCGGCGCGCTCTTTCAAAAATGTCCTATTTACCACCGAAAAATATTTTTTCTAGATTTGGGATATTCTAAATAAAATAAGTTTCTTGACATTTTTCTCAACAGTTAACGGTTATAAAGTTGTAAGCGATTTAAAGTCCGAAAAATGACAAAAAACGGGTTTTTGGATTTTTAATCGCTTATAACTTTAAAACTGTTAACTTTTGAGAAAAATGTCAAGAAACTTATTTTATTTAGAATGTCCCAAAGAATCTAGAAAAAATATTTTTCGGAGAAAAATTGAAGATTTTTGAAATAGAGCGCGACACACCGGCAGAAAAATCGGATAGACAGGCATGTTTAAAAATTAAAAAACAACGGTATAAATTAAGGTTAGACGCGATCACTATTCAGAATCTTGAAGCTGAATGTTTAATCTTCAATTTAAGTATCTGGCAACCTCAAGAATACTAATTTAAATATGAGTTTTTAAGCCTCGAAAATGGGTATTTTCGCATTGTTTAGATTTTAAATCGCCTATAACTCGAAAACTATAAATTTTTAAGAAAAATTACAAGATACCTTTCTTGTTTTGTATGACCCAAAAAACCTAAAAATATATATTACAGAGCAAAAAAATGTGATTTTTTGTATTTGTTTAAAAAAATTGTTTAAACAATTTCTGCCCAAAAATTCCGCCCGGCACCCTTTAGATTTGTTTAAAGGGGACATTTTTGAATAGGAATCCACAAAGAAACCGAATCAGAATTTTTTCCAGACGGGAGCGGTCTCACCACATGGACTATTTTCGATTTCTTAAAAATGAGCGATGTGGCGCTTACAACGTTATTCGGCGGACCCATTCAATTATTCTCGTCTTGCTAAGGTGCGTCGACTAATATATCGCTTATACTATTTCGACAACTTTAAAACAATAATTGGAAGTCCAAGGTTTAATGCTCCCGGAAGGAAAGAATCATTCAACCTTGAAAGAAGAAGTGAAATTTGCCTCCAAAATTTAAAAGCCACGAACACAGATAAAAAGGACACAAATCCTGGTCAGAGGATATCCCAGAGATGGGAATCGATGAGATTAAAAAAGAAAGATCGACAGAGAGATATATTAACATTTGAAGGCAACACTTTAGGCTTTAGCTATCATAGTTTACCAGTAAATGTATTTTTTCTAGTAATAACTGGAATTTTATTAGAATATAGAAAAACTTTTGCTATAATTTGTCTGACTTAAAGTTGAATCCGAAACCGCAGTCATAAAAGATAAAATCGAGGAAAAAGCGAACATGGCAGAAAGATGAACAACAAGGCTTCCGGAAGAACCGCAGCACAATTGACGCAATTTTTATTATAAGACAAATAATAGAAAAGTCTATTGAATATGGAAAACCAGCATACATGTGCTTTGTAGATTTAAAAATTGCTTTCGACAGGGTGAGCATGACATCTTAAATTTATTACAAGCTGAACAAATAGACCATCAGATAATAAGGATAATTCATGAAATTAACAAGACCAGAGTTGCAATGTCAACAGGAGAAACATAATACATAGAACTAAAAGGAGGAATCCGCCAAGGAGATTCGCTCAGCCAATTCTTATTCAATATGGTGATGAATCAAATAGTTCACGAAGTAAGAAAACGACATGGCTCCCACATTGGAGCGCATAAAATCACGATGTCGATGATGCAGTACTAATTGCTGATAACGAGGATGACTTAGGCAGCTCCACACCTTCAATATCACAGAAAACAAACTTAATATTAGAATATCAGTAGAAAAAACTAAATGTATAGAGTGATCAGTAAAGAGCCAAGTCGATGCAAACTAGAAATAGACGGCAAAATTGTAGAACAAGTAAAGAAGAAAAGAAATTCAATTACCTAAGAGTAGAAATCACTAGTTACAGATATATAAGAAGAGACCACAAAATCAGCAAAAGTAAGTGGTTGCCCGTGAGAAACCATAAGGTGAAACAAATATCTGACCACAGAAAGCAAAATGAAAGTATACAAGACAACAGTAAGGCCAATCCTAATATATGCAGCGGTGACAAGGACCGATACAAGAAAGACGAAACAACAAATCAACAATATCGTAATGAAAGTATTAACATTAATAGCGGGCATATCATTAAGAGACTGAGAAAGCAACAGAAGTATACGCGAACAATGCAAAATTCAAAATATTAACAAGTTAATAAAAATAAGACAAAAAAATGGAACGAACATGTAAACCGAATGGAGCCAGATAAATTAGCGAACATCTGTAAAAACAATAAGCCGTATAGCAGAAGACCCGTTGGAAGGCCGCCGAAAAGGTGGAAAGACAATGTACAGTCAACAACAACTGAAACAGAATAGGAGGCAACAGGGCCGTGCCGTGCTATGATGCGGCGAGGCAGTCGCATCAGGCGGCATCACAAGGGGGGCGGCATAATCAGTAAAATAAAAAAAAATTGTCGGATTGTGTAAAAAATGTTGTCAGAAGCTATAGAAAAAATGAAAAGTTACAGACAATATGGCTAATGACCAAAGAAAAAGTTAATGAAATTGCAGAAAATTTTCATATAAGTTCCCAATTTCCAGCTGAAAATGAAATTCGAGCCAAGAGAAAAGAGCGTTTATTTGACTACGAAAAATGTGGACGAGCTCGTAACAGATCAAGCTAAATTTAAAATAAATTTGTTCATCTATATTTTAGACAATGCCGTTAATTCTTTGATTGATCGATTTTCGCTTCAAGAAACTCATAATAAAAATTTTAAATGTTTATAAGATATTTTTAAATTAAGGGAAATAGATGATGAAAAGGGACTAGAAAAATATTGTGTGAATTTTCATGCAATACTTTGAATACAAAAAGAAAAAAATCTGATGATATAATGATCTTCTAAAATAATTGCGTAATATATTTCAAACTACTCCATGAAAACAGGGGTTTTGAACTATTTGTGCCAAAATGACCTAATTTCTTTATAAGTGCCCAAATGTACTTGTAAATCTAGAATTTTATTAACACTCCCTGTCTCGGTAACCAGTGGGGAAAGAAGTTTTTCAAAATTAAAAACTATTTACGAAGCTCCATAAAAACAAATCTAAAAAAATTAACACTTATTTCAATAGAGTTCTCACTAGCTGCTAGACTACATCTATGCCCACTAGACTACATCAATCTGATTGACCAGTTTGCTAAAATTAAAGTCAGAAGGGTAAAATTATAATTTTTGTAAATGTTACTTAAGAGCATAGGCGTAAAATTTGCTTGCAATACTTTTTAAATGCATTCACTTTTTTCGAATCCTGAAAAAACTAATAAATATTTTTGAAAAATTTAAACGCTAAAAAATATTACATTATGACTGAGGGCCGAAAGTCCCTAAGAACAAACAAAAGGTTTCTTTTGAATAAGATATTTGAAATTAAAAATTACACTCAATTTTCTCTTTTTTCTTTTCACTTCGTAACCTATTCAAATAAACATTATAGAGATTTTCAGGGACTTTCGGCCCTCTGTAATAATATAATATTTTATTCTGCATTTAAATATTTCAAAAATACTAATTAGTTTTCTCAGGATTCGAAAAAAAATGAATGCATTTAAAAAGCATTGCAAGCAAATTTTGCGCCTACCCACTTAATGTAGTGTTAATGCATACACTCGGGTGCAAAATTAACCGGACACCTTAAAAATGGGTAATTTTTGATGTCTCGCAATTCCTAAACCTGTTGTCCGATTTGAGTGATTTTTTAATATGCTATAGCCTTATTCTTCAAAAATATCGTTCCAATAATATTGTTGCTAAACAGGTAAATTTACATTGTATACCGGGTGTACCAATGAAGCTGTGTTTTTTTCTAAAACTTCGCATCGCCTTGTGGAGTATTCTTTTATTTACAAAATACTCAAATTTAAACCCAAATATAGCCTCATGTTTTCTCAACATTCTGTTTTTTGATTCATTCGCTTATGTTGGGCCGTTAAAAAGTTAGGTACTTTAACAGTTAGCCATGTTTTTTATCAAAACACTATGTTTTTAAATAAGCATGGCAAACTTTATGGAGTTATTCTACATGAAACAATAATGACAGTTTGCTTTATAAACCTATGTCCGCAAATGCTTCATTTCTAAGATAGAGGGTGTTGAAATTTTTGTTATAAACTGACGATTTATTTATTGCTTTAAAACCGGTTGAGATATGCAAATGAAATTTGGTGGGTTTTAAGACGTAGTTAATATACAACTTTTGACATACAAGTTAGAATTGAATATTCACCATTGGCGCGCATACGGGTAATATGAGCTGTCATATTACCCGTATGCGCGCTAATGGTGAATATTAAATTTTTAGTTGTATGTCAAAAAATGTGCAATATTTACGTCTTAAAACCCACCAAATTACATTTGCATATCTCAACCGGTTCTAAAGCAATAAATAAATCATCAGTTTGTAAGAAAAATTTCAACACCCCCTATCTCAGAAACGAAGCATTTGCGGACATACCGTTTATAAAGCAAAATGTCATTATTTTTTCATGCAGAATTACCCTTTAAAGGTTGCCATACTTATTTAAAAAGACCCTGTATTGATGAAAAACATGGCTAGTTGTTAAAGTACCTAACTTTTTTATGGTCCAATGTACGCGAATGAACCAAAAAGCAAAATGTTTGGAAAATATGAGGCTGTAGTTAGATTTCAATTTCAGTATTTTGTAAATGCTAGAATATTCCACAGGGTGATGCGAAATTTAAGAAAAAAACACAGTTTCTTTGGTACACCTCGTATACAATGAAAATTTACCTGTTTAGCAACAATATTGTTAATATTTGTGACGCAAATTCTTACGACGAACCATTAGTTCAATACGCACGAAAAATTTACCAGTGAGGATGCGGCTTAAAAACCGGCAACCGATGGAGCACAATGCGTTGTGTTCGTAGAAAATTCTTGCGTCCGATTTATGCGTCGAACACGTTCACATTGACAGCTGATGCGTCGCAAATTTTTACCAGTGAGGACACGGCTTAAGGGGAGGCATTTCGAAGATTTGCATCATATTGAAAATATGTACCGCATGGCTCTGGGAGGCAAAGAGGAGTAATACTAGTCGCACAAAGAAGAAGAAGAATCCGAAACCTCTCATCACTTGCGTCTGTCCGTCATCACTTCTCTGTGTCTATTATACTTTTTTCCACATCAATTCCTGTCAGAAGAAATATGTCTGTCCATAAATGTTTACGTCCAAAATAGAATAAAAAAAAGCAATTAAAACGCCGAACTGCTTTGTTTGAAGGAGTTATTTTTAACTTAGTGGTGTCAAATTTTCATAATCTCCATTAATCGTCCGAAAACGACGAAAAACAGAGACAAACAAAGTAAGAGTATACCCAACATGATCCTACTTTTAACAAATCCAATTCCAATTTACTGGCAGACAGATCCTTCATTTAAAATGAAAAATTGTAGTATCAGGTTACAGCAGCATTTATTTTGTTTTATTAAAAAAGTCAACAGAGATATCAGAATGTCGTCGGGAACGTTTCCGTTTTCCTTCTAACGGCTTCCGCAATTTTGTCAACTCTTCGCGCAATATCTAAGCGATCTCCGGATCTGGCGATGACTTTTCTTCGTAATAACGTTAATCAAGTCACGTTGCCAATTTTCAGCGTCGGGGTTTTCCTCTACAAGCTTTTAACAAGAGAGACCCCCGGGATTTCTTGTGCTGGAAAGTGGGTCTGCGAACACAGAAGCTGCTGTAGTCCCCGATTGCGATTGTTATCTATTCAAATATTCAAAATTCTTGGAGATAGTCTCGACTGGCGAGTGATCTTTCTTTTATAAGATAATGAGCAGGACCATTATATGAATAGTCGCTGTGCAAAAGCTATCAGATGATTATACGAGGATGTTTTGATGTGTATGTGAATAAGTTATCGTACCCTGTTTTTAAACTAGGAGTAAATTCAAAAGATGGATTCACACCCAATAAATGTCACTAGAAATATCACCAGGTTTATCTTCTTTTTATAACATAAGTAAACTGCTCGTCAAAAGTTAGGGATATAGAAAATTATGATCATTTTCATAGTTGAGTTTTGCGTGAACAGATTAACGGATTCCGCTTATTTTTTTTTATTATTTTAGATTTTTTTTTAGTATTTACACAATTGTGCAAAGGTTTATTCAAACTTCTTTTTGAAGTTATACTTCTTTAGGCGCGATTGAGAGTAAAATTTCATAATACTGCGCGCATGCGCACACAGACAGTATGGCGATTAGTTGCTGAATCTTTAAAGTTATGTATAAATATATCAGTGCAAGAAAAGGTGTCAAAAGAATATATTAGTGTTTTTAGTAAATATATTTATTATATTTTTTTTGTCTTTGTATTTGTCTTCTTCAGGAGTAAGATGAGTATTATTAAAACATTTTATTGTATATTTATTATACTTCACACCTTGTCTGTTTGTTACGGTGAATTGTCATTAGGTACGTCCGAACCGATACAGACACAGTCGTCGAAGAGTGTTTGGTATAGCATGCGGCCAGAGATCGAGAGGTCTTGAGTTCGAATCCAGTGCAATCCTATACTTTTTTTTTATTTTTTTGAAAGCTGTAAGCACAAAATTAGTTTGGTGTTTAAAAAAATTTAAACAAACTAAAGTATATTTATTTTTAAGAAATCATATAACAGAAGTATAACTTCTTAAGTGCGTACAAAGTACACACACATTCTTTTTTGTACTTATACCGGGTGGAAGAAAAGAAATGTTTTTCTTATGCTAAGTTTGTGACACCCTGTAGGGAGGACGAGGTACAAATGTTAGTAATAGTCTTCAGCAATAAAGAAGATAGGTGGTTTTACTCCTTAACATGTGTTTTAACTGAAACAAAACTAAATTAACAATAAAAAATACCAGTTAACAAAAGTTTAAAAACAGGAAGGCACATAAGGTAAACAGTTCTTATCGACACCTATAAGAGAGACGAGATTGTTTAATGGAGGCTCTGTGTGATGTTTTTGGGGTGGAATTTCCTTGAGAATAATTTCCTTTAAATACTCTGTCCCTTTCGCACTATATGTAGGAAATAATTTCATCTTAGTGGTATGATAAGACATGGCCTCACGTATCCCATGTAGTCAGATAAAACACATATTAAAGGGTAAAACCGTCTAGTTTCTTTGTTATTAAAGATATCACAGCAATTAAAAAATAAAATACATATTCGCAATATATGAGACTACAACATAATATAGATGTATACCCACTTTTGTGCTTTTTCCTACCTACAAGGTGTCTCAAACTTTTGTGTCGGTTAAAACATAATTATGTTAAACTACAAAACCGCATATTTATATTCTTTATTTCTAAAGATATCAGGGATATTCAAAAACCAAAATGTTCACAAAAAATAAGGCTACAATACGATATTGATGTATACTCACATTTGTACCTCGTCCTCCCTACAGGGTGTCTCAAACTTAACATAAGAAAAACATTTATTTTTTTCCACATAAATAAAAGTACAAAAATGAAGTTTGAATAAACCTTTGCACAATTGTCTAAATACTAAAGAAAAATCTAAAATAATAAAAAAAAATTAGCGGAATCCGTAAATCTGTTCACGAAAAAATCAACTATGAAAATGAGCATAATTTTCTATATCCCCAACTTTTGACTAGCAGTTTATTATATTAATCAAATACGTCGCTAAAGAGTTCTAAAAACAATTGATTTTTATCTAAAAATTAAAGATATAACGTAGAAAACACAAAAAATCGCCGATATAACTTAATTAACCTATGAATTTTAAACGCCATTAGTGTTAAAATTTCATAAATGTCAATAGTGTCAAAATTTCATAATTTAGTGGAGTAAACTTGCCTGCGGTTGGACCAATTACAAACAAACATTAAAGAGCGGTAAATTTGAATTACTCCTCCTACGAGGAGGTATAGTAAGTCCATGGACCAGGGCTGTTTGGTAGCCAATCAAAGTCCACGAATAGTCAATAGTTTTTCTCGTTAGATCTTTCACTTATTTTATGCAAAATTACAGTTCTAGAATTATACTGGATGTCAATATTAAGATACAGTGGAACCCCGATAAGTCGGCCCCCGATAACCCGGAAGTCCGACTAACCCGGACCGATTTTCATCAGATAAACATTTTGATTTTCAGTACATTTGTATTTTGACAACGACACCCGATTTGGGAGTCGAAACTTTAATAAAATTATTTTTCAATTTAATTGTAGCTGACTTCCCATCAAAATATGTAGTTAAATCAGATAAACATTTTAACAATAAAAATGTATGTAATATAATATTTGAGAGATAATGTGTATTTGTGTTATTTGAACTATATGATAGTAAAAATAACTCATGGCACACGCCGGCAGAAACAACAGGCACCTGTCTGTAGTATTCCTTTAAATATTTATTTCAAACTGTCCTAGCATTGTTTAAAAAAGACAAGACTATTATTATTCCTTTTTAAATAATGGTCTTTAGTTTTCACTGTTCTTAAATAACATAACATCGTTCCGACTGTGGTGACTGTATTGTGTAGAGTGTAGAGTACAGTCTTGTATTGTTCGCTTCCGTTTGCTTACGTTTGTGTTTGCATGTAATAATTGTTTTAGTAATTTAGATGTGTAGGTACATACTGTGCATATTTATATATATTTCATGTTATTTCAATTCTAACGGAGTTTATCTGTAAGTATACCGATTTTATTAATTTTTACCATATTCTCCGGCTAACCCGGATTTTCGATAAGCCGCATCGGTCGCGGTCCCGATTAATCCGAGTTATCGAGGTTCCACTGTAACTACATTATTGAACTCATAAATAAAAGAGAAAAAGAACATTTTGACCTTCTCTCGTATCCTTTATAAATGTAAATAGCGGGGGTAAAATACGAGCACTTAGTGGCACTGTGATCCCTATTTCGGTATGCACCACAGACCCATATAAATTCCCCTAATAATCTGCATTTATAGAAACTCCGCCAATAAATTACGGCAATCAGAGCAACTCACAAAGTCTCACCAGAAAAGACTTCTGTACTTTAAATTCCAGTCGGTCTCGAGTTGCAGATTTTTTCGGCTTCTGAGCTAGTTAGTTCGATTCAAGATTTAAACTTTTGTACGGCTTGACCAAGCAATTTAAATCGGAACTAATGAACTATTTAAAAATATCAGAAAAGCTAGAAAGAGACGAATAATCCATTTAGTTCCATCTGGTGTGCTTTTAGACCAGGAGCTGGTATAGTTTTAAAGTAGTAAAGGACGTATCTTACAAATACTGATAGGGGAGTGCAATTAGAACGAAAATATGCATTGTTTCGGAAAAAATCAAACAAGCTTATATTTTTCTAAAACTTTTTTTGTTAGTTTATAAACATGTTAAAGTTAAAAGTCCTACTCGCAGATTTGGCCGCTAATTGTTTCTTAATTGTTTAAATAATAACAATTGTTCTGTATAAATAATTTAAAAAATATCGTTAAATTTATCATTTTACTTTGATCAAATATGTTTTATTTTGTTTTTGGTTATGCTGAATCCGAATATGGCATTACAATTTAAAAATTCTTATACAGAAGCTCTTATACAGTATGTTTGCGTAGCTAGGAACCACATGGAAAACTTTTTTATTATCAATTTTACGAAAAAAAGTTATTCTTAATAAAATGCTCTGGATAGTAAAAAATCTAAAACTCAACCATCAGATATCAAATTTTATCAATTTTATACGAGTTATGTCAAAAATATGAATTTCGTTAAAGAGTAAAGTACCTTTATATTCCAGAATATCAAAAAATGCTATTATGAAAAGTTATGGTTATAATAATCTATACTAATCGAAAAAAATATCAATTTTTCTCAAATTACGGATATTCATCATCGTTTTATTACAATTATGATAACTATTTTATTATCACTTTTACGAAAAAAAGTTATTCTTCATAAAATGCTCTCCCTGTTCTATAATCTAAGATGCAACCATCAGATATCAAAATTTTTTGATTTTATACGAGGTGTGTAAAAAATATGAATTTTCTTAAGAGTTAAGTGCCTTTATTATTCACAATATTTTAATTAGAAGGATGTAATTGAACACGAAAACACATTTTTTAATTCCAAACAACTTTCCTTAATAACAAATTTTAGACATTGTGAAATTTAAAGGTACTTTACTCTTGAGTGAAATTCATATTTTTTGACATACCTCGTATAACATTAATTAAATTTGTTGAAGCTTATTATTAAATGTATTTTAGGTAAGTTTTACAGAAAAAAGTTTTGATCACTTTGTATAAACATTTTTTTAGCTGGTAATTTTCGGTTTTTGTATTACATTTTTGTTATCTTTCTTAATTTTCTTAAAAAGAAATAGATTTTTAAAAAGTAATATTTTGTATTTTGACAACGGCACCCGATTTGGGCGTCGAAACGTTAATAAAATTATTTTTTTCATTTTAATTGTGGCTTATTTCCCATATAAATAATTAACCATAAAAATGCCACAAGGAAATAGCTTCAGAACAACATTAAGAAATAGATTATTTCATTTCTAAAGTAAAATAATTTAGTGCATTTTAAAGATTACATCCTAAGCTTTAAAAAAGCACTTATAAAACTGTAATATATTTGTTCAAACTTGAGTGATACCGTCTTAAATTGGTGGTCATTCTATAAAACTATGAAGATTTCAAAAATTACATTTTTTGAGACGTCATATCATTTGAATTAAATTTTTGAGATTTTTTTTAATGAAACATCATTTAGTGAGACGCTTGAAAGGTAAGTTGTGCAAAATTGAGAGTTTTATAAGAAAAATTGTATTAGTTACACATTTTTAAATCATTTTTAAACAAAATTCATGTAAGGCTCACTTTCCGCGCACACCGTACTTATGCCCATACATTTTATTTCTTTCTATTATAACCATAAGTTAGCTTAACTATTCTTCTTTTATGTTAAATTTGTAAAATTTTATTTGATCCATTAGTTAAGGAATTACATTAAAATAACTCAACCGTACACTTCGCCGTACGTTAGTTTACAGTGCGCCAATGTTTGTGAGAAGGGTGACTTTAGCGTTATAATTAAAAAATTATAGAAGATACAGATTTAATTTTAGAAAATTCTTTGTATAAGGTTTTCTTTGTAAATTTTTCTGAATTTTTCAATGGTCAAGTCAGTTTTTTTCTAAAATTTATATTTTCGTAGTTATTTAAAAAAACATCTAATTTCGTATTTCATTTGTTTAATAAAAAATGAAGCACCCACTTCTCGAGTAGAACTTTTTGATATGTTGTTTATTAAACATTTCTTAACGAAATTACAAAAAGTTCTATCTTGTTTGATTTTTGCGTGAAAATCTATATGCACACCCCTATGAGATAAATACAGTAATTCAAAAGTATTAAGTATCAAAAAATTATATCGCAATAGCTATTTGTATAACAAGGGACGAACGTGCTTCTTTTCCTCCCGAGAATGAAGTTTACTGCCCGACGCGTAGCGGATAAGTAGCGATGCAGTAATCATTCAAGGGAGGAAAAGGCACTTTACTCCCATGTTATACATACGGTTTTTCCACCTTCCTCAAATGAATAACAATTCATTTTTCATTTTTACTTAATTTATTTATGTAACTAACCAACAAAATTTATTACAACTAAAACTAACAAGTAGGTACAATATAACTGTCAACTGTCCAATATAAGTCAAATTATTAATGTAAACATTGTTAAATCGAAATAACAATTTACTGTTTTTTACCATTCTGCAAAATACAGGGTGTTTTATAAATAAACGTTAACATGTATATATACTTACGTAATAGAAAATAGATATTGTACAGGGCGTCAATAAGTTATATTTCATGAATGAAATACCATGACGTTACTTTTACTTCTCCTCCCTAGGGAGGAAAAGTACAACTTTGCTCTCTACAATCAGGTCCGAAAAAGTATACTTTCGGTAGAGGTAGGTGGAAATAAACATTTTCTGGATAAGGAGCAATAAACTGCAATAAACTGGAGCACACGTATCGGATACAATGCGTATCTTGTTTCATAACATTTAATTATTATACACTCAGCATCAAAATTAACGCACTACCTTAAAAATGGGACATTTTTGATGTCTCGTATTTCCTAAACCTGTTGTCCGATTTCAGTGATTTTTTAGTATATTATAGCTTTATTCTTCAAGAATGTCGGTTTAATAATATTATTGCTAAACAGGTAAGTGTCATTATATACCGGGTGTAACAATCATACTGTGTTTTTTCCTTAAAGTTTGAAATACCCTGTGAAATATTCTAGCGTATACAAAATATAGCGTAGAGGACCAGCAAATTGGAATATTGGTCGACTTATCTAATACAATATACAGTACAGGAATCATTCCCAGAGATTGGCTGCTGTCAACGTTCATAACACTGCCAAAAAAACCAAATGCAAAAGAATGCCAAGACCACCGGATAATAAGTTTAATGAGTCATACACTCAAAATATTTTTAAAAATTATACACCGGAGAATACATAACAAACTTGAGCAGGACATAAGCGACACGCAATTTGGATTTAGCAATGCAATGGGAACGAGGGAAGCCCTGTTCGCTGTAAATGTACTTGTGCAAAGGTGCATGGATGTTAATCAGCCAGTATATATGTGTTTCTTGGATTACAACAAAGCCTTCGATAAGGTCAGACATAACCGCCTTATCGAATTACTTGAAAAGAAAAACTTAGATATGAGGGACATCAGGATCATTAGTGCTATCTATTATAATCAGATCGCTGTGGTAAAAGAGAACAACGCCTTTTCAAATGAAATACGTATTGAGAGGGGCGTCAGACAGGGCTGTGTCCTGTCTCCTACTTTGTTCAATTTGTATTCAGAGGAAATAATCCAGGAAGCACTAGAAGACCTAACCACGGGAATAAAAGTAAATGGGCGACCAATCAATAATATACGGTTTGCCGACGACACTATTTTATTAGCCGAATGTCTTGAGGATTTACAACAAATGGTTGACAGAGTGGTAGAAGTCAGCCAAGAAAACGGACTGTCCCTAAACACAAAAAAGACACAATTTATGGTAATCACAAAAGTTCAACAGCGCCAAGAAAGCATAACAATACATGGAGAACAAATTAAAAAGGTTGAAAAATATAAATATTTGGGTACAATAATTAATGAAACTAATGAGTACACAGAAGAGATTAAAGCAAGAATAGGACAGGCAAGAAATGCTTTCAACAAACTAAAAAAAGTACTCTGTAGCAGGGACATTACAATTTCTTTAAAGATAAGACTTCTGAGATG
Organism: Diabrotica virgifera virgifera; assembly: GCF_917563875.1. Classification (NCBI taxonomy): domain Eukaryota; kingdom Metazoa; phylum Arthropoda; class Insecta; order Coleoptera; family Chrysomelidae; genus Diabrotica; species Diabrotica virgifera. Next base: position 211,199,961 of record NC_065450.1, read on the forward strand.
CTACGTGTTCTCCGTATTATTCTATGGGTTGGAGGCTTGGACATTAAAGAAGGATGTTTCGGACAGATTAGAAGCCTTCGAGTTATGGGCCTACAGAAGAATATTAAGAATAAGTTGGGTGGATAGAGTCACGAATATCGAGGTGTTGAGAAGAATGGGAAAAGATAAAGAGATTTTAAATACAATTAAAGTCAGAAAACTGCAATATCTGGGACATGTTATGAGGGGCGAGCGTTATAACTTGTTACAATTGATAATGCAAGGAAGAATACAGGGTAGAAGGAGTCGCGGAAGAAGACGCATCTCCTGGTTAAACAATTTGAGAGCTTGGTTTAATTGCACTTCTGCTGATCTCTTTAGAGCAGCGGTATCGAAAGTGCGAATTGCCGTGATGGTTGCCAACCTTCTTAGAGGAGATGGCACATGAAGAAGAAGAAGATACAAAATATTAAAATTAAAACTCAACTGTAGCCTTAGGCTTTCTTAACATTCTACTTTTTGATTATTTCGCTTATGTGGGATAATAAAAGAGTTAGGTACTTTAACAACTAGCCATGTTATTCATAAATACAGGGTGTTTCTAAATAAGTGAGACAAACTTTAAGGGATAATTTTGCATGCAAAAATAATGACCGTTTGCTTTATAAACATATGTCCACAAATGCTTCGTTTTTGAGATAAAGGATGTTGAATTTTTTCTTACAAACTGACGATTTATGTATTGCTCTAAAACCGGTTGAGATATGCAAATGAAATTTGGTAGGTTTTAAGAGGTAGTTCCCGTAATCGACAAATGCAAGAACCAGTGGAATGTTGTGCTCGATGCATTTTTAAATTAATATCTTTATACCTGCCTGTTCTTTCGGCTGATATAAATCATGTTTAGGTGTTAGTCTCTTCGTTAAGATTTTCATAAAGAGTCTGTACATATGTGTCAAGAGGCTGATGGATCTATAATTTTCTAATTTAGAAAACTAAATTAGAAAAATTAGACATTTGACTTAATACAAGAAAAATACATTCGTATGCCTATTTGATAACTGGAAATAGAGTAGCCGAACAGACTTTATCCCTTCTATTGAATCCGAGAAGGAAATAATGGACGTAGCGGCGGTTGGTGAAAAATCGAAAAATACTTTTATGAAAAATTCCGTTCGCTATCTATCCGTTTAATGAGTATAAAAATTAAAAAGTCAAATCGTGAATAGCCTCTGTGTCCAAGATTAATTCCATGCGATAAATTGTTAGAGGAACGCAGGACGACGAACGAGGGACAAACAAAACTGCCATGGATAAAAAAAACCGACAGAAAAAACGTTCACCAAAACAATGCTTTGTATTGGCTGTTTTGTAACGGCAGACAGATACGGATTGCATAATTTTTATTCCTAATAGGTCAATAACTATATAAAAGTATCAGCTGAAGTGCTTTGGTGGCCTAAATTATAACATAAGTGTTTCTCCTCCTCGGTCCTTAATCCCTTATATAGGGATGAGGTAACTAGCCCAGTAGGGATAGCATTTGACCTTGCATGCCGAGCTGCCCCAAATTTTATTTTTCTAATCTTTAGGGAGGGTCAATAGTAGTGCAAATTTAAAATCTCGACTGAATTCCGCCGTTGCGTTAGCCTCCATCTTGATTTTTAACGAGAACCGTTTTTGCTCAATATCTCCGCAATTTTCAACTTTTCAACAAAAGTGTAGGAACTGTTTAAAATGCGATTTTCTATAACTTCGTTTATTATCATTTTTTCGTGCGGTCGATATTTTCCGAGTTATGGGGGAAAATAGTGACAGTTAGAGCATAATTATTGAATTATCTCGTTTATTATTAGTTTTATGACAAAAATGTGCCTATACAAAAATAAAGAGAATTAAGTATTTTGATCTCTTTCATTTTTTTGCTAAAATCAATATTTAAGGTAGTAGGTACGTATGCGGTAAAGGCGCGAGCGTAAAACCTGATTGGTTTTATAGCAATTGTTTTTGTTCAAGATCTCCGCAATTTTCAACTTCTGATGCCTGATTCTGAGTGTCTTCATTCCTGATTCTGAGTGTCTTCATGCCTGGTTCTGAGTGTCTTTTAGTGTTTAGGTAGTGTATTTTCACTGTATTCTGGAATTTCTTGTAAGAAGTGTCCTTTCAATTTTGGTTCAACATTGTTTACGGAGGATAGGGGTTTTGTTTGTTGTTTGATTATTTATTTTTCTTCGGCCGTGCTAAAACAGCCGCTTCCCCGCAAGCATTTCGTTTTCGAAAGTTGCACTTTCCCGCACGGCGTGCTGGAAACTAATATTATTTACTAATTTATTTCAAATTTATTTTATTGCGTTCATGTTTTAATGAAATTAACGCAGTAATTCGTTGAAATAGAAATATTTTGACATAATCAAAAGTCAAATCAGACGACAATGGTTTTTAATCGTCGTCATGGAAACCAATATGGTCGTCATGGTAACCAATTTTATTGAAAGTTTGGTTTTGACAACCTTGTCAAAGAACGTATTAATTTGTGTATATTCACTTCTAAATGAAAATTGATATAACTCTATTTGTTGTGGCTTTTTTCCAAACTTACGGCCCTAGAAAAAATATTGTTAATAACTCTGCACTAGTTAGGAAAATAACTATTTCCACCTACCTCTACCGAAAGTATACTTCTCCGGACCTGATTGTAGGGAGCAAAGTTGTACTTTTCCTCCCTAGGGAGGAAAAGTAAAAGTGACGTCATGGTATTTCATTCATGAAATATAACTTATTGACGCCCTGTACAATGTCTATTTTCTATTACGTAAGTATCTATACATTTTATCGTTTATTTATAAAACAACCTGTATTTTGCAGAATGGTAAAAAACAGTAAATTGTTATTTTGATTTAACAATGTTTACATTAATAATTTGACTTATATTTGACAGTTGACAGTTATATCGTACCTACTTGTTAGTTTTAGTTCTAATAAATTTTGTTGGTTAGTTACATAAATAAATTAAGTAAAAATGAAAAAAATGACTTGTTATTGAGGAAGGTGGAAAAACCATATGTATAACATGGGAGTAAAGTGCCTTTTCCTCCCTTGAATGATTACTGCCCTCCGCTACGCGTCGGGCAGTAAACTTCATTCTCGGGAGGAAAAGTATCACTTTCCTCCCTTGTTATACAAATAGATATTCCGTCTTCGTCGTCGTCTAGTATCATTTTTTGTTCCCCTATTCATTGATCAAATGCGTAAATTCCTTGTCGTTTGTATTTATGTTTGTCAGCGGGTATGTCATTTGTTTCTGTGCTAGTCTGTTTCTTAGGGTTTGTCTTGCAGTTTGTCCCTGTTGTATTATACAGTCATTTATCATGTGTCGTTGATCTTCTGGTTCCTTGCAATAGTCGCATTTTTAGTCTGTTTCCCTTATGCTAAATCTGTTGTAGTGTGTCCGTCGTATCCTGTGAGGAGTTGTGTTGTCTTACATGTGAATTTCGGATTAGTTTGCTTTACCTGTTGTGTGATGTTCAGTAGTGATCAGTCATTCCCAAGTTTTTTGGGTATTGACCATAGATCGTCCTTTGCCTCACCCATCTCAGAGCCGATAATGTTCAATTTTCATCTTCACCTACTTCGAACAGCAGCCTCTTCGATTTTATTTACGAGTATTCGATTTAATTGTATTTTTGTTTATTTAACCGTTACAAAACTATGTAGTAAAGGAAGAGTAAAATCACCGGAGTACTTCAAATGAACAACAATAGACAAAACTCTTGGAGAAATACGAAAAGGAGATACCAAAATCACAATTCAACCGATTTTTTGCAGAATCCTCGACAACAACGTGCCAACAAGTAGTTCTTCCATGTATATAATATAAATCTATACGTTTTTGACAGCCACCGGAAGTTTCTACTGTCCTTATTTCGGCTCTGCCTTTCGCGCGGGAATTGATGATGATAATTTCAAAAAGACCCCATGTACCCGCATGAAATAATGCCTGGATAAATCTGGAAAATATATATACCGGATAATATGAAACGATGAATATCTGGAATGTTTAGGTTTTAGTCATATGTGGAGGTATCACGTATTGCGAAGATATGCGTGTTGCTTTGTCGTAATGGAAAATAGAATGGGTAATAGAATAGGTATTGATATTTTTCAAATGTGACTTCTACATTTTTGAAACCTCTCTAGGGTTTTTTAGACGCGCATTTTAAACAGGATAGAAAAGAAGCAACAACCCTTATTTAAACCTTTATATTTTTCAAACGGTAGTGCTATTTTATCTTAGATATTTATGCTGCATCCATTTTTTATATATCTATATTATTCTATATACGTGTGGAAGGTAATATCTTTTGTTTTCTAAATGTACACAAACTTTAACGTCAATACAGCTGTTTCGGCAGAGTGACTTTCTCAAGTGATTTGTTTTAGTATATCTCTGCATTTTAAAGTCCCTAACTGAATAGGTTAAGAAGTGGGGAGCAGTTTGTCTTACTGGTCATTCGGAATATGATCAACCAACCATTAATAAAAGAATGATTATGTTCTAGAAAGTGAAGTGCGTACGTAGAATCTGTTTTTCTATTGTTGAAAGTCCTTTTGTGCTCTGCTATCCGTTTGTTTCTGCCAGTTTACAAACTCGTATGTGGTTACTGTCCAAAAACTTACATCGGTCAAACTAGCAGAACCTTTGACAAACGGATAGCAGAACATAAAAGGGCTTTCAACAATAGAGAAACATATTCTACATACGCACTTCACCTTCTAGATCATAATCATTCTTTTAATGAACAGTTTCAAATTCTTCATATTCAGAATAAAGGCCTTAAGCTATCTTTATTTGCATCTATGGAAATAAGTAAAGTAAAAAATACAGATTTAATTCGGAATGATCAACTTGAAACAAACAGCTCCCCACTCCTCAACCTATTCAGTTAGAGACATTAAAATGCAAACACATAGTAAAATAAATTACTTGAGAAATTCACTCTGCCGAAACAGCTGCAGTGACATTAAGTTATAATTAAAGTCCGGACTATAAGTATTTTGCTTTTTTTTTGCTTATAATTAGGTTTTTTAGTAAAAATGCTTGTTTTAAAGATATGTTGCTTATCTTTGTTTATTTTACTTCGTATGATAAACTATAGTGAAATTTCACGTTACTTCCTGTCTTACGCAAAATTCTATGAAGTATACAGAGCTATAAAACTCTAATAATTCAATAAACCACAAGAATTTTAATCCCTTTAGGAGATAAACGGGAAAACCCATCGTAATACCTGACATGTAATAAACTAATATTTGTCTGCAGACAGCCCAAAATTATTATATTGTTGTAAAATAGTACCGGTACATTTGTCTAAATTTAAATACTCACCAATCACATCTGCAACTTTTTCTACATATAAACGTATAAATATATGTATACAGATAGAAGACATAGCTTTTTACAAGAAAATTTTTAAAAACATTATTGTTAATTGTTTTATGCTAATGGCCATGAATAAAAAATATATTAATATGTTAACTATTTTTCGATTCTTTTTTATTATATTATAGCTTAGCACTTTGGTAATTTTTTATTTATTGTTAATAATACGATAATTAAAAATAAATGTGATTTAATGTTAATGTCCTTTATTCACATTTCCATTATATCCATGTTTACTTACACATTTTTTTTTTCTTGAACCTTGCTTATTTCATAAAAACTGCTTATTTTTGCGACATTTTTCGCTTATATAATAAATTTTGAAAAAAAAAGTTTTCAGTGTTTTATTGTTAAATATTGAGTAGTATGAATAAAAAACGGAGTATAAACTCAAAGTATGTTCTCATGGGTATGAGCATAAAGTATAAGTTTATACTCCATTTCATATAAATACAAATATGTTGATGTGATGAGTTTCTACTCACAGTACATAAGAGTATATACTCTCAATTTTTAAACTCGTAGAGTGGAGTATGTACTCCAACATTTGGAGAATAAACTACATGCTCATTTTTATTCATACGAGCCACTGTCTTTCCCTCTGCAGTCCTGTGTTCTGTATCACTATCTGATGAGGCCTATTAAAGATAGAAACATGTTGATGAAGAACCGACTTATAGTCAGAAATGACATGCACTTATGTTTTTTATGCAAAAAAGCACAGATCTCTATAAAAAAATGTAAATTTTTTGATATTTCCTATAGGTATTAAGAGTGACCTAGAGGAAACTGCCATAAAACTATAACTCGTCAACCTCATATTATTTATATAAATTAAATTAAAACTTTAAGCTGTAGATTAAAAATAAGTTTTTTATGTTGTGTTTTTGGATGTATTATTTCACGATAAACGTCTTGAGATATTATCGAAGTGAATTACTTCTTTTCGTGCATCTGTGTTACTTTTTTTGATAGAGCTTTGATAGAGAGGTTTTAAGAACTTTTTAAACACTTTGGGATTTTCTACAGAGTTGAAAACATACTTATATAGAGAGAATCATGGTTTAAAATATCATATTATGGTGTTATTACTACTACATATAAATAAAAATCCATCTATTATTATTTGAAGCATGTTAGCTGTTCTTCATATTTTGTAAATCAAACATCGATTACAACTATACAGGGTGTATTATTACTACGTTTTTGAGTAAAGATTTCAACATTTCTAAATAATATATACAAAATGCGCTACATTCAACAGAATGGACTTGAAGGGTGAACGACAAAGAACATTAAAATGTTATTCAGCAGAATCTAGTATGTCGAATGGCTACCAATCAATAAGGAAACTGGTGTCTTTCTGGTGGATTGGTGGACTGGTGGAAAGAAAGGTATAGTACAAATTTCTTACGACCTAGTGCTAGAGATCAACGAGTCTCGCCTGAAGTAATAGTAAGTAGAAGTGTAGCTACAGCTTTAAAAGGAGACTCTGTTGGTATGTAAGGTTAAATTTTTGCTAATTTTTATTTCTGAGTCTCATTGAGTGATAGTGTCACTCTAGTGTCTGATATCCTGTACAGTTCCAATTTTTACAAAATTTATTTTTGAGTGTTTCTACCAAAGAACTTGATAATAACATCAGTCGTTCTCCCAGTGAACTTTATTCTGTCAAACTTGCCTTATTTTGTATATATTAACAACCATACCGATCAAAATATATTTACTATCCTGTTATAGTATACGTATACCAAAAGATTCTTATTTTTGTACAAAATCACCGTACCAGCGTTGTAATATCACCCTGTATATGTTAGTTAAGCATTGAAGAGCTTGCGTCAACTCAAACGATAATAGCTTCGTACAATATTCACCACATTTGCACCAGATCCCGAAGAAACGAGTAGTCCAGGGTAACAAGGTTTTTTCCATGACACTTCAACAGCCAGGGTGAAGCATTTTTTCGACAGGTAATACCTATAAGAACAAATTGTAACTATTTCCTGCGTAGGATATGGCAGCCATTTTTATTTATAAACAATTTAGTGTCAAAAGACGGCCTTTTTTCCTTTTTTTTTTTCAAATCAGTGGAAACAGTGAAATTTATGGTTTTTTAGTACAAAAATCTTCGACAGCATGGAAAAAGCTTTAAAAGGACGTATAGACTAAGAGCCGCTATAGGTGAAATTTCTTAATCATTTTAGGCACGATGGGACCTTATAACTTAAATAGTAGAACCTAAAAGAAAAGGTTTGAACACTGTGCCGTCACTTTTCAGTGGCACATGCGTCGACAGTGGCGCATCAAACTTTCCACTTATGGACGGGATACATAAATTAAAAAATACCTTCGCTCACTACCAGAATTCAATTTTTTTCATTTATTTAAGTTCTATGTGATTGATACATACGATTCATCGTAATTTTAACCCACCACACCCCTCCCCCTGCCCCCACCATCAAAAACTTTATTTTTCGATTTTATTTTTTTTGTGGGATGCAATCAATTTTAAAGTTTCAAAAAATTCACACGCATAGTTAAGGCTTTTATAAAACACGTCTATTTTTTATAGACCTACAGGTTTAGTTTACATAACTTCAAAAAATTTTTAAAATTCTTTTTTTGGAAAAAAGTATATAACTTTTTTTTGGGGATAGCTGCACATCTAATTTTTTCTTAATCTTGTGTACTTTATCAAACACTATAATTTCAATTTTTTTCAGATTTTTCTGTAACGCTAGTCACCTTCAAAAATCTAAAAAACTGTTTTTTAAGGGGGTTTTGGGGGTTTTAACGTGTTTCTCCCATTTTTAAATATTCTAAAGGACTCAGTTACTTCAAGTTACATATAACCTATAAAATCGAAATTAATTTGATATATTATGAAGTCTATAAAATAGGGAAAATCCCCCAAAACCCCCCAAAAAGCAGTTTTTCGGATTCTTGAAGGTGGCAAGCCTTATGGAAAAATCTGAAAAAAATTAAAAATATAGTGTTTGATAAAACACATAAGATTAAGAAAAAATTAGATCTGCAACTATTCCCCAAAAAAAGTTATACGCTTTTTTCAAAAATTTTTTTTTTTTTAATTTTTTGAGGTTATGTACACACTACCTACGGGTCTATGAAAAATAGACGTGTATTATAAAAGCCTCAGCTATGCGTGTGAATTTTTTGAAATCTTAAAATTGATTTCATCATAGCAAAAAAAAAATAAAAACGAAAAATGAAGTTTTTGATGGTGGGGGCAGGGGGAAGGGGGTGGTGGGTTAAAATTACGCTGAATCTTATGTGTTAATCACGTAGAAATAAAAAAAAAATAAAAAAATTGAACTCTGTTAGTAAGGCCTTTTACTGTTTTACTGTTTAGTAAGACCTTTTAATTTATTTATCCCGTCCATAAGTGGAAAGTTTGATGCGCCACTGTCGACGCATGTGCCACTGAAAAGTGACGGCACAGTGTTCAAACCTTTCCTTTTAGGTTCTACTATTTAAAATTTAAGTTATAGGGTCCCATCGTGCCTAAAATGATTAAGAAATTTCACCTATAGCGGCTCTTAGTCTAGTATTATAAAGGTTGATATACCCATTTGTTGTTAATATAATTGCGAAAAAAGGTCGAAATTGCAAAAAAAAATCATTTCGCAATAACTATTGTTAAAATTAGTGTACAGCTTTGAAAATTTTGTTAAATGAGGGTTCTTTGGTGCTTAATAGATATATGACAAAAATTTCAAAGCGATTCATTCAATTGTTTAAATTTTATTCAAATTGTTTATCCCCGAGAGCTTTTTTTGCAATACCATAAGCCAGAAAAAAATAATATTAGAACCATTCTACAGGTGCCATGTTTAGCATGTTTAGCATGAGCTAAACTTTCAAATTGGTTTAACAAAAGTGAATAAAAAATGCGTCTATCAGTAATAAATAATTATGCAAAAGTATCGTCAATTTTTCCTTATAAACTTTGTATTTTTTATATAATAAATTATGTATATTAATTAAAATTTTTTATCAATTATTAGGTACATAACAATACTTGGTAGTTGTGCACCTAAAACATTTTTTTGAAAAAAGTTATTTAAAAAGTTTATAAGGAACAGTTGACGATACTTTTTTCATAATTATTTATTACAAATAAACGCATTTTTATTCACTTTTTTAAACCAATTTAAAAGTTTAGCTCATGTTGTTTCATTTGACATCTGTAAAATGGTTAACATTATTTTTTTTTGACTTATGTTATTGAATGAATTGAATGAATCGCTTTGAAATTTTTGTCATATATGAAGTACAAAGAACCCTCATTTGACAAAAATTTCAAAGTAGTATACTAATTTTAACAATAGTTATTGCGAAATAATTTTTTTTTGCAATTTTGACCTTTTATCGCCATTATATTAACAATAAATAAGTATATCAACCTTTATAATACGTCATTTTAAAGCTTTTTCCATGCTCTCGAAGATGTTTGTATTAAAAGCACCATTAGTTTCACTGTTTTCCATTGATTTATAAAAAAATTAAAAAGACCGTTTTTTGACACAAAATTGTTTATAAATAAAAATGGCCGCCAGATCTTACGCAGGAAAGAGTTACAATTTGTTCTTATAGGTAATTACCTGTCGAAAAAATGCTTCACTACCCTGGCTGTTGAAGTGTCACGAACAGGGTATATTTTTACCTTATTATCCTGGCCTAGAGATCCACCTATCGACAAATGTGGAGAACATCGTAATGTTATGCTGAAATGTTTCTATAGGTACCTTCACTTAATTAAGGGTGTTTTTCTGTGATTAAAAAACCTGAACTGCAGCCGCAATTTCAAGTCTTTTCGTACTGCCGGACAAAAACAAATGGTTTTATTAGGGAACAACAACAAAGGGGTGTGTATAAAAATATAACATAAAGATTTGTGTATGTGGGAGAGGGATTTTAAAAGAACAAACTAATGATGGGGGGTCAGGATGAGTCAAGATGTTTTTTTCTGTTTATACAGTGCTAGTCAAAAGTCCGTACCCCCCTTGTATCTTTTGAACGGTTATACATATAATAGTGAAATTTGGAGGGAGGAAATAAACGAACGTAAGCTTCTTAACTGGTTATGACAGGTGACGTAATTATGACAGATGACTTTACAGCGCCACTGTGACAGATAATTTTAAATGGGACATTATGGCAAGTGATACCTCGTTTAAAAGGTATTGAAAAAACCTATTCAGTCATACTAATTTTGCTTGAGTTTAAGCTAATTTTGATGAATAAATGAAATAAATATAAAATTGTAGTTTCGAATTTAATTAATAAAAATTCAAAATTCCGCATATGATTGCTTGTCAAAAAGGTTGACGTTGACGTAAAAACTACTAGAGAATTGAAAAACGTCAACTTTTTTGACAAAAAAACCATAGGCGGACATTTGAATTTTTATTATTTAAATGCGAAACTACAATATTATATTTATTTAATTTATTCACCAAAATCAAAATCAACTAAAACCCAAAAAAATTAGTATGCCTGAATAGGTATTTTGAATACCTTTCAAACGAGGTATCACTTGCCATAAGGTCCCATTTAAAATTATCGGTCACAGTGGCTCTGTAACGTCATGTGTCAATATTACGTCACCTGTCATGACTAATTAAGAAGCTTACGTCCGTTTATTTCCTCCCTCCAGATTTCAGTATTATAGGTATAACCGTTCAAAAGATACGAGGGGGGGTACGGACTTTTGACTAGCACTGTATATTAGTACTGAAAGTGTCCATGACACATGTATAATTGTTATGTAATAAATCACCAAAAGTGATATTTGTTTTTATTTATTTATGTATAAATGATCCTATTTTTTTCTTTAATCACTTCTAAATATCAGAAATGATAATTTCGCTATGCGGATGCTTCAAAACCAGGGTTAAATTTTTTATTAAACAATTTGTAAAAAATTTTTTAATGTCCATATTTTCCTCTTTTTCGTTGCTATATCTTGGCGGCTGTGAATTTTACAAAAATTTTGTGAAGATAAAAAAGTTTTTTGATTAAATTTTTTGAAATACGTCGCTGCCGAGGTATAGCTACAAAAAACAGAAAAAAATTGAATTTTTCAATTCTTTTTTTGCAAATTGTTTGATACAAAATTTAGCAAATCTTTTGAAGTATCCGCATAGTGAAATTGTCATTGATAACAATATTTCGAAGAAATTAAAAAAAATAAGATAATACACGATTTATCCAACCGTCTGATGGTCTAGAGCAACTTTTTTGCTTCTTGAAAATAAAATGACTAATATATTTCTATTAGAAGTGAAAGAAAATGGTTGCCTCATCCTTACAACACCGTCGTCAAATCTCACTAAAAAAAAACGATGTATGACTGAAGTAACACCTTTTGTTTCACCCCTAAAACAGTACCTAACCCCTTATACTACCTCTAAACGAAATTTTATGCAGGATCGTGTTCTTAAATCTGTTAAAAAAACGTCGCCTCGTGCAGTTTATTTGCCGTGAAAAGTGTGTTCTGTATAGCTTTTCCGAGAAAATGGAAAAAGTAAAAGAGGAAACTCCGGTTCGTGGAGTGTATAAAATACGACTTGATTTTCGGAGGAGACGCGTTCTAGCGAAAATGAGTGTTTTACTTTCTCAGCTTTGATAAAAAACTCCACGCTGGCAATTGCAGATGCGAGATACGTTGTAGATGTAAGTATCTATAGTATACGTGTGCCGACAAAGAAAACTTCTGAAAAACCCTAAAAAACCGGTTCGATACTTTGGTATAAAGGTGCTCGATGAATTGAGTACGAAGACCGTTTATATAGGGAGCTGTCAATTAAATTTTCATACGCTCTTTAAAGATCTATAAATGGGTGTTTCTCTATTATTTGTAAATTTACTAGTTCTAAGCAAAATTTCGTTTAAATCGACTAAATCGTTAGCAATTACTACAACGATTACATGCAGACTTTTGACGAAGATCGAGCAGAGTATATTTACATACTCTTTATCAACGCACACCACATATAGGTACACCAGTATTAATTCCCAATGAGACAAAGCATCCCTTACAATTTTCGGTAAAGATGATATTGCTCGCGTCGCTATCGTACAAACCGCAAAAGAACTTAAGCTAATTTTAGTGAGGTTATAGGTACCCTCTGCCATATATTGACTAAAATGCAAATATGCATTTAGGTGGGTGGGATTATTAGGAAAATTAGTGTTTTACTTTCTCAGCTTTGATAAAAAATTCCACGCTGGCAATTGCAGATGCGAGATACGTTGTAGATGTATCTATAGTATACGTGTGCCGACAAAGAAAACTTCTGAAAAACCCTAAAAAACGGTTCGATACTTTGGTATAAAGGTGCTCGATGAATCGAATACAAAGATCGGTTATATAGGGAGCTATCAATTAAATTTTCATACGCTTTTTAAATATCTATAAATGCGTGTTTCTCTATTATTTCAAAATTTTCTATATAAATCTGGTCTAAGCAAAATTTCGTTTAAATCGACTAAATCATTCTTCCTCTTCAAGTGCCGTCTCCTAATCGGAGGTTGGATATCATCATCACTATGTTTACTCTATCCACCGCTGCTCTAAAGAGTTCTATAGAATTGCATCTAAACCAGTCCCTTAAATGCTTTAACCATGACACTCTCCTTCTTCCTATACTCCTTCCGCCTCTTATCTTTCCCTGTATTATCAGTCTTAGCATTTCATATCGCGGTCCCCTCATTACGTGTCCCAGATATTGTAACTTTCTTATTTTTATTGTGTTTATTATTTCGCATTCTTTACCCATTTCTCGCAGTACTTCCGTGTTCGTTTTCCTCTGTGTCCATGCTATTCTAAGCATTCTTCTGTAACACCACATTTCAAATGACTGTAGCTTATTTATGTGTTCTTGCTTTAATGTCCAGCTTTCAAGTCCATATTGTAGTATCGAGAACACGTAGCATCTCAAAGCTCTTGCTCTCAGTTCTAAGCTAAGGTCTTTGTTGCAGAGAACTGTTTTCATTTTTACAAACGCATTTCTTGCTATTTCTATCCTGGTCCTTATTTCTGTTGTTTGATCATTTTTCTCTGAAATCCAGGTTCCTAGGTATTTGTATTTATCAACCCTTTCTATCGGTACATTTCCCAAATGTATGCTTGTTTGTATCTAAATCATTAGCAATTACTAAAACGGATTACATGCAGACTTTTGGCGAAGATGGAGCAGAGAAAATTTACATACTCTTTATCAATGCACAAAGTGGCATAAAAATGAGGGTAATCCTAATATAGGTACACCAGTATTAATTCCTAATGAGACAAAGAATCCCTTACAATTTTCGGTGAAGATGGTATTGCTCGCGTCGCTATCGTACAAACCGCAAAAGAACTTAGGCGACCTTTAGTGAGGCTATAGGTACCCTCTGCCATATATTGACTAAAATGCAAATATGCATTTAGGTAGGTGGGATTGTTTGGAAAATGAGTGTTTTACTTTCTCGGCTTTGATAAAAAATTTCACGCTGACAACTACAGATGCGAGATACGTCGTAGATGTATCTATAGTATACGTGTGCCGACAAAGAAAACTTCTGAAAAACCTTAAAAAACGGTTCGATATTTTGGTATAAAGGAGCTCGATGAATACGAAGATCGGTTATATAGGGAGCTGTCAATTAAACAAGAATAAATAAAAATCCGCTAATAGCGGTAAAAGTGAGTGGCTCACACAATATTCCCGCTACAAAAAGCTGACATGAATATTACGTGGCGCAAAAATGTATTTTTATATCACCTCTTTTGTAGCTGGAATATTGTATGCGCCACTAATTTTTACCGCGTTTAGGCGTTTTTTATTCACGTACCAGGAGGTTTTTTGAAGTATTTTTTATAAATGGAATGTATGAACTAGCACGTAATGTTTCTCGATTATACGTTAAACGTTATAAACCACCAAACCCCTATCGCCGAAATGGTGTACTGGTTACGACACTAAACTTGTGATCGGGCAATTCGAGGCTATTTCCCAGCCATCCCAATATTATTTTTCAATGCGAGATACGTTGTAGATGTATCTATAGTATACGTGTGCCGACAAAGAAAACTTTTGAAAAACCCTAAAAAACCGGTTCGATACTTTGGTATAAAGGTGATCGATGAATTGAGTACGAAGACCGTTTATATAGGGAGGTCTCAATTAAATTTTCATAAGGTTTTTAAAGATCTATAAATGGGTGTTCCTCTACTACATACTACAAAATCAAAATCTAATATTTAATCGAAACATTTTTCAAACACAATAAATAAAATTAAATATTTACGCAGAAAATTATTGGACCACTATGTAAAAATTGCAGAGAAGAGGAAAAAACACACCGAAAAATTTAATAATCTATCACAAAACAAACAGATAAATCATGTAAAAAAACGTTTAAGAGCATTTCTGCGAACAAATGGAATCCCCGCCGAGTATTTATGGCGCCATTTTAAAGAACACGCGGAAAACCTAAAATTCCCAAAATTAAATTATGCCACAGGCCAAAAGCGCCTCTGAAAATTTAATAGAGTCAATTTTGTACTTAGAGTTTGCCACTTTCGTGCCATTCTGTCGTAGCAACGGTTTTAACTAGGATTTTTATGGAATGTATCTCTGTGGGCGAAGACAGACTGATAAAGAGTTTAACCTGGATAACAAACGTGTGTGTTTTTTACAAAATTAATTTTATTTTTACAGTATGGTGCGAATGAAAGGAATTTGGTATTTCGTAAGCTGGCGAATTCAAGGAAAACTCCCGAAACAGGTCGATTTTTATTTTTAAATTGTGATTTTTGGCATATATATCATACTAGTGACGTCATCCATCTAGGCGTGAGGACGTAATCGATGATTTTTTAAATGAGAATAGGGGTATTGTGCTAGCTCATTTGAAAGGATATTCAATTCTCTATTCAATAATATAAACAATAACATAATTATTTATACAGGGTGGCCAAATTTTTTTTAATTAAATTGACAAAAAAGAAGAATGTATATAATTTAATTAATTCAAAATACATTTTACTGCTGTGAGAAATCAGAAAAAAATATTTGTGTAGTCGTTTTTTCTTCTTTCTCCTTTCTGTTAGAAGGTTATTACCATTATCATCTCCGCTTTCCAATAACCTTTTTGTTATGGCTGTGTCTGGTCTTGTTTATGATGCATACGTCATTATTGGTCTACTAGCTTTGTAAATTCTTGACACTATATTATCGCCATATGTGTGAATTATTTTTATGTTTTCTTCTGTCCACCATAAGATACAAAATGTATGCAGTAATCCATTTTTTCGTTTCCTACTTTCTTCTCTCTCTCTCTCTCTCTCTCTCTCTCTCTCTCTCTCTCTCTCTCTCTCTCTCTCTCTCTCTCTCTCTCTCTCTCTGGTGAGACAGCTGGGGTGAAGGTAAGTGGAGTGGTTGGCTTTATCTGCTGTGAGTGCATGTGAGAGTGCATATGGTTGAGTATCTCGTTTTTAGTTTTAAGTGTATGAGCGCTATTCTTTCGCAGTAACGGGGAAGATTTCTGTTGATTTATCAATGGCCTATCTTATGTATAATAAATGTCATGCCACATTGTTGGGGAGAGTTACTTCCTCCTACGGACTTACTTCGTAGCGTAGCTTCACTTAAGAAGCACCAGGAACACCAGGAAGCACCATTGGTGATTTTACTTGCCATGATGAGTGGTTTTCGTAAGATATCTATTGAGGATATTTAATGCAGTAGTTTCTTCTTACTTTCGGCATCCTCTTCCACCTTCGCTTCGTACGGAAGCTATTGGTGCATCTTATTCTACCACTGGTCTATTATACAATAATGATCACTCGATAATTTGCTTTATGACGAATACTTCATCTGTACACGATCTTCCAGTACAAAAAACTTGTTCATCTGCTAGACTTTTGCTTTTCTGTTTTTCTTTTATAGCATTTTGTGAATAGCACGAGTAGTTCGCTAGTTCTCCATTTTTCTGGTATATTATTGTGTTTTGTAATTTTGTTAATGCTTTTAGTTGTTAACTCATGGCTGCTCCACACTCGATTAGCAATTCATTTGGTATCCCATCAGTCAATGGTTCTTGAGATAGTCTGTCCATCCTTTACTAGATGTTTCGGGTTTTTTAGTTCCATTACCTCGTTTCTTAACCTCTTATAAAGCACCATATTTTCTTTTCTATTATTATTAGCAATTATTACGGTACCATCAGCTATCATCTTTGCTGTTACTGATTCAATAGCTTCCTGTAGGATTTCCTCAGTGTATTCTGGGCTCCTACGTCTTCGCTTAGACTATTCATATAATGATTGCTTTGTCTCTGGTCTTGAAATAACGAAACATAGGACGCACTTCATATTATAAACTGTTTTAAGATAAACATTTTAAAATTGACTGTGGCGTTTTGGTCTCAAAAGTACGAAGACCGAGAACAACAAAAGAAACATTGGAAGACCAATAACAAGATAATAACAATCTCTTTATCACGAAATAACAAGATAAAGATAAATAATATGTATAATAAATGTCATGCCACATTGTTGGGGAGAGTTACTTCCTCCTACGGACTTACTTCGTAGCGTAGCTTCACTTAAGAAGCACCAGGAAGCACCATTGGTGATTTTACTTGTCATGATGAGTGGTTTTCGTAAGATATCTATAGAGGATACTTAATGCAGTAGTTTCTTCTTACTTTCGGCATCCTCTTCCACCTTCGCTTCGTACGGAAGCTATTGGTTTATCTTATTCTACCACTGGTCTATTATACAATAATGATCTCTTGATAATTTGCTTTATGACGAATACTGCATCTGTACACGATCTTCCAGTACAAAAAACTTGTTCATCTGCTAGACTTTTGCTTTTCTGTTTTTTTTATAGCATTTTGTGAATAGCATGAGTAGTTCGCTAGTTCTCCATTTTTCTGGTATTTTATTGTGTTTTGTAATTTTGTTAATGCTTTTAGTTGTTAACTCATGGCTGCTCCACACTCGATTAGCAATTCATTTGGTATCCCATCAGTCAATGGTTCTTGAGATAGTCTGTCCATCCTTTTCTAGATGTTTCGGGTTTTTTAGTTCCATTACCTCGTTTCTTAACCTCTTATAAAGCACCATATTTTCTTTTGTATTATTATTAGCAATTATTACGGTACCATCAGCTATCATCTCTGCTGTTACTGATTCAATAGCTTCCTGTAGGATTTCCTCAGAGTATTCTGGGCTCCTACGTCTTCGCTTCGACTATTCATATAAGGATTGCTTTGTCTCCGGTCTTGAAATAACGAAACATAGGACGCACTTCATATTATAAACTGTTTTGAGAGAAACATTTTAAAATTGACTGTGGCGTTTTGGTGTCAGAGGTACGAAGACCGGGAACAAAAGAAACATTGGAAGACCAATAACAAGATAATAACAATCTCTTTATCATGAAATAACAAGATAAAGAGATGAAATCACCCAAGCTGGAGGAATACATTGGAGAGCATTAGACTGCGACACATGGAAAGACTTTGGCGAAAGACTTTTTGGGATGCTGCAAGATAATGTTGATGATGGTGAATTTTGATGTCACCAATGATAGTCATGTCTTGTACGTTATCACGGTGGATATAGAATATCAATCAGCTTTTTACCTTATATTTGTCTATATGAAATATGAGGAAGCTCCTAGGAACCTCTAAAGATCTGGTTGAACTTGTATCAAGCAGAGCTCGTCTCCTGTAGCAATCTTATATTATAAATTATGAATCAACATGCTGTTTTTTGAGCTATTTTCAAATTACGCGGATGTGAATCATGCAAAATTAAATAAATACGCGTGGAACTATAACCCAAGCAAACCTAAATATCATAGCATGCGCACGGTCATCTTGCCATCCTAGTTAGCGCACAGTCTCAATGTTTTCTGCAAAAACCGATTTTGGACGATCTTCACGAAATTCTTTAAGAGTGAACAATAGCACAAATAAATGTAGAAAACAGCAAAATTGTTTGATCTGCGTTGAAACTAAAAAAACCGTTGCAAGTTTTCTACGTTGATCTTTTGAAAAATAAGTCAAACTTAAAAATGCGTACGTCATAATAATTGACATTTCTATACCGATGTTGCCATTTATCAAAATTTATGTAGCAGTTTCATAATGAAATGGTCGAAAAATTTTATCAAATGCCGATTTTTTGGTTTATTCAGTTTTTTATTAATAAAATGGCCCCGTTTCGAAAAAGTTTCCTCTTTTACTTAAAGCTTTGGCTCATGTGTAATTTTATTTTTTACATGACATGAACGTGATAACTAACTGTATATACAGGGAAAGTGTGTCTTTTGTACAATGAGCGCACCCAGCTATGTCAGTGGGCTGGTAAACATATTAATATATACTGTTTTTCTGTCGTAAACAAAGCGTTAGAGATGCGCCATTGGAGTAAAAAATAAAAGTACACCTAACCACGAACACACATCAAAGGATGAGTCATGAAAAAAAAATTGGCAACATTATTATTTATCCGATCACCCACTAGTGTCATGTCTGAATTAGAGTTTGAAAAATATTCTAGGATTACTTATAGCACATTTTTCTCGAGATTTTTTATATTTTTGTACGGCATGTACTGTGTGTTTTAAGAATGCCGTTATTTTTTACTATTAAACCAGAATTATGTAGTTATTACTATTGAGCAATTATTACATATATTTTAGCTATAAAAAAATCAAAATAAAATATCTAATAAAACTGTTTTAACTTTTCACTTTCTTGCTCCTAAAAATTGTGTTACTTTTATATTCGGGAAAAAGGAAACATGTATTTGTTGGTTAAATTAGATTAGGTTATGTTAGCTAGATTGGTTTCATAGACATATACAGTGTTCTGCGAACCATATGGGAAACTTATTTATTATTAATTTTACGAAAAAAAGTCATTCTTTATAAAATGCTCTGCATTTATTTTTACGAAAAAAAGTTATTCCTTATAAAAAGCTCTGTTTGGTCTAAAAACTGCGATACAACGATTAGACCAGTAAGGATCTGTTTTTAGGTGGATGTGAGAGGTGGCATTCAGATTTTTGGGGATAAAGTTAGGTGATAACTTCGTTAATAATAATTGATTTATGCTCCTTCTCAAATATGCCCGGAACATTAATAAAAAAAATAAAATATTTAAAAATTTCAAAAAAATTTTGTTTTTTTTCTACTTTTTTTCTTATAACTTTAAAACGATTCATTTTGGAACAAAGTCGTATAGGAATAAAACAAAGATAATTAAATTTTCTATCAGATGCGATTGGTTAAAAATGTCTTAATTTATCACCCTTGCTGCAAAATAGCAATAAATATAAAATAAGGGGGCAAAACAAGCCTGTCCTTATTCAATGATTTTCCATCACTTAGGTTACACTTGGAGCCTTCCTAATTCGCTTAGAAAATTTTTGTAATGTGCTAAAACCGTACACCAAATTTCATTAAAATTGACTTACTAGATTTTGAATAATAATTTTGCAATCTAACCTTTTTTTTTTAAATTAAAATTTTTTAAAATCTTGGACAACAAAAACTAGAACATACAAAGATATGTCAATTTTTTTACATATAAAGAACCACTCCACCTATCTAATGCACTTTATAGAATTGAAATCGGATTGTTTAAGCAGCCTCAGCAATGTTTTAAAGTTATAAACAATTTTTATTTAGATGGACTTACCCAAGATTTTTATGTATTTTTTGACCCGTAGAACACGATTCTTTTGGGCAACAGTTGATCCGGATGTAGATAAGATTGTTATAAACAAAGAACTTGAGGAATTACATAACATCGATTTTTCGCAAAATAAAACATTTTTTTTTTGTATTTCTTGGGTAATTCTAAGCAAAAAATGTTCTTACAAGTTTTTTCGTAGGATGCATAGTTTTCGAGATAAACGTAGTGGAACTTTCAAAAATTCGAAAAATTTCAGTTTTTGAACGCGAATAACTTTTGATTAAAAAATAAAATAGCAATTCTGCTGACAGCATTTGAAAGTTTAAGTCAAATTATACCGGTTTTAATTATTTGCATTGCTAAAAATTAATTTTTTTATTATTAAACAAAGCTCTTTGTTTATAAGCCAAAAAATTGTTTATAAGTTTAAAACATTGCTGAGGCCCCTTAAATAACCCGATTTTAATTCTGTAAAGTGTATTAGATAGGTAGAGCACCTCTTTATATGTAAAAAAATTAGACAACTTCTAAATGGTCTACTTTTTGTTCAGAAAGATTTTACAAAATTTGAACTTTTTTAAAAACATTTAGATTGCAAATTTATTATGCAAAATCTATTAAATCCATTTTAATGAAATTTGGTACACGGTTTAAGTATATTACAAAGAATTTCCTAAGCGAATTACTAATGTTCTAAGTGCCACCAAAGTGGTTAAAAACATTGAATAACAACAGGCGTATTTTGCCCCCTTATTTTGTATTTATTGCTATATTGCAGAAAAGGTAATACGTTAAGACATTTTTGACCAGTCGTATATCATACAAAATTCAATTATCTTTATTTTATTTCTGTACGACTTTGTTCCAAAACGAATCGTTTTAAAGTTATAAGCAAAGAAAGCAGAAAAAAATCGACGTTTTTTGAAATTTTTAAATATTTTAATTTTTTTATTAATGTTCCGGGCATATATGAGAAGGAGCATAGTCAATTATTATTACTGAAGGTGTCACCTAACTTTATCTGCAAAAATTCGAATGCCACCTTTCACATCCAAAAATAGACGTTTTTTCACAGATCCTTACTGGTCTAGATAAGGTATCAAATTTTATCAATTTTATACGAGGTATGTCAAAAAATATGAATTTCGCTCAAGAGTAAAGTACCTTTATTCTTCACAATATTGAAATTTGTTAATAACAAAAGTTGTTCGGAATTAAAATCTATGTTTCAATATGCAATCACATTCTTCTAATTTCTAATTGAAGGGTTGTATCTTAGTTTTCAGACTATGAAGGACTTTTTATAAAGAATAACTTTTTTCTTAAAAGTATCTTAAAAATGTTGAGTATCCGTAATTTTAGAAAAATTTAAACAATTTTTTTTTCAATTAGAAGAATGTAATAATTACATATTAGAACATAATTTTTAATTCCAAACAACTTTTCATAACAATTTTCGATATTGTGATAAAGGTACTTTACTCATGAGCGAAATTCATCTTTTTTAACATACCTCGTATACTATTGATAAAATTTGATATCTGATGGTTGTATCTTAAGTTTTACACCATGCAGAGCACTTTATAAAGAATTACTTTTTTTCGTAAAGTTAATAATAAAAAAGTTTCCCATATGGTTCCAAAGTTACGCAGACACACTGTATAATACCTAGACTGCACGCTACAATTAAAACTGTTCCCCCAGTACGACAGAGAAAAATGACTGTAAACAGGGTATGCACCTCTTTCTAATCGACTAATCGACTTGGGTTGATCGACCACGTGACATTTCCACTGCCGCGCCGCCGCTTAGATAAACGCCGTCGATTAGAAAGAGAAGCGTACCCTGTTTACAGTAATTGTTCTCTGTCGTATTGGTGGAACAGTTTTAAATTGCAGCGTGCAGTGTAGGTATTATATGCCTATGGTTAGGTTAGATCTGGTTTCGTTGTGGATGTAAAGGCTGTGGACCTCAGGGCCATGTCTTTGGTCGAAAGCTGTGGAACCGCTAAGGTGGAGAGGGTATTACCTCCTTCGCATTCGCGGAAGATCTCGGTATGCTAGTGCAGATGCAGGACATGGACGATCTCGTGCATCGTTTATGGCGTGTGAGCAACCTTATTCGCAGAATGAGCATGATTTGGAACGCACTGCGGTTAAAATAGAGACCGTAGTGTTCAGAGGCCCTACAAAGAAAAGAGACTGAACGTGCGGATGTGCTGGTGGCTTTTAAGGAAACAGCAAATTACTTGGAGAATGATTCTACCTAAGAATGGACCCGAAGGACTATTCATACAACGGCTGCAATGTAGAGGATAATGTCCAACTTGAACTACTCAAATCCGAAAGAAAGAGTGCTTTTCATGATGTTGTGCAATTAAGTTCTTTACCCGGCCCCACACGGGTGTGGGGCATGTGCTTACAGGACTGTATCAGCTACGGCCCTGTGGGTGATTGCCATTTGTGTTCCCCTGTATCGGACAATCGTTTACCTTGGACAGCAATTAAATTGTAACGCAGAGCGTCACAGCGAAATTAGATTCAGGATAGAGCAGGCCAAAGCCGCTTTTAGAAGGATGTGCAAGGAGTTATGTAACAGAGACCTAAAATTGGCATTGAGGATCCGCCTGCTTCGCTGCTACGTGTTCTGTCTTACTTTATGGTGTAATCGCCTGGAGGCTTTCGAAATGTGGTGCTATAGAAGAATTTTAAAAGTTTCTTGGGTGGAGAAGATTCGAAACTCCACAATTCTAGAACGTCTCAGCAAGACTACTGAGTTTATAAAAAGCATCAAGCAGAGAAAGCTGGAGTATTTCGGACATGTAATGAGAGGTCCCAAATATAGGTTGCTGCAAAATATTATGCAAGGAAAAATAGCAGGCAAACGCAGTCCAGGACGAAGAAGAACCTCATGGTTGAAGAAATTGCGAGATTGGTATGGTATTGATACAAGCATGCTATTTAGGGTGGCAGTGAATAAAATTGAGATAGCTATGATGGTAACCAACGTTCTGAAAGTACATGGTACATGAAGAAGAAGTTCTCCTGTATGTTTTGGCAAGGGAAAAAGAACAGTTGTTTCTACGTAGAGGTCGGGACATCCAGGAAAGAGAAGGCGTAAAGAGCAAGTCGAAGTGGCGAGCAGAATGGGACATAACATTGGATATGATGCAGTGGACGAAGTTGATGATCCCAAACCCATGGAGCTAGATGGACTTTAAACTCATAGTACTCCCCGCGGACCAAAAACTCCAGATTGAGGGGTTAATCTATGGGCTAGCAACCTATACATGAAAAAAGGGCACTACGAATCGTATACTATTGAAGCGGAACAGGACAGAAACACGGAACAGACCTAAGCATCGGCATGGGGATATTCTAGTAGATACTGGGAACGTACTAAGCTGGTACATCGTGAGATACGCCTTAAAACATCTACAAAAATATAAGATAATATAAGGTAACAGCTACGCAAAAAATGAGGTAAAGAGTCTCGGATAGCCTGCAAATGGAAAACTCTCCGGTTTTCTGTTCGGGAGAAGAAGGACATGACTAAGGAAAATGTAGTTTCTTAATAAATAGAAAATTGAAGTAGGCCATATAAGAATTCAAGCTAATAGACAAACGCATGTGCTCTTTTAGCCCAAAAACAGATGAACCACTCTGCAACGCGACTCTGTGGCGCCACAAAGTAGCTTCCGATGATTAGTGGCGACAGTGGCCAGCCACTGTCGCCGATCCTAGCTGCTAGTGGCGTCCGCTACAAAATCGCCTGTCTACGCCAATTTGTGGCGCCACAGAGTAGCGCTGCAGAGTGGTTCGTCTGTTTCTGGGCTAAGACTGAAAGGAAAGTGGATAAATCTAACTCTTACATCAGTGCATTCAGCAACTGAAGCAGCAGATGCAAAGATATGATGCACATCAAAAGGCATCCATCAAGGCAAATTGTATAAGACGGACAGGACATATACTGAGATCGAATGATGAGACTACTAAATTCAACCTTCTAGGAAAGACCTCGAGGAATAACAAATGAAGAAATCCTGAGAAGAATTGGTACAGAACGACAACTGATATGCATAATTAAACAGAGAAAAACGGCATACCTTGGGCACCTAATTAGAAACGAAAGATACCAGTTTATGCAAACCTTAATTGAAGGAAAGATCGAAGGAAGAAGGGGAGTGGGCAGGAAGAAAATGGCATGGCTCCGTAATGTCAAACAATGGACAGGGCTAAGAAACATAGGAGACCTAATACATACTGCAAGGGATAGAGAAAAATGCTCAAACGTGATCGCGAACATCCACTAGTGGATTGCATAAGAAGAAGAAGAAGGAAAGACCTAAATATTTGGGTCACATAACCAGACGAGAAAAATATGAGTTGCTGAGAATTATTATGCAAGGAAGGATCCAAGGACGAAGCATAGTAAGAAGACGCATCTCCTGGCTGACGAACCTTAGAGAATGGTTTAACTGTAGTTCATTACAACTGTTCAGAGCAGCAGCCAACAAAGTGACCATAACCATTATGATATCCAACCTCCGATAGGAGATGGAACTTTAAGAAGAATAAGGAAAGGCTTGATGGCAGAATGTCAGTTGGTCGCTCACGAAAAAGATGAAAAGATGCAGCAACGAGTGATCTGCTTAAGACAGGGTA
Source organism: Diabrotica virgifera virgifera (assembly GCF_917563875.1). Classification (NCBI taxonomy): domain Eukaryota; kingdom Metazoa; phylum Arthropoda; class Insecta; order Coleoptera; family Chrysomelidae; genus Diabrotica; species Diabrotica virgifera. The sequence continues at coordinate 211,224,768 of NC_065450.1, forward strand.
CAGCAATGGAAGATTATACACAAGGCTGGCACGAGTGGAGGAAAATAGTAAACGCAGCCAAGACTCACTTAGAGTTGTAGAGTCAAGAAAAAAGAAGGTAGTAGAAGGAAAGGCCGAAAGAAAAGTCGAAGGTCGAGAGAAAGACCAAATGAAGACTCATTCTTCTTCTTTAGTGCCGTCTCCCTAATAAAAGTTGGCTATAACCATTGCAAATTCATCTCTATCTTCTGCTTTTCTTAAAAGCTTCTCGTGTTTAACCCGGTCCAGTCGCGAATGTTTTTCAGTCAGGATATTTGTCGTTTACCAGGACCTTTTTTCCTTCGATTTTACCCTTCATAATCAGCTGCAACAGTTCGTACTTATCATTTCTAAGTATGTGCCACAAATATGCTGTCTTTCGCCTTTTAATGGTGGTCAAAAGACCACTGTGCTATAAGGAACACTAAAGGGGGTAAAGCTGCAGGACCAGATGAAATTCCTGTAGAATTGTTGAAACTTATAGACAACGACACACTTGAAATAATGGTGAACCTCTTTTTTACACAATGTAAAGAACAGGCATCATACCAAAGAAATGGCTCTCCTATACTTTTGTCACAATCCCGAAGACGAATAACGCCAGAGAGTGTTGAGACCACAGAACTATAGCATTGATGAGCCACACACTAAAAGTATTTTTAAAAATAATTCACAAAAGAATATTTAATAAATTAGAAGAGGACATAAACCGCCACACAGTTTGGATTCAGAAGTGTACTGGGAACACGGGAAACTTTGTTTGGTCTGAGAAACCGCCACACAGTTTGGATTCAGAAGTGCACTGGGAACACGGGAAACTTTGTTTGGTCTGAGTGTGTTAATGCAAGACCTCAAGTAAACCAAGACCTCTACGTAGGTTTCATAGATTTTGAGAAGGCCTTCGATAAAGTCAGAAACCAAAAGCTGTATGAAATCCTAAGAAGCAAAAACATCGACAGTCGCGACATTAACATCATATCCAGGTTGTACTGGGGACAAACAGCAAAAATCAAGGTTGATAATGAGTTAACCGAAGAAATTGAGATTCGTCGAGGTGTGTGTCAGGGTTGTGTGCTTTATCCACTACTATTCAATATATATAGCGAAACAATATGTCAGGAAGCGCTCCTAGAGCAAAACATTGGTATGAACATTAACGGAGAGTTAATTAACAATATACGATACGCTGATGACACGCTAATACTAACAGATAACCTTAAAAATTTACAGTATTTGATGGAAAACATAAACACTCATACCAATAAGTATGGTCTAAAACTGAACATCAAAAAGACTAAATTCATGATTGTAATAAAGAAGCTATACACCAATGTGAATTTAACCAGAAATAATCAGCCAGTTGAAAGAGTTACGTCCTACAAATATTTAGGGGTTTGGTTCACTGATCCTAATGACAAGAGAAGAGAAATCAATAGGCGAATAGAGTTAGCGAGACAATCGCTTGTCAAAATGAAAAAGTTCCTATGCAGCCGAGACTTAAATATAAACTTAAGAACGAGAATGTTAAGGTGCTATGTTTTCTCCATTCTGCTGTACGGCATGGAAGCTTGGACACTGAAAAAGATAAACATCAAAAACATTGAGGCATTCGACATGTGGTACTACAGGAGAATGTGGAAAATACCATGGACAGAAAGAGTAACAAATGAAGATGTTTTGCTGAAGATGGGGAAGGAATGAGAAGTCATAAAAACCATACAAACGAAAAAACTGGAATATTTAGGCCACATAATGAGAGGGGAAAAGTACTCTCTGCTAAGACTCATAATCCAAGGAAAAATCTCGGGAAAGAGAAATGTGGGACGTAGGAGGATTTCCTGGTTGCGAAATTTAAGGGAATGGTATGGGTGCAGTTCAATACAGTTGTTCAGAGCTGCAGCCAACAAAGTTAAGATTGCTGTGATGGTAGCCAACCTCCGATAGGAGACGATACTGCAAGAAGAAAAAAAGACCTCTGTCTCTTCCCAGTATGTGCAACACCATTTCATTGGTAGATTCATTGCCAATGGAGATAGCAAGCCAATATTATTTGGTAGCACCACGCCCTGACAATGGCTCAAGGAATGAGGAGGATGAGGGGAAGGTAGTTTAAATATTATCTGGAATCTCTAATATAGGTGTAACACACAACAAACACTTAATCTCCTTCTTATATTTCCTCCACTAAATTGGGACACAGCTACCTCAACTGTTTTTTTAATGAAATCGTTTTCAAACTTAAGCTCAAACGCTCTTGTATAAAAGAAACCGTGTAATCATTGTTAACCGTGTGAAAAGCAAATTCAAAAATAAAACTGTCGTTGAAATTAGATTGAAAAAGCTGAACTTGGTTAATCCATTAGCGTGTGATAGTCGGTTCAAAAATGCTAGCCAATATTTTTTTCAGACAAACACCATACTCACAGCACTACCTACTAGGTCAATATTATTCTGTGCGAACGATTTTCGCCGGTTGCCCCTGTTTTCCCAAAGTTACCTGGTATTTCGCCATCACACGACGACGTTCTATAAATTATGTCAACATTTGGGTCTTTTGTTTACTCAAAATATAAATTACATAGTATATTTTTATTTTTAACTATTCAAAATATCCTATTCTTATCACATCAAAATATAATTCGTCTAGAAAGTTTGCAGAGTCTCCTTTATTATTTTATATTTTCCTAGGAATTTTGTGCAGTAAGATGAATCGTCATGCAACTTTTTGCATTCGATTCGTGAGTGTCAGGCAATTTTGTGAACTTAATTGATCTCCGGCAAAAATGTTTGTGCATGAGAAAAAGCATCTTTAAAGTGCATCTCGAAGAGATGGAAAATAAAAAATTTAGGAAATTTTTAACTCAGGAAATATTGACGGAAATGAGTTCAATTTTTATACTTGGGGGTTTTGGAGGTCACTGAACACGAATTTCATGACGGCGATGATCTCCGAGGTACCTGGTGCCCAGAGTGCAACACGTCGCCTGGGACGACCGAATAATTCGCGGGACGACCGAATAATTCGCGGGACGATCGAATAATTCGCAAAATGAAGATTGGATCGAAAAATTTAAAAATACGTGTTCAATATTTTTTAAAAATCTATCGAATGACACTAAACACGACCACCACACTCCACCCCCTGGAGGTGGGGTATGGGTAATTTTAAAATATTAGATAGAAACCCCATTTTTTATTGCAGATTTGGATTGCTTACGCAAAAGTAAGCAACTCTTATTCGAGACATTTTTTACAATTGTGTATGGATGGCGCTATAATCGGAAAAAACGATTTTTTCGTGATACCATAGGTAAATTATAGAAATGGTCTAATATCTCGAGAAATACATTTCCAAATAAAAAACCATAAATACGTCTTTTATATTTTTTAAGAACCTATCGAATAACATAAAACACGACCCTCCACTGCACCCCCAGGAGGTGGGGGGTGGGGTGTAACTTAAAAATCTTAAATAGGAGCCCCCATTTTTTATTGCAGATCTGGATTCCTTACGTAAAAATAAGTAACTTTTATTTCGAGGCATTTTTTCGAATTATGGATAGATGGCGCTATAATCGGAAAAACACTATTTATTAGCGACATCTATTAACAATTCTAAAAAATGTTTCGAATAAATATTACTCATTTTTTCATGAAGAATCCAAACCTGCAATAAAACATGGGGATTTCCATTTAAGATTTTAAAGTTAACCCCCACCCCACCTCCAGGGCGTGGAGTGGAGAGTCGTGTTTGATGTTATTCGATAGGTTCTTGAAAAATATTAAATACGTATTTTTTGGTCTTTTATTTGGAAGTGTATTTCTCGAGATATTAGACCGTTTCTATAATTTACCTATGGTATCACGATAAACCGTTTTTTCCGATTATAGCACCATCTATCCACAATTCTAAAAAATTTCTCGAATAAAAGTTGCTTACTTTTACGTAAGCAATCCAAATCTGTAATAACAAATGGGCGTTTCCGTTTAAGATTTTAAAGTTACCCCCACCCCACCTCCAGGGGATGGAGTGGGGGTCGTCTTTAGTGTCATTCGATAGATTTTTGAAAAATATTAAACGCGTATTTTTCAGTTTTTCTATCCAATCTTCATTTCGCAAATTATTCGATCGTCCCGCGAATTATTCGATCGTCCCAGGCGACGAGCTCCACCCTGGTCACCAGGTACCTCGGAGACCATCACCGTCATGAAATTTGTGTTCACTGACCTCCAAAACTCCCAAATATAAAAATTGAACTCATTTCCGTCAATATTTCCTGAGTTCTAAATTTTTCATTTTCCATCTCTTCGAGATGCACTTTGAAAATGCATTTTCTCATGCAAAAAATCTTTTGCCGGAGATCAATTTAGTTCACAAAATTGCCTGACACTCTCTCGAATTGAATGCAAAAATTTGCATGACAGTTCATCTTACTGCACAAAATTCCTAGGTTTTGGGCTTTTTAGTGCTTCGTTGCTTAGTCTAAAATCTAACAATAAAACACTGAAAACGTTTGTTTTCTATACTTCCACAAAATTTATTATATCTAAGTGACTACAGCTGTTTCGGCGGAGTGCCTTTCTCAAGTAATATAGTTTACAATGTGTTTGCCTTTTTAATCTTCAACTGAAGAGGTTGAGGAGTGGGGAGCTGTTTGTCTCGAGTTGGTCATTCAGAATTATATCTGTATTTTTAAGTTTATTAATTTCCATAGATTCTAAAAAAGATAGCTTAAGGCCTTTATTTTGAATATGTAGAATTTGAAACTCTTCATTGAAAGAATGATTATGATCTAGAAGGTGAAGTGCGTATGTAGAAGTGTCTGTTTTTCTATTGTTGAATGCCCTTTTGTGTTCTGCTATCCGTTTGTCAAAAGTTCTGCCAGTTTGACCGATGTACGTTTTCGGACAGTCACCACAAGTTAGTTTGTACACACCACTCTGTAGTTGCTTTCTCTTTCGGCTTTTATTGTTCTTAATATATTTGCTTAAGTTGTTGTTAGTTCTGAAAGCTGGTGTTATTCCTTTCTTTTTTATGTATCTGGCTATTGTTGTTGTTATCTTGCCAGTATATGTGAGAGAGCAGAAGGTACTGGGTTCTTTCTGTGGTGGTGGATACACTAATTTCAGGGCTTTCTTATGGAGTTTTTGGTTTAAAATTTTGTTAACTGTTTGTTCGTTATAGCCGTTGTTTACTGCTATTTGTTTAATGATGTTTAGTTCTATTTCGAAGTTATTTTTTGTCATGGGAATTTCTGTCAGTCTATGTATCATGCTATGGTAGGCTACTAATTTGTGTTGTGTAGGATGGGATGATGAATTGTGTATAGTTGCGTCAGTATGGGTAGGTTTATGATATACGGAGAACTCATGTTTGTTGTGTAGTCTGGAAATCGTTACATCTAGAAAGTTTATAGAGTTATTCTGTTCTGTTTCTACTGTAAACTCAATATTATTATGAAGTGAATTAATATATGATAGAAATTGGTCAAGTTGTCTGTTAGTTCCTGTAAAGCATACTAGTATATCATCCACGTATCTCCACCAATATAAGAACTGTTTAAATACGGGATGTTTAGAAATTGTTGTTTCAAGTTGGTTCATAAATATATCTGACAGCAATGGGCTTAGAGGATTACCCATAATAAGTCCTGCACTGTTGTTTGTGTATATTTGATTATTGAATTCAAAATAGTCTTGATTTATGCAAATTTCAAGAAGGTGTAAAATTTCAGATGCAACGATCGGATTTGTACTATTATGGTCTAAAAGATTCTTAACTAAAACAAAAGTTTCTGTAGGAGGAACACTAGGAAAAAGATTTTTTACGTCAAATGAAATTAGTCTGGAGTTTTTGGGCAATTGAAAATGTTGTATTTTATTAACTAGTTCTAGTGTATTTTTTACGGTGAATTTAGGTGAAAATTTAGTGTATTCTGTAATAATATCTGACAGTTTTTTTGAAATTTTATATGACGGAGCTGTATAAAAAGAAACTACAGGTCTTATTGGGTGGTCAGGTTTGTGTAGTTTAATAAAAGAGTATAATTTAGGAGGTTGTGGGTTCATAATATTAAGGTATTTCTGTTCTGTTGGATTTAGTATTGATTTTGAATTTTCAATGGCTAGTTTAATTTGTTTTCGGTATTTTTCTGTGGGGTCTTTGTTTAGTTTTATACTGTTTTGGTTAGTTAAAAATTCTATTGTTTTGTTATTATAGTCTCGTTTGTCGATAGCAATAGTAGTGTTACCTTTGTCTGCTTTTGTAAATATTATGTCATGTTTTATTGATTTATTTTTAATTGAATCGGCTATTTGGTTTTCTTTGAAAGAGGAATTATTAGTTTCACTACATACATCAGTAATAGATTTTGCAATGATGCTTTTGCAATGATACTAGTTAATAAAATACAACATTTTCAATTGCCCAAAAACTCCAGACTAATTTCATTTGACGTAAAAAATCTTTTTCCTAGTGTTCCTCCTACAGAAACTTTTGTTTTAGTTAAGAATCTTTTAGACCATAATAGTACAAATCCGATCGTTGCATCTGAAATTTTACACCTTCTTGAAATTTGCATAAATCAAGACTATTTTGAATTCAATAATCAAATATACACAAACAACAGTGCAGGACTTATTATGGGTAATCCTCTAAGCCCATTGCTGTCAGATATATTTATGAACCAACTTGAAACAACAATTTCTAAACATCCCGTATTTAAACAGTTCTTATATTGGTGGAGATACGTGGATGATATACTAGTATGCTTTACAGGAACTAACAGACAACTTGACCAATTTCTATCATATATTAATTCACTTCATAATAATATTGAGTTTACAGTAGAAACAGAACAGAATAACTCTATAAACTTTCTAGATGTAACGATTTCCAGACTACACAACAAACATGAGTTCTCCGTATATCATAAACCTACCCATACTGACGCAACTATACACAATTCATCATCCCATCCTACACAACACAAATTAGCAGCCTACCATAGCATGATACATAGACTGACAGAAATTCCCATGACAAAAAATAACTTCGAAATAGAACTAAACATCATTAAACAAATAGCAGTAAACAACGGCTATAACGAACAAACAGTTAACAAAATTTTAAACCAAAAACTCCATAAGAAAGCCCTGAAATTAGTGTATCCACCACCACAGAAAGAACCCAGTACCTTCTGCTCTCTCACATATACTGGCAAGATAACAACAACAATAGCCAGATACATAAAAAAGAAAGGAATAACACCAGCTTTCAGAACTAACAACAACTTAAGCAAATATATTAAGAACAATAAAAGCCGAAAGAGAAAGCAACTACAGAGTGGTGTGTACAAACTAACTTGTGGTGACTGTCCGAAAACGTACATCGGTCAAACTGGCAGAACTTTTGACAAACGGATAGCAGAACACAAAAGGGCATTCAACAATAGAAAAACAGACACTTCTACATACGCACTTCACCTTCTAGATCATAATCATTCTTTCAATGAAGAGTTTCAAATTCTACATATTCAAAATAAAGGCCTTAAGCTATCTTTTTTAGAATCTATGGAAATTAATAAACTTAAAAATACAGATATAATTCTGAATGACCAACTCGAGACAAACAGCTCCCCACTCCTCAACCTCTTCAGTTGAAGATTAAAAAGGCAAACACATTGTAAACTATATTACTTGAGAAAGGCACTCCGCCGAAACAGCTGTAGTCACTTAGATATAATAAATTTTGTGGAAGTATAGAAAACAAACGTTTTCAGTGTTTTATTGTTAGATAAAATGAACTTCCATCAAGTAACGGTCGAATCCATCAATTAGTCTAAAATCATTTACTCCACAGTAATTAAGGACATTTTTTATTGAAAGTACAAGAGTTTGCGGTTGGGAAATAACATATGAATTAGAAAGTAAGATTTCTCATTTAGTTAATTGTATTCAAAATAATTATTTATTAATATCTGCACATTTTCTAAACGAACGATATATTTCATATGTAAATACCTATAGTTTTTTTAAGAACTCCCTTTAGAATCGCAATAAGTATGTTCTTTTGTGGTTAAAAAAACAACATATTGGCAAAAATTGTTTGATAATTCCACCCAAAATTTACTTCTATCAGGTATTTTTATTGTATCATTCAAAATTGTATAAAAGTGAATCCATCCCTTCCTTTAAAATCGTCATATAAATTTCAAAGCTTTAAAATATTTTAGACAAAAAAACTAAAACTTGTAATCTACCCGAACCGATTTTTTTCTACCGGTTTTCAAAGTCAATTTAAAACTATAAAAGTATTCACTGTTAATAATGTGGAAGAGTATAACGATGAGGTAGATTGATAAAAACAAGTGGATCGGAAATGTATAAAATCACCAATTTCAATTTCCAATTATATAACGTCAATAAAGGATGAAGTAAAATGTTGCCGATGGTAAAAAATGCGAATGTATGACTGATCAATAATTGAACATGTATTTTGCGATATTAAAAAATCGTTACAGAGAACGGCTTCATTGAAAATATGCTTTTTACCAATTTCACTATACTACTGCGGACAAGGATATTGATTTTGATGAAATGAAGAACAAAATTTGACGTAAGAATGTGTAGTATAGAAAATTGAGGTACTAAACAAAATCGTATTTGAATTTTTGGTTGGAAATAAAATTTAACTACACAAAAAACGAAACAACGTGTTTGCTTAATATACCAGGACCAAAACCTGTGAAAATGGTAAAAAGTGAACAAAAAAAAAATAGTAACAGGATGTAACCAATTGGAAGAGGAAGAAAATATAACAAAAATTAAAGGAAAAATCACTTACGAGCGATTGGAGGTCTGGAAGTGGAAAGGGGGGGTTTTAAGGGCAATATAATGGTTTATTTCGATTTCCGGTAAAACTGCTAGTCCAATAGAAAAAATTTGAATAGCAAAGTAAATAATAAATAATAATAATAGATAATAAACAGATCTACAACTTTTCTATTTACACTTTTTTCATATAACCTCAAGAACGCCAAAAATTGAAATAACCGAGTTTTAGGTTTTTATTTTTATCTTCCACAAAAAAAAATAATTTTTTTCGAGAAATTTGTTATGAGCTTATCTTTTTGTCCCACACACCGTAATTTTCTTGATTTAAAATACTTATTTTTCTCCTTATTTTGATTTAATATCGAAAAATCACCCTAGTTTTCAATCGAAAAATTCTCATATCAAAATATCAGCTTAAAAAAAGTGGGCTTTTTAAATCTCTAACTTCTGGTGGTGTAAAAAATATTAGTATAATATATGTAGTAAAAATAATAGCGAATTTTCTTAAAAAATACAAAAACACAAAAAAGCTTGAATTTGAATTATTTTATCATTACGTAAAATTTTGAGGTGTTTATTAAAATTTACACTTTAATTACTAACGAATATAACTGGAAAAACGTATGTTACATTGATAAACCAAACAAGACTGTAAATTTTAATAAATCGCACAAAATTTTACATAACGATAAAAAAGTTTATTATTAGTTATTTCTTTTTTTTTACATTTTCTAAGAAAATTCGTCATAGTGATGTATTTTTTAAAACCTTTTTATATACTTGGCTTGGTTGTTGTCACGGTCTCCGCAAATTTTGTAATCCATTTTAAAAATAGTTCTAGGCTACCTAGGTACCTGAAATTTTCAGAATAGCTTAGAACTAGCTAACAATGCAATATTTAACTGCTATTATACAGGGTGATTGATTAGTGGGGTAAAGCTCCGTAGATCCGTTATAGATAATAATAAATAGCGATAAAAGTTAATAACAAAAATTGTAGCTAATTTTGAACTTCACGGTAGAAAATTAGTTAGAATGTTACAGGGTGTTCGATAACATAGTGGCAGATCAAAGTTATGTTCTTGAAGTTATACTTCTTTACCGGCGATATGAGGGTGAAGTTTTATATGTTAAAACCTATGATCCCGGCGCATGCGCATTATAACTTTGTTCTGATTGGATGTTCAAATGACGTGTCAAAAATTATTCAATATGGCGGCTGTGGCACAGCTGTAGTTAGATTATTAATGGTTGCTGCGTTTTAAAATTTGTGTGAAAAGAAACAACAAACAAAAGTTAGTTAATAGTTATACTGCATTTCTAAATAGTTTTCATATACCTATATTTTTGGACTATTTTGGACAAGGAAAACTCATTCTAATTTGGTAAGTAGTTTTTATTGTAATCATATTGTAATTATACATTTGGATTGGGTTGAAATACAGTAGAGCGTCGATTATCCGAACTAATTAGGGGACATAGGTGTTCGGAAAACCGATTTGTTCGGATAATCGAACTACAATATATTGATACATATTTATAGTCATACATATTTATCCACAAGTGAATAAAAGCCATATTTATATACCTACATATTTATTTATATCTTGATAATGACAACTAGCAACTAAACAAAAAAGTGCAGTCTTTGCAACAACATAATTATTTTTGGATACAATATTGAAGAAAATTGAAGATATTTTAAGCGTCAATTACTAACGCTTGCTCGGTATTCGAGTGCGGGACGCGGTAGTCGATAGTTTGAATAAGCGGTCGTTCGGTTGATCGACGTTCGGATAATCGACGCTCTACTGTACATTTATTTTCTCAAGAATGGGGATTTTAGAGAGAAATCCCAAATTGGGTCCGATTTTTATTTTTAAATTATGATTTTTTGGCGTAGATTTATTTATCTAGTAGGTATGTAATGCTTTGATTTACATACTTAATTTGATTACCAACAAAAGTTCTACCAATCTTCATCTAATATATTGTTTTCTTACTGTTTTGTTATATTTTAATATTTTCTTCCACAAAATTTAAACTACATAATTTAATTATATTCAAAACAACTGTCAAACAGTAAAATGTTCAGTTACCCTATTTTTCCACATGACAAATAATGTGGAATTGGACGAGTGAGTCTAGGCTTCGATTACGAATCAAAGCGCCACGAAATTCACGGGTTCGATTCCCGATGCAAGTATTTTTTATTTTTTTATGCATTTTATGATTGTAAGTATATTTGTTATATAATTTTTTTTCAGAAAATGCGTATTTAAAATTTTTGCCAACAATTATTATCATTCAGAAATCATTTTTTCTTTGTGGCATTTTTCAATGTTTTTGTGTGCGTTTTATTCTTTTATTTTTTTAAATTTTTGGTATTGTCTTAAAAATCACATAATATGTAGTAGAAGTATAACTTCTTATGTGGGTACAAAGTACACACACACATTCTTTTTGTAAATGGAACACCCTGTATTTTATTTTATATTCGAAATCTTCTTAACTTCTCCATTACAAAAATATAAAGGTTTAGTATGTTATACAGGGTATTTACAAAGTTATAACCAATTTTACATGAAAATCGTAACAAGTTTAACTCCCTGTATAAATAAAAATCATAACGGCAAACGTTTATTGATGCCAGACTTTTTTGTTTATTGTCAAAATTTTCATAAATGATCGATATTGCTAATTTTCTTTATATTAAATACAGGGTGAGTCAAAACGCAAGTACATTATTTTCTCAGTAATTTTAAATGAAACAACCTGTATTTTTATATCACTATCGAAAAGTACTATTACCGTACTTTAATTTTTATATAACATTCCCTATGTCTAAATTTATTAGTTTTCGATATATTTTCATTTTTCAGAGAAAATTATTAATTACGGGTATAAATCTATCCAAATTTTAGGTAAGCCATGACTGAATTGTCTAAAACTGACAATTTGCGATTACTGATTATCAATCTGTAATCAAAGCTGGCTACAATTTTTGTTATTAACTTTTATTGCTATCTATTACTATAACGGATCTACGGAGCTTTACCCCACTGATCAATCACCTGTATGGATAAATCGATTTTTTTTTATTTCAAACTATTTTAAAAATGTGACTAATGCAATGATATTTTAAAGTACGTTAATAAATCGATATCTACAAATTGATGGTGGGTCAGTGGCATTAGACTGCAGATCGAGAGTTCCCTAGTTCGAGCACGGCTGTTGCGTATCTTTTTTTAATAAATAATTGAATATACTTAAAATTAATTCATATTTTGTAAGTTAATTATTATATATAAATATTTTTAAACAACCGTGGTATTATAAAAAGTACTTTTTTATTCTAGTGTAATTTTTGGAATTATAATTTTAACAGTTAATACACCTACTAAAAATTCATATTTTATTATTTCGAAACATTTTGTGTCCTGTATAACAAAACCGTGTTATTATAAAAAGTACTTTTTTATTAGTGTAATTTTTTCAATTTTAAGCATTTTATATCGTCAAATTACTTTATATTCTCTCCTATAAATAATAAAAAGGATTTATTATAAAAAGTTCTTTTTTATAGACGTGTAATTTTTTACACCATCATAAAGTGTAGATTTCAACGAATAAAAGGTACATCTGCTTTTTTTATAAAAGCAGATATTTTGACATAAGATCTTTATATTGAAAATTAGGACGTTTTTTCGATATTAAATCAAAATGGGGGAAAAATTAATATTTTAAATCAAAAAACTTTAGATTAAAATTTTACAGTGTGTTTGGGACATAAAAAGGTAAGTTTGTACCAAATTTTCAAAAATACATACGTATTTTGTGGAAGATAAAAATAAAAAACCAAAAACTAGAATTTTCGGAATAAATTTTGAGGTTATGTGAAAAAGGGTAAATACAAAACTTATACATCTTTTTAGTACTACAACTTCGCCATTTAACTTTTCTGTATATAAGAATGCTTCTGCACAAGACTACTTCTCCGGTAGTTTAGCCGGAAATTATAATAAACCATTTTTTTACCCTTAAAAATTCAGCCCCCTCCACTTCCTAACCTCAGATCGCCCAATAATTATTTTTCTTTTAATTTTTGGTTATATTTGCTTCCTTCTACAATCAATTATTTTTCTTTTAATTTTTGGTTATATTTTCTTCCATCTGCAATCAGTTCCATACTGTTAGTAATTTTTTTTGTCTCAAAACTTATCGACTCTGGCCTATATCAACAATGTTGTCATTATGAAGCAAATATAGAAAAACGAAGAGAATTTACCTTAAAAACGCATACTGCATTTATAGATCTGAAAACAGCGTTCGACTGGGTCGACAGAAACAAATTGTTTAAAATTATAGAAAACTGATATCCAATACGCACCAATAGAGAGATACAATAGAGAGATTCAATAAAAACAAACCAAGATAAATATCAACTAAAAGCTGGCTAGATATCTATAGTATCCAAAGTCCCGAGAAAAACGTATTTCTCCGGAGTAAAAAAGCTAGAATATGATTAAAAATGAGCAAAAATGGTGTTAACGTTTCAAAATATAATTGGTGAGATCTATAATAGGCGAGCGATTTACTCTTAAAAAGACACTTAGAAACGGAATATGGAGACTATTTTTTTTGTATTTCCACCGCAAATTTTTTTCATTTTCCAAGTGGGCTGACAATTGTTATTAAAAAATAACCTATAACAAAACAACAATTGTCTTGGAATAAATGTTTTTTTAATTAAAATAAATACTTTTTTCTCTTGGTAATTGAAGACCTGAAATGCTAATAGATCTAAGTGCCACTTTTTACAAATTATATCCTTTTATTGTTGCTAAATGCACTGCTAAAAGATATATTGGAATTTTTTGTATCCGTTTGGAGAGTGTTTGGCACATAGATCTTTTAACAGTGCATTGGCATAGGGACATAGATCACTTAGCAACAATAAAAGGATATTTGTAAAAAGTGGCCCTTAAATCTATTAGCATTTCAGGTCTTCAACTGTTCTTGGTAAAAATGCTTCCTTTTCCAGTTATTTGCAATTATTTGTTGAAAAAAATGCCTTGATTAGTGATTATTGGGACATTTCTTCTAAAGATCTACTAAATGAATTGTAATTCTACAAAAGGCTTCATAATCTATAAACCTTCAAGTATCAAGCATTTTGACAAGCATCAATGGTTTCTATCTCGCTGAAAACACGGACAAATGTTTCAAATATGCCATTCGAGTAATCTACCGTTGCCGTGTACCTAAGTGTGTACAGTGGTAGCAGTGATAAAGGTGCACGGCGCGTAAATCTTTGTTTAAATTTAAAACTATGTTTTTAGCACGAGAGAAACCACTTATATAGAATAGAATAGAAATATGCTTTATTGTCATGAAAAATTTAACAATTTTATAGACAAAGCTTACAAGAATCATAAATAAGAACAATAACAAATAACAAATACAATTTACTAAAATGATATAAATCGTCTATATAAATAAAAATAATGAAGAGAAACAAAAAAAACAGTAACAATATTTGCAAAATTTAAAAAAAAATTTGCAAATTGCATAATCTACCTTAAGAAATTTAATAAGTTAAGTTAAGCTGCTGCATATGACACTCAAATATAGATTAAGATTATACTTATAAATAAGAATACTGTACTTTCTTAGTTATTGGTTAAGAAACTCTGCTGTTGAATAATATGGTCTTTCACATAAATAGGCTTTAGTCATTTTACGGAACTTGGGGAAAGACGTTGAAGATTTAAGTTGTAGAGGGAGATGGTTGTAAAGTTTTTTTGCAGAATATAATATAGATTTCTTTACTAACTCACTGGACGGGATCGGTAAATAGATGTCAAAGGTAGAATTTCTGGTGGAATAGTCATGTCTAGGTCTTGCTGGAAAGACATGTAGATGTTTACGAAGTAAGCAAACAGTTTCTAAAATATATAAAGAAGGTAGTGTTACAATCCTGTGATCTTTGAAGTAGCTTCTGCACTGTGTTGTTCATCTGAGGCCAAACAGATCTTATTGCTCTTTTCTGTAATTTAAAAATAACATCAGATTGGGCAGCCGTACCAGAACCCCAAAAAGGGAGACCATATCGAAGATGTGACTCGAACAAAGAAAAATATGTTATTTTGGAAGAGGCTAAATTAATTTCCTTCGAAACAGATCTTATTGCAAAGCAAGCTGAGGATAGTTTCTTGCTTAACACATCAATATGAAGGGACCATTTCAGATTGCGATCTAAAAAAAAATACCAAGAAACTTTACAGAATCAACGATACTGATCTGGCTGTTATGAAGAGCTAAGGGTTGAAGAGCTCCTTTATAGGATAATGCTACTGTTTTATCTACGTTAAAAGAGAGTAAATTTGAATCGGACCAAGATTTTATTGTAAGTAGATCAGAAGTTATAGTAGCATGAAGAGTTGCGATATTTGAGTTGCTCCAAGTGATACTGGTATCATCAGCAAAAAGAAAAACTTTTCCATCGATTTTTAAGCAAGTCATGTCATTAATAAAGATAAGGAAAAGTAGAGGACCCAATACTGAACCTTGTGGTACCCCACATAAAACATTTTTGAGACTAGAGTCTGTATCATTTGCTCTAACCAGTTGTTTCCTATTATCCAAGTAAGATTGAAACCAGTTCGAAGAAATACCTCGAATTCCGTAGAAATCTAGTTTTTTTATCAAAATGTCATGATTCACACAATCAAAAGCTTTGGCATAATCACAAAAAACAGTGGCGGTGTGCAGATTATTGTTTAATGCTTGATAAACCTCATGTAGTTACATGTAGTTAAACCAAAACATGGCATCTGTGGTACATTTATTATTTAAAAAGCCGAACTGATTTTGTGATAAAATATTGTTATCAACGAGAAAGGATATAAGTCGGGCTTTTATGAGTCTCTCAATAATTTTGGAGAGTACCGGTAGTAATGCAATAGGTCTATAATTGCAGGCATTTGATTTTTCACCACCCTTATGAAGAGGAATAATGATGACCGTCTTTAGGCACTCTGGAAATTGACCTTTCTCAAAACAATCATTAATTAGAGAGATGAGGACTCCCAACACACTGTCTGGGAGATTTGAGAAAATTTTTATGGATAGTCCATCGGTACTACAGGAAGATTTGCTTTTGATATTATTGATTGTCTGAATCAGTTCAGATTTATCAACCGGTCTTATAAAGAATGAATTTGAGACCTTTCCTGAATTAGGGAGATATGAAATGGGATCTTGTTGTGATACAATAGTTGATGTTATATTTTTACTCACATTAACAAAGTAATCATTTAGATTTTCTGGGTCTGGAAGGGAAAATGTTTGAGCTGTGTGAGTTTTATTACGAAGATCGTTTATTATGGACCAAGTTTCTTTTGCAACACTTTTAGAGCCTTGTCAAAATATTCTTACTTCTACTCGAAGGTTTAAAGGTTATAAATATTTTCGTAGAATTGCAATTCATTTAGTAGTTTTTTTTGTAAAAAAAATCCAAAAATCACTAATTAAGGCATTTGTCAACAAAAAATTGCAAATAACTCGAAAAGGAAGCATTTTTAGAAAAATTACCAAGAGAGTAGAAGCATTTATTCGAAGCGATTCGGGATATTGTTTGTTATAAGTTGTTTGTTAATAACAACTTCCGGTCCACTTGGAAAAATTAAAACAAAATACATTTGAACTTTGAAAAACATATCGACTCTATTAGAAAAGATTTGATGATGTAGAAATGCAAAAAAAAATAGTAGGTTTATGATATGGTGGTAAACCGCTAACCTATAGTCGTTGTAGTTATTTTTGTTATAAAAACAACAAATACTGATATGGCGTTACGAAAAATGTCCTGTAAGAAAAGATTATTATATATTTATTA
Organism: Diabrotica virgifera virgifera; assembly: GCF_917563875.1. Lineage (NCBI taxonomy): Eukaryota > Metazoa > Arthropoda > Insecta > Coleoptera > Chrysomelidae > Diabrotica > Diabrotica virgifera. Next base: position 211,241,521 of record NC_065450.1, read on the forward strand.
AAAAAAAAAAGCGAAAATTACTTACTTGTGTCAATATTTCTTTGTAGGTGTTTGGCGATACGATGCCGGGCATCGTTGTATTCTAAATGCAATCCCAGCCTTAATATCGTCGGATTTTTCTCGATGAGTTGGGTGATTTCCATTTCTATTTTGTTACCCAACACCTGTGACCTCTGAAACAATACAATTTGAAATAAATAAAGGATATATACTCCTAGCAGAATAAATGGAATGAAAATCGCATCTTAATATACTGTTGGATTGTACGTAACTGCTTTATATGATTCGGTGGAAATCTAATTAATAAAACTACTTTTAAGGGGTCATTATCATGTATCAATTTCGAAAAAAACTATTTATATTGGAATTTATTTTGTGACTAATATGGTATAAATACCGTACAAAACAACGCGCCTTATAAAAAAATCCGCAAACGGTAGAAAGGTTTCAAAACTATATCGAAACTAACTGCATAATTAATGAGAATCTAACAATTAGTGAGCAATGAGAAATGTGTAAAAATAATATTAAAGACGCAGCAAATAATACTCTAGGGAAGGAAAGACCACCACCACGCAATGACTGGTTCGATGCTGAGTATGAGGACATTAGAAGAAGAAAGAACATTGCATATAAACTGATGCAGTAAAGAAGAACCCGAGAAAAACAGCAAAAATATAAAGATTTTAGAAGAGAAAAAAGCATTTATAGAAGAAAAAAGCGAACTTAATATTGTAGTCCTTTATTTGAATTTCGCGCCACTGACAGCCTGATTGTCACTTGTCACTCAAATTAGAAGTGTGAAAAGAAGAGGAGTATAACCTGACTTTTATGACTTTTATGTTTGATTACGATTATGGCGGTTTGAAGTTTTACGTTAAGATTAATTTTTATTGTTTATGTGTTCAACAAATACAGTTACGAAGATGAAGCCATATTATTTCATTAAGGGAGCCTGCAATATTGGAAGGACTTGAGGCATTAAAAAAGGAAAATCAAACAAGAAAATTCTATAAAACTGAATAATGCAAGAAAGGAATTCAAACCAATGCTCAGACTATGTAAGGATAAGGAGTATATACTCAATATAAAAGAAGAAATATTGAAAAGGTGAGTGGAACACTATAAAGAATTACTTACTATCGAAGTACAAGATCCAAATCAACCACCCCCAGGAGCAAGCAACAATACACCTATAGCGATACGCTTTAATTAGTATTTTTGCTAATTTTAATTTTAATAATTTTTCTCAAAACGAAATAATATGGGTCATATAAAAGTCACAGTTAATATACAAACCAGATGCTAAGAAAGACACGGTTTTACGAAACGAAATGCAGCCCTAACCATATGTTTTTGGTGTGTTCATTTAAACAATCTGATTCCCCATAAATTAATTACCATATCAGACCATTACGTCAACAACTCACTTTGGACATGCATTCGTTTTAAAACTGCAGAAGTGTTTCTGTTTTTATAAGCAAGATCTAAATAATTTATTGCCCATCTGGTCAGAGGGTAGAAACACAAACAGATTAGCGTCTGTGGCTTTCTGACAGTCTCTTCGCAGCATGCGAACCACGCGGACACGCCCGCACTCTCGCTAACAATCGACCCTTTTCCGAGATCTAAGCAAAACACCTTTTTGTTACCAAAATAAATAAATATTTTACTGTTCGTCGTTAACTTATTTTTATTATTTTTAATTAATTACGTCAACTCACACCTACCGGAATACACCAATACACATGCAATAAAACACCTAAAAAATAATAAATCTCCAGGAAGTGACGGTATACCCGCAGAACTTCTTAAATGTGGAGGTGCTAGTCTGACTAATCAAAAATATAAAATAATACTGAGAGCCTGGAATGAGGAACAATTCCCGGAATTGAAATCGTTTGCCCGCTACACAAAAAGGGTGATCAATTGGAATGTAGAAACTATAGAGGAATAGCCCTCCTTAATACAGCATACAAAAGATTTTCGAGTATCTCAAATGGTCGCCTAAGTGCATATTCAGAGGAGCTTCTTGGCGAATATGAAAGTGGTCTTAGGCCTGGTCGATCAACAACAGACCAGATCTTTGTGCTAAGGCAAATACTGCAAAAAACAATGAATTCAATATCGACACATACCATCTTTTCTTAAATTTTAAATGGGCCTATGATAGTGTCCTAAGAAATAAATTGTATGAAGCCATGGATGAGTTCCACATCCCCGATAAACTGATAAGATTGGTTAAGGCTACAATGCGTAAAGTTGTTTGCAAAAGTCGAAATACAGGGCGAACAATCACAGGCGTTTAAAACGCATGTAGAGCTGCGACAGGGAAATACGCTGGCGTGTCTGCTTTTAACACAGCTCTGGAAAAGGCTCTCAGAGATGCCCGCATAGACAACAGAGGAAATATTTTTAATAAATCATCCAAATTTTGGCATATGCAGATGATGTGGTATATCTCCAACAAAAAGGAACAGTTCGATTTGAAAATGAACTGTCCGAAATCTTCACAGTCGAAAAAGGAGTTAAGACAGGGTTACATACTGTCACCAGCATTATTTAACATATACTCTGAAAACATCTTTAGAAAGGCCTTGGACGAATCAGAAGAAGGTATTGCAGTAAATGGACAACTTATAAATAATATTAGATATGCAGACGATACAGTATTTCTGGCAGATAGTGCTCAGGGGCTCCAAAGGATCATGGATAATGTTGTAGAAGCATGTAACAAATACGGCCTAAAACTAAATTGTAAGAAGACAAAAATAATGATCATTAGTAAAAACACCAACATAAACGCCCAAATTACAGTAAACAATACACCCCTAGAGAGAGTACAGAAAATATGCTATCTGGGCTGCAACATTAAGGATACTTGGGATCATAGCTACGAAATAAAAACTCATATTGAAAAGCCAGAAGCTCTTTTAACAGTCTTAGGAAGATTATGTGCAACTTATCTTTAAGTATCAATATACGCATAAGAATTCTTAGGTGTTACGTCTTTAGTGTCCTCCTCTATGGAGTTGAAATCTGGAGTCTGACAGAAGATGCCATAAAACGGTTAGAGGCGTTTGAAATGTGGTGCTACCGACGAATGTTGAGGGTCTCATATATACACCACACAACCAATATAACTATTCTCCAGAGGCTAAGGAAAGATAAAGAAATAATTAACACCGTAAAGAACAGAAAATTGGCTTACTTCGGCCACATTATGCGTAACGATAAATACCGACTGCTGCAGTTGATTCTACAAGGCAAGATTGTGGGCAGGAGAGGCCCTGGACGTAGACGTATATTCTGGCTGGCCAATATTAGGAAGTGGACTGGTCTAACGTCAACTGATCTATTTCGAGCTGCTGTAAATAGAATAAGATGGGTCAATGTGGTCGCCAACATCTCCAAAAGATAGGCACCTTTAGAAGAAGATGATGTGGGCCTAGTTGCCCACACAACACGCAAGCTATAAGAAATGTATAACACCTTCTCAAATGCCTCAAAAAATATGGGCCGGCAAGTAAATGAGGAGAAAACTAAGATGATGGCATCAACACCCAACAAAAGAGCTAGAAACATCGGTCACCAATTCACGGTCGATAACTCTATAAGTGGTGGACAAATTCACATCCTTAGGCTCCATGATCACAAAGGAGAACGTCATGACGGAAGAAATTAAGCGAAGGATAATCCTAGCAAATAAATGATATTTTGGACTGAGTAGACATATGAGAAGCAGAAACTTAAGCCAAAAAACAAAAATAACCATATACAAAACCCTTACACAACCAGTGTTGATATATTTGCCACTTTTCAAAAATCATGGAAAAATGATTTCAGATAGAAAAAAAAACACAGGACCTTTAAAACTAAACTAATGATAGCCAACCTGGCCAATCAATCCCTAGTTCCAATCGGACACCAAGATGTCATGTCACCGATTGGATGAATGGATATGAAGAAATGGAACTGACAAATGACGCAATTGCCGATCTACTTCTTAACATCAAATATGAAGAAGAAAAAGAAAATACATACAAGATAACTCAAAAGATATCTCATTCCCATGGGTTGAAGGCCTTTGAAGCAGCTCCCATATACATCGAGCAGCACGAGGAATGGACGTCAGTTAGTAGACGTCCTTCATTTTCAACGTTGGCGTAACATCGCCGCCTCAAAAAGAGAAACATAGCTTACGCAAAAATCAATCAAAGACTTTTTTAAACAGAAATATGGATAAGTTAAATGTTTTTATCTTTTTTATACAGTGCTGTATTAGTTTTTAGTCATCAAAATAACTACAGTTATCGTTATTTACGTGTTTTTCTATCAATACAACAAACCTCGGTGTCAACCGAGTTTTTTCCGTATCCGAGGTAGTCACGGTCCCAATTACCTAGGATAATCGCGAGTCTACTGTATGTCAAAAAATGTGAAATAACTACCTCTTAAAACCTACCAAATTTCATTTGCATATCTCAAGCGGTTTTAGAGCAATAAATAAATCATCAGTTTGTAAGAAAAAATTTATCATCCCGTATCTCGGAAACTAAGCATTTGCGGACATATGTTTACAAAGCAAACTGTCATTATTTTTTCATGCGGAATTAACCCTAAAGTTTGTTGCACTTATTTAGAAACACCCTGTATTGATGAAGAACATGGCTAATTGTTAAAGTACCTAACTTTTTTATTATCCAACAGAAGTGAATGAGTTAAAAAACAGAATGTTAAGAAAGCCTAAGGCTACAATCGAGTTTTAATTTCAATATATTTTAAATGCTAGAATATTCCACAGGGTGTTCCGAACTTTGACGAAAAAACACAGTATTATTGTTAAACCCGGTATACAATGACATTTACCTGTTCAGTAACAGTATTACTACGTCGAGATTCTTAAAGAATAAGGCTACAACATACTAAAAAAATCACTAAAATCGGACGACACGTTTAGGAGATTCGAGACATCAAAAATTACCCATTTTAAGGTGTTCGAATTTTTTTGGCGAGGAGTGTATATTTGGTGGTAAAGACGTAGTATCTCTTATAAAAATAGGAAGGCTACGTTGGGCAGGACATCTAGAAATATCACAGCAGAACTACCCTTTTAGAAGAATCTTATGTCACAGCCTGTGGGAAGTAGAAATAGGGGTAGGCCAAAACTCAGATGGAAGGATGGTGTAGATGAGGATGGTAGAAAAATAGGCGCAGCAAACTAGGAACAGTTGGCAATGGATATAACTCACTGGCGTAATAGACTTGGGAAGGTCGAGGCTCTTTTATAGGGCTGTAGCACCATTGATGATGATGAATTCTTGAATGGCGACCAAGTGCAAGTAAGAGAAGTAGAGGCAGACCTCAAACCAGATGGACTAATGACATCAAGCAGGTGGCTGGCCACGAATGGATGCAAAAAAACAGCGAACAGATATGAATGGACACACCTAAGGGAGACTTACATCCGACAATGGATCGAAAAGCTGTTGATGATGATGAATGGCTTTGACTTTTGGTAGCTTTAGGTTTGAGGGCGAAGATGATACATGCTTAAAACTACCCAAATAGCACAATAAAAACATTTTAGTTTGATTTAAGGTTTATAAAGGTTTTATTGTGGTAAATAAGAAGATAATGGTTTTAAAGTTGCCTTGTAGATTTCCTGCCAGAACTTTAAAACTGTTAAGCATTTGTCACTAGTTTTAAAGTATCTAATAAGAGTATCAAATAAGACTAATTAATCTTAATAGATATTTTGTCTTATTGTAGTTTTAAAATGGTTTATTCTCAGTTCACTTTAAAACTAACCAGTTTTATGAAGAACTTCCTCTTACTGTTTGGTTTTATTAGATTCTAGTTTGTGACCTTTTAGTATTATGGCAGTTTTAAAGATTCCCTTAATATGACTAATAAAACCTATTATTAAAACTACTTGATCTCAAGACTATTATGTCAGTAAATAATATGCCTTAAAACTATTTTTTTAGTTTTCTTTAAAGTTGCTTTCTTAAAAGCAATTATTAGGCTATATTAAAACCAAACGCTCTTAACTGAATCAATTTGGTTATCGTAAAGACTAAACTATGCTTCTCGTCAGAAACAATAAAACCAAACTCATCCCCTCTTCTTTCGTGTCCATAATGGTCGGCCATTTGTTTTAAAGCGAAACAGTGGTGTAGTGTGTTGTAAAAAGTGGAAGTACAGTTAGTATAGAAGAAATAAATCGCAAGTACTTAAAATATAAACGAACTGGTCATTACGGCTTATTTTTCAAAGAATTACAATACACAAAGCACTACGACGCCTCGATTTTAAGGTTATATTGACATTAAAACCGATTGGCATTATTGACAGCAGCATTAAAACTAAACAGTTTTAATTCCAAGGCAACCTTGCTTTTATGTAGGATAAGGATGTAGGATAAGGTTCTTGGAAAGGTATAAAATAAAACCATTTGATCTTAACAATTCTCTGTCGATAGAATAAATAGTTTTATTTGATTTTCGGCCATATTGCTTTTTGGAGATGCTAAAATCCATGATAGATTTCAATATAAGGCTTACAGAAAAATTATAAATATGCAACTTAAAGACATGAATTCGATTTATTTTAACATTAAAACTTTAAAATTACAGATAAAATTATTTTTCTTTCAAATTAATATTTTTCGGATTTAAATTGTTTTATTATTATCATTTTTTAATCGCCAAAAGTCAGAAATTTTAGGGCGCGTGAGTTATTTAGACCTATTTTTGTTAACATTATCAATAAAGTTGGGTGCGCGAGTGTTTTTCTACCTTGACAGTCCGAAATAACCAAGTACTTTTTATTATTTTATAGTTACAAAAATACGTATCTAACTATCATAACACATGTAAAAATGTGTTAGCCTATATGGAGTACATGGGTTTAAAGAATCACTTAATATCGTAAATTGTCTTTAAAAGTCTCCATTTAAAAAACCTTTTTAAGTTTGCTTTAAAACTGCCTGCACTTAAAGTGTCTTTTAACATGGTTATAAAAGCACTTACACAGCAGCTTTAAAACCAGTTCCTTAAGAAAACAAAGTTTTAAAAAGGTTTTTATTTTTGGTTTTATTGACCTCTTTCAGTGTGGGCCCTTTTATCTGAAAGCGGTTTTATTGCAACCTTAAAGTTTACTTAAAAACCAATTGGTTTTAATTTTAGTTTTATTCTATAGTTTTAAAGCATCCTTAAAAGACTAAACCCGTTCCGTGCTACTTAGTGTAACGTTACAATGTTCCATCTCCTTTCTATAATTCATCCTTTTGTCTTCCTTTGTGTTTTACTTCTCATATATAGATTTTCTCTTTATTTTGTTTCTTTGACATTTGAGTTAATTTTCGTTCCAAGCCTTTTTGTTTTAGTTAACATTTCATTATGCAGTCTTTCCATTCAAATTAAGTTCCCATTCGCTATGCAAAAATTAAGTTCCGCACTTCAATTGTTCTAGCTCCTGTCCTATTCCCTTAACGTACTTCAAATAATAATTTTCTGAAACCTGAACTATTTATTGTAATTAGCGAGCATTAAATATTCGTCAGTACTAGTTTTTCTCCAATATGTTAACCACTTAAAAATGAATGCCTTCGGAAAATTTGCTCTCTTTTGAATAAAACTTGAAATAAGTAAAACCAATGTAATATTATCTGTAACAATAGGTGTTTCCCAACTTATTTGGGGTGAGTATTTTTTTTATTATAATTTACCTTGTGCTTTTCGGCTAATGTTTTGGTGAGCGATCCTTAGCAATGCTTGAGTTTTTTTATTTATTATTATCTTTATTTTTTTTACACTTATTGCCATTATTAACTTTATTCAGTTTTCAATTACAATTTTTTTTCCTTTGTGTACCCTCGTTGGCAAGGAGATTATGTTCAGTGGTATTAGTTGCGACCGTTTGACTTTAGTAGGACGGTCTACTTATACGCGAACTGGGTCTCCTTGCCAAACGTGGATCTCATATGTGCTATTGACACCTAGTAATACGCACTGTTTTTTTTTATTAGTCGCTGGGGAGAGCCCATGTACCAGGCTATATAAATCAAATACCATCTAGCCGCCGTTTTGCACCGGTGACCATGAAACTACAGTAAGGGCCTGCACCCGAACACCTCCACCTTCAGTCAACAGAGGCTACGTGGAGCCGAAGTCCCTCCAAGACCTGAAGACAGCAACGGAGATCCCTCGACGCCTCGACGGTCGCATAAGATAAGTAGCCTCTTGCAGTCAGGTGTTCGCAAAGTGCTACTGAACGAACTATTTCCTTGACAATAAGTTTTTATTTTTTTTTGTTAATAAATTTCAATTTTCCTTCATTCAGTATTTTGAATGGCGATAATGTGTATTTAATTGATTTAATAAGGTCAATAAATGAATATGTGAACCTTTCGAATTTTATTGGTTAACCTCCCTTAGATTCTTGGAAGAGTGATTCATCGTTGCACAGCGCAGAACCTACGCCAGGCTGAGCTAGCCAATAACCTTTGTAAGGGTTACACTAGGTTACATTAGACAAGGCGAAAACGGCGGGTTCGTTGGAAGAAATATTCCCATGAGATTTTTTTGCATAATCACATTCTTGAGACACCCCAGAATAAGGTTCAAGAAGTCGCCCACGCGAAAAGTAGTCCAATTTTTTTTAACAATTTTTTTTAATCAAATTGCAAAAATCAATATTTTTGGCCCTGACAATTTTTTTTAGATTTTTGGACCATTCTGGACAGAAAAGGTCTCTCGTAATATTTCTCTAAAGTTGATCGTGTTCGAGTTATAAGCAATTTAAAATTTGAAAAACACGAAAATGGCCATTTTTAAGACTTAATAACTCGGTTAAAGATTATTATTATGAAAGTCAGAAATTGACTAAATCAAATTTAAAGCCCTTCATGATCCTGAAGAAATTTGTGTCTTTATTTTATTACTAAGCTGTTATTTTTATTTATTAATAATGAGCGGTAAGATCGTATTGACGCCGCTGTAAATGTGAGTGCGAGTGAGATGCGCCATTGGACTGCCTGTTGTTCTGAAGCTATTTTCTTGTGGCATTTTTACAATTTTAACTATTTAGAATGGGAAATAAGCCACAATATTATTAAAAAAATGATTTTTATTAACGTTTCGACGCCCAAATCGTTTTCCCTCGTGATTTACTATGAGATCTCTAACGCGAGAATTTTAATGTCACCGTTGCATGTGGTTGTCTTTTTAAAGACAGATCACATGCTATGATTTTTTTGTGACGGATATTCTTGAGTTGGGGTTGATTTCATGTAATCGAATGAACTATCTTTCAGTAAAGTCGTCCCAGGAACGCAACTCATAAATATTGGCAATATCATTTTAAAGTCTTCTACTTTAAAATGTATCATATGTATCTGAATTGCCGATATAAATGAGTCAAATTAAATAAATTATTAGAAGAATTTTTTTACTAAGCAACAACATTTTTGTTTATATTAATAGTATTTTGTATTTTGACAACGGCACCCGATTTGGGCGTCGAAACGTTAATAAAAATCATTTTTTAATAATATTGTGGCTTATTTCCCATTCTAAATAGTTAAAATTGGACTGCCTGAATGGCATCTCTTTCGCACTCATCAGGGACGGCCGCCTAATACGTGCATGGCGCACATTATTTTTACTTAAAAATAACAGCTTAGTAATCAAATAATAACAAAAATTTCTTCAGGATCTTGTAAGGGGGGGGGGGGGCTTTAAACTTTAATTTAGTCACTTTCTGACTTTCATAGTAATAAATTTTAACCGAGTTATTAAGCCTTGAAAATCGCCATTTTTCGTTTTTGCAATTTGATTAAAAAAAATTGTTAAAAAAAAATTGGACCACTTTTCGAGTCGGCGACTTTTTGAATCTTATTCTGGAATGTCTCACGAATGTAATTATGCAAAAAAAATCTCATGGGAGTATTTTCTCCAAAGAATAAGCCGTTTTCGCCTTGACTAATTTGGGTATAGTAATTATCGTTATTACCTGGTTTGCCGCCCGAAATTCTTCGACAGTCTTCTTCTTGAGCAGGGCTTTGACCAACCGGACGATACCTTGGGGCGAAATAAAGTTCGTTTCGACGTTGATCACCCTCAAGGTACCGTTTTCCTCGATCGCCCTGCCTAACTTCTCTATGTGTCTGTCGGCCAGACCGCAATTCACTAACGATAACGTTTCGAGGTGTGTGTTGCTACAGAGGGCCTCGAACAATCTGTCGATTTTTTCGTCTGATATATTCTGAAAAAAAAGAAGAAAACAGGTCATTAATATACACGTTTGACGTTTACTTTTATAATATAAATGAACAGCTTATTTCAGAGAGGGACTCGAGTCATGTTAACTAACTTTCGAGATATGTACATATATGCAAAAAACTGTCTGGATATGAAGTCCTTTTCTGTAGTAAACGAAAAGTACGCCATACGATTTCGCTATTATAATAGAATGAATCGGGTCACTTTCTACCATAAACGATGTGTCTACCACCATAGTGAATGATCCACTCTTAACAAAAAATAACAAAAAACTGACTCAGGTCCCTTTCTGTTCAAATAATATAGTACACATTAAATAATTGAAAATAAGTGTATATTCACGCACCTATAATACAAGGAAAAAACAAAAGTGGTATCCACGTAATTACTACTTTACGTAGATAATCTTAGTAAGTAATGTAGAGAGAATACTGTACATGCTCTACCTATATTTTCACCCTATATAGCATTTGTAACGTTATAAACGTCAAATGTTTGTTCACTATCTTCAAAGAATTATTTTCTTCCCAATTTCTTTATATTTCTTGTATTTATTAACATTCTGTGTTGTTTTACTATTTTTCTTGTAAAAAAAGTTGACATATAATTTTGCTTTTATCTGAATATTCTATTTAAATATTAATTTTCTATTTCGCTTGTCTACCAATTCAATTCCCCCTTACCCATCGCATAACTCTTCTATATATCCCTCGTATATCTTAAGTTATTTTATGTTAGCAATTGATAAAACTGATCTACACTTGTCAACGCCTCTGGCAGAGACAGTAGTCCTCGTTCCTGCGCACCCAGACCATTACCCAAGACCCAACCAGACCCAACCCATCCCAGAATCCGACCAAAGCCGTAAAGGACAACACTATTATCTCATCAAAATACGATGGCCCAACTAAACTTTATCAATATCTATCTATCTATCTATCTATCTATCTATCTATCTATCTATCTATCTACAAGCGAGGTTCTTACAGCCTCTGCCGCTTCTCGCATTTCGACCGCCATCGTTTTCTGTCCATCCATTCGTCTTCTTTGATGGCTCTATCTCTCATTATGTGCCGTACATTTTCTTCCCAGGCAACTGAAGGACTTCACCTTCTTCTTCTTTGTTGTGGTATGTAATTTAAAGCTTTCTTTGGCCATCTACCTTCATTTATTCGTTTCTCGTGACCATACCACACTAGTTGTCTCGTTTCAATTATATCTACACTGAAATATACAATATTTGTCCTCCTTCTAATATCTTCATTTCTAATAGCCCGGGAGGTAGTGTCAAATTTAACCGGAGCATTTTAGCATGGCTGTTTTCTTTTTATTTAGTTAGGTGTTCCAAAGCTTATTAACAAATGAATGATGTGCCAGCTGGCCCAAAACCGGGGATTTTAGGCAAGAAAAAGTAAAATGTGAAACTAGATGGAAACACGCTACAACTTATATATCAAATATTTATCTCCGTGACTTACGTGTATAATAGCCAAGAATACCTAGCTACTGGCTTTCACCCAGACGACTCAGATTCAATTCCTGGCCCTGAAAATTTTTTGTTTTTAAAATTGACATTTTCATTTGAAAAATAATTATTTTTTGGTAATACCACGTTTTTATTATTTATACGGCATAATATAAAAAAGTCATCAAGTCAAAAAGATAATATCATAATAATTATTATGATTGACCTCCTAAGTGCATAATCCCCTGAAGCTTCCTGAGTTAGTACGACCAATCTAATGCCCCCCCCCCGACGTTGTTTTTTATTTTTTTGGACCCTAATTTTTCGCTTATTTTTTTTGGACCCGAAGGCATAAGCCTTGGCAATGGTGATCGCCAACGTCGGATAATTCTGATATGACACGTGAAGAAAAAGAAGATTACCAACCCCTTATTAATCTAATTTCCTTGTTCTCTATAATATATAAAAATTAATGTTTGTCTGTATGCCCCATATCGAATCGTAAACTATGCATTTGATCACATGATGACCTCAAGCAAAGTTGTTGTACATGAACCCGGGAAGGTTTCTAAGTTAATACGACCAATCTAAGTAATCAATATTTATGCAGACACCACACAAAAAATAGTGTTTATTAGAAAAAAGTATGTGCAATATTTTTGAGTATTTTTTGGCTTTCTGGTAATTTTTAGGTATTTAACTTTTAAACATTATTTTTTAGTTCTAAGGCGGTACGAAATGTCCGCTAGTTAATAATAAAAAAATATTCTTGAACTATGTAGTTTGGCACAGATTAAAAAGTATAAATCATTAATTTATGAATTTTAGATTGTAAGAAAAAAGCGTCAGCTGAATATATAATATGATACCGACTTTTTTTATGTTGTGTTGTATAAATAATAAAAACGTGGTATTATCAAAAAATAATTATTTTTCAAATCAAAATGTCTATTTTAAAAATAAAAAAGATTTTCAGGGCCAGGAATTGAACCCGAGTCGTCTGGGTGAAAGCCAGTAGTTAGGTATTCGTGGCTATTATAGACGTAAGTCACGGAGATAAATATTTGACGTATAAGTTGTAACGTTTTTCCATCAAGTTTCACATTTTAAATTTTCTTGACTAAAATCCCCGGTTTTGGGCAGCTGACACATCATTTGTTAATAAGCTTTGGAACACCCAACTAAATAAAAAGAAAACAGCCATGCTAAAATGCTCCGGTTGAATTTGACACTACCTCCCGGGCTATAATATGATCTTTTTTGGATATACCACACGCTCTCGTTTCCATTTCTACTACTTATATTCTTTTTCTATCTTTTTTCGTGATATGCCAAACTTCTGCTCCATAAGTCATAATAGGCTCTACCAAGGTTCGATAGATTGTCAATTTCGTTGTGTGTTTAATATCTTTAGACCATAGTAGCGAGCTTAGAATGTTTACCGCTTTTACTCCCTGCTGCGTTCTGTTTTCGGTGTATTAGACTAAGAGCCGCTATAGGTGAAATTTCTTAATCATTTTAGGCACGATGGGACCCTATAACTTAAATAGTAGAACCTAAAAGAAAACGTTTGAACAGTGTGCCGTCACTTTTCAGTGGCACATGCGTCGACAGTGGCGCATCAAACTTTCCAGTTATGGACGGGATAAATAAATTAAAAGTTACCCTCCCTTACTAACAGAATTAATTTCTTTTTATTTTTTTAAGTTCTATGTGATTAACGCATAGGATTCAGCGTAATTTTAACCCACCACCCCCTTCCCCCTGCCCCCACCATCAAAAACTTAATTTTTCGTTTTTATTTTTTTTTTTTTTGGTGGGATGCTTCAACTTTTTTTGAGGAATAGCTGCAGGTCTAATTTTTTCTTAATCTTGTGTGTTTTATCAAACACTATATTTTAAATTTTTTTCAGATTTTTCCACCTTCAAAAATCCGAAAAACTGTTTTTTGGGGGGTTTTGGGGGATTTTCCCAATTTTATAGACTTCATAATATATCAAATCAATTTTGTTTTTATAGGTTGTATGTAACTTGAAGTAACTGAGTCCTTTAGAATATTTAAAAATCAGAAAAACACGTTCAAACCCCCCAAAACCCCCTTAAAAAACAGTTTCTTGGATTTTTGAAGGTGAGCAGCGTTACAGAAAAATCTGAAAAAAATTAGAAATATAGTGTTTGATAAAATACACAAGATTAAGATAAAATTAGATCTGCAGCTATCCCCAAAAAAAAGTTATATACTTTTTTCCAAAAAAAATTTTAAAAATTTTTTGAGGTTATGTACACTCAACCTACAGGTCTATAAAAATAGACGTGTTTTATAAAAGCCTTAACTATGCGTGTGAATTTTTTTAAATTATAAAATTGATTGCATCCCACCAAAAAAAAAATAAAATCGAAAAATAAAGTTTTTGATGGTGGGGGCAGGGAGAAGTGGGTGGTGGGTTAAAATTACGATGAATCTCATGTCTTAATCACATAGACTTAAAAAATGAAAAAAATTAAATTCTGGTAATGAGAGAGGGTATTTTTTAATTTATGTATCCCGTCCATAAGTGGAAAGTTTGATGCGCCACTGTAGACGCATGTGTCACTGAAAAGTGCCGGCACAGCGCTCAAAGGTTTTCCTTTAAGTTCTACTATTTAAGTTATATGGTCCCGTCGTGCCTAAAATGATTAAGAAATTTCATCTATAGCGGCTCTTAGTCTACATCTTTTGGTAGTACCTTCTTTAGATATAGATCCGAGATATTTATATTCTTTACATGTTTTTGTGGTTCTAATTTATAACTCTGGATCTTCTTCATCATCCCCTATTTTATCGTAAAGTTCTATTATCGACAGGGTAACCTGTCACACAGAAGTCTCTTCGAATACTGCGCGATAATTTTGGGGATCGCCTTATTTCGCGTGGCAGTGCATACCCATCGTACTCACCAGACCTAATGCCACCTGATACGTGCATATGGGGAACGCTGAAGGAGGTAGACAGATCAACCGTCTGACATTCCGGAATTGCGGACTAGAATATTAAAGATTTTTTTCGTGCCAGAAGGTATCTTTAACATCTGTTTTATCGAGAACGTCGTCGTGAATAATGTTTGCAAGACTGTATCACGTATATTAAACATTTTATAAATAATCATAAACATTTCAATATGTATTCATTTCAGTACTGCTTATTTTGCCGCATACTGTATTATTGTTATCAGGTATAGAGTACTTTGTGTTTTAAAACTCAGCTACTCAAAAGTACCTCCATAAGTACAAACGCCATGCGCCATTAGGAAAAATAATATATGTACCTTGCCAATGGTACTATTATTCGCTGTGTGCAAGTACTTGGAGGGGATACGAGAAACGATCGTGCACGAGTAGCGGAGAAATCTTGTAACTTTCTTAAATAATTCATATTGTCAATTGAAATTGTCCTATTGACATATTTCATACCTACTGTCATTGAAGAAAATGGGATTTCGCAAATGCTGCGTTATAAATTGTAAAAATACAACAAAAAATTGTCAATATTTAAGTTCTATTCGTTTCCAACTTCTAAGCACGAATTAATACAAAGAGAAAAGTGGATTTCCATCATAATAAAGCAAAAGTAAGTAACTTTATGTACTTTAGTGCCTAGTTAAAGTATACTTTAGGTCTTGTCATTATGAAATCGGGCATTAATGTTGCAACACAATAGTGATATGATATGCAATTATTAAAGTGAATTTAATTAATTGTATTTTACTTGTAATACTGCATTTTAATAATTAACTTTATTTACTACATACAATGCTTACCTTTAATAACATAACCTCAATCTTACTTTTTCTTCTTATTCTTTTTTGGGATATGGCCAATTATCCAGTAACCAGGACTAATATCAAATTTATTCAAAATCAAATTTATTCAAAAATATGCGTGTATAACATTTTACATTTAGATCCTATATTATTATTAGTGTCAACTGACTCAGCACCATGACTAGGTTTTGCACTGTACTATGTCAATCGAAACTGTATCAATTGTACATAAAAGTAGTATTAAGGTTGGAACTAAGAAGTAACATACCTAACTATCGAAGAGATAATGCAACAGAACAAGACGGACGGTAAACCTCTCTAGCTGCTGAATACTTTGTTAATTATAATACCAATATACACCCAAATTTTACTCTGACTATGCTGTCGTTCATACATTAAGACATTGCGTCCAAAAATAATTTAAGTAGGTTTTTATGTATTTTTTAAATTTAAATAATTTAGGTTCTTGTTTGATATGTATAGGAATTATGTTATAAAATTTAGGTCCAAAGAACATTAGGGATCTTTGTGTTACTGATTTTTTGAACTGCTGAATACTAATATCCATATTTGTTACTGATCGAGTTAATCGGTTGTTTTGAAATTTAAATTTGTTTGAGTTTATATAAACATTTAAAACACAGTTGTAGATGTAGAGGGATTTAACACTAAATATCTCGGATTCATCATATAATTTTTTTGTTGGATGCAGTTTTCTTTTTTTTTTTAATTATTTTTAATAGAGTATTTTGAACTGTTTCTAAAATGTTAAGAGTTTTGTTAAACGCGCCACCCCATGCTACAATACAATATCTTAAGACTGATTCTGCAAGCGAGTTATAAAGCATGATTAATTTTTTCCTGGGTAGAATATCTCTTAAGATATAAAATTTATGCATTAGAGCCCTTATTCGTTTACTGACATGAGTGATATGGTCTGACCAACGTAAATGTTGATCTATGAAGACACCTAAATACTTTATAGAGAAAACTTTTTCTATTGAAGAACAGTCACAATTTTGTCCTTGACATTTTGCGTTATGCAATTTTATATGAAAATTTGTAGGTTGGTCAACAATTGTTGGGCTAAAGGCGATATATTTTGTTTTATTAATATTTAATGTCAGTTTGTTAAATTTTAGCCATAAGTTTAGCTGTTTAGGTTCATTTCAGAGCTGGTTTTAACCTCCTCCCATGTTTTCCCCATAAATAATATTGTCGTGTCATCGGCATAACAAACAATGTGGCCGTTGAAACTATTAATTCTTGTGATATTGTTCAGATAAATATTAAATAAAAGTGGTCCTAATACTGTTCCTTGTGGTACTCCGAATTTTATTATAGATTCAGAACTCAATTCTGGGCCAATTTTTACTCGTTGAGCTCTTTCCGACAAATAATCTGCTATTAGATTTAGTGCAATTCTCCTAACCCCATAATTACTTAGTTTATCTAAGAGAATTTTATGAGAGACCGTGTCAAACGCCTTAGCTAAATCAAGGAAAACCACTAAGCATTTCAATGATTCATCCACTGCTCCTATCACTTTCTCCAGTAGGTCAACTACAGCCCTTTCTGTACTTGATTTTTTTTACAAAACCAAATTGCTTATCTGAAATAACCTTATTTATATGAAAAAATTCAAGCAACCTTTCTTTTAGGACCATTTCAAATATTTTAGCAAAATTATTTATTAAAGAAATGGGTCTATAGCTGTTCAATTTACTCGAATTTTCGGATTTAAAAATGGGGGTGACTGTAGATTCTTTCCATTGTAGTGGTATTTTACCACTTTGAAAACACAAATTTATAATATGAGTTAAAAGCTGTGAGATTAGATCATGGATATTTTTTATTGTTTTAGCATACAATTTATCTGGTCCAGGAGCACAGTTATTTTTTAACTTTGATATTAGTATTGTTACTTCATTTTTAGTTACTGGTTTTAAGAATAAGCTAGATTCAACCTTATCATTAGCAATAAAATTATCAGGTATACTTGTCACCGGTATTCTATTTGCCATATCAGCACCAATATTAGAAAAGAAATTATTAAACATATTTGCTTTTTCTTTGTTATTACTTACAGTTATATTGTCATTAACAATTGATATGTGTTCAATGTTTTTAGATTTTTGATTCCGACCAGAGATATCATTTATAATATTCCACATTTTTTTTGTGTTTCCACCAGCTTCATGAATTTTATTTTGATAAAAGTCATTCTTGGTTTTTTTTTAGTAGACTATTAAGTTTGTTTCTATAATTTTTATATTCAGCATTAAGTGCTGGTGAAAATTGTTTTAATAATTTCTTTTTAAGAAAATCTCGTCGTTTGATTGACGATATCAGCCCACCGTTATCCAGGGTTTTATTTTTGATATTTTTTTATTCATACTTTTTACCTCCGTAGAGGTTTGTATGTAATTATTTAAGTTATTTATAAATGTATCATATGCAACTTGAGAATCTATTTTGTTTATATAAATATCATTCCAATGTTCAATTTTTAATTATGACTGGAGATTCAGGTGTAGGTTTTTTTTAGTTTCATTATTTACCAAAACGGCTGGAGTGAAGTGATCAGTCATGTCAGTGTGAAAAACGAACGGATCAATACTAATTTGCTGTTTTAGATTAGCTTGTGTTTTTATAAATATATGATCAATGATTGATTTTGTATTTATTGTTACTCTCGTTGGCTTGTTTATATAGGAAACAAAACCATTAGAATTTAATATATTCAAATAACTGTTTGTATAAACTTCATCTTTTTTTTAATCAATATTAATATCACCTGCAAATATTTCAATATTTTGTTTTTGTATTGTTCCAAAATATTCACCCAAATCCCCTAAAAATTGTTTAATATCTGTTGATGGAAGCCTATAAAAAGTCGTTATACCTATTTTGCAAATTGTATTAGATAATTTTTTACTAGAAAACGTTACCCTTAAAAATTTACTTTCATTGATGGGTAATATATTTACCGAGGCACCTAAATTATTCCTAATATAAACAACAACACCATCACATTTATTAGCTAATGATTCATTATAATGAATAGTAAAACCTGGTATTATATAGTTACTAAGATCAGTTATTTCTCTAGTTTCTGACAAAATTATAACATCGAACATGTTTTTGGACATTTCAATGTACACTAGAAGTTCCTGAAAATTTTTTTGTATACTTCTTATATTAAAGTGAACGATGCCCAAACAGTATCTATCGCCGTCAGTCCTATTCTGCATGCTATCCTCAAAATTGTTAAACACCATTGTGTTTATCTCATCATTATCTAAATTATCCAAATAATCAATCATTATTCAGATTTCTACGTCTGAACTCCCGAAATAACAAAAAGAGAATAAAAGAAAAATTATCTTATTGGCTAATATAATTAAAAGTGCTATAAATGTTGCTGAGCTATGACACCCGGTGTCGCTCTTCCGAACTTGCACTGTCCCTATACAAAATAAAAGAAATAATATTGATACTTTACGTACTTTAATATTGTTCCAATTTAAATCGATGAATTTGCCATCGTCGTCTTGTACTTTCTTGACCGTTTCATCTGTATCTGTCATATTGGGTGGATCCATGGGGAATAGTTTGGGTTTGGAGGCTTTTGTGATACCGTCCCAACCTAAACCAACTGGTTGGCCTTTGTTCAAGAGCGACGCGTGGTATTGGTCTTGGTTCATCATTGAATGGAAACCAAGGATAGCTAAAATATTAATGTTATTCATTATATATCTTTAAAATGGTAAGTACCTCTTAGTGTATATACAGTGGGACCCCGATAAGTCGACCCCCGAAATCCCGGAAGTCCGACTAACACGGACCGATTTTCATCAGACAAATATTTCAACAATAAAAATGTATGTAATATAATATTTGAGAGATAATGTGTATTTGTGTAATTTGAACTATATGATAGTAAAAATGACTCATGGCACACGGCGCTGGCGGCAATGCGACGGACGTTCATTGTCTCGGATTATCGGAAAGAACAGGCACCTGTAGTATTCCTTTATTTATTTCAAATTGTCTTAGAATTGTTTAAAAAAGACTAAAAGACTATTTAAAAAATTCTTTTTTAAACAATGGTCTTAGATTTCACTGTTCTTAAATAACAGCATCGTTCCGATTGTGACTGTATTGTGTGTAGTACAGTCTTGTATTGTTCGCTTCTGTTTGCTTACGTTTGTGTTTGCGTGTTTTTAGCAATTTAGATGTGTAGGTACTGTGCATATATATTTCTAGGCCTGGATCCCACGTATAAAAAAAAAGTTGATTAATAGCAAGCTAAAAATTTGTTAATAGCTTACGGGCGTCTAGTCGGACAAACTTTGATATATGGGAACACTGGAACAGGGGAAGTTTTAATTGTGGAACAGGTTAAAAATTTCAAACGGTCATACCACGAAAACGGCACATGTATTTTGTCCGACAGAACAGACTTAAACTCTTCGAACAGAGATTAAACTCTCATGCAAAAATCAAACTGCTATTTATCACCAAATAGGCGTTTTAATGAGTGGAACATGTAGAATATGTCAAATGACAGCAATTATGACAGGTGATAAATAGCAGTCTGATTTTTGCATGAGAGATGAGAGTTTAATCTCTGTTCGGAGAGTTTAAGTCTGTTCTGTCGGACAAAATAAATGTGCCGTTTTCGTGGTGTAACCGTTCCAAATTTTTAACCTGTTCCACAATTAAAACTGCCCCTGTTCCAGTGTTCCCATATATCAAAGTTTATGCGACTAGACACCGTTAAGCTATTAACAAATTTTCAGCTTGCTATTAATCAACTTTTTTTTCATACGCGGGATCCAGACCTATTCATGTTATTTCAATTATAACGGAGTTTATCTGTAAGTACTTATACCTTATTTTATTGATATATTCTCCGGCTAACCCGGATTTTCGATAACCCGGATTTTCGATAACGCGGGTCGGCCGCGGTCCCGATTAATCCAAGTTATCGAGGTTCCACTGTACATTAAAATCCCACAAAACATAAAATATATAAAAGTATAAGAGCTGATGGAAATCTAAGTGATTCTGAGGGAAACATCATTTTGGGCAAACAGTAAAATAAGAACGTGGAAAGAATACCTAGAGAAACTTGTTTAAGACCAAAGAAATAACATATTTGATCTAGAAGAAGAAGTAAATGATGGACCAAGAATATTACAGCCGGAAGTTATTCTGTAACAACATAGCTAAAGGATGGGAAAGCTGCAGGACCCGATAATATGCAAACAGATTTACTCAAACTAATGGACAACCAATTAATAACAATTAGTGATGTAAGAGAAGAGAATATTCTCGAGAACGGGAATATTCTCGAGAATATTCTCGTTCTCGAGAATATTCTCTTGAGAGTTGCAGCGTCCTTAATCGTGCTAAGACGATACATAAAAAAGTAAAATTAGAAACGGAAAATTGGATACGGCTTTTCTAAGTAAACGCGAAACAATGAGTAATTTAGCTATGGAAATACTGCTAGACAATTATTTGTTTAAGAATTTTACAAGAATGTCAAAAAGTGATTTCGAACTATTAATAAATAATGATAGGGACAAGAATAGAGAAGAAATATCAAACATGAGAAACGCAATACCAATCTCAACAAGATTAGCAATTGTTATTTATATATACTAACAGTTTTAGTTTAATGTATTTATTCAGGGTGCACTACTCTTCCATTTGTCTCATAGTTCCAGAAGTATGCCAAGTGCCACAACTCTGGACGTAAATGTACTGCATTAATAAACCTTATTGTGATTTCATTTGACCACATATTCGTCTTTTCTTTGTATGTTTTGACAAAACCAAATTAAATTTCAACAGAGTACAGGAAATAAAGAGGAAATACAGAGCAACATGCAAAATTTTCCACAGCAGTTCGACTTTATCGGCAACGCATCGGGCAGTGCAATAGTGTTCAAATACCAGTAATATTTCGGCCACATGGCTCAGCCAAACGGCGATATTTTCATTAGATGTCTCTAATGTTGCCAGAAATATACCAAATATATATTTTCGGCAACATATTGCTTCAAAAACTAGACCGTCTAAATGCCCCTTTAGACGTAGACCAATCCATGACTGAGCTGACGACTGGTGAAAAATTTCATCCCACAACTTCTCATCGGTACATTGAAATGCAGAATGTAGATGACCAGAATGAGCTAATGATAGAAATATATTCTGAACCTGAGGCCTCATGTTTTTCTGATTAAATCACCACATCCATTACTTGCATTATTTGTTGTTAAGAAGAAACTTTCATTTTTTTATCAAATAAATTTTGTGTTCTCTGTTGTTTTTGTATTGTTTATATTAAAGAACACTGTTGTTTAGTCCCATAATTTTGTAAGGGAAAATGAAAATGTAGTATGTCAGTAGTATAAATGTAGTATATGTAAATAATTTATTTCTTTAGCTGAGCGCCTTCGACATAAACGTCATCATCTGAGCTAATGGTCAAATACTAAAAAAGTACCGCTACACAGAGGTGTAAACAAGTGCATCTTATGAATGTAAATATGATTTTTAGATTTTAAATGCTATCTTCTTTGTCCTCCGTACAACACCAAACAGTAAAAACAGAAAAAACGGTCACATACACGTTGCACAAAAACATAAAAACTTTTTTCATGGTACGGGTGTAGATATCACCCATCCATTCTTGGCCTAGTAACAACTGTAGGTCAGTCAGCTGTTGTTACTAGGCCAAGAATGGATGGGTGATATCTACACCCGTACCATGAAAAAAGTTTTTATGTTTTTGTGCAACGTGTATGTGGCCGTTTTTTCTGTTTTGTGTTGTACGGAGGACAAAAAAGATAGCATTTAAAATCTAAAAATCATATTTACATTCATAAGATGCACTTGTTTACACCTCTATGTAGCGGTACTTTTTTAGTATTTGACCATAGCTCCGATGATGACGTTTATGTCGAAAACGCTCAGCTAAAGAAATAAATTATTTACACACTTTGACATACTACATTTTCATTTTCCCTTATTCATTTAAGTGTGTACAAACTTATCAGTCTTTCAACTATCCATAATTTTGTATATAATTTTATGATTTTTAATACCCTATTTCATCTTCAACAATATCCCTAAGTGCGTCATAGGGTTCATTCTCATAAAATTCTCCATATCGAGAATATTCTCGAGAATATTCTCTGATTTTTCATTCTCGAGAATTTTCCAACACTAATCTGGAGACAACACAACAAAGAACAAAAAATATGGTATAAGATGAGCAGAATTTTTGTTACTTATTGATAAATCAAACTTACCGGCTAAGTCTATAATTTCCTCCTGTGAAGCATCAGTCAAGGCTTGTTCATATTCATCTCCTAAATCTACGGCAATCTGTTCTTCAGCCTCTTGTTCTTTCGCTGGCGGAGGCGGAGGAACCCACTGCAAACAATGCACATTTATATGATTTCTGTCATGGAATATAAAAAAAATACAAAATTGATCGGATTATCAAACAAAAAATTAATTTTACTTCTAAAGAGAAGCTAGGACCAATAATCCCGGACAAAAAATGCCCACAAATTATCCCTGGACAAAAAATCCCCGGACAAATAATCCCCACAAATTTTTTCGGGCAAAATATCCCCACAAAAAATCCCGGACAAAATATCCCCAAGAAATATTTGCTGCCGAATAGTTCTCTAAAAGTTTTTCCTTGAATGCAATCAACGCAAATGTTTTTCAGCCTCAGTGCATGAGAGTTATAGATAGCAATCGCCATGAAACCTCTTTTCGGCACGAAAATAATGAATAGTAATTAAGATTAAGCATGAATTATAATTTCGATTACCAAATTTCGAATTTTAATTCCATCTCCAAAACTTCAAATTTTACATGACAAAGGAGTGTGTTTTTTTTTTCAAAAATCGTGGAAGATATGGGGAATGAGCTAAGGTTGTTGGAATCATGTTGAAAATTAGGTCGCACCTACATTGGATCCGTTTTTCTCCGATCCGATCAGATCAGATCAGATCCGATATCGGCCGACGTCGGGAGTAGCTTCTCCTATTTTCATCGAGAAGTGTTTGGTTTCATTCCGGTTTTTGCATATAAGTAATTTAATTTTTTATTTTAACTATTTCATGAAATAAATCAACAATAAATAGCTTCCAAATCTTAATATTTAATTTTGTAATATGTGTCTCTACAAGTAGTACATTCTTTCACGGTTTTTGCTGTAAATTTTAAAGAACCGCTTGGATTGACATGAAATTTGGCATACGCGTAGCTAACATGACATAGAAAAAAAGTGATATGGTGCCGATGTGTGCTTTTGCCCTAGGGGTGAGTTTCACCCCATCTCGGGGGTGAAAAAATATATGTCCAAGATAAGTCCCGAAATGGATAAACTGACTAATTTTAAGCAACTTTTGTTCTATAGAGTTTTTTCACTAAATCAATACTTTTCGAGTTATTCGCAAGTAAATATGTTCATTTTTCAACAAAATAACCACGATTTTAGACGGTTTTTCGCAAATAACTCAAAACGTAGGCATTTTGTCGAAAAAAATATTCTTACCAAAACTATAAGCTATAAAAAAGTGAAAACAACGGTGTTATATTAGGTCTCTATACCTAGCAAGAGCAGAGTTATAGCTAATGAAAAATAGGTTCATATTCGAAACATTCCAAATAGAATAATTTAATGTGAAATATCCAAATACTGAAGCATTCTTGGGGAAAACACATTACAAACTTTTTATAGTGTTTAAAAAAAGCTTTATTTCTGTTTTTATAAAAAAAACTCCAAGCATCAAATGTAAGCAAATTACGCTCAAAATAAAGTTGGTCCCTTTTGATTTGGCAAAAAAAAATCAGGAAGATCACCCCCCCCCCCCCCCCCCCCAATTAGCAACTTAAATGAAATTAATAGTTACCGCTTCACAATTTACTTTAATTATGTTGTGTTTATATGATCTGTAAGTTTGTTTCATCGATTCAAAGTGCTTATTTTTGAAAAAATTTAGTTTTAAAATAAAATTTTTAAAAATTTTAATTTTGAAAAAAATGCTTTTTTCAAAATAACTTAAAAATTGTTAGAGATGCCAAAAATCTTAAGCAATAAAAAAAGTCGGCTTTACTTTTCTGAATATTTTGTATTTTTTTGTTTTTCTGTAAGACAAAAATTGGTTAAGATTCGGTGTTTCTAAATTTGCATACACTCGTGATAAGTGACTCGTTCAAGCCTTTTTAACTACAGCTCTTTCAAAAATAAGGACTTTGAACCGATGAAACTTACAGATCATATGAACAATACATACGCGAGTAAAAAACTTGTGAAGTGGTAACAATTAAGATCATTTGAAATGCTAATTAGGGGGTGATTTTCCCGATTTCTTACCAAAAAAAGGGACCAACTTTATTTTGAGCGTAACTTGTTTACTTTTGATGCTAAAATTTTTTTTAAAAAACAAAAATAAGCATTTTTTTAAACTCTTTAAAAAGGTTAAAATGAGTTTTGCCCAAAAAAGTGCTTCGTTTTTTTTTGTTATGGCACGTTAAAATATTCGATTTGGAATTTGACGAATATGAACCTATTTTTCAGTAGATATAACTCTGCTTCTACTACGTATAGTGACCTAATATATACACCATATTTTTCACTCTTTTACGTGCTATATTTTTGATAATAATTTTTTTTCGACCAAATTCTTAATTTTTGAGTTATTTGCGAAAAACCGTCTGAAAACGTGATTATTTTGTAAAAAAATTAACATATTCACTCGCAAATCACTCGAAAAGTATTAACCTGGTGAAAAAACTTTATAGGACAAAAGTTGCTTAGAATTAGTCATTTCATCCATTTCCGGACTTATTTGGAACATATATTTTTCACCCCCAAAAGGGGGTGAAACTCACCCCTAGGGCAAAAGCACACATCGGCACAATATCATTTTTTTCTTTGACTTGTTAGCTATGTGTATGCCAAATTTGATGTCAATCCAAGCGGTTCTTTAAAATTTAGAGGTTTTGCAATATTTTACATTTGAAGAACGTACTAAAGATAGATTTTATAATCTTGTCTTGAATATAAGGTTTACAAAATCTCTTTATTTATAGGTATAAAATTTAATACAGTATTTCTCATGATCATCTTTCAGTGCGTCACAGTTTTTGGATTTCTTTCTAACGCATTAAATTGTATGTGACAGAAAAAAAGGCACGTCGGTGATTACATTTCGTCGGTGGCATTTTTATAACATTTATTCTAGTTATTCTAGTTGTCAATAGATGGCGCCATAATAAAAAAAATTTTTTTTTTAATTAGATAATATTAGGTTTGTTCGTAGAACGATCAGCAACCGTTGCCAACCGTCAGACGCAAGCGCGTTCGTAGTCTACGAACTCGAACTGTTAACTGCGCAGCGCTAACTGTTAACTGCGCATGCGTCTGATGGTTGGCAACGGTTGCTGATCGATTGGATCGTACTACGAACAAACCTATTACAAATATAATCTGTATAATTTATAAGACTATACAAATCAAAGAAAATACCATTTTATAAATGCAAGAAACACATTTGATTTGTTTTTATTCCAAATTGAAAATAAAATGTGACAACTGTCAGATTTAACTAAAATGTCATGTTAGAATAAATGTCATAAATGTGTATTATCACGGACTTACCCTTTTTCCTATCATTTGTTACGCACTGAAAAATGATCATGAAAAGGACAATACTTCTAGCACAGAATATGAAACAATTATTGTTTCCTATTCTGTCCCTCTAGGTAAAAACTTTTTATACCATTGTACAAACGAAGTTTTTACTTGTTCTGTATGATTAGTAAATATTTGATCAACAATCGATCTTCCACGTCTGAAATCACACTGGTAGTCACCAACAATTTGTTCGGCGTATGGTAGTAATATTTTTAGTAATACCGAAAAATATTTAGTCATCAGTTTCAATTAATGCAAACAACATTTCAAAAACCTGTTTCAAAACCTTTCAAAAGCTATGTCAAAAACCTGTGTTCTGTGTTTTCATAGCAAAGCTAAACATTCGTAATAGGACAAAAGCTTTGAATGGATGCATACAGATAATTAATAGGCCATGTTTTGAACATGTTATTCAAAGCAGAATGAGCAAAAGATTTAAGCTAATCATTACAACATGATTCCCACAGCCTTAGCTCATTCCCCATATCTTCCACGATTTTTGAAAAAACTCACATTTTTTTGTCATGTAAAATTTGAAGTTTTCGGCATGGAATTGGAATTCGAAATTTAGTAAAATTTCGGGAAAACTTTTAGAGAACTATTCGGCAGTAAATATTTCTTGGGGATTTTTTGTGGGGATTATTTGTCCGGGAGTTTTTGTGAGGATTTTTTGTCCGGGGATTTTTTGTCCAGGGATAATTTGTGGGGATTTTTTGTCCGGACCCCGCAACACTCCTTATGTAAAAGTGGTCCCGGTCAAATTTAACGGAACTTCTGTCGATGATAGTTCTCAGTGAGTTGATTAAAAAAGTCCATAGGACCTAGGTCTGAAAAGCTATTATTCTGAAGCTACATCCTTCTGAAGTTATTGGATTCGGGTGCTCGGTTTACGTTAAGTGCACTAATTCACGGTCAAGTGAATGAAAATTTCTATTATTGAAAGAAGAGAGATTCATTTTCTTCATGCATATTTGCGTGTTGCATATGAATTAGTGGTCAAAAATAGATACATCTTATTTTAGATTATCTTATTTCAGAAGGACTCAGGAAAGTACTCAGAAAACTGAAGAAGAAAACATGATAAGAATTATGATGTTTTCATGAATGCTTCACACTTCTCCAATACCAGCATAGCTGCAGTTCCGCCTTATCTTTAGAAAAATACTGAACAGTGGCGGATCTAGGGGGATAGGGGAATTCCCCCGTAAGCCCGTAAGAGGGTACAGAATTAAAAAAAAAATGTTCAAACATAAAAAATATACTAGCTGATATGAATCTTACTACAGACAGACAAATTCAACCCAATTAACTCGACAGTTAAGAAAATTAAGGGAACTTATTGCACAAGTAGTTTGGGTTTATCTATTTTATGTTATTTGGGGTTGGTGTTCTATTGGAAGTCCACCCCCAAGGCAAATGTTCCGCCACTGCTACTGAAGTGCCTTCAGAAAACTGAGGAACAACCACAAGTGCTACTAGAGCAGCACAAGACATCTCACGTTTTCACGCATGCAGAATAGTGCCTCTAAAAAACGTTAGATATGCTTTACGAAGCAGTAGTTTTTGCAAATAGTGGTTTGCAAAGAATAATAATGTCCCGCATATCCGATATGAGTAGAGAACATGAACTTCTTTTCAACACAAAAAAATCAGGCTTATGTCATCTTCGACTATATGTACGTTAAAATTTTGCTGATTTCGGTTAGATGTACCATATGTTGTGTTAACTAACCTATGAGGACACAACATTGAGTTGATGTCTTGCAAAGCTTAATAACAATAATACCCTGGTTAGATGAGCACTAGTACCCACAGTTCTCGCGCCAGATTGACAGGTACAGTAGTACCTTCTGCAGGTGCATTTTCACTGAATAACATATAGGGAAGTAAAATAATTGCCGATGTATGTAATATAAGTCATTCTCGCTGATTGTTAGTCATAACCGAGGAATTCCCACAAGTCAGTATAGACGTTTTGCCAGTCGCTACAAAATATCATTCAAAAAAAAAATTCCTCGAATTCGTCACAAAATAAGTAATGAAAAATTCCGTGCTCCTTTCAATCGGTCCGGATTTGTAGTTGTGATAAAAATATAAAATGGTTCAAATATTTACAAAATATTTTTATTATTTATTGTTAAATTTTGCCGCCCTCTAAAAAGTGAAGCCCGGGGCAGTCCGCCCCCACTACGTTACGCCACTGCTGTTTGTATATGACAATAACATTGTTGTTTTTAGTATTTTCTTTAGAATTTCATCACATTTTCTCACTTTTCAGTCATTCTGGAGCTGTTACAAAAAATATATAACAAAATAAAAACGTGAATTGAATGACGTTTATTACACGTCATTCAATGTTTACATATCGAAACCGTAACGGACAGACTTTGTAACTAGTCGCATTAGGATTTTATAAGATTAGATTGTGTAATAATGTACATTTCTTAGTATTTTAACAAAAACTTACTTTTTTCCCTCGTACCATGCCTGCAACATAAGGTTCCAATTCAGGTATATCGGGGGTTTCCATAGCTTCCTTATTTATATGTTCTATTAACTTTTTCCTATTGATGGGCCCTGTTGCATCCTTATCACATTCATAACTAGTCCTTTGTGAGGGAGGTAAAAAACTATCCTGAAAAACGTTAAAAAAAACTGTGAAAATCAATATCTTTATACATAAAAAATTTGAAAATGACGTTAGTACTTTATAGTCAGCATATAAATGGATTGTGCTGTATTTTTTTTTTCGTGGTAAATTTTTAGCAGACTTTAAAAGTGACGAAACGTTTTTAAACATAAAAAGGGACAAATTGTGAAAAATGGTGTCCGAATTAGACTTATTTTAAAAGAAACGCGATGAAAAATATGTTTTCTAGAAAGACCTTTGATGGAGAATATATTAAAAGGGAAAAAACCCTGTAGTTGACTGTATACCATAGTTATAACAACTTAATAATGAAGTAAAGATTACTTTTGTATGTTGGTATATTGAATTTATTAAAAAACAGACATGTGTCATGTCTGACCATCCTTAGTTTGAAACCTAGAAATAAGTGAACCACTTAATTTTAAAGCAAAAGGGTGACATTTTGACTGTTGAAATATTTGAAAATGTGGTTACTTACGTCCAGTGTACAGGGTTATTCACTATATTTTGACCCCCCTGTAAACTGCTTTATTTACAGAATTAAAAAAAAAATTAAATACAAAAGTTATTCGATTTTTAAATTATGATTTTTTGACATATATATCGTACTAGTGACGTCATCCATTTAGGCGTGATGACGTAATCGACTATTTTTTAAATGGGAATAGGGGTTGAGGGCTACCTCAATTGAAAGGTTATTCAATTCCCTATTCAGTAATATAAACATTAACATGATTAATTATACAGGGTGTCAAAAAAAATGTTTTAATTAACTTACTTGACACATAAAGAAGAATGTATGTAATTTATTTAATTCAAAATACATTCTACTGCTGTCAGAAAACAGAAATAAATGTTTATTAAGCAAATAAACATTACTTTTCACTTAAATTCAATGTTCAAGCTGCCACCCATCTGCCTTTTGGCAGTTTGAACATTGAATTTAAGCAAAAATCAATGTTTATTTGTGCAATAAACTTTTATTTCTGTTTTCTAACAGCAGTAAAATGTATTTTAAATTAAATAAATTACATACATTCTTCTTTTTGTGTCAATTTATTTAATTAAAGAAAAGTTTTTGGACACCCTGTATAATTAATCATGTTAATGTTTATATTACTGAATAGGGAATTAAATAACCTTTCAAATGAGCTAGCACTCGACCCCTAGTCCCATTTAAAAAACATAGTCGATTACGTCATCACGCTTAAATGGATGACGTCACTAGTATGATACATATCTCAACAAAACATAATTTAAAAATCGAATAACTTTTATATTTTACATTTTTTTCTAATTCTGTAAATAAAGCAGTTTACAGGGGGGTCAAAATATAGTGAATAACCCTGTACATGTAGTTGAAGCTAGCCACATTGATAAGTCTGAAGACCTTTAAGTTGCATTGTTAAACGGTGTTTTTAACTTTAAAAATAATACGGCATTAAGTCAATGGAATTGGAATTAAATTTAACATGTGGATCTAACTCATCCCTGCTCGAATGAAGGCACATGATGGTTGTATGAGAGGTAAAGACCAACTGATTTGATTGATTGATTGGTGACAACTTCATCTAATACTTCGCAAAAACAGTACTTATACAAGAAACTGCAAAAAGAAGGTAGAAAAACTGGGCGTACTGTGAAGAATACATAAAAGAAAGGAAGTATAATACAACAACAACAGAAAAGAGAATATGTCGAAGAAATAATAGAATATAGAAAAATAATTGGAGAGATGGAGCTAAATTTGTTCAACTAAAATCCTGACTCCTTAACAACAGATATTAAAGCAGACATCACTGCTTATACAAAAACAATATTGATATCTAATTTCTAGTTTATTGTATTTCACTATAACTTTACAAAAAAAATTAGCAATATTTGAATATTTAAATTCACAATCAGTATCTTCAATCTGTGTTGTTTATAATTTCAATAAACAACAAAATTTGCATATTTAGTTTATATAAATAGGTAGTGATTAAATCATTTATCAATATTTCAGATGTATCAGATTATTTTTAGATTAAAACATTTTAATCTTTCCAGCAAGGTCAGAGTTTGAGTTAAATCATACCAAAAGTGTCAAGGATAATGGTCAAATAAATAGCATACAGGAAAATGTGGAGAATAAGAATATTTAATAGATTTAACATAACTATTCTGTAAAAGAAAATGTTGGACAGCATTTGTAAACTAGAAGTCAAACAATAAGGAATGCATGGAATTTTCCCCTTGTTGCCATATTCTAAATTTGAAAAAATATATAGAGAATAGTCAGATTTTTTTTACATGCCATTCCTATTACAGCGAGCATTTTATTGGCTAGAAGTAGTAAGGATTATATATGACGTCATTATTATATTAGGTCAGATGGTAAATGGTAACTGACGTCTGTCATAATATTGTAGGTTAAACATAATGTCAAATTATTATTTTCAAATTATATTTTATTTATTTCATGTGTAGGCAAAATGCTCGAAACTCTTAAAGAATAGAATAGAGTGGACTGTAGAACATAATAAGATTTTTAATCCACTACAACTAGGATTTAGAAGGGGTTGAGGTTGTACGGAATGCCTTACATACATCACCTTAACAATTCAAATAGGCTTCGCTCAAAACCAATACACTATTGGCATCTTTCTAGATATATCTTCTGCTTATGATAATGTCAATATATCACTCCTGTATTCTAAATTATTAAAGTATAACATTCCAACCCAACTGGCTAATTTGATTTTCTGCCTTCTAAATGACAGCGAGCTATTTGTCAAAGACAAACTGGGACAAATCCATGGTCCAAGAAAATCAAGTCTGGGACTACCCCAAGGTTCCCCCTTAAACACTATCCTCTTCAACCTATATTGTATTTCCCTGTATAATATAATCCCCTCTTCATACAAACTAATTCAGTATGCAGACGATTTAGTTCTTCTGATTAGAGGGAGTGATATTAATGAATTGGTAATTAATGTAAATAAATTCTTGATTCAGATGGAATCATAGTTGCTAGACCACAATTTACATCTAGCGAGGATTGAGGATCAAAACTATTGTTGGCCTTTGCTGATGATTTAGGTGCAGTCACTCATTCTAGAAGAGACGTGAGAGGAGTGTTTTCACAACTTGAGGAAGAAACAGGTAGTCTGGGCCTTCGAATAAATGAAGAGAAGACGAAATACATGCTAGTAACCAAAAATCCAATACCAGGAGTTAGGCAGAACATAAGTATTAATGACCACAACTTCGAAATAGTAAAAGAGTTTAAATATCTAGGGGCCGTAGTCATAGATGACAACCACATTATAAAAGGAGGTCTGAGCAAGGATAGCTGCGTGGAATAGAGCAATATACTCCCTATCATTATAATTAAGATCTAAACTCTAACTAAACTACTAAAAAGACAATTTAAATTAAGACTGTACATGCCAATTATTATCCCAATTGTTACATTATACCCCAGGCTGTGGGTGAAAAAAACGTGATATAATTCAGGAATGTTTGAAACCTATCAGATGTTGTAAAGGACGATGCCAGGAATAACTTCTACTAAAATGTAACCAAAAATATTGTGCGCTTTTTTTTAATTGCGATTTTCATTTGTTAAATTTGCAATTTTTATTGATTTTTAATTTTGTAGCTTAGGATATTGATTTTAGAGAAAAACTTTTTAATAGAAAGTTGTAGTAAATTAAAAAACCTACAATTTGAGCTATGGTAAGTTTAATTTTGTTAATTGGTTATTGCAAAACAGCCTGCGAAAGGTCCAAAATGGCCGTTTTTTACAATTGCATTATTTATTGTACAAATAATTTTTTTTTATTTTTTAAAGCTTTAAAATGAAGATCTTTCAATTCCAAACATAAAAATAATTGTAAGGCCAGATTAACGAATTTGTTGCTTAGATATTATCAATTGTTTATCCCAAGAGGTCAAATGTCGAAGGCTATAACTTTTTGAAAAAAAATCGTAGAAAGTTTGTGAAACATCCAATCTCCTTCTAAAGAGTTATATTTTCATATTCTGATGTAAATAAATGCGTAAAACATTTTTAAACCTCTAATTTTTGGATTTGAAAATAAGGGGGGCAAATTTTGTTATAAACATTTAGAGCTGAAGCGGCCCTGTACATCCTATAAGTTTTTAACTTACATATTATTGTTGCTGAAGATGAAACGAAGATTTATAAAAAAATAAAAAATTTCTGCGACCAACTGAAGCTGAGATAATTTTTGGGTTTGAAAATAAGGGGGCAAATTTCGTTATAAACATTTAGAGCTAAAGCGGCTCTGTATATCCTATGAGTTTCTAACTTACAGATTATTGTTGCTAAAGACGAAACGAAGATTTATAAAAAAATTTAAATTTTCTACAACCAACTGAAGCCGAGATAATTGTTTTTTTTTTTCTTAAATCATAGTGCCCTCATTTATAACAATTAAGAAATTATTTTACAGTCATTGACTTATATTATTTTAAAATAAAAATATTATAAAATATAATTACATTTAATTATTAAAAATTATTTTTTAAATCGGTGCTTTTGCAAGCGGCCGAATTTTACAAATCGCCCGGCTCGCTTCAAATCCGCGCGCTCGGAAAATTTTTACGTAACTTGTATTAAATTTTGACAGAAAATAATTTAATAATATTACCATTATAATATACAGTCTATTTACCACTGTATTTGTTTTTCTTGATAAACTTTTATATGTGAAATCCAAAAAGAATAGTCACTACAAGAAGAAAAAGTTTTATATTGTATATTATAGTAAGAAGTAACATTATTATTAGGTATTATATTTATATAACAATGAAAAAATTAAAAATATAGTTATATATTTCATATATATGTATCATTTTTGTAATATTATGTCTTCAGAAATGAAATTTCACATATTAAAGTTTATCAAGAAAAACAAATACAGTGGTAAATAGACTATATTATAATGGTAATATTATTAAATTGTTTTCTGTCAAAATTTAATACAAGTTACGTAAAAATTTTCCGACCGCGCGGATTTGAAGCAAGCCGGGCGATTTGCAAAATTCGGCCGCTCGCAAAAGCACCGATTTTAAAAATAATTTTTAATAACTAAATGTAATTATATTTTATAATAATTTTTATTTTAAGATAATATAAGCCTTTCTTTAGTCAATGGCTGTAAAATAATTTCTTAATTGTTATAAATAAAGGCACTACGACTTAAGAAAAAAAAAACAATTATCTCGGCTGTTGGTTGTAAAAATTTTTTATTTTTTTATAAATCTTCGTTTTGTCTTCAGCAACAATAATCTGTAAGTTAGAAACTCATAGGATGTACAGCGCCGCTTCAGCTCTAAATGTTTATAACGAAAGGGCCTAGCCGGGTAAGATGGTGAAAAGTGCCCCCAACCCAATTTAAATTCCATATAGGCCACTTTTTAGCACATAAATAGTAACTCACTTTCTGAAATTTTTAGCCCCCTAGGTGGTCACGTGACCCCCCTAGAGCCTAATTAGGCTTTTTATTTTTTATTTTTTCTCTCAGCCGCATCAAGAGCTAGCCAAAAACTTTATTTAAAAAAGTTGTAAGTTTCCAAAAGATCTATATGAAAAATTTTTTTTAATTTTTTTTGGCGGGAAATTCGAATTTTTAGAACAATTTTAAACTTTTAAATACCTCTGAAAAAAAAAACTAAGACACTCGTTTTTACGAAAGTTAATTATAATGTGTACTTTTGCACAATATTTCACCCTTAATTTTTTCAGATTTTTAAAATTGGTGAAACGTACCTTTAAAAATAAAAAACCGCATTTTTTCGGTTTTTTTCGTGTTTTAATACAATTTTATACATATTTTTCAAAAAATTTAACACCGTCACTAGAATAGGTAAAAAACTGAAAAATAATTGGGGTTTGCTTAATAAAAATTTTTTTTAACGATATCCATTTTCAACATACAGGACGTTGAAGAAAACAAAATTTTACATATTTTTTACGATTTTGCCGAAACTACTGGCAACATTGTAATAAAACTTGGCGAGTTTTAAGAGGTAGTTATTGTGCATGTTTTGACATACAATTCAGGATTTGATATTCATCATTGGCGCGCATAGGGGTAATGGTCTGAACTTTTCAAAGAAAAAAAGATAGTACGCCACTGACATATTTCAAATTAACAATCATTTTTGAATTCCTCGTTCAATTTTCAATAAAAAATCTATCTTCTCATTTTTCCATACAACGCGCCGTTTTGCTGCAAAAAATAAAATATCTTAACGCTTCCAAAGTATTCGAATTAATTTTGATAATAATGGATGTACGAGTTTATTATGTAGATGTAGAAAGTATTAGAATTTCGAATACTTTGTAAGGGTTAAGATCTTTTATTTTTTGAATACAAATGGCGCGTCGGATGAAAAAATAAGAAGATACATTTTTTGTCACAAATTGAACGAGAAATTCAAAAACCATTGTTAATTTGAAATATGTCAGTGGCGTACTATCTTTATTCTTTAATAAGTTCAGACCATTACCCCTATGCGCGCCAATGATGAATATCAAATCCTTAATTGTATGTCAAAACATGCACAATAACTACCTCTTAAATCCCGCCAAGTTTTATTACAATGTTGCCAGTAGTTTCAGCAAAATCGTAAAAAATGTGTAAAATTTTGTTTTCTTCAACGCCCTGTATCTTGAAAATCGATGGCGTTACAAAAAATTTTTAAGCAAACCCCAATTATTTTTCAGTTTTTACCTACTCTAGTGACAGTGTTACCTTTTTTGAAAAATATGTATAAAATTGTATCAAAAAACGAAAAAAAAACCGAAAAAATGCGGTTTTTTATTTTTAAAGGTACGTTTCACCAATTTTAAAAATCTGAAAAAATTCAGCGTGAAAGATTGTGCAAAAATACACATTATAATTGATTTTCGTAAAAACGAGTGTCTTAGTTTTTTTTTCAGAGTTATTTAAAAGATTAAAATTGTTCTAAAAATTCGAATTTCCCGCCAAAAAATAAAAAAAAAATTTGTTCGTATAGATCTTTTTAAAACTTACAACTTTTTTAAACAAAGTTTTTGGCTAGCTCTTGATGCGGCTGAGATAAAAAATAAAAACATAAAATGCCTACTTAGGCTCTAGGGGGGTCACGTGACCACCTAGGGGGCTAAAAATTTCAAAAAGTGAGTTCCTCTATATGTGCTAAAAAGTGGCGTATATGGAATTTAAATCGAGCTGGGGGCACTTTTCACCATCTTACCCGGCTAGGCCCTTTGCCCCCTTATTTTCAAACCCAAAAATTATCTCGGCTTCAGTTGGTCGTAGAAATTTTTTATTTTTTTATAAATCTTTGTTTCATCTTCAGCAACAATAATCTGTAAGTTAAAAACTCAAAGGATGTACAGGGCCGCTTCAGCTCTAAATGTTTATAACGAAATTTGCCCCCTTATTTTCAAACCCAAAAATTAGAGGTTTAAAAATGTTTTACGCATTTGTTTACATCAGAATATGAAAGTATAACTCTTTTATAATATCTAAGCAACAAATTCGTTAATCTGGCTTTACAATTTTTTTTACGTTTGGAATTGAAAGAATAACCAATTAACAAAATTTAACATTCCATAGCTCAAATTGTAGGTTTTTTAATATACTACAACTTTCTATTAAAAAGTTTTTTTCTAAAATCAATATCCTAAGCTACAAAATTAAAAATCAATAAAAATTGCAAATTTAACAAATGAAAATCGCAATTAAAAAAAAGCGCACAATATTTTTGGTTACATTTTAGTAGAAGTTATTCCTGGCATCGTCCTTTACAACACCTGATAGGTTTCAAAAATTCCTGAATTATATCCTGAAATCGACCTATTTTTCACCCACAGCCTGGGGTATTATATGGAACTGAAACATGGACTCTACATCAGCGGGAAATGCATATTTTGCTGGTTTTTGAAAGGAAACTTTTCAGAATGATATTTGTCGCTCAAAGAGATGAATTGACAGGAGAGTGGAGAACAGCTGAATTATTGGTGACTGTGTATGGTACTGAAAACTCGTCAAATATATAAAAGATAAGATGGGCAGGTCATGTGGTAAGATCATAGGAAGAGAGAGTGTTAAAGACAGTGTTTTTTGAGAGACGGTAGATGTTAGAAGATCAGTAGGCCATCCCATAAAAAGATGGAAGGATGCTGTAGAATTGAAGTATCCTGAATTAGTAAAGGCTGATTGTAGAATTATTTGCATATTTGAAACATCGATGTGAACCACTTTATTTCACTTTAAAATTCGTGAAATCCGAAAACTAAGAGAAATATTTCATACCTCTTTTACACTTTTTAAATAACTGTTTAATTGCAGCTCGCGAAAAATTTCAAATTTTGAAAAATGACTCGAACTATCAAGAAGCTTGGCCACTGCTGGTATATAATTTGAATTAAAGTTAAAATAATTATGACTAGGAAACACTACCAAGTAACAATTTGAACATCGAACAGTTCAGTAAATTTGAAATGGGGGAAGAGCAGGAAGAATGGACACTTTCTAACAAAAAGGAGTTCAAAATATGGAGAAAACAGCTTAACCATTGTACATCTCAAAACTGTAAATTATGTTTTAGTAGTTTTTTGGTATTGTGCAGGTAAAATCTGCTATGTACATTCTTTGGTGAAATTGAGTTATGAGCACAGAAATTCTTAAAATTTAATTCTTAACACATTAGTATAATCTGCTATAGGCTATGAATAGAATTAACCAAGTTATAAACATTTGGTTAAAATCTGCTATGTGTTCAGGTGAGGTAAAATCTGTTTTGTGCTAAAATTGCATATAACTGAAATTGGTCTTTGTAAAAGTTGAGCGACTACATGTACTTAACAGATTTTAACTTTATTAAATTCTCCGCTGTAACTATATATTAGGCACTTTTATATTAAAAATATGACTATAATGATCCATATTGGACGCCAATCATAACCACTTCTGCCCAAGTACACTCACGTCCAAATTCTGCTTCTATATACATGGGGGAAACAACTTCGGTCAATCAGCCCCCAGACACACCAGCTGTCGACAGGCCTGAGAATACAACTGCGGTCTATCAGCCCCAGGACACGACTGTTGTCAATCAACCTAAACACACGCTTACGATAAACCAACCCCTTGACACAGCTGTGGTCAAACAGCCCCAGGACACACCTACGGTCAACCAACCCCAGGACATAGCTGTGGTCAACCAAACTGAGGAATCCATTACTAGGTTATCCAGGAAAAAAGCACCAGATTATAAGAGACAGACAGCTAAAAAGAATCGATTGATGGGAAAAACATACATTGGCTTCGAGAAAAATGAAGAAGGAAAGATAACTCAGGCAGTAGAAAGACAGGAGAGAGGTGTACTGCCAAGATGTAAACATGACGATGTCCAACAAAAAACAAAAAGAACTCATTTATGTGCCCAAATAACAGACGACGAAAGAAAACAGATTAACATTATGTTTTGGAATTTAACAAGCTGGAAGGCAAAAAGAGTTTTTGCAGAAAGTAATGTTGACATACACTCTCCGAAACAAAGAAAAAGAGGTAATCAAAACAATGTTGAACCGAAGAAAGCCTGTTCACGTGATTGCCATTTAAAATCACCTTCGTCAGGCAATCGAATCTTTGTGTGTCGAACATTTTTTCTAAACACACTTAATCTTGGTCGTGATACATTTTTACGATGGACGGCACCAGCAAACACTACAGGCACAAACGATGTAACAGAGCCAGCTGTAGAAGAAGAAAGTAATCCTGTATCAAAATCAGAAATTAATCGTAAAAATGTTGAAAGATGGATTGAACTCTTACCGAAAGTTCCAAGTCATTATTGCAGGAGTCAGACAGAATATCAGTATGTTGAAAGTAATTTTAAATCATACAATAATATGCACAAAATCTACAAACACCGGTGTGTAGAAAAAAATATTGATTCAGTGTCACGTAAGATTATGTGCCAAATATTAAAAAAAAAGAAAATCTCCATACATCATCCTCACAAAGACCAATGCGACAAGTGTGTTGAGTTTGAAACTGTAAATGTAAGCAAGTCCGAGTATGACCTTCAGATTGTAATGAAGAATGAAGCACGTGAAGCCAAGGCAGCTGCAAAGGAGTCTGCTTCAGAAACAAGACTTGTAGTAACAATGGATTTGCAGTGTGTTCTATTGAGTCCAAAACTGCTCGCATCTCTTGCTTGCTATAGGCATAAACTTCAGTTGCATAATTTTACATTATCTAATCTGAAATCAAGAGATGTATTCATGTACGTATGGTACTAAGCCGATGGCCAGGTATCATCAAACGAATTTACGTCATGTATTGTGGACTTCATTCGTAACTGTCTGCATAGATATACAGAGTTCGTTTTGGTATCGGATGGTTGCAATTATCAGAACCGAAACAAAGTTTTGTGCAGTGCTCTAAGTGATCTGGTCAAAGAATTGAAAGTCACAATTGAGCAGATCATACTTGAATCTGCTCATTACTATGATGGAAGTAGACTCGGTTCACCCGACACTGGAATCTGTGTTCATAGCTTCAATATGGACGCCATCTCACTATGTAACACTAATGAATTCAGCACGACTGCGTCAACCTTATGTTGTGAATCAAGTACAGTAAAACCTCGATATAACGGACTAATTGGGGGGACCGGATGTCCGTTAAAGTCGAAAGTCTGTTGTATAAAAATCGGTTTACTATCAATCAATTTTTTTTTTAATTATGTAGGTACTGTATTTAGATACTGTAAGATCTGTGTAGATCTGTAAGTTAAAAAATTAATATTGTTCACTACTTTTTTACTTTTCTACTTCATCTAAAAACTTTCTGCAATATACTCATTTGGTTGACAAAATATTCACTGACTCATGGGTTGAATAAGCGATGTATTTTTTGGCAAAACGTACAATTAAAGTTGCCATCTTCTGAATTTAGAATAATTTCAGGTGCATTAGCAGGAGCTTTGTCTAAAATCAATAAACATTTCACCTCTTTAGGCGGTATTACCAGTTTCTTCTCTTAAAATTTTCTCACTACAGGCACAAATCCTTTAAAAACCAATTTTTGAAAATATCTCAGGTGAACCATGCCCTATTAGAGCTATAATATGAAACGGGCAGATGATACCTTTTGATGAGTACCTATATCTTTGACAACACTAGGTTTACGAGATTTACCAACAATAATAAAATTATAGTAGTTAGTTAATCCATGCGATCCATCGGTGTTAGCACAAAGTAGTGCCGAGATCCTGTCCTTTTTGATTTTTCCTTTTAGAATTCGATTTTTCATAATTTTTTGCATTCAAATTTTTTTTTCATTTGATCTGATTTTTTGTCCGTTATATCCGAAGTCCGTTAAATAGAGGTCCGTTCTATCGAGGTTTTATTGTACATTACGAGTCTTTTTAAACTATGAAAGTGTCCCATCAAATTTCAACAGCATAAGACTGGGGAAGTCTGTAGGAGATCCACGAGTTGTCGACATACGAGCACTGAAATACACTCCTGATGGGTGTGTATACTTCAAACTTCGACATCCTGAGGACTATGCTTTGCTGCCACAAAGACGCCCTAACACACTCTTCAACCCTATACCTAAGCTTTATTGACGAGCAAAAATATGATAATAATGTCGACGACCTATTGACAAGCAAACATATGATAATTTGCAAGATCTCAAAAGATTTATAGACCGGGAAAATCATGCATTCTATGACAGTTTCACACACAAATAAGTTCAAACTAAACTACAAAAATTTTCAGTAAATTTAATATTTCGTTTAAAGTTCCTAATTTTTGTTTGTTTTTTTTTTTTTAATTCACAGTAAACATAGTTGAATATTCATTTGTTTTATTTTTAAATCAATAATAAAAGATAAAAATTATTTGAACATGTTAGGCAAAATCTGCTATTTACTAAAATCTCCCAAGTAAAATCTGCTATGTAATTTTTTTTTCACAAAAACAAAAATAACTTTCAGTGCCTATTTCAGACTTGGTAAAATACGTTTTTACATTAACCATATGATTATTTTACATATATCTTCCATAAACAACTATCTTAAACAACGTACCATTTTCAAACAGAACAGTTTTATGTCTCCCCTGTAAAATTTAGTTTTCTACACATAGCAGATTTTGCTCGCGCAACGACTTGTTTTATCAGCTTTATACAAAATTAGCAGAAGATTTAGTAAGACATGTCCTGTTTTACATAATAAATGTTACAACAGTTAGTATTAACAGGTAGAAACATAACGTTTGTGTGCCAGGGACAAAAAAGTCAAAACAAACAGCAGTGAAAACCATCTGGTCGCTCACCTTAATGCAGAAAGGATGTGGTAAAAGTGTTTATTTACTTACATCAGGATCAGCCTCTTTTGCTAAAATACTAATTTCTTCAGCCGTTAATTTATCCAGTAGTTCATCAACATCTACATCATCGTAAACACTCAAATCTTTTCCATATAGTTTTGCAGGGGTGGTCATTGTGGTTGTGGTAGTCTTTGTGGACGTCTGCAAAAATACAAAACTGTTTATATCGTACGATACGACTGCAATTATCTTGTAAATAGTACTAAATTGTGTTCAAATCAATCGGCAACAATTTAGGGCGTTAACCTCAATTTTCCACTAACTAGCTTATTTACAATGAAAGGTGGCACAAAAGCAGTACCTGTTAGAATTTGTTGTGCTGAAAGAGAATTTTCCACACCCAACAGCAAGTGACCCTAATTTTTTAATTGAAGATGATAGCTAATGAGATCACCAGGTACTTTAAACAAGCCGATGACAGATTCTGGATTTGACAGATCAATAACCAAATATGTAACTATTGTGAAGTTAGTAATAAAAAACGTTGAAAGGCTGTCATTGTCATTATAACTTATTATATTCATTTTTTAATCGCTGTGTCTAGGTACACGCTAACGTGTACGCAAATAAAAAAGTTAGGTACACGCTTAAACGTCATCAAGTCAGTGACGTCATTATTTAGCTGGTACTATGACTGGGTTTTTTGGTACACGCTAATTTGAGCCGCGTGTATGCTGTGGTATTAAGTATCTGTAAGTATCGCGAGTGTCAGAGTGTGGTTAGAATTTGTCTAATCGCGTTATGTTTA
This sequence comes from Diabrotica virgifera virgifera, assembly GCF_917563875.1. Classification (NCBI taxonomy): domain Eukaryota; kingdom Metazoa; phylum Arthropoda; class Insecta; order Coleoptera; family Chrysomelidae; genus Diabrotica; species Diabrotica virgifera. The sequence goes on from NC_065450.1 coordinate 211,283,614, forward strand.
CACTTTAATATTGATTTGTAAAGAGTTTCCTTATTTTTTACTTGTTTAGTGTTTTTTTTTAAATTAACTATATGGATTGTGGACAATTATTTAGTTCTTTTAATGAGTTAAACAACGATCTAAAAGAGTATGAAAAAGATAAGAGACAAAAATTCGTGATTAACGGTAGCAGAAGTAATAAGATAAAATATATACGGGGCGATTGATTAGTGTGATAAAGCTCAGTAGATCCGCTATAGTAATAGATAGCAATGAAAGTTAGTATCAAAAATTTTAGCAACCTTTTAGCTTCTTATTACAAAATTACTAAAATTAGTTAGAATGTTACAGGGCGTTCGATAATATACTGGCGGACCAAACTTATGTTTTTTAAATGGAACACCCTATATTTTATTTTATGTTCGAAATCTTCTTAACTTCCATATCACAAAAATATAAAGGTTTATTATGTTATACAGGGTATTTACAAAGTTATAACCAATTTTCTATGAAAATCGTAACAAGTTCAACTCCCTATATAAATAAAAATAAACACCAATATAAACTGGTATAAATTAACTTACGTATAAAAATTATTTTAGCAGTATTTTGTATATATCATGTTAACTAATATTTATTTTGCTAACCTGAATATATACTTTTATATGCATATTGCTTTATTACAATTAAGTTTGAAACATCTGAATAGTTTTGCTTCCCTTCCCCTTCCCTAATAAAAATATTTTCTATCAAACAAACAACAAACACTAAAAATATCAAAATAGCGTGTACCAAAATATAAAGTCACCGCGCACGCTAAATAATGACGTCACTGGCTTGATGAAGTTTAATTCGCGTGTACCTAACTTTTTTATTTGCGTACACGTTAGCGTGTACCTAGACAGAGCGGTTTTTAATACATTTTAAAAAAGTCTGGTTTATAAACATAATTTTTATAAGTTTATAAACTTTATTTAATTACACCTTGTACTTACTTTTGATTATTTGTGGAAAATAAGTACAACAGTTAATTTTTATTATTAATAACGATGAGTTTTCCAAACTTGTAAATTTTAAATCTTAAAATTTTGTACTTTTGTGGCCAACTTCAAGTCTTAAACAAGCGCAATTATTTATAACAGGTGTTTATGATTAATGTAAATATTTGTAAACGTAAATAACAACCAAATCTGGTTTTGACAATTAAATTTTCCTACCATACATAATTTGTAAAAAAATTTTATTTTAGTTTTATCCATCAACTGAAATATTATGTAACAATAATTTTCATTTAATTTTGTTGACTTGGTTTGAAACTTGTTTTACACTACGGTGAAGCACGGGTTGCATACTTTGAAACGTTTAGATTGATTATGATTATTTAATTATTATAATATATCATTTTTTAAATATGACAATTTATTGATAAAAATTAGACATACACGTAAGTATAACAAATGTCTGTATATCAAATGCTTGTTCTTTTTTGTTGATACTTATTTGCTGCTTATTTGCGTTATTTGCCATAAGATGTACTGTATAGTTCGTCCGCTACAACTTTTCCCAGGCGTCACGATTCATTTTCAAACAAATTAAGTCAAAACATAAAGTGAAACGTACAATACGCCGATGTGTTTAGTATATAGTAGACAGTATACAAAATGTACAGCCGGTTCCTAAAAAAACTGATACGACTCTTAGTAAGATTTGATCATGTTGAGCAGTGTATTTGATTGATCTGACATTATATTTATTATGACAGACAAATAATAAAATAAACAAACAACAAACAACAAACAACTGATTACATATTATGTTAATTCATAAATTGTACTAATTATTAAGGTCTAAATGTTTATATTATTTTGAATTCCTATATTTTATAAAGAACATATAAATGATAGTTTTTACATCAAATAGATCACATAATTATTGTAAACATGGATTATACAACAAAACAAATTAATATTCAATTCAGCCCTGTAACTTATTAAAATAAATATTATAGAATATAAAAGAAAAAAAATCATTTTTTAAAAATATTCATGTTAGATCTGCCAAAGATATGTGGAGCAATTTAAAATATTTGATAAATGACGATAAGCATGAGAAAAGTTTTTATGTAAGTAGCAAATGGAATATAAATGACATTAATAAACACTTTATTGAAGTCATACCAAAAATGAAAGAGGACTTAGATACAAAAATGTTTTATCAAAACAATGTTAAAACTTATTTTAACAAATTGCTTAATTTTAAACCAGTCTCTGATACTGATATTTTATATATAATAAATAAGATAAAGAGTAAAGCTGTTGGACATGATGGTATTAACATATTAACATTACAGTTGTGTATTCCCTATCTTCTTCCGTATATCACGCATATTATCAACTTTTGTTTAAAACATTCTGTTTTTCCTAATAACTGGAAACGTGCGCATGTTATTCCATTACCTAAAACTAAAATTCCTAATAGTTTAAATGATCTTAGACCTGTAAGTGTTCTGCCAACATTATCCAAAATTCTAGAAAAGGTAATTGAAAATCAGTTAAGTACTCACTTAAATAAGAATAAAATTATTCCTTCTATACAGTCCGGTTTCAGGTCTGGGCATAGTTGTCTGTCTGCTTTAGTAAACATTACTGATGACATCTTCAAAGCTTATGATCAAAATAAAATATCAATTCTAATTCTTTTGGATTACTCGAAAGCCTTTGATACAATTAACCATGATTTATTATCCTATATTCTACAGTTCTCTGGGTTAGATGAAGGAGCAGTCGAGTTAATGAAATCTTATCTATCAAATAGATATCAAGCTGTAAAACTTCATCAAGAAATTTCTTCTTTTTTAGAACTTAACAATGGTGTTCCTCAAGGATCGATACTAGGTCCCATTTTATTCTCTGTGTATACATCAAATTTTCCTTCTGCTTTTTTGTCTTGCACTCAACACTACTATGCTGATGATACACAACTTTATATGTCATTTAATTTAGACGAGTGTGAACAAGCAGTTCATGCAATAAATTATGATTTATTAAATATGCAGATTTTTTCTCAAAATCATTGCCTAAAACTGAATGCGTCCAAAACTCAGGCTATTGTTTTTGGTAGATCCTCTCATCGAAAAATATTTTTAGAAACTTACTCAAATAGACTGCTTTTAGAAAATGGTAACTTAATTTTTAGCAAAAAGGTAAAAAACCTGGGGGTTTGGTTGGATGAAGACTTAAGATTTACACACCATGTTAGTCTTTGTTTACAAAGAGCATACGGGGTACTTAAGCTTCTATACCAAAGTCGTAATATATTAAACAGTGCTACCAAATCCTTGTTGTGTGAATCTTTAATTTTATCAAAATTAAATTATTGCGATGTGCTTTATAACTCATGCCTTACTGAGACTGATTCTAGGAGAATACAGAAATTACAAAACTCCTGTTTGCGATTAATTTTTGGAATTAGAAAGTATCAAAGTATTAGCCATACTTTTACTTTAAATAAGTGGTTAAACATGAAAGACCGCAGAAAACTTCATGCTTTATGTTTCTACCATAAGATTCTTCGGGAAGGGGTACCTCCTTACCTATACAATAGAATAACTTATAGAACTGATGTCCATAACCTTAATCTAAGACATAGGAACACTCTCTCTTTACCACGTCACGTAACGCATTTTTTCAAACGCTCATTTTCTTTTTCAATTGCGAGTCATTTGAATAATTTTGATTATGATATTCGTACATTATCCGGACATAGTTTTAAGGAAAAAATGTTTAAATATTTGTTATCTGAGCAGTAATGCCAAGCCTACGATTTTTAGAGCACCTAATTTGCATACTATCTAGTAGTATCAGTATATGTAAGTATATTTATATACAAAATATAGTTTTTCGCCCTTCTATTAGGAAATGGGGGTAAGGTGGAAGAGCAGCTGTACATTGCTGTCCTTCAATGATGTACAAGCTGAACCTCGCCCTACAGACCAATTAATATTTTTGTTTTGTTGTATAATTTTTGGAATACTAATAAAGACATTTATTATTATTATTATTATTATTATAGAAGTTTTCAGGGACTTTCAGCCCTCGATAATAATGTAGTCTTTCATTTTGAGTTTAAATTTTTCAAAAATATTTATTAGTTTTCTCCGGATTCGAAAAAAAATTAATACAATTAAAATACATTGAGAATTTTGACATGCGTCACAATTTTGCATTAACTCAATGTAAAATTCTAAACTGTTGAATTCCAGCTTCCCTAATTATTTGACATCAAATGACATTAGAAACTATTTGTAGAGGATTGAAATCTGTATTGAAAACAATTGTTAAAATTGGTCTACGTAATTAAACATATTCCAAAATTTTGTAAAAATGTAATACATTTCAGTTTTCAGCCCAAACTTAGGCCACACACAATGCAATATGTTCACATTTTTGAACTGTCAATATTTTTATTTTATCATCTATTGTTTAAAAACAATACAGTTGATAAGATACCCTCAGTTGCGAAGAAATTATTAATAATAAAGATTAATAATAAAGTCTAATAACCGTGGAACAGAATAATATATCTGACAAATTTTAAGATTTGGCAGTGACATTGACAGTATGTAAATATTAAGTATCTATCCTTCAAAATACACTGCCCAATTTTCTACAAAATACGCTTCAAGAGTCGTATCAGTTTTTTTTGGAACCAGGTGTATATATAAAATTTTTACTACAAAAGCGATATTACGTAGGTCAAAATTTTTGACGTAAGAGAACTGTCAAAACATTAGAATGTGACTTTTCATTATTGCCATGTTTAAATAAAATGTTTAAATAAACATGGCAATAATAAACCGAGAATTCTTAATAAAAGCAATGAAAGAATTTAATATACCAACACAACTAATAGAACTGATAAAAGAATCTCTAAAAGTAGAAAGTAAAATCCGGATACAAAACGAACTAACGGAAACAATAGATGTGAAAAAGGGACTACGCCAGGGAGACGCTCTATCAAGCATCTTGTTCAACATTGTACTCGAGAAAATAATGAGGGACACAACAGTCAATACTCGAGGAACAATAATTAATAAAAGCGTGCAAATACTAGCATTTGCAGATGATGTTGACATAATCGCAAGATCAAGAAGAGAAATGATAGAGGCATTCAATCAAATAGAACGAGCTGCACAAAATAGTGGCCAGAAAATCAACCAGAACAAAACAAAATATATGCAGGTAAGTAAAAACACAGAAATAAGGCAGCCACAAAATATAACAATAGGAGAATACAACATTGAGGGGGTAAAAAACTTTACATACTTGGGATCCCTAGTCACATCTGATAATAACGTAGCAGAGGAAGTGAAGAGGCGAATATTTATTGCCAATAAAAGTTATCATGGCTTAATTCGGCAACTAAGATCAGACAACGTCGCAAGGAAAACAAAATGCCAAATATACAAAACCCTAATAAGACCGGTACTCACATACGGCTCAGAAACCTGGACACTCACTAAAAGAGAGGAAACATTGCTAGCCACCTTTGAAAGAAAAATCTTGCGACACATATATAAGGGCACAAAAGAAAATGGAATTTGGCGAAGAAGGTACAACTTTGAACTATACGAGATATACCAGGATCCAGATATCATAACATTCATTAAAATAGGACGGCTGCGTTGGATGGGACATGTAGAAAGAATGGAAGAAGGCGAAATACCAAACAAAATATTCAAACAGATGCCAGTAGGAAAAGAACAAGAGGAAGACCGAAGCTGAGATATTTAGAACAAATAGAAAATGATATAAAAACCTTAAAAATAAAAAACTGGAGGAAAAAAGCACGAAACAGATCAGAGTGGAGAAGAATCCTGGAACAGGCCAAGACCCAGAAAGGGCTGTTTAGCCAATGATGATGATGAATAATGAACAGTCATATTCTAATGTTTTGACAGTTCTCTGACGTCAAAAATTTTGACCTACGTAATATCGCTTTTGTAGTAAAAATACTATACCCATCAACGTTCGTTTCACTTTATGTTTTGACTTAATTTGTTTGAAAATGAATCGTGACGCATGGGAAAAGTTATAGGGGACGAACAATAGATAAATAAATTCGCAGAATCGCACGAATAGGGCATTTCAAGACTTTGATGTTTATGTCATGGCTGGGAGGCAATTAATAAAAATGTATTCGCAGATACAGTCAGGGAATAGAAGACGACGACAAATGGAGCATGCCATGACTTACTCCTCGACACGAACGGTCCGCGAACGAACATATTGTATTTGTTTATATTTTTTGACATTGTGTTTCTTAAATTTTTTACCCCTTTACCATGATACTATGAATAACAAGATAGTATCTTCCCGTAGCGCAAATACGTCCGAGTTCGCGCATGATGACATAACTGGAGACCGGAAGTTGAATTTGAATTCTTGTTAAAGTTAAATGGGATTTTATATGCATTCTGTGATGAAATTATTCAATTAGCAAAATAACATTAAACTTCACTGTATTCGAAAAAAATTAGTGTCGAGATGATTCATGTCAAAATAACGATAAAATATAAAATACACTACAACCGCGAACAATTCAAACTAATCGGATATTACGAATGATTACGATCCATTACGAACTTGAGGGGCTCCACTTACGTCACGACTTCCGGATGTACAATATATTATCTTGTTATTTATAGTATCATTCCCTTTACTAGTTTTTTAGTTGTATTTTGCGAACATTTTGTTGTTGATTTTGTGTAGGTTTTTAGTTGGAGAAGTACTTATTGAATGACTTTATTTAGTTTTAAGCACTGAAACAAACTTATTGGCAGACAATACATATTTTGCTACTAGGTACAGTAGGTAGTTAGTTATTTAGCATTTTTATAGAACATTTTATAGCTTTATTATTATATTTAACATTTATTTTTTTCTCTCGGGTCATAACTTATTTAGTTCAGTCTGTTTTATGCTAAATATGTAGCACTGATCGTAACCGATAAAACTTAACTTTATCACGATTACTTTGCATTCCACACTTCCAAACACAACAGAAGTGAAAAATATTATCGATTCTTCCAGTAAAAATGTTAAATTAATCCTTGTACCAAACAAAATTACAAATTAACGCAATTAAAATTATCTAAAACACATAAGAACTGATAGAGTATCATTTATGTTTGCCTCCCCGCTGTCAGAGTCAGATTCATTTAAAATTGACAGCATGTTGGAATAGCCTATAGAGAAAGCACGTTCTCGGGAAGGAGAAAAGAGAAAAGGCATTAGACTACATTCAAAAATACTAATCGTCAAGAACAGTTTTATTTTAATACACAACGACCACTTCAGCTGAGAAATTCAAATGGCCTTAATAATTAAAGAATATGTAACCCTGTCAAGATAATTGATTTACACTCCTACAAGCGACGGAATAATATTTTTCCAAGATAATTTATACATAGTAGTAGACAAGCATTGATCAGCTGGTGCCTGCAACATTTTTGACAAGATTTTCCTCCCAAATAAAAATAGTCGAAATCGCATGAAATTCAAGGTTATAAAAACAGAGCCGATTCAGAGATTTTCCGCGTCCATTATTTGAGAACCTGTTTACTTTTTTTATTCATATGATTTGAAACTTGAAACTCAAGTGAGATAAATAAATAAAGCAATAAATATACAAAAAAGTCCGTAATGTAATGAACATCACCAACAGCTAACGAAAAATTTCTCATTTAGGTATGAATAAAATGAAAGAAATTTTCGTATTATCTTTATGAAACTCTTCCAAATATTTAACAGAATTGGTAAGACAGCACATTTTTTTTTATTCCAGATATTGCATCAATACTGAAGAAGAATTATTCAGCAACTCTTCAGGAAGAAAATTCTCTCAGTGAGGCGTGAGCTTTTGTCGTGGTGTAGTGGCTGTTCATGTTCAGTCGACTTAACTCCAGGTATTAGGTGACATATACAGGTTCCTCTAAAGATTCACGACATACTGGCTCTGCTAGGACTGAACATTTTCTTGTGACACCAGGACCAGAGTGAGCCAGGATTATACAAATAACGCAAAAAAGGAACAACGCAACATGTAGAAGTTCACCAGAAACTATAAAACTTGTCATTCCATTTCATATTTACGAAGAGGAAGAGAACTACTGAAAGGTTGACAGGAAACATCAATGAAGCATCCAGATGATGAGCATAAGCTGCACAACGATGAAAACGTTTAAGTACCTGTTGTACACACTCTCTCTCTATCTCTCTCTCTCTCTCTCTCTCTCTCTCTCTCTCTCTCTCTCTCACACACACTTCCACCAAAACGAGATGTTACTTGATGTAAGACTGAGACACAACGAACTACGAAAAAAAGATGGTGTCGTCACTCAGGTCTGCAGACTGCTCAGTTTATATTAATATATACGTCTTTGGTTCATATATGGTGTCTGTCAAAAAGATAATCGACACTAGGCGCTAAAGCCAGCCTGAAAACCTCAAATAAGGTAACTTCTTCTTGTGTATCTATCCGTTTCGGATGTTGGCGACCATCATGGCAATGTGTACTTTGCACACTGCTTCTCTGAAAATATTTGTAGTGGTTGTGTTGAACCACGTTCGTAGATTTTTCAGCCAGGAAATCCTTCGCCTTCCTGGTCCTCGCTTTCCTTCTACTTTTCCTTGCAAGATTAGTTGTAGCAGTTCATATCTTTCACTGTTCCTCATGATGTGACCGAGGTATTCGATTTTGGCTGTTTTTATCGTGGTTAGATCTTTTTCTTCTTGAATTCTCAGCAAGACATCCTGATTAGTAATGTGATCGGTAGAAGATATCTTTAGGATTCGACGATAACACGACGATGGCACATTTCGAATGCCTCAATTTTTTTGCAGGTGGCTTCTGTAAGAGTCCATGACTCAACTCTGTACAAAAAAGTATAGGAACGATATAATATCGCAGTAACCTGATTTCTATGGGCATTGATAAATCATGACATTTAAATGGCTTAACAATTCTTTGAAATGCAGATTTTGCTTTCTCTATACTGCATTTGATTTATAGAGAATGGTCCCTCTCTCTCTCTCTTTGTCTCTCTTTCTGTCTGTCTGTCTCTCTCTCTCTCTCTCTCTCTCTCTCTCTCTCTCTCTCTCTCTCTCTCTCTGTCTCTGTCTGGTAACCGTCCTCTTGGTTTTCTCCTCGGAACGTTTACGGAAACAATTGAGGTGTCAGAAGTAAAAGGGTTTAAGTGCAGTTTTAATAGTTCTGAGATAATCAGCTTTAAAATTGTTTGAGTTTTATAAATTGTAGGAGTCATTAAACTAAAATATTTCTAGTGTACAATGTACTATAAAATGATAAAAATATAAGGGTATATTATTACTCTTACTACATAACAATTTCATGTTCTTAGTAGATTCATAAAACATACTTTTCAGAAAAAGTATATACTTAGAATATGCGTAATTACCATTGTGAATGTGCAGAGCATAAATAATATCTAACAATAACAATAACAAATACAATTTTCTGAAATTTGATAAATCGTCAATATAAAAAAAATATACATAAATACAAAATATAAGTTAATAAAGTAAAGAAAAAAAAACAAAATCGATATATTGCAACAATTTATAGAAATTGCAAAGTGAATATACAACAAAGTAAACTATTTATAGACATAGGAACTAATAAGTTTAAGCTGCTGCATGTGACACCCAAATATAGATAAGTTTGGTTACCTGTACATTACTGTAATTTCTTAGTTAGTCATTAAGAAACTCTTCTACTGAATAATATGGTCTTTTAGATAGATGAGCTTTTGTCATTTTACGGAACTTGGGGAAAGATGTTGCAGATTTGAGTTGTAGAGGAAGATGGTTGTATAGTTTTTTTGCGGAATATAATATAGATTTCTTTACTAACTCAGAGGACAGGATCGGTAAATAGACATCAAAATTTGAATTTCTGGTGGAGTAGTCATGACGAGGCCTTGCTGGAAAGACATGCATGTGTTTACGAATTAAGCAAACAGTTTCTAAAATATATAAAGATGTAAGGGTTAAAATGCCGTGATCTTTGAAGTAACTACTGCAATGTGTTGTTCTTCTGAGGCCAAACAGATACCTTAATGCTCTTTTTTGTAATTTAAAAATAACATCTAATTGGGCAGCTGTACTAGAACCCCAAAAAGGAAGACCATATCGAAGATGAGACTCGAACAAAGAAAAATATGTTAGTTTAGAAGATGCTAAATTGAGTTCTTTCGAAACAAATCTTAGAGCATAGCAGGCTGAGGCGAGTTTCTTACTTTACACATCGATATGAAGGGAACATTTGAGGTTGCTGTCTAAAAAATACCAAGAAATTTTACAGAATCAACAGTAGAGATCTGGCTGTTATTAACAAGCAGGGGTTGAAGAGCACTTTTATAGGATAATGCTACTGTCTTATCCACGTTAAAAGAGAGTAAATTAGAGACAGACCAGGTTTTTATCGTAAACAAATCAGAAGTTATAGTTGCATGAAGAGATGCAATAGTTGAGTTGCTCCAAGTGATACTGGTATCATCAGCAAAATGAAAAATTTTTCCATCGATTTTTAAGTCAGTGCTGTCATTTATAAAGATAAGGAAAAGTAGAGGACCCAATACTGAACCTTGTGGTACTCCACATACAATGTTTTTGAGACTAGAGTCAGTATCATTTGCTCTAACTAGTTGTTTCCTATTATTCAAGTAAGATTGGAACCAATTCAAAGAAATACCTCGAATCCCATAGAAATTTAGTTTTTTAAACAAAATGTCGTGATTTACACAATCAAAAGCTTTGGCATAGTCACAGAAAACAGTGGCAGTATAAAGATTATTGTTTAGTGCTTGGTAAACCTCATGAAACACAGAAAACAAGGCATCAGTGGTACATTTATTAGTTAAAAAACCGAACTGATTTTGGGATAAGATGTTGTTTTCAATGAGAAAGGACATAAGACGGGTTTTTATGAGTCTGTCAATAATTTTTGAAAGTACCGGTAGTAAGGCAATAGGTCTATAGTTGCAAGCATTAGATTTTTCACCACCCTTATGAAGGGGAATAATAATGGCTATTTTTAGGCACTCTGGGAATTTGCCTCTTTCAAAGGAATCATTAATTAGTGAGACGAGGTTTTCCAACACATTTTCTGTGAGATTTGAGAAGATTTTTATGGATAGTCCATGGTACATCAGTACTACTACAGGATGATTTGCTTTTGATACTATTGATAGTTTGGATCAGTTCAGATATATCGATTGGTCTTAAAAAGAATGAATTCGAGAACACTCCTGAATTGGGGAGATAGGAAATGGGATCTTTTTGTGGCAAAATAGTAGAAGTTATATTTTTATTCACATTAACGAAATATTCGTTTAGACTTTCCGGGTCTGGAAGGGCAAATGTTTGAACTGCGTGAGTTCTATTTCGAAGATCGTTTATTATGGACCAATTTTCTTTTGCAACACTTTTAGAGCTTTCCATACGATTTTGATAGTAGGCTTTTTTAGCTGATTTGATGAGTTTTAGATAGGTTACCCTGTACGTGGTGATATATTGAGTGACAGAGACGTTGGTAGCAAATTTCTTGATATACAATAGTGAGCGCATATTTTTGGCTGATATGCGAATACCTTTTGTAGCCCAGGGTTTGTGATGTTTTGGCTTAATTGAAATTAAAGGAAATGCCTTATTGAAGATAGAGACAAGCTTTTCTATAAAATAGTTGAAATTATAGTCCACGTCCGCAGAAGGAAAATGCCACTCAGAAGTTAAGCATAAATTTTGAAATTTATGAAAATTCCGAGCGGAAAAAATCCTACCTAAACGTCGGGTTTTCGAGGAGGATTTGCTGAAGATGTTAAACTTCGTAAATACTGCTTCATGATCTGATAATCCCGCATTAATAATTGTAGAGCAGACATCAAGGGGTGAGAAATCTGAGACAATATAATCAATTATGGTAGATGAAGTTTTTGTAATCCTTGTAGGAGAATTAACGTGCATTGAGAGACCATATGATTCAAATATGTTGACCAAGGACATTTGGGTAGCACAAGCAGCATCATAATTAATGTTGAAGTCCCCGCATAGAATTTTTCTGCTTCTATGAGGCAAGTCATCTAACAAATTTAGCAGGTTCTGAAAAAATAGTTCCACAGGGGAGTCAGGTGATCTATAGATGCAAATAATGTAAAGATTAAGATTTTTATTATAAACTAGGGAAAACTCAAAGAAGGCTTCATTTAACAGAAAGTCATATTTTGTAATCAGAGAAAAATCATTATTTCTAGAAAGAATTAGGGTGCCTCCATGAGCTGAACTTGGACGATCATACCTAGCAATTGTGGTATATTTTTCTACAAAAAAAGGCTCGTTGACTTCAAGCCAGTGCTCTGCAACCGCAACTATCGGGGGAAATCCTAATTCTTCCAGAAACAAAAATAATTCGTCAGTTTTATTTCTTATAGAACGAATATTAATCAGAACCATACTAAAGTTGTCATCACTAAAATTATTCGAGGTTTCTAGTTCCTCAGAACACGTCGTGTTATTTAAAAATTTCGTCTTGGAGAGCTAGTAGAATAATAATTTCGGTGACATTCCCTTGATTTTTGTAGATGTATGATTCTTTCTGAACTTACTTAGTACTTCTACTACTTAGTTTCCGAAGTTATATACTTAGAATGTACTATCTCACATATTTTTAGTATATGGGAAGAATATTCCAAGGAAGTACTATATACCTTCTATGTATATACTTAGAATGTACTATCGCACATATTTTTAGTATATGGGAAGAATATTTCAAGGATGTGCTATATTTCTCAGAAGTATGTTTTCAACATCATCCAATCTCATCCTAGGTTCTACTAATATATTATATTTACATATTCTAATTGCATATGAGAATGTAGTTATTACATTCTACAATATTACGTAAAAAGTAAGTATAAAATATATAAACTTTAGTTAGTTATATTATATAAATATTATATGGGTAAGTAGCCTATATATAAAATATAAGTAATATATTTAGTTATTATGTGCATATCAAAATAAAAATGCTGCTTATATAATTATATAATAGCCAAATATATATAATATGTATGTAAATTACTAAAATTAATAGGTATCTATATACATTATACATACTTTTACTTACTAGGTATTTAGGAATTATTGAAGTACCAATATGAATTTATTATTTTCAAGCTGCTTTTTATGTTCTTAAAAATGCTTTTGTCCTTGTAGCTAGAAATACTTCGTCTTCGCTTCGTCCTAACAGCGTAGACATAAATGCCTAACTGTACACTAGAAACTATTTTCATATTTTGCTCTTTTGTTACCTACCCCCTTCCCTTGTGCAGGTATAAAAAATATGCAATGCAAGGGTCAGAATGACAATGAATGGCCGTTTCCGGATTCCCGAAAATTATAGGTAAAAATACTTATGGTATAAACTCAAATCAAAATGGTATATTCATTTCAATTGAAAACGAAACGAGAATTTCTCATTTTTCTTCAATAGAATTAAGTTTAAACTTTTTTACCATACAATTAAAACGGTTTAAAAAAAATGAATTAGATAGTTCAGTAGTACCTACCAAAATACCTAAATTTTATTAATTATTCTTAATGCGAAGGTCATTCAAGTGTTAGAAAATATAATTACCTGGGAACTGTGATTAATGAAAACAACGACAACTCTGAAGAAATCAAGATCAGAATAGAAAAAGCTAGAGCTACTTTTACCAAAATGAAAACAGTTTTATGCGGAAGAGAGCTAAGTTTAAATCTTAAAATTCGCCTGATGAGATGTTACGTGCTGTCAGTTCTTTTCTATGGAATGGAACCTTGGACACTGAAAAAGATCGATACAAGGAAAATAGAAGCATTCGAGATGTGGATGTACCGCAGGATACTAAGAATATCGTGGACAGATAGAGTGACAAACATGGAAGTGTTGCGAAGGATGCAGAAAGAAAAAGAACTTGCGCTTACTATTAAAAAGCGCAAACTGCAATACTTGGGACATATAATGAGGGGACAAAAGTACCAGCTACTACAATTAATTATTCAGGGAAAAATAATAGGTAAAAGATCCATTGGCAGAAGAAAACATTCATGGTTGAAGAATTTAAGAGATTGGTACAAGTGCAGCAGCTGCCAATTATTTAGATCTACGGTATCAAAAATACGCATAGCCTTGATGATAGCCAAACTTCGGAACGAGGACGGCACCTGAAGAAGAAGAATGCGAAGGTGATAATCTATAGGCTAACATTATTCTTCTTCCTATAGGTACATACAGTATATTATTTTTAAGATATTTTAAAAGTATATACAAATGTGTTAAGCATATACTTTTGCATATACTTACGCATATACTAAGAATATTCGATTACGGTATATTCTAAGAATAAACTTTTACGAACATTCCGAGATACCTACTACGTACAAGAATGTGCTCAGTATATTCGGTGCAAGAATATTCTTTGAAGCACATGCAAAGAACATGAAATTTAGAATGTTTTTTATGGTACATAATATGATTGTACTACGTATATACTAAAAAGGATATACTTCGAAGAATGTTGGTAGGATATGCTTAGAACATGATGCGAACATCATTGTTATGTGGGCTATATCCTTCCTTTTTTTCAATTATTAAAAAAATGTACATGGTGTTTTCGGTACATGGTGTTGATAAATGTTACTGGTAAAACGGTTCAAGTGCAGATGATAACTACATATATGACTAATCATTTTTGTCCCAGCTGTTATTAACAGTGTAACTACAACTGGCACGTTGCATAATACTTAATTAGTCTTCAAAATTGGTCACAAATCTAATATTTATTTACTTGAAATTCTCCGAGTAATTTCCCGCACGGCATGCGTGAAAGTAAATTTGCCCGCACGGCGTGCGGGAAAGTAAAATACCTTGTAATATCGCATTATACATGCAATAAACTAATATTTAGATATTATTTACTAATTTATTTCAAATTTATCTTATTGTGTTCATGTTTTAATGAAATTAGCGCGATTATTTAATTCACAGGAGACTCTGACCAATAGAAAGCTACAGAAATCTAAATTAAACTGATAATTTTTGATAATTGCCCGTCGTCAACTATATTACGTCAGATGCCCTTCGTTGCTATGAAAAAAAAAATAAATATAAAAAAATAAGAATTTCGTATTAGTTTTTTGAAATTAAATTAAATGTAAGACCAAATACTTACGATGTCGGAATAGTATCACGAGGTTTTTTCCTGGTTTTCCCTCGTGATTTACTATGGAATCTCTAACGCGAGAATTTTACTGTCATCGTTGCATTTGGTTGTCTTTTTAAAGACAGATCACATGCTATGATTTTCTTGTGACGGATATTCTTGAGTTGGGATTGATTTCATGTAATCGAATGAACTATCGTTTAGTAAAGTCGTCCCAGGAACGCAACTCATAAATATTGGCGATATCATTTTAAAGTCTTCTACTTTAAAATGTATAATATACGTCTGAATTGCCAATATAAATGAGTCAGATTAAATAAATTATTAGAAGAATTTTTTTACTTAGCAACAAAATTTTTGTTTACTTTAGTAGTATTTTGTATTTTGACAACGAAACCCGATTTGGGCTTTGAAACGTTAATAAAATAATTTTTTGGTAAAATTGTGGCTTATTCCCATTAAAAATAGTTGATTATGAAAAAATACATTCAGTGACATTAATGACAATTAATGTTTTAAAAATTATAAAAGTGATGACTTTCAACCGTCAAAAATTTATAACAATTGTGTGTTTAATTGTACTAATTTGTACTTACATAAATGGAGGGACCGCAGACGTTCGGAAACAATTAGCGTCTCTTTGCAAAGACAATGACGTCGACTTTGCAAAGTAACAAGACACTTACTCAACACACACACTACACATTACTCCCCTGACTTAGTGATAAGTTATACAATTACGTGGCTAAAGGTTCTAGTTCTAAACCAAAGAGAATCAGAGAAAAAAAAAACTTACATAAATAAATTACAATAAAATTTTGGTTTTGAACAGTTTTATTCATTAAATAATCGCAACAAATTGCACTCGATCTCTAAAATTAATATAGAATTTTAGAGCTCTTGTGCAATTACTACTGATAATTCGATGAAATAAAATTATTTTGATATACTTAATATTTAAAAGTCAGATCAGTAGACAATAGGTTTGTTCCAACTCGATACAAAACCGTTCTTGAATCGTTACGCTCATGCGCAATAACGAATAATTATGCGCAGTAACACATTTTTCGTTACTGCGCATACTCGTAACCGTTCAAGAACGGTTTTGTATCGAGTTGGAACAAACCTATTTACAATGGTTTTGAATCGTCGTCATGGAAAAAAAATATCGTCGTCGTGGTAACTCATTATAGTATATTGAAAGTTTGGTTTTGATAACTTTGTCAAAGAATTGATTTGTGTATTTTCACTTCTAAATAAAAATTGATATAACTCTATTTTTTGTGGCTTTTTTACAAACGTACGGCCCTAGAAAAAATATTGTTCCTAACTCATGCGGAAAGTGTCTTCCCCGCACTCGACAGCTTGCCCGAACTCCGCTATCGCGTCGTTCGGGTCAACGGCAGTCTCGTGCGTGAAAGTTCACTTTCCGCACTAGTTAGGAAAATAACTATTTTTATTCGAAATATTTTTCGTGCCGTTAACATAGTAATTATTGTATATAAATATGTAGTTCTATAGAATTTTCTGCAAAATATACAAGCTATGAAGCATATTCAAGAACAACACTGTAACAATCGACCTTTATGCTGAGAGCGATCCTGTTCTCTCAGCGCGCCCCATGACTCTGGGCCACATAAGTTTGGGGCATGGTCCGGGAACGAGCCTCACCGTGGCTCTGCCTCTCTGGCATTCCTCCAACGCGCTATACTAGGAGAAGATTGGATATAAATTTATTTATAGGTTGCAGGATGAATGCATTGTTGCCGTATATGGCAGAAAATCTGCTAAATGGGGAAATTGGTTATATAAATTAAATTTCGGGATACATTTATATTGTTAGTTAATTAATGGCTACTTTTATTAGTGTGTCATCGATTTATCAGTATGTCTGGAGTTATTGTTAGAATTTGATTTAATATTATGAAAAAGTAAGTTAAAATAAGCTATTTTTGTACACATTAATGATTATTTTGTCTGGGCGATACTTTGTAGGAATAATATGATCTTTTCATTGTTTTTTTATCATTTGTTAAATTCTACTTGTTGGAACTGGTTTATTTATTAGTCCAGTCGGGTTAGACGAATAACAGGCCTAACCTTGCATTAGGAGTTGCCTCAAATTTTATTTTTCTAATCTTTAGGGGGTGTCAATAGTAGTGTAAATTTAAAATCTCGACTGAATTCCGCCGTTGCGTTAGCCGCCATCTTGATTTTAAACGAGAACCGTTTTTGCTCAATAGCTCCGTCATATTCAACTTTTCGACAAAAAGTGTAACAACCAAAATTGTAAAATATGATTTTCTATCATTTCTAATGTTACAAATTTTTCGTGCCGTCATTATTTTCCGAGTTATGGCGGAAAATAGTGACAGTTAGATACCCGTGTTTAGCTGCCCCCCCCCCACTTGCAAAAATCAAAAAACAAATAGCCCTGATTTATGAGCTATTTATGAGCTCTCATATTCCGCAAACTAAAAATTTTGAGCTCGTTCCACTGAGCAGGAATTTGATACCTTAGTGAAGTTACATACTTAGTTAAATACTTAAAAATATGAATATTGAATCGGTTTTTGCGGCAGAATTACGAGCTATTTATGAGCTCTTGATATTATATTGTTTCGATTTTTGAGCTCATCCCCTTCACCCCCAAACAACCCTTTAATTGATTTAACTTAAGAGAAAAATGCTGAGAAAACTTAAAATATATCGTATTGCGGATATAATTCCTATAGCTTATATACTCTAAGAATAAACTATTAAATCACGTGCATTTCGATTATTGAGCTACAACCCCTTCGCAAGAAAACCACCCTATCTTCCCGGCTTAAGAGAAAGTTGTACTTAAAATGCATTAAACTAATTATTTGGCGACTACATATCATTTAATAATTTATAAGCTTCCAAATTACGCGCATTTAGATCAGTAAATTGCAATTTATTTTGTATAGTGCAGTCACTGAAGGTAAAAATCAACGATTACCTTCAATTTCGGTGAACCTTCATCGATTTTCACGAAAATTGGTCAGTGGTTAGAGGATACGTCAATAAACAAAGGTGACATGGTACCACCTTGCGCCTTTACCCTGAGGGTGGATACCGCCCCTTCTCGGGGGTGAAAATTATTTTATTAAAAATAACTGCACAAATCAATAAAAGAACAAATTAAAAGTAAAATTTATTATATAAAGTTAATAAAATAAGTCAATACTTTTTAAGTTATTAAAGATCAAAGATTTTAATTATTCGTGAAAAAAATGCATGTTATGAAGCGGTTTTTCGTAAATCACTGAAAAACTGTATGTTTTTACAAAAAAGTTAATAGTAGTTTAATTCGTATAGCTTATATTCTAAGAATAAACTCCTTAATCACGCGCCTTTCGATTATAGAGCTACAACCCCTTCATAAGAAAACCATCCCATATTACCGGCTTAAGAGAGAGTTGTACTTAAAATAATTTAAATTAATTATTTGACGACTACATATCGTTTAATAATTTATGAGCTTGCAAAATATACGCATCTCAATTATTGAATTGCCATTTTCTTTCTATAGTGCAGTCACTGAAGGTAAAAATCAACTATGACCTTCGATTTCGGTAAATCTCCATTCATTTTCAAGAATTAACAATAACAACTTGGGGTTTTAACATGGGGTACACACAAAGCTGTTCAATTACCGCTATAGTCCAACTGTATCGTCGCCCCCGTTAGCGAAATTAGATTTTTTTGCACAAACTTACTCAAAAAGAGGTCCTTATAACACATCAACAGGGTTCCGGGCGGTGCCGTGGTCTAAAAATTATTTAAACAATTTTTGTTAAACAAATTCACAAAAATAATTTTTTATTAATAATTTAATTAAACCCAAATTAATAATAATTTGATTTATTCTGGGCAAAAAAGGACTCTTGTGATTTTTCTCTAAAATTGATTGTTGTCGCGTTATATGGCCATTTCCGCATTTTTGCAAGATACGTTTTTTGCTAAGAATAACCCAAATTATCTAAAAAAAAAAATCGTTCGTAATGAAAAAATTATTTTTGTGAATTTGTTTAATAAGAATTGTTAAAACAATTTTTTGACAACGGCACCGCCCGGCACCCTGTGGATGTGTTTGTTATAAGGACTCTTTTTGAGTAAGTTTGTGCAAAAAAATCTAATCGAAATAGTTTCGCTAACGGGGGCGACGATACAGTTGGACTATAGCGCTAATTGTTAATATCTAAAAATAACAGCTTTGTAGTAAAATAATGACAAAAATCTCTTTGGGACCTTGAAGAAGGGGTTTGAAACTTGATTTGGTCACTTATTGAAATTCATAATAATACTTTTAATCGAGTTATTAAGCCTTGAAAATGGCCTTTTCGCATTTTTCAAATTTTTAATCGCATGTAACTCGACAACAATCAATTTTAGAGAAAAATGACAAGAGACCTTTTTTGCCCAGAATGACCCAGTTTATCTAAAAAAATATTGCTCGAAATGAAAAAAATATTTTTGTGAATTTGTTTAAAATAAATGTTTAAACAATTTTTCGACCATAAGGACTTCTTTTTGAGTAAGTTTGTTTAAAAACTGCCCGGTCTAATTTAAAAAGTAGTTTTCGAGGCAATTTGTCATGTAAGCATGTGTTGTGACAATAAACACATCTGCACTGCACCAAACTGAAACCAACGGAAACGTTCTATGTATGAAAATGTGAATGGGCAGTCCGATTGCCGGTCTGCAAACGCTACGTGCCGAAAACGCGACGTGCATTATAATATGACGCGACCTTTAATCTTTCCGCTCCATAAGTGAGTACAGGTAACAAACACTGGTCAAAGATTTGCCTTTTGACAAATGTGTGTAAGTTCGATTTAAATACATAGTTTCGCCGGTCCGGAGCAAGAATGACGTAACTGCAAATTTTGTGAATTTCCGTTTATTGCGTAATTAACTTCTAAAAATACTGTGTACACATGATACAAAAGCGACAGAACTGTAACTATGTGCTAAGCCACTACAAGGTAGTTGCGTCATTATTGAAATACGCACCATTTTAGGCCTTGTTTCAGATGAATAATGACGCAACTGTAAATAGGGTTGAACATGGGGGAAGATTAAATTAAGATGAAATTTGGACCAATAGTGATGATACTAAAAGCCAACGCTGTAAGAGTAAACGGCATACTAAATATTTAAAAATCGCTTTTTTGAACAGAAAAATTTTAAGATTAAGAATGACGCAGCTGTAGATAGGGTTGAAAATGGGGAGATTTAATTAAGATAATGAAATTCGAACCAATAGGGATAAAAATAAAAGCCATTATTGTAAGAATAGACGCCATACCGATACTCCTGGACGATTACTCCTCATTTAATCCCTATTTTAAATATTTAAAAATCGTTTTTTTGCTCTCCTGAGAAATTTGGCTTTTTGCAGTTAGGTTATTCTTGTTTCGGACCGCGGCGCCGCGGCGGTTTAATTCACCAAACGCTGTCCAGACTAATCCTATGCGGCGTGGGAGCTCACATGTCTGGATATCTCTGCCCAACCGAATTTCATGTCCCAAGTACTTATAAGATCCAGTCTGCTCAATATCCCTTCCATCAACAACAATATTACGATTTAGCCCCAGATTAGTTATTATTTGCGTCTTGTTCATGTTAATATTTTTTTTCTCAAGCTTAGCAATACGTTAATTCCAGAAAAGCATATAAAGGGATGAACCTTCTTTGTTCATTTTATGAGGCGGTCCATTCTTAATTTTCTCCCTTTTTTCACTTCCTGAGTTTGTAATTACTGTAATTATTTACTTTGATCATTTTCTCATTATACCTGGATCCTAGCCACCGCAGCCTGGAGATTTTCCTTTTTAAACTTTCTTATGACCTCTATATGTAATAGGTTTTCCAAGGCTTGTTGCCATTCAACTTTATATTTTTCTGCCACTATATTTACCGCAGGATTTGATGAAAGTGCTAAGTTTCTTCAAACTCTTCTTCAAATTTGATAGTTCCTATTTAGGCCATTCCATTTCCCTCCAATGCTTTTTTGCCCCGTGCCAAACGCTTTCATTTTGGTCCTTTTGGTCCTGCAACACTTTTAATATCACCGCTTCACTGCTCTTGGGGCCTTCCTCGTGATCTCTTCGATCGAAACGGTCTCCAGTTCCCTACTTCTTTGTTTCTTCTACCATACTCGAGGTATTCGTCGTGTCCAATTTGTCGTTTTTGACATGACGAAAATAATGTGTCGTTAACACCTGGTTAACACTAGCAAAGCATAGACGTACGTTTAATTTTTAAGAGGTGCAACACTTTTAATAAATTGATACTTTATCACAATAACAGAGTTAATATGGAAAGAAAAATCATTGATGCCTGAATTCTCCAACGAGGTATCTGTCCAATGATTAGAAGAATTTTCACAAAATTCAATGAATATTACTAATGTTGTTCTGAAGCTATTTCCTTGTGGCATTTTTATAATTAACTATTTTGATTGGGAAATAAGCCACAACTAAATTGAAAAGATAATTTTATTAATTATTAATTAAAAGTATTAAATATTAAAATTAAATTAAATTATTAATTAATACAATTATTTTTTTAAATTTAATTGTGGCTTATTTCCCAATCATCATCATTCTCTTTGCCGTATCCCTATGCGGGGTCGGCTTCCCTAATTGCATTTCTCCACACAATTCTATCTTGGGTCATATCAATGCTAATCCCCTTTACCAACATGTCCTGCCTTATCGCATCCCCCCAGGTCTTCTTTGGTCTTCCTCTCCTACTCCTTCCAGGAATCTGCACTTCAGCTATTCTTCGTATTGGGTGATTAACGTTAAGACGTTGAACATGACCAAACCATCTTATCCTATGCTCTCTCATTTTGGCATCAATTGGTGCCACACCTAGACTTCCCCTATTATACTTATTTCTAATTTTATCCCTCTTTGTCACTCCACTCATCCATCTAAGCATTCTCATTTCCGCCACATGCATTCGTTGTTCCTCTTTCTTTTTCACTGCCCAACATTCAATTCCGTACATCATAGCCGGTCTTATGGCTGTTTTATAAAATTTTCCCTTCAGCTTCATTGGAATTTTTCTGTCACACAACACACCACTCGCTTCTTTCCACTTCATCCATCCAGCCCTAATTCTACTGCATGAATCTCCATCTATTTCTCCATTACTCTGTAATACCGATCCTAGGTACTTAAAACTATTGCTTTTCACAATCATTTCACCATCCAAAGATACCATTTTATTTGTAGTAGCTCCATCTTTAAATAAACATTCCAAATACTCTGTTTTTGTCCTACTAAGTTTTAAACCTTTTTCCTCCAGAGCTTGTCTCCACTGTTCCAGTTTTTGTTCTAAGTCTCTTTCACTATTTCCTACTAACACGACATCATCAGCATACATTAAGCACCATGGAATATTACCCTGTAAATTCGCTGTTATCTGGTCCAAAACTAATGAGAATAAATACGGACTAAGCACAGAGCCTTGGTGCAATCCTACTTTCACATGAAATTTAATCAGTCTCTCCCACACCTGTCCTAACACTAGTCGTTACTCCCTCATACATACCCTCACAATCTTTACATATTCACCAGGGACTCCTTTCTTATTGAGTGCCCACCACAGAATCTCTCGCTTATTTCCTATATTGGGCTTATTTCCCAATCAAAATAGTTAATTTGAATGTTACTAAATATCAGGGTTAACTCTTTTGAGTAGATACCCAACCCTGTATATAGGGCGTAGACAAAATAAATGTATTAAATTATACAGATCTATAAATGTCTTAAATACCATTCCGGTTACGGTATTTTTATTAATACTTATGATTACGGAAACCATTTGAAGTTTATGAACTATATGTTTATTAATCGTAATATAGGTAATTACTCTACATATTCATGATACAAAGCAATAATTAATTCTAAGAATAATAAAACAGTTTATATAATATACCGATCCCTCATTTTTTTAATTTGAAATGATCATAACAAAAGAAATACACTGAAACCCCCAAAACATTGTATCCAATCAAATGTAATGCAGAATAGAAATCTCAAGATTTTCTTCTTTTCTTTCTTTATTCTTGTTGTGATATCATCGTGTTTTGTTTTTGATCTTACTATCTTACCCAGTCGTTTCTTTCTCTATCTGACAGGCGAATACCTAACATTGTTCTCTTTACTGCCTTTTCTGTTGTGGCTGGTTTGTAACAAGTAAACAAAGCAAACAGAATAGCAGGATGTCTTAAACACACCGTCTGGCGCAACACACATCTACGGACAGAAACAAAGGCCAAGATCTATAGGACAGTAGTTAGGCCAATAATTATGACTTACACTGCGCAAACAAGACCTGGCACCACAAGGACAAAAAGACTGATGGAAACGTGTGAAATGAAAATAGTCCAAGATATCACAGGAAAATCATTATGAGATAGGCAAAGTAGCACAGACCTCAGGCAAAGCTGTAATATAGAGAATTTAAATGACTGGACACTGAAAAGAAAAAATGAATGGTATAGCCATATAGGCAGAATGGGAGAAGGAAGACTAGTAAAGATAGCACGAGATAGATCACCAAACGGTCGAAGGAGTATAGGAAGGCCAAGGAAGAGATGGAGTGACAACCTGGATATCTGATGAGGAGGCATCCGAAGATGGAACAGGCGCAAGCCTATTAAGGAAGCAGGAAGAAGAAGGAAGAAGAAGGAAGAAGAAGAAGTTTTCAGGAAATGAAGAAAAGTAAATTGAAAAATAATTGAAATAAAATTCATATTATAAGTAACGAAAATATGTAGGTTCAAATTAAAGTTAAAGTGTGCAACATTTTACGTGTATTAGTGTAGATTAGTCATAAATCCGTAACTTCTGTCTATACTATGCGATTTCATAATAATTATGGACGTAAACAATGACTATTCATGTGATATGTATTTTTTGAACAATACTCAAGTAAAAGTGTGAGTAACGGTATCGTTGCATGTGCCGTGGCTCCGTGGGAACTTAAGAGCGAAAACCACGTATTTTTTACATAAATGAATGTGTTTATCGTATGTTTCTTCGTCTTTGTTTGTTGTTATGGACGATTATGCTCAGAGTCTTTGTTCTTTTTATTGCCGTTGTAATTGCAGACATAAAGTTTTTAATGATTTGAACGCATTTAGGCGGAACGAAATGTACAAAGCAGTAATTTACAAGAATTAAAATAGGAAATACGGCTAAAAAAATTATTGATATAAGCTCAGTTAAGCTCAGCTAAAGAATATTTTGACAGATTGTCGGAGTAGGAATTATACAACACAAAAATTCCTACATGTCAATTTTATTTCAAATAAATCTTAATGATACAGACTTCTTTCATTGAAAAAAGAAGAATGCCTTTATTTGATATTTTGTTACCTCAAATGTTGCCCAAAAAAATTATCCATGATTTCTTCGAATAGCAATCATGACCCAAAGACACCTTGATGAATTAAAACAAGAGCTCTTAAATATCAAATGGGATATAATACTTGGTTTGTGTGAAACTCGCATAACAGAAGAAGCGTGTAATCATCTTAAAATCTGGTCACGAGCTATACTAGGAAGCTATAGTAGAAAATGATCACATATAGACGGTGTAGTAAAGAAACAAAGTTGTATTCAGTATCAAACAGTCATATATCTTGTCATCGCTTTGAACAGGAATATCACTAAGAGTAAAGGAAAAAATAACAAAAATGAAATAGCGCCTGGCCAATCATATAGCCAGATATGGTGATAATAGTGATAATAATCCTAGAATTGAGACAAAGGGGGACGATAAAAGCATGGGAAAGCCCAGCGTCCCCGCTACGATATGTGCAAAGTGTGCAATGCACACGGGCGCCATCCTTTAGGGTCGCCAAAACCGGGGTCAAAAATTGCAAAAAAAAACAGAAATTAACTTTAAAATAAAAGTTGAGAAATGAAATAGGATTAAGTATATACACACGAAATTTTATTAGTATATCAACCAGTTACTGCCAATTCCCATTTGCAAGAACATGTCAGAAGTCAAGCATTTTTTTGTTATGATTTGATTCTGCCTGTTTCATTTTGATATTTTAGTCTACAAATAATAGTCCACTTACTCACGGTTTTTGCTGTGAATTTTAAAGAACCGCTTATATTGACATGGAATTTCTCATACACACAGCTAACAAGAAAATAAGTGATATTGTGCCGATGTGTGCTTTTGTACCTGGGGGTATTCTTGTGGGTGAAAAAACATACGTTCAAAATAATTCCGGAATTGGATAAACTGATTAATTATAAGCAACTTTTTTTCCATAGAGATTTTCATTAAGTCAATACTTTTCGAGTTATTATTCTTGATCTTAATCGTAATCTTGAATAAATTTATTTTTTTCCACATAACTTAAAAATGATTAGTAATACCAAAAATCTCAGTAAAAAATTTCAAGCAGTAAAAAATAAGGTTTTGCTTTTCTGAATATTTTGGATTTTTTGTTTTCCTGTAAGAGAAAAATTGGTTACAGCTGTTCAAAATTTGCATACACTCGTGATTAGTGACTCGTTCAAGCCCTTTTAACTACAGCCTTTTCAAAAATAAGCACTTTGAATCGATTAAACTTCAGATCATATAAACAATAGATACATAAGTAAAGTAACTTGTGGTGAAGCGGTAACGATTAATTTCATTTGGGATGCTAATTACGGGGTAATTTTCACGATTTTTTACATATGAAGGACACAGGGGAAAAACCCCGTCAGTCAAAAAAAGTAAATTTCGAGAAAACAACCATTTAAGTTTTTTCAATTCTGGAGGCTGAAAAAATAAACAATTAACGTATAGAAAACTTTTTAATTAATTTATTGACAATTTTGTTAATATTTTTGCAGTAAAAAACCAGAGTAAAACCTAACAAACTATTAAAAAACGCTCTGAAGTCAATTCTCGTCAAAAATAAACAATAAACGTATAGAAAACATTTTAATTAATTTATTGACAATTTTGTTAATATTTTTGCAGTAAAAAACCAGAGTAAAACCTAACAAACTATTAAAAAAACGGTCTGAAGTCAATTCTCGTCATCATCAATTAGGGGGTCGTCAGCGTATTCGTCATCATTTTCTTCCTGTTGAACAGCGTTATTATTTGACTCACGGGGTTCTTCCATACACGCGCCAAGACTGACGGGGTTTTTCCCCAGTGCCGCATATTTTATAACGTGGATTTTTAGTAGATCGACGGTGTTTTGTACAAAAGTTAATAAATGTTTAAAAACTATTCGTTTGAAGCCACTCGATAGCGTCATCAGCCCATTTCATGAAAAAATTGACTAACGGGGTTTTTCGCCTGCGCCCTTCATATATTTTACACGATTTATATATAAAAAAGGGAATAACATTATTTTGAGCGTACCTTACCTACTTATTTTTATGTTAAAAAACACCTAAAAAAACAAAAATATAGCTTCTTTTAAACATCACTTCTTTTCACGTTGAAATATTCGATTTGTAATTTGACGAATAAGCATCTCCTTTTCATTAGCTACAACTCTGCTTCTACTGGGTCTGCAGACTTCATATATGTAGGTACTTACACCATTTTTTTCACTTTTCTATAAGCTATATTTTTTTCGATAAAATACTTACTTTTTGAGATATTTGCGAAAATCCGTCTAAATACGTGTTTTTTTTTTGTTTGAAAATGAACATATTTACTCGCAAATAACTAGAAAAGAATTGACTTAGTGAAAAAACTTTATAAGTATAAAAAAGTTGTTCAAAATCAGTCATTTTATCCAATTCCAGACTTTTCTGAACATATGTTATTTCGCTCCCGAAAAGGGGTGAATAAAATCAAAAAAATATCACTTTATTCCTTGACACGTTAGCTAAGCTATGTGTGACAAATGTCATGTCAATCCAAGCGGCTCTTGAAAATTCGTAGGTTTTACAATATTTTACCTTGAGTGAATGGACTATAAATATGATTTTTAAAGTTCAGTTTTTTGGTTTATTTCAAGCACCTACTGACCTTCAAAAAATAAATAAAAAACATGATCCAAAATGCCTTAAGGGGCGCCAAAATCCTTTTTCGCACACAGGCGCCAGTAACCCTTACGGGGGCCCCGGGAAGGCCTCAAAAGGTATGTGTAGATGATATTATAAGAGCAGTGGAAGGCAAACAATGGATTAGGTTGGCAAAGAAAGCGAAAAATGGAAGCATTTCGAAGATAACTAAAGTCAGTATATCTATCTATGTAGCCCATGTTATCCATTTTAGGACGTAGGCCTCGCCTTCTTGTCTCAATTTGTGTCTGTCCTGAGCTAAGTTTTTCCATCTGGGACCGGCTTGCCTGTTCAAGTCATCAACCCACCTCATCTGTGGTCTTCCACTACTTCTTTTGTGTTCGTATGGTCTCCAGTGTAGTATTTCCTTGTTCCATCTATCGTCTTTCCCACATAACAATTTCATGTTCTTAGTAGATTCATAGAACATACTTTTCAGAAAAAGTATATAATGAGAATATGCGCAATTACCATTGCGAATGTGCAGAGCAGATACTGAGTATATACTACATTACAGTACTTAAACGTTCTATGTATATACCTACTGAGAATGTACTACTGCACTTCTTTTCAGTATATACCAGGAATGTACTTTTTAGGATATTCCAAGAAAGTGCTATAAATCTTCTATTTATATACTTAGAACGTACTACCGCACATCTTTTTAGTATTTACCAAGAATATACCTACTTTTTAGAACGTTCCAAGTAAGTGGATTGACAGTGATATATCATTTTCCACTTGTCCAAAATTGTCCGTAAATTTTCCTTTTGTGGAATGTTTTCCTACTTTATATATATCATATGACACCCCTTCAACAAGTGTTTTATTTTCAGCGTCAAGGAGAGTCAGATGTGATTTTTAAAATATTTTATTTAGAACAAATGTTTTGAAAATTTCAAGATCACTTCAAGGAATTCGTATGTTATTAAATTTTCCGTTATTTTAAAGTTTTTAGCTGAATTTGCGTCATAAGCATTAAGAAAATATTTTAGATATTGGAAAAAGGTATAATATTAGCTGTCAGTCAACGAGTTCTATGAAAAAAATGTGATGATATAACGAAATTAAAGGTGTGGAGAGTTGGAATCAAACCAATCTTAAGTTTCTGATATTTACGAACTAAAAAAGGTAAATTTTTGTACAGAAGTGATGTTCCTTTTCAGTCAATTAATTGTGATATTTAATTTTTGGTTTCCACCTTTCTGGTTATTGTCACCATCATGTGCATATTGTGCATAGTGGAAAATATTGAGAGCTGCCATAAATTAACACAAAATAAGATACAAAAAAGTCAGAATTTGATACCCCTAGGGCAATAACATCATTTTCAAACAATTTTTGTTCAACCACACATTGCTATGGTCTAAAATATCCAGACCAAATTGTTTGCTTGAAAAAGAATAAGTACATAACCTAATAAAATCAGGTTATTAAATCTTCCAGAATTTTTCAGAAATTTCATTTTTCTTTTTTGAGATCTATTTCCGGGAGTGGAAATCGAAACATTAAACAATAGATTATTAAGAAATGCTCTGTTCAACATTAAAAGTCTACGAAATTATCCTAGAGCGGGAACTCCGGAATTTAGTCGAGCCTAGATTAGCAGATATTCAAAGTGGTTTGAGGCCAGCACATAGCGTCCAGGACCATATCTTCACTCTGCAGCACATAATCGAAAAAGCAATATTAACAGATCTTCTTCTTCTTCTTCTTCTTCTTTTTGTATAGACATGACTCTGTCTCTTCTTTCAATGTGCCTCTAGTAAGTTGTCGTTCCATCGTTTTCGTAATCTTCCCACTGATCGTCTTCCTATTGGGAAACCGTCTCTCGCTTTCCTGACTACTCTATTTGTTGTCATTCGGCTTATGTGGTCATTCCATTCTATTCTTTTGTTTCTAACCCAGTTATTAATGTTATCCACCTTGCATCTCCGTCGAATATCTGCACTTCTAGCTCTGTCCCATAGAGTCTTACCATCGATATTAACAGATGAAACGGTATATTTGGGATTCCTAGATATGAAAAAAGGTTTGTCATGGTGAGTAGAGAGGGAATATGGTAAAGCTTGACAAATAAGGGAGTAGATATGGAACTGAAAACCATAATCCAGAGTTGGTATTGCAACACCATATATCAGGTAAGAACAGACAATCTTATTTCCAGCAAATTTAAGAATAACGACGGAGTCAAACAAGGAGAGGTATTGAGCCCACTACTGTTTATATGTGTAATTGACGAAGTAATTAAAAAGTGCTGGTCAAAACCAAAAAAATTTACCATAGGATACAAAAGCAACAACAAATTAAAATCGAAGCCTGTGAATTTGCAGACGATATTGTTATTGTGATAAGGCTGAAAAAGCTCTGGAAGAAAATATAGAAATCTGGGAGACAGAATTAGAAAATTACAACCTATTAATAAATATGGAAAAAACAAAAGTTATGGCAATATCCAACAAAGAAGTTAATGTAAATATTGAAATTGAAATCCAAGGCAACAAAATAGAACAGCTAGAGATATTTAAATACTTTGGAATAATTTTAAATAAGAAGGGGACATAGACATAAGAAGATGAAATTGGAAATAGAACAAAAATAGCCACAAGAACATATCATTGCCTATATAAAAACTTCTTAAACAAAAAAGAAATAACAGGGAAAACCAAAATGGTAATATTTAAAACAATTTACCTACCTATCACTACATATTTTATTATGGAGCAGAGAATTGGTTATTGAACGACAAACAAAAAAGAGATTGCAAGCCACGGATATGATGTATTTAAGAAAAGTCGTGGGAGCTGGGAGAACTGATAAAAGACGTAGCGTAGATTTTAGAAGTATTTCTTCTCTTAGACCGAATTTTCGAAAGAATAAATATAAATAACATAATACCTGACCATCAATTTGGCTTTCGACAGAACCACTCAACAATACAGCAGTGCCATAGGATTGTAAATTATATAAAAGAAACTTTAGAGGAAAGAAAATGTGTGCAGCAGTATTCCTTGATGTAGAAAAGGCGTTTGATAAGGTGTGGCATAAAGGCCTGTTGTATAAAGTGAAAAAGAATATGCCTAATGAAATATACCTAATATAAAAATCATATCTCAGCGAGCGATTTTCCAAATCAAAGTAAATACCTCACTTTCCAAATATCATCCTATACAATCCGGAGTACCTCAAGCTAGTGTCCTCGGTCCCTTCCTTTGTCTCCTTTACACTGCTGATATACCTGCTGATGATGACATTACTATGGCCACATTTGCCGATACAGGAATCCTTACATCAGACGAAAACCCAGATAGAGCTTCTAACAAACTGCAAAACTACTTAAATTCACTTCAAACTTGGTTAACAAAATGGAAGATTAAAGTAAACGGTGAAAAGTATTCACAAATTACGTTCACAACAAGAAGGATCGACTGCCCACAGGTTCATATTAATGACATTCCTATCCCCTTAAAATCAGATGTCAAGTACCTGTGACTCCATTTGGACCGAAAGCTGATATGGAAGAACCATGTCAAAACCAAGAAAGCTCAACTAAATTTAAAAGTCAGACAAATGTATTGGCTGCTAGGTAAAAGATCCCAGTTATCATGAAAAAACAAAGTATTATTATACAAAATTATACTAAAGCCGATATGGAGTTACGGTATAGAGTTATGGGGCTGCAGCAAACCGAGCAACACTAAAATATTGCAAACTTTTCAATCAAAGTCGCTGCGGATGATAGCGAATGCACCATGGTAAGTTTCCAATATAACTATCCATAATGACCTTGGGATACCATTCATGGAAGATGTTATTAAACTACAGGCAAACAAAGCCCAAGAAAGAAATTCCGCCCATTAAAGTCAAAATATTCAACAACTCTACCAGCCGCCACTTGTGGGAAGAAGACTGAAAAGGACATGGCCAGAGGACAACTGATTAGGTGTATTGGAGAACCATCGATGGATGGTGCCCAAAGCATGCCAGGATTCAACACTTTGTTACTATTTGCTAAATACTCTGTGTTGTAATTAGAGTAGATTATAAATTTGCACCTAATAAAATGATAAAAAAAATTAAAGGAAAAAATTCATGAAAAAAATTAAAATGGACTGTACACTTATTTAGAATGAATGACAACAGACAAGTTAAAATGACACGGGAAGCGAGGAAGATAGGAAAAAACAAGAGGGGTCGACCAAGGAAAACCTGGAATACAAGTGTGATGGAAATTTTGAAGAATAGAGGAAAATCGTGGCAGGAAGCCATAGAATTAGCTTGGGACAGAAACAAGTGGCGTAAGTTTGCAGAAAATAACGAGTAAATAAGACAGCTCGACGCCTTCCGGTATAAGAGGAACATCGATTATATATTTTATTAAGAAATGTAATTTTCATTGCATGAACGAGAATAGACTAGTAAATAAGGTGACAGATGCCAAAAGACAGAGTAAAAGAAGAAGGAGCAGACCTAGAAAGGGGTGGATGGAACAAATAAAGGAAATCGGGACAAAGAGAGGGTATACAATACAACAGATGAAGGAAATGGCAGGAGACCGAAAGGCGTGGAAGAAATGGGTAAAAGATGGATAGGTAATACCAAAGTCCGACGCTCTTATAGGGCATAAGGAAAACGAGAAGAAGAAGAAGAATTTTCATTGCACCAGTAATTGTGACTCAATCCCATATAAAGTAAACCCTAAACTAAATCCCTAAACCCTAAACTAAACATGCCATAAGAAAACAGTTTCAAAACCTTGTTAATATTTGATGTTAGTGTTAGATATTAAATTTATAATAGTTTGGTAACATTTCCGTCCAAATTGCACCTGGCCAAACATGTATCTTAGAACTTAAGTATAGGAAACCAAGTCGAATTCTTTAATCTGTGGTCAAATAACTGAACACGTGTCGTGTTGTCTTCAAGTCAATTAAGTCATCGGTTATTAGACACGACTGGCCGGCAGGATTGGCCGACTTTGCTTTCAGTCAAATGTAAACAAAAGCGTATCGGTGACGAATCAAAGCCTATAGGAAATTTGTAAAGTTGGCGTCGAAGCCAAACGTTTAGTATTACATCATCATTGTGGCTAATTAAACTTGTTACGGTTGTTCGCACTGTCGTTGATGACACTAGAATTTTAGTTGTCTTTTTGGGTTGCTAAGATACAGTTGACGGAATGTCTTGAATGTTGGATGTGGTGCCAGATAATTAATTTATCGTGTTATTTAATTAGTATTTTTTAAGCTTATACGGGGCTAACGGAGACAAAAGCCATGTCACCAAAATAACAAACGCGGAAATCGCTCAAGAACTTCAAAAACCAAAGGAAATTTATACGATCAACTTAAGACCAGGGGGGAGGTGAGGCAAAGTAAACTAGATCAAAGCAAGACACAGCTTTAAATAAGATTAGATGTACCTAGGCAGGATCGCCATGTGAAGTTGGGGGTTGCTAGACAAAGATACTACCCCGAACAAACAAACTTAAACTTTTTACAGAAAATAATGAATGGGTTGCATGTGTGAGTCCATACTATTGTACTAAAGAAAAGAGAGACGTTCTCACAAACAATTTATTTTACCACTGACGACCGGTTTCGCTGTTTATAATTTGTACAGCATCATCAGATCCGGTTAAAGTAAAATCAAATGCTACAAACAACAAAAAACCAGAGTTAGTTAGGTGGTCTAGTTTAAATAAAATTTAATGATACACCCAATATCAAAGTACATATGTTCATGCATGTACATGAATACTTACATGTATGTGCGCATGGTGTACAATCCTCATACTCACAAACATGCACGCATTCATGTGCAGTGGCAAACAAAAGCACAGAAACTTTTTACAGAAACTTTATTATTATATAAATTAATGTACAATTACATTACGTTGACCTTGAGATAGGTCGGGGATAACCCATTTCTCGGTAACTATATCCCCTCACTACGCCTAGAGAGTGCAACGACAACAACGATGTCTCAGGTACTCGACCATCCTATTTATATCTGTTATAGTTAAAAACAGTGCCAACATGTATGACCATATATGGTGAGGTACTATACGTACATTAAGAATGACGTGTGTTTTCTTTGCAGTTTTTTAAATGAGTTCAATACTTTGAACTGTGCTACTATCGTAATAAATATTACAAATTGCAATTATAATATTATGACCTTATTTTTATAACAAATAAATAAGGAAAATTCCGTGAGGGTTGTCGTGTACCATCACACATGTTAAATTTGGGGGATAGACAGTTTCCTACGATCCCGGTAAAAAATAGACTACTAAGGGAAGCGACCCTGCCCATGAGAGCCATACATTGCTTTTAATTCCTGACTGAGAGGATCATGTCCCATCCCTGTATCTTTGTGAAAGGCAGCAGTGGTCATGAGTACCAGCTCAAGGCGCAGAGAAAATGATCCTGGACTGGCTTGAAACCGGACTACTACAAGCATGACTTGAGCAGTTTCAATGATTGTGGTACTGCGATGGGGAAGGCAACGAGAAACCCCCCTTTATATTTCTCAGATATCTAAATGGTAGAAATAGCCCTCAGCCTGAGGAACCCCTTAGATGGGAAGAGGTTGCGAATAATCTATTCAACTACAGTAGCCTTCAACTACTATTGAGAACCAAGGAAGTGAACAGAGAATCCAAATACATGACAGGATGCAACGTACGCAGTTTATTCATGTCCAGGAAACTAGCAAATACTGACAGGACAAATTTGGTAGTTCGTCATAGTGAAATATTATGTTTAAATTTAAATGTTTTCAAAAATAAAATTCTAGTATTTTCGAAGAAACCAATAAATGTACATTTGTACGCCAAGGGACAAATTTAATGGAACAGGTAACTTCCATAAAATATTTGGGAGCAAATATCAACAGCTAGTGTAACCCAAAAAAAAATTCTATCTAATGTAGTTTTCAATCTAATAGCACATAAAATAATACCAAAAATATTACTCTACATCCCACCAGATTGAAAACTTCTCTGGTTACACCTACGAGGCTTCTAAAATTTGCAAGCCATAACGGATGTTGAGACTAAAGAAGATGAGGGAATTTTATAATTTAAGGCCGCGTTTCACCATCAAATAATTTGATCAAACAGTTTGAGCAAACTCCTCAAAGTAACGTCACAATTGCAGTTTTTTTGAAATTCTAAAAATCTGTGCTCTCACTATCAGTCTAGTTTGATCAAATTTTTTGTATTGAGTTGTCTAACTTGTTTGTACTTTATTTAAAATTAAAATTTTTCATTATTATTCACAATGAACACTCAGGATGTGACGTCACTAACTGCCACTTTCAGTTTGCTCAAACCAGTTTGATCAAATTATTTGATGGTGGGACGCGGCCTTTATAATTCACCAAAAGTGTAGCTTCTAATTTAATTAATATAATATTCAAAGGCCCGCCTCTGGTTAGTTGTCAAAAAGTTGACGTTTATCAATTCTCTAATTTTTTTTACGTCAACGTCAACGTGTTTGACAATCACCAGAGGCGGACGTTTGAATAATTATTACTTAAATGCGAAACTACAATTTTATTATACCTATTCAATCATAGGTAGGTACTATTTTTTTGGGTTTAAGCTAATTATTTTGATGAATAAATTAAATAAATACTGAAATTTTAATTTGGCATTTAATTAATAAAAACTCAAACGGCTGCCTATGGTTACTTGTCAAAAATATGACGTTTCAATTCTCTAGTTGTTTTTATGTCAACGTAAACTTTTTTTGACAAGTAACCATAGGCGGACGTTTGAATTTTTACTAATTAAATGTGAAACTACAATTTTAGCGTTTATTTAATTTATTTATCACAATCAACTTAACTCAAACAGAATTAGTATGACTGAATAGGTAGACCTTTCAAACGAGGTATCACCAGAGACATGTTAAGGATAGACCGGGCTAGTCATATGCCACTCAAAGTATCGAGGTGTAACTCCGACATAAGATTGAGTGGTCTAGCAATCTTTGCTGTCACATGCGCGAAATCGCTTGGTTAAAATAGATAGAAAGACTACCGATCGACAGTTTTCATGCTGTTTCCGCGTTACGCTTTTTTGGTGAATATGCCTTGTCTACGCTTAATATGTGTACCACATGTATGTAAATG
Organism: Diabrotica virgifera virgifera; assembly: GCF_917563875.1. Classification (NCBI taxonomy): domain Eukaryota; kingdom Metazoa; phylum Arthropoda; class Insecta; order Coleoptera; family Chrysomelidae; genus Diabrotica; species Diabrotica virgifera. The sequence continues at coordinate 211,319,098 of NC_065450.1, forward strand.
GGTACCACTTGCCGTAAGAAGGTCCCATTTAAAATTATCTGTCATAGTGGCGCTGTAACGTCATCTGTCACTATTACGTCACTTGTTATAACTAGTTAAGAAGCTTACGTCCAGGCACAGAATAAATAACCACACAGAAGCGAAACTCCTGCCGAAAACGGTAACATAATTTTCATGCTCATGTGTCAACGTAACTGGTGCAACCTCACTTTTGCGACTGACGTGACAGTTGTTTATAGTTAAATTTTATATTTATATATGTTTTATTTTATATTTTATTTATATTTTATAGTTAAATTTTATATTTCATATTTAATTAATAACTACTTGTCAAAAATATTACCTAATTTGAAATGGTCTATTCCTTAGAACATCAAGTTCTATTCTGTAACTGGTGCACAAGGTCAAATATTTCGGTCCCAACAAAATAAATGGAAACGACAGTCAGATTAGCTTCTGTGTGGTTATTTATTCTGTGGTCCAGGTTACATCCGTTTATTTCCTCTCTCCATATTTCACGATTATACGTATAACCATTCAAAAGGTACAAGGGGGAACCGGTCTTTTGACTAGCACTGTATATCTGGAAATATCTGGACAAAAATTAAGAAGAAATCTTATTGATTTATGCTAAAGCTAAAACATAGATATGTCATATAGTTATGCACGAATATTTTAGTATTATATCAATCCGTAACCCCATTTATCAATTTTAAAAAATATAAACACTGAATCTAAAAATATCCACGGATGTGAATCACATATTTAATATTAAGAATTCGTCCATTTTGTAACATACAAAAAGCATTGTCTCGGTGCCAATTTTTGTCGAACAAATCGCCTTAAAATCTGTCGGTGCTCAAAAAATTTTTGTTTCTAAAGATTGTATTTGTAGATAAACATAGTCGCCAAAATAATATTTTAAGACTGTCAACGCTGTGTCAAATCGTTTAGAGATTGTATGTGGACATTTTTTCACAAAATGCTCTAAAAAATAAATACTTGTGGTCGTTATTTGGAGCTAATAAAAGTGTTTTATGTAAAATTAAGTATATATAAACTTTTTTTTAATATGTAATGGGATTTCTAAAACATAAAAACCTATTTTTATTATTTTTTATAGCGACTGTATAGAAATCATCATTTACTTTTGGTTGACCTTGAATTTATTTGGCACATTTAGGTCTTTTACCAAATTGAATGAAATTATGGGTGGAATATTATGAACAAATAATACTGATAGAGAATCGAACAGAAGATAATGACTACAAAATATGATCTTTCCTACCGCGAAGAAACGCATTTAACACTAGAAGAAAACACGCCAACGTTATGAAAATGGGAAGGCTTCAGGACCAGGGAAAATACCTACAGCATTGAACGTATTAAATATGGCTGTGAGAAACTATTTCAGCTTTTGGCTCATACCTTCAATTTATTATAGATAGGTGAAGAGCTACACCCAGAATAGAAAACCGCATATTTATATCAGCAATCTATACAAAAATAAAGGCGACAGAATGGATTGTAAGAACTACCGAGGACTTAGTGTAACCAACCTAATAATATGTAGAATTTTGATGATCAGAATTGTTTTCTTACTGGCCGTTTTTATATAGAAAATGTGTTCTGTTTAAAATAAACAATAGAAAAACGCTTAGAACACAATATTGAGACACACATAGTATCTCATAGATCTTCAAAAGGCGTATGATATTGTCACTTTAGCCAAGCTGTGGCAGGTGCTAGAAGACAAGGAAATTTCACCGATTTACATTAATGATGTGATGGGGTTGTATGACGATGATACGTAAAGCCGATGATAGAACACCATAACCAACTTGCGCTATTCGAAGGACACCACGACGTAGATGAAGAAGTGGAAGTATACCAAGTCCAAGAAGTAACTCACCGCATGTTCATGGGGGCCTAAGGACTTACCAGTAAAGCAACTTATGGTGTTACTACTGAAGAGAAGCATGACCTACTCGCACTTTCCGATGAATACTCACTGGTCGATACCATCCCGATCAGTATTACAGACGCATATGGGTTGGCATCCGACTTTGGAAGGAAATTTGGTCGAGTTGCAGAACTTCAATGTCAAATGCCAGCCCCCGGAAAAGCTTTGAAATTCTAAGATGCATTACGTTTCCTTTTCTATCGGGTAACAAAAGACAATATCCATAACCAACCTACCTACCATTACTTCAATTGAAAAAGCACGTATTGGAGTCCAATATGCAAAAGTTAGCCAAACCAAAGCTAAAACGCCGCCAATCAGATTGGAGGGTTGCCCAAAATATGGTGGAAACAATTTTTAACGACACTGAAATCGAGATATTAGTCTGTGGCAATCCGCATGGTTACTATTGCTGAGACAAAACGGTCCGTTGCCACTTTTAGACAACTCCGAGTTGTGAAAGAGGGTCTAGTTGCCAATACCAGCATCTAGTTCCAGTCCCGACCAGGTTTTAGGAGGAACCATCTTTAAGGAGGGGGACAATGTTACGTTAGTTACCTGTCAATGACCCCCGAGGTAATTATTTGAAGGACTCTCGTATAAACAGCAATCGTTTATCTGCTTTCTGGTATTGAGTCTACAGCCGAAACCATTCTATTTATTCCATATGGTTCTACGGACCGGTTGAAAAAGATGTCTGCGTTCTGTAGAATCCATGAGAAGATTATCTAACGAGAACTACTATATATAATACGGGAATTTTGTTTGAAAAATCAGTCTGAGATTTAAATCGATTAAATCGTAATGCGCATTACATTACAAAATATCATAGCACAAGTTATGTCTCTTGAAAAGAAACTTCCTCAAAAGTTTAACGACATATATTAAGAACAAATCCTAATTATGAAAAAAGCCACTCTGAATAAAGAGCTTTCACTCTATCGCCGATATACTAAAACAAAGATAAAAGACATTCCTACCCATTGTCATAAGTTGATAACTAACTGAATTATCTAAAACAAGAAAGCATTATTTTGAACTAACAATCACTGTCTTTGTTCCAAAATCAGGTTATTGACCGAAAAATTCTAAAATTTTCGTTCGTTCATTATTTGGGAAGTTAATTAGTGGTATTTTTAAGATAATCACAAAAACCACTGCGTATTTTGCCGCCAGTAATCCGGTCAGTTGGTTTTTGAAATGAGGAAGTTATAGAGTTTGGTTAATAGGTCTGTAGTGGACTCTATAATTGGATTTTAAAAAAATAAGTCATATCGCAAAATTGTTATTGAGTTTTAGGAAGAGAAACCGGAATATAATGTAATGACCTAAAATCCGCATAGGGTGCTGAAATTATTTTCACGTGATTTGTTTCTTACTGAACGTATTTTGTATTTAGGATTTTTATACAAGGTGGCCGAAAGAAAAGGAAACAGATGCATTATCAGAAACTATATTTAAAAAAAAGCAGCGACAGGTCAATTTACTAAATTTTCAATTTTTGTAAATTGTATTTGTTATTGTTTTTATTTTTTTATTATGATTCTTGTAAGCTTTGTCTATAAAATTGTTAAATTTTTCATGACAATAAAGCATATTTCTAATCTATTCTATAATTTTTGATTAAAGAGGACACATTTTTCCGGTATTTTCGACTATTTTAACTGAAGGGCCTAATGAACTAGTGAAGTTGCAGTTTTACGATATATTCAACTAGATTCCATGTTAAGCACGAGGCAATTAGCATCTGTATCTGAAATCAACTGAACTGGCCTCCAAGTTATTATGAAGAATAAGAAATTCTATCCATATATAATGATCCTACTTCTTGTTCTACGGCACTACAGTCCAAATTGAGCCTTGGCCTCTTTTATTTTTTGCCTCCACCCTTGTTTGTCTGTGGCTGCTCTTCTCCATACACCGACTCCTAAAAGTGCTTACGCGTCGGTGCTTACGATGTCTTCCCAGCACTTTCTTGGCTTTCCAACCGGTCTCTTTCCCTGCATTCTAGCATTCAGTGCTCTATTTGGTAGCCTATCCTCTCCCATTCTTATCACATGTCCGGCCCATTGTAATCTTTGTATTCTAATGAAGTCTGACGGTGGTGTTTCCTTATAAAGTTGATAAAGCTCGTTGTTGTATCGACTTCTGAAGATTCCGTTTTCCCTCATAGGTCCTAGTATTCTCCTCAGTATTTTCCTTTCGAATGTGTCGAGTTTGTTTTTGGATGTTTTTTTCAGGACCCATGCTTCACTGCCATAGCGGTCGAATTAATGCTTTATATATTCTCATCTTTGTATTTCGTAGGACACTTTTAGACCAAAATATATGGGAGAGGGCAAAATAAGCTCTGTTTGCCTGCGTTATTCTCTTCCGTATTTCTCTATCTTCTGATCCGCCGGCATATATTTCTATTCCCAGGTATGTAAACTGTCCAACCGTTTCAATGTCAATTTCATGTATAATGTTTTGTGGGACTATTATTTCTTCTCATCTATATCATTATTTAGGTTTTTTCTGTGTTCATTTCCAAACCTAGCCTTTTCGTTTGCGTTTTTAACTCTGCGTGTGTTTCCTGTGCTCCTGTTGATGTTCTACTCATAATATTAATATCATCGGCATAAGCGGCCAGTTGAACCGTTCTGTTGGTCAGTAGGTTTCCTCGTCCAGTTTGCATTTGCCTAACCGCATACTCCAGTGCCAGGTTAAACAATGTCGGGGCCAGCCCATCTACCTGCTTCAGTTCCTGCGAGATTTTGAAAAAGTATTTCCAGTGGATTTATATTCGTACACATGCCTGAGTTTCATCCATTGTGGCTATAATGAGTCTAATTAGCTTGTGTGGTTTTGCCAATTCGGCCAATATATCGTGTAGTATATTCCTTTTGACTGAGTCGTATGCCTGTTTGAAGTCTACAAACACGTTGTGAACATCAATGTCGTGTTTCCATGATTTGCTCAAGACCTGCTTGACTTGTAAATATTTGATCAATTGTCGATCTTCCCGTCGGATACTCTCCAATAATATTTTCTGCTAGTGGTTGGAGCCGCTGGTTTATAATATACGTGAGTACTTTATATGCTGTATATAGTAGAGAAATTCTACGGTTGGTTTTGCATTGGAGTTTGTGACCTTTTTTTTATAGATCGGGCATACTATACTTTTCTTCCAGTGGTTGGGTTTTTTCTCTTCTTGCCATATGTCTTTGGAGAGCGCGTGGATATGACTTGCTAGGTGGTCGCCTCCTACCTTATACAGTTCTGTTGGAATTTCGTCAATTCCCCGGGCTTATTATTTTTCTGGGCCTTAATAGCTTCGAGAACTTCCCAGTCAACCAAATAACGTTTACACAACGTTGAAAATACGTCATAATTATCATCAAACCACGTCAGTTTATCACGTTTTTCGACGTCGAAAGTCACGTGAATTTGTCCCACCACAATTGACGTCATTTTTATCACGTTTTAACATACGTGATATCAATAACGTAGTTTTTATGTCGTTTTTTAGATTATTTTTCATTTTATGGTTTTAAAAATACACAATTCGTATGGGCATTGTTGGTATTGCAATTTTTCATTTAACTGTTTTAAATTTAGCCCATAGGCTGAAAGTAACTAATATAGAATTTTCACGTTTTATACACATATACTTACTGTGTCAAAACTGAAACAACATATAAACTAATAAATAATTTATTAACAAATTAATTTAATTAAACTCGATAACACATAATTAGTTCATTAACAGAAAATAAACACCAAAACAAAACAAATAACATAACCTCAAACAGTTTTCAAGAAGAACTACTGCATTGAACTAACTCACTTAAGAAAAACTAACAAAAATCTCTTAACTAACACGTTTCTTCAACTAAATATCTAAATGAAAAGTCTTATTTTACCACACACAGCATGTAAACAATAAATGAAAAATGTCTTATGGAAATTGTTTGGAGTCTTAAGCATTAACTAAGTCTTTAAGCTCCTCCCAATTTTGTGACGTCAGACTTAGGCTATGAAGAAAAAACGTGTTTTTAAACGTATTTTAACGTCATTAATCTTACGTATTTAAAATCACCTACAAAAGACGTTTCTACGACGTAATGTTCAAACACGTGTATATATTCAACCAATAACTGACATTTCCTCGACATTATTGACGTCACTTGGTTGCCTGGGTTCCTCTATGGTTGGAGCTTTTACTTTAATTCTCTACTTCATTCTTTTCTACGTGGTTCGCACCCATTTCATCTTCCTTATTAATTGTATGGACACCGGAGTCCATCAGTTTTACTATTTAGTGAACTAAGAAATAAATAATCAGCTAGAGTGAACAGACTAGTTTTTAAACCAATAATCACTTGGAATTGAAAGCTGTATAGGCAAATATTGCGAAAAAGAATGTGTACCATTTATATCCAATGTTTGTTTTATTTTTTATTAATGATATTTTTAATTATTGTTAATGCGTTTCCGTACAGAGTTTGTGACCAGTTTTCGTTTCAGTATCAATTGCTTTTTCAGCCAATAGGCGAACACGTTCGTTGTATTTAAGACCTATGTTAGTTTTAACCCACAAAACTGAAAATTTTTTTGGTTTTGAAAGAATGTTGAATTAAAAAAAGGGGGAACTAAAAAGAAACAACAGTAAAACAGTAAATGAAAGTCTACTAACTAAACGACTTATAAAGATTTTTAATATTGTAATTGTAATGCTTTTGAAAAAGAAGTAAAACGGAAAAGAAACATTTCCAAAACATTCAGCTATTCCACTATAATTAGATATTTTCGGAAAATCACTTATTAATGAATTTTCGCAATAAATCACGGGTTTACGCAATAGCCTGACATTGAATTCAAGCAACATTAATTAATTTTCCATGGTCATTACATTTTGAAAATATCCTCTTATTATTTTGCAATGTCAAGTGGCGTTGCCAGTTTTTACAAAAACATAGATGCTGTGTATGTAAATCTGATCGGGCGAGGTGCCTGAAAACAATTTTATCAGATGGAGATCGAAATTACATAGTTTTGCTAAAATAGACACGTACACATGTCTTGGCATGCACATAGGAAGATGCAAACACTGATTCTAGAGAAAAAAAACAAAGGACACCACACATATCTTATGGACAATGTCATGTTACTCAAATCCAATAAAATTTCTCCAAATCACAATAATTTCATATCATTGCGCCAACTCTGAATTTTGATTAATGATGGCGTATATTGATATAAACAAATTCAAAATTAAATGGGTATATACGTGAGCTAGAGAGAGAAATGAGATTTTGTAAATTGGTAGTTTATAAATTTCTCTGTAGGTACTAAGACAAAGGCATTAATACTGTATTAATATTAATATTGTAGATATTTATTATCTTATGGTAGGTATAATTATAGATAATAAAGTAGGTATAATTTGATCAGTCGTACCAAAGTATATAGTTCGTCTGGTAATGACAGTTTTATACTTCAAAAATGTGATTTCCATAAACTTTAATTACAATGTTCGCCGATATTTATCAAAATTGAGAGGTGGCGCAAAGATATGAAATTATTGTAATTTTGAGACGAGAGACTATTCGTGTAAATTTTATTGGATTAGAGTGACGTTACATTTTTCATAAAATGTGTGCGGTGTCCTTTAGAATATTAATATTTAACTTTCTCTATGTGCTTAGAATTATTAATTATGAAAAACACGTAGATAAAGATTGGACGACTCTAGAGCATCTGCTCTGGTTCTTGTAATTACATTTCGAGCCATACTGAAGTCAAACTCATATCCAAAATGAACTTGGTAGCACAGGAATTTACAACTTGGTGTAAAAGGAACTCTTTAATGGTAAATGCAAAGAACACTATAAATATGTCGTATGCAGTTCTACTCGCGCAGTAAGCCATCCCATGATTATAAGATCACAGTTAGTTCTGAGGAAATACCTTTTAGTGATAAAACATTATTTCTTGGTAGCATTCTAGAAAGTAATATGACATGCAATGAAAATGTTACTAAAGTCTGCAAAAAAAATGAATAAAGGTTACTATGCGATCCTTCAGTTGAAAACTCTGTTTAATACCAATAAATTGATAAGTGTATACTATGCATTGGTTTACTCATATGGCCTATAATTTTGTCTTGTGGGGAAACTCTAGGAACTCTTCTAGAGTTTGTATAACTCAAAACAGAAATCTTAGATTTATATTGAATATTGATATGTAATAGAGAATCATGTCGTAAATATTTTATTGAACACTGACTGTTGACTTTCCATGCTTTATATATTTATAAGTATATTTTTCATGTTAAAACTAAATTTCAAAATTTTCCCCTTAACTCTGACTATCATAGTTACCCAACAACGCACGGGAGGTTGATAAGCGTGTGTAAACATTCCACAACTCTTTTTGAAACTACCCCTGATTTTGCAGGCTCTAAATTTTACAATTGTTTGCCACTTGATATGAGAAATGAAAATAATATTCAAAAATTCAAAAATAAATTCAAATCATGCTTGATCCAATTATGCATTTACAACCTAAATGATTACTTTTACTTAATAAAAGACTACAGGGAATGAGGACCGACGGGGTTCAGAGACGTTCTATATTGCATAATATCTCTTTTTTATTAATTTATATTTTGTTGATTGTATTTTATGTAATTGTCATATATGTTTCGTTGATTATGTTTTATGTAATTATATGACTTGTCCTATATCACATTGTGATCTTATTGGATAAATATCTTGCTATTAATCTTGCTATTAATCCCAACATCAACTGCTTCATGCCTTCATGCCCCGCTGAGACCCTATGATATTTCATACATATTTTAGTAAGTGTTTTTTCATTTACACTTACGCTTTGAAGTGTAAGTGATAGTAGGAAATAATGAAAGCGATTTAGAACAAAAACTGGAACAGTGGAGTGGACACAAGCTCTTGAGGAAAAAGGTTTAAAACTTACAAGGTCAAAACGGAGGGTTTAGAATATTCATTTAAAAATGGAGTTGAAAAATCAAAATCCTTTTTTAGCAATTTTTGTATCCCCTCGTATACTTAGTCAAAATTTCTAAAACTAAAACTAAATAACTATCGCACAATAGACTGTTGATTGATACAATGTTGTGTACAATGTAGAAAGCGTCGACATTTATGACACCCACACACTTCGCATCATTATCACAAAACTGATTATTTCACCCCATCTGTAAGCTGCCTGTTATAAAGAAATGCAAACTCATTCTTCAATTAACCGCGGTTCAGACAATACACAAAAAATTACATTTTTAAATAATACACTTTCGCATTTAACACTTAAAAAGCCGCGATTTTTCGGGAATTTTCAACGAAAATTTTCGTTTATAAATTCGCAATGTCTGTTCGTTCGTTAGTTTGTTCGTTCGTGCGTTGCCGCTCCTGCAATACTTAGAGCCGATCTAGCGATGGATTCATATGTAGTTTTTTCTTCTGAATCCAAATCCGAAAACCTCGGCATTTTCGGTATCTCTATCCATCCTCGAGATATCCGACCTCAAAGTCGACATTGTGACGTCACAATCCTTCTTCAAATATATTTGTTTTCGTTTGACGCAACTAAACGTCAACACAAAATTGAAACGTGAAATAATTTTTTTATTTTTAATTTTATGAGAAAAGTTATTCTTCATAAAAAGTTCTGTATGGTCTAAAACCTAAGATTTAACCATCAGATATCAAATTTTATCAATTTTATTCGATCTATGCCGAAAAATATAAATTTCACTCAAGAGTAAAGTACCTTTATATTAGTTCACAATATTTAAATTAGAAATATATAATTGCACATTAAAACATAGTTTTTATTTCTTAACAACTTTTTATAATAGCAATTTTCATATGTGAATATGTGAATTCGTAAGTAAACAAAGTTTTCGTTATGATAATGCTCGCATTTTCAGCTTGTTTGCTTATATAAATAATTGTAATATTAGTATAATAGTGAATCGCTTCTCTGTTAATTAGTAACAATAAAGATTTGTTCGATTATTATTTTGCTTCTGGTGCTTTAATTCGGTACTTGTTTTCCAATCGAAGAAAATACTTCCACTCAGCTTATGTGTGTGAGATTAAAATAAGATCCGCACAGTTACAGTTATGTGCAACTACGAGAAAAAAACAAGCAACAGCTAAGAAAGGAGAAAAATCCTGGAACAGATCCAGGCCCAAAAAAGGCTATTAGGCCAGTGATTGATGTTGATTACACTTTGCATATTGTCATATTTGAGATAAATATAGGGATTTGGCAAATTTTTATGAAAGTTTGCTTAAAACTTTTAAGATGAATTTTCACGGTTATATTATTATATTATTGCAATGCATGGCCAACTAAAACAAAAGTCGAATTTTCAAGACGATTTCCTATTTGGCTAATTTCCTAATAATTAATAAATTGTTGGATCCTATCCAAACGTACCAAAATGCTGGTGACATTTCGTAAATTATTAATTGAAATGTTAATGTAACTAAAACAAAATGTTAATTTAATTTATTATGCTTTATTCTGGTAGGTACTGTAACTATTTCAAGGGGAACAATCACCATTACAGATTAGAAAAAATAGGATAGCGTATTTTGAATTTCGGAAATCTTTAAGGTAAGAAAACTAGATGCCCTTGCCATACTAACTTAGGTTACTTTCCTGATCAATGGAAAGTGTCTTAGATAATAACCATTCTAAAACCAGGGAAACCTCAAGGAGAAACTACATCGTACAGGCCAATCAGCCTCTTGCCAATCACGTCTAAAGTTTTCGAAAAACTATTAGTAAAAAAACTCGAACCCTGGATCAAAAATCTAATTCCAGACCACCAGTTTGGATTTCGGCCCCATCACTCAACAATCCAACAAGTTCACAGAGTGGTAAAACATATAAATGCTGATTTGAGGCCAAAACGTACTGTTCAGCGGCATTTCTGGACGTTAGGCAGGCATTTGACAAGGTATGTCATGAACGCCTCCTATAGAAGCTAAAAAGGACATTACCGAACAGCTTTTACATTCTTCTTAAGTCATATTTGTCAGGTAGATGTCATTTTATTAAATACCAAGATGCAATTTCCAAACTCTATTCTATCAAAGCTGGCGTACCAAAGGGTAGCGTGCTGGGACCTACCTTGCATCTCTTGTTTACCGCAGATATACCTCCAACTCTTCAGGAACCACTAGGGGAGAGACCACCTACAAAAGAAATGATTCTAGGAACATTTGCCGACGATACTGCAATCCTAGCCTCACACACTGACCCTATTTCCTCGCATCTCCTTCAAGCGTATCTAGACAGAATACAAGATTGGTTTTTGGAATGGAGAATTAAAGTCAATGAAGGAAAATCTATTCATGTTACATTTACAACACGAAGAGGAACTTGTCCTCCTGTAACTTTAAACAATCACCAATTACCATCAGCCAACGAGGTAAAATATCTTGGTATTCATTTGGACAGAAGTCTCACATGGAGGAAACAGATCTGGATCAAGAGAAAGCAACTAGGTCTCCAATTTAGAAATATATATTGGTTAGTGGGCCGTTCATCAAGACTATCTCTGCCAATCTCTGGATAATAAATTGTTGCTCTATAAGGCAATACTTATGCCAATCTGGACATACGGGTTGGAACTATGGGGAACTGCCAGTCACTCCAACATCGAAATCATCCAACGCTTCCAATCAAAGGCCCTCAGAACCATCATTAATGCACCTTGGTACATTAACAACAGAATTATTCATCGAGACCTTAAAATGGATATGGTACAAGAAGTCATCACAAAACGTAGCGCTGCATACATTGCCAAGTTGGAGGATCATGAAAACCAGTTTGCACTTAACCTCCTAGACAATTGCAAAGAACAGCGTAGGTTAAAGAGGTTCAAACCACTGGACTTACCATTTAGAGTAAACTTTTATATAAAATGTAATTGTTTTCTACACAACTTACTTGTTTCCTACAATAAAAATTGTACTTTGATTTTACCAGTGGGTAAAATCTTTCTTGTCCTTAGTCAATGTCATTACTTTTGTTTATTGTTGACATTCAACAGATTGCAAAATACTTTTAAATTAAATAAAAAAGAACTAGATGCCCTTGAAAGAAGAAAAATACAAATTGCTTGCATTCAAGAAATTAAGTGGAAAGGACAAAGAGCGAAATAACTAGGTATACAAAATGTCGTATGTAGAGAAAAGTAACACTAGAGATGGAGTTGGCAAAATTGCTGATAGTGAACTGGAAGATAACGTAGTAGAAGTTGTAAGAAGAAGTAATATCAGTGAAATTTGTACTTCATAACGAGGTATTGCATATTTTGTGTATGTGTACCTATGCTCCTCAAATAGGGCTGGATAAGAATTAATGAAAAGCTTTCTATGATCAATTAGGAAACCTATGATCAATGTAGTAGAAGTTGATCAATCTAGTAGAAGTTGTAAGAACAAGTAATGTCAGTGAAACTTGTACTTCATAACGAGGTATTGAATGTTTGTGTATGTGTATGCTCCTCAAACAGGGCTGGGTGAGAATGTAAGAAAAGCTTTCTATGATCAATTAGGAGACATACTGAATGATATTCAATCAGAGAAAAAAGTTATAATAATAATCGGAAATAATTTTAATGCACCTGTGGGCCAATCCTAGACAGAATATGCAGAGAGGTGTATGGAGGAGTAGGTTTTGGAGCTAGAAATAAAAGTGGAGATCATATGCTTCGATCATGACAATAAAAAAATGAAAGTATAACATATAACATAAGTTGCTTGGGCTGGACATCGATGTAAAAAGCGAAACTAAACCAAAATATCGGAGACGACCACAAACAATCAAGTGGTGGATAACAAAAGATGAGAAAGAAGGTCTATTTAGGGCAAGAATAGTAAGAAAAATGTGTTCGAACATGAAAGGAAGTCCTAATACAATTTGGAGGAAGATTGATATTTTCATTAGAGATCATCATCAACCCGTATGCATCCACTGCTGGATATAAGTCCCCGTCAGTTCTTTCCATCTGCCTTTGTCTTGTGCGGCTTTCATCTTCACTCGAAAATACGTCTTGTCCATCGGTTGTCTGATAATCTGGCAACGTGTCATGGTCAATTTCACTTTAGCCATACGATTCTTTAGATAGCTTCTGTTGTTTTTGTTCTACGACGCATTTCTTCGTTTGGGATTCGGTATCTCAGAGACACACCCAACATCTGGCCCACCATAGCCCTCTGAGTCACGTGAATTCTGTTCACTACTTTTTTGTGTGTGTTCAGGTTTTTGCTCTATAAGTAAGTATGTACAGGTAACACATAATGGTCAAAGATTTTCTTTTTGGGGCATATGGGTAAAATTTTCCAAACTGGATGACCAGGCCAGAATTTCGTTGATGCAGCACTTAATTTCCTTCTTGAGTGCACGAGCGGTTGTTGACTTGTTGGCTTATACTTTTAACTTCAAATAACCCTATGAAAATAAATCGAATGGTGTTACATCACACGATCTAGGGGGCCAATTCTGAGCACCAAAACGACAGAGTCCATGACCAGGAACTGTCTCATTGAAACAAGAAATTGAATGCCTTGTTGAAACTTCTTGTCGTCTACATCAATATCATCCAATTTAGGCAGAAAAATCTCTGCTATCGTGTGATATCGAGCACCAATAACAGTCACTGATTGACGAGCCTCATTTTCAAGAAAGTATGGTCCAATTATGCCCCAGGCCAAAATCCGCACTAAAAGGTGGCACGTTGTGTACGATTTTTTTTTTCGATACTCACATGTGGCTTTTCAGATTTCCAAATGCGACAATTTTGACGACTAACAAAGCTATCAAGCTGAAAATATGCGGCGTCATCGCTTAGAATGATTTTGCTCGAAAAATCAGCATCCTGTTGTTGATGTTTAACGAACTCCCTTCGTTGTGCATGGTCATTAAGATCTAGTTCGTGTCTTAAAGCTTTAACTGTCAACTGTCAAACTGATTTTGTTTGTTTGTTTATAGTAAGTTTGTGTTATTTCACAATTTTGAATCACAACGTTATTAAAGAATCGTCATTTGTTGTCTAATTGTTTGTTTCTTATCGCTTCCTTCCAAATATTAAACAAAGATCACAAACAGATATAAGTATTATGTTAGAAACATTTGTGAACATTTCCTCTCTATTCGTTATTTGAAAATGTAGAAGTCAGGCCATGTATTCTGTAACACTAGGGGCCGGTTGTTCGAACGCTAATCAACATTGATCACTATCAAATACTTAATTACTGTCACAACTGTCAATGTCAACTTTGGTTGGGTTGTCGAAAACATAATTATTGATGACAATTATGAAATTAGTTAATCGATTATGTTAATAATTGTTATGTTAATTGACTAACTAATCTCATAATTATAATTAACTATGTTTTCAGCAACCCATCCAAAGTTGACATTGGCAGTTGTGACAGTAATTGAATATTTGATAGTGATCAATGTTGATTAGCGTTCGAACAACCGGCCCTAAGAATACAAGGCCATTTAGAAAAAGAAGAATTGTCAGCTGTCACTAATTTTGGTGCGAATGAGGGATTCCCGGTTTTGAGAGTTATTACGGTTTTCATGTTTAATGAAAATCATTTTTTTTATGTAGGTACCTACTTTTATGTACAACGGGAGAATAAATATAGTAGTTTAACCATCTCATGATTTTATTTAAGGAACCCCCCACAAAAATAACTTTATGCTTTATTGTAGTGGTCGCCAAAAGCCTTATCAAAACTGTCATAACGATATTCGTTCATCTCTCCTTTCATATGATTACTGGCTACACTAACGCCAACGGTGTAGTAGAACCAATAAAACTATTTACATTTAGCGTCTTGTGTTTGTTTCGCCATGTCATTAACACTGCCATTAATTAACGCACTAAAATTACGTGTCTAGCTCGCCGTGTGCCGTGTGTTTACTGGCCAGCAGCCACCTATTCGAAATACATACATAGTTGCAGTCACGTCATCGATATTTTTCATTACTTATTTGATCTAATGACGTTCTATAGATTATGTAATACAGTTTTTATTTCAAAAATTATTTATTATTATTACACAGTGATGAGTGCGGTAAGAACCTGTAAAGTAACGCAAAATATGGAAAACATATTGTGAAATAAAAAGAGATGCAATTAGTACAGGTGGAAAATTATCGACAGAAACCTATAAATTTACGTTACAATACATTAAAACTATCGATAGTTTCCTACCTTTAGACGTTAGATTAAGAGCTAGTTGACTTCAGTCATAATTATACATATTATGTCGTTAACATGACATTAACATTTTTTTTTAAATAAAAAAAGGCATGGGGTTGTAAAACAAAGGAAAAACAAGTTTATAATAGTTATTTATGTATCAAGGGCATTAATATTAGCAATATTCGTAATAAAGAACGTAATAAAGCTCGTAATAAAGCACGTGGTGCATACAAAACTTTATGTCATACCAGTTCATTGCATCAATTAAAGGTTTAATTTTATTTTATATTAATTAGAAGTAATGTTGTATCGCAGCAGGTATTTAGTACCGTTGCTAGGAAAGTGATGTTGGTTAGTAATTTGTTATTAACGTAAACAAAGTGTTTCTATGTGACATTGTCAAAAAAAAGTCAGAATGCAAGAAAAATTCGATATTTCTCAAGAAATAGTTAAAAAAGCCAAAAAAGCGACTGAGAATCTGTTAGGCACCGAAAAAATCCAAATAAACGTACGACAAGGGATACGCTAAATTTCAACAATGGATGGCAGAAAATAATACTGAATGCGTAAATGTTTGATTTTTGTTGTTTCCTATTACAATAATTTCTTCATGCCCGCGCGGGCATAAAGTATAAACCATTATGTGGTTTAATAAATACACAATATTAAATAGGGGAGCGCAATTAGAACGAAAATATGCATTGTTTCGGAAAAATTCAAACAAGCTTATATTTTTCTAAAACTTTTTTTGTTAGTTTACATACATATTAAAGTAAAAAGTTCTACTCGCAGATTTGGCCGCTAATTGTTTATTAATTGTTTAAACAATAACAATTGTTTTGTATAAATAATTTTATAAATATCCTTAAATTCATCATTTTACTTTGATCAAATATGGTTCTATTTTGTTTTGATTATGCTGAATCCGAATATGACATTACATTTTGAAAATTATTATACAGAAGCTCTTATACAGTGTGTCTGCGTAGCTAGGAACCACATGGAAAACTTTTTTATTATCAATCGAAAAAAAGTTATTTATTTTAATTACAAACAACTTTTCTTAATAATAATTTTCGATATTGTGAAATGTAAAGGTACTTTACTCTTGAGTGGAAATCATATTTTTTGACACACCTCGTATAACATTAATTAAATTTGATATTTGGATGATTTCATCTTAGATTATATACGATGCAGAGTATTTTATAAAGAATAACTTTTTTTCGGAAAACTGATAATAAAAAAGTTATCAAGAGGTTCCAAGTTACGCAGACATACTGTATAAGAGCTAAAAAAAATTTTTGCTGAACATTTATTATTGTTGAAGCTTATTAAATGTATTTTAGGTAAGTTTTACAGAAAAAAGTTTTGATCACTTTGTATAAACATTTTTTTAGCTGGTAGTTTTCGGTTTTTTATTACATTTTTGTTAGCTTTCTTAATTTTCTTAAAAAGAAATAGTTTATTTCGTTTCTAAAGTAAAATATTTTAGTGCATTTTAAAGATTACATCCTAAGCTTTAAAAAAGCACTTATAAAACTGTAATCGATCTGTTCAAACTTGAGTAATACCGTCATAAATTGGTGGTAATTGTATAAAACTACGAAGATTTCAAAAATTACATTTTTTGAGACGTCATATCATTTGAATTAAATTTTTGAAGTTTTTTTGAATGAAACATCGTTTATTAAGATGCTTGAAAGGTAAGTTGTGCAAAATTGAGAGTTTTGTAAGAAAAATTGTATTAGTTACACATTTTTAAATCATTTTTAAACAAAATTCATGTAAGGCTCACTTTCCGCCCACACCGTACTTATGACCATAAATTTTATTTCTTTCTATTATAACCATAAGATAGCTTAATTATTCTTCTTTCATGTTCAATTTGTAAAATTTTATTTGATCAATTAGTTAAAGAGTTACATTAAAATAACTCAACCGTGCACTTCGCCCTACGTTAATTTACAGTGCGCCAATGTTTGTGAGAAGGGTGACTTTAGCGTTATAAATAAAAAATTATAGAAGATACAGATTTAATTTTAGAAAATTCTTTATATAAGGTTTTTTTTGTAAAATTTTCTGAATTTTTTAATGGTCAAGTCAGTTTTTTTCTAGAATTTATATTTTCGGAGTTATTTAAAAAAACATTAATTTCGTAGTTCATTTGTTTAATAAAAAATTATGCACCCACTTCTCGAGTAGAACTTTTTGATATGTTGTTTATTAAACATTTCTTAATGAAATTGCAAAAAGTTCTATCTTGTTTGATTTTTTCCAAAGTGAAAATCTATATGCGGCGATCAAAGGGTTGATAAGGAGTCCTAGGGGGTGGTTAAGGTTGCCGAAGCCCTGGCCACACAAAAAGCCTTGGGAGATGCTCACAGTATCAGGAGAAAAATCAACAAATCCTACTTCCACGTCCTTGTCGTGATTGCTGGGCAATGCATAGCGTACAATGGGTGTGCGTTATGTAGCAGACGGAAGAGGGTGAAAGGCGAATTTCCAGCGCCTGAAAAAATGGAATATCTCGGCTAAGGGAAAAAACCCTAACAGAAAATTCTAGCCCTCCAGGTTGGGGGTTGGGCGATGGGCTAACAACTCATTCCCGTAAAATACTAAAGTTGTTACAAATCCACGCGCTATGCCTCGGATCCAGGATGGAACTTACGGAAAACGAAACAGGCTACGGAAACGGACGATGATTTTCGGAACATGGAATATTCAAGGAATCTCTACAAAACATAATATTTTTGAAGAACTAAAAATGAATCGCATAGATATCTGCGCTCTAACAGAAACAAAAAAGAAAGGAACTGGAATGGAACAAAAGGAAAACTACATTCATATCTACAGCGGAGTGAAGAAGGAGAACAGAGCAAAGTCAGGAGTATCATTTGCAATACGCAAGAAATATAAGAAAAGTATAAAAGATTGGGAATACGTAAATGAACGAATTTTAAGAGTAGGTCTAAAACTCTATAACAGAGAATTAGAAATATTTGTTGTATATGCTCCTACCGATGATTCAAACCAGGATGTAAAAGATAAATTTGAGGAAAGCCTAGCGGACACCATCTCAAAAATCAGCAACCGAAAAGAGATTATCATGATGGGCGACTTCAATGCCAGAACTGGGTCAAAGATCAATGACGACATTGTGGGAAGATTTGGCGAAGAAACTGTTAACAACAATGGAACAAGACTTGTGGGACTATGTGAAGCGTATTCCTTACGGATAACGAATGGATTTTTTCAACACAGATCCATCCATAAATACACATGGACGCAGCCAACCCGACAATTGAAATCGATTATAGATTACGTCATCATGAAGCAGAAATCATCAATTGTGACGAAAGATGTACGAGTCTATAGAGGTGCAGAATGTGGAACTGACCACTTTTTACTCAGAGCAGATCTATACTTTCCATATATCTTGAACAACAAAATTGAAGAGACCCAGGAAGAGATTACAGAAGAACACCCGCCTCAGTACAAATACAACATCGACGCACTGAAAGATAATTCAATCTCCTTTCTTTTTAAATTAAGACTGAGCCAAAAGATAACCAATACACAGTTTAATACAAGAACAGCAGATGAAAAATATGATCGGCTAAAAACGTGCTTACATGAAGCTGCATTCGAAGCGTTAGGGGAAAAATCCTCAAATAACACTAATCACCCTTGGTTTACAGATTCTTTAAAAGAAAAGACGAGGGAAAAAAAAGAAGCATATCAAAAATGGCTCAGTACCAATTGCTCAGAAGACCGAAAAACCTACGCAAGAATAAGAATGGAAACAAAAAAAGAAGTGATTAAAACCAAAGAAAATATGTGGCTGAAGAAATGTGAAGAAATAGACACTCTTATGGGAGGAACAAAAAGCAGAGAAGCTTGGAGAACAATATCAAATACAAGACAAAACGTACAAGAAAGATGCCAGATATCCCTTATAAGTGTAAACGAGTGGGAAACATACTTTAGAAACCTATTGCAAGAGAATAGACAGGAATATGTAAGGCAAACCATCATCGCCCCAAACAACCTGGAACAACTAGAAGATATAACTATTCGAGAACTAGAACAAACGTTAAGAGAAATGAAAAACAATAAAGCTCCTGGTCCCGGAGGTATTCCAATTGAACTCATTAAGCACAGCACGACACAGGCAAAAGAAATTTTAGTTGAAATATTCAACGGATGCCTTTCAGGCAATAGTGGCGTGCCCTCTGAGTGGAAAAACTCCATAACTACCCCTATATACAAAAAGGGTGGTAGAAAAAATTGTAATAATTACAGAGGCATTAGTGTGACCAGCTCAGTTGGAAGACTGTACGGACGAATAATAAAGAAAAGGATAGAAAAGGAGTGGCAAGATTCCGAAGAACAAAGTGGATTTAGGGCAGGTAGATCATGCACAGATAACATTTTCTGCATAAGGCAATTACTAGAAAAACGTTCTGCTAGAAATCTAGAAACTCACATGGTATTTGTAGACTTAAAAAAAGCATACGATACCGTTCCCAGAGAAAAAATGTTTGAGGTATTACAACAAACCACTTTAAATAGAAAATACATCCAAACAATAAAAGATCTCTATGCTAATGCAACAACAGCAATTAAAATTGGAACGAAACTTTCAAATACCTTTGAAACTTCGAAAGGCCTTTTGCAGGGATGCTGTCTGTCGCCCACTTTATTTAAAATTTACCTTACACATGTGTTAAAATATTGGACTAGGAAATGCCAAACAATGGGGATACCAGTAGAAGATTCTTATTTGTATACGTTGCTGTTTGCTGACGACCAAGTTGTGATTGCTGCTGATAAAGATGACGCCAGTTACATGATTAGAAAATTGAAAGAGGAGTACCAAAAATGGGGTTTGGAAATGAGCATGGAGAAAACTGAATACCTTGTAGTCGGAGGTGATACTGAAGACTTAGAATTAGAAGGGGAATACATAAAAGGATGTGATGAATTTAAATATCTAGGTTCAATTTTTGACAAAAACTCCACATGCGATCAAGATATAGAATATCGAATAAGCCAAGGAAGAAAAGCTATAAAACAGCTAAATGGCATTTGGTGGAGTACAGGACTGCAGAATCAGACAAAGAAAAAAATCTACCAAACTATCGTGGAAGGAATTGTCCTGTACAACTCGGAAGTGTGGGAAGTAAAAGACCGACAAAATAAAAGACTTCAAGCTTTAGAAATGGACGCGCTTAGAAGAAGCTGCAGAATATCTAAACTGCAGCATATCCCAAACGAAGAAATAAAAGAAAGAATGGAAGTAGAAAAGGATATTATAGACAGAATAGAACAAAAAAGATTAATATGGTACGGGCATGTCCAGAGAATGGGACCAACAAGATGGCCCAAGAAAATGATCCAGTATGTACCACCCGAGAGAAGAAAAAGAGGCAGACCGAAGAGAACATGGATACAAGATGTAGAGAAAGCAATGAACAGTAGACAACTCAACGAGGAAGATATTCGTGACCGAAAAGCATGGCGAATAGGATGCGGGAAACGGCGAATGCTGTAGAACACCCGATATATATATATAAAATCTATATGCATAATATTGATACTTTGGACTGTCTTTTTATAAAGGATTAGGGTCCCGTTTAGAACTATATAAAAATTAAATGCATTTGCCCTCTACGTAGAATGACGTTTTCTGAGATTTTCGGTGAATATTGTTATAAACACTTTTTACCTATAGGATTCTATTTAAGAAACGAGAGTGTCTTGCCACCGAGGGAGATGTATACATTCGTTCTATTTCGGTATCTATTTGGATATCTCCAGTCTCGCATAGATCTTTACTTTGAGGTTCAATGTATCAAATAAAATTCAAACAAATCGACCAGATAGAATGTTATATATCAATGTCAGGACGAGTTATTTTCGATTCTCGACTTACTAAGAAGATTTCACTGAGATCTGTGTTGATGTTTCTCTTTGTCTATTATTTTAAACTATAATAATACGCCGGTGTCTGAGTGTTTTAGATTTTGAGTTATTAGTAAAATCATATACATTTATTTTTCAATAAATACTGTATGTATTTTAGGTCTAAAATCTTGAGATTCAAGACAAGGATTTTTGATCGCATTAGAAGAAACGCATAAAAACCTATCTTGACATTTTTCCTCAGTCTATATCATTTCCCTGTATGGGTGATTTTAATCACTTCTTCTTCTTGTTGTTATTGCACCTTTTCTTTTTGAAGGTCGGCGATTCAAATGGAAATTGTAGCTTTGGAAACTACTGCACGAAAGGTTTCTGAGGATCAGCGGTCGAACTATTTCCTGACGCCTTTCAGCCACTTCACCTCTCAACACACGACGCAAGTATTTTCCTCACTTTGATGATGCTTAGTAATTTTTGTGTTTTTTGCTTTTTGTTTACTCATGCGGCGAAGTACATACGTCATCCTTGGTAACTTTTATGCCCATGGAATTCTCAACATCCATATGTATAGATACTATTCCATTCATCTATTCTTGTTTGTGTTTCAGACTTCATTGTCCAACTTTCGCAGTTACACAGCAAGACAGAGAAAACGTAACACCTGAAGTCTGATATTGTAAAACATGTTTTCATGTTCATGCGTGTTTTCCTTGCGTGTTAGATTCTTCTGCTGATCTGCTGGTATTTTCTACCAAATATTTTATGGAAAATACCTGTTCTAGTATTTGTCCTATGGCATATAAATGTAGGTTGATTGATATTTTTGAAAATACTAGAATTTTAATTTTGAAAATATTTAGATTTAAACCTAACATTTCGCTATGATAAACTGCCGAATTTATTATATTTTATAGATATATGAAAAAAGGTCAATACAGTGGAACCTCGATAAGTCGGATTAATCGGCACAGCGGGCGATCCGGGTTATCGAAAATCCGGGTTAGCCGGAGAATATGGTAAAACCAAATAAAATACATATAAATAATAAACAAATACATATTATAATTGCAAAAACATGAAATACATATTATGCACAGTACATCTAAATTACGTACAGTTGTATACAGTATTGTTTATTTCTTGGTAAAAAACTCAATCAAAGTAAAAAAATGTTTGTTTTGTCTGATGAAAATCGGTCCGGGTTATCAGGACTTCCGGGTTATCGAAGGCCGACTTATCGGGGTTCCACTGTACTCACAATCTTATTTTTATTGATATTAGATGTTATAGAAGACGACCAGTTTTGGGGCTTACAATTTATGCTCCATCCAAACTCAATGCCATAAGTTTCATTATATCAAAATATTACACAAAGTTAGAATTTGACACATATCTTCACTTTACTTAAATAGAATAGTGTACTAAGGCAAAGATAAGGACAGGCAGTGCCTTTGATATTAGCGGTAAACTTCTTGCAATTGATATCTTATAGTATTGTTTTATAAAATCAAACTCTTTACTGGGCCTGAAGATGGGGCATAAATTGTAAGCCCTGAACCGGTAGCCTCCTATAACAGCTACTATCAATAAAAATAAGATTATGATTATTAACCTATTTCCATATTATATCTATACATCATGGACTTACACTTGCAACCTTTTCAGCATTTATTATATTTTGTAGTTCTTGTGCGTTGCTTGCTATAAGGACGGTATCATCATTGTACATGATCTTGTCTATGCTGGTTCTGTTAATCTTGATTCCACCTTGGTTCTCGTCTAACGTTTATCTATCTAATATAGATTCGAAATAGAGAATAAATATTAGAGGTGAAAAGACACAACCCTATCGAAATTCTCGTTGGATTCCTATACCTTCGGATGTTGTGTATATTTCAATTTTTGCCGTTTGGTGCCAATATATGTAGTTCTGAGATAATTCGCCAAGACCATTAACCAGATTGAACTACTGTATCTAGGGGCTGAGGAGACAAAGACCCCGGAATCCCTGAACAAGACACCAGAGAGGATGTCCAAAGCTCAGTGAGGAGGAAAACGACGCGGTTTAATAGTCTGGGCTGATTATCGGAGAATAGGCCATTTTTGGGAAAAGTTATTTACCAGCAATTTTATTGCTGGAATCGAATTATAAGATCCTATTTATTAATAATATAGGTATGCAAAGTCTTCAGATAGTGTGCTACTTTTTTTATAAACAAAATGGCGCCCGAAAATCGTGTTTTTTTCAATTATTGCTCTATAACTCCGAAGATTTTAACTTTACAACAAAAACACTCAAATAAAAATTCACCGTGATTAAATTCTGCATAGAGACGTGTTTTTTCCGATCTACTCCGACGAAAATTTTCCTCGGAAAATGCGGGTTTTCCCAACAAAATCTTTAACTTTCAAATAAAGTTTTAGATAAGTAATTATTTACCAATAATTAAATAATTTGGTGAATTAAAAGCCTTCTTGGTTTAGATTATAGTTCCAGAAGCTGGTGAAAATTAAACGAATATTTTAGCAACAATTCAATTGTTAATTAATAATTTACAGTCGCAATAATAACCAAAATAATTATGATACACTGATCAAACTTTGAAATCTTATAAAGATGAGATGCCTATTTAACATTTTGTCGACAAAACATAAATTTTTTATTTTTTTGCATAATCTTTAAATGTTTAAAAAAAATAGTTATAAACAAATTAACGTTTCTCAGAAAGTTTTTATTATATTATAATTTTAAGAAATAGCTAAAATGCGCATTTCAAATATCTTGAAAATGAATGCCTAATAACTTTTCTGCAACCATTTGCAAAAAAGTTATGAAACAGCAAAATAAACATACGATTACTACGGTATTTATAATTTTTTTAATTCTTTCAAAGCGTAGAAGTGAGTTTAAAGTACAAGCTAATTATTTATAAAAAAATATCGATTATCAGTTTAATGGTTATATTTTAATTAAAGATTATAAATATATTTTTTTTGTAATTTACACGCGCGAAAGTAGAATAATACAGTACCGTAGCTACCCGCCCACATACACAACTCGCGCGAGTTTAAGCGTGTCAGTCGCTTCGAGTGAACATTTTATCTCCGGCTCTGTATCAAGCCTACTTTCGTGCTAAAAATTACAAAGAAAAGTATTTTTAATCTTTGATTAAAATATAACCATTGCACTAATTTTTGACATTTTTGTGAGTAATTAGATTGTACCATAGACTCACTTTTAAGCTTTAAAACAATTAAAACAAATTATAAACAACGGAGAATTCGTATATTTATTTTGCTGTTTCATAACTTTTTTGCAAATGGTGGGAAAATTTTTTTAAAGCATTCATTTTCAAGACCTATGAAATACGCATTTTAAGTATTTTTTAAAATTAGAATATAATAAACAATTTCTGAGAAATGTTCATTTGTTTATAACAATTTTTTTTAAACATTTAAAGATTATGCAAAAAAATGAAAAATTTATATTTTGTCGACAAAATATTAAATAGGCATCACACCTTTATATTCTTTCTAAGCTTGATCAATGCCTCATGATTATTTTGGTTGTTATTGCGACTGTAAATTGTTAATTAACAATTGAATTGTTGCTAAAATATTCGTTTCATTTTCACCGGCTTCTGAATTTATAATCTATAACAAGGAAGCTTTTATTTCACCAAGCTATATAATTATTGATAAATAATTACTGGCCCAAAAAATGTATTTGAAAATTCGATATTTTGTTGGGAAAACCCACATTTTCCGAGGAAAATTTTCGTCGGAGCAAATCGGGAAAAACATGTCTCTATGCAGAATTAAATTGGGGTGAATTTTTATTTGAGTGTTTTTTGTGTAAAATTAAAATCTTCGGAGTTATAGAGCAATAATTGAAAAAAATACGATTTGTCGGCGCCATTTTGTTTATAAAAAAAGTAGCACACTATATGCGGACTTCGCATACCTATATTAATAATATATAGGATCTTATAATTCGATTCCAGCAATAAAATTGCTGGTAAATAACCTTTCTTTGTACTTTACTAATTAGACCAGCGTATTATAACTATTTTTTTTTTCAAAATTTAAAGATTGTGCAAAAAAAAGAAAAATTTATATTTTGTCGATAAAATATTAAATAAGCATCTCATCTTTATAATCTTTATAAGTTTGATCAATGTATCATGATTATTTTGGTTATTATTGCGATCGTAATTTGTTAATTAACAATTGAATTGTTGCTAAAATATTTGTTTAATTTTCACCGGCTTCTGGAATTACAATCTATACCAAGAAAGCTTTGATGTCACTAAGTTACTTAATTATTGATTAATAATTACTTACCTAAAACTTTATTTGAAAATTAGAGTTTTTGTTAGGAAAACCCGCATTTTCCGAGGAAAATTTTTGTCGGAGCAAATCGTGAAAAGCATATCTCTATGCAGAATTTAATTGCGGTGAATTTTTATTAAAGTGTTTTTGTTGTAAAGTTAAAATCTTCGGAGTTATAGAGCAATAATTGAAAAAAATACGATTATTCGGCGCCATTTTGTTTATAAAAAAAGTTGCACACTATCTGCGGACTTTGCATACCTATATTATTAATATATAGGATCTTATAATTCGATTCCAGCAATAACATTGCTGGTAAATAACTTTTACATGAATTTTGCTAATTAGCCCAGAGTATAATCCGGAAGCCTGATGAGTTTAATTTTAATATTAATTCTTTTATTGATATTGATTTTAACTTTATTCATTCATAACATTCTATTGAAGCTTCTTGTACAATAATCATCTTATTTTATTATTATTATTATATAATGACCCGGAAATTTTGACAGAGAAAATTCTATGCCAACAATACTAATCCGAAAAATAATTTATTAATAAGTATGAACATATATTTTACCTACATTATGTTACATATACCGCCCGCGATACGAATTAACATTTTGTCATTGCTTAGGATTTTTTCTTATGTCTCGTGTTGATGTTAATTTTGGACGAAAAAATGTCGTTTATTATTAGTAAATAATACACGTAATATGAGAAAAAAGTATAA
This sequence comes from Diabrotica virgifera virgifera, assembly GCF_917563875.1. Lineage (NCBI taxonomy): Eukaryota > Metazoa > Arthropoda > Insecta > Coleoptera > Chrysomelidae > Diabrotica > Diabrotica virgifera. The sequence goes on from NC_065450.1 coordinate 211,345,315, forward strand.
CAGTCGTCAAAAGTAAAGCAATAATTTATCAAACATAAGTTGACATTTATTCACATAAAATTTATTGTACGTCCGGTATTTTTTATGTCTTTCCAGTCTGCCTGGCTACTGCAGCTTTTATCTTCATATTTTGTAGTTATTATATACTCGTAAACGCTCAAAACTCACCTTTCGGTCTATTTGTTCTCTCTCTCTCCGATAAGGGAATGTCCGACCCGTTTTACCGGTGGGTAGGTGGGAAATAAAATACCTCCCGCGGAATAGGTAATTTACCGAATGATTGCCGGTATAAGCAATCCGCCACTTGTTGACCAACGGCTTTGGGCGGATAGTAGAAAGTGGTAGGGCACTCTTTTGTCCGGGGTTGGAGAAATCGGCCTCGAAGGTGGAGGAATCAAAATCATGGTCAACGGCATAAGGATGTAGAAGGCAAGGGGAAACCACTGCATTAATGATCCCAAAGGATATCTTAGGGGTGCGAAGAATATCCGGGCGGAAAAACAAAATAAATATAAATCGTATTGCACGTGGAATGTAAGACTATTACGTATATAAAACTGGACAACTTGTAACAGTATCACTAGAAATGAGCAGAGTTGAAATAGAGATACTTGGCCTCAGCGAAGTAAGATGGCCCCGTGCTGGATAGCGTTATCATAACGACATTGTTCTTTATTACTTGGGTAGCAGTATTGGTGATCCTAAAAATTCCTAGTGGTGATTCAAATAAAAGTATACAAGTATTTAGTGAATAATAAAGGGACGCAAGAAGACGAGATTGGTGCCAGAATAAATTCAGCAACTAAAATATATCATGCAATATACAAAAATTTCTTGAACAGAAAAGAAATAACAACAAAAACAAGTATGATCGTATACCAAACAGTGTACCAACCTGTATTAACCTAAGGGGCAGACAACTGGGTACTCGGTGAAAAACAAACAAAGCGATCGAAAACAAGTGAAATGAAATACTTGAAGAAAGTGCTGGGTGTTAGAAGAACTGACAGAAGAAGAATCGAAGACATCAGCAAAGAACTAGGAACGAAATCACTAAAGGCTATAACAGAATAAAAGAAACGGAAATGGTGGGGACACATGGTCAGAATGAACGAAACTAGACAGGTGAAAGAGATATGGGAAGCGAGAAAAATAGTGAAAAACCGTAGAGGACGACCAAGAAAAACATGGAACAATAACATAAGCGAGACTCTCGAAGAAAGAGGGGAGACATGGAGTGAGGCGAAGGAACTAGCTAGAGACAAAAAAGACTGGCGTAAATTTGTAGACAAAATTTAAGAGGGCTTGTACACCTCGACACCTACGGATATAAGAGGTTTTTCGATTATGTATTGTTATGATCTGCTTCTTATTAATTTTATATTAATTATTATTTATTTGATTAATTATTTAATTGTCGCAAATCATACATAAAAATACATAAAAAAAATCTCAGGGTGCCTTTTTATAATATTAAGAAAATGTCTAAATTATCTTACATTATACTTATCTTCTCTCGTGGGTTCAGTATCTCTTAGTTGATCCTAATCGGGATAAAATAGGGAAAAGAAATAAAGCCAAATATAAAATAAAAATACAGAATTGTCTTTTATTTATCAAAATCGATACTCTAAAATCTATCAAATCTAAAACCTGTGGACACAGATGTCCGAATGAAATTTCTACCATTTAAATTTATTCTAGTTAAAAAAATATTTATCGGTTTGTTCCCGATTACTTTGGTACAACAAAATAAACAAAACCAAATTATGTATTCGCAAGATTAGCTATACTTCCTATTTACTTTCTGAAATATTGGAATTTTAATTCCTACGCTTTTTACTCAAAATTTTAGTTCCCGAAACATAAATATATCTTTCACATAAGTTGACTGACCTTTTGCTTCAATCACTCTGATGTCTTCTCGTGACCCAAAAACAGCTCTCCCTCGTTGACTATGTTAAAGGCTACTCATCAAAGCCCTCTCCGTTCTCCAGCTTCAAAACTATCAGCATACCAGCACCAATTCTCCAACAAGCCGGGCCTCTTTTGACACGTACTCGATTCAAACAAAACTCCAAAAATTCTCTGCTCTCCTTCTCACAATAATACAGAATCAAAGAGGTATTTCGTCTCAATTTGATCTGTCTCTCGTTCCACTTTTCAGCACTATTCTCCACTATCAAAAACCACTGGTACTTGCTAACTATCTATTCACGAAAACGTCGAACTGCTCCTCAGCGATGCCAAAAACATAATGACTTCTTTTTCAAACTCTCTCAATCATTCAAACTAACTTTCCCCTTCCAACTTGCCAAGAATCAGAAACAATCTTTTCCATTCGACAAACAAACATTCATTTTCAAAATTATTCCGACCATCCTAATTACTTTCGGTGAACCCTACAAACATTTACTCGGGTTGAAACAAAGATATTAAAATTCCAAACTTTCTTTTAAACCACTTGCCCAGAAATTGATAATTACATCTACCTGTGGATTCTATAGTTCCCGTAGTAAACAATCTTTTTCCATTATAAACCTAAATACATCGTCCTTTTCACTTTAATTATTCACAAAAGTCTTTAATGGTTCATCGGAAAGCTCATTAAAAAAGAAATCCACTTACATCCAAACTAAATTCTAATAAATATTTACAGATCAATATACAGGGTGTATCAAAATTTATTTGCCCGCGTTATTTAAAAAAAAAATTAATTTAATTTTCATTTTGCCTTTAATTGATAAATTGAAAACACAATAATATGTATGTATATAAATTTTTATTTTGATGTTAAATTAATCAATAGTTTGGAACTTGTTTTTATTTAATGGTTTATTATTGAACAATCAATAAAAAAATTATTGGAATTTTTAATAATTTTTAATTTTACTTGTTTTTGAAAAATGTTTTTGAAAAGTAAAAAGATTTTATAACGAAATTTTATATACGAAAAACTCAGCTCGGTTGGTTAAAAAGTACTTAAGAAAAACAAGAACAGTTTTATGCTTGTTTATTTTAAAACCCATTTTTGAATTTAAAATATGAATGCAACACAAAATTTCACTCGTGTAGGAAGCGTGAAATGATGTCGATGTTGTTTGAAAAATGAGTGTTTACAGTTTGCATATATATAAATATATATTTTTGTTCGACATACTTACTTTAACACTTCATTTAAAATTGCAGAAATCGGGAACACAAACAGAAAGGAATACAAATTTTTGATGGACGTCAACTACTATAAATAAGAATCAACCAAATGCATCATAGAGAAGGAAATCAACAACTCTCAATACACGAAATTTTTGAAAGTGTCAAAACCAACAGAAAGATATATTTATATGCTTTATAGACTTTGAAAAAGCATTTGATAGAGTAAGACACGACCTACTATTAGAACGTTTGCAAGAAATCGGTATAGATGAAAAAGACATCAAATTACTAAAAAACTTGTACTGGAACCAAAACGCTAGAGTTAGGATCGAAGGTTCCACATCTGCAGAAGTTGAACTTAGGAGGGGAGCTAGACAAGGATGTGTTCTGTCGCCCCTGCTGTTTAATCATTACTTTGACTTCCTATAAAGACGCACTGGAGGATTCTAAGGATGGAATCAAGGTGAATGGCGTAAATATCAACAGCATCAGATACGCCGATGATACGGTGTTGATTGCGGATTCCGACTTGGGTCAACGGCTCATGGACAAGACCAACTCGACCTGTGAGCAATTTGGTATGAAAATAAACATTAAAAAACCAGTGATGTCAATCCGAAAAACACAAAACGTAACTCAACGTTGCACAATAAATATGAACATTATAAAACAGGTCAATAAATTTAAGTACCTGGGATGTTGGATCGATAGCAGCTTAAATCCTGATCCAGAAATAAGATCAAGAATATAAGAGGCCAGAAAATTTTTCGAAAAAATAAAAAACTGCTTTGTGATATTCTAATAAAACTCGAAATTCGACTACGGTAATCAAAATGCTACGTCTGGTCGACTCTTCTCTATGCAGTTGAGACATGGACCCTTAAATCATCAAACGTAAACAAATTGGAGGGTTTTGAAATGTGGATATACCGGAGAATTCTCAAAATTTCATGGACATCGCGAACCTCAAACGAAAAAGTGCTGCATAGAATAGGCAAGGAAAGAGAACTTTTTAACACAGTGAAAGTTAGAAAAACATCATACCTACCTAGGCCACATACTAACAAATAATAAGTACCAATATGCTCAACTTATAGTGCAGGGGGTGATCAAGCTCTTTGATAGTCCGAGTCATTTTTCAAAATTTGAAATTTTTTACGAGCCGCACTTAAACAATTATGGATATTTAATTAGTGCAAAACCGGTACTTATTAAATTTTTTTTTACAGAAATTATATGTATGAAAACATGATCCGACACTCCTATAGGGCATACGGAGTGAGAGAAAAAAAAACATAAATAAAAGTACAAAATACAGGGTATTTCATTAATAATTGTCCATATAGTAACTGGAGAAACCTTAGCACAAAACACGAAGATTTAACCTAAAACACTTAAATAAAATGTGGTTCCTTACTGAGTTACAGGGTGTTTTATCTAAAAATTTAAAAACTATTTTTGCTCAGCATTTTAAAACTATTCGACGTATCCTTTTCATACTTGGCACGAAGTATATGTACTGTACAAACTACTAAATTATGTTAAACAAACGTTTATGGCTATTACCAGAGGCGTACGACTGGGGAAAGTGAATGGTTGACCCTTTCCAAATTCTACGCCACTGGCGAAATTGCGATTTTAGTTCAATTTTTGGATTCTCCAATACTTTCTATGAAAATAATATACTCTTCATTCGTAACAATAAAGTCATTAGTTTTCGAGATCTTTGAAGTTAAAAATGAAACGACACGGTTATTTTGATTAATGTATTGTGTCGCTTCATTTTTAATTTCAAATATCTCGAAAACTAATCATTTTATCGTTACGAATGAAGAGTATATTATTTACATAAAAAGTATTGCAAAATCAAAAAATTACACTAAAATAGCAATTTCGTCAGTGGCGTAGAATTTGGGAAGGGTCAACCAGCCACTATCCCCTGTCGTACGCCTCTGGTAGTAGCTAGAAACGTTTATTTATCTTAATTTAGTAGGGTGTACAGTACCTACAGTTTCTGCCAAGTATGATAAGGATAAGGCTAAATAGTTTTAAAGTACTGGGTACAAATAATTTTTAAATTTTAATCATATGAATCATATCATAAATTAATGAAAATAACTGTGCCGTTTCATATTTAACTTCAAATATCTCGAAAACTAATGACTTTATCGTTACCAATGAACCATATATTATTTACGTAGAAAGTATTGGAAAATCTAAAAATGGCGCTAAAATAGTAATTCCTCCAGTGGCGTAGAATTTGAGAAGGGTTAACCATTCCCCATACCCTGTCGTACGCCTCTGGTACTAGCTAGAAACGTTTGTTTATCATAATTTAGTAGGGTGTCTAGTAGTCACACTTTCTGCCAAGTATGAAAAGGATACGTTGAATAGTTTCAAAATGCTGAGCAAAAATAATTTTTAAATTTTTAGATAAAACACCCTGTAACTTAGTAAGGAACCACATTTTATTTAAGTGTTTTAGGTTAGATCTTCGTATTTTGTGCTAAGGTTTCTCCAGTTACTATATGGACAATTATTAATGAAACACCCTGTATATGCATTAAATTTTAATATACACATTTATTTTGCTTCTTTTGATAATTCTTTCAAATTTGGCAAATAAGAATGGTGACGGCACTTCTGCGTAATTCTTTCAGATGCCGGTTAGGTAATACTGATCAGTGTTTGGATTTTCACTCTCCTGTCAATAGTTCGTCTCTTTGAGAACCAAATATCATTCTGAGAACCTTCTTTTCAAATACCAGCAGCTTATTTATTTCCCGCTGATGCAGAGTCCATGTTTCACTTCAATATGTAACAATTGAGCGAATAATTGGCATGTCCAGTTCTAATTTAGATTGTCCTTTTAGCAGCTTAGATCTTAATAATGTTAATAGGAAATATTCCCCGCAACTATCCTTGCTGACACATCTTTTATAAGTGGTTGTTATCTGTGATTACCGCCCCTAGATATTTTAACTCTTTTACTACTTTGAAGTTGTAGTCATTAATACACTGCGCTTCATTAAAAAGAGGCCACCTAAAATTTTTGGCATTTTCTTATTTTTACGAATCATACAAGAAAGTGAGTGTCATTATATGTTCGTGTAATGTTTAAGAATGTGTTCTAAAGCAGTATGCAATCATTTTTTAAATAACAAATGTCAGAAAAATAACTTCCTCCAAAATAATGATTTGTAGTTATGTGCTGCCTAACTCTTGGTCTTGAATTTTTGGTTACTAGCATGTATTTCGTCTTCTCTTCATTTATTCGAAGGCCCAGACTACCTGTTTCTTCCTCGAGATGTGAAGACACCTCTCTCGCATCTGTTATAGAATGATCAACTGCACCTATATCATCAGCAAAGGCCAACAATCGTTTTGATCCTCGATTCGCAAATCCCCTGTTAGTTCAGATGATATTTTGCTTATTACATATTCATAAGGCTAAATTGGTGATAAGGGGTCTCCTTGTCTAAGTATTGGTGTTACACTTAGTATTTTATATTTTGTTGTCCGTAATTTAAGACATTTTGAAACACAAAAATTTAAAGTAATTCAGGTACATTTATTTAGAGCAACAAATAATCCTTCAAAGAGCCACATGTGGCTCGCGAGCCACAGTTTGGCCACCCCTGTTATAGTGAAAGGAAAAATCGAGGAAAAGACTATCATGGCTAAGAATCATTCGACAATGGACAGGGCTAAATTCTGAACAGCTGAAGACAGAGAAGAGTTTGCAATTGTAGTAGCCTACCTTCATTGAGAAGAGGGCACTACTTTAAGAAGAAGAATGACGAAACCTACATATTAATGCTGAGATTAAGTCAAGAATTTAAAAAGTCAGTATAAGACCAACAATAGCATGCATCAGAAACAAGACCCGACATAGTCACAACACAAAAACTACTGGAAACAGCAGAATTAGAGTACTTAGCAGTATTACAGGATCTACGCTGAGAAATCAAAAGAGGAATGAAGATATTAGAAGATAATGTAACGTACAGTGTACATATAAAGGAAGCTACACTAAATATAACAAAAGACTGGAATAACCACATAAGCAGAATGGGGGAAACATGTGTGGCAAAATAGCAAGAGATAAATCACCAATCGCCAATCGGTAAAAAAATTATCGGCCGACGGCGCAAAAGATGAAGTGACAACCTTCCATAGAGGTATCAATCCGCCAATGAACAAGCAGAATTGCTTATAAAGAAAAAGAAGAAGAAGAAGATACTGCATTTATATATTTTGAAAAAGCATTCGACTGGGTTGTTAAGCACAAATTGTGTCTACGTCTTGACGAGAAATAAAATAAATACAGCTACAAATATAAAATAAAAATTTTAATCTGTAAAAGGTAACGAAAGAAATTATCACGGTTTCCTCAGTTTTAAAATAATTTATCGTACGAGAAATGACTGCAACAAATGCATCTCTTATTAAAAATAGTCTCCCGCCACCTATTACCACATCGAAATACATCTAAATACAATTTTTGAAAGTGTTCCCAAACTTCAAAGTCAATTCTGGCGAAAGTGTCATATTTAATATTTTATCTACTACAAACTCATCGAAAATATAAATTTTGACGACATTCGATCGTAAACAACAGCTGCTGTGATCTTTTTTTTTTATTTAAATAAGTTACCTCTCGGAGGGACGACCATTCCTGAAAGAACTCCATGGCCCATAGCCCACTGTAGCACCCGCGAACCCGGAAACACGCACTCAACACCCGAAGAAAGTCCCGAAGAAGAAAAGTTTGACCTTTCAGAGGCACATAGTCGCGGCTTTCCACTGAAAAACTAATAAATATGAATCAGAATCCGAATCTAGCAGACACTCTCCTTATTTTTGGAGACTCACTTAAGGTGAGATCGAGATATACAACTCTCGGCATCTGATCGGTTACGAACGCCCGCGGCAACTGTATTTTACGTATGTAGAGGTATTTTTGAAATTGTTAGGTGCGTATACATAGAACGCATTTTCAGAAATACTCACAGTATTTTAGAAGCCGAAGAAACCAAATTTATAAACTTTGAAACAAGTGCAATATAAAAATAAGACGATATGAAGATCTTGTTATTACTATTTTAATCATAAAAATATTAGTCCATGTCAAGATGTACAGGGTTATTAACTATATTTTAACCCCCCTGTAAACAGCTTTGTTTAGAGAACTAGAAAAAATGTAAAATACAAGAGTTGTACGATTTTTAATTTATGATTTTTTGACATATATGTATATCATACTAGTAACGTCATTAATCTGGGTGTGATAACCTAACCGACTCATTAAAACGAGGGGTCGTGTGCTAGCTTATTTGAAAGGTTATTCAATTATCTATTCAGTAATATAAACATTAAGATAATGATTTATATTTACAGGGTGTCCAAAACAGTTTTTTTTTATTAAGCTAATTGACACAAAAGGAAGAATGTATGTAATTTATTTAGTTTCAATATATCTTCTACTGCTGTTAGAAAACAGTAATAAAATTTTATTGCACCAATAAACATTGCTTTTTTGCTTAAATTCAATGTTCAAACTGCCCAAAAGCAGATGGGTGGCAGCTTGAACATTGAATTGAAGTGAAAAGTAATGCTTATTTGTTTATAGTATTTTTACTACAAAAACGTTATTACGTAGGTCAAAATTTTTGACGTAAGAGAACTGTCAAAACATTAGAATGTGACTTTTCATTATTGCTATGTTTATTATAAATACGGGAATAATGAAAAGTCACATTCTAATGTTTTGACAGTTCTCTTACGTCAAAAATTTTGACCTACGTAATAACGTTTTTGTAGTAAAAATACTATAATAAACATTTATTTCTGTTTTCTGACAGCAGTAGAATGTATTTTGAATTAAATAAATGTCAGTGTTCTTTTTGTGTCAATTAATTTAATTAAAAAAAATTTTTTGGACACCCTGTATAAACAATAATTATGTTAATGTTTATATTACTGAATAGAGAAATGAATAACCTTTCAAATGAGCTGGAACACGACCCCTATTCTCATTAAAAAAAATAGTCGATTACGTCATCACGCCCAGATTGATGACGTCACTAGTATGATATATATATATATATATATATATATATATATATATATATATATATATATATATATATTTATGTGAACAAATCATAATTTAAAAGTCGCAAAACTTTTGCATTTTACATTTTTTCTAATTCTGTATATAAAGCAGTTTACAGGGGGGTCAAAATATAGTGAATAACCCTGTACATTGAATCATTAATCACGACATGCGTCAGTCGAAAACCTTTATTTTATTGTTTATTGTTTAAAAAATAGCAATAATTGGGAAAAGAAGTGCAAAAATGGACCTTTAAATTTTTCTACCCCTTAAACATAATAGTGTAAGAGGTAGAGCCGAAAAATCATCGTCATAAGTAATATGGAGTTTGGCATGTGAAATGTGTTCATTGTATATTGACAATTATGACCCGTTTCAGGCCGACACCTCAGTGGATACAGGAAGTAGCAATAAGGGATGAAAGGGAAAAGTTAGTGTAGTCTTTAAAGGTTTTCACCTTCTATTTTGTTAAGCCTCTATCGATTTGCATAAAAATTGGTGACTAGTTAAAGCATACCCCAAGAAATAAAAATGATTTGGTGCCAACTTGCACTTTTACCCTGGGGGTGGATACCACCCCTTCTCGGGGGGTGAAAACTATTTTATTAAAAATAAGCCCACAAATCGATAGAGGAACAAACTATAAGTAAAATTTGTTATATCATGTTATTAAAATAAATCAATACTTTTTGAGTTATTAAAAATCAAAGATTTGTCTGTTTAAGAGCACTTGGGTGAAGTTACGGATGATAAAAAGAACATACTAATTAATTGTATGTTACTAGAATATTATTTTTATATTATTTCGATATTATAAATTTAGCAAAAGTGTATTCGAATATGTCAAATGTACCCATTATTGGACACCCCCAGTTTCTGAACATATTCAGTTTATATTGAAAGAAAAAATTCAATTAAATATCGAAATAATATAAAAATGATATTTTACTAACATAAAATTAATTAATATGTTCTTTTTATCATCCGTAACTTCACGCATATGCTCTTAAATAGACAAATCTTTGATCTTTAATAACTCAAAAAGTATTGATTTATTTTAATAACATGATATAACAAAGTTTACTTAAAATGTATCCCTCTATCGATTTGTGGGGTTATTTTTAATAAAAATGTTTTCACCCGCGGGAAGGGGTGGTATTCACCAGCAGGGTAAAAGTGCAAGTTGGCACCAAATCAGTTTTATTTCTTGAGGTATGCTCTATCTAATCACCAATTTTCATGCAAATCGATAGAGGTTTACCTAAATAGGAGGTGAAAACCTTTAATGACTCCATTAACTTTCCCCTTTCATCCCTTATTGCTACTTCCTGTATCCACTGAGGTGTCAGCATGAAAGGGGTCATAATTGTCAATATACAATGGAGATATTTCACAGAAAAAACTCCATATTATTTATGACGATGATTTTTCGGCTCTAGCTCTCCGTCTATAACTTCATGTTTTGCCCAGAAAAACTTTATAATACTGCTGAAACGTGTGTTAAATTTCGTTAAGATCGGTTTAATAGTTTTTACATAATAATTTTTTTCTAATTCAGGATCCTCATTAAATTGCAAATTTTCAAAATTATCTTCTTCTTCTTTCTAGCACGATTTATCAAGTTAGTAGGCTACTGCCTGTTCATTGCCGTCAAGTCTTCCCCGGACGATGAGTCCAGCATTCTCGCCATCGGTTTGGTGGTCGACCCTGTGGTCTTTAACCTACTTGGTCGTTCGGTTTTGCGATTTTAACGAGTCTGCTGTCCTCCATGTTCTTTATGTTTATTCCAATATATTCGTCTTTATCTGACCCAATGAAAGATTGAGGATCCTAGAAAGAAAGATCATTTGGAAAATAGCAGGCCCTCTAAACTTAGATAATAATGAATTTAGAAAACTTATTAACTACGAAGTAAGAGAACTTTCGAAAGGAGAAGACATCGTCAGATTTATCAAGGCACAGAGACTCAGATGAATGATACATAGAGAACGGAGAAATCTAGAAGCCGTTATCAAGAAAATCACCAAATGGAAATCATTATTGGCGAGGAACCGCAAAGTGGGCGATGCCTGGTGGCGAATTTGAAAAGCATCAACTCTAGGAAAACATTGACTTTGCCATTAATTTGTGTACATATTTGCGGTCAGTTTATGTTGTAATTAACAATAATTTTGACTTAAAAAAACTATTGCAGTGTTCCTCAGTATTCATTCCTATTATACTCTACGTCTACGTAATGACCTAAATTAACCAATGCCAAATCACACATTTTGTTAATTTAACGTTTGTATTAAACGTAGTATTTTTTAATATTTAAGCGACTGCAAAATTAAATAAATAAATAAAATGTAGTATAAATTCTGTACATAGAATGTACATTGTTATGCAAAATATTCCGACCACCTCGTAATTTCCAGAACACAATTATTATAAAAATTCACCTACTTAGTTTCCACGTTTCCAGTTTTTATTTAATTAAGGGGGGTATAGTATTTTTGAACCTTTTTTTTTGATTTTTTTTATTGGCTTATTTGATTGTATATATTTTCAAGAGTATACCATTAAAATTTCAAGTTAATCCGAGTAAAATTGATGGAGATATGGATATATACAAACATTTTCTTAGTATTATATTTAGGTCTGGATCCCGCGTATGAAAAAAAGTTGATTAATAGCAAGCTGAAAATTTGTTAATAGCTTAAGGGTGTCTAGTCGCATAAACTTTGATATATGGGAACACTGGAACAGGGGCAGTTTTAATTGTGGAACAGGTTAAAAATTTGGAACGGCCAGACCATGAAAACGGCACATTTATTTTGTCCGACAGAACATACTTAAACTCTCCGAACAGAGATTAAACTCTCATGCAAAAATCAGACCGCTATTTATCACCTGTCATAATTCCTGTCATTTGATATATTCTACATGTTCCACTCATTAAAACGCCCATTTGGTGATAAATAGCAGTCTGATTTTTGCATGAGAGTTTAATCTCTGTCCGGAGAGTTTGAGTCTCTTCTGTCGGACAAAATACATGTGCCGTTTTCGTGGTCTTACCGTTCCAAATTTTTAACCTGTTCCACAATTAAAACTTCCCCTGTTCCAGTGTTACCATATATCAAAGTTTGTCCGACTAGACACACTTAAGCTATTAACAAATTTTCCGCTTGTTATTAATCAACTTTTTTTTCATACGCGGGATCCAGACCTAATTGACAAAACTACATTTTTTTAAACGCGTTTTCTGAAAAACCGATCTTTCTGAAATTTTGCACACTTCTTTTTTAGATATTTTACTAGGTAGTGACGTCGAGTTTCTGCTTATTTTAATATTTTTTTGTTTATATTACCATTTTTCTCTTTACCGAACACACTTTTTTTTTTGTTTTTTTTTTCGATTTTTTCACTTTAAAGTTATACCATGAATTTAAAAATCAATATAATCATAAAAACTCGACGTCACTACCTTAAAAAACTCTTAAACTAAAATAATCTTTTGGGTTTATATTTTATGTTTCAAATGATTCTGTCCGAAGATATGGTGTACACCGCAAATCATCTTCTTTTTTGGATCATCTACTTAAAAATGACGCCACTGCTGCAATAAAAATTTAACTGGATAATATTCAAGTGTTGTTCTTTAAGATATCCTTTTACTCATTTAATTTAACCCTACTACCTTCAAGGGAAAACGTTTTAAAATTATGCAAAAAAACATAGAATTAACTATATCCCCCCACCCCTTAAAAATTGTTATCTGTTGGTGTAAAATGAATTGTAGGGTACCTATTAATTAAATTAAAAACAAAATTAAGATTAGCTAAGATAGATTAATAACTTTTTTCTACAACCGTGTTAAAAATGCAATTTTTATCACTCCATACGAGCGTTAAAAATGCTACTTTAAGGCACTAGTGCTTTAAAATTTTTTAGTCGAGGAAATGAAGCTGAAAAAATGGCAAAACCTCGCAATTTTTTCGTCCACCATCGATTTGTACAAAAATTTGGGATTAGGCTCATTACACCCTCTAGTTCATTTTCTATATTGAGCCGTTGTACGCTTTTGGTTTTGTAAGGGTGAAAACTACCCCTAGTTGTAAACAATTATAAAATAACATTTTAAACTTTAATATTGTCAACATTTGGTTCTTATTAGTTACATAATGAATGTTTTATGCTTTAAGATATACTGTCATAATATTTCAACCCTTAAAATCACCCTTGTTGGAGCTATATATAAAAAATTACTTATCCTAAAAGAATAATTTCAGCTTGCATCGACTTACATAAAAATTTGGGATTAGGATCATCTCACCCTGTAATTCATATTCTATATCATGCTTAAGGGCTTTGATTATTTTTAGGGGTGTAAACAACCCCTTATTGTCAAAAATTATATAGAAACATTGTATACTTTAATATGGTTAAAATTTGGTTTTGATTGGTTAAATAATGATTGTTTTATACTTTAGGATAAAATATCATAATATCTCAACCCTTAAAAACTACCCTTAATAACATTACAGTTTTTATAAGCAGATATTTTAATAGGTCTTCTATACAGAAAAAAGAGTAGAATTAAAGAATTACAAAAACATTTATTTACACAAAAATACGAATTTACAAATATGTACAAATACAAATACAAATAGTTTTTTAGTCATCTTCCAGTATACGAACCGGTTCTGTGGTATTATACATACACTGAAAATTATCCATAAGCGGACTATCCGAATTTTTCGAAAAAAAAAATTAGTTTTATAAACATAGCTCTTTCATTTTGGGCGGTGAAAAGACTTTTCAAAAACGACTTTATAGGATTTTTGAAGAGTTATAAGACTGTGTAAACTAAATTCCGTAAGATCCCTCAGTTTTTAATTAGGGCGGGTGTAAAGAACTCGAATAAGGGGGTGTTTGCTCGTAAATAGAGGTTTTAAACAGCTAGATCTCGCTAACTGTTCACTGTAATGAAAATCTATGCACAAGGTAATTTTAGTTATTAAAGAAGCTACAATTGGTAATGTATCATTTTTTTGTATCTCCAGTATTTTCGGAGATATTTTGAAGTAAAATTCTAAAATTAGGCCTTTTAAATAGTTCAAACTTCTTGGGTGTATTGATAATACAAATATAAAAGGAATTAAAGAATGGTGAAGACCAATTTTTAATCAGGAGGGTAGTTAGGGGGTTGTTTTCACTGATTTTTCCATAAAAGCAGGTACCGACCTTTTTTGATCAGAAGTCGCTACTTTTCAGACTAGAAACTATTTATTATTTTTGTTTGAAAGGCCTAACTGTATACTTGAAAAAATATTATTTAAGTTTTCCTCGAAAAATGCAAAGTTTTTTCGTTATTTTACTTTGAATATTTCAAATTATGCATTTGACGAAAAAAGCTAACGTTTAACATGCCGTATCTCGGTTTGCATTGGTCTTAGCGATATTACAGAAAAATAATTTAGTTTGTGTTACTAAAAGATACAATTTTGACATCTACAGTTTTTTTGATTAAATGCATATTTTTCGAGGTATTCGCAAAAAACTTAGAAAAAAGTCGATTTTTTCATCGGAAAACTGTTACTTTCAAGCGCGAATAACTCGAAAAATATTAGTTTTACGAAGAACATGTAAAAAACATTTTTTTCTTATAATCACTTTTTACATCAATTTACATAGTTAGAAGGTAATAAAAAATTCCCGCCCCCGAGATGGGGTGGCAACCACCCCCAAGGTTTTAGCGTACAGCGGCATGATATAGAAAATGATTCTTGGACTATTCCCTACCTTCTGTGAAAATTTCAAGTAAATCGATGCTGGACGAAAAAATTGCGAGCCAAAATGCTTCATTTCCTCGACTATTTAAGGCACTGCAGTTCGTATTGACCGGCAATTTTGATGTAATGTCAAAAAAATATAAAAATGGAATGTCAGTCAAGTTCAAGTAAAAGTTTTTGTCGATATTGTCCTGTAATTACGTTTGTAGAAAAAATATTGAGTGATATGCGTGTTAAAAAGTACATTTTTAAGGCACTCGTGTACTTGAACGTGAACGTGAACTTTCACATGCGTGCCTTAAAGGTGTACTTTTAACATTTATATCATAAATAACTATTAAAACGCTGTGTGATTATTGGGAGGTCAGATTTTTTTATGAAAAAAAGGTAAAAACAAATCAGTAGTTAGCATCAAATTTTAGTAAATGCATACAGATGAAACATAATTTTGAGTCGTCTTTAACTTATAAGATGTCTTAGTGGCAAAAATTAGTGGTTACTTTGACAAAACACTCCTGTAAATGATTTTAATTTAACGTTTTAGAACTGTGAGGTCAAATGACAAAATGAATTGTTTTCCTAGAGTTATCATCCATCTTTGAAATTTCGAGCGCCCTCTGTCGGAATTTAATTTTGCGAATCAGGCAGACCACGAGGAAGACCACACAACCAGATGGGAGAACCAGATAATTGCTTAAGAAGATGGAAGTTAGAGAATGGACAACCATAAGCAAAAATAGGATTGAATGGAGAAATAGTGTAGAAGACGCCAAGTAATACAACCAATTATAAAATCAAAGAATCGGAAGAGACCAAAGAGGGCGACGATCACTCCGCTGGGAGTAAAAGTTCCTCTTTACTAACATTTGCTTTTTATTTAATACTTTTCTCCAGTTCGTTCTTTTTTCTTCTCTTTACACTTATTGCGTAAAATGTAAGATTAAAATTAGTATCTATCGACAAAAAACTTTCTAATTAATTTTCATTTTGCTCAAAATTTGAAGACGTGTACAAATTGTAGTCCAAAAATTACCCGTTTACTATCTTATAAAATTTAAATCAACCTAATCATTCTGGACACCTTATTTAAAGTACTTTGTAGTGACTTCATATAATCTCGTAATAATAAACACATGATTTACTTCAAACCAACTAAATAAATTTAACTCTTGCCAAGTTGTCATTCAGATCCTGCTAGAATGTAATTAAATCCTAATATTCACAAATTGGAATGAAAACGTTATTTTTTTGTTGTGAAAATGTTTTAGTTTAAGTGTATTTTGTCAGTTGTCTAAAATTGCCAAGTCATTTTTTAATTTGAAAAATATTAATATCATGCACAACAATCCTTAAAACAGTGATATTAAGAAATAAAGAAAAAGAGTACTGCCTGAAATACAAAACTTTAAAATATTTGTTGCTAAAACAAAAAGTTCATAATAGTCCATTCTTTCACGGTTTTTGCTCTAAATTTTCAAGAACCGCTTGGATTGACATCAAATTTGGCATACGTATAGCTTACATGTCAAAGAAAAAAAGTGATATTGTGCCGATGTGTGCTTTTGCCCTGGGGGTGACTTTCACCCCCTCTTGGAGGTGAAAAAATATATGTCCAAAATAAGTCCGGAAATGGTTAAACTAACTAATTTTAAGTAACTTTTGTTTCATAGAGCTTTTTCACCAAGTCAACACTTTTCGAGTTATTTGCGAGTGAGTATGTTCATTTTTCAACAAAATAACCACATTTTTAGACGGTTATTCGCAAATAACTCAAAAAGTAGAACCAGAGTTATAGCCAATGAAAAATAGATTCATATTCACCAAATTTCAAATAGAATATTTCGACGTGAAATATCCAAAAAATTAAGCACTTTTTGGGGAAAACCCATTATAACTTTTTTAAAGTGTTTAAAAAAATGCTTTATTTCTGTTTTCACAAAAAGTTTCTAGCATTAAATTTCAGCAAGTTAAGCTCAAAATAAAGTTGGTTCCTTTTGTTTTTGCAAAAAAAATCGGGAAGACCACCCCTTAAATAGCAACTTAAATGAAATTAATCGTTACCGCTCCACAAATTATTTTACTTATGTTGTGTTTATATGATCTGTAAGTTTCATCGATTCAAAGTGCTTATTTTTGAAAAAATGTGGTTTCAAAGTAAAATTTTAAAAAATTTAAATTTTGAAAAATATGTTTTTTTCAAAATATCTTAAAAATTGTTAGAGATACCAAAAATCCCGAAAAACAAAAAAAAGTCAGATTTGCTTTTCTGAATATCATGTATTTTTTTGTTTTGCTGTTAGACAAAAATTGATTTAGATTTGGTGTTTCTAAATTTGCATACATTCGTGATCAGTGACTCGTTCAACCCCTTTTAACTACAGCCCTTTCAATAATAAGGACTTTGAACCGATGAAACTTACAGATCATATAAACAATATATATACGAGTCAACAAACTTGTGAAGTTGTAACGATTAAGTTTATTTAAGATACTAATTAGGGGGTAATTTTTCTCGATTTTTTTACCAAAACCAAAAGGGACTAACTTTATTTTGAGCGTAACTTGTTTAATTTTGATGCTAGAAATTTTTTTTTATAAAACAAAAATGAAGCTTTTTTTGAACACTTTAAATAATTTGTAATGAGTTTTCCCCGAAATATGCTTCATTTTTGGTTATTTCACGTTAAAGTATTCCATTTGGAATTTGACGAATATGAACCTATTTTTCATTAGCTATAACCCTGCTTCTACTAGGTGTAGAGACGTGATACATACACCATTTTTTTTTAAATTTTGCGGCTATATTTTTTATAAAAATGTTTTTTCGTCAAAATACTTACTATTTGAGTTATTTGCGAAAAACCGTCTAAAAGCGTGGTTATTTTGTTGAAAAAATGAACATATTCGCTGCCAAATAACTTGAAAAGTATTGAGTTAGTCAAAAACTCTATAGAACAAAAGTTACTTAAAATTAGCCAGTTTATCCATTTCCTGACTTTCTTTGGATGAATATTTTTTCACCCCCAAGAGGGGGTGAAAACCACCCCCGGGCAAAAGCACATATCGGCACAATATCACTTTTTTTCTTTGACTTGTTAGCTATGTGTATGCCAAATTTCATGTCAATCCAAGCGGTTCTTTAAAATTTAGAGATTTTGCAATATTTTACCGTTAAAGAACGGACTATAACATAAAATTTTGTTGGTACATAAAGTCGTTATTTTTATTTGTGTAGATGTATGACTTGAAAGCTACCTTTAAATCAGGTAGAATACTTGCAAAATAATACTTATTTCTTCTTCTTATTACGCCGTCTCTTTTCGAAGGGTGGCGATCCAAATGGCAATTGTAGTTTTGGAAAATGCCGCACGAAAAATGTCTGCAGATGAGCGGTCAAACCATAGGTCTTTCAGCCACGTATTCTGGCGTCTTGCTACTGATATTTTGCCCTGTACTTTACCTTCTAATATGATTTGCAGTAAGTAGTTCATATCTTTTCCCTCTCAACACATGGCTCAAGTATTGTATTTTTCTTTCTTTGATTATTCTTAGTAAATCATTTTGTTTGTTCATGTTTATTCAATACTTATTTGCTTTTGTCATATTTTAAGTTCCTTCGTCTTCGTCTTCAGTTCAACGATTAGTTGAACGCGGCTCTTCTTCCACTTAGTTTATACCTTATAACCTGTCCTTCCAATATATCTTGGTTATTTCTTTCAATATGTTCTCTCGAATTTTCCTCCGTTTTGTTATATTTTGTTATTCATCAATAATTTATTTTAATTTCTATGTTATATTTGGAACGAAGAATATAAAATAAATAGCATACAATTCTGGACTCGTTTGAAGAGGTTAAAAGGCAACAAAAGAAAAGAAATAGGAGTAATAGAAGACAAAAACAGTTAAATAAAAACGGAGAAAATAGATATATTAGAAACTTGGAAAGAACATCATGCATTTGCCCCCAAAAATATTTGGGGGCGAACTGACAGAAGAGTACGTATGTAGATGAGGAAAACGAAGTAGTGGAAAGCCCGCTGAAAAAAATATTGCAAAGAACGTGGAAAAACCAAAAGATGAGGAATGGAAAAATAATATAATCGTACCAGTGCATAAAAAAGAGAAATCAGAATCGTACCAATGTGAAAATAGAGAGCAATATGCCTAGCCCACATAAATAGCTGTAAACTATTATAAACATCGATGAACCAAAACTGGAAGAACAACAGGCAGCATTTAGGCCAGATAGGCTTACAAAAATATACGGAGAAAAACTATACTTGACCTTTATTAACCTTAAAGCAGCTTTTGATTGGATTGATAGGAAAAAATATGGAAATATCTAAAAAAAATCAAACTTATAGAAAGTACATACAAGACAGCTAGAGGAACAGTATAAGTGGGAGGCCAAAGATCCAATCAATTCAAAATAGACTATGGGATTAACTAGGGAGATAGTTTAAGCCCGTTATTGTTCGTCATAACAATGAACAGCATTACAAAGACTCTTCAAAGCAAGAGACAAAAAAGTCAATAAAATCATGGAGTTTACTCTATGCAGATGATATTGTACTGGTAGCGAACAATAAAAATAAAATGCTGGTGAATTCGTGGACTGACGAAATACTAAAAATGAAAATGGAGGTGAATATAAATTAAACAAAAACGACGAGTTCATCAAAAAGAAGATCAAAGCCATAAAGAGATTAAATTAAATGGAACAATTTTATTTGAACAATGTCAATAATAGCATACGTAAGCGAAAACTGGACAATTCAGGAAAAAAAATCAACTCAGCCTCAAACATTTATTCTGTTGGGGTTTAATTTTATTAAGATGTTGAAGTGGACCATTTAATTGACAACTATAGTCAAAAATTGGTGAAGTGAATCCTGGAAATTCTTTCGGAGTAAACGTTGAAAAGCAGGGGCTACAAGAGGCATCCCCGCTGCACTCATCTTTTAATATTAGGAACGTGTGATTCCAAACCGTCTACTAAAACTAATGTTGTTTGGTTCCAATACAAATTTGCAATTATGCGAACGTTTCTGCCGTCCTAGCCAATGTTTTTTAGACCTTCGATTAATATTGAGTGCTTAACACGATCAAATGCCTTTTGGAAGTCAATAAAAGAACAACATATGTCTACAGATATATCACGACATAATTGAGCAAGTACATTCATCCCAAACAATGCCTCTCTCGTTCCAAACCCGTTATAGACCAGGGCGCATCTGTAAAAATGTTAGTACATTTGGACGTTGAGAGGTGACTCAATTTTTTTTGCAGAAATTGCTTGAAAATAACTCAAATAATAATATTTGAGTTATCCTCCCTCACAAAAAGGTCCGGAACATTGTTTAAATAATCAAAATGTCAAAAAATGAAGGGTAAATTCGATTTTTTTCTTCGTTTTTTGATTATAACTTTAAAAGTATTCATTTCCGAGAAAAGTTATATTGACATAAAAGTTGTGTAATTAAATTTTATATAATATAGAATTGGTAAAAAATTTAAAAAATAGTCACCCTTGTTGCCAAATAGCAATATTTGGGAAAAA
This sequence comes from Diabrotica virgifera virgifera, assembly GCF_917563875.1. NCBI lineage: Eukaryota > Metazoa > Arthropoda > Insecta > Coleoptera > Chrysomelidae > Diabrotica > Diabrotica virgifera. Next base: position 211,365,923 of record NC_065450.1, read on the forward strand.
AACCATACAAAAACAAGTATTCGCATTTTACGTTTTTCAACCATTTATGCTAAACTTAGGACCTTCATATTTCTCACAGAAAAACTTTATGATACAGTAAAACAATACTATAAATTTCATTAAGATCGGTTTAATAGATTTTGCAAAATAAATTTTTCAATCCAGCTTTCGCAAAAAAAATTCATTTTTTCAAACTGTTGCAGGACTGAAAATAAAGCAGATAGCAAGTTGAATTTTTTTTTGCTTATAGAAGTGTACTGTACCTTTCATTTGCAATTTGCAAAACTAAAATCGATTATCCACCACGGCGTCAGGATTTTTTTTAAATAAACATTAATTATTGGTGCTGCGCGCAGGACACCGGATAGTTTGCTCTGATTGGGCATTCCAATTACCTTTGATAATGATTGATACATTTTAATTTTTATTACATTTCGATATAAATAAATAAATTTGTTTATTGCAAAATAAAAACACATACTCTATCCTTTGAAATAACACTTTTTTTAGCAAAAACTTTCTTTGTTCATATATTTTAACTTAGAGAATAAAAGTTTATTATTTTTAAACATATACAATTGTTTAAACAATATTTCACAAACAATAATTAAATTAGTTTGATTTTTGTGGAATTAAAATATTAAAATACAACAAAATATAGAGTAAGGAAATAATATATTAGATAAAGATTGGAATAAATTTTGGTGGAAATCAACTTTATGTGAATCGAACACCGCTGTCCTGCGCGTAGCACCAATATTTAATGTGTATTTAAAAAAATTTCTGCCGCCGTGGTAATTAATCGATTTTAATTTTGAAAATTCCACACCTGTAATTTTGAACCAATCAAAATACGTTATTTTGACAGATCACCATGGCAACGGAGGTATTTTATCGGAAATTTTTTGCTCGTGGGGTACCCAACAGCGAATTATAGTGGAAATTTTTTGACGTTTACAATAACAGAACATTTTTGACAGACTGGTTTTTATTTGTTTACATAATTTAGTTTTGATTCATTTTCTATCACTTGTAGTTACTCAAAACTTATGTAAAATTGAAGAATATACTATTTTCTATCTTGAAATTGTATTCCCATGCAACTACAATGAGTAGAAATTACGAATTTGAAAGCCTAAATAATTGCTGACAAAGCTATGGCGCGCTATTAATCTGTTCATGCAGCTTTGGATTTTCAAATGCAAATTTGGTGTGGAATTTTCTTACCGAATACCACGCGAAGTCAAATTAATATCCGGAATTTTTTTTTGATCATGAATATTTTTAGAAAATTTCCCTCGTCTGCGACTCGGGAAATTTTCAAAATATTCATGATCTCAAAAAAATTTCCGGAAATAATTTGACCTCTAGTGGTATTACTAGTGAAAATTGCAAATGAAAGGTACAGTACACTTCTATAAGCAAAAAAATTTTTAACTTGCTATCTGCTATATTTTCAGTCCTGTAACATTTTGAAAAAATGAATTGTTTTTGCGAAAGCTGGATTGCAAAATTTATTTTGCAAAATCTATTAAACCGATCTTAATGAAATTTACAGTGCTGTTTAACTGTATCATATAGCTTTTCTGAGTGAAATATGAAGGTCATAAATGTAGCATAAATGGTTGAAAAACGTAAAATGCAAATACTTGTTTTTGTATGGTTTTTTTTCGCAATTATTGCTATTTTGCAACAAGGGTGACTATTTTTTCAATTTTTAACCAATTCTTCATTGTAGTAAATTTAATTACTCAACTTTTATGTCAGTACATCTTTTCTCGGAAATGAATACTTTTAAAGTTATGATCAAAAAACTAAGAAAAAAAATTTTTTCCTTCATTTTTTGACATTTTGATTATTTAAACAATGTTCCGGACCTTTTTGAGAGGGAGGATAACTCAAATATTATTATTTGAGTTATTTTCAAGAAATTTCTGCAAAAAAATTCGAGTCACCTCTCAACGTCCATCTCAAAACAGATGGACCCTTGACTATTAAAGAAACCAAACTGTGTGTCGCTTAGGTATTCCTCGCATTTATTGTAGATACGGCCATGTTACTCTTTTCTATTACTGTAAAAATGCATGTAATGTCGTCTACTCACAGAGAATTCGCTCATAAATTCCGTGGATACGCTACTGTTTAGTTTTCAAATAGCAATCCGCGTCAAACAAAACTGTTCGACCTCAAGGACCCGATCTAAAATTAAGTACACTTACTTGGTGGCGAATGCAAGATAATGTCTGAAAAAATGCCGCAGATTTGTATACACTGGGGCCATTGGAACATTAATTAGTTCATAAATTCAGCAAGTAAGTAGGAAGTGAGGCTATTATTAGAAAAAAATCACTGATTTGCTCTCAAGCATGATGTAGACTGAAAGCTGTTCGCGCAAATACACTTGTCTTGTATATGAGGAAGAAGATGTCACATTAAAAACCAGATGATTGTAGTTGATGGTCTAACGATTTTTCTCAGAATTTTATTGTTGTACAGTACATGTTAAGTAAATTTATGAATTCTGAAAAAAAGACAATAAGAATAAAAAAATATGAAAAAAATATTTTTAAGAAACGCTTTTCTTTAGTTACGAATGATTAAAATTAAACATATTATAAAAAAATCAACTAAAAAACAATAAATAAATAAAATTGAAAAAATCTAACACATTCGTCAAAGAAAGGCGTGGCGCGTCTTCATCGAATAAACGGTTTTCGAACCACGCTTTTCTTTAACGAATGTGTTAGATTTTTTCAATTTGTTTTTATTTTTTGCTTTTTAGTTGATTTTTTTATAATATGTTTAATTTTAGTCACTCGTAACTAAAGAAAAGCGTTTCTTAAAAATATTTTTTTCATATTTTTTTATTTTTTACTTTTTAGTCTTACACTTTTGAAACATTAAAATATATCGTCATGTTTATTAAAATATGTATAAAAATGATGTACAAACATGAAAAGTAGTCGGAATCGGCAAAAAAATTTAAACTTTATTATTTATTTATGAAGCATAACGTAAACAATTAACGTAAAAAGTGAAATTCTGTATAGTTCATATAATTAGCTACAATCTGTAAAAGTTTCAAGTTTCTTTATTGTAAAAAAACAAGAGAATTTAAGCATTTTCTGTTAAAATCGTTTTTTTTTATTTAAACAATAAAGAGGGGGTATTGTTAATTCTACGATTTTTTGCATAATTTTAAAACGTTTTCCCTTGAAAGTGGTAGGGTTTCATTAAATGGGTAAAAGGATATCTTAAAGAACAACACTTGAAGATTATTTAGTTAAATTTTTATTGAAAAATATTAAAAAATGAAGCAGTGGCGTCATTTTTAAGAAAATGATCCAAAAAAGAAGATGATTTGCGGTGTACACCATATCTTCGGACAGAATCATTTGGAACATATAAACCAAAAAGATTATTTTAGTTTAAGAGTTTTTTGAGGTAGTGACGTCGAGTTTTTATGATTATATTGATTTTTAAATTCATGGTATAACTTTAAAATGAAAAAATCGAAAAAAACAAAAAAAAGTGTGTTCGGTAAAGAGAAAAATGGTAATATAAACAAAAAAATATTAAAATAAGCAAAACCTCGACGTCACTACCTTGTCAAATATCTAAAAAAGAAGTGTGCAAAATTTCAGAAAGATCGATGCATTATTTTTTGAGTTATGATGTACACCGCCTCAAAAAAACATGTTTTTCAGAAAACGCGTTTAAAAAAATGTAGTTTTGTCAATATAATACTAAGAAAATTTTTGTATATATCCATATCCATATCTCCGTCAATTTTGCTCGGATTAACTTGAAATTTTAATGGTATACTCTTGAAAATATTTACAATCAAATAAGCTAATAAAAAAAATCGAAAAAAAATAATCAAAAATACTATACCCCCCCCCCTTATTAAACATAAAAAAAATTTTATTGACTATTCGTGTATTGTTCCCGCGAATGCATATGTCTGCAAATTTTTAGTCATTTGCATTGAAGAAAAGGCAGTCAAATTAACGTCCAAAGGTTTGACCCAAACGATTAAACTAAAGAAAAGCGTTTAATTAATTAATACGACAAAACGGATTCAAATGTTAATTGTAGCACAAAACGTCTCTACCGGTAGTTTTTCTAAGACTACGATAAAAACACGAATTTTTTTAATTCGAGTTTTGGTTGAAGCTTTGTTTCGTATCGTATTGAAATTTGACACGAATAAACGCCGATTTATATATAAACAAATATACGAGCGTTCAAAATTCGAAACTTTATTGTTTATTTATGAAGCATAACGTAAACAACTAACGTAAAAAGTGAAATTATGTATAGTTCATATCATTAGCTACATTCCGTAATAAGTTTCTACATTGTAAAGAACAAGAGAATTTAAGCATTTTCCATTAACCTTTAACTACACGCGCTGGCGTACTTTGTACGCCAGATATAAGAATTCTACTGGAAATATATTTAAAAATTTAATTTTTGACCTTGCTTATTTTTCTAACCTATCACTGGAATGTGCTTTACAATTTGGTTTTAGTTTCGTTATAATCGGCGTTCTGGAAAGATCGTAATTTACATTTTATTATTTGTTGATTCTGGTGGAGGACAATATACCCCAGGATTATATTACTATAAGTCGTAATATAAGTACATATTTTAATTGTTTTTTAGTCATTATGGCAAAAAATATATTTTTCTTTGTAAACAATACATTTTCTCCTGTAAAAAATCCAATTTAAAAATTTTTTTTATTAGTAATTTTATTTATCATGGAATCCAGTTATTCCATGATTCCAGTTATAAATCCCAATTGGCTTACTGAAAAGGAACTCCAAGTATTCACTGATGCCGAATAAGGTTTATAACAAACAACTAAGTGTATTAAAAAAAAAAATTAAACAAATCCGCTGTTTTTAAGTGTATTTTCTTGTGGCGTACAAAGTACGCCACGCGTGTAGTTATGTTATAACTTGATGCGCGGGTAGTTAAAGGTTAAGATCGTTTTTTTTTATTTAAACAATTAATAAACATAAAAAATTTTTATTCGTGTATTGTTCCCACGAATGCATATGTCTCCAAATTGTTATTCATTTGCATTGAAGAAAAGTCAGTCAAATTACCGTCTAAAGATTTGATGCAAACTATTGAAGTAAAGAAAAGCGTTTAAAAACATAAATCATTAATCAAACCTGCTCCAGATTTGGAATTTACAATAGGTTCATGATAAGGTAGAAATTGTTAATATTGTGCATGTATATCAAAAGAAATTAAAATGAGCTTTTAAATTGGATATTACTTGCAATATGATCTCATTCAGGATTGTTTTACAAAATGGTGCTAATTCGGTATTTTTTTATATCTAACTACTCTCTCCTTCTCTCTGTATATCTCCCTCTGACGCTTCCTCTCTCATCGAGATGGAATGGAATTATACCGATTAGAGAAAAAGAGAGATAGGGATCCAATCCCAATTTATTCCCATTAAATAAATTATACAGCGTGTCTACTTGAGTTGGAAACATATGGGAAACTTTTTTATTATTAATTTTACGAAAAAAAGTTATTCTTTATAAAAAGTTCTGCATGCCCCAAAACCTAAGATTCAATTATCAGATATCAAATTTTCTCAATATTATACGAGGTATGTCAAAAAATATGAATTTCGGCTAAGGGTAAAGTACCTTTATTTCTCTCAATATCGAAAATTCTTATTATGAAAAGTTGTTTGGAGATAAAAACCAAGCTCAAATATGTAATTACATGCTTCTAATTGGAAAAAAATATTTTCCAAATTTTTCTCAAATTTATTGATACTAACTTCGTTTTTATTCATTACACATACGATAACTCTTTTATTATTTCTTTTACGAAAAAAAGGTATTCTTTATAAAAATCTCTGTATGTCCTAAGACCGAAGATTCAACCAACAGATATGACATTTTATTAATTTTATACGAGTTATGTCAAAAAATATGAATTTCACTCAAGAGTAAAGTACCTTTATTTTTCACAATATTGAAAACGGTTATTAAAAAAGTTGTTTAGAATTAAAAACTATGTGTCAATATGCAATTACATCCTTCTAATTGAAATACTGTGAAATATAAAGGTGCTATAATATTGAGCGAATTTCATATTTTTTGACACACCTCGTATAAAATTAATAAAAGTTGATATATCATGGTTGTGTCTTAGATTTTAGACCATGCAAAGTTTTTTATGAAGAATAACTTTTTTTCGTAAAATGAATAATAAACGAGTTATGATATTTGTAATAATTAAAAACGATGTTGGGTATTCATAAATTTGAGAAAAATATTATTTTTTTTCAATAAGAAGCATGTAATTGCATATTTCATCTTAGTTTTTAATTCCAAACAACTTTTTATCATAAGAATTTTCGATATTGAGAGAAATAAAGGTACCCTTAGCCGAAATTAATATTTTTTGACATACCTCGTATAATATTGAGAAAATTTGATATCTGATAATTGAATCTTAGGTTTTGAGGCATGCAGAACTTTTTATAAAGAATAACTTTTTTTCGTAAAATTAATAATAAAAAAGTTTCCCATATGTTTCCAACTCAAGTAGACACGCTGTATAACATAGAAAAATTCAGAAAAAAGCTAGTTTTAAATAAAAAAATAGGTTCAAAACAAAATAAAGTTGCTGGTCTTGATTTTTGTAATATAATAACAACACCATAGAAGTTCTGTCTAATTTGTGTACCTACCAGACATGTCAATGTTAATGATACCATCTCGGGGTCTCCGAAGATACCAATGTCATCTGGGGGTCTTCGAAGTGTATGGCCTAATCATCTCCATTTTCTTCTTATTTGCTTTTTTCTTGGTTGGCTTGGTTCCAAAAATTTTCATTCGAAATTCGATTAAGCCAAAATATACAAAGGACTATTCGTAAAGCTCTATTGATGAAAACTTATAATTAGTTACTCTATGTGCTGATATCTTCCAAGTTTCAAGACCATACAGTAATGATGCATTTACATTTCTGTTGGAAGATTTTGAATTTCGTTTAATTGAGTAAATCCTGGATTTCCATATTATGTTATGCATATTAATCCCTATTAATTCTTTCCTGCACATCAATTTCACTGTTACGGTCAATTATTCTGCCCAAATATAAAAATATATTGCATAATAAATATATGGCCTTTTTTGCTTGTGATCTGCAATGCGTGTCCCAACTATCTTATTTTTTTAATTGGCCATCCTTCTAAAATAAGGTCTGTTGATCTTTAACAACCTAGATAAATTTCAAGGATCCATCCATCAAAACGAAAAATTTTGTGCTGAAGTGAAGCTTCTATATTAGTCTGGGCTGATTAACGGAGAATAGGCCATTTTTGGGAAAAGTTATTTACCAGCAATTTTATTGCTGGAATCGAATTATAAGATCCTATATATTAATAATATAGGTATGCAAAGTCCTCAGATAGTGTGCTACTTTTTTTATAAACAAAATGGCGCCCGAAAATCGTGTTTTTTCAATTATTGCTCTAGAACTCCGAAGATTTTAACTTTACAACAAAAATACTCAAATAAAAATTCACCGTGATTAAATTCTACATAGAGACGTGTTTTTCACGATCTGCTCCGACGAAAATTTTCCTCGGAAAATGCGGGTTTTCCCATCAAAATCTTTAATTTTCAAATAAAGTTTTAGATAAGTAATTATTTACCAATAATTAAATAATTTGGTGACTTAAAAGCCTTCTTGGTTTAGATTATAGTTCCAGAAGCTGGTGAAAATTAAACGAATATTTTAGCAACAATTCAATTGTTAATTAATAATTTACGGTCGCAATAATAACCAAAATAATTATGATGCACTGATCAAACTTTGAAATCTTATAAAGATGAGATGCCTATTTAACATTTTGTCGGCAAAATATAAATTTTTTATTTTTTTACATAATCTTTAAATGTTTAAAAAAAATAGTTATAAACAAATTAACGTTTCTCAGAAAGTTTTTATTATATTATAATTTTAAAAAATAGCTAAAATGCATATTTCAAATATCTTGAAAATGAATGCTTTAAAACTTTTTTGCAACCATTTGCAAAAAAGTTATGAAACAGCAAAGTAAACATACTATTACTACGGTGTTAATAATTTTTTTTAATTCTTTCAAAGCGTAGAAGTGAGTTTAAAGTACAAGCTAATTATTTATAAAACAATATCGATTATCAGCTTAATGGTTATATTTTAATTAAAGATTATAAATATATTTTTTTGTAATTTACACGCGCGAAAGTAGAATAATACAGTACCGTAGCTACCCGCCCACATACACAACTCGCGCGAGTTTAAGCGTGTCAGTCGCTTCGAGTGAACATTTTATCTCCGGCTCTGTATCAAGCTTACTTTCGCGCTAAAAATTACAAAAAAAAATATTTTTAATCTTTGATTAAAATATAACCATTGCACTCATTTTTGACATTCTTTGTGAGTAATTAGATTGTACCATAGACTCACTTTTAAGCTTTGAAACAATTAAAACATATTATAAACAATGGAGTTATCCTATATTTATTTTGCTGTTTCCTAACTTTTTTGCAAATGGTTGGAAAAATTTTTTAAAACATTCATTTTCAAGACCTATGAAATACGCATTTTAAGTATTTTTTAAAATTAGAATATAATAAACAATTTCTAAGAAATGCTAATTTGTTTATAACAATTTTTTTTAAACATTTAAAGATTATGCAAAAAAATGAAAAATTTATATTTTGTCGACAAAATATTAAATAGGCATCACACCTTTATAATCTTTCTCAGTTTGATCAATGTCTCATGATTATTTTGGTTGTTATTGCGACTGTAAATTGTTAATTAACAATTGAATTGTTGCTAAAATATTCGCTTCATTTTAACCGGCTTCTGAATTTATAATCTATACCAAGAAAGCTTTTATTTCACCAAGCTATATAATTATTGATAAATAATTACTGGCCCAAAAAATTTATTTGAAAATTCGAGATTTTGTTGGGAAAACCCACATTTTCCGAGGAAAATTTTCGTCGGAGCAAATCGGGAAAAACATGCCTTTATGTAGAATTAAATTGGGGTGAATTTTTATTTGAGTATTTTTGGTGTAAAATTAAAATCTTCGGAGTTATAGAGCAGTAATTGAAAAAAATACGATTTGTCGGCGCCATTTTGTTTATAAAAAAAGTAGCACACTCTCTGTGGACTTTGCATACCTATATTAATAATATATAAGATCTTATAATTCGATTAAAACAATAAAATTGCTGGTAAATAACCTTTTTTTGTACTTTACTAATTAGAACAACGTATTATAACTATTTTTTTTTTTTCAAAATTTAAAGATTATGCAAAAAAAAGAAAAATTTATATTTTGTCGATAAAATATTAAACAAGCATCTCATCTTTATAATCTTTATAAGTTTGATCAATGTATCATGATTATTTTGGTTATGATTGCGATCGAAAATTGTTAATTAATAATTGAATTGTTGCTAAAATATTCGTTTAATTTTCACCGGCTTCTGGAATTACAATCTATACTAAGAAATCGTTGATGTCACTAAGTTATGTAATTATTGATTAATAATTACTTACCTAAAACTTTATTTGAAAATTATAGTTTTTGTTAGGAAAACCCGCATTTCCGAGGAAAATTTTCGTCGGAGCAAATCGCGAAAAACATATCTCTATGCAGAATTTAATTGCGGTGAATTTTTATTTGGGTGTTTTTGTTGTAAAGTTAAAATCTTCGGAGTTATAGAGCAATAATTGAAAAAAATACGATTTGTCGGCGCCATTTTGTTTATAAAAAAAGTAGCACACTATCTGCGGACTTTGCATACTTATATTATTAATATATAGGATCTTATAATTCGATTCCAGCAATAAAATTGCTGGTAAATAACTTTTCCATGAATTTTGCTAATTAGCCCAGAGTATATTTGTTACTTTTGTCTGTAATTTAAACAATTACCGCCTTGTGCTTGGAATGGAATGTACTCCTATCGTTTTTCTATATCCTCAGCAGCTTTTCTCCAATCCATTATAATATATCGCCGGTCCGGAAGGAGAATGACGTAACTGCAAATTTTGTCAATTCCTGTTTATTGCGTAATTAACTTCTAAAATATTGTGTACAGATGATACAAAAGCGACAGAAATGTAACTATGTATGTACTATGTGCTGAGCCACTACATACAGGGTAGTTGCATGTGTCGTTATTGAAATACGCACCACTTTAGACCTTGTTTCGTTTCAGATAAATAATGACGCAACTGTAAATAGGGTTGAAAATGGGGGACTAAATTAAGATAATGAAGTTCTTAACAATAAGGATGAAAATAAAATCCATCACTGTAAGAATAAACGGCATACTAAATATTTAAAAATAGTTTTTGAAGTTGTATTTCTTTAGACACGAGGGTGAATTTTTACATTCCCTGGCACATGCGCACACCGAAAGTATGGTATTAGTCGCTACATCTTTTAAGTTATGTAGCGCAAATAAGGTGTGTGTGAAAAGAATAATACTATTAGTGTTTTTAGTAAAAATATTTATTATAATTTTTATAATCAAGTATATTCAAATGGGAAGTAAGCCACAATTTTACCTAAAAATGATTTTATTAACGTTTCGACGCCCAAGTCGGGTGTCGTTGTGCGGTATTATAATATCACCCTGTACAAAAGATGTGTTATTCAAAGAAAAACATATATCATTCATCGTTCGCCCTTGACCAAGGCCGAGCGTGAGGTTGCGAGAGTTCATCATGTATATAAGTGAACGCCCGATGATACGGATCATCGTTATCGTTATAATTATATTATTGTACGTAGAATTGCGACATGGTTTGGCTGATATAATGTTATTGTTTATAATACACTTCAAAGACTGGTAAATAAAGTATGTTGTAGCAGATGAAGCAGTAATTATTTAAATACTGAGTATAAGGGTTAATTGTATACCAACCCTTCAACATTCCTTACATGGCGCTCCTGTAAATTAATTGGGAGAATCTTCTGACAATGGGCGACAAAAATTGGAAACGGAGACGGCGAAGATGGACCAGGACGAAGATGCAGAGAACCCAGGGAACAAAGACAAAGTGATAAAATGTAAGTAAGAATGTCTATCTTTATTAAAAATGCTTCCCTCGTTTTATATTATTATTGAACATTGAATATTTATCTTTGCTGATTTTTGAATAATTTATGAAGTATCTATTTTTTTTATCTATGAATTTTGAAATATGAAGTGATTTTTGAATTGAATATTTTTATCAAAGTTTATTATATATGCTATTATTGAATTTTTATTGAATTTTGAATCTTTATTAAATTTATTTGAAAAATCTATCCGATTTCGATTTTTAGTACGGTTATTTTTGAATATTTTATGGAATATCGAATTTTCCAAAAATTCTATCGAATTTTGAGATTTGCACTGATTTTGAATATTTTTATCTAACTTTTGCATAGGCTGTTTTTGAATTTTGAATTGAATTTGTATCGAATATGTATACTATTATTGAATTTTTATTAGCCATTTTGTTTTTATTATTGATATTTATTGATTCTATAGATACATTTTAATCGATTTTGTGTTAAATTTTGTATGATATGAACCTGAATTAATAATTTTTGTGTGATAAATGATATATAAATGATTTTTTTTTTTGAATAATGATTAGTGATGACATACGTTAATATAAGAGCTTAAGACAAACATTGCTATAAGCAAGAGATTTATTTTTAACGAACCGACCTGATGCGTCGAGATAAGGAATTTGGAGAAGAACTATATAGATAAGAAGAAGAACTAACAATAGTATAAGCTAAATATTATGAGACAACTTGAGACAATAAGAAACCCACTGCTCTTGTCAAATTGGGAAGGTACTAAGTGATTTATAGAAGCTTGAAAGCTTATTAGAGACCCACTCTGTGTTTTGAGAGTACCTATTTTATTCATGATTATTCGTGAATAAACAACGGCCTCAAAGCAAGGGATTGAGGTTGTGATATTTTTAAAAGAATTTGAACCGCATAAAATACCTATTTCGTGTTTTGAGTTAACTATACCACCTAAATGGTGCGTACAGATCAGGGCGAAAATTCGGGTTAATATTGGCGGAGAACTAAGACATCCGAGTGAAACCTCTTTTATTAAGGTAAAACGAAGGTATCGGAGCTAGTATATGAAGTGATGATTATGATGTTATATGAAATAATATATTATGAGATAAATGATATATGATTGTTATATGAAAGATGTATATGAAGATGAATTATGTACACTGTAGAAGTGTTATTATGTGGAGAAAATGAAGAAATATAGTTGTAGTACCAGACAAGAAGAAGAAGAGAAAAAAAGATAATTTTTTTATTAAAATATGTGGGAAAATGAAAGAAGACACATAAAAATTGCAAGAAAAGAAGCAAAATTAAGAAGATACTAAGCAAATAAGTAGCTAATCATTGAATATGTCTAAGAATTAAAGCTGTAAATTTTTTTTCTCTAAAGTAATGTTAATTATAAATAACTTATTTTTAAATGTAGATAATGAATTCAGGTTAAATTTTCGGGGAAAATGGAAGTGTTTGAATTAAGGATAGACAATATCTTACAATAGTGTTAGTAGATAGTAAGCAAAGAGACACAAAAAGTGAAGTTCTTAGAGAGATTAAATCTTTATTATAGGTACAAGAGAGTTCTTAGAAGTTTTTTTAGAGACACATATTAAAAGTTTTAGAGAGATTACATTTCTATTATAGGTACAATATTTTAAAGTTAGTAAGGCGTATATAAATAAATCAAAATAAGACTGAAATAATAAGATGAAATAGTAAAGTAACGTTAAATTCTTTTTTTATATACCATTTAATAGAAGTTTAGGTAATATTTAGCTTAGCTTAGGAAGTATTAAAGTCGAGATTTTATTACAATTAGATTAGTTACGGCTTATAGGCACTAAAAGACTATTTAAAAGTTAGGATCAATTTCATTCACTGTGGACACTGTTTTGATGAAGTGAATTAGTGAACGAAAAAAAAAAGGACGAAAAGACACGACGTGAAAGTACGTGAACTAGTAATAGGTTATAAAATACCAGTTTTAGTATAGGGAAAATATGAACTTTTGTGTAAAATAGGAAAAAGAATATACATGTTTAGGGAAAAATTGATTGATCTGAAATGTACCATGTTACAGCTAGTTAGCATAGTTAGGAAATTTAATTTTTCAAAATAGTATTAGGTAACCATAAACATTTTTGTAAAAGGGAAAGAGGAGCATCACATTTTAAAAATATGTAATTTTAACAAAACGGGGAGGTGCGGTATTATAATATCACCCTGTACAAAAGATGTGTTATTCAAAGAAAAACATATATCATTCATCGTTCGCCCTTGACCAAGGCCGAGCGTGAGGTTGCGAGAGTTCATCATGTATATAAGTGAACGCCCGATGATACGGATCATCGTTATCGTTATAATTATATTATTGTACGTAGAATTGCGACATGGTTTGGCTGATATAATGTTATTGTTTATAATACACTTCAAAGACTGGTAAATAAAGTATGTTGTAGCAGATGAAGCAGTAATTATTTAAATACTGACTATAAGGGTTAATTGTATACCAACCCTTCAACATTCCTTACAGTTGTCAAAATACAAAATAATACTAAATAAACAAAAATGTTGTTGCTTAGTAAAAAATTCTTCTAATAATTTATTTAATCTGACTCATTTATATCGGCAATTCAGACACGTATTTTACATTTTAAAGTAGACGACTTTAATATAGACACGTATTATACATTTTAAAGTTAGACGACAATATTGCCAATATTGATGAGTTGCGTTCCTGGGACGACTTTACTAAAAGATAGTTCATTCGATTACATGAAATCAATCCCAACTCAAGAATATCCGCCACAAAAAATCATAGCATGTGATCTGTCTTTAAAAAAACAACCAAATGCAACGGTGGCACTGAAATTCTCGCGTTAGAGATTCCATAGTAAATCACGAGGGAAAACCAGGAAAAACCTCGTGATACTATCCTGACATCGTAAGTATTTGGGTTTACATTTAGTTTACTCTTAAAAATAATACCAAATTCTGACTTGATATTTTAAATTTTAAATAATACTAAAATACTAAATATGCACTAACTCGATATGTTACTGATTTACTAATTGTGGTATTTTCTTTCTATTGACTTCCTCCTTTAATATGGAGGAATTTAATTTAATTTAATTTACTTCCTATATATTTAATAGAAAGAAAATACCACAATTAGTAAATCAGTAACATATCGAGTTAGTGCATATTTAGTATTTTAGTATTATTTAAAATTTAAAATATCAAGTCAGAATTTGGTATTATTTTTAAGAGTAAACTAATTGTAAACCCAAATACTTACGATGTCAGGATAGTATCACGAGGTTTTTCCTGGTTTTCCCTCGTAATTTACTATGGAATCTCTAACGCGAGAATCTCAGTGCCACCGTTGCATTTGGTTGTTTTTTTAAAGACAGATCACATGCTATGATTTTTTGTGGCGGATGTTCTTGAGTTGGGATTGATTTCATGTAATCGAATGAACTATCTTTTAGTAAAGTCGTCCCAGGAACGCAACTCATCAATATTGGCAATATCATTTTAAAGTCGTCTACTTTAAAATGTATAATACGTGTCTGAATTGCCGATATAAATGAGTAAGATTAAATAAATTATTAGAAGAATTTTTTATTAAGCAACAACATTTTTGTTTATTTAGTATTATTTTGTATTTTGACAACGACACCCGACTTGGGCGTCGAAACGTTAATAAAATCATTTTAGGTAAAATTGTGGCTTATTTCCCATTTGAATATACTTAATTATAAAAATGCCACAAGAAAATAGCTTCAGAACAACATAATTTTTATGCCTGTGGATTTGTCTTCCTCCTACTACTACTATCGGTTTACAGCATTCTCCGACGCCTTCCGACTCCTAACCGCCATTCTTCTCTGTTTAACCATAAACCTGGAGGGATTTCTCTTTCCTCTAGTTCTTTTTCAATTCCCTCCCTGCAGCTTCTTCTCTGCCTTCCTCTTTTTCTTCTCCCTTGTGGTTTCCATGCCAAAATCTGCCTAGGGTTCCTGTCATCTGGCATTCTCTGTACATGGCCGTACCATACTAGTTGTTTTGTTTTTATGTCATCAATTATTGTATTTGTGACTCCCATCATTTCTCGTATTCTCTCATTTGGTATCCGATCTCTTCTTCATTTGCCTGCTGCTTTTGTCTTCCTCCTAATAAGTATTAATGAAAATGTTCATTTTCAATTAATGTATCTGCCACCGTGATTGTAATTATGTCCGGGAAATGATCGACTTAATACAAAAACGGTCGTAGCTGATCGGTAGAGCCTTCGCCTAGGGATCGAGAGGTCCCCTGTTCAAATCCGGACAAAGTCATATATTTTTTTTTTTATTTTTGGTATTCTTTTTGTTATTTCTAAAATTAGTTTAATATTTAAATACAATACAAAAAACTGTTTAAAGTAGATAGGTATATTGATTTTGTTGAAATCATAATATGAAGTTAGATTATATTATAATAGAAGTATAACTTCTTACGTGCTTACGAAGTACACACACATTCTTTTTATTTGTATACAAAAATTGTTAGGTTATAAATGACACAACTGTAGATTTTGTAGAAAAATGGGGGGATTAAATTAAGATAATGAAATTCGAACAACAGGGATAAAAATAAAAGCCATCATTGTAAGAATAAACGCCATACCAATGCTTCTGGAAGATTACTCCTCATTTAATTCCTATTTTAAATATTTTAAAATTTTTTTGCTCTCCTGAAAAATTTGGCTTTTTGTAGTTACGTCATTCTTCTTCTGGACCAGCGATATATTCTTCTCTTTAATTATTGTTCTGCTACGGCTTTCTCTTGGAGTAGCCCTACATAATATATTCTTCTTTTTTGCCCTTTTCTTGATTGTTTGGTACGTCGTCTTTAATTTTAACTACTGGTATTTATGTTCACTGCCGGTGTCTACTCTTAAGCACCTTTTGCAGTATAGCATAAAAATAAAAATCGTACATATTTACAAAAATTCAATGAAAATAAAAGGCGCAAAAAATTGAATGAAGAAGCATTGGAAGAGACATTAGAGCACCGATTCTTAGTCGAGAAAAGAATAAAACCGGAGAAAAAGTCAAATAAAAAAGAAACTGAAGCCAACATACAAGAAGGGACTCATAAACGACAAACGGAAATAATAGTTACAGTAGGAAATTTACGTTTTAAGCACGGCTCTCCTGGAAGAATAATATAAAATTGATCCTGTTTTTTGTTATAAAGAGATTTTGAAGATCTCTAGGAAGACCCATTAGAAATAGTCCCATTGCAAAGGTGTTAAGCCCTTTTCTCAGGTTTTGAAGCAAAAAAATTATTCTTTTCCCTGTCTCTTTTTTTCATAGACCTTACCTTGAAGAACGAGTTGCAACAAGTTATATCTCCGCTAAAGGAAGACTGATGTAATCTATTTCCCCAACCATAAAAAAGCGCACGGCAATGGATATGTGTATGTACCAGTTAATTAAGCAATCTCTACAGTTAGAGAATATGTTGTCATCATTTATTATAAAAGCTTTTTCCAGATGCAATTATTGAGCAGAATGCAGAAAGGCATAGGCAAATATGACAAACAAATTATTTACATTTCTCTCGATGGTTGTGATTATTCTCATTTATCTATAATCTATTGCTCCTATACGAAAAACGTATCTTAGTTTTTTCATCAATATACACATACGATATCGCGTTTTTCTAAATACATTTCCTACGCTTCAAATATATTTAAAGATGTTCCAAAGGCACTTAGTCTCTGCTTTTAACAGACACATAAAATTTATTTTCGGCAAAGAACACGTTGTCTCATCCAAAATTCAATGTCGCCTTTGCTGCTTTACGCATCAAGCGTCTGCCTCGTACTTCTTGGACCATATCTCTTCTATTAATAAATCGTGGAACAACTCCAGTCACAAGAAGTTAACGTTTAGGAAAATTGGTGGGAGAGCGGTGTAGCGATTATTAACCCTTCTAATCATAAATATAAAGGGGTATTATGATAATATCATAATCCATATTGCATATTATGCACTATACAGAGAGGGGCAAATTTATGGAATAAATTCCGTTTCTCTAAAATGGACTATTTTGGAGATAAATTCCGAAACAAGTCGATTTTTATTTTTAAATTACAAAATGTTTGGCATATATTTCATACTAGTGACGTCATCCATCTGAGCGTGATGACGTATTCGATGATTTTTTGGGGGACGTGTGGTAGCTTATTTCAAAGGTTTTTCAATTCTCTATTCAGTGATAGAAACATTAATATCATTATTTATAGAGTGACAAAAAAAAATTGCAAACTGCCACCCACCTGCCTCTTGGCAGTTTGAACATTTAATTTAAGCCAAAAGCAATGTTTATTTGTCAGATAAACATTTTTTTCACCTACCTCTACCGAAAGTATACTTTTCCTGACCTGATTGTAGGGAGCAAAGTCGTATTTTCCTCCATTAGGGAGGAAAAGTAAAAGTGGCGTCATGGTATGTCGTTGATGAAATAACTTATTGACGCCCTATACAATATTCTATTATCTATTACGTAAGTATCTATACATTTTAACGTTTATTTATAGAGCACCCTGAATTTTGCAGAATGGTAAAAACAGTGAATTGTTATTTTGATTTAACAATGTTTACTTTAATAATTTGACTTATATTTAGGGTTGTTTTGTTTTAAACATTTTGTTTTAATCAACTGTTTTAAACATGTTTTAAACGTTTGCTTATGCTTAAAACAGTTTTTGTTTAAAACACTTAAATTAAACAAGTCCTTTTTTTTCATTTTCTTTATTAATATAACATCAAAAATATTCTCAAATACGTTATATAAACTTTTTAACACATATATTATTTATTTATTAATAATATGAACACAAAAAAAAATGGAAAACTGAAAATATTTTGCAAAGAAGAGTTAATCAATTTCACAAAACTGTTTCAGATTCATAGTAATCTTGTAATTTAAATCAGTCACGTCATCACTGATGGAATTAAGCTCTATAAAAATTGAAACCAACTTAGCAGCTTTGACATTGCCTAGCCGATTACGTAGTTTGGAATGGTAAACATTATGAAGAGAAGAGTCTTTCTATGTTGGCTGACGATGCAACAGCAGTGTGAAACTGTTGAGCACGTTTCAATGCTGTATTACACCTATTTATATTTTTCTTAGAACGCCACCATGCCAATGGTTTTACATTCTCAATATAGGTGTTTAGAAAACATATGGAGTAAAGTTTTAACTATTTATAATGGGAAATAAGCCACAATATTATTAAAAAATGATTTTTATTAACGTTTCGACGCCCAAATCGGGTGCCGTTGTCAAAATACAAAATACTACTCTATTTTGTATTTTGACAATATTTATCAATAGTATTTTGTATTTTGATAACGGCACCCGATTTGGGCGTCGAAACGTTAATAAAAATCATTTTTTAATAATATTGTGGCTTATTTCCCATTATAAATAGTTAACATTGTAAAAATGCCACAAGAAAATAGCTTCAGAACAACATATGGAGTAAAGGGTACACACTTTGCCTGGTAATAATAATAATCTAAAATGCTTCTGGATGATAATTTATAATGGATGGATGATAAGTTTATTTTCAATAAAGCGATGATTAAGCAAATTTGCCAAAAAATGAGCTGGGGTCACCAAATCATTTGCATGTTTAAAAAAAAAACACTAAGCACCACCAGAAACAGCACAAAATAACTGACAATGGACATTATTGCAATAGCCAACTTGTAATGCGGATTTATAAATAGTGAATAGTCTGGGGTTCCCCAGGCAGTAGCTCCTAATTTTGCAGTTGGTTTTCTTATCTATTATTCAGTAGATTAATAATAATAGATCAAACACTTTCAAATAATATTATGTTTAGGAAAATATGATTTAAACACTGTTTTCTTCTAAGTTTTATTTGTTTAAAATATAAAATTTAAAAACAAAAACATTTTTAAAGCAAAAACAAACGTTTAAAACAAAAAAACATGTGTTTTAAACAAGTTTTATTTGTTTAAAACATACAATTTAAAAACAAAAAAAAATGTTTAAAACAAAAAAAAAAACGTTTAAAACAAAAAAAAAACGTGTGTTTTGTTTAAAATTAAAAAAAACATGTTTTTTGCAACCCTGCTTATATTTTACAGTTGACAGTTATACTGTACCTACTTGTTAGTTTTAGTGTTCTAATAAATTTTGTCAGTTAGTTACATAAATAAATTATCTAAAAATTTAAAAATTACTTGATATTTGAGGAAGGTGGAAAAATCATATGTATAACATGGGAGTTAAGTGCCTTTTCCTCCCTCGAATGATAACTCGTTTCTCCGGAGGAAACTTCATTCTCGGGAGGAAAAGTAGCACTTTCCTCCCTTGTTATACAAATAGCTATTTTCTGTTTTCTGTCAACAATAAAATGTATTTTGAATTAAATAAATTACATACGTTCTTCTTTTTTTTTTCAATTAATTTGTTTCAATTTTTTTGTGAACACCCGGTATAAATAATTATGTTACTGTTTATATTACTGAATATAGAATTCAATAACTTATCAAATTAGCTAGCACACGACCCCTATTCTCATTTAAAAAATCATTGATTACGTTATCACGCCCAGATGAATGACGTCACTAGTATGATATACCTAATGTAGAAAAATCGGCCTTTTTTGAAAAAAAGTTGAAAATAAAAATCGGCCTGTTTCGGGATTTTTCCATAAACCCATAAAACCTATAAATTCACATTCTATTTATTTTTTCCTACCTTTAGACGTATCAGAGGAGTATGTGAACTAAAATTGTCACTGTCACAGTGGCAGTTGCCAAACTCGTTCTATACGTCTACAGGTGGGAAACAATGATATAAATAGGATTATTATGATTAATAATAATTATCTGGCTAATTGGCTCTGCCAGTCATTTAAAAAAAAATAATTATTGGTTTTTATCGCTAAATTTCCCTACTCTATTAGTTTCATTTCTGTTCATCTCATAACTTAACATGCTTTCCAAATTTTGCGTTATTTTGCGGGTTATTAGCGCCCTCATCACTGTATGTTAAAGTGTGTGGAAATTACTCTACAGTGCGTCCATAAAGTAACGCATCAATTCGTTATTTCGTAAACCGGCGACTTTAAAGAAAAATGCCGAAATAGGTCGATTTTTATTTTTAAATTACGATTTTTTGGCATATATATCATCCTCGTGACGTCATCCATCTGGGCGTGATGACGTAATCGATGATTTTTTTTAAATGGGAACAGGGGACATGTGATAGCTCATTTGAAAGGGTATTTAATTCTCTATCCAATAATATAAACATTAACATAATTATTTATACATGGTGTTCAAAAAACATTTTTTTAATTAAAATAAGTGAGACAAAAAGAAGAATATATGTAATTTATTTTAAATCAAAATGCATTTTACTACTGTCAGTCAAGAGAAAAAAATTTTATTTGACAAATAAACATTGATTTTCGTGTAAACGAAATGTTCAAACTGCCAAGAGGCAGGTGGGTGGCAGCTTTAATATTGAATTTAAGCGAAAAACAATATTTATTTGTCAAATAAACATTTTTTTCCTGTTTTCTGACAACAGTAAAACGTATTTTGAATTAAATAAATTACATACATTCTTCTTTTTGTCTCAATTATTTTAATTAAAAAAATGTTTTTTTGAACACCTTGTATAAATAAATGTGTTAATGTTTATATTACTGAATAGAGAATTGAATACCCTTTCAAATGAGCTATCACATGACCCCTATTTTCATTTAAAAAACCTCGATTACGTCATCATGCCCAGATGGATGACGTCACTAGTATGATATATATGTCAAAAAATCGGAATTTAAAAATAAAAATCGACCTGCTTCGGGATTTTTCCTTAATATCGCCGGTTTACCAAATAATGAATTTATGCGTTAATTTATGGACGCACTGTATAATTAAATAAATTATTACAAAAACGACTCTGCCGCCATTAACAAGAATAAAAAATACTATTTCTTCAAATAAACTTTTCTATCCCATACCTAGATTTTGTATCACATTGGAATTACTCAAATCGATTATCTATAACAAGAAATCAAACTGACTGGTAAAGTAGGTACGAAAGGCACAAAGAGTACCTACAGAGGAAGACATCCAGGCGAAAAGGATAAAATGTCAGATTTTTTCTCACGGCGCGATTGCTTCAGGGTTAAAGTCGCCGAGTTACGAAATAACGAATTTATTCCTTCCATATGCACCATACTGTATATACCACATTTTAGTGTTTTTTCTTAAAGAAGAAAAATACAACCAGTTATTAACAGAAGGAGAGTAGCATCCCGGAAAGTATTTTTTCTATGGATGCTATACAATGTGCAACTTCTCTCACTACTTACATACATTCAAAAACGAACAATTTCTCATGCAGTGAGAAAAGTCGGCCATTGCAGTGAGAAATATTTTTGCTCACGGGCTCTTGTACGGTTTTCCATATATGATCGCCGTTTCCATGGTAACATGCACAATACAAACACAATTAATGTTGTCGAATAAAATCTGCTGAAGCAAAACTTACCAGGAATTACCTTTCAAAACTGTTCGACAATAACTTTTAATTAGAATTTTAAATAAATAACGTAAGTATATAAATTTTATGAATAATAAATAGATGTACATGTATTTTACTTCAATTTATGCATATAATATAAGCACCTAAATTGTTTAATTTTGAAGTTTGAACTCTTGACAAAACCGCATCCAGAGAAAAAGAAAGAAATGTGTACAATACATGAGAAAATGATATAATTCTCCCTCGCTTGATTTGTGGCGCAACAAACTTCTGCGCTCGTGAGAAATATGTATTTTTTCTCACTTGTACAATACACTATTCTAGCTAGCGGTAAAACATAGTATAAACAATACATCACATCCCGTCTTTTTTTGAAGGTAAGAAATCTAAATATTCCTAATCTATTGTGGATATAATGTTTTTAATACTTATATAAAACTTGTCGGTTTGCAATTTAACTTATTTTAGAAAAAATAAAACACAAAGGAAAAGGCTTGCCAATTGTTTTGGCTACTTGTTGTAATTTCCACTAACAATTCACTACAAACACCACTCTCGACTTTCGTAATCCCTTCTGAACTTATTTTGGCGACAAAAACATCGGAAATCGAATAGTTTCTTATCATAAATCACAACCAATGGCATATTTACGTTGTGTGCAGTACATTTAATGTAAATACAAAGTGACACTGAGTAATAAGACACGAGCCGGTCATCGGCACTGTTTCTTGACAGTTTTATTTTCTTCAAACTGGCTGGAAATTTATTACCCGCAAGCTTCGCAATTATTTTAGACTAATTCGACTGCAGAAATATCACTTCTTGGATAAGATATCACCGATTCATTATTGCCTGTATACAGATTTGATAGAGACAACATAAAAGTATAGAAATGCTCAACTACACTTTTAGTCCAGAGAAATAAGGATTTTCTCAGGACACTCAAATATCCAGGTAGCTGACTACTTCTTTAGTTATTGTAGACCTATAGGAAGAAAACCTACCTGGCTTTTCATCGATTGTCATTTGTTTCGAGCTTCTGTCATGTGTTGTATAATCTGTATATAACATTAATATACACGGATTATACGACATTTGACAGAAGCTCGAAACAAATGACTGTGAATAAAAAGCCCTATTTCCTGCCTAGAGTTCGCGTCCGTTTTTTAATGATTAACAATTTTTTTATTAACCATTTTTTACCCCATTAAACAGCTAAATAGTTGACATAAAATTCCAAAATTTTATTTTTTAGAACATTGAAACAGCTTCAAAATGCCGATTTTAAATGTTAAAAAGTAAATTTGTTGTTTGGCAAATTGCAAAATAAATGAAAATGGATATTTGTTATTAATTTTTACTAAATTTAACTTTTTAGGAGAACATTGAATTTAAGCGAAAAGCAATGTTTATTTATCAAATACACATTTTTTTTTCTGTTTCATGACAGCAGTAGAATGTATTTTGAATTAAATAAATTACATACATTCTTCTTTTTGTGTCAGTTAATTTAATTCAAAATAATTTTTCTGTTTATTCGTAACGATAAAGTCAATAGTTTTTGAAATACTTGGAGTTGAAAATAAAACGACACAGCTATTTTGATTAATGTATTGTGCTCTTTCATTTTTAACTTCAAATATTTCGAAAACTAATTATTTTATCATTATAAATGAAGAGTATATTATTTACATATAAAGTATTGAAGAATCGAAATATTACACTAAAATAGCAATTCCGCCAATGGCGTAGAATTTTAGAAAAGTAAACCGTTCACTACCCCCTGTCGTACGCCTCTGGTAGTAGCCAGAAACATTATTTGCTAATTCATAATTTAGTAGGGTGTACGGTACCTACACTTTTTGCCAAGTATGACAAGGATATATCAAGTAGTTTTAAAGTACTGGGTAAAAATGTTTATTAAATTTTGAAACAAAATTTAAAAAAATGCGTTTTTCCAAATAACTTAAAAATTATTAGTGATACCAAAAATCTCAAACAATAAAAAAAGTCGGCTTTGCTTTTCTGATAAGATTTAGTGTTTCTAAATTTGCATACACTTGTGATTAGTGACTCGTTCAAGCCCTTTCAACTACAGCCCTTTCAAAAATAAGTACTTTGAACCAATGAAACTTACATATCATATTATAAACAATACAAACACGTGTTTAAAGCAACTTGTGAAGTGGTAACGATTAAGTTCAATTGAGATGCTAATTAGGAGGTGATTTTCCCGATTTTTTTACCAAGAATTTTCAAGTTTATTTTGAGCGTAACTAGCTTACTTCTTCATGCTAGAAATTTATTTTACAAAACAAAAATAAAGCTTTTTTTAAACACTTTAAAAAAGTTGTAACAAGTTTTCCCCAAAATTGCTAATTTTTTTGGTTATTTCACGTTGAAATATTCTATTTGTCATTTTACGAATATGAACCTATTATTCATTAGCTATAACTCTGCTTCTACTAGGTCTATTTTTATACAGGCTATATTTTTGGTAAGAATGTTTTTTCGACAAATTTCTTACTTTTTGAGTTATTTGCGATAAACCGTCTAAAAACGTGATTCTTTTGTTTAAAATGAACATACAGTGGAACCCCGATAAGTCGGCCCCCGATAACCCGGAAGTCCGGCTAACCCGGACCGATTTTCATCAGACAAAAATTTAACAAATAAACAATTTAACAATTTTATCAAATAAAAATGTATGTAGGCCAAATAATATTTCAGAGATAATGTGTATTTGTGTAATTTGAACACATAAGTACAATAGTAAAAATGATTCATGCACACGGCGGCAGCCAGAGCGACCGTCTCAGCTTATCGGAAAGAACAGACACCTGTCTGTATTCCTTTTTCTTTATTTATGTCAAACTGTCTTAGCATTGTTTAAAAAAGACGTGACTATTTAAAAATTCTTGTATTGTGTGTAGTACAGCCTATTAATCACTTCCGTTCTGTAATGTAATCGTGCTTCAGATTGTGTTTGCTTTGTCTACATAATGGTAACAAAACGTAAAAATGTTGCAGTGACAATGGAAAAGAAACTAGAAACATTAAGTAGGATTGATAAAGACGAATCTTTAAAATAAATTTATTGCAGCATCATAATATGATATTATGCTACCATAGGTCTGGATCCCGCGTATGAAAAAAAAGTTGATTAATAGCAAGCTAAAAATTTATTAATAGCTTAAGGGTGTCTAATCGGATAAACTTTGATATATGAGAACACTGGAACAGGGGCAGTTTTAATTGTGGAACAGGTCAAATATTTGGAACGGTCAGAACACGAAAATGGCACATTTGTTTTGTCCGACAGAACAGACATAAACTCTCCGAACAGAGATTAAACTCTCATGCAAAAATCAGACTGCTATTTATCACCTGTCATAATTCCTGTCATTTGACATATTCTACATGTTCCACTCATTAAAACGCCAATTTGGTGATAAATAGCAGTCTGATTTTTGCATGAGAGTTTAATCTCTGTTCGGCGAGTTTAAGTCTGTTCTGTCGGAAAAAATACATGTGCCGTTTTCGTGGTCTGACCGTTCCAAATTTTTAACCTGTTCCACAGTTAAAACTTCCCCTGTTCCAGTGTTCCCATATATTAATGTTTGTCCGACTAGACACCCTTAAGCTAATAACAAATTTTCAGCTTGCTATTTATCAATTTTTTTTTGTACGCAGGATCCAGACCTACCATATTATGGTGTCGGTACATCTCTACAGTATGACTGAGTTTTTTACCAAGAAATGAACAAAACTCTACACTCTATACAACTATACGTAATTTAGATGTGTACTGTGCATATGTGTTTCATGTTTTTGTAATTGTAATGGAGGTTATTTATTAATTTTTACTGTATTCTCCGGCTAACCCGGATTTTCGATAACCCGGATCGGCCGTGGTCCCGATTAATCCGAGTTATCGAGGTTCCACTGTATTTACTCGCAAATAACTCGAAAAGTATTGACTTGGTGAAAAAACTCTATAGAATAAAATTAGTTATAGTATAGTTAAAATTAGTCAGTTTATCCACTTTCGGACATATTTTGGACGTATAGTTTTTCACCCCCGAGAATGGGTGAAACTCACCCCAGACCAAAGCACACCTCAGCACAATATCACTTTTATTCTTTGACTTGTTAGCTATGTGTCTGCCAAATTTCATGTCAATCCAAGCGGTTCTTTAAAGTTTAGAGGTTTTGCAACATTTTACAGTCAGCGAACGGACTATTAGGACGTAGATCTTTGTTATCATATCATGTTGATCACTTTATCATATCATATTACCACTCACTCGATTTGGATTGTAATTTACGAATCAATGAAATATTTATTTTTCTTATAGACTCTTAGTGTTTTTTCTAAATACCACCACTTTTGTTTACTTCTTTATGTCTAATTTAAGCACCTAGCAAATCTGTGAAAATATATATATAGATTTGCCTTAAAAAGGGACAATTTTCTAACAAATTCTACGTCTACATCATATGACTTACTTACAAAATTGCAAACAAAATATTTTCGCAAAGTGGATTCGAATTAATAGCCCGATTTCCGAATCAAACACGCGGACACATTTATGATAAATAACCCGAGCGAAATATTTATTTCTCTCATGCATTTCTACTAAAATATCTCGAAAAATATGTTCGTATTGGTGTTGATGTACTTTATGTTTTAATGCTTGAACAAAACGTATCAGTGCTGCTTATGTTTGCCACTATCTTCAAAATGATTGATGTATTTTGTGTTTGAGTATAAAACTATGTAAAATTCTTATACAGGGTGTCCAGAAACTCTTCTGGCAGAAGAAACCTGGAGATTCCTCCGATAAGTTTAAGACAATTGACCTAGTCTGAAAATGGGAGTTAGAGCTCTTTGAAGATGGCGCCTTGTAATTAGTTTTTTAATACCCCCAGAACGCTTCTATTTAAAACAACGAAAACTGGTATTTAAAAAATTATACGTTTATTTATCTTCCAGAGATAAATCGATTCCATCAATTGCAAATACCGGTAAGAGGCATCCGTTTTGCCTAGGCCAACGGTTATTTTATCGCATAACTGTTTTATTTTTACTTTTAGACATTTTTGACGGTACTTACCATTACTTTGGATTAATAAATTGTGAGGTATTCTAGTACTAAAAGGTATTCTTGCTTTAAGTCGGTAGGATATACAGTTTTGTAGAAAAATCGATTTGAAAATTTTTCGTTTTCCGAAATTAAAAAAAAATGGAAAAAAAATTTCAAAAAAGAACGGTGTATTTTACCGATTTAAACCAAGAGTAACCTTTACTACTAGAATACCTCATAAATTCATAATCTAGTGTCAAAAATGCTTAAAAAATAAAGACAAAATGTTATGCGATAAAAATAACCAATGGCCTACCCAAAACGGAGGCATATGACCGGTGCTATAAATTCGCAATTGATGAAATCGATTTAGCTCTGGAAGATAAATAAACGTATAATTTTTATATACCAGTTTTCGTTTTTCTAAATATTTTTTTTTTTTAATTTTTTGAACAGAAGTTGTTGGTTTAATGTCTGACTATTACCATGCAGTTCTTACATTCACGTATATCTTCTTTTCTTGTCATGAAATATTCTATTTGAGATTGGTTTTGTGTCCACTTTTGAATCTATGATGATCTAATAATCTAATCTAAAGCATACATGCTAACAAAAACAATTAACATACACCATAAATGTGAAAAAGAAACAGTTCCAAAAGAATTTTTAATTGAAAACTTATGTTATTTCCTTGTTATAACATCTGGGCAAAAACCTGGCGCACTAACCCTATGAAGAGGTACTTGTGCATGTGCAATTCTGGTATTAAATGCTCAGTTCTTGCAACAAAAAGAAGATGCAAAATATCTGAAAATCCATCTCGACCGGCGATAAACTTGGAGGAAACATATATTTGCTAAGAGAAAGTAACTGGCCTCAAAACTTAGCAAATTGTATTGGACCTTAGGTCGTTAATCACAATTAACAGTTATCAATCAATTGCTAATTTACAAAGTCATCCTAAAGCCAACATGAAGCTACAGAGTTAATGTTGTTCTGAAGCTATTTCCTTGTGGCATTTTTATAATTAAATAGTTAGATGTCAATAAGCCACAATTAAATTTTTTTTTTATTTTTTTTTATTTATTTATTTATTGCTTATTTACAATCTACTTCAATACAGTAATAAGTAAATATAATGTATGTTCTTGGCTTGTGGCAGGTGTCGTCCATTGACGACTCTCTGGAATTTACCTAGCAGCTAGGTCTTCTGGCCAAAGTCTTTTCAGACGTCTGTCAACCAGTGGGGGGTTGAATAATTCATCTATGAGATGGTTTGGATGGTCTGTGCTGCGATTCATGTACCTTCTGGAGTGGTCAGCAATCACATCATTGATGAAGGGGATGTTGAGGTCTGCATGAAGGGTTTGGTTTGACACATACCATGGGGCTTTAGCTAAAACAACAATTAAATTGAAAAAAAAAATAATTTTATTTATTAAAAATAATTTTTTTTTCAATTTAATTGTGGTTTCCCATCTAAATAGTTTAACTACAGAATGAAATTGTGAAGGACAGCATCCCGTTCAAATATCAAAATCCTAAGCGACCACCACACTCTCGGGGAAGTTACTTCGCCAAATTTGACCGAAGTCCGAAGTACCGTCACTACACACTCGTTCTACTTCGCGAGGAACTTAAATAACTAGTGAAGCGGTAACGATTAATTTTATTTCTTCTTCAAGTGCCATCTTCGTTCCGAAGGTTGGCGATCATCAGGACTGTACGTATTTTCGAAACTGCTGACCGAAACAATTCGTTGTTGCTACAGCCTAATTTTATTTCGGAAGATAAATAGAGGGTGATTTTTGCGATTTTTTTACCAAAAAAATAAAAAGGACCAACAATATTTTGAACGTAACTCACTTACTTTTAATACTAGAAGTTTTTTAAAAAACAAAAATAAACCTTTTTTTAAACACTTTAAAAAAGTTGTAAGGAGTTTTCCCCGAAAAGTGCTCCGTTTTTGTTTATTTGTCGTTGAAATATTCGATTTGTAATTTGACGAATAAGAACCTAGTTTTCATTAGCTACAACTCTGCTTCTTCTAGAGTCATATGTCTAGAGTCTTTATGCATACATGGTTTTTTTCATTTTTTTTTATAAGCTATATATTTTGCTAAGAATACTTTTTTCCCTAAAATACTTACTTTTTGAGTTATCTGCGAAAAAAAGCCCAAAAACATGTTTATTTTTTGTTAAAAATGACCATATTCACTCGCAAATAACTCAAAAAGTATTGACTTAGTGAAAAATCTCAATAGATCAAAAGTTTCTTAGAATTAGGCATTTTATCCAATTCCAGACTTATTTTGAACGTATATTTTTTCACCCTGAGAACATATTTTTCACCCCGTATTTCCCAATTTTTGTAAAATGGAGGGGATGTATAATTGTAAACTTTTTCTTATATAATAATTTTTAACTACCTATTCCCAAATTTTCATCCTTCCTTTATTTTTTTAGAGGTTTTCGTAAAATTTTGTGTTCTTTGATCGAGCTAATTGTAAAATTTACAGATTGCAAATTAAATGGGATGTTTATTAAAAACAAACTTGCCTTATAAATCATCCTGGCAACCATCCTGATCTTTTTAGTTTTCTTCACTTCTTCGTCACTTGTGCACTCACAACTTAACAAAACCATATTGCGCCACTATTAAACTCGTTTGTGTTCATCCAGTTTCGATCTCGTAACCACCACTAGGAAGCCGACAAGGGCATCCATGTTTTTATACGTATATTTAGCATTTACGTAAACCAAAATAATTTACATTGCACGGGGATCTGGCGTTTTCCATTCCATGTAAACAAATCATGGAGAGGTTGTATTTCTTTCAGTTGTAATCGTTAATACGGCTCTGATTTTCTGACAAGTCTGTTTTTCTGTCAGGTTTATTGTATACACGTACCTTGGCAGAGGAAAGTTCGTAGATTTTAAACAAGTGCATGATATTTATTGCATTTTAAGGATGCATAAGTTTGTTATTTAACACGACGTAGCAAACAACTTGTTTAAAAATGCATCAGTATTGTAAATATCGTGAAAGAATTAGACGGAGAGCTAGAGCCGAAAAATCATTGTCATAAGTAATATGGAGCTTTTCCTGTGAAATGTGTCTATTGTATATTGACAATTATGACCCCTTTCAGGAGGTTCAAAATAGGAGGTTTTCACCTCCTATTTTGTTAAACCTCCATCGATTTGCATCAAAATTGGTGACTAGTTAGAGCATACCTCAAGAAATAAAACTGATTTGGTGCCAACTTGCACTTTTACCCTGGCGGTGAATACCACCCCTTCCCGCGGGTGAAAACAATTTTATTAAAAATAATCCCACAAATCGATAGAGGAACAAATTTTAAGTAAAATTTGTTATATCATGTTATTAAAATAAATCAATACTTTTTGAGTTATTAAAGATCAATGATTTGTGTATTTAAGAGCATATGCGTGACTACGGATGATAAAAATAGGCTATTAATTATGTTCAAAATAAGAGAACTAAAAGGAACTACAACGTTAACGGGATTTTATTGTCTCATATAGTCAATAGACCTCTAAGTTTTAAAAAACCGCGGAGTGCTACCATTTAAATGGGTGCGTTTTTGAGAAATGGGTGAATTAGTCCCTAGGCACAGGTTGAATTAGGGTGAGTGCTATGCATTTTTGGTACAAAGACGTCTACAGGAAAATTGTTCCAGGTTAAATTTACTATCGAAATATTACATTTAAAAGTCAAAAATATTTTTACTTACAAAAATATATTCAAAAGAAAAGCAAAAAAACAACACGAAAGGAAGCAATTTTGTTTTTTGCCCCATAACTTCTTCCCACGGGGATATAGGTATAGACATTGCTTCAGCAGAAATTAACTTACATTCTTTTTCTTTAAAATGCCGTTTAGCCAAAGTCTCTAGAATTTATATTTTTCGAAATAGGATTTTTCAAATTGCGCCGCTCACGGCATTTTTGGACCATTTTCCCCAATATTTCGCAAACATTGTTCTGTAACTTTTTTTTACGCATTTCTAGGTATATGCAATGGTACATTTATTAGAAAGAGGGGTCAATTACCTTTAAAATGGTCTATTATATAAGGTTGCTTGCCTATTTTGAAGCAAGTTCTGCTTTTTCAAGGTCTCATACTTTTAATGATTTTTGATATTTTTTATGATTATTTTTTAAATTTCTTCTTATGACTTCTTTTCTTATACATTTAGGGATATACATTGTATAATAGAAAACAGCATATTTTCTTTACTTTAAAATGGGGTATTCCAAAAAAATCTAATACTATTTTTAAACAAGATATCCGTAGGATATCCAGGAGTATCCGTAATTTGAAAAAAATTTAAAATTTTTAATTTTTTTTAATTGGAAGAGTATAATTGCATATTAAAATATAATATTTAATTCCAAATAATTTTTCTTTATAACATTTTTCGATATTGTGAAATATAAAGTTACTTTACTCCTGAGCAAATTCATATTGTTTAACATACCTCGTACACTATTAATAAAATTTTATATCTGATGATCGCATTTTAGGTTTCAGACTAGGCAGAGCATTTTATAAAGAATAACTTTTTTTCATAAAATTAATACTAAAAAAGTTTTCCATATGGTTCCAACTATTGCATGTGTATATGTCACAGTTTGAAAAAGCATATCTTGTTTAAAAATAGTACACCATTTTTAAGTAAAGAAAATGAGCTTTCCTTTTTATCACACAATACATATACTCAAATACACAATAAAAATAGTTATAATGAGAAATTTAAAAATAATCGTAAAATATATAAAAAATCATTAAAAGTATAAAATTTTGAAAAACCATATCTTGCTTAAATATAGCCATACGGCCTTCTACGATAGAACATTTTAAAGCCAAATGACTTCTCTTTCTACTAAATGTACCATTGTGTATACCTAGATATGCATAGAAAAAAGTTACAGAACAATGTTTAAGAAGTAACAAGGAAAATATCCCAAAATCGCTGTGAGTGGCGAAATTTGAAAAATTATCTTTTGGAAATTGCAAATCACAGGGACTTCTACCAAACGCCATTTTAAAGAGGAAGGATGCAAGTTTTTTTTCTGTGAAGCAATGCCTATACCTATATCCCCGTGGAAAAAAGTTATGGGACAAAAAACAAAATTGCTATCTTTCATGTTTTTTTCTTGCATTTCTATTGGATATATTTTTGTAAAAAAACATGATTTTGACTTTAAAATATGATATTTCGATAGTAAATTTAACCTGGAATAATTTTCATATAGATGTGTTTGCACTAAATGTGCATATAACTCACCCTAATTCGCCCTGTGCCTAGGGACTAATTCACCCCTTTCTCAAAAACGCACCAATTTAAATGGTAGGACTCCGCGGTTTTTTC
Organism: Diabrotica virgifera virgifera; assembly: GCF_917563875.1. Classification (NCBI taxonomy): domain Eukaryota; kingdom Metazoa; phylum Arthropoda; class Insecta; order Coleoptera; family Chrysomelidae; genus Diabrotica; species Diabrotica virgifera. The sequence continues at coordinate 211,398,148 of NC_065450.1, forward strand.
AAATATAGAGGTCCATTGACTATATGAAACAATAAAACCCTGTTAACGTTGTAGTTCCTTTCTAAAATACATAATCAATAGCCTAAAAGAACATATTAATTAATTGTATGTTAGTAAAATATTATTTTTATATTATTTCGATATTTAATTGAATTTTTTCTATCAATATAGACTGAATATGCCCAGAAACTGGGGGTGTCCAATAATGGGTACATTTGACGTATTCGAATACACTTTTGCTAAATTTATAATATCGAAATTATTATTATAATTAATTATTATATAATATAAAAATAATATTTTAGTAACCTACAATTAATTAATATGTTCTTTTTATCATCCGTAACTTCACGCATAGGCTCTTAAACAGACAAATCTTTGATCTTTAATAACTCAAAAAGTATTGATTTATTTTAATAACATGATATAACAAATTTTACTTAGAATTTGTCCCTGTATCGATTTGTGGGGTTATTTTTAATAAAATAGTTTTCAGCCGTGAGAAGGGGTGGTATCCACCCCCAGGGTAAAAGTGCAAGTTGGCACCAAATCATTTTTATTTCTTGGGGTATGCTCTAACTGGTCACCAATTTTCATGCAAATCGATGGAGGTTTAACAAAATAGGAGGTGAAAACCTTTAAAGACTACACCAACTTTCCCCTTTCATCCCTTATTGCTACTTCCTGTATCCACTGAGGTGTCAGCCTAAAAGGGGTCATAATTATCAATACACAATAGACATATTTCACATGCCAAACTCCATATTACTTATGACGATGATTTTTCGGATTTAGCTCTTAGACTATATATATATATATATATATATATATATATATATATATATATATATATATATATATATATATAGGAAACCAATACGCAGGAACATACAGTATATATTTAAATTGTATTTCATATAATCCACTTCTTTTATATCCACTGGACATAGATAACCCTTGTTTGTATCCAAAGTTCTCGGTCGTATGTTGTGTCATTTTCTACGAAAATCCCCCCGAAAGTTAGAAAAAGGGTAAAAATTATGGGTGATTACAAAAAATATCCTTGACGTCATTTTTAAGTAAATTTAAATATTCAAATATAAAGAAAATATACAAGCCAGACGATTTGTGAGGGCTTTAACTCCGCAATATGCTTACATGGGCGCCCCAGGATTATTTTCATCTGAACTGCATGGGACTGCATCTGAATCTGTACATACTATTAACCAGTATAAAATATACAACTATACTTGTATAGCTATGTACTTTTCTTCCGGAGAGGGGGGTGCAATTGCTATTTTGACAGGGTATGTTTTAATATTAAAAATAAATATTCTAAAAAAGACAGGTTTTTTTTGGTTAAATTTTCTACCCGTGAGGTGATCAAAAAAATTACACGTGCATGTGAATGAAAAGCGCTATAGGTAAACTGCAGTGTGAGAAAAAGCGTATAGTATACTGATAGCTGTTTGTGTCAGCTGAATATTAAAAAATACCCTGTCAAAAATAGCAATTGCACCTCCCTGTCCGGAAAGAAATTACATAGCTATAGTCCGTCCGCTATAACTTTTCCCATGCAGTACGATTCATTTTCAATCAAATTAAGTCAAAACATAAATTGAAACGAACGTCGATGTGTATATACATTTTGTATACTGTATACTATATACTACACACATCGGCGTACGTTTCACTTTCTGTTTTGACTTAATTTGATTGAAAATGAATCGTACCTCATGGGAAAAGTTATAGCGGACGGACTATATACATGTATAGTTGTATATTTTATACTGGTTAATAGTATGTACCGCTTCAGATGCAATCCCCTGAAGTTCAGATGCATCCCCTGAAAATAATCCTGGGGCGCCCATGCAAGCATCTTGTAGAGATAAAATCTTTGGCAAATTGTCTAGCTTGTTTATTTTCTTTATATTTGAATATTAAAATTTACTTTAAAGTCACCTCAAAGATGTTTTTTGTAATAATAATTTTTACTCTTTTTTTAACTGAGGGGGGATTTTTGGGGAAAATACCGCTACCCTCCAGCCAAACCGGCATTTTTGTATTAAGCTACCATGGAAGAGTTTCCTGAAAAATGTTCAGATTGGCTAAAATACCTACCCAAAAATGTCTGACAACTCTCGGACCATTAGCCCGACCACAGAAAATAGGATAAGAGCAAAGGAGTAGAATGCAAAAACATGGAGTTGGTTCCAGTTTACTCCACTTAGCCTCTTTTACTCAAATCAGACTCCCACCATCACGTGGGTACCCTCTACTTACATCATTGTCAACTTCTTCCATAAAACAAATGTTGTCATGTATTTCCAAATCGAGTATAAATCGTTATATCGTTCTTTTAATGCAAATATTGGAGCATGATAATAATAAAAAGGGTGCAAACATCTTAAATGTAAATTCTTTATGCGTACACAACAAACTAACCTTATTTTTCCCGTTTTCTCGAAAAGAAGTCGAAGTTCCTTCAAAATGGAAGCCATCTGATCGTTGAACTGTTAAGATTCCATGACTCAATTACTCTCAAAAGCGTGATTTATTCACCGTTAAATCACTCGAGCACGTTTAATGTTATGACTACCGTTTGTGCATTTGCATTTGAAAAGTTTGTTTCAAGATTTCACAATTCAGTGTTAGCAGCCGACTTGAAAAGCTTCCCATCGATCACTCACACCTGGCTTGTCCCAATTTGCCCGTTTGTTCGCCTATTATTTGCAGAAAATGTAAAATTACAAGTAGTTGGACAAAAAGGACTATAAAAAATAAAACAGTATGATTTTTTAAAGGAATTGTAAACAGAAAAACTTTAATACAGATAGTCACAAAATAATACAAAACGAAATATGGAAGTGAAAAGCTTTCCAATATATCTTCGTTATCGATTTATTGTGCGAAATATAATTATTGTGCGAACAGAAAAACAGAATACTTCGGCCATATAATTAGAGATTAAATACCATCTACTTCGCCTTATACACTCACCGGCACAAAATACCGCCACCCAAAATTTTTGATTAAGTTTGACAATCTATAACTTTATTATTTGTACTCCGATTTTCAAGATTCTTGCATCAGTTTGTAGGTACATGTATTGATGTCGTTTTTTATTATTCCGGTAACAAAAATTTTTGCTTAGATGGCATTATACGGGGGTGAATTGAGGCGTTGTATTTTCTCTTAACTTTAAAAAATTCTGTGGAAAATTTTTGAGGGCTGATTTTATTTCATACTCCTTTTGTATTATCCTAGAAGTATCACTAAGTTGTTTTTTGAATTATCCAAATATCTCTTTTCTTGTAGGAGCTGTAAATAAAAACACTGCTTTGAAGGTTTTTTTTTAATTAAAAATATCAAACTCACTAAAAAGAACAAAACAAAACAAAATTAACAACAAAACCAAACAATTCAATAGCGGGTATGTCCACCTCTTGCAGCAACAACTGCTCGCAATCTTTTTGGCGTCGAATAAAGATTTTGCCTCGGGAATAGCCCGATATTCCTCTACCAGGGCCATAACTGTACCACATTTTCTGGAGGCCTAGGATGACGGCGAATAGCCTTTTTTAATTCATCCCATAAATACTCAATAGGATTGAGATCTGGGCTGCATGCGGGCCATTCTAATCTTATCAATCCAACCTCTATTTTATGAGTCAATTAGTGTTTATATTTCTAACGTGCTATGTACTAAGAGTATAAGTCATAAAAACGATTTTTCGGTATTCTTCCATATTTTGAATTATATAATTAATAAGGTATTACCAAAGTAGAAAGTAAAATAAATAATTACTAATTTATTAATCATATTTCGTCACCATTTTGATATTTAGTTGTAATATTTATTTAATCAGTGGTAAAAAAGACTTTGAAAAGTCCTAATAAAAAATTTTTCATTTTTGACTTATACTTTTAATACATAGCACCCTAGATTTACAAAAAATGGTACAGCTCTTACAAGAAAAGATATATTCGGATAATTCAAAAAACAAAACTTTAGTGATGCCTCCGGGATAATATGACAGTACTATGAAACAAAATCAGCCCTCCAATTTTTTCCACAGAATGTTTTAAGGTTAGGAGGAAATACAACACTTCCATTCACCCCCGTATAATGCAATGCAAGTAAAATTTTTTATTACGGAATAATACCAAATAATATCAATACATGTACCTACAAACTGGTGCAAGAATCTTGAAAATTGGAGTACAAATAATAAAGTTATAAATTATCAAATTTAATCAAAAAATTTGGGTGGCGGAATTTTGTGCCGGTGAGTGTATAATGTAGTAAGATCAGAGGAAGACAGAGTGCTAAAAACAGTGTTCTTCGAGAGACCAGACGGTAGAAGATCAGTGGGCCGTCCCAGAAAAAGATGGAAGGATGATGTTGAAACCGATCTATCTAGGATTGGGGTACAACAATGGCAAATCGAAGCGCAAGATCGCAGACGATGGAGGGCCATAGTGGATGCGGCGAAGACTCACCCCGAGTTGTAAAGCCAGTCAAGAAGAAGAAGAGTGTATAATACAAGGAAAAGTTGAGGGAAGCAACTGGACCGGGCAAAATCCCAGTTGAACCCTTAGAAATGATAAAAGAAGAGAAATGGAAAGTGAAACTTAAGTGGCAGCAAACATCCAGATATATTGTAAGTTGTCTTAATACTATTATGTACCTACAATTATCTCCCAAAGTGGAGTAATCTACGGGCTATCTACGTCAACCGTTTCTTCATCTTAGGCCAGGGTAATAAGACAAAAATATACCCTGTTCGTGACACTTCATTAGCCAGGGTACTGAAGCGTTTTTTCGACAGGTTATACCTATAGGAACAAATTATAACTATTTCCTGCGTAGGATCTGGCGGCCATTTTTATTTATAAACTATTAACAGTCAAAAAATGGCATTTCCCCTTTTTTTTTCAAATCAACGGAAAACAGTGAAACTTATAATTTTTTTAGTACAAATATCTTCGAGATTAGCGAAAAAGCTTTAAAATAACGTATTACAAAGTTTGATATACTCATTTATTGTTAATATAATTCCGAAAAAATTTCGGAATTGCAAAAAAAGATATTTTCTCAATAACTGTTGTAAAAATTAGTGTACAGCTTTGAAATGTTTGTCAAATGAGGGTTCTTTGGTGCTTAATATGTGATAAAAATGTCAAAGCGATTCATTCAATTGTTTAAATTTTATTCAAATTGTTTTCCCCAGAGAGCATTTTTTTGCAATAACATAAGTCAGAAAAAAATCACCTTAGAACCATTCCACAGGTGTCAAATAGTCAAATGAAAGAGCATGAGCAACATTTTCAACATGGTTTAAAAAAGTGAATAAAAAATGCATTTATTAGTAATAAATAATTATGCAAAAGTATCGTCCATTTTCCTTTATAAACTTTTTGAATAACTTTTTCCAAAAAAATTAACTTTTTTATCCTGTTTTAAGTGCACAACTACCAAGTAATGTTATCTATATCATAATTGATAAAAAATTGTAATAAATATGTATAATCTCTTATATAACAATAAAAAGTTTATAAGGAAAGATTTACGATACTTTTGCATAATTATTTATTACTAATAAATGCATTTTTTATTCACTTTTTTAAACCAATTTGAAAATATAGCTCATGCTCTTTCATTTAACACCTGTGGAATGGTTCTAACGTCATTTTCTTCTGACTTATGTTATTGCAAAAAAAATGCTCTCTGGGATAAACAATTTAAATAAAATTTAAACAATTAAATGAATCGCTTTGAAATTTTTGTCACATATTAAGCACCAAAGAACCCTTATTTGACAAAAATTTCAAAGCTGCACACTAATTTTTACAACAGTTATTGCAAAAATAATTTTTTGAAGATATTCTTCTTTAGCGGCGAATCGATTGAGGGTAAAATTTGATTATACGGGCTCTGATTGGGTGTTGAAATTTTGAAATGATCTGTCAATAATTGTTCAATATCGAGGTTATCGGTAAACAAAAATATTGTATAATATTAGTTTTTATTGATGTGTGGACAGAAATACAATCAAATTTATAATTATAGTGACTTTTTAAATAGTTTTGAAAAGCCGCAGGTACGTAATTCTAAATGTTTCAGTTGGAAATACCTAATAGTTTCAATACCTATCTATTTGGAAAATGTAAACAAAATAATGTAGTTACCTATTAGTAGGCAATGCTTTAATTTATATAATCTGATTACGAACAAACTTTCTACAAATCTTCATCTCATATATCGTTTTCTTACTCTATATTTTGTTGTATTTTATTTCGACAAAAATCAAACTAATAATTTTATTAAATTCATATAAATTTATGGTGTAAACGTTTAGTTTGTGTATATTCCCACATGACGTATACGAGAGTTTGGTGCAGTTTGAAATGGCGTCAACTTTCGTACGGCGCGGTAGACGTGAAGTGGGTTCAAGCCCCAAGCAAGTTATTATTTTTTTATTTTTTTTTATAGATTTTATGATTGTAAGTATGTTATTATATAATTTTTGAAGATATTCTTCTTTTTTGAAAGTGGTAGATAAGAAAGTTAGTTTGATTTTTAAATAAAATAAGTACAAATAACCTTTTAAGTATATTTACTTCGTTTAAATTAACTATTATATAATAGAAGAATATCTTCTCACGTGCGTACAAAGTACACACACATTCTTTTTTTGCAATTCCGACCTTTTTTCGGAATTATATTAACAATAAATGAGTATATCAAACTTTGTAATACGTCATTTTAAAGCTTTTTCCATAATCTCGAAGATATTTGTACTACAAAATTATAAGTTTCACTGTTTTCCATTGATTTGAAAAAAAATGAAAATGCCATTTTTTGACACTTAATTGTTTATAAATAAAAATGGCCGCCAGATCCTACGCAGGAAATAGTTACAATTTGCTCTTATAGGTATTACCTGTCGAAAAAACGCTTCAGTACCCTGGCTGTTCAAGTGTCATAGAAAAAACCTTATTACCCTGGACTATCTGTGGTAAGGTTAACTACCGATGTTTCAGTTCTACCAAATGAACAGTTATTTCTTCAATATAAACGTTCAATCATTAGTTAAGAACTTTCAATTAACAAAATTATTAACAAAAATATTAATTACAAACATTCACATTATGTAGGAACATTCATTATTTAATTAAAAGCAGTATTATTGGCCTGGCCCTGGAAGTATTTGAGTATGCAAAACCTGAGGACCGGCAACAAACTATGGTCAGATTCTTTTAATACCTGAGACCTTGAACAATGAAAAACTGAATCTTGCCGGAAGGTGCCATGGTGCCTTGTTACCCCCTCCCTATCCTTTGTTAAGGGCAGATAAAAGAGATTTTTCGCAAACCAAAACATTTTTTTGTATTTTTTGGGTCATTCTAAGCAAAAAATGTTCTTACAAGTTTTTTGGTAGGATGCATAGCTTTCGAGATAATAACGGTTAAACTTTCAAAAAATCGAAAACTTGCAATTTTTGAACCCAAATAACTTTTGATTAAAAAATAAAATAGCAATTCTGCGTACAGCATTTGAAAGTTCAAGTCAAACTATACCTGTTTTGATTATTTCCATTGCTAAAAATTAATTTTGTTATTGTTAAACAAAGCTATAAACAACAAGCTGAAAATACGAGCATTATCATAACGAAAACTTTGTTTATTTGCTTATTTTAATTCATAATATGGAAAATTGCTATTATGAAAAGTTGTTTAGAATTAAAAATTATTTTTAAATGTGGAATTATAATCATTCTAATTTAAATATTGTGATCTATAAAGGTACTTTACTATTATGGTTGCATAATAAATCTTAGACCATGAAGAGCTTTTTATAAAGAATAACTTTTCTTCGTCAAATTAAAAATAAAAGAGTTATAAATGAAAATGTTGTTGGTATCCATAATTTGAGAAAAATCTTCAAATATTTTTTCCATTAGAAGGATATAATTGCACATATCAGACCATAATTTTTTATTCCACACAACATTTCATATAGGTAGTTGGTTCGCTAAACTCAAACACAACTGGCTAGTGATTTTAGTCAGTAAATTTGCAAATTTGGCAAAAAAATAATTACTAAATAGTTAATAATTACTAAATAATTAGTAATTTTGCCAATTTTGGCAAAATTGGCAAAAAAAACAAAAAAATTACCTACTAAAATCACTAGCCAGTTGTGTCTGAGTTTAGCGAACCGACTATAATAACAATTTTCATTTCATAACAAATGGAACAGTCCATTTATCATTAGGTACTCCCATTAGAAAGGAGGCCGTATACTCGTATAAACCTTTTTAAAATTGTTAACAAATTATTGCTTTTAAAATATACTCAAATTATATTTTTGAATATCTTATTTATTTTATATAATAATTAAATTCACTATCAAATGTCATTGATATTTTATTAATACTTAATTTAAAATTTAATTTGACATTCACGAGGTGTCAATCTCAAATGTAAATAACCTATGCTTTGCTTAACAAATTCAGATTAAACAAGCTGAAAATGCGAGCATTATCATAACGAAAACTTCGTTTATTTACGTATTTTAATTCATAATATGGAAAATGGCTATTATGAAAAGTTGTTTAGAATTAATAATTATGTTTTAATGTGCAATTATATCATTCTAATTTAAATGTTATGAAATAAAGGTACTTTACTTTTGATCGAATTTCATATTTTTTATATACCTCGTATAAAATTAATAACATTTGATATATGATGGTTGCATCATAAATCTTAGACCATGAAGAGCTTTTTATAAAGAATAACTTTTCTTCGCCAAATTAAAAAAAAAAGAGTTATAAATGAAAATGTTGTTAGTATCCATAATTTGGGAAAAATCTTCAAATTTTTTTTTCCATTAGAAGGATGTAATTGCACATATCAGACCATAATTTTTTATTCCAAACAATATTATTTCATATAGTCGGTTCGCTAAACTCAGACACAACTGGCTAGTCATTTTAGTCAATAATTTTGCCAATTGGCAAAAAAAAATAATTACTAAATAGTTAATAATTACTAATTAAAAAATAACTACTAAAATCACTAGCCAGTTGTGTCGAGTTTAGCGAACCGACTATAATAACAATAATTTTCATTTCATAACAAATGGAACAGTCATTGTCATCAAATGTCATTGATATTTTATTAATATTGTACTTAATTTAAAATTTAGTTTGACATTCACGAAGAGTCAAACTCAAATGTAAATAACCTATGCTTTGCTTAACAAATCGAGATTAAAAAACTAAATAGCCTACTTACTAGCAACGATTTCAGCTGACGTTTAGTGTGTCGGAAGAAAATAAAAGGATTGTGACGTCACATTTTAGACTTTGAGGTCGATTATCTCGAAGACGGTTAGAGATATCGAAATGCCGTTTTCAGATTTGGATTCAGAAGAAAAAACTGCATACAAATTCATCAATAAATCTGCTCTAAGTATTGCAGGAACGGCAACGCAATAACACACAGACTTTGCGAATTTATAAACGAAAGGTTTTCGTTGAAAATAGTGCTTGAGTGATGTTTTCAGCGCATCTCTCATTTATGGTAGGGGAGCTCAAGCGGGGATTTTTGCAGTTACTCGAGCGCGTCAGAGTATCACATGGGGAGAAACCTTTTATCCTGTAAATGTACCTCTACCATATATTTGCTCTTAATACAGGGGAGTTCGTTAAGGGGGTCTGAAAAAAATATATCCTCAGAAAAACTCGAAATCGGAAGATTAATATAAGGTAAGTGCAAAACAGTGTATACCTATTTCAAAAATCTGACGATTTGAGCGGGGCGTAAGGAAATGGGAGAGTCACAAAGTTTAAAAAAAAAGCGAATATTTCGTGAAATGAACGTCATATCAAAAAACGAAAAAATACGTGCTCAATATTTTTCAAAAATCTATCGAATGATATCAAACACGACCCCCCAACGGAGAGGGTGAGGGATAAATTAAAAATTTTAAATGCGAACCCCGCGATATTTCGCGAAATGAACATCAGATCAAAAAACTACAAAATACACGTATTCAATATTTTTGAAAAATCCATCGATTGGCACCAAACACGAACCCCCACGGAGGTGGGGTGGGGGTTATTTTAAAATCTTAAATAGGGGTCCCCAATTTTTAGTCCAGATTTGGATTCTATACGTAAAAATAAGCAACTTTAATTCGAGACATTTTTCGAATTACGGATAGATGGCGCTTTAATCTGAAAAAACGATTGTTGGAAATGAAAAATTATATTAAAAAAATGTCCCCGCTAAAATGGAAAACTTTACTTTTTTTGGTTTTAGGACCTACTCTTCACAACCCAATAGGTCCCCATAACGCTCGAGTAACTGCAAATTTAGCATACTTTCTTCCCCTACTAAAAGCAGTAGTGCGAATAGTTATTTTTGTATTTACGTGCGGTTTGGTTCTTGGTTTAATTTTTGGTACTACCGAATTTTATAATAATTTTTTTGTACTCTTGCAAATGTATCGTTAATTAATTTTGTTTTATTATGTATTTGCTATCCATTATTAAATATTACCTACCTACGCATTATCTCGAGATAACCCCTTTACAGCAAAGAGAGAATTTTTCTGCTTATTTGAATTTTTTAAATATCAACAGTCTCTCTTTAATGTTTAAATTATATGTGCATGATTTTTTATGTCTATATTGTGTATGTAAAGATTTTTCGATCGTTTACTCTTTATTTCTTGTTTGGATTCAAGCTTCTGTTGAATTGTTTTTGTTTTTGTTTATTTATGAATTTTATTTCTCTATTTCCAACAAGTTCCCTGATTATATTATTAACTGATTAAAGATTTGCTAACTGTATTTTCAACCAGAAAGAAAGATCAGGATATATTAAGTTTTATAGGTAAGTGAGTGGACTAATTCCACCTAATATAAGTATTTATTATTTATTTATGTAGTGTGTTGACAACATTTACTCAATAATTATATTCTCATATCCTTTTTCATATGTAGTTTCAGAACCTAATAGTACTTTCTTATCTCTTTTCGTTTCTTAATTTTTTATGCTTTCCTCTCTTCTAAGGTTTCTTAATATTCCCCTTTTTACCCCAAAAAGCTAAGTGGCGCTTTTTTTCTATCGTATTTTCTTATCTTTGGTAATTTTAACCTATCTATCTCTTTATCTATTTTTCTCTCTCTATTATAATCTATTCTATTTTGTCTTATCTTCGATTATTTCTACTATTGGACCCGATCCCACTTCCAAAAGCTAGTTTCGAACCCACGACTCACTTTCCACCAACCATCTAGCTGCCGTACGCAGTGTATCAGCACCATCCAAAAAATGTTACGTATGGTACATAATTGTTACAAAGCGAATTATAAAACAATATAATAATATGGAAAAATCTGTTACAATCCGAAATGTGATGTTTTTTGTGAAAACCACGTCTATAGACAAATGAAGTAAGGTTAACCGGTTGGCTACCATCCAGAATTGGTTGCCAAAAAAATTTAATCTAAAAATTCTCTCAAAACACATAAAAACAAGTTTACAGATAATAGTCAGTGAGTTCTTTTTAAAAGTTACGATTGTATTTTGGTATGATTCATTAGCAGCAGGTTGCTGTGTGTATTTTTATATTTTATTAGTAGCACTTTTGTATTTTAGTCGCTTTCTTCCGCATTTCGCTTGTTTGCTATTATTTCATTCCTAATTGAGACATTGTGAGTAGTTATTTATTATGTGAGGTGTGTGATTTGATATTTTTCATTTGCTTTTTGAAGCGAATAGACCTGGATCCCGCGTACCAAAAAAAGTTGATTAATAGCAAGCTGAAAATTTGTTAATAGCTAAACGGTGTCTAGTCGGACAAACTTTGATGTACGGGAACACTGGAACAGGGGAAGTATTAATTGTGGAACCGTTTAAAAATTTGGAACGTCAGATTACGAAAATGTCCCATGTATTTTGTCAGACAGAACATCTAATTGATTTGTTAAACTTTCATTAAACTTTCATGCAAAAATCAGCCTGCTATTACTGACCAACGTGATTCCTGTCATCTGACAGTTGGTGATAAACACCACTCTGATTTTTGCATGAAAGTTTAATGAAATGGTAACAAATCAATTGGAAGTTCTGTCCGACAAAATACATGGAACATTTTAGTAGTCTGACGTTCCAAATTTTTAACCTGGTCCACAGTTAAAACTTTCCCTGTTCCAGTGTACCCATACATCAAAGTTTGTCCGACTAGACACCGTTAAGCTATTATTAACAACTTTTCAGCTTGCTATTAATCAACCTTTTTTATTACCCGCAATCAAGGCTTAGAAGCTTCTATACTGGAGTTATATTAATTTTTCTCTATAGTCCAATCCTCAGGCGATCGTCATAAAAGAAGCGTCACGAAATATTTATAAGACTGTATCTACGCGACGAGGGGAGTCCGTTATACAACATGTAAATTTATTCGATTTTATTAAAATCTATAAGAAAAATTAATAAATAAATAATAAAATTACTTTTTCTGCGACCGTTTAATTCTACATTCGCATTATTCACTATTTTTGAATATATAATACCACCCATTATTTTTGCCGTGAGTAATAGTTCATTACTCACGGGTCATTACTCGCGGGTCATTACTCACCGGCTGAAGTTAGGTTCCAGTAGTGCATGTCACTTTTAATATTAGTCGTATATAAACTGCAAATAAAATTACTGAAATTTGTCTATTTAATACAATAATTATTGTAGTAATTTATATCAATAATTAACTTCGAAAAAATTTTAAAGAATTTTTAACTGTAACAATGGGTCAGTATATTTTTTACTTTTATACCGTGTTTACTATGAATTTTGATGTTTATCATTTTTAATGACAGTGACATTAGCGTATTTGGTATTTTTATTCGAATTTATAATTTATATTGTGTTAAATAAATTATAACATATTATATATAGTTATAGGCCTTCGGCCCACATATAAAATTTTTTATTTATGACCACTGACCACACCGTTGAAACCTTTTGTACTTGTTATTTGGGTGGAGTCGGACAAATTTGGAGCTTGGCGCATTATGGTAGTGGGGCGTTTGTCTGTCAAGCGGTGACGAAGTTGTCAATTTTATGCAAGAAAAAAATTTATAACCACATCGGTCATTTTATTTTAATCAATGGTTTTTATCATATAAACAGCGAAAAAAATTTTGTCGGACAAAAATATTGGGGCATATGACGCGTCGGACACGCTAAATATGTCAAATTTATGAAAAAAATAAATTTATTACCACATGGATAATTTTAACTGAATCTACCATAAATCAGTTTTCCAATAATGTGGTAACCTTGTCGGACAATTTTCACGGGGCATATGCGCAGTCGGATGCGCCGAAGATGTCAATTTCCTGAAATATTTTTATTTATTAACATTTTTCCGACAATATTAGTAGGTTATAAGTAATTATATTCTTAATCAAAAAATCAAAGTGTCGGACAAAAATATTGGGGCAAATCGACAGTCGGACAAAAAATTTAATTTTTATTGGTAAACTATACTTTTAAATTATGCTGGGTTCGTACATCCCTTATTTTTACAACCATTTTTCCGACAAAAGTAGTAAGTTACAAGTAATTATATTCTTAAACAAAAAATGTAATTGTCTGACAAAAATGTTGGGGCAAACGAACAGAAAACATAATTCTTTTAGGCTATCGACGAGGAGGTATTATCAAAAAAAAATTTTAAAACAGTTTTTCTCGGTTATTTTTGAATCCATTTAGCTGAAAATAGGTACACACGCTAAGTAAAACATTTAAAAAGGTATGACGAAGAGCTGTACCCAAAATTTTCTTAAAAAATTTTCCGACAATAGGGAAAATTTTAGAAAAATTTTGATCTGATAATTTGTGTACATACTCCTTGAACAATGACAAACGTGGTTCTATAGTTTTTTTTTCGAATTAAAAAAAACATTTCCGACAAAAGTATCAGGTTATAAGTAGTTATATTCTAAATCAAAAAATCTAAGTGTCCGACAAAATATTGGGGCAAATCCAAAGTCGGACAAAAAATTTAATTTTTATTAATAAACTATACTTTGACACTATGCTGGGTTCGTGCATCCCTTACCTTTACAACCATTTTTCCGACAAAAGTAGTAAGTTACAAATAATTATATTCTTAAACAAAAAATGTAATTGTCTGACAAAAATGTTGCGGCAAACGAACAGAAAACTTAATTATTTTAGGCTATCGACGAGGAGGTATTGTCAAAAAAAATTTAAAACAGTTTTTCTCGGTTATTTTTGAACCCATTTAGCTGAAAATAGGTACACACGCTAAGTAAAACATTTAAAAAGGTATGACGAAGAGCAGTACTCAAAATTTTCTTAAAAAATTTTCCGACAATAGGGAAAATTTTAGAAAAATTTTCATCTGATATTTTGTGTACATACTCCTTGAACAACGACAAACGCCATTCTATAGTTTTTTCCCGAATTAAAAAAAAAACATTTCCGACAAAAGTATCAGGTTATAAGTAGTTATATTCTAAATAAAAAAATCAAAGTGACGGACAAAAATATTGGGGCAAATCGACAGTCGGACAAAAAATTTAATTTTTATTGGTAAACTATACTTTTAAACTATGCTGGGTTCGTACATCCCTTATCTTTACAACCATTTTTCCGACAAAAATAGTAAGTTACAATTAATTATACAGTCGAACCCGCTTATTGGAATAGCCTTCGTGCCAATCAAAAGTATTTCTATAACCGGGATATTCTAATAACCGATCATTGGTCGCTAGTAGAAACGTTTCGGGACCTCAAATTTCTATTCCTTAAACCGGGATATTCCTTTAAGAGGTATTCTACTAAGCGGGTTTGACTGTATTCTTAAACAAAAAATGTAATTGTCTGACAAAAATGTTGGGGCAAACGAACAGAAAACTTAATTCTTTTAGGCTATCGACGAGGAGGTATTATCAAAAAAAAAATTTAAAACAGTTTTTCTCGGTTATTTTTGAATCCGTTTAGCTGAAAATAGGTACACACGCTAAATAAAACATTTAAAAAGATATGACAAAGAGCTGTTCCCAAAATTTTCTTAAAAAATTTTCCTACAATAGGGAAAATTTTAGAAAAATTGTATCTGATAATTTGTGTACATACTCCTTGAACAACGACAAACGTCGACAGTCGTTCTATAGTTTTTTTCGAATTTAAAAAAAAACATTTCCGACAAAAGTATCAGGTTATAAGTTATATTCTAAATCACAAAATCTAAGTGTCCGACAAAAATATTGGGGCAAATCCAAAGTCGGACAAAAAATATAATTTTTATTAAAAAACTATACTTTGACAATATGCTGGGTTCGTGCATCCCTTATCTTTACAACCATTTTTCCGACAAAAGTAGTAAGTTACAAATAATTATATTCTTAAACAAAAAATGTAATTGTCTGACAAAAATGTTTGGGCAAACGAACAGAAAACTTAATTCTTTTAGGCTATCGACGAGGAGGTATTATCAAAAAAAAATTTAAAACAGTTTTTCTCGGTTATTTTTGAATCCATTTAGCTGAAAATAGGTACACTCACTAAGTAAAACATTTAAAAGGGTATGACGAAGAGCTGTACCCAAAATTTTCTTAAAAAATTTTCCGACAATACGGAAAATGTTAGAAAAATTGTGATCTGATAATTTGTGTACATACTCCTTGAACAACGACAAACGTCGTTCTATAGTTTTTTTCTCGAATTAAAAAAAAAACATTTCCGACAAAAGTATCAGGTTATAAGTAGTTATATTCTAAATCGAAAAATCTAAGTGTCCGACAAAAATATTGGGGCAAATCCAAAGTCGGACAAAAAATTTATTTTTTTAATAAACTATACATAGAAATTATGCTGGGTTCGTTAATCCCTTATCTTTACAACCATTTTTCCGACAAAAGCAGTAAGTTACAAGTAATTATATTCTTAAACAAAAAATGTAATTGTCTGACAAAAATGTTGGGGCAAACGAAAGAAAACTTATTTTATAACATATTTAACATATAACATATAATAATATTTTAAAACAGTTTTTCTCGGTTACTTTTGAATCGATTTAGCTGAAAATTGGTACACACACTAAGTACAACACTTAAAAGGGCATGACGTAAAGTTGTACCCAAAATTTTCCAAAAAAAATTTTCGACAATAGGGAAAATTTAGGAAAAATTGTTATCTGAAAGTTTGTGCACATACTCTTCGAACAATGACAAACATCATTCTGTAGTTTTTTTTCGAAGTTAAAAAAAATCCGACAAAAGGGTAAATTTCGGAAAATTTTTCGAAAATTTTGGAAAGTTCTCTACGTTACGCCCTTATATTATAAGGAGTATATCTACAAATTTTCAGTTTGATCTATGTAGAGCTGTATAACCTTCATAAATGTGATCAAATCTATTTCCTATGGGAAAAACGGTTTTTCAAGCTCAATAGTTCCTATAATACCTTCAGTTATCATACTTGACCTTGGATGCATCCGACACTACTTCTCATATTTAGTGATCAAAATCGGTTATACCGATTAGAAGGTATCTAGTTCCAAAAGTATAATCCATTTGACCATTATCGCCGAAATGGTTTATGTAGTTGTAGTGCTTGCGACGCTAAATTTAATACAGCAATCCGAGTTCATTTACCGGCCATTAAAATATTTTTTTATTTTATTTCGAATAAAAAAAAAACTCTAGCGTACATTCAATGGACACTAGATCATTTGAGAGATAATCATATAAAGGCGACCATTTATCTTAACGTGGAATCGAGAAAAAATACATTCAACTTCTAATTTACATACAGGGTGTTTGGTAAAGAATGGGCTATAGCTTAACCTCAGGTTCCTGAGGTTAAAATAGACCGATTTAAGCTAACTTACCTTGGTACAAAGTTTATAATAACCGAGATACAAGATGTCAAAGTTAAACTTTTTTTTTATTTATTATTGAATATTTCCTGACAGGTATGGGATAACAAGATGAAATTTGGTATGTGGGGGTTTTTTGGGTCGAGAAAACTAAATTCCCTACCAAAAATTATGTATTGCCCAGAGGGCGCCACATACGCCTTTCAGCACTCATTTATTAAGTTCAATTTTTTTTATCCCTCACTCTGTATAATTTTGACATTAAAATTTTTATTCTCCCATTAGTTTTACTTAAAAAAGGTATACTTTTTCATCTCCCTAAACTCAACCGTTCTCGAGATAAACGCATTTTAAATCTGCGATACACCATCATTTTTAGCATAATATCATTGTAGTTACACCCGAAAAATAACTTAATACCATAATAATTGTGCCAGTTCTCGAATTTATGTCATTGCATCGCAAATTCCATTTGAAGAAACTGGCGATACATTTTTGGATAATTTTATGGTTTTAAGGTACTAGTACACTTTAGAACACCAAAAATAATCATTTTTTTCAAGAATTTTTTTCTCAGAACCTTTATTAAAAATGAACGTAAAACTTTTTGCATATGAATAACTAACTCTTAGATAGTACAAAAAATATATCTTTTTTATTTATGCTCGTAAACTAATATTGTAGAGGGCGCAAAATTCGAGGCCTCGAAAAATGATGGCGGACAGTTAATCTCAGGATTGGGATATATGAAATAAAAAAATCATACTACATTTGGAAAAGTAAGGTTTCTTACGTGACAATTTACCACAATTTGACCAAAAAATAAACAATAAATATTTTTTAACCATGAAAAACTGAATAAAAACCAGCGATTTTTTCACAAAATTTTTTCCAATTTCCGTAAAATCTTTTTCTTGCGGAAATTGTCACTAACGGTGGTAAATTGTCACGTAAGAAACCTTCCTTTTTCAAATGCCGTACGAATTTTTTGTTTCAGAGATACCAATCCTGAGATTAACTGTCCGCCATCGGAACTACTTTTTCCGAGGCTTCGACTTTGGCGCCCTCTACAATATTAGTGTAAGTGCATAAATGAAAAAAGATATATTTTTTGTATTCTCTAAGAGTTAGATATTAATGTGTAAAAAGTTTTATGTTCATTTTTAATAAAGGTCCTGAGGAAAAAATCTTGAAAAAATGCTTATTTTTGGTCTTCTAAAGTGTACTAATACCTTAAGTTATTTTTTCGGGTTTAACTACAATGATATTATGCTAAAAATGATGGTGTATCGCAGATTTAAAATGCGTTTATCTCGAAAACGGTTGAGTTTAGGGAGATGAAAGAAGTATACCTTTTTTAAGTAAAACTAATAGGAGAATAAAAATTTTAATGTCAAAATTATACAGAGTGAGGAATAAAAAAAATTGAACGTAATAAATGAGTGCTGAAAGGCGTATGTGGCGCCCTCTGGGCAATGCATAATTTTTGGTAGGGAATTTAGTTTTCTCGACCCAAAAAACCCCCACATACCAAATTTCATGTTGATATCTCATACCTGTCAGGAAATATTCAATAATAAATAAAAAAAAAGTTTAACTTTGACACCCTGTATCTCGGTAAACGCCCCATTATTTTTGTCCGACAAGTGATCCAATATGCATTACACATGTAAAAGAACAGTATAAAATAAAAATGACATCTGTGGTAATAAATAAAAAAATTCCACGAAATTGACATCTTCGGCGCATCCGACTGCGCATATGCCCCGTGAAAATTGTCCGACAAGGTTACCACATTATTGTAAAAAGGTTTTATGATATATACCGTTAAAATTATCCATGTGGTAATAAATTTATTATTTTCATAAATTTGACATATTTAGCGTGTCCGACGCGTCATATGCCCCAATATTTTTGTCCGACAAAATTGTTTTCGCTGTTTATATGATAAAAACCATTGATTAAAATAAAATGACCAATGGTTATAAATTTTTTTCTTGCATAAAATTGACAACTTCGTGACCGCTTGACAGACAAACGCCCCACTGCCATGTTGCGCTAAGCTCCAAATTTGTCCGACTCCACCCAAATAACAAGCACAAAAAGTTTCAACGGTGTGGTCATAAATAATAATTTTATATGGGGGCCTAAGAACTATTATATTATTATTTAATATATTATAGTTAAATATAAATGTACATTATAATTTTATAAAATACGTCAAAGGATAACAGCGATTTCCTATTTATTACATTGACAGTAGGTACAAGCTTGTGTTTATAATTTTTCGGAAACGAATATAACTTGAATTTACTATTTCTTGTTGTATCTTCTGCCATACATAAGACAGAATTTCCTAATAGTAGGCAATCAATTATTCAGCCGTGTACTATTGGTAAACAAAATTGATTTTTGTAAATTTTAATTTCGAGTAGTTGATAATTATATTTTTTTTATTAATTAAAATAAAAAAAGGTAGTAGAAAAAGTATAGTATTCTACTCGCATGTAATGGCTATTACTCACTCTGATGAATTACGACACGCGCCTTCGGCTCGTGTCGCAAACTTCATCATCGTGAGTACTAGCCATCATAACATGCTCGTTAAATAATATAGGTACTATTAGTCAAGTTTAAAAATATTATTTAAAATTTAAAATAGAGAAAACATAGTATGAAGCTTTGCGCTAGTCTACAGTACCGTCTACTATACCACTTTTACTTTATAATCGTTTTAATTAAAAGTTCAATTAATTATATTAAATGGTACTTACTCAGTATTCTTAGTTAACTGTCAGCAGTATGTAATTTACTTACCTGAAAGAAAGCAAAAGATGAGAATATTGTTTACTTAAATATTTACATGTTTCAGGCCTTCATGGCATGGAAAATACTTTAATGCTGGATAAATGCCTAAATACTACCCAGTAAATATCGGTCAAGAGCAAAATAAAACTAACTATGAAAATAATAAGAACGTAAGCTCAACGAAATAACAAAATCTGGAATCTTGACAAGCTAACAACAGAAAAAGTAAACAATAAATACTTAGAAGACATAGCAAAAAACTACAAACGGTCAAAGCTGAAGATACAGAAATTGACGGGGATAACATCAAAACAAGCGTACTTTTTTATCTTTAAGTTATGCGATAAAATAAGCGTTTCCCTGCTCAAAAGGGATGCTTATGACTAAAGTCCGGAGCAAAATTCTATGAAGTATACAGAGCTATAAAACTCTAATAATTCAATAAACCATAAGAATTTTAATCCCTTAGACTTAGGAGATAAACGGGAGAACCCATCGTTATACATTTGTCTGCAGACAGCCCAAATTTATTATATTTTAGTAAAGTAGTACCGGTACATTTGTCTAAATTTAAATACGTACCAATCACATCTGCACATGTTGAAGGAACTTTTTCTACGTATAAATATATTATGTATATAGACAGAAGACATAGCTTTTTACAAGAAAAATTTTAAAGAACCTATTATTGTTAATTATTGTTTTTATGCTAATGGCCATGAATAAAAAATATATTAATATGTTAATTATTTCTCGATTTTTTTTATTATATTATAGCTTAACATTTTGGTAATCTTTTATTTATTGTTAAAAATACGATAATTAAAAATAAATGTAATTTAATGTTAATGTCCTTTATTCATATTTATATCATTATATCCATGTTTACTTACAAGTTTTTTTTTCTTGAACCTTGTTTACTTCATAAAAACTTTGCTTATTTTTGCGACATTTTTGGCTTATATAAGTGCTTATTTTGACGTTTCTGTCATGCTTATAATCCGGACTTTACTTATGACACATACTAGAAATTCGCAATTTATGGAATCGATTTATCTCTGGAAGATAAATAGGCGTACCAGTTTTCGTTTTTCGAAATAGAAGTGTTCTGGAAGTATATAAAAAAATAATTACAAGACGCCATCTTCAAAGAGCTTAGGTCCCTTAGGAAGCATTTTTGGACCAGGTTATATTTTGAACCCGCAGGAATCTACAGTTAAAATATTTACAATTATTAATCACCCTGTATAGTCAGACGTATAAAGGTTTAAGTAGGCATACGAAGATAATAAAACTAAAAAAAAATTTTTCTTGGTCTTTTTGACTCCAAAGATATTTAACTAAATTATTGAAATTTTTTTGGCCAGTATATATTAGTTTCTACTAAAAAAACCACCATTGCGTCTCCCTCCTTCCAAATTTAAAACTAATATGTATATACGTCTATCCACTTGGTGTATCGTTCAATCACTGCTGCATATAATTTGCCAAATCACATTTTTGTCCTGGCCATGACACAATAATTCTCATATTTAAGTTCATGTTTAATCAGATATAAAATATTAGCTTGCACTTGAATAGATTTTGAAAAAGAATGCTATGTTTAAAAGCAAAATAAACTATCGCAAGGACATTTTAATCTATTTTTTGTATGAAGAATAAAATCCCTTGCGTCGGAAAATGCTTCATGTAGCTGTAACGACACTAGTTTTTATGGCGGTCATTTTTATATAATTATAAAGATCGACACGTTCTTATTATCTCATTTCACTGTCTCATCAGCCATCGGCTCTTCTTCCTCTTCTTCTTTAGCCCATTTCCATCCAACTTTGGACCTTCCTCAGGCTGTAATGTAAGCAGCCAATGTAACAAAAAAGAGAACTTCTGTTGGAGTGAAAGTAATGAGAATGATAAACTAAACTCCAACAGAAGTAGAAAAGAGAAAGAATAGTTAAAGTAGGAAAAATGAAAAGAGCATCTCGTTGGAGAAGCCGATGTAACAAAATACTACTTTTGCAGTAGTATTAGTAGAGGAAGATGCTAAGATGAAGAGATAGATAAACTAATAACAGAAGTATGAATAGACAGAGGAAAACTAATTGAAGTTAGGCTTGCGATATATGCAAGAGAACGACAACTTGACACTCAAGGATGGATACCGCCAATTTGCATGCCTGCCAAAGAACAGTAGATCAATGTAGATAGTCATGACGACTAGAAAAGACAATATGAAGATAAGAATAGATGCTCAGAAAGTAGATATAATAAATATAATAATATAGTAAAAATAGAAGAATGTAGGAGATAAATAAAATAGACTAAGGGCGCCAGTAGATGGGATCAACCAATCTCCCAGGCCTTCCTCAAATCTTTCCATATCTGTCTGTCCTTGGTTGCGATTTTGCAGTGAGTTCCTGCAGCTTTTACAATATCGTCCTTCCATCGCATCTGAGGTCTTCCTCTTTCTCTTCTTCCTGTCCACGGTCTCCAGTTTTGTATTTCAGCATTCCATCTTTTATTTTCTTGTTTCGCATTGTGGCCCGCAAAACTCTACTTTATACCCTGTTATATGTTCTGTTACATTTTTTACTTTTGTTTTCTCTCTTATCCATTTGTTTGATTTTATGGTTTGCAGTTTTATTCCCAACATGGATCTTTGTATTTTTCTGAGCTATTTCTATTTTGTTTGGCCTTTGTTAATGTCCATGTTTCTGAGCCATACGTCTGAACAGGAAGGATGCACTGATCAAATATACAGGTTTTTAGGTACTGTTGTATCTTTGTGAAATTGATTAACACATTCGTGGACACGTCTTCATATGCAGACAGTAATTTGTAAGTGTCTGCATAAACAGTCGTGTCCGCGAATGGGTTAATGATGTTTCTCTCTTTTTGGCTGTAGCGAGCCTGTGTTTAATATTTGAAACGAAGGGATTCTGGTTATATTCTATGTCTGCTCCAGGTAATGCAGAAACATTAGCAATAGCATTCCTTTACCTTCTGTTAATAACGAATTCTATGTATTTCCTGATAATGCCCCGATGATGTCCGTTTAGAGCAACCTCCCTCCATGTGTAAAGCCTTCTGGTGATAACATATACCAAGTATTTCTTACGATCAGATCTGTGTCTTGGTAGTGTAATGTAGCAATCTATCCCCTCTGTCAATTCTACGACCAAAACCATATTTTCCAACTACGTGATCTACGCCTCCTTCTCCAACTTTTTTAGTCACCTTTAAGTCTTTCTCTAGCTGTTGATAAAATCACTCTAGTTATTTTTCTGACTTGTCTGCTGTAAAGGCGTAGGTTTGTGTATCAATTATATTAACTTTTTCCAAGCAACCAAGTGAGTATGGCTCTTCCGAAGACTGGAACAAAGTTCTACCATGACCATACTCTGAACCTTATTAGTGGGATCGTCATGTACAAGAGCATCATGTATCCTTAAAACTACAGTCCTCAAATGTCATGTTATATTTTATAGTAGTATTTTTAATATAAAGATTATAGAGGTAAATGATGTAGTAAACACACTGTAAAACGTAGAACAACATTGCCAATAATTTCTTCTTCTTCTGCTTCTTCCTTCTTGTATGTAGGCTTTAAAACTTGTTTCTTCTTCAATATTAGCCTCCTAAATTGTTTAAATTATCGCACCATCTTTTTCTTGGTCTGCCAATACTTCTTCGTCCATTTGGTGACTTATCTCGTGCTATTCGTACTGTTATATCCTCTGCCATTCTATTAATGTATTCGTTCCACTCCTTTTTCCGTTTTGTCACCCATTTATGTCTTCTACATTGCATGATCTGATGTTTTTGCTTCTCTCCCTATCCAACAGACTTTTCCCTGATATTCGTCGAAGTATTTTCATCTCTGTTGTTTCTAGTAGTCGTCTCGTTTTAGATGTGTCAGGTCTTGTCTACGCCGTGTCTGTCAATATAGTTCTAATTGCTGCTTCATAGATTCTTGCTTTTGTGTCTTGTCTTAGGTGTTTCTTCTTTCCAGATTGTGTCATTAAGAGATCCCGACGCTTTACTTGCTTTTAAGCTTTGTTGTCGTACTTCCTCTTCAACATCTTATCTCCGTAACTGGTTATATCTTTTCCCAGAAATCTAAACCTTGCTTCCTGCTTTATTATTTTCCCATCAATTTCGATTTTACATCGTAGTGGGTATTTAGGCGTTGTCATACATTTGGTTTTTTCTGCTGATATTATCATATTGTATTTCTTAGCTGCAGAGCCCATTTTACTTCAAATCAGTCCCGAGGCACTACACATTTTTCGGGCCCCTAAATATATTTTAATAATAATACTGACTTTTTTAAATGTATTAATTATTTAATAGAAATACAGTTGCACCAGAAATTTAAATTTTTATTAACAATGAATGAAATTTATATTTAAACAATTAAAAATTGCTTAAAAATAATATTGTCATTTCCTTTTGTAAATGATTTGGTTCTTGGACCATAAAAGGATAGGCTGTTCTTGGACAAAAATTTAATGGTTCGTATTATTAGTTGAAAAACGGTTCTCCAATGTTCCTTTTCTTCTAAACAACTTGTTTCCATTAATGTTACAATTTTTGTCCTGCTGTACTACTTCTCTTGACTAACCTACCAATTGATGGAAAATGTTCAGGAGATCGCTGCTGTTGAATAACTGTCCTATTGATATTTTCCAGTCATTATACCCATCGTAAGTTAGAAGAACAATTTTTGTAGAAAACAGTTTACAAACGTAACAATAAACACGGCTACATTTAGGACTGTATACTAACTACACGCGAATAATTTTTCCCCGTTAGCGTTCGTTTTATAAAAAATCACACTTTGCAAATGTCTGGTTTTATTATTATCCAAGTATTTAACACTCTCATTAATTTTACCTATATTTTGATTCTGTTGAATATTATTTATAAAATATTGTTAAAATTCCAGATTTAAATGGTATGGCTATTCCTCTAAATCGCTAGGAAACGAGTTATTGACATTTTCGTTTTCTGTAGGAGATGACGGAGCGGAGATGAACTTGCGCCAGGGAAGTCGCTTGAAAATCTTTTGAAAATTTTTTTGTTATTGCAATTAAAATTTTTTTGGTGATCTTTCGGGGCCCCATTAAAATGCGGGCCCGAGGCAGGTGTCTCACGGGCCTAGTGGTAAAATAGGCCCTGCTTAGCTGTTGTATTAAATATGTGTTTAATCTTTGGAGATCGTCTTCTGTCTCGGCGATTAATGAGGCCTCGTCTGCATAACATAATATTTGGATTTCTTTGTTCCCCATTCTTTAACCATGACCTTTACGTACTGCTTTTATTATTTCGTCCATTATTACTTATATTAAAGAGAAGTGGGCTTAACGAGTCACCTTGTCTGACTCCGCTTTGTACTGGTATAAACTGTGTTAGTTTTCCGTTTATCTTTCCGCCTTATGGAAATAGATGTTTTCGATGGTTTGTATAATATTGATTGGTATGTTTCTTCTATACAGTAAGTGTAAGACGTCTTCGACTTGGATATGATCGAAAGCCTTTGTCAGGTCTACAAAACCTCCTATATGCTGGTTTATTATACTCGATGGCCTTTTCTGTGATTTGTCTCTGTACAAATACGGCGTCTACGTAGGATCTTCCGTATCTGAATTCTTGTTGTTCATCTGATAAAGTTGTTAGATTATTGATTTTGTTGGTTGGGACTTTTGTGGTTAGCCTAAGTGCGGTGTTCAGTAGATTTATACCTCTATAATTATCAAGAATTAAGATCAATAATTATCTGAAGTATACAGATGGTTTATTATATTTTTCACCGTAGACGCGCAGACCTATTTGTGAAGCAATATTCTTTATTACTCGTTTTAACTACTGATTATAAAATAGCCGATATTTCTTCGCCTTCGATGATGCTGACGCATATGAAGATTTGGCATTTGATAGTTCTGCTAAAGGTGGTTATAAAGCTAGCGATGCTTATCTATAATAACAATTCGAAAGAAAAATAAGGACAGCCGTTTGCAGATATGTATTTAGATCATTTCTGCGGATTGTGTTGCAGAATAAAAGAAGAGAAGACGTTCAAGATGAAGATTACGGGTTTCTGCCGTCACAGTTCTATGGATTTGTAATTAATAAAGGGGCAGGATCGGAATGAGAATTAATTGTAATAGATAAGAAGCAAATTTCTGGTGTACACTGTTAAATACATAACACACTGTTATATTGGTAGTTTTATTTGTGCTAGTCAAAGAATTGAGGGTTGAGAAAGACTTCATACCGCCGGTTTTGTTACTAGATATATTCAGACTTGACTAGTAATGAGGAGGTATTTTTTTCGTGGAATTTGTTGTGTGTTTTGTTCTTTACCTGGCATAAATTTAGAAAATCAAAATGTTCGTTCTTTTAAATATTATAACGTTTGGGGGAAAAGTATTTGATTATTTTTTATAGATTCTGTTTTAGTTCTTCATCTACAATTATTGTAACATATACATGCTATCTTGTATTACACATTCACCTGTATATGTTCTCTCCCTTTTACCAGCATTATCAAGATATGAGAGTGAAAATCATGAGTTGAGTGAAGCAAGGCTGTATTTTTTCTCCTCTAATCTTCATTCTCTATTCTGAAAGAATTTTTAGCCAAGCTTTGCAGGAACCTGAAAAAGGCATTCTACTAAACAGGTACTTGCTAAACACCACCAGATATGCGGATGACGCCATAGGATTTGAGAACAACCTAGAAGACCTACGATTCTTATGAAAAAAATCACGTATTACAGTCACCAATATAAAATGATAAGAGAAGGTCAACTCTATATCAACCATACCCCAGTAGAAAGAGTAAGGCACTGTAACTACCCTAGTACCATAATAAATTTAGAATTAACTAACAACCAGGAGATCAGAGCAAGCATCAGAAAAGCTAGATCCACCTTCGAATAAATGGGTGCCTTTTTCAAGAGTCAAAACCTCTTTCTTGATATACAAGCAATAATGCTGCGATGTTACGTCTTTTATGTCTTTTTTTATGGTGTATCCTGGTCCTTGAACGCAGAAGATTTGAAGCATTTCAGATGTGGCTATTATGGACAATACTTAAGATTCTTTTGACTGACTGAGTCACAAATGACGAGGTCCCCAGAAGACTGAAGAAGAACCGCGACGTACCGACCAAAAAGAATCCGTATATTCCCTCCTACAAGTCATTCTGCAAGGAAAAATATTTAGAAAGCGAGATCCAAGAAGAAGAAAAACATACTGGTTAAAGAACCTCAGAACCTGGTTCAACACAACATTTGTGCAGGTTTTCTGTGCTGCTGCAGATAAGATAAAGATTTCTATGATGATTGTCAACATTCGTCACGGATAGGTACATTCAGAAGAAGATCAACATATACACACACCCAAACTTATATGGAATCACCATGTATTTCAAGACAATATTTATTTATTTTAAAAAAATCTGTTACTATTGAGAAGAATCAAGGTCTTTATTGAAAATAAACAAATCGATAAGACAATCAGATTGGTACGGTATAGGTTATTTGCTTGAGTTGCAAATTGAACGAAAATAAATAAACTAACTTTTGCGTTCAAAAACGAAAATATGCCTCATGTGGGGTTATAGAACCTACAACGGGGAAAGACTATTGGTCTTGTGGAGCAAGTAATGTTCTCAGAGGGACATAGCTGCAGAACTAGGTATAACACAGGGCGTTCTGTCTAAAACCTATGCTAGGTAACAGGAAATAGGAAAGCTCAAAAATAAAGAAGGGAAAGGCGCCAAAAAGTAATAACAGCTCGCTAAGATCGTTTAATTGTCCAATCAGCTAGAAGACACCCAATCATTTCTCACCATCAGCTCCAAAGGTAGCTTTTGGAAGCTACAGGTGTAACTATTTCAGCTGAAACGATAAGAAGAAGAGTTCGTGTCAAGAAGTATACAGCAGGAGACAGTTATGGGTTCCCGAGTTATCCAGGCAGCACAAGATTGATCGTATAAATTGGTGTCTTCACCACCAAAACTGGAACATTGGCAATTGTCAAAATGTGCTATTTTCAGAAAAAGTCAGGATTTGTGTAAAATCAGATGACCCATGAAATCGTGTACTTATAGGTCGAGGAAGACAAGCAAGAACGAAAACTGTCAGATCTTTTCACAAATATAAAAGGGGAAGTGTAATGTTCTGGAGAGGAATTGTGATCCGTAAAAAAACTCCTTTAATTTACATCCAATCAACGTTAACTGCTCACAGGTATGTTGATAACCTGTACTTAGGCTCTGGAGAGGTGCAACAGGAGAAAATTTAATTTTCATGCATGATAATGGACCTCCACATACCATTAGAGTGATTAGAGACATCACTGAAGCAGAAGGTATCCCTTGTTAGGAGTGGCCTGCTTGCTCACCCGAGCTTAACCCTATTGAGTATTTGTGGGATATGCTTAAAAGAAAAATTAGAGCTTGCCGGGAAAATCCACAAAACACCGCACGGCTGGTACAAGCTGCTCTTGAAGAATGGAGCAACCTACCACAACAAAATGTTGATAATTTGATTAGGAGCGTGCCCCGCAAACTGAAGCCTGCATAAGGACTTGAGATGATAACAACGACTACCAAAAGAACAAAAAAAATTAACAAAAACAATTTAAGCATTATTAGTTTTGCATTGAAATTTTTGATGCTATTGACTTTAAAACAACTTACTTAGTCCTAAACCTTTCTACCTTTAGGTGTAAGGCTAAAACAACTAGTTTCAATTTGTTGTTTAAATTCTTTATTGTTTTATTTAATTGTTATGTATTTGTTATTAAATTGCTTTAAAATAAATATTGTTTGACTCCGTGTGTTCGTTTTTTTTAAATCCGCACAAAATAATAAGAAATATCAGATGATTCCAAGTTTGAGTGTGTGTAAATACTCATATATTTTGTAATAATGATTGACTCAATGTATGATTTATTTTTTAGTTGTGATTTATTTATTTAATTTAATAAGTGATCAATCTAGTTCCCTATAACTCCATAAGACTGGATCCCGCGTACCAAAAATAAGTTGATTAATAGCAAGCTGAAAATTTCTTAATAGCTTAACGGGGACTAGTCGGACAAACTTTAATGTATGGGAACACTGGAACAGTGGAAGTTTTAATTGTGGAACGTGATTTTAATTATGGAACATGTCATCCTGACAAGTTTATGATTGTGAAAACTAGCAGGTTGTTTTTAAGTTTATTCAATAGCAAACTTTATATAATATACGAAAAAAATTTTGTCCCACAAATATATTCGGCGTTTTAATATGTCCGACACGTAGAACATTTCAAATGACAGGAATTATGTTGGTGATAAATAGCAGTCTGATTTTTGCATGAGATTTTAATGAAAGGGTAACAAATCAATTGAAAGTTCTGTCCGACAAAATACATGGAACGTTTTCGTAGTCTGATGTTCGAAACCTGTAACCTGTTCCACAATCAAAACTTCCCCTGTTCCAGTGTTCCCGTACATCAAAGTTTGTCCGCCTAGACCCCGAAGCTATTAACAAATTGTCAGCTTGCTATTAATCCACTTTTTTACGCGGGATCCAGGCCTACCAGGTTTCGCTCCAGTCTACTATTTGCAGAAAATCCGACTTAAATGCTACTTGGTGAATTTTAGTTGAAACAAAGTTATTTTCATTACATAGATAAGTTATACTTTTATCTCTATATTTGACACACCTTAGTTTTCTCTTTGAGGATGGATAACTGGAGGAGAGCAGCCAGGGATAGATATACTTGGAGAAGGATGATGGGGGAGGCCAGGGCGCCATAAAAGAGAAAAGAGTTTTATCGTACAGTAAGCCTGTCTATGGCCAAAAACCTGTCACTCCTTAGACTGTGGGCTTCTTAAAAAACAGCAATATTATAAAGGTACCATTTCAGACGCAAACTGGAAATCATTCATGTTAAAAACGATCAAAGCTATATTAACAATAACACAGATATAAAAGGCTTCTCCATATACATAAGTACAGTGAAACCCCGTTAACTCGGATTAATCGGGACTGCGGCTGTTCCGGGTTATCTAAAATCCGGGTTAGCCGGAGAAAATGGTAAAAATTAATAAAATATGGTATGCTTACAGATAAACTCCGTTATAATTGGCAAACAGACACTGGTAAACCACGTTCGCGTTCCGCACAAAACCACACATACAAAGCGTCGTCGAGAGTCTCATTTTTTAGCTTTATTAGCTTTGCACCGATTGTCCAAACTGTCTTTTGTTATCATTTTGAAACAAAATTCTTCGATTTTAGTTCTATTTTTCTTCCAATCCGATACTGTAGATGTACCGACACCATATGATGCTGCAAGATTCGCCTTTATCAATTCTACTTAATGCATCTAGTTTCTTTTCCATTGTCACTACAATATTTTTACGTTTTGTTGCCATTACGTAGACAAAAAAACACGCAAACACAAAATCTGAATAGATTTACGAACGATTACAGAATGGAAGCGAACAATACGGCTTTACTACTCACAATACCGTCTCAATCGCAACGATGTTATGTTATTTAATAACAGTGAAGACTAAGACCATTGTTTAAAAAATAATTTTTTAATAGTCTTTTCTAAACAATGCTAAGACAGCTTCAAGGATAAATAAAGGATACTACTTACAGGTGCCTGTTGTTTTCGATAACACGACAATGAACGTCGTGTGCCATGAGTCATTTTTACTATGGTATATGTAGTTCAAATTACACAAATACCCATTATCTCTCAAATATTATATTACATACATTTTTATTGTTGAAATGTTTGTCTGATAAAAATCGGTCCGGGTTAGCCGGACTTCCGGGTTATCGGGGGCCGACTTATCAGAGTTCCATTGTATATTATAATCAATAAATTGGCACTATTATAATATATCTGTTAGAACTAAATTAGTTACAATGTGTAACCTGAAGATGAAAAGAAAATTTTAGTGTCCGAAACCGGTCGTCCTAGGTTCAACAAAATAGGCTGTGAATAAGTCTTAAATTTATTTTTACAACCCTTTTTTCTATAAATTAGACAGGGTCTTTTATGAAGAATAACTTTTTTTCGTAAAATTGATAATAAAAAAGTTTCCCATAATATGGTTCCTAGTTACGCAGACATACCTACTGTATAAGCGCTCAAAATTTTTGAATTTTCAAATTCTTCTTCTTCTTCTTCTTCTCGTTGTCCTTATGCCCTATAAGAGCGTCGGACTTTGGTATCACCTATCCATCTTTTACCCATTTCTTCCACGCCTTCCGGTCTCCTGCCATTTCCTTCATCTGTTGCACTGTTTTCTCTCTCTTTGTCCCGATTTCCTCGATTTGCTCCATCTACCCCTTTCTAGGTCTGCTCCTTCTTCTTTTCCCCTGTCTTTTGGCATCTGTCACCTTATTTACTAGTCTGTTCTCGTTCATCCTAGTTATATGTCCAAACCAATTCAGTTTTATTTTTTCAATTTTTTTCTCTATTGGTTCCTGGCTTAGCACGTTTCTGATGTTTTCGTTCCTTTCCCTATCCATCTTCGTCTTTCCAGCTATTTCTCTCAGCTTTCACTTTCATGTCTTTAATTTGTGACCCATGACTCGCTTGCATATAGAAGAGTTGGTACTGTGATTGTATTATATACATGTATTTTTGTTTCCTGGCTGATTTCCCTTATTTCCAGTATCGTATTATTAATCGCATAATATATTTTCGTAGCTTTCTTTGTCCTATCTGCAATTTCTACAATTTCTAGGTCTAGCTTTTCATCATTTGATATTATCGTGCCCAGGTACTCGTAGGCCGTCACCCTCTCCAATTCTTGTCCTCTACAGAACACTCGTGTTTCGCCTCCAAGAATTTTCAAGTTTCGTCTCAAAGAATTAATGCCATATTCGGATTCAAAAGAATCAAAAACAAAATACAAACATATTTTATCAAAGTAAAATGATGAATTCAACGATATTTTTAAAACTATTTATACAAAACAATTTTTATTGTTTAAACAATTAATAAACAATTAGCGGCTAAATTTGTGAGTAGAACTTTTTACCTTAACATGTATATAAACTAAAAAAAAGTTTTAGAAAAATATAAGCTTGTTTGAATTTTTCCGAAACAATGCATGTTTTCGTTCTCTATTGGCTCCCCTATAGCTTGAAAATATCAACTAACACAGACCGAACCGCCGGACCTGTATCGCAGACTTTTATTTAGTGTGATTCCATTAAAATTTACACTCTGTTTCGCATGCGAAGTGTTGGGTAAGGAAGATGATATGGTACGTGAATATATACATAATGTCCTGCTTATGTTAATTTATTCCACACTTAAAGAACACGCTAATGGCCTTATGAAACAGCAAAGCACTGACATTACGCAATGCCGCAGGCTAAGAAATCATCCTACACCTCTAAGGTGGCTTATCGTGTGTTTAGAAATAAACCTCTTACTTTAATTTTTAATATTGTGGAGCAGCAATGAGAGAACAATTAACAACATTAATTAACAAAATCATAAAACACAATAAAATTCCGGAAGAATGGAGAACGAGCAAACTAATTTTACTATTCAAAAAAGTAGATAAAAGGCAGCCAGAAAACTGCAGAGGTAGCAACTTGTTAAATACTACCCTAAAACTTACAACTAAAATTTTACAAGACCTAATGAATCAGAGGATAAGTTTAGCAGATGAACAACAGGGTTTTCGTACTGGAAGATCTTGTACAGATGCAATATTCGTCATAAAGCAAATTACTGAAAAATCACTAGAGTATAATAGACCAGCATTTCTATGTCTGATTGACTTGACACCATTTGACAGAGTAAGACTCAAAGATGTAATCCATCTTCTGTATAATAGAGAAGTCCCCCTAGATACCATGGAACAAAATGGAAGTCAGAATAGATGGACAACTTACAGAACCTACATATATAGGCAGCGGAATAAGACAGGGAGACTCATTGAGCCCTATGCCTTTCAATTTAATCATGGATGAAATCATCATAAACGACAACAAAGGAAGAGGATATAGAATGGGAAACAAATAAGTAAAAATACTCTGCTACGCAGACAACGAAGTCTGCAAAGGTTAGTCCACATAGTTAACATAAGAGCAAAAGAAATCAATATCACAATTTCATCCCAGAAAACAAAAAAACAATAGTAATCAGTAAAGAACCAATCAGATGTAAAATATAAATTGATGGTATCAGTATTAAACAAGTAATGGAAGTAAAATACCTTGGAATTACATTGCGGAATGGGACGTTTCATCGCCGCCGTTTCGATGCCGCCGGTTCATCGCCAGTCCATTTCATCGCCGTCATACCTCGCATTTCCTAGAATTCCTAATTAATACTAAAAATAAATAATAATTGTAAGTGTCGAAAATTCGGAAATATATCAGATAGCGATTAATTAACTGGCGATGAATCGGCCGGCATTGGCATCGAACTGGCGGCATCGAAATGGCGGCGATGAAACGTCCTAGACCCTTACATTGTCAAGTTACAGAGACCTAGACAAAGAAGTGAGAAATTAAGTACAAAAAACAAATAGACTGGCAGGATGCCTTAATAACACTATATGCCGAAACCGACATATTAACACTGAGATGAAGTTAAGAATTTATAAAGCCAGTGTAAGACCAATATTGACATATGCATCAGAAACAAGACCCGATACAGCCACAACACAAAGACTACTGAAAACGGCAGAGTTGAGGGTACTGAGAAGAACTACAGGAAATACGCGGAAAGATCGAAAAAGGAGTAAACGCATTAGAAGACAATATAACGCACAGTGTATAAACGAATGGACACTAAATAGAAAAAAAAAAAGAATGGAATAACCACATAGGCAGAATAGGGGAAACATGTGTAGTCAAAATAGCAAGAGATAAATCACCAATCGGTAGAAGAAGTATCGACCGACCGCGCAAAAGATGTAGTGACAACCTTTTATAGAGGTATCAATCCGTCAATGAACAAGCAGAACTGCTTATAAAGAGGAAGAAAAAGAATAACTTTAATTTTTCGTGTTAAAAAAGTTTAGTGTAGCTCTATAATTATTCATTTCTGCAATCATTTATCGAAAAAGGGTTTTATGGGATTCATTGACAATAAAAAATTGACGTACCTATACTCTACATAAATGGTTACTTTAATATTTTGATTTGTATCTCTATTGGACTCTATAGACACTACAGGCCTCTATAGGACTAAGCATCTTTCTGTAACACCACATTTCAAATCACTTCAGCTTATTTATATCCGGTTGCATTTTAATAAATTTACGAAAGATCAATCTTGCTCCAATTTTGGTCCAAAGTTTTAAAAATATCACGAAATACATTCCATGTCCAATCCCCTCAGCGCCATAAGACAAAAACGGTTGAAGTGAGACATTAAGTAACTTGGATATAACGCACGGCAGTAAACAAGCTTGGAATATGATTGAAAACTTAACAGTGATCCCATAGAGGTGAAGTAGCCATGTGCAATAACACCAAAATAGATATCACACTAACTGCTTCTGAATGGCAAAGCAAACCATCGTTCCAAATCACCAAAGATTATAAGAACTCAAGACTAGGAAACAAGTTTCTTGCGAAACCCATTTACCACCGAAGAGCTCAAAAATGGCATGGATGTTAAGAAAGATGGAAAATCACCTAGAGTAGATGAAATTCTAATAGAGCAGATAAAGCACTTCGGGCCAAAAGCGAGACAATGGGTGCCTGATCTATTAAACATCTGTCGGTCTATCTACCAGATTACAAAACTGTGAAGCAAATTAAAAGTGGTAGCCCTCCTAAAACCGAGGAAACGCTCTGAACTACTGAGTGCTTCCATCCAATATATCTGCTATGCTATGCCACCTGCATAAATTGTATGAACGCTTTATTTTAAACCGCATCCAGGAAAAATTAAATGCAAAACTAAGCCTACAACAAGCAGGCTTTGGGGCAGGTAAATTGTGCACTATACAATTGTACACAAAGTACATAGATGACTGATTTAAGCAGAAAGAGATAGTGGGGATAGCCTTGATAGACCTCACAGCGACATACGATACAATAAACCACAGTAACTGGTAAGTATTGTGGTGAAGATCATTAGATCAATGTTGTATAAAAGACATGTCTACGTTGTGCTAAATGGAAGAAGAGTAGATGAAGAACTTAAAAAAGTGGCCTACCTCAGAGAAGCGTTCTGGCACCGTCCCTAGTTAACATCCACACCAACCACAAGCCAATGCACCCCCAAAATGCGAGTTTTGTTTACGCTGACGACCTTGGTATCGCCGTAAAAGGAAAAACCCTTACACAAATATAGTCGACAATGGAAAAGGCTTTAAACATGATGTCAACTTACTACAAACAGAATTCATTAAAACGAAACCATACTAAACCCAAGTACGTACATTCCATCTCAACAACTATTTGGCGCATGTAAATTTGAATGTATCTTGGGAGGGACAACACTTGGAACATACTGATAGGTCCAAATATCGTGAAGTGATACTAGACCAGTCACTATCATATAAATTCCACACTAATAGTACATTCCACACGAATACGCATTGTTTTGAACATAGTTATTCAAAGCAGAGTGAGCAAAAGATTTAAGTGAATAATTACAACATGATTCCCACAACCTTTCATTCTCCATATCTTCCACGATTTCTGAAAACACTCTTTCGTCATGTAAAATTTGAAGTTTTCGACGTGAAGTTGGAATTCGAAATTTGGTAATCGAAATTACAATTCATGCTTAATCTTAATTGATATTCATTATTTTCGTACCGAAAAGCGGTTTCATGGCGATTGCTATCTATTACTTTCATGCATTGAGGCTGAAAAACTGTGTCGATTGCATTCACGGGAAAATTTCTAGAGAATTATTCGGTAGCAAATATTTCTTGGGCATATTTTATCCGGGATTTTTTGTGGGGATATTTTGTCCAAAATAATTTGTGGGGATTATTTGTCCGGGGATTTTTTGTCCTGGGATATTTTGTCCAGGGATAGTTTGTGGCGATTTTTTGTCCGGGGTTATTTGTCCGGGGGTTATTTGTCCTAGCTTCGTAAAACAGAACCACATTAAATGGGGTATGAAGATAAATAACGACACAGTTTGTGAATGTGGGGAAATACAAAATGTATGGAGCATCTGAGAGTATGCAAACTTTGCATACCGTAATGCACCCTCGATGATTTGTGGCTCGCAAATACAAAGGGTGTAGACGTAGCCCGATAATGGGCGAAAAACTGTATGCAGTTTGATCCAGACTCAAAAAAGTAAGTAAATTCCAGTGTAAACTCTCTTCAGGATCGAGGCATGACCAGTAAATGCGACAAAGACTCTAGAAAAGTTATAACGCCATTGATGATGATGATGACTAAATATTTTTGACGTTACATTTACAAAAAGGAACAGAATTTTTTGCATTACAATCAACATTATCGTTTTCAGGACCAGCAGTTATTATCACGAATAGACAATAAGTACAACATGATTCCCACAGCCTTAACTTATTCCCCATATCTTTCACGACTATTGAAAAAACTCACAATTGAAATTCGAAATTTGGTAATCGAAATTACAATTCATGCTTAATTTTAATTGCTAATCATTATTTTCGTGCCGAAAACTGGTTTCATGGCGATTGCTATAACTCTTATGCACTGAGGCTGAAAAACGTTTGCGTCGATTGCATTCACGGGAAAACTTTTAGAGAACTATTCGGTAGCAAATATTTCTGGAGATTTTTTATCCGGGATAATTTGTGGGGATATTTTGTCCAAAAAAATTGTGGGGATTTTTTGCCCGGGATTTTTTGTGGAGATTTTTTGTCCGAAGATTATTTGTCTGGGGATTCTTTGTGGGGATTATTTGTGGATATTTTTTGTGGAGATTTTTTGTTCAGGGATTTTTTGTCCGGGGATAATTTGTGGGGAATTTTTTTCCGGGTTTATTTGTCCGGGGATTTTTTGTCCTAAAAGGAAGACAGCAAATATTTCTTGGGGATTTTTTGTCCGGAATTTTTAGTAAGGATATTTTGTCCAAAAAAATATTTGGGGATTATTTGTCCGGGATTTTTTATCCGGGGATTACTTGGGGGTTTTTTTTGTCCGGGGATTATTTCTTCGGGGATTTTTTGTCCAGGGATAATTTGTGGGGATTTTTTGTCCGGGATTATTTGTCCAGGGACTATTTGTCCTAGCTTTGTAAAACAGAACCTCATTAAACGGGGTATAAAGACAGATAACGACACAGTTTCTGAATGTGGGGAAATACAAAATGTGCAGCATCTGAGAGTATGCAAACATTGCATACCATAATGCATCCTCGATGATTTATGGCTCGCAAATACAAAGGGTGTAGACGTCGCCCGATACTGTGCGGAAAAACTGTAGTTTGATCCAGACTCAGAAAAGTAAGTAAATTCCCGTGTAAACTCTCTTCACGATCGAGGCATGACCACAGTCGTGAAGTTATCAAGATTCGTGTCACCAACAGTCTGGCTCTTGCTCCTGATTCACTACCCATATCAAACAATTTTTCAGCGTCCCTTAATTTTGCTTCTTCTTCTTCTTCGTCTAGCCATTCACGTCCACATCTGAACATAAGCCTCTTTAAGTTTTAGTTTTGATTAGTTACACGATAAAATAAATAAAAGCAAGCAACCTTCTTTACATGTGCTTTCATCAAGCTGCTAATAGGTACACTTAAATCGAAGCATCTATAGGTACTCAACTTCTTTGTTTTATTTTGTTCGAGGTAATTCTTCGTTCATTAAAGAATTACAAGCGCACAACATAAAGAAAGATCGTATACTTTAGATATGAGTATGTAGTTTATCAAGAACGATATATAACATGAGTTGACTTTAATATCCTGATATATCGTAGCAATTATATTTTGAAAGTGCAACATTGCAAACAACCGGAGAGAAATATCACCTTGAGCCACCGTTATAACGACGCATTAGCTCAAAGCGGAATATCACGCGCCCTCCAGTGGCTATTTTTATACCACAAAATAAAAGATGTATGATCGTTTCATGTATGCAACACAGTGTCGGCAACATTACGAGTAAGATATTTGTAGAAACAATAATAATGTTTGCCTATTCCTACCTTGTAAACGCATCAAATATACAGGCTGGCTAGACGAAAAGGGTTGTTAAAAATCTACTGTCTGTAACTATACCTACGCATACAAGGCGAGCGGCACACTCTTTGAGGCTTAGAAATCGAAAAAGCGACCATGATAAGTGAATGGCAAGTTTGGGTCATTCTTTATATTTTCGAAGTCGCTGAATCCGAATATTAAGTTTATTTTTATCTAAATTTGGTGGAACATGTTCAAAAATCAAATTTTAGGCAAAAATGCAAAAAATAAATTTTGATGATTTTTCAACTTTTACTCGCTGTATGTTTGATCGCTGTAAATATTTCCTTTTGAAAAATTTACTGTATCATCTTTAATGTATTTAGATAACAATGAGATTCGTCCGAAATGTTTAAAAAAATTAAAAGAGGAGTTGTTAATTTTTAAACATTTTGTCGTCAGATTTCTTTAGTTCATGTTTACTTAAAAAAGTTGAGTGACAAACTTTTTAGTTTATAATTTTAACCAACACAGCGTTAAAACATATGTCATGAGGAAGTTATTTGGAAAATTTTAAGTCAAAATATGTGATTGGAAAAAATTTACGTGACTCTATAGACGAGTGGCACTCCCCAAAAAAACCGCTTATTCCTCGAGATACTGAGCACGGTGTGGTGAATGGCTAATTTTGGTTATACTTTATGGTTATGACTAGACTTAGGCAAATATGCAAATAAAAACATATGAAATATGCGCATAAATATGCAGCATTTTACACAAAAATATGCATGTTCATCTATAAAATATGCATATAAAAATAAAAAAAAATAGAAGTACCTACAGTAAAACCTGTGTTACCGGTCACCTGTACTAACGGCCAGATTAAAAATTCCCCAAACCAATTATATGTAGACTACAAAAACTGGCAATACAGGCCACCTTTCTATATCGGCCAATTATTCTTTCATTTTTAGTGGCCGTTACTGACAGGTTTTACTGTATGTATATATAAATAACTCAGAAAGTAGTATCCGTTTTATTTACAAAAATATTTAAAATATCTTAATTATATCATAATTTACAGTAATTAACATTTATTTATTTTACAAACTAAGCTTAGGTATTTAAGTATTTTAACAAATAAATGATATTACTTTGAATTGTGCTAACACTAAATGATTAAGGGCTGTTTAAATTTTTCTAACAAAGTACAACTTTCTAACAAAAGGTTTCTGAGTAGGTACAATATATTTGTACATGAAAAAACTTCTTTCCACATCAACTGATGTAACTGGGGCATTTTTCAAATACCTATACGGTAATCTTTGCTTTCAAATTAAATGGTTCCTAAAATGTCCCACCTAGTACTTGAACAAAGTACTTCAGAAACGACCTGGTAACTATTTGCATAACAATTAAAATCAGGAATCTTGAAAATATCAAGATAATATGACTATGAAAGCAGGAAGATCCTCCAAATATTTACAGGAGATTCTTGGTTTTTTCTCTTTATCTAAGAAAAAATATTATGAGCCTAAATTAGAAGCACGCAACTAAAGGCTATTGTGCGAGAAAATACAGCGTTTATTTTCGGCAGTTTCAAATTGCAATTCACAATAATATTATAAGGACAGGTGTTACTGGTATCAATTTTACAACATAATAATTGATTTCTAAAACTGACCATCCCAATAAAAATTTTTACCTAGAGGTATAAACTAGCAGATTTTGGAACCCTTATTCAAGGACAAAATTACAATAAATATCTAGAAATATTGAAACAAAATATATTCAAATTTTCAAGCTCTTCGTTGATTTTATTTCATGAATATATCTATACACCTGATGAAATTTCAAGTTATATGCATTTTATGCATACTTTTATAGAAATATGCAAAACTTGGCATTTTTGCATATTTTATGCATAATATGCAAAATATGCAATTTGCATATTTGCCTAAGTCTAGTTATGACTGTGTTGGTTAAAATTATAAACTAAAAAGTTTGTCACTCAACTTTTTTAAGTAAACATGAAACTAGCGAAATCTGACGACAAAATGTTTAAAAATTAACAAGTCCTCTTTTGATTTTTTTAAGCATTTCAGACAAATCTCATTGTTATCTAAAAAGAGTATATATATATATATATATATATATATATATATATATATATATATATATATATATATATATATATATATATATATCTAGGACAAAGCACTAGACTAAATAAAGAAAATCAGACCGAAGAAATAAAGGGAAGAATAAGATTGGCCTGGGCATCATTCGGAAAACTGTCTTATATTCTAAAAAACAGAAAATACCCGCAATACCTAAAAACAAGAGTCTTCAATCAATGTATACTCCCTGTTTTAATATATGGCTCTCAGACATGGACGTTTACAAAAACAAATATGGAAAAAATAGCAAAGACAGAAAGAGCCATGGAAAGACAAATACTGAACATTAATTTATCAGACAGGAAAAGAAACGAATGGATCCGTAACAAAACAAAAGTGAAAGACGTCTCTACCCAAGTAGCAAAGCTTAAATGGAAGTTCGCCGGACACACCCTACGGCAGAAGGATGAAAGATGGACTAAGATTATTATACATTGGAGACCATGGAACCACAAACGAAAAAGTGGAAGGCCACGGATGCGATGGTCAGATGACCTGAAGAAACACACTGGGTCAAAATGGATGCAAATTGCCCAAGATAGAGAGGCATGGAAGAAGGAAGAGGAGGCCTATATCCAAGGATGGATGTTTAGGGCTGATTAGATAGATAGATCTAAATACTTCAAGGATGATATAGTAAACATTTTTTTTTAAAGGAAATATTAGCAGCAACCAAGGATACAGCGAGTTACAAGTTGAAAAATCATCTAAATTGATTTTTCGAATTTTTGCATAAAATTTGATTTTCAAACATGTTCCACCAATTTTAGATTAAAGTAAACTTCATATTCAGATTCAGCGACCTCGAAAACCTAAAGAATGGCCAAAATTGGTCATTCACCTGAAAGTTGATTTTCGTGGTCGGTATAAGGTCCGTTTTAGGGGTTGCTGCCGCTCGCCTAATACAATATAACCTAAATTTACATAATATCATATGCCTGAAGGGATAGGCGCAAAATATTGGTCCAATGATATTTAAATTCATTCATTTTTTTCGAATCCTGAGAAAAATAATAATATTTTTGAAGAATTTAAACGCAGAATTAAAGATTACATTATTACCGATGGCCGAAAGTCCCTAAAAACTTCTATGATGTTTATTTTAATAAGTTACTGACGTAAAAAAGGAAAAATTTAATGTGATTGTTAATTTTAAATATTTCGTTCAAAAGAAACTTTTTGTTTATTCTAAGGGACCTTCGGCCCTCGGTAAGAACGTAATCATTCATTCTGCGTTTAAATTTTTCAAAGATATTTAGGTATTTAGTCCAGAAAGCCACTGCGCATCCGCTAGGAAAAATATTCTAATTCGGATTTTTTGCACAATCTTACTCAAAAAGGACTCCTTTTAACAAATTTGCATGTTACCAGGACCAAAAGGTGGTCAAAAATTTTTTAAACGTTTTTTTTTGTTTTTTTCCTAAAATTATTTTTTGCATGGAAAAAAGTTTTTTTTAGGTTTTTCGGATCATTCCAAACAGAAAAGGTCTTTAGTGACTTTTCTCTAAAAATTATAGTTTTTGACATATATAAGCGATTAAAAATTGAAAAATTGCGAAATCGGCCATTTTTAATCCTTAAAAACTATGTGAAAAACTAAAAATTTAAATGTTGCCAAAGTAGGTAGATACTCTTTAAACATCGATTGATGAAATCCCAGAGAGTTTTTTGCAATACAATACTCAAAACTCCTTTGTTTTTTAATTGCTAATCAAGCGTGCGCGACACTATTTTCCACCGACCGACAGTATGGTGCAAATGAAAGGAATAAATTTGTTATTTCGTTAACCGGCGACTTAAGGAAAAATCCCGAAACAGGTCGATTTTTATTTTTAAGTTATGATATTGTGGCATATATGGTATACTAGTTACGTCATCCATCTGGGCGTGATGACGTAATCGAAGATTTTTTTAAATGAGAATAGGGGTCGTGTACTAGCTCATTTGAAAGGGTCTTCAATTTTCTATTCAGTAATATAAACATTTATATAATTATTTATACAGGGTGTCCTTCTACTTCTTTTTTTGTCAAATAATTTAATTTAATAAAAATTTTTTGGACACCCTCTATAAATAATTATGTAAATGTTTACATTACTGAATAGAGAATTGAAGAACCTTTCAAATGAGCTACCACACGACCCCTATTCTGATTTAAAAAAATCATCGATTACGTCATCACGCCCAGACGGATGACGTCACCAGTATACCATATATGCCACAATATCATAACTTAAAAATAAAAATCGACCTGTTTCGGGTTTTTTCCTTAAAGTCGCCGGTTTACGAAATAACGAATTTATTCCTTTCATTTGCACCATACTGTATACACATGCAACGGTGTCGCGCACGCAGTAGAAATTAAAAAAACAAAGGAGTTTTGAATATTGCATTGCAAAAAACTTTTTGAGATTTTATTAATCGACGTTTAAAGAATATCTACCTACCTTGGCAACATTCAAATTTTAAGTTTTTCACATAGTTTTTGAAGGTTAAAAATGGCCGATTTCGCAATTTTTCAATTTTTAATCGCTTATATGTCAAAAACTATCAACTTTAGAGAAAAGTCACTAAAGACCTTTTCTGTTTGGAATGATCCAAAAAAACCTAAAAAAACTTTGCTCCATGCAAAAAAATAATTTTAGGAAAAAAAACAAAAAAAAACGTTTAAAAAATTTTTGACCACCTTTTGGTCTTGGCAACATGCAAATTTGTTAAAAGGGGTCCTTTTTGAGTAAGATTGTGCAAAAAATCCGAATTAGAATATTTTTCCTAGGGGATGCGCAGTGGCTTTCTGGACTAATTAGTTTTCTCAGAATTCGAAAAACATTAATGCGTTTAAATAGCATTCGACCACGATTTTGCGCCTACCCCCTTAAGTCGAAATTTGATTTTTCGAGATATCGATTTGGCAATATGATATTATTCATAATCTATGAAAAAAGCACATTGAATGCGGCAATTATCATAAGCCTTAAGCCAAAAAATCAATTTTTAGACTATGAAGTCGGTTGTTAGTCGAAGATGTTTAGAGATATTGAAATACCGACAGTAGAGACAAAACTACATAATAATCCATCGGTAGATCGGATTCAAGTATTGCAAGGGCGGCGACGTACAAACGAAGGAACGAATAGACTGCGAATTTATAAACGAAAACAAAGTTTTCGTTGAAAAATATGCACGCCTCTGTGCGTCGATACAGTTAAATAAAATCCTGTTTTTCGCGTCGTTCTACACCACCGCTCTCTCTAGTATCGAAAAATAGAATTATCAGTTTTGGGAAACTCGTCAAATAC
Organism: Diabrotica virgifera virgifera; assembly: GCF_917563875.1. NCBI lineage: Eukaryota > Metazoa > Arthropoda > Insecta > Coleoptera > Chrysomelidae > Diabrotica > Diabrotica virgifera. The sequence goes on from NC_065450.1 coordinate 211,441,502, forward strand.
TGGGAACTGCTGTCCGTCTGTTCAATAGCAATAGCTTGCGCTTTTCCTCGGAAAATTTCGAAAGTTTTCTGTAAATAAGTTCAAACTAGAAATCAACTGCATGCGCTCGAGCATGAGATACTTACAATGTTTCAAAATCTATTCGGTTGGCAATAAAACATAAAAATGATCCATGAACTGAATAGATAGCTATAAAGTGTATTTTTTTCTTTATAATAAGATTAAGGTTCATCTAAATTTAATCGCGCGAAGAAATATGATAGTAAAAATAGAAACCACTAAAATTATAACAGCAATAATAAAATTGTTGTTTAATGTATAAATAAAATAAGATTTAAGATGTTCCACGTACAGGACGGACAGATACAGCATATAAACTGCGAGACATAAGTTAGGAACATGAAGATTATGCCCATTTTGATAGTTGATTTTTTCGTGAACAGATTAACGGATTAGGTAATTTAAAAACTAGCCATGTTTTTGATCAATACAGGGTGTGCTACAAACTTTAACGGGCAATTCTGTATGAAAAAGAAATAACAGTTTGCTTTATAAAAGTATGTCTGCAATTGCTTCTTTTCCAAGATACATTGTGTTGAAATTTTTCTTACACACTGACGATTTATTAATCTCAAAAAATGCGCCATAACTACCTCTTAATACCTACCAGATTTACTCTTAAAAACCTCTTAGAATCTACCAAATTTCATTTACACATATCAACCGGTTTTAGAGCAATAAATAAATCGTCAGTTTATAAGAAACATTTCAACATCCCGTATCTCGGAAACGAATCATTTGCGGACATATGTTTATAAAGCAAACTGTAATTATTTTTCATGCAGAATTACCGCTTAAAGTTGTAAACACTTTGTATTGATGAAGAACATGGCTAGTTGTAAAAGTACCTAACTTTTTTATGGTCCAATAGTACGTTCTTTGAAGGTAAAATATTGCAAAACCTCTAAATTTTAAAGAACCGTTTGGATTGACATGAAATTTGGGAAACACATAGCTAACAAGTCAAAGAAAAAAAAATGATATTCTGCCGATGTGTGCTTTTGCCCTAGGGGTAAGTTTCACCCTCTTTTGGGGGGTGAAAAATATATGTTCGAAATAAGTCCGTAAATGGATAAAATAACTAATTTTAAGCAACTTTTGTTCTATACCCTATTCCACGAACATACGCCTGTTTTGGATTACTTCGACAACGAATATTTTACTGTGCAAAATAAGAAGAACGAAAGTTAATTGCAAATTACATTGTTGTTTATTTAAATAATTATTAGCGCCACTTACTTTCGTATTTCTTATGTTGCACAGTAAAATATTCGTTGTCGAAGTAATCCAAAACAGGCGTATGTTCGTGGAATGGCCCATATAAAGTTTTTTCACTCAGATAATACTTTTCGAGTTATTTGCGAGTGAATATGTTAATTTTTCTACAAAATAACCATGTTTTCAGACGGTTTTTCACAAATAACCCAAAAAATAAGTATTTGGTCTAAAAAAAATTTTATCAAAAATATAGCACGTAATAAAGTGAAAAAATGGTGTGTATATTAGGTCACTATACCTAGCAGAAGCAGAGTTATAGCTAATGATAAATAGGTTCATATTCGTCAAATTCCAAATCGAATATTGTAACGTGCCATAACCAAAAACTGAAGCACTTTTTTGGGGAAAACTTATTTTAACTTTTTTTAAAGTGTTTAAAAAATGCTTATTTTTGTTTTAAAAAAAAAATTAGCATCAAAAGTAAACAAGTTACGCTCAAAATAAAGTTGGTCCCTTTTTTTGGTTAGAAATCGGGAAAATCACCCCCTAATTAGTATTTCAAATGAACTTAATTGTTACCACTTCACAAGTTTTTTACTCGCGTATGCATTGATCATATTATGATCTGTAAGTTTCATCGGTTCAAAGTCCTTATTTTTGAAAGAGCTGTAGTTAAAAGGGCTTGAACAAGTCACTTATCACGACTGTATAGTGTATGCAAATTTAGAAACACCGAATCTTAACCAATTTTTGCCTTACAGAAAAACAAAAAAATACAAAATATTCAGAAAAGTTAAGCCGAATTCTTTTATTGTTTAAGATTTTTGGTATCTAACAATTTTTAAGAAATTTTGAAAAAAGCATTTTTTTCAAAATTAAAATACAAAATATTCAGAAAAGTTAAGCCGAATTCTTTTATTGTTTAAGATTTTTGGTATCTCTAACAATTTTTAAGAAATTTTGAAAAAAAAGCATTTTTTTCAAAATTAAAATTTTTAAAAATTTTACTTAAAAACCATTTTTTTTTAAAACAAGCACTTTGAATCGATGAAACTTACAGATCATATAAACACAACATAAGTAAAGTAACTTGTGAAGCGGTAACGATTTATTTCATTAACTGCTAATTGGGGGTGATCTTCCTGATTTTTTTTTTGCCAAAACAAAAGGGACCAACTTTATTTTGAGCGTAACTTGCTTAAATTTGATGCTAGAATTGTTTTTCAAACAGAAATAAAGCTTTTTTTAAGCACTATAAAAAAATTGTAATGTGTTTTCCCCAAGAATGCTTCATTATTTGGATATCTCACATTGAATTATTGTATTTGGGATTTTTCGAATAAGAACCTATTTTTCATTAGCTATAACTCTGCTTTTACTAGGTATAGAGACCTAATATATACACAGTTTTTTTCAGCTTTTTATAGGCTATAGTTTTGCTAAGAATATTTTTTTCGACAAAATGATTACGTTTTGAGTTATTTGCGAAAAACCGTCTAAAAACGTGGTTATCTTGTTGAAAAATGAACATATTCACTTGCAAATAACTCGAAAAGTGTTGATTTCGTGAAAAAAACTCTATATAGAACAAACGTTGCTTAAAATTAGTCAGTTTATCCATTTCGTGGCTTATCTTGGACATATATTTTTTCACCCATTAGAGATAAGGTAAAACTCACTCCCAGGGCAAAAGCACACATCGGCACCATATCACTTTTTTTCTTTGACATGTTAGCTATGGGTATGCCAAATTTCATGTCAATTCAAGCGGCTCTTTAAAATTTACAGCAAAAACCGTGAAAGAATGTACTACAACATAAGCAAATGAATAAAAAAAGAATGTTAAGAAAACCTGGGGTTATAGTTGCGTTTTAATTTCAGTATTTTATAAATGCTAGAATATTCCACAGGGTGAAACAATATTAGTACAGCGATATTATTAAAGAAAAGGCTATAACATATTAAAAAAATCACTTAAATTGGACAACAGGTTTAGGAAATTCGAGATATCAAAAATGACCTATTTAAGGTGGTGCGTTAATTTCTTGGAGTAGTATATTATTCATTTTATGATTAATATAAAAGTTGTAATGTAATAAATGAAGTTATTTTTAAGAATTTTAACTAAAAAAACTGTTTCTCGATTACATAGTTTATTATTAAATTATTAAATTAAATTATTAAATTTACCCGCGTATAGTTATTGTCCCATCTTACATTCTACTATGTCGCATATCGAACTATATAATTTAGGCACACCTTGTAACCTTTCACTCCTCGCCTAAAATTTGATCTTTATACTTTTGAAGTTTAAATTTTTATCTATAATTTGACTATCCTACAAAAATAATGGAGATATTATCAAACAATGCACACCTTACTAGTATTGTTCCTTTTAACTAGAATTAATAATTATTGTCAATGTTAAAATACAGACAAACAATATGAGAATATTGGACCTTAGGTGCGTACCTACGGTTCTATTTAAATTACACTTGATATCATCACACGAAATTACACTTGTTATCATCAGGATAGAAATAGCAAGAAATGCGTTTGTAGAAATAATAGTTATTTATGTACCAAGTCAGTAAAGTGACTCTTTATCGAACGAGTCTGATATTACAAGCAGAGGGAGCGAAGCGAGCGAGGCGAGTAAAAACTAGTTCGATAAAAAGTCTTTACTGACGTGGTGCATACAAAATTTTATCGCCAATCATAAAAAACTTTAACACTTACTTAACTACAACTTACTTAACTGCAACTTACTTAATTACAACCTTCTAATGAAAAAAGAGTGTGTGTACTTTGTACGCACGTAAGAAGTTGTACTTCTATTATTATGATTTCAACGAAATAAATATATTCTAAGCAGTTTTATCGTATTTTTATTAAAATAATATACTTATTTTAATGCCTAAAGTAAAATACCAAAAATTAAAAACACCGTTAATAGTTACGTTATTGTTTATGAAGTGTAGCCTCCCGCAGCGAAGTTGCTTTTTCCGTGATGAATAGTAGAAAATCTAAATAAATATATTTGCTAAAAAATTATCAGTACCTACATATCTATCACCGTCCTATGTATAATCAAATTAACAAAAAACCATATCATACTATATTCGCATTAATACGAAACGTAAAAGATTTAAGAATTCTTTTACTTTTACACGAAATAAAAATTTCGTATGATAGTAATGACAGAAGGCTCTTGCATGATGGTCGATTTCGATGTTTAATCGATAGTTGTTAGGTATCAATATTGAATACCTAATTACTAAATCTGTAAAGTTTTGATTTATGTTTTATAAATATAATTGCAAAATACTACAGAATTTCATTTTCTGACATAAATTTAATTAATAATAACGTAAATTTTTTACAATATTTTTAATAATTTTTAATAACTAAATAAAGTAAATAAATTTTAAGTTCACTCAAATAAATAATCGATTACTGCCATCGACCGCTTACATTCAATCTCAGTTAATTTGATTAATCGCGGCAGGTAAAGTAAAATTCTTCTTTCAGTACAATAAAGTGTTACTTTACTGCCGAAAATGGCATCAAATGAGTACAATAATGAATGACTTTAGTGACGGTTGGCGATAAAAACAATTATCTGCAGCAGGGACCTTAGATTAGAACTGAGAGTAAGAGCTGTAAGATCCTACACTTTTTTGGCAACTCAACAACCGAAGTCCGATGTCAAATTTCCCATATTTAATAACATCTTTGGCTTATAAGTTTTTATTAAACACCTCATTTTCCATTCTATCTGTATTAAAACGGAGGAGTTGTATTCGCGGACGGACGGACAGACGGACAGATAGTCATGAAACCGAAGTATATATTTGTTCTCGTCTTGCGAAGGCGCGTCGAGTAATATATCACTTGTACTATTCCGGTAACTTTAAAACAGTACTTCCGGTCGCATTTGTAAAACCGGAAGTTCTAGGTCAAACTTCTCATCTTTAGTACCATTCTTGGATTATAAGCTTTCATTTGACACCTCATTTGTCATTCTACCTGGTATAGTGACGGAGAAGTTATATTCGCTATCGGACGGACAGGCGGACAGACAGCCTAGGTCAAAGTTATCATCTTTAGTACCATCCTTGGATTATAAGCTTTCATTTGACACCTCATTTGTTATTCTACCTGGTATAATAACGGAGGAGTTGAACACGGACAGACAGAAGGAGAGACGGACGTGGATAATTCAACATTTTCAATTTTTTTCAAAATTGGTGAAAAAAATTATCCGGGAGTTATTGGCCCGGACAAACAAAGTGATAAGATTAGAAAATTTACACGTCAGTCTTAAGTTGCAGCTACAGAAACTTTTTGGAGCGTAATTGAAATTTTGTTGAAGACAACTGAATGGAATGTTGTGTACAAATTTAGCAAACTATACTTTTATTTTTATTTTTTTGAAAAACGGAGAATAAAATAATACATAGCACTGAAAATAAATTATTGGCTTAGTATCAAAGAATTCCAATGAGATTTAGACACACATTTTTAATGGAACAATATTCGGAGGTTTCACGTAAAGGTGAAAGAAATACTTAATAACATCCAACCGAGTTTAAGGTTAGGTCTCACGGACGTTTTATTAATCGTGTGAATGTCGTAAAGACATTCTCTGAATGATTTTATTGTTTCCAGAGAGAGTAAATGTTTCGCTTTCTACGATTTTTTTGCTTATTAGATCAAGGCCAAGTTGTTTGTAGCGAATTTATATTTTTTTATTGAGGAGGTGGCGACGGATATATAGTTGGGCTAAAAAATGAAAATCTGTGTTCCATTTAACACGAAAAAAATTAGATAAGTGACAACAAAAATCTATGGCATCACTTTGTCATTGAGATATACAAAGCAGTTATTTATATTTTGATTAGGTATGAGGTTTTTGAGATCGCCTTATTGTCCCTTTTTTTCGTTAACGTTATATATCTTTACATGGGCGTCCACAGGGAGGGAACCTAGAGAAGACGAGGCGAGTGTAAAATTGGTGAATAAGCAATATAGAGAAATACAAAGTTGTAATTTAATCTTGATTTTGAATGCAACCACTCTGTTTCTACATTCTACCTGGAACGAAAAAACCACATAAACTTAACAAAACTTTAATGAAAATTTGAAATCTGCTATTATTTTATTTGCCTAATATGTATTTTTTATATCTGAAAGCAACAGCAACCACCTCCAACATCCACCACTTCCACATATTGATATATTTTTCAAATTGGGCTCTGTATCGCCATTCTTTATTATATTACGAATAAGTGTGCCAAATATCTCGAAAAAATATTCAAAATTACAGCCGCAATCTTGGAACGCGTTTTCGCTACCTGTTGATCGCTATTGTTTCCTCTTAATTTCAGTATTTTATAAATCCTAGAATATTCCACAGGGTGTTGCGAACTTTAATAAAATAACACAGTTTGATTCGTACAGCCGGTATACCATAAGAATTTACCTGTTTAGCAACAGTATTATTACAGCAATATTGTTAAAGAATCAGGCTATAACATATTAAAAAAATCACTTAAATCGGCAAACAAGTTTAGGAAATACGAGACATCAAAAATGACCAAATTTTTAAGTAGGCCGATTTCTATGCACGTAAATTTAGGATGAGTAGATATGCGTCTAAATTCTAAAGTGTAAACTAGTAAATAGTGAAAAGTTTAAATAAACTTTTTGTTATTTGTTGTTAGATGGCAAGGACCTGTGGCATTCTGAAAAGCATTTCACATTCTTCTTGCAGAAACATTTATTGAACATGCACTTTATCTGGCAGGAGCATCTGAAAAATTCTTGTCCAGTTCCTGATTATTGTGATGTTACAACTGTTCTTAGAGCCACTTCCTTATCCCTTGGGACTACGTTTTCATTGATCATGTCCAATTGGCACCGAGAGTTCATTTCACTGAATACTAATTACTTAACGACAACTCCTTTTTTGTGTTTCGACTTTTGAAGACAGGGCTCACATAAGATTACAAAAATCGTAATATATTTTACTGTCACATTTTCATACTTTTTCTTTAGTTGATTATTCATTCTATTTCTTCCTTCATGTCCTGTGGATATGTGTGCTTCATTCAGAACTGAGAACAGATCACTGTCATGTTTTACATAATACATAATCAATCCCTTGTCAGTCACCACAGGGTGGATTAATTTAGGAAAACTATTCACTTCAATAACATCCTATCTTTTAAAAAATCTGTGATCATGTAGCTATTCTTCATACTTGGGTTTTGATAGTGTCAAATTATTTGCTTTTGCCCTCAAATGAACGTCTCTTAGCTTCTCATGAAAAATATCCGCATGGGTTTGTGACATTTTAAAAACAATCAACAGTAACTTATTAAAACTTGAAACACCTAAAATTAAAAAAGTTATAAAAAACAAAGTATCTGAAGATCTCAAAAGCGGAACCATCGCAAAAACAAACACCAGATTCAAGAAACAAAATTTTTATTTGATAACAGTTAAGACAAAGAGATGCAGACGCTTCAAAAAAGCGCATGCGATTCTACTTTAACTAGTAAAAGTTGAATTTAATTTTTCAAATCAACTCTTACTGCTCGTGTTATTTTGAGTTGAATTAAACTAGGAATAGTCAACTCTAACTGAGAATCAACTTGAACTGTAACATATAGTATATTAGTGTCCATAATTTTTTGAATACATACATAGCAAAAAGCTCTTAGGTATAGGAAATAGTTCCTATAATACTAAACTTATACTTTAAAATATTACACAAAATACCTTTTTTATTTCTCTTTATTATACCTTTATTATGTATACTTTATTATAGGAACTTCATTAATGCACGACTGCACTTGCACGATAAACAGCAAACACAAAGATATTACAGGATGTATTATATTGTATGTAATAACTTAATAAAGACAAAATTCAGATAATGGCGCCCTGTGAATCATGCACAAAAAGAGGTTTATTTCTGTTCTGTTCCTTCCAAACATTATTTCTTAGTACTAAGAGTCAGTACGGTTGTATATTGCAAGCGGGTTTGTCATTCTGTGAATTATCATAAATAAATCCTCCTCAGTTTTCCACAACAATTAACAGCGATAATCCCCTAAAAGTACCTGCCTAATACTACCTTTTACGACCTATAGCGTGAAGAGCGACAACGTTGTCAAGAAGATTCTCATTTAGTTTGGCGGGAAATTTAACAATTACAGAATGCACATTTAAGAATTAAATTGGTAGTGTCTAATTATTGTAAGTTCTATAATTACCGATGCGCGATGTAGCTCCGTTATTCTGAAAAAGTTTACCATCGTTTTATCATCATCTAATATTATATAGGTTTAATTAAAATAATTTTAGTGGTTCAGTGTTTTAATTCGATGATGAAAAATATATGCGACTACATTTATTAGAAGCTTCTTGTATTCTACTAATAATATTGCTTTGATTAAAACAAGAAGCTATATATAATTAGGTACTCATAATAATAGTCGCGTTTTGTGTAAAATCTCCATGGACCACAAATGGATGTCCAATGTACGTTGAAATCAAACGTCCAATGGACGTCGCGTAATGGACGTACATAGTACGTCCAGTTTTGGTCCATGGACGTTTGGACTTAAAATGTACATTATATGGACGTCCATCGGACGTTGTTTGCTATATGGGTTCTAAATCGATACAACATTTCAATAACAACAAACTAAAAGATAGTGTCCTGAACTGTCTCCATTTTTCTAACATCTAAAGACCCATAAAACTATTGCATAAAACTATTTTAGTTCCCGCCCGATGTTTTTCTAGTAAATCTACTTCATAGATGCGGTCCGTTTAATGTCCAACTTCCCAAACACAAAACAACATGCATTGCTCTAATCATAATCAATTTCGAATTTCGAAACGTCGCTTAAAACGGCCCACGTCGCTAAAGCTGTTCAGCTATTCATAGGCGGATCTAATACCAAGATAAATACTCGCCTAACTTTCAGACAAATTTTGCATGTCGTTCGATTTGTTTTCGGTCACGAAGGATGACGGATTTGCAAAACGGTTTTACTTACAAGATTTGACGGGTGTTGAACTGGGCAAAGAGACATTTCTTTTATTATGTCATTATCCATATAATTTATTCTAAGAAAACAATGAGCAAAGGGATAATACTTACTCATATCTAAAGCTCGGATTATAGGCATCTTTTTTTGATTATTTTGCCTATTCTAGATGTTTTTTGCACATTTTGTTTTCATAAATTCCGCCTATTTGTGCTTTTTTTTTAATGTATACTACTATTATAGGCTATTGATTATGTTCAAAATAAGAGATCTAAAAGGAACTACAACGTTAATGGGGTTTTATTATCTCATATGGTCAATGGACCTCTAAATTTGAAAAACCCGCGGAGTGCTACCATTTAAATGGGTGCGTTTTTGAGAAAGGGGTGAATTAGTCCCTAGCCACAGGGTGAATTAGGGTGTTCTATGCACTTTTAGTACAAACTCGTCTACAGGAAAATTTTTGCAGGTTAAATTTACTATTGAAATATCACATTTTAAAGTCAAAAATATTTTTTTTTACAAAAATATACTCAAAATAATAACAAGAAAAAAACACAAAAGAAATCAATTTTGTTTTTTGCCCCATAACTTTTTTCCACTGGGATATAGATATAGACATTTCTTTAGCTAAAAATAACTAAAAATCCTCGTTAAAATGACATTTGGTAGAGGTCTCTAGGAATTATAGTTTCCGAAATAGGATTTTTCAAAGTTCGCCGCTTACAGCATTTTTGGGCCATTTTCCCCATTATTTCGCAAACATTGTTCTGTAACTTTTTTCTACGCATTTCTAGGTATATGCAATTTAGTAGAAAGAGAAGTCAATTACCTTTAAAATGGTCTATTGTATAAGGTTATACGACTATTTTTAAGCAAGTTATGTTTTTCAAGGTTTTATACTTTTATGATTTTTGATATTTTTTATGATTATTTTTAGAATTTTTCATTATGACTTTTTTCTTGTACATTCAGGTATACGCATTGTAAAATAGAAAAAGCATATTTTCTCTACTCTAAAATGGAGTATTGCAAAAAATTCTAGGCCTATTTTTAAACAAGATATCCGAGGGTATCCGTAATTTGAGAAAAATTTTAAAATTTTTCATTTTTTTAATTACAAGAATACAATGGCATATTATAACATAATTTTTATTTCCAAATAACTTTTCTTAATAACACTTTTCGATATTTTGAAATATAAAGCTCCTTTACTCTTGAGCGAAATTCATATTTTTTAACATACCTCGTACACTATTGACAAAATTTTACATCTCATGATTGCATCTTAGGTTTTTGACTATGCAGAGCATTTTATAAAGAATAACTTTTTTTCATAAAGGTAATAATAAAAAAGTTTCCATATGGTTCCAGCTTAGTGGGACTTATTGCATGTATATGTGACATTTTGAAAAAGCATATCTTGTTTAAAAATAGTTTGAGAGTTTTTTACAATACACAGTTTTAACGTAAATAAAATAAGTTTTATTTTTTATTGCACAATGTATATACCTAAATACACAATAAAAAAAGGTATAATGAGAAATTTAAAAATAATCGTAAAATATATCAAAATTCATTAAAAGTATACAACTTTGAAAAACGATATCTTTCTTAAAAATAGTCACACGGCCTTTTACAGTAGACCATTTTAACGATAATTGATTTTTCTTCCTACCAAATGTATCATTGCATATAGGAAGCCTACCTAAAGCTGCGTAGAAAAAAGTAAATGAACAATGTTTGCGCTATAAAGGAAAATGTCCCAAAATCGCTGTGAGCAGAGCCTGCGGTACATCCTTTCAATATGATGCAAGTTTTCAAAATGCCGCCCCTTAAATATAATTAAAACTTAACTGTTTTTTATTAAATACAACTGCACAAAATGTACACACTTTTATTTTAAAAACAAAACATATTTTAAATTAAATGAAATACGTATTAACATTAAATAACATTTACAAAAATTACAATTTTACCCTTCTGACTTAAATTTTGGCAAATTCGTCAATCAGATTTGTGTAGTCTAAAGTAGCAGCTAGTGAGGAACTCTATTGAAATGAGTGCTAATTTTTTTAGTTGTGTTTGTCTTATGGAGCTTCGTAATAGTTTTTAATAATTTTTAATTTTGAAAAGCTTCTTTCCCCACTAGCTACCGAGACAGGGAGTGTTAATAGAATTCTTAGCGATACAACTACATATGGGTATACAGAAGTAGTTCAAAACTTCTAAAGTTTTCATGAAGTATGTTATCATTTGGGATATAGCACGCAATTCTTCTAGAAGACCATTTGCCTGTATATTCGATTCTTTTTCTATAGGGCTTTTCATTCACAGTCATTTGTTTCGAGCTTCTGTCATGTGTCACATAATATTAATATACCTATGTAGGTCGTAACTTATTTGTATATACCCATGATACAAACCAAAGACGTATGACGTAGATATAATAGGTTTGTTCTAGCAAACAGTCAAACTAGTCAAAAACCGTCAACAAACAGTTGGTCAGTGAGAAAACATAATACAGTCACCAGTGCGATCCCCTCTACTCGCGGTGGTCCACTATTCGCTGATAGTTTCAAACCGTTTGAAACTGACGCTAGAACAAACCTATTATTATTATGTGACACATGACAGAAGCTCGAAAAAAATGACAATCAATGAAAAGCCCTATTGAAAATATTGAATAAAGCTTCATACAATATTTTTTTAGTGTTTTATCATTTACTTCCTTCAATTTAAAAATATCATTAAAAATTTATTTATTTATGAATTTCTAGAAGCGAAAATCAACCAATCAAAGAATTAATGGCAATGTCTAAAATATAGATGAAAAAAATTATTTTAAATTTATCTTCTTCTGTTAAAAGCTCATTCATAGATTTTTCGTAATCAAATTGACGCTTTTTTCTCCTTGCTCGAATTTCATTTTCCGCTGGAAATTCGGAGCTTATATCTGTAATTTCATTAGCAGTGATTTTCGTTTGGTCATAGCCAGATTGTCTGTAACTTTTATTTTTTTTTTATTGTTTCTGACAACCTTTTTACACAATCTGACAAATTTATAGTTACATGAAGCAACATCTTCGAGACTGAATTTATATGAAATAAAATATCATTCCCAAGAACTTTACCGCATATAAATTTATAATTTTTAGTTTCTTTATCTTTGTTGACTTCTTCTATTATTTCGAATACGGCATCATATATTTCACAAAATTGAAATCTTAAAGATTTCAATGCATCTATTCGACTTGACCATCTAGTTTCGCTTAACGGTTTTAGAGTTAGTTGAAAAACATGTTTTTTTAGAACTTAACAACACTTAGTGGAACCAGAAAAAAAGTGTAAAGTTCTTGTATAAGACAAAAAAAAGGTTGTTGTTTCTGTAGAAGACGCTTTCACTTTTAAAACTAAGTTTGCAAAGTGGCATGGTTACTCTTTAAACTCGAGTGACACAAGCCATCGGATATTTTTCAAATATTCTATTTTGCACACCCTTTGTTATCCATATTATTATTTTGATGTATTTTCATTTTACTAATTATGCCGCCCCCATTGTGATGCCACCTGATGCGACCGCCTCACCGCATCATAGCACCACACGGCCCTGGCTGTGAGTGGCGAAATTTGAAAAATCATAATTTGGAAACTATAAATCATAGGGACTTATACTAAACGTCACTTCAAATAAAAAGGATGGAAGTTTTTTTCTGTGAAGCAATGCCTATACCTATATCCCCATTGAAAAAAGTTTTGGGATAAAGAACAAAATTGCTATCTTTCGTGTTTTTTTCTTGCTTTTCTTTTGAATATATTTTTGTAAAAAAATAATTTTGACTTTAAAATGTGATATTTCTATAGTAAATTTACCCTGAAACAATTTTCCTGTAGAAATGTTTGCACCAAATGTGCATAGAACTCACCCTAATTCGCCCTGTGCCTAGGGACTAATTGCCCTTTTATCAAAAACGCACCCCTTTAAATGGTAGCACTCCGCGGTTTTTTCATACTGAGAGGTCCATTGACTATATGAAATAATAAAACCCCTTTAACGTTGTAGTTCCTTTCTAAAATACATAATCAATAGCCTACTACTCTCATGACATTATTTATACTACTATTACTAAACTCTTCAAGAATAAAATTTTTGGTCAATAATAAAATATCAATGGTTTGTTTATATAGACCAGGGCGCATCTGTAAAAATATTAGTACATTTGGACGTTGAGAGGTGACTCAAATTTTTTTGCAGAAATTGCTTGAAAATAAATCAAATAATAATATTTGAGTTATCCTCCCTCTCAAAAAGGTCCGGAACATTGTTTAAATAATCAAAATGTCAAAAAATTAAGGAAAAATTAGATTTTTTTCTTGGTTTTTTGATTATAACTTTAAAAGTATTCATTTCCAAGAAAAGTTGTTCTGACATAAAAGTTGCGTAATTAAATTTCTTACAATATAGAATTGGTTAAGAATTTAAAAAATAGTCACCCTTGTTGCAAAATAGCAATAATTGTGAAAAAACATACAAAAACAAGTATTCGCATTTTACGTTTTTCAACCATTTATGCTACACTTAGGACCTTCATGTTTCACACTGAAAAACTTTATGATACACTAAAACAATACTGTAAATTTCATTAAGATCGGTTCAATAGATTTTGCAAAACAAATTTTGCAATCCAGCTTTTGTAAAAAAAATTCATTTTTTCAAAATGTTACAGGACTAAAAATAAAGCAGATAGCAAGTTGAAAATTTTTTTGCTTATAGAAATGTACGGTGCCTTTCATTTGCAATTTTGCAAAATTAAAATCTATTAACACCACGGCGTCAGGAATTTTTTTAAATAAACATTAATTATTGGTGCTACGCGCAGGACAGCGGATAGTTTGCTCTGATTGGGCATTCCAATAACCTTTGATAATGATTGATACATTTTAATTTTTATTACATTTCGATATAAATAAATAAATTTGTTTATTGCAAAATAAAAACAAATACTCTATCCTTTGAAATAACACTTTTATTAGCAAAAACTTTCTTTGTTCATATATTTTAACTTAATTAATAAAAGTTTATTATTTTTAAACATATGCAATTGTTTAAACAATATTTCACAAACAATAATAAAATTAGTTTGATTTTTGTGGAATTAAAATATTAAAATACAACAAAATATAGAGTAAGAAAATAATATATTAGATAAAGATTGGAAGAAATTTTGGTGGAAATCAACTTGTGTGAATCGAACACCGCTATCCTGCCCGTAGCACCAAAAATTATTGTTTATTCAAAAATTTTCTGACGCCATGATAATTAATCGATTTTAATTTTGAAAATTTCAAATGAAAGGTACAGTACACTTCTATAAGCAAAAAAAAATTCAACTTGCTATCTGCTTCATTTTCAGTCCGATAACATTTTGAAAAAATGAATTTTTTTTGCGAAAGCTGGATTGCAAAATTTATTTTGCAAAATCTATTGAACCGATCTTAATGAAATTTACAGTATTGTTTTAATGTATCATAAAGTTTTTCTGGGTGAAATATGAAGGTCCCAAGTGTAGCATAAATGGTAGAAAAACGTAAAATTAGAATACTTGTTTTTGTATGGTTTTTTCGCACTTATTGCTATTTTGCAACTAGGGTGACTTTTTTAAATTTTTAACCAATTCTATATTGTAGGAAATTTAATTACGCAACTTTTATGTCAGTACAACTTTTCTCGAAAATGAATACTTTTAAAGTTATAATCAGAAAACGAAGAAAAAAATCGAATTTTTCCTTTAATTTTTGACATTTTGATTATTTAAACAATGTTCCGGACCTTTTTGAGAGGGAGGATAACTCAAATATTATTATTTGATTTATTTTCAAGCAATTTCTGCAAAAAAATTTGAGTCACCTCTCAACGTCCATCTCAAAACAGATGCGCCCTGGACTAATAATAGATTTCTAGAAAAATATACCCGATCGTGACTTCAAGACTTAAGTATTGGGAAATCACTAACCTATCTCTCTTGTTTAATAATAAAAAGGTGATTTCTAAGTGCAATGATGTAAGTGAAAAATTTGGACTACAAAAAAACATGTTAAAAACTAAATTTATGGTCATCAGCAAAAATAAAATTAGAGACGTCCAACTGCTTATCAAGAATACACCAGTGGGCCGAGTAAAACAGTATACCTATAATCAACTATTATCAATGGGAAATAAGCCACAATTTTCCAAAAAAAAAATTATTTTAATTTTTTTTTTTTTTTTTGTAAAATTGTGGCTTATTTTTTATTGAAAATAGTTGAATATAAAAATGCCACAAAAAAATAGCTTCAGAACAACAGTATACCTATCTTGGAAGAATAGTAAACGAACAATGGGATCACTCACAAGAAGTAAAATGTGGAACAGAGAAGGCTAGGAGTGCATTCAACATAGCCAAACTCTTGGAAAAAGTAGAAGTATAAGAAGAAGGAAAGAGTCATGGTTGAAAAATTTAAGAAACTGGTTTAAATGCAGTTCAATAGAACTTTTCAGAGCAGTGTAGATAGAGTAAAGATAATAATTGAGGAGGTTAGAAGTCAAAGGGTTTAAAAGGGTAAAAAGGATTTAAGCATATTTCGCCCTACAGTCGCCATCTATCGCCATTACATTTAGTACACTGAAAACAATTGAAATTTGCTTTGGCAGTAAACAGGTTTAACCGTGCCTCTTCTTCTTAAAGTTTCTTCTCCTATCGGAGGTTGGATATCATAATGGCTATGGTCACTTTGTTTGCTGCTGCTCTGAACAGTTGTAATGAACTATAGTTAAACCATTCTCTAAGGTTCCTCAGCCAGGAGATGCGTCTTCTTCCTATGCTTCTTCTTCCTTGGATCCTTCCTTGCATAATAATTCTCAGCAACTCGTATTTTTCTCCTCTGGTAATGTGATCCAAATATTCTAGTTTTCTAGTTTTTATACCCTTCATAATTTCTAACTATTTATTTAAACGTCCTAGCAGTTCAACATTGGTAATCCTTTGAACCCACTGATTATTCAATATTCTTCTGTAACACCACATTTCGAACGCTTCTATTCTTCTTATGTGTTGTCTCTTCAATTTTGCATCTTAGAGCCCTCAATCTGAAAGGCAAATGAAGGTCTTTGTTTGTAAGCAGTGTCTTCATTTTTATAAATGCTTGCCTTGCAGTTTCAATTCGGACTTTAATTTCTTTGCTTTGGTCATTTTTGTCATCGACCCAGGTTCCCAAATATTTGTATGTCTTTGCTTTTTCTCTTTGGGTTTAACCGTGCGCTTGAACCGTTTTAGCACAAAACTATTTTTAGTATTCTGTAAAAACAAATAGTAATAAACGGGTTTAAGAGCGCTTGAACCATTTTACCACAAAACTATTTTTAGTATGCTGTAATGTGTAAACACAAATACAGGATTAATTTCAAGTAAATAAATATTAGATTTGTGACAAATTTTGAAGACTAATTAAGTATTATGCAACGTGCCAGTTGTAGTTACACTGTGGATAACAGCTGGAATAAAAATAATTAGAAATATGTACCTAGTTAACATCTGCACTTGAACCGTTTTACCAGTAACATTTATCAACACCATGTACCGATTCAAGTACATTTTTTTAATAATTGAAAAAAAGGAAGAATATAGTAAGAGTAATAATATACCCTTATATTTTTATCATTTTATAGTACATTGTACACTAGACATATTTTAGTTTAATGACTCCTAGAATTTATAAAACTCTAACAACTTTGAGGCTGATTATCTCAGAACTATCAAAACTGCACTTAAACCCTTTTACGTCTGGCCCCCTCAATTAAATAAATAAATAAATACTTTATTTTCTTTTAGACAGACAGAGTCTGTATAGAATTAGTCAAAAGTAATACATTAAGTAAATATAACAAACAAATAAACAATTTCACTACACAAACAAACAATGAAAATACATTTAAAATTGAAGAAATTTTTCAACCGAATAAAAAGTGTGTGTCATCAGAAATTCCTTTAAATTTAGTTTAAAGCTTGTCGGGCTCCTACACAATTTTATATGTTCTGGTAATTTATTATAGAGCCTTTGTCCCATTATACCCGGGGACCTGCAATATATATTTCCCCTACACATTGGGGCACGCAAGGTATCTTTATATCTAGTATTCATGTTATGTATTTGCCCATTGGTTTTAAAATTTTCGAGGTTATTAAATATATATATATATATACAAGTCTCCAGAATATAAATACAGGCCAATGGCAATATTTTGAAATTTTGAAAGTACTGCCTACAACTTGTTTTATGAGGGATACCAGCAATAGTCCGTATTATTCTTTTTTGTGCAAAAAAGACTTCATTGATATGGCAACTTGATCCCCAAAAACAAATCCCGTATCTCAAACGTGATTCGGCTTGGGCACAATAAAGCATTATTAATTGTTTCTCCGTTAGGCCGATGCCACATTATGCGTTTTGACCGGATGCGGTGAAAACGCATCCGTTTCCAACGCAACCGGACCGACCTGTCACACTATGCGTTTAGTCTGGTGCAGTTTGTAAGCGCGTACCGGTGACTCAAAACGCATCCGTTTTCAACGCAACCGGACCGAACTGCCACACTATGCGTTTTCACCGGATGCGGCGGAAACGCATCCGGTCAAAACGCATAATGTGGCATCGGCCTTAATACTTGTTTTAAATTTCGAAACAAAAACGTTACTGAGTTTAACTTTGCGGCCAGCGTATCACAATGTTTCCTCCAATTAAGACATTCATCTAAATGAAGTCCTAAGAACTTTAATGATGAAACAAGTTCAATATCATTATTATTTACATTTAAGTTAATTGGATTAATACATCGTTGCCTATTATGAAACTGCATGAAAAGAGTTTTTTGGGTGTTCAACAATAAATAATTATTACAGAACCAGTTGTAAAGATCTGACAGTAAGCTGTTACATTTGGACTTCAAAGAAGTATCAGGTCCATTGACTATTACATTTATGTCGTCTGCAAATATCGTGAAATGTCCATCCGAGTTAACCGAGACAACATCGTTTACATAAATAAGAAAGAGAACAGGTCCTAAAATTGAGCCTTGCGGTACACCTATGTCAATATCGAGATAGTTGGATTTATGCGTCGCATTTGATAATTTTCCTTTTTCTGTTAAGCTGAAGTATTGACGACGTGCAGTTAAATATGATGTTAACCAATTTAACGCACGTCCTTGAATGCCGATATTTTTTAATTTATAAAATAAAATTTCGTGATTGACACAGTCGAAAGCCCTGCTAAGATCACAAAATATCCCAACAGGACTCTCTCCAGTATCTATTAAAGATGCGAGAGTATCATAAAAGGAATGCATTGCTGTATGGGTAGATTTTTTGGACTGGAAACCATGTTGGTTACTAACAATCACTTTATTCGTCTGTAAAAATGAGTTAAGTCTTTGTAAATAACTGTACTCAAAAATTTTTGAAAATACCGAAGAAATTGTTATTGGGCGGTAATTATTTACTTGTTTTGGGTCACCCTTTTTATGAATTGGTAACACCTTTCCCGTTTTTATACAATCTGGAAAATTGCCATTTGAAAATGATAAATTAACTAAATATGTTAATGGCGATATTATAAACGAAACAACCTTTTTTATTAAAAACCATTATGATATCCAACCTCAGATTGGGAGACGGCACCAAAAGAAGAAAACAAAAATGTGTAGAGATGTAAAAAATACTTTATAATTCTTCTATCTATAAGTTAGCTTAAAAAAGGTTTTGTATAGATGTGTTTGAAACTATTACATTATTATATAAATTGCATCAGCGTGAGTGTGTACAAAAATACGACTATATTAAAATTGAATAAAAAAATCAAAAGTGATACAATTTAAGAGATTTCATAATCCATAAAATTACATTATTCTTGTAAATGCATAAATTTTGCGTGTTATATATACAGTTCGAGACAAAAATATGAAAGTCTGCCAAAATCTAACTTTATTTTTAAACGATTTCTTTATTTTCAACACAATTTTTCTCTCGATGTGTATGCGGTACTAAAATAAACAAAAACGGAGCCTTGCAAATTTTCAATACTACGTTTCTAATCCTTTGACACTGAAAAGGTGGACAAGGATTTTTGGAAAATGTGATATAAGGCGGATATCATAAATTTTCGCAATAATATTTTTGCTATTATCAAAATATTCTCTATAGAGGGTGTTTCATTAATAATTGGAAATATTTTAACTGTACATTCATGTGCTCAAAATATTAAGGTTTAATCCAAATCACCTAGTCCGAAAATGCTTCTTAAGAGAGCTAGAGCTCTTTGAAGATGGCGTATTTTAATTAGTTTTTTTTTTAAATACCTCGAGAAGGCTTCTATTTACAAAATCGAAGATACATTGACGGCCGCCTCAATACGCTGTTAGCGCGCCTTGTTAATAATTAAAAATAACAGCTTAGTAATAAATTAATGACACAAATTTCTTCAGGATCATGTACGGGGGGCTTCAAACTTTGATATAGTCACTTTCTGACTTTCATAATAATTTTTAACCGAGTTATTAAACCTTGAAAATGGCCATTTTCGCGGTTTTCAAATTTTAAATCGCGTATAACTCGACAACAATTAATTTTAGAGAAAAATCACAACAGACGTTTTTGCTCATAATGAACTTAAGAATCTAAAAAAAATTGTACGAAGTGAAAACATCGATTTTTTGAATTTGTTTAAAAGAATTTTTTTTTTTCGCAAAACAGCACCCTGTGGATTTGTTATAAAGACCTCTTTTTGAGTAAGTTTGTGCAAAAATACGAATCGGAAATATTTACCTAACGAGGAAACGAGGGCGACGATACAGCTCGACGAGATGGTCTAAGTTTATTTTATATAAATATTTACGTAAGAATGTACTACAATTAGTGCATGTTTCATAATAACCTTTCTTTTTTTTTAATTATTGAAATTGTTAACACTAATCTAGCAACCAAAAGTTATTTAAATGTAATGAGGAATGTTGGAGATTGTTACTGTATTCTACTTCGTCATTACTATTATTGATTCTAACTATGTGTTATCAGTTAAAGGGGTAGGTGAAAAATTTCGGCACCAATGCTTTTTAAATGCATTCATTTTTTTCGAATCCTGAGAATACTAGTTAATAAGTATTTTTAAAAAATTTAAATGTAAAATAAAAGATTACGTGATTACCGAGGGCCGATTCGCTGAAAACTTCTATAATGTTTATTTAAATAAGCTGTAGTGGTGAAAAGAAAGGGAAAATTTAGTGTGATTTTTAATTTAAAATATCTCATTCAAAAGAAACTTTTTGTTAATTCTAAGGGACTTTCGGCCCTCGGTAATAATGTAATCTTTCTTTCTGCGTTTAAATTTGTCAAAAATATTTATTCATTTTCTCAGGATTCAAAAAAATGTATGTATTTAAAAAGTACTGAAGCCGAAATTTTGCGTCTACGCCCTTAAGTTGGAGTCATGTTAACTCGATATACGGCTTGTATCTGATCTGAGAAAGAGATGCTGTATATCACTCAGATTCTTGATATCACTTTTAACATTGACAGAGAAATCAATAAAGAAAATGTAGGAGATTTCAATCAGTTCCCTTTGAATTTGTTATTTTCATGATGAAGAACGGTGGTAATATTAAAATCCATGGAATGACATGTGGAATGAACGTGTTTAGCCAATATACAACAGTCTGGATGAAGGCGTGAATCACTTTTATGGAGAGTGATCTTAGATTTGAGTTGTTGAGATGTTTAACCAATGTAGGATTTATTGCATGAAGAACAGGGGATTTTGTAGACGATATTACTAATTTCTGTTTTTCCTTAATTTTTCAACAACCCCTTTTTCAAAGTGGCGAGACTATCCAGAACTTATACAAAATTACGAGGATACATTAGATAAGCTAGATGAACTAGTTTTTGTTGTATATTTATTTAATTTCTGTATCAGATTATAATTAAAGTGTATTCCAGGAAACTCCATCCCTGTGTTTTATATGTCGTTCTACGATGAGATATTAATAGTTTTCAAGTTCATTTCACAGTTTTGCACATTAAAATAATCGCTTTGTCACTGGCGATCAGTTCCATCACAAAACACACTCGTTACCAACGAAACGAGGAATTTGAAGCAGATCAACAAACAACAAACTGAAACGGTTGCCGCCAAATTACATTTTTCCAATCCAACCCTGAAATTAATGAATTAAACAAGGATATTCCCGATTGCTAGCAATAAATAAACGTGCTTATGGACAATATCCAACAAATTGAGTGACGTTTCTAAAATCGCATTACCGTCATATATTGCCCCACACTTGAACTTATTAAAACGTACTAGAAATAGAGACGATCTAATTTTAGATGACTTCAATATTTTCTAATTACCAGACACTTCCTTACTGTTTCGAATAAAATATTCTACTAGTTCCTAGTTGTATTTTTTCAGTTACACATTTTTGAAGAATACTTATATGTCAAATAATGTAACTATGCAGAATATTGTGACAATAAGTTTTTACAATTTAATAATTTGTGTAGTTAGCCCGATCATGGAGCACAAAATTTTACGAAAACCTCCAAAAAAATTAAGGAAGGATGAAAATTTGGAAATAGGTAGTTGAAATTGTCTATTATTTTATAATAAAAAGTTCATCCCCTCCATTTTACACAAATTGGGAAATGCGGGGTGAAAAATATATTTTCTCGTGAGTGATAAAATATACGTTCAAAATAGGCCCGGAGTTGGATAAAATGACTAATTCTAAGTAACTTTTGTTCTATAGAGTTTTTTCACTAAGTATTTAATTCTAAGTAACTTTTGTTCTATAGAGTTTTTTCACTAAGTCAATACTTTTCGAGTTATTTGCGAGTGAACATGTTCATTTTTAACAAAAAAAAAAACATGTTTATGGACGGTTTGTTGCAGATAACTCAAAAAGTAAGTACTCTAGCGAAAAAAATATTCTTAGTAAAAATATAGCTTATTAAAAACTAAAAAAAAAATGGTCTACGCGTGAGGTCTGCAGACCCAGTATAAGCAGAGTTATAGCTAATGAAAGTAGGTTCTTCTTCGTCAAATTCCAAATCGAATATTTCAATGTGAAATAACCAAAAAAACAGAGCACTTTTCGGGGAAAATTCATTACAACTTTTTTGAAGTGTTTAAAAAAAATTATTTTTGTTTTTTAAAAAAATTTCTAACATTAAAAATAAGTGAGTTACGCTTAAAATATTGTTGGTCCCTTTTATTTTTTGGTACAAAAATCGCGAAAATCACCCCCTAATTAGCTTCCCAAATAAAATTAATCGTAACCGCTTCACAATTTACTTTACTTATGTATTATTTATATTATCTATAAGTTCCATTTGTTCAAAGGGCTCAGTTTTAAAAAAATTGGGTTTAAAATAAAACATTTTTTTAATTTTGAAAAAAAGAAATGGAATTGTTCATGGAATTAACTTAAAAATTATTAGTAATACCAAAAATCTTAAAGAGTATTAAAATGTACGTTTTGCTTTTCTGAATATTTTTCCTTTTTGGTTTTCTTGTTATACTAAAATTGATTATGCTATGGCTGTTCAAAATTTGCCTAAACTCGTGATTAGTTACTCGTTCAAGCCATTTTAACTACAACTTTTTCAAAAATAAGCACTTTGAACCGATGAATAATACATGATAATACATAAGCAAAGTAATGTGTGAAGTGGTAATGATAAAATTTATTTGTGATGCTAATTAGGGGGTGATTTTCGCGATTTTTTGCCAAAAAATAAAAGGGACCAACAATGTTTTGAGTGTAACTCACTTACTTTTAATGTTACAAGTTTTTTTTTAAAAACAAAAATAATCTTTTTTAAACACTTTAAAAAAGTTGAAATGAATTTCCCCGAAAAGTGCTCGGTTTTTGGGTTATATCACATTGAAATATTCGATTTGGAATTTTATGAAGAAAAACCTACTTTTCATTAGCTACAACTCTGCTTCTACTGGGTATACAGACCTCAAGGTACACCATTTTTTTCAGTTTTTTATAAGCTAAATTTTTGCTAAGAATATTTTTTTCGCTGAAATACGTACTTTTTGAGTTATCTCCGAAAACCCGTCCAAAAACATGTTTTTTTCTGTTAAAAATGAACATATTCACTTGCAAATAACTCGAAAAGTATTGACTTAGGGAAAAAACTCTATAGAATAAATGTTGCTTAGAATTCATTTTATACAATTCCGGACTTATTTTGAATGTATATTTTTCACCTTCTAAAGGGGGGTATTCCCCTCTATTTTTGAAAAATGAAGGGGATGTAGAATTGTAAACTTTTTCTTATATAATAATAGACAATTTCAACTACCTTTTCCCAAATTTTCACCCTTCCTTTATTTTTTTTGGGGTCAGATTGTTCTTTGATCGGGCTAAGTAGGTTTTATAGAAGGTGATATTTATATTCTTGTTAAATTTACAACTTCCAGCAGATCACCAGATTTAACTGATTTAAACATTTATTTATGGGGACGGATTCAAGACCTTGTTTTTGCATCTATGCCCACTACAAAACATGATCCAGAGATTACGAAACGCCATTCAAAGCATTTCGAGAGCAGAAATTGAGACTGCTGTTCAAACGACTCTTGAAAGAGTAAATGCTTGCATCGAAAATGGTGAGCAACAATTTGAACATTTAGGTCGTCACTAAGTAGTTGTTGTTATTTTTTATTATATTTTATAGTGTTGTTTGTCTTACTTTTGTATTAATTCATTATATAAGTCGACATCTCGAAAATGTTTCTTTGTTTTTTCCATAGCACACTACTTGCTTCTATATTTATTTCCACTTTGATTTCCTTAACATCGTTTACCAGTGACAGCAACAGAAGTATGTTTAAAATTTACACGTTTCTTAAGATATCTCGAAATATTAAAAAGAAATCGACATGCGATTTTCGCTATTATGTTGCTAATTTGGTCTAATTTTGTAATGCAGGATTAAAAATGCATACTTGTATTTAATATTTTCCAAATAAAACAGATCGATTACAGAAAACAGAATAGATTTCTGAAAAAAAAAAGGAATAGAGCCTCCTAGTTGGCATATTAATTATTAGGCTGCTTCTAAATCATAACTCTTACATTTACGAAAAAGAGCTGTTTTCAACAAGACCAAGTTTGCAAAAATCTACTTAGCAGAACCGGACCTACAGCCATTTTTTCATAACAAGATTCCCACCCACTGTTATTTGCAAAAGTAGACTAAACTTGTGAAATCAAATATGCGCAGAATTTTATGAAGAATTCTATGATCGGATTTCCATTACCCTTTCATTAGGAAAATTGTAAAATTCAGATTTTTTTAATTTTTGATATTCAATTACGCCCTCTAGCGGTGGACTTACAATTATGATAATAATTTAAAGGCTTTTCCTTAGACAACTTTTGTTATATCTTTTTTCCCAAAGCTGTTCTATAAACGGTTCCTGAGATATGGCCGATAGCCATTCTTATTGGAATACTTGGTACACTGTAAGTAGGTAGGCGTCTGTTTCCGATGGAATTATAATCAAACATGCATTTCATTGATTCTAAACGTTTTTCCTGGATAACCATAACAGATGTCAATCACTCGGATTCGCTAAGAAACACATAACTGCCTCAATTATTCAACACGCCAGTTTGTTCTAATTTGTCCGACAGAATGAAGACCCGGAATGAACCCAATTTATATATATCTAATTATAAAAATGCTTCCTGTAATATGATATATAGATAAAAATAGGCAAATATTAGCTACATATATTCCTACATATATTCCTCTATATGGGAAATATTTTAATAAAGAGTTAACATTCGAAGAAACGACTCAAACTACATATCTTGTCCATTGATTTTAATATCTCGTTCCACCCAGTGAAATTTTTTGGACACATCCTTCAGCGCTCAACTAAATAGTTTTGGGGATATTGTCATCGAAAACATAAAGTAAGACCAAAATTAGTCACTCACCACCTGTGGTCAGTATCCCGAGAAATAAGCGTTTTTTTGGGGTATTAAAAGTTGCATCATTTTTTGTCCATAAAACATTTTGATCTAAAACTCCCCAGAAAACTTCTTTGTACTCTATATTTTAACATAAACGTTATTAAAAAGCTAAATTTCAAATTTTGTCACTCAAGTTTTGCGATTTAACTTTGCAATTCACGAATCTGCACCTTTTATTTGAAAAAATTTAACTTTTATAAGAATACGACTGAATGCTTACAACATAGTCATATTATAGTCTTCAGAAAGGTGAGAAATATGTATATGCTATAAAAATTTCAGAAAAAAAAAATATTAAAATGCAACAAAACGTGATTACTTTTTTATTTTTAGGGTAAAATTGCGTTTTTGACAATGTTTCTTTCCCCACTTATAATTCAAAATAAACCTCCTTTTCGTTTGCACCACCGCCAAAAATATAAAGTGGGATCAAAATTAGCCATTCAGACCTAAAAGACAAATTTGATCAGCTTGCTAATCTGATGAAAGGCATTGCCAGTATTTCGTCAGCAATTTGAAAAAAGCCAGTAACGGCTTCTTACAAATTTCGTGAAGATACTATTAGTCTAAGAGCTAGTGAACCCTCCGACTAACGGTTTTCCTGTAAGGCTAGAAATTTGTATAGTGATAATTCGTAGCACACCAAGGCTAAAAACCATGACCTGGCAGGCATCAGCCGTGCACGTGTATCTACCAGGTGAATCGAAAAGTGCATAGTTTAGGGGAAAAATAAACATTCTCCTGTAAAGTTTAAATTTAAGTATGTGTTTGAGTAAGTCATTTAGAAGAAATGTGTACAATGACAGGCGATTCTGAAGAGCATAAGACCTTGCCAGGCGAGGGGAAAGATTAGGGGTTTTTCCTAAAATTATTTTTTTTTGCATCAAACAAAACTTTTTTAGGTTTTTTGAATCATTCCAAACAGAAAAGGTCTTTAGTGACTTTTATCTTAGGTTAATAGTTTTTGTTATATAAGCGATTAAAAATTTTGAAAATTGCGAAATCGGCCATTTTTAACCCTAAATCGGATATTTAACTAAAAATTTCAATATTCCCAAGGTAGGTAGATATTCTTTAAATATTGGTTGATGAAATCCCGAAGAGTTATTTGCAATACAATATCGAAAACCCCTTTGTTTTTTAATTGCTAGTCAAGCGGGCGCGACACTGTAGTATAAGTGAGGACGTTTGAGTTTGCATAAATTTATTACCTCGAGAATGGGCAAATTTGAAGAGAAATCCTCAGACAGGTCGATTTTTATTTTTAAATTAGGACTTTTTAATATATATATATATATATATATATATATATATAATACTAGTGACGTCATCCATCTGGGCTTGTTGACGTAATCGATGATTTTTTTAAATGAGAGTAGGGGTTGTGTGATAGCTCATTTTAAAGGTTATTTAATTCTCTACTCAGTAATATAAATATTATCATAATTCTTTACACAGGATGTACCAAAAAAATTTTTCTTCTTTTTGTCTAAATTAATTTAATAAAAAAAAATTTGTACACCCTGTATAAATAATTATGGTAATGTTTATATTACTGAATAGACAATTAAATATCCTTTCAAATGAGCTATCACACAACCCGTACTCTTATTTAAAAAATCATCGATTACGTCATCACGCCCAGATGTATGACGTCACTACTAGTATTATATATATGCCAAAAAGTCCTAATTTAAGAATAAAAATCGACCTGTCTGAGGATTTCTCTTCAAATTTGCCCATTCTCGAGGTAATGAATTTATGCAAACTCAAACGTCCTAACTTATACTACAGTGTCGCGCCCGCTTGATTAGCAATTAAAAGACAAACGGGTTTTCGATATTGTATTGCTAAAAACTCTTCGGGATTTCATCAATCAATATTTAAAGAATATCTACCTACCTTGGCAATATTGAAATTTTTAGTTAAATGTCCTATTTAGGGTTAAAAATGGCCGATTTCGCAATTTTCAAAATTTTTAATCGCTTATATAACAAAACCTATAACCTAAGAGAAAAGTCACTAAAGACCTTTTCTGTTTGGAATGATTCAAAGAACCTAAAAAAATTTTGTTCGATGCAAAAAAAAATAATTTTAGAAAAAACCCTAATCTTTCCCCTCACCTGGCAAGGTCTTATGCTCTTCAGAATCGCCTGTCATTGTACACATTTCTTCTAAATGACTTACTCAAACACATACTTAAATTTAAACTTTACAGGAGAATGTTTATTTTTCCCCTAAACTATGCACTTTTCGATTCACCTGGTAGATACACGTGCACGGCTGATGCCTGCCAGGTCATGGTTTTTAGCCTTGGTGTGCTATGAGTTATCACTATACAAATTTCTAGCCTTACAGGAAGACCGTTAGTCGGAGGGTTCACTAGCTCTTAGACTATATATACGTAGATGGAGAAACAATAACACATTGACGTAATGGACATAACAAATGTTATGATGTAACCTTGGAACCATGACGAGGAGGTTGGCCGAGGAATTATAATTGAAAAGGAATCAGTTACTTCTGATAAACAAACTCCTATAAGACTTACTAACGTCAATAATAACCCAGTCACCATCAAGAAAGAGACAAAAGTAGGAGTGACGTCCATAATTTGTCAGACGATAATATCCGATAATTCCAACGAGAAATTCGACCACTTGCAAGCCAGTCTGTAAGTCAGGCAAAGAAAAATAAATTATGGGAATTTCTTAGTCGGTATCGTGACATCTTCGTATCTTCTTCCTTCTTATATGTAGGCTTCAAAGTCTGTTTCTTCTTCAATATTAGCCTCCTAAATTCTTTAAATTATCGCACCATTTTTTTCTTGGTCTGCCAATACTTCTTCGTCCATTTGGTGACTTATCTCGTGCTATTCGTACTATCCTATCCTCTGCCATTCTACTAATATGTTCGTTCCACTCCTGTTTCCGTGTTGTCACCCATCCATTTATGTCTTCTACATTGCATGATCTTATGTTTTCGCTAGACTCTCTCTCTCTATTCCACAGACTTTTCCCTGATATTCGTCGAAGTATTTTCATCTCTGTTATTTTTAATAGTCGTCTCGTTATATCTATTCCCAGCTATCTAAATATCTGGGAATCATATCGAAAGGAGCAAAGACAGCATTCGTCAAGCAGTTCGACGATTACCACAGGAGAAGGGGGAAGCTGAAAGGATTGTTCAGGAAATGAAAAATACGGGAAGATATAATTTTCTACCAGTCCATGGGTCTCTCCTGTGGTCCTGTTCAAGAAGAAAGATGGAACTACGAAAAGAACTGTTGGTTGGACAATGTTCCCAATACCAAGAAAGATATCCTCTACTTCGTATCGACGACACGTTGGATACATTGGCTGGAAGTAAGTTGTTTTCTACTTTGGACTTAAAGTCTGGATATTGGCAGATAGAAATAAACCAAATAGATAAAGAGAAGACAGCATCCACCACAGGATCTGGATTGTGGCAATTCAACGTTGTGCCATTTTGACTCCGTAACGCTCCTGCGATATTTGAGAGGCTTATGAAAAATTGGTTGAAAACGTATTGCACTCAAACTATCAAACGCCAGGTTGGGAAAAAAATTTTCTGATGATATAGAGATACAAGAGATGCACAGAGGAGTACAGCACAATTGCAGGATGGTTACCAATCTCCTTTAAGGAGAAGACAGCTTACAAAGTAGAAGTACAAGTTTTTTTTTTTTTTTTGTAAGCATTTATTAGCAATCATAATTACATATTATATAAGCTAATTTGATAACAAGTACAATAACATATATCAATGTATTATTGTACACTAAAATGGCGTTATGAGGTACATCACCCAGCGGTTTCACCTCAGTTTCAGCGAAGATCTATGGGCCATAATCTTCGCAATCTTCTGTTGTTTAGTGGCTGCAGTAATGGTAATATTAATTGGTTGGGGTGGTCTTCCAATTTCTCGTGATGTCTGTTGGCTCTTTCTTGAATTACTGTGCTGACTAACGGGATGTTTAGGTCTGTATGAAGGGTTTGGTTGGAAATGTACCACGGGGCATTTGCGATGGTGCGTAGAATTTTTGATTGCGTTCTTTGGATAATTTTTGTGTTTGATTTGCTGGCACAACTCCATAGTTCTATACCGTACGTCCATATAGGTTTGATGACTGTTTTATAAATCAGCAGTTTGTTCTCAATTGAGAGTCGAGATTTTCTACCTATAAGCCAATTTATTTCTTTCACTCTCAACTCAATTTGTTTCTTCTTCTTTAAAATGTGTTGTTTCCAGTTTAATTTAGAATCAAGATGAAGCCCCAGGTATTTGACGATGTTCTGTTGTGGTATGTTGCCTTGATTAAGGCTAATATTTGGGCATTGGTCTTTCCTTAGTGTGAAAGTTATATGTGTTGACTTAGTTTCGTTAGCTTTTATCTTCCATTTCTTTAACCACTGTCCAATTTGGTCTAGGTGTTCTTGAAGTTTTAATACTGCAGCTCTTGGATCCTCTTCAGTTGCAAATATTGCTGTGTCATCAGCGAAAGTTCCAATGGTGGTTTGTGGAGAGGTTGGTAAATCGAATGTGTACAGTACATAAAGAAGTGGACCCAATATACTACCTTGTGGGACTCCTGATTGAATTTTGTTACGGTTTGATAGTTCATCCTCCACTTTAGTTTCAAATTCTCTGTGATTTAGATATGATTTTAATAAGTCAAAGTATTTGTTGTGTAGGGATTTTTTGATTTTATAAAGTAATCCTGGGTGCCATACCTTATCAAATGCTTGGCTAATGTCCAGAAAGGCTGCTGTGCAATACTGTTTATTGTCCAAAGCTCTATTAATTACATTTGATATGCGATGGCATTGTTGCACTGTAGAATGACCTTGCCGGAATCCAAATTGGTGTTCTGGGATCCAGTTTTGGAATTCTAGGTCGCTCATAATTCTTTTAAGTAACAGCTTTTCAAGAAGTTTTGACATTATTGGCAGTAGACTTATTGGGCGGTATGATGAAACATCCGTTAAAGCTTTACCAGGTTTCGGTATCATAATTACTTGGGCAATTTTTAGTGATATAGGCCAATAATTAAGTCTTAAGATTGCATTTAATATGTACAATAACTTCATGATACCTTTTTTAGGAAGTTGTTTTAGCATTGTTGCTGTTATGAGATCAGTGCCTGGTGCCTTCTTTTCATTCAAATGATTAATTTCATCTTTGATCTCCTTCGGTGTAATTAAAGTTAGTCGCTCTCGTTGATTAATTGGTAAGGCTAGTTCCTGCTCTACTTCTTGTACTTGGTCATTGTCGTGTGGCTTGAAGACTTCAGTTAGATGTTCAGCAAATAAATCAGCTTTTTCTTTGTTGCTTTTTGCCAATGTCCTGGTGGTAATGTGTTTTTCCGAATTAGAGGTGAAGTATTTATTGGTTTATTTTTGTTTTTGATTGGTTTCCAGATAGAGTTATCTTGACGCGAAAGGTTTGATACATAGTTTTCAAATGAGTTGTTTCTCATCTGTTCTAGAGCTGTTTTTAAGTTTCTTGTTTTGTTATTATAAACTGTCCTGTCGTCTGGTCTGTGAGTTCTTTGCCAAATTGATCTGGCTTTTCGTTTTTCTGCTACTAGTCTTTTTATTTCAAGAGGAATGTTGGTTGAAATTTTTTTTTGTCCAGGTTGAGGGGTAGACTGTTTGGCAGCATTTTGAAGTAAGTTGATTAGATTATTAGTTTCTGTTTCTATTTGTTCGGGAGTTTGCAATCTCACTAGTAGATTTACTTCCTGTTCTATGATTAGCCGGTATGTGTCCCAGTTTGTTTTGAAGTTATGCAGTCGAGGTGTTGGTTTTTTGATTATCACCGTTGTGCTAATTGTGGCAATTATGGGACTATGATCTGATGATAAATCAAAACTTGGTACTACATCTGTATATGATTGAGATATTCCGTTTGTAATAAAGAAATCCAATAGGTCTGGTGTTTTATTTGGATCGGTTGGCCAATATGTCGGTGATCCCGTCGATAGGAATGAGTAGCTTTTATCCTGGATAACTTTTGCTAGCTCTCTGCCTTTGGTGGTTGTTAGGCGTGAACCCCATAGCGTATGTTTACAGTTGTAATCTCCACCTGCTATAAATTTTGGCCCTAGAGTTTCGAAAAAGGGTAGAAGATCTTCTTTTGTAAGTCTATGCCTGGGCGGACAATAAATTGCTGTGACAGTTATATCATATGGAAGAGTTTGTATTTTTATCGATGTTGCTTGAATGTGATTTGTTTCGTATTTTAGCATTTCATAATGTTTTATAGTTTCTCTTATCAATATGGCTGAACCTCCGTGGGCTGTACCATCTGGGTGATTTGTGTAATATAATTTATACTTAGGTATCTTGAAGTAGGTTCTGTCTGTAAAATGGGTTTCACTTACTAGTAGTATGTCAATGAAATTTTGTTCCAGAAATAGTTTTATATCTTCTTTATGATTAGGAAGACCATTGGCATTCCATTGGGCAATTCTTATGAACTTTGACATTGTTAGTTTACTTTATTTACTAGCATGGAAATCATGTTGAGCACCATACTGTTTTGTTGCATTAGCTGGTTAAATAAATTTTTAAACTCTTCTAGAAATTTGGTAAGTATACTCGCTGTATCTTCGTTATTGTTCTGATTATTTGCTGCAGCTTGAGCGTAACTTTCATACTGATTCGGAATCCTGGGTTGTGTATATATTCTGGGTTGTGTATGTATTTGATTTATTGCTGGATTTAATACGTTTCCTCTGTTATGATACCTGTTATTAATATTATAAATTTTTTGGTAATGTTCACATCCTTTATAATTTGCGGGGTGATCCCCACCACATAATGCACATTTTGCTGGAGTTTCTCTAGTCTTCTTACAAGTTGTGGTATTATGGGCTCCTCCGCATTTGACGCATACAAATGGTTTATTGCAATATGACTTGGAGTGACCGTACGATTGGCATCTCATGCATTGTATTATGCGATTTTTGGTTGTTCGGGGAGGTTCAATTTCAATAACTCTATTCTGTAGCCCCCTTAAGTTATAAATATCTTTGTTATTTGCTGCCGGTTCGAGATCCACGAAGAACAAATTAAGTGGCTCTTTAGTAATTCTGTGTTGTGCATTTATTATATTTCGAACTTTATGACCCAGTTTTAGGAGTTCGTTTTTTATATCCTCGGTGTTTGTAGAGTGGTGAAGGTATTTTATTACAACTCTATAGGCTCGATCCTGTTTTAACTGATATGTATGGTGATAAATGTTATGTTCATTAAAATATCTAACCATTTTTCTATATGTATCTGGCGTGCCACAACTTAATTTTACGACATTGTTAGTTAAACTTTTTGTATGATATTCTTCCCTTTCTGCTACATCCTTAATTTTTTGTACCATTTTTTGATAGTCTTGTACACCGTGTATGAAAATTGGTGGAGGGTTTGCTGTGTTGTTCTCCTTGGGAGGGATTACTTCATTTTCTAGCGCTTCAAATCTATTTTCTGTTACAATAATATTTGTACTGTTTGCATTGTCTGTTGTTTTTCTGATTTTTCTTCTTTTTGAGCTTCTAATTTCTTGCCAATCGTTGCTGCTAGCTGGTTCGTTGTTTTCTTCCTCTTCTTCACTGGTGGATGGCAATCGTTGTAATTGATAATTTGAAGCAGAACTATGATATGTGATCGGCACTAATGGAATTTGTGTCTGTGGTAGTGGAGGGTACAAGTTAGGTGGCATTGGTTTAGTTGGTGCTGGTTGCGACATCGATATTAGATATGGCGTGGTTTGTACATTCATGGCTAGTTGCCCTTGTGTGTTGACTTGTTGATACATTTGTGGGTTGGTTATTGAATTATTACTAAACTCTGTATTTATCCCGGATGGAAACATATTTTGAAAAATATATTTATCATCATTTGCGTACCTGTGTATTAGTTTTCCTGGACTGGGCTTGTCACAGTCCCGAACAGGGTGTTTTTTTGCTGTACTAAATTACTTCGATATGTCGATACAAGAATGGACTGAACAAATTTTATCTACGTTAAATAATCTGTGGTTAAATCACAAAATTCGAAGAGAAACTTTGAATTATGTATTTAAACTTTGACAGTTATTTTGACAATCCAGAAGTACAAGTAACAATGATAACAGAAAATATTCGACATTTTTTTTATTGGTGTAGAATTTGAGAATTTTTTCGAGAAGTAGCTTTGATATAAAGTTGTATAGTTTTACTTCTCAAAAGAAAGCAACTCAAAATTGTGATAAAGTAAATATCCTATTCCGAAATATAACTTGATCACATCGAGAAATATATTTGCATAAATAATTTCTTCTTTTTATGTAGACATGACTGCCTGTTTTTCAATGTGCCTTGAGTATTCCATCTTTTTCGTGGTCTTCCCACTGATCGTCTTCCTATTGGAGAACCGTCTCTCGCCGTCCTTACTACTCTATTTGTTTAATTCGGCTTATGTGGTCGTTCCATTCTACTCTTCTGTTTTTCACCCAGTTATTAATGTTGTCCACCTTGCATCTCCGTCGTATATCCGCAATTCTAGCTCTATCCCACAGTGTCTTATCATCGATTGTTCGCAGTATTTTCATCTCTGCTGTTTCTAGCATTCTTTTTTTCCTTTCTGTATCAGGTCGTGTTTCTGCCGCGTATGTTATATTATTGGTCTGATGACGGGTTTGTAAATTCTGCCTTTCACTTCTTTTCCGATGTTTTTATTTCTCCATATTGTTTTATTCAGGCAACCTGCGGCTCTGTTTGCTTTATTCACTTGATCTTCCACTTTTGTTTCCAGCTTTCCGTAGCTAGATATTGTGATGCCTAGATACTATTTAAACTCCATGACTTGTTCTATTATTTGACCCTCCAGCTCTAATTTACTCCTTATTAGAGCTGCTGTTATACCCGCGCATTTAGCCTTTTATGGGGAAATTAACATGTTAAATTTTCTAGCGGTTATATTAAATTCGTGCAGCATACGTTGTAAATCATCTTCATTTTGAAAGATTACTATTGCGTCGTCTGCATAGCAGATTATTTTAAATTGTTTTTCGCCCATTTGGCATCCTTTTTTTGTTCTTACTTTTAAATAATTTTTATACACTGCAAATACTGTACACGATCACCCTGCAAAGGAAAAGAAAATTCCCATCCCACAACGAAAACTGGCCCAACAAATATTTGTGGAATTGTATTGTTTGAAAAAGATGAATCTTATTTGTAGAGTGAGTGTCTTCGTACAAAAATAGACCGTCGTAAATTTAGTATAGCTAGTTACCAAATGAATTTGCCTCGGGTCCAAATTAACTGTTTTCAATTCGAGAATCATAAACAAAACTCTCAGCAATTCATTGAGCAAATAGGAATTTATCATGCCGACGTATTACTCTGGAAATTTTTGATTTAAACATCCTGCCGATCACGATCAACTAGAAACAAATATTTTCTTTCTACGTGCAGAATACAAGCATTCGAATGAAAAGGTAAAACATTTCTTCTTCTTGTATTACAAGAGAAATATCCTGTTGAAAAGATTTGTGAGAATAACACATCTCTATTACAATCAACGAGCACTAGAAAGAATTGAAAAAGAAACACCTGACGAACTGAAAATAAAGAGAGGAGTCAGGCAAGGCTGCACAATATCACCTGTATTATTTCACGCTTATTCTGAAAAGGTAATGCCAGAAACTCTGGAAGATGAAACAGTCGGCATAAGAGTAAATGGAGTCTTAGTTAACAAAATCAGATATGCAGATGATACAATAATAATAGCCGATAGTTTACAAGATCTGGAAAGACTCATGAGTAAAATAGTCAGGTGGAGTAGGGAGTATGGACTCTCTCTCTCTCTCTCTCTCTCTCTCGAGAAAAAAAAAACGAAGTTTATGAAAATTAGTAAAAACAATCATAATACTTCTTGATAGTAGAGGGCCAGCAGATCGAAAGAGTAAAAAAGTACACTTACCTAAAAACACCTATAACAGAAAATAATGACTACACTGCAGAAATCAAAGGCAGAATCGAAAAAGCACATTCTAATTTTATGAAAATGAAAAAGGTTCTATGTAGCAAAGATTTAACCTTAGCTAAAGTACGCCCAACAAAATGTTACGTATACAGCGTACTAAACTATGGTGTGGAATCATGGACATTAAATCTAGAGACAATGAGACGACTCAACGCCTTTGAAATGTGTTATGAGGGTTTCCTGGATAGAGACATGTGATGCGGGGCGAGAAGTATGGCATCTTGCGACTCATAATGCAAGGAAAGATGGATAGCAGAAGAAGCATCGGAAGAAGACGAATTTCATGGCTGAAGACCATGAGTTAATGGTTTGGATGCAGCTCAAAACAACTATTTAGAGCTACTGCCTCAAAAATTAAAATAGCTATGATGATTGTTAACCTCCGTAGCAGAAATGGCAACTGAATAAGAGAAGAAATATCTTCTTCTCATAGGAAACAATATCACATACGCCTTCATATTGTTAGACAGTTCCCTAAGATTTATTCCATAGAGAAAAAGTATTTTGACAAAAAAGAAGAAGTATTAAAATCTAGAATGTTCGAGATACATATCATCGAAAAATCCCGAAATGTCTCATAAAGATTGTAAAAAGTAAGAAGACTGCATACTTAGGGCACAAATTACGAGGAGAACGATACACTTTTCAGCAACTGGTTCTCCAAGAAAAGATAGAGGGTAAGAGCGGTATAGGGCGTAAATAGATGTCATGGCTCCGTAATATTCGCCAATGGACAGGAATTGACTATGAAAATCAGTAATTCACTACCGCAGGTAACGGAATAACCTATTTTATGCTAAATTTTAAGAATACTGCAAAATCTGCAAAAAAAAACTCAACATGAAAACAGAAAATGTTTTAATTGCGAAAGAATGGGACATTTGCAAAACATTTGCAGAAGCCGATCCAAGGCAAGGAAATAAGAATTAAAGAATGAGGTCAGAAGGTCGCCTATACAAAAATCACAATAAAGATGCACTAGAAATAAACAAACTAAGGCACGTTGAATGTTACAAGGAGCACTCCCAAATAGTGATTTGCAATGCATTGTAAATCCCAAATCATGATTTAAAAAGTTTATATATTGTACATCATAATTGGGGAGTGCTCCTCGTAACATTCAACGTGTCTTGGTTTGTTTGTTGCTAGTGCACCTTTATTGTGATTTTAGTATAGATCGATATTCCGATGCCCGTCACTTCTTAGTCACTAGAAAAACTAGTAGAAATAGCACTTTAAGAAATCTACTTCCCACAACTGACCACAGAAAGGAAAGAAAACACTCTGGAATCAGAAATTGTACATTTGAAGGAGCAACTAGCGATTAGTTAAAATGAAATAGAAAAATGAAAAATGAATAACCATTTTCAATTTCGTTGCAAAACGAAAATACAGCCGAACCATATTCCAGTCCAATGAGAGAGTGCTGCAAGCACCTCTACCGGTTTCGAAACTTATTAGTCTCTCATCAGGAGGCACATATGCTGCTCTCCCTGATCCAACCAAAACAAACCCCAGCGTGCAGTCCCGAATTGCAACGAACGAAAAGTTAAGAGAACAGGTATCAATTTTACAAGAGTGTAAAGTAACTCGAAATAACGTGAAACCTACAATTACAAATGCGAGAAATTGGTGAAGGAGCAGAATGTGTTGAACAAATAATTTCAAGAATACCCAGATGCTTTGAACAAATTACCTAAAGGTTAAAAGTTAATGTCAGCTTGAAGATAAAGAGGACGTAACCGAAGAAGTAAATCTCAGTATGATCACAGATAAACACCAAGAAGATAATGATCACATTTCCTTGACAAGCTTAAAAAAGAGTCAAAAGAAAGATCATAGGTTTGTTCTAGAATCAGTTTCAAACAGTTTGAAACCACCAGCGAATAGTGGACCAGCGCGAGTAGAGGGGATAGCACTGGTGACTGTATTATGTTTTCTCACTGACCAACTGTTTGCTGACCGTTTCTGACTAGTTTGACTGTTTGCTAGAACAAACCTAATGACGTATCATACGAGTTTGGCTTAAAAATGGAGTTAGTCCTATTTGGCAGCAAATAACCAAACATAGTAGAACTATAAAGGAGTATTGGGCTCAATGGAAATCTCTGTATCTTTCCAATGATTTATAATATCGGAAGTAGAAAGTTTCGATGGGGAACATAGTATGGGGTACACAGTAATTGGTACTACCCAAATCATACATTAAAAAGTGTGTTACAAGAACTTCATAGCAGCCATTCTGGGTGACATTTTGGAGTCAAAAAAACACTTGCCAGAGTTCGAGACAGAGTTCACTGGATCAATTATTGTCGTCGAGATGTAGAAGATTGGTGTAGGAAATGCGATTTATGTAACGGTAGAAAAAATACTAAAACAAGAAACCGTGGTAAAATGGCATATTATGTTTCTGACGAGCCGTTTGAATAGCTGAAAGATAAAAAAGCGTGTGGTCCAGAAGTAATCCTAGGGGAACTTATAAAACATAGAACTGCAAAATTGATCAAATTAATAACCTTAATTTTCAACAACTACACAAACGGAGAAAACATACCAGAAAATTGGAAAAAAGGGTGAATAACCCCAATACACAAAACGGGTAACAAGGAAGACTGCAAGAACTATCGCTGTATTACTGTCACCAGTACCTTTAGCAGATTATATGGGAAAACTTTGAAAACGATAATTGAAAATGAATATGCACCTTTGGAGATCGAACAACAAGCAGGATTTCGAGCAGTAGGAACCCGCATCGATCATATCTTTACGCTCAATCAACTCAACGAAAAAAAAGTAGCCAGAGACATAGGAATGCATCTACTATTCGTCAATCTAACTAAGGCATGTGATACCGTACCAATGTGTAAATTACGGCAAGTCCAGGAAAAACCCCTATTAATATAACTTTAATAAAATCAGTGCAAAAATTCTATAACACCCAACCAAACATAAAAATCAACAACCGATTATCCGATAGCTGCATGGTGGATAAGGGGATACGACAGGGATGCAGTTACCGCCAACACTGTTTAAAATCTATACAAATGAGGTCTTGAATAAATTATGGAAATCATGTTCTGGTATGGGGATAGAGCTAAACGACGATTCAACACGATATACACTACATTTTGCTGACGATCAAATGGTGATTTTCTAGGATAAAAATGATCTAATATTTATGACAAACCGGCTGTTTCGAGAATGCAAAAAGTGGGGCCCATACGTCAATATAGACAAAACCAAATATATGTGTATAGGAGGAGAGAGAAATGAGTTACAACTAGAGGATGATAGGATTATCAAACCAAGCTATGATTATGTATACCTTGGAACGAGAATCCAACAAAGTGGAAAGAGAGAATTCGAAATACAGGAAAAATTCTAAAAGAAAAGAAAGTAATAGTATCTTTGAGCTCACTGTTTTGGTCAAAAACCATATCAAAAGAAAAGAAAACACAACTATGCAACATCGACTCCCAAAGCTGATAATGGAATGGCAACTCCCGGAAAGAAGGAGAAGGGGTAGACCGAAAACTACCTGGATAACTTACTTACTTAATCAGTAGACCCATTGATACCTTTCGGTGTTGGGCCACTCATTCTTAATCTTAATCGGTCCTCTTGTAAGGTGTCGGGAGTTGCGTCTAGCTCTTAATGAACTTTCTCCATTCTTTCCTATTGGTTGCCATATGTGTTGCTTCTTGACAAGTGTTCTCTTTACTCTGTAGTATCTGCGAGATGTCACTATTCCATTTTTTAATGGGTCGTCCTCTTCTGTTCTTCCCTATTAGTTTGCATCCCAAACTCTTTTCACTTGTCTGTTATTGCCCATCTGGGTTAGATGTCCCAGCCATCCCAATTTTTCTCCTTAATTGGGTCGAGTATCGGTTTGATTTTGAGTCTTTCTCTTATTTTCTCAATTCTTATTCTACCTGTTCTTCTTACTCCAATCGTTCTTCTGAAGTAGTTCATCTCTGCTGTCTAGATTCTGCTCTGATGCCTTTTGTCTAAGATCCAGTTTTCTACTACAT
Organism: Diabrotica virgifera virgifera; assembly: GCF_917563875.1. Classification (NCBI taxonomy): domain Eukaryota; kingdom Metazoa; phylum Arthropoda; class Insecta; order Coleoptera; family Chrysomelidae; genus Diabrotica; species Diabrotica virgifera. The sequence goes on from NC_065450.1 coordinate 211,481,013, forward strand.
ATGTCACCGTATGAGAATGAGAGTATTACAGTACTGCTATTCAAAAAAGGAGACAAAAGAGACTTAAAAAACTACAGACCTATCTCACTACTTTCACAAATGTACAAACTCTTTATTAGAATTATATTCAATAGTCTAACAAATAAAATGGACAGTTATCAGCCAGTTGAACAAGCAGATTTCAGAAAAGGGTTTAGTACCATAGATCACCTTCTTCCTATGAAAATATTGATAGAGAAGGCAAACGAATACAACCTAGATTTATTTTTAGCCTTTGTAGACTATGAAAAAGTGTTCGATAGTGTCGAAAAAGCTCTAAATAACAGCAGAATAGACTCCAGGTACAGGCAACTCTTACATAACATCTATATAAAAGCAACTATGATAGTCTAATGGGAAAATAAAACAAACAAAACTAATCCCATAGAAATACGTAGAGGCGTAAGACAAGGAGATGTAATATCCCCGAAACTCTTCACCTTAGCTCTGGAAGAAGTCTTTAAAGAACTGGAATGGGAAGACATGGGTATCAACATAAACGGGAAGAATCTCAATCACCTCAGATATTGCGATGATGTTGTCCTTATTACAACCAACCAAGAAGAACTAGCCACAATGCTGACTTAACTAGCACACGCATCGGAGAAGATAGGATTAAAAATGAACATAAGTAAAACCAAAATCATGACAAATACAAACGACAGAATAAATGTAAATATAAATAATGTCAATATTGAGGTTGTTAACGAATATATATACCTGGGTCAATTAATCAAAGCTAATAAAGAGAACCAAACAATTGAAGTACAGAGAAGAATCCGATTTGCGTGGGCAGCATTGGGAAAGTTAAGATGGATACTAAAAAGCACAAAGATACAACAGTACCTAAAAACCCGTGTATTTGACCAATGCATCCTTCCTGTTCTGACGTATGGCTCAGAAACGTGGACATTAACAAAGGCCAACATAAACAAAATTGAAATAACTCAGAGAAAAATGGAAAGATCCATGTTGCGAATAAAACTACAAGACAGAAAATCAAAAAAATGGATAAGAGAGAAAACAAAAGTAAAAAATGTAACTGAATATATAACAGGGTTAAAATTGAGGTTTGCGGGCCACAATGCGAGACAGGAAGATAAAAGATGGAATGCTGAAATACAAAACTGGAGACCGTGAACAGGAAGAAGAAGAAGAGGAAGACCTCAGATGCGATGGAAGGACGATATTGTGAAAGCTGCAGGAACTAACTGGAAAAGCGCAGCCAAGGACAGACGGAAATGGAAAGATTTGGGGAATGCCTATGTCCAAAGTTGGATAGAAATGAGCTAAAAGAAGAAGAAGAAGAATGTCACCGTATGTCTATATATTGTTTTGTATATTTTCATCTTGGTCTTTGTTATTTCTTCATTATTAAGGAATCCTCTATTTAGTGCTTGGAATAGTTTTCCTGTGTTTTCCATTCTGTTGATAAGATCGTTCTCGATGTCTCCTTTGTTGTTGTTTGTTATTGTTGTTGTAGTGTTGTTACCTGGATAAGTGGAATCCAAAAAGCAATGTCTGAGAGATGACCAGGAGATTGGGCAGATTGACGCGACTGGAAAATAGGAACCGAAAGACGCAGTAGGCTATAAACCGGTGATAAAGACCATTGTAATTTTCTGCCCTAAAAACGAGTGGCGTAACCGGGGGGTTTTGGGGGTTATAACCCCCCTCCCATTGGGATGTACCTTGAGCTTGAATTGGAGGTATTCCATACCCACGTAAACCTTCCAATAATTGTAACCACCCCTTAGGATCATCCTGGTTACGCCGTTGCTAAAATCTGAGCTATCATACATTTCCAAATTGAGTATAACACCGGTATCAAAAGTGGTACAACAACAAATGAAAAGACTAAAAATTACAACTATGTATTATAGCAATTAGTTTGTTTTTGTTATAATTCAATAGTTGAGCTATATGTTAACTTTTTAAAGCAGACCAGCCGTGAAAGCTGCTCTGGATAACGTGATAATAAATCGTGGCCGTCGATCACCTTAACGCCGTTGTCACGCTCGTTCTAATTGGGCCACAAGCAAAATGGCTCCTGCGGTATAATTTATATCGTATTTATATTGTCCAGTGCCAAATGGATTAATCCAACACTCTGACTTGACGAGAAGGAAGCAACCGAGAAATTATTTATATTGTAATTTTGGTTTCACGATGAAAATATACGGTTAGGCAATTGTTTTACCTATTTATCTATCAAATGTAAAAACTATCGCAAAAGATATGAAACAACACGTTGGAAAATTGCCGGTCGTTTATTTAGCTTCTGAATTCGTTTACATTCCTATACATAAAACTGCCAAAGAACCAATTAAAGACTGCAAAAATTACGCAAAGGTCTAAATCATCTTTAATAGTACAGTCAACTAGGCAACTGCTGATGAATTCCCTCAGAATAATTTTGGAATGATTGATTTAATAGTTAACTAAGCTAACTTCATACCTGCCTCTTCTTCATGTACCATGTCCTTTCAGAACGTTGGTTACCATCATAGCTATCTTAATTTTATTCACTACCACCCTAAATAGCATGCTTGTATCAACCCCACACCAATCTCGCAAATTTTTCAACCATGAAGTTCTTCTTCGTCCTGGACTGCATCTGCCTGCTATTTTTCGTATGTCTGAAATACTCCAGTTTTCTATTTTTGATGCTTTTTATAATTTCAGTAGTCTTGCTCTAGTATTGTGGAGTTTCGAATCTTCTCCACCCAAGACACTTTTGAAATTCTTCTATAGCACCACATTTTGAAAGCCTCAAGGCGATTTAGATCAATTTTATTCACAGTCCAGGACTCGACACCATATAAAGTAAGACCGAGAACACGTAGCAGCTAAGTAGGCGAATCCTCAATACCAATTTTAGGTCTCTGTTACATAATACCTTGGATATCATTCTAAAATCGGTTCTGGCCTGTCTATCCTAGATCTTATTTCGCCGTAAGTCTCTGCGTTACAATTTAATTAATATCCAAGGTTACCCAAGTTTGGTATTATTTACGTATATAGACGGTATTAGTCGGAAAAAGTAGGTCTTAAGATGAACTTGGAAAATATAAAAGTAATGACGAATACACCGAACATTACAAAAATAACGTCGAATGGCATACATTTAGAAACAGTAAGCGAATACATCTACCTGGGACAGATAATGAAAGTTAACAAAGAAAATCAAACTGCCAAAATTACTAAAAGAATAAGATTAGCGTGGGCAGGATTTGGAAAACTGAGTTGGGCCTTGGAAAACACTAAAATAGAACAATGTTTGAGAACCAGAGTTTAAAATCAGTGTATCCTCCCTATACTTACGTATGGTTCACAGACGTGGACACTCACCAATGCCAATATGGATAAAATAGTAAAGGCACAGAAAGCGATGTAAAGATCAATGCTCGGGGTGAGGCTCATAGACAGAAAAACAAATACATGGATTAGAAGCAAAACCAAAGTAAAAGATGCAGGAGAACATGCTGCCAAATTAAATTGGAGCTTCGCAGGACACAATGCCCGACTAAAGGATAAAAGATCGAATCACGAAATACAACAATGGATACCGTGGTTAGGAAGAAGAAGTTGAGGAAGGCCACAAATGAGATGGGCTGATGACATAAAGAAGTTTGGAGGACACCACTGAAAATAGGTGGCGCAAAATAGACAAAACTGGATTGAATTGGGGGAGGCCTATGTCCAAAGTTGGATTACTGAAGGCTGAAGAAGCAGAGACGGTCTTATACTCTGTTGTTTACTTATTACGAGTATTTTGGTTTTCCGTGTGTTCAGATCCAGACCTGCTTTCTTACAACTCTCAACGACAGTAATGTTTGCAGATCTTCTTGAGTAGAAGCTAGGAGTACTATGTCGTCCGCATTTCGCAAATTATTGATGACTTCATCGTTAACAATTATTCCTTCTTGTTTTTCAGAAAGTGCATTTCTGAAAATTCTTTCGGAGTAAACGTTGAAAAGCAGGGCGTTCTTGTCAAGAAGCAAGAGGCATTCCTGTCGTACTTGCCTTTTAATATTAAGAGCCTGTGATTCCAAACTGTCTACTAAAATTGATATTGTTTTGGAAAAGAAAGATAATATAGAATGGGAAACAAAGAAGTAAAAATACTCTTCTACGCAGACGACGAAATATTGATAGCCAAAGATGTAGATAGTCTGCAAAGATTAGTCCACAGATTTAACATAAGAACATAATAATTCAATATGACAATTTTATCTCAGAAACCCAAACCAATAGTAATCAGTAAAGAACAAATCGGATGTAAAATAGAAATTGATGGTATCAGTATTGAACAAGTAGTGAAAGTAAAATACCTTGGAATTACATTGTCAAATTACGGAAACCTGGAAAAAGAAGTGAGAAATTAAATACAAAAAGCAAATAGACTGGCAGGATGCCTTAATAAAACTACATGGCGAAATCGACATATTAACTTCTTCCTCTTCTTAAGGTTCCCTCTCCTATCGGAGGTTGGATATCATAATAGTTATGGTAACTTTTTTGGCTGCTGCTCTGAATAGTTGTAATGAACTACAGTTAAACCATTCTCTAAGGTTCCTCAGCCAGGAGATGCGTCTTCTTCCTATGCTTCTTCTTCCTTGGATCCTTCCTTGCATAATAATTCTCAGCAACTCATATTTTTCTCCTCTGGTAATGTAACCCAAAATTCCAGTTTTCTAGTTTTTATACTTTTCATAATTTCTAGCTCCTTATTTAAACGTCGTAGCACTTCAACATTGGTAATCCTTTGAACCCACTGAATTTTTAATATTCTTCTGTAACACCACATTTCGAACGCTTCTGTTCTTCTTATGTGTTGTCTCTTCAATGTCCAAGCTTCCATTCCGTCTAGCAATATAGAAAATATGTAGCATCTTAGAGCCCTCAATCTGATTGGCAACTGAAGGTCTTTGTTTTTAAGCAGTGTTTTCAAGCAGATATTTGTATGTCTTTACTTTTTCTATTTCAGTTTGCTGTATCATTAACCTTTCATTTCCATGTTCCGTTTTTGAGACAATCATAAATTTAGTTTTTTTCTTGTTTATTTTTAGTCCGTATCGAATGCAATAATCGTTATTTCTATTTAGCAATTCTTGTAGCGATTCCAGGGTGTCTGCCATTATAACGGTGTCATCAGCGAATCTTAGGTTATTTACTATTCTTCCGTTTATAGAGACTCCATCACTTAGCTCCGCTATCGCTTCCTCAAATATGGCTTCATTGTACAGGTTAAACAGTAACGGCGACAGAACACAACCCTGTCTTACTCCTCTCTTTATATCAATATTCTCGGATTCTTGTTCTTCTATCCTTATATTGGCCTTTTGATTCCAATACAGATTGATAATAATTCGTAAATCTCGTCTGTCTATATCTCTGTTTTTCAATAATTCTATTAGTTTTTCATGTCGGACCCTGTCGAACGCTTTTTCGAAGTCGATGAAACAGGAATAAATATCCAGGTTCATATCTAAGCATCTTTGAGAGAGGACCTTAAACGCAAACAATGCCTCTCTTGTTCCAAGTCCTTTGCGGAACCAAAATTGGGTATCATCCATATCATATTCTATAATCTTCCATGAATCACCTTTAGAAATATTTTGAGGGTATGGCTTATTAGTGATATTGTCCTATAGTCCGAACAATCTTTGGCGTATATTGTTTTTGGTATTGTTACAAAGGTGGACACCAACCATTTCTGAGGGATGTTTCCGGTTTTATATACTTCATTATACAGATCCAGTAGTACCGGTAGAGTTTCAACGTCTAGACATTTCAGTAATTCCGCAGGTATTTCGTCTGGACCTACAGTTTTTCCGTTTTTTGCGTTTCGTATTGCTTGTTCGATTTCCTCCATTATAATCTCTGGTCCCAGTTCGCTGTCGATTTCATATTAACACTGAGATGAAGTCAAGAATTTATAAAGCCAGTGTAAGGCCAATAATGATATATGCATCAGAAACAAGACCCGATACAGCCACAACACAAAGACTACTGGAAACGGTAGAGATGAGAGTACTGAGAAGAATGACAGAAAATGCTATGAGAGATCGAAAGAGCAGTGAAGACATTAGAAGACAATGTAACGTCCAGTGTATAAACGAATGAACACTAAATAGAAAAAAAGAATGGAATAACCACATAACCAGAATGGGGGAGACACTTGTGGCCAAAATAGCAAGAGATAAATCACCAACCGGTAGAAGAATAATCAGCCCACCGCGTAAAAGATGGAGTGACAACCTTCCATAAAAGTATCAATCCGCCAATGAACAAGCAGACTTGCTTATAAAGAGGAAGCAGAAGAGAAGAAGAAGAAATTTAAAGATGGCAAAAGCTCAGCAACAGCAACTAAAAATCGGCGACAAGCCCTTGGAGCCTCTGGGAAAAACAAATCCAGAAAGAAAATCTCTTGGTTTAGTCAGAGAGTGAAGAGAAAATATATAATAGGCATTAAAGACAGACCAATCTGAAAAAGACGAAAGGAATGACCAGCAATGTAGATAATCAAAAAATTGTTGCATGTGTACTTATCAGTACAGCAGTTTTATTGACAAAATACTTGTTTTTGGTATTTAAAAAGAATTTTCCTATTGCCGAACATTTCCGTCCAATTCCTATTTACCTCGTATAAAACAGTAGTAGCAGTCACATTTATAAATATTATTTTTAAAAATATATAAACGAGCTCAAATAAAACAAACATTTCGGTAACATGATGTAAAATATGAAGTCGAGTTGACGCTTGAAATATGCTCATCAGTTGTGCATTTGTCGATGGGTATTTATCAAGTTTTTCATGTTTTTATAAACTTCAGATATAAAAATATTCTACAATATTTAAGAAAAATACTTTCATATGATCATTTCCGCTTTGAAAATGACAGTTGTAGTGAAAATGAAAACACACCGATAACTTTTGTTAGAAAAAGTGTATGATGATGTAGGAGTTGAGAATATTTTCTTTAGATATACAATAATTTATGATATCCTTCACCCTTCACGAAATGAGTTTCTGCTTTAACTAACCAAACAATAATTTTTAAACAAAATATTCCCTCTAGCCTATAATTCTATAACTAAGCTGCTACTAAGCTGCTGTTCCAGCTGGAGGGAATCTATCTACATTCCAGTTACCGAGTAATTAAACTTGTTCTCGAAAATGGCACATTAGTTCAATGGCACCCAGATCTTAAAGTCAAGTCCCTCTAATATGTATTTAATTAACTTACTACGCTCTGACAAGCAATCCTTAAGTTAGAACAGAAGTTGACTATGTATATCAAGACAAAAGTATGTATGGTCTGCAAAATCTCAAAATAATATAGCAAAAGCTTTATGATCAAATGGCCGACTGATAAGAAAATGTATAAAAACAAGCTACCTTCCAGCTTTACTGAGAAGACTCAAAACTCCTTAACATGGACGATGCTGTGACCTTAAATGTTGTAAATCTTCTTAAATCCTAAATGCTGTTGTGGGACCTTCCTCACAGTCAATCTTAGAGCCAGAAACTCATTAGGATAATAACACTCATACAAAACTGTGTAAAGATTGGTCTTATATCCATCAAGCAGATGCAACTAAAATATTCATCTATCCACTGTAAAGGCTCTAGGTCAAACTCTAGGCTATATGTATATCTAAGTTGTAAGGAAGATAACTCCACTTCTACGGTGTGAGGAAGATATAACATAAAGTGATACGCTAGATAGATAGATTCAGTGAGTTGGCTTTTGGCCTATTCCACTGTGACTCTTTCAGATCTATTCAGATTCAGATATATTGAGACCTTTGTGGTCTATTGTGGTTCCTGTTCTTGCTTATTAGGTTTGCCGTAAATTTTGGCGAATGTTCTATAATAAACTTTTTCGCTTGTCTTTGACTTGGTGAATTTTTCCGCCATTTCAGAGATTTGTGTGCTAACCACTTTCTTGTAGACATTCTTGATACTGTCTTTGCACCGCCGCAGAAGGGTTTCGGTCCAATGAATGGCATTGATAAGCCTTGTCTGGCCATTTCATCTGCTTTTTCATTACCCTTATGACCCTCGTTCCTTGGTACCCAGGCTACAGTAACCTTGCGACGGTCTTCTAGTTTATTTAGGGAAACCACACAATCCCATGTGGACCTTCTTCTTCTTCTTTATGTGCCGTCTTCTACCGAAGGTTGGCGACCATCAAACGATAGGTTTCTCGGTTTTGTGCCGCATGTATTTTGTTCGCAGCTTCTGGTATTTGAAACCATTCTCTCAAGTTTCTCAGCCAGGATTTCTTCTTTCTGCCCAAACCTCTTCTACCTTCAATCTTGCCTTCCACGATAAGCTGTAGCAGACTCTACTTATCATTATGGAACACATGGCCCAGGTATGACGCTTTCCTCCTTTTACCAGTTGTTAACAATTCCACCTCTTTACCCATTCGTCTCAATACCTTTGTGTTGGTCACTCTGTCTGTCCAAGGTATTCTCAGTATGCGTTGATACAGCCACATTTCTAGAGCCGCTAACTTCTTTATAGTTGCTGCTGTTAACGTCCACCCTTCTACTCCGTAAAGTAGCGTAGAGAGTACGTAGCATTTCGTGGGGCACCATCGGAGGTTAACGCTTAGGTTGCGGTTGCTTAAGAGCTTTCTCGTTTTTGTGAATTTGGATCTTGCTATTTCAATTCGGATCCTAATCTCTACGTCTGGGTCCCACTTATCATGTGGACCGACGACAAAGAAGAGTTGGGTACTGGAGGAAAACCTATATATAACAAATTTACCCAATATGCCATTTGGCTGCAGAACGACCGGTGTTAAACAAACCTTGAAAATTACAAATACTGTCGCTTAAACCATGGTAACTGGCAAATTATACAGGGTGTTTAATTAACAATTGTCCGTATCGTAACTGGAGAAACCTTAGCACAAAATACGAAGATTTAACCCAAAACACTTAAATAAAATATTCCTGCTTATCGAGATACAGAGTGCTTTAACCATGGGCTAAAATAATTTTAAAGCATTTGTAATAAATCACTCTGTATCTCGGCAAGGAAGAATATTTTATTTAAGTGTTTTGGGTTAAATCTTCGTATTTTGTGCTAAGGTTTCTCCAGTTACGATATGGACAATTGTTAATGAAACACCCTGTATACAGGGTGGTTCATCTTATTCGCCTCGGTCTCTGTACGGAAAACCACTTGATATTTAAAAAAAAATTCTTCACAGAAATATACAGGGCGTTTAATACTACAACCTAAAAATAATGTGAATTATACAGAGTGTTCCAAAAAAGAGTGGTATATCAAAGTTATATTTTTTCTTATGGAATACCCTATATCTGATGACATTATTGAATTGACCTTAAAAAATAAGCCATACTTTCATAAGGGTTCCCTATACCTAAATACAGGGTGTTTTGATTTATTTCGATTTTTATAAAAATGTAAGGTTTTAGAAAAAAATAAATATCTACGAATCTAAGAAGCAGTAACAAATTCTTTCTTGGATCTTAATAATAGACTATTTAGTATACTTAAACAGATGCTTATTGTAACAAAATTTCTTACAGGGTGGACAAAATATGGGATTGTTCTATTAACAAATTCAAGCAGTAATAACTTACTTATTTTAAATGGAATACTCTGTATCTTAATCGTCTATCGCGTAGAAAATTTACTTAGCTTTCAATTTGTATTAGAGTTTCCTATACGTATCTTTTTACAGGGTGGTCAAAATATTAGATTTTTCTATTAACAAATTCAAGCTGTAATAACTTACTTATTTTAAATGGAACACCCTGTATCTTACTAGTCTATCGAGTAGAAAATTTACTTAGCTTTCAATTCTTATTAGGGTTTCCTATACGTATCTCCCTTCATTTTTTAAATATTTAAAGATTTCCTAATTTGTAAGCTTTAAAAATTAGAATTACATAAGTACCTATGTCGTGTTTATGTACAACACATCACCAACACCGGATATATTCTTAGACAAGATACTGTCATTAATAAAATTTTCATTGTTATCATGTAATCACACAGAGTGTTGTATTATTTTAGTTGATTTTGGCCTCCATGTGAAATTGAATAATATGTTTATTTTAAACTGCATACCCTATATTAGATGCCGTATTCTGGAAGATGTTTAAATTATATTTCATTCCGTATAAGTATTTTCCATATCTTAACCCAACAGTTATTAAGTAAATTTAAGAACGCCACTTTTTGTTTGAATCTTTAAATCGCAATTACAAACAATTAAATGCAATGGCTTCTTTGACGAAAACGAGCCTATGGTACAAAAATATGTAAAAATGGGTATTTACAGAATAACATGGTAATTTATATTTACAGAATAACATGTGTATTGAGAATGTTTACATGGAATCGAAGAGATTTTAAATATCTTCCATTATAAAGAATAGAATATCGAGTATGTCATTTTAAATAAGAACACTCTGTGTGATTAAATGATAAAAATGTGAATTTTATTAATGAAACTATCTTGACTAAGATATTTAAGTATATTGCCGGTGTTGGTGATGTGTTGTACATAACCACGACATAGGTACTTAATTCTAATTTTTAAAGCTTACAAATTAGGAAATCATTAAATATTTAAAAAATGAAGGGAGATAGGTATAGGAAACCCTAACAAGAATTGAAAGCTAAATAAATTTTATACGCGATAGATTAGTAAGATACAGGGTGTTCCATTTAAAATAAGTAAGTTATTACAGCTTGAATTTGTTAATAGAAAAATCTAATATTTTGACCACCCTGTAAAAAGATAGGTGTAGGAAACCCTAATACAAATTGAAAGATAAGAAAATTTTCTACGCGATAGACTAGTAAGATACAGGGTGTTCTATTTAAAATAAGTAAGTTATTACAGCTTGAGTTTGTTAATAGAACAATCTCATATTTTGACCACCCTGTAAGAAATTTTGTTGCAATAAGCATCTGTTTAAGTACACTAAATAGTCTGTTATTAAGATCCAAGAAAGAATTTGTTACTGCTTCTTAAACTCGTAGATATTTATTTTTTTCCAAACCCTTACATTTTTACAAAAATCGAAATAAATCAAAAGACCCTGTATTTAGGTATAGGGAACCCTTATAAAAGTATAGCTTATTTTTTAAGGTCAATTCAATAATGTCATCAGATATAGGGCATTCCATAAGAAAAAATATAACTTTGATATACCACTTTTTTTTGGAGCACCCTGTATAATTCACATTATTTTTAGATTGTAGTATTAAAGGCCCTATATATTTTTGTGAAGAAATTTTTTTAAAATATCAAGTGGTTTTCCGTACAGAGACCGAGGCGAATAAGATGAACCACCCTGTATACAATTGAGCTCAAATTTGAACAAAGTGACGTTCAAAAGTTAGTACTTTTAAGTCCTGTGGATTGTTAAGTTGTGGCGCCATCTACATGTTTCGCCCTGAACTTATTGAGTGATGAAATTGAGCAAATATCAATGAAATGGACTGGAACTGATAATAAAATGTCCTCCAATAAATCTTTTTAAACTCTTTGGCAAGAAAACTTATTTTTTCAAAAATACATTTCCAATTTTTCGACTTGCATGTAGATAAAACGTGCACAGCAAAAAAGAAAGTGTTTGTCCAGAAAATCACTAAAGATTTTTGATTTATATGTGGACGCTACATTATAAATGTCGGTTCAAAATTGTGAAATGCTGTGATAAATTGCAAAGCGTGAAATAGAGTAATTCTCGCGTAGGAGGTTTCAAAATTTCATTGAAGTGTCTTTAATGAGACGGAGGTGTAGGTTCGGGTATCGGTTAGATCTTGGTATTAAATATATAAAGATGTCTGATCCATAGTTTTTTGTGCACTTAAAATAATATTTTTTTTTTATATTTTGTTCGTAGACAGTTCCGTAAAAAGAAAAAGTCCTTTGGCGAAAAAGAAGAAGTATTAAAAATATGGAATGTTCGAGATGTCATTCAAAATTTCTGAAAATAATTGAGTTTCTGAATTGTTCTGTCATTCAGTTAAAGTTGTTATCAAATATTTTAATATTGATGGTGTTTCAATAAAAGTGTTTTAGACCAGAGCGCATCTGTAAAAATATTATTACATTTGGATGTTAAGAGGTGACTCATATTTTTTGCAGAAATTGCTTGAAAATAACTTAAATAATAACATTTGAGTTATCCTCCCACTCAAAAAAAGGTCCAGAACATTGTTTAAATAATCAAAATGTCAAAAAATGAAGGAAAAATTCGATTTTTTTCTTGGTTTTTTAATTATAACTTTAAAAGTATTAATTTTCGAGAAAAGTTGTACTGACATAAAAGTTGCGTAATTAAATTTCCTACAATAGAGGATTAACTGAAAATTTTAAAAATTGTCACCCTTGTTCCAAAATAGCAATGATTTCGAAAACACCATAAAAAAACAAGTATTCGCATTTTACGTTTTTCAACCATTTATGCTACACTTCGGAGAATCATATTTCACCCACAAAAACTTTATGATATGATCAAACAATGCTGTAAATTTCATTAATATCAGTTTAATAGATTTTGCAATCCAGCTTTCGCAAAAAATTCATTTTTTCAAAATGTTGCAGCACTGAAAATAAAGCAGACAGCAAGCTAAATTTTTTTTACATATAAAATAATACTGTACCTTTTATTTGCAATTTGCAAAATGAAAATCGGTTAACTACCACGGCGTCAGGAATTTTTTAAATAAACATTAATTTTTGGTGCTACGCGCAGGACAGCGGACACGTTTGCTCTGATTAGGCATTCCAATGACATTTGATAATGATTGATAAATTTTAATTTCTAGTACATTTCGAAATAAGTAAATAAATTAGTTTATTGCAAAATAAAACACATACTCTGCCCTTTGAAATAACACTTTTTTTAATTTACACATTTTACACATGAAATTAACACATTTTTTTGCGAAAGCTGGATTGCAAAATTTATTAAACTGATATTAATGAAATTTATGGGATTATTTTATGATACCATAAAGTTTTTCTGGGTGAAATATGAAGCTCCTAAGTGTATCAGAAATGGTTGAGAAACGAAAAATGCGAATTCTTGTTTTTATGTTTTTTCGCAATTATTGCTATTTTGCAACAAGGGTAACAATTTAAAAAACTTTTAATCAGTCTTATATTGTAGGAAATTTAATTACTCAACTTTTATTTTAGTGCAACTTTTTTCGTAAGCGAATACTTTTAAAGTTATAATCAAAAAACAAAGAAAAAATCGAATTTTTCCTTCATTTTTGGACATTTTGATTATTTAAACAATGTTCCGGACCTTTTTGAGTGGGAAGATAAATAAATTATTATTATATGGGTTAAATCCAAGTAATTTCTGCAAAAAAGAGTCACCTCTCAACGTCCATCTCAAAACAGATTCGCCCTGGACTATTTATTAAAGGCGAGTAACATTATGATTTAGTCTAAATTTTCTATGTTATATTGACATATATGGCTATGTTTCTTCATTGGCCCAACTACTGTTTTCTGTTCTATTATCTCATGTGATCATTTGATATTTGCTGCAGTCTTGATACTATCACCGTTTATTACACCGTTTATTACTATCCGATATTTCGCTGCCAAGGCACAGCAGTGACTAACTAGTTCCTATATGATCTGTTTACTCCACCTTTTTAACTCTTCTAAAGATCTGTTTATTCCATCAGATATCATTCAAACATCCTTACACTTTTTATGCTTTCTTCTATGCTTAACCGTATTTTACTGGCAACTGTGGCTTCCAGATGAAAAGTACGAGATCACCAGAAAGGTGCGAAAATTTTGAAGAACAACGAAGAAAGGCAAACAAAATATGCTGAAGAACGAAGAAGAGATACGAAAATGAGCAAATTAATACTAAAAATAGAGGAAGATTTCAATCGGTGTGACAATAGATGAGCAAATAAATTCCTGAAACATGACACCCACAAGACCATGGATACAATGGATGCCACTAAAGCACTGAAGAATAATAAAGCCCCAGGTATTGGCAACATACCAGCGGATAAACTTGAAGGATACACACTAATAGATAGATTCAATGAACTAATAACCGACATGTGGAACACGGAAGAAATTCCAAGAGAATTATGAAAAAAGCATTTAGATGCTCAATTCATAAGAAGGTAAAGAAACTTAGCTACAAAAACTTCACAAGCATACTCTGTGTGAGCTATAAGACGTTTAGTGGATCATAAACAGGAGTTTGAATCACTTCACAAGCAAATCATATGAGAATAATACCAGACCAGATTCAGACCAGGATGGTCTACTATTGACCTTCAATTCAACGTAAAATAACTATTAGCTAAAGCCTGGGAGCACGATATAGATATCTACCAAAATCCTTGTCCATTTTGGACAAGCCTATGGCAACATAAACAGAAATAAAATAGATATACAGTGGAACCTCGATAAGTCGGATTAATTGGGACCGCGGCCTATCCGGGTTATCGAATATCCAGGTTAGCCAGAAAATATGATAAAAATTAATAAAATACAGTATAATTACAGATAAACTCCATTATAATTGCAAGAACATGAAATACATATGCACAGTACATCTAAATTACGTACAGTTGTACATAGTATTGATCACTTCTTGCTAAGAATCTCAGTCAAATTGAAAAAATGTTTGTCTTGTCTGATGAAAATCGGTCCGGGTTAGCCGGACTTCCGGGTTATCGGAGGCCGACTTATCGGGGTTCCACTGTACTTTGGAGAATTTGGAATAGCAAGGAAACTGGTAAAATTAGTTCAAGCCAACATGACTCACACAGAAGCGCAAGTAAGAGTCATAAACCAATTTACAGATCCCTTCCAAATAAAAAAAACAAGGAAATGCGACGTCTAAACAGATTGTGATGTACGCAGACGATGTAAACTTAAAAGGCCGAACCGTCAGAGACAGCAGAAAATGCGAAATAAATCGGGCTAGTCATTAACGTAGATAAAACCAAAGTCCTAATTAAGGCCAACAACGAAACTTACAAAATTTGACAATAAACGACGCCAATATTAAAGTTCTAAAACAGCTCACATACTAGTCCAGAGAAATAAGGTTTTTGTCGGGACACTTGAGCAGCCAGGTTGCAAATGGATTTTTTGGGTACTATATACCTAATACATTAAAAATACAAAAATGCCCGTCACAGTTCGGACGGGAAACTTAGTTATTAACAAATAAGGGTCAAAAATGGCAGTTTTTTCGTTTAAATCGCTACATGTAAAAATAGAGTACTTAGATATCTTATCTATAATATTCTTCTTTTTGTAGATGAGCCAAGGTTTAAAATGGCACTTTATGAATTTTGGTCCTATCCTTTTTTGTTTCGGAAAGGGCAAAATAAGACTAAAATTTCAAAAATAAAAAACGGGCTATAACTTTTGCGAAAATGGTCTTAAGACTTTCATATTGCACGAAAAATTGAATCAAACATTACACATAATGCACAAAAAAAAAATTTAAGACGATTCGTCAATTAGTTTAAATTTTATTTAATTTGTTTATGGCAAAGAGCTTTTTTTCGCAATGTTATTGTTCAGAAAATAATAATTACATAGCAATTCTGTGGAAACCACATGCAAGAGTAATAGTTATATTTTTAAAGTATTGAAAAAATCATTAAAAAGTCGTTTTTATCACTCCGAAAAAAGTTTAGTAAAATAGAGTCATTTTGGCTTCTAAACAATTTGAATAACTTTGTTAATATTGACTATAGAGTAAATCTACTTTAGGATTTCAAAAGCTGGTATTTTTATAATAACTTTCAGGAAAAATCTTTTTGCCTAGGTTAATTAGGTTCAAAGTTAGCCGCTTTTATTATTTAATTCGCAGCTACTTCTACATACATCAAATTCTCCTGTAACAGTGTTAGTTACCACACTACTCCGAAACGGCTTGCCCGATTTTTATAAAATTTTACACGTTTATCCTGTAGGACGTTGAAGAGGTTTTAATCTATTTTTATACCCATAAGTTATAAGGTAGGTTGCCCCCCTGACATTTTTTTTTTATTTTTTTGGACAAAATTATCTACCTTAATTTTATATGATGTAGAATTAAAAAATACATACAACCCTTAATTTTCACTCTTTTATTACCAACATCTATTTGTTAATAGTCATCTATATATTTACATGTATAAAATTCTTCTGTCCCAGTGTTAGTTTCCATACTCCTCCGACACCGCTTGATCGATTTTTATGAAATTATATATGTATATTCGGTAGGTCTTAGAATCGGTCGTAATCTATTTTTCATATCCCTGAGTGATAAGGGGAGTTCCCCCTAACATTTTGTAATGTTAGGTGGGGTTGTGTGTACATAACGTACTCTATAAGACTACGAGTACATACAAATTAAAAAATTATGATCAAAATCCATCAACAAGTTCCAGCGATATTAATCGCAGCATATGTTGGCAGAATCAGTTTCATTTTTTGAGTGCACTTATTTTAGTAATTCCCCTCCACCGACCACGAATTAATTCCGTTCGGACGCCATTTTTAATGCTTTTTTAACCACTCTGTTGAGGTTCAAAGTTTACTCAAACTTTTACACATAATAAAAATAAAATTAAATAAAAAAAGTGGCTAACTTTGACCGTAATTAACCTAGGCGAAAAGTTTTTCTTTCCAAATTCGTATAAAAATACCAGTTTTTCAAATTACATTGTAGTTTTAGTCTACAGTCAACATTAACAAAGTGATTCAAATTGTTTATAAGCCAAAAATGACTCTATTTTAGTAAAATGTTTTCTGAGTGATAAAAATGACTTTTAATGATTTTTTTAAATGCTTTGAAAATATGACTATTCTTCTTTCATGCTGTTTTCACAGAATTGCTGTATCATTATTATTTTTTGAACAATAACATTGCGAAAAAAAATGCTCTTTGGGATAAACAAATTGAATAAAATTTAAACTAATTGACGCATCGTCTTAAAATTTTTTGTGCATTGTATGGATTGTTTCACTCAACTTTTCATGCAATATGAAAGTCCTAAATTTATTTTCGCAAAAAATATAGCAAATTTTTTATTTTCGAAATTTTAGTTTCATTTTGCAATATCCGAAGCAACAAATAATCGGAACAAAATTCAAAAAACGTTATTTTAAACCTTGGCTTATCTGCTAAAAGAAAAATATTATAAATAAGACATTTAATTACCCTATTTTTACCTGTAGCGATTTAAACGAAAAAACTCTCATTTTTGACCCTTATTTTATTAATAGGAGGAGGAAATATGAACAAGAATAGAGCTTGCTAACACAGTAAACTTTTTTCTGTCACAGGTGGTTGGATTCAAAGGCATCCATAGGTAAGTAAAGTTAAAAATATAAAAACCACCGTAAGACCAATAGGAACATAAATATGGCGCAGAAACACGGATCATGACAGAAAAACAATAAACATTAATACTTTTGAAAGAAAGATACTGAGAAGAATATTGGAACTCACCTATGATAATGTGGAGAATAAGGTTCAACCACGAGTTATATCAATGTTATAAAGAACCCTCTATAGTAAATAATGCAAAAATACAAATATTGCGCTGGAATGATCACCTTATAAGAATAGATAAAAACAGAACACTTGTAGAACTATGGTGGGACGTTGGCCAGTACAAAGACCAAGAAAGTCGAAGTGAGAACCGATACTAAAGAGATATTGAGGATGGATAACTAGAGGAGAGCAGCCAGGGACGGAGATACAGCCTAACTTGGACTGTAGCGCTATTCGAGAGAGATTATTTTAGGTGTTTTTAGATGTTTTTAGATATGATTGCTGTCAACATAAAAACTAGACTCACCACAACTATATATACATTAGCACTTCGAGCCAAGCAGGCTAATGGCTTGGTTTACAATCTTCATCCATCCTTGCTTGTTCTTCGCTTTTTCTTTCCAATTGGTTGCATTGAGATACCTCAGGTCATCATTAACTTCATGGATCCATCTGGTCCTAGGTCTTCCTTTTCTCTTTTTACCACCTATTGTAGCGCTTAACATGATTTTAGGCATTCTATCTTGGGCCATTCTTTGGACATGTCCTAACTATCTAA
Organism: Diabrotica virgifera virgifera; assembly: GCF_917563875.1. Taxonomy (NCBI): domain Eukaryota; kingdom Metazoa; phylum Arthropoda; class Insecta; order Coleoptera; family Chrysomelidae; genus Diabrotica; species Diabrotica virgifera. The sequence goes on from NC_065450.1 coordinate 211,499,167, forward strand.
GTCTTTGTGATCTTACAACTGCAATTATATTAGGCTCCTTATACAATTCTTCTAACTCCTTGTTTGTTCTTCATGTCCACTGATTGTTGATCATTTTTCCCCCAAATCTCCTTCTAAGTATTTTTCTTTCCCATACTTGTAACATTGATTGCTCGGTTTTTGTCATACTCCAGGTTTCTCCCCACAACTATCAACCAAAATATACTGCGATATTTTGGACATATAACTAGAAGAAGAGAAGACATGAAACGAATGATAGTTGAAGGAAACGTAGAGGGTAGAAGATCCAGAGGAAGATCTCCATTACGATGGTCGGACCAAATAAAGGATATGACTGGTTACTCATTCTCCGAAGCAAAACAGCACGCGCAGGAGAGAGAGAACTGGACAGAAATAGTCAAACGACTTACATGACGCCACTACATCCTTACGAAGGAGAAAAGATAGAGGAGGAGTAAGAAACATATTAATAAAGTTTAAGTCTGAAAGGACCCCGCAGAAACCTTATGGGAAATAGCTCTCTGTCAAATGATCTGAAACTTTGGCTTCTGGTAGTCCTTGATGTGTAGAACAAAAGACTTAATGGGCGCGTAGCTCCAAAAAATCATGCTTTTAAGATATAAGCCTCTGAAGATATAGGTACAGTGAGGACGTTTAAGTTGGAATAAATTCATTTTCTCGAGAACAGGCCACTCTTGAAATAAATTACGAATCAGGTCAATTTTTATTTTAAAATTATAATTTTCTTGGCATATTTATCATACTAGTGACGTCATCTATCTGGGCGTGATGACGCAGTCAATGATTTTTTTTTTAAATAAGAATGGCGATCGTGTGATAGCTCATTTGAAAGGTTATTCAATTCTCTATTTACTAATATAAACCTTAACATAATTATTTATACAGGGAGCCCAAAAAAATTTTTTTAATTAAATTTATTGAGACAAAAAGAAGAATATATATAATTTATTTAATTCGAAATACATTTTACTGTGGTCCGAAAACAGGAAAAAATGTTTATTTGACAAATAAATATTGCTTTTCGCTTAAATTCAATATTAAAGCTGCCACCTACCTGCCTCTTAGCAGTTTGAACATTTAATTTAAGCTAAAAGCCCTGTTTGTTTTTCAAATTAACATTTTTTTCTGTTTTCTGACAGCAGTAAAATGTATTTCGAATTAAATAAATTATATACATTGTTCTTTTTGTCTCAATTAATTTAATGCAAAAAAAATTTTTGGGCACCCTGTATAAATAATTATGTCAATGTTTATATTAATGAATAGAGAATTGAGTAACCTTTCAAATGAGCTATCACACAACCCCTATTCTCATTTAAAAAATCATCGATTGCGTCATCACGCCAAGATAGATGACGTCACTAGTATGATATACAGGGTGGTTCATCTTATTCGCCTCGCTCTCTGTACGGAAAACCACTTGATATTTTAAAAAAATTTCTTCACAGAAATATACACGGCCTTTAATACTACAATCTAAAAATTATGTAATTATACAGAGTGCTCCAAGAAAGAGTGGTATAGCAAAGTTATATTTTTTCTTATGGAATGCCCTATATCTGATGACATTATTGAATTAACCTTAAAAAATAAGCTATACTTTCATAAGGGTTCCCTATACCTAAATACAGGGTGATTTGATTTATTTCGATTTTTATAAAAATGTAAGGTTTTAGAAAAAAATAAATCAGGGTGGTCAAAATATGAGATTGTTCTATTAACAAATTCAAGCTGTAATAACTTACTTATTTTAAATGGAACACCCTGTATCTTATATATGGCATCTAATATAGGGTTTGCAGTTTAATATAAACATATAATGCAATGTCACATGTAGACCAAAATCAACTAAAATAATACAACACTCTGTGTGATTACATGATAACAATGACAATTTTATTAATGACAGTATCTTGTCTAAGTATATTGCCGGTGTTGGTGATGTTTTGTACATAAACACGACATAGGTACTTAATTCTAATTTTTAAAGCATACAAATTAGGAAATCTTTAAATATTTAAAAAATGAAGGTAGATAGGTATAGGAAACCCTAATAAGAATTAAAAGCTAAGTAAATTTTCTACGCGATAGACTAGTAAGATACAGTGTGTTCCATTTAAAATAAGTAAGTTATTACAGCTTGAATTTGTTAATAGAACAATCTAATATTTTGACCACCCTGTAAAAAGATAGGTATAGGAAACCCTAATAAGAATTGACAGCTAAGTAAATTTTCTACGCGATAGACTAGTATGATACAGGGTGTTCCATTTAAAATAAGTAAGTTATTACAGCTTGAATTTGTTAATAGAACAATCTAATATTTTGACCACCCTGTAAAAAGATAGGTATAGGAAACCCTAATAAGAATTGAAATCTAAGTATATTTTCTGCGCGATAGACTAGTAAGATATAGGGTGTTCTATTTAAAATAAGTAAGTTATTACAGCTTGAATTTGTTAATAGAACAATCTAATATTTTGACCACCCTGTAAAAAGATAGGTATAGGAAACCCTAATACAAATTGAAAGCTAATTAAATTTTCTACGCGATAGACTAGTAAGATACAGGGTATTCCATTTAAAATAAGTAAGTTATTACAGCTTGAATTTGTTAATAGAACAATCTCATATTTTGACCACCCTGTAAGAAATTTTGTTGCAATAAGCATCTGTTTAAGTATGCTAAATAGTCTGTTATTAAGATCCAAGAAAGAATTTGTTACTGCTTCTTAGATTCGTAGAGATTTATTTTTTTCTAAAACTTTACATTTTTATAAAAATCGAAATAAATCAAAACACCCTGTATTTAGGTATAGGGAACCCTTATGAAAGTATAGCTTATTTTTTAAGGTCAATTTAATAATGTCATCAGATATAGGGCATTCCGTAAGAAAAAATATAACTTTGATATACCACTCTTTTTTGGAACACCCTGTATAATTCACATTATTTTTAGGTTGTGGTATTAAAGGCCCTGTATATTTCTGTGAAGAAATTTTTTTTAAATATCCAGTGGTTTTCCGTACAGAGACCGAGGCGAATAAGATGAAGCACCCTGTATATGCCAACAAATTATAATTTAAAAATAAAAATCGACCTGACTCGTAATTTATCTCCAGAGTTGCCCATTCTCGAGAAAATGAATTTATTCCAACTCAAACGTCCTCACTGTACCTATAACTTCATAGGCTTATATCTTAAAACCATGATTTTTTGGAGCTACGTGCCCATTGAGTATTTTGTTCTACACATCAAGGACTACCAGAACCCGAAGTTTCAGAGCATTTGAGAGAGAGCCATTTCCCATAGGTTTCTGCGGGGTCCTTTATATTTTTGAATTTATTGCATTTAAAATCGTCTAAACTTCCTTACTAATTTTCTTAACTAATTCATCGTTATTTTTGTAGCATTCCACGGTCTGCAGAATATAAGCGACTTTTAATTACTTACATAAGTACATCATACGAAAGTTTTATTATTATAAATTCCAATTTGTCATGGCCAGTTAGTTAGCAACATAATCACTGCAATCGTGTTGCATTTGAACAAATATTAATTAAATATTGTAAATTTGTAACGGAAATGAGATAACAATCATATAGATATTTTAATATCCTAATGAAAAAAGACGGAAGCGAAAGGTATGTGTAAAAGGCAGAAATACTCTTATTGAAGTAGAAATTGAGCTATATTTGACAAGATTGTAAAAATCCACAAACCTTCTTGCTTGTGGACCCAGCATGTATGGATAGAACTTTGATCACCAACAGAGAATTACTAAGCGTAGTAGAGGAGTTATTATACAGAATTATACAGAGGTCGCGGAAACCATGATGAGCAACGAACATAAAAATTAAAAAATTCAGAACAAGGAGTAGTGAACCGAGGATCGGAAGGGATGCCTGATATATCATCAGACGGAATAAGGAACGTTCTAAAGAAAATTAAAAGAATAAAGCTCCGGGGATAGACAATTTCGTTATAGAATCAGCAATAATTGGAGGAGACAGACTTTCAGAGAACATAAATGAACTGTTTAATTTATTTCTGCATCCAAGTGAAACACCTACAAGATGGCACAGTGCACTTAATATTTTATTATACAAAAAAGGCAATCCAACAGACCTAGAGAGTTACCAACACATAAGCCTGTTAAACTACCTTTACAAGATATTCACAAGAATAATAACAAATAGACTTGAAAGAAAATTAGATTTTTTCCAATCGAGGGAACAAAAGGAAACAATTTGACAGTAACGACCTCTGCCACACAGTTTTTCTATCGTCTCCTTGGTTTTCATCTGCCTCTCTTTCCCGTAACTTCTAACATTATACTTATAACAGGTTTCTTCTATACTTCTAACAGGATATTTAATAAAAATATTGAGCTAAAATTTGATACATAGAGGAGGGAAGATACTTAGAAGAATATAAGGAGGTGTAAATTGGGAGAATATCGAGCGAAAAAAACCCAATACCGAGTTAACACAAATATAAACAAGACTTGCTAAAATTCAAAGAATAAGATGGCTCAGTAACAGCAACTTCTGTACCAACAACTTTAATAGCATAAGTAGAAAAACCAAAAAAGCGGAGATATACTTTTAAAATGGAATTGTTCCAGAGAGTTGGCTGTATATCACATAGTTAAAAAACAACATCGAAGTAACACTCCTGTTGTAATTGGTATATTTTAATTAAGACATTTTAATTAATTTTTGCACTTTTTGATTACCTTTGCACTACCGAACCTGATTTTCTGAAGAGTGGAAACAAGTCCACCTTCAGGCCATCAAGAGCAGAATCACTGATCAACCTAAGTCTATGTTCTATGGGGATTGGGGCATGATATTTAACTGAAACGTGTCGGATGCGTTATGCTTATCTGATCATGCATACATACTTTTTGAGATAAACTTGGTCAAACTGAAGCCAAGGGGACCGATTGGGAATCCTTAAATCTTAAACTTTAAATCCTTTAATCTTAAAACAAGGGTACGGAATTATCCTAAAAGGTCAAAAAAAACAACGTTGATGTTGAGCTGGCAATAGACTGATTGCAACATGCAACAGTCGTGTCATATGAGGAAATTATCATATATTATAATATTTTAAAGAAAGACCCGTCCAAACAAGTCGCTTGGTAAAATAAGGAACTGTCTGATCTCAGAGGAGAAACAAGATGGTTTTTTAATAGAGCGAAGAAATTAGGTGATTGGGAAGTATATAAAACTAAACTGAATACTACGACAATCCTATCCGCTAAGAATAGAATTCTGTGAAAACATTGAAAGTGTACTTAAAAGTTCCAAGGTTAACAGAATCCTCAAAAGAGATAACGTTAATAAATGCAAGTTAGTTAATCTGCCCAATCAAAATTATACGGATCAGAGAGGGAGCCTGCAGAACATCTCTAACTGCGTACTTTTCAGGGTCGACGCCATTGACTAGAGGCAATAATTATATTATCAAGCCAACTTTAGGCCAACCAGAAGCAACTCGATGATCACCTCTAAAGTGATCTTTGATTCTCACAAGGTCACATGGGTTATTGAAACTTTTGAACCATACAAAACTGCAGGACCAGATGGCATATTTCCCAGACTCCTCCAAGAAGGACTGGAAATAATTATGGGTCCCCTGGTGGAAATATTTAGAGGTTACCAGGTTTATTCCTTAACCAGGGAAACTTAGCAAAACAGATTTCACCTTAGCAAAATCATACAGGCATATAGGTCTGACTTCATTCATGTTGAAAACCATAGAAATACTCTCAAATTAATACATAAAAAACAGTCTTATTGAAGAACCACTACACCAGCGGCAATGGGTGCATCAAGCACAGACATCAGGTTAATCCGCCCTGCAGAATCTGATGTTGGAACTCGAAAGGTTTTTATATCAGAAAGATGTCACCCTTGTTGCATTTTAGATGCCTTTGATAATACTACCATCGAGTCAATCGATGGTAGTACCATCACTGACGAGGAAAAAAAGAACAACACAAGATGCAAGTTCGTTATTCAGATGCTTCAGAGCACAATAATATCCACAGATACGTCTGAAGGCGCCATAAACTTGAGGGTAACTAAGGGATGCCCTCAAGAGGGTGTATTGTCACCAGCATTATGGAATGTAGTTGTTGATGACCTGATCCATGGGCTTAGCAACTAAGGAACCTGGGTCCAAGGTTTCACAGACGACATTGAAATAGTGACTAGGGAAAAATTTCACAGTACTGTTGTAGATCAAATGCGATATAACGATCATTACAGAAAGCATTGGTGTCTAAAAGAGGACGTATCTGTGAACTCCTTCAAAACTAAATTAGTAACCTTCACTAATAACAGGAAGCTTACTGTACTGAGTGAGCAGAAATTATTTGGGGATGAACTAGAAAAGGACCAATGAGGTCAAGTATCTAAGGGTAAACCTGGATCCCAAAATCTATTGGAGCACTCATATTAACAATATAATCAGCAGGGCTACGCGACTCTTCTGGAACTGCACACGAGTTGTAGGAAACACCTGGGAGTTCAAACCAAAGGTAAAACAAAGAAAAACAATAACAATAAAAAATAAGATTAATCTTCAACAAACTTGATGAGATATGAAAATTTAAGGTAAGAACTGAATATATCTACTATATTCTAAAGACAATAGAACAACAAGTAAAAACCGAAAGGAAGAACCTCTTTAACACAATTTATAGAACAGGCATCATACCAAAGAAATGGCTCTCCTCTACTTTTGTCACAATCCCGAAGACGAATAACGCCAGAGAGTGTTCAGAGCACAGGACTATAGCATTGATAAGCCACACATTAAGAATATTTAATAAATTAGAAGGGGACATAACTGCCACACAGTTTGGATTCAGAAGTGGATTGGGAACACTGGAAGCTTTGTTTGGTCTGAGTAGTGTTAATGCAGAGATGTTTGGATGTAAAACAAGACCTCTATGTAGGTTTCATAGATTTTGAGAAGGCCTTCGATAAAGTCAGACACAAATAACTGTATGAAATCCTAAGAAGCAAAAACATCGACAGTCGCGACATTAACATCATGTTCAGGTTGTACTGGGGGCAAACAGCAAAAATCAAGGTTGATAATAACCGAAGAAATTGATATTCGCCGAGGTGTGTATGAGGGTTGTGTGCTTTCTCCAATTCTATTCAATATATTCATATATTGTTAAATAATTGTCCATTTATGTTCATACCAATATGTCAGGAAACGCTCCTAGAGCAAAAAATTGTTATGAAAGTGAGTTTAACCATAAATAATAATAAGTGGAAAGAGTTACGTCCTACAAATATTTAGGGGTTAGGTTCACTGATACTAGTGACCAGTGACAAGAGAAATTAAGAGGTGAATAGAAATAGCGAGACAATCATTTGTCAAAATGAAAAAGTTCCTTTGCTGCCGAGACATAAAATCTGAAATGGAGAACGAGAATGTTAAGGTGTTATGTTTTCTCCGTTCTGATGTACGGCATGGAAGCTTGGGCACTAAAAAAGATAAACATCAAAAACATTGAGGCATTAGAGATGTAGTGCTACAAGACAACGTGGAAAATACCATGGACAGAGAGAGTAACAAATCATGATGTTTTGCTGAAGATGGGGAAGGAATGCGAAGTCATAAAAACCATACAAACGAGAAAAATGGAATATCTAGGCCACATAATGAGAGGGTAAAAGTACTCCCTTTTAAGGCTCATAATCCAAGGAAAAATCTCGGGAAAAAGAAGTGGGAGATAGGAGGATTTCCTGGTTGCGAAATTTAGGGGAGTGGTACGGGTGCAGTTCATACCAATTGTTCAGAGCTACAGCCAACAAAGTTAAGATTGCTGTGATGGTAGCCAACCTCCGATAGGAGACGGTACTGAAGAAGAAGAGGGTTTGACATAGAAAAAAATGTATATCTGTTCTATGAACTGTGGATCATAAGGGTAATATTCTATGACATTTCTGAAAATTGTACAACTATGAAATAAAAAACAAATAAGTAATTACCAAGAAAAATTGTGTAAACAAGATACATGTGACATGTCTCGTAAAATGGGCAGAATATCTAGCTCGGGCAACAACAGAACAACCCTCCCACACTAATGCTTATTGGGGAACCCAGACTAAATAGATATAGATGGATGATGATGAGTGATAAAGTCAATTGAACAACCGAATATCGACGTGCAGAAGAACAGAACTAGGACTATAAACATAACGGTCAATAATTGACACTTGAAGACGGAGCCAAATCTGATTAATAATATTAATTATAGACTCAAATTTATGGTTTTTTTCTTGGGAAACGATTTCAATCTTTTGCTTAATTGTTTTGTTTAGACATTCGCATCAAGTTGGCAATCTATTAGTAGCGAATTAAAAGTTCTAGTAAACTAAACTAAAAATAAAAATCGGCGGACATAAAAATCGCAAATGACGAATGTGTTTTAGAAAACGGACAATTGCAATTTTTTAACAACGTTTTTGTTACAGAAATAATCCTATAAAAGATTGTTTTTGCCAAAGTAAACTGTCCTAACCCACTTTTCGTGTTACAGCTTAAATTTTTCGCTGTATTTTTCAAATTGTATGTACGCTAGCGCTTGAATTGTTGTAAGAAATAAAAAACGTCGTTAGCTGTAGAGGATGTGGTATTTTTATGTAACAAGTGGGTCTAATTTAAGAACCAAAAACATGCACATACGTCAATACTAAACCAATATCCTAAAAAAAATCGAAGATAACTATAGAGCGCGCTTCAAAAGTTCATTACATCATAAGAAAGTCGATTTAGGATCGTAGTAGTAGAGCGTACTTACTTCCTCAATGTTGAGTTTAGTCCTGACGACTTTTCGTCTGACTTCCGTCTCATAGCTCTCCTCTATTGTCTCAGCCATGGCTAACGGCTAACTTTGTCACGTTAAAACAACGTCAAAAACGCCGGCAGAGGACGTCTTGTAATACTTTCACTGTGCGAACACAAAGCGAGCACGTTTAAGACTAACCTACAGTCTACAGTTCTAATTTTAATCTTTTCTTGCCTCCTGTCGATTTTACATGGGAAGTGTACTCGCGTCTTGGTGATCCGCTGCTGCGAATAGTTCATTTGTACCGTGTGTTGACACTTAGGGGGATTGCTTTTTCAATGGGCCAGCGGATAAGCAAAAGGTGATTGATTGTATGGCCGTTGATGTACGAGATATAACATTATTGTAACGATTTGTTTGGTTTATTTTTCGTCATATTCAGACGTTTATTGACTGATCAACGTTTATTTTTACAGATTTTCTAAACACATTACACATTTATCACCATGCATAAACATGATGGTAGATGTTAATGTAGTAGATAACCCAATAGTTACGAGAGTATTAAGACAAAAAAAATTCTTTCTGTTCAATTTTTTAGTGAGACACATTTCAATAAACAAAACTCAGTTCTTATATTCTAATTTCCTTTATATATTTATCCTCTCACTCTTCGAAACACTTCCAGAACCCAGTGGAATTCTCTTGGTGGCGTTAGAACACCTGTAGCTCGATCAAGCGTCTAGCATATTCGATCAAGGGCGCAGCAAGGGCTTGGCGTAACATTTCCCCCTCCTTAAGAGATGGTTCGTCCTGGAACATGGTCGGAGCTGGATGCTGGTTTCGGCAACTGGGCCCTATTTTATAAGTCCCAGTTGTATAAAAGTGACAAGAGACGGTTTTAACTCCGCACGGGTAACCATGCGGGTTATAACAGTCTAGCAGGTACCTGGACTTCAGTGTCTTTAAAGATTTCCTCCACCATATTTCAGACAACCGTCCAATCCAATTGGCGAGATTCTAGCTTTGACATGGCTAACTTTTACACGTTGGATTCCAGCTCGTGCATACTCAATTGTTGAAGGTTTCCCATACATATTGGTAAGTGGGTTGGTCATGGGCAGTGTCTTTGGTTACCAGATAGAAAAGGTAACGTGATGCATCTTGTAGTTTCAAAGCTTTTAGGGCACTGGTAGTTGATATTGAAGTTCTGCAACTCGATCAAACTTCCTTCGAAATATGGATGTCAATGCTTGTGCGTCTTTTGGCCGGAATGGTATGAGCCAGTATACCTCCATACCGTGTATGGTTTTTCGCATATGCTCTCATAAATTTCTTGATAAATTAAATAAAATGTGAGTATTTCTTGGTTTACTTCAACTTCTTCATTGTCGTCTCTTTTCTTGCCTCCTGTCGATTTTACGTGGGAAGTGTACTCGCGTCTTGGTGAGCTGCTGCTGCGAATAGTTCATTTGTACCGTGTGTTGACACTTATTTCATAGTGGGATGGCTTTTTCAATGGGCCAACGGATAAGCAAAAGGTGCATGATTGATTGTATGGCTGTTGATGTACGAGATATAACATTATTGTAACGATTTGTTTGGTTTACTTTTCGTCATATTCAGATATTTATTGACTGATCGACGTTTATTTTTACAGATTTTCTAAACACATTACACATTTATCACCATGCATAAACATGATACATGAAACAACTAGATGGTCCGACCAAATAAAGAATTCAGCTGGAAACTCATTCTGCGAAGCTCTTAGAGCAGCTGAAGATAGAGACCAATGGAGAAAGAAACATTGTTAGGAATATTTGAAGAAATCACGATCCTCAGTAATGGGGAAACGACAAGAGAGAGAGAGAGAGAGAGAGAGAGAGAGAGAGAGAGAGAGAGAGAGAGAGAGAGAGATAAACATGATGGTAGATGTTAATGTAGTAGATGTTAATGTAGTAGATAACTCAATAGTTACGAGAGTATTAAGACAAAAAAATTCTTTCTGTTCAATTTTTTAGTGAGACACATTTCAATAAACAAAATTCAGTTCTTATATTCTAATTGCCTTTATATTTTTTTCCTCTCACTCTTCGAAACACTTCCAGAACCCAGTGGAATTCTCTAGGTGGCATTAGAACACCTGTAGCTCGAATCGTCGACCAAGCGCCTAGCATATTCGATCAAGGGCGCAGCAAGAGCTTGGCTTAACATTTGTCCCTCCTTAAGAGATGGTTCGTCCTGGAACCTTCTCGGAACTGGATGCTGGTATCGGCAACTGGCCCTCTTTTATAAGTCCCAGTTGTATAAAAGTGACAAGGGACGGTTTTAGCTCCGCACGGGTAACCATGCGGATTATAACAGACTAGTAGGTACCTGGACTTCACTGTCTTTAAAGATTTCCTCTACCATATTTCAAGCATACGCAGATGACATTGATCTCGTTGGAGACTCCATCCTATCCACAAAAGCCATTTTCAACAAGGTGGAAGGAGCAACAAGCGAAGTAGGGCTGAGGATTGATGAAGAGAAGACGAAATATATGTGTATAAATAGTACGACACGAAGAGACATGATAGGACAAAATGTGACGGTCAACACCTTCAATTTCGAAAGAGTACAACGTTTTAAGTATCTGGGGGCCGTAATCACAGCTGACAACGATGTTACTAAAGAAATAAAAGACAGAATCCAATCAGCAAATCGCTGTCTATTCGCACTGGATAAGCTTATAAAATCAAAAAATCTTACAAGAAGTTCCAAGATCAAAATCTATAAATCCATCGTCAGACCTGTACTAACATATTGTTGCGAAACGTGGACCATGACCAAATCAAACAAAGAAAAGCTCAGACGTTTTGAACGAAAAATACTTCGGACCTCACCACGACATTAACACAAACCAGTATAGGATCAGAACCAACTTCGAATTAAAAGAACTCTATAATGACACCGATATTGTCCAAGAAATTAAATCACAGATGGGCAGGCCCTGTGCAGAGACTTCATAACGAGAGACTTGTAAGACTGGTATGGAAGGAGATTCCTACAGGGAAAAGACCACTCGTAGATCCCAGAATGCGGTGGAGAGATAACATCCAAGCAGATCTCCGAAAAATGAACATCCCATTTGACCCTAGGTTGATGGAAAACCTAACAAATTGGAAAAAAGTTGTACAGTCAGCCAGGACCCACCCAGGGTTGTAGCGCTTGGTGATGATGATATTTCAGACAACCGTCCACTCCAATTGGCGGAATTCTGGCTTTGACATGGCTACCTTTTGCACGTTGGATTCCAGCTCGTGCTCCCTCAATGGAAGTAATGTTTCCCATACATATTGGTAAGTGAGTTGGTCATGGGCAGTGTCTTTCGTTACCAGATAGAAAAGGTAACGTGATGCATCTTGTAGTTTCAAAGCTTTTCGGGCACTGGTAGTTTACATTGAAGTTCTGCAACTCGATCAAACTTCCTTCGAAATATAGATGCCAATACGTCTTTGGGCTGGAATGGTATGGGCCAGTGTACCTCCATATTGTGTATGGTATCTCCATATGTCCCCATAATTTTCTCAAACGTGAGCTCAGGTATTTCTTGGTTTACTTCAACTTCTTCATTTACGTCGTGGTCTCCTTTGAATGGTACCAGCCGCTTATGATTGGTTTTGTCCACGGGACCTAGCTTATTCGATCTTCTTCTTCGTTAGTCTTCTCCTTACTAAGGTACGGACCCTCCCATAACTGCTACAAGTTGGGAGAAAAACCCTTCCACTTTTTTGGATTATAGAGCAAGACTTTGTCATTCTTCTTACAACATCTCTTTCGCCACTTGAGTGTCGTATCGTTTCTTCTTTCTATGGCTATTGATCTGAAGATAAGAACGGACCAACTCGTGTATATCGTCCATTCTTCTTCGTAATTCATTCACATGATCTTCACCAGCTACATCCTCTCCAGATCGACATCCAAACTCTAGATCACAGTAATTTATTAACAGCGGATTTGTAGGTCATTCCGAAGAACGGAAGCTACTGCTCCAGGCTCGTTGGTGATTAGACACTCTCTTATTCAGTAGCTGTAATTTTCCATCCCATTACAGGTGATAGGTTGTAGTGCCTGTTTTTTCATGCCTAGTCCTTCGCAGATTTTCTGGAATACATTGCTCTCGAAGTTCCTTCCTTGTCACTATGGATCTCCAAAGCCATACCAAATCGGGTGATATACTGTTTAATCAACACATCTGTCCTTCTGGTCGGGAATTGCTCAGGTCTTGACCCACTTCGTGAAGTAATCTATCACGATTAACATGTACTTGCAACCATTTTTACTTTTAGGGCAGTCAATGAGGGTATTTGGCTCCGAATTCCATCCTACTACATCGATTTACTTGATATTTTCACAGTAAGTAGGGAATAGCTCAAGAAGTAAAGTCTACCCTATACCGATGTGCGTTTTATCTTGGGGGGTGGTTCCCACCCCTTCTTGGGGGTGAAACATTTTTTGGTTAAAATAGCCACGGAAGAAGCTAGAGAACCTAATTTTAAGCAAAAACTATAATTTTTTTTGAAAACTCAATACTTTTGAGTTATTCAACTTGAAATAACAGAGAAACTGTCAATTTTAGGTGTAGGGAAAGGCGGGCAAAACGGGGTAGCTGCCTAAAACGGGGTACCCCCTTTTTTTTCAATATCACTCGCTGGATATAAACGACGTTAATGAAATTATATTATAGACGCCTGTTTACGCTTTCTGTCATATAGCAGATATAATTAACTGTTAGTCGATTGTTGTAAACAGTACATGTGCGTTTTTAGTTAACCAAGTTATAATATCGGCCGAAAAATGATCCATCGTTATTATTACTAAAACAATTTATTATTTAATATTATTACTTCCAATTAACAGTGAATATGTTCTAGAGTATTCGTTTTATGTTAAAAAATAAAAACTTGTAATAATTTAAACAGGTCATAATCTCAAAATCTGCTCTTTGGGCAAAACGGGGTACCAATAGGTAGGGTAAAATGGGGTACCCTTTTTACCATACCTATTGGTAGTCTTTACCCTTTTTACCATACCAAGTAAGATAGCCGATAATCAAACCAAATCACAGACGAGTAAGAAATCGCAATTGAATAAAACTAAAAAAGTAGAGTCAGATTCAGAAGGCGAAGATAGTGACACTGACTGGTTCTGCGGAAACTTTTATTTAAGTTCCACAGAAGGATGGATAAGCTGATCCAGTTGCCTTAAATGGGCTAAAGATTAATGTGCAGGTGTAGAAGATGAGGATAACGAAGCAGTACTTGTATGCGAATTTTGTCAATAACTTTTTCTTGGTTTTAATTTGGTACCCCATTTTACCCTATATGACGGGCATAATGGGGTACTTTACATTATTTTTTGTTTTTTTATATGATAAGAAAATCTTTTACTTTTTTAAGTTTAAGTTATACTAATCAATAGTTACTACTATAACAATGGTATTTGGCTTATTTCCAGCAGGGCCGGCGATAACGGGCCTGCAAGGGATGCATTGCAGGCGGGCGCCCCCGTTTGGGGGGCGCCAAAATGAGCTTTTTTCTGCCGGTGCTATACAAAATACTAATTTTAAAGAAACCCAAGGACGCCTATGCTTCTTTTGCAGGCGGGCGCCTTATACCCTAGCGCCGGTACTGATTTCCAGACCTTAAAAGTTACAGATGTGTTTTAAATCCTAATTTAAACCTTAAGTACCCCATTTTGCCCGGGTTTCCCCTATAATGGTACTAATAACTTTTGTAGTGCTTGAAAAGACCTTTAAAATGAGCAATACTAAATGTCGATTTCATTCAAACTAAGCGAGATATTCTGCAAAAAAATTGATGACTAATGTATTTTAAGAAGAAATGAGAAGTTTATTTAACCCCTCACCCATAAGAATTTAAATATATCGTTTTCCTTCTACAATACGTTTTATTATAGTATTATTTCTATGTTTAAAAAGTTGGACTGGATTAAAATGAATGGTTTTTGAAAAAAATAAGATCAAATTATAGAGGGCATTTGGCATTTTTAAATTTTCTTAAAAATCTTCTTTTCCTCCATGTCACTCGAAAAAGATAAGAGATACAAAAAAAAAGATACCACACAAAAATGTAGGGCTTTTTCAGATAAAAATTTCCTTTCTATTTTTCATTACTGTATCTCTTATCATTTTCAAGTTACATGGAAAATAAGGAAGATTTTTAAGAAAATTTAAAAATGCTCTCTATAATTTTATCTTTTTTTCAAAAACCATTCATTTTAAACCCGTCCAACTTTTTGAACATAGAAATAACACTATATTAAAAGGTATTGTGGAAGGAAAACGATGCATTTACATTTTGGTGGATGGGGGTTAAAATTACTTCTCATTTTTTCTTAAAAGACATTAGTTATCAATTTTGTTTGTTGCATATCTCGCTTAGTTTTAACGTAATGGACCTTTAATATAGCTCATTTTGAAGGTCTTTTCAAGCACTACAAAAGGTATTAGTAGCAGTATACATACACCTAAAATCGACCGTTTCTCTGTTATTTCAAGCTGAATACACCAATTTGAGAATGTACCAAAAAACAAACTATTTTCACTTACCATATCTCTTTTTGTGTTATAACTAGAAGATTTATGAAGGAAAGTGTCTCTTTCTTTTTTTTTATAAACTACAAAAGTGTTTAATATAGTTTTTTTAGTTAGATGCATAGTTTTTAAGGTATTCGCAAAAAACCGTTCGAAAAGGTATTATGTTTCAACGAAAAAGGCCAATTTTCAACCACGAATATCTCAAAAAGTATCGAGTTTTCAAAAAAATTATGGAACAGTTTTTGATTAGAATTAGGGTCTCTAGCGAATTCCTTGGTAATTTTAACCAAAAAATTTTCCACCCCAAAGAAGGGGTAGGAACCACCCCCAAGATAAAAGCACACATCGGCATAGGGTAGACTTTGAATTAGGAGATAAGTAGGGGCTAGACCCAAAATTTCATTAAAATCCATGCAGTAGGATATAGAATTCGGAGGTAATATCCTCTTATTGCTCCCATTGACTGGCGTATTTCTGAAAATGACCCGGCAATATTCAAAGCAATTCTTTCAAACGGACTTCCAACATTGAATTGTCTGATATAGCCTTTCTTTTTCGGTAAGGTTCTTGATTTGTGTTATACCTTATAAGGTATATACCTTATAAGTAGGGTTACCATAATTTGTTAAGGCCAAATCCGGACAGGGTTAGAAATGCCGCCCCTTAAATATTATTGAAACTTAACTTTTATTTTTATTAAAAGAAACTACACAAAATGAACGAAAACTTTTATTTTAAAAACAAAACATATTTTAAATGCATTAAAACAATGCTTTTTTAATGCATTAATATTTTTCGAATCCTGAGAAAACTAATTAGTATTTTTGAAAAATTTAAATGCAAAATAAAAGATTACATTATTACCGTGGGCCAAAAGTCCCTGAAAATATCTATAATGTTTATTTGAATGAGTTACAGGGTGAAAAAAGAAAATTAGATCTTAGAGAAAAAATCTTATTCAAAAGAAACCTTTTGTTTATTCTAAGGGACTTTCGGCCTCGCTAATAATGTAATCTTTCAAGCTGCGTTTAAATTTTTCAAAAATATTTATTAGTTTTTCCAGGAATTGAAAAATAGTGAATGCATTTAAAAAGCATTGTAAGCAAATTTTGCGCCTATGCACTTAAGTAAAATTTGCAAAAATTATAACTTTACCCTTCTGATTTTAATTTTGGCAAACTCGTTAATCAGATTGGTGTAGTCTAATGGGGATAGATAGCTGTAGCAGCTAGTCAGAACTCTATTGAAATAAGTGCTAAATTTAGTTTTGTTCGTTTTATGGAGCTTCGTAAATAGCTTTTAATTTTGAAAAACTTCTTTCCTCAATAGCTACCGAGACAGGGAGTGTTTATAAAATTCTTAGTTTACAACTACATCTATGTATAAAGAAATTAGGTCAGTTTGGCACAAATAGTTGGATGGAGTATGATATCATTTGAAATACATATATCACGCAATTCTTCTAAATCATTATATCATCAGATTTTTTTTCTGTTTCTATTGAAAATATTGAATGAAGATTCATACAATTTTTTTCTAGTGTTTCATCATCTATTTCCCTCAATTTAAAAATAATATCATATAAAACTTTAAAATTTTTATTATGAGTTTCTAGAAACGAAAATCCATTAATAAAAGAATTAACGGTAATGTCTAAAATATAGATGAACAAATTTATTTTAAATTTAGCTTCATCTGTTAAGAGCTCGTCCACAGAATTTTATTAGTCAAATAGCTTTTTTTCTCCTGGCTCGAATTTCATTTTCAGCTGGAAATTCGGAAATTATATCAAAATTTTCTGCAATTTCATTAAAATTTCATTTGGTCACTAGTCATATTATCTGTAATTTTCATTTTTTTTTTCTACAGTTTCTGACTACATTTTTACACACTCTGATATTTTTTTTAATTTTACTGAATATGCCGCCCCACTTGTGATGCCGCCTGATGCGACTGCCTCGCCGCATCATAGCACGGCACGGCCCTGGGGTTAGTCCAAGGGGTTTTAGAAAATGTAAAATGTGAATTTGACTGTGTTTCTACCTCTATATTGTACAATTAGGCGAAATGCATATGGCACAATTAAAAGTACAGTTCTTTCGCTACAATATGCAATTAGTAACATCGAAAATCTCTGCCAGTTTAAAATACATATACATCTATGTTTTAGCATACTTAAGACCTAGAAAATACTATTTTACCTAGACCAACTTAACTAGGTGCTGCGCAGAATGAAATTTCCCACCGATGAGCCAAGTGTTTACCATTTTTTTAGTAAAGAAAAAAATCCGGACATTTCTCATATCCGGACACGAATCCGGACATGTCTTTCAAATCCGGACTGTCCGGACGAAATCCGGACGTATGGTAACCCTACTTATAAGGTATATGAACTTCATACGTGTCCCATTTTACCACAATTCCAGCTCCTTATACCCTTCGTTTTCTGCTATTGAATGCCTTTCACCAGATTAAGAAGCTGGTCAAATATTTGTCTTTATCGTCTTGCTCTTTTGCAGTCCTACCAAGTTTATTGTACCCGCCAGAGGCCTGCCTATCTGATTCATATTCGAAAGTGGCGAACAAGACATCGGACAGCGTCTTGTAAGAAGCTAATCGCAGTGTTCCCTGTATTTCATGATCACAAAATCATCAATAAATGTTAATGTTCCAAGTATTCGTAACCTCATCGCATGTTTAGTTTCTTCTTAAGTTATTCGAAAGCATCTGTGTCTGTCTCCTTTACGGCTTTGGTCTGAAGCACATTCGAGGCATCTCCTCGAAGAGGCAGCAGAGGCGGCTCTAGCCCATGTAGCGCCCGTGTGCAGTCAATGCTCTGGCGCCCTTTGGTAGACGCGCAGTCAAAATGGAATAGTCGAATAGGTACCTACCGATTCCTAGTACTAGTACATAGAGTATTAGAGGGTATTAGGTACACTTATATTGTAAACAAAAATCCAGATATAAATAGTCCAATATTAAATGATGTCGGGAGCCAATAGGTATTCACGGCGTCAGAACAACCTACCCAAAAGAGCCGTCGCAGACTGCAGACGTTTTATCGGCAGATAGTTTGCCTTGAAACTAATTTTTCGGCCAAATATCGGCCGACAGTTTAATCAGTATGAGCTAACTAGGACTTGCGCAC
The DNA here is from genome assembly GCF_917563875.1 of Diabrotica virgifera virgifera. Classification (NCBI taxonomy): domain Eukaryota; kingdom Metazoa; phylum Arthropoda; class Insecta; order Coleoptera; family Chrysomelidae; genus Diabrotica; species Diabrotica virgifera. Next base: position 211,517,761 of record NC_065450.1, read on the forward strand.
ACACGACGATTGTTTATCGGTCGATAGTTCAATTCTCTCCTAGTTTTGGTATCCAATACTTGTACCGTGCGAATATTTTTCAACATTTTGCGAGAAAATAGCATCGTCTAATTCACAATTGTTAATTATAGAAACCTGCATGGCCCAATTAGCATAACTAGTTCATTGAAGGTGACTAAGATCATTCGATAAAAGGCGAAAAACTTTTTTGGGTAATCAAGCAATTTAGAATACATTGTGTAGAAGTTTCCACTTAATAATCTGTCACTGAGAATTCCATCCATCGCCAGAAGAAAGCCTTCCTTAGGTGTATCCATTCATTTTAGTTTCTTGTTTTTTGCATCCATTCGTGACCAGCCATTCACTTGATGTCATCAGTCCATCTTGTTTGAGGTCTGCCTCTACTTATTTTGCTAGTCGTTGGTCGCCATTTAAGAATTTACTTCGTCCAACGGTTGTTTTCCATTCTTCCTATGTGTCCTGACAGTTCCATTTTAACATGACAATCTTCTGGATCCCGTCTGTTACTTTTAACCGTCGCGTCGTCTTATTCCTTTCACTGTAAATTGGATGCACTCAATACTCTCGGAATCTCTTCTTGGATTTCCTCCTCCATTATATGAGAGAGATAATAACATTTTTGGATAATTTTTTCATTGTGCGACTACTAACTTCAACAGTCAAATAAGAACTTTAGTACTAAATCGTTCGAGAATAGTCGGTCGGCTGTTGATATCGTGCGCACTCTTCACCAACCCGACTGTTTAATTGGCTCGGTATGCGCACTAACAGCCCATCCCGACTAAACTATCGGCCGATAAATAGTCTGCAGTATGCGGCGCTCCGCTTACTGCAGTGTTTTAATTTTTGAAGGAACGAACAAGTGTCATTATTTTGCTTTAAAAGTTCGAAGGGTTCGTCAAATTTAGTAGTTGCTGTATCTAATAGGTAATAGTAAAAGTTTACTTTAAAATGTATTTTCGCGTCAGTTACTAATTCACCTTCCGCCTTCTATTTAAACAAAAAACATAACTATTTTATGTTAAAACAAAGTAAAGGACCCGCTCTTTGGTGCTCGGCGCCCCTAACATCCCGGCGCCCGTGTGCACCGCACACCCTGCACAATAGGTAAAGCCGCCTCTGAGAGGCAGGTTTACAGCCTTTTCTTTTTTGGACTTTAGTTCATTAGTTGGGACTTTAACACGAGCAGAACCTGCACTCGCAGAGTTAAAAACGCAAAAAAAGAAACTGGGTCTGGAAGTTAACACAGAAAAAACAAAAATAATGATACAGACAAGAAGAAATATAGTCCTATAAAACATTATAGATTAAGATGACATTGAAACGGTTGGAAAGTTTACGTACCTGGGAGTAGAACTATATGCCGACGGATCAGAAGATGGAGAAATACGAAAGAGAATAACGCAGGCAAACAGAGCTTATTTTGCTCTCTCCCATATATTTAGGTCTAAAAATGCCCACCGAAATACAAAGATGAGAATCTATAAAACCTTAATTCGACCAATACCATGCTATGGCAGTGAAGCATGGGTCCTGAAAGAAACATCCAAAAACAAACTCGACACATTCGAAAGTAAAGAACTGAGGAGAATACTAGGACCTATGAGGGAAAACGGAATCTTCAGAAGTCGATACAACAACGAGCTTTATTAACTTTATAAGGAAACACCACTGTCAGACTTCATTAGAATACAAAGATTACAATGGGCCGGACATGTGATAAGAATAGGAGAGGATAAGCTACCAAATAGAGCACTGAATGCTAGAATGCAGGGAAAGAGACCGGTTGAAAAGCCAAGAAAGCGCTGGGAAGACACAGCAAACAGCGACGCACAAGCCCTTTTAGGAGTCCGTGTATGGAGAAGAACAGCCACAGACAAGCAAGGGTGGAGGCAAAAAATAAAGGAGGCCAAGGCTCAAATTGGGCTCTAGTGCCGTAGAAGAAGAAGAACCTGCACTCCCTATAAGTGTCGGTCGTGGTTCCAACTTACAGTTCGTGTAGTCATCTTTTGTCCCTACTGTAATTAAGCTAATTCCTTTGAATGCTGTTCCTGTTTCTTCGATTTTCTTTTATCTATATCCATCAAAATACGAAATACCGACAGTAACTTTGTTTTCTAAGATACTTTAACGTCAAGAGAAGAAATTTCAGCAGTAATCTTAGATGTTTCCAGAAACTTCTATTTCTAATTAGAGAAGAAATATCGTTAGAAATTTTATCTTCTAAAGAAACAATTTCCTTGGAAACTTTAGAAACCTCGGAAGAATCTTTTGAAATATGAAAAATTGCTTTCCAACGACACTACAAACTTTGGCCATAGCGGAAGAAACTTTCAAAATCGACGATATGACAGCAGCATGCTTGTCCACAAATTTTGATAAAACATTTTGATAAGACATTTTGATAAAAAAACTAGATTTCTATGGAATTCGAGGTATTTCTTTGAACTGGTTTCAATCTTACTTGGAAAATAGGAAACAACTGGTTAGAGCAAATGATACAGACTCTAGTCTCAAAAATGTTGTATGTGGGGTACCGCAAGGTTCAGTATTGGGTCCTCTACTTTTCCTTATCTTTATTAATGACATCACTAGTTTAAAAATCGATGGAAAAGTTTTTCTTATTGCTGACGATACCAGTATCACTTGGAGCAACTCAAATATCGCAACTCTTCATGCTACTATAACTTCTGATCTACTCACAATAAAATCCTGGTCAGATTCTAATTTACTCTCTTTCAACGTAGATAAAACAGTAGCATTACCCTATAAAGGAACTCTTCAACCCTTACCTCTTCATAACAGCCAGATCAGTATCGTTGATTCTGTAAAGTTTCTTGGTATTTTTTTAGATAGCAACCTTAAATGGTCCCTTCATATCGATGTGTTAAGCAAGAAACTATCCTCAGCTTGCTTTGCAACAAGATCTGTCTCTAAGGAAATGGATTTAGCCTCTTCCAAAATAACATACTTTTCATTGTTCGAGTCCCATCTTCGATATGGTCTGCCTTTTTGGGGTTTTGGTACAGCTGCCCAATCCGATGTTATTTTTAAATTGCAAAAAAGAGCAATCAGATATCTGTTTGGCCTCAGAAGAACAACACATTGCAGAAGCTACTTCAAAGATCACAGAATTCTAACATTACCTTCTTTATATATTTTAGAAACTGTTTGCTTAATTCGTAAACATCTACATGTTTTTCCAGAAAGACCTAGACATGACTATTCCACCAGAAATTCTACCTTTGACATCTATTTACCGATCCCGTCCAGTGAGTTAATAAAGGAATCTATATTATATTCTGCAAAAAAACTATACAACCATCTCCCTCTACAACTTAAATCTGCAACATATTTCCTTAAGTTCCGTAAAATGACTAAAGCCTATTTATCTGAAAGACCATATTATTCAATAGCAGAGTTTCTTAACCAATAACTAAGAAATTACAGTATTGTTATGTATAAGTAGAATCTTAATCTATATTTGAGTGTCATATGCAGCAGCATAACTTATTAAATTTCTTATTAAATTTCTTAAGGTAGATTACGCAATTTGCAATTTTTTTTTAATTTTGCAATAGATTGTTACTGATTTTTATTTGACTTTATTATGTATTATTTATATTGACGATTTGTATAATTTTAGTAAATTGTATTTGTTATTGTTTTTATTTATGATTCTTGTAAGCTTTGTCTATAAAATTGTTAAATTTTTCATGACAATAAAGCATATTTCTATTCTATTCTAAACCTCTTAGGGCATCCTTCGGCCGTTGTACTAATTCAGCCTTTGGCTCTCTATTTCTTTCGTAGCCATTTTTTACACAATCAAAGGCCTTCTTATTATCAATGAAGGCAGTAAAAAGATTCCTTTTCTGGAATATGCCTTAGCGCAACGTTTCTGTTGAGGTTCTATATTGTTTAGAGCAGCATTTCTCAAACTGTGGTACATGTACCACTGGTGGTAAATATTACCTACTATTTCTGGTGGTAGGTACATATTATTATTTGCGGGGATACGCAAAACGAAAAAAACGGCAAAAATCAGCGCCACTATTATAATAGTTAATTAGATTACCTATAGTAGGTATTACTTATAGGTAGGTATTTCAGTTAGGTGGTACAAAAAAAAATAAAAAGTATTTTGTGGTACATAACACAAAAACGTTGAGAACCACTGGTTTAGAGCACAGTGTTGGTAGATACGCTGGGCTACACAGCATGTGACCATTTGTATAAAGTTGCAAGACAAGTAATTGGGCAGTACTTGGCTGTTATTTTGATCCTTCAATATTAAATAAGTGGTTCGAGTGGTTCAAAGAAATTCTGGTATTTCCTGTAGATTAGAAACAACATGATTAATTTAATATTAATAACAGCTCATGGATAATCCAAAACTTCTTTAGCCATAAAAGTTTTGGACTTCGTCTGGTCGAGGAGATTTCCATTTCTCTTTGATAATGTCCGAGATTTCGTCAGTGGTGAAGGTATATTACTGTAGAGTTGACAGTTGTTCCATAGACCCAAGATGGCCAGACGATGGAAATATAAAAATAAGTAAATCCACCTTCTTCTTCAGCGGTAACAAAAACGGAAGACATGAATTTGGAACGGGCTTTGTGATTAGAGACGGCCTAGTACAGAATATACTAAATTTCAAACCTATAAACGAAAGGATATGCTATATCAGAATGAAAGGAGAACGATACAACATTTTGATCATCTCGCTTATGCGCCAACGGAAGAGAAGGATGACTTCTACGACGCCCTAGAAAGAGTGACAGATACGATGCCCAAACAAGATATGCGCATACTCTGCGGAGATTTTAATGCTAAAATAGGCAAAAAGCCTAGCCTACACCCCACAATCGGTAAACACAGCCTTCACAATATATCCAACGACAATGGCTTAAGACTCATCACAGAAACTGCAGCAGCTAATGATAATATCATAACAAACATAGTTGAGTTTATTAACATATTATGTTAATAAACTCAACTATGTTTCTGCATAAAGACATTCATAAGCAAACCTGAATCTCAAACGACCATATTACTCGAAACCAAATTGACCACATCATTGTAGATGCCCGACATGGGAACAATATCATAGATGTAAGAAGCCTCAGAGGAATAGACGGAGACACAAATCATTGCTTAGTCAGAGCAAAAGTCAAATCCAGAACATCTAGCCACAAATACAACAAAACAACAATGAACCCACAATTAGTCCTGTCGCCAGGGGGGGTACAACGGCCTCCTGTATTCAGATGGACTTACCCAAGTTTTTTTTATGTATTTTGACCTGTAGAACACGAATTTTTTGGGTAACAGTTGATCCGGATGTCGATAAGATTGTTATAAACCAAGAAGTTGAGGAATCACATAACAGCGATTTCTTGCAAAAGAAAACATTTTTTTGTATTTTTTGGGCCATTCTAACCAAAAAATGTTCCTACAAATTTTTTCGTAGGATGCATAGTTTTCGAGATAAACGCGGTTGAACTTTCAAAAAATCGAAAAATTGCAATTCTTGAACCCGAATAACTTTTGATTAAAAAATAAAATAGCAATTCTGCTTACCGCATTTGAAAGTTCAAGTCAAATTATATCGGTTTTAATTATTTGTATTGCTAAAAATTTATTATTTTATTGTTAAAACAAAGCTATAAACACCTAGTGCTTGAGTGATGTTTTCAATGATTTCTCATTTAAAATCGAATGAGTAGGTAGATGAGGTAAAAGTGCAAGCGCGGCTATTTCTACGTAGCATGCATTAAAACGCTTGTATTAGGCACGGGAAACACTATGTGTTTATAGCTTTTTTTAACAATCGAAGAATAAATTTTTAGCAATGCAAATATTCAAAACAGATAAAATTTGACTTAAACTTTTAAAGGCGGTAAGCAGAATTGCTATTTTATTTTTTATTCAAAAGTTATTCGGGTTCAAAAATTGCAATTTTTTCGATTTTTTGAAAGTTCAACCGCGTTTATCTCGAAAACTATGCATCCTACGAAAAAACTTGTAGGAACATTTTTTGGTTAGAATGGCCCAAAAAATACAAAAAATTGTTTTGTTTTGCGAGAAATCGCTGTTATGTAATTCCTCAACTTCTTTGTTTATAACAATCTTATCGACATCCGGATCAACTGTTACCCAAAAAATTCGTGTTCTACGGGCCAAAATACATAAAAAAAACTTGGGTAAGTCCATCTGAATTAAGAAGGCCGTTGTACCCCCCCTGGCGACAGGACTAAATAGAACATGGACGAAATGCAGAACACAGAGAAACATCAAAAATATATAGAACAACTTGAACAAACCTTGAACTCTGAAACAGTTTACAATGATAGAAGAGCTGTGGGAAACGACTGCCGAAATAATAACCAAGACAGCTGACAAGATCTTTGGAAGTAGGCAGAAGAGGGTAAAAACACGGTATGACGATGAATGTCGGAAACAGTTGGAAAAAAGACAAACAGTAAGGAAGACATGGATACAACTACAAACAGACAAAAGTAAAAAGGAATACGACGACTGCCGAAAAGAAACAAGAAAAATGATACGCACAAAGAAAAGAAACTAACAAAAATATGAAGCTATGGAGAGAGACCGACCCAAACCAGGCTCCAGAGAATTCTATAAAGCAATCTCCACTGAGAAAAGAGGACATAGAACCAATTCCATCCATACACTGAGAGACAATCAAGGCCATATGATAATCGACGATAAAGAACTAACAGAAGAATGGAAAGGGTATTTCAGGGACCTTCTAAACATCATACAGGAAGAACAGCACAAAGAAGAGATCTATATAACAGCAGACATTCCCGTCGAAAATCCCTCTTTTGAAGAAACCCGAAAGGCCTTAAATAAGCTGAAAATCACAAAGCGCCGGGTACGGACGAGATACCAGCAGCATTTCTGAAGTATGGTGGAGAAACACTACATCGCCAAATCCACCAATTAATAACACAGATATGGTTAGAAGAAAGGATACCAGCAAGATGGAAGGAAAACATCATAATGCCCATCCACAAAAAGGGGACAAAACAAAATGCCCGAATTACAGAGGAATTTCACTCTTTAACACGGCATATAAAATCCTCTCGAACATCATTCTTAGTAAACTAACCCCTTATGCTGAAAATGTCCTAGGAGAATATCAAGCCGGTTTTAGGGCAAATAGATCCACAATAGATCAACTATTCACGCTGAGACAGCTTCTAGAAAAGGGATGGGAGTATAACAGACCCATACACAATCTCTTCATAGACTTTCGACAGGCATATGACAGCGTAGAAAGAAGCCAAGTATGGAATGTAAAGACTGAAATAGTTTTTGTACACACTTATGACAACAGGTAAAAGGGGGAGAGAAGTGTACTTTTGAAGTGTGTAAAATTAATAATTCTTAGCTGAGCGCTTTCGACTTATAAAGCCATCTTCGGAGCTATGGTCAAAAAGGTCAAAATACCACTATGAAGAGAGATGGGTTCCATTTATGATATGAAATACTTCTGTTTCTTATGTAGTTTTTTATTGGTTGGACAAGGTTTTTTCCAACCAATAAAAAACTACATAAGAAACAGAAGTATTTCATATCATAAATTTAACCCATCTCTCTTCATAGTGGTATTTTGACCTTTTTGACCATAGCTCCGAAGATGGCTTTATAAGCCGAAAGCGCTCAGCTAAGAATTATTAATTTTACACACTTCAAAAGTACACTTCCCCCCAAGTATGGAATGCCATGGCGGAGTTCTCAATACCAAAGAAACTCATTCGGATGACTAAAGTCTGTATGGAGGGTGGAATATCAAAAGTACAAAGTACGTGTCAATAATAAACTGTCTGACAGCTTCGAAATCAACAGTGGACTCAAACAGGGTGATGCGTTATCTCCACTACTTTTTAACCTTGTATTAGAGAAAGCCATGAGGTCGGCCGAAATAAAAACAGAACTGCTATCGGTTCAAGGTCCCAAGTTATTACTAGCATAAGCAGATGACATTGATCTCGTTGGAGACTCCATCCTATCCACAAAAGCCATTTTCAACAAGGTGGAAGGAGCAACAAGCGAAGTAGGGCTGAGGATTAATGAAGAGAAGACGAAATATATGTGTATAAATAGAACGACACGAAGAGACAGGATAGGACAAAATGTGACGGTCAACACCTTCAATTTCGAAAGAGTACAACGTTTTAAGTATCTGGGGGCCGTAATCACAGCTGACAACGATGTTACTGAAGTAATAAAAGACAGAATCCAATCAGAAAATCGCTGTCTATTTGCACTGGATAAGCTTATAAAATCAAAAAATGTTACAAGAAGTTCCAAGATCAAAATCTATAAATCCATCGTCAGACCTGCACTAACATTGCTTGCGAACGTGGACCATGACCAAAGAAAAGCTCAGACGTTTTGAACGAAAAATACTTAGAAAAATTTTCGGACCTCACCACGACATTAACACAAACCAGTAATAGGATCAGAACCAACTTCGAATTAAAAGCACTCTACAATGATACCGATATTGTCCAAGAAATTAAATCACAGCGACTAAGATGGGCAGACCACGTGCACAGACTTCATAACGAGAGACTTGTAAGACTGGTATGGGAGGAGATTCCTACAGACAAAATACCACTCGGACCAGAATGCGATGGAGAGATAACCAAGCAGATCTCCGAAAAATGAACATTCGATTTGACCCTAGGTTGATGAAAGACCGAAAAAATTGGAAGAAAGTTGTACAGTCAGCCAGGACCCATCCAGGGTTGTAGCGCTACGTGATGATGATGGCAGTTGTTCGTTGTGTCTTCAATCCATCCAGCATTAGTGTTATGAGTAGCCGGCGTTGAAAATTGATTTCCCTAACCAAAACTCATAAATTTCTTTGCCGTTTCGATTTCCACTTCGGAATAAGAAATAAAAAAAACTTATTGGCTTGGGTAGGATTTATTTTTATTTTCTACAGTGGAATTCAATTTCTTTTAGAAAGTCTTCTCTGCCTACAACAGAGGCAATATCCCTACACCATGACTCGATTTTCCCGGGGTGCAATTCTGTTTTCAGTCCTTCCGCCATTGTCCTGATCTTCATGCCCATAACATTGGTAATTGCTGCACAATAAATGAACATATGCAAAAATTCTAATATGGTATGGGCTTCCATGATATAATTAGGTAGGACTTCAGTGTTCACAATTTGTAACAGCGTACCCACTTTCTTCTAAGAGTTTATTTTTGGTAGCTGTGGTCTGCTAAGTGGGTTTGTTCCATGCAACTCTTGCACGATGCGTGCCATTTCGCTTACTATAGTGCAACTCGTTGCCTTACTGCGTATTAACAGATTGAGTTTCTTGTATGCAAAACTCACGAATCTACTCACTCAGAACTTTACCTACAACTAGCTATTGGTTATGAATCTCGTTTTCGACTTCGCTTCTAATATTTGGGATAAGATTATTTCTGTGGCTCAGCTAGCATCCAGTTTATCGAACACTGATGATGATTTTTTTATAAAAATCGAAAACGTTTTGTTGTGATGTAGCCCTTTTAAGGGATTTTTAATAAAAAGAAATTTATACCTTTTACAAAGGATTTCTTTCCAATTTTGTGATTGATGGTATACAGCCAACTACAGGAAAACTTTTCTTTTCCTTGTGGATTTTATTATTTCGTATAGTTGCCCGGTATTGATCTGCTATTCGATGTTCAGATATACGGAATCTCTGAGTACTACCTGCAAAATTCGACATACAGGTGTTTCTTGACAACGATATTCATTACCTTGTAATAGAAGAGCAAAATATTTTCGTTCAGACACAATCCATTCCATGCGCTGCCTCGGTCGTCCAACTTGATTGAGCGACGGCTGATGTTCTAGCGCAGCACCTTCAGCGAGTGGAGCTTTTATTTGGCTTGCTTGTTCTTGTTGGGCTATAGCTGTCTGTATGATAGTGGCCCGCCTCCTCAACACCTTGCAATCCCGCATGCTGTCAAGTCCGGCACCGGATACAGAATACTATATTATTTATCTATGGATACAGACGTGACTTGGAGATCTTCAGGGAGCGATTCTAATGACAAATTATTATTCGTCATTTTCACGGGTGTCCATATTATAGCTACTGCCAGTTTTTGTTCTACGGCAAGTATAGGTACCTGCTACCCTCTAACTTTCAGGGCTAAAAATACCCATCCCCGTTTGCAGGGGGCCACGCCTGATAAAAAGACTAAGAAAACTCCCACAGGGGAGTATTACTACTTATTACCATTACAATGCCATTACTATACAGCGTGTCTACTTGAGTTGGAAACATATGGGAAACTTTTTTATTATTAATTTTACGAAAAAAAGTTATTCTTTATAAAAAGTTCTGCATGCCCCAAAACCTAAGATTCAATTATCAGATATCAAATTTTCTGAATATTATACGAGGTATGTCAAAAAATATGAATTTCGGCTAAGGGTAAAGTACCTTTATTTCTCTCAATATCGAAAATTCTTATTATGAAAAGTTGTTTGGAAATAAAAACCAAGCTCAAATATGTAATTACATGCTTCTAATTGGAAAAAATATTTTCCAAATTTTTCTCAAATTTATTGATACTAACTTCGTTTTTATTCATTACACATACGATAACTCTTTTATTATTACTTTTACGAAAAAAAGGTATTCTTTATAAAAATCTCTGTATGTCCTAAGACCGAAGATTCAACCAACAGATATGACATTTTATTAATTTTATACGAGTTATGTCAAAAAATATGAATTTCACTCAAGAGTAAAGTACCTTTATTTTTCACAATATTGAAAACGGTTATTAAAAAAGTTGTTTAGAATTAAAAACTATGTGTCAATATGCAATTACATCCTTCTAATTGAAATACTGTGAAATATAAAGGTGCTATAATATTGAGCGAATTTCATATTTTTTGACAAACCTCGTATAAAATTAATAAAAGTTGATATATCATGGTTGTGTCTTAGATTTTAGACCATGCAAAGTTTTTTATGAAGAATAACTTTTTTTCGTAAAATGAATAATAAACGAGTTATGATATTTGTAATAATTAAAAACGATGTTGGGTATCCATAAATTTGAGAAAAAAAATTTTTTTTCAATAAGAAGCATGTAATTGCATATTTCATCTTAGTTTTAATTCCAAACAACTTTTTATCATAAGAATTTTCGATATTGAGAGAAATAAAGGTACTTTACCCTTAGCCGAAATTCATATTTTTTGACATACCTCGTATAATATTGAGAAAATTTGATATCTGATAATTGAATCTTAGGTTTTGGGGCATGCAGAACTTTTTATAAAGAATAACTTTTTTTCGTAAAATTAATAATAAAAAAGTTTCCCATATGTTTCCAACTCAAAGTAGACACGCTGTATATAGTCCGTCTAGAAAGCATCCGGAAAAAAGAAAGCAGAACTATAATTTTACGGTATTTATTTCTATCACTTGAAATATAAAATTTCAACAAAATAATTCACCTCATTTACTTATACAACCTCCATTTAAATCTAAACACTTAACTAAACGTCCAGGTACACCCGAAACTAGGTCAAAGCCATAATTTTCGGTAATGGTGATGCAGGCCTCTAAAACTGACCGAATCAAACCTTCTTTATCTCGTGGCGCTGCTCGTTACACTTCAATCTTCATCAGTCCCCATATGTTTTCAATGGGTCTAAGATCTGGAGATGCTGCTGGCCACGGAATTGTTGCCAATTCGTGTTCTTGCATCCAAGCTTGAGTATAAGCAGAAGTATGGCATCTTGCTGAAAACGCCACCCCTCTGGATATAAAACATGAGCCGTTTCAAGAGGAAAACCATTTAGGATGTCACAATATTTCGCACTATCAACTATAGAGAGAGGTGTAGCACCACGCTGATATATTGCTCCCCAAACCATTATTTTAGTGGGAAATTTGAACGGTAACATTTTCTCTTGATAGGACTTTTAGATGAGCTGGAAACAATTTTCATCAGATACAGGGTGAGTCATGAGGAACTGTACATACTCCTACCTCGTATAGATTCCCCTATGGGGAATAACAAATGACCATTAAAAAGTGGCTGCTCCCATTGTTTACTAATATTCGTCATAATTCTTGAACGGTCAGATCGATGTCTCTCTTATTTTGGTCAATCGTTACACTATTACCACCTAATAAACTGATTTATTCAAACTAGAAAAAAATCAGGTCCGGCTTAAGAAAATTAGTTCGTTTGAGTCTTAGAAAAAATTTCACCACCCTCTATAAGCTTTTTGAAAACTCTAATATGAATTTTACAAATTAGACAAATAGGAAATTAAAATGGCATATTTATTTTTTCCCCACACGATTACTTATTTTTTTTATAAAAAAATCAAATTTGACTATGAATTAAGAGTTTGGTAAAGTGAACCATAAATTTAAAAAAATTTACTTTTATTACAAAAATTAATTTTTTTAAACAAATATTTAATTTATGTTGCCATCCAATCAACTGATTTATTCAAACTAGAAAAAAATCAGGTCCGGCTTTAAAAAATTAGTTCGTTTGGGTCTTAGAAAAAATTTCACCCTGTATACGCTTTTTGAAAACTCTTATATGTATTTTACAAATTATACAAATAGGCAATTAAAATGGCATATTTATTTTTCCCCACACGATTACTTAATTTTTTATTAAAAAATCAAATTTGTCAAAATCGCAATTTTACCATAAAAATAAAAAAAAATTAAACGTTTTTCTTAAAATTAAAAGTTTCACCATTTTTTTTCTTCACTTTGGACTCTATAATTTAACATAGACGTGATCAAATAGATAAATTTTAAATTTTTTCACCTAATTTTTGCGATTTAACTTTGCAATTTTCGAATCTGCACCTTTTATTTTTAAAAATTCATAACTTTTACGAGAAGAAGACTGAAAGTCTACAACAATTTTCATAGTCTTCACAATGATCAGAGATATGTGCTGTAAAAATTTCAGAAAAAAAATATGAAAATGAAACAGAGTTGTAGCGAGTTAAACCGTGATTTCATTTTTAGGTTAAAATTCCGATTTTGACAAATTTTATTTTTTTAATAAAAAATTAAGTAATCGTGTGGGGAAAAAATAAATATGTCATTTTAATTGCCTATTTGTCTAAGTTGTAAAATTCATATTAGAGTTTTCAAAAAGCGTATACAGGGTAAAAATTTTTCTAAGACCAAAACGAACTAGTTTGAATAAATCAGTTGATTGGGTGGTAACATAAATTAAATATTTGTTCAAAAAAAATTAATTTTTGTAATAAAAGTTATTTTTTTTTAAATCTATGGTTCACTTTATACCAAACTTTTAATTATTAATAGTCAAATTTATTTTTTTTATAAAAAATTAAGTAATCGTGTGGGGAAAAAATAAATATGCCATTTTAATTGCCTACTTGTCTAATTTGTAAAATTCATATTAGAGTTTTCAAAAAGCGTATACTGGGTGAAATTTTTTCTAAGCCCCAAATAAACTAATTCTTTAAAGCCGGACCTGATTTTTTTCTAGTTTGAATAAATCAGTTGATTGGGTGGTAACATAAATTAAATATTTGTTTAAAAAAATTAATTTTTGTAATAAAAGTTAATTTTTTTAAATCTGTGGTTCACTTTACCAAACTTTTAATTCATAGTCAAATTAGATTTTTTTATAAAAAATTAAGTAATCGTGTGAGGAAAAAATAAATATGCCATTTTAATTGCCTATTTGTCTAATTTGTAAAATTCATATTAGAGTTTTCAAAAAGCTTGTACAGGGTGAAATTTTTTCTAAAACCCAAACGAACTAATTTTTTAAAGCCGGGCCTGATTTTTTTCTAGTCTGAATAAGTCAGTTGATTGGGTGGTAATAGTGTAACGATTGACCAAAATAAGAGACACATCGATCTGACTGTTCAAAAATTATGACGAATACAAATTTCTGTCAAAATGCGAAACTCGCCCTGTATATTATTAAACAATGGAAGCAGACACTTTTTAATGGTCACTATTGTTATTCCTCACAGGAGCCTCTATACGAGGTAGGAGTATGTACAGTTCCTCATGACTCACCCTGTATAAAGACATTATTAAAATTATCTTCTCGAAAACGTTGACAAAAATCTATTCTTCGTTACCTTTGCAGAGGTGTCATTGTCGGGATTTTTTTTGGATTCCTCGATATGTAGCCTTGCCTTTTCAGTGACATGCGGACAGTTTCTGGGCACACTTTTATTGTTTCCGCGAATCTTACGAGGTCTACCCGAAACTGGTCTATATGTCATATCTATGCCATTTTTTTATCCGCTTTATTGTCTCATACACTGCACTTTTCCGAGTTCAGTCAATTGCAGTAATTTTTTAACGTTTCGGAAACCCTTTCTATACAAATATTCCACCACTTTTCTTTTTTCTACTTGCGACATTATTTCACAAATCTTAAGTCTGTTTACAAACAACAATATTTGACAGATGGTGTTGTCATGCGATTTTGTCCATAACCTACTATCGGTACAACCTACTTGATGCATTACTTTTATCTTAAAATGTTACAAAAAGGAAATCTATTAAAGTTAGGAAAAATATAAAATTCCGGATACTTTCTAGACGGACTATATTATTGTTGGGAAACTTAAGTTCTCCGTGATTAACATTTGTTCTACCCTAAGGTGTTATTACCCATCAAATAAAACTACGCTAATAAAAAAAATTTATTCATAGTATGCATTAACCTTATAAATCAACGTCATTTTTCTGACAACATTCATATAAATTTTAAAAATGAAAAGAATAAGAGATAGTTTATTTCAAAAACAGATCCGCGGAAAATCGACAACTCATTTCGTACCTATATATACAAATCAACAAACATATCTTAGATTTAGGGAATGACATTAAATAAGCATAAACATACATAATCGGGCGTTGAGTATTTTTTCTGTAGTAAAGTATAGTAAGCTCCAAACCTG
Source organism: Diabrotica virgifera virgifera (assembly GCF_917563875.1). Taxonomy (NCBI): domain Eukaryota; kingdom Metazoa; phylum Arthropoda; class Insecta; order Coleoptera; family Chrysomelidae; genus Diabrotica; species Diabrotica virgifera. The sequence goes on from NC_065450.1 coordinate 211,532,779, forward strand.
GTGAAACGAATCGAATGTACATACTTGAAAATCGCTCATTTAGGTTTGTGTGTATTCATACATTGGTAATGGATGTTCAGTCACAAAACAGTGTTCAAAATTAATTAAATTTCTATATCATATACACCACAACTCAATTAAAGCTGCACAACATTGACATAAATGAAAGATACTTTCATTATAATCCTCTGTAGACATATATTTTCAAATTTTAGGTCAATAATAATTTCTCTCTCGAATAATAATTTATTCGTTTTATGCCCTCGCCAGCCATTTATCTGCTTCTCATGCTCAATTTTTATTATTTCGAGTAATCAAAACGATAATTAGATAATTAGAAGTGGTAAAAATCCTAAACACAAATACAATGATGTTACAACACCAAACTATGACTCCAATTCGATTTATCGTATCACAGACCATCTTTAAAAATGGCATTGAGATTGAAGAATACCTCGGAAGTCTAGAGAAGAAATGACGGCACCGGTATACTCTTTTAACATTGTTCACCTTGTGGTAATTATGGAACCGCCTAAATTATCATAAAGCCCCACCGGTGAAGTAATAACTCCGCTGCATGGTAATTCATCTGCAGTCCGCATTGAGAAACACCCTGACTGTGTCAACAAAATATCTGACAGCACCCAGCTATCTTCTTGTTTTATCTATCTACATATTCTACCTTGTGTCGATTTAGAAAGTACCATCTAAATCACCGCAAAGTTCTATCCGTTACTTTTGATGAACCAGCTCAAGCAAAATTCTCTCTCACTGTCAAATCTACATCTGCAGCATAAAAACAAACATAAATATCGTACTATATGATCACCTGACACACCTTGAGTGTTTCAACAAACTATATGACGGCACCCAATGACGGATTTGACACTGATAGTGTAAAAACCTCGACATGTCAGCACAAGCAACAACAGTAATATTTGCATAACGGATAGGAATCTTAGGACGACTCCCTGAAGTCCTGAAGATGATTCTACGAAGAGCGTTAACAATATCATATATACAGACGACACGATTCTAATAACAAAATACTTGCAGGAGAAGTCGTTACAAGTTAATTAATACAATGGAAAGGTTGTTTTTTTAGAGGTATAGAAATATAAGTTGGCAACACTTTAACTGGCGACCATTTTGACAGCTGTCAAGTGATTTATGTTTAATTTGGTTTCACATTTCAGCATGAATAGACTCACACCTGAAAAACGCTTCCAAATTGTGCAAATTTATTTTAAAAATCACATTATGGTCAACATAATCGTATATCAGATCAATTAATTCGATTAACCATGGAACGTTTTCGCAGCACGTTTACTCTAAAGCTCGCGGCAGATTATCATGCACGCATCGTTTCCGGCACGTAGCGTTTAGTTTCCGAAAAATATCGATTTTAGTGGTTTTAAATATGAACAATTCACACGTATCGTATCACGTCTTTGTAAAATCAGGTTTTTCGGAGACTACGCTACGTGCCAGGAACGATGCGTGCATGATAATTAGCCGCGACCTTAAAGGATAATACCAAATACTATTGACTGTAATACATCCAACTCCCTCCCACAGAAATCTGGAAGCACGTTGCCACTAGCGCCACTGTCGGCTTGAGTTGAACAAGGTTTGGCAACGTAAAATTTGATGTAAACAGTCAAATTTAATTTTATAAATTTTTGAATAACGAGCTAATTTGGCTAAATTAAATTAAAATAAAAATAGTTCAAACACTTACATATACAAAAACAATAGACCATTCCAGGTCACGTGACTTTGACAGCGTCGCTGAGGGGCAAACATTTTGTGTTTGGTGTTCTTTTTGCTATTTTCTCGTTTTATTATAAAAAATCTTTGGTTTTAACTACAAAAATTTCTAATATTAGATATAGGACACCCTCATAGAGGATGCAAAAATCCGGTATAATCAGAAAATCAGTTTAATTGGCCCATATCGTCGTTCTGTTTACAGTGCATTGTGATTATAGGGATTTCAAACATCTCGGTCTTTAAATGCGGCTGGTATTATAAAAAAAAATCACTTTATCTCTTTTACTTTTACTGGAACACTTTACAACTGAACAAAACGCTGGTATTTTAATCATATTCTTAAATTAAACAATGGTTTTCTACACTTAACCTACTTTGTTTACAAGATCTTTGCCCTCCAGTTGCTGTCAAATGACGTCACCCTGGAATAGACCATTCCAGGGTGACGTCATTTGGAAAATATTGTAATCAAACTAGGTTAGGTGTAGAAAACCATTGTTTAATTTAAGAATATGATTAAAATACCAGCGTTTTCAGTTTGAAAGTGTTCCAGTAAAGGTAAAAGAGATAAAGTAAGTTTTTTTTATAAAACCAGCCGCATTTAAAGCCGAAATGTTTTAAATCACTATAATTATAATACACTGTAAACACAACGACAATATGGGCCAAGAAAACTGATTTTCTGATTATACCGGGTTTTTGCATCCCATACGAGGGTGTCCTATATCCAATATTTGAAATTTTTGTAGTTAAAACCACATATTTTTTATAATAAAGCGAGAAAATAGCAAAAATAACACCAAAAACACAATTTTTGCCCCTCAGCAACGGTGTCGAAAGTCACGTGACCTGGAATGGTCAATGGTCTATAATAAAGTAATTTTATAAATGTAAGGTTAGATTGCTCTGGTCATACTACTCATACCGCTAGATGGCGCTATTTTTTTGGTTCCTCAAAATTAATGGGAAATGTCAAGATTTGATAATACGCATCCACAGAGACGTCGTACAGAAGAAGTTGTTGCTATTGTATAGCGTAACATAGAGGAAGACCCGAATCATTATATCCGTCATCGTGCACAGCAGTTGATTATGTGTCCATCCACTTTATGGAAGATACAAAATCCAACTCGTGCAAGAATTGAAGCTACACGATTACCTAGCAAGGCGTAGATAAGGCGAAAGGGCCCAAAACGAGATTGCCGTTGATCCCGATTTTCATAAGCGAATTTTGATGAAGCTCACTTTTGGTTGAATGGCTATGTCAATAGACAAAACTGCCGTATTTGGAGTGAAAATAATCCTCAAGTGTATGTTGAGACACCATTACATCCAGAAAAACTGACTGTGTGGTGTACTTTATATACTGGTAGAATCATTGGTCAATAATTCTTCAAAAATGATGCTGGTACGAACGTTACAGTCAATGGTAATGGCTATAGAGACATGATTACTGTAACGTCTATGGTTTTATGGCCGTCAACGAAGTTAATATGTTATTCGTCGGATTTCCAAATTCTTTACGCGTAATCCGATATTTTTTCGTCTGGGGTGGTAATTAAATTTTTATGACACGCGATAAGGGTGAACCACTCCGGGATACCTTCGTTACACTTTTGAGAACAGTGATAAATATTAATGGGTTTATTTTTCTTTTCGATGTTAAAACTTTTAATAGACGATAGGAACAGATTCGAAGAATTATTTTTAACGTTTTTGGTTTTCGGGGCAGTGTGATGTGACAACCGTCTAGGAAGGACGATTTGAAGTTTTGATACTCTGGGCTAATTAGCAAAATTCATGGAAAAGTTATTTACATTGCTGGAATCGAATTATAAGATCCTATATATTAATAATATAGGTATGCAAAGTCCGCAGATAGTGTGCTACTTTTTTTATAAACAAAATGGCGCCGACAAATCGTATTTTTTCAAGTATTGCTCTATAACTCCGAAGATTTTAACATTACAACAAAAACACCCAAATAAAAATTCACCGCAATTAAATTCTGCATAGAGATATGTTTTTCCCGATTTGCTCCGACGAAAATTTTCCTCGGAAAATGCGGGTTTTCCCAACAAAAACTCTAATTTTCAAATGAAGTTTTAGGTAAGTAATTATTAATCAATAATTAAATAACTTAGTGACATCAAAGCTTTCTTGGTATAAATTGTAATTCCAGAAGCCGGTAAAAATTAAACGAATATTTTAGCAACAATTCAATTGTTAATTCACAATTTACGATCGCAATGACAACCAAAATAATCATGACACATTGATCAAACTTATAAAGATTATAAAGATGAAATGCTTATTTAATATTTTATCGACGAAATATAAATTTTTCGTTTTTTGCATATTAAATTTTGAAAAAAAAATAGTTATAATACGCTGGTCTAATTAGTAAAGTACAAAGAAAGGTTATTTACCAGCAATTTCATTGCTGGAATCGAATATTATGATCCTACAGTTGAGTCCGCGAGTCTTTACCCGTGCGTCATCAGTTAAAGCATACGAAATAAGTCGGAAATCTATTTCACGCAACAACAACTGACAGAAAGTGGCTACTGTTCCGATTACGGGTTTTATTATAAAATTTGACGTTATCAAATATATAGAATGTCAAATGTAAGTTTTGCTTCAAAATTTTTGCGCAGAATTACAGCTACATTTGAAGTAGCTTAATAAATTCTTTTATTATTATTGATTAATAAATAAATAAACAATTTATAAAAAAATCCAATAACATATTTTATTTTTGTTATTTTATTCACTTTGACGGAAATCTAAACACAGTCATTTCTTTACTGTGTGAATGACGTTAGCTTTGTATGTTTTAAATATTAATTGCCTAAATATAATTATTTATCTTAAAATTTCAAAGCCCAATATAAAATTAGTTGTGAAAACAACTGTTTGTGTAATATAAAGAAACTTCAAAACGCAAAAATTCGACAAAAACCGCAAAAAGTTCAACTGACTGACAGCCACAAAATTAAACAAATCAGAAACGTCAAACAAATTGTGCTTAAAATATGAAAACATACCGAATCGTCTTTTTTGTACCTATCTCTTTTCAATGCACGGAGTCTAGATGGTTCATAAAAATAACATGTGTTGTTACTTAATAACAAACGGCAGCTGGTTTGTCATGAGTTTCATGCATGGAAGAGAATGATGCTAGATAAAAAGTATGTGTTTTATCTCGCCAGGTATTAATGACGCACGGGTAAAGACTCGCGGACTCAACTGTATATATTAATAATATAGGTATGCAAAGTCCGCAGATAGTGTGCTACTTTTTTTATTAGCAAAATGGCGCCCCCAAATCGTGTTTTTTTCAATTATTGGTCGATAACTCCGAAGATTTTAACTTTACACGAAAAACACTTAAATAAAAATTCACTCCAATTTAATTCTACATATAGGCATGTTTTTCCCGATTTGCTCCGACGAAAATTTTCCTCGGAAAATGTGGGTTTTCCCAACAAAATCTCGAATTTTCAAATAAATTTTTTGGGCAAGTAATTATTTTTCAATAATTAAATAACTTGGTAAAATAAAAGCTTTCTTGGTATAGATTATAACTGCAGAAGCCGGTGAAAATGGAATGAATATTTTAGCAACAATTCAATTGTTAATTAACAATTTACAGTCGCAATAAAATCCAAAATAATCATGAGACATTGATCAAACTTAAAAGGTTTATAAAGATGTGATGCCTATTTAATATTTTGTCGACAAAATATAAATTTTTTATTTTTTGCATAATCTTTAAATGTTTAAAAAAAATAGTTATAAACAAATTAACATTTCTCAGAAATTGTTTATTATATTCTAATTTTAAAAAATACTTAAAATGCGTATTGCAAAGGTCTTGAAAATGAATGCTTCAAAAAATTTTTTCAACCATTTGCAAAAAAATTATGAAACAGCAAGTAAATATACGATTGCTCCGTTGTTTATAATTTGTTTTAATGTTTCAAAGCTTAAAAGTGAGTCTGTGGTATAGTCTAATTACTCACAAAGAATATCAAATATTAGTTTAATTTTAATCAAAGATTAAAAATACTTTTTTTTGTAATTTTTAGCGCGAAAGTAGGCTTGATACAGAGCCGGAGATGTTCACTCGAAGCGACTGACACGCTTTAAACTCGCGTGAGTTGTGTATGTGGACGGGTATAATACATAATACATAGCTACGTGTGTGTTGGCGTGTGTGTGAGCGACGAGCGAACGAGGAGAATTTTTAAGTTATGGGTTAATTCTTTGCGGAAAGAGTGCGATCGTGTGCGAACTTTTCAATAGTGATCCGAGGAGAGAGAGAAATCCGGGTTCGCGTAATACCGACTAAAAATATCCGAAGTTGTCGGTCGCGCGTAAAACTTTAAAATTCCTAATAATTTAGAGTCTAGAGTGTAGAATTGGAACAATAAGTGACACTATGGGCAGTAACATAGTGTCGGATGCTGCAGGTGGTGTCTCATCGCAGGGGACGTCAACCGGTTCGTGTACTTGCTGAGACTTCGGAAGCCGTAGCCGTAAGGTAAATGACTAAATGAGGTTACAGTTAGTAGGATGTTAGAACACTGAACACTAGTGGTTCTAGTCGTTAGAAGCACTAGTCGGTTTAGTACAATTACTGATTTTGAACAACCATGATGTGAAAAAGTTGTGGTTTCAACAAGACATGTCAGACAGCGCGTGTCACATTGGCTTATTGAAGGAAATGTTTGGTAACTGCATAGTTTCACGTTTCTGACCCGTGGATTGGCCTCCAAGATCGTGCGATTTAACACCGCTAGACTATTTTCTGTGAGCGTGGGGATATGTGAAGTAGCTAATCTACGCCGACAAGCTTGAAACGATTGACCACTTGGAGGACAACATTCGCCGCGATATTTCCGATATAACAAATGTTGGAAAAGTCATCAAAAATTGTACCTCTAGATTAGACTACATAAGACTCAGCCGTGACGGTAATATGCCAGAAATCATATTTAAATTATAATGCCTAAAGATTGATTATCTTTCGAATAAAATCAATTGCATGTCAATTTAAAAAAAATCATCTTTGTTTTATTGCATCTCAAAGTTCTATACCTCTAAAAAACACACTTTACTTTAACATTCTTACATATAACTTATATTTTGTATCACTTGCTCGGCGATTTTCAGAAATACATTACTACAAAATTAATTTTCCGTTAATATTGTCTATTTTTGAAATAAGTCTCGCAATCCGTTATTTAATGATTATTTTGAGTGCATTGTTCCTTAAGTTGTTCAGGTTTGAATACGCCCTTCTCAGTAATGATTCCTTCAATCAATGCTGCGGGTGTGACATCAAAAGCGGGATTCCAGCATGAAATACCTGCAAAAAAAGAGTGATTTTAATAATGCCAGGTACAAAGGGCAAATAAAAATTCGTAAAAATGATTTTGTAATATGCACGACCAAACAGAGCTTATAAATTTGTGGAGAACATTGAGAAGTAGGAAACACAATATGCAATGAATTAAAAATCATCTCATCGGAGTATGCTAGGTGATCTATTTTCAACTTTTTCAACTTAGACCCAATTTAATTGAAGCTCTACATCAGAATGTGGGTTATGACTAAAGACTAAACGTCTGGTTTTGTTTGAGTTTATTTTAATGCCTTTCCTACTTCGTGAATACGATCAAGCAGAATTTGGAGAAGAGAAAATACCCGACGACTGGAAGAAAAGTATAGTATTCCCGATCTATAAAAAAGGAGACAAACTCCAGTGCAAAAACTACCGTGGAATCTCTCTACTATGTACAGCATATAAAGTCCTCACGTATATTATAAACCAGCGGCTCCAACCACTAGCAGAAAATATTATTGGAGAGTATCAGACAGGCTTCCGACGGGGAAGATCGACACTGGATCAAATATTTTCAGTCAAACAGATCTTGAGCAAATCATGGGAACACGATATTGATGTTCACAGCATGTCTGTAGACTTCAAACAGGCATACGACTCAGTCAAAAACAGAGCTTATTTTGCCCTCTCCCATATATTTCGGTCTAAAAGTGAAATACAAAGACGAGAATCTATAAAACTTTAATTCGACCAATAACATGCTATGGCAATGAAGCCTGGGTTCTGAAAGAAACATCCAAAAACAAACTCGACACATTCGAAAGGAAAGTACTGATGAGAATACTAGGACCTGTGAGGGAAAACGGAATCTTCAGAAGTCGATACAACAACGAACTTTATCAACTTTATAAGGAAGCACCCCTGTCAGACTTCATTAGAATATAAATATTGCAATGGGCCGGACATGTGATAAGAATGGGAGAGGATAGGATACCAAAAAGAGCACTGAATGCCAGAATGTAGGGAAACAGACCGGTTTGAAAGCCAAGAAAGCGCTGGGAAGACACAGTAAACAGCGACGCACAAGCCATTTTAGGAGTCCGTGTATGGAGAAGAACAGCCACAGACAAGCAAGGCAAAAAATAAAGGAGGCCAAGGCTCAATTTGGGCTGTAGTGCCGTAGAAGAAGAAGAATTTGGAGACCATCAATATTTTTTGCCAGAATTACTGTATCTATCCACAAGGCAGAATTTCCTGTATGTAGCTGGCTGAATACCATTAATTATAATACAAGTAAATTAAATGAAAAATTCTTCTTGGTAAAAGGTATATTAATTTAAAAAGTCCCTGGAAGGGCTACAAATATAAAAACAAAACGTTTTCGCTCTGTAACAAGAGAATCATCAGTGTTACCTAAAATAAGTATAACTGTATTAATTAAAGCAAAATGTTAAAGTTAAAATGATGTTTTACCTTGGTCATCATTTTAACTTTAACATTTTGCTTTAATTAATACGGTTATACTTATTTTAGGTAACACTGATGATGCTCTTGTTACAGAGCGAAAACGTTTTGTTTTTATATTGGTAGCCCTTCCAGGGGCTTTTTAAATTAATATACCTTTTACCAAGAGGAATTTTTCATTAAATTTACTTGTAATTACTGTATCGTCCGCATATGTAATTACATTAAGTAGTTCCCCGTTGATTTTACTTCCATATGGCTGTCTCCCAAGTGCTTTTTTAAATACCTGGTCCGAGTAAACATTGAACAACGGGGGACAAAATGCAACCTAGTCTACCTCCTCGTTGTCTGGAGATTTCGTCGGTGTAGTTATCTCTAATTTTTACGACAGCAGTTTGATTTCAGTACAAGTTATATCTTTGTCATCTATTCCTATATTTTTTAGCATCTGATTTAGTTTTACATGCTGTTCCTTATCGAATCCCTTTCCGAAGTCCACGAAGCATGCAAATACATATTTTCTCTAATCACAACATTTTTGTAATAGGATATTTAGCGCAAGCAGTGCCTCCCTGGTTCTAATAGCATTTATAAAACTAAATTGGGTCTTTTTCGCACTTGTGTTTAATTCTGTTGTAAAGTATTCTTAGAAAAATCTAAATAGTGTGGCTCATTACGCTAATTACTTCTGAGCATTTTCTAGCATTATGTTTTTTAGGTATTCCCCTAAAGATGGACTTAAGCCAGTCTGTGGGAATCAGTCCAGTATTATACAGGGTGTTTCATTAATAATTGTCCATATCGTAATTGGAGAAACCTTAGCACAAAATACGAAGATTTAACCCAAAACACTTAAATAAAATATTCTTCCTTACCGAGATACAGAGTGTTTTATTACAAATGTTCTAAAAGGATTTTATTCCATTGTTAAAGCACATTTTAATATTTTTTGGTCAAACTTGACACCAGTGGCGAAGCGTCCATGTAACCACTGTTAGCATTGGTAACAGTTACAAATCTTGCAAATAAATATTTTATGACTACTACGAAATCATTCCATTTATATTTTTTACCAACAGAAATACTTGTTAATAGTACTTATTCAGTAAATACCCAACTAGACGCACGAAAATAATGGCGAGAGATATGTGAATCCATGACACGTTATCATATGCCGTTACCAATACTGGCACTGGTAACGGTAACGCAGGAGAAACCTCTCTATCGCTGGGGCCTAGCTATGAAAATTTTGAAGGACCGACGGGTCTAGAGACGGCGCGCGGGCACGCGGTGCATATCAGTATTGTAACCATTTTGAAGATTGGTAAAACGTTGGTTTAGTACCTATTACAGATTACAGTGTGCGTGCATTTAAACATGGAAGAGTGTTGCTACGTATTGCGTAAAATTGATCAACTACTTGAAAAGTCATTCTACTTGTATATTTTTTTATATATTATTTTAAAGAAAAAAATGATATTATTGAAAATGGAAGAATTAAAATATAAACAATAGTTTTCAAAATCTGTTCTTTTTCCTACTTGTTCATTTTTTTATGTTAATTTTATGGTAGAATAATATGTGTAGTTTGTTTATTATTTATTGTTATACCTGTTACATATACATAATTACATACATATAATTTGGGAATAGTGATTCTTTGTTTAATTTTATCCCACAGGATTGAAAACAAAAACTTATATTTGGGAGGTTCAAAATATTTTTTTAAATAAGATTTTTTACATCTAGGTTTGGTAACACTTTAGAAAAAGTCACGCGTCGCCACTGCTTGACACACAGTTAACACATGTTAGGATACTTTAGATAGTTTTCCGCTTTTACCAGAGGCGTGCCGTCGTGATATATACTTCATTTTCGTCCCTTTTCCCCCTCACAATCTACGCCACTGTCGTTATAATCATTTCAGCATGTTTTTTTATTCCTTGTTACTTTTTACATAAATATCATCCTTTTGCCTCATTGCGATAAAGTAAGTAGTTTTCAAGTTATTTGCGTTTAAACATAATGAATTCCATAAGACTACGTATTTTAAACTACATTCAATAAGATTATGTGTCTAAAATACATAATTTTATTGAATCCATTACATTAAAACGCAAATAACTTGAAACCTACTTACTCTATCGCATTGAGACAACAGGATGATATTTACGTAAAAAGTAACGAATAATCAAAAAAAGAATGTGTGTGTACTTTGTACGCACGTAAGAAGTTATACTTTACTACATATTATGTGATTTTTAAGAGAATACCAAAAATTTAAAAAAATAAAAGAATAAAACGCACACAAACACATTGAAAAATGCCACAAAGCAAAAAATTTTTTCTGAACGATAATGATTGTTGGCAAAAATTTTAAATACGCATTTTCTGAAAAAAAAAAATTATATAACAAATATACTTACAATCATAAAATGCATAAAAAAATAAAAACTTGCATCGGGAATCGAACCCGTGAATTTCGAGGCGCTTTGATTCGTAATCGAAGCCTAGACTCACTCGTCCAATTCCACATTATTTGTCATGTGGAAAAATAGGGTAACTGAACGTTTTACTGTTTGACAGTTGTTTTGAATATAATTAAATTATGTAGTTTAAATTTTGTGGAAGAAAATATTAAAATATAACAAAACAGTAAGAAAACAATATATTAGATGAAGATTGGTAGAACTTTTGTTGGTAATCAAATTAAGTATTCAAAGCATTACATACCTACTAGATAAATAAATCTACGCCAAAAAATCATAATTTAAAAATAAAAATCGGACCTAATTTGGGATTTCTCTCTAAAATCCCCATTCTTGAGAAAATAAATGTATGTATTCCAACCTAATCCAAATGTATAATTACAATATGATTATAATAAAAACTACTTACCAAATTAGAATGAGTTTTCCTTGTCCAAAATAGTCCAAAAGTCCAAAAATATAGGTATATGAAAACTATTTAAAAAGGCAGTACAACTATTAACTAACTTTGTTTCTTTTCCCACAAATTTCAAAACGCAACAACCATAAATAATCAAACTACGTACAACTGTGCCACAGCCGCCATATTGAATAATTTTTGACATGTCATTTGAACATCCAATCAGAACAAAGTTATAATGCGCATGCGCCGGGATCATAGGTTCTAACATATAAAAATTCACCCTCATATCGCCGGTAAAGAAGTATAACTTCAAAAACATGCTGAAATAACTATTCCGATAGTGGCGTAGATTGTAAAGGGGGAAAGAGGCGAAAAGGAAGTATATATCCCTATAGCACGCCTCTGGTAACAGCGGAAAACTATCTCTTAAGAGGAAACAGTAGCGATCAACAGGTAGCAAAACCGCGTTCCAAGATTGCGGCTGTAATTTTGAATATTTTTTCGAGATATTTGGCACACGTATTCGTAATATTATAAAGAATGGCGGTACAGAGCCCAATTTTAAAAATATATTAATATGTGGAAATTACTCTGTAATTAAATACAATATTAAAAAAACGAGCCTGTACCGCCATTAAGAAGAACAAAAAAATACATTTTCTTCAAATAAACTTTTTTATCCGATGCCTAGATTTTGTGTCATTTTGGAACTACTAAAATTTTTTATTTCATTAGTAGTTCCAAAATGACACAAAATCTAGGCATCGGATAAAAAAGTTTATTTGAAGAAAGTGCATTTCTTTGTTCTTCTTAATGGCGGTACAGGCTCGTTTTTTTAATATTGTATTTAATTACAGAGTAATTTCCACATATTAATATATTTTTCAAATTGGGCTCTGTACCGCCATTCTTTATTATATTACGAATACGTGTGCCAAATATCTCGAAAAAATATTCAAAATTACAGCCGCAATCTTGGAACGCGTTTTCGCTACCTGTTGATCGCTACTGTTTCACCTTAATACTAGTTAAAGTATCATAAAGTAACATGTGTAAAGTGTGTGTCAAGTTTGAACAAAAATATTAAAAGGTGCTTTAACAGTGGGCTAAAATCCTTTTAGAACATTTGTAATAAAACACTCTGTATCTCGGTAAGGAAGAATATTTTATTTAAGTGTTTTGGGTTAAATCTTCGTACTTTGTGCTAAGGTTTCCCCAGTTACGATATGGACAATTGTTAATGAAACACCCTGTATATTGCATTAAAAAGATTTACCTACCTTGTCCTACACATATTGAGACTAAATTTGCCTTACCTTTCGCAGCTATTCTATGTTCCCCCACGTGCGTCATTTCTCTATCAGGTCTCTCCTCTATGACGATGTGATCTCCGCTGGGTATAGATACATCGATAGACGTGAAAGGTGCTGCTACGTAGAAAGGCACGCCGTGGTACTTGGCAAGAACGGCAATTTGATAGGTTCCTATTTTATTGGCAGTGTCTCCATTTGCAGCTACCTATAACCAAGAACAAATATATTCAATGAAGCAAAATTTTGGATTTGTCACTATCAAATGTTAGCAGGTAGACACCGCTTCGAAACAGAACATTTTGACATTTGGATCTGATCCGACCAGTGTGAAGTTAGCTAACATGACGATGAAAGTGACATTTGATGTAAAACGCGACATTCAACTGATGTTTGACGTAGAACGTGACATTTTACGTGACGTTCGGCGTGAAACGTGGTATTTAAGTGATTTTTTGACATAAAACGTGATATTAGATGTGACTCGTAACATTTTACATGATTCTTGCCGTTTTCACATCACATTTCACGTTTTATACAGATTTTCAAGAGTTTTGCAACTGATGTCAGCGTCGTGTCAGCTAATTTCACGTTAGTCTAATCAAAAGTTAAAGTGTACTGTTCCCAAGTGATATACCTACTAGCCTTAAGGAGATCTTGTATTTAATACACCTTGTTGGACTTGTTCCGTTGGTGGTTAACGGAAACAATGAACTTAAATTAAAATAAGTGTAAAACAACGAACAGTAATATATTTATTTATTTTTGGTTAAAAAGGCGTGCTTATATCTCGTAATAGGGTTTGTTATTGTTTGGGCCCAGCGAGAGTTGTATGACCGACCGATGCCTGCTGGGGTTGTGTATCGACTGATATGGCTGAACTAAAAACACATGTCTGTGGTTTTACGTTGAAGACTAATTTATCGACATAAAGAGGATGACCCTTTATCTAGTGTTTTAAAAGCTGAAAACACTTCTGTAGTTTTAAGAAGCGTCTTCGAATGCATTTAAAAAGTGATTTATTGACATAAGGTCTGATAAGGTGACTATTTAATGGGGAATTTGTTTCCCAGAAAAAAACATTAATTTTATATAATCTGGTTTTGTATTTTAGGAGCGAAACACATGCGAATTTTAAATGACCCGTATTATTTTCGTTTAGAAAAGAAAGTTAATATTTAAAATTAGCAATTACAAAAATAATAGATGACGCGTGTCGCTATAGATTGAAAGAATCATGTATAAATGAATGAACTAGATAGGATTCAGTGGAAGAAACCTTACAGCTATCCCGCTCGAAAGGACCATGGAAACTTGACCAGAAGTACTTAGATCTGTACAATATTGTAATATTAAACATCTTGAGCGGATTAAATAACCCGATAGGCTCTTATTGACTGTAGAATTCACTGTTAGACTCACGTAGACCTGTGTAATTATAGTTTATAATCTTAGTACTACGCTAAAAGATTTCTTACCCTATCGGCACCAACCACGACCGCGCTAATGTGTCTGAATTTCATAACAGCTGCTACCATACTATCAACTATGAGGGTGGCTGGAATTTTATCGTGAACTAGTTCGTAAGCAGTCAGTCTTGCCCCTTGGTTGTAGGGTCTTGTTTCAGTGCAATATACGTGTTCTGAAAACCAAAAAATATATGAGTACAAATATACAGAGTAAAAGATTCAACAAATGAACATAGATAATCCACGAGGGAAATAAACTTCCTGTAGCTGGCTGTATACCATAAATCACAAAAATACTAGATTTGTTGTAAAATGTATATTTTAAAATACCCTAAAAAAGGGTCACAAGACAACACGTTTTCGGATTAAGAAATCCATCATCAGTGTTCTAAATGCCCTAAAATTAAGTATAACCTAATTAATTGAGAAAAAATTAAAAAGTTGACAGAGGTTTTAAAAAACAAGAGGCCATACTTACAAAAAATAGCATGCCTGAGCCACTAAAATGTGTTGGGTAAAAACCCTTTAAATGTGAACAGTTATGTTATGTTACATATTTATATAATAGTTAAATGATGTTCCAGATATGCCTGGATATAACCCAGGACAACACAGGACTCTTCCCACGTGGTTGGAATTTTTTTGGAGAATTAAAACCTCACATATTGGATTTCAATGGCCAACTGACAACTGAATTCAAGAGCAACCCAGAATGACGTTAAGAATTGTCAATGTAACCTAGTTGTATTGTTCTTTCAGCCACAACGTTTAAAGATTGTTTTAATATTTGAGATAAAAGACAATATCAGATTTACATATGTTGGAGTTAAAGTTATTCGAAAATAAATGAATTTTTTTTTAAATTATCCATTAATTAAGTAATCAAATAGGAAAATAAAATGTTTACGTTACCAGAAGTTATGCAGTCAACAATACCAATAGTTGTTATGTTAGTCGTATGAAATCAATACACTTAAACAAATGATGGGAAAAGGCCTTTTACGTACAAACGTCTAGGAAAACAAAATTGTATGTAATGTGTACATATGTGTACAATTCTAAGGGCCGGTACTTTATGCCTCGATTAACAGCCCGTTAGTTAACGGAGGTTTAATCGGGACCTCTTTAGGGTCTCTTGCCTTGTAATTAATGCAATTATAATTATTATTATACTTATTTTAATTATTATAATACTTGTAATACTGTAATTGCATTTATTACAACGCAAGAGACCCTAAAGAAGTCCCGATTAAACCTCCGTTAACTAACGGGCTGTTAATCGAGGCATAAAGTACCGGCCCTAGGAGTATTAATTGAAGGATAATTGCTTGATGACTGATAATTTGCTTAGAAGTGTAAAATATAAGTTTACCCAACATAAATTGAATAAAGATGGAATATGTAATATGATAATTAAAGAAATACTGTTTTTTGTATATGACTGAAAATGAGACTAAAAGTAGCTTGATGAAAGCAAGTCCTCTAGAGACCTGACATAAAATTGCCTGAATCCATATCCAGACCATCAAGTTCCCATATCGCATATACCACCACATCTCTCAGAATTGATTCTCATTCCAGTCAACCCCTTCTTAGTCTTATTTCATAGCTTATCGATTAGAAAACTCTCCTATCATAACGTAACACACCACACATCTTACATGGTCCAATATCACCACATACTCTGTCAGACCTTTCATACCCTCCAACGCTCCCCATATTTTACGATCACTTCATTTTCAGGCAATTTGATGTCAGGTCTCTAGAGGACTTAGCTTCATCAAGCTACTTTTAGTATCATTTTCAGTCATATACAAAAACAGTATTTCTTTAATTATCATATTACATATTCCATCTTTATTCAAATTATGTTCAACATCCGATACGAAAAGGACCTGTAAGAAGAACGCACTGGCGAAGCGTCCATGTAACCATTGTTACCATTGGTAACAGTTAAAATTTGTAAATAAATATTTTATGACTACTATGAAATAATTCCACTTATATTTTTTAAAAATAGAAATATTTGTTAATAGTATCTACCTAATTCAGTAAAATAGCCAACTAGACGCACGAAAATATCAGCGAGTTTATGTAAAAGCGGTTGCACGTTATTATAATACGCCCTTACCACAGTATAAAGAGGTTCCATATACTGTGCCCTTACCGTGCGCCGCGCCGTTATTTACCACTTCTGTGAGTGGCAACGATGGTAGATCTTTGTATCGGTCAGGACCATGTCAGGACTGGATCGTCTCTGAAAATTTTGCGGGCACGATGGCTCTGAAGCCGCTGTGGATTAGTATTCGTGTTACCAAATTTTAATTTGGTAACGCTAGGTAGGGCCGGTGTCTATCGGAACAGAAAATACCGACCGTAAGAATATCAGACTTAATAAATGCAATTTTAATTATTATTATAATTATAGGTAATAATTATAATTCCATTTATGAAGTCTGTTATTCTTAGGGCCGGTATTTTCTCGATTAAACTCCGGTTAGTTAACCGTACCGGCCCTTTGGATTCGATTATTGCATAATATGCATTATTAATTATTAGTTTATAACTTGTAACTGTACTTGCTTATTATACAGATAATGTATGCTTATTATACAGATATATGACATATAATAATATTGATTACACAGTACATTGTAGTGTATAGTCAATAAAATAAAAATTATTTAATATTTTAGGCTAAAAATGACAAATTAATGTACTGATTAGTATACTAATTATACAATTTGGATTTTTTAATAAAGTATAAAGGTGATATAATACATATTTTACCTAAAAACAACAAATATGTTTTTAGTTTGTAGATACTTTATATAATTTCTTAAATTTTTAATTTTTTAATTTTATTTCTGTATTTCATCTATTTTTATAATAGACCTGGATAGCGCGTACCAAAAAAAGTTGATTAATAGCAAGCTGAAAATTCACGGTGTCTAGTCGGACAAACTTTGATGTATGGGAACACTGTATATATAAAAATATTTATAAAATACATTATATATAATATATCTGGTATATATTTAATATCTGGTTTTGGTAACACTTTAGAAAAAGTCACGCGTCGCCACTGGAAGAACTGTTCTAATCAGTCAGCTTTCTAAGCAAGTTAGGGCATATACAGGGTGTAACAAAAATACAGGTCATAAATTAAATCACATATTCTGGGACCAAAAATAGTTTGAATGAACCTAACTTACCTTAGTACAAATATGCACATAAAAAAAGTTATAGCCCTTTGAAGTTACAAAATGAAAATCGATTTTTTCGAATAAATCGAAAACTATTAGAGATTTTTTATTGAAAATGGATATGTGGCATTCTTATGGCAGGAGCATCTTAAAGAAAAATTATAGTGAAATTTGTGCACCCCATAAAAATTTTATGGGGGTTTTGTTCCCTTAAACCCCCCCAAACTTTTCTGTACGTTCCATTTAAATTATTACTGTGATACCGTTAGTAAAATTCAATATTTTTAAAACTTTTTTGGCTCTTAGTATTTTTTCGATAAGGCAGTTTTTATCGAGTTGCAGCTTCTTTTTTAATATGTTTACATAAAAATTTTATGGGGGTTTAGTTCCTTTAAACCCCCCCAAACTTTTGTGTACGTTCCATTTAAATTATTATTGTAGTACCATTACGTAAACACAATATTTTTAAAACTTTTTTGGCTCTTAGTACTTTTTCGAAAAGTCAGTTTTTATCGAGATATGGCTTCTTTTTTAATACGGTTCAAAATATACCTAAAAATGTAAATCATACATAAATTTTCATTATTACCAAGTCTCCATAATCGTACTTAACCATATACAAATATGTGGTGGATTTGACAAATATTCAAAATATCTCGATAAAAACTGACTTTTCGAAAAAGTACTAAGAGCCAAAAACGAAAAAGTACTAAGAACGTACACAAAAGTTTGGGGGGGTTTAAAGGAACTAAACCCCCATAAAATTTTTATAGGGTGTCCAAATTTCACTATAATTTTTTCTTAAGATGCTACTGTCATAAGAATGCCATATGTCCATTTTCAATAAAAAATATTTAATACTTTTCGATATATTGGAAAAAATCGATTTTTATTTTGTAACTTCAAAAGGTTGTAACTTTTTTTATATGCACATTTGTACTAAGGTGAGTTAGGTTAAATCAAACTATTTTTGGTCTCAGAATATGTGGTTAAATTTATGACCTGTATTTTCGTTACACCCTGTATTTTTTGTTTCTCATTGGGCATATTGTTTGTTTCCCAACACTTTTCGGTTTTGTTTGGAAACACTAATCCCATTTTTCGATCATTTAACTAAATTTTAGATATAAAAACCATGAACCACAAAAATTCAGTTTTAAAAATATTGTTTGTCATCGCCGTTATCACTAATACCAATGCCAAACATTGATCGATAACTATTGTCTATTGTTTATTCACGCTCAGAGTTTCCTAAATATCAATCGGTTTTTTCCAATTATGATTTTTTCGAGAGCCTTTACAGATAGTCCAAGAGGCAGCGCTGAAAAATCTCTTTGAATTTACTAAAGCTAGATTTTTCACAGTTGATTACTGTGTTTATGTAGAGAAACATACTGCGGTCGGTGAAGCAAAACGTAGAACAGGGGTTACTGAGAGGTTATCAAAGTTGCTTTCCTACGAAGGTACTTAAATCCATTTACTAAGGCTGAAAATCAGTACACACATCCTAAATTAAATATAAATAAAATCCAGGAGGAAAATAAACTTCCTGTAGCTGGCTGTATACCATAAATCACAAAAATACCAAGTTTCTTGTAAAAGGTATATATTAAAATACCCTAAATAAGGGTCACAATACAAAACGTTTTCGGATTAAGGAATCCATCATCAGTGTTTAAAAGCCAAAATTTGCATGCCTGAGCCACCAAAATGTATCGGGTAAAAACCCTTTAAATGTAAATAATAAGGATGTTTTACATATTTATATAAAATTCATTGGATGGTATAGATAAACCTGGATGTTACCCAGGGCAACACAGGACTCTCTCCACGTGGTTGGAACTTTTTTTGGAGAAAACCTCACATATTGGATTTCAATGGCCAACTGTTGTTGTTCAATTGAGTTGGCCATTGAAATCCAATATGTGAGGTTTTCTCCAAAAAAAGTTCCAACCACGTGGAGAGAGTCCTGTGTTGCCCTGGGTAACATCCAGGTTTATCTATACCATCCAATGAATTTTATATAAATATGTAAAACATCCTTATTATTTACATTTAAAGGGTTTTTACCCGATACATTTTGGTGGCTCAGGCATGCAAATTTTGGCTTTTAAACACTGATGATGGATTCCTTAATCCGAAAACGTTTTGTATTGTGAATCTTATTTAGGGTATTTTAATATATACCTTTCACAAGAAACTTGGTATTTTTTAAATATAAATAAGTTATTATAGTCGGTCAGCTGTATGACGGGACAGACCCGGTCGGTCGGCTCCAGTGAATGTACAGGGTTATTCACTATATTTTGACCCCCTGTAAACTCGAATTAGAAAAAAATGTGAAATACAAAAGTTATTCGATTTTAAATTATGATTTTTTGACATATATATCGTACTAGTGACATCATCCATTTGGGCGTGATGACGTAATCGACTATTTTTTTTTAATGAGAATAGGGGTCGAGTGCTAGCTCATTTGAAAGGTTATTCAATTCCCTATTCAGTAATACAGTCTAACCCGCTTATTAGAATACCTCTTAAAGAAATATCCCGGTTTAAGGAATATAAATTTCACGTCCCGAAATATTTATAGTAGCAACCAATGATTGGTTAATAGAATATCCCGGTTATAGGAATACTTTTGCTCAGCACAAAGGCTATTCCAATAAGCGGGTTCGACTGTATAAGCATTAACATGATTAATTATAAAGGGTGTCCAAAAAAACTTTTTAATTAAATAATTGTTTAATTAATAATTCAAAAAAAATTTTTGACACCCTGTATAAATAATGATCTTAATGTTTATGGTACTGTATAGAGAATTGAATAACCTTTCAAATGAGCTAGCACACGACCCATATTCTCATTTAAAAAAATAGTCAATTACGTCATCACGCCCAGAGATGGATGACCTCACTAGTACGATATATATTATGTCAAAAAATCATAATTAAAAAATCGAATAACTTTTGTATTTTACATTTTTTTCTAATTCTGTAAATAAAGCAGTTTACAAGGGGGTCAAAATATAGAGAATAACCCTGTACATTCATTGGGGCCGACCGACCGGCTCTGTCCCGTCATTCAGCTGACCGACTATAATAACTTTTATTTATATTCAATTTAGAATGTGTGTACTGATTTTTAGCCTTAGTAGATGGATTTAATTATCTTCGTAGGAAAGCAACTTTGATACCCTCTCAGTAACCCCTGTTCTACGTTTCGCTTGACCGACCGCAGTATGTTTCTCTACACAATCACAGTAATCAACTGTGAAAAATTTAGCTTTAGTAAATTCAAAGAGATTTTTGAGCGCCTCTCCGTCTATTAAGCCCCTCTCCTATGTGACTCAGGCAACGCAGCTCTCCTCTGCTCTAGCCATCATATTTTCTGAGCAAGGACATTTTGTCCTCAGTGTTGTGGTACCTTTTCAGACTTTAAATAAACATTACAGTATCTTTTAACACTATCGAATCTCCATTCTGCCCACACAAAATGTTGAAATATGACTTGGCAGTACCGTTTTTTAGACAACTTCAAAAAAAAGCCAGCAAGTATGATTAAAATGGATTCCACTACCGAAAAAGATTTTAGATAAAAGATCGTACTTACCTAGTCTTTTCATGCTGTGCAAGGTCCGAACAACCCCTAGGGCAGTACCGTAACCAGCTGTAGCTAAAGACCCCGTATTGCAGTGAGTCAAAATCCGTACGAGGTTATCTCCACTAACTCTAGATAGAATATCTTTGGCACCGTAATCACCTATAGCTGTATTGTCGGCTATGTCCTTCGCTAACATATCCTCAATAGTCTTTGTGAACCTAAAAAATAAGAATACAAAAGAGATAAAGAAAAAAAAATTTTTTCCTACTCGCCGTAGGAGCATACATTTTTATCAAGTTCAGTTTGGCGTGAAATGTGATTAACATTAATACCATTATTCTTTCTGAGATGGGGAAAACGCCTTCGAGTGCTCTATTATGTAGATATGTTTCTACTGCCACACCGTGTTGATTGTCATCACTACCGGAATAATATACAGTCGGAAAAATGAAAGAATACCCATGAACGATCACATCAATCACATATTTTGTATTTGCTGTTTTTTTTTTTATAAATAACAAACCAGAGAGATAGATTATTAATAATCTGAATAATATGTGATTGATGTGATCGTTCATGGGTATTCTTTCATTTTTCCGACTGTATTGTGGCTTTATCTGTTGAGAAACAGCCTGAGTTGTGTCACATGACTTCACTGACACCCAGTATGTCAATAATCAACCTGTCCATTCCTTGAACAATATTGTGCATCTTACTTAGGCGAAACATGCTCTGAACATTCCAGGTTCCAATTTTAGTGTTGGACAGTCTTATTCCCTCGCCTCCGTTCAACTGACAAGAAATTTAGCCTAATAAAATAAAAAAAGTCAAAATGTAAATTCGTACAGGTTAAAACAAATTTTATATCAAAGTTTAGGTGGGTACAAAAGATATTTTCAAGAAAGTATCCAAATCATACAAGGGGATCATTGTTTAAATAATTAAAAAGGGGTCATTTTTGCAAAAAAATTACATTTTTAACAGCTGAGGTAATTCACTTATTAATGAAGGCCTATGGGATTTTTTTCTGCAAAGTTGAAGGGTAAATCTTTCACATAGGACTTACTAATTTAAATTTGACCCCCTATTTATTTAAATAATTGTATGTAAAACTTTAAAAACAAATTTGCAAAAAAATATTTTTAGCGTTTTAAAAGCGCTATAAAATATTTTATTTTACAGACTAAGTTGCGCTTTATTACCAGTATTAAGCAAAAAAAAATTTGTCGAAAAATATTTAATATTTTTTGAGATGTTGAATTTGTTTATTAACTGTTACTATATTTTCAATTCCAAAAACGCGGTTGTTGCCAAAGAAATATTCACCTGCTTAAGATCTCATTATTTTTATTTTTATGTATGTTTTCGATAACTGTATTGATAAATTCAAATTTCAATTAAACTTCCCCCTAAAATGGCATTTGAAAATTATTCAAATTTGTTTATAATTTGTTTTTTTAATAACGTCGCGGGGACTAAGTATTTTGAAATGCCGTTTCGATAATTGGGTTCCTGGGAATTTTTTACTAATTAACAAAATTTTTCTGTCGTTTTTCTCCTTCTTTTTTTTTCTTGGAGTTATATTACTACGGGCCCTTTTAGGGTTAAATTTTATTAATACTGTCGAATCTCTGAGTTGTTGATTCTAGACCTAAAAATATTAAGATTTAACTAAAATCTCATGAATAAAATGTGGCTACTTGCTGAGTTACAGGGTGTTTTATTTAAAAATTTAAAAATTATTGTTACCAAGTACTTTAAAACTATTTGACGTATCCTTATCATACTTGCCAGAAAGTGTGGCTATTATACACCCTACTAAATTGTGATTAATAAACGTTTCTAGCTAGTGCCAGAGGCGTACGACAGGGGATAGTGAATGATTGACCCTTCCCAAATTCTACGCCACTGAGTGAATTACTATTTTAGCGAAATTTTTCCATTCTCCAATACTTTATATGTAAATAACTTTATTGGTATCGATTAGGTCATCAGTTTGAGAGATATTGGAAGTTTAAAATGAATGAATGATGAATCAAAATAAATATGCCGTTTCATTTTTAACGTCCAATATCTCGAAAACTAATGACTTAATCGTTACCAGTAAAGAGTATATTATTTACATAGAAAGTGTTGGAGAATCTAAAAATTTCGCTAAAATAGTAATTCCCTCAGTGGCGTAGAATTTGGGAAGGGTCAACCCTTATCTATCCCCTGTCGTACGCCTCTGGTAGTAGCTAGCAACATTTATTGATCGCAGTTTAGTAGACTGTATAGTACCCATACTTTTTGCCAAGTATGATAAGGATACGTCAAATAGTTTGAAAGTACTTGGTAAAAATAATTTTTAAATTTTTAAATAAAACACCCTGTAACTCAGTAAGTAGCCACATTTTATTTAAGTGATTTTAGTTAAATCTTAATATTTTTAGGTCTAGAATCTACAACTTAGAGATTCGACATTCTTAATGAAACTTAACCCTAAAAGGGCCTGTAGTAATATAACTCCAAGAAAAAAAAAGAAGAGGAAAAAAAGACAAAAAAATTTGTTAATTAGTGAAAAATTCCCAGGAACGTAATTATCGAAACGGCATTTCAAAATATTTAATCTCCGCGACGTTATTAAAAAAACAAATTATAAACAAATTTGAATAATTTTTAAATGCTATTTTAGGGGGAAGTTTAATTGAAATTTGAATTTATCAATACATTTATCGAAAACATATATAAAAATAAAAATAATAAAATTTAATACAGGTGAATATTTCTTTGGCAACAATATTTCATATTCAATATCTCAAAAAATATTAAATATTTTTGGACCAATTTTTTTTTACTTAATACTGATAACATAGCGCAATTTGTCCTGTAAAATAGGATATTTTATAGTGCTTATTTAAAACGCTAAAAATAATTTTTTGCAAATTTGTTTTTAAAGTTTTATGTATAATTATTTAAATAAATAGGGGGTCAAATTTAATTTAGTAAGTCTTATGTGAAAGATTTATCCTTCAACTTTGCAGAAAACAATCCTATACTCCTTCATTAGTAATTGAACGACCTCAGCCGTTAAAAAAGTAATTTTTTTGCAAAAATGACCCTTTTTTAATTATTTAAACAATGATCCCCTTGTATGATTTGGATACTTTCTTGAAAATACCTTTTGTACCCACCTAAACTTTGATATAAAATTAGTTTCAACCTGTACGAATTTACATTTTGATTTACATGTAGTGTAATTTTATTTTACTAGACTAATTCGCTTATTAATGACATGAGATACCTTCCTCAAACTTGTGTAATATAAGTTAATTAAATGACTCATCTGATCTAGTGGATGAACAGCGACCACTATTTTTGTTCTTAAGGCTATAAGCTTATTTTGCTTAAACGCCATAACTTTGGTCCATTTTGTCGATATTTTCATATTGTTAACAAAAATTATATTCACTAATACAAAATTATTTTGGTCTTAGGCACTCATTCAACAATTTATTCAATTCAATTTATAGATATGTAATATGAAACACGTTCTAAAAATGCTTATTAAAATTAAGATATCTCTCCTATATATGAGCCAAATCGTTTTTTTATTATTATTATATATTAATTGCATCAACGTCTGTGCCAAATATAGACCAGGGCTAATCTGTGAAAAAACGTCTATTTTTGGATGTGAGAGGTGGCATTCAGATTTTTGCAGATAAAGTTAGGTGACAACTTCAATAATAATAATTGAGATCAGGGCAGTTTTTGTTTTCATTTGGTTCAGAGTTGGACCACCATCTCCATATAGCTATTTCAGCATCTATGCATCCTCAGTGGAGCTATGCAGTCACAACTCTAAAACAAAATCAACAAACCCTGCCTATCTAAGGGAAAACATCGCGATGCAATGAATACACCTTTTGAGACGCAAAACAGCGACATCTCTCGTAATAGGAGGAAGACGAAAAGCCCCAGATGCAAAGGTTACTACTTTTATACAATTAGAATAATTGAAATAAAAATAATAAACAATAATTTAAATCCAAGACTTTTCGTTAAGAAACTGCTTTCTGGCTGCATCCCGTATCTCCGGGTTTTACAATATACAGTGAGCACGTAAAGGTTGGAATAAATTCATTTTCTCAAAAATGGACGATTTTGGAAAAAAATCCCGAAACAGGTCAATTTTTATTTTTAAATTACGACTTTTTGGTATATATATCATACTAGTGACGTCACCCATTTGGGCGTGATGACGTCATCGATGATTTTTTTAAATGAGAATAGGGGTCGTGTGATAGCTCATTTGAAAGGTAATTTAATTATCTATTCAGTAATATTAACATTAACATCATTATTTATACACAGTGTCAAAAAAAATTTGTTTGAATTAAATTTATTGACATAAAAAGAAGAATATGTATGTGTAATTTATTTAATTCAAAAAACATTTTACTGTTCTCAGAAAATAGCAAAAAATGTTTATTTGAAAAAAAAATCATTGCCTTTCGCTTAAATTAAATGCTCAAATTGTCAAGAGGCAGGTGGGTGGCTGCTTTAATATTGAATTTGCAAAAAACAATATTTATTTGTCAAATAAACATTTTTTCCTGTTTTATGATAGCAGTAAAATGTATTTTGAATTAAATACATTACACAGATTCTTTTTTTAGGCCAATAAATTTAATTAAAAAAAAAATTTTTTATAAATATTTATGTTAATGTTTATATTACTGAATAGAAAATTGAATTACCTTTCAAATGGGCTATAACACGACCCCTATTCTTATTTAAAAAAATTATCGATGACGTCATCACGCCCAAATGGGTGATGTCACTAGTATGATATATATGCCAAAAAGTCGTAATTTAAAAATAAAAATCGACCTGTTTCGGGATTTTTTCCAAAGTTGTCCATTCTAGAGAAAATGAATTTATTCCAACCTTTACATGCTCTCTGTATAAGCACAAGCTTTTACAATAATAATTGATTTATGCCCCTTCTCAAATATGCCCGGAACATTAATAAAAAAATTAAAATATTTAAAAATTTCGAAAAACATCGATTTTTTTCTACTTTCTTTACTTATAACTTTAAAACGATTCGTTTTGGAACAAAGTCGTACAGAAATAAAATAAAGATAATTAAATTTTGTATGATATACGACTGCTTAAAAATGTCTTAAAGTATTACCCTTTCTGCAATATAGCAATAAATACAAAATAGGGGGCAAAATAAGCCTGTTGTTATTCAAAGTTTTTTAACCACTTCGGTGGCACTTAGAACCTTAGTAATTCGCTCAAAAAATTATTATAGCTTACTTAAGCCGTCTGCCAAATTTCATTAAAATCGACCTAATAGATTTTGCATAATAAATTTGCAATCTATTTTTTTTAAGTTAAAAATGTTTTAAAAACTTTCTAAACAAAAAGTAGACCATTTAGAAATTGGCTAATTTTTTTACATAATATGTAAAAAAATTAGCCAATTTCTAAATGGTCTACTTTTTGTTTAGAAAGTTTTTGTTGTTAGGTACGTCATGACCTACTTATTCCCAAATTTTGGTGCACTATCTCGATCATGAGCGTCATAAAAAAATAATAAAATCGGCGACTTTGACCCCTTATAACTACCCTCGGCCCCAACTCTGGTTTCCGGCCGTTGGTGAAAGTCATGTACACAACTAATTCAACATATCCCCGTATAGTTTTTCCATATTACTTATCACGCACAAAATCCGCTCCCCGCTCTTAGACTATTAGATAGGTAGAGCGCCTCTTTATATTATAAACCAAAATTTGGGAATAAGTAGGTCATGACGTACCTAAGTAAAATCTCTAGGGGCTCAACGCTGCGTGGCCGACAAAGGGGTGGGGGTAGGGCTGAATATAAAAAATATAACGGGTTTTTGCGACGTTAGTGATTGAGATAGTGCACCAAAATTTGGTTATAAGTAGACCATGACATAAATAATTAAAATCCCCAGAGCCGGAAACCAGAGTGGGGAAGGAAGGGGTCAAAATTCCGTTTTTAATTATTTTTTTTGTGACGCTCATGATCGAGATAGCGCGCCAAAATTTGGGAATAAGTAGGTCATGATGTAACTAAGTAAAATCTCCAGGAGTGGAACGCTGCGTGATCGACAAAGGGGTGGGGCAGGGGCGAATATAAAAAAATGTAAGGGGTTTTTTGCGACGTTCGTGATTGAGATAGTGCACCAAAATTTGGAAATAGGTAGACCATGACATAACTAAGTAATATCCCCAGAGGCGGAAGCCAGAGTGGCGGACGAGGGTAGTTATAAGGGGCAAAAGTCGCGGTTTTTATTATTTTTTTTTGTGGCGATCATGATGGAGATAGTGCACCAAAATTTGGGAGTAAGTAGGTTATGACGTAACTAAGTAAAATCTTCAGGGGAGGAACGCTGCTTGGGGTACAAAGGGGTGGTAGGCAGGGGTGAGTATAAAAATATATGGGGATATATGGGGGTTTTTTTGCTGTTCGTGATCGAGATAGTGTACCAAAATTTGGGAATAAGTAGATCATGACATTACTAAGTAAAATCTCCAGGGGCGGAACGCTGCGTGGGGGACAAATGTTGTGCCGGGTCACAAAAAAATAATACACACTGCGACTTTGACCCCTTAAAACTACCCTCATCCCCAACTCTGGTTTCCGGTTCTAAGGATTTTACTTAGCTAAGTCATGGTCTACTTATTCCCAAATTTTGGTGCACTATCTCAATCTAGCACGTCGCAAAAAACCCCTTATATTTTTTATATTCACACCTACCCCCACCCCTTTATCGGCCACGCAGCGTTCCACCCCTGGAGATTGTACTTAGTTACCTCATGACCTACTTATTCCCAAATTTTGGTGCACTATCTCGATCATGAGCGTCACAAAAAAAAATAATAAAAACGGAGAATTTGACCCCTTATAACTACCCTCATGCCCAACTCTGGTTTCCGGCTCTGAGGATTTTACTTAGTTATGTCATGGTCTACTTATTCCCAAATTTTGGTGCACTCTGTCAATCACGAACGTCGCAAAAAAACCCCTTATATTTGTTGTATTCACCCCTGCCCCACCCCTTTGTCGGCCACGCAGAGTGCCACTCCTGGAGATTTTACTTAGTTACGTCATGACCTACTTATTCCCAAATTTTGGTGCAGTCTCTCTATCATGAGCGTCACAAAAAAAAATAATAAAAACGGCGACTTTGACCCCTTATAACTACCCTCATCCCCAACTCTGGTTTCCGGTTCTGGCGATTTTACTTAGTAATGTCATGATCTACTTATTCCCAAATTTTGGTCTACTATCTCAATCACGAACGTCGCAAAAAACCCTTTATATTTTTTATATTCACCCCTACCCCCACCCCTTTGTCGACCACGCAGCGTTCCGCCCCTAGAGATTTTATTTAGTTACGTCATGACCTACTTATCCCAAATTTTGGTGCACTATCTCGATCATAAGCGTCATAAAAAAAATAATAAAATCCGCGACTTTGACCCCTTATAACTACCCTCGGCCCCAACTCTGGTTTCCGGCCGTTGGTGAAAGTCATGTACACAACTAATTCAACATATCCCCGTATAGTTTCTCCATATTACTTATCACGCACAAAATCCGTTTTTATCTCTCCGACTATAATACACTTTACAGAATTAAAATCGGATTATTTCAGCGGCCTCAGCAATGTCTTAAAATTATAAACAGTTTTTTGGCTTATAAACAAGTAGCTTTGTTAAACAATAAAAAATTTATTTTTATCAATGCAGATAATCAAAACCGGTATAATTTGACTTAAGCTTTCAAATGCTGTAAGCAGAATTACTATTTTATTTTTTAATCAAAAGTTATTCGGGTTCAAAAATTACAATTTTTCGATTTTTTTAAAGTTCAACCGCGTTTATCTCGAAAACTATGCATCCTACAAAAAAACTTGTAAGAACATTTTTTGCTTAGAATTACTCAAGAAATACAAAAAAATGTTTTGTTTTACGAAAAATCGCTGTTATGTAATTCTTCAAGTTCTTTGTTTATAACAATCTTATCGACATTTGGATCAACTGTTACCCAAAAAATTCGTGTTCCACTGGTCAAAATACATAAAAAAGGCTTGGGTAAGTCCATCTAAATAAAGCAGGCCGTTGCACCCCCCTGGCGACAAAACTAATTTGTTTATAAGCCAAAAAATTGTTTATAACTTTGAAACATTGTTGAGGCTGCTTAAATAATCCGATTTTAATTCTGTAAGGTGTATTAGATAGATAGAGCGCCTGTTTATATGTTATTAGCAACCTTTTAAATTCTCTACTTTTTGTTCAGAAAGATTTTAAAAAATTTAAACTTTAAAAAAAATTTAGATTGCAAAATTATTATGCAAAATCTATTAGGTCGATTTTAATAAAATCTGGTGGACGGTTTAAGTATGTTATAAGAATTTTTTAAGCGGATTACGAAGGTTCTAATTGCAACCAAAGTGGTTGAAAAACATTTAACAAAAACAGGCTTATTTTGCCCCCTCATTTTGTATTTATTGCTATTTTGCAGAAATGGCAATAATTTAAGACATTTTTAACCAGTTGTATATCATACAAAATTTAATTATTGAAGTTATACTTCTTTACGGGCGTAATGACGGTGAAATTTTATATGGTAAAACCTAGCGACCGGGCGCATGCGCATTATAACTTTGTTCTGATTGGATGTTCAAATGACATGACAAAAATTATCCAATATGGCAGCTGTGGGACTGTGGTTTGGTTATAATGTATGCTTGTTGCGATTTAAAATTTGTAGGAAGAGAAACAACAAACAAAAAGTTAGTTAATGGTTATACTGCCTTTTTAAATAGTTTTCATATTATATTTTTGGACTTATTTACATAGAAGAGATGATTGTTGCATGCCAATGTGAAAGCTCATCAAACTGTGACTAGTATGCCTGCCGC
Source organism: Diabrotica virgifera virgifera (assembly GCF_917563875.1). Classification (NCBI taxonomy): domain Eukaryota; kingdom Metazoa; phylum Arthropoda; class Insecta; order Coleoptera; family Chrysomelidae; genus Diabrotica; species Diabrotica virgifera. Next base: position 211,562,797 of record NC_065450.1, read on the forward strand.
AGATCTCGCTTATTCAAAGCTAAAGAATCTTTCACTGGTAAGTGTTTTATAAATAGTTGATCAAATTTTGTTATGATATTTGAACATAGCCACTTTGCACGACGCAAGTGATTGCGAAATTTATTAGTCGTTATACGGGCTCCGATACCTACCTTGAACCTACCAAAATACATAAGTAGTATGTAATACTTTTATTTACATAATTTGATAACCATCAAAATGTCTATCAATATTCACCTAATATATTGTTTTCTTACTCTATGTTTTGTTGTATTTTTTCAATTCTAAATCATTTCAATTCAAAATCAAAATAATTTGATTTACATAAGTTAAAAATGTCAAAAGGTTAATCTGTTTAGTTAGACGATCTTCGCACATAATGACAAGCTGTCTCTGTGGCGAAGTTTTAATGCGAGTGAATCCCAATACAACGCAAATACCAGCCGCGTGGTAAGTTGGTTCGAATCCCAATAGAAACTTTTATTTTTTATTTTTTTTTTATACATTTTATGATTGTAAGTAGTCGATCAGATTAGCCAAGCGGACTGAGGCGCACGATTGACAATCTATAGTGGATATGCGGTCGAGACGATCGAGGTTCGTGCCCCAGCCCGGTGAATAGAAAAATAAAAAGGCTGACGTCGTAGTCTAAAATTCTAAAAAGAATCTACGACTTGGTCTGGAATAAGCTGGTGTCTGATCGGCCTATGGAGGAGCAGTACAGCAATAAGGGCTTGCGGCTCGGTGACACTCCTCCATAGATCCCTACCGGAAGGGCGTTGACGCCTATAAACGGTGTATACATACATGATTGTAAGTATATTTATTATATAATTTTATTTTCAGAAAATACGTATTTAGTTAAAATTTTTCCCGACAATTAATGTTCAGAAATCGTTTGTGGCATTTTTAATGTGTTTGTGTGTGTTTTATTTTTTTATTATTTTAATTTTTGGCACTGTTTTAATAAAAATGTTTGAGAAGTAGTAAGTATAAATTAATTTAATATTTAAATAAAATATAAATAAAAAGTATATTAATTTCGTTTATAATCATATAATAGATGTATCACTTCTTACGTACGTACAAAGTACACACACATTCTTTTCTTTATTTTATTTCTGTACGACTTTGTTCCAAAATAAATCGTTTGAGTTATAAGCAAAGATAGTAGAAAAAATTCGGGGCTTTTCGAAATTTTTAAATATTTTAATTTTTTTATTAATGTTCCGGTCATATTTGAAAAGGAGCATAAGTCAATTATAATTATTGAAGTTGTCACCCAGCTTTATCTGCAAAAATCCGAATGCCACCTCTTACATCCACCTCAAAACAGATCCGCCCTGGTCTAATGTAGAATGTTTCAAAACATAGGTAGTACCTGAATATAGAAATCGTTATGGATAAAAAAGATGTTAGTCTTATAATATTAATAATATAATATATAAAAACCTTATTTTGTAAAAGGTATATGTATTTAAAATCCCTAAAAAGGGCTGTATCACAAAACGTTTTCGGAATCAATATTCCATCATCAGTGTTAGCACAGGTTTACATGCTTTAAGCCACCAAAATGTACGGGTAAAAACCCTTACATTGATTTTAAACAGTTGGGGTTACCAACTGTTTAAAATCATCTTTCACTCTTGTAAGATGTCCCACCCAAGGCATTTTTGCCTTGTAATACGTTCAATAGTGTCTTCCACTCCAGATATTATCGAACATATCACAAGGAAAACTTTCTTTTGATTAATTAAAAAAAAATAAACAAAAACAAATGAATGATACTCACTTTGCTTTCATCTCCTGAACATCAACTTTTTCATCATTGCACAGCTGGTTGGCCAAATCTATCAGATCTTCAGCAGCAATCTTCATGTTAACAGCAGTCGGTCTGGAAGACACTAAATAGTTGAGTTTCCCCTCGATCTCCTGTCTCATCTGCTTCTTGGAATCATATTTTTCACTGTGCAATTCAACTGCTAAACTTAAACATCCTACTATAGCTATGGCAGGTGCTCCTCGTACCTGCAGAATAACCAATGTTATGTAGAATGGATACACTGGAAGACTTTAAATGTATAGATTGGAAGAGACTTACTGAAACAAGATCCAACGCCAAGATAATAAGTTTATTTAACAAGTCTATGATAACCCAAAGTAGTCAAAGCAGTATAATTAACATGGTTAATTAGAATAAACTATCCACAACAGAAATGGAAAGAGCAATGCTAGGTATACGACTGTCAGATAAAAAGAAATGACTGGGTAATATCAAAAACAAAAGTCGAGGACATAACAACAAAAGTTGCCAAACTTAAATGCAGCATCGCAGGCAACACTGTTAGACAAAAAGACCAACGTTGAAACGCCACAATTCAACATTCTAAAATACTGATAAAACCAAGATGGATGAAAAGAGAAAAGTGTGTGGACCAAGTGAAAGACGTTTGAATGAAGCAGGAAACGATCTTAAAGAAAAAGGTTGTCAAAATTGGAAAACGAACATCAAAGGTCATAAAAGATGGAGATAAACTGTCAATCTAGGCCAAATGGCTGTTTGAAAATAAAAAATATAAGGGTTGTTCAAGGGTAGCATACAATAAAGTAGAATAAATGAATTTTTTAAAATCAACATTTCCATAGCGGCACTTCTTCTTTCTTGGCTCTAGAACCATTTGTTTCTAATTCCCATTTGTTGCATTCCTATCTTACGTAGATTGCTTGTTACAGCATCCTTCCATCTTTTTCCTTGTCAGCAACTGATCTTCTGACATCGGGCATTTCCCAGAAGATTGTATTTAGTAGTTTTTCATCATCCTCTCTCAGTATGTCCTACCCCTCTTATTAGTGCAGTCACTGAAGGTTTTCACCTCCGATCTCGTTGAACCTACATCGATTTACATGAAAATTGGTGAGTAATTAGAGGATACCTCAAGGAACAAAGGTGACATGATGACATCTTGCGCTTTTACCCTGGGGGTGGATGCCACCCCCTCTCGGGGGTGAAAATTATTTTATTAAAAATAATACCATAAGTCGATAGAGGGACAAATTATAAGCAAAATTTGTTATATAAAGTTATTAAAATAAATCAACACTTTTTGAGTTATTAAAGACCAAAGATTTTATTTTTTCGTAAAAAATGCATGTTTTAAATCGGTTTTTCACGTATAAATCAAAAACTATAAGATTTTACAAAAAAGTTATAATTACTGAAATTAAAGAAAATAAAAAATTGAATACATTCCTCACTAAAGAACTAAACTAATGTTAGTTCAAAGTGAGTTATTGGCAATTGAATGTGTATTTTTTCGACGAGTACTCAAATCTAAGTATTCAAGCTTAAATAACGGGAAAACGATGCAATGTATAAAATATTCCTGCTAAACATTTGCCAAAGTACTTCGGAGTACCTATCAAATCAGCTTCAGAACAAGGTAATAGCGTCAAAATTAAGCAAGTTATAATGAAAATAAAAGAACCGTTTCGAATTTTTTAGGAAAAAGTGAAAAATAAAACATACGCCATTTCCACAAAAATTAAAATTTATAGTAATTCTTACAAGAACTTCTTTATATTAGCATAAGTAATGTGTTCGATAATTTTGACTGGTTTAGAATGCCTATTTTTGAAAAAAAGATATAATTTAAAAAAATCATAATTTTTAAAATCATTGTAGGCTCATATTCTTTTGATAATAACTCCAAAATACTTAATATACGTAAAAAATTATATATAACCAAATTTTAGTTTTTTCTGTGCCAAATATTTTACTTGTTTTACTATTTCTATAGGGTAAAAAATAACCCCGATAGAAACGTTTAAATCTTAAATTTTGCTGTGGGAACCATGCAACCGGGGTCATTTAACCTTTTATTTTTAAAGAAGTAAGGGGTTTAAAAGATTAGGTTTAACGTGCTTAAATAGCACTTGGAATTAACTTTCAAAAAGTTTTTAGATGAACCTGATACCGTAAACACGAACGGAGTTATTAAAAAAAAACAATAACATTTTATGGAAAAAATTTTAAAAGATAAATTTTGAAAAAATTTTGGAGCATAAATTTTAACGCTATCAACCTGTTCGGGGCTCATTTAATAGATATTTTTAAGTACTTTGACAAATGTTTAATAAGTTTATGTTATAAAATGCATCAGTTTCCCGTTATTTCAGCTTGAATACTTAAGAGTTTTTTACTCGCCGAAAAAATATACATTCAATTACCTATAACTCACTTTTAGTTAACAATAAAAGGTTTTTGTGGTAAGGGGTTTATTTCATTTTTTATTAGCTTCAATTTTGATAATAATAACTTTTTTGTAAAAACTTACACTTTTTGAGTTATTGATGAAAAATTGGTTAAAAACATGCATTTTTTTCAAGAAAAATTAAAATCTTTGATCTTTAATAACTCAAAAAGTTTTGATTTATTTTAATAACTTTATATAACAAATTTTGCCTGAAATTTGTCCCTCTATCGAATTATGGGGTTATTTTTAATAAAATAATTTTCACCCCCGAGAAGGGGTGGCATCCACCCCCAGGGTAAAAGCGCAAGTTGGCACCATGTCACCTTTGTTCCTTGAGATATCCTCTAACCACTCACCAATTTTTATGCAAATCGATGGAGGTTCAACGAAATCGGAGGTAATAGCTCATATCCACCTTCATTGACTCCACTACACAGGGTGTAACAAAAATACAGGTCATAAATTAAGTCACATATTCTGGGACCAAAAATAGTTCAAATGAACCTAACTTACCTTAGTACAAATATGCACATAAAAAAATTTACAGCCCTTTGAACTTACAAAATGAAAATCGATTTTTTCAAATATATCGAAAACTATTAGAGATGTTTTATTGAAAATGGACATGTGGTATTATTATAGCAGGAACATCTTAAAGGAAAATTATAGTGAAATTTGTGCACCCCATAAAAATTTTATGGGTGTTTTGTTCCCTTAAACCCCCCAAACTTTTGTGTACGTTCCAATTAAATTATGTTTGTGGTACCATTAGTTGCATTAAATGTTTTTAAAACTTTTTTGTCTCCTAGTCTTTTTTCGATAAGGCAGTTTTTATCGAGTTGCAGCTTCTTTTTTAATATGTTCACATAAAAATTTTATGGGGGTTTTGTTCCTTTAAACCCCCCAAATGTTTGTGTGTTCCAATTAAACTATTACTGCGATACCATTAGTTAAACACAGTATTTTTAAAACTTTTTTGCATCTTTGTATTTTTTTATAAGGCATCTTTTATCGAGATGTGACTTCTTTTTTAATATGGTTCAAAATATACCTAAAAATGTAAATCATAAATAAATGTTCATATTATTACCAAGTCTCTGTAATCGTACTTAACCATACTCAAATATGTGGTGGATTTGACAAATATTCAAAATATCTCGATATAAACTGATTTTTCGAAAAAGTACTGAGAGGCAAAAAAGTTTTTAAAATATTGTGTTTAACTAATGGTACTACAATAATAATTAAATTAAAACATACACAAAAGTTTGGGGGAGGTTTAAAGAAACAAAACCCCCATAAAATTTTTATGGTGTGTCCAAATTTCACTATAATTTTTTCTTAAGATACTACTGCCATAAGAATACCACATGTCCATTTTCGATACAAAATCTCTAATAGTTTTCGATATATTGGAAAAAATCGATTATCTTTTTGTAACTTCAAAGGGATGTAAGTTTTTTTATGTGCACATTTGTACTACGCTAAGTTAGGTTCAATCGAACTATTTTTGGTCCCAGAATATGTGATTAAATTTATGACCTGTATTTTTGTTACACCCTGTATATGATTTGTCTAGATGTATCGTACAATGTTTTTATCACCATAGGATGCTTGGAGTTACTGGTTGTGTCTTGGTCTCCATTCTCCTATTATCTTGTCTCTAATCTCTCATTGAAATAATCTAATGATAATAATTTTGTTGTTTCATGCTGGTTCACTGTCCAAGTTTCACTTCCATATGTTATGAGGCAAATTATAGTTTTATATAGCTTTGATTTAGCTATCTATCAGAGCAATTTTTTGAAATTCTTTAAAAGCTTTGATTTTTGGTAACTACTGTGCACTTGGTCTTATCTTTGGAAGTTAAGGCCAAATTCCCTGGCTCCGCTTTCAAAAGGGTAAAAACTTCTTTCACAGCTTTAGTAAATTGTGCAACACACATATTCTGAGTAAGTACAGTGGAACCCCGATAAGCCGGCCCCCGATAACCCGGAAGTCCGGCTAACCTGGACCGATTTTTATCAGACAAACATTACAACAATAAAAATGTATGCAATATAATATAATTTGAGAGATAATGCGTATTTGTGTAATTTGAACTACATAATATACCTTAATAAAAATGACTCATGGCAGACAACGTTCATTGTCGTGTTATCGAAAACAACAGGCATCTGTAGTATCCTTTATTTACTTGAAACTGTCTTAGCATTGTTTAGAAAAGACTATTAAAAAATTATTTTTCAAACAATGGTCTTAGTCTTCACTCTTATTAAATAACATAACTTCGTTGCGATTGAGACGGTATTGTGTGTAGTAAAGTCACATTGTTCGCTTCCGTTCTGTAATCTTTCGTAAATCTATTCAGATTTTGTGTTTGCGTGATTTTTTGTCTGCGTAATGGCAATAAAACTTAAAAATGCTGTTTTTGTTTCAAAATGATAACAAAAGACAGTTTGGACAATCGGTGCAAAGCTAAAAATGAGACTCTCGACGACGCTTTGTATGTGTGGAACGCGAACGTGGTTTACAAGTGTCTGTGTGCCAATTATAACGGAGTTTATCTGTAAGCATACCATATTTTAGTAATTGTTACCATTTTCTCCGACTAACCCGAATTTTCGATAACCTGGATTGGCCGCGGTCCCGATTAATCCGAGTTAACGAGGTTCCACTGTACCTATAAGTGCAAAATATCGACAAGATCCGAAGGTTAGGTTATAACATAAATAATAAACGACATAAATAATATTATTGATGACCCAGATCTCCTGGCAGCTGTTAGCCTGCGTGTTCCATCTATTAATTCCAGAAATAGCCAACTACTTAACATTGAGTTTCATAGAACCAATTACGGCATTAACTCGCCTATTTGTCGAATGAGCAAATTAACAAATGAAATGTTACAAAAGTGTGATTTGGATTTATTTAATGATGGTTTTAATAAATTTAGTGGTAAAATAAAAAAGTTTCTATCAAATTAATATTAAAATTATTATGGTAAAATGTGTCTTATTTATTAAATATGTAATCTGATTTCAAATTTATTACCTCCAAACCTTTGTTATATATATGTTTCAGTGTTTTTATAATTATTGAAAAAAAATCTAGTCATGACATCTTGTTATTGTTATAGTAATCTTTTAATATATTTTGACTTGTATGTATATTCTAATGATTTAACTTTGTAAGACTATATAGGTTATACTTATAACTATCCTTTGTACTTTTATAATTATTGTTGTTTTATACCTACGAACTCTGTAAATGCTATATGCGTAAATAAAATTTTGACTTTGACTTTGAAGGTTCTCTTTGCTCAAAATAGTCTAGTATAATATGTATTGGTAACTTCCTCATCCTCCTTATTAGTTACTCTTTTTATTGATACCGTCCCATCATTCTCTTAATCTTGAGTCTCATTTTTGGATGAGTTTGAAAGGTTCTTAAGTGTTAGTGAAAATCTGCTTGCTTAGCACACATTGGGCCAGAGATTGTTACGCTCTCCGATCCTTTCAGCAGAAATCACTTGCTTGGAAAAACCTTCATTAAGTTGAAGAAAAGTCAATCTTTCCAATGATGTGTTCTGAACAGATGTGTTTTTAAAAGAGTCAGATGAGATACAAAATTTTGTAGATTTATGTTGTATTTATTGATATGCTGTATTGTTTGCTTGCCAACTTCATAGATTCGTGATAACTGATGCGACATGTCCACTGTTTTCAATTACATTTAAAATCCCTAAGTTTTATTCAATCTTAAAATATTTACTTGCATTTTATACTAGTTATTGCCCTTTTGTAAACATTTGTTAATAATATACAAGAGTAGCATCATCAGCGTCAGTGGAAGATGGCAAGCAAATGGCATCCAAGCATTGTTGCTATTGATATTACCTTATGCCTATCTCCCTTCCAGTGTATAGAGTTTCCGTCAAGTCATTTATGGTGGCGCTATTTCGATAAACCTTAAAAATGTATTTTGAGGTTGAATTTAAGCATTGAAAATAAATAAATAAATGTAATCCATAATAAGTACACTTCTTGTCATAAAAAACTAATACAACTCTTATAACCGAAAATCATATTTTTCAATTTGTGTAAGTTGATCTTGTCAAATGTGTCATTCTAATTTCCAGGGCAACGTTGCCAGTTCAACCAAAATATTATATCAAGACAGCTAAAAGCAGGGCTGTGCGACAGACTTTAAGTTTTTAGTGTACTAAAAACTACAACAATATCGATCATTCTCGATCAGTCAGTCACATTTATTTAAACAAGCATCCTAAAAAATTCTCCCATTAATTTTGTAATTTTCCATCATCTCAATTAACACATTGATGGACAGAAGGTTTATAGACGTCTAATTTCCATTGATGTAATGTGACAAAATGTCTATAGACGTTGCATTTTCCCTATTCTACTTTGCAAAATACATATAGTGTCACAACACTTGCTTATACATTTGAAGCACTGTCTGTCAACATTTTAAGTACCCATACATTGATTAGTGTTTTATTATAATTTTATAATTTATGAAAATATTTCGACTCAAAAAAATAATGATAGATAATAAATCTAGACATGACTTTAAATTATTATGTTTAATTTCACATCGAGAGGTGTGATAGGTTTCTCGTAAAGTGTAGCACAAAACTGTTTTGAATTGTTTAACCCTTAAACGCCCAAGGGTGGGTAAAAAATGTCCACCTAATGCGTATTCCCTTGTAACATAATTATTACGTATTTAAAAATTTTTCAAAAATTATTTATTGTTAAAAATACAGCCCTTTATCGAATGTTAATTTGGTTTTACCAATATTTTTGAAAATAAAAGTAATATCTTGAGTTAAATATGTGTAGGCATAAAAAGTACAACCTTGGTAAAACTTGTTACTAAAGGTTTCTGTATAATTTCTCGTTGGTAGGAACATAATCCATATAATTATCGACGTATAATTACATTATCGACATAATTATCTGCCAATGAGGAGGCTGAAAGGAAGAATGTGGAGAAAATCGACAAATCTGAATTAATGGCCTTTACTGGTATGTTAATTTTGATGAACATTGTAATGTTGTCGTAAGATTTGTAAATTGTTTATATTAATATTTTAGAAGATGCTGTGTTTATTAAGCATAAGATTCTTAAGTTTAATCCATTTCCAACAACTCTCAATAAATATATTAGCTATTTTCGAGGTGGACATTTTTTACCCACCCTTGGGCGTACATGGAACCTAAAAAAGGTTGGGCGTTTAAGGGTTAAAGATTCTTTAAGCATTTGGGACATTAACTCAACTCTGTCTCTGGTTATTCAGTTTATTAGATACGGTTTTTTGTTGTTAATGATTAAAATAATATATATAATAGTATCCTGTGTTATAGCGCTGAAGGGGCTTTGGGATTATAGAAGGGTAGTCCGCTATATCTAGAGCAGCGGCTCTCAATCTGTGGTACATGTACCACTGGTGGTACATATCGTTATTTGAGGTGGTACACAAAACGCAAAACAGCCAAAATCAGCACCACTATTATAGCTTATTAGATCGCCTAGCTAGAGGAAAGATTACCAGTCTGTCTGTAACCATAGGCAAGGAATATAACATTTACTTGGAGATAGTATAAAGGTTAAATAATTCCACACCAGAGTAATGTGTTGACATGTATAAGAATATGAGTCTAAATGAATCGATCTAATCTAATCTTTATCAACAAAATGTAAATTAATAGGGCATTATTTTAGCTTGTTTGTTCAATGTTACAATTCGCGCCATTGTTAGCAGTATCAACAGAACATATTTATAAACACGCTCACTTGAATAAAATATTTCTTACGTTATAAATAAGGTTTACTTCTACTACTTTTAACAGAAGTTCTGAGCATAAAGTTACCTAACCTAACTTATTGCACAAGTTGTGAAATACATACCTGCATTTTATTTATAACTTTCCAACCATCCTCGACACCTTTAACTTGAATATACTTAGTTTGTGCTGGTAAAAGCAGCTGGTCCAAGATCTCTAGCGAATTATTATCATATTTAATCGCCCGCAGAGTCATTTTAACCTCACTTATCAAATCACCGCTGTTGAAGATGATTTCTTTGGCGGTTTGATAAAAGCAAACAGACAAATAATTTACATCTTATCTGCACAAAAGTTGATATCGGTTACTTAATTGGAATAAACATTAGATTGTTTAATTAATAGTTTTGGCTCTACGTCCGGCAAAAATGACAGCAATCTGAGAAATGTATGTTTTAATTTAATCGTGTGTTACCATTGCCAGATTATTTTAATTAATACATTAAGAACATACTTCCAGGTGTAATTTGAATTTATACATCTTTAAATATATATTTTTATTCAAATATAAGTAAAAATAACTCAATTACTGTGCATTTTTTATATTACGAGATTACGATAACCGTTTTCACTAACTACGCAACCGAAAGTCGGATAATCAGTGTGATTTTTACGCCTGATGTTTATGCAAATAACATTGCAGGTGGATTTTTCACCTTTGGTAATAAAACATAAAATAAATAAATAATAAAAACGTATATTGCCATAATACAATTTATAATTCATTCTATTTCAGATATTTGCGCTGTGGATACCATATTCTTCATTCCTTGGATGCCTAGACGTCTTCTTCTGTAGGTACTACTTGTGGCTTTCGTACCTACTTTCCTGACCGGTTTTGCAACCATCTGGCTATCGTCTGATCAGACGGTGAGTTTCTCTAAACATGCTCTCTGCATGATTTCTTTCGAGGATGTTTTTTGTTTTATGGAGTCTTCTTGTGGCCTGGTGGAAGAAATACTGAGTTCTTTCACGGCCACCTCTCTCAGTGGTGTGTACTGGAGCCTTTCTTGGATGGTTGTGCTGCCCCGTCTATGATACGGTACTTACGGTAGCATGCTGTCTCTGTGGCTTCCAGCTTCTTCCAATTGATTTCCGCCGTTGAACTCCATACTGGTACTCCATACAGCATCACCGACCTCACATAGGCCTGGTAAAGTTGAATTTTCTTCTTCCTCATTAGAGGTGATGTCCTAAAAATGAAAGGTTGAATTAGTCTTTTGACTGTTCTACTGCTTTATTCTTGATTTGCTTTGTATGCAGCGTGAAGCTCAGCCTTATCTATCCAGATGTACTTCTAGATATTTCACGGATGGTGTTGCCTGAATGATGTTTCCTCTCGTCGTTAGTTCTACTTCTGGTGGTTTGTATTGCTGGGTAAAGATAATTAACTGCGTCTTTTCGGTGTTCATCTTGATTTTCCATTTGTCCGTGAATTCTGATAACCTATTTGTAGGTGGCCTTCTAGTGTCTAGACTATTCTTCTTTCGTCTTTACCTGAAATATAGATGGCTGTATCATCTGCATACAAAGCTGTACTCGTCATCTGCTGGTAGATCTGAAACAAATATATTGTAAAAAATGGGCGCGAGATGAACTTTTTCGAAATATGTACATTTTCTCCAATTACCAGTGGTGTCATGGCAAAATTAGCAGTGCCGGAACGCACTGCTAATTTTTGTTTACAAAACCTTAATTCTCTATTTATTTTTTTTTCTTTTCTTAACCAGTGTGGGAACGGCGTTCCCACGCGTTCCCACACCATGACACCACTGCCAATTACGGATTAAAAAACTAGAGCTCGACTTTTAAAATTATGTCTTCTGTTCCTTTCTTAAGATTATGCGTCATATCACTTTATAACTTTCATTAGAAGTTCCGAAATAATGCCATTTGGTCACTTCTGATGAAAGTCATATGACTTCAATGAAAATAAAGTCCATGCTGATTTACGTTTATATACAACCAATATACCTATAATCATAGTTTTATTTAGGTATTTGTATGTTATTAAGTTATTAACTTGGAATAAAAATCAAAAACCTACGTTCTGCCGATGACACTGTTATATTGACGTCTTCACCAGAAGAACTGAAACAAATTATGAATAGGCTAGGCACATTGAGTACGGAATATATGGTGGGTTTGAAAATAAATAGTATGCAGAAAACCAAAGTAATAATCATCGAGGTAATCACAAACAACCAAACAGAGATGGAAGACATGGCAGGTTACGAAATGGTCAGACAATTTAATTACTTAGGCTCAGTTATTATTAATAGTGGAAGATGCGAAGACGAGATCCGTCGATCACAATGGCCAGGCTCGCTATTCTCGACATCACTCGCAATTAGCGCGTATACGTAAGTTGCGACGGATTGATTTGCGAATATTTCCTAATTGGCAACGACCAAACTCACTGGCATATATGGAATAACACTGACATTACAAAAAAAAAAAGAAAATTACGCCTTGTTCGAGTATTAAAATTTCCTATCGCCACTTAGTCTTCAGAGACTTGGACCATCAAAAAAGCCGATTCTAAGCGTATAATGGCATTTTGAAATGTGAGTCTACTATGTAGAATGTTGCACATACCATGGACCGCACATCGCACAAATAATTCAATACATATTAAGTAGCAGAACTTAACATAAAAACTAGACTTACCACAACTATCAACCAAAATATACTAAGATAATTTGGACGTATAATCCGAAGAAAGGGAAGGCATGGAACGAATGATAGTTGAAGGTAACGAAGCGGGCAAAAGATCCTAAAGAAGATCTTCATTACGATGGTCGGACCAAATAAAGTACATGATTGGTTATTCATTCTCCGAAGCAAAGCAACACAGATAGTCAAACTCTCCGAAGCAAAGCAACACGGAGGGAGGGACAGAGATATTCAAACAAATTACATGGCTCCACCACATCCTTACGAAGGAGAAAAGATAGAGGAGGAGGAAGTTTTTAACTTAGTAACTTTATCAGTGGGGCTCATATAAATCTTAGATGCAGCAGGTAGTGCAAAAGAATTATTTCACACCTGTTTTTCATTGATTAATCGAGACCGTATTTTTAATGCTTATGTGGACGCTTTGATAATTTTTAAATTGTGTACTATGTAGTTGTTTAGGAATGGTATCTTTCTTATGAAAGACACAAATTCTAATTTTATGTAAAATAAACCGTTCATTTTATATGTAGAATATCATTCGTTATAAAAGTTTCTTCAAATTGTGTGAAATCCAGGTTACGTATACCTCCGACTATGTTGTAGCCACTTCCATATCATGCACAAGTGATGACATATGACACTGATGACAGACAATGACACCAACAACGTCATTTGGACGTCAATGACACGCACACGCGTCGGGTACACGTGCCAAAGACGTTGTCATTTCCCTATGTTTTGACGTCATTCGTCAATTAGGCAATCCAAACCACGTGACTATTTTGACGTTTAAATGGCGGTCGTATGGCATGCAGTCGATTTTGCTGGTTTACTTGCATTGTTGCACTTGTGCTTTTCGTTGTAGAGTTGGTGTTAAAATTGTTTTATTTAGTTACTTGTACCCTTTGAAAAACTGTCTTTTTCAAGACAACATTGCAATATTATTTGTGAGAGTCGGACTTTTGTTTTTATTACAAATATGGCTTTAAAAGAAAGTTCGTATTTGGACCAACTAAGAATAAGCTCTCCTGAAGCCGCAGATAGATATTTGGACAAAATCAAACAACTTAACTGTGATCCATATGCTCTAAGTGAAGTCGATTTTGATTATGGACTTACCTATGTGCCACCAATAGCTTCCATGGACATTCTGACCTATATTGTTTTTACTCACAGCTTTTATACCCATGAACAAATGAGAGCTTATAAAAGTTTAGCAGCTTACAAATATTTCAAGTCTGGCTTTGTAGAAAAAGTGGGTTTTAAAGTTATTAATGATCTGGTGCTTTTAATAGGCAAGGTAAGAGTAGTACCTGTATTTCAAATTTTTTAAGAAAAAATACCTGATTTGTTAATAATCAATATTAAAGAGATTACTTTTTAGTCTTAGGGTTTAATATAATTGATTGCCTTGATAATTGATTTAATTTTTTTGTTTCAGGTGCAGCATTCAATGAGAGCTAGAGAAACCAAATTAAGAGTTTGGATTATCGCTGAAACAGGTGGTAGTATTTGTACTGCGCATTGTACTTGCATGGCAGGTCTTGGGGAAGTATGTAGCCATGTTACAGCAGTTTTGTACGCTGCAGAGCATGCAGCATATTTGAAGCAGCAGAAAAATGAAAAGAATGTAGCGTGTACAGATGTCAAATCAACTTGGCCAGTTCCAACGCAAAGTGGTACACATCCAATAGAAGCTGCTTCACTAGACTGGGGGAAAGTGATAGAAGAAAAAAATTATAAGGAAATTCCTCCAATGGATGATAGCGAAATGTTGGACTTGCTGCAAGAATTGCAAAATTCCAATTGTGACGCTGTTTTGATGAGGCATGTAGAGCCATTTGCGTCACAACTGTCAGATGAAAATAATGAAAAAGTTAGTATACCAGTCCTTTTTAATGTGTACCATAAAAAATATGAAAAAATGCCTCTAGATGATCTCATTCAACTAGGTATGAAATGTAAAATGGAGGTAACCCAGAATATACGAAGAGAAATAGAAGATAAGACACAGGACCAAAGGAAATGTGCAGAGTGGTATAGACAAAGGACTGGTAGAGTAACAGCTTCAATTTTTAAAGATGTCTGTAGAACCAATGTGGAGAAACCATCCCTATCTTTGATCAAATCAATATGTTACCCTCGCAAAATTTCTACAAGGGCAATAAGATGGGGGATAAATCACGAACAGCTGGCAATTGATGCTTATAAAAAAGAAACTAGCAGGAATCATAGAGACTTTATAGTGAATACAATTGGCTTGGTAGTGTGCATGAAATGGCCTCAGTTAGGTGCCTCACCTGATGGATTTGTGTATTGTGACTGTTGTGCTGCGGGTACCTTAGAAGTAAAGTGTCCATTTTCTCTTCGAGAAAATGGAAATTTACAGGAGTATGCAAGTCGAAAGGACTCCTGTCTTGAATGTGATAAAACTGGTACAGTAAAAATGAATAAAAAACATAAGTACTATTACCAGGTGCAAGCACAAATATTTATTTGTAAACTTAATTATTGTGACTTTGTTGTCTGGTGTCCTAATTTTATATTTATCGAAAGAGTTTTACCAGACATAAAATTTTGGGAAGAAATTAAAGATAAAGTCCTAAATTTTCATGCAAAAGTAATTATGCCTGAACTTTTAGGACGTTATTACACTTCCAGAGTACCAGGTGGCAATATAACAAAGTGGTGTTTTTGCAATAATGTCGATGATGGCCAACCTATGGTTCAATGCTCATATGAGAATTGTAATATTTTCTGGTTCCATATTGGGTGTGTAAATTTATTAGAAAAACCCAAAACTAGGTGGACATGTTCAATATGCAACCAGAAACTATTTCATGATTATGCCACATAAAATTTTAATGGTTCATGTTTCCATTATTTTCATAATCATTATTGAGTCCATTCACTCTCTTCTTCCATTTCGCACTTTCTGCACCATGGTTCATTCACCTTACTTGTCACCATTTCAGTGACCGTTTTCATCTCTCGTTTATTGAGGTTCATGAAACTGTTTGAGTTTTTTATTAATATTCTTGATTATTTTTTTTTTATTTAGTCTAGACTTGAACTTGAGTGGTTCTCCTTTTCTATTGATGATTCTTTATCAGCCATTTCTGAACCTCATTTTTCGTAGCATCATTAGTGATGCCACAGAAAGGTTCTGGACCTTCAAAAGTTTCCCTCGAGCCATGTTTATTCCATATATACATACAAAAGTACAGTGTACCATAGTATACATATACTTTTAAGAGGAAATTTTGAAACTTTGTTTCCTTAATATTTTTACAATTCATTCTACGGTTGATATAGGTCAGTCTCCGAAACATCAAATAAATACATTCTTTTCAGTTTTCATATGATTTATTTTCATTAAAATTGTCACAAATTTTTTATTAATATCAAAATACAAAAACAACCAATGAGGTGTACATAAATAATATACGCTAGCCACAGTCATTATTGTAAGAATGCTACTTAAAGTTAAAATTAAATCATTTGAATGCAAATTATTGTCTGGAATTGTTGAATTCTGGACATTATTTTCGTTCTAGTTGAACACATTTTTTGCAATTTTTTTATGCAATCATTATGTTACTACATGATCTCTTGCTCTTGTATTGGCTTTTAAATTGTTAACTGTACTTAGTTTTTTACAAACTTAATGTCTGTATTTTACATTTCTCAATGGTTCGTTTCACTAGCTGCTTTACTTACAACTTGCTAGTTGCATTGCTTTTTTTTCTATGGATGTTTGTTATTTATCAAACTCATTTGTAGATGAACTGGTAATGTTCACTAATTAGTGAACAAAAATGTCTTCAATAAATAGATGAAGTAGCCGAAGTCTTTGTCTTTTATTCTCCACCTTTTGACCAATAAACCTACCACTTTCGAATGATAATATTATGATTTACTATCTTTTAGTAAAGTCGTCCCAGGAACGCAACTCATCAATATTGGCAATATCATTTTAAAGTCTTCTTCATTAAAATGTATAATCCATGTCTGAATTGCTGATATAAATGAGTCAGATTAAATAAATTATTAGAAGAATTTTTTACTAAGCAATAACATTTTTGTTTAATTTAATATTTTGTATTTTGACAACACCCGACTTGGGCGTCGAAACGTTAATAAAATCATTTTTTTGGTAAAATTGTGGCTTATTTCCCATTGAAAATAGTTGATTATAAAGTACTTTACAACATAAAGCAAAATGTTTATTTATTTATAAATCAAACAGACAAAAATGCCCAATTTTGTTTATATTATACCGATTTAACAACAATAGATCATCAGAACTGCAAGCTTCCCCACAACAAAGATTTGTAAAATGATGAATTCAATATTTTTAAAATTATTTAAGTATACAAAAGAGTTTTAATTCTTTAAACAATTAGCGGCCAAATCTGTGAGTAGAACTTTTTACTTTAACATATTTAAAAACCAACAAAAAAAGTTTTAGAAAAATATAAGCTTGTTTGATTTTGTCTGAAACAATGCAAGTTTTCTTGCTGTAGCTATTTATAATTCAAAACTAACTGACAACCTCGACAACATGGCATATATATATATATATATATATATATATATATATATATATATATATCCTAGTTTTGGCCAAAGGTGTCATTGATTGTTTTTCGTAGTGACACTTTAGATGTGTACCAAAAATTATTAAAAGAAATACTAAAAAGGCGACAATCTGGTGAAATAGGTTAAATTTAATTAAATTGGAACAATAGGAGGGCATAAATTAATCAAAACACATGCTATAAAAATTATCTTATCAACTATATTTATACCATCAGTAACATGGGTTAACATAGAAATCGGAAGTGGCTCTGAAAAAATATTAAATTTATTTTTAATGGAGCCAATAACTCTTTCTACGTGGATTCTAACCTGTGCAATGTTTCTAGTTTCTTCCAGCTCTAGTGGAAGCAATTGTTTTTTCCCCTTGGTAAAAGCTGGAATTACTAGCTTTGCTTGTAACACATCTAAAAATTCTTTTATTAAAAAACCTCGATCTGCTATCACAATATCTTGGGGTTCTATTTTATCCAAAAAACCAGAGAGCTCTACTATTTGTTTATCTGATGTTCTTCCTCCCCATGCTTTACTGATATATGAAATACAGCCTTGGGGAGTAATTCCAATAAGGAATTTAACTGTGTTATGATGTTTATAGTTTGACCATGTTTGCTGCTGGGTTAAATAACTAGCTGGTTTTTGGATAAACACCTCAAAGCAATCAATGATAATTGTGGTCTTATCATGAAAGACTTCTCTAAAGCAAGAAGGCATGTTTTTTTTAATAATTTCCCGATCTGGCCATTTTATGCTATTTTTAAATCTTTGATACATTATTGAGATGATGGTATTAAAATAGGTGGAACATGTTGATTGAGAAATGCCAAATTGGTAGGCCAAATATTTAAAATCTAGATTAAGTCTCATTTTCATCAATGTCAACAAATATTGTTGAGAGGGATCTAAAACAGTTACTGAGGATGATGGAATAAATGGTTTTAATTCTGTCAAATACTGACTTCAAAACAGAAAAATTTAAACCGGTATAATATAAACATTTCGGATTGTCCGTTTCTAGTGACTCGAAACTTTAAATGGTCTTATTAATTCTGCGAGTCAACTCGTCAATTTTTTTATTTGCAAATTTTAATTGTTGAGCCATCTGTTCAATATCATCTGAGGTTAACTCAGTTTGAGTTTCGGTTCCAGTACTGTCTTCATACATTGCTGTAGTGTTACTTTCACTTACTGTATTGTTTTCATTCTGTAACAAACATAATTGATTATAAATTGGGATCCTTATAGTGGAACCATATGCAAGCTTTAACAGAATTAAGCAAAAATACAACAGTTTTAATTTCAAAATATCAAACTTATGACAGTTTCTTATTATAAAATCATATACTTTACATTTATACGAATCTTGAAGGTTAGTTGTGAGTCAAACTGAATACCTAGATCTTTTATAATGTCTTCACAATCCGATACAACATTGGTAACAGAGTAATTAAGGTTTTTACATGTACTGTCGACTATTATACACTGATCTCTATAATTAAAATTCCCTTTAAGAGTGTAAGCGCAAATATTTTACTGCTATCCCTACCTTTTCTGTCTTTACATGACAAATTATGTGTAGTAAAATTCTCACTGGTATGGATATGTAAACATTAGTTGACAATGTCATCATTAACTTTAAAAATATGGCTTTTGAAAGTTCTTGGATAACTGTTACTTGCATAATGGCTTAAATTATTAATTCAGTTAATTAATATGATAATTTTTTCACTAGCTATGTATTCAGTGATTGTAATAATTTATATATTGTACAACAAAAACTAACACCCAATCGAGCAAAAGTGATTTTTTAATAATATATTGTTACTATAGAACGCTTACAATTTTGAACATCTGTAACAACAAAATACTTGGATCACAGAATATATACTGGTGTATTCCCCGCCTGGATCTTCCATAAATAATAAACAATAAATAACTTTTTATTAAGTTCACGTCTTCAATCAATTATTCATCAAATACACTATCAATATTATTTAATCAATAACTCAAAATATTCCTGATGCCATGTCAAATATTTAAAATTGTCACTGTCTTATCACCATATTCTATTCGACTCAGTGCGTTGTATGATAAAGATAACGAATGTTCGATTTGGAAAATATCACCATTTTTAATCCTGAAAAAACAAATAAATATTTTTAAAAAATTTAAATGCAGAATGAAAGACTAAATTGTTATCAAGGGCCGAAAGTCCCTTAGAATAAATAAAAAGTTTTCTTTTGAATGAGATATTTTAAAATAAAAAACACACTACATTTTCTCTTAGTTTTTCACCCCTGTAACTTATTAAAATAAACATAAAAGTTTTCAGGGACTTTCGCCCTCGGTAATAAAGTAATCTTTCATTCTGCATTTAAATTTTTCAAAAATACTTATTAGTTTTCTCAGGTTTTGAAAAGAATGAATCCGATTTAAATAGCATTGTAGCCGAAACTTTGTATGGATCCCCTTAATTCCAAATCAATTTAAAGTTAATGACATTCTCTTTTAATTAGTATACCTCAATAAATGTATCATTGTCCTCTTGTGAAACCTTTGTGGAAGATCTTTTCTTTACTCTTTCCAGTCTTTCAAGGTCCTGCTTTCGTTTTACAGGTCCCCTAGAGTAACCCATATTTTGGGTTGGTATCCAATCAGGATCATTTACATCTTCAAGTTTTGCAGGTTGTCCTAAAACAAAATTATATAACGTAGATACACAGTTAGTAGGCATTCGCATCGGGTAAAATTTTTTGGGAAAATAGCTTAAAACAATGTATATTTTCATATTTTCCAAAAAATTTTACCCGATGCGAATGCCTACTAACTGCCACGGCACCTACAATATTTTATTGAAATATATTAAGATTAATATTATTTCTTTATAGAAAATTATTGACAAACCTTGAATAAAATGTTTGGAACACACTTTTTGATATTTTAATTTTGATTCTGTCAGGTCTGCTCTTCGTATGGCCCTTATCCATTTTTTTCTGCGTTTAACAGTTAATTCATTCAAGTGGATAGCATGTTTAAACTTCAGTGGTTTGGGAATAGCAAAAAAAGATACTTTATCCCTTTTCGACCTGCTTCCACAGTTCACTACAATACATGTTAGTGGCATAGCTATTACTAACTAACCTAAAATAATAAAATACATAAGTAAAAAATCTATTTTAGGGATGCTTAATATAATTTATTATTAAACTTTGAAATATAAAATTTGTTAACCTACCTTTCTTCAACCTTCCAAATTACTTAGTTAAATAAAACTTTTTAAGTACTTATTCTAGTTTATTGATGTAAACAATATTTTTTATTATGTCACAGAAGTATGTTAGCAATACTTAGGCGGATATAAATATACGAAAATTACTTTAAATACTTAAAAAACAATATTTATCATATGCTTTCAATGTATTGCATGCCAATCGCCAGACATATTGGAATAGTTTGACAGATCGTTGGATTCCCTAATATCATGCCCCGCTAACTCTAATAAAAAACATGTAATCGTATTTATTTTCCTTCCGTTTAGTCAGAGGCGCTGATGTCGGCATTGTGATTGGTCGAACATGACTTTTGACAAATCGTGCGCTATCTGTGAATCTGTAATCTGTGTTCGTGTTCGTTCGTTCGTTGTCGTTCACTTATTTTATATGGTCGGTCATGATGTGATGTGTTTGGTGTTTGGTTTGTGTTTGTGTTACCATAAAAAGCTGATATTCAGTCGTGTTTTTTGATATTTTTGTTATTTCATAATCGAGTACCTTTTTAAAGGTAAGTTTTTCTGATTGTAGGTACTGTTTATCCAACAGTTTTAAAATACACATTTTATTTCGCGTTTTTTTGTTGGGTCTAATGGCCGATCAGCTGTTGTGTGCAGCCGATAAATTCAACAAGTAAACATATATTTAATCGAAATTAAATACTAATATTTCTATGTAAAATGTCACATTATTGTATAAATAAATAATTAAGAAACAAAAGTTGTTTGTGTTTTACCTTTATTGGCCACTTTAATAAAATAATATTAAATATTGGAAGTACCGTATGGAGGCTATGGTGTACCTAGCGTGGAGGCTAGATAACGCTACCCTTCCTATCCAATCAACAGCAAGAACGTTTAAAATTTCACACCTATCATGTTGAAGCTACAGACCACTTATGTGGAGGCCAGATTTGTAGTATCCTTCCAATTTCCCAGGTGCTGAAATACGTGACATATTTTTTGAAGGATAAGATCGCATTCTACCAAATCAGACAACACTTTTTTCTATGGTCAATATCATGATGATTAAATAAATTCAAATTATTTTGTTCAAGAACAAAGATCCCAGTGCTTGTTTTAATCAGAGTATTTAAATGTTCTTTGTATAAAAAATCACGACGTAATGCATTCTATACAATAGTTTCTTTATTCAATAATGTGGGTTTTTGGTTATGGGTCTCTTATATGGAAAATTGATTTTCCATATGAAAGAAAAGTTTTAGGGTATATTAAAGGGTACGATAGAAGATTTTACCAGCTCAGTACAGATCATAGAGGAACCCCAGAAAATCCAGGACGGGTTGTAACCCTTGTTCCATCCGAGGTAAATTCAAAAGTAAGTTTTTGAAAATGAAGAAAACTTAACTTACTCAAAACATATGTGATCAATTAATACAGATTATTTAGAGTTTATGATGCTAGTAAACGTTCTTTGACGTTATAGATAAACGATTTATTTTGTAGAAAACCTTTGTTACACAATATCTTTGTTTAAAATATGAAAGCAATACAAACTGGGGCTCAGACCAATCCACTCTACTTCTATGTAAATATTTAACACATTGCGTGCCGCGTCGCTTTAACACATTGTGTGTCACGTTTCTCATTTTTGATATACACATATGTCTTACTTTCTTTCTGTGGATATCAATGGCCCCTGAGATTATTTATTTTATTTATCAACGGGCAAGCCCAATTACAATTAATGTAATTAAACTATAAATTCATAATACTGACTATATCTATGGTTACAATACAAAAAATTAATCTGTATTATTATACAATGCAATACAAAAGTTATCTATATCTATTATCTCTATCTCTATTAGTCGAGCCAAGAGTACACAAAACCTGACGCAAGAATGAGCCAAAGGTTGCAAAGAAATCTATGTTGTCATATTGATTGGTTAGTCTAGCAGTTTCTGAAATGAAGTTGTTAAATCCATAGTTAGTGCGATGTATAGGGTAATGGAAACTAGCTATTCGCGGTGTGCAAGTACTTGGTAGGGGAAACGAGAAACGACCCTGCGCGAGTCACGGAGAAATATTGCAACTATCTTAAATAATTCATATTGTCAATTGAAATTGTCAAATTGACGTATATTTCATACCTTCTGCCAATGAAGCAGAAAAATTATATATTGCTCCACAATATTGATATGATATGCAATTATTAAATAAAGGTAGTTTTAATTAATTTTATTTTGCTTGCAGTACTGCATTTTAATAACTAATTTTATTTACTACATACAATTGTTGACGTTTTCATAACATAACCTGAATCTTATTTTTTCTTCTTATTATTTTTTTGGACTATGGTCTTGACAATTATCTAGTAACCAGGACTAATATAATTGGCCAATATAATTAAAAGTGCGAATTTTAGTATAGAGCGTAGAAATAGGGGTCGCTTTGCCGAACTTGCACGGTCCCAATACATCTGGTAGGTCTAGATGGAACATGTATATTAATTTTATTGAGCAAAGAAGAAGCAGCAGCTCTACCATGCAGAATATTGTAAAAAGTAATCAAATCTCTCTTCTTATGACGCATAGAAATGGGTGGCATATTTAATGTAGCAAGTAAATCTGCATCATTGTAGTTGTCCAAGATGTTTAATTTGAAAGCAATCTGTTTAAGGAATTTATGCTCAACACGACACAAGGTCTCAATATGCACACCATAAAAAGGTGACCATACACAAGATGGGGACGGAAAAGAGAGCAATAAAGCGTTTTTAAGGCAGTAATCCCAGTAAAATCCTGTGTGCTTCTTCTGATAAAGCCAAGCATCTGAAATGCCTTGTTGACTACATTATTTAAGTGATCAGAAAGTTGTAGAGTTGCATCCAAAGTAACACCAAGATCCTTGATGACAGGTACAGTATCTAGGCAATGCTGTCCAATCTTGTATTCAAAATTGATTGGGGATCTAGATCGAGAAAACGTAATGGCTTTGCATTTAGATGGATTCAGACTCATCCCATTTCTTCTGCTGTGCTAAGCCCAAAGGCAGTAACTGATTTTTTATCGAAAATGAGATTGTTGTATTTCTACGTAGATTATAGGTATTTAGAATATTTTTACCAAGTCCTTAGAGTTATAGAACTATTATAATGGATATCTAGAATATATTTACAAAGTCTTTGGAGTTGTAGAAGCATTATAATATAATGAAACCTACCTAGAAATACAAAATTGTCATTTTCGATAAAAAATCAGTTACCGCCTTTGGGCTTAGCACGGCAGTCTTGTACACCAGTCCAACAAATTGATTAACTCATATTGAAGTTTACCACAGTCATTGGGAGATTCAATCAGGCAGCTCAATTTTAAGTCATCAGCAAATAGCAAAAAAAGGGAAGAAGAAAAACATTCGTGAATATCATTTATAAAAATGTTAAACAGAAGAGGCAAAAGATGTGATCCTTGAGGAACCCCTGAAGGAAGAAGAATTGATTTGAAAAGAAAATTACCAATTTTTACCATGTGTCTACGGTTAGACAAATAGCTGCTAAACCAAGAAATCATTGGTTCATCAACACCAATCATTCTGAGCTTATGGACCAACATACCATGAGACACCCTGTTGAACGCCTTGGAGAAATCAGTGTAAATTGTATCAACTTGATACCCCCTCTCAAGGGAGTCAAACAAAAAATCTACATAAGTTAATAGGTTAAGCTCAGTAGATCTATGGGGTCTAAACCCAAATTGTTAATCGATAAGTTTAGGCTCGACTAAAGGAGTTAAAAAGTCACAAACCAGACTCTCAAATACTTTGGGTATCACATTAAGGACGCTAATAGGGCGATAATTACTAATGAGAGATTTATCCCCGTCTTTAAATATAGGCTTAAGAAAACTTTCTTTCCAGTAATCTGGAAAAACACCAGTTTGAAGGGAACAATTAAATATGTAATACAATGGCCTGGAAAGGTTAAAGCTGCATTTTTTTAAGAACAAAGTAGGTATACCGTCAGTGCCTGGGCCCTTATTGATATCAAGAGAAGCGAGCTTGGTGTATATTTCTGATATTAAAATTTTATGATTAGTGATATGAGTATTGGATGAAGATAGTTCATGATTGGGCATGTTGAGATTACTCTCTATTATTATCCTGATTACTCTCTATTATTATCCCGATTAAAGCGTGGCACGCAATGTGTTAATAAGTTCTTAGCTAGATTATGGAGCAATTGCCCATTCCACTGCTTATAATATAATCTCTTCTCACATCATTAGATATTATTAATAACAAAAGTCATAGATTAATCACAGTTCCTCTCCCTATTACATAAAGCCTGAGTCGCTTGTAATATTTCAAAGCCAATATATATATATATATATATATATATATATATATATATATATATATATATATATATATATATATATATATATATATATATATATATATATATATATTTGTTTGACCGCTTATACAGTCCCAAAACGTCATACTTCACCGCCTATTCAGTCCAAAAGTGACGTTGTCAGACCCGGCTTCGGGTCTGACAACGTTTACTTATAGTACTGGATTCTAGGGGTGTAGGGGGTGCAGGGGGTGAATTTTTAGCTGGGCTTGAAAAATCGGTAATACATCATATTATATACATATTTAGTTCACCGTTCGGCAGATTCGAGGGCGCTTCGGTCGCGCTCAACTAGCTGTATATATTTGGCATAGTTAACATACGCCTAGAAGCCCTACACCTGGCAACACCGTATGGTGTATAAATAAACCAAGAATATATATTCACAGGGCTCATACAATCCCGATACACTAAAACGACCTAAAACTTATTTGATCCAAAATTATAACAAGTTTTAATGATTAAGAGGCTTTTAAATATACGTTGATTGGGTATATATCTACAGTTCTGATACAGACCCGATATGCTAAAACTGCCTACTAACTACCGTTTTTTTTTATTTCGCGCTGGTAACAATGATAGATTTGTGTTGAATTATTCCCCAAAAAGAAAACAAAGTTTTGTTTATCCAAAATGCGATATTTTAATTTAGAAAATTGAAAAAAACATGAAATATTGTAACAGTAATTTCTACAGATTTTTCTTTGAGATACTCAAAACACATTCACAAACATGCAATATTGTCGTTTAATAAAAAAAACTAAAATTGTTGTTAACTAAAAAATGAAAAGTAAAAATTAGACTTCAAACTTATATGAGTTTAAATTTATTTGTAAAAGAGAGCTTACATAAAGGGTAACATAATCTATTTTGCGATTAAGCAGGCGACATTTGTGATAAATGCATAAAGAATTGCATTTATTTTCGACGAACGAAACTTGTTCATTTTTTAAATAATATACTGTTATTTTTGATAGTTCGTTAGTTTAAATAGCGAAATTTTATACATGTATAGTCTTTTTACTACAAAAGCAAGATTACGTAGGTCAAAATTTCTGACGTAAGAGCACTGTCAAACATTAGAATGTAACTTTTCATCATGGCCACGTTTATGTCATTACTTGTCAGATTTTTTGTTTACTCTAAAAATAATATCTATGGTTATTTATTCAAATTAATGATGTCAATTTGTTTTTCATTACTTGCCGAAATATATTATTTACCAGCAATATTACCACAGTGTAGGTATAATCATTAAAATATATTATTTAATATTTTTAAAACTAAGTACTGCAAACGCTAAAATTCATAAGAAAACTTTCAGATCTTTAAATCTAATAATAAACTTATTTCTAATAAAGCTAATCTGAGAAATCTAAATTCTTTAACTTACATCTATTCTCTGCAGTTAATGGTAAAAGGGAATCCCATTTTTTCGTTCTTGTTTAAAAATAAATAACCTATTAAAGAAGCATTTTTGATTTTGCACAATGTTTCTCAATACGAACACAAACACAATAGTATAGGTACACAACAATAATTGCAATAGTTTTTAAATTAAGGTATATTTTAATATGTGTAGGTATTTATAAAAATAGTACCTACAGTGTAAAGCTATATTTTGAATCAAATTGTGTACGAATTGAAGAAAAATGTAGCAACACAGAACTGTTACATCAGTACGATTACAGCGTTACAGCGTACGATTGTCTGATATATTTAAATAAAATTATTATTTTCTGGAGTATTTAACTTAAAGGAATGTTTTGTAAAATTTATATTATTAATAATAAAATATGTTGTTGGTTATTTATTTTTTTTATTTATTATTAGACGGGAAACCCCCATTACAAAAAAAAATAATAGTACATTTTTGATTAAAGGCTATATCAAAACTAATCTAAATAGCATCCTATTAAAAAAAGCTTAAAAGATACATATAGGTACAAATATATCACATACAGAATGAACAAAAAGTTATTTAAATAATAAATCCATTAGGTACATAAGTTATCACTAATAAACTGGCACATATGTAATAGCAATATAACATTAACATATTTCCAAAAGAGTTCTCTTAAATGACTGAAAAGAGTTATTAAACACATCCAATCTATCTTCTCTATTCATAAACTCTAGGGATCGATTCATGAATGAGTGTCTACCATAATTTGTTGCATGAAAGCCAATAAAAAATAAGTTATTTTGTCGAAGCATTCTCTGTGGAACAGCAAATTTGATTTGTGAAAGAATTTCTGAACATGATATATTTCCATTCAATAGTTTGAAAACAAAGCAAATATCAAACATGGTTCTTCTCTTCTCTAATGTATCCAGTTTAAGATACCTTAAAATATGAGAATAGTTGTGGTCAGGAATCATATTCAGATTGAACATATAATTATAATATCGTAGGAATTTATGTTGCACACTCTCCAGTAACGACTTATATACATTATACTGAGGAGACCAGATAATTGACCCATATTCAAGCTGTGATCTGACCAACCCAACATATACTGTCTTCACTGCCTCCAAAGATAACCCTTTACAATTTCTTAGTGTAAAACCTAACATCCTGTTCGCTTTTACTGCTAGTTTATCTATATGATCACTAAAATTCAGTTTGGAGTCAAATAGTATACCCAAGTCTTTAGCTACCTCATTTATTTTAAGATTTTGCCCATTTATAGAATAGAATGATGGTATTCTATTTTTTTTCCTATGAAATGAAATCTGAAAGCATTTATCAATATTAAGGTCTAAGAGATTATGTTCACACCACTGAGAAAGACTATCCAAATCTTTTTGTAGTAAACTAATGTCAAGATCATTACGTATAGTTAAAAATAATTTGAGATCATCAGCAAACATGAGAAAGTCACAATACTTCAAGACCTTTTTGAGGTCATTAACAAACAGGTTAAATAACAAAGGAGAGCAGTGTCCCCCCTGAGGAACCCCTGAACATACCTCAATCACTCTAGATATAAAGTTACCGATTTTAACTACTAGCCTTCTATCGCACAAAAAACTACGCAACCATTCCACCAATCTATCAGAGAAACCTATATTTCTCAGCTTCTCAACCAATAACAAGTGATTGACCTTATCAAATGCCTTGGAGAAGTCAGTATACACAGCATCAACTTGATACCCCCTCTCCAAGGCATCCAACAACCTACCATGGTATAGAAGCAAGTTGGTCATTGTGGAATGACCTCCTCTAAAACCATGCTGTTCATCAATAATGATGTGTTTGCAATGCCAGTTCAAATAACTATACATGAGACTATCAAATAATTTTGGGATAGATGATTGTATGGATACACTACGATAGTTTTTTACATCATTTCTGGAGCCTGTTTTAAATATAGGCGAGATATAACTTTCTTTCCAGATATGGGGAAAAATTCCAGTAGATAGAGACAAATTAAACAGTTTACACAATGGCTGAGATAATGAATATTTGCACTGTTTTAAAACAAGATTTGGAATGCCATCAGCCCCAATCATTAGCTTATTAGGAAGAGTCCCTAACTTTTCGAAAACCTCAGATACACGTATCACAGGACAATCTATGTTAATTTGGCTATAAAATTTTTCAGGAGACATTGCCTTTGCATTTGAGAAGACTGTAGAAAAGTGATTAGCAAATAAGTCAACAATTTGTTGACCATTGGTAGCAACTGAATTATTTAGAACCATGTTTTTCGGAATATTACTTGATGTTCTCCTACCATTAATGAATTTCCAAAAATTCTTTGGATTACTAATCAAATCCCTATTTACAGATGTCAGATAATTTTTGTGACACTCTTGACTCAATCGTTTACATTGTGCTCTCAACATACTAAATTCATGATAGTCCCTTTCACTATAAGACAGCTTATATTTTTTATGTTTACTCTTTTTTAGTGATATCAATTCTCTTAATTCCCTAGAGAAGAAAGAGGGATAGCTGGATGTTCTAAATTTTTTCTGTGGAATAAAACATTGAATACCAAAAGTTAAGATATTATAAAAATCTGACACAACAGTGTCAATATCATTATGTATAAATATATTGTCCCAGTTTACTGAAAATAAGTAATCATTTAGACCCTCATAATTGCCATTCTTAAAATCAAAATAAAATTCCTCTATTTTAAGTGAATCTAACATTTCATTTTTCCCTATTTTAAAATTACAGGTGTAAGAGGTATGGTGAATAGAGTCACAAAAAAGTGGATCTAAAGACTTACAACATTCCATTGAATTATCATTGGTAAAAAGAAGATCCAGAAATACATTTCTGCTATTTGGTGTATTAATCATTTGGAACATATTATAAAAACCATATGTTTGTGCTAGATAAAGAGCTGGAGAACCTGAAGAACAGTTTACTTTAACACCATTATTAGAATTTGACCACTGTACACTAGGCAGATTAAAATCACCCACTATGTAAAACTTGGTATCAGGATATGTAGCACAGATTTCTTCAACAGCCAGACAGTGGTCACTGTATTGATCCTCAGTTGATCCAGGTGGTATATATACACCGCCCACCACAAAACTTGTTCCAAAATATTTACATACTATAAACAACTGTTCGATGTGGCTTTCAGTTTTCTTAATAATCGAAGCTTGGATGTAACTTTTAACCAATACCACTATGCCGCCACCTCTGATTTTTGATGTAACTTGCATGTTCCTGTCAGCACGAAAAACATTATAGCTACTAGCTCCACCAAGCTCCTCAGATAAGATGTCCTCGCTTAACCAGCTTTCTGTAATAACAAGGATATCATAACTTGAGCAACTCAGCATTAAATCCAACTCAGCTAATTTAGTGCGAAGTCCACCAACGTTTTGATAATACATTAGTAATGGGGTATTAGCTAGTTTTTTCTTTTATTATTCGAGCCATTATCTGAGCGGTTATCCCTTTTGACTACTTTCGGACACCCATTGATGTAACGAATTATATAACAACTATCGTCAACTTCATTGTTTTTATCATTAAGTTCAGTTAATGCTTTTTTAAATTGGTCTCTCTGTAGGGTAGTCTTATCTGAAGTGATTTTATAACCAGATTCCACCAATTTTTTCTTAGCTTTCAACGCTCTTTTCACAAAAAGTTGATCAGTACAGACAATTTTTAATGGCCTGCAGGATCCCGTCTTTTTTGCACCCAATCTAAGAACCTTTTCAACTTTGTCACGCCCATCTTCACCAATACTCATAATATCAAACACCTCTTGAACCACTTTCCTGTCATCCTCAATCCTTCCTGAGAGATCATCCTTATTTGACTCCGTTGCATTATAAATTATTAAATTTCTGGATCTAATTGTTCTTTCATGCACCTCGTTGATCACTTGTTCCGGATCCAATTCTGAAGAAACATGTTGACATTTTTTATTCTTAACCGCCTCCAGCTCCATTTTCATGACTTCCATTTCAGCTTTTAGCTCTCTAACTTGTTTCAAAATAGCTGGAGCATTCTTAAATGCTTCCCTACATGGCTTACAAAAAAACATCATGGATCTTTTTTGAATGACAACCGCCCTTAATTCAGATGCATTAAGCCCTGTACATGGCTCAGTTGGGTGCATTAGTACATGGCAGCTATCACAACACACAGATTTATTGCCCTCAGAAATAATTTCTTTACATGAATTGCAGGAATTAACCATGTTTTATCTGATCTAACCTCACTTTGTAATAAGTTCAAAAATAATTAGAAGTTTCCGGGAATTATATAACCTCAATACTTGTGGTAATACAAAATAGAAAACACTATGTAATTCAGACTTTTTAACTCAATTTTTTAACCGAAAAAAGTATTAAAACTTAAGAGCTAAAATTTTGTAAACATGTGGATTGACATAACCTATTAATTTTCAATTAATATAATTAATTAATATAATTAATTATTATTTAATTAATATAATTCTAAAATTCTCAATGTACTCGCGATTACGTTTTTCTTATAGGGCTTTTCATCGATTGTCATTTGTTTCGAGCTACCCGGATTATACAACATATGGCAGAAGCTCGAAACAAATGACTGTGAATGAAAAGCCCTATTATAATACCATTTTAACACTTTTGCAAGATCGGTCAGTTCGGTCAGCTAAAAAAATGTCAATTTTAAAGTTGATTTAATTAACATTACAAATATTTCGGCGTATTATTAATATATTTCGGCAAGAAATGAAAACCGATTGACATCATTAATAGGAAAAAATAATTAGATATATTATTTGTACAGTAAAAAAAAACAAAGAAAATATCTGACAGGTAATGGCATTAACGTGGCCATGACGAAAAGTCACATTCTAATAATTTGTCAGTGCTCTGACGTCAGAAATTTTGACCTACATAACCTTGCTTTTGTAGTTAAAAGACTATACCTACCTTTAGCCCAGTCGGGATAGCAGTCGACCTTGCATGCCAAGCTGTCCCAAATTAAATTTTTCTAATCTTTAAGGAGGGTTAATAGTAATGTAAATTTAAAATCTCGACTGAATTCCGCTGTAGCGTTAGCCGCCATCTTGATTTTAAACAAGAACGGTTTTTGCTCAATATCTCCGCCATTCTCAACTTTTCGACAAAACGTATAAGTACTAAAATTGTTGAAAATTCAATTTTCGATAATTCATTTTATTTAATTTTTTTCGTGCGGTCGATATTTTTCGAGTTATGGGAGAAAACAGTGAGTTGGAGCATAATTATTGAATTATTTCGTTTATTATTAGTTTTACGACAAAAATGTACCTATACAAAAATAAAAGTGAATTAAAGTTTATACAATTTTCATTTGATCAATTTTTTCATAAAATCAATATTTAACGTAGTACGTATGCGGTAAAGGCGCGAGCGTAAGACCTGATTGGTTTTATAGCAAATGTTTTTGTTCCATATCTCCGCCATTTTCAACTTTTCGACAAAAATTGTAAGGACTGAGTTTGTTACAATAGCGAGTTACTACAATTTTTCGAGAGAACCAGTGAACCTACGAAGGCTCGTTCTGTGGCTAGAGGGACCAGAGAACCTACGAAGGGGGAGGGATGGGGAATTTTCCCAAACAGGGTCCAAAATTAAAAAAAAAATGTTAGAACAAAATTATATTCAGTTGACAAAAAACTTAATGGAAGTTTCAAAAACTGTATAAAATATAATTCTCTTTATTTTTGTTTACGTACAATCATGTCCTTAAATTAATGATACACGAGACAATTATTCAATAATTATGCTTCCCCTCCGCTTTCACTATTTTACCCCTTAACTCGAAAAATAGTGATCGCATAAAAAATGTGCAAAAGAAATTGTAGGAGATTGCATTTCCAACAATTCTATTCCTACCATTTTTTCAAAAAGTTGAAAATGGCGGAGATATTAAGCAACAACGCTTCTTCTTTAAAATCAATATGGCGGCTAACGCAACGGCGGAATTCAGTAGCAATTTTAAATTTACACTACTACTGACCTTCCCTAAAGGATAAAATTATAAAACTTGAGATAATTATGCCTCCCACCCCTTTTTACTATTTTCCCGCTTAACTCCAAAAATATCAACCGCACCAAAAAAATTGTTAATAAGAAATGGTAGGAAATCATATGTGGAACAATTTTAGTTCCGGCCGTTGTTATCGAAAAGTTAAAAATGGCGTAGATGCTGAACAAAAACCATTGCTATAAAATGAATCAGGTCTTACGCTCGCGCCTTTACCGACTACGTACTACCTTAAATATTGATTTTAGCAAAAAGGTGAAAGAAATCAAAATTATATAAAATTTAATTCTTTTTATTTTTTATCGGTACATTTTTGTCGTAAATCTAATAATAAACGAAATATGTAATTCAATAATTATGTTCTAACTCTCATTATTTTCCCCCATAACTCGGAAAATATCGACCGCACGAAAAAAATTATAATAAAAGAATTTATATAAAATCGAATTTTCAACCATTTCAGTTCTTACACTTTTTGTCGAGAAGTTTAAAATGGCGGAGATATTGAGAAAAAACCGTCCTCGTTTAAAATCAAGATGGCGGCTACTCAACGGCGGAATTCAGTCGAGATTTTAAATTTACACTACTATTGACCCTTCCTAAAGATTAGAAAAATGAAATTTGGGGCAGCTCGGCATGCAAGGTTATAGGCCTTTTATTCGTCTAACCCGACTGGACTACTTTGTATAATTTAAGTATAGTAAATAATGAATCCCAAGGTCATGATACTTTATGGAGACAAATTTATTAACTTCTAAAAATCCAATAATTGTGACCACTTAGGGATTGGTATATGGTATAACATTTTCGACCAACGCCACGAGTCCCGATTGTCTGGCAACACCGCTGGGTCTGGTTACGATGGTGGGATATTATCAAGTAGTATATATGGGCTCGAGAAGGTGGTAAAATGAATTGGGTTTAAAAACTGTTATTCAGTATGCAACTTTTCATGTAAAAAGAAATGTTTTCCCCTCTAGGCATGCTTAAGAAGTTATATTTTCGAACTGCTTATTTCCTGTTTATATACACACCTAAATCATTTGGATTAAGTGGGTCTTAGGTAGCCTGAATAATATAGCGGGACTGAAAACGTGGGCCGGATAAATATATATATATATATTTCTTCTTATTGGCTTTGGATTGCTTGATAGCCACGATAGATAATACATTAGGTACTGTATGCTACAATATTCCAAATATAATAACATTGCGTACATGTGCGCACATATACCTAATACTTATGCACGCACATACATAGGTAAATATTTAAATAAATAAAAAGCAAAAAAATTAAAAAAAAAAGGAGGTGGAAACATTAAATTGACCAGCAGGTATACTCTTCACTCATAGCCCCAACC
Source organism: Diabrotica virgifera virgifera (assembly GCF_917563875.1). Lineage (NCBI taxonomy): Eukaryota > Metazoa > Arthropoda > Insecta > Coleoptera > Chrysomelidae > Diabrotica > Diabrotica virgifera. The sequence continues at coordinate 211,596,709 of NC_065450.1, forward strand.
AACTTAAATTTATTTACGAATAATGAAATTGACAAAAATATTAAATGCCAATACTAAATACTTACCTACTAATAAATATATGTTTTTTTTTACGCAGCGCTAAGGCTTCAACCTGGTTCAACACCTCAGAGGTTTAGACCTTCTTTGTGTGTTTTTTTTTTCAATATAAATTTTTATACAATTTTAATCTCATTACCTCCCTGTAAAATTTACTTAAAATTTCACGGGAGGCAATATTACATAAGGATAAACATAAAACAAACAATAATTATTGCAGTTATACTTCTTTAGGCGCGATTGAGATTGAGGGTGAATTTATATTGATCTGCGCGCATGTGCACACTGACAGTATGGTATTAGTCGTTATACGGGCTCTGATTGGGTGTTGAAATGATCTGTCAATAATAAATAACTGTTCAATATGAAGGTAAACAAATGTATAATATATTAGTTTTATTGTTGTGAGGACAGAAACAAAAAAGTTTATAATCGTAGTGACATTTAAATAGTTTTTAAAAGCAACAGGTACGTAATAATTGTAAATGTATCATAGGTACCTACCTATTTGAACCCACCAAAATACATAGTATGTAATACTTTTATTTACATAATTTGATTACCATCAAAATTTCTATCAATGTTCACCTAATATATTGTTTTCTTACTCTATGTTTTGTTGTATTTTTGAAGTTATACTTCTTTAGGCGCGATTGAGATTGAGGGTGAATTTATATTGATCTGCGCGCATGCGCACACCGACAGGATGGTATTAGTCGTTATACGGGCTCTGATTGGGTGTTGAAATGATCTGTCAATAATAAATAATTGTTCAATATGAAGGCAAACAAATGTATAATATACATATTAGTTTTATTGTTGTGAGGACAGAAACAAAAAAGTTTATAATTGTAGTGACATTTAAATAGTTTTTAAAAGCAACAGGTACGTAATAATTGTAAATGTATCATAGGTACCTACCTATTTGAACCTACCAAAATACATAGTATGTAATACTTTTATTTACATAATTTGATTACCATCAAAATTTCTATCAATGTTCACCTAATATTGTTTTCTTACTCTATGTTTTGTTGTATTTTTTCAATTCTAAATCATTTCAATTCAAAATTAAAATAATTTAATTCAAAAATGTCAAAAGCTTAATCCGTTTAGTTAGTCGATCTTCTCACATAATGACACATTGCCTCCGTGGCGAAGCGTTTAAGGCGAATGAACCCCAATATACCAACCGAGCTGATAGCTGGTTCGAATCCCAATAAAAACTTTTATTTTTTATTTTTTTTATACATTTTACGATTGTAAGTATATTTATTATATAATTTTATTTTCAGAAAATACGTATTTAGTTAAAAAAATGTCCGACAATTAATGTTCAGAAATCATTTGTGGCATTTTTAATGTGTTTGTGTGTGTTTTATTCTTTTATTCTTTTAATTTTTGGCACTGTTTTAATAAAAATGTTTGAGAAGTAGTAAGTATAAATTAGTTTAATATTTAAATAAAATATAAATAAAAAGTATATTAATTTCGTTTAAATCATATAATAGAAGTATAACTTCTTACGTGTGTACAAAGTACACACACATTCTTTTTTCAATTCTAAATCATTTCAATTCAAAATCAAAATAATTTAATTCAAAAATGTCAAAAGCTTAATCCGTTTAGTTAGTCGATCTTCTCACATAATGACACATTGCCTCCGTGGCGAAGCGTTTAAGGCGAATGAACCCCAATATACCAACCGAGCTGATAGCTGGTTCGAATCCCAATAAAAACTTTTATTTTTTATTTTTTTTATACATTTTACGATTGTAAGTATATTTATTATATAATTTTATTTTCAGAAAATACGTATTTAGTTAAAAAAATGTCCGACAATTAATGTTCAGAAATCATTTGTGGCATTTTTAATGTGTTTGTGTGTGTTTTATTCTTTTATTATTTTAATTTTTGGCACTGTTTTAATAAAAATGTTTGAGAAGTAGTAAGTATAAATTAGTTTAATATTTAAATAAAATATAAATAAAAAGTATATTAATTTCGTTTAAATCATATAATAGAAGTATAACTTCTTACGTGTGTACAAAGTACACACACATTCTTTTTTCAATTCTAAATCATTTCAATTCAAAATCAAAATAATTTAATTAAAAAATGTCAAAAGCTTAATCCGTTTAGTTAGTCGATCTTCTCACATAATGACACATTGCCTCCGTGGCGAAGCGTTTAAGGCGAATGAACCCCAATATACCAACCGAGCTGATAGCTGGTTCGAATCCCAATAAAAACTTTTATTTTTTTATTTTTTTTATACATTTTACGATTGTAAGTATATTTATTATATAATTTTATTTTCAGAAAATACGTATTTAGTTAAAAAAATGTCCGACAATTAATGTTCAGAAATCATTTGTGGCATTTTTAATGTGTTTGTGTGTGTTTTATTCTTTTATTATTTTAATTTTTGGCACTGTTTTAATAAAAATGTTTGAGAAGTAGTAAGTATAAATTAGTTTAATATTTAAATAAAATATAAATAAAAAGTATATTAATTTCGTTGAAATCATATAATAGAAGTATAACTTCTTACGTGTGTACAAAGTACACACACATTCTTTTTTCAATTCTAAATCATTTCAATTCAAAATCAAAATAATTTAATTCAAAAATGTCAAAAGCTTAATCCGTTTAGTTAGTTGATCTTCGCACATAATGACACATTGCCTCCGTGGCGAAGCGTTTAAGGCGAATGAACCCCAATATACCAACCGAGCTGATAGCTGGTTCGAATCCCAATAAAAACTTTTATTTTTTATTTTTTTTATACATTTTACGATTGTAAGTATATTTATTATATAATTTTATTTTCAGAAAATACGTATTTAGTTAAAAAAATTTCCGACAATTAATGTTCAGAAATCATTTGTGGCATTTTTAATGTGTTTGTGTGTGTTTTATTCTTTTATTATTTTAATTTTTGGCACTGTTTTAATAAAAATGTTTGAGAAGTAGCTAAACACATTCAACCGGACTCATTCAGTACAAGTTAAATTCTCCTCTTAGTCCTTTTTAAAAATTCCCAGATGATTTGTTTAATTTTAGAATTTCTACGAGACAAATATAAAAGAGAAGCATAATTTTGTGGGAAAGGTATTTGTTCTTGAACCAGATTGTGCATGAAATACTTAATTGCATCATCATTATGTTTGCATTCAAACAACCAATGATTAATATCGTCAACATAGCCATTGCAATCGCAAAGATCTGCTTCGGATAGGTTAAATCTATAGAGGTATGACTTGACAGTGGCATGATTAAAGAGACATCTAACAAACATGGAATATATATTTCTATTGGGATAACTTCTGAGAGCAAAAGGCTCAGTAGGTAAAATAGGATGAATTTTGGTGTAGAGATTGTTGCTTCGATTGCAGAAAGCGTACCACTCAATATCCCAATTTTGTTTCAGACTTTTCTTGCGAATAGCTGTTAGATCGCTTATAAATATGTAAACAAATTCCAAGATACTCTCTATACTGAAAAAACATATTACGAAATAATTAAATCCATACTTCGCAACATTTAAACCGTGGCCAATCCATTTATCAATCTGTGATATATCTCTAGCGTATTTCGATAAATCTAGTACAAACAATTCCCTGTTTCCAAGTTCGAAGCCCTCTTAAAAAAGTACACCAACTGCCATAAAATCTACACAGATGTATCGAAGTCTGAAGCATCAATTGTTTGCTCAGAAAACAATCGTCTTTTCTGTCTACCCCCAGTATGTAGCACATATTAAGCTGAGCTCTAGGAGAGAGTTGGACACAACCAGGTACTAGTCCAAAAACCGTCTGTATCTTGTGCTATGTTAGAGTAGCAAACATTTGTTGCAGATTGAAATATTCTAAAATGACTTAAGTTTGATATACCAATGTCAATTTTTATAAATATTGTTAAATTATTTAAAAAAAAATTGGAAAAATTCTTTGTAAAAGGTATAAAATTTTTTTATTAAAAATCCCCTTAACCTTTAACTTGGCGCGCCTATAACCGCTGTAAGAAAAATGTTTTTGCTTACTGGATGTCATTTTTAGAGGGCTCCATTATCAGAGTCAATTGCAGTTTTTTTTCTATTTTAAATTTTTTGACATTTTATTGACATTGTATCCCATAAGATACACTACTAGGCGTACCGTACATTACAATGTACCTCGCAAGACACATTGCCAGGAACACTATAAAACAAGTACTGATGCCCAATAGATACATTGCCAGGTTATTAAAAAAATACCTCCGTATCTAGAAAGATACATTGCCAAGATGTATATTTGTAGTTTGGACCAATATATTAAATATTATTGGGTCATTGAATTAAAGCAAAATTATCAAAATTCCACAAAATATAATGAAAACAATAAACAAATCTACAATAAATTGTTCCGCTAAAAGTCTTTAGAATTTTCAAGACTTTTAGCGAAACATTTGTAGATTTGTTTAATGTTGTAATTTTATTTTGTGGAGTTTTGTGTTACTTCAATTATGAATAGATGGCTTTTTGTGTAGGGGTTTCAACCATACACATAGTATTGTATCAATTAATATATAATCATGTACATTTATAAATTATAAATAAACTACAATGGTGATCAAACACTTATTTTTAAAACTTAAATTCAAAACTTCAAATAAAACTTGGAACACTCAAAAAATAAAAGTAGAAAGTAATTATAAGTATAAAATATTACAAAATTTAGATATTATGAAAATCATAAAAACAATTACGGGATTCCGTCAAACATAATCTCGCCCTACATTTTGTACAACTCATTGCTGTTTGTCCTTTGCAACAGTTTCGGCATCGTCCTTTGGTTGTAAAAGTTGGAAAGTGTCCGAAAAGATCTTTTCTGACATCTTCTCCAGGTATATTCTACGAATATATGACGTGACTACGAATCTTCTTTTTCGGTGTCATCGATAATGTCATCACGGCCAGATGGATGACGTCACTAGTATTATGCCAAAAAATCGTAATTTAAAAATAAAAATCGATCTGTTTCGGGAATTTCTATGTTTATTTAGATAATATCTAATGAATTTATGCGTTACTTTATAGACGCACTGTATATACCTAATATGTAAAAAATAGAATTCGATAATATGAAAACATACTGTAACATTTTTTTATACTAATACTTTCAAGAAATATTGGCGGGATATACATATGATTCATACATACAAGCTGGGACATACATACAAGCTTTTGGAGTAGATAAGAACATACGATCAATCATTACAAACATAATATACCAAATGTTTTTATCACTTTTCTGTTAATTCTCTAATGGGCAAAGTAGCTAATAAGAAACAGTTAGTATTTGTCCGTATACCGGGTGATGTATCCAAAAAGATACTCATTCAATTTTCATCAGTACCTGCCAATGTATATTCAAGGATACTATCTAAATTGCCGCTAACCTGGCAATGTATTTTCAGAGATACTACTTTTCAAAGTGATCCTATCTGTTTGTTTATAAACAAATCCTGAAAATTATTTTATACGATTGTTTCTTGCAGGCCTAATTATCTAGAAATATAGTTTACCAATTCATATAATAACTTAAAACATTTAAAAAATGAATTTACTTTCCGAATGACACAAACTAACACCTTTTTTGGAAGCCATTTTTAGCACGCTTACATAAAACGCTCTCTCATTGGTGGAAATCTCTGTGTATGACATTCAAATTAATTTATTGGTTAGGCGAATACTTTATGGAGAGGGTACGTTTAAAATCTCGCGGCAACTTTACGTATATATAGAGAAATTAATTATAATAAACAACGTATCCTGGAGTACACACCGCCAAGTTAAGGGTTAAGGGCTACCTCACAACAAAACGTTTTCGATTTTATAAAAAATCATCATCAGTGTTAGACAGATTGGATGCCAGCTGAACCATTAAAGAAATATTCGGGTAAAAACCCTTTAAATATAATATGGATGCATTAAAGGTGCATACTTAAATAAAATGCCTTAGGATGGATACATGGCAACAAGGATAATGCCCTTAGGTAAGGTATTAAATTTCCCAACACAATTCCAAAAATTCAATACCTTACCTAAGGGCATTATCCTTGTTGCCGTGTATCCATTCTAAGGCATTTTATTTAAGTATGCACCTTTAATGCATCCATATTATATTTAAAGGGTTTTTACCCGAATATTTATTTAGTGGCTCAGCTGGCATCCATATATAATAACACCTTTTTGTGTTTTATTAGTTTTGTGGTATCTCCTCTGATTTTTTGGTATATTCTGTAATCATCTGTGACTCCCGTTCTTAACCATTTGAGCCTTGCTGATTTTTTCTTCTTTAATATTTCTTCGCACTCATTGTCGAACCAGTCATTCCTTTTCTCTACATATTTTCTTCTTAGCACTGTATTTGCTGTGTTTTCTATACTTCTTCGTATATTTTCCCAGTCTGTTTCAATGTTTTCATTTTCTATATTTTCCAATAGTTGTTTTTCCATTTCTTGTTGAAATTGCCGTTTTTTTGTTTTTAACTCTTCTATTCCATCTTTTACTTTTGTTTTCTTTTTTCTCCCTATCTATCATTCTTAGCTTAAGTTTTGCAATTACAAGGAAGTGATCAGATCCCACATCTGCGCCTCGATATGACCTTACATCTTGAATCATTCTTATTCTCTTTTTATTTATTATGAAATGGTCAATTTGGTTTCCTGTATTTCTTCCTGGAATAAGCCATGTTATTTTATGCTCTAGCTTGTGCCGAAATTTAGTACTTGCTACAAATATCTGTTGCTAGATTGCCCATTCTTGTCCCATTTTCATTTGTTGTGTCCATGTGATAACCATTTGGTAGAAGACTTATGTAATTTTGTACCCTATATGTTAGTGAGAGGTACTTATACCTGTAATTTTGTAACAGATAACATTATTGTTGTTATCTTAGATATAACTTTTGTATAACTTATGTCATTTTAGAGTCACATGATATGCACTTTATGTAACTCAGAGATTGTCAAAGATCTAGCAGTTATTTTTAATAAATATTTATTTATTTTGTATATCAATTATTTTATTACTCCTTTATGTTCATTATTACAGGTTTGATATATTTAATATTTGACAGCAGTATAAGATACCTGGGAAAATGATCGAAGATCATTTTCATGGCGCCCATGATTTGTTAGATTTATTTATCTTGTTCGTCTTTAGCAATTATCCAGCTTCATTCAGTTTCAGTACATTATTCTTATTTTATTATTTCATCTTTTAGTCATCATTACTATCTATATAGAGCTACTGTTCTTCGACAGGCATGCAAACGAGCCGTATCCATCCTTGAGTGCCAAGTGGTTTTCTTGCATCTCTTGCTAGCCAACTCTATTCAGTTTGCCTCTGTCTCTTCCCACTTCTACTTCTATCCCTTCTAATTCCCCTTTCTTCAGTACTACTGCACTTTAGTAGTATTTTTTTTATTTTTCCTATTGCGGCTTCTCAACGTAGAAGTCACTTCACCCTTTTCTTTACACACCCCACATTCTCTTCTTTTCAGCCACAACTATTTAGTTACCTAGTATTTTCTTTTTTTTTCCCTTACTTCTGTTGGAGTACCTATATCTTTCTTTTTACTTTCACTCCAACAGAAGTTTTCTTATTTTTGTTACACTGGCCATCACATTTGGTTAGTCTTTCCCTGCTACCGATCTCCAATGTTCCTCTTTACCCATCTTTGCATTGAAGTTTCCTAGAATTATAAGTGTGTCATGATTTTTAATTTCCTCACAGAGACTTTCTAGGGCTTCATAAAATTCATCCTTCTCTTGATCATTGGCTTGTTCTGTGGGTGCATAGATATTTATCATTGAGCTATTAGCAGCTCTATTCTTTATCCTTTATTCTTCCATTTACTTTTTAAAATTCTAATACATATTATCTCCATCTTCTAATTATCATGAAGCCTGTTCCATTTCTACCTTGTGTATTTTCTCCTCCGTAGTACATTGTGTAATTTTGCTTGTAGATCCTGCCTTCTTCCTTCCATCTTAATTCTTGCAATGCTATTATGTCTATACAGTGATGAGCGCGCTAATAACCGGCAAAATAGCGCAAAAGATGGAAAACATAATACATTGCGAAACAAAAAGAGATGAAACTAGTGAAGGTGGAAATGATCGTTATAAACGTATAAATTAACATTACAGTAGATAGTTTCCCACCTTTAAACGTCTGTGACAGGAGTATTTTATAAAATTCTACTGTCACAGTGACAGTTCTCGTACTCCTCTGATAAGTCTAAAGGTGGGAAACTATGTAATTTAATGTTAATTTATACGTTTATAACGATCATTTCCATCTTCACTAGTTACATCTCTTTTTGTTTCGCAATGTATTATGTATTCCGATTCCGTCTTTTGCGCTATTTTGCCGATTATTAGCGCGCTCATCACTGTATTAGAATCTCTCATTTCTTTTGCTACTTCTTCCCTTTTGCCCATGGCTAGCATAGTTTTTATATTCCACGTTCCTATATTTATTATACCTCTCAATTTCCTATTTCTATTACTTTTCGGTACTCTCTTATTCGTTTTCCCTTTTCCGTTTTCACAAACAATAATCCACCCATATGTGATGAGTGTAATGTTCGATTAACAGTCAAACACTGTTTAATAAATTGTGGTAAATATGATCAAGAAAAACATCGTTACCACAACTCAAACTCTCTAGCAGAAGCTCTAGAACAAAAGTGCTCATATCATAATATAGTTAAATATCTAAGATCTATAAACATTTTCTATAATCTGTAGTTAGGTACATATTTACTTTTGTTATTTATATTTTGTTCTGTCCCTAATAATCTTTTGGTGGATGTGACTTTCTTTCTAATAAAGAAGAAATATCTTTGTTTTGATGCAAATGTCATATTTGTTTCATATAATATATCTTTCCAGGTTTATGGAGTAGCCTACAAAATTTCGGAGACAGATGTAAAAAAAGTAGTAGATCACTTAGATCATCGAGAAAAAGGTGGATACGAAAAGAAAACACTTGAGTTCTTCCCAATATGTGAAGACCAACAAACCTTCAACATCACCATTTATCTGGGGGATCACGAAAACGAAAATTACGGCGGCCCAGCAGATTTGAACGATATAGCAGCTCAAGTAGTAGCATCTGAGGGGCCTAGCGGGCCTAACGTGGATTATGTTTGTAATTTAGCTAATGCAATGAGAAATTTTTTCCCTTCCGTTCAGGATGAACACTTGTACGAACTCGAAAAGAAGGTTCTTAATTTATTGAGGAAAAATAACGGAGTATGTACTAGTACATAAGTGATATTTGGGGGAAATAGTAATGTATTTGTTAATGAGATTTGTTAGATCTTTGGCTGTTTAATTTTAGGTTTTATAAAATTGTCCGTTGTATTAAATGAGTTGCTAAAATTTCTTTCAGAGGTCAGAGGTTTAGATAAATTATGTAGAGAAAATGTTTTTCGAAAACAAACTTGTGATTTTAATCAGAAAACCCTTGTATAATAAAAAACAGATATTTTCAGAAGAGTTAAAATCATATTTTAAAAATTACCAACTGAAAAGTTTTTACATACCCTAGAAAAGAGGTAAGGGAAAGTGTGGGAATGGTGCGCAGCGGGTAATCGTGCGCTGCATTGTATTTAAAATTCCGTGGATGCTCTTAAGAACTCAACAAGTCCTACACCTTTTGGATGATCTCGTGAACGGTTGACGCCATTATCTTTAGTCGAATGTTGCACGTTGACTAAGTGAGATCGGATTATTGAAAATCGCAAGAATTCTTTTAGTTTTTCTGCTCCAAAAATTAAGACGCTAAGTTCGTAGGTTTTATTAAGTTGCTTTGAGCTTACTATTGATTTAAATCATGTTGTTTTCCGTACATTTTGGTCCATCTGTTGGTTTATATGGTTTAGTAGTTTTTTGTTTGTGATGACGTTTGCTATTTAAGGCGCAAAGGGGGTAATAGTGCGCACGTTTCCCCAACAAACAATGAAGTGGTAAATAATAAAGTTACCATTTTCGTTTCCAGAGGCCACAAACTACACTAGAAAATCTATGATTCTTACATATTATACTAACGAAGAGTTACAAAATCCTCTGTATGCAATCAGAAATGACGGCAAAAAAATAAGGGAAACGATAAAAGCTTTCGACATTCAAGATCGACTTCAAGAAAAAGACGAACGGGTTTATGTTCCTAAAGGAGCTACATATGTAGGCTCTGTCTGTTGATGGTGATATAACTATCATGGCCGTTTATTACATGAGTGCTGGAGAAAATTATATTCCACTCGTGTTGATCTATCACGAGTTAAACCAGAAATTAAAATAAAATCTCGAACAATCGAAAAATCTTACAAGCTCACCAATGAAAAAAAAGGAAAAAAGATGATTAAGGGACGTGAATCTCAAGAGAAAGCAGGAACAGAAAGCAGCAAGAAAGGCCAAAAATGATTTACTAAAAAATCGCTAGATATCTCGCCAGACAGAAAAAAACTTGAAGGCAAACAAAACAAGAAGAGAGTGCAAAAGGAGCTAACACCTGAGTAGTCTGATGTAACAGACACTGATTTGTCAGATATTATCGATGAAGACAAATTATATGATATAAAATTAAGTTTCATTCCACCACCAGAAAACCAGCTGCACCTAGGGACATGTATTTGCTGGAAAACAGAAAAGAACAATGTTTAAAGAATTTTATAAAAACGTTATTCAGTGCACACCATTTACCAATCCATGCGCATGATTACCCTCATGGATGGGAATCGTGCACAAAGGCACTTCTTTTCGTTTTTTAATATTTTGCTTTAGTATTTTGTATTTCTCTAAAACCTAATTTAAATATTCAAAGTATGTGGAATAATTAGAGCTTACTGTAACATACTAGCCGTTATGATGAATTTACAGAATTTACAACAGAATCGATTTCTGCTAAGTGCGCACCATTCCCTCACTTTCCCTTATTACTTAATAAAATATCAACCTATATAACCAGAGTAAAACTTAAACGCCAAATGTGCAAAGAATATGTTTTCCAGTGATTTGATTTATTCTTTGTACAAATAGGTATTACTATGTATAAGTATCCCAGTTTTATACTTAAATATCTGTGGCTCTTAGGTAAGCAAGTATTATTGTCAAAATTAGTGAAATTTTTTTACAGATATAGTATATTTCAGCGTTATTGACAAGTATATGAATTCTTTTTCTTCTTCAGCCTGTGTTCGTCCACTGCTGGACATAGGCCTATTCCATTTGCTTCCATCGATTTCTACTCTTGTTTGCCCGCGACTTGTTTGATATCATCTGCCCACCTCTTCTGCGGTCTGCCTACTCCTCGCCTGTTCTCACTTGATCTCCAGTTTGTTAGCCTCTGTGTCCATTTTTCGGGATTATTTCGGGCAACATGTCCGACCCATTGCCACTTGAGCCTTGCTATACGTTCTGCGACATCAGTAATCTTTGTTCTTTCGCGAATGTCGATATTTCGAATTTTGTCTCTCAAACTAATCCCTAGCGTGGCCCTCTCCATCGCTTTTTGAGTTGTACTGAGCTGATCTAAGGTTTTCTTTGTAAAGGCCATGGTATCCAGTCCATATGTAGTTACAGGCAAGATACATTTGTCATAAACTCTACGTTTTAGACACATTGGTATATTTCTATTTTTCAAGATACAGCTTAACTTGCCGAAAGCTACCCAAGACAATTGTATGCGTCTTTCTATTTCGGCTATTTGGTTTTCTTTGCCGATTTTAATGGTATGTCCAAGATATATATAGTGGTCTACATTTTCAAGACTGACGTTGTCAATAACAAGATTAGTTTGTACATTACTCATTATTTTTGTTTTCTGAAGATTCATTTTGAGACCTATTTTATTTGACTGCTGGTTTAGTTCCTTCATCATTTGCTCCAGTTCCTTGATATCTGTACTGAATAATACTATGTCGTCTGCAAACCTCAAATGACTCAAACGTACACCATCAATGTTTAGACCTTTTTCCTCCCAGTCGAGCTGTTTGAATACATTTTCCAATGCTAAGGTAAAAAGTTTTGGTGAAATAGTATCACCTTGTCTAATACCTTTACCAAGGCGTATTTTTTCGGTTTTTTGGTCTTCATTGATGTTGATGTGGAATGTGGCCTGTTCATAAATGTTTTTAATGAGTGTAGTGTACTGTAAGTTTATTCGAGCATCCCTTAGGGCTGACAAAAAGGACCAGGTTTCAATACTATGGAAAGCCTTGTGAAAGTCAATAAATGCCATATGTAAGGGTACATTATATTCTGTGGTTTTTTCTACCAGTGTTCTGATGGTTTGTAAGTGATCGTTAGTACCAAACCCTTTTCGAAATCCCGCCTGTTTAGTATATGAATATATAATACGAAATCAATAAACATAAATAAACATTTTGATAATTAAATAGTTTAATTACGAAATTTTGTACTATACAACAATTTTTTTGGTAATGACTCATTTTCGTTTGTTTTAGAGCCACAAATATAATGATATATATGATTAACTCGGCATTGGTCGCTAGGTTGGCTTTTACGTCAGTGGTCGCGCGTGAGATTTTGTCTCACCTATCCAACTTTTGCATTTCTTACGAAATAAAAATTTCAAAATAGATTTTAAACTTATTAGCTTTACACAATGTGCCTGTTGATGCGCTTGTACATTTAAATATAAAAATGTAGAAATAATATTAAATTTAAAATTTCAATATATCGCAGCCGTCTATGAAAAGTATAACTCCGAAAAATGCCGTTAAGAATATAACTTTCAAAGAACGCCGCGAAAAATATTATTTTCGATTATATGATCGTAAAAATTATAATCCCTAATAAAGTGTTAGCGAAAAATATTTTTTGAGAAGTATCAGCAAATACATCATTTCTGTTTGTGGGTTCACGAAAATTTTAATTACTAAAAAGTTCTCATTGAAAATAATTATTCTTCGATCAATAACATTGAAAAAAATTATTTCTAATTCTGTATTCATGAAGATTATAACTCCTAATAATGCGCGGTGAAAAGTATGATCCTGGATGAATGAGAGCGAAAAATATTTTTTCTGTTCTATACTTTCGAAGACCATAACTTCTAATACGGTGCGGTGATAAGAAAAAGTTTACAATAATTACCTGTAAAAATAATTATTTCTGATTATGTTTCCACGAAAATTAATATTACTAGAAATTTCTCGGCCAAAATAATTACTCTTCGATGAATGACAGCAAAAAAAAATCATTTCTATTTCTATGTTTGCGAAGATTATGAATCCTAATAATGCGCGGCGAAAAGAATAATCCTAAATTAGCGACGGCAAATTTTATTTTCGTAGCTACTTTACTGGAAAATAATTTTTGTTTAATGTAAATCTTCGAGGAGTTATTTTTTCCGCAAGAACAGGAATGTAAATAATTATATTCGTCGTCATATATTAAGAACTAGATGTTTTCGTCATAAATATTTTGGGAGTTATGATCTTCGTGAGTGTACAGATAAAAAGAATTATTTTTTGTTGTTCCTGGTATAAAAATAATTCTTTTTCTACGACCGTTTAATAATATGCTCATTATTCGCTGTTTTTGAATAGATAATAACATCCATTACTTTACCCGTGAGTAATGGTTTATTACTCACGGGCTGAAGTTACTCACGGTTTGAAGTTAGATTCTAGTGGTGCATGGCACTTTTAATATACCTATTAGCAAATAAAATTACTTAAGCTTGTTTATTTAATAAAATAGTCATTGTAATTTATATCCACAATTAAAGTCGAAAAATGTTTAAAGGATTTTTAATTGTAACAATGGGTTAGTATATTTTTTACGTTTAAATTTCAACATTTGACAATTTAAGATTTACGTTATTCAAAGGTAAATAAGCAATCGAATGAATTCTGTTTTACTTACTGTTGACTGTACAATAAATTTTTATTAAGAGCACACGTTTCTTTTCGTGTAATTGCCTTAAAATATGTCTTATTTTTAAAAGCCACCTCCATTCCATGACACTAATGTCAACTGTCTGTTTCATTGTTTCGTAAGCTCAAAGAGGGCTATTCTAACAGTGTTGCCATATTTATATAAAATATATTTTCTTATGAAAAACAAAATCTTTTGATTTTGAATAATGTTAGTAGTTGATAATTATATTTTCTACTAACCCAAATAAAAAAGGTCGTAGAAAAAGTATAGTATTCTACTTGCATGTAATGGCTATTACATGCTCGTTGAATAATATACTATTTCGTCACAAATATTTTTAAAATAATAAATGATGGTTTTGCTTGTTTTCGATTCAGAGGGTTGCACACCCGCTAGACAGGCTGTTTCTACCATTTCAGGCGTCATCAGTAGCTTTTGTTAGCGTGCACACCTCTGAATCGAAAAATAGCTCCACCATCATTTTAAAGGGAATCTGAAAAATAATTCAAATTTCCCATTAGACGCGATACAGCGACATCTACTAACAAATTGAAGAGTCTCAGATGCAGAATCCACCAATTTAATAAAAATTAAAATGGTAAATAGTAATTTAAACCTGAGACTTTTCGCGTTGAAAGTTCTTACTGGTACATCCTTAATCTGCGACTTTTTTAATTAATAAGACAGCAGACGACTAATACAGAAAACGAAAGGGAATCGATCACATTCCGCCTTCATTCGTCTCGGAAAAAGACAGCAGAGGAACTTTCAGTACTCAAACCGAGTAAAGGAAATAAAATAATAAATGATGGTTTTGCTTGTTTTCGATTCAGAGGGTTGCACACCCGCTAGACAGGCTGTTTCTACCATTTCAGGCGTCATCAGTAGCTTTTGTTAGCGTGCACACCTCTGTTCTTACTGGTACATCCTTAAAAAGTCGCAGATTAAGGATGTACCAGTAAGAACTTTCAACGCGAAAAGTCTCAGGTTTAAATTACTATTTACCATTTTAATTTTTATTAAATTGGTGGATTCTGCATCTGAGACTCTTCAATTTGTTATGAGATGTCGCTGTATCGCGTCTAATGGGAAATTTGAATTATTTTTCAGATTCCCTTTAAAATGATGGTGGAGCTATTTTTCGATTCAGAGGTGTGCACGCTAACAAAAGCCACTGATGACTCCTGAAATGGTAGAAACAGCCTGTCTAGCGGGTGTGCAACCCTCTGAATCGAAAACAAGCAAAACCATCATTTATTATTTTATTTCCTTTACTCGCTTTGAGTACTGAAAGTTCCTCTGCTGTCTTTTTCCGAGACGAATGAAGGCGGAATGTGATCGTTTCCCTTTCGTTTTCTGTATTCGTCGTCTGCTGTCTTATTAATTGAAAAAGTCGCAGATTAAGGATGTACAGTAAGAACTTTCAACGCGAAAAGTCTCAGGTTTAAATTACTATTTACCATTTTAATTTTTATTAAATTGGTGGATTCTGCATCTGAGACTCTTCAATTTGTTAAATATTTTTAAATTTATAATCTTCTTGGGCACGTAAATAGCAATAATTTTTTTCGTTGATATCTGTAGAGAAGTAATTGTTTTCCCCACAACTTTTTGAAAATTGTATTCGCCGGTACATTAACAAAGTTTTTTTTGTGGTCACTTATTGAAAAATGATTTAATTCCTTCGCTGTAAATCTTCCAGGAATTATTTTTTTTTCGCGAAAACAGAAAGGGGAATAATTGTTTTCGTTGGCATCTATTAAGAACTAAATCTTTTCCACATAAATATTTTGGGAGTTATAATCTTCGCGGACACGCATATAAAAAAAATTGTATCGCCAACACTTATCAAAGAGTTATTATTTTCACTGAAAATGTATTAGGAATCACATTAATTTAGCTGTATTTTATTGTCCTGTAACAGGGCAATTTCTAAAATTATCTTTGCACAATTCATATTGCAAATACAAAATCAAATATTCATACAATATAGAATAACGCTATAAAATAATGCTAAATAATATTATACACGGTAGTCGCGTGACGAGAGAATATCTCTCGTGAAGCGCACTGAGTTAACAAACGGGCCATACTAAGTCAACTGTTCGAGTAACTGTAAACTATTCGATTGTAGAGGAAGGAGAATTATAAGACTAGAAGGAACTACAGCATGTGTAATTTACCAGGGAAAAAGTTGTGTGCAATATTCTGAAACCGTGAGAGAAAATCTCATATAGCGACCAATGCCGGGTTAAAAACAAATAAACTGTGACAGTATTTCGAACTTTATATTTACTAATGTTTTAGCTAAATTATTGTGATGTAGAATATGTTTTTAGGCTTAATAAAGTCGACTTTACACTACATGATTTATCATGTGATTTGTCTTATGATTTTTCCCATGACGAGCCGCATGACAATGCTTATGACAAAACGAGCCGTATAAACAATGCAAAATCATATGACAAATCACACAGTGTAAACATGTAAATTTCACTCCATGACCAAATCATATGACAAATCACATGATAAATCATGTAATGTAAAGTCGACTTAAGATATTTGGAAACAATTTACTCCAGAACTTACTGGTAATTTAGCATTTTATTTATTTTATTATACAATTTTAAACTAAACTGCAGTTTTATTAACCATAATAAAAATAGCCAAAAATTCCTCGGTCCCATCATGAGAAGCACTAAGAAATATGGATTGCTGTAATTAATTTTACAGGGAAAAGTATTAAGGAAAACGGACCAGGAAGGCAAAGGATTTCCTGGCTGACAAATCCATGTACGTGGCTCAACACAAAACAACCACAAATATTATCAGAGCAGCAGTGTACAATGTACAGATTGCCATGATGGTCGCCAACCTCTACTTATCTCCTAATTTAAAGTCTACCCTATATACTATGGCGATTTTTATCTCGGGGGCGGTTCCCACCTCTTCTCGGGAGTGGAAAGTTTTTTGGTTAAAATAACCACGGAAGTGGCTAAAGAACCTAATTCTAAGCAAAAACTTTTTTGTTTTTTTTTGAAAACTCAATACTTTTTGAGTTATTTGTGGTTGAAAATTTGCCATTTTCATTAAAAAAGACACCTTTTCGAACGGTTTTTTGCGAATATGTACCTTAAAAACTATGCATCTAACTAAAAAAACTATACAGGGTGTTAGTAAATAAGTATGAAAAACTTTAAGGAATTCTATATGAAAAAATAATGGCAGTTTGCTCTATAAACGTATGTCCGCAAATGGTTTGTTTCCGAGATACAGGGTATTGAAATTTTTATTTCCATTTGCCAATTTTTTTATTGCTGTAAGACAGGTTGAGATATGAAAATTACATTTGGTGGGTTTCAAGCGGTAGTTATTGTGCATTTTTTGGCAAACAAATAACAATTTTATATTCATCATTGGCGCGCCTACGGGTAATGGTCTGAATTTTTTAAAGAAAAAAATAGTACGCCACTGAGATATTTCAAATTAAAAATTATTTTTGTATTCCACGTTTACTTTATGATAAAGAACCTTTCTTGTCTTTTTTCATAGGGTGCACCGTTTTTATGCAAAAAAATAAAACGTCTTCACGCGTACTTTTCATTTCTTAATACATTATCAAGAACTCTCCAATATAATAATACCAAAGTAGAACAATAACAAAAACTATTACTAAAAAGATTTTAACTAGATGCAAAGCTACAACAAATGTTCAAAATTACCTCCTTTAAAGGTGACAGAATAATTTTATATTCACCATTGGCGCCCGTACAGGTAATGGTCTGAATTTTTTAAAGAAAAAATAGTACGCCACTGAGAAACGTCAAATTAAAAATCATTTTTGAATTCCTCGTTCAATTTACGACAAAAAATCATTCTTGTCTTTTTTTCTCATGCGGCGCCGTTTTTATACAAAAAAATAAAACATGTTAATGCTTACAAATTATTTGAGGTAGATTCCATATGCAGAGAAACTTATTTCAAATACTTTGTAAACGTTAAAGATATTATTATTTTTTTGCATAAAAACGGCGCCTCATATGAAAAAAGACAAAACGATTTTTTGCCGTAAATTAAACGAGGAATTCAAAAATGATTTTTAATTTGACATATCTCAGTGGCGTACTATTTTTTCTTTAAAAAATTCGGGCCATTGCCCGTACGCGCGCCAATGGTGAATATAAAATTACTCGTGTCACCTTTAAAGGAGGCAATTTTGAACATTTGTTGTAGCCTTGCACATAGTTAAAATCTTTTTAGAAATATTTTCTGTTATTGTTCTAATTTGGCATTATTATATTGGAGAGTTCTTGATAATGTATTACGAAATAAAAAATACGCGTGAAGACGTTTTATTTTTTTTCCATAAAAACGGTGCACCATATGAAAAAAGACAAGAAAGGTTCTTTATCATAAAGTAAACGTGGAATACAAAAATAATTTTTAATTTGAAATATCTCAGTGGCGTACTATTTTTTTCTTTAAAAAATTCAGACCATTACCCGTAGGCGCGCCAATGATGAATATAAAATTGTTATTTGTTTGCAAAAAAATGCGCAACAACTACCACTTGAAACCCACCAAATTTAATTTTCATAGCTTAAAATGTTTTAGAGCAATAACAAAATTCGCAGTTTGAAAAAAAAAATTCAACACCCCGTATCTTGGAAACGAAGCATTTGCGGACATACATTTATAGAGCAAACTGTCATTATTTTTTCATGTAGATTTACCCCTTAAAGTTTTTCATACTTATTTACTAACACCCTGTATAAAACATTTTTGTAGCTCATAAAAAGCAAAGAGATTCGCTCCTTCATAAATCTTCTAATACCATAAAAAGAGATATGGTAGATAAAGAGTTTGTTTTTTGGTGCAAGCGCAAATCGGTGTGTTCAACTGTAAATAACTGAGAAACGGTCGATTTTAGGTGTATAATGCCACCAATACCTTTTGTAGTGCTTGAAAAGACCTTTAAAATGAGCAATATTAAATGTCGATTACAATCAAACTAAGCGAGATATCCTGCAAAACAATGATGCCTAATGCATTTTAAGAAAAAATGAGAAGTATCCCCTCATCCACCAGAATTTAAATTCATCGTGTTCCTTCCACACTACCTTTTATTACAGTTTTAAAATAATGATTTATTTATGATCTTATAGGGGGGAAGGGGGGCTTTTATCTAGGAGGGGGACTTTTTAATTTTTAACCGAGTTATTGAGCCTTGAAAATGGCTAATTTCGCGTTTTTCAAATTTTGAATCGCGTATAACTCGACAACAATCAATTTTAGAGAAAAATCACAAGAGACCTTTTTTGCTCATAATTACCCAAAGAATCTAAAAAACGTTTGTCCGAAGTGAAAAAATTAATATTTTAAATTTGTTAAACAAAATAGCGCGGTACCTCCTAGCATCCTGTGGATTTGTTATATGTTTGAGTTTGTGCGCAAAAAAAAAACGAATCGGAATAATTTACCAAACGGGGGCGAGCATACAGCCTGGACTATCTGGTTTTAACGTAAAAAGTAGATAAAAATATTTGTTCTTAAAAATTGACTCAGTTAGGTGTTATTTGATAAGAAAAAATTTGGATAATAATCCTACTTTAAGCCTTAATATGTATATAATACCTAATAATAAACATATTATAAATAAATAAAAAACCTAATAATAATCCTACTTTAAACCTTTACTGGAACATCTCAGAAGTATTGTTCATGCTATTGTATGTAAAACATCAATAATTGATGCTTACATTAATACTGACTTAAGTATTCTTTACTTACTAGTATAAAACTGAAGTTTAGTACTCCACCTTCTTAGTTTTTTGTTCTCTTTGCCATTAGCTGTAAATAAAATATTTTACACAAGATGAAATCAGTATTCGTTATTGTATTCTTCGCTTGTTTTGGTAAGTCTTATTAATAGCAGTCTAGAAGGTGTCCAGAAATTCTACCGACTAACGAAGACAGCAGATTATTCAGATAATTTTAAGACAATTTAGCTCAATTCACCTAGTCCGAAAATGCTTCCTACGGGAGCTAGAGCTTTTTGAAAATGGCGTCTTGTAATTAGTTTTTCTTAAATACCTCCAGAACGCTTCAATTTAGAAAAACGAAAATCGGTGCGTATATTTATCTTCCAGAGATAAATTGATTCCATTCATTGCGAATTTCTAGTACCGATCATAGGCGTCTGTTTTGGGTAGGGCAATGGTTATATTATCACATTACTTTTTTGTTTTTAACTTTTAAGCATTTTTGACACTGGATTGTTAAATTGTGAGGTATTCTAGTACTAAACGGTACTATTGCTTTAATTCAGTAGGACACACGGTTTTCTAGAAAAATCGATTTGAAAATGTTTCGTTTTTTGGATTTAAAATGATTTTTGAAGTTATACTTCTTTACCGGCGATAGAGGGTGAATTTTTATATGTTAAAACCTATCAGCCCGGCGCATGCGCATTATAACTTTGTTCTGATTGGATGTTCAAATGACATGTCAAAAATTATCCGATATGGCAGCTGTAGGACAGCTGTGGTTTGGAGGTAAAGGTAAAGGTAAACAAATTTACAATATATTAGTTTTATTGTTGTGAGGACAGAAACAAAAAAGTTTATAATATTTTAGTGACTTTTAAATAGTTTTTAAAAGCAACAGGTACGTAATAATTGTTAATGTATCATGGGTATAAACCTACCTATTTGATCTGCCAAAATACATAGTATGTAATACTTTTATTTATATAATTTGATTACCATCAAAATTTCTATCAATATTCACCTAATATATTGTTTTCTTACTCTATGTTTTGTTGTATTTTTTCAATTCTAAATCATTTCAATTCAAAATTAAAACAATTTGATCAATTTTCAAAATATCAAAATATCACAAGTTTAATCCGTTTAGTTAGTCGATCTTCGTAAATAATGACACATAGTGTCCGTGGCTAAGCGTTGAAGGTGAATGAATTCCAATACCAACCGCGCTTATCAGCGCTGGTTTGAGTCCCAATAGAAACTTTCTTTTTTGTTTTTTTTTAATACATTTTATGATTGTAAGTATATTTATTATATAATTTTATTTTCAGAAAATACGTATTTAGTTAAAAAAAATTTCGACAATTAATGTTCAGATATCATTTGTGGCTTGTTTAATGTGTTTGTGTGTGTTTTATTCTTTTATTATTTTAATTTTTGGCACTGTTCTAATAAAAATGTTTAAGAAGTAGTAAGTATAAATTAGTTTAATATTTAAACAAAATATAAATAAAAAGTATATTAATTTCGTTTAAATCATATAATAGAAGTATAACTTCTTACGTGCGTACAAAGTACACACACATTCTTTTTTTTTCAAAAGAAACGGTGTATTTTACCAACTTAAAGCAAGAGTAACTTTTAGTACTAGAATA
This sequence comes from Diabrotica virgifera virgifera, assembly GCF_917563875.1. Classification (NCBI taxonomy): domain Eukaryota; kingdom Metazoa; phylum Arthropoda; class Insecta; order Coleoptera; family Chrysomelidae; genus Diabrotica; species Diabrotica virgifera. The sequence goes on from NC_065450.1 coordinate 211,618,151, forward strand.
CCTCATAACTTAATAATTTAGAGTCAAAAATGCCTAAAAATGTTATGCGATAAAATTAGCGTTGACCTAGCCAAAACGGACGCATATATGACCCGTACCTACTACAAATTGCAATTAATGAAATCGATTCATCTATGAAATATAAATAAACGAACCAGTTTTCGGATTTCTAAATAGTTTTTTTTTGAATTTTTTTTTGGAAATTCAAAAAAAGAAAAATTTTCAAATTGATTTTTGTAGAAAACGGTGTATCCTATCGACTTAAAAGAAGAGTAGCTTTTAGTTGTAGAATACCTCACAATTTAATAATCCAGAGCCAAAAATGCTTAAAAATTAAAGATAAAAAAGTTGTGCGATAAAATAACTGTTGCCCTACCCAAAACGGATACCTATGACCGGTACTAGAAATTCGCAATACATGAAATCGATGTATCTCTGGAAGATAAATATGTGTACCAATTTTCGTTTTCCTCGATAGAAGCGTTCTGGAGTTATTTAAGAAAAACTAATTTCAAGACGCCATCTTCAAATAGCTCTAGCTCCCTTAGGAAGCATTTTCGGACAAGGTGAATTGGTTTAAAATATCTTAAAATTATCTGAGGAATCTCCTGTCTTCGTTTGTCGGTAGAGTTTCTGGACACCCTGTTTAAAATTTATACCGAGAGTGAGCTTTATGTATGGAACACCTCAATTACCTCTTAAACGGTTTGCACGATTTTCATAGATTTTGGTGGGTAAGTGTTTTCTAATGCGGCCGATAATATAGTGTTATTTGCATTGTTTTCAGATTTTCAGTTTTTCTGGAAATCTAATAAACTTTCTTATTTCAAATGGGATACACTGCCTATTTTTTGCGATTTGAAGTCCTTAAGAAATACTGATTATTTTTCATGTAATATTCCATATACCCAAATGCCGTAATTTCGGAGTTATTGCTACATTTATTAAAAAAAAATATATAACAAATTATAAAGAATCATTTTTGAATCTTTGAATCACTGGGAACAAAAAAGGTGTTTTGTGTAATCTTTCTGTAAAGTTGATTGTTTTCAAAATATAAGCAACTTAAAACTGCAAAAAAAAACTAAAAATGACGAAGTTCAGTACATACTCAAAACACAAGTAAAAAAATTAAAATAATTACAAGGTGTTCCTAAATTCACTCTAAAACATTCTTCTGTCAGATCCATATAAGAAAATTTGGCATATTTTATTCCAAAATATTAGGGAACTTGCATACAATTTTAAATTCGAAAAAAATGTTATAAATCATAACAGAACATAATTTAGAACCTGTATCAAAGATTAAAAAGTTTTGTTTGTCTTTCGTTTGGCCCCTAAAGACGACTAAAAATTCAACTTATACCAGCCACCCCAAAACGCGTCGTGACGTCACGCCGTTGTATGTTTACATTCTACACCAATTGTACTATATATAATTTTAAATTAGACATTATAAACGTCAGTAAAAACTACAGTTATGTGACGTTAAAAGTGTTTTTGATCGTTTGAACTATTCATAGAAAATTTTGTACTTTTACAAAATGGTTTTATTTTCAATAGTAAACCTTCTTTCCTTTCCTTCAAAAACTCTATCAAACTCCAATCTCAACAAACTGGTATATATTATTACAACGACATACGATAAATGTCATTAGAATATAAATATTTTTCCTGTATTCCCGACGACGAGCTGGCCAAATACACAAGTAGGTCGAGGCCAATAAACTAAAGAAGGAGAAGAAGAATATACCTAAATATAGCGCTGTGTCTAGGTACACGCTAACGTGTACGCAAATAAAAAAGTTAGAGTGTCCGAGTGTTGGAATTTGTTTAATCGCGTTGTGTTTGCACTTTAATTTTAATATTGATTTTAGTAAAGAGATTTCTTATTTTTTATTTGTTTAGTGTTTGTTTTTAAATTAACTATGCAGTGTCGACAATTACTTAGTTGTTTTAATGAGTTTAACAACATTTTAAAACAGTATGAAAAGTTAAGAGATTATAAATTAATATATATATATATTAATATATAATATTAAGTTTTGTTTTGAGTTTTATCTAAATTTAAACATTTTTATTTGTAGATAGTCTTGATAAAGAAAATAAAATTTTCGAAAGCTCGACTAATAAGTTCAAAGTGTTTCACTGAATAGCCCAAATATTTATTGACTGCATTCCCCAATAAAATTTTTATTACATTCCAACAGTCATTACATATTAACAATCATATATATATATATATATATATATATATATATATATATATATATATATATATATATATATATATAGTGAAATAGTATTACCGTCCAAAATCAAAATAAAAGGAAGACCTAAAGCTTTTACAATAATAATTAACTTGTTCTGAAGCTATTTCCTTGTGGCATTTTTGTAATCAACTATTCTAAATGGGAGCTAAGCCACAATTTAACTAAAAACATGATTTTATTAACGCTTCGACGTCTAAATCGGACGTCGTTGTGAAAATACAAAATATTATTAAATTAAACAAAAATGTTGTTGCTTAGTAAAAAATTTTTTCTAATAATTTATTTAATCTGACTAATTTTTGTATTTTGACAATGACAAATAAAATGTTAATAAAATCATTTTTTTAGTTAAATTGTGGCTTATTTCCCATTTAGAATAGTTAATTATAATAATTAACTTACGTATAAAAATTATTTTAACAATATTTTGTACGTGTCATGTCAACTAAATATATATATTTATTTTGCTAACCTAAATATATACTTTTATATACAGGGTGTTTGGTAAAGAATGGGCCATAGCTTAGCCTCAGGTTCCTGAGGTTAAAATAGGCCGATTTAAGCTAACTTACCTTAGTACAAAGTTTATAAAAACCGAGATACAGGGTGTCAAAGGTAAACTTTTTTTTATTTATTATTGAATATTTCCTGACAGGTATGAGATAACAACATGAAATTTGGTATGTGGGGTTTTTTTGGGTCGAGAAAACTAAATTCCCTACCAAAAATTATGTATTGCCCAGAGGGCGCCACATACGCCTTTCAGCACTCGTTTATTACGTTCAATTTTTTTATCCCTCACTCTGTATAATTTTGACATTAAAATTTTTATCCTCCTATTAGTTCTACTTAAAAAAAGTATACTTCTTTCATCTCCCTAAACTCAACCGTTTTCGAGATAAACGCATTTTAAATCTGCGATACACCGTCATTTTTAGCATAATATCATTGTAGTTACACCCGAAAAATAACTTAAAACCATAATAATTGTGTCAGTTCCAGTTCTCAAATTTATGTTATTGCATCGCAAATTCCATTTGAAGAAATTTGCGATACATTTTTGGATAATTTTATGGTTTTAAGTTATTTTTCTGGTGTAACTACAATGATATTATGCTAAAAATTATGTTGCACCGCAGATTTAAAATGCGTTTATCTCTTAAACGGTTGAGTTTAGGGAGATAAAAGAGGTATATCTTTTTTAAGTAAAACTAATAGGGGAATAAAAATTTTAATGTCAAAATTATACGGAGTGACGGATAAAAAAATTGAATGTATTAAATGATTCCTGAAAGGCATATGTGGCGCCCTCTGGCCAACACCTAACTTTTGGTAGGGAATTTAGTTTTCTCGTCACGAAAAACTCCCACATACCTACCAAATTTCGTATTGATATCTCATGCCTGTCAGGAAATATTCAATAATAAATAAAAAAAAAAGTTTAACTTTGACACCCTGTATCTCGGTTATTATAAACTTTGTACTAAGGTAAGTTAGCTTAAATCGGCCTATTTTAACCTCAGGAACCTGAGGTTAAGCTATGGCCCATTCATTACCAAACACCCTGTATACATCGATTTATTACAATTAAGTTTGAAACATCTGAATAGTTCTGCTTCCCTTCCCTTAACAAATATTTTTCTATCAAACAAACACTAAACATATCAAAATAGCATGTACCAAAATATACAGTCACTGCGCACGCTAAATCATGACATCACTGGCTTGATGGAGTTTAATTCGCGTGTACCTAACTTTTTTATTTGCGTACACGTTAGCGTGTACCTAGACACAGCGAAATATAACCATAATAATAACTTATGTAAAACTATGTGACGTCACGGGTCGTTTGAACTATTTTATACCGCAGAAGACTTTAAATAATATGTATTTCTAAGTTATTACGAGTTTTTGAAGCGTGAAATTTTGGAAATCTCATTTTTAAACAAAACTGAACATTATTATGTAATACAAAAAAATTCGCAAGTTCCCTATTGTTAAGGGCACGGTATCATCGGCGTACCTGATAATGTTGTCTATCCTGGTTCCGTTTTTCTTGATTCCACCTTGTACCTCGTTTAATGCTTCTCTAAATATAGACTCCTAATACAGATTAAATAATAGCGGTGATAAGACGCAACCCTGTCGCACTCCTCGTCGGATTTGTATATTTTCGGATGTTGTGTGCTCTATTTTAATTTTTGCTGTTTGGTACCAATATAATTCTGGTATAATTCGTAGGTCTTGCTCATCAATTCCAGTTGTTCTTAGGATTTCTGATTATATTTTACCTGCGTCATATATCTTATTGAACAGTGCCGTTATCAAGTCAAGGCTTTTACTTTCGTAAGGGCTTGTTTAATCAAGGCTTATGCATGTAAAATAACAAGCACATAATCTATTTTCTTGTAGGTATTATATTATCAGCAAAACTTCCAACTCCAGCACCAAGTCCAACACCAGAACCGTAAGTAAAATAAATTAAGCATTCAATTATTTAATAATAAAAATTTATTTGAAACAATAATATAACTGTAACAGTTAAAAAGCGCTCTTTATCAGAACATATTATTCAAGACAAGTGGGTTGGCTCTACCTATTTTTTTTAATTAATGTGATGGCTTTCATCATCCAGCCTCCAAAGTCCACTGCTGAACATAGGCCTCCTCCCCTCGTTTCCAACCCGATCTATCCTGCGCCGCTCTCATCCAGTTTTTATTTAGCTTTCTTAAGTTGTCAGTCCATCTTGTATGCGGTCGACCGACGCTTCTCCTGTTTTCTCTTGGCCTCCATTCTAATAACCTCTTCGTCCATCGCCCATCTGTCATTCTGGTTATGTGTCCTGCCCATCTCCACTTCAACCTGGCTATTCTTTCGATGACGTCAGTCACCTTTGTTCTCCTGATTTCTTCGTTTTTGATTTTGTCTCGCAGAGTTAATCCTAACATTGACCGCTCCATTCTTCTTTGCGCGACTCTTAGTTTGGTAGCCGAGGCTTTAGTTAAGGTAAGTGTTTCTGATCTGTACACGTACGTCAAGACTGGGAGGATGCACTGATCAAATATCTTTCTCTTTAGGCATGTGGGCAACTCACTTTTAAAAGTTTCTCTCAGTTTTCCAAATGCTGCCCACCCAAGACCGATTCTTCTCTTCAGTTCATGAGTCTGGTTATCCCTTCCAATCGTAATTTCATGTCCCAGGTATTTATATCTATCTACGAGTTCTATTTCTTTTCCACCAATACTGATGTTCTGGTTGGGTACCAAATTTGTCATTATTTTTGTTTTCGAGATGTTTATATTTAAACCTACATGTTGTTCTGAAGCTATTTTCTTGTGGCATTTTTGCAATTTTAACTATTTATAATGGGAAATAAGCCACAATATTATTAAAAATGATTTTTATTGACGTTTCGACGCCCAAATCGGGTGCCGTTGTCAAAATACAAAATACTACTAACATAAACAAAAATGTTGTTGCTTAGTAAAAAAATTCTTCTAATAATTTATTTAATTTGACTCATTTATATCGGCAATTCAGATACATATGATACATATTGGCAATATCATTTTAAAGTCTTCTACTTTAAAATGTATCATATGTATCTGAATTGCCGATATAAATGAGTCAAATTAAATAAATTATTAGAAGAATTTTTTTACTAAGCAACAACATTTTTGTTTATGTTAGTAGTATTTTGTATTTTGACAACGGCACCCGATTTGGGCGTCGAAACGTTAATAAAAATCATTTTTAATAATATTGTGGCTTATTTCCCATTATAAATAGTTAAAATTAAACCTACATTTTCTGTAGCCACAGCGAGTTCCTGTACCATCTCTCTTGCCATACCTAGATCCTCAGCTAGTATGACTATATCATCGGCGAAACGTAAGTTGTTTAGGTATTCTCCATCTATTTTTATTTCCTTTGTCATCCCATCCAAACTCTTGAAAGCATGTTCTAAGACCGTATTAAAAAGTTTAGGTGACATTGGGTCTCCTTGTCTAAACCCCCATTCTATTTTTATGCGATTACTGTTAGTATGCAATTTGACAGTGGTTGTTGCCTGTAAGTATATTTTGTATAATAATTTTGTATACCTATAATCTAGCCTGCATTATTTAAGCGCCTGTAATATTTTGCTAAGCTCAACTGTGTCAAATGCTTTGTGAAAATCGATAAATACCAGAACTAGAGGTTTATTGTATTCCACGACTTTCTCTATTAGGGTTTTTATACTTTGTATATGGTCATTTGTTCCGTAACTTTTCCGAAAAAAAAGTGATGGCTTTGGTAAGAACCAATTAGCCAGACAATTTTTTCTTTAACTATAATAATTATTTTTAATTGAAAACTGATCATTCTTCATGATTACAGTGCTCAAAATATTAGTAGGGTAAAATTAATGCGTGTGCAATTTTTCTTTTGTTTTTTTTATTATTTAATTTTTACCCATCTTTTTATATGTATAATTAGTTTGTTTTTAAATCCTTATTATTCTCTTTTCCTATTGTTTTTTTTTTGTTTTTTTTTAAATTTTGTTTATTTTTTTTATTTTTATATAATTTTCTTCTGTTTTTTTTTATTTTTTTCGGTGCACACGTACAAGATATAACTAGTTGCAGAATAATTGCTAACAAAGATGTGGTTCAAATCTTTGTTAGCAGTCTTTGTTCCAATCTTCAAAAAACCACATTCCCATGTATTTAAATTTGCTCACTCTTTCAATGGACTTGATGATATTCAGTGTATGGTGGAGTCAAGTGCATCCAAGATTCTGGAAATGATCATGAATTTGGTCTTATTTGTAGATATTATTCTCTAATCGCATTCGCTTACTGTATTCTCCGATTATAGTGACAACGAAGATCGACTATGTTGTTACAAATTAAGACACAATCATCAGCATATCGCATGTTGTTGATTAATACTCATTAACTTTAATTCTGATCTCTGCATCTTCCAAAGACTCTTGAAATACGGCTTTCGAATAAATGTTAAATAAAACATCCCTGTCTTCTTATATATAATATGGGTTTGGTATATAAGTTGATAAAATTTTATAAACCACTCCCAGAACCGTAAAAATATTCTGTGTTAAATTGAGTTCTTAAATTTTGTCATATTAAAAAATCTATTTGTATCTTTTTAGAGATGACTTAGTCTGTGGAGTTTGTTTTATGATTGGGAATATCATGGAAGCTTTCAAGAAAGAAGATATTCCTAAGGTAAGAACTAATGAATAACTTATTTTTTAATTTTTGATATTACGTGCTATGATATTTCTGACAAATATTCTTAACTTAAGTTAAAGTTGATTTCATGTATTCAAGTGAACTATCTTCCAATAAAGTCGTCCCAGGAACACAACTCATAAATATTGGCAATATCATTTTAAAGTCGTCTACTTTAAAATGTATAATATTTGTCTGAATTGTCAATAGGTATGAATGAATCAGATGAAATTAAATTATTAGAAGAATTTTTTTACCAAGGAACATACACAAAATTTGTTTAATTTATTAATGTTTTGTATTTTGATAAAAAATTTTGATGTGGCTGTGGAAACGTCAAATAAATTTAATTTCAAACCAAAATTGTGGCTTATTCGATTGGACAATCGACCATGGCTAATCTTAGTCAACTCCACAGGAGATTACTTAGAGGAACTCAAAATCAGAATAGAAAAGGCTAATCTGATGGGTACTCGACAATTAGACCGAAATCATTAGACCGAAATCAATATTTTGATAAAAAATTTTGATGTGGCTGTGGAAACGTCAAATAAATTTAATTTCAAACCAAAATTGTGGCTTATTCGATTGGACAATCGACCATGGCTAATCTTAGTCAACTCCACAGGAGATTACTTAGAGGAACTCAAAATCAGAATAGAAAAGGCTAATCTGATGGGTACTCGACAATTAGACCGAAATCATTAGACCGAAAGCAGTAGACCGAACTCAATAGACCGAAAAGCGCTTTACCGAAACCTCACTAGACCGAACAGCATTAGACCGAAGTGGTACATAAATTTAAAAAGATTGCAGAAAATTATGCTAAGATTTTGTATATATCTGCCTTTTTGTCTATTGTATTTTTTTGTATTATTTTATATATAGACTGTGTAAATTGTTACGCTGTACAGTCTGATATGAAATAATTTTCATCCGTTAAACAAATTAGTGAAGGTAAAAATAAATTAAGGATAGAGTGACGTTAACACCATTTTAACTGTTTATAATAACCATCCAAATAACATTTAGTTGTAATTACATTAGTCATTAGTCTTATCTCTTTTACTGCGACAAGTAAAAAGAACTGCTTTTCGGTCTTCTGCTGTTCGGTCTAGTGAGGTTTCGGTAAAGTGCTTTTGGGTCTAATGAGTTCAGTCTACTGCTTTCGGTCTAATGATTTCGGTCTCTTTACAGTAAACCAATCTGATGTACGTATTCTGAATTTTACACTTGTATGTAATTATTTACGTAAATGATACATCATAGCCCCCATTGTTGTTTTGTATGTGTATGTGTTTGTATGTCTGTGTCGTGTTAAATTGATAATTATAATGACATAACACGGACCCGAAAGAAGAAGACACTCATGGCTTCAAAACTTACGCCAATGGTTTGGACTAACATCGATCGAGTTATTCAGAAACGCTGCAAACAAAATTAAAATTGCTATGATGATAGCCAAGGTCCGCAACTGACAAGGCACATGAAGAAGAAGAAGAATGATATAACTGTAGTCACGTTCTCAGTTCATCCACCATTGTTTCTTCTTCTTCAGGTTCCATCTCCGCTACGGAGGTTGGCAATCATCATAGCTATTTTAATTTTTGAGGCAGTAACTCTACATAGTTGTTTTGAGCTGCATCCAAACCATTCTCTCAGGTTCTTCAGCCATGAAATTCGTCTTCTGCCGATGCTTCTTCTGCCATCTATCTTTCCCTGCATTATGAGTCGCAGGATGCCATACTTCTCGCCCCGCATCACATCTCCGAGGTACTGTAGTTTTCTTTCTTTAATTGTAAGTTCAACTTCCTTCTCTTTACCTATTCTTCTCAGTACTTTATTGTTCGTAACTCTATCTACCCAGGAAACCCTCATAATTCTTCTATACGTCCACATTTCAAAGGCGTTAAGTCGTCTCATTGTCTCTACATTTAACGTCCATGATTCCAGTCCATAGTATAGTACACTATATACGTAACATTTTGTTAGGCGTACTTTAAGAGCTAATGTTAAATCTTTGCTACATAGGACCTTTTTCATTTTCATAAAATTAGAACGTGCTTTCTCGATTCTGACTTTGATTTCTGCAGTGTAGTCATTATTTTCGGTTATAAGTGTCCCTAGGTAAGTGTACTTTTTTACTCTTTCGATCTGCTGGCCCTCTACTATCAAGATTTCGTTAGTATTATGGTTGTTTTTACTAATTTTCATAAACTTTGTCTTTTTGATATTGAGAGAGAGTCCGTACTCCCTACTACACCTTACTATTTTACTCATGAGTATTTGCAGGTCTTGTAAATTATCGGCTATTATTACTGTATCATCTGCATATCTGATGTTGTTAACTAAGACTCCATTTACTCTTATGCCGACTGTTTCATCTTCCAGAGTTTCTCGCATTACCTCTTCAGAATAAGCGTTAAATAATAGAGGTGATAGTATGCAGCCTTGCCTGACTCCTCTCTTTATTTCCATTTCTTCAGATGTTTCTGTTTCAATTCTTACTATTGCTCGCTGATTGTAATAGAGATGTGTTATTAGTCTTAAATCTCTTTCATCTAGGTTTTTAGTTTTTAGAATTTCCATGATTCGGTCATGTTTTACTTTATCAAACGCTTTATTGTAGTCTATAAAACAGACGTAAAGAGAACGGTTAACATCCAAACATCTCTGTGTCAGCACGTTGAAGGAGAATAATTCCTCTCTGGTGCCCATTCCATTGCGAAACCCATATTGAGTGTCACTAATATCCAGCTCCAGTTTAGAGTGTATTCTGGCGTGGATAATTTTCAGCAGAATTTTCAAGGTATGTGACATTAAGCTTATGGTTCGGTAGTCACTGCATTCTTTGGCATTCACTTTTTTTGGCAAACACACAAATGCTGATGTCAACATTTCTCTAGGAATGATTCCCGTAGTATAGATAGCGTTGAACAGTTCTACTATTATGTCCAGGTTTTTCTCGTTGACCATTGTTTATTTGGTTATAATTTTTGAATTTATATTTTAGGAAACAGCAACATCGCAAAAGACTTTTGTTTGTGAAGTAGTGTTTGCAACTGAAGAAACAAGGCAACTATGCTTGGACTCATATCTAGAGGAGGTTGATTCCTTTTATGACGAAGTTGACACTGACACAGTAATGGACAAATGCATCCAATTGAAAAAGTGTCCAGCTAGTGGAAGTTATTAACGCTATTATTTTTCTAAATAAAAATATATTGTTATTCTAAATAAAAAGTGCTGATGCTAATAGAACATAAATGCATTTTATAACAAAAAATAAACCAATCTGAAACACAAATTCTGAATGTTTAAATTATCGTCTATCTAATCTATAAATATAATCTATGTTACCTTTGACTCGATTTGCAGCAGGTTTGTGCCAGCGCGATTCTGCGCTGGCATATCTTACGAATGTCTTGAGTTGTCTTTATTATTATCATTCCCAAAAAATAAAATGTATTAAAAAATATTTAGATTTCAAATTTACACAATACAAAAAGTGTATGTAGACACACCACAGCTTTTTTGTTAATGCATATACAGAGTGATTGATTAGTAGGGTAAAGCTCAATAGCTCCGCTATAGTAATAGATAGCAATAAAAGTTAATAACAAAAATTTTAGCCAGCTTTAAGCTTCACATTACAAAGTTAGTTAGAATGTTACAGGGTGTTCGATAACACAGTGGCAGACCAAACTTATGTTTTTTTAAATGGAACACCCTATATTTTATTTTAAATTCGAAATCCTGTTAACTTCTCCATCACAAAAATATAAAGGTTTGTTATGTTATACAGGGTATTTACAAAGTTATAACCAATTTTATATGAAAATCGTAACAAGTTCAACTCCCTGTATAAATAAAAATAAGCAAAACAACAATGGTTTATTAATGCAATATTTTTTAATGTATTGTCAAAATTTTCAGGAATGGTCAATATTGCTAATTTTCTTTATATCAAATACAGAGTGAGTCAAAACGCAAGTACATTATTTTCTCAGTAATTTTAAATGGAACACCCTGTATTTTATATCACTATTGAAAAGTACCATTACCGTACTTTAATTTTTAGATAACATTCCCTATGTTGTCTAAATTTATTAGTTTTCGAGATATTTTCATTTTTCAATGGACCAGTAGCGTGGCCACCCAAATCACCAGAATTTACTAAACTGGACTGATTTTTTTGGGGTTACGTTAATAATAAAGTTTATAAATTACCTCCAACAACAAGGGATTAGATGAAAAATAGAATACAAAGTGTATTTCGATGTGTTAATTTACAAATGCTCCGTAGAGTAAGTAGCTCATTCAATAATCGTTTTTAGGCGTACATAAATGGGTTAGGAGATAATTTTGATAATATTAAAAATATTTTATTAAAAGTAGCTTCTAATTTTTTAAAACATGTTTTTTTGCAAAATGTATTACTGATAAATTATGTTTCGTTTTTTATTTGTTACATTGTTACATTTACATACAAAAGTAGTGTTTAATTGTCTTCACAAAATATTGTATTTTGTGTTTGTGTGTTTTTTGGTAAAATTTATTACTAATTTTCTTTGTTTATTTGTTGCATTTACATAAAAAGATAGTTTTTAATTGTTTCAAAAATGTTGCATGTAGTGGTTGTGTTTTTGTTTGTAAAATGTATTACAGTGGAACCTCGATAACTCGGATTAATCGGGACCGCGGCCGATCCGGGTTATCGATAATCCGGGTTAGCCGGAGAGCATGGTAAAAATTAATAAAATACGGTATACTTATAGATAAAGTCCCTTATAAGCAAAATAATATGAAATATAATGCACAGTTACCTATGGTTGTATAGAGTTTAGTATAGACAATATAGAGTATTATTAATTTCTAGGTAAAAAAACTCAGTCAGTTTGGTTGTGTCAATAATTTCGTCTGGTCTGCTTATGTAATTTAAGAACAGTGACTCTTTCATTGTTTAAAAGACCATTGTTTAAAAAACAATTTTTTAAAAGACAGTTGAAAATAAATAAAGGAATAACAGGTGCCTGTTGTTTGCAATAATGAATGTCCCTCTGCCGCCGCCGTGTGCATGAGTCATTTTTACTATCATATAGTTCAAATTACACAGATACCCATTATCTCTCAAATATTATATTATGATTGAAGGGAAGTTTTATCAATGACATTCGATATTTTTAAGACATTCCAGAAGCGGCTGCAGATAAAATTTTTAACATAATACATACATTTTTATTGTTGAAATGTTTGCCCGATGAAAATCGGTCCGGGTTAGCCGGACTTCCGGGTTATCGGGGGCCGACTTATCGAGGTTCCACTGTACTAATAAATTATTTTTATTTCTTTATTTGCTACAGTGTTACATTGATTACCGGATTGATAATCGGTAATCTTCAATTGTCATTTCAGTCATGGCTTACTTAAAATTTAGATAAATTTAAACACCTAAAATAATTTGCTCTGAAAAATGAAAATATCTCGAAAACTAATAAATTTGTGCATAGGGAATGTTATATAAAAATTAAAGTACGTTAATGTTACTTTTCAATAATGATATAAAACACAGAGTGTTCCATTTAAAATTACTGAGGAAATAATGTACTTGCGTTGTGACTCACCCTGTATTTGATATAAAGAAAATTAGCAATATCAATAATTCTTAAAATTTTGACAATAAATAAAAAAATATGGCATTAATAATAAACAATTGTTGTTGTGCTTATTTTTATTTATACAGAGAGTTGAACTTGTTACGATGTTCATACAAAATTGGTTATAACTTTGTAAATACCCTGTATAACATTACAAACCTTTATATTTTTGTGATAGAGAAGTTAACAAGATTTCGAATATAAAATAAAATATATGGTGTTTCATTTAAAAAAACATAAGTTAGATCTGCCACTGTGTTATCTAACACCCTGTAACATTCTAAATAATTTTGTAATGTGAAGCTCAAAGGTGGCTAAAATTTTTGTTATTAACTTTTATTGCTATCTATTACTATAGCGGAGCTATTGAGCTTTACCCTACTAATCAATCACCCTGTATAGGTACTTACAATTTTATAAACATATCTATTTTCTTTGATTAAACTGTTTTTAATTCTCTTAAAAGCCTTTATAATGTTATTTGTTGCGTCCATTATTCCAAGTGTAATTTGATTGACATCAGATTACACATTTCGGTCATTCGTCTTTAAATCGCATAATGTTTGGCGGTATTTCATTTAAAAATTATAAAAGCTCAACTCAAAAGATCCTAAAATTCGGATTTATTATAGGATTGTTTCCAGGAATCTCAAGAAAAGATACATCGTCTTTGATTCAAAAGTGGATCTGTAGCTGCTTGTATATAATTGAAATACCTTGCATGCTCGTGTTAACGTACGATATGAGGTCATACAACTTTTTAAAACGTTTAGCATTATTTGGTTCCATTCTCTTTGAAATCAATAGCTGGTGTTCTATTTGGACTAACCAAGAACCTTTGTCTCATATGTATCAGAGTTTTATTACAATTGATAACACACTGGAACAATACAAGCGAAAACTACAAATCACTGGACTAGTGCTTGGTTTGTTTATTTCTGCAACCTGTATATCCAACATGGTATACTTTATTTTAAATGAAATAATGTGGCAATCTTCCATACTATACAATATGGCTAATTTTTTTTGGTCATGTAGTTCGTTTAAATTAAATTTTTTCATTATATTCTCTCTACTGATGACTGACCATTTGAGCAGCATCTTTATTGCACTGTTCGATTTGACCCGATCGACTTTCCTACAACACAACCAGCCTAAAATATTAGTTTTTAAACAAATTAACACTATTACAGTAATATATAAAAACGGATTTATGGCAGTGAGGATGTTTAATAAAGTTTATGGCAATTTTTTTTTAATACTATTAGCCACCAACCTTAGCGATCTGCTTTTTGCAGTAGACTTTGCTTTACATAACAACTATCTACGTAGTCATACCTTGGTTGAGTCTCTTCATATGGTTGGTGCAACAGTTGTACAATGTGTAAGTATTTTTTATTATAAGTAATACCTACTCCAATTTGACGTTAGATTGAGTCTTTAAGAATGAAGCTTACTTACTTACTCCGTGGCGTTACAACCCTTCATGGGTTTTAGCCGACTCGGCAACATGCTTTCACTGTTCCCGGTCTTGAGCAACCTCCATCCAATTCTCCATGCCCATAGTGTTCAGTACCTCAATAGTGATTGGTGTACTTCAATTTATATCCCGCTACACAAAAAAGGAACTACTACCAGATGTGAAAACTACCGTACACTGTCACTAATAACACAAGCTAGTAAAATCTTGTTACACATCATCAAAAACAGATTAAAAACCTTCTACATTACCAAATACCTCAGGAACAAGCGGGGTTTGTAAAGAGTAAAGGTACAAGGGAACAAATCCTGAACCTGAGACAACTCATTGAAAAGTCTAGAGAATTTCAAGTACCTATGATTTTATATTGATATACATATGATTATAAAAACTAGACTCAGCACAACTATCAACCAAAATATACTGAGATATTTTGGACATATAACTAGAAGAAGGGAAGGCATGGAAGGAATGATAGTTGAAGGCAACGTAGAGGGCAGAAGATCCAGAGGAAGATCTCCATTACAATGGTCGGACCAAATAAGGGACATGACTGGTTACTCGTTCTCCGAAGTAAAACAACACGCACAGGAGAGAGAGGATTGGATAGAAATAGTCAAACGACTTACATGACGCCACTACATCCTTACAAAGGATAACAGATAGAGGAGGAGGATGATTATATACTTCGTTGACTACCAAAAGGCGTTTGATTGTATAATTCACCTGGTGACACTTATTAAAAATCTGTACCAGTCCAGTATAGCGACAGTACGACTAGATCATAAGTTCTCAAACCAATTCAAGACCGAGAGAGGTTTTAGACAAGGATGCGTGTTGTCACCTGACTTATTTAACATTTTTGGTAAACATGTCATGAGGATGGTTTTAGAAGGATGGGCCGGTGAAGTAACAGTAGCTGGTAGGATAATCTCCAATTTAAGATTTGCTTATGACACTACACTTATAGCAGCAAATGAGCAAGAAATGTTTGATCCCCTGTGAAGAGTTGAGTACGAAAGCAATAAAGTTGGTCTGAAAATCAATAAAGCTAAGACAAAAATAATGGTGGTCAACAGATTTGACACTATTCAACTGACTAAGATATTACAAAAATACCAGATAGTAAACACCGCTGTCTATCTCGGGTCTAGTATAACTAACGATGGTAACTGTGAAGCAGAAGTTCGGAGACGTATTTATATGGCAAAAAATGCGATGAGTCGCCTAACTAAAGTTTGGAAAGACAGATCTATCTCTCAAAATATGAAGATGAGACTGGTGAATGCCCTTGTATTATCAATGTTTCTATACGAAGCAGGGACTTGGACTGTTCGTACATGCGAGCGCCAAAAATTGATGCCTTTGAAATGTGATGCTGGGGAAGAATGCTGCGCATACCTTGGACAGATCATAGGACAAATGTTTCCATTCTAAACCAACTCAAGATTAAAAAAAGGCTGTCCACAATATTTCTGAAACTTAAACTGCAATTCTTTGGTCGCGAGTTATCGAAAATCGACGTGCATAATCCACTTTATCCTTTTGAAAACGCTCTAAATGTTCCTGAGAAATACGTATTCTAATGTGTTTGTTGCATGGTTAGAGAATACGGCACCCACTGTCAAAATATTGCTTTATGCAAAAGATCCCTAGGACTTCTACTCAATCTCTTTCAGTCACTAGACGATTTTTCAGTAAGTACGATATACATAATATATTTTCATTTACTAAGCAGAACGCACTGAAGATGATCTGATCTAGATCGAAAACGCTTTGCGAATCCTTTTGAATGACTTTTAATGGTTTTTAATAAACTTTTTTGTACCATTGTACAAACGAAGTTTTTTACTTCTGTATGATTTTTTACATAATATATTTCTTTACGATTTCTGGAGTTATTCTCTTTTTGGAGCTGTTGAGCTGTTTTTGGACGTCCTTGAGGCGGATTATCTTTCAAGGTTTGTACGATCACGTGTAAATTCAGCAATTCATCTTTGTAGGTACTGTAGTAATTAAAGGCGAAGAGTCCTTATGCTATTTTTGCGCACCTAAGGGAAATTCAGTATATTGCAAAAATTTCAAACATTTCAGTTTCAAACTTCTTTGAAGATATACTTCAATGACCTAGGTATATTGGTAGAGGCCGCATTCAATGAATGGCTGAACAATAGAACAGCGAGAGACAAAATTTCTAATTAGTGTAACGCGCACAACTACCCGACCTATTCGGCTAATGGTGCGCATATATCAGATAACTGTGCACAATAATAGAACTTAAAAATGACCTTCGAAAATGTAGTTTACTGAACTTAAATATTAAAGGGACAAGATAACATATAGTCTAGGCGCCAGAGGGGTCACCGTGTCATATTCAATTCTGATGGACAAACTCAACGGTTTCTTATGGATTTTTGGCTGCTAATTAAGAATTTCGAGGGGGGATTTCGATCCGAGTGGTCAAAAAATTGTTATAAACAATTTAATTGTTTATAAATTTTTTATAAGGCTCTGGCTCATAAACTAAAAGAGATAAAAAATGTTTCAAATACAATTTGTTCCTTAATAAAAAACGAAGAATAAACCGTTTACTAAACTTAAATCTAACAATTAGAACTCAAGATATTGTAAAATTAGTGCACAATGCAAATTGCAAATTGCAAAATAAGTATTTTTCGAAGCTTTATCGATCGTAACTTGGCTTCTACGCATGAAAATAAGTCTTAGAACATGTCGTTTTAAAGCTTAATTAACAGGCTTCCAAACAAAGTTTGTTAAATTACTTGATCTTCATTTGTTTTAAAGTTATACCCGTTTGAAGTTACAATTTTCTTAAAAATATTGTACATTCATTTATTTATAAGGGTTTCAAGCAAATTTGAGCTTTAAACATTTATACTTTAATGAACAATAATGATAGAAAAACTCAAAAGGAACAATTTGAGGTTATGAAAATGTTCATAAGTTTATGTTTGGCCAAGATGTCGATATTTTAATGGCGCGCGCTATGAGGCGCAAGATCGGCTCACCGCGTAAAGGTTCACGCGCTAACTTCTCGATGCAAATTATAATTTCTATGTTATCTTCACGTTATCTTCAGTTTTCATTTTTGAAGATCCTAATAAAATTTTATCATATAATTCTTATAATTAAATCATCATACTGTACCTCGTATCACCTTTCATTCTATTTACATTGTCTTCTATTTTTTGCACTAAATGAGAAAAAAACATTTAAAACTAATATTTCAGAAGTATAACTAAAAAGTAAGTTTATATTATTTATTAATACTATTTTTACAAACATTTTTTTCATGCATCTGCAAATCTGCATAGAGATATACAGGGAATATCAGCTTTTTTACATCTGCGTAAGTTCTTAGCGAAATTTTAACAGTTACATGGTGGTACAAGTCTGTTCTTGTAGGCAGTAAAACTAAAACTGTTTTAGGCTTCAGAGTCTAATTATCTATATGATATCGATATAAAGTGGATCTAGTTCTTGTGCAGCATCATCAAGGCCCGTCAATTGTGTGTATGCCGCCACATCATAAATGCTCGTTTTATATGCAATGATGATTCTGCAAAATAACTCGATCCATTTTTATATGTATATCATATATTGGCTCATTTTCATGCGTAGAAGCCGAGTTAAGATCGATAAAGCGTCGAAGAATACATACTTACTTGACTGTGAGCCAATCTTGCGCCTCATAGCGCGCCATTAAAATATCGACATCTTAGCCAAAAATAAACTTACGAACATTTTATTAAACTCAAATTATTCCTTTTGACTTGTTTTATCATTATTGTTAATTAAAGTATAAATGTTTATAGCTCAAGTTTGTTTGAAACCTTTATAAACAAATTAATGTACAATTTTTTTAATAAAATTATAACTTCAAACGGGTATAACTTTAAAACAAATGAAGATCAAATAATTTAACAAACTTTGTTTGGAAGCCTCTTAACTAAGCTTTAAAAGGACATCTTACAAGGCTCATTTGCATGCGTAGAAGCCGAGTTACGATCGGTAAAGCTTCGAAAAATACTTATTTTGCAATTTGCATTGTGCACTACAATGCAACAATACAGAAACAAAATGGAGAAATACAAAAAAATGTATAAATGAAACAGCGGATGAACACAAGGGATAAAAAGAAATAAAAAAGACAAGAATGGTATATTGAAGAATGCCATAACATGCTAAAAAAGAAGATAGGAATGAGACCAATGAGGATAAGAACAAATAGACAGGATTATATAGAAGAATACAATAGAATAAGGAATGAATGTAAGAAAAAAAAAAAAGAAAGTGTGTACTTTGTACGCACGTAAGAACTTCTATTATATAATTTTAACGAAATAAATAATATACTTATAAATGATATACTTTAACAGGTTAGTTGTATTTTATTTAAATATTAAACTAACTTTCTTACCTACCACTTTCAAAATTTTTTTATTAAAACAATCAAAAATTAAAGAAAAATATGAATCATCCGGGATTGGTACCCGGGACCTCTCGATCTCTGGTCCAATGCTCTACTAACCGAGCTATCGAGACCTTTTTAATTGACGTCTAGGATATAATTACACAACACGGTGACAAATAGATCAAGTGAAGTATAAAAATGTTATCCCTAGATATTTTATTATCTTACTACCGAGGAAGACAAATCCAGAGACACAGAAATTATAATAAATAATACGTTTACTAAAAACACTAATATTATGACTTATTTGCGCTAATATATTGAATACACATACCTATGTTGAAAGATTAGCAACGAACTACATACTGTCTGTGTGCGCATGCGCCAGGGAATTATAAAATTTCACTCTCGATCGTAAAGAAAACTTCAAAAATAAGAAAAATTAGGCGTACCTGGTTGGATGATAAGATAAAAGAAATAGAAAAAGAAAGTAAGATAAGAAACACAAAATCATTCTATTAGAAAATTAGCGAGCAGAACAAAACCTTTAAAGGAAAAATAAAAGGCATAAAAGATAAAAATGGAAAAGTATCAGAAAACGATGAAGAGTATAAAGAAATTTGGACTAACTACTTTCTAACAGAACAAGAAGATCAAGACCTAGATGAAAACGTAGAAGAAGGGACAATGATGTTAGGAAACCAGCTAGAACGGCCAACAAAAGAGGAAGTTGAGGAAATTATAAGTAGCAGCCGTAATGGTAAAGCCTCAGGATCGGACTGTATCAATATGGAGCTTATAAAATATGATGGTGAAGAATTAAAAGATAAACTACTCGTATACAATTTAATAAAAGGTATATGGGACGAAGAAAAAATGCCGGAAGAATGGTACAAAGGACAAATTATCACGATACATAAAAAAGGAGACCAACAAATTTGTAATAACTACAGAGGACTGACGCTGTTAACCACAGCATATAAAATCATGTCCACTTTAATACAACGAAGACTGACCGAAGCTACGACAAATATCATAGAGGACAGTATCAATGCGGATTTATTAAGGGAAAGTCAACAACAGATGACATACATACGGTTAAACAAATTATGGAAAAAGCTTATGGATACAAAATATATATTAGGGTGGTGCGAAAAAAGTCAAGTTGATAATCCCGTATCGCTATAGTGCGGAAAAGTTGCGATTAATAATTACAAGAAAAACAAAACAAAAATTATTAAAATCGGACTTTATCTTCCGATCCCGCAACGGGCCTAAAGATTATGAAAAAAATGAAATTTTACCTTTTTTTTCGGAAATTTTTATTTATTCTCCATGTACGTTTTATTTATCGCTATAGTAAAATTTATGTACAGTTTGCATGGTTGAGTAATAAAAACAACAGTTTATGCATTTAACGAATATCTTCCGATCCCGCAAGGTCAATCAAAATCTATAAAAATTTGAAATTTTCGAATATTTTGATAAATTAAAAAACATTTAGTTATCTCATTTTTCTCCTACATTGTGAAGTTTTTCGCTTGTTTATATATTGTATGACAATACTTAAACAACCCAGAACTCACAACGAGGAGGTGGTTGCACTTCTAGCTCCACACACACCCTTCTCTCCAACCAACCAATGAGTGTGATTTTTACATTATTTACATAGTAAATTTGTTTTTCATGCTTGTATCCTGCTTTTAAACGTCAACTTTGTATTGTGATTTGGTGGTAGAATCTGGCAGCATGGACCTTGATTTAAGTGTTGTCCTTATGAATCCATTTCTTGATTGGGGCCCACATACATTAGACCAGGAGTGACCAACTTAAACGGACTCGAGATCTACTGTCTGCTTTTCTAATTCTCTGCGATCTACCAACTAGGAATTTTCGTAATATTTAGGACGGGAATAGGTAGGTAGGTAGATAATTTTTTCTTGCCATCGATCGACTGATCTAGGGGTCACGATCGACGGGTTGGCCTCCCCTGCATTAGACGATGCTTCCGTGACCAACTTTAGGCACATCTCATCAGCTTGCGTGTGTCAGGGATAGTTTTGTACATTCCAGTCTGGTGTGTCGCCCGATGTAATGCAAGAACTTATATCTTCATTTGGCACTTCGAAGAAGTGGTGGAGAAGATAGTTTTGCAACATTATATTCCAGTCTATTATTTCAGTTTAGTCCCGTGCTTCAAAATTTTAAGTAGTAGGGAGAAAGGAAACACATTAGAGAGTTAAGGAGAGTGTTAAAAGCCGGATAGACTAAAGCCAAGGGCAAACGTATTAGAAATTTCATCCCTCCTACATATAAAATTATAAAGCACAGGACTACACTGAAATATTAGATTGGAATGTTGCAAAATCATCTTCTCCACCAGGTCTTCAAAGTGTTTCAAATGAAGATATAAGTTCCTACATTATATCAGGAAACACGCCAGACTGGAATGTACAAAACCATCCATGTCATACGCAAGCTGTCTATCGGTACGTAGAGTTGGTCACGGAAGTATCGTCTAATGTATGTGGGACCCAATCAAGAGATGGATTCATCAAGGCAATACTTAAATCAAGGTCCAGGTCCATGCTGCCAGATTTTACCACCAAATCAAAATTTAAAGTTGACGTTTAAAAGCTGGACACAAACAAATGAAAAAGAAATGTACATATGTAAATAATGTAAAAAGCACACACTCATTGGTTGTATGGAGAGAAGGGTGTGGGTGGAGTAAAAAGTGCAACCACCTTCTTGTTGTGAGTTCTGGGTCGTTTAAATATTATTATACAATATCTAAACAAGCGAAGAGCTTCACAATGTAACAGAAAAATGAGATAACTTAATGTTTTTTAATTCATCAAAATCATCAACAATTTCAAATTTTTATAGATTTTGATTGACCTTGCGGGATCGGAAGATATTCGTTAAGTGCGTAAAACTATTGTTTTTATTACTCAACCATGCAAACTGTAAATAAATTTTACTATAGCGATAAATAAAATGTACATGGAGAATAAATAAAAATTTCCGAAAAAAGGTAAAATTTCATTTTTTCATAATCTTTAGGCCCGTTGCGGGATCGGAAGGTAAAGTCCGATTTGAATAATTTTTGTTTTTTTTTTCTTGTAATTACCAATCGCAACTTTTCCGCACTATAGCGATACTGGATTATCAACTTGACTTTTTTCGCACCACCCTAATATATATTGAACTGCTTTTTATAGATTTTCAGCAAGCATTTTTGATACAATAAAAAGATCTAAATTAATGGTAGCTCTGAAAGAAATGGGAATACAAAACAAATTAAGAAGATTAATAAAAATGACAATGAGTAGAACTGTAGTAAGTATAAAAACTCAAGTAGGAGACACAGAAAATTTGGTCAAAAATAAAGGGGTTAGACAAGGAGATTCGTTATCAGCAACTCTGTTTAAGCTTGTCCTGGAATACATCGTCAGGAAGATCAAAAAACGAGAACCCTCAGAACTAGAGAAGGACAAATAATAGCCTACGCTGACGATATTGTGCTAATAACAAAAAATAGAAAAACAATGGAACAAATGTTAAACGAAATGGTAACAGAAGGAAAGGCAATTGGATAGAAAATAAACCAAGAAAAAACAAAAATAATGAGATTTGACGGAAACTATAAAAACAAAAATGTTAGAGTAGGAGAATACATTTTTGAAGAAGTCGAAAAATTTAAGTATTTCAGAATATTAATAACAAACAATGGAGAAATTTTCGATCTCTGTTTGCTAAAGATAACGATAACGAACCACCAACACCTGAAGTGACAACAAACGAAGAAATAAATATTGAAGAAGCAGAGGTAACGGAAGCATTAAGCAAATTAAATAGAATAGAATAGAAAGGAATAGAAAATCACCAGGAGAGGACCGAATATCGAATGAACTCCTAAAGTATGGAGGACAAGGCCTGACCAAACAATTATTAAAACTAATCCAAAAAATAATAGAGCTAGAACAAAACAGAATACCACAAGAATGGAGATAAAGCATCCTAATACCTCTTTTCAAAAAGGGAGAAAAATCGGACCCGGATAATTACAGAGGAATTAATTTATTAAACACAACACTAAAATTAACGACCAAAGTAATAACAAACAAACTGAATAAAATTATAACATTAGCAGAAGAACAGCAAGGTTTTAGGTCGGGAAGATCATGCACCGACGCTATATTTATAATGAGGCAGATTCAAGAAAAATCGTTAGAATACAACAAACTGGCATATTTATGTTTCGTGGACCTAAGAAGGCATTTGACAGGGTAAAATTAAAGGACGTTATCCATTTATTGTACGCAAGACAGGTACCTCTAGGAATAATTAAAACGATCGAAAATATCTACCAGAACAACACAATAAAAGTAAAAGTAGATGAAGAACTAACTGACCCAATTGATGCTGGTAATGGGATAAGATAGGGAGATTACCAGAAGTCCTCTGTTGTTCAACCTGATCATGGACGAAATATTAAAAAAAGTAAAAACAAAAAAAGGATACCAAATGGGAGAAAAACAACTTAAAATAATCTGCTATGCAGACGACGCAATACTAAGCTCTCAAAGTGAAGATGATTTACAACGTATGCTGCACGAATTTAATATAACCGCTAGAAAATTTAACATGTTAATTTCCCCAAAAAAGACTAACTGCATGGTTATAACAGCAGATCTAATAAGGTGTAAATTAGAGCTGGATGGTCAAATAATAGAACAAGTCATGGAGTTTAAATATCTAGGCATCACACTGTGCAGTTACGGAAATCTCGAAACAGAAGTGGAAGATCAGGTGAATAAAGCAAACAGAGCCGCAGGTTGCCTGAATGAAACAATATGGAGAAATAAAAACATCGGAAAAGAAGTGAAAGGCAGAATTTACAAAACAGTCATCAGACCAATAATGACATACGCGGCAGAAACACGACCTGATACAGAAAGGACAAAAAGAATGCTAGAAACAGCAGAGATGAAAACATTGCGAAAAATCGATGGTAAGACGCTGTGGGATAGAGCTAGAAGTGCAGATATACGAACGAGATGCAAGGTGGACAACATTAATAACTGGGTGAAAAGCAGAAGAGTAGAATGGAACGACCACATAAGCCGAATGACAACAAATAGAGTAGTAAGGACGGCGAGAGACGGTTCCCCAATAGGAAGACGATCAGTGGGAAGACCACGAAAACGATGGAATGACAACTTACTGGAGGCACATTGAAAAACAGACAGAGTAATGTCTATATAAAAAGAAGAAGAAGAAGAAGAAGTACAATGGAGAAAGGGCAACATGAGCTTTCATGCAAATAAAAATGATATTAAACAAGAAATCGAAAATGAAGGTATACAAAACAATAATTCGACCGACGATGATGTATGGAGCCAAAACCCTTAGCATGACAGAAAACAAGAGGAAAGCCTTAGAATACAAGGAAAAAAAAATACTAAGAGCAATATTTGGATCAATAAAAATAAATGACAATGAATTTAGACAAAGAACGAACCTTGAGCTACTAGAAGAAATTAAGGAAGATATAGTGTGTAAAATAAAACAGCAAAGAGCAAAATGGCTAGGATACGTTTGGAGATCAGGATCAACTACGACTATATTCTCAATATTGGAATGGACACCAGCTGGCAAACGAAGACGTGGAAGACCAAGATCTACATGGTTACAAGAAGTAGTAAATGATCTTAACAAGGCGGGTATACGACAACGCAAAGAAAAAACCAGAGATAGGAAAGAGTGGAGAAAAATAACCGAGAAAATTAAATGAAGAACATGAGGACTGGTCTACCTTAAAATATAGATCTATGTATATACATATAAATAAAAATGAATGTTTGTATGTATGTACCTTATAGACTCGCAAACTATACATTTCATCATACGATGACTTTTAAAAGTTGTTGTGCATGAACCCGGAAAGGTTTCTGTGTTGGTACGACCAACCTAAGTGAAAAGGGGGCTTGCCCCCCCCCCCGAAATTATGTTTAATTTTTTTGAACAATCTCTTTTTTTCTAATTTTATACGATGTAGAACCAAAATATACATTCAACCCTAAATTTTCACTTTTCTATCGTTTACCGTTATTTTTTAATACCCATCTAAATATTACCTCTTCTATATAAATAAAAATGAATGTTTGTACAAACACAAATGACTCGCAAACTATGCATTTCATCATTATGATGACCTTATGATGCGTAATTATCGCGGGGCGAAATTAACGAATTAAAATTAAAGAAAGTAGTGTGCGATATTGTAAGATTTGGAAAAGTCAAAGACTGCCATAGCTGTGATATATCTAGAGACAAGAAGACAAAAAAACACTAACGAAAATATTTACAATAGAAGCTGACACACTGACAAAAAAAGAAGGTCCACAACGAGATGGTTGTTTGACGTAGAAGACGACCTGAAAACTATCAATGTAAGACAATGGATAAGAAGGACATAAAGGAGGTCTAAATGGAAGGACATAGTCAGACAGGCAAAGTTTATTTATGGTTATGATGTTAAAAGAAGAATAACCGTGTACGATAACTGATCAATTTGTTACTAGACCAGTTATCCCCGCCAGGCGTCTACCAGTGTTACTTCTTACTCAGTAAAAAGCAATATATTTAAAAAAAAGACTAAGTTTTCACTCTAATGGCATATAAAACAACATAATGCTATTCTACATCCCACCAGAATGAAAACAATGGGAACCTTCTCTGGTTAGACCTCCGAGGCTTCTACAATTTGCAAGCCATACGGATGCTGAGACTAAGGAAGATGAGGGAATTCTACAATTTGCAATTCACGTCCCATCTGCTCAGCGCAGTAAAGTTTCTAACGATAATGGTTCCCTTCATACTCCACACAGAGTAAATGTAAATCAAAAATAAATAACCATTTTCAATTTCGTTGCAAAACGAAAACAAAGCCGAACCATATTCTAGTCCAATCAGAGAGTGCTGCAAGCACCCCTACCGGTTTCGAAACTTATTAGTCTCTCATCAGGAGGCACATATGCTGCTCTCCCTGATCCAACCAAAACAAACCCCAGCGTGCAGTCCCGGATTGCAACGAACGAAATGGCATAGATGCCCTAGCGGCAACTGCTAGCAAAAAAACTAAGTTTTCACTCTAATGGCATATAAAACAACATAATGCTATTCTACATCCCATCAGAATGAAAATAAATGGGAACCTTCTCTGGTTACACCTCCGAGCTTCTACAATTGAAAATGGTTATTTATTTTTGATTTACATTTACCCTGTGTGGAGTATGAAGGGAACCATTCTCGTTGGAACTTTGCCGCGCTGAGCAGATGGGACGTGAATTGTAAATTGTAAATTGTAGAATTCCCTCATCTTCCTTAGTCTCAGTATCCGTATGGCTTGCAAATTGTAGAAGCCTCGGAGGTGTAACCAGAGAAGGTTCCCATTGTTTTCATTCTGGTGGGATGTAGAATAGCATTATGTTGTTTTATATGCCATTAGAGTGAAAACTTATTCTTTTTGCTAGCAGTTGCCGATAGGGCATCTATGCCATTTCGTTCGTTGCAATCCGGGACTGCACGCTGGGGTTTGTTTTGGTTGGATCAGGGAGAGCAGCATATGTGCCTCCTGATGAGAGACTAATAAGTTTCGAAACCGGTAGGGGTGCTTGCAGCACTCTCTGATTGGACTAGAATATGGTTCGGCTGTGTTTTCGTTTTGCAACGAAATTGAAAATGGTTATTTATTTTTGATTTACATTTACTCTGTGTGGAGTATGAAGGGAACCATTCTCGTTGGAACTTTAATGCGCTGAGCAGATGGGACGTGAATTGTAAATTGTAGAATTCCCTCATCTTCCTTAGTCTTAGTCTCAGTATCCGTATGGCTTGCAAATTGTAGAAGCCTCGGAGGTGTAACCAGAGAAGGTTCCCATTGTTTTCATTCTGGTGGGATGTAGAATAGCATTATGTTGTTTTATATGCCATTAGAGTGAAAACTTAGTCTTTTTGCTAGCAGTTGCCGCTAGGGCATCTATGCCATTTCGTTCGTTGCAATCCGGGACTGCACGCTGGGTGTAATATAGTGCGGACAACCTATATAAATTAAGTTGTAAATATCTTTATCAAAATATAATGTAGTGTATTAGCCATGCTCGAAGACAATGACTCCTGACCGTGAATTGATACGTGAGGTTTACATATTATGTCGTGTATAAAAATGCAGTGTAGGTAAATTCAAGAGTTGTTATAATTAAATACTTGATATGTACAAATGTGTGGTATAGGTAATGATTTGTATTTGTAAACAACTATGGTTGAATCACCGTTTATACGATGTAAATATAAAGTTATCCAAACAATAGAGTTTTAATTAGTTTGGACCAAAAAGACATTAACATCACACTATTTATTACATGGCGCTCCTGTAAATGAATTGGGAGAATCTTCTGACAATGGGCGACAAAAATTGGAAACGGAGACGGCGAAGATGGACCAGGACGAAGATGCAGAGAACCCAGGGAACAAAGACAAAGTGATAAAATGTAAGTAAGAATGTCTATCTTTATTAAAAATGCTTCCCTCGTTTTTATATTATTATTGAACATTGAAATTTATCTTTTCTGATTTTTGAATAATTTATGAAGTATCGATTTTTTTTAAGAATATCTATGAATTTTGAAATATGAAGTGATTTTTGAATTGAATATTTTTATCGAAGTTTATTATATATGCTATTATTGAATTTTGAATTTTATCGAATTTATTTGAAAAATCTCTATCCGATTTCTATTTCTAGTACGGTTATTTTCGAATATTTTATGGAATCTCGAATTTTTTTTCAAAAATTTCTATCGAATTTTGAGATATGAACTGATTTTGAATATTTTTATCTAACTTTTGCATATGCTATTTTTGAATTTTTATCGAATTTTTGTCGAATATGTATACTATTCTTGAATTTTTATTAGCCAGTTATCTTATTACATATTGATATTTATCGAGTATATTTAGTACATTTTCATCGATTTTGTGTTAAATTTTGTATGATATGAACCTGAATTAATAATTTTTGTGTGATAAATGATATATAAATGATTTTTTTTTTGAATAATGATTAGTGATGACATACGTTAATATAAGAGCTTAAGACAAACATTGCTATAAGCAAGAGATTTATTTTTAACGAACCGACCTGATGCGTCGAGATAAGGAATTTGGAGAGGAACTATATAGATAAGAAGAAGAACTAACAATAGTATAAGCTAAATATTATGAGACAACTTGAGACAATAAGAAACCCACTGCTCTTGTCAAATTAGGATGGTACTAAGTGATTTATAGAAGCTTGAAAGCTTATTAGAGACTCACTCTGTGTTTTGAGAGTACCTATTTTATTCATGATTATTCGTGAATAAACAACGGCCTCAAAGCAAGGGATTGAGGTTGTGATATTTTTAGAAGAATTTGAACCGCATAAAATACCTATTTCGTGTTTTGAGTTAACTATACCACCTTAATGGTGCGTACAGATCAGGGCGAAAATTCGGGTTAATATTGGCGGAGAACTAAGACATCCGAGTGAAACCTCTTTTATTAAGGTAAAACTAAGGTATCGGAGCTAGTATATGAAGTGATGATTATGATGTTATATGAAATGATATATGAGATATATGATATATGATTGTTACATGAAATATGTATATGAAGATGAATTATGTACACTGTAGAAGTGCTATTATATGAAGAAAAATGAATTATATGAGTTGTAGTACCAGACAAAAAGAAAAAGAGAATTTTTAGTAAAATATGTGGGAAAAATAAAAGAAGACACATAAAAATTGCAAGAAAAGAAGCAAAATTAAGAATAATATCAAATAAGTAGCTAATCATTGAATTATGTCTAAGAATTAAAGCTGTAAATTTTTTTTTCTCTAAAGTAATGTTAATTATAAATAATTTATTTTTAAATGTAGATAATGAATTCAGGTTAAATTTTCGTGGAAAATGGAAGTGTTTGAATTAAGGATAGACAATATCTTACAATAGTGTTAGTAGATAGTAAGCAAAGGGACACAAAAAGTGAAGTTCTTAGAGAGATTAAATCTATATTATAGGTACAAGAGAGTTATTAGAAGTTTTTTTAGAGACACATATTAAAAGTTTTAGAGAGATTACATTTCTATTATAGGTACAATATTTTAAAGTTAGTAAGGCGTATATAAATAAATCAAAATAAGACTGAAATAATAAGATGAAATAGTAAAGTAACGTTAAATTCTTTTTTTATATACCATTTAATAGAAGTTTAGGTAATATTTAGCTTAGCTTAGGAAGTATTAAAGTCGAGATTTTATTACAATTAGATTAGTTACGGCTTATAGGCACTAAAAGACTATTTAAAAGTTAGGATCAATTTCACTGTGGACACTGTTTTGATGAAGTGAATTAGTGAACGAAAAAAAAAAGGACGAAAAGACACGACGTGAAAGTACGTGAACTAGTAATAGGTTATAAAATACCAGTTTTAGTATAGGGAAAATATGAACTTTTGTGTAAAATAGGAAAAAGAATATACATGTTTAGGGAAAAATTGATTGATCTGAAATGTACCATGTTACAGTTAGTTAGCATAGTTAGGAAATTTAATTTTTGAAAATAGTATTAGGTAACCATAAACATTTTGTAAAAGGGAAAGAGAAATATATCTCATTTTAAAACAGGGAGATGTAATATAGTGCGGACAACCTATACAAATTAAGTTGTAAATATCTTTATCAAAATATAATGTAGTGTATTAGCCATGCTCGAAGACAATGACTCCTGACCGTGAATTAATACGTGAGGTTTACATATTATGTCGTGTATAAAAATGCAGTGTAGGTAAATTCAAGAGTTGTTATAATTAGATACTTGATATGTACAAATGTGTGGTATAGGTAATGATTTGTATTTGTAAACAACTATGGTTGAATCACCGTTTATACGATGTAAATATAAAGTTATCCAAACAAAAGAGTTTTAATTAGTTTGGACCAAAAAGACATTAACATCACACTATTTATTACATGGGGTTTGTTTTGGTTGGATCAGGGAGAGCAGCATATGTGCCTCCTGATGAGAGACTAATAAGTTTCGAAACCGGTAGCGGTGCTTGCAGCACTCTCTGATTGGACTAGAATATGGTTCGGCTGTGTTTTCGTTTTGCAACGAAATTGAAAATGGTTATTTATTTTTGATTTTTTTTTAGCAATATATTTGTTTATATATTATGTATCAAGCGTAGTAGTGACGTTTACAATCGCAAGTTTTTTGGGAGTTTGCGGAAAACTTTAAGTGCCTATGTTTCTGACAAGGAAAATTAATCGTGCCTTGAAAAACCGCCATCATTATATTTACTCACCCCTGCAATATTACTTATCAGAATGAGTTAAACTGATACTTTTATATTAGGTAATACATAATATTTTTAAGTATTTTTTGATTTTGTGTTAATTTTTATTTATTTAATTTTGACATATTATTGATTTATTTCAAAGGCGATACTAAGTTCGCCGGGTCAGCTATAGTGCAGTCACTGAAGGTGGATATAAGCTATTACCTCCGATTTCGTTGAACCTCCATCGATTTACATGAAAATTGGTGAGTGGTTAGAGGATATCTCAAGGAACAAAGGTAACATGGTGCCAACTTGCGCTTTTACCCTGGGGGTGGCTACCACCCCTCCTCGGGGGTGAAAATTATTTTATTAAAAATAACCCCACAATTCGATAGAGGGACAAATTATAAGCAAATTTGTTATATACAGTTATTAAAATAAATCAAAACTTTTTGAGTTATTAAAGATCAAAGATTTTAATTTTTCGTGAGAAAAATGCATGTTTTTAACCGATTTTTCATAAATAACTCAAAAACTATAATTTTTTGCAAAAAAGTTATTATTATCAAAATTGAGGCTAATAAAAAGTCAAATAAACTTCTTACTATAAAAACCTTTCAATGTTAACTAAAAGTGAGTTATAGGTAACTGAATGTATATTTCTTTCGTCGAGTACCCAAATCTAAGTATTCAAGCTTAAATACCGGGAAAATGATGCATTTTATAACATAAACTTATTAAAAATTTGTCAAAGCTCATAAAAATATCTATCAAATAAGCCCTCGAACAAGTTCATAGAAATAAAATTTATGTACCAAAAATGTGTCAAAATGTATCTTTTAAAAAATTTTCCAAAAAATGTTATTGTTTTTTGTAAATAACTCCGTTCATTTTTAAGATATCAGGTTCATCTAAAAACTAGTTAAAAGTTGATTCCAAGAACTATTAAAAAACGTCGAAATTAGTTTTTTTCCTTCTTACGTTTTAAAAAATAAAAGGTTAAATGGCCCCGGTTACATGGCTCTCGCAGCAAAATTGAAATTTTAAACGTTTCTATCTCGGTTACATTTTACTCTACGGAAATAGTAAAATAGGTAAAGTATTTGTAATAGAAAAAA
Source organism: Diabrotica virgifera virgifera (assembly GCF_917563875.1). Taxonomy (NCBI): domain Eukaryota; kingdom Metazoa; phylum Arthropoda; class Insecta; order Coleoptera; family Chrysomelidae; genus Diabrotica; species Diabrotica virgifera. The sequence goes on from NC_065450.1 coordinate 211,649,743, forward strand.
CTAAAATTTAGTTATATATCATTTTTTACGTGTATTGAGTATTTTTGGAGTTATTATCAAAAGAAATTTTGATTTTTTAAAATTATATCTTTTTTCAAAAATATGCATTCTAAACCGGTCAAAATTGTTGAAATCATTAACTATGTTAATCTAAAGAAATTTTTGTGGAAATGGCGTATGTTTTATTTTTCACTTTTTCCTAAAAAAATCGAAAAAGTTCTGTTATGTTCATCATAACTTGCTTAATTTTGATGCTATTAACTACTACTGGAGCTTATTTAATAGGTATTCTGAAGTACTTTGACAAGTGCTTAACAAGTATATTCTATAAAATGCATCGTTTTCCCGTTATGTAAGCTTGAATACTTAGATTTGAGTACTCGTCGAAAAAAATATATATTCAATTACCCATAACTCACGTTGAAATAACATTAGTTTAGTTATTTAAGTGGGGAGTGTATTAAATTTTTTATTATCTTTAATTTTGGTGATAATAGTTTTTTTACAAAAGCTTATAGTTTTTGAGTAATACGTGAAAAACAGCTTTAAAACATTCATTTTTTTTAAGAAAAATTAAAATCTTTGATATTTAATAACTCAAAAAGTATTGATTTATGTTAATAACTTTATATAATAAATTTTGCTTGGAAGTTGCCCCACTATTGATTTCTGGTATTATTTTTAATAAAAAAATTCACCCCCGAGAAGTAGTGGTATCCGTCCCAGGGTAAAAGCGCAAGTTGGCATCAGGTCACCTTTGTTCCTTGAAGTATCTTCTAACTACTCACCAATTTTCATGAAAATCGATGAAGATTCAACGAAATCGGAGGTGAAACCTTCAGTGACTCCACTACTAGTATTTTATAAATATTTTTATTTGATTTGTCTGCATTGTTTTTTAATTTTCTTAATAGCCTTTAATAGTGTTTGCTTAGTCCATTAGCCTAAGTGCAATATGATGAAAATCCGATTACACATTTTGGTCATTCGTCTTTGTTAAATCACAAGTGCATAATGTTTGGCGGTATTTCATTTAATAATTACAAAAGCTCGACTCAAAAGATCCTAAAATTCGGATTCATTATAGGATTGTTTCCAGGAATTGTATCACAAGATACATCATCTGTGGTTCAAAGATGGATTTGTAGCTGCTTCTATATGATTGAACTTCCTTGTCTGTTTGTGTTAACATACAATATGATCTCATACAACTTTTTAAAACGTTTAGCAGTATTTGGTTACATTATCTTTGAAATTATTAGCTGGTCTTCTATTTGGACCAATCAAGAACCTTTGTCTCATATGTATAAGAGTTTTATTGTAATTGATAATACACTGGGACAGTACAAGCGAAAACTGAAAACTACTCGGCTAGCACTTGGTTTGCTTATTGCTGCTACCTGTATATTCAATACGGTATATTTTATTTCAATCATGATAGGCTTTGAAACTACCATACTATACAATATAGCTTATTCTAGTTGGCAATATAGCTGGTTTAAGTTAAATGTTTTCACTATATTCGCTTTACTGATGATTGACCAATTGAGCAGCGTCTTTATTGCACTGTTCGATTTAACCAAATCAACTTTCTCAAAACCCAACCAGTCTAAAATATTAGTTTTTAAACAAATTAACACTATAACAAAAATATACAAAAACGGATTTGTCGCAGTGAAGATGTTTAATGAAGTTTATGGCAAATTTTTTTTAATTATCTTAGCCACCAATCTTAGCGACTTGCTGTTTGTGGTAGACTTTGCTTTACATAATGGTTATCTAAGCAACCAATCATTCACTGAATTTCTTAATATGATTGGTACAACATCTATGGAATGTGTAAGTATTTGTTCATTTCAGAGCTCAGATTTGTAGGCAATAAAAATTGAAAAAAACATCTTTAATGCAAATATCTTATTATTAAATAATTAGGGGAGTGCAATTAGAACGAAAACATGCATTCTTTCGGAATAATTCAAACAAGCTTATATTTTTCTAAAACTTTTTTTGTTAGTTTATATATGTTACAGTTCAAGTTGATTATCCAGTTGGAGTTGACTTTTCCTAGTTCGAGTCGACTCAAACTTCTGGTTTTAGTAAAAGTTGATTATAAATATAAAATGAAGATTTTAAAAGTAGACTCCAACTAGTTAAAGTATACTCTTCCCAATGCCATTTAGTAAAAGTTGATTCACACAAACAACCGATTCGAGAAATTAAATTTTACTTTATATTATTATGTTCAAATCGTAATATTTATAGTCCAGGCTGTATCGTCGCCCCCGTTAGGTAAATTATTCCACTTCGATTTTTTTGCACAAACTTACTCAAAAAGAGGTCCTTATAACGAATCCACAGGGTGTCAGGTGGTACCGTAATCGAAAAATTGTTTAAACAATTTTTTTAATCAAATTCACAAAAAAATTCACTTCGGACATTTTTTTACATCATTAATTTGAGTCATTCGGAGCAAAAGAGGCCTTTTGTGATTTTTCTGTAAAATTTATTGTTCTCGAGTTATACGCGATTTGAAATTTGAAAAATGCGAAAATGACCATTTTCAAGGCTTAATAACTCAGTTAAAAATTATTATTATGAAAGTCAGAAAGTCACCAAATCAAATTTTAACGACCCCCCTACAAGGTACTGAAGAAATATTTGTCATTATTATATTACTAAGCTGTTATTTTTAATTATTAACAATGGCTAGGAGCGTATTGAGGCGGCTGTCAATATGAGTGCGACTGACATGCACCATTGGACGGTCGGAATGGAGGATCTTACTCACACTCACATTGACGGCCGCCTCAATACGCTTTTAGCGCTCATTGTTGATAATTAAAAATAACAGATTAGTAATAAATAACGACGAAAATTTCTTCAGGATCTTGTAGGGGGGCTTTAAACTTTGATTCTGACTTTCAAATAATAGTTTTTAATCGAGTTATTAAGCCTCAAAAATGGTCATTTCGCATTTTTCAAATTTTAAATCGCGTATAACTCGAAAACTATCAATTTTAGAGAAAAATCACGAGAGACCTTTTTGCTCCGAATGACCAAAATAATCTAAAAAAATTGTCCGGAGTGAAATACTTAGTTATTTATAAAACATTTCGTGAAGTATGCTTTTTGCGCACGCACGCCATGTTTAGAGCACGAGCGGGCCGAGTGCTATACATCGTCTAAGTGCGCAAAAAGTACTTCACGCACAGTTTCATGCAATATTTTATCTACCAAAAAACAATTAAAAAAACTGCAACTCTTCGTCACTGGAATACATTCCTATTTTACAATTTTTTAGAACTTTGACATTTAAAAATTCAAACTTCTGTCAAACCACAAAACCGCCAAAACTTTTTTTGTAATTTATTGCTCACATGTCATCACCATGACAAGGCGAAAGTGCGAAAAAGTAGATCCCATTTAAAATATGTACATTATTACTTCAGGCACACTTTAAACCCTTCATGTACTGCTATCTATATTTACAATTTTCACACAATAAAAACTTATACATAATATGAGGTAGAGTAGATAAGAATTATTTTTGTGAATTTGGTTAATATAACAAAATATAACAAATATAATATAACAAAAAAATATAATAATATAATATAAATATAATAAAATATAAATATAAAAATATAATATAACAAAAATTGGTTAAACAATTTTTCGACCGCGGTACCGCCTGACACTGTGGATTTGTTATAAGGATGTATTTTTTTGAGTAAGTTTGTGCAAAAAAATCGAATCAGAATAATTTACCTAACGGGGGCGACGTTACAACCTGGACTAATAAGTAGTTGAAACGGTCAAAACAAAGGGACGCACACTCATCAAAAATGCACGTGAGATTATACTCTTATAAATTGTATAATCTACTTTTACTAACAAGAGTTAGGAAGAGTCAACTTCAACTAGTAAAAGTTGATTTAAATTTTTCAAATAAACTTTTACTGCTCGTTTCAGGTGGAGTTGACTCGAACTAGGAAAAGTCAACTCTAACTGAGAATCAACTTGAACTGTAACATATACATTATACATGTTAAAGTAAAAAGTTCTACTCGCAGATTTGACCGCTAATTGTTTATTAATTGTTTAAGCAACAACAATTGTTTTGTATAAATAATTTAAAAATATCGTTGAATTTATCATTTCACTTTGATCAAATGTGTTTCTATTTTGTTTTTGGTTATGCTGAATCCGAATATGGCATTACAATTTGAAAATTCTTATAAGTACAAAAGCTCTTATACAGTATGTTTGCGTACCTAGGTACCACATGGAAAACTTTTTTATTATCAATTTTACGAAAAAAAAAAATATTCTTCATAAAATACTCTGTTTAGTCAAAAATCTAAAACTCAACCACCAGATATCAAATTTTATCAATTTTTTACGGGTTATGTCAAAAATATAAATTTCTTTAAAGAGTAAAGTACTTTTTATTCCAGAATATCAAAAAATGCTATTATGAAAAGTTGTTTGAAATTAAAAACTATGTTTTAATATACAATTACATTATTCTAATCGAAAAAAAATTTCAATTTTTTCTCAAATTACGGATACCCATCATGATTTTATTACAATTATTGTAACTATTTTATTATCAATTTTACGAAAAAAAAGTTATCCTTCATAAAATGCTCTACCTCGTCTAAAATCTATGATACAACAATCAGATATCAAACTTTTTCAGTTTTATACGAGGTATGTAAAAATTATGAATTTTTCTTAAGAGGAAACAGTAGAGATCAACAGGTAGCGAAAACGCGTTCCAAGATTAAGGCTGTAATTTTGAAAATTTTTTCGAGATATTTGGCACACGTATTCGTAATATAATAAAGAATGGCGGTACAGAGCCCAATTTGAAAAATATATTAATGTGTGGAAATTACTCTGTAACTAAATACAATATTAAAAAAACGAGCCTGTACCGCCATTAATAAGAACAAAAAAATACACTTTCTTCAAATAAACTTTTTTATCCGATGCCTAGATTTTCTGTCATTTTGGAACTAATAATGCAATAAAAAATTTTAGTAGTTCCAAAATGACACAAAATCTAGGCATCGGATAAAAAAGTTTATTTGAAGAAAGTGTATTTTTTGTTCTTCTTAATGGCGGTACAGGCTCGTTTTTTAGTATTGTATTTAATTACAGAGTAATTTCCACATATTAATATATTTTTCAAATTGGGCTCTGTACCGCTATTCTTCATTATATTACGAATACGTGTGCCAAATATCTGGAAAAAATATTCCAAATTACAGCCACAATCTTGGAATGCGTTTCTGCTACCTGTTGATCGCTACTGTATCACCTTAAGAGTCAAGTGCCTTTATTATTCACAATATTTTAATTAGAAGGATGTAAGTAGTTGAAAACTGAAACATATTTTTTAATTCCAAACAACTTTTTTTATAACAATTTTCGATATTGTGAAATATAAAGGTACTTTACTCTTGAGTGAAATTCATATTTTTTGACATACCTCGTATAAAATTAATACAATTTTATCTTTGATGGTTGCATATTAGATTATATACGATTATATATTTTATAAAGAATACCTTTTTTTCGTAAGACTGATAATAAAAAAGTTATCAATAGGTTCCAAGTTACGCAGACATACTGTATACGAGTTAAAAAATATTTTTGAAGTTATACTTCTTTAGGCGCGATTGAGATTGAGGGTGAATTTATTGTTGATCTGCGCGCATGCGCACACCGACAGTATGGTATTGTATTAGTCGTTATACGGGCTCTGATTGGATGTTGAAATGATCTGTCAATAATAAATATTTGTTCAATATGGAGGTAAACAAATATTGTATAATATATTAGTTTTATTGTTGTGAGGACAGAAACAAAAAAGTTTTATAATTGTAGTGACTTTTAAATAGTTTTTAAAAGCAACAGGTACGTAATAATTATTGTTAAATGTATCAGTATCCTAATAAAAAATTCCATAGGTAGGTACCTATACCTATTTGAACCTACCAAAATACATAGTATCTATGATTAGTATATAATACTTTTATTTACATAATTTGATTACCATCAAAAATTCTATCAATATTCACCTAATATCTATATTGTTTTCTTACTCTATGTTTTGTTGTATTTTTTCAATTCTAAAACATTTCAATTCAAAATCAAAATAATAATTATTTGATTTAATTCAAAATGTCAAAAGTTTAATCCGTTTAGTTAGTCGATCTTCGCAAATAATGACGCATTGCCTCCGTGGCGAAGCGTTCAAGGCGAACCCAATACCAACCGCGCTGATAAAAACTGGTTCGAATCCCAATGGAAACTTTTATTTTTTTTATTGAAGTTATACTGCTTTACGGGCGATATGAGGGTGAATTTTTATATGTTAAAACCTACGATCCGGGCGCATGCGCATTATAACTTTGTTCTGATTGGATGTTCAAATGACATTCAAAAATTATTCAATATGTCGGCTGTGGCAAAGCTGTGGTTTGATTATTTATGGTTGTTGCGTTTTGAAATTTGTGTGAAAAGAAACAACAAACAAAAGTTATTTAATAGTTATACTGCCTTTTTAAATAGTTTTCATATATATTTTTGGACTATTTTGGACAAGGACACATTCTAGTTTGGTAAGTAGTTTTTATTATAATCATAATATTGTAATTTTACATTTGGATTAGGTTGGAATAAATTTATTTTCTCAAGAAATCCGAAATTAGGTCCGATTTTTATTTTTAAATTATGATTTTTTGGCGTAGATTTATTTATCTAGTAGGTATGTAATGCTTTGATTTACATACTTAATTTGATTACCAACAAAAGTTCTACCAATCTTCATCTAATATATTGTTTTCTTACTGTTTTGTTATATTTTAATATTTTCTTCCACAAAAATCAAACTACATAATTTGATTTAAATTCAGAATAACTGTCAAACAGTAAAACGTTCAGTTGCCCTATTTTTCCACATGACAAATAATGAGTAATTGGATGAGTCTAGGATTCGATTACGAATCAAAGCGTCCCCAAATTCGCGGGTTCGAATCCCGATGCAAGTTTTTATTTTTTTTATTTTTTTATGCATTTTATGATTGTAAGTATATTTATTCTATAATTTTTTTTCAGAAAATGCGTATTTAAAATTTTTGCCAACAATTATTATCGTTCAGAAATCATTTTTTCTTTGTGGCATTTTTCAATGTGCGTTTTATTCTTTTATTTTTTTAAATTTTTGGTATTGTCTTAATAAAAATTTTTGGAAAGTAGTAAGTATTAAAATTAGTTTAATATTTAAATAAAATATAAATAAACTGTTTAAAGTACATTATATCAATTTCGTTAAAATCACATAATATGTAATAGAAGTATAACTTCTTACGTGCGTACAAAGTACACACACATTCTTTTTTTTATACATTTTATGATTGTAAGTATATTTATTATGTAATTTTATTTTCAGAAAATACGTCTTTAGTTAAAAAAATTTCCGACAATTAATGTTCAGAAATCATTTGTGGCATTTTTAATGTGTTTCTGTGTGTTTTATTCTTGTATTATTTTAATTTTTGGCACTGTTTTAATAAAAATGTTTGAGAAGTAGTAAGTATAAATTAGTTTAATATTTAAATAAAATACAAATAAAAAGTATATTAATTTCGTTTAAATCATAATAGAAGTATAACTTCTTACGTGCGTACAAAGTACACACACATTCTTTTTGTTGAACATTTATTATTGTTGAAGCTTATTATTAAATGTATTTTAGATAAGTTTTACAGAAAAAAGTTTTGATCGCTTTGTATAAACATTTTTTAGTTGGTAATTTTCGGTTTTTGTATTATATTTGTGTTATTTTTCTTAATTTTCTCAAAAAGAAATATGTAGTTTATTTTATTTCTAAAGTAAAATAATGTAGTGCATTTTAAAGACTACACCCTAAGCTTTAAAAAAACCTATAAAACAGTAATAGATCTGTTGAAAATTGCGTAATACCGTCTTAAATTGGTGTTAAAGCTGCAAAACTATGAAGTTTTCAAAAATTACATTTTTTGAGACGTCGCGCGTCGTATCATTTGAATTAAATTTTTGAGATTTTTTCTTTGAATGAAACATCGTTAATAAGATGATTGAAAGGTAAGTTGTGCAAAATTGAGAGTTTTATAAAAAAAATGTATTAGTTACACATTTTTAAATCATTTTTAAACAAAATTCATGTAAGTCTCACTTTCAGCCCACACCGTACTTATGCTCATAAATTTTGTTTCTTTTTATTATAAGTCTAAGATAGCTTAATTATTCTTCTTTCATGTTCTATTTGTGAAATTTCATTTGAACGATTAGTTCAAAAATTACTTTAATAAAACTCAACCGCGCACTTCGCCGTAGCCTCGTTTACAGTGCGCCAATGTTTGTGAGAAGGGTGACTTTAGCGTTATAAATAAAAAATTATAGAAGCTACAGATTTAATTTTAGAAAAATCTTTATATAAGGTTTTTTTTTGTAAAATTTTCTGAATTTTTTATTGGCCAAGTCAGTTTTTTTCAAAAATGTATATTTTCGGAGTTATTAAAAAAACATCTATTTTCGCAGTTCATTTGTTTAATAAAAATGAAGCAACCACTTCTCAAATAGAACTTTTTGATATGTTGTTTATTAAACATTTCTTAATAAAATTACAGAAAGTTCTATCTTGTTTGATTTTTTCCGAAGTGAAAATCGATATGCACTCCCCTAAATATCTATCTATACATTTTATTATACAGAGTGAATTATCTTAATATTAACTTAAGACAACACATTTCCACAACATAACGTCAGTAACATAATAAATTAATAACTAAATAATTGATAATAAATAATTAGACATTGTAACCATTTAAAATATTATCAATAGCTACAACTAAACGCTTTTCAATATTTTCGGTTTTAAAACTAAGGTCTTCGATCACCTAAAATTCCCCAACATTAGATAAAAAGAAAAATCTGCATTCTTGTCAGAAATATATTTTTTTTGGCTGACTTACAAAAATTTACCACATCTCTTTTTAACAAGGTAATTGTGGTAACTCTTAATTTATAATAATTATTGTTACTGATATAGGCGAGTTGGTGTTTCAATTTCAGATTTTTCAACTTATACTTCTTTAGGCGCGATTGGGAAAAATTTATGGGTACGCGCACACTGACAACATGAAGTTAGTTGATAAATCTAAATCATTTTAGTTAGGTATAGTTGCAAATAAAGTGCGAAAAAATATATTGGTGTTTTTGTTAATTCGATTATACAGTGAGCACGTATATAAATTCATTTTCTCGAGAATGGATGATTTTGGAAAAAAATCCCGATCCAAGTCAATTTTTATTTTTAAATTACGACTTTTGGGCATATATATCATACTAGTGACGTCACCCGTCTGGGCGTGATGACATCATCGATGATTTTTTTAAATAAGAATAGGGGTCATGTGATAGCTCATTTGAAAGGTAATTCAATTCTCTATTTAGTAATATAAACATTAACATAATTATTTATAAAGAGTGTCAACAGAAAATTTCTTTGGATTAAATTTATTGACAGAAAAAGAAGAATGTATGTAATTTATTTAGTTCAAAATACATTTTACTGCTCTCAGAAAACTGAAAAAAATGTTTATTTGAAAAATAATCATTGATTTTCGCTTAAATTAAATGTTCAAACTGTCACGAGGATGGTGGGTGGCGGCTTTAATATTGAATTTAAGCAAGAACAATATTTGTTTGCCAAATAAACATTTTTTCCTGTTTTCTGATTGCAGTAAAATGTATTTTGAATTAAATAAATTACACACATTTTTCTTTTTATGTCAATACATTTAATTCAAAAATTTTTTTTAGAAACCCTGTATAAATAAGTATGTTAATGTTTATATTACTGATTAGAGAATTGAATTACCTTTCAAATGAGCTATCACACGGGCCCTATTCTCATTTAAAAAAATCATCGATGACGTGATCACGCCCAGATGGGTGACGTCACTAGTATGATATATATGTCAGTAAGTCGTAATTTAAAAATCAAATTTGACCTGTTTTGGGATTTTTTCCAAAAAGTCCATTCTCAAGAAAATTAATTTATTCCAACCTTTACGTGCTCACTGTATATTAGACGGTGATAGATATTTACTGATTATTTCATTCATAGGAGATTCTGACCAACAGAAAGCTACAGAAATAAAAATTAAACTGATAATTTTTGATAATTTCCCGTCGTCAAGTATATTACGTCAGATGCCCTTCGTTGCTACGAAAAAATACATTCAGTGACATTGATGACAATTAATGTTTTAAAAATTATTAAAGTGATGACTTTCAACCGTCAAATATTTATAACAACTGTGTGTTTAATTGTACTAATTTGTACTTACATAAATAAATTACAATAAAATTTTGGTTTTGAACAGTTTTATTCATGAAATAATCGCAACAAATTGCACTCGATCTCTGAAATTCATATAGAATTTTTGCCCTCGTGACACTTTGACACAATTTCACTCGTCTTCGGCTCGTGAAATTAAAACTGTCAAAGTGTCACTTGAAAAAGATTCAATAATTTTAGAGCTCTTGTGCAATTACTACTGATAATTTGTTAATAAATATATTTATCTCTTCTATCTCATATTACGTGTAAGTTTTTAGTTTATGAAAACTGTCATTATAGATAGCAGTGCGTGAAGGATTTAAAGTGTGCGTGAAGTAACAATGTATTTTAAATGGGATTTACTTTTTCGCACTGTTTTTTTGCACACTTTCATATAATCAAATATCCTTAAATTTCGCGTTGTCATGGTGATGAGATGTGAGCAATAAATTACAACAAAAGTTTTGTGGTTTGAAAGAAATTAGAATTTTTAAATGTCGAAGTTCTAAAAATTGTAGATAAGAAATGAATTCCAGTGACGAAGAGTTACAGTTTTTTTATTTGTTTATCGTAGATAAAATATTGTATGAAACTGTGCGTGAAATACTTTTTGCGAACTTACGCGATGTATAGCACTCGCTCTGTTGTCGCTCGTGCTCTAAACATAGCGCGCGTTCGCAAAAACCATACTTCACGAATTGTTTCATAAATAACTATTATTTAAAATATGTGATAAAAGTGGTTTTAATACACTGTTGTTAAGTACGTTCATAGATTTGAAGTTACCAAAGAGGTTGAGATTTGAGGCTTATTGTACCAGTATCAGGTAGGAACTGTACCTAATTATATCAAATTTTTGTTAATTACATATTCTAGGGTAAAAGCAAGTAGGTAAGGTAACAGTCTTGGAAACCGGCTAATTAATTTCCAGTTCATATTTTATATACATTCACTATGTTGCCGTATTTACAGTTGCTTTTTACAAAGTGCAAATGCAAAATAAATTATTTTTGAAATAATAATATAAACAAGCTGAAAATGCGAAAATTATCATAACGAAAACTTTGTTTATTTACGTATTTAAATTCATACTATGGAAAATCTCTATTATGAAAAGTTGTTTAGGTAGTATTAAAAGCTATGTCTTAATATGCAATTATATCCTTCTAATTTAAATATTGTTAACTATAAAGGTATTTTACTCTCGAGCGAAATTCATATTTTTTGACATACCTTGAATAATCTTAATAAAATTTGATATATGATGATTGCATCTTAGATTTTAGACCATGCAGATCTCTTTATGAAGAATAACTTTCCTTCGTAAAATTAATAAAAAAAGAGTTATAAATGAAAATGATGTTAGTATCCGTAATTTGAGAAAAAATTTCAAATATTTTTTTTTCATTAGAAGGATATACATACAAGTAATTGCATATATTAGAATATATTTTTTAACTCAAAGCAACTTTTTATAATAACAATTTTGAATATTGTGAAAAATAAAGATACTTTAATCTTGATCGAACTTCATATTTTTTGACATACCTCCTATTTATAATAATATATTTGATATCTGATGGTTGAATATTCCGTTTTTATGAAGAATAACTTTTTAGTTATATTCAGTGGTGTCATCGTGTGGGAACGCGTGGGAACGCCGTTCCCTCACTGGTTAAGAAAAGAAAAAAAAATAATAGAGAATTTAGGTTTTGTAAACAAAAATTAGCAGTGCGTTCCCGCACTGCTAATTTTGCCATGACACCACTGGTTATATTCTTCGTATTTTTTGACATACCTCCTATTTATAATAATATATTTGATATCTGATGGTTGAATATTCCGTTTTTATGAAGAATAACTTTTTAGTTATATTCTTCATATTTTTTGACATACCTCCTATTTATAATAATATATTTGATATCTGATTTTATGAAGAATACCTTTTTTCGAAAAAGTAAAAAGAAAAAAGTTTCCCATAAATGTGTCCAACTTAGACACGCTCTGTATAATAATACATAAATATAATATACTACATAACTGTATATCATTGAGTAGACAGCTCAAATAAAACAAGCGTCTCGGGCAGGCCGTGATGATTACGACTACAGGCGTTAGTCAAAGCCAGCCGAATGTGATGTTGGTTAAGCGGATATACCATATTTATATTTATTATATTTATATAAATATTTGAAACATAAATAGGTACCTATATAAAATTTATTTATTTGACGTTTTAATTTTATGCTGACGTTTAGCCGTGTCAAAAGGAAATAAATATTTGAAGAAGGATTTTGACGTCACAATGACGATTTTGAGGTTGGATATCTTGAATATGGTTAGAGATACCGAAATGCCGTTTTCAGATTTGGATTCAGAAGACAAAACTACACAGGAATCTATCGCTAGGTGGCTTCTAAATATTGCAGGAGCGGCGACGCACGAACGAAGGAACAGACTTTGCGAATTTATAAACGAAAAGTTTTCGTTGAAAATTTTGAAAATAATAATTTTCAATAATTTTTGATTTCTCAACATTCTTTAGTGACTAAAATATAACCTGACCAAACGTAACCCAAACATAAAATCAGAGAAAACTTGCAATCCATTAAAAACATAGTGATTATAGCTCAGAGGTAGAGCATTCGACGGCAGATCGAGAGGTCTTCGCTTCGGTTCAAAACTCTGGGTGTTTCTTATTTTTTTCATTTTTATAATTTTTTTATTGTTTTAATAAAATTTTTTGGAAAGTAGTAAGTATTAAAACTAGTTTAATATTTAATCAAAATACAAACTGATTAAAGTATATTTATTTTGTTGAAATCATCTAATACAATCTTAATTCAAGTTTGGTTCATACATGGTATTACATCCTTGTCAATTCCTGCATATATTATGTGATATTGTAATTAGAATAAAAGCTTTAGAAAACAGGTTATATGCAGTTGGCATTAATATACATAATATGTAATTAGTGGCTATGCATATTAAGTTATTAGTCAGTTTTCTGAAACAAGAAGTGCACGATGTTTGATAATATACTAATTAAAAATTATAGAAGATCGGTTAGGTGGTTGCTAAAATTCGGATTTATTATAGGATACTTTCCAGGAATTTCAGAAAGAGACAGATCATCTTTATGTCAAAGATGGGTTTATAGCTGCTACTACACAACTTCTTTATCTTGTATGATGATGTATGAATATATTGTACCTTCAAGAAATATTTTAAGACATTTTTCAATGTGTAGCTATAGAATGTTCGAGTTAAATAGCTGGTTGTCAATTTTGTTTAACCAAAATTTGTCTCATCTGTATAACAATTTCAAAGCAATCGATAATGTATTGGGACATTACAAGCACAAAGTGGGAACTGATCAAATAATTTGTTATCTGTCTGTGGTTGGAATCTCTGTAGCTAATACAATATTCTTCTTAACTAGCATACAATTTGAATCTTCTATACTATTAAATATTGGCACAATTTTTTGGGCATGCACTTTATATAAAATAAATTTTTTCGTTTTGTTTGCTCTAACGATAATTGACTATTTGAGGAACGTCTTCTTGGACCTGATGTCTTTAACAAAATCAACCTTCTCAAAATCAAAACAGTCCAAAACGTTATTTGTTAAACGACTTAATAAAATAAAGTTTCTACACAAACAGGGGTTTGAAGCTATTGAGATGTTTAATACATTTTCTGGGAAATTTTTGTTAATATTTTTAGCAATAAATATGAACGATGTGCTGTTTGCAGCTGACAATTTGATACACAGTGAGTCGGTAAAAGGCCATAACCGATTTCGGATTATATATACCATTATTTTAGTATTTTTTGAATGCGTAAGTATATAATATTACATATATCTATTTTTGACGCACTAATTAGTTAATTCCAGTAAACTCTCTCTTAACGGACACCTCTCTTCGCCGGACACTTCCTCTATACGGACGATTTTTAAAATAAAAATTATTCGGCCATATATGAACCTGTACCCTTTAACTCCCTTCGACGGAAACTCTTAACAACGGACGCGGACAGTAAATGATATGTAAATGCGGACAGTAAATGAAAAAAATTAACATTTTTTTCCAAATTATTTACAATATACAGAGAGAGTCTGTAATTTGGAATAAATTCAATATCTCAAATACTAATTGTTTTTTTGAAAAATGCTCAGACCCGTCGATTAGTATTTCATATTGTCCTTTTTGACATACAATAATAATGTATACAGGGTGTCCCAATTTAGAGATATGACGTCATCGTTGATTTTCTTAAATAGCAACACTGTCATTTTAATAGCTATTTTGATAGGGTGTGTAAAGTTATACACAATTGCAAAATATCAAATTTTTATTCTCTACCATTTACTAGATAATAGAAAATAACAAAGTTATGTCTGTAATTTGGAATAAATTCAATAATTAAAATACTAATTGTTTTTTTGAAAAATGCTCAGACCCGTCGATTAGTATTTTAAATTGTCATTTTTGACATACAATAATAATGTATACAGGTTGTCCCAATTTAGAGATATGACGTCATCGTTGATTTTCTTAAATGTCAACACTGTCATTTTGATAGCTATTTTGATAGGGTGTGTAAAGGAATACACAACTGCAAAATTTCAAATTTTTATTCCCTACCATTAACAAGATAATAAAAATAAAGTTTTGAAAAACAAGTAATCAAATAATAATTGAATTAATTATTTCAATTAAGCAAATGCCATAACCCTAATAGCACACGACGTCCAATGGACGTCCAAAATAGGTCCATTTTTGGTCCTAACGTCCATGGACTATAAATGGACGTCCTTTGGACGTCCCATGTTGGACGTCCTTCGGAAGGAATAAATATGGACGTCCTTTGGACGTCCGACGTTGGACGTCCTTCGGACGGAATAAAAATGGACGTCCTTTGGACGTCCGACGTTGGACGTCCTTCGGAAGGAATAAATATGGACGTCCTTTGGACGTCCGACGTTGGACGTCCTTCGGACGGAATAAAAATGGACGTCCTTTGGACGTCCGACGTTGGACGTCCTTCGGAAGGAATAAATATGGACGTCCGACGTTGGACGTCCTTCGGAAGGAATAAATATGGACGTCCTTTGGACGTCCGACGTTGGACATTCTTCGGACGGAATAAAAATGGACGTCCGACGTTGGACGTCCTTCGGATGGAACAAATATGGACGTATATATACTGGACGAAATACGGACAATTCCCTAATAGCACACGACGTCATTTGGACGTCCAAAATAGGTCCATTTTTGGTCCTAACGTCCATGGACTATAAACGGACGTCCCATGTTGGACGTCCTTCGGAAGGAATAAATATGGACGTCCTTCGGACGGAATAAATATGGACGTCCTTTGGACGTCCGACTTTGGACGTCCATACTGGACGAAATACGGACGTTTTATGAACGCTTATATTGGACACATTATACCAATTACGAGATCAAATAGCAAAATAATTCAATAAAATATTAACTTGCGTTAACTTTACGTTAATGAAATACAGTCAAACCTGTCACTAACGGCCACTAAAATGAAAGAACTATTGGCCGATATAGAAAAGTGGTCGTTATTGCCAGTTTTTGTAGCCTAGATATACAGTACAACCTGTGTTACTGGCCACCTGTACTAACGGCCAGTTTAAAAATTCCCCAAACCAATTATATCTAGACTACAAAAACTGGCAATACCGGTCACCTTTCTATATCGGCCAATAGCTTTTTCATTTTTAGCGGCCGTTACTGACAGGTTTTACTGTAATTAGTGTGGGGAATTTTTAAACTGGCCGTTAGTACAGGTGGCCGGTGTTGGCAGGGGGCCGGTAACACAAGTTTTACTGTAGTTTAAATCGATTAGATCGAAAGATTAAATCTTAATTCAAAATTGTATATTAAATTATTACAATTATAAAACTATATAGTTTAATATCCAAAACATGTTTTGATTTCATGTAATGTAATGAAAATCTTATTTGTAAATTATTGGTTACAATGTTTAACAACAGGAAATATTCAAGAATAAATAAAATAAAAGTTTCCCCTAACAACAAAACATTCCAGGAATTCTACTATCAAAGTTCTATTCCGTGAACATCTGATTAAATTATGGCTGGAAAGTTACCACAAGATATTCTATGAAAAGAGTACAATGTCCTCCTGGAGGGGTAAAATTTTCCATACTCTAAAGAGAGGCCATTTACTATTCAATTTGCGTTCATTTTCAAATTTGCCGCGCGAGTATCTATGTAGCGTCGCGTGGTCATTGGTCATCAAGTCATCAATTATTTCATTTTCATCATAAGATAACCTAAAAATTTAGTAAAAATTTTGATTGGAAAAAAATGCATCGATAAGGGGGTGAAAAATGGAAATTAGTGGCTTTTTTTGCTGTACTCAACTGTACTGTTTAGTATGCTAGTTTTGGCTATGGCTGGATCTCTTAAACAATTATGTAAGTATTATAAAATCCGTTTTCAATTTTCTTTATGAAACGAATCATTTATGCATGTATTACCTGTAAATATTTTGATTTTTAATTGTAAAGAATAGAAAAATTACCGTTCATTTTAATTTTTTTTAGAATCAGCTGAAAGTGGTCTACAAAAAACCAGATATAACCAAAATAAAGATATAAAAAGTGTATTGGCTAATTGGAAGAAACAACATTGTCCATGCATAATAAGTTATTACTTTATAAACAAATATTAATACCTAGGAATGGAACCTGGATATAATCATCAAGAAGATAGCAGGAATCCCGACAAACAACTTAAATAAGTACAAGAATATTGAGGAAATCCTCCTCGATACTACTGGGCAAACTAGAAGATTGAAGAGGACAAAGCCTTTTGAACTAGTTTGAGTGATAGGTGATAGTGAAAAGCAGAGCATAGTGCGTGATGTGGCTGTGTATGTTAGAATAGTGCACGATCTTGTTAGATTAGATAAGAGACGCTATCGGGTAAGCTCTTCATTTTAAGAAACATTAGTAATTTAGGTTAAATTAAAATTGCTCATCGGTCAGTTATGACCAGATTGCTTTTTTTATGTTTGGCAAAAAGGGCGTAAGTCAGAATTGCACATTGCTAATGTTTTGATGATTTCTGGACCAGCAAAAAACTGTTGTAGACGTAAACTGTATGTACCAATAAAAAGAGCCGATTTTTCTGGTCCAGAAATCATCAAAACATTATCGATGTGCATTTCTGACTTAAGCCCTTTTTCCCAAACATCAGAGAATTGTAATGTACAAATTCTCCTATCTGATTTTTCATGAATTTTGTAGGAGACGAAAAACCATTTTTAGGATCATCTCCTGCTTTCACATGTAAATTTTGACATGTCTTGTAGTAAATAGATAGTTGAATTTACTACAAAACATGTCAAAAAATATATGAAAACAGGAGGTAACCATAAAAAAGTTTTTAGTCTCTCTTACAAAACTCATGAAAAAACAAATCGGAGGTATGTCACATCAGTGACTATATCCAGGGAATGTCTAAAAAATATACTTTGATGTCCCAAGAACCAAATATAACCTTTATATATATACAGGGTGTAACAAAAATACAGGTCATAAATTTAATCACATATCCTGGGACCAAAAATAGTTTGATTGGACCTAACTTACCTTAGTACAAATGTGCACAAAAGAAAAGTTACAGCCCTTTGAAGTTATATATTAATAGCACCAAGGGCCTTAGAGGCCCATGGCTTGAAAAGTTTGTTTTTTCTTCATTTTCACGTTTCTTTATGTACTGAGATCTTCTCTGGCTTGATATGTGATTTTTCTCCATTCCTTCCTCTTATTCATTTTTCTTTTCTGACCCTGTAACACCATTCTTTCCAAATCTTTTTCGACCTCTTGCTTCCATCTATTTTCCGGTCTTCCTCTTCTCTTTCTTGAAGCTATAGTGTAGTTTAGTACCCTTTTCGGAGTCCTCGTTTTTGGCATCCTTTCAATGTGACCTCGTGATCTAAGTCTCTGTGCCTTTATCACTCATTTGAAGTTACAAAATGAAAAGTGATTTTTTCCAATGTATCGAAAACAATGTGCTTTTGTGCACGTTTCAATTTAATTATTATTGTAGTACCTACCATTTAAACAACGTTTTAAAAACTTTTTTGCCTCTTATTGCTTTTTCGAAAAGTCAATTTTTATCGAAATATTGTGAATATTTGTCAAATCCACCACATATTTGTATATGGTTAAGTACGATTATGGAGACTTGGTAATAATATGCAAACTTATTTATGCTTTACATTTTTAGGTATATTTTGAACCATATTAAAAAAGAAGCCAGACTCGATAAAACGTGCCTTATCAAAAAAATACAAAGAGGCAAAAAAGTTTTGAAAACACTCTGTTTAACTAATGGTACCTCAGTAATAGTTTAATTGGAACATACAACATTTGGGGGGTTTAAAGGAACAAAACCCCCATAAAATTTTTACGTGGACATATTAAAAAAGAAGTCGCAACTCGATAAAAACTGCCTTATCTGAAAAATACTAAGAAACAAAAATATTGAATTTAACTAATGGTACCACAATAATAAAATTGAATTGGAACATACACAAAAGTTTGGGAGGATTTAAGGGATCAAAACCCCCATAAAATTTTTATGGGGTGCACAAATTTCACCATAATTTTTCTTTAAGATATTCCTGCCATAATAATGCCACATGTCACATGTCCATTTTCAATAAAAAATCGCTAATAGTTTTCGATATAATCGAAAAAATCCATTTTCATTTTGTAATTTCAAAGGGCTGTAACTTTTTATGTGCATATTTGTACAAGGTAAGTTAGGTTCATTTGAACTATTTTTGGTCCCAGAATAATGTGATTTAATTTATGACCTGTATTTTTGTTACACCCTGTATATACAGCCCATTACGCACCACCTTAAAAATTGGGCATTTTTGATGTCTCGAATTTCCTAAACCTGTTGTTGCATCTAAGTGATTTTTTTTATAATATTCTAGCCTAGGCCCTAGAATATGTTACCTCCTTATGCTTGTCATGCACAGGGAGCTATACTGTAATATATATTATATCACATTACTATAGAGAGCGATATGATATAATATACATATATTACAGCATGACAAGCTTAAGGAGGTAACCTATAGCCTAGGCTATAATATTATAAAAACTAATGGTACCTCAGTAATAGTTTAATTGGAACATACAACATTTGGGGGGTTTAAAGGAACAAAACCCCCATAAAATTTTTACGTGGACATATTAAAAAAGAAGTCGCAACTCGATAAAAACTGCCTTATCTGAAAAATACTAAGAAACAAAAATATTGAATTTAACTAATGGTACCACAATAATAAAATTGAATTGGAACATACACAAAAGTTTGGGAGGATTTAAGGGATCAAAACCCCCATAAAATTTTTATGGGGTGCACAAATTTCACCATAATTTTTCTTTAAGATATTCCTGCCATAATAATGCCACATGTCACATGTCCATTTTCAATAAAAAATCGCTAATAGTTTTCGATATAATCGAAAAAATCCATTTTCATTTTGTAATTTCAAAGGGCTGTAACTTTTTATGTGCATATTTGTACAAGGTAAGTTAGGTTCATTTGAACTATTTTTGGTCCCAGAATAATGTGATTTAATTTATGACCTGTATTTTTGTTACATCCTGTATATACAGCCCATTACGCACCACCTTAAAAATTGGGCATTTTTGATGTCTCGAATTTCCTAAACCTGTTGTTGCATCTAAGTGATTTTTTTTATAATATTCTAGCCTAGGCCCTAGAATATGTTACCTCCTTATGCTTGTCATGCACAGGGAGCTATACTGTAATATATATTATATCACATTACTATAGAGAGCGATATGATATAATATACATATATTACAGCATGACAAGCTTAAGGAGGTAACCTATAGCCTAGGCTATAATATTATAAAAACATCACTTAGATGGGACAACAGGTTTAGGAAATACGAGACATCAAATATACCCCATATTTAAGGTGGTGCGTTAATTTCTTGGAGAAGTGTATTGTAATTTAATGTAAATACTGTAATATCCAATAATTGTAATTTGATATAAGATGAAATATAAGTTCCTTAAAAAATATATTTTTTATTTCCCACAATACATTCTCCACAGGTCTAAATATCGTCGCTAGACGTCCACCGAATGACCTTCCAGGACGTTAGATGGATGTTCAGCAGCAAGACATTGGACCAAACTGGGACATCCTATGAATGCCCAAATGACGTCCACCGAACGTCCCCTCCGACGTTAGGTGGACCTCCATTGGACGTTTAACAACTTGGCCTTTGGACCAAAATTGGACGTCCTGTTAAGGTCCAATTCACGTCCCCTAGGACGTCCGATTAAGGTCCAATTCACGTCCCCTAGGACGTCCGATTAAGGTCCAATTTACGTCCGATTAAGGTACAATTTACGTCCGCTTAAGGTCCCATTTACGTCCGATTAAAGTCCAATTTACGTCCGATTAAGGTCCAATTTACGTCCGATTAAGGTCCAATTTACGTCCGATTAAGGTCCAATTTACGTCCGATTAAGGTCAAATTTACGTCCTATTAAGGTCCAATTTATGTCCGATTAAGGTCCAATTTACGTCCGATTAAGGTCCAATTTAAGTCCGATTAAGGTCCAATTTACGTCCCCTAGGACGTCCGATTAAGGTCCAATTTATGTCCGATTAAGGTCCAATTTACGTCCGATTAAGGTCCAATTTACGTCCCCTAGGACGTCCGATTAAGGTCCAATTTGCGTCCGATTAAGTTCCAATATACGTCCCCTCGGACCTTAGATGGACGTCCAATGGACGTTCGGTAGCGCGACATTTGGACCAAAATAGGACGTATAAAGGACGTTCCTCGGACGAAAACGGACGTCCAAAGGACGTCCCTAAAGTCCGTGAAGGACGTCCAATGGACGTCCATTGGACGTCCTTGTGCTATTAGGGTAATATAATAAATTTATTATTTCAAATCAATACAGATGTCTACAACCTGATATTTGATACTGTTCACGTTATCAACACTACATAAGTAATAAAAATTTAATGTTTTTGTTGGTCGGTGAAAGAAATGCGACACCAGGAAATTGTTAATTGTGTTTTGACTGGAACAGGGATTGAGGGATTTAAGAATTTTAACCGGAATGTCTTATTAAGCAAAATATGCAATAGCCGTTGTATTCTTATGTGTGTTTTTAAAAAATTTATTTTCAAATTAAATTTCATAATAAATTTTGCGTCTAGTTAGATTTTTTTTAAGTTTGAAAGAAAAAGTCGATGTGGTAATGTGGTTCATTATGGAAAGAAGCATATAAGTTAAGTGTTAGACAGTTAGCTGAAAAATTTGGAATTAAAAAACCTCAAGCCAGTGAAATTTTTAAAAATATAAGTGATTTAATCAATCAGTTTTTTGAGAACGGAAACCTGAAAGCGAATAGAAAATTTTTGAAAACCGATGGTACTGCATTAGACATATAAATAATTGTTTTCGATTGGTTTTGTGAGGTGCGGTCTAAAAATATTCCTGTTTCTGGTAAAATTATTCAAGAAAAGGCATTAGAAGTTGCAAGGGAACTAAGCGTTGATATGAAAGCTTCTGGTGGATGGCTCGAGAAATTTTGTATGCGACACAATATTTCCTTCAAATTTGTATGTGGCGAAGCAGCTGCTGTAGATTTATTAGTAGGTTTTAACTGGAAGAAAAAACTGCTCATTTTAATGACAGTATAGGTAGGTACTCTTCGCGAGACATTATTAACGCAGATGAGACGGGATTATTTTTTAGAGTTTAGAGCATTACCCAAGAAAACTTATACCCTGAAAGGAGAAAAGTGCATTGGAGGCAAAGCTTCTAAAGATAGGACCACAATTCTGTTTTGTACCAATATGATATTTTGATAGAAGAATGCAGAGAAAAAATCGAAAAGTTCAATAATAAATGTTCATATACATACAATGCTGCATGGTCATCCACAACTTGTGTTATGTAATATTAAACTATTAACTCTTGTTATAATATACATACATACATGCACTTATTTTAAAAAAATTTAAGTTAACATATTTTTTTCTCTTCAACGGACACCTCCTTTAAACGGACACTTTAGGCGGAACGAGTACTGTCCGTTCAGGGGAGAGTTCACTGTAATTAAATCAGTAAAAAGTGAAATGTATATCGTTGTAAATTTAAGAACAGTTGATTTACATAACTCATAAATTATCATCATCATAATCAATGGCGTTACAACTCTTCGTGAGCTACCTATTGTTTCTCCGGATCTTCTCCAACTGCATCTTTCCACCTTTTTCTAGACCGTCCTACAGACCTTCTTCCATCTGGTCTTTCCCAAAACATATTGGTCCTTTATATATCTCACTAGATTTCCCTTTCCAAAGAGAGACTCTTACTCGTTGTTGAGTCTGCAGCTCTATTCGTTTATCACATTACTATTTGTTGTAAAATAACTAGGTGACACATAATTCCCAATTGTTTCCCACTTGTTTCGAGAACATCGGTGCCTTTGTTTGACCAAGTCTCGTCACCTCCAAACAAAACGCATACAAAACAGAAGAGTTTATTAGTTTGTTCGCAACCACACAACCAGCTATTTTTATCATAAATAATTTTATTAAACTTACGACAGCAAAGTTTTTGTCCATTTCCACTTTGTTTTTCAATTTTTAAATCGGGTAAAGGCCGACCGAGTTCTTTAATTTGTAGTTTTTTTTCTAACGAAAAACCACCAAAAGAGTTTTTTAATATACTAATTTGATTCATTGTCAATAAATAAATTAAACGTAGAAAATAATCAAAATATTATTTTTATACCTACGACACCCACGATCACAACGCACTAACTAATAATTACAAATTAAAAAATATAGTAGAGTATAAACACAAATATACAATACAGTAGTAGACAATAAACACAATAGCGTCAAGCGAATGCGTAAAGAAACTAGAAATATGTAGATCTAAAACATTGTATTTAAGATCCACTAACTTCCTTTTCGAGATTTCGAGCCTGGCACGGAGACTCCAATTTAAACGTATGTTAAAAGTGCAATACCGCTCTCTCTCTGTCACTTACACAGGATGCTCATACAATCTTTCTCTTTTCTCACGAGCCACTATGCCGTTCGGCACTGGGATTTTTATGATTTTCATCCTTTATCCGGTCAGCTGTGGGTGGCCAGAGTCGGTAGATTTGCATTGCGCTACACAGTTGCCAGATTTGATATAATTTATAAAAATAAAGAGAAATATTCACAAAAAAAAATAAACAGGCATTAAAATGTTTTTAAGATAAAAAATATGTTTCTGCATAGTTAGCAAGGTAGTGCCATGGCTCTATGGCACTACCTCACGGGCCGCCACTGCTTGTCAGCTATTTTGATATGAATATTTCACGGTCGAATCGTGTCAGCAATCATAATAAAAACAATTATCAGATAAACTTAACAAGTTTATTTATAGATACGGAGAAAGTATTACAGATTATTCGTTAATCAATCTTTATTCATTCAATATTGAGACATCAAGTTAGTGAGAAGATAGACGTTGCCCACCAACTAGTTACTGTTACAATTAGAGTTGGTGAATAAATACATATCTAACCAATAGTGCCTCATCAACCCTCATCATATGGGGTAACTACCCCAACCACCAGTCTCTGCGAGGCCATATCATTCGTTTGTTCAGCCATATTGTTGCATCAGGACTACTTATATTGTAAGCAGGACGAAAGTGGAAGATTTCATTGGAAGAATTGCGCAAATAAAATGGAACTGGGTAGGACACGTGGCACGACAAAACATTGAGAGGTGGACGAGAAACATTGTAGATACATTGGAGACCACGCGAGCATAGTCGTAGTAGAGGAAGACCACAAAAACTATGGCTGGACGACATCGAAACAAACATGGGAGAGACTGGCAACAAATAGCACACAACAGAGAAGAACGGAGAACTCATGGGGAGGCCTTTTCACAGGAGTGGATGCAAACAGGCCGAAGAAGAAGATATCGTTGTATTATGGTTTTGTATATCTGGATTTGTGCACCGCGGGAGAGAATTGTTGACCTCTTTCGTCCGGTCGAGGTGATTTCTTGGTGAGGTTTTCAGGATTAGATCGCACACGTTTTCTGGGATGTGTGTTTCATATGTGGATCTTCTGCTTTTACCGGTCTTCTATAGTAGTCTGCTTTGATTTTCTCTTTAAAGTCAGAGTTTTCTTGTTGGTGGTAGTTCATGCAACACTGCCTTTCTAGGGTGGTTCTCATGACTTCGGCCTTATCTTCGGTGGTGTATACTTATACGTCGTTTTATCAATATAGAGGTGGCACTGATTTCCTGTCGCAGTTTACACTACGGACATATAGTCCATGTTTTCGCTCTTTTCTTCTTGCCTCACATGGTTGTTACTCACGTATTTTGAGCTCGTCTTTGACCTGCCTATTTAGTCTGTTTGCTCTGTTTTTGTCTTTTTGGGGCTCTTGTTCTTCTAGCTCTGTTCTTCTCTCTAATTTCTACCCTTAGCTATTGGCTGATAATTTCGAATCTACCTCTGTTGCTGGTATGTTTCTCTTCGGTAGTGCTGTTGTATGTGACTTCTCTTATGATGTTTTCGAAGTCAAGGACTTTTGTCTCTAGTTCTCCTGGGCTGTTTATGGTTGGGATGTTTCCGATTTCTTCGTAAACTGATCTTCTGAAGGTTGGTTGTTTTATCTTTTTCTTTTTGTAAGGGGTGAACTTCTTCCGATATGCCAATCTACAGTAGTATGAGATTATGATGTCCTGCTTCATCGTTCAGCGACTGTATTTAAGTATGTCTGGAATTATAGATTCTCCGTTACAGCTATAGTGGGTAGATTGTTGCCTCCAGAGAACTGCGTTGGTCCTATTGGCCCGATCACTGTTGTTCACACTTTGTTTCCGAGATAGCTGACTAGATTTTTCTTCTTTATGTTATAGCTATATCATTCCACTTAAGGGATCTGACATTATGATTGTTGGTTCTTCTGTGTTGAAAAATGCGTCCAGGTCTTGGTCGAATAGGGGATCCCTGGGTCTTACGTATGCAGTACGGTAATCTACAGTAGGATGGGATTATGATGTCCTGCTTCATCGTTCAGCGACTGTATTTAAGTATGTCTGGTATTATAGATTCTCCGTTACAGCTATGTCTAGATGAGTGGGTAGATTGTTACCTCCAGAGAACTGCGTTGGTCCTATTGGCCCGATCACTGTTGTTCACTCTTTGTTTTCGAGATAGCTGACTAGATTTTTCTTCTTTATGTTAGTAGCTATATCATTCCATTTAAGGGAACTGCCGTTATGATTGTTGATTCTTCTGTGTTGAAAAATGCGTCCAGGTCTTGGTCGAAAAGGGGATCTCTGGGTCTTACGTATGCTTCCATGGTGTTGAATCACGCTGGTGTCGGCATTTGTATTTGTTTTGTACCTTTTTTCATCAAGATTTCTGTTTCTCTTGACTGATCTATAGTCATTTTTGAACATGTCAGGGAACATTTTTCCAGGGAACTTTATATTCATGTCCTAGTCGAGCTTTGTTTCTTGAATGTCATCTTCATTTCCACCCTGTTTATTATTTCGTCTAGGATGTTCTTGTTTGCTCTCAGTCCGCCTGAGTTCCATGTCTCTCTCTTGGTACTTCCATTTAATGGAAGTGGGTAGGGCACGTCGCTAGAATGAGAGATGATAGGTGGACCAAAAAAATCTTGGAGTGGAGACCGAGAGCGGATAGACGAAACCCAGGAAGACCACCCACAAGATGGACTGACGACATAAAGAGGATTTGTACCAACTGGATTGCAGCAGCGCAGGATAGATCTGAATGGAAGTTTTCCGAGGAGGCCTATGTCCATCAGTGGACGACTATGGCTGGTGATGATGATCATGGTCCTCATTTTTGCAGAAAGTTCATGAGGGCTCCTTGCATGAAGGATTGCATGGAAGCCTGCATGAAGGCTAGAAGATGATTAGGATAGTTGTAGAATCTATGAAGTAAATGTATTATTAGTATATACATCAAGATGACCGGTGAGTTTTATGGACGCCTGGGCGTAGGTTAGCTTCGCTGTTCTCTGTCTTTCTCAAGTTGGTACTGTATGGCATCCTTTTATGCTCTTCCTCGTATGCTCTCCGTTGCAATTAACGTACTTTGCTTTTATTTCTTTCTTTATCTTGCATTGGTGGATGCGATGTTCTTTTCCGCATTTTACACATTTTGGACACATCTTGTAGGTACTTCCATGGTGAAAACCCTGGCAGTTGTAGCACTGGGTTGGGCTTCCAGTCCTCTGTTGTGTCTTTCATGTGGCAAAGGTATTCAAATAGCTTTTCCCTGTTTTTTTTATTCACCTTCGTGATGAATATTACAAGAGGCTTTTTGTCCTGTATTCTTGATGTCACATTAGTGATTTTTGTAGACTATACAGGGTGTCCCAGACTAATTTATCCAGGCTATATCTCTTAAAAGAATAGAGATTTTCAAATGGGACAAAAACTTATACAGGGTGTCCAGAAACTCTACCGACAAACGAAGACAGGAGATTCCTCAGATAATTTTAAGATAATTTAACCCAATTCACCTAGTCCGAAAATGCTTCCTAAGGGAGCTAGAGCTCTTTGAAGATGGCGTCATGTAATTAGTTTTTCTTAAATACCTCCAGAACGCTTCTATTTAGAAAAACGAAAATTGGTATACATATTTACTTTCCAGAAATGAATCGATTCCATCCATTGCGAATTTCTAGTACAACTCATAGGCGTCCGTTTTGGGTAGGGCAACGGTTATTTTATCGCCTAACTTTTTTGTCTTTAATTTTTAAGCATTTTTGACTCTGAATTATTTAATTGTGAGTTATTCTAGTACTAAAAGGTACTCTTTAAGTCGATAGGATACACCGTTTGCTAGAAAAACCGATTTGAAAATTTTTCGTTCCTTGAATTAAAACAAAAATATACAAAAAAACTATTTAGAAAGATGAAAACTGGTACATTTATTTATATTCCAGAGATTAATCGATTTCATTAATGGCGAATTTCTAGTACCGGTCATAGGCGTCCGTTTTGGGTAGGTCAACAGTTATTTTATAGCATACTTTTATTGCCTTTAATTTTTAAGTATTTTTGACACTAGATTATTCAATTATGAGATATTCGAGTACTAAAAGTTACTCTTGCTTTAAGTTGGTAAAATACATCGGCTTTTTTTTAATTTTTTTTAACTTTTTTTTTCAAATTCCCAAAACTAAAAACTTTCAAATCGATTTTTCTAGAAAACGGTGTATCCTATCGATTTAAAGTAAAAGTACCTTTTAGTACTAAAATATCTCACAATTTAATAATCCAGTATCAAAAATGCTTAAAAGTTGAAGACAAAAAAGGTATGCGATAAAATAACCGTTGCCCTACCCAAAACGTACGCCTATGACCGGTACTAGAAATTCGCAATGGATGGAATCGATTCATTTCAGGAAAGTAAATATGTATACCAATTTTTGTTTTTCTAAATAGAAGCGTTCTGGAGGTATTTAAGAAAAACTAATTACATGGCGCCATCTTCAAAGAGCTCTACCTCCCTTAGGAAGCATTTTCGGACTAGGTGAATTGGGTTAAATTGTCATAAAATTATCTGAGGAATCTCCTGTCTTCGTTTGTCGGTAGAGCTTCTGGACACCCTGTATATTCTATTTGTAATGCACTTTAATATGACGTAAAAAAATCATTCCCTAAATATTCATCCCGTAGTTACAACCCATAACTTTAATTTTTTTAATAGCACCCTGTACATTTTTTTATAGTTTTGGATGTGGTCTTCTATCGTCTGTTCAACAGATTTTTTAAAAATAAAATCGGTTCGTAAATAATGAAGGAAATATCAGTTTATTTTTTATTAAATGCTTTTCTTCAATTCAGTCGTTTGGGTCAAATCATTAGACGTTAATTTGACTGCCTTTTCTGCAATGCAAATTAATGAAAAGTTGCAGACACATGCATTCGTTGGAACAATACACGAATAGTCAATAAAATTTTTTTTATGTTTATTAATTGTTTAAATAAAAACAAACGATTTTAATGAAAAATGTTTAAATTCTCTTGTTTTTTACAATGAAGGAACTTTAAACTTTTACAGGTTGTAGCTAATTATATGAACTATACATAATTTCACTTTTTACGTTAATTTTTTGCGTTATGCTTCATAAACAAACAATAAAATTGCAAATTTTTTGCCGATTCCGACTATTTTTTATGTTTGTACATCATATGTTTTATACATATTTTAATAAGCACGACGATATAATATTTTAATGTTTGAAAAGTATAAGACTAAAAAGTAAAAAATAAAAAAATATGAAAAAATTCTTTTTAAGAAATGATTTTTTTTTAGTTACGAGTGAATAAAATTAAAAATATAAAAAAATCAACTAAAAATCTAAAAATAAAAAAAATTCAAACTCAAAGGATTATTCGAAAAAAACTGTTCGACAGATTAAATAAAAAAATATCACACATTCGTTAAAAAATTAAAAAAATCTAACATATTCGTTACAGAAAAGGGTGGGGTGAAAACCATTTATTCGATGAAGAGGCACCCAACGCATTTCTTTAACGAATGTGTTAGATGTTTTCAATGTTTTAAAGAATGTATCAGATTTTTCTATTATTAATCTGTCTAACAGTTTTTTCGAGTTTGAATTATTTTTTATTTTTTGCTTTTTAGTTGATTTTTTTATAATATTTTTAATTTTATTCACTCGTAACTAAAAAAAAGCGCTTCTTAATTTTTTTTTCATATTTTTTTTTGTTATGTGTCCCAGACTAATTTATTAAGGCTATATCTCTTAAACGAATAGAGGTTTTTGAATGGGACAAAAACTGATATATTCCATTTGTAATACACTTTAATACGGCGTAGAACTTTAATTTTTTTAATAGCACCCAGTATTATTAAGGAAAAATTAAAGTTAGGGGTTGTAACTAAGGGATGAATATTTAGGGGATGATTTTTTCTACGCCCTATTAAAGTGTATTATAAATGGAATAGACCAGTTTTTGTCCTATTCGAAAATCTCTATTCGTTTAAGAGATATAGTCTGGATAAATTAGTCTGGGACAACCTGTATATGTCTTGTTCTAAGAGTTCTTTCTTTATTATTGCCGGTCTAGTTTCCGAGGTCCTTCTTCTATCTAAATTATGTCTTCCTCTAGTTGGAAAAAGGAACCTTGTTAGATATTTATTCACATTTCAGGATCCACAAGATTCTTTCCAAGGATGAAAAATATAATTTGAAAGAGGCATTTTTCATTAACAATATGAAAAACAAAATTAATGATCCTGACACAAATTAAGTTAATAAGGTCTATATTAAATAAATTTTAACTAGATGCCGTCTTTAATTAGAATAAAAGCATTAAGAACAACACATAATTGATTGCTTTTTGCATTATCATAATTACAATACAATCATACATACGTTATCTTTGGTTGAGTATCTCAAACAACAAGTGCATAATGTTTTATAGCATATTCCAAAATTTTAAAACTTCAGTTCAATGGTTACTAAAATTGGGATTTGCTATAGGATTGTTACCAGGGGTGTCAAGAAGAAATAGACCTTCTTTGGGTCAAAGATGGATTTACAGCTGCTTTTATATTATCGAATTATCAGCTATGATTGCTTATCTAAGACTTGCCCCATCAAATAATATTTTGAGACGTTTATCGGTACTTTGTTACATCGTCTTTGAGTTTAGCAGTTGGTGTTCAATTTTATTTAATCAACATAATGTGGCTCGTTTCTATAAGAATGTTGAAGCAATTGATACTTCATTGGGAGAATACAAGCTAACAATATCAACTGGTCGACTACTTCTTTACCTTGGTATTACAGGAATTTCTATATTCAATACAATCGTCTTCACTACCGGAATATCATTTAAAATTCCTCTATTACAAAATATTGGTACATTGTGTTGGGCATGCAGTTTATTTAGGGTGTATTTTTTCGTTATGTTTCTTCTAACGACGACTGATCATTTAAGCAGTATCTTCATTGTTGTGATCGATTTAACACAATCGACATTCTCAAGATCACAGCTATCTAAAATCTTAATTTGTAAACAAATTAATAAAATAAAGTCAATATATAAAATCGGATTTAAAGTTATTGAAGCGTTTAATCAAATTTGTGGGAATTTTTTGTTAATATCTTTATCTATAAATTTGTATGACGTGCTGTTTGAAGCCGACTATTTTTTACACAATAAATTTGAAGAAGGACTATTTTTGACTATTTATGGAATGAGTTTGACAATATTGGAATGTGTAAGTATATCCAATTATCTACATAAGTTTTTTAATTAGTAAACCACTCCTAAAGGAGAACGGTGCTGCAAGAAGTAAAATCTTTGCAACAGTAGTATTTCGGTCGATTTTCACTTCGTGATAAACTTTAAAAGTTGGAGAATTACAAGTTGAAAAATTCAACAGAGTTTAAAAATGAATAACCATTTTCAATTTCGTTGCAACACGAAACTACAGCCGCATCATTATTCCAGTTTAATCAGAGAGTGCAGCAAGCACTCTACCGGTTTCGAAACTTATTAGTCTCTCATCAGGAGGCACATATGCTGCCCTGTCTGACCCAACTAGGATAAACCTAGGCGTGCAGTCACGGATTGCAACGAACGAAATGGCAGGATGCCCTAGCGACAACTGCTAGCAAAAGACTAAGTTTTCAATCTAATAGCACATAAAACAACACCAAAAAAATGTTGTTCCACATCCCACCAGTCTCTGACCAGATTCTGAGACTAAGGAAGATGAGGGAATTTTACAATTTTTAATTCACGTCCCATCTGCTCAGCGCGGTAAAGTTCTAACGAGAATGGTTCCATCCGTACTCCAATCAGAGTAAACATGTAAATCAAAAATGAATAACCATTTTCAATTTCGCTGCAACACGAAACTACAGCCGCATTATTATTCTAGTTCAATCAGAGAGTGCAGCAAGCACCTCTACCGATTTCGAAATTGAAAATGTTTATTCATTTTTGATTTACATGTTTACTCTGATTGGAGTACGAACGGAGCCATTCTCGTTGGAACTTTACCACGCTGGGTAGATGGGACGTGAATTGTAAATTGTAAAATTCCCTCATCTTCCTTAGTCTTAGCATCCGTTATGGCTTGCAAATTGTAGAAGCCTCGGAGGTGTTACCAGAGAAGGTACCCATTGTTTTCACTCTGGTAGGATGTGGAACAACATTTTTTGTTGTTGTTTTATACGCTCTTAGATTGAAAACTTAGTCTTTTGCTAGCAGTTGCCGCTAGGGCATCCCTGCCATTTCGTTCGTTGCAATCCGTGACTGCACGCCTAGGTGTATCCTAGTTGGGTCAGACAGGGCAGCATATGTGCCTCCTGATGAAAGACTAATAAGTTTCGAAACCGGTAGAGTGCTTGCTGCACTCTCTGATTGAACTAGAATAATGATGCGGCTGTATTTTCGTGTTGCAACGAAATTGAAAATGGTTATTAATTTTTGATTTACATGTTTACTCTGATTGGAGTACGAAGGGAGCCATTCTCGTTGGAACTTTACCGCGCTGAGCAGATGGGACGTGAATTATAAATTGTAAAATTCCCCTATCTTCTTTAGTCTTAGCATCCGTTATGGCTTGCAAATTGTAAAAGCCTCGGAGGTGTTACCAGAGAAGGTTCCCATTATTTTCAGTCTGCTAGGATGTGGAACAACATTTTTTGGTGTTGTTTTATGTGCTACTAGATTGAAAAGTTAGTCTTTCTTTTAGTTCAACAGAGTTTAAAAATAACTGTTAAGAAGCTAATACAGGCAGGTAATAGTAGCGAATTAAAGAAATACCATCAGACAAGTAAAAATTAACCATTTTAACAAGTTTTTTTGTACTAAATTAATAATTCTGTGAAAGCTTGTAAAACCAGTTTGGTTTTTAATGTTTTAGTAATGTTTCTAGGTCCAAAATGTTGAATTACCTAGGCATTCATCACAAAACATTCAGATCCAGGCTTAAAATAAATTTGATTTAAGTTAGACTGCAGTTAAATTAAAATAATAAATTTTTAGTAGTTCAATGGTTCTTGAAATTGGGAATTGCTATAGGATTGTTACCAGGAGTGTCACGAAGAAATAGATCTTCTTTGGGTCACAGATGGATTTACAGCTTTTTCTATATTATCGAATTATCTGCTATGATTGCTTTTGTAAGATTTGCCCCATCAAATAATATTTTAAGATGTTTATCAGTGTTTTGTTATATCATCTTTGAGTTTAGCAGTTGGTGTTGCATTTTTTTTAATCAACATAATGTGTCTCGTCTCTATAAGAGTGTTGAAGGAATTGATGCTGCATTGGGACAATACAAGCGAACAATATCAACTGGTCGACTACTTCTTTATCTATGTATCACAGGAATTTCTATACTCAATACAATATTCTTCACTGGGATGCCATTTAAAATTCCTTTATTACAAAATATTGGCACATTTTGTTGGGCATGTAGTGCATTTAGGGTATATTTTTTCGTTATATTTCTTCTAACGACGACTGATCATTTGAGCAGGGTCTTCATTGTCGTGATAGATTTAACGCAATCCACATTCTCAAGACCAAACCTATCTAAAATTTTAGTTTATAAACAAATTAATAAAACAAAGTCAATATATAAAAATGGATTTGAGGTTGTTAAAACGTTTATCAAATTTGTGGACATTTTTTATTAATATTTTTATCTATGAATTTGTATGACGTGCTGTTGCAGCCGACACTACATTTGAAGAAGGACTATTTTTGACTATTTATGAAATGAGTTTGACAATATTGGAATTTGTAAGTATATCCAATATTTTTTATTAGTTTGTATTAGTTTATTAGTAAAACACTCCCAAAGAAATACGGTCTTGCAAGTAGCACCTGTATTTCAGTTGATTTTGATATCGTAATAAACCTCAAAAAATTGGGGAAGTTTAAATATTACAGCAGAGTTCAAAAATAAATGTTAGGAGCGTAGGTGGAAATATTTTACGGATATCCCTACTTTTTCTTTCTTTACACGGCAAATTACGTGTAGTAAAATTCTCACTGGTATGGAGATGTTAACGTTACTTGACAATGAAATTGTCATCAAGTCATCATTAACTTAGAGATGGTTTTTTAATGTTCTTGGAATACCGTTGCTTGTATAATCGCTTAAATTATTAATTTAGTTAATTAATATGATTACTTTTCCACTAACTATGTATTCAGTGATTATAAAAATTTATATACTATATAATAAAAACAAATAATCGAGAAAAGAAAAAAGTGATAAAGTGATTTTTTAATAATATATTGTTACTATGGAACGCTTAGATAAATTTTGAACATGTTTAATAACAAAATACTTGGATCACAGAATATATCCTGGTGTATTCTCTGCTTGGATCCTTTATAAATAATAAATAATAAACACTTACTTTTTATTAACTTCACGTCTTAAATCAATTATTGATCAAATACACTATCAATATTATTTAATAAACAACTCAAGATATTCCTAAAGCCATGTTAAATATTTATTAGCCTTGTTTGCCACTGTCTTGTCACCATATTCCGTTCGACAGAGTGCGCTGTATGACAAATGTAGCAAATGTTCGATTTGAAAAATATCACCACGGACATGGTGTCCATTTTTTCGAATCATGAAAAATCTGTTCAATATTTTTGAAAAATTTAAACGCAGAATGAAAGACGAAGATAATGACTTACCGAGGGCCGAAAGTTCCTTAGAATAAATAAAAACTTTCTTTTGAATGAGATATTTAAAGTCTGCGTTTAAATTTTATAAAAATACCTATTAGTTTCCTCAGGATTCAAAAAAAATATGCATTTAAAAAAATTGATGCCGAAATTTTGCACCTATTCTCTTAAAAAGCCAGTGCATACGGGTGACAGTAGTGAATTAAAGAAATACCATCAGACAAGTAAGATTGAACCAAGCTTGAAAAACCAATTGCGAATTGTTAAGTCCAAGAGGTTAAATTGCCTAGGCATTCCTACCGTTTTTTTGATAGATATTCGGACTTACTTTAAATTAGTTAAAGTTGGATTAGAATTAAATTAAAATAATAAATAATTTATGTCACGATAAAATTTTAAATGTTTTTAAAATAGAATATATGGATAGAGAAACGAATCTTTAACAGAAGAGACCAGGATGAATATTTTGGAAGAGGCAAAATGAAAAAGCGACACCTAAAAGTGACACGAAGAGAAAGGAAGAGACAGAGGATGTCATGATTAAAAATATGCAAAAAAGACCATACAAAAATGAAGAAATGATAAATGATAAACCAGGAAAAAATAAATGGAATTTAATAAACAACTAAAGGAGATAAAGGAAGAGAACATAAAAAGGGGAAAATAAAAAAGCATGGAGGCAATCATATAAATCACAAGAATTATAGTTACAAATAAAAATTAGGAACACAACAAAAATAGAACAAACAATATATATGTCATAGAAACGTAAACCTTCACGGAAAAATGGGGATATTACATAAAAAAAAAGTTTAGACAACATAAAGATCGCATCTACAGAAATAATTATCTGACATCCAAAGCAAAGGAACTACTGAAAGACATAATAATTAAAATAGCAAAAGAAGAAATAAGTAAATGAAAACAGACAAAGATAGGCTATAAGAAGTTGATTGTGAACGGGAAAGAATGAATATGGTATGAAGACAAAAAGGAATTAAAAGGAAATTCCAGAGTAAATTGATAAAAAAACTTGCAGAAGAAAAACAAATAAAAATTTGTGATACCGAAACATCAAGGCAAAGGAATACGACTACGGAAATCTGAAACTAAAGCAAAAAAGAAAGGCAACAGTCGAAGACAATAATAGAAATTGGTACATGGAATGGAAAACATTGGAAAACTGAAAAGTACTTTTAATCAGGAAGCTTTAAATATCTTACAAATTATGGGAAAGTAGAACTGCGACATTAGAACAATTAAAGTTTGTAACTACTCACTTGTATGCAAAAATGCACCTTATACATCATCATGTAAAGCCTTTAGACTAATTAGTCTCATGAGCCACTGTCTCAAGTTACTTCTTAAGATAATTCTTAATATAATCAAGCAGAAATATGAAGAGACAATGGGAAACAAACAATTCGGTTTCAGAGAAGGATTGTGAACAAGGGAAGCTTTGTTCTCAACGTTAACATTACTTAAACGATTATGGGAAGTACAGACACCAATTTAAGTCTGCTTTATAGATTTTGGGAAGGCGTTTGATAGAGTTCAACATGATAGGTTGTTTGAATATCTAGAAATGATTGGAATAGATGATAAAGATCTGAGAATTTTACAACATCTATATTGGAATCAAGAAGCTTCTATTCTGGTAGATGGCAAAGAAACAGACAAAATTTGCATTTAAAGAAGTATCAGACAGGGTTGTGTGTTATCCCCAACTTTGTTTGACGTATACTCAGAAATAATTTTTAATGAAGCCTTGGAAGGACAATGTGGAGTTCGAATCGGGGGAGAAACTAATAACAACATCAGATATGCAGACGACAACAATATCGAAGATCTTCAATTACTTATAGATCGAGTCACTAGAGAATGCTCCAATAACGGACTTAACATAAATGCAACAAAGACAAAGTTACTTGTGGTTAGTAAACAAGACGTTGGCCCAATGCAACTAATTGTCAGTGATGAATCAATAACAAAAGTTAACCATTTTAAATACCTAGGATGTTGGATAAACGAGACACTAAATCCGGATGAAGAAATTAAAGCTCGTATAGAAATTGCAAGAGGAGCATTTATGAAACTTAGATCTATTCTGAGTAACTCTCAGCTGAACTTACAACTAAGAATCAAGTTCCTAAAATGTTATGTGTATCCTGTATTACTATATGGATGTGAAACCTGGATCATGAAGGTTAACATAATGAACAAATTAGAAGTCTTTGAGATGTGGTCGTATCGTAGAATGCTCAGAATATCTTGGGTTCAACGCATTTCAAACAGAGAAGTCTTAAACAGAGTAGGTCAAGGCGAAGGTGATTTAACCAAGACGATTAAAAAGAGAAAACTTGAATATCTGGGGCATATAATGAGAGGTAGCAGATACAGAATGCTGCAGTTAATACTCAATGGAAAAATCGACGGAAAAAGAGGAATTGGTCGAAAGAAATATTCATGGCTCCGAAACCTTCGTCAATGGACTGGCTTATCAGCAGATCAATTGTTACATGCCGCACAAGATCGAGAACGATATCGGCAAATTGTTATGGAAGCTACCCACGCCTAAAAATTTGGGCACGGTATTAAAGAAGAAGAAGGTCTGGTCGACGCCGGGCCCCGGTAGAATGTACCGCCTGTACCCCGGTTTTCATTGATTTTTTCGTAGATAAAAGCAGGTACCCACCTTTTTTTGTTCATAAGTTGCTCTATTTTCATGTTAGAAATTTTTTATTATTATTCTTTGAAAGGTTTAATTGTATACTCGAAAAAAAAAATAATTTAACTTTTCCTTAAGGCTATGGGTACATAATTCGGAAATATTTTACGGCTATCCCTACTTTTTCTGTCTTTACACGGCAAATTACGTGTGGTAAAATTCACAGTGGTATGGATATGTAAACATTACTAGAATGTCATTCTACTTGAAAATGTCTTGATTAACTTAAAGAGATGGGGCTTTTGAATGTTCTTGGATAACTGATATTTGTATAATTGTAAATTATTAATTCAGTTAATAAATGTGATAATTTTTTCACTAACTATATATTCAGTGATTGTAATAATTTATTTGTACACCAAAAACTAATACTCAATCGAGAAAAGAGGAAAAGTGTTGAAGTGATCTTTTAATAATACAGTAAAACCTCCGTTAACCGAAACAATTGGGGGTGAAGTCGTTTCGGATAACAAGAATTTCGGTTAAAAATAACATTGTATTTTGTATTCTTCTTGTATCAAATAACATAGTATTGGCGAGATATAGCTGCAAAACATTGTTGTCAAAGGAAAACACAAAAAATAGAAGATTTATTAAAAAAAACACTGTTAAAGTTGTTATTTTCCTTAATTTTATTGCTTTTTTGAAATTTACTTTTTATTGATAAAATTATTGAAAATGTCAGCCATTTCGGATAAACGATGTTTCGGTTAAACAGGTTTCGGTTAGCGGAGGTTATTATGGAACGCTTACAATTTTGAACATCTTTAACAACAAAATACTGGGATCGCAGGATATATTATCCTGATGTATTCTCTGCTTGGACCTTCCAAAAATAATACACAATAAATAACTTTTTATTAAGTTCACGTCTTAAATCAATTATTTATCATACACTATATATCAATAGTATTTAATCAACAACTCAAAATATTCCCGATGCCATGTCAAATATTTAAAATTGTCACTGATTGTCAGTGTCTTGAGTGACAATATGCTGACAATATTCTATTCAGCTGACGTTGTAAGACAAAGATAGATTTGGAAAATATTACCACGACATTGTGTTCATTTTTTTCGAATGCTGAAAAAACCAATAAATATTTTTGAAAAATTTAAACGCAGAATGAAAGACTAAATTATTACCGAGGGCCGAAAGTCCCTTAGAATAAATAAAAAGTTTATTTTGAATCAGATATTTGAAATTAAAAATCACACTAAATTTTCTCTTAGTTTGTCACCCCTGTAACTTATTAAAATAAAGATTATAGAAGTTCTCAGGGACTTTCGGCCCTCGCTAATAACGTAATTTTTCATTCTGCGTTTAAATTTTTCAAAAATACTTATTAGTTTTCCCAGGATTCGAAAAAAATGATTCCCCATTTGAATAGCATTGCAGCCGAAAATACGTACCGATCCTCTTAATGCAAACTTTCCCCGTTACTTGGCTTTGAATATTTTAAATTATGCATTTGACGAGAAAAGCTAACTTTTAACATGCCGTATCTCGGTTTGTATTGGTCTTAAAGATATTATAGAAAAAAAATTTAGTTTGTGTTACTAAAGGATACAATGTTGTTATGTACAGTTTTTTGATTAAATGCATATTTTTCGAGGTATTCTCAAAAAACCCTCTAAAAAGTCGATTTTTTCGACGAAAAACTGTTACTTTCATTCGCGAATAACTCGAAAAATATTAGTTTTACAAAGAAAATGTAAAAAACATTTTTTTCTTAAAATTACTTTTTACATCGATTTACATGGTTAAAATATAATAAAAAATCCCACCCACGAGATGGGGTGGGAACCACCCCCAAGGTTTTAGCGTACAGCGGCATGATATAGAAAATGATCCTTGGACTATTCCCTACCTTCTGTGAAAATTTCAAGTAAATCCATGCTGGACGAAAAAGTTGCGAGCCAAAATGCTTCATTTCCTCGACTAAGAAGAAGAATAGTAAAAAAATATGAGTTAACAAGATAAAATAAAAAAAATTGGAATAAGATAAAATTATTATTAGAAGAAAAATAACAAATATGTGACGTTTTTAACGTAACAGTCTCATTATATTAAGTGTAGATTATTAAATCGAATATAAGTAGGAACTGTCTTTAATTTACTGAAAAGCATTGTAAACATATTATGCAATTTTTGTTAAGCATTAATATAATTACCATTCCCAAGAACGTTCCATTTATTCGATTTTCTTAACCAAGAAGTGATAATGGCTTACTATATACCATTTCAAAATTCCACAAATTCAGTTCAATGGTTACTAAAAATTGGATTCCTTATAGGATTTTTGCCAGGAATTTCACGAAGAGATAGATCTACTGCGGTTCAAAAATGGATTGTTAATTGCATCTATGTAACAGCTTTATTTTGCACAATTGCTCATGAATATATTAATATTATACCATCACCCAACATTTTAAGACGTTCATCAATATTTGGGTATACCATGTTTGAATCTATCTGTTGGTATTCCATTTTATTTAATCAAAATTGTTTGTCTCGTCTGTATAAGAATTTCGAAGCAATTGATAGGACACTAAGACAGTTCAAGCGAAAAGTAGCAATTAACCAAATTATTAGTGTTATCTGTGTTACTGCTATTTCTGTATTTAATACAGCTTACTTCTTTACCAGAATGTCATTTCAATTTCCCATATCACGAAATATTAGGATAGTTTTTTGGATATACAGTTTAGTCAAAGTCGATTTTTTCGTTATTTTTGTTCTATTCATGACTGCTCAGTTGAGCAATACCTTTGGAGAAGTGACCTATTTGACAAAGTCAGCTTTCTTAAGTTCAAAGCAGCCTAAAATCTTATTTTGGAAGAAAATTAGTAAAATAAAGTCAATACATAAAAAGGGATTTGAAGCTGTTGTGATGTTTAATAACATTTCTGGAAACTTTTTGTTAGTGTTTTTAGCAATAAATATAATTGATGT
The DNA here is from genome assembly GCF_917563875.1 of Diabrotica virgifera virgifera. Taxonomy (NCBI): domain Eukaryota; kingdom Metazoa; phylum Arthropoda; class Insecta; order Coleoptera; family Chrysomelidae; genus Diabrotica; species Diabrotica virgifera. The sequence continues at coordinate 211,689,688 of NC_065450.1, forward strand.
ACTGTTTGCAGTTGACAACTTACTACATTCGGCATTATATGAACCCCATATCCAGTTTTGGACTGTTTATTTACTCAGTTTGGTAGTATTAGAATGCGTAAGTATTAGATTCTATTCGAATAAAAAACATTACGGACGATAAAAAGTCGGAAAGTGGAAGGAGGCGTTAGGGGTAAGAAACAGAACTACAGGCCTTTTTGCGATCATCTACTTGTCCTCTCCAGTCTCTTGTACCCATTTCTTTTAGCTTTTTATTCTTCCTTTCCCACTCTTCTTTTCTTCCCTTGTTGTATTGCTGACAACACTCTAATTAGGTTTCAAAAATTGAAGAAAAAAATCTTCTGTGTAAAAGGTATATTTATTTAAAACCCCAATAAAGGGCTACATTAAAAAACAGAATGTTTTCGCTCTAAAGAGAGTATCATCAGTGTTCTAAGCAAGCTCTACATGCTAAACCACCAAGAATTCATAGATTAAAACTCTTAAAATGGCGACCAAAAATCTTACATTGGCGTGTTATATATTAAACCTTCACGATGAAATTTAAACAAGATATACCTTAAAGCATCATATGACTGTACCACGTGCATGTGGGTGGTTGAGTTAATTTCTCTGTCTTCACAAAGAGAAAGGTACCTTTGGCTTTTACCTTTCTCTTTGTGAAGACAGAGAAATGAACTCAACCACCCACATGCACGTGGTATAGTCATATGGTATGATACTTTGAGGTATATCTTGTTTAAATATCACCCATCGCCAGGGTTTAATATATAACACGCCAATGTAAGACTTTTGGTCGGCATTTTAAGGGTTTTAACTCATGTATTTTTGGTGGCTTAGCATGTAGAGCTTGCTTAGAACACTGATGATGCTCTCTTTAGAGCGAAAACGTTTTGTTTTTAATGTAGCCCTTTATTGAGGTTTTAAATAAATATACCTTTTACATAGAAGATTTTTTTCTTCAATTTTTGTAATTAATGGTATACAGCCAGCTACAGGAAATTTTTCCTTATGGATCTTATTAGGTTTATTTCTTGTGGCATTCGTGAAACATGTCCCAACCATCTAACTCTCTGTACCCTGATTTTCTGTGTTATTTTAGGTTTATTATAGATCTCCATCAACTCTTGGTTTGTTCTTCTGCGCAATTCCTTGTTACTCTCCTTTATACCACCAAAAATTGTTCTCAAGATCTTCCTGTCCTAAATCTCCAGCTTTTTTCTTCTTTCTGATCCATTGCCCAAGTTTCACATGTATACAACACCGTTGGTCTTACTATTGTTCTATACGTTTGAATCTTAGCTGCCTTTAACACGTTTTTTACCTTCAACAGTACGATTAATGATCCTACTGCTTTGCTACTTTTCAACAATCTTTTTGTCTTCGTCTCCTCTATTTGTACTGTTACTCCAAGGTACTCAAATTCAGATACCTTCTCAAATTTATAATCTTTGTCATTTGTCCTTAGAGTGGTCCATTTATTTTCTTCTGCATTTTCTTCTGTCATTTCCATATACTTGGTTTTTTCTTGGTTCATATTCAGACCATATCTTTTAAGATCCTTCCTCAAATTTTTTGAACATTTTTCAAAGTTTGACCCTTGAATGTGTCAGAAACACCAAGTCATCTGCAAAACCTACGCATTGTGGTTTTTGTTAAGAATCGTGGCGGTTGTCTGGATATTGGCTCCTTTAATTATCTATTCTACTAGGTACTAGATTTAATGTCTGTTGACAGAGGGCCCCCTTGTTTTAATCCGCTATGGACGTTAAACTAATTTGAAAAACTTCTACCATAACTTTATTGACTTTAGCGTCATTTTAACCTTTAACTACACACGCTGGCGTATTTTGTACGCCAGATATAGGAATTCTACTGCAAATATATTTAAAAATTTAATTTTTGACCTTGTTTATCTCTCTAACCTATCACTGGAATGTGCTTTACAATTTGGTTTTAGTTTCGTTATAATCGGCGTTCTGGGAAGATCGTAATTAACAGTTTATTATTTGTTGTTTCGGGTTGTTGACAATATACGCCACGATTATATTAATATAAGTAGTAATATAAGTGCATATTTTAATTTTTTTTTAGTCATTATGGCACAAAATATATTTTTCTTTATAAACAATACTTTTTCTCCTGTAAAAAATTACATTTCAAAAAATTTTTTATTAGTAATTTCATTTATCATAGAATCCAGTTATTCCACGATTCCGGTTATAAATCCCAATTGGCTTACTGAGGAGGAACTCGAAGTATTCACTGATGCCGAATAAGGTTTATAACAAACAACTAAGTGTATTTTTTCAAAAAAAAAAAAATAAACAAATCCGCTGTTTTTAAGGGTATTTTCTTGTGGCGTATAAAGTACGCCACGCGTGTAGTTATGTTCTTAACTTGATGCGCTGGTAGTTAAAGGTTAACTAATCGTATCAGTTTCTCTAGCTAATCATATTTTGTGAGATGGAGTCGTAAGCCTGTTTAAAATCGATAAAGGGAATATACAAGCCTAGATTTTATTCATAGCTATTATTTTGTAATTATTTTAGCATAAAATTTTGATAGGCTGTCTGAAACTAGCCTGGTATTCTCCTATTAGGTATCTTATAACGTTTACATTTTTGCATGTAAAATATTTTGTGATATAATATTATTCTAAGTTCCCAATGGATTAACTTCTCACGGTTCTTTTTGGTTTAATCTACAATAAAACCCTTATCCTAGACTAGACACATTAAACTTGAAAAGGTACGTTGTTTTTTTAACTTTCCAAGCTGCTAAGTCAAGTTCCATCGAAGTCCCGTTCGAATCCACCCTCAATCTTCCCACGATTTTAATTACCTACACCGACCCTATAAAAAGGCAGATTCATATATGAATTCACATAGTGCCTTTAGTTTTCGATCAGTTCAGTCTAATTGCGAAGTGTTTCCTAGTAGGCTATTGATTATGTACTATAGAAAGGAACTACAACGTTAACGGGGTTTTATTACTTCATATGGTCAATGAATCTCTATATATGAAAAAAACCGCGGAGTGCTACCATTTAAAGGGGTGCGTTTTTGAGAAATGGGTGAATTAGTCCCTGGGCACAGGTTACGTTAGGGTGAGTTCTATGCACTTTTGGTACAAACACGTCTACATAAAAATTGTACCTGGTTAAATTTCCTATCTAAATATAACTTTTTAAAGTCAAAGATACTTTTTTTTACAAAAATATATTCAAAAGAAAAAGCCCAAAGAAACCCAAAAGAAAGAAATTTTGTTTTTTGTCCCATAACTTTTGTCCACGGGGATATAGGTATAGACATTGCTTCACAGAAAAAAAACTTACATATTTTCTCTTTAAAATGATGCTTAGTAGAGGTCGTTGGGATTTACAGTTTTCGCAATATGATTTTTCAAAGTTCGCCACTCACAGCAATTTTGGGCAATTTTCCTTGTTATTTCGCAAATATTTTTGTGTAACTTTTTTCTACGCAACTTTAGGCATATGCAATGGTACATGTAAGAGGAATAGAAATCAATTACCTTTAAAATGTTCTACTGTATAATGTTGTACTTCTTTTAAAGAGGTTATCTTTTTCAAGATTTTATACTTTTAACAAGTTTTTATATTTTTTACGATTATTTTTTAAATTTCCCATTATAACTTTTTTTCTTCTACATTTAGGTATATATTATATAATAAAAAAGAAAGCTTATTCTGTTTACTTTAAAATGGTGTATTATAAAAAATTCTAGGATTATTTTTGAATAAGATATGCTTTTTCAAAATGTACTAAGTACTTGCAACGATTTTTGATTTTAGGATTATTTTTTAAATTTCTCCTTATAACTTTTTTATGTGATTGTGTGTTATGATTGAATCTTATTTTTTATAGGTAATACTTTGGATCCACTTGACTCGGCCGGGCAAACTTCAAAATATGGATTAATTCCAATATTTACTGTCAAAGCTCCTGCACCACAAGCTTTGCTTGAAAAAATAGCATGTAACTGTACCAAAGGATGTACAAAAAACTGCGGTTGTAGGAAGATAGGAATTAGTTTTTCAATATTCTGCAAAAGGGTGCATGTGCATGGGTACTAATTGTGGGACTCTAAGATAACTGAGGTATCAGAGGAAGATATTGAAGCTAATGCTAACGAAGAGATGGACTTTTATTTTGAAATTTTTTAAATGTCAACGTTTAAATAATTTTAACTAAAGTGATGTTTTCTAAGACTAATGTTTATGTAATCTTTGTAAAAGAAATAATTTTAAATAATACAGGTAAAAAGATATCAAAGAATCACTCGGTTTCCATTATTTAAATATAGATGATACACCATTTTAAAGAACAGAAAGTAAGCCCTCTTTATTCAGCAATAAATAGTATATTCATGTACAAGAAAAAAAAAGTTATAATGAGAAATTTAAAAAATAATCCTAAAATCAAAAATCGTTGCAAGTACTTATTACATTTTGAAAAATAATATCTTATTCAAAAATAATCCTCGAATTTTTTGTAATACAAAATTTTAAAGTAAACAAAATAAGCTTTTTTTATTATATAATATAATATATACCTAAATGTAGAAGAAAAAAAGTTATAATGAGAAATTTCAAAAATAATCGTAAAAAATGTAAAAAATAATATTTTTTTATATTAGGTATTATATATTATATAACATAATATTATATTATATATACTATATATAATATAATATTATATAATATACAATATATCATATAATAATATAATTTTATTTTTATATTATATTATAAAAAATCGTTAAAAGTATAAAACTTTGAAAAACCATAATCTCTTTAAAAAAAAGTCGTACAACGTTAGTACTACACAACATTTTAAAGAAGAAATATGTAGATTTTTTTCTGTAAAGCAATGTCTATACCTATATCCTCGTGGACAAAAGTTATGGGACAAAAAACAAAATTTCTTTCTTTTGGGTTTCTTTGTGCTTTTTCTTTTGAATATATTTTTGTAAAAAAAAGTATCATTGACTTTAAAAAGCGATATTTAGATAGGAAATTTAACCAGGAACAATTTTTATGTAGGTATGTTTATACCAAAAGTGCACAAAACTCACCCTAATGTAACCTGTGCCCAGGGACTAATTCACCCATTTCTCAAAAACGCACCCCTTTAAATCGTAGCACTCCGCGGTTTTTTCATATATAGATGTCCATTGACCATATGAAATAATAAAACCCCGTTAACGTTGTAGTTCCATTTCGCTATCTTATTTTGAATATAATCAATAGCCTATAGCCTCCGAAGTAGGGCGTTTGTTTTATCAGTGGCGGCTCGTGCTTTTTACAATAGGGGAGGCTATACCTAACTGTAAAATATCTAGACAAATTTGCACTAGCAAAAAAATGCGCCAAAAAATGTAATTTAAGGCCCCATTTTTTGACCATTTTTTATTTACATTTCATAATATCTTCCTAATTCATAATTTCATGATATCATATCATTTTAAAAATAGTTAGTCTAATTGTAAAAGTTTAATACCAAAGTTTGTGTCGTTTATTTGTTAACAATTCCATCTATTTGTAAATAGATACCTCGCATATCAAAATAAATACAGATTTGAAGTTTTGCAGTCCATACATAATGAAGCTTCAAATTTTTTAAGATACTCAACTGAATTTTTTAATTCTAAACGCGGCCTACTGCGAATTCAAAAACACCATAAATTACCGATATTTTTCTTTGAGTTAGAGATATATCGGAAAAAGTTATTTGAGCAAGTTGTTCCAAATATTATTATAACCCCACATACCAAATTTCATAACAAAATTCGCACTTTTAGATTTTTCATTATTTTTAGTCAGGACCCTAAAATTCGTTGTCCTGAGACGCACGCAACCACGCAACGGAGCCGAGAAGCTATTCTGCCTCCCTTGGTATATCTCCGGGCAGCGTGTGATGGCACCGTAGATGCCACTGTTAGGAGACCGGGTCTCCTTAAAGGCCTGCTGCGCTGCACGGAGCATTAGCAACGGAGACTGCTAGGCTTCTCGGCTCCGTGCTCCGTTCATGCATCTCGGGATAACCCAGGGTCCTGCCTACAATAATATGTAATAAAACTGAGACGCGATCATGCATTCTAATGCTAATGCTCAGTACGTATGGATAATCAGTGATAATATGGAATTTACACGTTGTATAATAGTGAGAGTGCTTGTTATTTTCGCGATTCATGATAAACAAAACAGTGTAGAGTGTGTAAAAAATTTATGGGGAGGCTGAGCCTCCTTTGCCTCCTCTGACGAGCTGCCACTGTGTTTTATTAAAGTATAGTACGGTTTGTTGTGTAGTGCCGCTTACTCATTAATTGGTAAGTTATTTAGATTTCTTGATTCATTTCAAAGATAAAACAGAGATTTTTCCGCTCTTAAAGAGTTCCCAGACCGGGGCGAGGCTGCTTAGAGATATCAACTTGTCACTATCACTTGTCTGCTTTGACAACCAGCTGTTCCTTTCTTAAAAGCCGACCCAATGCAATTTTCAGGTCAGTAAACCATCTTAGCACGTGCCATCGATACGAATTTGGCCCTTTTTGAACCCATGTCAACAACCTTTTTTTGAGTGAATAAAGAACTTTCTTTCAGGTACAGTTTATTTTGCAAATATAAAGTTCATCATAGAATTAAAGGACAATTTTTAATTCAGAAAGATTTTTTTGATGTATTGATAGTAAATATAGGAATAAGTAATAGGTTATTTTAGTTACAAAAGAAACATGAAAAGCTTTTTATCGGTTTCATTGTGGACAATGGTCTAATTAACTTAATTTAATCAACTTACCAGACATTACCTTTCATTTTTTTATTAAATTTTCTTTAAATTTTGCGTTTGACATTCTCAATTAGTTCAATCAGAGACCACGGTCTCATTAGTAGGATATTACACATTCATAATGCATACTATTTTTGTAAACCCCGTTTGTATACAGGGTGAGGCAGATAAAGGGCCTATTAGAAATATCTCGAGAACTCAAGGTAAGAAAATTATGAAAATCGGAATACAGGGGTTTTGAGGTGTGAACTATTTAATGAAAATATTTTGGTCTCTTTGCTACTTCCGGTTATACCGGAAGTTGGTTGTAACTTCGTTTTTTTTTAAACAGGACACCCTGTATTTTTTACATTTTTGGATTCTCCTTGATTTCTTCTTTCTTAAAATAAAAGTTTTTGTAATATTATACAGGGTGGGTTAAAAGATAATTACGTTTTTTTATTAATTTCGTAGCAAAATTCACACCCTGTAGAATTGTAGTAGTTTGACATAATAAACTCTGTTTATGTTCAAATGATTTTTAATATAGTCTACTATGTTAAGAATTATTGGTATAGTTAAATTTTTTCTTTTTTGTATACAGGGTTGGTCGAAACTCAGAATGAGTATTTTCTGAGTTTTCTTAAATGGAACACCCTATATTTTAGTATTGTAATGAAATGTTATTTTAGGATACTTTTTAATTTCTTAAGCAATCCCTATACCTAACTGCTTCAATTTGTGAGTTATTGGTGATTCAAGCCAAACATTAATTGCCACACAAAATACCTGAAATTTTATTAGGTTGGCCGTAAAAATATTCAATCACAAATAATTTTTCGGAAATAAATACATACTAATCGAGGCTGATACTTAAAATTTGCCAATAATGGTTGAGCTATCAAAATATCTACGTAGTTAAGATTGTTGGTGTGATTAACAATTAAGCACAAATTAAAGCAGTTGGGTATAAGGAATGCTTAAGAAATTAAAAAGTACCATAAAGTACCATTTCATTACAATACTAAAATATAGTGTGTCCCATTAAAGAAAACTCAGAAAATACACATTCCGAGTTTCGACCCACCCTGTATACTAAAATTCAAAATTTAGCTATACTAATAATTGGTAACAATAGTAGACCATATTAAAAATCATTTGAACACATAAAGGAATTTTGATGTAAAACTACTACAATTCTACAGGGTGTGAATTTTGCTACGAAATTAATAAAAAACGTAATTATCTTTTAATCTAGCCTGTACAATATTACAAAACCTTATATTTTAATAAATAAGAAATCGAGGAGAATCCATAAACGTAAAAATATATAGGGTGTTCTATTAAAAAAAACGAAGTTACAATCAACTTCCGGTATAACCGGAAGTAGCAAAGAGACCAAAATATTTTCATTAAATAGTTCACACCTCAAAACCCCTATATTCCAATTTTCATAATTTTCTTTACTTTAGTTCTCGAGATATTTCTAATAGGCCCTTTATATCCCTCACCCTATATATTATACGTATTAAAATGATCTAGTATCATAAATAGAGTTTTTTAAGATTTATTATTTTTTATGGAGTCCAGTATAAATTTCTTATTTTTATGTATATATTTTTTGTGTCTTTTTTTTACAGGTATGTTTTTGTATATGTATGTATGTATTTCCTTTATAGATTTAGTGGTAAAAATTTAAACGGCGCCCAACTTCTAGTCTTTTGTATTTCGTTTCGTTTGTCGTATCTTAGTGTAATCTCAATCTCTCAGCTACCCTAATTAAGATCTAATTTTCTACCCCCCCTTTTTACGCTCCCGTCTCTGAGCAACGAGGTCCTTGGGTTATCCTGGTGTTCGGACCAGTACATCATCACATGAAATGATTTCTTGGTCCGTTACAATCTCTGATTCATCAGTTATCAATCTGTTTCTTATAATTTTTCCAATACCTTATACACCACTTCTAACAGTGCGATTCCTCAGTAATTTTCACATATAAGTAGTTTTATCACCTTTCTTGTGAATTGGGCAGATGAGTGCTGTGTTCCGTTGCTCCGGCATTTTTTCGTTTTCCCATATTTTCTTTACAAGTCAAACTATTTTTTGCTGCATTGTATTTCCCCTCCGGTTGTTTATAGCGTTATTCGCCTTCAGGTTCCCAGTTTCCAGCTTCGGTGGTCGTTTCCATTCGCCAGGGTGAATATACCTTTCCGACATTGCTTTCTGAATGCTGCCGTCATTCCGCGCGATTGTTTCGGCCTTCCTCTCTTCCTTCTTTCCCTTGACGTCCATTTTAAAATTGGTTTTGGTAGCCTATTGTCGTCCATTCTTTCTGCATGACCATACTAGATCAGTTGTCTCCTTCGAATTTCATCTATGGGAGCGTTCAAGTATTACGTAACGCAGTTTGGGGGGAGGGGGGTATTGTAAAACGTTACGGTGCGTTACATGGGGGAAGGGGGGTTCGAACAGCGCGTTACGTAACATTGTTTTTTAACTTATGTAAATAAAAAAGACTACGGAATCAAAATCTCCCAACTTTGCAACTTTCGCTTATATTTTACAGAGAACCCCTAGATTGTATTATATTGCCCCTTATGATCCGCTCATGTTCCGGCACTTCTACAACTACAATAGGACAATCTTTATCTATTCAAGTGGAAAATCTTCAAATTTGTCACCAGATCAAGAACAGTAACATATGTTTGCAATAATTGACATTTTTGGAGAACAAAAGCTGAAAAGATACAGTTACAGATGGGTTCAGACTAAAGAAATTTTAAGAGAGAGTCATAAATCGTTTCTCTATTCTTTTTATGAAGTCCCTATTTATTATGCAGTCTAGTTTTCTTTCTGTAAATACGTAATACAGAGAATAACATGTATTGCTCTTGTCAGTGTTGTTAAAGTGAATTAATTAATACTTTAATTAATTAAATGTCGTTTTTATCATTACCTCAAAAAGTCTAAAAAATTTTTATTATTACCGCAAATGCGGTTAAATGATGTAAAAATGTCTTTAAATAAAAAGCATTAAATACAAAAACCCACTATATTGATACTTAGTTTAGAAAATTGATAGATATTTAAAAAATAATACCCTTATTTTAAGGTGTGATTCCTGAATTATTAAATTCAAAGTTTTATGTGTTGTTATGTAGTCATGTTGTGACTAGCTGATTGACGAAGTCCATGCCAATAAAAAAAAGTTTTATGTGAAATATCTTGACGAAAATTATACATAATTTCAAAATTTCACTTGCATTATTCATAATAGACCCTACATATACTCCAGGCTGTGGGTGAAAAATAGGTCGATTTCAGGATATAATTCAGGAATTTTTGAAACCTATCAGGTGTTGTAAAGGACGATTCCAGGAATAACTTCTACTAAAATGTGACCAAAAATATTGTGAGCTTTTTTTTGTTATTGCGATTTTCATTTGTTAAATTTGCAATTTTTAAAGATTTTTTATTTTGCAGCTTAGGATATTGATTCTAGGGAAAAACTTTTTAATAGAAAGTTGTAGTAAATTAAGAAACCTACAATTTGAGCTATGGTAAGTTTAATTTCGTGTATTGGTTATTGCAACACAGCCTGCGAAAAGTCCAAAATGGCCGTTTGTTACAATTGCGTTATTTATTGTACAAATAGTTATTTTTTATTTGTTAAAGCTTTAAAGTGAAGATCTTTCAATTCCAAACATAAAAAAAATTGTAAGGCCGGATTAACGAATTTGTTGCTTAGATATTATAAATTGTTTATCCCAAGAGGTCAAATGTCGAAGGCTAAAACTTTTAAAAAAAAAAATCGTAGAGAGTTGGTGAAACATCCAATCTCCTTCTAAAGAGATATATTTTCATATTCTGGTGTAAATAAATGCGTAAAACATTTTTAAACTTCTAATTTTTGGGTTTGAAAATAAGGGTGCAAATTTCGCTATAAACATTTAGAGCTGAAGCGGCCCTGTACATCCTATGAGTTTTTAACTTACAGATTATTGTTGCTAAAAACGAAACGAAGATTTATAAAAAATAAAAAAATTTCTACGACCAACTGAAACCGAGCTAAATGTTGGGCTTGAAAATAAGGGGGCAATTTTCGTTAAAAACATTTAGAGCTGAAGCGGCCCTGTACATCTTATGAGTTTCTAACTTACAGATTATTGTTGCTGAAGATGAAACGAAGATTTATAAAAAAATAAAAATTTTCTACAACCAACTGAAGCCGAGATAATTGTTTCTTTTTTCTTAAATCGTAGTGCCTTTATTTACAACAATTAAGAAATTATTTTAGAGTCATTGACTAAAGAAAGACTTATATTGTGTTAAATTAAAAATAATTATAAAATATATTTACATTTAATTATTAAAAATTATTTTTAAAATCGGTGCTTTTGCGAGCGTCCGAATTTTTCAAATCGTCTTGCTCGCTTCAAATCCGCGCGCTCGCACATTTTTACGTAACTTGTATTAAATTTTGACCGAAAACAATTTAATAATATTACCATTATAATATACAGTCTATTTATCACTGTATTTGTTTTTCTTGATAAACTTGTATATGTAAAATCTCATTTCTGAAGAAATAATATTACAAAAATGATACATATATAAATATATATATATATATATATATATATATATATATATATATATATATATATATATATATATATATATATATATATATATTGTTATATTTCTATTTGATATGAAAATTAAATTTTGATAATTATAAACAGAATTCAATTTAATATAAAATATTTTCAATTTTCTCAACCACGGGCATATAAATTTAGAACAACCTGTATACAACAAATTGTTATGTTTAATTTTAAGAAGTGATTAGACGAAGCTTACGAAACTCGGGACAATGCGCTTAGAATAAACAAAGTGAATGGCGCGTACCATTATCGTTGTTCGCGGAAGGTTCGATCATTAGCCTATGCTAAATAAGACTCAGTTGAAATAGAGAAGAGGTCATTAAAATTTGTAAATAGTAGAAAGTAATTTTAGAATGGGAATTAACTATTTCTTTTTTGAAATCCATTAAGCATATTTAGAAAGATTAAAAATTGGTTTTGAGGAAGACTGCGAATGAGAGTTGGTGGTGGAAGGTTGATTTGTGAATCTGGAAGGGATATTTAGAAAGTAGGGGAATGAATGACAAATAGAGATCAGAATGTTTTGAGCTGTCGAGAAGTGAAGTCCAGTAGTAGACGGTAGTGTACGGAGAGTGAGAAAGCCGGTGTAGTTCCGTGAGTGTGGAGTATCTATCGTGGAACGAGAGGTAGGCCAGGTTGAGAGTAAAAGAACCTCCTTGAGCCAAGAGTGTCCCGGTAGCTGATTGCAGTTTCGAAAAAGGTAGAATACAGCATCACGACAGAAGCAGGAACGAGAGCTATACGAGCTAGTTTTCAAAGGAGAACATTACTGAAAGCCAGGACGAGGTTTTGATCGCAGCCAAGGATAGCAGGAAACGGGTCTTGTGTGAAGACATTCTCAGTTCACCAGAAAAAGGTCAGTCTCATTTGTTTGGACATGAATGTATGGGTTTTTCGTATTAAATACCACATTATAAATTGAAGAACATAATAAATAATATCAGAAAAGCTTCATCAAACTTAAATAGAATTGTTGCTAATAAATCCTAATAGTTAAATGTTAATAAAAACTTTCAATTGGAAACCAAAAGGAAATAAGATTCCCATTTGTAAATGTTATGTTTAAGAAAAATAAGATCTAGCAAATATTAAGCAGTGATTGCCATTTAAATAAAATAAACAATATTTTGATTATAATTGTAACCCATATGTGTGTATTATTTTACTCTTTTCTTTCCTATCCCGATTAGGAACCATTGAGAAATACTTAGAAGCCACGAGAGTAAGTAATTAATTTTATAATTCGCCCCGAGATTGAAAACATATTGATATGTGATCTTGTAAATTAATTAGATTATGATTAATGCATTGATTAAATTAAATGACATATAAGAATATTATCTCATATCAATAATAAAGATCACATCAACTGTCGTCCAACGTGGAAAGCATTGAAAAGTATTTCTAGTGGCAAATTTGAAGGATAGAAAGAGTAAAGCCGGTATTTGAAGATTTATATGCCTGTGGTAAAAAGTGAGATACTTACATTTGATAACATAAAAATTTAGATCTCTTTAGGTACAAATTTTACATAACTGATTTAATACTTTATGTTTACGATATTTACATTTGATATATTTATTGAAAATTTATAATATTTGGGGGAGAAAAAGTCGTTTTGGGTAACATACTATTAAAATTTCACATTTGGCGGGGATAGTACTTCTTGAAAGCAAATGTCTGTGACAAGAAGCCAAAGCAAAGACAACAAAAAACAAAAAGAACATTCAGATCAAGAGAAAAATTCAGACCAAGAAGATATTTTAGACACAACAATCATGGAAACAGGAATAGATAAACTATTACAACTGATGCAACTCCAGTCACAAAAACTGGATGACAATCAAAGAGAAACAAAACAAGCAATGGATGAAGCAAAAAGGAAAATGGATAAAAATCAAGAAGAAACATCAAAGAAAATGGATAAAGTGGATCAAAAAATGGATGAAACACAACAAAAAATGGATGAAACACAATAAAAATTGGATCAAAAAATGGATGAAACACAACAAAAAATGGATGAAACACAACAAAAATTGGATCAAAAAATGGATGAAACACAACAAAAAATGAAACAAGCAATAGAAGAGAACAACAAGAAAATGGAGGAACGCATAGGAAAGTATGAAAAGGAAGTAAAAGGATGTTTGACAACAATGAAAAACGAGATGAAAGAACAAGAAATGAAAATTCAAAATAAAATAAAGGAGATAACGAATTGCCAGAAAAAAGAAATGGAAAGTTTGGAAAACAAGTTGCAAAACGCTATTCAAGCAGACATAGAAGAAGTGGAAAGAAAGATTGCGGAAATCAATACTCAACAAAATGTCGGAGAAAGAAGAGAAATGGTTATACATAGCACAAATGACGTGAAGATAAGGTTTGGCGGGGACGTAAGAAGATTACACCCAGTGCCGTTCATAAATAGCCTGAAAAAGAAAATACAGCACATCGGAAATTTCGAAACAGCAAAAGAAACTATCAGAAACCATCTCAAATATGAAGCAAGCCTATGGTTCGATTGCAAAGAAGAAGAATTTGACAGTTGGCAACAATTTGAACAAAAATTTTTGAATTATTTCTGGGGAAAAGTCCAACAATTGGAAATTAACAAGGAATTGCAAAATGGGAAATACAATGATAGGATGGGTATATCAGAAAGGACATATGCATTACAAATTTAATATAACGCAAAACATTTACAATATAATTACTCATCGGAACAATTAGTCGAACTGATTGCAAGACATTTCGAAGAAACGCTGGAAGACCATATCACATTGCAAAACTACAAAGACATAGATAGTTTATGCCAATTCCTACAAATAAGAGAATCACGTCTAAGAGAAAGAAAATAAAGAAGGTCGCGAGAAGATTACAGGCCCCGAGAAACACAAGATTACAGAGATAGAAATCAAAATAGGAGGGACTATACAAGACGAGATTTTAATCCCAGAAGGGAAAACGAAAATAGAGGCAACGGAAGAGGAAATTATGAACAAAGAAATAGGCAATGGAATGAGGACAGAAATCGAGAATACCAGAATAGAAACACCACACGCTCAAATCAAGAAAACAGAAATAATGGTAGACAAAATGAACAGGGATATCGAGAAAACCGAAACAGATCCGACAGACCAAGAGAAAATAGAAGAGAAGTAAATAATACCCAGACAGATGAATATGACGGAGAGAGACATTATGACGAAAATATAAACAACGATGAGCAACCGGCGTCTTTTCACGACGGCGCTCAATAAAAATCAAAAATCAAACAGGAATCTTTTGTCACCCCAAGGAGTTTATTAAATTGGCAGGAAACAACGAAAAGAAAAATGGAGTTAATTTAAAATTTGTGGATGGATTTATCAACGAGAAACCAATTAAAATTATGATAGACACTGGATCTGAAATAACATTGGTCAACAGAAAACTAATAGAAGAAATTAACTTAACAAATTTAATTTACAAAATACCTAGGGTAAATTTAGTGGGCGCAAACAAACGGACATTGGCAACTATAAATGAAGGCATACGAGTAATGGTACGACTGGGTAAGAATATGTATGCACTACAATGTGTAATAATGCCAAACATGTCACATGACATGATAGTAGGAGTTGACGAATTGGCAGAAAAACATGTAGTGATAGATTTTAAAAATAATACGATGAAACTAACAGAAGAAAAAGAAAAAGAACAGGACAAGGAACATGAGAAACAAAATACGGACGAATCAGGTAAAGAACAAACAGTGGAAATGAATTTGGCAGCGAAGCAAGGACAAAGAAAAAAAAGGAGAAAAGGTCAGAAAAAGATAAAAGAAAATGAAACCTGTGGCTCCTCAAAAGAAGAGTTGAGCCCAGAAGAAGAAAATTTGAGAGTATCAGAAACAAAGGAAACCTGGGATTCCTCAAAAGGAGAGACGAGCTCAGGAGAAGAAGAAATAAAGCTAAAAAATGAAAGTGAAAAGAATATGATTGAAACAGTAGTATTTGAAGAGGAGGTATATGCAAACGAGGATGCAGAATGCACGGTAAACATGTGTGAAGAATCTGAGAAAAAAGACAGAAAATTGATATGTGGAGAAGGGAAAGAAAAAGAATTGCGGTTGATGTTAAGAAACTACGAAAATTTGATCAATGAGGAAAACAGAGTGGCTAAAAAGTACGAACATTCATTTGAGGTGAAAAACTTGGGAAATTTTCGATCAAATACTTACCCGATTCCATACAAATATCGACAAGAGGTGAAAGAAGAAATAAATAAAATGTTGGAAGATCAAATCATTGAAAGATGTGATTCACCGTATGTTAACCCGATTGTGATAGTAAAGAAAAGCAATGGAGAATTGAGATTATGTTTAGATGCCAGGAATATCAACCAGCACACTGTATCACAATATGAATCACCTCTAAACATCGAGGCCATTTTTGGAAGAATCACCGGGTCACACATATTTTCGAAAATTGACTTAAAACACAGTTTTTGGTTGATACCGTTAGCTGAAAAGTGTAGAAACTACACCGCTTTTTCTATTGATGGTATTGTCTACCGGTTTAAGGTAGTGCCATTTGGATTGCAGAGTGCTTGTGCTGCACTCGTCCGAGCTCTACATACCATTTTGAATCGCCATGAAGATTTCGTAGTTCATTATATCGATGATTTATTAATTTTTTCACAAGATACTCAGAGTCATCTGGAACACATAGAAATAATTCTGGAAGAATTGGACACAGCGGGATTGAAATTAAACATTGAAAAATGTCAATTTTTTCAAAAAGAAGTCATTTATTTGGGTTTTCAATTGGACACCAAAACAGTAAGATTAGCCGAAGACAGAGTCAAGCTCATAGATGAATACCCAAGACCAACGAATTTGAAAACATTGAGAGGTTTTCTTGGCACGATTAATTATTTTAAAAAGCTGATTCCCGATTTGAGCCAAAAGGAAATCCCTCTGATAAAATTGCTTAAAAAAGGAATAAAATGGAATTGGAAAGAAGAACAGGAGGAAGCTTTCGAAACATTAAAACGAGAATTCGCAAAAGGAACGAAAATATACCACCCCATTTACAATTTACCTTTTATACTCCGAACTGATGCGTCCATACAAAAATTTGCAGGAGTTCTGTCTCAAATACAAAACGACCAAGAAGTGCCGATATGTTTTATATCTCGAGTGACTAAAACACATGAGAGAAAATATAGTGTTACAGAATTGGAGTTTGCCAGTGTACTATATTGCGTAAACAAATTGAGGTTTTACTTATTGGGAGCAAAATTCACAATCGAAACAGACCATGCAGCTTTAGTACATATCATGAAGAATAGATTAGTAAATAATAGAATACATAGAGGCA
The DNA here is from genome assembly GCF_917563875.1 of Diabrotica virgifera virgifera. Classification (NCBI taxonomy): domain Eukaryota; kingdom Metazoa; phylum Arthropoda; class Insecta; order Coleoptera; family Chrysomelidae; genus Diabrotica; species Diabrotica virgifera. The sequence continues at coordinate 211,706,509 of NC_065450.1, forward strand.
TTCTATTATTACAGGAGTATGATTTTGAGTTCCGATATATAAAAGGAAAAGACAACATAATAGCCGACGCTCTAACACGGGATGAGGACACCGGAAAAAAGGAAACAATTACTCTACAGGTGGGACTAAATAGATTAATACAAGAAGAAGGGATATATTCGTTAAATGAGATAAGGACAAACCAGGAAGACCTAGAGGAAAGAGAGAAAAGAAGAGCGGAAGTAGAAAATAACATATATTTTAAGAGAATAGACGGAAAGGAACTATATTTAGTGACACAGACATTGGCCGAAAAGATAATAAAGAAATTACATGAGGACAATGGGCATATCGGTAGCAGAAAAGTTTGGCTCGTTTTTAGGGAAAATTACATCAGCCGACAGGATTACCGCATTGCAAAGGAAATTACCCAGAAGTGCGATATATGTCAAAAATATAAGAGTCGGAATTTCAAAAACGAAAATGTTGCCAAAAATATTGAAGCCCGAAACAAACTAGACATTGTAGCAATAGATATGTTAAGCGATCTAATTATGACCACTAAAAGGAACAAACATATTCTGGTAATGGTGGATGTGTTTTCAAAATACGTAAAATTATATAGTTGCCGCACCACAAAGGGGGAAGAAATATTAAGAAAAATCGACAATTTTATAGCCATAATAGGAACACCAAAAAAGATTCTACTGGACAATGCAACGTATTTCCGAAATGATCGTTTCAAGGGACAACTTCGAGAACGAGGAATAGAGACAAATTTTGTCAGCATCAGGCATCCACAGAGTAATCCTTCGGAACGATTCATACAGGAAGTGACGAAATTTCTTCGCATTGCAACAGATGGTCAACATCGCCACTGGGACAGGAAAATGGCGGAAATAGAAAGGTATCTAAATACAATTCCGAGCACAGTAACAAAAGAGACCCCAGAATACATCATGAAGGGTGTACTGCCGATAAGGCCATGGGAAGACCAAGAGCCAAAAGAATATCAACAGGTGATTGAAACCGTACAGAGAAGATTACGGCGAAGCAACGAAAAATATATCCAAAGACAGGAACACAATAGAAAAAGAAGACCAGTGACTTTCCAAAAGGGTGAAAAAGTACTCGTGAGGGCATTACGAGTATCAAATCTTCCTGGGGGCATTTGCGCAAAGTTGATGCCTGTTTTCGAAGGCCCGTACATCGTGAATAATGAAAATGGGATAAATAGTTATGAGTTGAGGCACAGGAACTCGGAAAAGATCCGAGGAATTTATAATATTCACGATGTATACAAATATCACGAATAAAAGACAGAATTACATGAAGTAGATAGTAAGTTAGGATATAAGACGTAGATTAAAAAGGAAATATACAGGGAGTTGGTTTGTCTCGAGAAAATTTATTTAAAAATGCAGATAAATTTTATCGAATACAAGGCGGGGATTTGTTATATTTCTATTTGATATGAAAATTAAATTTTGATAATTATAAACAGAATTCAATTTAATATAAAATATTCTCAATTTTCTCAACCACGGGCATATAAATTTAGAACAACCTGTATACAACAAATTGTTATGTTTAATTTTAAGAAGTGATTAGACGAAGCTTACGAAACTCGGGACAATGCGCTTAGAATAAACAAAGTGAATGGCGCGTACCATTATCGTTGTTCGCGGAAGTTTCGATCATTAGCCTATGCTAAATAAGACTCAGTTGAAAAAGATAATAGGTCATTATCGTTGTTCGCGGAAGGTTCGATCATTAGCCTATGCTAAATAAGACTCAGTTGAAATAGAGAAGAGGTCATTAAAATTTGTAAATAGTAGAAAGTAATTTTAGAATGGGAATTAACTATTTCTTTTTTGAAATCCATTAAGCATATTTAGAAAGATTAAAAATTGGTTTTGAGGAAGACTGCGAATGAGAGTTGGTGGTGGAAGGTTGATTTGTGAATCTGGAAGGGATATTTAGAAAGTAGGGGAATGAATGACAAATAGAGATCAGAATGTTTTGAGCTGTCGAGAAGTGAAGTCCAGTAGTAGACGGTAGTGTACGGAGAGTGAGAAAGCCGGTGTAGTTCCGTGAGTGTGAAGTATCTATCGTGGAACGAGAGGTAGGCCAGGTTGAGAGTAAAAGAACCTCCTTGAGCCAAGAGTGTCCCGGTAGCTGATTGCAGTTTCGAAAAAGGTAGAATACAGCATCACGACAGAAGCAGGAACGAGAGCTATACGAGCTAGTTTTCCATACATTATAATTTTAAATGATCACCCTGTATTATTCATAAAGACCATGAAATCAGATTGTTAAGCAGCTTTTAAAAATATAAAACTAAGCAGGGTGTTTCATTACAAATAAAGCTTATGGACTACGGTAGGCTTGCGTGAATCACCCTGTACATTTAAATTTATGTTTAAAAAGCACACATTTTGATATACCTATGAAAATCTACGGGTCTCAGCGTTTTTTAAAATTGTTTCAAACAAGGACAGAAATAATTTTATTCCATAAGTGCCTTCTTATAAATATATACAGGGTGTTTCAGAAAAAGGTAACACGATCTCTAGGATAGGTGAAAAATTGAAAAATAATTGGGGTTTGCTTACTAATTCATTTTTGTAACGGCATGCTTTTTCACGATACAGGGCGTTGAAGAACAAAAAGTTTTACACATTTTTTTTCACTATTTTTCCGAAACTACTGGCAACATCGTATATTATTCGTTATACAAAAATTTTTACTAAGCAAAATAAAATGTTGAAATAATAAATATGTTATTTTATTTTAAGCTTTTATTAAAAAAGATAAAATAGAAAAATACATGAGAAGAACAATAAAGGATGAAGCCAAAAATGTATGTCAGGATGGGGCCAAGTAGGGAAAATATAAATGTAAAATTAGTAATAAAAGATTATTATTATAAGTTTTGGACATATTTCATGTCATGGAACATGAAATTACGATTAGCAGTGATAACCAGACACATGAACTGAATAGAAGAATCGTTCTTGGGTGGCAGTATTTGGAAAACTGAGAGAAACTTTTAAAAGTGAGTTGTCCACACGCCTAAAGAGAAAGGTATTTGATTTGTGCGTCCTCCCAGTCTTGACGTACGCATCAGAAACACTTACCTTAACTAAAGCCTCGGCTACCAAACTAAGAGTAACGCAGAGAATAATGGAGCGGTCAATGTTAAGAATAACTCTGCAAGACAAAATCAAAAACGGAGAAATCAGAAGAAGAACAAAGGTGACTGACGTCATCGAAAGGATAGCCAGGTTGAAGTGGAGATGGGCAGGACACATAGCCAGAATGACAGATGGGCGATGGACAAAAAGGTTACTGGAATGGAGGTTAAGAGAAGACAAGCGAAGCGTTGGTCGACCGCCTACAAGATGGATTGACGACGTAAGAAAGCTAAATAAAAACTGGATGAGAGCGGCGCAGGATAGACGTGGTTGGAAACGAGGGGAGGAGGCCTATGTTCAGCAGTGGACATGTGAGGCTGGATGATGATTGTAAGTTTTTATTATTACCTCAAATGAGATTAAAATAATAACAAAGTTCTTTTACCTAGTTTCCGGCCCTTTTCGCAACCTAGTTTTCCATTTAGGTTCAAATGGTTACTTGGGTGTTACGTAACGTTTAGGTAGGGGGAGGGGGGTACATAAAAACGTTACGGTGCATTACATGGGGGGGGGGTCAAAAATCTTCAAAAATTGCGTTACGTAATACTTGAACGCTCCCTATGATGGTTGACTTGACTCCCATTATTTATTTCTGATCTGGTCATTCTGTATTATTTCAAGCCTTGATTTTCTAGCCGATCCTCTCCAGAAGTCAATGTCCAATGCAAGTAGGCGTCGTTTCAGGGATTTAGTAAGTTACCACGTTTCGCATCCATAGAGCATTATACTTTTAAAGATGGAGTTAAAGATGAGATGTTTTCTTTGATTACATAGTTCTTTTGACCATACGTCGGTAGGCATCCAATTACCATTTTTCCTTTCAAGATCCTTTGCTCTATCTCTTTTCGGTACGCCTACTCTTGTTGATTGTTGTTCCCAAATATACTCACGGAAAAAAATTGCATATTTACCTTCAATCGTTTTTATTTGTTTATTTTTCATCTTTATTTATTTAGCGTATGGACTTTCACAGTACGATAAATACACAAATATAATATATATTATTCAAACACTAAAATATAATGAATGAATCTAAATATTAATGTCCAATTTGCATAGCCGTTCAATTGCTTCTGGGGAGAATTCCACAAAGTCCTGGAGGTTTCCACGGTAGGCACGATTTAGGCAATCTGAAACACAATGACTTATGGTCTGTCTAGGCGATCCACAGTCGCATTGTGGACTTTCCGCACGACCCCATTTGAACAGAGAATCAGCACATTTACCATGTCCGGTACGTATGCGATTAAGCCTCGCCCAGGTGGACCGTGGCAGACCCGATCCGATGAAACCGTGGGTTGGGGTGGATATCTGAATATAGTCTGCTGCTATTGTTGGCATCCATCTTGTGGACCATTGCATTTGTATATCATAGGAATCACCAATTGTTCGGGCAGATCTGATTGGAGGATTTCTAGACCTCAGTCGCTGGTGCTCTTTTGAGATGTCTGGTATGTCTTGATGGATTGGTAATTGTATGTTGGCTACAATTTTCTGATACTCTCTCACTAATGCTGCTGTACGGCGTAGATCTGGTGGAGCAATATTGCTCAAAGTAGGCAGCCATCTCACTGGGGTTGATTTTATTGTTCCAGTGATTATTCTCATGGTTTGATTACAGTAAGTTTTGTTATTATACCTATTGTTTCTTGTTCTCAGTTTACCGGCTGCGTTTGTAAGATGGCTTTTGAAGGTGAGTGTTCTATCAAGTGTGACGCCTAGATATTTGGGGTTGTTGTTATGTTTGATAGCTGCATCATTTAGAGTTGCATTGAGGGTATCGCCCGCAAGTTGATTCGACAGGTGGAAGAGACAGGTTTCAGTTTTGCTTGTGTTAGGACGTAAGCGGCAGTTCTTAAAGTAGTTACTAAGTGTAGTTAGGTCCTCGTTTAGAGCTCGTTGTCCAGCTTCCTTACTATTTTCTTGGAAGCAAATGGCCAGGTCGTCTGCATAAGCGAATTTTCTCGATTTTGTTTCAGGTATATCCGCCGTATAAAGGTTAAATAATAAAGGAGCTAGCACTGAGCCTTGAGGTAAGCCGTTGTTAAGTTTTCTAACGTTACTTCGTGCATCATTTATATATACCTGAAACAGTCTGTTAGTTAGTAGATTGTTTTTCAGCTGACAAGTTTTGAGACAGGGTATGATTTTCATCAACTTATAAATAAGGCCCTCTCTCCACACAGTGTCATAGGCAGCCGTAAGGTCTATAAATGTTATGACAGATTTTTCACGTCTTTAAAAGCCATCTTCGATGAATGTAGTTAAGGACAGCACTTAGTCACAGCAGCTTCATCCTTTTCTAAATCCAGCTTGCTCAATTGGTACAGCGTCCTCAATGGTGTTACATATTCTGTTATATAAGAGTCGTTCTAGTAATTTATAACAGCAACTGAGTAAGGCGATAGGCCGGTAACTTTCAGGCAGCTTGTTGTCTTTGCCAGGCTTCTGGATTGCGATAATTTTTCATCTGTGAAATGTTAAGTATTTTTTTCTTTATGTATTTATCTACCTATTTATGTTATTTATTTATTTATTTGATCTATTTTAATTTATTACAGATAAATAAATGATTAAACATAGTCTTTACAACAGAAAATGTCACACATTAACAAACATTGCATAGTATGGAAAGTGTGCTTTGGCGACTTGACAATTCTTGTTTTGTTTAAATGTCAGTTAGAATATGTCAGTTGGAGAGTTTTATTTTTTGATTTTGCAATTTTCTTGCAGATATGTCACATGTAAGCGAGTTAGTGTGTGTTAGAATTTTCACTTTAAGAAATGAGGGTTACAGACAAAAAGATATTGCGTGGATAGCGGATATCGATCAGTCGACTGTTTCTCGTATAGTAAAGCGATACAATGAGACTGGAGAATACAAACGGCGACCTGGTCAAGGACGAAGAAGATGTACAACGCCAAGAGAAGACCAATATTTAAGACGTCAATCTTTGCGAAATCGTACACTTAGAGCTCCCCATCTCAAAAATGAATTACTGATTACAAAACAAGTTAATGTAAGTGGCAAAACTGTGACTAGAAGACTTAAAGAGGTTGGTTTGAATCCAAAACGGCCTGCTAGAATTACACTTCTTCTACCACGGCATAAAACTCAAAGGTTGTACTTTGCAAGAGCCCACGTTAACTGGAATGAACATCAATGGGCAAGAGTTCTTTTCACAAATGAAACGAGAATACAATTATGGAAGCCAGATGGACGTGATGAGTATACAGAAGGTCTGGGAACGTTTCGCAGAATGTAATCTTGCACACTATGTTAGCTTTGGTGGCGGTTCCATAATGCTATGGGGTGGCATTAGATGGGAGAGTCGAACGTAGCTGATTGAGGTGAATACTCGAATGAATGCTGACGGGTACATACGAAACATCCTTGAAGAACATGTCTTTCCTTATGCCGGTTTCATTGGGTATGATAACTTTGTGCTAATGCATGATAATGCCCGTGCACATACCGCAGGAACAGTCATACAATATTTTGATGATGTTAGGGTTGAGGCTTTAGACTGGCCACCAATCATTCCTGATGCAAATCCTATAGAACGTATATGGGACATCCTAAAAAGACGTATACGAGCTAGAAATCCAGCTCCAAACTCAATTTCGGAATCAAGAATTGCTGCTCAGGAAGAATGAAATCGACTTCCGCAAGAGACCATCCAAGATATTCTGCAGAGCATGCCTAGAAGGATGCAGGCAATCATTAGGGCTAGAGGAGGAAATACTAGGTACTAAATTGTTACAATGTTGCCGTAAAATTTGTTATATTGTCGTTATTGTTTCTCTTTCTAACTAAATTTTATGGGCAAAATCAGACTATTTCATTAATTTCTATACAAATTAGTTGTGACTCTGAAATATGCAAGTTACTTGACCATAAATATACGTAGGATAGTCCAGCTCAACTTATTTAGCAATAAAAAGTACAAAACTTTTTAAAAGGAAAAAGATATATTTCAAAAACCAAATATGCAATATTTTTGTCTGTGACTGTATATATAATTTTAAATGTGATCTCTTCTTTATAATGATCTTTCTTTACAAATTGATCCCTTCTTTATAATGACTTACAATGTAGATGTTGTTTTTAATTAGGTTAAAAGCATCAGATATACACGTTTATTGTTGTAGATATAAGTAAAATAATTGGAAAATGAAATTAGTATTTCATTTATTGGTCTTTCTTAACCGATAAGTAAGTGCAAGATGGTTTGCTACAAATCATTCACAAATTACAAAAGTTCAGTTAACTGGTTTTTTAAATTTGGATTCATTATAGGATTCTTTCCAGGTAGTTCCCGAAAAGACGTATCAACTTTAGTTCAAAAATGGATGTGTAGCTGTTTCTATACGATTACTTTATCTTGCATGTCTATGTTTGTAAAACATACAGATTCTATAAACGTTTTAAAGGGTTTTTCAATATGTACTTATATCTTATTCGAGTGGAACAGCTGGCGTTCTATTTTGCTTAATCAAAATTGTTTGTCCCATCTGTATAAGAACGTTGCAGCAATTGATTATATATTGGGACCGAAAAATCGAAAAGCATCAATTGGTCAAATAGTTTATTTTCTAATTATTGGTGGAATATCTTTATGCAATACAGCCTTCTTTTTAAGCAGAATGATATTTGAATCTTCGATACTAGAAAATGTAGGCTCATTTTTTTGGACATGCAGTTTGTTAAAGGTCAATTTTTTCATTGCTTTTAACCTGATGATGACTGATAATTTGACCAACATGTTTTTACAAGTAATCACATTAACTGAATTAACCTTCTCAAGATCAAACCAGTCTAAGATCTGGTTTTTTAAACAAATGAATAAAATAAAGTCCTTACACAAACATGGATTTGAAGCAGTTACGATGTTTAATAAACTTTCCGGGGAGTTTTTGTTAACATTTTTAGTATTAAATCTGTGTGATGTACTCTACGCAGCTGATGCTTTGCTACATACAAAGTTTGAAGGAAGTCAACATCGAGTGGTGGCCGCTTATGTAATTATTTTGACAACATTCGAATGTGTAAGTAGATATATTATGCGTTCTAGGTCTGGATCCCGCGTATGAAAAAAAAAATATATTAAGGCACTCGTGGGAGTGCCGACAGAAGTGAAAACTTCTTACGAAGCAAGCCCCATCGGATACACACTCTATCCCTCCTCCAACCATTATAAATTCGGTCGAAATTATGCGCAATTTAACCTATAGTATATAAATTACTAATATCTGCCGTGTCGATAACGATCGCGAGTTCAATGCTTTTTCCCCATCCAAAGAGAAGTGATATACCTACATTATATACGCATTGGGTGCATCCTATACTATTTATATACAGAGAGAGTCTGTAAAGTGGAATAAATTCAATATCTCAAATACTAATTGTTTTTTTGGAAAATGCTCAGACCCGTCGATTAGTATTTCAAATTGTCCTTTTTGACATTCAATAATAATGTATACAGGGTGTCCCAATTTAGAGATATGACGTCATCGTCGATTTTCTTAAATGGCAACACTGTCATTTTGATAGCTAATTTGATAGGGTTTGTAAAGTTATACATAACTGCAAAATATCAAATTTTTATTCTCTACCATTTACAAGATAATAGAAAATAACAAAGTTATATCTGTAATTTGGAATATATTCAATAATTAAAATACTAACTGTTTTTTTGAAAAATGCTCAGACCCGTCGATTAGTATATCAAATTGTCCTTTTTGACATATAATAATAATATATACAGGGTGTCCCAATTTAGAGATATGACGTCATCGTTGATTTTCTTAAATGGCAACACTGTCATTGTGATAGCTATTTTGATAGGGTGTGTAAAGTTATACACAACTGCAAAATTTCAAATTTGTATTCTCTACCATTTAGATGATAATAAAAAATAACAAAGTTATGAAAAAGAAGTAATCAACTAATAATTGAATTTAATTATTTCAATAAATTAAGCAAAAACTCATAATGTTGCCCTCAATTATTGTCAAATTGTCAATGGGCAACGTTATGAGCATTTGCTTAATTGAAATAAATAAATTCAATTATTATTTGATTACTTCTTGTTCTTCATAACTTTGTTATTTTTTATTATCTTGTAAATGGTAGGGAATAAAATTTTGAAATTTTTCAGATGTGTATAACTTTACACACGCTATCAAAATAGCTATCAAAATGATAGTGTTGCCATTTAAGAAAATCAACGATGACGTCATATCTCTAAATTGGGACACCCTGTATACATTATTATTATATGTCAAAAATGACAATTTGATATACTAATCGACGGGTCTGAGCATTTTTCAAAAAAACAGTTAGTATTTTAATTATTGAATATATTCCAAATTACAGATATAACTTGGTTATTTTCTATTATCTTGTAAATGGTAGAGAATAAAAATTTGATATTTTGCAGTTATGTATAACTTTACAAACCCTATCAAATTAGCTATCAAAATGACAGTGTTGCCATTTAAGAAAATCGACGATGACGTCATATCTCTAAATTGGGACACCCTGTATACATTATTATTGAATGTCAAAAAGGACAATTTGAAATACTAATCGACGGGTCTGAGCATTTTCCAAAAAAACAATTAGTATTTGAGATATTGAATTTATTCCACTTTACAGACTCTCTCTGTATACATATACATAATACATAAACGTAAAGAATTTATTTCGGCGAAGCGACGACGCGACGGTCACGAATTTAATGCTTTTTCCCCATCCATAAAATGCACAAAATCGCTACAGAAGTTTGTCACCCCCCACCCTTCAAGTTACTTACAAGTAGAAGGGGGGACATAGGGGTATGTCCGGCTAGCTGAACCCTGTCAGGCAGCGGAGTGGGTCGGAGTTCTTTATAGACCTAAATATGATGTAATAAGGGGCGCCAGTCCGTTCCAACAGACTACCCCTCGGCTATGAATGTTTTATTTTAGGAACAGACAAGAAATAAAACGAGCCTTAAAGTAAACCAAACATGTATTGACTCTTCTAATACGTAAAACAAATTAATAAATGAATGAAAGGAATAACGGAATCGGTAAGTCCTAACAAACAAAATAATAAATAAATGCCAATCGAACAAATGCACCTATTTTTCAAAAAAAATAAATAAAAAAGAAACTTTAATAAAATTTAACAATAACATGTACCTAAGTTCCTCATTTTAAAAATATAAATTAAACACCCTGTAAAGCATAACATATTTTCAGCACTATTAAAATATATAAATTAAACAACCTGTAAAACATAAGTCAGTTTTGTAATAATAAATATTATATAATATTATTCTCCGCTGTAACAATAAAATTAAGAAGAGGTGTAGATGTACGCAATACCAAGCCCTGCGTATCTGTTCAGATATGGGACCGTCAAGATAAATGTTTGATGTCATATATGTAGGGTTAAATATACTATCAATTACACAAATTACAATTAATTAATTTAAAATAGTTGTCAATACCTGGCCTAATATTAAATAATAATAGTAGATATTGTTTGAAACCAGGCAAGTAAATAAAAAAGTTTTATAAGAACTTACCGTCCGACCATACAACTAAACTTATCTGAATTTAATAACATAACATTTCTTCCACCGCCGTCGATATGGCCTTTACAGAAAGCCGGCAGGATTTCCAAACGTGATCCAAACGGAAATATGTTTAGTAGAAAATATCAACGTACACGAAATCAAAAGTCCATTTATAGAGAGGAAAAGTCCCTATACCATGAAAGACAATTCTGCTTACAAGTCCCTCTATCAGGAAAAATAGGTGGAAATGTTCTGCATACCAGGAAATAGAATTAATTCTTTATACCAGGAAATAAAAATGATTCTTCATACCCAACACAAAAATAATTCTTCAAACCCGGATCAAAAAAAAAACCCTAAAACAACACGGAGAAATCAGAAAAATGTTTTTTATTTCATAAAATAAAAGCTTCCCCCAATTAAACTTTTTTTACAAAATTGTAGTAACTAAGAATTCATTGAAACTAGAAAGTTTATATCCAAAAACCATTCTTTAATTATCTATTATTTAAATAACGTTCAAGAAGAAAGCTAAACCAAAAAAATGACATAAAAAAATAGAATGATGACAACCAAAAAACTTGATACAAAAAAATATACATAACTTACCCAGCAAATTACACCAATGATTGAACTGGGGTTTTTATACAATTCACAATATCTTCGAAAACTTCCAAATTCCCATATAGTCCAGGAGTCCAATATAGTCAACGGGACATCAGACCGGCAGGAGATGACAAATAACTTTATCCCTTGAGGATAGGCTGACCTAGGAACACTCAACAAAATAGGTAGCCCTTATAGAGGGGTGTGCAATAATATCCCTCAGCACGAGGTAGGATTCATCCAGAATATTTGCTATCACGTCCTTTTCAAACTTTGCCTTCCACCATGTCTCACTAATACATTCCCAAAAATGTCCCCTCGGAACTCCTCTACCGAAGGAAATTCTTCGGCTTCCACAACAGTGTCGCCAATGCTTAGATCAATTAGCCCTAATGGATAAGCGGCTCATTTAAAAATCTAATACATAAATATATAAAACAATGTGTGTTGCCTACAGGTAGGGCCAAAATACACGTAAATAATTAGTTACTAATTACTATTTAATACCACCAGAAACGTATTTGGCCATACTGATACAATTATACCTTTACGACCAATAACACAAAAGACGTTAGGCCAGTACAGTAAATATTTAATTTATATTTATGACAAATTATATTTGTGCTTTTGCACAAAATTTAAACGTAACAAGTTTTCACTTCAAAAATACTTTAAACACTAATCACTTATAATGATTGGAGTAGGGACCGTGTGGCCCCTTATGCGCTTGCTTCGCAAGCTCCTTCGGGTACACACTCTATTCCTCCTCCAACCATTATAACTTCGTTCGAGCTTGTACATACTCAATGCAACCTATAGTATATAAATTACTAATATCTCGCCGTAGCGATGACGGTTGCGAATTCAATGCCTTTTCTCAATGAGAAAAGGCATTGAATTCGCAACCGTCATATATACATACACCTAATACGTAGGTACCACAAACGCAAAAATTTCAAAGCAACAAGCCTGTTGCCACATCCGTACAGAATGCTTACCAAAATAATTACTAACAGGCTATCAAATAAATTCGATAGTTACCAGCCTGTTGACATAGTACCATCGAACACCTACAGACAATAACGACACTTATCGAAAAGTTAAACGAATACAATGCACCTCTTCATTTGGCATTTGTAGATTACAATAAGGCATTCGATTCCATAGAACTCTGGGCCGTATTAGAAGGAATAAATAACGCAAGGATTGATTCTAGACATAAAATATTCCTCAAATACATATACGACAATGCAACTATGCAAATAAATCTATCAGAAGGTCTAACAACAAGCAAAATATGAACGAAGAGAGAAGTTAGACAGAGGACAAAAACAAATAAAACAAAAGTAATGACAAATCAATATATCACAATCGACTTAGATGAAAGTGATATCGAAAGTGTCGAAAAGTATACAGCGTGTCTACTTGAGTTGGAAACATATGGGAAACTTTTTTATTATTAATTTTACGAAAAACAGTTATTCTTTATAAAAAGTTCTGCATGCCCCAAAACCTAAGATTCAATTATCAGATATCAAATTTTCTCAATATTATACGAGGTATGTCAAAAAATATGAATTTCGGCTAAGGGTAAAGTACCTTTATTTCTCTCAATATCGAAAATTCTTATGATAAAAAGTTGTTTGGAATTAAAAACTAAGATGAAATATGCAATTACATGCTTCTTATTGAAAAAAAAATATTTTTCTCAAATTTATGGATACCCAACATCGTTTTTAATTATTACAAATATCATAACTCGTTTATTATTCATTTTACGAAAAAAAGTTATTCTTCATAAAAAACTTTGCATGGTCTAAAATCTAAGACACAACCATGATATTATATCAACTTTTATTAATTTTATACGAGGTGTGTCAAAAAATATGAAATTCGCTCAATATTTTAGCACCTTTATATTTCACAGTATTTCAATTAGAAGGATGTAATTGCATACTGACGCATAGTTTTTAATTCTAAACAACTTTTTTAATAACCGTTTTCAATATTGTGAAAAATAAAGGTACTTTACTCTTGAGTGAAATTCATATTTTTTGACATAACTCGTATAAAAGTAATAAAATGTCATATCTGTTGGTTTAATCTTCGGTCTTAGGACATACAGAGATTTTTATAAAGAATACCTTTTTTTCGTAAAAGTAATAATAAAAGAGTTATCGTATGTGTAATGAATAAAAACGAAGTTAGTATCAATAAATTTGAGAAAAATTTGGAAAATATTTTTTTCCAATTAGAAGCATGTAATTACATATTTGAGCTTGGTTTTTATTTCCAAACAACTTTTCATAATAAGAATTTTCGATATTGAGAGAAATAAAGGTACTTTACCCTTAGCCGAAATTCATATTTTTTGACATACCTCGTATAATATTGAGAAAATTTGATATCTGATAATTGAATCTTAGGTTTTGGGGCATGCAGAACTTTTTATAAAGAATAACTTTTTTCGTAAAATTAATAATAAAAAAGTTTCCCATATGTTTCCAACTCAAGTAGACACGCTGTATATGTATACCTAGGTCGCACGATCAAACTAAGCAAACAGAATTAAACGGCAGAAATAACTATGATTCGGATTCATAGAAGAATCCGAATGACTTAGACAGCAGTAGCAAGACTCAGTAATGTGTTGAAGAACAAAAAGATACCAATAAATCTAAAGAAAAGGGTATTCAACAGTTGTATTTTACCAATTATGACCTACAGAACGGAGACGATGACACTTACAGATGAATCAGCCAATAGATTGAGAAAGACACAGAGGGCGATCAAACGAGCTATGTTAGGGGTATCTTTGATAGATCATATACAAAATGAGGACGTGCGAAGCAGGACGAAAGTGGAATATGTAAATGGAAGAATTGAGATGCAAATGAGACGGACCTGAATCGAACACGTGGCACGACAAAACATCGAAACGTGGACGAGAGACATTGTACATTGGAGACCACGCGAGCACAGTCGTAGTAGAGGAAGACCACAAAAACGATGGCTAGACGACATCAAAGCAAAAATGGGGAGAAACTGGCACCAAAGAGCACAAAGCAGAGAATAATGGAGAACTCATGGGGAGGCCTTTGTCCAGGAGTGGATGCAAACAGGCCGAAGAAGAAGATAATATATATACATACAAAATTTATTTCGACTAAACGAAATCAATTCTTTATCCCCATCCAAAAATAGGTGTTATACCAATATTATATACGCGTTGCGTGCCTTCTACACTATTTATATATACATACACATAATAATATACATATACGTACAAAATTTATTTCGCCGAAGTGATGACGGTCGCAATGACGGTCGCGAATTCAATGCTTTTTCCCATCTATAAAGTGCACAACGTCTTTAAAGAAGTTTTCACTTCAACAATATTACTATTATTATAGGTACATTATAATAATATACCTACAAAATTTATTTCGTCGAAGCGATGACGGTCGCGATGACAGTCGCAAATCAATCCTTTCTCCCCATCCTAAAATAGATATTACATTGATTTTAAATTTAAATACTTCTACACAATTTATATACACATACACATAACAAATATACGTACAAAATTTATTTCGCCGAAGAAATGACGGTCGCGATGACTGTCGCCAAATAAATCCTTTTTCCCATTCTTAAAATAGGATTTACGTTTATTTTAAATTTAAATACTTCTATACAATTTATACATACATAATATATGTATACGTACAAAATTCATTTCGCCAAAGAAATGACGGTCGCGATGATGGTCGCCAAATAAATCCCCTTTCCCCATTCAAAAATAGGTTTTACATTTATTTTAAATTTAAATACTTCTATAAAATTTATATTATATACATACTCATAATGTATATACCTACAAAATTTATTTAGACGAAGAGATGACGGTCGCGATGACGGTCGCGAAATAAATCCTTTTTCCCCATCTTAAAATATGTTTTACTTCTTCTAAAAGTGCCTATCTTCTAGAGATGTTGGCGACCACATTGACCCATCTTATTCTATTTACGGCAGCTCGAAATAGATCAGTTGACGTTAGACCAGTCCACTTCCTAAGATTGGCCAGCCAGGATATACGTCTACGTCCAGGGCCTCTCCTGCCCTCAATCTTGCCTTGTAGAATCAACTGCAGCAGTCGGTATTTTTCATTACGCATAATGTGGCCGAAGTAAGCCAATTTTCTGTTCTTTACGGTGTTAATTATTTCTTTGTCTTTTCCTAGCCTCTGGAGAATAGTTATATTAGTTGTGTGGTGTATATATGAGACCCTCAACATACGTCGGTAGCACCACATTTCAAACGCCTCTAACCGTTTTATGGCATCTTCTGTCAGGCTCCAGCTTTCAACTCCGTATAGGAGGACACTAAAGACGTAACATCTAAGAATTCTTATGCGTATATTGATACTTACAGACAAGTTGCAGAGAATTTTCTTAAGACTGTTAAAAGAGCTTCTGGCTTTTTCAATACGAGTTTTTATTTCGTAGCTATGATCCCAAGTATCCTTAATGTTGCAGCCCAGGTAGCATATTTTCTGTACTCTCTCTAGAGGTGTATTGTTTACTGTAATTTGGGCGTTTATGTTGGTGTTTTTACTAATGATCATTATTTTTGTCTTCTTACAGTTTAGTTTTAGGCCGTATTTGTTACATGCTTCTACAACATTATTCATGATCCTTTGGAGCCCCTGCGCACTATCCGCCAGCAATACTGTATCGTCTGCATATCTAATATTATTTATAAGTTGTCCATTTACTGCAATACCATCTTCTGATTCGTCCAAGGCCTCTCTAAAAATGTTTTCAGAGTATATGTTAAATAATGTTGGTGACAGTATGCAACCCTGTCTGACTCCTTTTTCAACCGTGAAGATTTCGGACAGTTCATTTTCGAATCGAACTGTTGCTTTTTGTTGGAGATATAAGTTTGAAACGAGTCTTATATCCTTACCATCGAGTCCTGATGTTTTTAGGATATCGATTAGTTTTCCATGTGGGACTTTATCAAATGCCTTCTCGAAATCTATGAAACATGCATACACATCGCAATTGACATCCCTGGCTCTCTGTATTAGAACTTGCAAGCTGAAAAGTGCTTCCCTCGTTCCGAGTCCTGATCTGAATCCAAATTGAACTTCACTCAGCTGTTCTTCTAATTTGGTGTATATGCGCGAGTGAATGATAGTAAGGAGTACTTTAAGTACATGGCTCATCAAACTAATTAATCTATGTTCTTCACATTTTCTAGCGTTGGCTTTTTTGGGAAGTGGAATGAATATTGATAGTAGCCAGTCTTTTGGTAAGTAACCAGTCTCGTATATGTTGTTGAATAACTTCGTAAGAGCTGTAATTTGTTGTGCCTCTAATAGCTTTAAAATTTCACCATGCACCTCATCAGGTCCTGGTGATTTCCCATCTTTAATCCGCTTAATGGCCATAGTTACTTCTTCGTTTGTTATTTCTGGGCTATAGGGATTGTCTATTTCATACGGACTTCGTGCAGCATCTTCGAATAATTCTTACATATATTCTTTCCATCTCCTTATTTTATCTTCAATTGTAGTCAAAATTTGACCTTCGGCGTCTACGACTATGCCTATATTGCGTTGTTTTCTGATGTTCTGTACTTCTTTAATCTTTTTGTGCATATGGAAATCGTCATGTTTGCGTTGTAGTGTTTCAATTTCTGTACATTTCTCCATCAGCCATGCTTCTTTTGCCCCTTTTATTTCTCTTAGTATACTCTTATGCAACTTTTTGTATTCATTGTCATTTCTACCTTTTAATTTCCTTCGCTCTTCCATCATCTGCAATATTTTATCTGTCATCCATTCTTGCTTCTTTTCTCTTTTTGATTTAAGATATTCATGCGAAAGTGTGTTGATAGATGTCTTCATTTCGTTCCATTGTTCTTCTACGCCACTAGGAGCGTCTTCAACTATTTTCGCAAAATTCTTATTAATCTCTGTTTTTACTTTTCCCTGGATGCTATTTTCTTTCAGTAGTTTTATATCTATCTTGGGTCTTACTTTCTTTTGAATTATTTTGAGTCGTATGTTGATATTTGCAACTAACAGACTATGATCTGAGAAGACATCGGCGCCTGCATATGTTTTTGTTGAGGTGACAGAATTTCTAAACCTTTTGCTTATGTTAATAAAATCAATTTGGTTTCTTATGATTTTCTCTGGGGTATCACCGGGTGCTTTCCATGTATAAAGCCTTCTTGGATGTAATTTAAAGAATGTGTTCATTACAACCATATCCGTCTCTTGGCAGAATTGTATCAGTCTTTCTCCTCTTTCGTTTCTTGTGCCAAGAACATATGACCCCACAACATTCTCGACTGTACCTTGTCCTATTTTGGCGTTGAAATTGCCCATGATGATAGTTATCTCATGTTTTTTTGTCAGCTTTAGAGAGTTTTCTAGAGTCTGGTAGAAATTTTCTATTTTTTCTTCGGTTGATTCGGATGTCGGTGCGTAGACCTGAATGATATTTATATTAGAGGGACTTGAATTAATCTTCAATAGCATAACTTTATCTGATATGGGCGTAAATCCTATTACTGCTTTGGCTATTTCCCTTTTTACTATCATCGCTACGCCATTTCTGTTTCTTGTTGTGTCATCTCCGGAATAATAGATATGGTGTTCACCTATAATTTGTATGCCAGAATTTGGCCATCGAACTTCACTGCATCCTAAAATATCTATGTTTAGGCGAGTCATTTCTTGAATAATATTTGCTGCCTTGCCTGCTTGATACATGCTTCGAATGTTCCACGTACCGATCTTTTTCACTTTTGGGACATTATTGGCTGACCGGGGGATTCTTAGCACCCTCTCCCCATTTAAGGGTTGCCCGGGACTGAGGGCCGTTTGTTTTGGGTTTTCAGCCATTGTGGTGTCCTGGGGATATCCTTATGGATCTTTAATGTGGTAGTCATCCCGTGGCTTTCCACATCTCAATGCCGTTGGCTAATTTAGCTCATCCGTCTTCGGAGTCAATTTCCCAGCTCCAGGGCAATGAAGTGCCCTACCAAATGTCGGTTCTTCCACCCGTAGCTGTTGACCAACAAATGGGAGATTACTTATACCGGTAATTGTTCGGTTAGTAGAGGGTGTAGTAGCAGGAAATATAGTGACCCGTCTGCCTTCGGAAACCTAATCGCCATTCGGGGTCGGAAGAAACAAGAGTTAGCCAAGAAAGGCGATAGGAAAGATTGAAAGACATTTCACTCAAGACAAGTTGAAAGAGAGTAAAATGTGAAGGCCCTTATGATCCGCCAGGTGCGTTTCATAAGCGTATGAGTATTAATACATTTTGTGCTCCCGCTCATACTTCGGGGTGTTGACTACAGACTGTATGGCTCGTCCAGCATGCCATAGCATGGAGGATGGGCTATACGACATTTTTACAATGTAGATACTCCAACTCCATGGCCTGACCCAATATGTTTATGTTTTACATTTATTTTAAATTTAAATACCTCTACACAATTTATATATACATATAATATATAGCATAAGCGATGACGGTCGCAATGACGGTCGCGATGACGGTCGTGAATTCAATGCTTTTTCCCCTATCCAAAAAGTGCACAACGTGGCTAAAGAAGTTTTCACTTCAAAAAAAAAATTTAAAGCACTCATGGGAGTGCCGACAGAAGTGAAAACTTCTTATAGTATATAAATTACAAGCTCACTGCTTTTTCCCTATCCAAAAAAAGTGCTATAACTATATTATATACGCGTTGCGTACGTTCTATGGTACTTATGTATACATACACATAATATATATACGTACGAAATTTAGTTCGGCAAAGTGATGACGGTAGCAAACTCAATACTTTTCCCTATCTAAAAAGTGCACAACGTCCCTAAAGAAGTATTCATTTCAAAAATTTATTTCCCCGAAGCGATGACGGTCGCTAATTCCACACTTTTTCCCCATCTAAAAAGTGTATAACGTTCCTAAAAAGTTTTTGCTTCAAAAGTTTATTTCGTCAAAGCAATGACGATCGCGATGACGGTCGCTAATTCAATACTTTTTCTCCATCTAAAAAGGGCACAACGTCCCTAAAGAAGTCTTTACTTCAAAAATATATTTCGTTGAAGCAATGACGGTCGCAAATTTAATACTTTTTCCCCATCGAAAAAGTACAAAACGTCCATAAAGAAGTTTTCACTTCAAAAATTTATTTTGCCGAAGCGATGACGGTCGCTAATTCAACATTTCTCCATCTAAATAGTGTATACCGTCCCTAAAAAAGGTTTCGCTTTAAACATTTATTTCGTGTAAGCAATGACGGTCGCTAATTCAATACTTTTTCCCCATCTAAAAAGAGTACAACGTTCCTAAAGAAGTTTTCACTTCAAAAATTTATTTCGTTGAAGCAATGACGGTCGCTAATTTAATACTGTTTCCCCATTCAAAAAGTGTAAAACGCCCCTAAAGAAGTTTTCACTTCAAAAATTTATTTTGCCGAAGCGATGACGGTCGCTAATTTAATACTTTTTCCTTATCTAAAAAGCACACAACGTCCCTAAAGAAGTTTTCACTTTAACAATTCATTTCGTCGAAGCATTGAAGGTCGCTAATTTAATACTTTTTCCCCATCTAAAAAGGACACAACGTCCCTAAAGAAGTTTTCACTTCAAAACATTATTTCGTCGAAGCAATGGCGGTCGCGATGACGGTCGCTAATTCAATACTTTTTCCCCATCTAAAAAGGGCAAAACATCCCTAAAGAAGTTTTCACTTCAAAAGATTATTTCGTTGAAGCAATGACGGTCGCTAATTTAATACTTTTTCCCCATCCCAAAAATGCACAACGTCCCTAAAGAAGTTTTCACTTCAAAACTTTATTTTGTCGAAGCAATGGCGGTCGGCATGACGGTCGCCAATTCTATAATTTTCCCCATCTAAAAAGGGCACAACGTTTCTACAGAAGTTTTCACTTCAAAAATTTATTTTGCCGAAGCGATAACAGTCGCTAATTTAACACTTTTTTCCCATCTAAAAAGTGCACAACGTCCCTAAAGAAGTATTCACTTTAAAAATTTATTTTGTCGAAGCAATGGCAGTCGCTAATTTAATACTTTTTCCCCATCTAAAAGTGCACAACGTCCCTAAAGAAGTATTCACTTCAAAAATTTATTTTGTCGAAGCAATGATGGTAGCTAATTTAACCCTTTTTCCCCATCTTAAAAGTGCACAACGTCTCTAAAGAAGTATTCACTTCAAAAATTTATTTTTCCGAAGCGATAACAGTCGCTAATTCAATACTTTTTCCCCATCTGCAAATGCACAACGTCCCTAAAGAAGTTTCCACTTCAATAATATTACTAGTAATATACGTACATTATATTAATATACGTACAAAACTTATTTCGTCGAAGCTATGACGGTCGCGAAATCAATCCTTTTTCCCCATCCCAAAATAGATTTTACATTTATTTTATATTTAAATAATTCTACACAATTTACATATACGTAGGTACACATAATAAATATACGTACAGAATTCATTTCGCCGAAGAGATGACGGTCGCGATGACGGTCGCGAAATAAATCCTTTTTCCCCATCCCAAAATAGATTTTACATTTATTTTAAATTTAAATACTTCTACACCATTTATATATACATATTAGGTACACATAATAAATATACGTACAAAATTCATTTCGCCGAAGAGATGACGGTCGCGATGACGGCCGCGAAATAAATCCTTTTTCCCCATCCAAAAATAGGTTTTACATTTATTTTAAATTTAAATTCTTCTATAAAATTTATATATAAATCCACATAATATACCTAGGTATGTACAAAATTTAGTTCGCCGAAGCGATGACGGTCGCGATGATGGTCGTGAAATCAATCCTTTTCCCCATCCTAAAATAGATTTTACATTTATTTTAGATTTAAATACCTCTACACAATTTATATATACATAAATATAATATATAGCATAAGCGATGACGGTCGCAATGACGGTCGCGATGAGGGTCGCGATGACGGTCGCGAATTCAATGCTTTTTCCCCTATCCAAAAGTCGCACAACGTCCCTAAAGAAGTTTTCACTTCAAAAAAAGTTGATTAATAGCAAGCTGAAAATTTGTTAGTAGCTTAACGGTGTCTCGTCAGACAAACTTTGATGTATGGGAACACTGGAACAGGGGAAGTTTTAATTGTGGAACAGGTTATAAATTTGGAACGTCATACTACGAAAACGTCCCCTGCATTTTGTCCGCATCCAAATCTTTAACCTGTTCCACAATTAAAACTTCTGTTTCAGTGTTCCCTTACATTAAAGTTGCCATAAATTAAAGTTTGTCCGACCAGACACCGTTACGCTATTAACAAATTTTCAGCTTGCTATTAATCAACTTTTTTGTTACGCGGGATCCAGGCTTATCCGTTTTAACTAACCTTTTTTTTTGAAGTGAAAACTTCTTTAGGGACGTTGTGCAATTTTTGGATAGGGGAAAAAGCATTGAATTCGCCACCGTCATCGCGACCGTCATCGCGACCGTCATCGCGACCATCATTGCGACCGTCATCACTTATGCTTTATATATTATTTGTGTGTAGATATAAATTGTATAGAAGTGTTTAAATTTAAAATAAATGTAAAACCTATTTTAGGATGGGGAAAAAAGATTTATTTCGCGACCTTCATCTCTTCGACGAAATAAATTTTGTACGTATCTATATTATGTGTATCTGTACATAAATTGTAAAGAAGTATTTAAATTTAAAATAAATGTAAAACCTATTTTTCGATAGGGAAAAAGGATTTATTTCGCGACCGTCATCTCTTCGGTGAAATAAATTTTGTACGTATATGTATTGAAGTGAAAGCTTATTTAGGGACGTTGTGCACTTTTTGGATGGGAAAAAGTATTAAATTGGCGACCGTCATTGCGACCTTCATCACCTCGAAGAAATAAATTTTTGAAGTGCTAACTTCTTGAGGGTCGTTTGCACTTTTTGGATGGGGAAAAAGTATTAAATTAGCGACCGTCATCGTTTCGACGAAATAGATTTATGAAGTGAAAATTTCTTTAGGGACGTTGTGCACTTTTTAGATAGGGAAAAATATTGAATTAGCGAACGTCATCGCGATCGTCATCGCTTCGGCAAAATCAATTTTTAAAGTGAGAACTTCTTTTGGGGACGTTGTGCACTTTTTAGATGGGAAAGAAGTATTGAATTAGCGACCGTAATCGCTTCGGCGATATAAATTTTTGAAGTGAAAACTTCTTTAGAGACCTTGTGCACTTTTTAGATGAGGAAAAATTATTAAATTTGGATGGGGAGAAAGTAATAAATAAGCGACCGTCATCGCTTCGACGAAATAGACATTTGAAGTGAAAACTTCTTTAGGGACGTTGTGCTCTTTTTGGATGGAAAAAAGTATTAAATTATCGACCGTCATCGCTTCGATAAAATAAATTTGTAAAGTAAAAACTTCTTGAGGGACGTTGTGCACTTTTTGGATGGGGGAAAAGTATTGAATTAGGGACCGTCATCGCTTCGACGAAATAAATATTTGAAGTGAAACTTCTTTAGGGACGTTGTGCACTTTTTCGATTTAAAAAAGTATTAAATTAGCGATCGTCATCGTTTCGATGAAATCAATTTTTGAAGTGGAAACTTCTTGAGGGACGTTGTGCACTTTTTGGATGGGGAAAATATTAAATTAGCGACCTTTATCGCTTCGACGAAATCAATTTTTGAAGTCAAAAATTTCTTTAGGGATGTTGTGCTCTTTTTGGATGGGGATAAATTACTAAATTAGGGACCGTCATCGCTTCGACGAAATAAATGTTTGAAGTGAAACTTCTTTAGGGACGTTGTGCACATTTTGGATGGGGGAAAAGTATTGAATTAGGGACTGTCATCCATCGCTTCGACGAAATAAATATTTGAAGTGAAACTTCTTTAGGGACGTTGTGCACTTTTTCGATGGAAAAAAGTATTAAATTAGCGACCGTCATCGCTTCGATGAAATCAATTTTTGAAGTGGAAAGTTCTTGAGGGATGTTGTGCACTTTTTGGATGGGGAAAATATTATATTAGCAAACCTTCATCGCTTCGACGAAATAAATTTTTAAAGTGAAAACTTCTTGAGGGACGTTGTGCACTTTTTGGATAAGGAAAAATTATTAAATTAGCAACCGTCATCGCTTCGACGAAATAAATTTTTTAAGTAAAAACTTTTTTAGGGACGTTGTGCACTTTTTGTATGGAGGAAAAGTATTGAATTAGGGCCGTAATCGCTTCGACAAAATAAATATTTGAAGTGAAACTTATTTAGGGACGTTGTGCACTTTTTCGATGTAAAAAAGTATTAAATTAGCGACTATCATCGCTTCGACGAAATAAATATTTGAAGTGAAAACTTCTTGAGGGACGTTTTGCACTTTTTGGATGGGGAAAATTATTAAATTAGCGACCGTTATCGCTTCGACGAAATAAATTTTTGAATTGAAAATTTCTTTAGGGACGTTGTGCACTTCTTGGATGGGGAAAATGTATTGAATTTGCGACCGTCATCACTTCGCTGAAATAAATTTTGTACATATATAAATTATGTGTATGTATACATAAATAGCATAGGGCATACGCATCGCGTATACCGTATATGATATAGGTATAGCACATCTTTTAGGATGGGGTAAAAGCATTGAGCTCGTAATTTATATACTATAAGAAGTTTTCACTTCTGTCGGCACTCCCACGAGTGCCTTCAATTTTTTTTTCTAATAATGTGTTCTTGTAAAGGCAAGACATATCTGGTATCGCCGTTTATTTTGTCTACGAGTACCTAATAAAGTTATCAGAATTTTAATGACAAAGCGGTGTTGGGTTTTGATTATATGTACTAATATTTTTATATATCACAGTAAATTGTACTTACCATTCGTATTCAGTTCGTTTCCTATGTTCTCCCATACCTCGTCTTTCAATTTCGTCCTCATATAATCTTCGTGGTTGGTATCATATACCATGGGATAATTCCGAACGAGTTTTATCAGCTTTTAGACGTCCATCTCGGAAACAAAAACACAACTGAGAATTGAGTCACGCGTCCCATGACCCAAGAAAACTGTACGCCGATGGCAAACGTTCCCATGCGAGGCCTGCGAACGCATAAACTGATAATAGGATGCGCAGAACTGTCTACGCAGTTCGCCGGTGCAGGTTGTGTCTCGCTTAGGTTCAATTTGCGCCGGGCCTTACTGACGCGACCCCTAGCGTAGTCGTTAGTTTGACGTTAAACATATGAAACACATATGACATATTTGACGTTAGTGTAATATTTATTTACCATTTTTGATAAAATTTATTACACAAACAATAAGTTCGAGAGTCAAATTAAAAATCGGAAATTTAGAAGTTGTCTGAACAAATTATCAATTTTAAGGGTATTTCTTCATTTTTACTTTATCGTACTACATACGTAGTATGAGTATAATATTACTTTATCGTACTACATACGTAGTATGAGTATAATAGATATTACTTTATCGTACTACATACGTAGTATGAGTATAATAGATAAAGTTATAGGATCGTGCAAAAAAATTTTTTCAGATTTCACTTTTTTTCGACGTTTTGAGTCCTCCTGAGTCTAAAAAGCAAATAAAAAAAACATGTCGGAAGTATGTACGTACGTATGTACCGGGTGTCCCAATAAGAATGGCACTCGGCTATATCTCAGGAACCGTTTATAGTAGAGCTTTGAAATAAAAAATTTTATAACAAAAATTGCCTCAGGAAAAGCCTGGAAATTATTTTCATAATTGTGGGACCACCGCTAGAGGGCGTAATTGAATATCAAAAATTTAAAAATCTAAATTTTACAAAATTTTCCTAATGAAGGGGCACTGGAAATCCGATCGTCGTATTCTTCATAAAATTCTACGCATATTTGATTTGACAAGTTTAGGTCTACCGTTGGAAATAAGAGGTGGGGGTGAGTGGGAACCTTGTTATGAAAAACTGGCTGTGAGTCCGGTTCTGCTTAATCAAATTTTGCAAACTTGGTCTTGTTGAAGATAGATCTTTTTCATCAATGTAACAGTTATGATTTCGAACCAACTTACTGAGTAATATGCCAGCTAGAAGGCGTTATTTAATTTTTTTCAGAAATCTAGTGTTCCTTGGAAAATATTAAATACAAACATGCATTTTTAATACCATATTACAAAATTAGACAAAATTAGCAACAGAATAGCGAAAACCGCATGTTAATACCTTTTTTCTATCTCGAGATATCTTACAAAACGTGTAAATTTAAAAACATAACTGTTACTGTCACCGGTAAACGAAATAATTCATTAAAAGTAGTGTGCTATGGAAACAACAAAGAAACATTTTCCAGTTCTCAACGTATATTAGGTCTTTTCAACATTTGTTTCGAGCCTCGTTCATATCTCGTATATTAATATTATACACGGATTATACGGCATATGATAGAGGCTCGAAACAAATGAGAAGCGTTGAAAAGCCCTATTACAAAGAAATAAAAACAACTATTTAGTGATGACATAAACGTTCAAATTTTTGCCCATCATTTTCGTTGCAAACATTTACTCTTTCAAGAGTAGATTGAACAGCAGTCTCAATTTCTGCTCTCGATATGCTTTGAATGGCGTTTAGTATTCTCTGGATAATGTATTCTAGAGTAGTGTATGATGGGCAACAATTTGAATATTTAGGTCGTCACTAAGTAGTTCTTTTTGTTCTGTGTTATATTTAATTTTAATAGTATTGTTTCTCTTTATATTGTTGTTTTAGTTAATTATATTTTTATACGTTGACATCTGGAAAATGTTATTTTGTTTTTTTCCACAGCACACTACTTTTCATTAACTTAGTTTACCAGTGATAGTAACAGTTATGTATAAAATTTACACGTTTCTCGAGATATCTTGAGATAGAAAAAAGGTACCGACATGCGGTTTTCGCTATTCTATTGCTAATTTAATCTAATTTTATAAAGTATGATTAAGAATGCATACTTGTATTTAATATTTTCCAAAGAAAACTAGATTTCTGAAAAAAATTAAATAACGCCTCCCAGCTGGCTTATTACTTATTAGGATAGTTCAAAATTATCACGCTTACATTGAAGAAAAGATCTGTCTTCAACAAGACCCAGTTTTCAAAATTTGATTTAGCAGAACCGGACTTACAGCCATTTTTTCATAACAAGGTTCCCACTCACCCCCACCTCTTATTTGCAAAGGTAGAGTTAAACTTGTTAAATCAAATATGCGCAGAATTTGATGAAGAATACAATAATCGGATTTCCAGTGCCCCTTCATTAGGAAAATTTTGTAAAATTTAGATTTTTTTATTTTTAATATTCAATTACGCCCTCTAGCGGGGGACCTACAATTATGAAAATAATTTCCAGGCTTTTCCTGAGGCAACTTTTGTTATTAAATTTTTTATTTCAAAGCTCTACTATAAACGGTTCCTGAGATATGGCCGAGAGCCATTCTTATGGGGACACCCGGTACCTACGTACGTATGTACGTACGTACGTACGTATGTCGCCACCGCCCAGCAAAAACTACTGGACTGATTTCGATGAAATTCGGTATGAGTAAGTTTAAGACAATTTTGTCGAGAAACTAAGCTTCTGAAAAAAACCTCTCAAAGGGGGGCCGAAATAGGGGGGTTATTTGGGGCCCATTTTTGCAAATTTTGACCGAAATGAATGAAATATAACTTAAAGTTAGCTTATCGATAGGTGAATAGAAATACGGAATTTGACATTTCCAAATCCAAAATGGCGGCCAGCATGGCCGACCGCCCACCCGATACATTTCCCTACCAATCTAAAAATTTTTTTAAGATAAATTTAATTTGAAAAACATTTATATAGCCTAAAGATGGGGCTATAACAAGAATATTATCGTTTTTCAGAAAAAGTTATGGGTTGCCTACATTTAAGGGGTCAAAATTTGACATATATTTGAACTAGATTTTCTCAAAAATGGCTCCAAGGAATTTGTTTATTTTTTGACATATATTTGATATCCTATCGATAAATTGAATAATATTAGTCAGATTTCTTGACTCCTCATAGGAGGGGAGTTATGAATTTTTTATAAAAAAATATTCGAGTGCCCGTAACTTCCTCTGAAATAGAAACTAAAATTTGAAATTTGGCAGACATATAGAGTACTTTATTATCTATTAGCACAATAAATTTTATCCACAATATGGCTTCCGGTTGAAACGGAAATGAAAAAATAATCTTAATTTTTTACATATTTTGAAAGAATGTAAAATTACCTTTCCAATGACATAAAACTCGTTGCTATGACTCAAAATCTCGAAAAGTTACAGACAATAGAAATTTTGCTAGAATCTTGTGTGTGTCCCCTCTCACGCGATCAGAGCAGAGCATTATTATAGGGCAGTCAATGAGGGTATTTGGCTCCGAATTCCATCCTACTACATCGATGTACCTGATATTTTCACAGTAAGTAGGGAATAGCTCAAGAAACAAAATCTACCCTATATAATATGGCGCTTTTATCTTGGGACAATTCCCACCCCTTCAAGGGGGTGGAAAATTTGTTGGTCAAAATAAGCATGGAAGTGGCTAGAGAACCTATTTTTAAGCAAAAACTGATATATACTTTTTTTTGAGAACTCAATACTTTTTGAGTTATGCGTAGTTGAAAATTGACCATTTTCATTTAAAAATGACACGTTTTCGGACGGTTTTTTGTGAATACCCTAAAAACTATGCATCAAACTAAAAACACTATATAAATTTTTTTTTAGATTATAAATAACAAAGAGATTCGTTCCTTCGTAAATTTTCTATTTATAATAAAAAAAGAGATATGGTAGGTAAAAAGAGTTTGTTTTTTGGTGCATGCTCAATGTACTCATGCTTTTGTAGTGTTTGAAAAGGCATTTAAAACGAGCACCGTTAAAATGTCGGTTACATTCAAACTAAGCGAGATATGGTGCAAAAGAATATATGACTAATGTACTTTAAGGAAAAATGAGAAGTACATACATTTAACCCATCATCCACTAGAATTTAAATGCATTGTTTTTCTTTTGCAATACCTCTTAATATAGTGTTATTTCTTAAAAAAGTTGGACGGGTGAAAAAAATAAGATCAAATTAAAGAGCGCATTTTTAAATTTTCTTAAAATTCTTCCTTCTGCTCCATGCTGTTCGAAAATAAAAATGTTCTATCCCCGAGAAGTGGTGGGAACTGCCCCCATGATAAAAGCGCCATAGTATAATATAGTATATAGGATAGACTTTGAATTAGGAGATTGGGCTTTGGGCTACTCCCAAAAACATTTCATTAAAATCCATGCAGTAAAATGCAAATATTGTAAACTATTAATTTCTCAGAAAAATGAACTAATTTGAAATGAAAGTATGACTAATATTCTATTGATTTATGCAATAATCTATAGTGTGTCCCCGAACATTTTCTCAAATGCAGGAATTAATGATGCGTAGAACCATAAAATATTTTCAAGTATACAAGGTGTTTCTAAAATATCAAAATAACGAGTAACTTTGTTATTTTTATAGAATGCCAGTATCTAGTACGGTAACGATAATAGATCGGTACGATAAAGTTCTCGGGCGGCCCTTCCGTCCAGCGTTTTTCGTTATAGTTTAGTTGTCGGTGTTACCGTTAATTAAGTGTACATCGAAAGTAATTAGGCAGTGTAAATTATGGACGGGGTCGAGTTCGCTCCCAATGGTAAGAATTTTACCTGAACTAGAAAAGGTAGAGTCCGAATTGGCTCCCATAGACAAAATTTATTTTACCTAAACATGTCGAAAATATCACCCAGCGTTGTCACTTCTTTCAAATTTTCTCTTTTTGTTAGAAACAGGTACCTTCCTAGAAATATCTATGGGAAAGGAGGAAGACCTAACCCTTCGGTCCTAACTTAACTTTCGGGTATTAGAGTGTAGAGCGCAAACCGGCCGATTTCAGGTAAGAGCGTAAAACGGTCGAGCGCATACCGGCCGACACCGATAATTTGTGTTAAAATTGCCACATATGCCAATGTTGAACTAAAACAAACTCTAAAAGTATTTGTCTAAAAGTATAATTTTCCTATAAAAAGTCTATATCACTATGTAAATTTCCTAAGCAGTATAAATATTACACGATTTGGCAACAATGTCTAATGTTTCCGCGATTATATGAGAGCCTACCCGCATTCATGCGGGAGCCAATTCGTACCCTTCTAAAATATACCTGAACGAAGCGGAGCGAACTCGACTTCACCCGTTTCCACCCTAAATTATTACTACCAGATTTTATCGTTAGCTGGGTCTACTGAACTATTAATATTGTGGTGTGTGTGTAACACAAAATAGAAATAGATGACGATAGGAATATACCACCAGATAGGGGAAGGAAAGAAAGTCAGTATGAAAATATAAATATAAATAATAAAAATCACAATGGCAATAATAAGGTAAGCGAAATATCTATTGAAAAAAATTATTACTCAATCATTACTCGCCAAAGTTGTCATATTTCGCCGCTACGGCCGCTGGCATAGTTTCGTGTATCCGCGCACGGAGCGAATACATTGGTCTTAAGATGTTGTCGATATCTTTGATTTTTAAGGATGTAGCTTGTTTTGCCGAATGCCGCCCATGCCAATCTAACTCGTCTTGGGAATTATTGCCAGGACTACGAAGAATGACTCTTGCACTAAGGTAAGCCAGGTGACGTCCTGGCACTGGCGAAGCGTCCATGTAACCACTGTTACCATTGGTAACAGTAAAAAATCTTACAAATAAATATTTTATGACGATGAATAATTCCATTTACCAATATTTTTACCAATAGAAATATATTATTATATTATGTGTTAATAGTACCTACCTAATTCAGTTAATAGCCAACTACTCGTAGACACACGAAAATATTGGCGAGTTTATGTTGCACTTTATTATACTCTGTTACCAGTCTCATTTCTGGTTACAATGGTTATATCCTCGCTATCGCTCGGGACCGGCTAGTGTCTGAAAATTTTGAAGGTGAGCGACGGCGATAAGCGCGCTGTGTATATCAGTAGCCCTGCTACCAGATTTAAATTTGGTTACAGTAGGTACCTATAAAAAGTGTGCGTGCAGTTAAACCATGGATGAGTGTCGCTGCGTAATCGATCAACTACTTGAAAAGTAATTCTCCTTTTATAATTTTGAAGAAAAAATGAGATTATTGAAAGTGAAAGACCTATTTTAAACAATTTAAAAAAGGAATCAAAAAAAGTAGTTCGATATTTTAAAGGACATCGCACACATCTTATGGAAAATATAATGTCACTCAAATTCAATAAAATTTATACGAATAGATTCGTTTTAAATTAACGGTCAAATCTTATCATTGCGCCAACTCCATATTTTCAATAATAAGAGCAGAAATTGATATAAATAAATCTGAAATCAAATGGATACGTACATAAGTTAGAGAGAGAAAAAATATTTTATAATACCCAAATTGTCGGTACTCCATAAATCAGCGGATTAGTTTTACTAATCCGCTTAGGCCCAGCGGGGTTTAAGCTCTTTTGAATAGCACCCAGAGCAATAGGGATTGTAACTGACACTTTTACTGACTAAAAAATTTGATTTCGATAAACTTTAATTGCAATTTGCGCCGTAATTAATCATAATTAAGTGTTGGCGCAATGATAAGATTTGACCGTTAATTTAAAACGAATCTATTCGTATAAATTTTATTGAATTTGAGTGACATTATATTTTCCATAAGATGTGTGCGATGTCCTTTAGTTGGTAAATACAGTGAAAATCATTGGTTATGTGGTTGCAAGAAAAATAGACTGTATTGTTGGCCATGTCTTCTGGTTTCTACAAAAAAATGGGCAAACCAGATTCACGATTTAAATAGTTTTAGAGTTTTAGAAAGGAGACAAGAAATTTCTCCGTTACCTACATGTAAAATGTACCTATATGTACTCAATTTGATTCAGTTTGGTAAAACAAGAATTGAAAGTTTTCATAACCAAGCTTTTAAAGCAAATATTGCTAAACATAATGATTTTGTCAAAAAACTAAATAGGTATATCCTTAGCACACTTAGCCAAACAAGAATTAGCGTTTCGTGGTCATTTTGAGGGCGACGACTCTGACAATCGAGGCAATTACAGGGAATTGTTAACATTAATTGCCAACACCAACAAAGATCAAAAATTTTGCCAACATCTAGAAACATCAACTGTTTTTTCGAGAGTTTCAGTAAGGGCCGGTTGTTCGAACGCTAATCAACAATGATCACTATCAAATATTTAATTACTGTCACAACTGTCAATGTCAACTTTGGTTGGGTTGCTGAAAACATAATTATTGATTACAATTATGAAATTAGTTAATAAATTATGTTAATAATTGTTATGTTAATTGATTAACTAATCTCATAATTATAATCAATTACGTTTTCAGCAACCCAACCAAAGTTGACATTGACAGTTGTGACAGTAATTAAATATTTGATAGTGATCATTGTTGATTAGCTTTCGAACAACCGGCCCTAAGTGATATACAAAATGATATTATTGATATTGAAGCTATATATACATTTAGCCATATCTTCAGTTTTTTTAAATAAGATTTTTTGCATCTGGTTTTGGTAACACTTTAGATAAAGTCACGCGTCGCCACTGCGTCCTGGACTGAGATATCTTTTGAAGATTTCAGAACCACACTCCATAAAGACAAAAAAAGTGCGCCTTGTTTTAAAGTGAAATATTATTGAGTTAAACTATTAAACATACATTTACAAATTGGCTCTTTCTTTATGATGACGTACAATGTAGATGTTATTTTTAATCAAGCAAAAAGCAATAAATTGTTGATTGTTTTATACACAAGTACAATTGCTATTGCATTAACATTTAATTTATTCCTCTTTGGTAAGCGAAAGGTCCATGATGGTTTGCTACAAATCATTTACAAATTACAAAAGCTCAGTTAATCGGTTCCTAAAATTTGGATTCATTATAGGACTCTTTCCAGGTAGTTCCCGAACAGACATATCAACTTTTGTTCAAAAATTTATGTGTAGCTGTTTCTATACGATTACTTTATCTTGCATGTCTATATTTGTAAAACATACAGATTCGATCAACATTTTAAAGAGCATTTCAGTATGCACTTATATTTGGTTCGAGTTTAATAGATGGCGTTCTATTTTGCTTAATCAAAATACTTTGTTCCAGCTGTGTAAGAATTTTACAGCAATTGATAATATATTGGGACATTACAAGCTAAGAGTACCTACTAGTAAATTAATTTGTACCCTAATAATAATTGTTACTGTAATCTCTTTAAGTAATACAACCTTCTTCCTTAGCAGAATGCGATTAGAATCTTCGATCATAGACAATGCAGGCAATTTTTTTTGGACATGTAGTTTATTTAAAGTGAATTTATTCGTTGCTTTTACCCTAATAATGATTGATCACTTGATCAGCATCTTTTTAAGAGTGATGGCATTAACCAAATTAACCTTCTCAAGATCAAACCGGTCTAAGATATTATTTTTTAAACAAATTAACCAATTAAAGTCCATACACAAATTAGGATTTGAGGCTGTTGATATGTTTAATAAAATTTCTGGAGAGTTTTTGTTAATATATTTAACATTAAATCTGATTGAGGTGCTCTTTGCTGCTGACAGTTTATTACATTTAGAGTTAAAAGGATTTCAAGATAGAAGTATGACTGTTTATAGACTAATTTTGACGACATTTGAATGTGTAAGTATATCCAACTTTCTTTCTATCCCTAACAAAGCACCCTAACACTCCTTATGGAAAAGTGGTCCCGGACTAAAGTTTGGTCAATGATAGTTTTCAGTAAGTAGATTAAAAAAGTCTATGGCATCTAGGTCTGACAAATTATTATTCTCGAGATTCAGCCCTCTGAAGTTCTTAAATTCAGGTACTCGGTTTATTAGTCCATTGAAATGTTACATTTAGTGTGCATTTCTTAGAGGAGTCAATTTTATTTTTTTAATGTGTAGGGGGGTTCAGTATAAGCTTAAGTTCAAGTTTTTGGGGTTGAGGCCCTTGTCCCCCGGCCGCCATCTTGGAAAAAGGGGTGCAAAGGGCTTTCGCGCTGTATCTCGTAAACTAGCTACCCTACAGAAAATTTGATTTTACATAAAATGAAGAAAATTAAATTTTCTACAATTTTATATTTATTACTTTTTATCGTAAAGTGACCAACAAAAAAGTTATAAACAAAAATAAGAGAAAATTTTGTAAGAAATTTCCTTTTGGAGGTTATAACTTTTTTTACGTTCATTTCACAATAAAATAACATCATAGCGATTTTGTAGAGGATTGTTCAATAAACAATTTTCACTATAAAGTTGTTTAACTTTATTTATTATCTAGGTTTTACAGCGCTCCAAACTTGACCAGATTCTCGATTGAAAAATAATGCTTTTCTATCTATATATTAGACGAGCGGCATTAACCGTTATGCCAACCACGAAAATTAAATTAAATGTGAATGATCAATTTTGGTCTATTTTTATGTTTTCTAGGTCGCTGAATCCGAATATGAAGTTTATTTTTATCTAGAGTTGGTGGAACAGGATAAAAAAATAAATTTTATACAAAAATGCCAAAAATCAATTTTGAAGATTTTTCAAATTTACCTCGCTGTATCTTTGGTCGCTGTGAATAATTCCTTTTAAAAATTTTACTGTGTCATCTTTGAAGTATATAGTATGAGTGATTCAAATTTACCGCGCCTTAATGCTTGTTTCTAATTGGTCCAACCGCAGGCAAGTTTACTCCACGGTTATTAAATTTTGACACTAATGACATTTATGAAATTTTGGCACTTCTGTCATTTTATAGGTTAATTAAGTATATCGGCGATTTTTTGTGTTTTCTACATTATTCCTTTAGTTTTTAGATTTTTAGTCTAGTTTTATATAAAAACAGTTGTTTTTAGATCTCTTTAGCGATGTGTTAGTATAATATAATATGTATGGATTATCATCGAAATGTGATATATGATTAACGAAAAAAGAAGATGAATTTGGTGACTTTTCTAGTAACTTTCTTGGGTGTGAATCTGTATTTTTAGTTTACTCCTCTTGGTTAAAAAATCAACTATAATGTTAAGTGCACTAATTCAAGGTCACTTACTTACTTAAACCAGAACTCGTCTACCTTTCGGTGTGAGTTATTACGGAGTTAGGTTCTCCGTCGTTTTCTTCCACATTTCCTTCCATTTCCTTCTATCCATGGCCATGGCCAATGCTTTTGTTTCCTCCCATTTTATTCCTCTTTTGTCGACCGCTTCCCTCACTTCTTCTGTCCACGTCTTTCTTGATCTTCCTCTCTTCTTTCTTCCCATATCTCTCGCTTCATATATCTGTCTTACTATTTTTTCTTCTCCTCTTCTCAGTACATGTCCGAGCCATCTAAGTTGTCCTTGTTCGATTGTTGTAACTGGGTGTATTTTCAGATTTTCTCTAAAAGTTTGATTTCTAATTTTATCTTTCCTTGTTTTCCCTCTATTGTTCTCAAAAATCTCATTTCTGTGCTTATTAGTCTATTCTTTTGCCTTTTTGTTAATGCCCAAGATTCATAGGCATAGGATAGAGTGGGTTTCACAATCTTTTTTACTATCTCCGTTTTTATATTCTTAGGTATTTCTTTCTTTTTTAAAAAGTTACTCTTAATAATATTGTACAGCTTACCAGTCTTTGCAATTCTTTCATTTACCTCATCTTCTAATTTTTCATCCCGGCTTATGATTACCCCCAAATACTTATATCTGTCTACCTGTTCAAGTTGCTTGCCGTCTAATTCTATATTATGTTTTCCTTTTTGTCTTCCAATTATCATTGTTTTTGATTTTTTTCTGTTTATTTTCATGTTTCTGATTTTTAGCTCTTCGTACAGTATGTTTATATTTTCTTGTAATTGTTTTTCGGACTCCCCAATGATCAGCAGGTCGTCTGCGTAGCATAGTTCTGTTATTTGTGTCATTCTCAACTTCCAATATCCTACATTATATTTTCTCCACTTGTGTTTGCATTCTTTTATTACGTCATCTAGTACTAGGTTAAAGAGTAGTGGGCTCAGGACACAACCCTGTTTTAATCCAATGTTGCTGTCGAACATTTTTGATTTTTCATTTCTTGTCCTTACATAGCTTTTTGTTTTTTCGTATAGACTCAGGATGCATCTTATTAGATTTTGTTCAATTTTTCTCTTCTCTAGTATTTTCCAAATATCTTCTCTTTTAATTCTGTCGAAAGCTTTTTCCATATCTATGAAACAGCCATGTATTTCTTTTTCTGTTTTAAGAGCTTTTTCTGCTACTTGTCTAATTATGAAAATCTGATCGTTCGTCCCTCTTTCTTTTCTGAAACCACTCTGGCTCTCCTCAAAGGTGTTTTCTAGTTTTTCTCGTAGCCTGTTTTCTAGTATACTAGCATAAAGTTTTCCTACTGCGCTTCCAAGTGTTATTCCTCTATAGTTTGAGCATTCTTTCCTATCTCCTTTTTTATACAATGGTGTTATGATGCCTATCTGCCAGTCTAGTGGTAGGTACTTTCTTTTCTCTCTTATCTTGGTTCATGATGTTTAGTAATTCTAGTTGTCTTTCTTTATTCATGTATTTGACCATTTCTGCAGTTATATCGTCATGTCCTGGTGCTTTTCCCATTTTGATTTTGTTGATTGCATTTGTTAATTCTTTTTGTGTTATATTTTCCATTTGTTCTTGTTGCTCTTGTGGGGTGTGTTGATTTTTGTTTTGTTCTATTTTATTTCCTTCTAATTGATCCACTTCCAAGAGTTCTTAAAAGTATTCTCTCCACCTCTCCATAATCTCATCCTCTTCTGTAAGTATGTTTCCATTCTTATCCTTCACGTTTTTCGAGGTACCTATTTGGTTTTGGTTTTCTCATGCTCTTAAGTATGTTATAGAACAATTTCTGGTTTTCACCGAATGTTTCTGTTAATTTATTTCCAAATTCTACCCATGTTCTGTCTTTGTTATTTTTAATCATCTGTTTAACTTCTGTTCTTTTCTCTTTGTACTTGTCATAGCTTTCTTGCTTTCTATCTATTAAGTATTTTTTCCACAGTTCCACAATCGACTATTGGGGCCGACCGACCAGCTCTGTCCCGTCATACAGCTGACCGACTATAATAACTTTTATTTATATTTAATTCAGAATGTGCGTACTGATTTTCAGCCTTAGTAAATGGATTTAATTACCTTCGTAGGAAAGCAACTTTGATATCCTCTCAATAACCCCTATTCTACGTTTCGCTTGACCGACCGCAGTATGTTTCACTACAAAATCACAGTAATCAACTGTGAAAAATTTAGCTTTAGTAAATTAAAAGAGATTTTTCAGCGCTGCCTCTTGGTCTAATATTTAGGTACAGAAATCCTAACTACAGTAAAATACCAATTTTTTCAGGTAAATAGGTATATATTCATTGGGGACAATATTTTCGAACTTGCTTCAATCTGTCATTCATTTTTTACAACTAAACTTTTTGATAAATACGTTTATAGTAAAACTTATAAGTAGAGCTCGGCTTATTTTATTTTGGTTTATTTTTATTAATATGTATTTACTAATAATAGAATTGTTATCTATTACTTCCATTTAGCGCGTCAGTGAGTATATTGTCACAATACTGAGCATTCATCTTATATAGTGTCAAATACCGCCGACGCACTGTTGCCAAAACTTCGTAGAACTTTCGAAAAAGGGTGTGATCTCCCGAACTAATAATGATGCCGAGCTGATGTGGCCTCTTTAGCCGCACATCAAAGAAACATGAAACGTAAATTACGTTTCATGGAAATAAAACACTTCTAAACAAATATACGTCCGGCCATTTATGAAAGTCTCCGAAAATAAAAATGTGTCATGAGCATGAATCAGACTCGTTTCATTGGTAGGCGGACTTTGAGATTTGTTTAGCAGTGTCTTATTTCCATGAAACATGTTTTACGTTTCATGTTTCATGTTTTTCGTTTCATGTTTCTTTGGTGTGCGGCTTAAGAGGCCACATCAGCTCGGCATCATTATTAGTTCGGGAGATCACACCCTTTTTCGAAAGTTCTACGAAGTTTTGGCAACAGTGCGTCGGCGGTATTTGACACTATATAAGATGAATGCTTAGTATTGTGACAATATACTCACTGACGCGCTAAATGGAAGTAATAGATAACAATTCTATTATTAGTAAATACATATTAATAAAAATACACCAAAATAAAATAAGCCGAGCTCTACTTATAAGTTTTACTATAAACGTATTTATCAAAAAGTTTAGTTGTAAAAAATGAATGACAGATTGAAGCAAGTTCGAAAATATTGTCCCCAATGAATATATACCTATTTACCTGAAAAAATTGGTATTTTACTGTAGTTAGGATTTCTGTACCTAAATATTAGACCAAGAGGCAGCGCTGAAAAATCTCTTTGAATTTACTAAATTTAGATTTTTCACAGTTGATTACTATGAGTGTGTAGAGAAACATACTGCGGTCGGTCAAGCGAAACGTAGAACAGGGGTTACTGAGAGGGTATCAAAGTTGCTTTCCTACGAAGGTAATTAAATCCATTTACTAAGGCTGAAAATCAGTACGCACATTCTAAATTAAATATAAATAAAAGTTATTATAGTCGGTCAGCTGTATGACGGGACAGAGCCGGTCGGCCGGCCCCAATAGTCGATTGAGGAAATGAAGCATTTTGGCTCGAAATTTTTTCGTCCAGTATGGATTTACTTGAAATTTTCACAGAAGGTAGGAAATAGTCCAAGGATCATTTTCTATATCATGCCGCTATCATACGCTAAAACCTTGGGGTGGTTGCCACCCCATCTCGGGGGTGAGAATTGTTTATTACATTTTAACCATGTAATTCGATGGAAAAAGTGATTCTAAGAAAAAAATGTTTTTTACATTTTCTTCGTAAAACTAATATTTTTCGAGTTCTTCGCGCTTGAAAATAACAGATTTTCGGTGAAAAAATCGACTTTTTTAGAGGGTTTTTTGAAAATACCTCGAAAAATATTCTATATATATTTGGCGATAAAAAGTTTCTTTCAAAATGATTTTGTAGGATTTTGAAAGAGCTATAAGACTGTGTAAGTTAAATTCCGTAACATTTCTTAGTTTTTAATTGGGAGGGTTTAAAGGGCTCGAATAAGGGGGTGTTTGCTGGTAAATAGATGTTTAAACAGCTATATCTGGCTAAGTATTCACTGTAATAAAAATCTATGCACAGAAAAATTTAGTCATTAAAAAAGTTACAATTTTGTACTTTATAATTTATTTCGTATCTTCGGTATTTTCGGAGATATTTTGAAGTAAAAGGTGAAAAATACCAAATTGCAAAAAATCAATTTTTCTTTAAACTCTAATTTTTCCAAAATTAGGCATTTTAGATAGGTCAAACTCCTTGAGTGTATTGATAATATTAATATAAAAGGAACTACAGAAAGGTGAAGACCAATTTTGAATCAGGAAGTTAGTTAGGGGGTTGTTTTCACTGATTTTTTCGTAGAGAAAAGCAGGTACCGACATTTTTTTTATTATAAGTCGCTTAATTTTCATGCTAGAAACTTTTTAATTTTTTTTAAGGTGTAATAAATTATTGTATACTTGAAAAAAGATTATTTAAGTTTTTCCCGAAAAATGCAAATTTTTCCCATTATTTGGCTTTGAATATTTCAAATTATGCATTTGACGAAAAAAGCTAACCTTTAACATGCCGTATCTCGGTTTGTATTGGTCTTAAAGATATTATTAGAAAAGAATTTGGTTTTTGTTAGATACTAAAAGATACAATTTTGATATCTACAGTTTATTTTATTAAATGCATATTTTTCGAGGTATTCTCAAAAAACCCTCTAAAAAAGTCGATTTTTTCGTCGAAAAACTGTTATTTTCAAGTGCGAATAACTCGAAAAATATTAGTTTTACGAAGAAAATGTAAAAAACATTTTTTTCTTAGAATCACTTTTTTCATCGAATTACATGGTTAAAATGTAATAAAAAATTCCCACCCCCGAGATGGGGTGGCAACCACCCCCAAGGTTCTAGCGTGTGATAGCGGCATGATATAGAAAATGATCCTTGGACTATTCCCTACCTTCTGTGAAATTTCAAGTAAATCCATGCTGGACGAAAAAATTGCGAGCCAAAATGATTAATTTCCTCAGTCGACTATTGGGGTCGACTGACCGGCTCTGTCCCGTCGTCATACAGCTGACCGACTATAATAACTTTTATTTATATTTAATTTAGAATGTGTGTACTGATGTTCGGCCTTAGTAAATGGATTTAATTACCTTCGTAGGAAAGCAACTTTGATTCCCTCTCTCAACGTACCCCTGTTCTACGTTTCGCTGACCAACCACAGTATGTTTCTCTACACACTCACAGTAATCAACTGTAAAAAATCTAGCTTTAACAAATTCAAAGGGATTTTTCAGCGCTGTCTCTCCCTCTATATGGATTAATTACGCATTTCATTTTCATGGGAAACAACTTTTCACACTTTTTTTATTCATGACAACAGTAGTTTGCTTCTTATACTAGCATTATTAACATTTGTGGCGGCCCTAATTTAGATTTTCGCTTAATTTTAGCACGGTTTTTATTGGACTTTTCTTAGGAAGTCCTCACTTTATTTTCGTTTGATCAACTTTATTAATTTTTTTAAACTATTGATGATATTTATAGAATAAAAAATCCTCCTAAAATTTTATATAAGTACTCGCATTAGAATTCGAAATATTCTTATGTAAAATATACTTACCTATAAAACTCACAATTAATAATAATCTATTTTTTCAAATAGTCCGACAATTTAGTTCTATTACAAAAAAAATATTATAAATTAATTATAAACAAACACTACTTCGATATGGACCAACACTAACGAATTCCAATATCTAATAAAATAATACACTACTGCACTGAACAGTAACAAAACATATAAAAGGAT
This sequence comes from Diabrotica virgifera virgifera, assembly GCF_917563875.1. Classification (NCBI taxonomy): domain Eukaryota; kingdom Metazoa; phylum Arthropoda; class Insecta; order Coleoptera; family Chrysomelidae; genus Diabrotica; species Diabrotica virgifera. The sequence goes on from NC_065450.1 coordinate 211,746,946, forward strand.
TGTGCTATTACACTTAGAAAACCGACGCAATTTTGCCAAAATGGCAGTGACTATTACTCTATGTTGTCTAATCAGTTATTAGTTATAATATTTTCGATTTCCTTTTACAGATAATAAATTTTAGTAGTTCCAATGTGACACAAAATTTAGGCATGTGATAAAAAAATTTATTTAAAGAAAGTTTATTTTTTTGTTCTTCTTTATGGCGGTACAGGCTCGTTTCTGTAATATTTTATTTAATTATAGAGTCATTTCCACATACTAAAATATTTCTTAAATTGGGCTCCGTACCGTCATTCTTTACTATATTATGAGTATGTGAGCCTCTTAATTAAAAACTGTTTATTACGTGCATTAATTGACATTAAAAGCCAGTAACAAAATAGAGACCTGCATCTAATTTTTCCATTAGGTTAATGAGATTTCGATCAGATATTTCTAATAGTCATTCTTATTAAGTAATAAAGATAAAATGGTTTCCTATGTCACAGTTAAATATTTTACAAATTTATCGCATGTAGTGTTAAAATTTGGCTATCTAATAGGAGTTTTTCCAGGTATTTCAAGAGAAGAAAAATGGTTTTGTGCTCATAGATGGATCTATAATACCTTTTATACCACTAGTATAATAAGTATGATAATTTTTACACACCATGTAGCTGGTAATACAACTTTAAGATTAATTTCAGTACTAGGATACATGTCAATTGAATTTTCCAGCTGGTACACTGTTGACAGAGGTCAAAAATATGTGTACGGTCTGGAGAAATGTTTTAAAGAAGTCACAAATAAGTTGGGACAGTGCAAGAAAAAAGTAACCACTGCTCAGTTGACCCTCTTCGTATTTTTGGCCTTAACAAGCATATGGAACACCTTTTTTTACCTAAACAAAATAACAATGAACTCTACAGCTATACAAAATATCGGTACATTCTTCTTTACTTGCGCTATGTTTAGAGTGTTCTTCTTGGTTATCTTCACTCTGATAATCACTGACCACTTATATCACATTTTCATAGAAGTTACATCTTTAACACGAACAGTGTTTTCAGAAAATAAACCGTCTAAATTCTTGTTTAAACAAATTAATAACATTAAGATAGTACATAGTAATGGATATGAAGCTGTTGAGATCTTTAATAAAATTTCATGGAAATATCTGTTTGTGCTGTTCGCAATCAATCTGGATGATGTTATGTTCGTTGCCGACTCTTTGATACACGATATGTTATTTAAGGAAAAGAATACTCCGATTTGGGCTATCGTTTTGATTCTAATAGAGTGTGTGAGTAATGTATAACTACAAAATTAACAAACTAATAAAATGAGATAACTTTATTTTAAAATAGGCGCAGACTATTTTAACCATTTTTTCAGAAATTTTATACAACATTTTATACACTAAACGTTAAAATTAACGCACCACCTTCAAAATGGGACATTTTTGATGTCTGGTATTTCCTAAACCTATTTTCCGATTTAAGCGATTTTTTTAGTATATTATAGCTTTTTATTGTTCAAAAATATTGTTGTAATAATATTATTGCCAAAAAGGTAAGTGCCATTGTATACCGGGTGTAACAATGATATTGTGTTTATTCCTCAAAGTTTGGAACATCCTGTCGAATATTCTAGCGTATATAAAATATTGAAATTAAAACTTAACTATACCCTTAGGCTTTTTTAACATTTTGCTTTTACTCTGGACTAATTAGCAAAATTCATGGAAAAGTTATATACCAGCAATTTTATTGCTGGAATCGAATTATAAGATCCTATATATTAATAATATAGGTATGCAAAGTCCGCAGATAGTGTGCTACTTTTTTTATAAACAAAATGGCGCCGACAAATCGTATTTTTTTCAATTATTGCTCTATAACTCCGAAGATTTTAACTTTACAACAAAAACACCCAAATAAAAATTCACCGCAATTAAATTCTGCATAGAGATATGTTTTTCACGATTTGCTCCGATGAAAATTTTCCTCGGAAAATGCGGGTTTTCCTAACAAAAACTATAATTTTCAAATAAAGTTTTAGGTAAGTAATTATTAATCAATAATTAAATATCTTAGTGACATCAAAGATTTCTTGGTATAGATTGTAATTCCAGAAGCCGGTGAAAATTAAACGAATATTTTAGCAACAATTCAATTGTTAATTAACAATTTACGATCGGAATAATAACCAAAATAATCATGATACATTGATCAAATTTATAAAGATTATAAAGATGAGATGCTTGTTTAATATTTTATCGACAAAATATAAATTTTTCTTTTTTTTGCATAATCTTTAAATTTTGAAAAAAAAATAGTTATAATACGTTGGTCTAATTAGTAAAGTACAAAGAAAGGTTATTTACCAGCAATTTTATTGCTTTAATCGAATTATAAGATCCTATATATGATTAATATAGGTATGCAAAGTCCACAGATAGTGTGCTACTTTTTTATAAACAAAATGGCGCCGACAAATCGTATTTTTTTCAATTATTGCTCTATAACTCCGAAGATTTTAACTTTATACCAAAAATACTCAAATAAAAATTCACCCCAATTTAATTATACATAGAGGCATGTTTTTCCCGATTTGCTCCGACGAAAATTTTCCTCGGAAAATGTGGGTTTTCCCAACAAAATCTCGAATTTTCAAATAAATTTTTTGGACCAGTAATTATTTATCAATAATTATATAGCTTGGTGAAATAAAAGCTTTCTTGGTATAGATTATAAATTCAGAAGCCAGTTAAAATGAAACGAATATTTTAGCAACAATTTAATTGTTAATTAACAATTTACAGCCGCAATCACAACCAAAATAATCATGAGACATTGATCAAATTTAGAAAGATTATAAAGGTGTGATGCCTATTTAATATTTTGTCCACAAAATATAAATTTTTAATTCTGTTGCATAATCTTTAAATGTTTAAAAAAAATTGTTATAAACAAATTAACATTTCTTAGAAATTGTTTATTGAATTCTAATTTTAAAAAATACTTCAAATGCGTATTTCATAGGTCTTGAAAATGAATGCTTTAAAAAAAATTTCCAACCATTTGCAAATAAGTTAGGAAACAGCAAAATAAATATGCGATATCTCCATTGTTTATAATTTGTTTTAATTGTTTCAAAGCTTAAAAGTGAGTCTATGGTACAATCTAATTACTCACAAAGAATGTCAAAAATTAGTGCAATGGTTATGTTTTAATCAAAGATTAAAAATACTTTTTTTTGTAATTTTTAGCGCGAAAGTAGGCTTGATACAGAGTCGGAGATAAAATGTTCACTCGAAGCGACTGACACGCTTAAACTCGCGCGAGTTGTGTATGTAGGCGGGTAGCTACGGTACTGTATTATTCTACTTTCGCGCGTGTAAATTACAAAAAAATATATATATAATCTTTAATTAAAATATAACCATTAAGCTGATAATCGATATTGTTTTATAAATAATTAGCTTGTACTTTAAACTCACTTCTACGCTTTGAAAGAATTAAAAACAAAATATTAACACCGTAGTAATCGTATGTTTACTTTACTGTTTCATAACTTTTTTGCAAATGGTTGCAAAAAAGTTTTAAAGCATTCATTTTCAAGATATTTGAAATGCGCATTTTAGCTATTTTTTAAAATTATAATATAATAAAAACTTTCTGAGAAACGTTAATTTGTTTATAACTATTTTTTTTAAACATTTAAAGATTATGCAAAAAAATAAAAAATTTATATTTTGTCAACAAAATGTTAAATAGGGATCTCATCTTTATAAGATTTCAAAGTTTAATCGGTGTATAATAATTATTTTGGTTATTATTGCGACCGTAAATTATTAATTTACAATTGAATTGTTGCTAAAATATTCGTTTAATTTTCACCAGCTTCTGGAACTATAATCTAAACCAAGAAGGCTTTTAAGTCACCAAATTATTTAATTATTGGTAAATAATTACTTATCTAAAACTTTATTTGAAAATTAAAGATTTTGTTGGGAAAACCCGCATTTTCCGAGGAAAATTTTCGTCGGAGCAGATCGGGAAAAACACTTCTCTATGCAGAATTTAATCACGGTGAATTTTTATTTGAGTGTTTTTGTTGTAAAGTTAAAATCTTCGGGGTTCTAGAGCAATAATTGAAAAAAACACGATTTTCGAGCGCCATTTTGTTTATAAAAAAAGTAGCACACTATCTGCGGACTTTGCATACCTATATTATTAATATATAGGATCTTATAATTCGATTCCAGCAATAAAATTGCTGGTAAATAACTTTTCCCAAAAATGGCCTATTCTCCGATAATCAGCCCAGACTATTTTTGATTCATTCGCTTATGTTGGATAATAAAAAAGTTAGTTACTTTAACAACTAGCAATGTTACTCATCAATTCAGGGTGTTTCTAAATAAGTGCGACAAACATTAAGAGATAATTCTACATGACAAATTATTGGCCGTTTGCTTTATAAACATATGTCCGCAAATGCTTTGTTTCCGAGATACGGGATATTGATTTGTTTTCTTACAAACTGACGATTTATTTATTGCTCTAAAACTGGTTGAGATATGCAAATTAAATTTGGTAGGTTTTAAGAAGTAGCTATTGCGCATTTTTTGACATACAACTAAGAATTTTATATTCACCATTGGCGTGCATACATGTATAAACATTTTAGATACATCCCGTATGCACGTTAATGGTGAATATAAAATTCTTAGTTATATCTAAAAAATGCGCAATAGCTACCTCTTAAAACCTACCAAATTTCATTTTCATATCTCAACCGGTTTTAGAGCAATAAATAAATCGTCAGTTTGTAAGAAAAGATTCAACATCCCGTATCTCGGAAACGAAGCATTTGTGATTATATGTTTATAAAGCAAACGGTATTATTTTTCATGCAGAATTTTCCCTTAAAGTTTGTCGCACTTATTTAGAAATACCCTGTATTGATGAATAACATGGCTAGTTGTTAAAATACCTAACTTTTTTATTATCCCACATAAGCGAATAAATGTAACGGTTTATCATGTAACTGAATATAAAAGACTGCGAGCACTTTTAAAAAAGAGGATCAGGGAAGCGCATGAGTCATACATACATAATGCCGAAAACAGTATCAATACTAGCCCTAACTTATTTTGGAATTTGGTAAATAGAAACAAGAAAGCCAGTATTGACACTGAATATATAATTAATGGAAACAATGAAATAATTTCTGACAGTAAAACAATTTCCCAAGAGTTTGCTGATTATTTGTCTATATATGACCATAAATCTTCTACATACGATTTAAATTTTATTAATTCTAGTCACAATAATTCTCCTTTGCTCAGTTTCACTAAAGTTACAGTGCGTGATATACATAACACATTTTCAAAATTAAAACCAAAGTTTTCTTCGGGACCTGATGGTATTCCGGGGTATATATTTAAAGCATGTCGCGACTACCTTACATATCCTCTAATAATTATCTTCCAAAAAATAGTAGATAATAATTATTTTCCGAAATTGTTTAAAATGACTAAGGTAACTCCTATCCATAAAAAAGTTCACGAAAGGATTGCAAAAATTACAGACCTATTGCAATTTTGAATTGTATAGCAAAAATTTTTGAACACATCTTACATGAAAAAATGTATGCACATGTACAGAAAATGATATGCCCACAACAATATGAATTTTGTAAAAATAAATCTATTGAAGCTAATTTATTATTATTTACTAATTATATTAATGATGTCATAGTCAACAAGAACCAGGTAGACGTGGTATACACTGATTTCGCCAAAGCCTTCGATAAGGTCAACTATGCTATTCTATTAGAAAAATTATTGTAGTTTGGGCTAAGCAATTCATTGCTAGCACTTTTTGTAACATACTTGACAGATAGATGGCAATTTGTATCATATAAAGGAGATAAATCGGAGGTTTTCCTGGTGGAATCAGGTATACCGCAAGGTTCAAATTAGGACCGCTATTATTTTTACTGTTTGTGAATGAATTACCTTCTTTAATTACATCTCGGTGCCTTTTATATGCGGATGATTTAAAAATATTTAGAGAAATTAAAGATTTGAATGATTATTTTCAATTACAGTACGATTTAAACGAGATTTATGATTGGTCAATACGTAATAAACTGTATTTTAATTTGAACTAATGTACGATCATGACATATTATAGTCGTCAGGCAAACCCTAGTTATTTTATGTACAATATGGGAAATAATAACTTACATAGGGTCAATGAAGTGACGGATCTTGGTATTACGTTTGTAAATAATTTAAGTTTCAACTTACATGTGCAAAATATTATGTCTCAGTCATACAAAATGATGGGACTTATTAAACGTGTAACATATAAATTTCATAATATCGACTCAATTAAACGGCTCTTTAATTCATTTGTTAGAAGCAAATTAGAATTTGGGAATATTGTCTGGAGTACCTCATTAAATAGTGGTCACATGCGGCAAATTGAATCAATTCAAAACAAGTTTATTAAATATTTATTTTACAAAAAGCATAAAATATCGCCAGAATATGATTCGTATCAACCATTAAGAAAAGAATTTAATATAAAAAAATTAGAGCAAAGAAGACTTCAACGTTGTTTAATTTTTCTCTATAAACTATGTAATCACTTAATAGACTCGCCTGATCTTTTGGGGCAAGTACAATTTTATGTCCCGGATCACAGAACCCGCCCAAGAAACATATTATTTTTTGTAAATACTTCTAGCCCACTTAATAAAATATGCAAAATTTACAACGATTTAACAACAACCACTTGTCTGGAATTATTTGGAGTAAACTTGCAATTATTTAAACGTCTATTGCATGAATAATATAAAGAGAGGTTTTTCTTTGTTATTTTTAACGTTTTTGCTGGTAAACATCTGTCGTTTTTGTCTCTATTACCTCGAATTATTACATTATATGCATGTTGTACTAAACTGTTGTCATTGCAGATACGGATACATGTAAGTAGGGAAACCTGTTTGTATCTGTTATTAATAAATAAATAAATAAAATCAAAAAGTAGAATGTTAGAAAGCCTAATGCTACATTTGGGTTTTAATTTCAATATTTTATATGCTCTAGAATATTCCACGGGGTGTTTTAAACTTTGAGGAAAAAACACACTATCATTGTTACACCCAGTATACAATGACACTTATCTGTTTAGCAATAATATTATTACAACGATATTCTTGAAGAATAAAGCTATCATACACTAAAAAAATCACTTAAATCCGGACAACAGGTATAGGAAATACAAGACATCAAAATGTCCCATTTTTAAGGTGGTGCGTTAATTTTGATGCTTAGCGTATTTCAACAGGCATTTTTTTTTCGAAAAAAAGATTTTCGAAAAAAACTTTTTTTGAGACGGGTGCATGTCTAATTTTTGTTTTGTGTATTTTATTAAAAACTTTATTTCTATTTTTTTTCACATTCTTTCATCACATTAAAAATTAGATTAAATCAGGATTTGATTATATAATTTAAAGCAGCCGATTCCTTTAGCACATACAAAAATTGGGCGAAACACGTTCAAACCGACCAAAAACCAAGTTTTTCAAAGTTTCCGTCCCCTCCACGTTCCCCAAAAAACATCATTTTCTCGTTTTTATCATTTTAGGTGAGATGCAAACAATTTAAAAATTTCAAAAAATTCTTATGCATAGTTCAGATTTTACAAAACATATAATTATTTAAAATAAAATCAATGGGAAAATCCCAATAGTTGGCTGTATAGTCCTGTCGCCAGGGGGGGGTACAACGGCCTCCTTAATTCAGATGGACTTATCCAAGTTTTTTTTATATATTTTGACCCGCAGAATACGAATTTTTTGGGTAACAGTTGATCCGGATGTCGATAAGATTGTTATAGACAAAGAACTTGAGGAATTACATAACAGCGATTTCTCGCAAAACAAAACATCTTTTTGTATTTTTTGGGTCATTTTAAGCAAAAAATATTCCTACAAGTTTTTTCGTAGAATGCATAGTTTTCGAGATAACCGCGGTTGAACTTTCAAAAAATCGAAAAATTGTAATTTTTGAACCCTATTAACTTTTGATTAAAAAATAAAGTAGCAATTCTGCTTACCGCATTTGAAAGTATAAGTCAAATTATATCGGTTTTGATTATTTGCATTGCTAAAAATTTATTATTTTATTGTTAAACAAAGCTATAAACACCTAGTATGTGAGTGATGTTTTCTATGATTTCTCATTTAAAATCGAACGAGTAGGTAGTGTAGTTACAAGTGCAAGCGAGGCAATTTCTACGTAGCATGCGTTAAAACGTATGTATTAGGCACGGGAAACACTATGTGTTTATAGATTAGTTTAACAATAAAAAAATTAATTTTTAGCAATGCAAATAATCAAAACCGATATAATTTGACTTAAACTTTCAAATGCGGTAAGCAGAATTGCTACTTTATTTCTTAATCAAAAGTTATTCGGGTTCATAAATTGCAATTTTAAGATTTTTTGAAAGTTCAACCGCGGTTATATCGAAAACTATGCATTCTACGAAAAAACTTGTAGGAATATTTTTTGCTTAAAATGACCCAAAAAATACAAAAAGATGTTTTGTTTTTCGAGAAATCGCTGTTATGTAATTCCTCAAGTTCTTTGTCTATAACAATCTTATCGACATTCGGATCAACTGTTACCCAAAAAATTCGTATTCTACGGGTCAAAATATATAAAAAAAACTTGGGTAAGTCCATCTGAATTAAGGAGGCCGTTGTACCCCCCCTGGCGACAGGACTAGTATACCATAGTTTAAAAAAAACCTATACAGAAGTAAAAACTTCAAATTGTATTTTGGTATAAAACAGTTTATTTAAAACGTCTAAAAGACATCCACATGGATTGCAAAACGTTTTCGTTCTGAACAGAATATCTTCAGTGCATTCCGCAAAGTAGTTGTAACTAGCACACCAATGAAGGTGGTAACTTCATAATATATGGCTTACATTATACCTTTTGATAAAATATTGTGACTGCAAGTCGATGTTACAAGATTAAAATATGTATGTGCCTAAAGAGCAACATGCTTCCCTGCTCGAAAAAACTAGGTACTTGCCATTTGAATTAGCACAGACCAACTCCAAATCCCAGAAAGGGGATAGCGGGTTAAAATTGCGCTAAATCTTATTTTTTAATCACATATACCCTAAAAATGAAAAAAATGGCGGTCGTTTATTACCTCCATGGCTTCACCAGGATGCAATATGTATAATCCTTAACCTGGGGGCGTAAGTCCTATGGCGCGTATCGCCGATCCTACATTTACAAAATTTCGAGGTGGCCTGGAGACTCTGTAGCGCCGTGTGTGGGAGAATAAAAAAAATTAAATAGGAAAAAAATGTTACAAGAGAAATAAAAATTAATTATAAATTTTAATATAATTAAAAATTTTATTTTTGTGTGAATTTGTTGGCCTTGGTTGAGCCAATTAACCAGACAATTTATTTTAAAAACAATCAATTTTTTTTAATCAAAGAAATTTTTTCTGTATTTCTAATTCTAAATATATGTATATAACAAACTAATATACTACTATGTAAAATACTGTCACGGTCCCAGGCCGGCCCTGTCAACGCCAGAACTTTCTGGCGCCGAAGTATATATAGGACTGAAATTCAAGCACAGGGCAGTCAGTCAACGAATGAGCCGCGACGCGTAATATAATTGTACTCGATTCGGATTTAATGAAATGTATATATTAGTTATCGTTATGTTTAGTTAATTAAATCATAAATTTGAGTTGTAAATAAATTAGATGTGTTAGTTGGTTTATTTGTAATCATTAAAAATAAATAAGTGATGTAAATAAAATAATATAAGTAAGTCTTCCTTTATTTAAATTAAACTTAGTGACTAAAGATATAAATAAATAAAATAGTAGAGTCAATCGCGTAACAAAATGGTGCAGAAGTGAGGATACTTGAAATACATAAATTTAACGTAAATTTTCGGTTTAAATATAGTGTGGAACTTTTAAAAATAAATAAAATATAAATCGTAATAAATAAAGTGTGTGACAATGTCTTCACAACATAAGAAAATCACTGAATTGATCGTTAAGGAGCTCCGCAACCAGTTAGAAGAGAGAGACATGGACACTACTGGGAAAAAGGCTGATCTAGTCGAACGTCTAAAGAACGCTCTTCAGGAAGAGGGTCAAGATCCAGAAACCTATTTGTTTGAAGACAAGCATGCTGCTGTGATCTCGTCGATTTCGAAAGTTTCCTCCGATGTTTCTAAAGTTTCGACAGACATTACATCGTTAGAGAGCAAAGTTTCTAGTGAAATCTCCCAAGTTTCAACAGACATTACATTGTTAGAGAACAAAGTTTCTAGTGAAATCTCCCAAGTTTCAACAGAGATCACATCGTTAGAGAAAAAGGTTTCTAGTGAAATTTCCCAAGTTTCCTCGGATGTTTTGAAAGTTTCGACAGACATTGCATCGTTAGAGAAGAAAGTTTCGGGTGATATTTCATCCCTTGACAGCAAAATGACTAACGAGATCTCTAGGGTCACTTTGGATTTTGACGACAAGATATCGTCCATAAAATCTACTTTTGAAGAAAAGATCAAGGAAATAGAAAAGAAAATGCAGGAAACGGAAAAAGAAGACAAAGGTATGGAACCCATCTTAACAGACATTAAAAATGATGAAACCAAATACAAATTGGAGCCACAGTCGATAGTTGAAGGGAGTGTGAGTCTTGCTCATGTTAAGGTGCCAAATTTCGACGGAAAGTCATCATGGAACAACTACATGAAACAGTTCGAATCGGCGGCCAGAGCGAACGGATGGTCCGAAAAAGAAAAAGCTGTAAACCTCACTATTGCTCTTCGAGGCGACGCTTTGGATGTCCTCCAGACCATAGCCGTAGAGGAGACAGATGACTTCGAGCAGCTTAAAAAGAGACTGAATATGCGATACGGGCACGAACATTTAGAGCATGTCTATCAGTCGCAGTTTAAAAATCGAAGACAAAAGAAAGATGAAGCTCTTCAAGAATACGAGGTCGATATTGCCAGGTTGGTACGATATGCATATCCAACAGCTCCCGAAGACATGATGGAAAAGTTGGCTGTTCAAACATTCATTGATGGCCTTCGTGATCATGAAATGCAAAGAACACTACGATTAGCTCGTCACAAGACGCTGGTTGATGTCTTGTCTGCCGCCCTCGAATACGAATCAGCTACCCAGGCCTCTGGCGGGTACAGTAAAGTTAGGACTGTGAAAGAGGAAGAGGATGAAGACAAACTGGACCAGATTGTCAATATGATAAAGGGCATTTCCTACAAGAAAACAAAGACCATAAGGTGCTGGAATTGTGGGGAAATGGGACACGTACGTAGTTCATGTAAGTACCCTAGGTACAATAACAGTCAAGAGACTCACCAGCAGGAAAACTAGAACGGGTCGGCCTTAGGGGGGCAGCTTCGACCCGCAACTTTTCCAAAGACCCTCTCATACTAATAGCTTCTTTGAAATGTCGTGAAGATAGTGTATATGTGGATGGAGAAATAAATGGTAAAAAGTATACATTGCTGGTGGATACCGGAGCGACCAGGACCATTATACGACCGTCAGTTTTAAACAGCCGTAAGAAACTCTTACCAACGAGGTTGCGACTGCGGACTGCCACAGGTGAAAATGCCAACACCCATGGAGAAATTCAGATACAATTAGGGATTGGAGCAGAAAAGTTCGTCCATACTGTCATAGTTGCAGACATCGAAGAAGATGTTATATTAGGAATGGACGTAATGAATTTGCATGGATTTCAATTGGATTTTAAGAATAGGGTAATCAAAGTCGGCAACGAGGAAGTATTTCTTCATCCACATGATGACAGAACTGTGCTAGCAGCCATTAAAGAAGATACAGTTGTGCCTGCGAGGAGTGAAACGATCATCGTAGCGCGGCTACAGGGAACTGTAGAAGAAGGAACGCCTATTATGATGGAGCCATGGAACCACGACGACGAGGTTGGCCGAGGAATCATAATTGGAAAGGAATTGGTTACTTCTGCTAAAGAAATTCCCGTGAGATTGATTAATGTCAATGACTACCCGGTGACCATCAAGAAGGAGACAAAAGTAGGAACTTGTGTACCCGTGACGTCCATAATCCGTCAGAAAACAACAGCAGATAATTCCAACGACAAGTTCGACCAAATGGTTGCAGTTGCAGGCCAATCTCTGAATCAAGTGGAGAAAAGGAAATTAAGGGAATTTCTTAGGCAATATCGTGACCGAGCAATATTCGTACCGAAATGAGGAAAGACAGGAAGAACGACAGTTGTCAAACATAAAATTGACACTGGTACCGCTAGGCCAATTAGTCAAACAGCTCGACGATTACCACAGGCGAAGAGAGAGGAAGCTGAAAGGATTGTTCAAGAAATGAGGAAAGACGGGGTGATAGAACCTTCTACGAGCCCATGGGTCTCTCCAGTGGTCCTGGTCAAGAAGAAAGATGGAACCACGAGGTTCTGTGTGGACTACCGTTTGTTGAATAATGTTACCAAGAAAGATAGTTATCCTCTGCCTCGGATCGACGACACGTTGGACACATTGGCTGGAAGTAAATTGTTTTCTACGTTGGACTTGAAGTCTGGATATTGGCAGGTAGAAATGGATCCACTGGACAAGGAGAAGACGGCCTTCACGACAGGATCTGGATTATGGGAATTCAACGTTATGCCGTTTGGACTCTGTAATGCTCCTGCGACATTTGAAAGGCTTATGGAAAATGTGTTAAGAGGGTTATCTTGGAAGACGTGCCTGGTGTATTTAGACGACATAATCGTTTTGGGGGAGACGTTTGAAGACCACCTGAAGAATTTAGAAGACGTTTTTAATTGACTTAAAGCTGCCCAGTTAATGTTAAACCCCAAGAAATGCCAGCTATTTCAAAGTAAAGTCAATTATTTAGGCCATATAGTCAGCAAAGAAGGAGTGGCCGTGGATAAAGGAAAAATCGATTCCATTAAGGAATGGCCTGAACCAACTGATAAACATCAAGTGAGAAGTTTTCTGGGACTATGTACTTACTACCGGAGATTCATTAAGAAGTTTGCAGATATTGCTAAGCCATTAACGCGACTTACAGAGGAAGCAAGGGATTATTGCTGGGATGGAGACTGCCAAACGGCCTTTGAAACTTTGAAGAGGCATTTAATTACAGCGCCAATATTAGGGTATCCACTGCCAGAAGGAGAGTTCATCTTAGATACGGATGCAAGCAATGTGGGAATTGGAGGAGTGCTGTCGCAGATCCAAGGAGGACAGGAACGAGTCCTTGGATATTTTAGTAAAGTGCTTTCAAAACCTGAACGAAATTATTGCGTCACGAGAAGAGAACTTCTAGCAGTAGTTTCTAATCCGAACCGACCATGCCGCCCTTAAATGGTTAATGCAGTTTAAGAATCCAGAGGGTCAGATAGCCAGATGGATTGAACGACTTCAAGAATATGATTTCAAGATCGAGCATCGGGCCGGAGTTAGCCACAGGAACGCTGATTCTCTATCTAGAAGACCGTGTCCAGCAGAATGTTCCCATTGCAACAAAACAGAGTCAAAGGAAGCAGCAGTACTAAGAACAACAGTGGTCAACGACGAGTGGGCGCCTACCAAGATCAAGGAAGAACAAGAAAAAGATCCAGTTTTACAGAAGATTCGAAAATGGAAAGAAGAAAATCGTCGACCATCTTGGCAAGAAATATCAAGCCTAGGCTCAGTAGTTAAGACGTATTGGGCCCAGTGGGACTCATTTATCTTGGAAGACAGCTTGCTCAAACGAGTAATAGAAAATGATGATGGTTCAGTGAGGAGAACACAGTTGGTGATTCCAAAGAGCAGAATAGCCGAAGTACTTCGTCAGTTACACGACAGTCCATCAGGAGGGCATTTTGGTGTAAAGAAGACCCTTCAGAGAATTCGGGAACGATTTTATTGGATGAATAGTTACGACGATGTGAAGGACTGGTGTAAGAAATGTACTACCTGTGCTACAAGTAACGGGCCCTACCGGAAAAGAAAGGCTCCTATGAGACAGTACAATGTTGGAAGTCCGTTTGAAAGAATAGCTTTGGATATTGCCGGGCCATTTCCAGAAAGTGACAATGGATGCAAATACATGTTGGTGATAATGGATTACTTCACGAAGTGGGTGGAGATCTACGCAATTCCAGACCAGAAGGCCGCCACTATTGCAGATGTGTTAATCAAAGACTGCATCAGCCGATTTGGAGTACCTCTGGAGATCCATAGTGACCAAGGAAGGAACTTTGAGAGCGATCTATTTCAAGGAATCTGTGATAAACTAGGCATGAAGAAGACAAGAACCACGGCCTATCACCCGCAATCGGATGGAATGGTGGAGCGTATGAATAGGACAGTCGGCAAGTATTTGACAAAGATGGTGTCCAATCATCAACGAGACTGGGACCAGTACCTTCCGTTCTTCGCAATGGCCTATAGATCTGCTGTTAATGAATCAACTGGCCAAACACCAGCAAAAGTCCTATTTGGACGTGAGATGCGTCTACCCTGTGATCTAGAGTTTGGATGTCGACCTGGAGAAGATGTTGCTGGTGAGGATTACGTGAATGAATTACGAAGAAGAATGGACGATATACATGAGTTGGTCCGTTCTAATCTTCAGATCGCTAGCGACCGAATGAAGAAACGATACGATACCCAAGCTGAAAAGGGATGTTTCAAGGAGAACGACAAAGTCTGGCTTTATAATCCAAAGAAGCGAACAGGCTGCTCTCCCAAGTTGCAGCAGTTCTGGGAAGGTCCGTACCTCATTGTCAAGAAAATCAATGACGTTATCTACCGAATAAGCAAGATTCCTAGGGGAAAGCCGATGATAGTTCACCATAACCGGTTGGCGCCGTACGAGGGAGACCACGACGTAGATGAAGAAGTGGAAGTCAACCAAGTTCGAGAAATACCTGACCTCACGTTTGAGGAGTTCATGGGGGCCTATGGAGGTACCGGTAAAGCAAGACATGGTGTTACCACTGAAGAAAAGCGAGATTTACTCGCACTTCCCGATGACTATTCACTGGCCCATACCATCCCGGCCAGTATCAAAGACGCACGAGGGTTGGCATCCGCCTTCCGAATGAAGTTTGGTCGAGTTGCAGAACTTCAATGCCAACTGCCAGCTCCTGGCAAAGCATTGAAACTCCAAGATGCATCACGTTACCTATTCTATCTGGTAACAAAAGACACTGTCCATGACCAACCTACCTACCAAGATGTATGGGATGCATTAATTCAATTGAGAGAGCACGTGTTGGAGTCCGACGTGCAAAAGTTAGCCATGCCAAAGTTAGAATGCAGCCAAATAGACTGGAGAGTTATCCGAAATATGGTAGAAGAAATTTTCCAAGACACCGAGGTCCAGGTGTTAGTCTGTTGCAATCCGCATAGTTACTGGTGCGGAGAGAAGACCGTCCCCTGTCACTTTTATACAACTGGGAGTTGTAAAAGAGGGTCCAGTTGCAGATACCAGCATCCAGTTCCAGTCCCGACAAGGTTCCAGGAGGAACCATCTTTTGAGGAGGGGGCAATGTCACGGTCCCAGGCCGGCCCTGTCAACGCCAGAACTTTCTGGCGCCGAAGTATATATAGGACTGAAATTCAAGCACAGGGCAGTCAGTCAACGAATGAGCCGCGACGCGTAATATAATTGTACTCGATTCGGATTTAATGAAATGTATATATTAGTTATCGTTATGTTTAGTTAATTAAATCATAAATTTGAGTTGTAAATAAATTAGATGTGTTAGTTGGTTTATTTGTAATCATTAAAAATAAATAAGTGATGTAAATAAAATAATATAAGTAAGTCTTCCTTTATTTAAATTAAACTTAGTGACTAAAGATATAAATAAATAAAATAGTAGAGTCAATCGCGTAACAATACACTCTTTTGGGTGTAATTTTTTTTGTATATATATATATTTATTTTTTTTTTATTTTTTTTATTCTTTTTTTTTTAATTGTTTTTTTACTACGCTAAGACATAAACCCGATTCAATATCTCGGAGGTTTACATCTTCTTAGTTTTTTATCTTTTTTTTTCCTTTTTTTTCTCTTTTTTTTGGTTTTTTTCTTGTTCTTTTTTTCAATTATAACATACAATAATTACTTAAATCTACAGGGTTAAAAATATAACAACAAAACAAACATGTTTGTTTTTTTTAACAAACATGCCTTTTACTTAAATACAGGGTGAATTATATTTTTACAATTTATATTTACAGTTTTTAATGTTCGTAAATTGTTTTTAATGTAATAATATCTTCAGAAAAATCAAATTGTTCAGGTAGACGGGAAGTGGAATTTTTAAAATATTAAGATTATCATATTTGTTTGTATTTGCTGATTGATGGGAACATTCGAGGAGAATATGTAGTAGATCACCTTCTTTTCCACACTCACAGTTAGGTGACTCTGTGATACCCAAACTGAACATATGGAGGGTGGCAAAGAGCGTGATTACATCTCAATCTATTTATAACTCTTATGGAATGGCGATTTGCTACAGAATGAAATCATCTTTTTATGGGAATTTCAGGCTGCATTTGTTTGTAATTACTTCCCGTTCTCGTGTTTTGGTTATCTTCTTCTTAACGCGCCCTATCAAGTCCCCTTGACGTTGGCGATTAACATGGCGAAACTGTCTCTGACTCGAGCAATTCTAAATAGGTGTTCTGCTTTCTTTATTCCTGTCCACTCCCGGATATTCTTCAACCAAGAGGCCTGCTTTCTACCAATTCCTCTGCGTCCTTCGATTTTACCCATCTTAATAAGTTGAAGAATATTATACCGGTCTCCCCTTACTACGTGTCCAAAATAGGCCATCTTTCTATATTTGATATTATCAAGCAGCTCGCGGGTAGCATTTGCTCTCTTAAGGACTGCCACATTTGTCAGCATAGCCGTCCATGGTATTTTAGTATACGTCTGTGCAGCCACATTTCAAAGGCCTCCAAACGGTTAATGGTGGATATTTTTAATGTCCATGCTTCGACACCATACAAGAGGACTGACCAAATGTAGCATTTAATCATGCGCTTTTGAAGTTGAAGTTGCAAGGTATCATTACAGAAGAATGACCTCATTTTTAAAAATGTCGTGCGGGCTATCTCGATTCTACATTTTATCTCTTTATCTGGATCTAGTTGTTCAGTAATATGGCAACCAAGATATTTAAAACTGGGTACTCTTTGAATTATATGACCATCAAAATATAATCGTGAATCTTGATGGGCCAAACGGCTAAATATCATGTATTTTGTTTTTGAACAGTTTATATTTAGGCCAAACTCTCTTCCCACTGTGTCAATGGCATTTAAAAGGTGTTGTAATCCATTTATATCATCACTTAAAATAACTGTATCGTCTGCATATCTGATTGTATTTATCAGAATTCCATTAACTTTCACACCCCATTCCAAATTATGCAGCGCTTCCTTAAATATTCTATCTGAATATAAATTGAATAACAGTGGGGACAGTATACAACCCTGTCTGACACCTCTTTGTATTTTGCATATTTCTGTTGATTTTCGATTTATGCAAGCTGTCGCTGTTTGAGGCCAGTATAATTTTTCTATGATTCGTACATCTTGACTATCAACTCCTTTATCCTTTAATATTTTAATTAATTTGTGATGTTGTACTCGATCAAAGGCCTTCTCATAGTCAATAAATACAGCAAAGACATCTTTCCTTTGATCTTGGCATTTCTGAAATAACACATTTAGTGCAAAGAGTGCGTCCCGGGTTCCCAGTCCATTTCTGAAGCCAAATTGTGTTTCATCCTGGTCTTCTTCACATTTATCTCTGATTCTACTGTGAAGGATACGTAGAAAGACTTTCAAAGTGTGGCTCATAAGGCTTATCATTCTATAATCGCTACAGTTTTTTGGACGTTGTTTTTCTGGTAGGGTTATGAATTCGGACTTTAACCAATCTTCAGGGATATCACCAGTCGAATAAACATCATTGAAAAGTTTGACTAGTATTCCAATGTTTTCCTTACTTATGAGCTTTAACATTTCTGTAGGTATGTTGTCGGGACCAACGGCTTTCTTGTTTTTTGCCAATTTTATAGCATGTAGTATTTCTGATTTCAGTATTTCTGGTCCTTCACCTTTATAATGATGCTGATCCCTTTAAGTGTCCCTTTATCCATGATATAATGATGCTTTTTCCTAAATTTGCAATTTTATTATAAAGAGTCATAATTTCCAGTTCTATATGATTTAGTTGTTGGGGCTTATGTACGTAAGTTAGTCTGTCAACGACACTCTTACTGTCTGAAAATATTATGCAGCTATTGGGTTCGTTACTATACAGTGCTAGTCAAAAGTCCGTACCCCCCCTCGTAACTTTTGAACGGTTATACTTATAATAGTGAAATTTGGAGGAAGGAAATGAACTGACGTATGCTTCTTAACTAGTCATGACAGGTGACGTAAAAGTGACAGATGACTTTACAGCGCCACTGTGACAGATAATTTTAAATGGTACCCTATGGTAAGCGATACCTCGTTTGATAGGTATTGAAAATACCCATTCAGCTATACTAATTTTGTTTGAGTTTAAACTCATTTGTATGAATAAATTAAATAATATAAAATTGTAGTTTCGCATTTAATTAATAAAAATTCAAACCTCCGCCTATGGTTACTTGTTAAAAAGGTTGACGTTGACGTAAAAACTACTAGAGAGCTGAAAAATGTCAACTTTTTTGACAAAATAACCATGGGCGGACATTTGAATTTTTAATAATTAAATGCGAAACTACAAAGTTATATTTATTTCATTTATTCACCAAAATCAAAATCAAATTAAACCCCAAAAAATTAGTATGACTGAATAGGTATTATCAATACCTTTCAAATGAGGTGTCACTTGCCATAAGGTCCCATTTAAAATGATCTGTCACAATGGCGCTGTAAAGTCATCTGTCACTATTACGTCACCTGTCATGACTAGTTAAGAAGCGTACGTCCGTTTATTTCCTCCCTCCAAATTTCACTATTATATGTATAACCGTTCAAAAGATACGAGGGGGGGTACGGACTTTTGACTAGCACTGTATACTATATAGGTATGTGTCTTAAAGCAAAATATATCGCTATCATTTCAGCAGTGTTTATCGATGATTCATATGGCAATTTGAAAAAAATTTTAAATTTAAATTTTTTTATTTTTTACAAATTAACAATAATTTTTTACTTGAGTGTACATACATGAAAGGTATATTATCATACGATGTATTTGTCATTAACTTTATTGAAAATAAACAAATAAATTACATATATTTGTATGTTTACTGGCAACAAGGACTTTGTTTACAATGAGCGTTTAATATTACTAATCGAAAAACATTTGTCGGTTGTGAGCGTCATGTGTCTTAAATTCAATTTCAAAAGTTATTTTTCTTTTATAAAATTATGTTTTAAAGTAGGTGGTTATATCGGGATATTACCCAAAAACTTGGAATCCGAAGAAAAAAGTATTATACATACTTTATTCTTCTCTTTGTTTAATCTATTGTACGTAGTTCTTCTCGTGCTATATGTTTTGGTTAGTAAAGATGCCAATATTTATACACTTCTGACATTTATAACCTATCAACTATTTGAATGGAACAATTTCTTGACGATGGTGCTAAAACAAAAGCAATGTAACTTATTTCTAATGACCTTTGAGATTATTGAAAACAAAACGATGCTTGTGAAGACTGTTAATGCTTTAACAACAATTATATACTTTTTTCTGTTATGTCTACTTCAAATACTTGACGTGTTTATATTTTTGATGCAGTTATATGTTGGAGCACCAGTAGGATTTTTAATCAACACATCTTTGAAAATCTGTTGGGTTTTTAGCTACGCTAAGCTGTCATTTACAGTAATATGCATTTTAAAAATACTTAAAATATTCTCCAGAGCAGTTGATCATACACAACGTGTAACAAAGGAAACATTTTTATCCAAAAGGGCATCAAATACCGTATTTTTTAAAAAAATCAATGAAATAAAGTGTGTATATAAAAATGTACGTATATGTTTGGATAACCTAAACAATATTTTTGGATTTAGGATTTTGCTTATACTCCTTATCAATGTTATGAATATATTGAATGTTGCTGCGTATGGTCTGAATTCTCATGTAAATGGTAAAGGAACCATAAACGTTTATTTTTTACTTTTTCTGTATCTATGTGCATTGACTTTAGTCACGTGCGTAAGTAGAAAATTTATTAATTTACTATATTTACGTAGATCAGGCGTTAGCCTTTTTTGCAAAAAAAATTCACGATTTTACTATTTTCAAAATTGCATTTATAACTTCAAATTGATAAAAGTCGCAATATCTGCAGTTTTAGTCAACGAAAATTGATTATTTTTTGAATTGGGGTACCTCGTTGCATTGATCATAAAAATGATAATTAGTGAAATATTTATTTAACCGAGTAATTTATTTAAACAATTTAAGATAAATATTTGTTTTGCAAAATTTTATTTTTTTCTCATTATTATTAGAATAACAGGTTATGAAATGATTGGTAACTCAATAGTTTGTATATCATAGTTGTAAATAATATCTTCCAGATAATAGTTATAAATAATAATAGTTATAAATGCTTTAAATAAATTAATTTTTTATTTGAGATTGAAATCTATACGTATTATTTTTTCCTTGAATTATGTTTATTACTTTTACAATAATTATTTTTGGCTCAAAAATATTACAAATATAATATTTTAATTAATTACTTTTAAGCTAAATACAAACTTTATGCAATACAATTAGGCCTGGATCCCGCGTACCAAAAAAAATTTATTAATGGCAAACTGAAAATTTGTTAATAGCTTAAGAGGAAACAGTAGCGATCAACAGGTAGGGAAAACGCGTTCCAAGATTGCGGCTGTAATTTTGAATATTTTTTCGAGATATTTGGCAGACGTATTCTTAATATAATAAAGAATGGCGGTACAGAGCCCAATTTGAAAAATATATTAATATGTGGAAATCACTCTGTAATTAAATACAATATTAAAAAATCGAGCCTGTACCGCCATTAAGAAGAACAAAAAAATAAACTTTTTTCAAATAAACTTTTTTATCCGATGCCTAGATTTTGTGTAATTTTGGAACTACTAAAATTTTTTATTTCATTAGTAAAAAATCGAGGCCATGACGACCAATTCTGAAAAAAACGAAAAGTTCGAATTTTTTCATGAAATTTGGTATGTGGGGTTAGAATAATATTTCTAACAATTTTCCGAATAACTTTTTGCGATATTTCTAACGCGAAACAAAATACTAAAAATTCGTCCTGTTTGTGAATTCGCAGTAGGCCGCGTTTAAAATTTAAATTTCAGTTGACTATCTTAAAAAATGTAAACCATCACATGTAATTTCTGCAAAATTTCAAATCTGTATTTGTTTTGATAGCCGAAATAAAATATAAAGGTGTCTTCATCTTAAATGCGACACAGTGTATACAGGGTGTCAAAGTTAAACTATTATTTTATTTATTCTTGAATATTTCCTAACAGCCATGGGATAATAACCCAAAATTTGGTAAGCTGGGATTTTTTGGGGCGAGAAATTTAAATTCGCCACCATGAATGTTGTATTATCTAGAGGGCGCCACATACGCCTTTCAGCGCTAATTTAATAGGTTCAATTTTTTTATTACTCACTCTACATGCTTTTGAAATCAAAAATTTTTTTCTGTTAATATTTTTACTTAAAAAAGCTATACTACTTTCATCTCGCTAAACTCAACCGTTTTCGAGATTAACGCATTTTAAATCTGCGAGGCAACATAATTTTTTGCATATCATTGTAGTTACACCCGAAAAATAACTTAAAATCATAAAAATTTATAAAAATGTATCTCAAATTTCTTCAAATGGAATTTGCGATGCAATGACATAAATATGAGAACTGGCACAATTATTATGGTTTCAAGTTTATTTTTCGGGTCTAACTACAATGATATGCAAAAATTATGTTGTATCGCAGACTTAAAATGCGTTTATCTCGAAAACAATTGAGCTTAGCGAGATGAATGTAGTATATCTTTTTTAGGTAAAAATAGTAAGACAATAAAAATGTTGATTCAAAAAGTACGTGAAACGGGAGATAAAAAAAATTGAACGTATTAAGTGAGCACTGGAAGACGTATGTAGCGCCCTCTGGGTGATACATCATTTTTGGTATCAAATTTAGATTTCTCATCCCAAGAAACCCCCGCTTACCTTTCGTGTTGTTATCTATCCCATGTCTGTCAGCAAATATTCAAGAATAAATAAAATAAAAGTTTAAGTTTGACACCCTGTATTTCGGTTATTATCAACTTTGGTACTAAAGTACGTAAGCTTACATCGACCCATTTTAAGCTCAGAAATGTAAGGTTAAGCTATGGCCCATTCTTTACCAAAAACCCTGTACCTATACAGGGTGAGGCAGATAAAGGGCCTATTAAAAATCTCTCGAGAACTAAAGGTTAGAAAATCATGAAAATTGATATACAGGGGTTTTGAGGTGTGAACTATTTAATGAAGATATTTTGGTCTCTTTGCCACTTCCGGTTATACCGGAAGTTGATTGTAACTTCGTTTTTTTAAATATGGCACCCTATATATTTTTACATTTTTAAATTCTCCTCGATTTCTTCTTTCTTTAAATATAAGGTTTTGTGATATTATACAGGGTAGGTTAAAAGATAATTACGTTTTCTTATTAATTTCGTAGCAATGTTCACACCCTGCAGGCTTGTAGTAGTTTGACATAATAAACTCTATTTATGTTCAAATGATTTTCAATATAGTCTACTATTGTTAGGAATTATTGGTATAGTTAAATTTTTCGTTTTAGTATACAGAGTTGGTCGAAACTCGGAATGAGTATTTTCTGAGTTTTCTTAAATGGAACACCCTGTATTTTAGTATTGTAATGAAATGTTGTTTTATGGTACATTTTAATTACTTAAGCACTCCCTATACCTAACTGCTTTAATTTGTGAGTTATTGGTGATTCAAGCAAAACATTAATTGCAACACAAAATATGTGAAATTGTATTAGGCTGGCCGTGAAAATATTCAATCACAAATAATTTTTTGCTGAAATTGCCAATAATGGTTGAACTGTCAAAATAACATCGAAGTTAAGATTATTGGTGCGATTAACAATTAAGCACAAATTAAAGCAGTTAGGTATAGGGAATGTTTAAGAAATAAAAAAGTACCATGAAATATCATTTCATTACAAATACTAAAATATAGGGTGTTCCATTTAAGAAAACTCAGAAAATACTCATTCCGAGTTTAGACCCACCCTGTATAATAAAATTAAAAATTTAGCTATACTAATAATTGTTAACAATAGTAGACTATATTAAAAATCATTTGAACATAAATAGAGTTTATTATGTCAAACTACTACAATCCTACAGGGTGTGAATATTGTTACGAAATTAATAAGAAAACGTAATTATCTGTTAACCTACCCTGTATAATGTTACAAAGCTATATATTTTAAGAAAGAAGAAATCGAGGAGAATCCACAAATGTCAAAATATACAGGGTGTCCCATTAAAAAAAAACGAAGTTATAAGCAACTTCCTGTATAACCGGAAGTACCAAGTAGATGAAAATATTTTCATTAAATAGATCAGTCTTCAAAACCCCAATATTCCAATTTTCATAATTCAGTTACCTTTAGTTCTCGAGATATTTCTAATAGGTCCTTTATCTGCCTCACCTAATATAGGTATGTACATATTATATTATAAACTATACAGTGCGTCCATAAAGTAACACATAAATTCGTTATTTCGTAAACCGGCGACTTCAAGGAAAAATCCCGAAACAGGTCGATTTTTATTTTTAAATTGAAATTTTTTGGAATATATATCATACTAGTGACGTCATCCGTCTGGGCGTGATGACATAATCGATGATTTTTTAAATGAGAATAGGGGTCATGTGATAGCTCTTTTTAAAGGGTATTCAATTCTCTATTCACTAATGTAAACATTAACATAATTATTTATACAGGGTGTTCAAAAAACATTTTTTTAATTAAAATAATTTTAGACAAAAAGAAAAATGTATGTAATTTATTTAATTAAAAATCCGTTTTACTATTGTCAGAAAACAAAAAAAAAAAATTATTTGACAAATAAACATTGATTTTCGCTTAAACGAAAGATTCAAACCGGCAAGAGGCAGGTGGGTGGAAGCTTTAACATTGAATTTAAGCGAAAAACAATAATTATTTGCCAAATAAACATTTTTTCCTGTTTTCTGACAACATTAAAACGTATTTTGAATTAGATAAATTACATACATTCCTCTTTTTGTCTCAATTATTTTAATTAATAAAATGTTTTTTTGAACACCTTGTATAAATAATTATGTTAATGTTTATATTATTGAATAGAGATTTTGATACCCTTTCAAATGAGCTATCACATGACCCCTATTCTCATTTAAAAAAATCAACGATTACGTCATCACGCCAAGATGGATGACGTCACTAGTATGCTAGATATGCCAAAAAATCGGAAATTAAAAATAAAAATCGACCGTTTCGGGATTTTTCCTTAAAGTCGCCGGTTTACGAAATAATGAATTTATGCGTTACTTTATGGACGCACTGTATATGTGTCGCCTACCCGTATACTGAGGTCAACAGCCGCCACTGAGCGTACTTTTTACGTTATTTCTCCGGACTATATTTAGGGTTTTTAATCTCCTCTTTCAGCCAGCGAAGGGTAGTAATTTTGAATATTATATCATTTAATCGATTAATTTTTACAGTTCTCGATACATAAACAAATATCAAAATAATCCGGTAGATATAGACCAACATAATATTAAGGAGAAAGCTATAATTTGTGTAATGGTATTTTTTTTCCACATTAATGAATTGTATATGTGATTATTAAAAATGTTTTTCGTTATAAAAATTTAGTTAGTCTATAATAAGTATTTATTATCTTATCACTATCAAAATGTTTCGCAGATTATCTGTTAAAAGTTATACAAGTTTGGTTAAGTTCTATTTAACCATAGGTGTAATTCTAGGAGTCTTTCCAAACGTTTCAAATAATAAAAAGATTCAGATATTTCACAAGATGATATTCACCTTAATATGTGTACTATGTTATATTTCCCTTGTTGACTATCACGGTGCATATGCGAAGATAAATATTTTGGAAACTATGTCATTAATTAGCTTTATGGTGTTTCAATTCTATAGCTTGCAGTCGGTGATTACAAACAGAAAGTGCTGGATCATTTATATCAGCAGTTTAAAAGCTATAGATAGAAAAATTCCTGGACAAAAAAATATTAGTTTGCTTCAATTTGTTTGTTATATTGCTTCAAGTTGTTTCCTTTTATTTAATACTGTATTTTTTCAAGTTACAGTACCTGGTAAAACTATGTTGCACAACCTCGGTGTTTTGTTTTGGAGCATCATTTTTACTAAAGCAGTTTTTACCGTCATGTGCACTCTACAGATAACAGATATTTTTACCACAGTAGTAAGTTTTACATCAGTCTCTATAAGACAGACATTTTTGAATACCGGAAACTCTAAGATATTATTTAATAACAAGCTTAACAATATTAAGTTTTTGTATAAAAATCTTTTTACATCAACGAAAATGTTCAACGCGATCTTTGGAAAATTTATTTTTCTATTTTTGATCATGAACTTGGTAAACGTTCTTTTTAATACTGACTTTATACTACATGTTAGTTTTTATTTTAGAGAAGATTTTGGTCGTACACTAGTTTGTTGTTATTTTATAATACTTTGTACTATACAAGTGGTAAGTATTATTTACATTTTTATATTTATCTTTATTTGTCCAAGTTTTTATAAATGACTAGCTGGCCAATAATACCAATAATAGTTTTCTTCTCTTTGAGTGGCCTCTGTATTTCTGAAGGTTGGCATCAATTCTGACCAATCTTTCTATATCCTTCTTTTTCTTCGAATTGCATCTTGTATCAAAGGTTAGGAATCAACTATGCTTTAACGTAAACCAATGTTCTATACAAAATTGTTCTACATAAAATTTAAAACAAAAGTCGCATACATAATTGTTATAAAGTCAACGGTTCCAGATTTACGGAGAGTGAAAAGTGGAGGTTTTTGATACTTTTTATATTTGTTGGGCAATTGATGATGATTTTGGACTGCTATTGAAATACTTGGAATAACGTCAGGAAAAAAGTTTTAGGATAAAGAAACTTGGTGGTGGTCAAACGAAGTGCAAGGAAAAATGAAAGAGAGGGGAAAATTATATAAAGATTGGCGAGAAACCAGATCCGACATATATCTTCAAAACTATATGGTGGCGAAAAAGGAAGCGAAATTAGCAGTAGCATAAGCCAAAGCAGAAGCGTATTCAAACTTATACGATCAACTTGATACCAGGGAAGGCGAAACGAAGTTAATAATATATAAAATAGCCAAAGAGGCAAAGAAAGCAAAAGATTTTAATCAGATTAGATGTATCCGAGATGAAAATAATAAAATACTATCTCACGAAAAGGATGTCAAAAAGAGATGGAGAAAGTACTTTGACAGCTTATTAAATGAAGAATTTGATAGACAGCCTGTAAAGTCCACGGAGACAGTAGCAGCAATTGTCACAAAAATAACAAACGAGAAGTGGTTCAAACGCTTAAAAACATAAAGAAAGGAAAAGCGGTAGGACCAGATGATATTCCTGGGGAAGTATGAAGAGCATTGGGAGAGACAGAAATAAGGTGGCTGGCAAGTTTATTTAATAGAATTATGGAAGTTGGACAAATGCCAGACGAATGGAGAAGCAATATACTAGTACCTGTCTACAAAAACAAGAGAGGTATACAACAATGTACAAACTACAGGGTTATAAAACTGCTTAGCGACACCATGAAAATATGGGAAAGAGTAGGTAATTGATAGAGGGATAGGTGAAGAGACCGAAATATCCGAGAATCAATTTGGCTTTATGCAGGGCAGATCAACAACAGATGCAATTTTCATTATAAGGCAGTTGATGGAAAAATACAGGAGTAAAGAAACAAACG
Source organism: Diabrotica virgifera virgifera (assembly GCF_917563875.1). NCBI lineage: Eukaryota > Metazoa > Arthropoda > Insecta > Coleoptera > Chrysomelidae > Diabrotica > Diabrotica virgifera. The sequence continues at coordinate 211,774,141 of NC_065450.1, forward strand.
CTCATATACTATTCATTGATTTTGAGAAAGCATATGATAGAGTTCCTCGAAAGATTCTGTGGTGGGCACTCAATAAGAAAGGAGTCCCTGGTGAATATGTAAAGATTCTAAGGGATATGTATGTAGAAATAACGACTTGTGTTAGGACAGGTGTGGGAGAGACTGATAAATTTTATGTGAAAGTAGGATTGCACCAAGACTCGGTGCTTAGTCCGTATTTATTCTGATTTATTTTGGACCAGATAGCAGCGAAACTACAGGGTAACATTCCATGGTGCTTAATGTATGCTGATGATGTCGTGTTAGTAGGAGATAGTGAAAGAGACTTAGAACAAAAACTGGAACAGTGAAGACAAGCTTTGGAGGAAAAAGGTTTAAAACTTAGTAGGACAAAGACAGAGTATTTACAATGTTCATTTAAAGATGGAGTTACTACAAATAAAATGGTATCTTTGGATGTGAACTGATTGTAAAAAGCAATAGTTTTAAGTACCTGGGATCGGTATTACAGAGTAATGGAGAAATAGATGGAGATGCATGCAGTAGAATTAGGGCTGGATGGATGAAGTGGAAGGAAGCGAGTGGTGTGCTGTGTGACAGGAAAATTCCAATAAAGTTGAAGGGAAAATACTATACAACAGCCATAAGACCGGCTATGATGTGCGAAACTGAATGTTGGGCAGTGAAAAATATAGAGGAACAAAGAATGCATGTGGCGGAAATGAGAATGCTTAGATGGATGAGTGGAGTGACGAAAAAGGATAAAACTGAAAATGAGTATATTAGGGGAAGTCTAGGTGTGGCACCAATTGATGCCAAAATGAGAGAGCATAGGTTGAGATGGTTTGGTCATGTTCAACGTCGAGATGCTAATCACCCAATACGAAGAATTGCTAAAGTGCAGATTCCTGGAAGGAGTAGGAGAGGAAGACCAAGGAAGACGTGGGGGGAGACGATTAGGCAGGACATGTTGGTAAAGGGGATTAATATTGATATGACCCAAGATTAGTGATGTGAGTCGAGAATATTTCCAAGCGAATATTCGCGAACATTGGAAAGTTTCCGAGAATATTCGCCTATAAAAAATAGAAATATTCTCCTGACCGCGATTATTCCCGGAAACTTTCAATGAAACATTCTCGAGAATATTTTCGAGAACTTTTCATAATATTTCAGAGAACTTTTGAGAATATTTCCAAGAGCCTTTTGGACATAAGAGTCAGAGACGTGACGTGAATTTACGTGGAAGTAGCACTATTTCATTCACACGACCTACACCACTGCCAATTATTTTTAGTTTCTTTTGTGTGGTTGAATGATTTGTTGATTTTAATTTAAATTTAATTGAAAATTGAAATATTAGCTTCATTATTTTTACAATAAAAATGTAACTAGTTCCCACATTATCTTTTGCCCGATTTAATAAAATCCAGCTTCAAAACTACAATAAAGTTATATCATTAAAACTTCCTGTAAAAACTAGGTAGGGTTCAATCCTTAATTGTATAAATAGCCTTATTGCATCTAAAAGTGCTTTACAAATGCTTATGGTCATAACTAGAGGAAGAAAATTAAAAATGTTCACGGAATGTTAAACAAAACTGTCTGGATGATGAAATACTTTGGATAAAGTTGTAAAAAGTAGCAGTTGTACTAACAAGAATAATAATTGTGAAATCGATTACTTTATTGGAAGGCAATATGTGTAAAATATCCCAGGTTGTCGAGGCATTTAAGGATATAGAAAATATTTTTACCGAGAATATTCTATTACTTCCAATCAGTAAGTCTCAGAAAAACGAATGCTTATCTAAATTAGAAAAAATAACAAAATGGCAGTGAAGCCTGTGCACTATGCTGCAAACTTACTTGATCCTTCTCTAACAGGACAAAGCCTCACTGCTGAAGAGCATATATTAGCTATGCAGTGCATAAACAAGAAAATAACCAATCATCTAAAGTTTATTGACAAAAAAGAATTTTTTTTTTGCAGAACTAACAAAGTTCTGTGCAAACGCAGACCTTTGATCAATGGGTTTTATTTGGCTTTCAGCACGATCAGTAGATTGTATTAGCTATTGGCAAAGATTGTGCATCATAACTTCTTTAAAAGATCGGGCAATTACAATACCAGGGTTACCAGCTTCCTCCGCTGAAACAGAGCGTAGTTTTAGCACATACTCTTTTATACATAATAAAAGGAGAAATAGACTGGCATAAAGCAGGAAGTCAATGAATATAACTCATAATGAAAAACTCCTAAAAGATCATAAACATGGGAAAATGGTATGTGATGAGGGTCCTTCTAGAACTCATCTGTTGGAACCAGGGCAAGGCTCCAAATTCATATCAGAAAATGAAAGATTAATCAAGACAGAGAAAGACTCTTCATCATATTTCTCTTCATGATACAAAGTCCTGCTTGTGTGAAGAAATTTTTTATCTAATTCACAAGAATAGACTCTTACTTATTTATATTTTTATAATTATAATTCCTAAGAATTTTGTAGTTTCTTTTGTTATTATTAGTTAAAAAAAATTTCCTGCTTTAATACTGCAGTCGAACCTGCTAATTATATATATATATATATATATATATATATATATATATATATATATATATATATATATATATATATATATATATATAATTATAAGTAGAATAATTAGCATACTTTGCTCCCCTACCATAATATATCTGCTTGTTCCTACAACCAGAAACAAAATTAGAGAACTATTGGCTCTTCCAAGTTGTGCGCTACCTTTTCGGCTTTCCGGTGACCCAATTATAATATATCTGCTTATTTCAACTCCGTTGCTTCACCAGAAGCGAAGTTAGAAAACTATAGGCTCTTCCAAGTCGTGCGTTACCTTTTTGGCTTTCCGGTGACCCAATTATAATATATCTGCTTGTTCCAACTCCGTTGCTTCACCAGAAGCGAAGTTAGGAAACTATAGGCTCTTCCAAGTTGTGCTTTACCTTTTTCGTTTTCCGGTGACCCAATTATAATATATCTGCTTGTTCCAACTCCGTTGCTTCACCAGAAGCGAAGTTAGGAAACTATAGGCTCTTCCAAGTTGTGCTTTACCTTTTTCGTTTTCCGGTGACCCAATTATAATATATCTGCATGTTCCAACTCCGCTGCTTCACCAGAAGCGAAGTTAGGAAACTATAGGCTCTTCCAAGTTGTGCTTTACCTTTTTCGTTTTCCGGTGACCCAATTATAATATATCTGCATGTTCCAACTCCGTTGCTTCACCAGAAGCGAAGTTAGGAAACTATAGGCTCTTCCAAGTTGTGCTTTACCTTTTTCGTTTACCGGTGACCCAATTATAATATATCTGCTTGTTCCAACTCCGTTGCTTCACCAGAAGCTAAGTTAGGAAACTATAGGCTTTTCCAAGTTGTGCCTTACCTTTTTCGCTTTCCGATGACACAATTATTATAATATATCTGCTTGTTTCAACTGCGTTGCTTCACCAGACATGACGTTAGAAAACTATAGGTTCTCCAAGTTGTGCGTTACCTATTTCGCTTTCCGGTGACACATAACTGCTTATGAATGTTTTTTTGATATTGATAACTATTTCCGAAGTGAAAGTCGAAAGGTCAAGTAAACTTGATTTCAAACTCGAATTGTGGCTTATGCCTAAATAAAATAGTAAATCTTATTTTTAATACAACGTGTTATTTTTAGTACAACAATAAACTAATCTTTTTTACATTGGTCCGCATGTATATTTTTTATTTCAGCTTATATTTCCGTTCAGATCGGATTTAAGTTGTTTCTTTAAATTAAATGGTTCTTTATTGAGGATCCCACAACAATGATTTTCCACAGTAAACATCAATAAGTTAGATATTTCCTTCCGTCAGTTCCGACCATTCCATTACTAACAAATATTCAACTCAGACGCGCCAAAACCAACAAACCACTCGCAAACCCGTCTAAATACGTACTGCGAACCATCAAAGCGTTTGTTGAAAAACCGACAGAATTTATATCGTGGTGCGCCGTGTGCGTGCCGTTTGTGCGTCACTTGAAAACACGAACTAATCTGACGAATACGCTGCGCGCAAGCGGCTCGCACACCGAGCAGAGCGCATATGTATTTCCGCCTTAAGATGTCAAGAAAATGTCAAGACAAGATTTTTTAAATTCCTTGATTTTTTCTCAAGACAAGACAAGATGTTCAAGACAAGACAAGAATTCTTGTCTTGTCGACCCCTAAGAAAAACACTGAAGATAAATGCAAAGCGATCAAGGACCTTCAAAAAAGATACGATCTATTTAATCTACACAAGAAAGTAAAAGAAATGGCAAGCCTACGAAAAAATAAAATCTCACTGGTGCACCTCTTCTGAATAGACACGGAATTACTATAATATAGACCAGTGGTCGGCAAACTTTTTAGCCAAAGAGCCAAATATGAACATTACAACAATTAAAAAAAATTGGGAGCCAAATCGGCTTGTTCAGCAAACTTTTAGTAATCTAAATATAACTAAAGTGTCTAGTGGGTGAAGATAGTGAAAAATGCTCCCAGCGATATTCCAAAAATAAAAAACCCATGTACTACATCAAAAAGTATTCAACTAAAAAATTTTTTAAATCCTGATCCCAATCCATAACCCCCAAAAAATTAAAACGCATTTTTTCGTTTTATGGCGATATCTTTGTTTCTAATCATCGTAGAAACATCTATTTCCTTTCGTTTTGTAAAGTTTTATTTCCTACAATACTGTATTTTTTACAAACTTTTTGGCGCAAAATCCATTTTTTTAAATATTAATATGTATGTTGGACCGAAAAGGGTAAGAACAGCAGACGTGAGCTGATCATGTCTTCCTTCTCCAGGTCACTCAAAGCAGACCACTTTCTGTGTTGTGAACATTTTCTTCTTCTCCAATATTTCCAATTCAACACAAAGACGTTCGAATTTAGAGCGCCATATCTCGTTGTTCTTAAGTCCACAAATTGTATTTTAAAGCTATTAATGCCAATTTCAAAAGGAGACAATTTCAACTCGGTTATCGTAGCATCAAGAGGATTTTTGGCAAAGTTTGTAAGTTTGATAAAAGCTAATTTATCAGAAGAAGATGTAGGTTATGTTTTTACTACCAATTTTTTTTTAAATGAAAATATTATTGCGCTTATACTTTATTGCGTGGATATTTGTACCAGAGCCGCACTTAAGAAGCCAAAGAGACACATCCGGCTCCGGAGCCGCACTTTGCCCACCACTAACATAGACCGATGAGTAAGTACGACGTTGGGCAGAATACATCGACGAACTATTTGATGATGAAAGAGGAGACCTGGAAAACATAGAGCTTACTTCAGAAGAAATAGGTCCAGATACAGTGGCGGCTCGCGACCTCAGTATGCGGGTAGGCTACACATATACTTCGGGTAGGCGACAAAAAATATCCTACAATTTGTAATACATTTTGAGCCGTCTTGCAATACTAAATGTAATCTATGAGCGCAACAATGTGTAAAAATTGCTTTTGGAGCATCTACTTTAATTTTTGAGTGTAATATGTTTAAAGAGCCAGCCATTACACTTGCACCATCGTAAAATTGAGCAATTTATTTATTTTTGTAATCATATGGCTCAAGCACGTTTGAAATTAAACTAATAGAGCGTCTGCAGATCTATTCTCGCTAACATCAAAAAACCCTAAAAATCTTTCTGTTACCTGACCAACTTTTTTAACAAAACGGATTGTTAAAGTACACTGTGATTTTTCGGTTATATCAGTAGTATCGTCCGCTAGTATAGAAAAAAATTGACTTTCATTAATTTCTGTTGAAATTTCATTTTTTACGTAATCGGCAAGGCAATCTATTAAATCATTTTGTATTGTTTTTGACAAACCCGTGAACACCCCTTCTATTTTTTAATATGATCCTGGATTTCCTGATCGCGTTTAACTACTAAATTAAAAATTTCTTTAAAATTACCCATGTTTGAAGAATTATGGCTCTCATCACGACCGCGAAATGCAGGTTCTTGTTTTACTAACAGAATTGTAACATCAATTTCTTCAACTTCTTCAATCTTTTTCAACTTCTTCATTATATATCTTATTAGATAGAGAAATTTGTCCAGCTAAAGCACTGTCAATAGTTTGTTTATTTTTTTCTAACCGTTTTAAACCTAAGCAATTGTTTAAATGTTCTTTCGAAGATTCATGTTTTTTTACACTAGCTGATAAATTTTTCAAATCTGAATATCCCTGACTCACCCAAACATTTTGCTTCAAATTTGAGAGCAACAGACAAGGCCAACAGAAAAGTGAATTTTTAAAATAACTCCCGCTTAGCCATTTATGATTTTCATACCATATTGTTTTAAACGATCTCAAAAATGGTCGATTGTCTATTGTCTTATCTGTGGATAAAATTGTTAAATTTGGTAAAGGCCGGCCCATTGAAATAATTTCTAACCTTTCTTGACTAAAGTTTTTCCACCAATAAAACTAACACACCTACGTTTCAACAACGTCAAATATTACTTATTTTATTTTTGTATCAAATAATAATTTACTCTTCGAATAAATTGATAAGTTAACAATTAACCTCGCTTTAAATTTTTAATTATATATAAATTCTAATAACACTTCTATCTATATCTATAAAATATAATGGACGACTGACAAATAACTATTTACATATTTATTTGTCGTTAGTGAATTATTACTAAATTAATATAAAATTAAAATGCCCTTCAATAGACCGATCTCAAATTTACCTGTTTATTATTCAGTTTTCATAAACAAATTTAATTTGTCCTACGTAGTTTTATTCAATACTTAACCTACTAATAACAGCCAAAATCAAAAAACAAAATTATTTAAAACAGTTTCACAAGACACAAGAGAAGCAACTGATAAAATTTTGGAGGTCCGGCTATAAGACTTTGTGCCTATGCGCCCTTTCAAAATCGTAGAATACGCGAGACCTGCAGCAGGGCTGCTCGCGTAAACAGAGAGAGAGATCGAACGTCAATTCGGTGTTGGCGTCGTTCTATTTCAGGCTACGTTTTCAAGTGCCTGACCCAGGAAGAATATAGAATCTTATACAGTACTACTGATACTACAAGGAGCGTACAATAATTATAACTACGGAGAAAATTTTTTGGATATTTTTACAAATAATTTGGATAATTTTTGCTATTTTATTGTAGGTATTGTGTCAAAATTTATAAATTACAATTTTGAAATAAGTAATTTATATTAATAATTTATATTATTGTACTACATTTGAAGAGGGTAGGCGGCGCCTACCTTGCCTACCCCGACGGGCCGCCCCTGTCTAGATATCACAACAGAAGAAATAGCACACGCTCGTACTTTTTTACGGTATTTTTCCGGACTATATTTAGGGTTTTAATCTCCTGTTTTAACCCCCGAAGGGTAGTAATTTTGAATATATATTATTAAATAATCGATTAATTTTTACCTTTCTCGATATAAACGAGTATCAAAATAATCAGAGAGATCAACATATTAGTAGGCCTGGATCCCGCGTACCAAAAATCTTTATTAATAGTAAGTAAGTAATTAAAAGAAGAAATAAAAAAGTTGGGACACTCAGTAGTAAATATGTGGAACATTAAAAATTACAAAATAAGCAAACTTTATCAATGTTCTTTATTGACTTAAAATCAGCAGAAAATAATAAAACAATTTACGACGTTGAACACTTCTTCTTCTTTAAGTACCGTGCCCAAATTTTTAGGCGTGGGTAGCTTCCATAACAATTTGCCGATATCGTTCTCGATCTTGTGCTGCATGTAACAATTGATCTGCCGATAAGCCAGTCCATTGACGAAGGTTTCGGAGCCATGAATATTTCTTTCGACCAATTCCTCTTTTTCCGTCGATCTTTCCATTGAGTATTAACTGCAGCATCCTGTATCTGCTACCTCTCATTATATGCCCCAGATATTCAAGTTGAACACTTGCTAAACTACAAAATTAAATTTGAACCACCATACACAAGGAGGGGAATCCCCCAGTGCAGTAGATGTCAAAAATATGCGCATACAAAAAATATTGTCAACATAGGCCCAGATGTGTAAAATGCACCGGAGATCATGCTACTGAACACTGTACAAGAAAAGCAAGATCTGACGATGTACAGTGCATTCTTTGCGAAGGAAACCACCCGGAAAATTATAAAGGATGTACTATATATAACGAACTGCAGAAAAAATCATATCCAACCCTACGGAAAAAACAACCTACAACCCCACTAACGAGTAATATTGGAATAACCATCAACCCAGGCATTAGCTACTCACAAGCAGTAACAAACTAACTACCTCAAGCAAGTACACCTCAGAATACTTTACAAGTACCAAATTTGACACACCCTACTCCTGCTAATGACCTGTCTGAACTAAAATCGATGTTTAAAGGATTAGCGGAACAATTGTCCACACTGCTAAACCTCCTAATGATAGTCGTCAATAATTTAACAAAATGAATAAGTTATTAAAAATTGCACTTTGGAACGTCAACGGGCTTGCCAAACATTGTCTTGAGGTGAAAACTTTCATCATTAGTCACAAAATTGATATAATGTTAATATCAGAAACTCATTTCACAAGTAGAAGCTACTTTAAAATACCTAACTACACAACTTATAATACTAGACACCCAGATGGTACAGCCCATGGTGGAACTGCCATTATAATCAAAGACAATACAGTAAAACCTCGATACAACGGACTAATTGGGGGGACGGGGTGTCCGTTAAAGCCGAAAGTCCGTTATATAAAAATAGCTTTAAAATAAATCAGATTACTTAGATATGTGCCCTCATTTTGCTATAATAAAAATTTTATTGAAATTTTTTGTAAAATACAACGTTTAGGATCTACGGGGACTCCGTTGTTATGCAATGTATGTTAGTAAAGGCAGGGTTAAGTATGTATAAGATTAACAGAACGTTTTAAATATTTTTACATTTGACCTTATTTTTGGTCCGTTATATCCGAAGTCCGTTAAATAGAGGTCCGCTATATCGAGGTTTTACTGTAAACACTACGAGACTAATGACTTTAAAAAGACTACTTGCAGGCTACTAACATAGTTATTGAAGATTGGCATGGCTCACTAACAATCTCTGCAGTCTATTGCCCACCAATACACAAGATAAAAAAAGAACAATTTGAAGAATTTTTTAAAACATTGGGTAACAGATTCCTGGCTGGAGGAGATTACAACTCTAAACATACACATTGGGGATCAAGAATAATCACCCCAAAAGGACGACAGCTTCTGGCGGCTATGAATAGTAACAACTACTCATATATTTTCAGTGGTGAACCTACTTATTGGCCAACCTACATGAACAAAATACCAGATCTACTTGACTTCTGCGTAACAAAAGGAATTACAAAAAGATCGCAAAGAATTGAATCTTGCTTTGACCTTTCCTCGGATCACTCGCCTGTATTGATTACGATAAGCACTGAACTTGTTGAGATACAGCTACCACCGAAACTGGACAACAAATATACGGATTGGGAAAGGTTTCGGCGGGTAATTGAGGACAGCCTAAACCTAAACATATCTTTAAAAACAAACTATAAAATATATAAAGCCATAGAAAATTTTAACTTATTTATACAGGAAGCAATCTTGCAAACAACAATCCTAAAAAAAACCCACGCTCATGAATCAAGAGCTACCAAGCATAATCAGACAAAAAATCATAGAAAAACGAAATTTAAGAAAAACATGGCAAAGAACGCACGTTCCTCAGGACAAAACCAGACTCAACCAGGCTACACTTTAACTCAAAACTCTCCTAAATAACTACAAAAACGATGGGATTAAAGAATATCTTAGCAATCTATTAGCAACAGAAAGTACAGACTATTCTCTATGGAAGGTTACGAAAAAGTTTAAACGACCTCAATCAACCAACCTTCCTATTCGCGCATAAAACGGCGAATGTGCCAAAAACAATAAAGAAAAATCAGAGGTGTTTGCAAAATATCTCACAGACGTCTTTCAACCTTTCCCTGCTGAGAATAATCAAAACTTTGAAGCATCCATCCAACAATTTTTAGAATTTCTATACCAGTTAGAACTTCCACCGGAAAAGTTTACGGTAAATGAAGTGATCAAAATAATACAAAATCTTAAAACGAAAAAGTCCCCAGGCTTCGATCTTATAACCAGTAAAATTATTAAACAACTACCCAGGAAAGGAATTGTGTACCTCACTCAATTATTCAATGCAGTATTAAGAACCGCATATTTCCCTCTCCTCTGGAAAGTGGCAAAAATTATACTAATTCCCAAACCAGGTAAGCCTCTGGAAGATGTCAAATCATATCGACCCATAAGCTTACTACCGATAGTGTCAAAGATCCTAGAAAAACTGATACTCTCAAGAATTCAACCACTCCTTTCAGATCGAGAACTAATCCCTGCACACCAGTTTGGATTAAGATCCCAACACGCAACCAAAACAGGTTCGTCGGATATGCAGAACTGTTAATCGAGCATTGGAGACAAAATGTACTGCACTGCCGCCTTTCTAGACATCTCGCAAGCATTCGATAAAGTCTGGCACACAGGCCTTCTATACAAATTAAAAAAATGCTTTCTCTCACTCACTTCCTCCATAACCGTTACTTTTTTGTACAACATAGAGATGAGCGCACGTCTCTATTTCTAGTTGGATCCGGAGTTCCATAGGGCAGTGTTCTGGGGCCAGTGTTATACCTATTGTACACAGCGGACTTACCAACAAACTTTCAAACCACGACAGCTAAATATGCAGATGACACAGCAGTAATGTCAGTACATCAGGACTTACGGATAGCTTCTCAACTTCTGCAAACCAGCCTCAACAAAATGCAAACTTGGCTAAAACGGTCGCGTTTTCAAACAAATGTTCAAACAAGTCGGTTCATATTATCTTCACAAACCGCAAAGGCCACTGCCCGCCTGTATATATCAACAACCACCAACTAAAACAGCAAGCAACAGTCAAATACCTTGGAATGCACCTAGACCAAAGATTAAACTGGAGAACACACATTTTTATGAAGCGTAAACAAATTGGTCTCAAATTACACAATCTTTACTGGCTGATTTGTCACAAATCATCACTTTCGATGAAAAATAAAGTACTTGTCTACAAAGCAATTTTGAAGCCAATATGGAGTTACGGGATCCAACTTTGGGGTACTGCATCAAACTCCAATATCGAAATTCTGGAGAGGTTCCAGTCGAAGGTTCTTCGAATAATCACAAATGCCCCATGGTATGTTGCAAATAATATTATTAGACACGGTCTAGAAATTGCAACAATAAAAGAAGAAATTACCAACTTCGCACAGAAATACGAAGACAGACTGACACAACATCCAAATGTACTAGCCAGAAACCTGATGAGACAACCAGTCAGACGAAGACTTAGAGGAAATACACCTAGTGAGTTACCATCGCGATTTTAGTTATATGTGCCGTAATTCCCAGAGACAAACAATTTTATATCTATGTAAAATATTTGTGAAGAAAATGATTAATGAATCATTTTCTCCAAGTCACCTACACACTAGTGGTCACAACATTTACTCATTGTAACTTGTTTTACAGATTGTAAATACATTGGGAGGTTAAATAAAAAAAATAGTAAGCTGAAAATTTGTTAATAGCTTAACGGTGTCTAGTCGGACAAACTTTGATGTACGGGAACAGTGCAACAAGGGAAGTTTTAATTGTGGAATAGGTTACAGTTTCGATCGTCAGACTACGAAAACGTCCCATATATTTTGTCGGACAGAACTTCCAATTGATTTGGTGCCCTTTCATTAAACTCTCATGCAAAAATCAGACTGCCATTTATCACCAACATAATTCCCCTCATTTAACATGATCTACGTGTCGTATTTATTAAAATGATTAACATACAGGGTGTCCCGGAAAATAGTGCGTTCCTTCAAGGTACGGGCTAAGTGCACCATTTAGAGCAACAAAGTCTGATAAATTTTTTTTTGTAAAGTCAACAGTTTTCAAAAAAATAATTTATTAATTTTAATGCATTTGCTTAATGTCGACAGAAATGTAAATACAGCCGGCAACTCTGCGTTCCTTCTTCTGTGTAAAAATAATTTTACTGGAACTTAACTATCATGAATCATCGACCCATTAGGCATAATATTATGTATTGATAAAATACTGATAACAGTGATAGAAAAACAGCATAATATTTGTGTTTATTAAATATCTAATAAATAATTTTTGCATAATTAGTGTTTTAACTTACACGAAAAATTTTTATTACAATCAACTCAATCAAGCTACGTCTTCAAGAAGTATCTATCGGTAGAACATGTTACAAAAAAATTTGAGTAGGTATTACATTTCTCAATTCAATCTTCTGGGAAGTTCGAGTGGTTCAATCAGATGATTACTAATAATCCCAGCCCATACATTAATACTTTTGGAATTATTAAAGTAAAACACACAAACACCATTTCTCGTAAAACAAGCTTTATCTGCACACAACACTTTACACATTTTGTTTTGAAACCATCTACAAATCCTTAAACTTCGAGGTAAATCGCCTTGGTGTACCTAAATCGTGCACTAATTATACACTATAGGTATTACGTAATTAACATGATACTTGCGATCGAAATCATGACAATACCACATTAATACGATATATTCTCGGGTTACAGGTAATTATGATATGACTGTTTGTGTTTACAATTTTAAATATCTTCGCTATCTCCAAATAAATAAAACAGCCGGGTTGCCAAATGTAAATTTTAGTAAAAGACATTATTTAATTTTTTTGAGGCAACGGATGACTTTAGGTAAAAAATTTATAAGAAAGTTTTTTTTTAATGGTGCATTCTACCCACACTTTTAAGGAACGCACTATTTTCCGGGACACCCTGTATTTTTCGGTAAAAGTTTCTTCATATATTGTATAAAGTTTGCTATTGAATAAACTAAAAAAAACAATCTGCTAGTTTTCACAATCATAAACTTGCCCGGATGACACGTTGCACAATAAAAATCACGTTCTACAATTAAAATTTCCCCTGCTCCAATGTTCCCATACATCAAAGTTTGTCCCACTAGACATCGTTGAGCTATTAAAACATTTTCAGCTTAATATTAATAAAAATTTTTTTGGTACGCGGTATCCAGGCCTATAAGTAAAAGTTATAATTTGTGTAATGGTAATGTGTTTTTCCACATAAATGAACTGTATAAATATGTGATTATTATAACTGTTTTTCGTTATAAACAGTTCTATATAAACTTATATCGTATTTATTATATTGTCGTAATATATTGTATTTATTATCATATTATCAAAATGTCCCCCAGAATCTCTGTTAAAAGTTATACAAGTTTGGTTAAGTTTTATTTGACCATAGGTGTAATTCTAGGAGTCTTTCCAACCGTTTCAAAGAATCAAAAGATTCAGATATTTCACAAGATTATTTTCACCTTAATATGTGTACTATGTTATATTTCCCTAGTTGACTATCAAGGTGCATATGCAAAGATAAGTATTTTGGAAACTATGTCATTAACAGGCTTTATGGTGTTTCAATTCTATAGCTTGCAGTCTGTGATTACAAACAGAAAGTGCTGGATCATTTATATCAGCACTTTAAAAGCCATAGATAGAAAAATTCCAGGACAAAAAAATATTAGTTTGCTTCAGTTTGTTTGTTATATTGCTTCAAGTTTTCTTGTCTTGTTTAATACTGTATTTTTTCAAGTTAGAGTACCTGGTAAAACTATGTTGCATAATCTCGGTGTTTTGTTTTGGAGCAGCCTTTTTGCTAAAGCAGTTTTTACTGTCATTTGCACTCTACAGATAACAGATATTTTTACCACACTAGTAAGTGTTACATCAGTTTCTACACGACAGACATTTTTGAATACCGGTAACTCGAATATATTATTTAATAACAAGATTAACAATATTAAATTATTGTATAAACATATTTTTACATCAACGAAAATGTTCAACGCGATTATTGGAAAATTTCTATTTCTATTTTTGATCATGAATTTGGGAAACGTTCTTTTTAATACTGACTACATACTACATGTTAGTATTCATTTTAGAGAAGATTTTGGTCGTATACTAGTTAGTTGTTATTTTGTAATACTTTGTATTATACAAGTGGTAAGTATTATTTACATTTTTATATTCATCTTTATTTGTGCAAATCTTTATAAATGACTAGCTGGCCACGCTTCTTTGTGGCTTGGTTATTATACCATTAAGATTTTTCTTCTCTTTGAATGGCCTCTGTATTTCTGAAGGTTGGCATCAATTTTGATCAATCTCTCTCTATCTCTTATGGGGACTAGAAATTAATACAGAAAAAACAAAATACCTGCCAATAGGTACCGAACTATCGAACATTACATTAGAAAATAATGAAATCATCATGCCCTGCGACCATTACACATATAGGTCTGGATCCCGCGTATGAAAAAAAAGTTGATTAATAGCAAGCTGAAAATTTGTTAATACCTTAAGGGTGTCTAGTCGGACAAACTTTGATATATGGGAGCACTGGAACAGGGGAAGTTTTAATTGTGGAACAGGTTAAAAATTTGGAACGGTCAGACCACGAAAACGGCACATGTATTTTGTCCGACAGAACAGACTTAAACTCTCCGAACAGAGATTAAACTCTCATGCAAAAATCAGACTGCTATTTATCACCAAATGGGCGTTTTAATGAGTGGAACATGTAGAATATGTCAAATGACAGGAATTATGACAGGTGATAAATAGCAGTCTGATTTTTGCATGAGAGTTTAATCTCTGTTCGGAGAGTTTAAGTCTGTTCTGTCGGACAAAATAAATGTGTCGTTTTCGTGGTCTGACCGTTCCAAATTTTTAACCTGTTCCACAATTAAAACTGCTCCTGTTCCAGTGTTCCCATATATCAAAGTTTATCCGACTAGATACCCTTAAGCTATTAACAAATTTTCAGCTTGCTATTAATCAACTTTTTTTTCATACGCGGGATCCAGTCCTAATATCTAGGAATCGTTTTTGACACAACGGGGAAAGATGATGAAGAAATAAAGAGAAGAATAACACAATCCAGAAAAACAATAGGTTGTCTAAACAGCGTACTGTGGAATCATGAAATAGGAAAAAGAAGAAAACACAATATCTACGAATCTCTTATTAAAAGCAGTCTATTGTACGGAGCAGAAACTTGGCGGATAACCGAAAACAACAGAAGAAAACTGGAGGCAGTAGAAATGGACGCTTTTAGAAGATCAGTAGGAGTGTCACGCAGAGAGAGAATACGTAATGATGACATAAGACAGCGAATGGGGGTTGACGGCTCTCTAACAACAGACATAGAAAGAAAACAGCTGATATGGTACGGACACGTCCAGAGGATGGATAACTCAAGACTCCCTAAAATAATTATGCAATGGGTACCACCAAACCGCAGAAAGAGAGGAAGACCCAAGAAATCTTGGAGAGAGGGAGTAACGAAGGCGATGAGCGCAAGAGATCTTAGAGAGGGCCAATGGGATGATAGAGTGTCATGGAAATTAGGCATCGGACAACGTCGCAAGACGTTTTAAAACCGATTGATATATATATATCTCTCTATCCTTCTTTTTCTCCGAATTCCATATTGTATCGAAGGTTAGGAATCATTATAGCATTATGGGTACGTGGACCCTCTTGTTTTTTAGCCTTGCATAGTAAGTTGTAATAATGAGTATTTTTACTCTCTGATCATATGTTGGGCACCAAAAGTTTTTTGTATTGTTTGTGAAAGACCAGTTACATTTTCCAACTCTTATTTATATATTCTTTACATGCCTTGGCAGCGGTTTTAACCCCCAAATACCCCTGGGTGCGCCACTGGCTCATAAGACATATGAGTGGCTTCATATCAAAGACGTACATGTGTCATGCAAGATAAATTGAGATACATTGGTCTTTTTACACAGCTGCTATTTTTCTTTTTATGAAAATCTCACTTCCTGTAATTTTAGTTGATTTGTTGGTTTCGCAGTCATGTGATCACAATTAGTGGAGTCAATGAAGGTTTTCACCTCCGATTTCGTTGAACCTCCATCGATTTTCATGAAAATTGGTAAGTATGTAGAGGATACCTCAAGAAACAAACGTGACATGGTGCCAACTTGCGCTTTTACCCTGGGGGTGGATGCCACCCCTTCTCGGGGGTGGAAATTATTTTATTAAAAATAATACCACTAATCGATAGAGGGACAAATTATAAGTAAAATTTGTTATATAAAGTTATTTCAATAAATCAATAGTTTTTGAGTTATTAAAGATCAAAATTTTTATTTTTCCTGAAAAAAATCCATGTTTTGAAGCAGTTTTTCATAAATAACTCAAAAACCATAAGTTTCTTCAAAAAAGTTGTTATTACCAAAATCGAAGACAATATAAAAATAAATAAGCTCCTTATTCGAAAAATCCTTTATTACGTATACAAAGTGAGTTATATGCAATTGAATGTATATTTTTTTCCGCGAGTACTCAAATCTTAGTATTCAAGCTTAAATAACAGGGAAACGATGCACTTTGTCAAATATAGATATTAAACATTTTAATAAAGTACTTAAAGGTACTTAAGCAAGTTATGATGGAAATAAGAGGACCCTTTCAGATTTTTTAGGGAAGAATGAAAAATGAAACATACGTCATTTCCACAAAAATTAAAATTTATAGTAACCCATTTAAAACTTTATTTATTTTAACATGAGTAATAACTTCAACAATTTTGACCGGTTTAGAATGCATATTTTTGAAAAAAAAAATACGATTAAAAAAAATTAGAACTTTTCAAATTTTCGTGAATTTCATTTTCTTTTGATAATAACTCCAAAAATACTCGATATACTTAAAAAATGGTAGAGGACAAAATTTTAGTTTTAACTTTATTTAAGCTTTTTCTTTTTT
The DNA here is from genome assembly GCF_917563875.1 of Diabrotica virgifera virgifera. Classification (NCBI taxonomy): domain Eukaryota; kingdom Metazoa; phylum Arthropoda; class Insecta; order Coleoptera; family Chrysomelidae; genus Diabrotica; species Diabrotica virgifera. Next base: position 211,791,129 of record NC_065450.1, read on the forward strand.
TAATATTTTTTTACGACAAAAAATAACCGAGATAGAAACATTTAAAACCTAAATTTTACTGCGAGAACCATGTAACCGGGGCCCTTTCACCTTGTATTTTAAAAAAAATAAAGGATTTAGAAAATTATGTTTAATACAGTGTTATAGAACTTTTACTTAGCTTTGTAATGGTTTTTGGATAAATCTCATGTTTCAAAATTTAACGGAGTTATTTTAAAAAAACCAATAACATTTTCTTTGAAAAAATTTTATAGCGGAGATTTTGTATGTATACAGGTTGTGGGAAGTCCAATTAGTCGTTTGTTGTAGGAGATACGAAAAAAGTTTATTTAGGTGAGATTGGGGCATAGATAATATCAGAATTTAAATACATTTCCAAATATACAGGGCCACCCATATTGACAGGGTGAAACAAAATTATCTTTTGTTTAATGGAACACCCTGTATATTTTTACATTTTTGGATTTTCCTCTATGTTTTATTTCTTAAAATATCAGGTTTTGTGATGTTATACGAAGTAGTTTAAAAGATAATTACGTTTTTATTTTCAAATTTCATAGCAATATTCACCCCCTGTATAATTGTAGTGATTTGACATCAGAAAATCAATTTATGTTGAAGTGATTTTTAATATAATCTATTATTGTTAAAAATTATTAATCTAGCAAAACGTTTAATTTTAGCTAATACAGGGTTGGTCGAAACTGAATGAGTGTTTTCTCAAAGTTTGAGAGAATGAGTTTTCTCAAACGGAGCAGCCTGTAATGTCTGTAATGAGCATTGTAATGAAATGCTATTGTATGGCACTTTATTATTTCCCACCCTGCCAGTGAGAACTGAATGTATTTTTGAAATCCCTAACTTTATGTCTTTAATTATTTTAAATATTGTAAACGATTAAAAAACAATCAAATTAAATTGAAATGAATAACCAGTGTATATCTTCCACTTTTACTTCATATTTAACGTAGCCTGTACCATAACATTGCACAGATTATTATCCCTGTATAGCAACGATATACCATGAATGTGAATTCATACTTGAGAAATGTCCTATATCCAGTCTCACAAAAAAAGGGATTCCTCAAACATAATATATATGCAGACAAAATCAGCCAAAGTGATTTGCGATATCTAATTAAAGGCCCTACCAAGTTGGTTTTGTTGAATATAGCATGGAAGCACGACGATACTTTAGTGATAAGCGTATTTTTCCTAGTAGCTATAGTATGTTGTTTTATATTATGTATTACCTATATTCAATTAGTTTTAGTATGTTTCGTTTATCTAAAAAAATGTAAAACAAACAAAAATTCTGTTTTTCTTGTAGTTGTTTTTTCGTATAGATATTGTTTTATATTGTAGTAAATTGAATTTAGTTTTAGTATGTTCCGTTTGTTTGAAGAATTATATTTAATTAGATTTGCTTTAATTACTAAAATAAATAAATTTTCAATTATATTTTATGTATTTGTGGAAAAGGAAACCTAGCATTAGCGGCCAGATTTCTATAACGGCCAATTGTTTTCTACTTTTAGTGGCCGTTATTGTCAGGTTTTACTGTACCAATAATATTTTATTAAATTATGAAATATTATTTAAATAAAAAATTTATAAACTTGATAAAAGAAAGTTTGCTTAGAATTTTCTCCTCTATCTAATTATGGGGTTATTTTTAATAAAATAGTGTTCACCCATGAGAAGGGGTAACATCCACCCCCAGGATAAAAGCGCAAGTTGGTACCACATCATTTTTGTTTCTTGAGGTATCCTATAACTACTTACCAATTTTCATGAAAATTGATGGAGGTTCAACGAAATCAGGGGTGAAAACCTTCAGTGACTGCCTTTTTGGAAATATAAAAGATTAATTTTTTTCGTGATTGTCGATTTGCTAATTTTCTGATTTTTGGTTGCTATAAGGTTTAAAAAATTAATAAAAATCATGCACATAAATGTAAAAAAATATTTATTTTACTTAATTAAACGAGATTGCTTGAGCCAGAATTTTTATCATTAAAAAAAAAAAGGTGGATTTCACCCCTAAAATGCAGAAAGCGCAACTTGGTGCCATATCACTTTTGTTTTTTGAAGTATCCTCTAACTAATCAACAATTTTCATGAAAATCGATGAAGGTTCAAAGAAATCGTGAGTGAAAACATTCAGTGACTACACTTTCAGAAATATAGAAGAATAAGGTTTTCGTGATTTTCGACTTGTTAATTTTCGAATTTTTGGTTGCTATAAGGTTTGAAAAATTAAAAAAAAATGTAATTCATGCACATAAATATAAAAAAAAATATTTATTTTTCTTAATTAAACGAGATTACTTGCGCCATAATGCGGAAATCTGCATTTTTTACAATTTAAAAAGTAGGGGTGTATTACACCCCTAAAATGCAAAAGCGCAAGTTGATGCTATATATCTTTTATTGCTTGAGGTATCCTCTAACTACTTACCGATTTTCATGAAAATCGATGAAGGTTCAACAAAATAGAAAGTGAAAACTTACAGTGACTGCACTTTCAGAAATCTAAAAAATAATTTTTAAAAAAGGGGTGTATTTCACCCCTAAAATGCAAAAAGCGCAAGTTGGCACTATGTCACCTTTGTTCCTTGAGGTATCCTTTAACTACTCACCAATTTTTATGAAAATCGATGGAGGTTCAACGAAATCTGAGGTAATAACTCATATCCACCTTCATTGACTCCACTAATACAGCATTCTCATTTTGCTGTTGGGGAGATGTCCGTTTTTGAAATAAACCTTCGTAACAGGAGTCCGTTTTTGAAACAAACATTCAACTGTGAAGCTGGAAATAACGTATTTGCGTCCATGCTTGAAGGAAACTATTAAAACCACTGAAAAGAACAAGAAAACTTCTATAATAAACCACGACTAGCTAAATTTTTATTTTTTACACATGTCTGTCATTGATACGAAGCCACTCATATGCTCTTACATTTTCTGCTGTATTTCTGGATATCACTTGACTAACTATTCGGCAAACTTGTCACTCTAATTAAAGCTTCCACTAATTTGCGAGTACATAGTACGTTCTTTAAAGGTAAAATATTGCAAAACTAAATTTTAAAGAACCGCTTGGATTGACATGAAATTTGGCATACACATAGCTAACAAGTCAAAGAAAAAAAGTAATATTGTACCAATGTGTGCTTTTGACCTAAGGGCCGGTTGTTCGAACGCTAATCAACAATGATAATTATCAAATATTTAATTACTGTCACCAACTGTCAATGTCAACTTTGTTTGGGTTGCTGAAAACATAATTATTGATTACAATTATGAAATTAGTTAATCAATTATGTTAATAATTGTTATATTAATTGGTTAACTGATCTCATAATTATAATCCATTATGTTTTCAGCAACCCAACCAAAGTTGACATTGACAGTTGTGACAGTAATTAAATATTTGATACTTAGTGATAGCGTTCGAACAACCGGCCCTTAAGGGAACATTTTTTCCGATAACATACTTACTTTTTGAGTTATTTGCGAAAAACCGTCTCAAAATGTAGTTATTTTGTTGAAAAATGAACATATTCACTCGCAAATAACTCGAAAAGTGTTGACTTGGCGAAAAAGCTCTATAGAACAAAAGTTACTTAAAATTAGTCAGTTTATCCATTTCCGGACTTATTTTGGACATATATTTTTTCACCCCCAAGAGGCGGTGAAAGTCACCCCCAGGGGAAAAGCACTTTTTTCTTTGACATGTAAGCTATGCCAAATTTCATGTCAATCCAAGCGGTTCTTTAAAATTTAGAGCAAAAACCGTGAAAGAATGGACTGTATGTACTGTTTGATTTTTATGTGCTTCTTTCTGTGATATAGCTGTTTTTGTCTGGTTCTCCTTAATTCCAGTTATTGAGTTTATTGGTATTTTTTCAAAAGCGTTGGAATTTTATAAAATATTTAAAACTATGGACATTACAAGTCCCGGCGCCGGCGCTAGAAAATCGTCTGTTTCAGCCACTCTGTGGATCCACAGAGTAGCGCTGCAGAGTGGCCCATCTGGTTTGGGCCCAAAACATATTATCTACTAGAACCGTGCAAAGAAATACTGAAGACTTCCGCAGAAAGAAAAGGGGAATGGATGAACGACGTTATACTCAATATGATGGAACAACGGAGACAATATAATAACAAAGATAACAATAAATACTGGGAGATTAACCACGAGATAAGAAGGATGATAAAGCAGGCAAAAGAAAAACACTTTGAAGATAAATGCAAAGCGATCAAGGACCTTCAAAAAAGATACGATCTATTTAATCTACACAAGAAAGTAAAAGAAATGGCAGGGCTACGAATAAACCAAATCTCACTGGTGCACTTCTGGATAGACACGGGATTACTATAACACAGACCGATGAGAAATTACGACGCTGGGCAGACAACATAGACGAACTGTTCGATGATGAAAGAGTAGACCTGGGAAATATAGAACTTACTTCAGAAGAAATAGGTCCAGATATCACAACAGAAGAAATAGCACACGCAATAAAAACAATGAAGAACGGAAAAAGCCCTGGACCTGACATGCTTCCTATGGAAGTAATAAAAATTATAGATGGGCAGCATATTAATGTTCTACTGATACTCTTGAGCCAAATTTTTCTTCTTGATATGCCTATCCATCACGAATGTTGGCGATCATCATGGCAATCTTCTTTAACCAGGATGTTCTTCTTCTTCCTGGACCTCGCTTTCCAAATATTATTCCTTGCAGGATGGCTTGTAAGAGGGCATATCTGGATTCATTTCGCATAATGTGTCCAAAGTATTCCAACTTTCGAGATTTGATGGTGGTCAGTACTTCTCGGTTCTTCCCCATTCTTATAACGACCTCCTCATTTGTGACCCGATCAGTCCATGGGATTTTTAGAATTCTCCGATATAGCCACATCTCAAATGCTTCCAACTTTTGGCACATATCCTCGTTCAAAGTCCATGATTCAACACCATAAAAAATGACAGAGAAGACGTAACATCTCAACATTCTTACTTTTATACCAAGAGCAAGGTTGTGGCTCTTGAAAAACGCGCCCATACGGTTGAAGATTGATCCAGCTTTTCCGATGCGCGCTCTTATCTCTTGGCTGTTGGTCCATTCTTCATTTATTATGGTGCCGAGGTAGTTGTAGTGCCTCACTCTTTCTACAGGGCTTTGATTGATATAGAGTTGACCTTCTGTTACCTTTTTCTTGCTGACGATCATAAGCTTTGTTTTCTTTACGTTTATATTGAGTCTATATTGTTGACTATAATACGTGATTTTGTTCATGAGAATTTGTAGGCCTTCTAGGTTGTCCGCAAATACAATGGTGTCATCTGCATACCTGATGTTATTTAGCCGGTACCCGTTTATTAGAATACCTTTTTCAGTTTCGTGCAAAGCTTCGATAAATATTCTTTCAGAGTAAAGATTGAAAATTATGAGGGAAAAAATGCAGACCTGCCTCACTCCACGCATGATTTTCACATATTCGGTGTGTTCACCGTCCACTCTGAGGTTTGCAGTCTGATTCCAGTAAAGGTTTCTAATTATTTTCAGATCTTGGTTGTTAATATCTGCTTCTTTTAGTATTTGCATCATCTTGGCGTGTTGTACTCGATCAAACGCCTTTTCGTAATCAACCAGACATGCGTATACATCGCAATTGACGTCTCTGCATCTCTGGAATAAGACTTGTATTGAAAATAAAGCCTCTCTCGTACCAACAGCATTTATGAACACGAATTGGTTGGGCGAAATTTGACTTTCACATAGCTTGTAAATTATCGTATGGATTACCTTTAGGAACAATTTTAGGAGATGACTCATCAGGATGATCGTACGATATTCGTCGCATTTTTTGGCTACTGGTTTTTTGGAAGTGCAATAAACTCAGACTTCAGACATTCAGGTATTTCTCCAGAGTTGTATATATTGTTGAATATCTTTGTCATTATTTCTATTGATTCGTTGTCCATCAGTTCAAGTAGTTCTGCTTGTATATTATCAGGACCTGCTGCTTTGCCATCCTTTAGCTGTGTTATGACAGAATAAACTTCCTGCTGTAATATTCTTGGTCCATCATTTACCTCTTCTTCTAACTTAAAGGTGTTATCCCTTTGGTCTTCAAATAGTTTTTCTAGTTATCCTTTTCACGTTCTAATTTTACTCTGTTTGTCTAAAATGATGTTTCCGTCAGAATCAGTTAGATTTCCTCTCCGTCTCCGTCTTAGTCCACCTGTGAGTTCTTTAACTTTTCTATGTACATTGTGACTATCGTACTTTGACTGTAGAGTCTCAATTTCTTGGCATCTCTCCATTGCTTCTTTTTCTTTCGCTTCTCTAATTTTCCTTCTGATTGATAAATTGATTGTTTTATATGTGTCGGGGTCATTTTTGGCAATCCTCCTTTGGTCCATTAGTTTCACGATCTCATCTGTCATCCATAATTTCTTCTTGGTTAATTTATCTGCCTTTAAGTGTTTATCCTTTACATTTTGAACTATTTTGTTCATCTTTTTGATCATTTGTTCTTCGCTCGATTCGTCTCTAATTGCTCGTTGCTCGTTTAACGTGGCTTGGACCCTTATTTTCGTATCAGGGTCTTTTAGCATACGTAGATCGTATGATTGTGATTTCTTTTTCTGCACTATTTTGAGTTGAACGCGAAATACTCCCACCAGTGGAAAGTGCTCCGTCTCTAAGTCTGCTCCAGGATAACTCTTGACAGATGTAAAGCTGTTTCGGAATCTTTTGTTTACTAAAATGTAATCTATTTGATTTCTAATAATTCTCCCGGGTTTGTCTTGAGGGTTTGTCTTTTTCATGTGTACAGCTTTCGAGGTAGTAATTGAAAAACTGTGTTGTGAGCTTTCGAGGTGGTAATTGAAAAACTGTGTTGGTGACAACGAGTTCTGAGTTTTCTGCGAATTTTTCTAGGAGGTCTCCTCTGTCGTTTCTGACTCGTAAGTTCATGTGCGCCGATGTACTGCGCCTTATCTCCAGCTCCAATCTTGGCATTAAAGTCTTCCATAATGATAAGAATTTCCTGGCGGGGAATTTTCTGTATAGTTCTGTTGATGTTCTCATAAAACTCAATATATAGCTTCTTATCTTCTTTGTCTGCCGCGGGAGCATAACCTTGGATAATATTTCTATTGACGGGGTTGGCTTGCACTTGTAGTAACATGACTCTCTCTCCAAACCAAATTTATAGCTCAGGCATATTACCCAAAGAATGGTAAACGGCGATTTTTGTTTGTCTCCCCAAAAAGTTGTCCCCATGTGCTAAAGTTGTTACTAAAAGTTACCCATAACCGAATATATCATAAACTGGATATAGACATTAATGATACACAATTTGGGTTTCGCAAAGGTCTAGGAACGCGTGAAGCTCTTTTCTCACTTAATACCCTAATAAAATAAAAAAAAAATAATAATCAAAAATACCTACTCATTACTACAATCTTCCTCGAGGCACTTACGAGTGGAAAGTTATGTTGCAAAATTTTTCATCAAGTTATCACGGAAAAGGATAAAATGTTATATTTTTTCTAACGGCATGACTACTCCCGGGTCAAGACAATTATTATTATTAGGCACATATTTTCTAATGTAATAGAAGGTTACAATTTGTTTAATGAAAATGTTATTTCGATGGCCTATATAGATTAATTTTCTGTTTACATAATTTTAAGTATTCCATTATCAAAATGAAATTAGTCCTTAGAAGACGTATTATTTTTTAGCGTAGTAATGCTAGAATGCCGTACAAAATATCTGTCAAAAACTATACAACTTTGGCAAAGTTTTATTTGAATGTAGGTACATTTTTGGGAATTTGTCCTACAATTTCAAATAGTCAAAAGATTCAGATATTGCACAAGGTTCTTTTTACTGTATTGTGTGCGTTGTGCTACTTTTCTTTAATTTCCTATGAAGATTTCTACTCAAGTGCCAGTCGCTTGGAATTTATGCCAGCAATGGCCTTTTTATCATTTGAATTTTGTAGTTGGTGGACTATTTTTACACATAGAAAGTACTGGAAGATTTATATAAGCAGTTTACGAGCCATAGACGCCAAAATTCATTACAGATTCAATATAAGTTTATTGAAATTTGTGTATTATACTTCTTCAATTATTTTCGCAATACTGAATGCTGTCTTTTTTCAAGTTACTTCACCTGGTGTAAATGCTTTGCAGAATCTTGGTTGCTTCTTTTGGAACTGCATCTTTATTAAAGCAGTGTTTATTATCGTTTGCCATCTACAAATGACAGATGTTTTTTTAGCAGTAATGGGAGTTATTTCAGAATCTACAACACATACATTTTTAGAAATCGGTAACTCAAAGATCTTGTTCAAGAAGAATCTTAACAATATTAAGTTTTTGTACAAAAAACTTTTTATGGCAACGAAAATGTTTAACATAAACGTTGGAAAATTAGTTTTTGTATATTTGATCATTAATTTAGCAGATGCTCTTTTTAATGCTGATTGTATATTACACATGCATTTTGCTGTTCGAGAATTTGCTGGCGGTTTAGTTATTTACTCCTATTATTTTATAATATATTTGGTAGTGGAAACTGTAAGTATAACTTATTGATATTTTTAATTTCCTACAGACAATTTTATGTTTGAACATCTTTATACAAAATGGCTTAGATCAACAAAAATATGTCTACCTCACCTTCATAGACTACGAGAATGTATTTGACAATGTTAAGCATGATGTCTTGATGGAACTACTACATAAGGCCAACATTCACCAGAAGAAGGTCAGAATTATTCAAAATCTATACTGGAACCAAATGGCAAAGATGAGGATCGACCAAGACCAATATACAGATGAATTTGCTATCCGGAAGGCTGTCCGCCAAGGCTATATACTCTCTTCAATGCATTTTAATTTATATGTGGAATATATATTCGCGAAAGCATTTCTTCTTCTTAACTCAGGCGAGACTCGTTAGTCTCTGGCACTTGGTCTCGAAAGCATTTAGTCCAGGCCGCATCTGTTTTGAGATAGACGTTGAGAGGTGACTCAATTTTTTTTGCAGAAATTGCTTAAAAATAAATCAAATAATAATATATGAGTTATCCTCCCTTTTAAAAAGGTCCGGAACATTGTTTAAATTAACAAAATGTCAAAAAATGAAGGAAAAATTCGATTTTTTTCTTCGTTTTTTGATTATAACTTTAAAAGTATTCATTTCCGAGAAAAGTTCTATGGATATAAAAGTTGCGTAATTAAATTTCCTACAACATAGAACTGGTAAAAAATTTAAAAAATTGTCGTCCTTGTTGCAAAATAGCAATAATTGCGAAAAAACCATACAAAAACAAGTATTCGCATTTTACGTTTTTCAACCATTTATGCTATACTTAGGACCTTAATGTTTCACCCAGAAAAATATTATGATACAGTAAAACAACACTGTAAATTTCATTAAGATCGGTTTAACAGATTTTGCAAAATAAATTTTGCAATCCAGCTTCCGCAAAAAAAAATCATTTTTTCAAAATGTTACAGGACTGAAAATAAAGCAGACAGCAAGTTGAATTTTTTTTTGCTTATAGAAGTGTACTGTGCCTTTCATTTATTAATTATCCCGGCGCCAGGAAATTTTTTAAATTAACATTAATTTTTGGTGCTACGCGCAGGACAGCGGTGTTCGATTCACACAAGTTGATTTCCAGCAAAATTTCTTCCAATTTTTATCTAATATATTATTTTCTTACTCTATATTTTGTTGTATTTTAATATTTTAATTCCATAAAAAGCAAACTAATTTTATTATTGTTTGTGAAATATTGTTTAAACAATTGCATATGTTTAAAAATAATAAACTTTTATTCTCTAAGTTAAAATATATGAACAATAAAGTTTTTGCTAATAAAAGTGTTATTTCAAAGGATAGAATATGTGTTTTTATTTTGCAATAAACAAATTTATTTATTTATATCGAAATGTAATAAAAATTAAAATGTATCAATCATTATCAACGGTCATTGGAATGCCCAATAAGAGCAAACTATCCGCTGTCCTGCGCGTAGCACCAATAATTAATGTTTATTTAAAAAAATTCCTGACGCCGTGGTAGTTAATTGATTTTAATTTTGCCAAAATTGCAAATGAAAGGTATAGTAAACTTATATAAGCAAAAAAAATTTCAACATGCTATCTGCTTTATTTTCAGTCCTGTAACACTTTGAAGAAATGATTTTTTTTTGCGAAAGCTGGATTGCAAAATTTATTTTGCAAAATCTATTGAACTGATCTTAATGAAATTTACAGTATTCTGTAAATGTATCATAAAGTTTTTCTGAATGAAATATGAAGGTCCTAAGTGTAGCATAAATGTTTGAAAAACGTAAAATGCGAATACTTGTTTTTGTATGGTTTTTTCGCAATTTTTGCTATTTTGCAACAAGGGTGACTATTTTTTAAATTCATAACCAGTTCTATATTATAGGAAATTTAATTATGCAACTTTTATGTCAGTACAACTTTTCTCGAAAATGAATACTTTTAAAGCTATAATAAAAAAACGAAGAAAAAAATCGAATTTCTCCTTCATTTTTTGACATTTTAATTATTTAAACCCCCTCTTGGGGGTGAAAAAATATTCGTCCAAAGAAAGTCAGGAAATGGATAAACTGGCTAATTTTAAGTAACTTTTTTTCTATAGAGTTTTTTCACTAAGTCAATACTTTTCGAGTTATTTGGCAGTGAATATGTTCATTTTTTCAACAAAATAGCCACGCTTTTAGACGGTTTTTCGCAAATAACTCAAATACTAAGTATTTTGTCGAAAAAACATTTTTAGCAAAAATGTATCCTGTAAAAAATTTAAAAAATGGTGTATATGTCACGTCTCTACACCTAGTAGAAGCAGAGTTATAGCTAATGAAAAATAGGTTCATATTCGTCAAATTCCAAATGGAATACTTTAACGTGAAATAACCAAAAATGAAGCATATTTCGGGAAAACTCATTTCAACTTATTTAAAGTGTTTAAAAAAAGCTTTATTTTTGTTTTATAAAAAAAATTCCTGCATCAAATTTAAACAAGTTACGCTCAAAATAAAGTTATTCCCTTTTGGTTTGGTAAAAAAATCAAGAAAATCACCCCCTAATTAGTATCTTAAATGAACTTAATCGTTACGACTTCACCAGTTTCTTGACTCGTGTATATATTTTTTATATGATCTGTAAGTTTCATCGGTTCAAAGTCCTTATTATTGAAAGGCCTGTAGTTAAAAGGGGTTGAACGAGTCACTGATCAGGAATGTATTCAAATTTAGAAACACCAAATCTCAATCAATTCTTGTCTAACAGAAAAACAAAAAAATACATGATATTCAGAAAAGCAAATCTGACTTTTTTTGTTTTTCGACATTTTTGGTATCTCTAACAATTTTTAAGATATTTTTAAAAAAATCATATTTTTCAAAATTTAAATTTTTAAAAATTTTAATTTGAAACCAAATTTTTTCAAAAATAAGTACTTTAAATCGATGAAACTTACAGATTATATAAACACAACATAAGTAAAATAATTTGTGGAGCGGTAACGATTAATTTCATTTAAGTTGCTAATAGGGGGTGGTCTTCCCGATTTTTTTTTGCAAAAACAAATGGGACCAACTTTATTTTGAGCGTATCTTGCTTAAATTTAATGCTAGAAACTTTTTCTAAAAATAGAAATAAAGCTTTTTTAAACACTTTAAAAAAGTTATAATGGGTTTTTCCAAAAAAGTGCTTAATTTTTTGGATATTTCACGTCGAAATATTCTATTCGAAATTTGGTGAATATGAATCTATTTTTCATTGACTATAACTCTGGTTCTACGATATCCAGAGACCTAATGTGTACACCATTTTTTTTTTACTTTCTTATAGGCTATATTTTTGCTAAGAAAGTTTTTTTCGACAAAATACTTACTTTTTGAGTTATTTGCGAAAAACCGTCTAAAAATGTGGATATTTTGTTGAAAAATGAACATATTCACTCGCAAATAACTCGAAAAATGTTGACTTGGCGAAAAAGCTCTATAGAACAAAAGTTACTTAAAATTAGTCAGTTTACCCATTTCCGGACTTATTTTGGACATATATTTTTTCACCCCCAAAAGGGGGTAAAAGTCACCCCCAGGGCAAAAGCACACATCGGCACAATATCACTTTTTTTCTTTGACATGTAAGCTATACGTATGCCAAATTTCATGTCAATCCAAGCGGTTCTTTAAAATTTAGAGCAAAAACCGTGAAAGAATGGACTATTAAATACCTTGACACTACAATCAATGACCAATGGGATCCCCAACATGATATAAAATCCGAATACAAATGGCAAGATAAGCTTTTATGAAATTCAGACCACTCCTATATAATCAAAACCTAAATTTCGAAATACGCTACAGAATGGTCAAGTGCTACATATGCCATCTATCTTTATGGCATGGAAACGTTTTCGATTTTATAAAAAAATCATCATCAGTGTTAAAACCTAAAAGTAAGTATTCGCGGTGTGCAAGTACTTGGAGGGGATACGAAAAACGATCGTGCGCGAAGAGCGGAGAAATCTGGCAACTTTCCTAAATAAATCATATTGTCAATTGATCTTTCATACCTACTGTCATTAAAGAAGAAAAATTATATGTTGCTCCACAATATTGATATGATAAGCAATTATTATATAAAAGTAAATTTAAATAATTGTATTTTGCTTGCAGTACTGCATTTTAATAATTAATTGTACTTGCTACATACAATTGTTTACCTTTTAATAATATAACCTAAATCTTACTTTTCCTTCTTATAATTTTTTTTGGGCGGTGGTTTTTTAGCCTTGACAATTATCCAGCAACCAGGACCAATATGATTGGCCAATATAATTAAAAGTGCGAAAAATGCTGCCGAGCTATGAAACCAGTTGTCGCTTTTCCGAACTTGCACGGTCCCAATAACTGTTTTAATGAATGTAACTTGAATATCAACTTTGCATTCACTAAAACGGTTATACTCACTTTTAGGTTTTAACAATGATGATGAATTTTTTTTAATCGAAAACGTACTGTGATGTATCACTTAAAGGGATTTTTCATGAAAAAAATTTATTCCTTTTACAAAGGATTTTTTTCCAATTTTTTAGGATATAAAAACTCTTTCAATGTGGTTAGCAGAGTCGTTGGCGGGTGATAGATAACTCGTGATGCATTCACAAGCAGATTATATCAGGTTTTAAACATTCGTAGCGTTTAGTCATTTCTAGACTTAGGCAAATATGCAAATTGCATATTTTACATATAATGCATAAAAAAATGCAAAAATTTAAAATTTTGCATATTTTTATAAAAGTGAGCATAAAGTGCATATAATTTGAAAATTTGGTGTTAACTATATATTTTTATATTCAAATTTACAGATAGCATGAAAATGCCAATATTTAATTTTTGTTTTATAATCACTTGGTATTTAAATTCTTTGTATAGTAACTAATAAAAGAGAGCGGCTTAAAGTTTTGTCACGTTTTGTCCTGGAATTAAGGGTTTGTGTTTGCCAGTTTATGTCTCTAGGTAAAAAATTTTATTTTGACGGTCAGTTTCACTTGGTTTCACTTTTGTTGTAAAATTGGGGGCGTTAACAACGTGTATTTCTAATTGTGAATAATTATTGTGCTTTGAAAATGCCGAAAATAAGCAATATTTCAACTTGGATAAAACCTTACAAAGAGTACCTATGGATATGGATAAAGTTTATTGCTCATGTTGTGGAAAAACCGTAAGTAATACGTATTATTTTTTATTTTATGTAAAAAATTTACACGGTGGTACAAACAAAGATTTTAAAATTGGAGATTATGTTCAAGAAAAGTACCGACACAAGGCTAGTTCGCAATAAATCGATGTATTTTTTCTTTCTTCAAGCATTTTTTAAAATCCTTGCGATAAAAAATAGGATACCTATTTAAAATTCAAATCATTCAATAGTCTACTGAGTAGGTTGCTAAAATTTTTTCTAACAATAGCATAGTTTGCTTTAATGTTGCTAAAAACAAAAACATATATATATTGGACTTAATTAGGTGCTTTTAATTTATGCTCACAGTATTTTTTCTTTAAATGTAAACAGGAAAGACTTAGAGCCTCTTGTAAATATTTGGGGTTTCTTCCTTCTTGCACAGTCATTTCTTGACATTTTCAAGGTTACTACACCGATTTCTATTTGATTTAATTTAAATATTTTAATTGTTATACAAAAACGGTTCAATTTTAGTTTATTTCTACAATCTTAGATTTTAAAAATGGATAAAACAATAGAATATTTATATTCTTTTTTAGATTTAATCTGAAAAAAAAATTCAAATAGATCAGCATGTCAGAACCGCGAAAAATTTAGCTAAAAAGTAAAAAACCACATCCGGTGAAAAATATCAACCTTCAGTGTCCAAGTGCTTTCTGTAAAGTTCCAAAAACAAACCGAACAAGAAACTTTTAACGAAGTCTTGTGTCGTGCATTGGTATCATCTAATATACCGCTTTCAAAATTATCTAATGAAAATTTTAGTTCTTTAAAAAATATATTGCAAACAAAACATTGCCAGTGAACTAACTCTAAAGAGAAATAATGTCAATTTGTTATACTCCTCAGTTATCCACAACATAAAAGCCGAAATAGGTAATAATTACTTTTACGTATGTGTGGACGAGACCACTGACTCGTCAGGAAGATACATTGTGCACTTACTGATTTGTGTACTTAGCGATAAAACTTTCCAAATTCGTATTTAATTTTATGTAAGCAAGTGGAAAAAACCAACGCTCTAACAACATCACGGTTTCTACAAGAAGCATTAGCAAATTTTTTTCTTCCTGCTGCTGTGCCTAATAATAAATGATTGCTTATTTTAGCTGATGCCGCACCATATATGGTGAAAGCAAGATCAAATTTAAAAATATTTTATCCAAACTTAATACATGTCACTTGTTTAGCGCATGGAATAAACAGAGTTGCGGAGGAAGAAAAAAAAAATCCACTAGTTAACAGTTTAATAGCGAGCATCAAAAAGGTATTCCTGAAATCACCTGTAAGAATACAATGTTACAGAGATATGCTTCCTGCCACCGCAACACATTTTAACACGTTGGGGAACATGGCTGGAAGCAGCTAATTTCTATGCTGATCATTTTGATTTAAAAAAAAATAATTAACCTTTTAACGGATGATAGTTGCCAATCTTTATTGGAAGCTAAGCAAGCCTTCCAAAATAACATCATCCAACAGCAACTGTCATTCATAAAATCAAATTTTAGTTTTGTCGAGAAAACTATAACTCAATTAGAATCCTCCAAACTATCATTGTTAGAGAGTACAGATTTAATAAAAGAATTTGAGTCATTGTGTCAAAACGTTAAAGGTACTATTAGAAAGGAAATTTTTCAAAAATTTAAAGTAACCATGGAAAAAAATAGTGGTTACCAGGTTCTTTCTGAAGTGGTTCAAGTACTAGCTGGGACATTTTACGAACCACTTAATTTAGAACCATCTATTATAGTAAATTTGAAAAATGCCCCAATTACATCAGTTGATGTCGAAAGAAGTTTTTCTATTTACAAATATATGTATTCAGATAGAAGCCATAAGTTTGCATTAGAAAATTTTGAACATCATTTGATAATCTATTGTTACCACAATGCAAAATAATATTTATATGTTAAAATAATTTTATATGTTTTTTATTTATAATAATGTAAGTATTTTTGTAAATAAAAAATATTTTTGCATAAAATACTTCATATTTTTGCGCATATTTCATACTTTTTTATTTGCATATTTGTTTAAGTCTAGTAATTTCTGTTGCAATCTTCAACAAACAAAGCTTCGGGAAGGGACGATTCTAGACCACGACTTGTTAAACAATAATAGCGTTCGTTTATGCTGGTAGAGTTAAGAGCTCTTATTATTACATGTTTTTAATGTAGATCAATAAAATTTGTATACAGAGAGAGTCTGTAATTTGGAATAAATTCAATATCTCAAATACTAATGGTTTTTTGGAAAAATGCTCAGACCCGTCGGTTAGTATTTCAGATTGTCCTTTATGACATACAATAATAATGTATACAGGATGTTCCAATTTAGAGATATAACGTCATCGTTGATTTTCTTAAATAGCAACATTCTCATTTTGATAGCTATTTTGATAGGGTGTATAAAGTTATACACAACTGCAAAATATCAAATTTTTATTCTCTACCATTTACAACATAATAGAAAATAACAAAGTTATGTCTGTAATTTTGAATATATTCAATAATTAAAATACTAATTGTTTTTTTGAAAAATGCTCAGACCCGTCGATTAGTATTTCAAATTGTCATTTTTGACATATAATAATAATGTATACAGGGTGTCCCAATTTAGAGATATGATGTCATCGTTAATTTTCTTAAATAGCAACACCGTAATTTTGATAGCTATTTTGATAGGGTGTGTAAAGTTATATACAACTGCAATATTTCAAATTTTTGTTTCCTACCATTTACAAGATAATAAAAATAATAAAGATAATAAAAAAATAACAAAGTTATGAAAAACAAGTAATCATATAATATAAATAATAATTGAATTCAATTATTTCAATTAAGCAAATACTCATAATGTTGCCCTCAATTATTGTCAAATTGTCAATGGGCAACGTTATGAGCATTTGCTTAATTAAAATAATTAAATCCAATTATTGTTTGATTACTTGTTTTTAACAACTTTGTTATTTTTTATTATCTTGTAAATGGTAGGGAATAAAAATTTGAAATTTTGCAGTTGTGTATAACTTTACACACCCTATCAAAATATCTATCAAAATGACAGTGTTGCCATTTAAGAAAATCAACGATGACGTCATATCTCTAAATTGGGACACCCTGCATATATTATTATTGTATGTCAAAATGACAATTTGATATAGGTACTAATCGACGGGTCTGAGCATTTTTCAAAAAACAATTAGTATTTTAATTATTGAATTTATTCCAAATTACAGACATAACTTGGTTATTTTCCATTATCTTGCAAATGGTAGAGAATAAAAATTTGATATTTTGCAGTTGTGTATAACTTTACACACCCTATCAAAATAGCTATCAAAATGACAGTGTTGCCATTTAAGAAAATCAACGATGACGTCATATCACTAAATTGGGACACCCTGTATACATTATTATTGTATGTTAAAAAGAACAATTTGAAATACTAATCGACGGGTCTGAGCATTTTTCAAAAAAACAATTGGTATTTGAGATATTGAATTTATTCCAAATTACAGACTCTCTCTGTATATATAATAAGTAGAAGGCTGCAATTTGTTTAATGACAATGTTTTTCAATGGCCCATATAAATTAATTTTCTAACGATATTATCATTCTGTATTTCATTATTGACACTAGTCATTAGAAGAGTTAGTCATTAAAAGGCATATATTTTATTTCTTTGCGTAACACTGTTAGAATGTCGTGTAAAATTTCCATTAAAAACTATACAACTTTAGCGAAATTTTATTTGAATGTTGGTATCATTTTGGGAATCTTTCCTACCGTCTCCAAGCATCAAAAGGTTCAGATATTTCACAAGATAATTTTTACTGTATTGTTTGCACTGTGTTGTGTGTCTTTAATTTCCTATGCAAATTTCTTCTCAACTACTAGTAACTTGGAATTTATGCCAGTATATGCCTTTTTATCATTTGAATTTTGCAGCTGGTGGGTTGTTTTTACACATAGAAAGTACTGGACAATTTATATAAGCAGTTTAAGAGCCATAGATACCAAAATACAAGGCAACTTCAATATAAGTTTATTGCAATTTCTCTGTTATATTTTTTCAATCATTTTCGCAATATTGAATGCTGCTTTTTTTCAAGTTACCGAACCTGGTGAAAATGCTTTGGAGAATCTTGGAGCCTTCTTTTGGAACTACATTTTTTTTAAAGCAGTGTTAATTATCGTTTACCATCTACAAATGACCCAGGTTTTTTTAGCAATTGTTGGAGTTATTTCAGATTCTACAACCAAGACATTCTTAGACATCGGGAACTCCAAAATCTTGTTCAATAAGAATCTTAACAACATTAAGTTTTTATACAAAAAGCTTTTTATAACAACGAGAATATTTAACATAATCATTGGAAAATTAATTTTTGTATACTTAATCATGAATTTAGCAGATATTCTTTTTAATGCTGATTATATACTACATATCCATTTTACTGTTGGAAAATTTCCTGATGGTTTAGTTACTTACTCCTATTATTTTATAATATATTTGGTAGTGGAAACTGTAAGTATTACATATTAATATTTTTAATTTCCTTCACACAATTTTCAACACCAGAAAAGACAGAATCAGAATGGTCAAATTAGAAACTAAATAGAGTAAGAATCTCGTTCTCTCTCTCATACAGAAAACTGTGCTCTCTTTCCTTTTCACTATAATATTTTCTCTCTCTCCCTCTCTCTTTCTTCTTAGTTCAGTGCCATCTCCGCGAACGGAGGTCGGCAATCATCACAGCTATTCGGATTTTAGAGACGGCTGCTCTGAAAAATTCATTTCGCCTGGTGAGAACAATAGTGACGAAACTTCAAAATGAACATTTAAAGATAATATTATTTGAAGTTTTGATGAAACTGCTAAATAGTATAACTTACTAATAGGTAATCATTAAGCAAAATTTTTCTAATAATATGCTTTCTAGGTATTTAAACCAAATAGTAGAAGTAATTTTATTTGAAGAAAAGATAAACATTGTATTTATTTTAGAATTTTTTTGCGTTACGTCATTATTGCATTATCGAGGATGTTTAATTGGATGTTTCACCACTATATACTTTGCTACTACTACGCTATAACAGTTTCGTTTTTGCATCAAATAACATATTTTATTGTACAAACCAAAAACATAAAATAAAAACACAATAAAACTAAAGTACAATAGAAGTAGGTACATAGAAAAATAACAAAATAAGATCTTAAGTAATAATTATTAACATTATCTCTGTTAACAAGAAATCGATAAACATAATAAAAAATGAAAAGTAAGCAGAAGAATGATGAATAGTAAAATAAAATTCATTATTCCACTTATGTTTCATATTGCAAGGTACTGAAGAACTGATTGTGGGCGGAAGGAATTGATTTCTTTTGTAAGAGACTTTGGAAGTCATCAAACTTATTTTTAGAAATTGATATTGATTCTCTATCTGTGCTATCTACAATTAACAGAAGTTTTTTCAGTAGTAGTTGGAGTTATTTTAGACTCTACAAGACAGATATTTTTAGATACGGGAAACTCCAAAATCATGTTGATAAGAATCTTAACATCATAAAATTTTTGTACAAAAAACTTTTTATTACAATGAAAATGTTTAACATAATAGTTGGAAAATTCATTTTCTTATTTCTGATTATGAATTTAGTAGATATTCTTTTTAATGCTGATTACATACTACACATCCATTTTGCTGTTGGAAGATTTCCTGATGATGCATTTGTTTACTCCTATTATATTATAACCTATTTGGTATTGGAAACTGTAAGTATTAGTTTAGTTAGTATTAATTAGTATTAATTATTATTAATTAGTATTGATTTCCTACATAACATTTTCAACATTAGGAAAGAGATAATGAGAATATTCAAATAAGAAACCAAATGGAGAAAAATCCATAATAAGTAAAATAACCAGACAACAATTAGAATAGTTTGGGCACACACAGAGGTTGTGAGACGAAAGATGACAAAAATAAGATTAGAAACTAAATACGTAAAGAAACTAAAAAAGAGGACTACTAAAAAATAGTTTGATAAATACAATTATAAAAGTAGGTAAAGCGAGAGGACTAACACAAAAATGAAAATGATATCGAGAAAAAAAAAAAGGATGGAAAAAGGGAATAGACACCAACTGTCACGGAAAGTTCTATTAGAGACCAGTCCCAAGTTTAATTTAAATAAAAATTTATTCAAATTAAATGACCATAATAAAATTTACTTCTATTCAATATATTACAATAAAAATAAAGAGATGAATCCTCGTAAATAAAATACACTGACTGCCTTAATAATAATGTTGATGAAATTTTAGAATGTCAGTTTTCCATAATTAGGTATAATATTAATCATATTAACATTCAAATTTCTATACTCTCGTGACGTAATCGAGGACTTAATTTTCACTGGTTAGTCGGAGTAGGGAACCGTTGTAAATATCTAAGAATTGTGGACATGATCAACCAAAAAAAAAAGATGTATTTAGCAATTTCTCTAGTGACATTATTGGGTGTGACGCTTTCTTTTTAGTTTACTCCTCCTGGTTTAAAAACATGTTTAGTAATTCCTGTCGCCCTTACAAACAAAGCTTCGGGAAGGGACAATTCTAGACAAGGACCTGACAAACAATCCTCATTGGGTCTACATACGTTCATTTGTGCTATAAAGTTGAGAGCTCTTATAGACTAAGAGCCGCTATAGGTGAAATTTGCTTATCATTTTAGGCACGATAAGAGCCTATAACTTAAATAGTAAAATCTAAAAAAAAAACGAATGAACACTGTGCCGCCACTTTTTAGTGGCACATGCGTCGACAGTAAATTAAAAGGTACCCTCCCTCACTCTTAGAATTCAATGTTTTTCATTGTTTTAAGTTCTATGTGATTAAATAATAAGACTCTGTTTAATTTTAACCCACCACCCCCTTTCCCTTCCCCCACCATTATAAACTTCATTTTTCGTCTTTATTTTTTTTTAAGTGGGATTAAATCAATTTTAAAATTTCAAAACATTCAGAGGCATAGTTGAGGCTTCTACAAAACCTGTCTATTTTTTATAGATCACTAGGTTGAGTGTACATAACCTCAAACAATTTTTTTTTGGAACGTATAACTTTTTTTTTGGAGATGGCTGGAGTTCTTTTATTCTATTTTGTGTATTTTATCAAACACTATGTTTTTAATTTTTTTCAGATTTTCCGTAAGATTTGCCACCTTCAAAATCCAAAAAACTGTTTTTTGGGGGGTTTTGGAGATTTTCCCTAGTTTATGGACATCAAAATAAATCAAATCAATGTTATTTTTATAGATTATACGTAAATTGAAGTAACTGAGTCTTTTGGAACATTTAAAAATAAGAAAAACACGTTCAAACCCCTAAAAACCCAATAACAAACAGTTTTTTTGAATTTTTGAAGGTGGCCAACCTTACGGAAAAATCTGAAAAAAATTAAAAGTATAGTGCTTGATAAAATACACAAAACAGAAAAAAATTAGACCTCTAGCCACCTTAAAAAAGAGTTATTCGCTTTTTTCAAAAAAATAATTAAAAAATTTGTTTGAGACTATATACACTTAACCTACAAATCTATAAAAAATAGGCATGTTTTGTAGAAGTCTCAACTATGTCTATGAATTTTTTTAAATGTTAAAATTGATTGCATTCCTCTTAAAAAAAATAAAAACGGAAAATGAAGTTTTTGATGATGGGGAAAGGGGAAGGGGTGGTGGGTTAAAATTAGGCTAAGTCTTATTATTTAATCACATAGATCATAAAAAAAATGAATCAAATTTAATTCTAGGAGTGAGGGAGAGTACCTTTTAATTTATTTATCTCGTCCATGACTGGAAAGTTTGATGCGCCATTGTCGACGCATGTGCCACTAAAAAGTGACGGCACAGTGTACATACGTTTTCTTTTAGGTTCTACTATTTAAGTTATGTGGTCATATCGTGCCTAAAATAATCAGCAAATTTCACCTATACCGGCTCCTAGTCTATTATCATTAGACATGTTTTTTTAATGAAGATCAATATAATTATAAGTAGAAGGTTATAATTTGTTTAATGAGAATGTTTTCAATGTCCTATACCAATTAACTTTCTATATAATTTGCATGACTGTATTTCATTATCAAAGTTAAGTTAGTCCATAGAAGATATATTATTTTTTTGCGTAACACTACTAGAATGTCTTTCAAAATTTCCGTTAATAACTATACAACTTTGGCAAAGTTTTATTTGAAGATAGGTATAGTTTTGGGATTTTTTCCTACGGTTTCAAAAAATCAAAAAATTCAGATACTTCACAAAATTATTTGTACTCTATTATGTGTACTATGTTACATTTCTTTCATTTCATATCAATATTTCTTCGCAAAAGTTAGTAACATAGAATTCATGCCAGCAACTGCCTTTTTATTATTTGAATTTTGCAATTGGTGGATGGTTTTTACACATAGAAAGTACTGGATTATTTATTTAAGCAGCTTAAGAGCTATGGATATCCAAATTCATTGCAAATTCGACATAAGTTTACTTAAATTTGTCTGTCATATTTCTTCAATTATTTTCGCAATATTGAATGTTGCATTTTTTCAAGTTACCGCACCTGGGATAAATGCTTTGCGGAATCTTGGTTGCTTCTTTTGGTGTTACATTTTTGTTAAAGCAGTGTTTATGGTCATTTACTATCTACAAATGACACAGGTTTTTTTAACAGTAGTTGGAGTAATTTCAGATTGTACAACAAAGACGTTTTTAGACATCGGAAACTCCAAAATTTTGTTCGATAAGAATCTTAACAACATTAAATTTTTGTACAAAAAACTTTTTATAACAACGAGAATGTTTAACATAAGCATTGGAAAATTTGTTTTTGCATATTTGATCATTAATTTAGCAGATATCCTTTTTAATGCTGATTATATACTACACGTTAATTTTGCTACTGGAAAAATGCCTGATGGCTTAGTTATTTACTCCTATTATTATATTATATATATGGTACTTGAGACTGTAAGTATTAGTCATTATTTGGCATTTTTTTCGCACTTTTTATCGAGACATTACTTCTTTTTTAATATGGTTCAAAATATACCTAAAAATGTAAATCATAAATAAATTTTCATATTATTACCAAGTCTCCATATAGGCTATTGATTATGTACTATAGAAAGGAACTACAACGTTAATGTGGTTTTATTATTTCATATGGTCAATGAATCTCTATATATGAAAAAATCGCGGAGTGCTACCATCTAAAGGGGTGCGTTTTTGAGAAATGGGTGAATTAGTCGCTGGGCACCGGTTACATTAGGGTGAGTTCTATGCACTTTTGGTACAAACACGTCTACATAAAAATTGTTCCTGGTTAAATTTACTATCTAAATATAACTTTTTAAAGTCAAAGATACTTTTTTTTACAAAAATATATTCAAAAGAAAAAGCACAAAGAAACCCAAAAGAAAGAAATTTTATTTTTTGTCCCATAACTTTTGTCCACGGGGATATAGGTGTAGACATTGCTTCACAGAAAAAAAGCTTACATATTTTGTCTTAAAAATGTTGTTTGGTAGAGGTCATTAGGATTTACAGTTTTCGAAATATGATTTTTCAAAGTTCGCACTCACAGCAATTTTGGGCAATTTTCCTTGTTATTTCGCAAATATTGTTCTGTAACTTTTTTCTACGTAACTTTAGGCATATGCAATGGTACATGTAAGAGGAATAGAAATCAAATACCTCTAAAATGCTGTACTGTATAATGTTGTGCGACTTCTTTTAAAGAGGTTATCTTTTTCAAGACTTTATACTTTTAACTAGTTTTTATATTTTTTACGATTATTTTTTTCATTTTCATTTTCATTTTTTTCATCAAACCTTACAAGGTTTGAGTTGGTTGTAAACCTCTTACCTGATCACAACAACCTTGTGCAATTTCCGAGCAAGGATGACATACATCCACATGTGATATTTATAATCTTAAAACATCGACTTAATGTCGACTACTATATAGCATATAATGTAGCAATAATGTTATTTAGAGGTTTTTACACCTATTGAAGTGGCTAGTTTCAATTACTTGTACACTGGACGTTTACACTGATGATGGTCAGTTTGACCGAAAACGTTCTGTACTTCCACTCCCTTGTGGATAAATTTTAAGTATTTTAATAAATTATATACCTACATACAACAGAAGTGTTTACTTCATTCTACGTTGTTTTAATTTTTCAGTTTTTTGGCTACACTGAGCCGTGTGTATATCTGATCCTGGCAGCTTAGGCACCGTTTGAAAGCTAAGATATGCTGTTTTGTACCTACCTAGTCCTATAGCTGGCTTATAAAAGTCACAAACTACACCGGTTCTAAATGCCCTGACCTCTCTTGAAACACAGAAAAAGAATTCAGATTGGTATAACTTTTCCCCACACATACATACATTATGTCGTACCTACATACATACAAACATTTTTCCCTTTTTAAATAGAAATTGAATCATATTTCTGAGCTCTATAACTTTGGAATGGTATAATCGATTTTTAAAATTAGACATGCTTAGGAAAGGTAATGGTAAGTACCATCAGAAGCCGCAAAGCTCGGAATTATGTTTTAGAAATTTTTGGGAGTTTTGTGGATGAGAACGAAAAACAGACACTAAATGGACCAAAATCGATGGTTGACATTTGGACGGGCGACTCTTTTCCTAAATTTTAAAATGGGATTTGGCCCAATTTTCAATTTAGTCAGAGCGCCAGAGAACTGCCGTTCTCTGGGGTATATTTAGCCTGCTTGTATTTAACAGTTTCACAGAAACGGTTTGTTTTGTTTAGTAGTACTATTAGATGTAGTAGTATTAAGCAGAGCTTGCCATAATCATCCGCATCTCTCATGATGTTAACAGTTCTTCCGTTAATAATAAATATTCCTTCTATTTCAGATAGTAACGCTTCTTCCAATTTCAAGATCAGTGTTTACTTTTAAAATTATTAGTTCAGAGAAATAAGGAAAAACAAATATCCTGTTGGTGACACAACCCCTTCCAGGCCGAAACCAGTAGTATGGACATCTATATTAATAACATATATGATTGCTGCAGCCGATTTTGACGATATACATAGTTATAAACAAATGAAGATCAAAAAACGGTAAATTTTCGCATTTTTCATCTATAACCAAAAAGGTAAGTATTGTAAACAAATTTGAGAGCGAGAAACTCATAAATCGTATAAATAACTTCAATATGGCGTTCGCTGAATAAATCTATCCTTATTGGTTGCTTAGAAAATTGCAAAATAAATCATAAATTTTGAGTTTCCATAAATATTCATAACTTATGTAAAAATTAACTTAAAACGTTCTTATTACACGGAAAGCTGAGACTTCTGGTGCTTAAATCATACCGTAAATTTCAAAGCAATTGGTCAAATGGTTTAAAAGGTATTTAATTTTTTTTTCCCAAATTAATTTTTTTGCAACGCTATAAGTCAGAAAATGATTAAGTTACACTAATACTTTGGATAGTTTATGAAAGAAGAAGATTTATACTAATAATTTAATTAAAAAATGATGACAAAAATAATTCTAAATACTGCAAAATTATTTTGCAAAAACATGTGAATTAAAAAAAAAGGGGGGGCTAACTCCGTCCCTAATTGTCCTAGGACAATTGTTTTCTTTCTAAATGTTTATAAAAATTCAGTCTTTCCAAGTATGGAAAAGTAATTTTTCTACGGGTAACGGTTAATAAGTTTTTCTAATTGTTTATAAGTAAGTAAAAAATCGACGTGTTTTTGCAAAACAATTTTACACTGTTAAAAATTACTTTTTATCATTTTTTTTAATTAAGTCAATAGTATAAATGTTCTTCTTCCATAAACTGTCAGAAGTCTTACTATAACCTCATAATTTTCTGACTTATAGTGCTGCAAAGGAAATTAATTTAGGATAAAAAATTAAATAACTTTAAGCTATTTGACCAATTGCTTTGAAATTTAAAATATAATTTAAGCAACAGAAGTCTCAGCAATTCGTGTATGAAGAAGGTCCTAAGTTAATTTTTACATAAGTTATGAATATTTATAAAAACTCAAAATTTATGATTTATTTTGCAATTTTCTAAGCAACCAATAAGGATTGACATATTAGCTTGTTTAAAATGCTTAACTTTTTGGTTATAGACGAAAAAAGCGAAAATTTACCGTTTTTTGATCTTCATTTGTTTATAACTATGTATATCATCAAAATCGGCTGCAGGAAACATAAAGGTTATTAATATAGATGTCCATACTACTCAAAAAATTTGGTTTCGGCCTGGAGGGGGATGTATCACGAGAAAAATCTTATATCTCTGGACTATATTGAGATATCCTGCTGTGACAGTTTCGCCAAACTTTAGAATTTTTTTTAAAAAGTTTGGCGAAGGTGCCGTGATAAAATATTTGATATTTTAAAATTATTTTTAGTAAATAATAGTATTTACTAGTTGGCTAAATTAACTAATTTTTTTTAGGAGGCTAAAAACGTTAAAAATGTAAATTTTCTAAAAAATATCCGTCACATCTCAATCAAAGGGGCATCAATAAATGTCATAAAATGGCACACTAATTTGTCATTTTTCTGCATGCCCCTTACATCTTCAGAAATTTGTATTTTTAGTTTTGATTTAGCAGAACGAAAAATTTTTAGGTGTTAGTAGGTTCTGATTCTGATGGGCTTAGTTATTTTGTTGTGACACTTTCGTCAAACTTTTAAATTTTTTTTGAAAGTTTGGCGAATGTGCCGGAATAATAGTTATTAAGTATCAAGGGCATTAAATTGAATAGTTGTTTATTCCCTAAGGGCGACAATATTATAAACTCGAGGGGCCCAAGGTTTATATGTCACCCGAGGGTATAGACGTCTAATAATGCACGTGGTGCAAACAAAACTTTATGTCATACCGGTTTATTGGATCAATTAAAGTTTTAATTTTA
Source organism: Diabrotica virgifera virgifera (assembly GCF_917563875.1). NCBI lineage: Eukaryota > Metazoa > Arthropoda > Insecta > Coleoptera > Chrysomelidae > Diabrotica > Diabrotica virgifera. Next base: position 211,817,963 of record NC_065450.1, read on the forward strand.
TTTTATCCACAGAGAACGACAGTTCTCACCAGTGGCGCACAACACCCCTACAAGCGACACTATATATACACGAAATTTTCGATTTTCTAAACCTGACTGAATTGAAAATTGGGCCAAATCCCATCTTAAAGTTTAGGAAAAGACTCGTCCATCCATATGTTACCTCTCCATTTTGGTCCAAGGGTGTGGATTTTACGGCCCTTCCCATTTAAAGCCTGTTTTTCGTTCTCGTCCCCAAAACTCCCAAAAATTTCAAAAATTTAAGCCCGACCTTTACGGCTTCTGATAGCACAGATCATTACCTTTCCAACGCATGTTTAATTTTGAAAATCGGTTATACCATTCAAAAGTTATCGAGCTCAGAAATATGACTCAATTTTTATTTAAAAAATGGAAAATATTTGTGGATATGTATGTACAAAAAAAAAATACATATATTTTGTATGTATGTATGTATGTATGTGTGTGGAAAAGTGACACCGATCTGAACTTTTTTTTCTGTGTTTCAAGAAGGTGTGAGGGCCGATTCAGAACCGGTCTAATTTTTGACTTCTGACTACCCGTAAGCCAGCTAGAGGACTAGGTAGATACAAAATAGCATATTTTTTGGGCGTATATATCTTAGGTTCAAGGAAAGACAGGAAAACCGCAAATACACCAAATCAATAGGGTTGAGTTAAGCTTTCAAATAGCGTGTAAGCGATCAAGCTGAGACATACACACTGCTCACCAGAGCCAAAAAACTGAAAAATTAAACTTTGAAAATTTTGGCTTTTCGACAATTACTCAAAATTTCAACCTACGAATTGCGCCAATAACTGAGCGTTTGTAGAAGGACTCAGGACGCGTCTAACGGTGTATACCTCATATCTGGGAAAATTCGAATTTTTAAGTTATAGGCTTCATAAGTATAATCAAATCTATTTCTTATGGGAAAAACGGTTTTTCAAGCACAATAATTCCTGTAATACGTTCAGCTATCATACTTGATCTTGGATGCGTCAGATACTACTTGTCAATACGTTTCAAATTCATGTTTAGTGATCAACATCAGGTAAACCGTTCAAAAGTTATAGAGCTCCAAAAGTATAATTAGTCCAGGAACTGAAATTTTTTACTTCGCAATTTTTACAGAATGGACAGATTTGCTTGAAAATTTGACAACAAGTAGTGGATAGTCCAAGGATCAAAATCTATATGATGCCGAAAGACGCTTTTACCATGGGGTGGTTGCCACGTCATCTCGAGGGTGGAAATTTTTTATTATATTTTGACCGCAAATGCTGGTAAAAATATTAATTATAAGCAAAAAATGTTCATTATACATTTTTTTGATAAAATTAATAGTTTTAGATTTATTGGTTATCGAAGCTGTTAGTTTTATATCGAAAAAATTACCAGAGAACGGCAGTTCTCGCCAGTGGCGCAGAAATGCACCCCCTACACGCGACACTATTATATACACGAAATTTTCAATTTTCTAAATCTGACTGAATTGAAAATTGTGCCAACTCCCATCTTCAAGTTCAGAAAAAGACTCACCCATTTATATGTCAACCATCGACTTTGGTCCAAGAGTGTAGATTTTACGGCCCTTCCTATTTAGGGTCTGTTATTCGTTCTCGTCCCCACAACTCCCAAAAACTTTAAAAATTTAAGTCCAACCTTTGCGGCTTCTAATAAAACTGATGATTACCTTTCCAACGCATGTCTAATTTTGAAAATCGGTTATACCATTCAAAAGTTATAGAGCTTAGAAATGTGACTTAAGTTTTATTTAAAAAAGGGAAAATGTTTGTGGATATTATGTGTGTTTGAAAGTTAAACCGATTTGATATTTTTCCTCTGTGTTTGAAGAGGGTGTCAGGACCGATTTAGAACCGGTGTAGTTTGTGACTTTTGACCACCCATAAGCCAGCTATAGGACTTGGTAGGTACAAAACGGCATATGTTTTGGGGGTATATATATATTCGGAACAAGAAGAGCCAGGAGAACCGCAAATACATCAAATTAATAGTGTTGACTTAAGCTTTCAAATGGTGTCTAAGCCGTCAGGATCAGACATACACACGGCTCAGTATAGCCGAAAAACTGAAAAACTAAACTTTGAAAATTTTGGTTTTTCGACAATTACTCAACATTTCAACCTACGAATTGCGCCAATAACTTAGCGTTTGAAGAAGGACTCAAGATGAATTTAACGGTGTATACCTCATATCCCGGAAAATTTGAATTTTTTAGGTTATAGGCTTCATAAGTATGATAAAATCTATTTCCTGTGGGAAAAACGGTTTCTCAAGCTTAATATTTCCTGTAATAGCTTCAGTTATCATACTTGACCTTGGATCCATCAGATACTACTGGTCAATACGTTTCAAACTCATGTTTACGAATCAAAATCGGTTAAGCCGTTTAGAAGTTATTAAGCTACAAAAGTATAATCCAATTAACGATTATTCCCGAAATGGTTTATGTAGTTGTAGTGGTTACGACCCTAAATTTGATCTGGCAACGGGCAATCCGACTTCATTTACCGGCCATCTCAATATTTTTTTTTCAATCTATTTCGAATAAAAAAAATCTAGTGTACATTCGATGGACACTAGATCATTTGGGAGATAATGCAACAAAGGTGACCATTTATAAAGCTTGACGTGTAATAGAGGAACATTGTATTCAACTTCATACATTTAATTTATAAATAACTTTGAAAAACTCCTGATACAAGAATAAAAAACCGCTAAACGCCGTAAAAATGAGTGGCGCATAAAATATTCCAGCTACAAAAGATCTGATATGAATATTACGTGGCGCGAAAATGGATTTTCATTTGATGCAAATCAAAACTCTAGTTTTATTTTAAAAGATTTTTCCATAATATTTGCTAAATTTGAAGTAAACGCGCCACAAAAGAGTTTCAAAATTCAAACTGTATCAAAGTTACTCTTTTGTGGCGCGTTTACTTCAAATTTAGCAAATATTATGGAAAAATCTTTTAAAATAAAACTAGAGTTTTGTTTTGCATCAAATGAAAATCCATTTTCGCGCCACGTAATATTCATATCAGATCTTTTGTAGCTGGAATATTTTATGCGCCACTCATTTTTACGGCGTTTAGCGGTTTTTTATTCTTGTATTAATTAGAAGTAATATTGTATCGCAGCAGTTATTTAGTACCGTTTCTAGGAAAGTGATGTTGATTAGCAATTTGTTATTAACGTAAACAAAGTTTTTCTATGTGACATTGTCAAAAAAAGTCAGAATGCAAGAGAAATTCTACATTTCTGAAGAAATAGTTAAAAAAGCAAAAAAAAGCGACTGAGAATCTGTTACCGAAAAATCCAAAGAAACGTACGACAAGGAATACGCTAAATCCCAACATTGGATGGCAGAAAATAATACTGAATGCGTAAATGTTTGATTTTGGTTGTTTCCTATTGGAATAATTTCTTTATGTCCGCGCGGGCGTAAAGTATACCATTACGTGGTTCGTAACTAAGTAATAAATACACAATATTAAACCGGTATGACATAAAATATCTTATACAAACATGATCAGCCTTTACTTTTAAGGTCGTTCCTCGCGATTCTGGGCATATCTAAATTTCAATGTAAAAGTTTAAATAAAATAACGCAAAAACTACGGCATATATTGAGATAATTATTTTTTATATAAAAATAATTAAAAAGTTCTACTGCTCTATTTGTTTTTAAATTATTAAATTGTTTAAACAATGTGTTTTTTTAACTTTTTTTGTTTAAAATTAACGTAAAAAATTTGAATGCAAATACGTCACTAGAGAATTTTTCCCACTTTCCGAATCTGTTTTTGTTTTTAACATAAAGTGTAAGACAAAGCACCTATTTTGTTTAAACTTTTAAAAAATCTCAGAGTTCTGCTAAAATTGATCTCACTCGGTGGTCACAGGCTGTCCTTGTTGTCGATATCGACCAGTCAACAAGCCAACAGGTACAGAAACAATCTCGGTAGGGGGTATCTTGTAAATAGACAAAGCTTATTTAGACTTTTGATAACATTGCAAGATTTTTATTATAATTTTTATTTGGAAACACCTTCTACAGAAACGTTACACATAATTTTATGTTATATAATTGTATTTTGTCGATCTTACTGATCGTGATACTACTCAAATTCTTATAATATATAATTATGTGCGTCCATAGAGTAACGCATAAATTTATTATGAGCAAAATAAACCACATTATTAGAAATTACCGAAACACGTTATTACCGACGCATTCGTTGTTTTCCTGGAATTACCGGTATTGATAATTTTTCTTGAACTCTTAACTTCTTCTGCATCCTATCGAGTTTATTTTTATAAAATTTTCATCAATTATTTTCCCAGTCAGTTATATATTTTAAAAAGTTATATAATTTTTTTCTTTCTAAGAATTGAAACTACTCTGCTTGCATCTTTTTACCATTTTTTTTTGTTTCCGTGAGAACATAATATATTCAATTTTAGATTTTTCATATCTTTAACTACCAGTCCATGTTTGTTATTGACTACCTATATATTCTTGCTTGTCTTCTTCTTCTTTTTGTATAAACATGACTGTCTGCCTTTTTAATGTGCCTCCAGTAAGTTGTGGTTCCATCGTTTTCGTGGTCATCCCACTGATCGTCTTCCTAGTGGGGAACCATCTCTCGCTGTCCTTACTACTCTATTTGTTGTTATGCGGGTTATGTTGTCATTCCATTCTACTCTTGTGCTTCTTACCCAGTTTTTAATTTTCTCCACCTTGCATTTCCGCCGTATATCTGTACATCTATCTCTGTCCCATATTTTTTACCATCGATTTTTCGAAGGGTTTTCATCTCCTCTGTTTCGAGAAATCTTTATGTCTTTTCTGTTTCAGGTCGTGCTTCTGTCGTATATGTCATTATGGTCTGACGACTGTTTTGTAAATTCTGCCTTTCATTCCTTTTCCGATATTTTTATTTCTCCACATTGAGTCATTCAGGCAACCTGCGGCTCTATTTACTCCATTCACTTTATCTCCCAGTTGTTCTATTATCTGACTCTTCAGCTCTAATTTACATCTGGAATCCATCTGTTATATCCACGCATTTTGTCTTTTTTTTTTTTGGAAATTAACATGTTAAATTTTGTGACGGTTATATTAAATTGGTGCAGCATACGTTGTAAATCTGCATTCTCATCGTCTGCATATCACATTATCTTAAGTTGGTTTTCTCCTACTTGGTATTGACTTCAAATTAATTTTAATAATTTTAATCATAGACATAATTTTGGGTGTATGCCAGCTGAAAGGAATGTGTGTATTCTACGGCAAAACCGATAGTGAAAGAACCTACAGAGCTATCCATAAATTTAAAAACCACAAAGCCAAGAACCGACACTATATTGAGAATGTTTGAAAAATTGAGGAGACATTTTAGTTTTTAGTACATGCCTTTCAAGAGCTAATTTGCCAAATCATGAAAAAGGAGCATTTGACAACCTCTTGAAAAGAGACAGTTATCATTCCCATACACAATAAGGGTATTAAAATGAATTGCACAAACTATACAGGTATATCACTTATCAATAGAGAATACAAAATATTTCCCTAATACTATTGAAACAATATTATTTATTTTTTTATTTTGTTTATTTATTTAGCGTATGGATTTTTACAGTACGATAAATACACATTTATATGCAAATACTATATGCAAATACTAAAATGATCTCAAAATATATCGCTATACCTACATTATTTTTTTAAAAATTTACAATCTTAATCACGTTAATCCTTTCATTGTGTAGGTCCGAATCTTTCACTCCAGGGGGTGTATTGTACAATAGAATTTTTGAACTGGGGTTGAGGAAACTGCAGATTGACGTAAAGAGTATTACTTCATGAATAGATTTTATTTTGTATTGAAAGAAATTTTTAAAATCGAGATTTTTACAGTTACAAAGGATGGGCCTTAAAATTATTATTTAAATATCCTGTTGTGTTACTTTCGCCAAAATTTTAAATTTTTTGAAAGTTTGTCGAAGGTGCCGGGATAAAATATCTTACAAATTTCAAGATTAGCTTGCCTAATAAAAAAAAAAAAAATCAAAATGTAATTCCGTACAGGTCGGAATAAATTTTATATCAAAGTTTAGGTGAATACAAAAGATATTTTCAAAAAAGTATTAAAATCATAGGGGATCATTGTTTAAATAATTAAAAAGGGGTAATTTTTGCACAATATTTACTTTTTTAATTGCTGAGGTAATTTACATTTTAATGAAGGTCTTTAGGGTTTTTTTCTACAAAGCTGAAGGTCAAATCTTTCACCTAAGACTTAATAAATTAAATGTGACCCCCTATTTATTTAAATAATTATATATAAAATTTAAAAATCAAATTTGCATAAAAGTATTTTTTGCGTTCTACATACGCACTATAAATTTATTTTATTTACTAGAAGAAGTTGCGCTATATTACTAGTATTAAGCAAAAAAATTGGTTAAAAAATATATCATAATTTATATATCATAATTGTTACTATATTTTCAATTGCAAAAACGCGGTTGTTACCAAAAGAATATAAACTTCTTGAAATCTCATTAGTTTTATTTTTATGTATAATTTCGATAAATGCATTGATAAATTCAAATTTCAATTTAACTCCCCTCTAAAATGACATTTGAAAATTATTCTAATTTGTTATAATTTGTTTTTTAATAACGTCGCGGGGATTAAACATTTTGAAATGCTGTTCCGATAATCAGATTTCTGGGAATTTTTCACTAATTAGCAAATTTTTTTGTCGTTTTTTCTCCTTCTTTTTTTTTCCTTATAGTAAAAGATATAGTTTTGCTTATAGAGGGGGTTTCATTGAGAATGTCCAATTTCTGAGTGGTCGATTCGAGACCTCAAAATATTAAGAATTAACTAAAATCACTTTAATAAAATATGGCTCCTTATTGAGTTACGGTGTTTTATTTAAAAATTTAAAAATTATTTTTGCTCAGTGTTTTAAAACTATTCGACATATCCTTTTCATACTTGGTAGAAAGTGCAGGTACTATACAACCTATGAAATTATTTTAAATACAGATTTCCGGCTATTACCAGAGGCGTACAACCGGCGGACAGGGGAAGCAAATGGTTGTCCCTACCCAAATTCTACGTCACTGGTGAAATTGCCATTTTAGCACAATTTTTAAATTCTCCAATACTGCCTATGTAAATAACATTTTCTTTACTCGTAACGATAAAGTCATTAGTTTTCGAGATATTTGAAGTTAAACATGTAACGGCAGTTATTTAGTTATTTTGATTAATATATTGTGCCGTTTAATTTTTAGTTTCAAATATCTCAAAAACTAATGATTTTATCGTTAAGAAAGAATAATAGGTATACTCTTTAGTCTTAACTATAAAATCCTTAGTTTTCGAGATATTTGAAATTAAAAATTAAGCGGCACAAAACCTTAATCAAAATAAAATAACTGTGCCGTTACATGTTTAACTGCAAATATCACGAAGACTAATGACTATATCGTTACGAGTGAAAAGTAAGTTATTTGCATTGAGAGTATGGGAGAATCTAAAAATTGCGCTAAAATGGCAATTTCGCCAGTGACGTAGAATTTGGGAAGGGTCAACCATTTGCTTTCCCCTGTCCGCCTGCCGTACGCCTCTGGTAATAGCCGGAAACCTGTATTTAACATAATTTCATAGGGTGTACGGTACCTACACTTTCTACCAAGTATTATTATTATTATTTATTATTAACATTCAATAAGAATATAGGATTAGAATCCTATTATACTCTAAAAGCTAAACAAATTTTGGTACTTAGCTGTTTTACACTTATGCTGATTTACATATAATTAAATTAAAAATACAATCAATTATTATCGAGTCTATTCTTAAAACTATTTGTACTAGGAGCCATAGCGACATAAGCCGGTAATGAATTCCAAGCATAAACAACCCTATTTGATAAAAAGTTTAACCTGATGTTGGTTCTGCAGAGTTCTCTTCTTAGCTTTCTGGGATGGCCTCTTAACCGCTCATCTGTATTTATTGTAAAGAAATTTCTGAGTGAAGAAGTTTCGTAATGAAATGAATTGAATGTTGTAATTAAGTCGCCTCTAAGTCTGCGGGCGGATAATGGAACTAAATCCATGATCCTTAAACGATCTTCATATGAGGGACGCACCAATGAATACGGGATCCGTGTTACTCGTCGCTGTACATTTTCCAGCATATTTACATCACGCTGAAGAACCGGACACCACACTGAATTAGCAAATTCTAATATAGGTCTCACATAAGTTTTATACAATTTTGCTAAGGTTCGACTGTCACAGGACGAAAAAACTTTACTAATAAGATATACCATGCGATTGGCTTTATTACACTGTTGCAACGTTTGAGGAGTCCAGGACAATTGTGAGTCTATTAACACGCCGAGATCAGAGTGACAATCGGTCTTTTTTAAAACGGTGCCGTTAATAAAATAATTTAACCGAGGGTTATTCTTGCAGAGATGAAGAACGACACATTTTTCTATATTAAGCGGTAGCAACCAGTCAGTACACCATCGAGAAATGCTGTCCAAGTCTTTTTGCAAACACTGAGAGTTTATTTTAGGATTGTTGTACAGCTTTGTGTCATCCGCATAAACCGAAAACTTTGATGAAATGATGTATTTTAGCTCCGATGTAAATATATTAAACAGTAGTGGCCCTAAAACAGATCCTTGGGGGACTCCACTTATCACGTCATATAGGGGGCTACTTGAAGACTGTATTCTTACTTAAAAATTTTCTTTCACTTAAGAAGGCTGAAATCCAGTTTAACAGTTGCCCGCGAATTCCAATCCTGTTTAATTTTTTCAAAAGCCTTTCCCTTGGAACTTTATCGAAAGCCTTGCTAAAATCTAAGTAGATAATATCAATATCCTGTCCCATATCTACTTCGGCAGTCCAGTCATTTAGGCAACATAACAAGTTGGTAACAACCGATCTTCCACTGGTAAAGCCATGTTGTTCGTTCGGGATTATTTGATGCTGGTTCAAAAATATGTGTAAATTATCCACAATAATTGATTCCATAACTTTGGATATAACTGGAGTGAGACTAACAGGCCTATAATTTTTGGGGTCGAGTTTATCTCCTTTCTTAAAGATTGGTTTCACCCGTGCTTCTTTCCAAATAAGTGGCAGAGTAGCAGAGTGGAATGATTGTTCCATAAGCAAATGGAGTGGATATTTAAGAGCATTTGCACATGATTTCAAGAAAGTAGGAGAAAGATTATCTGGTCCTGGAGATTTGTTGGTGTCAAGTTCTTTAAGTTTTTTAAAAATATCATCAGGAGAAAATTCTACTGAGGTAATAGAACTATGATTTACGGGTTCATAATGTAAGTCTGGGAGCGGACCATCAGGTTCTAAAGTAAAAGATCCGTAAAAGCTCCTAGCAAAAGTTGTAGCCACTTTCAAATCATCATTTGTAATATCACCTGAGTCTGTTTTTAATTGAGGAACAGAAACTTTTGTGTTTATGGAAGTTCTAATATACTTATAAAACTTCTTTGGATTATTGCTGTCTATAATATTTTTTTCATAGTTTCTCCTAGCATTGCAAATTTTTGTTTTCAATAGATTGGCAACTTTCCTATGCGTAACAAAATCATTCTCCAAACGTGATCTTTGATACTTTTGCCAAAGAGCTTTCTTTCTCTTAATCAGTCTTTGAATATCCCAATTAATCCAGGGTTTAGAAGGAAATGTAGTTATAAGTCTTGAGCTTGTATTCTTTTTTATGATGTTGCTACATTGTTCATGAAAAATATTCCAGTTTTCCTGTACATTTGGTAACGACAGGGCGGAAGCCCAGTCAACCAGTGACACATCATGATTAATACCTCTATAATCAATAAAATATCTTGATGAGTATAGTTTTTTTGGATCAGTAACAAGAATTAACTGCATTTGGAACTGAAGAATTGCATGATCGGATTTAGCAAAAGGGGGATAGTATTCTAGATTGTTTATTAAATCATTATCAGAAGTAATAATTAAATCCAAGATGGAGGGTTGCTGCCCAGAACGGAAACGAGTTGGTTCAGTAACGATTTGTTGGAGATGTGAATCTTGTACAAAATCAAGAAGCAGTCTAGATGAAGCATTTTGAGGTACAGGATGTGGCCATTTTAAATCTCTATGATTGAAGTCACCGGCAATAATTAGGTTTTTGTAAGTTGAAGCTAGAACGGATAAAAAATTAATAAGTTGAACATAATTATTATAAGCAGTATCAGGCGGTCTGTAAACACAGCAAATCGTAAAAGATAAGTGTTTATTATGAAAGAGAAGACATATTGCCTCGAAGCCAGGAATATTGGAAGGTAAAACAGTTACTGTAAATTGAGAAAAAACAGAATCTAACACATAAATGCATACTCCACCTCCAGTCGAAAGCCGGTCGTTGCGGAATATAGTATAACCTTGTACATCTATGATAGAATTAGGTATATGTGGTTTAAGCCAGGATTCTGTTATAAGCATAATAGCAGGCTTCTCTAAATCCATATAAGGAACAAATTCATTGAGTTTTGCCATTAAAGAATCAATATTAGTATAAGATATAGAGAAATTAAGAAAATTTGACTGTTTCAGTTTTTTGATGGTACAATAGAGGGGGTTCCTCTGATGAACTTTATAGTAATATCAGTCTCGCCTTTAGCCTTTCGATCATTTAGCTCCTTTCTCAACTGATCCAAATACTCCATTTGCTTAGGTGTTTTATCATCTCTAATAATAAATTTATCAAAACGGGTTCCCGTTAATGAGTTCTTGCGTTTAAGAATATCCTTTGCAATTGATGCATTGTTAAATGAAAGTTTCATTAATTTTGGTCTATTGGGTGAAGGTTTGCCAATTCTGGTTATGCTAACAGGAATATGTGGGGTTGAATTCCCACACACTACCCCCAAAATATCGGATGCTAATTCTTCATCATGCTTTTTACGTTGATCGATACTGCCTGTACTTTCTGGAGCACCAACAATAATTATATTCTGAGCTCGCACCATCCTCTCAGTTGCCTCCGAAACAACTTCTTCAGAAGTTTGTGGTGACATCTTTTGGTTTGTAATTTGTGTGCTTAGATCATCAAACTTTTTATTTAATTCTGACATTTTAGTTTCAAACTCATTTTTAAAGCCTTCAAAAAAATATTTTAATTGATCAAGATTACCAATATTTCCTGAACAATTATTACAAAGAATCTTAACACTTCGTGATTTATTTCTAGTCATTCTAACATCTTCGGCGGATTGCATTCCAACACACTTCAAATGAACAGTAGATCGACATCCGTCACACATTGTTGTTGGCGTAGACCCTAAAGCTGATCGACAATTCTGGCAATCACTCATATTTAAAGCTGTTTGACCTTGGTAACGATAAACAATTATTGACTAACCTGTTTATACGGCAGAACAGCTTCCAGATATCTTCTAATTACTCGCTTAATTTATGTTGCACAGTTTTTCTTTTTCACTAATATTACCACTATAATTAGACGATTAAATTGATGCCAATTAAACAATACAAAAATAACTATTTCCTTGCAAAAATAGCAAATAACTACGAGCGATTTTAAAAACGTTCTACACAGTACCGTGTTTGGTTATAATTAAATATAGCGTATGAAAAGGATATGTCTAATAGTTTTAAAATACTGAGCAAAAATAATTTTTAAATTTTTAATTCACTCACCTTGTAACTCAATAAGGAGCCATATTTTATTGAAGTGATTTTGGTTAAATCTTAATATTTTGAGGTCTACAATCGACAACTCAGAGATTGGACATTCTTGATGAAACCCCCTCTATAAGCAAAATTATATCTTTTACTATAAGGAAAAAAAAAGAAGAAGAAAAAACGACAATAAAAATTTGTTAATTGGTGAAAAATTCCCAGGAACCAGATTATCGGAATAGAATTTCAAAATGTTTAATATCCGTGACATTATTAAAAAAAGAATTTATAAACAAATTAGAATAATTTTCAAATGTCATTTTAGAGAAAAGGTAAATTGAAATTTAAATTTATCAATACATTTTTCGAAATTATACATAAAAGTAAAAGTATTGAGGTTTTACACAGTTTTATATTCTTTTGGTAACAATCGCGTTTTTGCAATTGAAAATATAGTAACATTTGATAAACAAATGAAATACCTCATAATTATTAAATATTTTTTAAACAATTTTTTTGATTAAGACTGGTAACATAGCGCAACTCATCCCATTAAATAAAATAATTTATAGTGCTTATTTAAAACGCAAAAAATACTTTTTTGCAAACTTGATTTTTAAATTTTAAATATAATTATTTAAATAAATTGGGGGTCAAATTTAATTTAGTAAGTCTTCGATGAAATATTTCTCCTTCAGCTTTTTAGAAAAAAAACCCTAAAGAACTTCATTAAAATGTAAATTTCCTCAGCAGTTAAAAAAGTAAATATTGTGCAAAAATGACCCCTTTTTAATTATATAAACAATGATCCCCTTATATGATTTAAATACTTTCTGGAAAATATCTTTTGTACTCACCTAAACTTTGATATAAAATTTGTTCCAACCTGTACGAATTTACATTTTGATTTACATGTAGTGTAATCTTATTTTACTAGACTACTTTTCGAAAATAAGAAATTATTATTAGTCGCCTTGGATTCACCACATCGCTTTATTAAACTCTTTTATTAGTACATATCTGCTTCTGGGTGGTTTTTCTAATTAGTATTAATTAACTAAATAGAAATAGAGTCATGTATGTTAGGGAAAATAAATACGGCTGGATCCCGCGTACCAAAAAAGTTTATTAATAGCAAGCTGAAAATTTGTTAATAGCTTAACGGTGTCTAGTCGGACAAACTTTGATGTACGGGGACACTGGAACAGGGGAGATTTTAATTGCCAACATTCAGATCCGTACGTCAAAATTGCCGACTTGTAGATTGTCATTTTGGTTTGTAAACTAATTTTAGGAGACCAAAGTAACGAGTTTAGTGTTTGTATCACATTTCAACCCTGTTGTATTTTCTGCTGGATGTCCCGTTTTGATGTTCCTTCCTTCGCTATGACTGTCCCTAAGTATTTAAATCCTTCGCATTGTTTTATTTCTCTAATCGAGAGTTCTGGGTCTCTTCCTTAGTCTTTTATTCTAAGATATTCTGTTTTGTTTATATTGATTGTGAGTCACCAATTTTCGCATTCTTCTGTTAACCTTCGACTCATATAATCCATGTCTTCATCATTTGCCGTAATCACTTGATCGTCTGCGAAAAAACCATTTGTTGGGTACTTGTTTCCAAGTTCTATTCCCATTCCTGTGCATTTTCTCCTCCAGTTGTTTAATGCTTCCTAAATATAGATTTTAAATAGAGTTGGGGACAAAGAACATCCTTGTCTTAAGCCTTTTGTTACAGCAAACGGGTCTGAAATTTTATTTTCCATTTTAACGGCACTTTTTGCATTTATGTACATGTTCTCTATGGCGTTGATGTATGCGTTACTTAGGCCTGCCTTCTTCAATACTTCAAATAATCTTTTTAAGGGTACCTACACCGAGAGAAAAAAATTCTTGACATAAAGAAACTTTATTAATATTTAAGAAAGATCGACTTGGCATATTGCCTAAGAAATATATCTTTGTATGTAAGATATAATTTTCTAAAATATTTCAAATAAATTCTACTATAGCCAAAGAAATATATCTTAAACATGATTTAACTATCACTTTCTGGCAAACTTCAAACCCATTTATCAGAAAGAAATTACACTTGATGTTAATTAATTTTATTAGTCATAAAAATATATTTTTACACATTACAAAACTATTCTTTCTGAGCAATAATATTTCTTAGTAAGGCATATTATTATTTTACTATTAATAATTAATGTATTTAATGTTAAGAAATATATTTCGCAGAGATAAACGTATATTTAGAGTTAAGTTAATATTTCTTGAAAATAAAGTGATATTACATACGGCGAAATAAGTCATTGTGTTAAGGTAAAATCATTATTTATTAATAAAACAATATATAAAACGTTATTATTACATACAAATATTTTCTCCACTCTTAAATCACTGGCTTCTACACAACAATAAAAGGATGGAGAGGCAAATCTAACTTCCTCAAATTTTCCTTCTTTTGTTAATAGCACTTTGTATATCAGCAATTCACTAAAACAAAATCGTTATGTAGAAAGAGTAAACTTGCTTTAATAAAATGTTTTTTTATAAAGATATAGATATTTATTTTGACAAATTTAGGAAAAACAAAAAAAAAACAAATACACGGCCCCACATAAGAACTATTAATACTAATAATAATCAATCATATTTAGTTCAAACATGGCATTATTTAACCTGTACACATCTTTGTTTATTTTTTTCTTTTTTTTAATGAAATATTAATTATTTATCTGTATAATATTAAGTCACACAATAAACATTCTTTAGCTAAAACAAGAGGGAAAATACAACCAATGAAACATTGAAGCAGACATAATAATATGTAGTTTTCTTAATTTTTATAATCTAAAAGAGACAGCATACCTAATCATTAAGAAATTTTATTACGGGAAAGTATTATGAGTTTACATCTAAGTCATTTAATATATATTAACTAATTCACGGTTTTCGGCAATAACATTTCTTAACCATAAACATATATTTCTTTTAGACTAACTGATTTCTTTATCTCAAATAAATTAACAGACAACATCCTCAGCGTTGCACCCGCCATGTTTGATATAGCGTTGTATTGTATATTTTTATAGAAGACGATACATTCAAGAAACCTATTATAGTTGATACATAAGTATACACATTTTTAAAAAGGTACTTACATGTAATAAAGTTCTACCATTTCAGGAAGGCCCCGCAGTTGGTTAATAACTCCTTTCCTAATATTGTTCTGAAGCTATATATTAATATCATTCTGTCCCAGCTTTAAATTGTGGCATAATTCCAAATTAGAATAATAAGCTCCTTTATTTCAGAGTCGTCCATCATTATACCTAAAAAGCATATAAAGATACTATTATGTTTCTTTTTTAACCATTCGGATACGCAACAATATTATTATTACATCTTAAATTACTCAATTTACTTTTATTTAATACCTATATATGTACGTACCTTCAAAATATCCGTTAATTTTTAAGGAACACCAATAAATCAAAAATCCATCTATATGAACATGAACATATCACGCCATCTTGACAAACACTGACGACTAAATCATAAATAGTTAATCTGCGCAATTCTTTTGTGGAAGAAAATCTTTTTGCAAGTAACATTTCGGCATTAATGACAAAGTTTTTATTTTATAACCACAGTTACTACAGAGAGTATTTCTGAAGAATTATTTCTTGTGGTTTAAAATATTTATTTGATTGCAAGAAAATTTCTTGTTCACAAATATAAATATGGATTAACTTAACATTATATTTCTTATACTGCAAAATATTTGTAGTTTTCAATTTAAGAAATAAAAACTTTAGGATAAGAAAATTAAATGTAACCATTAATGCATTTCTTAGTATTGAAGAAATTATCTGTAAGAAATTATTGAGTTGTGTTTAAAAAACTCGTTTCTTTATATGTGAACCGGTATGTTTAAGTTAATAGAATATGTTAACTTTTAAGAAATATTGCTCAAAGAAATCGGTGTTTTAGGAGAAAAGAAATTGTTCTCTCGGTGTACTGTATCACAGACGTTTTCTAAGTCAACGAACACTAAATGAGTCGGTAAATTTCTGGCTGTTCGTTTCTCTATAATTTGTTGAAGTACAAATATAAATTATCAACACAAAATCTGCCAGCACGAAATCAACTTTGACCTTCCATTTCCTCATATTGTTTTTGGATACGTTCTTTTATCAATCGACCGTACAATCTCCCCAATGAGCTAATAACGCTTATATATCTGTAAATTTAACATTTCTTTTTGTCTCCTTTTTTGTGGATGGAGCTTATGCACGCCAAACTCCAATCTTCTGGAATATTTTCTTGCTTGATTAGACATTTATTAAAGATCTCTGCTACAAATTTTTTAGTATTGACGGTAAACATTTTATTAACTCAATGGGGATGTTTCCAGGTCCTGCGGCTTTCCCGTTTTTCATGTACGTTAAGGTTCGTCTTATCTCATCAACACTAGGGGTGGCGGTTGTTGACAAAAACACCGGTTTTCGGTTAATCCGTTTTTTTACTTACGGTTTAACCTGACGGTTATAACCGGTCATAAAAACCGGTCATAAAAACCGGTTATTAAAAAAACCGGTTTCCTGTTTTTTAAATCAATTTTCAATACCCAATGGATTACAAGGTTACATTTACATTGCACTTTAGTTTGTGATACTCCACATGTCCATTTTCAATATACAACAGTTTTCGATATATTGGAAAAATATATTTTCATTTGGTAATTTCAAAGGTCTGTAACTTTTTGTAAGTGCACATTTGTACTAAGGTAGGTTAGGTTCAATCGATCTATTTTTGTTCTCAGAATAACTGATTTAATTTACGAGCTACCTTTATAATTTATAATAAACAAACGCAATGAAAATTTCGGGTCGAAACAGTACCAAATAATTGCAAAATACAAAAGGTAGTGAAATTAAGTACCTACTTCTAACACTATAAGATAAGTAATATGAAGTAATGTACGAATATATACATGTATATTATAAAAACCAAAAACATCAAGAATAGTAAAACTTATAAAATTAAATAATGAATAATTGTTAAAATTCCGAACTGGATGTATTATTTTCCTAAATGTTTTTGCAAATCTGTTTTATTTCTGAAAAAAAGTCCTTTTATTCAAGATATACAAAACTATTTTATTTTTTAAAGTGATTTCACAGGAATGATTTTTTTCCTGGCTTTATTAATAGATAAAATACGTTTATTGTCGTTTGGGTAGGTACAGCATCTAAGTATACAATATTTTGTAATTATAATACCACCATTATTGCACAGATGATGATTGATACTAATATCTATTTTTACTAGGATTCCCCAATTCAACAAACAAGAGGTGCTTACTCTCAAGTTCATCAAAATAGCCAATTCAGCTTATCACATTTCTTAAACATATTTCAGTGAGTGTGGGAGCCACTAAGGAATATAAACATTAAACAAATCTTAATCCCAAATTTAAACAAATCGTTGATGAATTTACACAAACAATATTTTTTCTTATAAAGGAGGCCTTGGAAGAAGTAAACATGGATGAATACAATAAGTTATCTAAAAGAACTGGCTTATATCAGCTATTGTAACTTTACTAACTTACTTGTTTTATGTTTTTTAGGTCGCTAGTAACCCTTGTGGTTGCAGCGTAATATAAAAAAAAACATTTTTTTTCCAAAATTCATTACTTTTATTCAGAGGTAATTTATCCGGTTTTTCACCGGTTATGACTTTAAAAAGAAAAAACCGGTTATAACCGGGACAAAAAAACAACGGATAAAACCGGTAATTGCAAAGTAAAAAAACCGGTTTTAGGTTATAACCGGTAGGTTTTTCCCATCCCTAATCAACACTGATTGGCTGTACTTCGTTTTCATCTATTGGATCTGTTCTTAAGTCTCTGTAATTTATTTCGCAATGTGGTCTTGCTTCTGTCAATAGGGATTTGTAATATCCTTCCCATTCTGACATACTTATGGGGTTTAATCTCCCTGTTCCTTTTTGATTTTTTCTTAGGTTTCCTATAAACTTCCATACTTCAGATACTCGAGTTACACCCATTGATCTGTTCATTTCTTCACATTTTTTCCCATGTTTCGTTCTTTCTTTTGGACACAGTTTTCTTAACTTCGCTATTCCAGTAAGTGTATGTTTTCCAGTCTTCTGGATTTTGTGTATGTAGCCCAATTCTAAAGGCTTTCCTTTTGGTATCTTTCAACTCTCTTATTTTTTTGTGAACACCACTCCGGATCTTGGTTTCGCACATTTTTCTTATACCCTATGGCCTCTTGTGCTTCATGATGAATACAGTATTTCTTTTGACAATATAGTTCTTCCACTGTCTTGTTTTCTTTTCGAATATTTTGTAGTTTTGTAGCCAAAGTTTGTACCAAAATTGGGTGGATTCATTCTTTAGACTTTCCAAGAGTTATATTTGTTTACGTTTTTATTTCCGGGTATTGTTTGTTCCTGTTGCTGGTCGCTGATATTTTCCCGCTATTTAACTAACACTAAATAACATATCAAGGAAATAATCTCATTTTGGCAAAAATCGGAGTTATCAAGTTTTGCCATACCGCTACAGTCATATTTGAATAAAAAATGGGATATGGGTAAACTCTCCCCATCCCTAGGGAGATTTGAACCAGGGTATGTGGGGAATTAAACATAGCTTTTTATGGATTCACTATCTAGATTGAATAGCAATGGAGACATAATACGTCCCCACCTAACTACTCTCCTGATATCAATTTTTTGAACTGGGTGCGCTATCTACATATTAAAATTTGTGCTCTTTTACAATTCGTGATGTCTAGAGAAATTCTAGACCAGGATCTGTAAATCAATCCTGAATATACTTTTACCACTACATTATGTTTGTATCGGTACGTTCACTTATGCTTGACACTCTTGACAGAACTCTAATTATTAGATGTTTTTACGTTTTATATTGTAGATCAATATAAATATAAGTAGAAGGTTACAATTTGTTTAATGATAAAGTTTTCAATGTCATATATGAATTATTTTTCCATACAATTTTTATGACTGTATTCTATTATAAAAGTTAACTTATTACACACAAGACGTATTATTGTTTAGCCTAAGAATATTAGAATGTCTTACAAAATCTCGATTAAAAACTATACAACTTTGGCGAAGTTTTATTTGAATATAGGTATAATTTTGGGAATTTTTCCTACGGTTTCAAATAATCATATAATTCAGATATTGCACAAGACCATTTGTACTCTATTATGTGTACTATGTTACTTTTCTTTAATTTTCTATAAGGATGTATACGTAAATGATAGTATCTTGCAATTTATGGTATTAACTATCTTTTTATTATTTGAATTGTGCAGCTGGTGGACTGTTCTTAGACATAGAAAGTACTGGATAATTTATATAAGCAGTTTAGAAGCTATAGACACTAAGATTAATTACAAATTCAACATAAGTTTATTGAAACTTGTCTGTTATATTTCTTCAATCATTTTTGCAATATTTAATGCTGCATTTTTTCAAGTTACTGCAGTTGATGTAAATGCTTTGCAGATTCTTGGTATTTTCTTTTGGAACTACATATTTTTTAAAGCAGTGGTTATTATTGTTTACCATGTACAAATGACACAGGTTTTTTTAGCAGTAGTGGGAGTTATTTCAAACTCTGTAACACAGACATTTTTAGAAATCGGGTACTCCAAAGTCTTGTTCAATAAGAATCTTAATAACATTAAATTTTTGTATCAAAAACTTTTTATAACCACAAGAATGTTTAACATGATCACTGGAAAATTTATTTTTGCATATTTGATCATAAATATAATAGATGTCCTTTATAATACTGATTATATTCTACACCTTGATTTTGTTGACCGAAAATATCCTGATGGTTTGGTTGCTTTCTGCTATTATTTTGTAATATATTTGTTAATAGAAACTGTAAGTATTAGTTGTTGATATATTTAATTTGCTAGATGATAACATTCTTGGTCTTGATTCGGCAGGCAAATTACGATTATTTTATTAAATATGACAGAAAAACTAGACGTATTTGCAGACGAAAAACCAAAGCAAAGTTAGGTATTATTTTTAAATACATTAAATACAAATATAAAAGGGAGTGTGTAATTAACATCGAAAGAAATCAGTCCAGTTTGAAAGTAGTATTTTTGTGAAAAGTGTTTTAATTTGGTGGCCGTGAAAGCAGATTCGTGTGAGACGAAATAGTGATCAAGTCGAGAAGTACAAACTCCTTGTGTCCAAATAGATTCCAGTTTCTGGCTCGAACGAGTAGCCGTATTATATAAATTTTGCATGAGATACAGAGCAGAGAAAAAAAATCTTGGAATTCTAAAAATTGATATTGTTTTTATCGAGTCAGAGATTTTAATTTAAGGAGAGAATTCGAACGAGTGCCGTTTTTTGAATCAGTTTGAAGGAGGACAGTTTGCAGAATCCGAGGAGCACGTTGTGGGAGAACTAGGAACAACACAATGCAGCAGAAGAAATAAGGATACTAGAAAAGATTAGTCAGATTATTTGTGAAAATAGAGAGTTGTTTTGTATTACATACCATATTTGTTTTAGTTAACTTAATAATATTAGAGCATAAATTAGTTATTCATAAATTCATAGAAGATATAACTAATTTATTTAAAAAGTGAAAATTAAATTTTATTTTTTTTATATAATAATAAGAACAGTCTACCGATTCAACTGAAGGAATTTTGGTTCACAAAAGGAGATAATAGAAATCAAGTTTTTTTTAGATTAGATAAGTGAGTTTACAACAGAATAAAGTTTCGCAGAAATTTGAATGTTTTTTTTATTTATGGTATAGTACCTATATAAATATATAGTAGTTATAAAATTTATATGAGCTTGAGCATATTTATTTTCTCTGGTTTTTTCCTGGATAAAGCAAGCAACGAGAAATACTAGAAGCCACATAATAAAGGTAATACATCCAATCAATTAGCCATGAGAATATTTTTTATTGAAAAATTTATTAAATTTTGGCTTTGTTTAAAGAGTACCAATTAAAATAATTAATTAATTAATCTAATTAATAAGATGCTTGTCACTCTCATGACAAGAAAAAATACAGAGCATAATAATATTTGTATTTTAAACTTTACTGCCCTATGGATGTCGTTGAATCCAAACACCTGCGATAGAGAGAAGTATGCTGTGTTAGCAAGCATTATCTTTTTCCGTATTTCTTCTTCCTCGCTCCATTCTCAGTTATCTGTACATCCAGTTATGTGAGCTGTTCTACTACTTCTAAAATATTAGCATATTCTATGGTTAAATTCTGCAAGTTTCATTTCAAATAAATTACATTACATACCAGAGGCGTAGCTACCGCCGTATCAGCCTTATCAATTATACGGGGCCCCCGACATTCAAGGGCCCCAGTAAAAAATTCCATTTACAAAAATTGAACAAAGTGTTCCACAATTACTTCACTAGTAAAACGCTGTGAAACAGTGTATGTAGTTTGAATATCAACATTTGGTGTAGTGGATTCTTTATCTATACCTATGTAAATCATATTTATCTATTATCTATTCTCTGTCCCATAAGAACAGAGCTTTTTTGTTTTCAAGCTACCTCTCATTGTCAATTTCGTTGGCTGTGTGTATGTGAGTTATTGTATAATCTACAATGTGCATATAATGCCAAATAGCAATTTTTGTAATCGCTTTATCTTTGAATATTTGAAACAGTATGTATTGTTTGGGTATATTTTAGTATAATCTGCTGTTTATCTAGAATTATATTTATGTATATCTACACTTCTCCAAGAAATTAAGGCACCACCTTAAAAATTGGTCATTTTAATGTCTCATATTTCCTAAACCTGTTTTCCGATTTAAGTAATTTTTTAATACCTATCTTACAGCCGTATCCTTGAACAATATCGTTGTAATAATATTGTTGCTAGACAGGTAAATTGTCATTGTGTTTTGGCTGTATGGCAATCAAACTGTGATTTTTTCTCAAAGTTCGCATCACCCTGTGGAATATTATAGCATTTATAAAATACTGAAATTAAAACCCAACTACATATAGCCTCATGTTTTCTTAACATTCTGTTTTTCGATTCATTCGCTTATGTTGGATAATAAAGAAGTTAGGTAATACTTTAACAACTAGCCTTATTTTTGATCAATACATGGTGTTTTTAAATAAGTATGGCAAACTTTAAGGATTTTGGTGGGTTTTAACAGGTAGTTATTGTGCATTTTTGACATACAATTAAGAATGTTATGTTCACCATTGGCGCACATACGGGTCATATTACCAGTATGCGCGCCAATGGTGAATATTAAATTCCTAATTGTATATGAAAAACGCGCATAACTACCTCTTAAAACCCACCAAATTTTACTTGCACATAACCGATTATATATATGTTAACCGGTTTTAGGGCAATAAATAAATCGTCAGATTGTAAGAAAAATTTTGACACCCCCTAACTCAACGACGAAGCATTTGCAGACATACGTTTATAAATCGAACGCAAACTGTCATAATTGCGGCCCACAAATTGCGTTATTGTTCGACAGTTTTGTTCGACGAGCAAATCTGTTCGAACAAAAATGATGCAAAACGGAAGTGTGTGGGTTGAAAACTGTCGTTCTTGCTCGCTTGCAAAAATGATGCAATAATCATTTTTGTTCGAACTGTCTTGCTCGTCGAACAAAACTGTCGAGCAAGAACGCAATTTATGGGCCGCTTTAGAGTTTGTCGCACTTATTTAAAAACACCCTATATTGACAAAAAACAAGGATAGTTGTTAAAGTACCTAACTTTTTTATTATCCATCATAAGAATGAATGAATCAAAAGCGAATGAACCAAAAAACAGAATGTTAATAAAACATGAGGCTATAATTATGTTGTTGGGTTTTAATTTCAGTATTTTATAAATGCTAAAATATTGCACAGGGTAACCTGAACTTAGATTGATCACAGTTTGATTGGTACACCCGGTATACAATGGCAATGTACCTTTCTAGAAACAATATTATTACAGCGATATTGTTAAAAAATAAGGCTATACCACATTAAAAAAATCACTTTAACCGAACAACAGGTTTAGGAAATTCGAAACATCAAAAATTACCTATTTTTAAGTAGAAACGTTCCTTTCTTGTAGAAATGTATTTGTCCTCCGCTCACCGTTATACCATAAGAACAGGATTTCTTTGTTTAAGCTCATTTTCAATGTCCATTCATCCTTGGATTGAAAAAATTGAATCTGTTTTCAAACAATGAGTCTCGACAATTAAATCTATTTTTCTAATTGGTTTATTAGAGTTTATTAGGTTTATTATTATTATCTATATTTGGGTGTTATACGCAGAACTTATTAGTTCCTACGGTTATATTATATAGTGTGCAATTTATTTAAATTTTGCAATATATTTTTTTGTATTAGGTATTTCATTATCTTTTATTTTGTACTAATATTGACGATTTATGTAATTTCAGTAGACTGTATTTGTTTTTGTTGTGTTTTTCTGACTTTTTGTAAGCTTTTTCCATAAAATTGTAAAATTTTCAGTGACAATTAAACATATTTCTATTCTATTCTATACAAGAGTTTTTGCTTCTTTTGTCGCAGGGGAAAAGGGCCCAGTAACAAAGTTTGATATGGGGCCCCCGTGGGGCTAGCTACGCCACTGTTACATACCGCTACAGTATGTTTACATACGTTCGTGTATATGCTGTAAAGTTATTTATTAACTTTATAATAATATGCTTTTCTTATTAGATATATGTCTTTTAATGTAGATCAATATAATTATAAGTAAAAGCGCACAATTTGTTTAATTACAATGTTATTAATGTTCTATATCAATTAATTTTCTATCCATTATCAAAGTTAACTTATTACATATAAGACGTATTATTGTTTAGCCTAAGATATTAGAATGTCTTACAAAATCTCAGTTAAAAACTATACAACTTTGGCGAAGCTTTATTTGAATGTAGGTATAATTTTGGGAATATTTCCTACAGTTTCAAATAATCATAAAATTCAGACACTTCACAAGATTTTTTGTACTCTATTATGTGTGCTATGTTGCGTTTCTTTAGTTTCCTTTCAAGATGTATACGCAAATAATAGTAACTTGGATTATATGCCATTAATTACCTATTTACTATTTGAATTTTGCAGCTGGTGGATTGCCCTTACACATAAAAAGTACTTTATGATTTATATAAGCAGTTTAAGAGCTATAGATGCTAGATTGCAAGGAAATTTTAATATAAGATTACTGCAATTTGTCTCTTATATTTCTTCAATTATTTTTGCAATATTTAACCTTCTGTTTTGTCAAATTACTGCCCCTGATGTTAATGCTTTGCAGACTCTTGGTCTTCTTTTTTGGAACTACATATTTTTTAAAGCAGTGGTTACTATCCTTTACCACCTACAAATGACCAAGGTATTTTTAGCAGTAGCTGGAGTCATTTCAGACTTTACAGCACAGACATTTTTAGAAATCGGGAACTCCAGATTATTGTTCAATAAGAATGTTAACAATATTAAATTTCTGTACAAAAAACTTTTTATAACAACAACAATGTTTAACATGATCATTGGAAAAGTTATTTTTGCATATTTGATCTTGAATATAGGAGATATTCTTTACAATACTGATTATATACTACACATTAATTTTGTTGACCGAAAATATCCTGATGGTTTAGTCGCTTTCTACTATTATTCTCTAATATATTTGGTAGTGGAAACTGTAAGTATTAGGTGCTGTTATTTTTAATTTCCTATTTACTACATAGTAGATAACATGCTTGGTTTTGCTTGGTACGTCAGATCAAAGCAAAGTGAAATATTTTTTTAAACAAATTAAATAAAAACAGTTCATTAAAAATGCTTTGTATTTTATTTTCTTAATGTGCCTTGTGTCTTGTTTCGAATTTTGGCTTGATTCGAGTAGGGGAACATCCATAAACTACGTCGTTGAAAAGGGGGAGGGGAAGTCTTTGCTTATTACGACGGTATACGACAGGGGGAGGGGGCCATGAGTGCACATCCGACGTCGTTTGATGTTCACGAATATAAAAATTACCCTATTTTAGAATTAAAAAGAATTAGTAGGTATATTACTTTTACCGCATACTTTTCATTTCGTTTTTATCACTCACAGCCTTAATAATATTGCTTGCAGTTTTGTACAGAATAATAAACAATAAAACATTGTTATATGTATTTAAACAAACGCTTCTATACAGAACAACGTCTGGAAGCAATAAATATTAAACTGTTAATTTATTTACTAAATACTCTGTGTGAAACAATTCTACAAGAATGAATAGAAATAAAATATTATATTTTATTTAGTTACTACATAGTATTTATACTTAATAAAAGAAATGGTATTGAAATCAAAACAAAATAAGTATTAGGATTTATATGATGCATTTAAGAAAGCATATCGGAACTCCGATAAAAGTATTGTCTTTTGTCCCAATAAAGCTAATTAGTTTTACAGTGAATTGAGAGAAAAAAGTACGCGGATATTAATGAGCTACATACTAAGTAAATAAACTATATTATTGAGCTACATAGTAAGTAAATAAACTTTAAAAAATCCAGAAATATCATGAAAAAAAAATCACTAAAAAGGGGGGTCATGAGTTGCAATTGCGACGTCGGTATGAGGGGGGGTCAACTGTAAATGACGCTTTACGACGGAAGGGGGGAGGGTATTAAAAAGTCCGAAATTTTTACGACGCATTTTATGGATGTTCCCTAGTATCGTTAAATTTCGAAAGTTGAACATACTGAATAGCAGGTATAATAATTAAAAGTACAATAACAAAAAATACAATAAATACAAAAGCTTAATCACAATTTTCAAATACAAATGCCTTTGTAATAAGCTTAAAATTAAGGTTTTCTAAAAGATCTTGACAGGTGCTATACGTCGTCTTCAAACGTTAGGCTTTCGTAAAATCTCTTCCTGCATGATATTCTACAGAAGCCGTTATTTTAATACCTCCTATCTTGTGGCCAAGGTATTGTAGTTTTTGTATCTTGATTTGAGTTGTGTTTATTATTCAGTTCTGTTTCTTTTGAAAGTTTTCGCATGCGACTGCTTCACTCGTCACTATATCTACGTAAAATATATGTAGACATAGATATTAGGTAGACAATATTACTTTCTCTTTTCTCATCATTGATTTAGTCAGAGTGGTTGCCTCTATACTGTATACAGCAGTTCTCAATCTGTGGTACATATACCACTGATGGTACATTACATATCAATATTTGCGGTGGTACACAAAACGCAAAACAGTCAAAATCACCACTCTTATAATAGTTAATTATAGATAATAGATTACCTAGAGGTAGGTAATTCACTTAGGTGGTGGTGGTACACAAAACAATAAAAAGTATTTTGTGGTACATGACTCAAAAATACTGAGAACCACTGGTGTAGAATAGGATACTATGGTCGAAGTCAAACAAAAAGGCTCGCACACAATTCTCCCCTTGTTGCCATACTTTTAGTTTCAAAAATATGTAGGGAATAATCAGATTTTCTTGACATGCCATTCCTATTACAGCAAGTATTTCATTGGCTAGAAGTGGTGACGAGTATATATGACGTCATTATAATATTTGGTGAGATGGTAAATGGTAATTGACGTCTGTCATAATATTGGAGGTTAAATATATAATGTCAAGATTCAAATTAGATTTTATTTATTTAGTTTATATTTTAACGAGAGCTTATTTTTTAAACATCTTCACTTGCTGCTTTCTATCCTTGATTGGTCGATTAGGTTCGTAATAGTCTTGTTGTATGGTAGGTTTAGTTAGGAGTAAATTTTAAGAACTATTGCTGGTGAAATGAGCACTGCTCTCAAAAACCATAAAAGGAGAAGAAACAAAAATAAACAAACACGAATCTTACATAACCTTCTATAAGAATGACACCTATATTACAGATGTGTACAATGTTTCACACATTGGAAACAAACAGAAACAGCGCGGCTGTCCCAAGTAGAAACACTGTAAGCGCCAATTCGAAAAATGTTCACCAGAGTAGAAAACGTAAAGGACTTAACATTTCAAATTTCTGTTTTGTTTGAAATAAAAGTGAAATCACATTAATTTAGCAAAAAATACTCTTGTTTTTTAGTAAATATTTTTATGTCTGCATTTTATTTCCTGACTAGGTTTTGAACACATACAGTGTTTCTGTTTGGGAAACCTGAAAATATAGCATAAAATATCCCACTTTTTAAAGACATTAAGTACTACAAATGATACTTTATTCAAGTTCCTTTAAGAAATATATAACAAATTGCAACAATTTAATGGTCAATGTATAAGTCATGTAATTGCTGATATCCACGGTTATGAAAAAGCTGGTCCACTAGTGTCTCAGAGACTGACCAAGTACGCCAAAACGACCTTTGATACCGTTTTCAGAGATCAAAGAAATAAGTTTCTCTATTATTTCTGTATACATATACCAATTTTATTAAATTCTCTATATAAACAAATAATTATATTTATTATGAATTTTTTAATAAAAAATTTCCGTTTATTGTTATAACTTTGTTATCTATAATATTTAAAATAAATATATATTAGATTAAGGTTTAGTTTTACAGCTTGTAGTTTTTTTATTTATTTGGGCTATTATAAAGTTATCTCACTCAAAATTCAGCATAGAGTTACAAGTGAAAAATTGACTAAATTATGTAACTTTTGCAATGTTTTGGCACTCATTTTTCAGCACCTGTGGTCTAATTATTGGTCAAGGTTTACCAAACATCATTTTGTACGTTTTTTTTAAAAGACCAAAATGCATTTTGTAAATTTGATCTATATTTTTTAGTTTATGAATTATAATAACTTAAACAATTAAATTGTTTATAATAAATTATCGTCACTTCCGACGCAAATGCAAGTTTGAAATTCGAATTCAGCAGGTCAAAATATATAAGGATACACGTATAAAAAACATTAATATAAACGTGTAGTTTGATCGACCACGAAACAGTCACGGTCCTAATAAAGTTTTTTATTATCTGTATGATTCTCACGAGTCATTTTTGTTCTGATTTCACATGTTTATTATTAACTGAATTATTAGATTTTAATTCATATTTGATAATTAATAAGTAACATCCCGTTGAATTTTAAAAATATATTTTAAACAAGCTGAAAATGCGAGCATTGTCATAACGAAAACTTTGTATATTTACGTATTTTAATTCATAATATGGAAAATTTCTATTATGAAAAGTAGTTTAGAATTAATAATTATGTTTTAATGTGCAATTATATCATTCTAATTTAAATGTTATGAACTATAAAGGTAGTTTACTCTTGATCGAAATTCATATTTTTTATATACCTCGTATAAAATTAATCAAATTTTATACAAGGTGTCCCAAAAGTAGTGGAACGGTCGAATATTTCGCGAACTAAACATCGGATCGAAAAACTGAAAAATACGTGTTCAATGATTTTCAAAAATCTATCCAATGACACCAAACACCAACCTCCACTACACCCCCTGGAGGTGGGGTGGGGGTAACTTTAAAATCTCAAATGGAAACACCTAGATTTTTTTGCAGATTTGGATTCGTTACGTAAAAGTAAGCAACTTTTATTCAATACATTTTTTCTAACTGTGGATAGACGGCGCTATAATTGGGAAAAACGATTTAACCTGATACCATGGGTAAGTTATAGAAACGGTCTAATATCTCGAGAAATACACTTCCAAATGAGAAACCAAACAAATTTTTTTAATACTTTTCGAAAACCTATCGAATAACACTAAACATAACCCTCCAACCCACCCCCTGGAGGTGGGGTGGGGGGATCTTTAAAATAATAAATAGCAACCCCCACTTTTTATTACAGATTCGGATTTGTCATGAAAAACTAAGCAACATTTATTCGAAACATTTTTTAGAATTGTTGATAGATGGCGCTTTAATTGGAAAAATACGATGTATTAGCGCCATCTATCAGCATTTTTAAAAAATGTTTCGAATAAATGTTGCTTAATTTTTCATGACGAGTGGGTTGCTATTTAAGATTTTAAAGTTACCCCCCACCCCACCTCCAGGGGGTGGGTTGGAGGGTCATGTTTAGTGTTTATCGATAGGTTTTCGAAAAATATTAAAAGCCTGCTTTTTGTTTTCTTATTTGGAAGTGTATTTCTTGAGATATTAGACCGTTTCTATAATTTACCTATGGTATCAGGATAAATAATTTTTCCCAATTATAGCGTCATCTATCCACAGTTCGAAAAAATGTCTTGGATAAAAGTTGCTTACTTTTACGTAACGAATGCAAATCTGCAATAAAAACTAGGGGTTTCCATTTAAGATTTTAAAGTTACCCCCACCCCACCTCCAGGGGGTGTAGTGGGAGTTGGTGTTTGGTGTCATTGGATAGATTTTTGAAAATGATTGAACACGTATTTTTCAGTTTTTCCATCCGATGTTTAGTTCGCGAAATATTCGACCGTTCCCCTACTTTTGGGACACCCTATAATATGATGGTTGCATCATAAATCTTAGAACATGAAGAGCTTTTTATGAAGAATAACTTTTATTTGTCAAATTAAAAATAAAAGAGTTATAAATGAAAATGTTCTTGGAATCCATAATTTGAGAAAAATTTTCAAATATTTTTTCCATTAGAAGGATGTACACAGACACAATACTGGCTAGTGATTTTAGTCAATAATTTTGCCAATTCGACAAAAAAAGAATTTCTAAATAGTTAATAATTATTACTAAATAATTAGTAATTTTGCCAATTTCGGCAAAATTCTCAAAAACAAAAAAATTACCTTCTACAATCACTAGCCAGTTGTGTCGAGTTTAGGGAACGACTAGGTATACATAATATTATATTAATTTTATAGCAAATGGAACAGTCCATTTATCATAAAGGGGAGGCCGTATTTATACTGGTATAAACGTTTTTAAAACTGTTAAATTATTGCTTTTAAAATATTTATACTCAAATTGTATTTTTGAACATCTTATTTATTTTATATAATAATTAAATTCACTATCAAATGTCATTGATGGTTTATTAATACTTAATTTAAAATTTAGTTTGACATTCACGAAGTGTCAAACTCAAATGTAAATAGCCTATGCTTGGCAAATCGAGATTTAAAAAAAAAGTAGCCTACTTCCTAATCAACCATTTGAGCTGACGTTTAGTGCGTCTGTAGGAGATAACCGGATTGTGACGTCACATTTTAGATTTTGAGGTCAATTATCTCGAAGACGGTTAGATATATCGAAATGCCGTTTTCAGATTTGGATTCAGAAGGCAAAACTACATAAGAATCCATCGATATACCTGCTCTAAGTATTGCAGGAGCGGCGACGCAATAACACACAGACTTTTGCAAATTTATAAACGAAAAGTTTTCGTTGATAATTTATTCAATAAACTTAAATAATTTATACACTACAAATTTCTACTGCACTTATCACAATAACCATTAATAACTAAAAAACAACTAAAAATTGCTTTAGGGATATCAATGGTCTTGGCGAATGCAAAATGTAAATCCTATGATCCCCATGGTAAATCACTGTAAATCACAAAAACCAAATAAAAACACTGCATATCCCGTATTTACAGTCTTTATACTTGGAGATATGGATATAATGTGTTTTAAATTGGTGAAGTGAAGATCGAATGTGATATAAAGTGTTTCATGGCAATGTTAAATTGTGGTTTTACTCATTTTTTATTTTTTTCTTCCTTGGTAAATGGTAGATAACAACACCCTAAATCCAAAAATGCAATAAAAGCGATTTTGAAAAAAATGGATATACAGTGTTTTTACTTGGGGCAGCCGAGCGTGGCCGGTCGTTGCTGTGGTTAATACATATGTTTTTTCAAAGTATGTTATCAATCGAAGTAGCAGAGAAAACGACAATAAATATCGTTCCCATACCACCAGATTGACAACAGGTGGAATACTTTCTTTGGTTACACCTCCTGAGATTTTGAAAATTTCTAAATCAAACAGGATGCCGAGGAAATTAAGATGAGAGAATTTTAAATAATTCACAACTCATCTGCTCAGCGTGGTAAAAGTTACAACAAGAAAGATTCTTTAATACTCCTACAAAAGAGTAAATGAATTAAACATGTATAAACATTTTCAGTTTCTTTGCAACACGAAAATGCAGCAGCTGCATAATACTCTGGTTAAATCGGAGAGTGCAGGAAGAGTCTATACCGGTTTCGGAGGTCTTTTCCACCTGACCAGTACTGCCGTGCTAGGCTCAAAGGCGGTAACTAACATTTGACAAAATAGTGGCAAAATCGATTTCAAAATTGAGTGCTAAAATTTTGGCCCGTTAGGGATTTCTGGACTAGCTAATAGTTTTTATGCATGGATATATGCCCCAGTTTATTAAGGGAACCATTAATTATATTTTAAAACAAAGTTTTATATAAAAAGAGGTAGATACCGCTAAAACGTTTTATCAAAACTTACTATAAAACTAAGCCTATTAGCGGTATGTGGTTTACAGTTGTGATTGATATGAAATAAAAAGCTTTTCTATGTATTACAGTTTATTAAATTGATAGAATTAAAGTAGTATTAAATGTTATTATTTTGTTGAGCCACAATATGACAACAACAAATTGACAATATTTAGTTGTAGTTATATCTGTTTTCTTTCAAGAGTCAATAAATACATATTGGATCATTAATATTAATGTTCTATTTGTGATTCAATATAGACAATTTTTAATAGACAACCAAACAACATACCTTGTGTCTGGTACATATACAAAACCTATTTAGTATTACAATGGTATTACCTCATAATTAACATTTTTTATAAATACTTTTATAGTGCGTCTAATAATTTGGGCAGAACTGTACTTATATGTACTACGAAAAAACAGAATCCGTTCAGACTGTTATAGATGTTTAAACAGCTGGTGATATTAAGCCTTTTAAAGAATTTTTCAACTGTGAATGTGATTGTAAACCATACTTTTGACTTTCTAAGCTATTTTTATTTTGTTTCTTAGCGACAAAGGTTTGCTATTTTACGACAGGCCTGAGTTATTATAGAGCTTTAAATTTTTATGATGGCCGACACCTACCCTAATATTATTATGCATTGTTATATTATTGGGTATTTCACAATATTATATTCGGGAAAATACCATTACTTACAGTAATTAGGGCAAATTTTAACATTTTATTAGTTGTATTGTATTGTACAAACTAGTTATATTATATGTTATGATTAAAATATGATGACATTGCCTTTTAGACCGAAAAAGACCTAATTATGGGATATATAAGATTTTTAAAATATGCAAACAAATTTCTGCATCATTATCCAGGTACCTGACGCATTCTTAGAAAATTTATAAAGGAATAAAACCAGTATTTTTGTATGAATCTTAGGTAAAGGATTCTCAAAAGATTAAGTAAAGATATCCCAAATCTACAATCCCGTATCTATAATAGCATTGTATAACTAGACTACTAGACATTGTCTAGTTAAACAATGATAATAGCTTGTATTTAAACAAAAAAAAAATGCAATCAATGGGACTGCTAATGCCAATCCTATGTACGACGAACAGAGGGTTTAAACATACAGAAAACTTTAAGTATGAAACAAACCTTGCGCCTGTACTGTACAGGCTGAACATAATTTTTTTCCACCTCTTGTAATTGCTTTACAATAAATTTTTCTCTTTCTACAATATTGTCTTCAGTGGTTTCACCTCGTGTTTCACCACTCTTACTCGACTCTACTTGATTTTCTAAAAAAACAAAATACCTATTTTAAGTCTCTTTTTCTAAAAATGTTTGTGGACAGCGTGTGGATATATTATTAAGTTTTTAAAACCCAATTAAAAAAAAGACATATTTTTTAAAAAAATATGAAAATCTCTTACCGCCTAATTCAAGATATAAATCATCCACTTGGCGCAGATTCACATTGTTTAGGACAACATAATTTGGTTAATTCTTGAAATACTATAAACAAAAATGAAAATACATTTCAATAGATATAATAATCTCGAAACTTTCTTACCATCCTCGCTAATTATTTCTTTTACTAATACAACTCTTTTAACTAACACAATAATTTAACCTTGTAAAGTTAGGCCGAATTTACTTTGTAATACTAAGGCGATTTGGCGGTTTCTAAATGTAGGCGTAGCATTCTTGAAAGTAGACTAGCGGTAAGTGCAATATGCTAAGGTATATGGACGGCAACTGTAGCAGATACCGTCAAAACGCCATAGTACTTAACATTTGCCGCCAAATGGTTTAGTATTTTAACTGAAAAGTGTAGATACCGCTAACAAAATTGCAATTTTATTTAAAATATAATGCTTGTACAACTCCAAAGACTTTATAAATATATAAAATACCCTATTCTACCTAAAAATAAAAAAATCTCATTTTCGATAAAAAAATCAGTTCCCGCCTTTGGGCTTAGCACGGCAGAGTAGTCCCATATCCTCTTCTCTCCGATTTCTCCACGTCTCACATTTTGGGCCTTTCCGAATTGCAAAGAAAGAACTTTCACGGATGAACTAGAGTCATCTACCGAAAAGCAAAATAAGTTATCAATCGAAGTAGCACAGAAAACGACAATAAATATCGTTCCCATAAAAATATATAAACATTTTCAATTTCTTTGCAACACGAAAATGCAGCAGCTGCATAATACACTGTTTAAAGTATCCATATGTTTTCTATTTGGCAAACGCGCCTTCCTGCTAAACTTAACGGTAGCGAAAAAACTAGAGAATAAACGAGGAAGAATTTGTTGAGTTTGTTTGCCGTCAAGTTTGTACCGTTGAGGTATATGATGTCATTACATCTATGCCGTACATGCCTAATTGACTTTTAGTTTAAACATGTAACATCTAAGCATGCGCACTTTTATGTCGACACTCAAAGTTCGATTGCAAAAAATTGTCCTATTTTCATAAAGAAAATGAGTTACGTGCAATTTCAATTCTGGATACTAACTCCTTTACAAGATCATGCTTCTCATTTATTAAATTTAAAAGATATTTATATTTATAGTCCATTGAAATGTTACATTTAGTGTGCATTTCTTAGAGGAGTCAATTTTATTTTTTTAATGTCTAGGGGGGCTTAATAAAAGCTTAAGTTTAAGTTTTTGGGGTTGAGGCCCTTGTCCCCCGGCCCCATCTTGGAAAAAGAGGTGCAAAGGGCTTTCGCGCCGTATCTCGTAAACTAGCTACCCTACAGAAAATTTAATTTCACATAAAATGAAGAAAATTAAATTTTCTACAATTTTATATCTATTACTTTTTATCGTAAAGTGACCAACAAAAAAGTTATAAACAAAAATAAGAGAAAATTTTGTAAGAAATTTCCTTTTGGAGGTTATAACTTTTTTTACGTTCATTTCACAATAAAATAACATCATAGCGATTTTGTAGAGGATTTTTCAATAAACAATTTTCACTATAAAGTTGTTTAATTTTATTTATTATCTAGGTTTTACAGCGCTCCAAACTTGACCAGATTCTCGAATTCTCATAAAAAAATAATGCTTTTCTATCTATATATTAGACGAGCGGCATTAACCGTTATGCCAACCACGAAAATAAAATTCAAGTGAATGATCAATTTTGGTCTATTTTTATGTTTTCGAGATCGCTGAATCCGAATGTGAAGTTTATTTTTATCTAAATGTGGTGGAACATGTTAAAAAAATAAATTTTATACAAAAATGCCAAAAATCAATTTTGATGATTTTTCAAATTTACCTCGCTGTATCTTTGGTCGCTGTAAATATTTCCTTTTAAAAATTTTACTGTGTCATCTTTGAAGTATGTAGATAACAATGAAATTTGTCCAAAATGTTTAAACACATTAAAAAAGGAGTTGTTAATTTATTAACATTTTGTCATCATATTTCGTTAGTTTCATGTTTACTTAAAAAAGTTGAGTGACAAACTTTTTAGTTTATAATTTTAACCAACACAACAATAAAATATAGTTCATGAAGAAGTTTTTTGGAAAATTTTAAGTCAAAATATATAATAGGAAATAAGTTATGTTACTTCATATACAAGCGGCACACTCCAAAAAACGCTTATATCTCGAGATCCTGACCACGGTGTGGTGAATGGCTAATTTTTATCATACTTTATGATTTTGATATCAAAAATCGTTTTTTGCTCTGCTTAAGAATTTTGCATTTTGCGGTTGCGTCATTCTTCTTCTGAAGAGGCGAATTTGTCCTCAAACAACTTCTTGGGCCTTTTCTATATATGCTTAGAGTTATAAGTTTTATAGTGGGAATAAAGGTCAAAAACAGATTAATAATAACATAGGAATGTTAAAATCATAATAAATTGTATGAATAAAAAATATATATAGATAGAAAAGTAAGCCTAACTTTTGTTTTTATTGTATCCCTATGAGCATTCGAGAATCTGGTCATGTTTGGAGCGCTGTAAAACCTATATAAATAAATAGAATTAAACAACTTTATAGTGGAAATTGTTCACTGAAAAATCTTCTACAAAATTGACATAATGTTATTTTATTTTAAAATGAACTGAAAAAAAGTTATAACATCCAAAAAAAACTTGTTAAAAAAATTTACATATTTTTGGTTATATATTTTTTGTTGGTCACTTGACGATAAAAAGTAATAGAAACAAAATTGTGGAAAATTTAATTTGCTACATTTTATGTTTAATTCGATTTTCCGTAGGGTTGGTAGTTTACGAGATATAGCGCGAAACCCCTTTGCACCCCATTTCCAAGATGGCGACCGGGGGACAAGGATGGCGATCCCAAAAACTTGAACTTAAGCTTCTACTGATCCCCCTACACATTAAAGAAATAAAATTGACCCCTCTAAGAAATGCAAGGTACGGCCTAAAAAATGTAACATTTTAATGGACTATTATTTACACATCCGAATAAGAAAGTGAGTATGGCCAGTAGATTGGGGTTCGCGGAATGTTATGTTTGGTGGCAACGACTTTATGTGGTGGAAGCTTGGACTCTAAAAGCCCAATCCGTAAAAAATTGGGGACATTCGAAATGTGGCTATACTATAGGCGTATTCTGAAAATTCCTTGGGCTGCAAAAGTTTCAAACGAAGAAGTATTAAGACGAACTGGACATGGCGCAAATACTTATGAATACAATTAAAATAATAAAAACATCGTATCTGGGCCACATACTTGGAAACGATAAATAATCTCTGCTACACGTCACCATGCAAGGAAGAGTAGAGGGAAAAAAGGCTTGGGAATAAAGAAGAAATCTTGGCTGAGGAATATCAGAGATTAGACTAACCTCAGTGTTGAACAGATATTTCACGTTGCAAAAGAGAGAGAAGCGTTTAAAAAGTGATAACCAACCTTCGTTAGAGGACAGCATAAGAAGAAGGACAAGACATGCCCGATATTTTGGCCACCAATAGTAAATTCCGCATTATTATTTGATTTCTTGGGAAAGAGTAAAAACATGATTTTATAAAATTCCATATTTAATCCATACTTATATTTTATCATATTTAATTTTGTGACCATGTTTGAACGCTCTATTTGCTAGATATACAGGGTGGTTCATCTTATTCGCCTCGGTCTCTGTACGGAAAACCACTTGATATTTTAAAAAAATTTCTTCACAGAAATATACAGGGCCTTTAATACTACAACCTAAAAATAATCTGAATTATACAGGGTGTTCCAAAAAAGAGTGGTATATCAAAGTTATATTTTTTCTTATGGAATGCCCTATATCTGATGACATTATTGAATTGACCTTAAAAAATAAGCTATACTTTTATAAGGGTTCCCTACACCTAAATACAGGGTGTTTTGATTTATTTCGATTTTTATAAAAATGTAAGGTTTTAGAAAAAAATAAATATCTACGAATCTAAGAAGCAGTAACAAATTCTTTCTTGGATTTTAATAATAGACTATTTAGCATACTTAAACAGATGCTTATTGCAACAAAATTTCTTACAGGGTGGTCAAAATATGAGATTGTTCTATTAACAAATTCAAGCTGTAATAACTTACTTATTTTAAATGGAACATCCTGTATCTTACTAGTCTATCGAGTAGAAAATTTACTTAGCTTTCAATTCTTATTAGGGTTTCCTATACCTATCTCCCTTCATTTTTTAAATATTTAAAGATTCCCTAATTTGTAAGCTTTAAAAATTAGAATTACATAAGTACCTATGTCGTGTTTATGTACCGGGTGTCCCAATAAGAATGGCTCTCGGCCATATCTCAGGGACCGTTTATAGTACAGCTTTGAGAAAAAAATACTTATAACAAAAGTTGCCTCGGGAAAAGCCTGAAAATTATTTTTATAATTGTAGGTTCACCGCTAGAGGGCGTAATTGAATATCAAAAATTAAAAAATCAAAATTTTACAAAATTTGCCTAATAAAAGGGAACTGGAAGTCCGATCATCGTATGTTTCATAAAATTCTGCGCATATTTGATTTCACAAGTTTAAGTCTACCTTTGCAAATAAGAGATGGGGGTGAGTGGGAACCTTGTTATGAAAAAATGGCTGTAAGTCCGGTTCTGCTAAACCGAATTTTGCAAACTTGGTCGTGTTGAAAACAGGCCTTTTTCGTCATTATGATGTGTACAACACATAATTATGATGTGTACAACACATCACCAACACCGGCAATATACTTAGACAAGATACTGTCATTAATAAAATTTTCATTGTTATCGTGTAATCACACAGAGTGTTGTATTATTTTAGTTGATTTTGGCCTACATGTGAAATTGAATAATATGTTTATTTTAAACTGCATACCCTATATTAGATGCCGTATTCTGGAAGATTTTTAAATTATATTTCATTCCGTATAAGTATTTTCTATATCTTAACCCAACGGTTATTAAGTAAATTTAAGAACGCCACTTTTTGTTTGAATCTTTAAATCGCAATTACAAACAATTAAATGCAGTGGCTACTTTGACGAAAACGAGCCTATTGTACAAAAATATGTAAAAATGGGTATTTACAGAATAACATGGGAATTTATATTTATAGTCGGTTCGCTAAACTCAGACACAAGTGGCTGGTGATTTTAGTCCGTAATTTATTTGTTTTTTGTCAATTTTGACAAAATTGGCAAAATTACTAACTACTTAGTAATTATTAACTATTTAGTAGTTATTTTTTTGCCAATTTTACCAAATTGGCAAAATTACTTACTAAAATCACTAGCGAGTTGTGTCTGAGTTTAGCGAACCTACTATACAGAATAACATGTGTATTGAGAATGTTAACATGTAATTTAAGAGATTTTAAATATCTTCCATTATAAAGAATAGAATATCGAGTATGTCATTTAAAATAAGAACACTCTGTGTGATTAAATGATAAAAATGTGAATTTTATTAATGAAACTATCTTGACTAAGATATTTAAGTATATTGCCGGTGTTGGTGATGTGTTGTACATAACCACGACATAGGTACTTAATTCTAATTTTTAAAGCTTACAAATTAGGAAATCTTTAAATATTTAAAAAATGAAGAGAGATAGGTATAGGAAACCCTAATAAGAATTGAAAGCTAAGTAAATTTTATACGCGATAGATTAATAAGATGCAGGGTGTTCCATTTAAAATAAGTAAGTTATTACAGCTTGAATTTGTTAATAGAAAAATCTAATATTTTGACCACCCTGTAAAAAGATAGGTGTAGGAAACCCTAATACAAATTGAAAGATAAGAAAATTTTCTACGCGATAGACTAGTAAGATACAGGTTGTTCTATCTAAAATAAGTAAGTTATTACAGCTTGAATTTGTTAATAGAACAATCTCATATTTTGACCACCCTGTAAGAAATTTTGTTGCAATGAGCATCTGTTTAAGTACGCTAAATAGTCTGTTATTAAGATCCAAGAAAGAATTTGTTACTGCTTCTTAAATTCGTAGATATTTATTTTTTTCTAAAGCCTTACATTTTTACAAAAATCGAAATAAATCAAAACACCCTGTATTTAGGTATAGGGAACCCTTATAAAAGTATAGCTTATTTTTTAAGGTCCATTCAATAATGCCATCAGATAGGGCATTCCATAAGAAAAAATATAACTTTGATCTACCACTCTTCTTTGGAGCACCCTGTATAATTCACATTATTTTTAGATTGTAGTATTAAAGGCCCTGTATATTTCTGTGAAGAAATTTTTTTAAAATATCAAGTGGTTTTCCGTACAGAGACCGAGGTGAATAAGAGGAACCACCCTGTATACGTCTGTTAATTTCTGCAGTTACTGTATTACTTTGGTTGATTTGTAAGGCTAGATACATGAACTCTCTTACTTCTTCGACCGTTAGATCCTTGGGTTTTGGTACTTGATTATTGTTTGTGACCTTCATATACTTACTTTATTAGTATTAACGTAGCCTCTTTCATACAGCTATTTTTTAGCTGCTGCTGCTGCTGAACCAGGTCCATCTTTCTTCTTACTATGTTATCAATGTCTTCTGCATACGCTTGTATCTGAATGCTCCTATTAATAATGGTCCCTCATATTCTTCTTCTTCATGTACCATGTCGTTTCAGAACGTTGGTTACCATCATAGATATCTTAGTTTTATTCACTGCCACCCTAAATAGCATGCTTGTAACAACACCATACCAATCTCGCAAGTTTTTCAACCATGAAGTTCTTCTTCGTCCTGGACTGCGTTTGCTATTCCAGATTCTCTAATAGCTTTTTCTAGGGCAGTGTTGAATAGAAAGGACGATAGGCTATCTCCCTGTCGAAGTAACTTTTGTGTTTGGAAAATTCTTGATACTCCGTTGTGTACTCCAACCTTACGCTTGACAGTTGAGAGAGTTGCTTTCACCAATTTCACGTGAATACAATTCTACCGCCACATTATATTTACATACGTTCGTTTATGTTGTAAAGTTAAGAAATATTATGAGATGGTTTTATATGTTTTTTATTTAGCATGATCAAAGAACAATCTGACCCCAAAAAAAATAAAGGAAGGATGAAAATTTGAGAATAGGTAGTTGAAATTGTCTATTATTATATAAGAAAAATATTACAATTCTACATCCCCTCCATTTAAAAAAAATGGAGGGGAATACCCCCTCTCGAAGATGAAAAAATACATTCAAAATAAGACCGGAATTGGATAAAATGACTAATTCTAAACAACTTTCCTTCTATAGAGTTTTTTCACTAAGTCAATACTTTACGAGTTATTTGCGAGTGAATATGTTCATGATTAACAAAATAAAACATGTTTTTGGACGGTTTTTCGGAGATAACTCAAAAAGTAAGTATTTTAGCGAAAAAAATATTCTTAGCAAAATTATAGCCCATAAGAAATTGAAAAAAATGGTGTATACATGAGGTCTGTAGACCCAGTAGAAGCAGAGTTGCAGCTAATGAAAAGTATGTTCTTCTTCGTCAAATTCCAAATCGAATATTTCAATGTGAAATAACCCAAAAACGGAGTACTTTTAGGGGAAAATTCATTCTAACTTTTTTAAAGTGTTTAAAAAAGGTTTACTTTTGTTTTTTAAAGAAACTTCTAATATTAAAAGTAAGTGAATTACGCTCAAAATATTATGGTCCCTTATTTTTTGTTAAAAAAATCGCGAAAATCACCCCCTATTTAGCATCACATATAAATTTTAACATTACCACTTCACAAGTTACTTTGTCTATATTGTTATGATCTGCTTCTTATTAATTTTATATTGATTATTATTTATTTGATTAATTATTTAATTGTCGCAAATCATACATAAAAAATGAATAAAAAATCTCAGGGTGCCTTTTTATAATATCAAGAAAATGTCTAAATTATCTTACGTTATACTTATCTTCTCTCGTGGTTTCAATATCTCTTAGTTGATCCTAATCGGGATAAAATAGGGAAAAGAAATAAAGCAAAATATAAAATAAACATACAGAATTGTCTTTTATTTATCCAAATCGATACTCTAAAAATCTATCAAATCTAAAACCTGTGGACACAGATGTCCGAATGAAATTTATACCATTTAAATTTATTCTAGTAAAAAAAAACAATTTATCGGTTTGTTCCCGATGACTTTGGTACAACAAAATAAACAAAACCAAATTATGTATTCGCAAGATTAGCTATACTCCCTATTTACTTTCTGAAATATTGGAATTTTAATTCCTACGCTTTTTACTCAAAATTTTAGTTTCCGAATATAAAAATATCTTTCACATAAGTTGACTGACCTTTTGCTTCACTCACTCTGATGTCTTCTCGTGACCCAAAACAGCTCTCCCTCGTTGACTATGTTAAATGATACTCATCAAAGCCCTCTCCGTTCTCCAGCTTCAAAACTATCAGCATATCAGCACCAATTCTCCAACAAGCCGGGCCTCTTTTGACACGTACTCGATTCAAACAAAACTCCAAAAATTCTATGCTCTCCTTCTCACAATAATACAGAATAAAAGAAGCATTTCGTCTCAATTTGATCTGTCTCTCGTTCCACTTTTCAACACTATTCTCCACTATCAAACAGCCACTGGTACTTAGTAATTATCTATCCACGAAAACGTCGAACTACTCCTCAGCGATGCCAATAACATAATGAATTCTTTTTCAAACTCAACTCAACATTCAAACCACTTTTCCCCTTCCAAATTGCCAATAATCAGGAACATTTCTCTTTTCCATTCGACAAACAAACAGTCATTTTCAAAATTATTCCGACCATCCTAATTACTTTCGGGGAACCTTACAACATTTACTCGGGTTGAAACAAAGATATTAAAATTCCAAACTTTCTTTTAAACCATTTTTCTAGAAAATGATAATTACCTCTATATGTAGATTCTATAGTTCCAGTAATAAACAATCTTTTTCCATTTTAAAACTAAATACATCGTCTTTTTCACTTTAATTATTCACAAAAGTCTTTAATGGTTCATCGGAAAGCTCATTAAAAGAGAAATCTACTTACATCCAAACTAAATTCTAATAAATATTTACAGATCAATATACAGGGTGTATCAAATTTATGTGCCCGCGTTATTTAAAAAAAAGAATGTGTGTGTACTTTGTACGCACGTAAGAAGTTATACTTCTATTATATGATTTAAACGAAATTAATATACTTTTTATTTATATTTTGTTTAAATATTAAACTAATTTATACTTACTACTTCTCAAACATTTTTATTAGAACAGTGCCAAAAATTAAAATAATAAAAGAATAAAACACACACAAACACATTAAACAAGCCACAAATGATGTCTGAACATTAATTGTCGAATAACTAAATACGTATTTTCTGAAAATACAATTATATAATAAATATACTTACAATCATAAAATGTATTAAAAAAAACAAAAAAGAAAGTTTGTATTGGTAGTCGAACCAGCGCTGATAAGAGCGGCTGGTATTGGAATTCATTCGCCTTCTCCGCTTAGCCAGGGACATAATGCCCGATTTCACCAACGATACTTAAACAGTTGTTGCCTTATTAAGTATTTCTTGTCGATAGGAACTTCTTAAGTCAATACTTACGAACAATCGCATTCCACAACTAAAATAACTGCTTATCTAGGAAATGCTTTCCTAGGTATTACCTAGGGTACGTTTGAACTATTTTTGATAAATAAAAAGAGGAATAAGATGCCATTTCCTTACTTTTTCGATTATTTGTCATTATTGTTTGTTTGCCAATTTGGTTTTATTCAGTTTTGTACTGTTATAGTTATTTTATTTAGTATGTAGTTAGTTATTTGTGCATTAAGTATGTATAATAAATATAGACTTGTATGTTATCTGTATAATATGTACAATGTACAGTGAAATGGAGGAAATAGTGGAATAGAATAGTGGAATAGAAATAATGGAATAGAAATGGAGTTGTAAATTTCACATATGACGAAAAATTGAAGTTAGTTGAATTGTCATTAATAAAATAATTTTAAAATAAATAATATGTTGAAAATTGCTTTTTATTATTAATTTTTTAATGACAAACTTTTAGTTATATCATGAATGGATTTTTGAAACACAACACTAGTTTGTTAGGTAGTAGGTAGACTCCATAATTTTGTCAACAGACCTGTAAAAAACTCCAAAGAATTTTCTATATTTTCCGACACATATTATATTAATAATACATATAAAAGGAAATACAAAATTACAACTAATACACCTAATATTACAGAATTATAGAAAAATTAAGGTAAGAAGCAAATTATTGACAAACGTCACAAGTACATTAGTCAAAATTTTAAAAATATAACCTGACTGTCAACGATAAGTAATACCTAAAGTTTAGGGAGATCGAAATCCGTATCCTAACGTAAGGTAATATAATGCTTAAGCGGTTTAGGCAATTCTTATCGTATGGTGAAATCCGTTTTAGAGTTAGGAAGTACCTAAACCCACTTAGGTAATTCTTAAATATTTAGGTATCGTTGGTGAAATCGGGCATATATGTCATTATTTACGAAGATCGACTTAAACTTGTGATATTTTGATATTTTGAAAATTGATCAAATTATTTTAATTTTGAATTGAAATGATTTAGAATTGAAAAAATACAACAAAACATAGAGTAAAAAACAATATATTAGGTGAATATTGATAGAAATTTTGATGGTAATCAAATTATATATTAGGGTGGGTCGAAAAACAATAATGTTTCATTTTTTAATCGCTATACCGCGGAAAACTTGCCTTTGGGGTATATAAGTAAAATGCAAAATAAAATAAAGTTATATATGGAACCCCCAGCTAGCGCATCACACTTAAAATTTAGTTTTTTTTCAGAAATCAAGATATTTTTCAATAATTTTTACAATTTTTAGCCAATAATATTTGAACGTGCTATAGTGAAAATACGTGCGGTAGCGCAAAATACTCAAAAATTGTTAAAATTGACATATTAGCACCTTAAAAGAAGGTGTGGTCTAGTATGTTGTGTTGGGTGTTATTAGCATAATCCATTTTTTGTTCTTTTACTTTACACTCCATTTAATTGGAATATAATTATTATAGTGTGTTTAAAGTTATAAAGGATATAAATAAAACAACTTATAATTTTAATAACATATTTAATTGAAACAAAAAAGAAACCAAATTATAGCCAAACAATGTCAACAAATTAAATGAAATTTTGACTTTAGAAATAGTATTTTACTCACTATTTCTGAGTGGATACGTTGAAGCTGCGCTTTCTGTCAAACTTTGGCATTGAAGCTCCGGATGCTACGGCAGATCTTATGAAACCATCTCATTACTTAGCACCGACGACTTTTTAGATGCGTCAGTCACTAACTTGACGCAGCGTTTCAGCTTGAGTATGACATGGAAATTTTCCAAAGTTCCAATCCTGGGGTGTTTCACCAGCAGTGATTTTAGCCCAAACTTCATTATCAGGGACTCTCCATAACAGTGATGGTGGTTTAATTTCACTGGTGACCTAATCAAATAATTCAGTAGAGTCAGTCGCATGAAAGGTGATTTTTGGAGGTGGAAAAACCCTAATTGTTTCTGTTTGTGTAGCTAA
This sequence comes from Diabrotica virgifera virgifera, assembly GCF_917563875.1. Taxonomy (NCBI): domain Eukaryota; kingdom Metazoa; phylum Arthropoda; class Insecta; order Coleoptera; family Chrysomelidae; genus Diabrotica; species Diabrotica virgifera. Next base: position 211,862,358 of record NC_065450.1, read on the forward strand.
CATCCTTGCTTTGATTATTCTTCGGAAAACTAATTGTCTTATGTGTTTCCTTTCATCCACTTTTATCCTCAGTAGCAAATTTTCTGGGTGGGAAAAATGCATTTATTTCGATTACAGGATCAACTACTTTAATCAAATTCTCTGGTAGAAATCTGGCTGATTTGATAGCCTCAAAAACGTATTCAGATCCATCTGTTATGTATTTGCTGTACTTTATTTTGAACCATACAGGCATGTATGATTTAAAAATAAAGGATACTAACAATTTATGTCCAACCGAAGACGTTTCCACACTTACATACAGTCTCAAAACTCTGTTAGCTGTAGTCAACCATCGAGAGTGGGAAAGTGGACCCGGTTCTCGAACAGATAGGTCCACAGGGCAGTTGCCTGACTTTATCGCACAACTTTTGTCTAGAAGATACTATTCATCTTTACTCAAAAGATTGCGATTAACTAGTCCTCCTAGTGGTTAGGAACGAGATGGTTTCATAAGATCTGCCGTAGAATCCAGAGTTTCGATGCCAAAGTTTGACAACAAGTGCAGATTCAACGTGCCCACTCAGAAATAATGAGTATAAGTCTCTTCCTAAAGTCGAAATTTCATTTAATTTGTGGACACTGTTTGGCTACAATTTGGTTTCTTTCTTGTTTCAATTAAACATGTTATTATTAAGTTGTTTTATTTATATCCTTTATAACTTTAAACACACTATAATAATTATATTTTAATTAAATGGGGTGTAAAGTAAAAGAACAAAAAATGGATTGTGCTATTAACAACCAACACAACATAGTAGACCACACCTTCTTTTAAGGTGCTAATATGTGAATTTTAACAATTTTTTAGTATTTTGCGCTACCGCAAATTAAAAGATATTGTCTGTTTCAAATTTATTTTCTATTTTTTAAACTATCAACTAAACAGTTTTCACTATAGCACGTTTAAATATTATTGGCTAAAGATTGTAAAAATAATTGAAAAATGTCTTGATTTCTGAAAAAAACTAAATTTTAAGTATGATGCGCTAGCTGGGGGTTCAATATTTAACTTTATTTTACTTTGCATTTTACTTATATACCCCAAAGGCAAATTTTCCGCGGTATAGCGATTACAAAATGAAACATTATTGTTTTTCGACCCACCCTATTATATATAAATAAAAGTATTACATACTATGTATTTTGGCAGATCAAATAGGTAGGTTTATACCCATGATACATTAACAATTATTACGTACCTGTTGCTTTTAAAAACTATTTAAAAGTCACTACAATATTATAAACTTTTTTGTTTCTGTCCTCACAACAATAAAACTAATATATTATACATTTGTTTACCTTTACCTTTACCTCCAAACAACAGCTGCCATATCGGATAATTTTTGACATGTCATTTGAACATCCAATCAGAACAAAGTTATAATGCGCATGCGCCGGGCTAATAGGTTTTAACATATAAAACAATCACCCTCTATCGCCGGTAAAGAAGTATAACTTCAAAAAAAATTAATTTAATTTTCATTTTGCCTTTGATTGATAAATTGAAAACACAATAATATATTATTTATATGATCTGTAAGTTTCATCGGTTCAAAGTGCTTCGTTTTGAAAAAGCTGTAGTTAAAATGGCTTGAACGAGTAACTAATCACGAGTTTAGGTAAATTTTGAACAGCCAGAGCATAACCAATTTTTGTCTAACAAGAAAACAAAAAATCAAAAATATTCAGAAAAGCAAAACGTACATTTTATTACTCTTTGTGATTTTTGGTATTCCTAATTGTTTTTAAGTCAATTCCATAAAAATTACGTTTTTTTTTTTCAAATTTAATTTTTTTTTATTTTAAACTCAATTTTTTTCAAAACTGAGCACTTTGAACCAATGAAACTTATAGATAATGTAAACAATACATAAGTAAAGTAACTTGTAAAGCGGTAACAATTAATTTTATTTGAGAAGCTAATTAAGGGGTGATTCTCGCCATTTTTTTAACAAAAAATAAAAGGGACCAACAATATTTTGAGCGTAACTCACTTACTTTTAATGTTAGAAGTTTTTTTAAAAACCAAAGTAAACCTTTTTTAAACACTTTAAAAAAGTTGGAATTAATTTTCCCCGAAAAGTTCTCCGTTTTTTGGTTATTTCACATTGAAATATTCAATTTGGAATTTGACGAAGAAGAACCTATATTTCATTAGCTGCAACTCTGCTTCTACTGGGTCTGCAGACGTCGCGCATACACCATTTTTTTCAATATTTTATAAGCTATATTTTTACTAAGAATATTTTTTTCGCTAAAATAGTCCATTCTTTCACGGTTTTTGCTCTAAATTTTAAAGAACCGCTTGGATTGACATGAAATTTGGCATACGTATAGCTTACATGTCAAAGAAAAAAAGTGATATTGTGCCGATGTGTGCTTTTGCCCTGGGGATGACTTTCACCCCCTGTTGGGGGTGAAAAAATATATGTCCAAAATAAGTCCGGAAATGGGTAAACTGACTAATTTTAAGTAACTTTTGTTCTATAGAGCTTTTTCGCCAATTCAACACTTTTCGAGTTATTTTCGAGTGAATATGTTCATTTTTCAACAAAATAACCACATTTTTAGACGGTTTCTCGCAAATAACTCAAAAAGTAAGTATTTTGTCGAAAAAAGCGTTCTTAGCAAAAATATAGCGTATAAAAAAGTAAAAAAAAAATGGTGTACGCGTTTGGTCTCTGTATCTCGTAGAACCAGAGTTATAGCCAATGAAAAATAGATTCATATTCACCAAATTTCAAATATAATATTTCGACGTGAAATATCCAAAAAATTAAGCACTTTTTGGGAAAAACCCATTATAACTTTTTTAAAGTGTTTTAAAAAGGCTTTATTTCTGTTTTTACAAAAAGTTTCTAGCATTAAATTTAAACAAGTTACACTCAAAATAAAGTTGGTCCCTTTTGTTTTTGCAAAAAAAATCGTAAAGACCACCCCCTAATTAGCAACTTAAATGAAATTAATCGTTGCCGCTCCACAAATTATTTTACTTATGTTGTGTTTATATGATCTGTAAGTTTCATCGATTTAAAGTGCTTATTTTTGAAAAAATTTGGTTTCAAAGTAAAATTTTTAAAAATTTAAATTTTGAAGAATATGTTTTTTTTTTCAAAATAACTTAAAAATTGTTAGAGATACCAAAAATCTCGAAAATCAAGAAGTCAGATTTACTTTTCTGAATATCATGTATTTTTTTGTTTTTCTGTTAGACAAAAATTTATTAAGATTTGGTGTTTCTAAATTTGCATACATTCGTGATCAGTTACTCGTTCAACCCCTTTTAACTACAGCCTTTTCAATAATAAGGACTTTGAACCGATGAAACTTACAGATCATATAAACAATATATACACGAGTCAACAAACTTGTGAAGTCATAACGATTAAGTTCATTTAAGATACTAATTAGGGGGTGATTTTCTCAATTTTTTTACCAAAACCAAAAAGGACTAGCTTTATTTTGAGCGTAACTTGTTCAATTTTGATGCTAGAATTTTTTTTATAAAACAAAATGAAGCTTTTCTTAAACACTTTAAATAAGTTGTAATGAGTTTTTCCCGAACTGTGCTTCATTTTTGGTTATTTCACGTTAAAGTATTCCATTTGGAGTTTGACGAATATGAACCTATTTTTCATTAGCTATGGTTTTTTCTTCTAATGAGTGTAGAGACGTGATATATACACCATTTTTTTTTTAATTTTACAGGCTATATTTTTGCTCAGAACGTTTTTTCGACAAAATACTTACTATTTGAGTTATTTGCGAAAAACCGTTTAAAAGCGTGGTTATTTTGTTGAAAAAATGAACATATTCACTGCCAAATAACTCGAAAAGTATTGACTTAGTGAAAAAACTCTATAGAACAAAAGTTACTTAAAACTAGCCAGTTTATCCGTTTTCTGACTTTCTTTGGACGAATATTTTTTCACCCCCAAGAGGGGGTGAAAACCACCCCCAGGGCAAAAGCACATATCGGCACAATATCACTTTTTTTCTTTAACTTGTTAGCTATGTGTATACCAAATTTCATGTCAATCCAAGCGGTTCTTTAAAATTTAGAGGTTTTGCAATATTTTACCGTTAAAGAACGGACTAAAATACTTACTTTTTGAGTTATCTCCGAAAAACCGTCCAAAAACATTTTTTGTTTGTTAAAAATGAACACATTCACTCGCAAATAACTCAAAAAGTATTGACTTAGTAAAAAATCTCTATAGAACAAAAGTTACTTAGAATTAGTCATTTTATCCAATTTCGGACTTATTTTGAACGTATATTTTTTCACCTTTGAGAAAAAATTTTTTCCGCGTATTTTCCAATTTTTGTAAAATGGAGGGTATATAGAACTGTAAACTTTTTCTTATATAATAATAGACAATTTCAACTACCTATTCCCAAATTGTCCCAGGTATTTACCTGGGACATGAAATTACGATTGGCAGGGATAACCAGACTCATGAGCTGAAGAGAAGAATCGGTCTTGGGTGGGCAGCATTTGGAAAACTGACAGAAACTTTTAAAAGTGAGTTACCCACATGTCTAAAGAGAAATGTATTCGATCAGTGCGTCCTCCCAGTCTTGACGTACGGATCAGAAACACTTACCTTAACTAAAGCCTCGGCTACCAAACTAAGAGTCACGCAGAGAAGAATGGAGCGGTCAATGTTAGGAATAACTCTGCGAGACAAAATCAGAAACGAAGAAATCAGGAGAAGAACAAAGGTGACTGACGTCATCGAGAGGATAGCCAGGTTGAAGTGGAGATGGGCAGGACACGTAGCCAGAATGACAGATGGGCGATGGACGAAGAGTTTATTGGAATGGAGGCCAAGAGAAGACAAGAGAAGCGTCGGTCGACCGCCTACAAGATGGACTGACGACTTAAGAAAGGTAAATAAAAACTGGATGAGGGCGGCGCAGGATAGATGGAATTGGAAACGAGGGGAGGAGGCCTATGTTCAGCAGTGGACTTTTGAGGCTGGATGATGATTCCCAAATTTTCATCCTTCCTTTATTTTTTTGGAGGTTTTCGTAAAATTCTGCGTTACCTGATCGGGCTAATTTTATATCAATGTAAGTGGAAGTAGAATGTTACAATTTGTTTAATGATCATTTTATCGAGGTTATCAATCATATATCAATTAGTTTTCTATACAATTTGCATGACTGTGTTCCATTACCAATGTTAACTTAGTAAATACAAGACGTACTATTTTTTGGCGTAATACTAGATACTAGAATGTCTTGCAAAATCTCCGTTAAAAACTACACAACTTTGGCGAAGTTTTATTTAAATGTCGGTATAATTTTGGGACTTTTTCCTAGCGTCTCAAATAACCAAAAGATTCAGATGTTTCATAAAATTATTTGTACTCTTTTGTGTGTACTTTGTTACTTTTCTTTAATTTCCTATCAAGATGTATACGCACATGAAAGTAACTTGGAATTTATACCATTAATTACCTTTTTGTTATTTGAATTTATTAGCTGTTGGATTGTTCTTACCCATAAAAAGTACTGGATGATTTATATAAACAGTTTAAGAGCAATAGATACCCAAATTAATTGCAACTTCAATATAAGTTTACTGCAATTTGTCTGTTACGTGTCTTCAATTACTTTTGCAATATTTAATGCTGTGTTTTTTATGGTTACCCCTTCTGATGTAAATGCTTTGCAGATTCTTGGTCTCCTCTTTTGGAACTACATATTTTTTAAAGCAGTGGTTATTATCGTTTACCATCTACAAATAACACAGATTTTTTTAGCAGTAGTTGGAGTTATTTCAGACTCTACAACACAGACATTTTTAGAAATCGGGAGCTCCAAAATCTTGTTCAACAAGAATCTTAACAGCATTAAGTTTTTGTACAAAAAACTTTTTATACTAACGCAAATGTTTAACATAATCATTGGAAAATTTATTTTTGCATATTTGATCATGAATATAGGAGATATTCTTTACAATACTGATTATTTACTACACATTGACTTTGCTAATCGAAAATATCCTGATGGTTTAGTTGCTTCCTACTATTATTTTGTAATATTTTTAGTAGTGGAAACTGTAAGTATTAGTTGTTGATACTATTAATTTCAGACATAGATGATAGCATTCTTGGTCTTGTTATGCCAGTCAATTTACAATTATCTTGTTAATTATCAATGACCATGGCAAAAATAACTGTATTTGTAGACAAAAATCAAAATAAAATTAGATCTTATTTAGGTGCCGTCTGTAACGGAAGTTAACGATGACTTCTGTAAATGCGTCTCTATATATACTAAGATTTGCACAGTTTTCATTGTATTCCTTCACTTAGCCATTTTCTTCAGATTTTTCTGGTTTGCCAGTCCCCTCCTGCAGATGTTTTCGTTACATTGCTTCCTCCACTTCATCTATGTAAGATCTTGAGGGTCTGCCTTTCTTCCTTCTTAATCCCTTCATGTTAATCATCTTATAATTTATAATCAGGTTGATATCTTCTAGTCTATTTTAGTAGTTCCTTTGTTTGATGTTATAAATAGAAACATACTGTTTGACTTGCACACACTTCTATATAAATCAAAACGAGAACTGGTGTATATTTTCAAAGACTGATAATGTGTAAATAAATTTATTAAAATCAGCTAAGTACTTTCAGCATTTTTAATGCCATCATTAGAGCTATCGTCTTATAATTGTAACTACCGCAAATGAAGAGAAAACTTTGAACAAACACATTCTAATATTAAAAATTAACCCAGGGATCTAACCACTGGTCAGGGTAAAAACCTTTAAATGTAAAAAATAATCAAATTAATGTGTTTTAAAAAAATGGCTACAATTTTTACAATCAACAGCTGTTACTAACAGCTGTTAGTAACTTCATTATAAAAGAAGTCTGAGAAAGAGAAGAAATACCGAAACACTGGCATATAATACCTATTCACAAAAAGGGAGACAAACAAATATGTCGGAACTATAGAGGAATATCGTTACTCAATACAACATTTAAAGTATATCCATAATACTGTTTAGAAGACTAACTCCATACGCAAAGGAAATAATAGGTGCCTACCAAAGCGGATTCAGACCTGGAAGGTCGACCATAGACCAGATCTTCGTCTCCCGTCAGGTATTGGAAAAAAACTGGGAATTCAACCGCGATGTACACCAAACCTTCGTGGACTTTAAACAAGCTTACGATTCTGTTAGCAGAGAAGCATTGTGGGAGACTATGGTAGAAATGGGAGTACCTGGAAAGCTGGTACGATTAGCACAGGTGAGCACGGATAACGCTTTTGCACGAATCAGAATTGGCAGCACCACGTCGGAGGAATTCCTCATTGACATCGGGCTTAGACAAGAAGATCCTCTCGCCCCCCTGCTGTTTAACTTCGCACTGGAACATGCAGTAAGGAAAGCTCAGCCACAACTGACAAACGGATTTGCCGCCCAAGGATCAAAAATACTATTGGCCTTTGCAGATGACGTGGACACAATTGCACAATCCACCAGAGATGCAAAAGAAGTTTTCACCCTATTCGAGAACGGAGATAAGGAAGTTGGTCTTAAGGTCAACGAGAACAAGACCAAGTACGTGGTGGTTACGAAGAACCTAAGACCAAGGGTAAGACAAAACGTAACAATTAATGAATACAACTTTGAAGTCGTCAAATAATTTAAGTACCTGGGAGCGATCTTCTTCTTCTTTTACTTATGCAATTAACTAATAGATGTTCGCGATCACGTTTGACCATTTTTCTCTATCCCTTGCAGTATGTATTAGGTCTCCTATGTTTTTTAGTCCTGTCCATTGTTTAACATTACGGAGCCATGACATTTTCTTCCTGCCCACTCCCCTTCTTCCTTCGATCTTTCCTTCAATTAATGTTTGCAGAAACTGGTATCTTTCATTTCTAATTAGGTGCCCCAGGTATGCCGTTTTCCTCTGTCTAATGTGCATGGCAGTTGTCGTTTTGTACCAATTCTTCTCATGATTTTTCCATTTGTTATTCTTGCGGTCCAGGGAGCCTTAGGGTTCGTGGATAGATCCACATCTCAAATGCCTCTAGCTTATTCATTGTGTTTATTTTTAAAGTCCATCCTTCCATGCCATACAGGAGCACCGACCATATACAGTGCATCCATAAAGTAAGGCATAAATTCATTATTTCGTAAACCGGCGATATTAAGAAAAAATCCCGAAACAGGTCGGTTTTTATTTTTAAATTCCGATTTTTTGGCATATATATCATTCTAGTGACGTCATCCATCTGGGCATGATGACGTAATCGATGTTTTTTTAAATGAGAATAGGGGTCATGTGATAGCTCATTTGAAAGGATATTCAATTCTCTATTCACTAATATAAACATTAACATATTTATTTATACAAGGTGTTCAAAAAAACATTTTTTTAATTAAAATAATTGGGACAAAAAGAAGAATGTATGTAATTTATTTAATTCAAAATACGTTTTACTGTTGTCAGAAAATAGGAAAAATGTTTATTTGACAAATAAATATTGTTTTTCGCTTAAATTCAATGTTAAAGCTGCCACCCACCTGTCTCTTGGCAGTTTGAACATTTCGTTTAAACGAAAGTCAATATCTATTTGTCAAATAATTTTTTTTCTCTTTACTGACAGTAGTAAAATGCATTTTGAATTAAAATAAATTACATATATTCATCTTTTTGTCTCACTTATTTAAAAAAAAATGTTTTTTGAACACCCTGCACAAAAAATTATGTTAATGACTATATTATTGGATAGAGAATTGAATACCCTTTCAAATGAGCTATCACATGACCCCTGTTCCCATTTAAAAGAATCATCGATTACGTCATCACGCCCAGATGGATGACGTTATTAGTATGATATATATGCCAAAAAATCTTAATATAAAAATAAAAATCGACCTGTTTCGGGATTTTTTCTTAAAGTCGCCGGTTTATTTTATGAATCTTAATCTTAGGTTTAGGTCAAAGTCAGAGTTCGTAAAGACGTTTCTGAATTTCATGAATGCATTTCTGGCCCTTTCTATCTGACATTTAATTTCCATATCCGATATCCAGTCCTCACATAGCCAGGTTCCCAGGTACTTAAACTTTCTTACCCGCTCTACATCTTGGTTGTTATATGCTAGTCTTGCATTTTGATGTTGACATAATTGACGGCTGATTATAAGGAAATTCGTCTTTTTTATGTTGATGCTAAGTCCCATGTTCTCGCTATGCTCTCCAATTTTATTAAGAAGGTTTTGGAGGTCTTCTATATTGTCTGCTATTAAGACCGAGTCATCCGCATACCGTATATTATTGACCCAGGTACCATTTACTTTGATGCGGCTTTCCCATTCCTCAAGAGCTTCCTGGACGATACTTTCTGAAGATAAACAGTAGTGGGGAAAGAATACATCCCTGTCTTACACCTCTGAGAATTTTTTGAGCTTGCGTTGTCTCATTATCCACCTTGATGACAGCTGTTTGATTCCAGTAAAGAGCTTCTATGCAACGAATTTCTTTTTGATCTATGTCGGGTTGTTTTAATATATGTATGAGTTTATGATGTACTCGATCGAAGACTTTTTCATAATCTATAAAGCACATCATTACCTATTTCCATTGATCGTAGCAGTTCTGAGCTAGCACTTGGGTTGCAACTAGTGCTTCCTTGGTACCCAGGCCTTTTCGAAATCCAAATTGTGAGCAACCAATAACCTTATCGCAATTTGTGGAGATTCTGTAGTGAAGAACTTTAAGGAATATTTTTAAAGAATGGCTCATCAGACTTATTAGTCGATGGTCTTGACACTTTGTTGCGTTGTTCTTTTTTGGCAAAGGGATAAAGGTAGATACAAGCCATTGGACAGGGAATTTTCCTTTCTTATAGATTTGGTTGAAAAATCTTTGGAGTATCGTAATTCCCTCTTCATCTAACAATCTGAGTAACTCAACAGGAATTTGATCAGGTCCAACTGCTTTCCCGTCTTTCGAGGTATTTATTGCTCTAGTAATTTCTTCAATTGTGATCTCGGGACCAGATAGGTTGTTAATATATATCACTTTTTCCTGAACGACTTCTATCTCAAGCTTCTTGTCTGCAAAGAAATTTTTGATGTATTTTTCCCATATGAGTTTCCTCTCTAGGAGCGATCATAACATCTGAAAATAAATACGAAAAGGACGTGGCAGCCAGGATCATTGCAGGACACAGGGCATATTATTCATTATTTACCCTACTTAAATCAAAAATACTCTCAAGACCAGCAAAACTAAGAGTATATAAGACAAAAATTCGTCCCATAATAACGTATGGAAGCGAAACATGGACTCTGAACCAGCGTGAAACGACAAAATTACTGGTACTTGAAAGAAAGATACTGCGGACTATCTATGGGCCTTGCAGAGAAGAGACAACAGGACAATGGATAAGCAGACACAGTGATGAACTTCAGACAATATATGGAGATGAAAACATAGTACGCTACATTAAAGCAAACCGAATACGATGGGCAGGTCACGTGCTAAGATCGAGTGACGAAAGACTTCTGAACGCCACATTCTGGGAAAGGGCCGATGACAAAAGGTTAGTTGGCCGCCCAAGAAAGAGATGGAAGAACGCAGTGGCCAGTGATCTTTTTGCAAATGTGTTTTTTGATTCCAGTAAAGGTTTCTTATTATTCGTAAGTCTCTTTGATCTATGTTTTTTATCTTTAGAATTTGGACTAATTTTTCATGCCTCACTTTGTCAAATGCTTTTTCAAAATCAACGTAACAAACATGCACATCCATATTCATATCCAAGCATCTTTGAGCTTTTGCATTAAAGGCAAATAACGCCTGTCGTTAAAATAGTAAGTCTACCAAATGATAGAAGTTTCGGCCGACCCCACAAGAGATTGACTCTCTTGCAAGCAAATTGCAAATTGCCACAATAAACAAGCAAAATTGCTTATATAAAGGACGAAGAAGAATACTTTTATAATTAGGTGCTGGCAGAGGCGTGCGGTCCATGGAAGCGGGGGAAGCACCGCTTCCCTATACTTCCATATAAGAAAATACATATACTATTAATTAGTATTTAATTATCAACAGTGTTTCCCTAATCTAAGTAATCTATTATGTAACTAATAGGCATTGAAACATTATTAAAAATTGATCGCATACGAACGGTCTCAAATAAGCACACAATTCAACGATTCAATCCGGTCCTGACGGAAGCGCATCTCAAAATCGCTGCTTGTCATGCATTCGTTCCGTTCAAAAATTGGTCAGGGTTTAATAATCTCACCCGCTAGTCATGTTCCTTTCACGCGAATTTTGATACGCCTGGAAGCGCTCGTCCGACCGCTTCCGATTCCGAAAACGAGAAGCGGAGTCTGTTACTGCTGCTATAAGGGGTAGGTATTTAGGTACAAATGGCTCGATTTAAATTTTTTGCTTAATATTTTTACTAATATCTTATTTGCCATTTTGAGATTTTTCCTTTTACTGATATTTTATAGTACCTGTACCTACGACATTTTACAGACGAAGTCAAGTGACATTGCATTTTGTATAAGACAATTTGATGACTTATGAGATCATTAAAAAATGAGCTGTTTAAAAATATTTGGGATAAAGCTGAAAATATGGGCTTCGAACCTAAAAGAAAAATAATGATGATTGATATTGTCGGCGAAAGAGAGACCTATCGACGATTATACATCGAAATTTTTGATAATATTCTACAACAAATGAATTATCACTTTGAAAATTTTAAAGAAATAAAATATGTAGAATAATCTAGCTTTGCATTGTCAGTTAAATGTCATTTATAAAACACCTGAAATTAGTGATAAAAATAAATACTTAGGAATCGGTTAAATTTTTTGAATACTACTGGTTTAAATCAGTCTCTGTGTGAAGTGGGCAAGTTCTGTGAATTAAGTAGTAGGTACTAACTATCCCAGCTAAAAGTGCATCAGTTGAACGAAATTTTTCAGTATTAAAACGCATCAAAATTTTACAATAAACTTTACAAGTGAAGAGAGATTTTCCAAGTTAGCCCTATTATCCATTGAAAAAAGTGCATTTATTAAACAATTATCAGAAAATCCAAAATTTTACGACGATGTTATCGACAAAAAATTTGCATTGGTTGATGAGAGAATAGGACTCAAGTATAAGTAAATAAGTGTCATATTGTTGAAAGTTGTGTGTTATGGAAGGTGATTCGAAATCGGAAAATAAAAACAATTTTGAATAGAACTCTTCTTTTTAAGTTTAAAGAAACCAAGCCTGGAGCAGGGCCTCGACCCTGAGCAAGCAGTACAGATCGATGATAAGTCACTAGATATACGATATACTAAGTCACTAGAGTCACTAACCTGCATTGATCGGGGTAGGATTTCGTTTGTGAGTCCTTGTATCCAGGACTCCCACATAATAAGCACTTTGCTGATAGAGAGCCCATATAGCGCATCAGAGTTCTATCGGAGGGGAAGTGGATAGTATGAAGCATTGGGGTGGGATGGAGTGACGCCCGCTTATAAGAGTAAATCCTCCTTGCCTCAATGACTTTGTATCACCCGAATCTCATTCTCAAGGCGTGTGCATGTCTCTCAGACTGGGTTAAACACTATACCTAATTTTTTGTAGTTCTTGTTTTTAGTCGATATCAGTTAACAGGTAATACATTAGGTATACACCTAATGTATTATATAATAGGTATATATTATATATAATACCTTAAGTAGGTATATATTTTGATCTCGACCCTCGTAAGAAAATATTTGTTAAACCCTAAATTAGTCGCTTCCTCTTCCGAAAATGTCACCGCACGCCACTGGGTGCTGGTTATTCTCAAAGTAATATTTTATAAAAACAATATACTAAGTGGAACGCAAGGATATATAAGAAGATTCTTTAATGATTAATGTGAATGCATTTCGTTGCTATACAATATTGATGCCTGGTTGCACCAACAGATCTTAAGCTCCAGCTTAGGTAAGCTCTACTTATAGATAGGGCCTCCTTGAGTATCACTTACATTGCACCATAATTTTAGATTCTTACCTTATTATCAATTATATCTATTATTATGTTATGGTATTCTTATTGTAATATATTATAATTATATTATATTAATTCTTATGATATTCTCGACTTAAGCCTAAGATCTGTTGGTGCAACCGGGCATTTACTTACACTAAATAAATTAGGTTAGTCTATACATACCGTATAATTCGTTAGGAAACATTTTCAAAATGCCATTAAAAACGACTACCAAAAACTTTACAACTCTGGTGAAATTTTATTTGAATATAGGTGTCATTGTAGGAGTTTTTCCTACCATCTCAGATAATCAACAGATCCAGATACGTCAGAAGATTATTTTTAATGTAATATACACATTATGTTATGTTGTATCTGCTGCCTATCAATACATCTCCCCACATGTTAGTTACTTGAGAACTTTTTCAATAACTTCTTATGCTGTATTTGAATTGAATACATGGATTTCCGTTTTTAGATACAGAAAGTACTGGAAGACTTGCATAAAAAGTTTCCAAGCCATAGATGGGAAAGTTAACTGCAAACCTAATATTAGCTTGCTGCAGGTTGTTTGTTATATTTCTTCAGCTTTTTTCGTGGTATGGAATCTCATATTTTTTCAAGTTACAGCGCCATCTGATGTACCGATAGCTGATTTAGCGAGACTTGGGGTTTTCGTTTGGGACTACTCTTTACTAAAAATAGCCATTTGCGTCACTTGCACCCTCCAAACGACAGATATAATCGTACAAGTAGTTCGTGTTATTTCAGATTGTACAAAACAGACATTTTTGAACACAAGTAACTCAAAAATTATACTCAAGATAAATCTTAACAACATTAAGTTTTTGTACAAAAATATTTTTATAGCTACCACGATGTTTAACGTGGTTATTGGAAAATATGTTTTCATATTTTTTATCATTAATGTAACAGATGTTCTTTTTGGAAGTGACTATTTGTTACATACTTTTGAATTTGAAGAAAATTCATATACCATACTTAATTGTTACTTTATAATATTTGTAGGGGTACTTTCTGTAAGTATTTTCTTTATTTATTATTTTTAAAACTGATAACTTTCTACAGGAAACAAAACATCTAAAAATAGAAAATTACTGGCCAATATTTCTTAACTGGAATATTATGCACTCTAGATTTAGCCATACGGCTCACACTCCCTCTAAGGGGAAAATTGACTCATCCCAGATACCTACTGTATCAAAAGGATTCAGCTCTGGTGGGACTCTTTCCGTATTATCGAGCCCTAGGTGACTTGGTATGCAGTAACTCCCAAACATTTTGGTACACATCTGGCCGTCGAGAGTAGTATAGTAGGGTGGGCCGAAAAACAATAATGTTTCATTTTTTAATCGCTATACCGCGGAAAACTTGCCTTTGGGGTATATAAGTAAAATGCAAAATAAAATAAAGTTATATATTAAACCCCCAGCTAGCGCATCATACTTAAAATTTAGTTTTTTTCAGAAACCAAGACATTTTTCAATTATTTTTACAATCTTTAGCCAATAATATTTAAACGTGCTATAGTGAAAACTGTTTAGATAATAGTTTAAAAAATAGGAAATAAATTAGAAACAGACAATATCTTTTAATTTGCGGTGGCGCAAAATACTAAAAAATTGTTAAAATTCACATATTAGCACCCTAAAAGAAAGTGTGGTCTAGTATGTTGTGTTGGGTGTTAATAGCACAATCCATTTTTTGTTCTTTTATTTTACACCCCATTTAATTGGAATGGAATTATTATAGTGTGTTTCAAGTTATAAAGGATATAAATAAAACAACTTATAATTTTAATAGCATGTTTAATTGAAACAAAAAAGAAACCAAATTGTAGCCAAACCATTTCATCAAATTAAATGAAATTTTGACTTTAGGAAGAGTCTTTTACTCATTATTTCTTAGTGAGTATGTTGAAGCTGCGCTTGCTGTAAAACCTTGGCATCGAAGCTCTGGATGCTACGGCAGATCTTATGAAACCATCTCGTTACTAACCACTAGGAGGACTAGTTAATCACAATCTTTTGAGTAAAGATGAATAGTATCTTCTAGACATAAGTTGTGCGATAAAGTCAGGCAACTGCCCTGTGGACTTATCTGTTCGAGAACCGGGTCCACTTTCCCACTCTCGATGGTTGACTAGAGCTAACAGAGTTTTGAGACTGTATGTAAGTATGAAACGTCTTCAGTTGAACATAAATTGTTAGTATCCTTCATTTTAAAATCATACATGCCTGTATGGTTCAAAATAACGTACAGCAAATACATAACAGATGGACCTGAACAGGTTTTTGAGACTATCAAATCAACCAGATTTCTACCAGAGAATTTGATTAAAGTAGTTGATTCTGTAATCGAAAGAAATGCATTTTTTCCCACCCAGAAAATTTGCTACTGAGCATGATAGTGGATGAAAGGAAACACATAAGAGAATTAGGATTCCGAAGAATAATCAAAGCAAGGTACTGTTCCATTTAAAGTGGTACTTTTAAAAATGACGTCATGGAATGTCATTGATCAAATAACTTATTGACGCCCTGTACAATATTCTATTATCTGTTACGTAAGTATCTTTACACTTTAACGTTTATTTATAGAACATCTTGTATTTTGTAAAATGGTAAACACAGTTAATTGTTATTTTGATTTATATATCCTGACAGTTGACAGTTATAATATACCTACTTTTTAGTTTTATTCTCTAATAAATTTTGTCAGTTAGTTACATAAATAAATTATTTAAAAATGAAAAAATGACTTGTTATTTGAGGAAGGTGGAAAAACCATATGTATAACATGGGAGTAAATTGTCTTTTCCTCCCTTGAATGATTACTGCCGAATGATTACAGTAAACTTCATTCTCGGAAGGAAAAGTAGCACTTTCCTCCCTTGTTATACAATAGTATATTGTGCAACAAGTGCAGAAAGGTACTAATTTCTCACGAGTTTGAAAAGTTGCGGTACGAGCGCAAGCGAGTGCCGCAATTCAAACGAGTGAGAAATTACCTTTCTGCACGTGTTTCACACTATACTTTTTCTACAAGCACAGTTTTTCCTAAAAATAAAAATCACAATTTCCAAACGACGATTAATTATAATAGGTACCTATGTGATAAATTTTAAACTGTATTTAATTAATACCTACTAATCAATTTAAATTCCTTATACCTAAATAAATTGCACAGAAATCATTTAAAAAATTAATGCACTGCCTTAATTTGTTTAAATTTAAACAATTATTACACATTATTGACATTATATTTATGCAGTCACGGATTTACACAAAACCTACTTCATTCGACGTCTCTTGCACAGGTTGCTAAATCCTTATTGGTTATTTGATAATTATAAAATGTTTAATAAGAATAAAATTGTAAAATAAAACAGTTGTAACATCCATAATTTAGTTTCTATGCTATAGTTAAATATAATAATTGTCTTATAGGTTATATATTTGTCTAAAGTTTAACCACGGATGTAAACAGAATGTAATGTTACTCAGAATGCGGTAGTCCACGGATGTAAACAGAATATAACGTTACTCAGAATGAGGTAGTCAACTGTGCAGAAAAGAACTTTGCGGCACAGAAACGTCACTTTGCGGCACAGAAACGTCACTTTTCTGCACA
This sequence comes from Diabrotica virgifera virgifera, assembly GCF_917563875.1. NCBI lineage: Eukaryota > Metazoa > Arthropoda > Insecta > Coleoptera > Chrysomelidae > Diabrotica > Diabrotica virgifera. The sequence continues at coordinate 211,879,082 of NC_065450.1, forward strand.
CTAATGTCAAATATCTTATACTGTGAGAAAATATCAAGTTTGCTAACATAAAACCGTGCAGAAAAGTGCACTTTGAATAGCGGTTGTAGAAAAATAGCTATTACACATACAAATAGCTGTTAATGCGGGACTATTTGATCATGAAGCGGTTTATACGAAGTTTAACATCTTTAGCAAGCCCTCTTCGAAAACTCGACGTTTAGGCAGGATTTCTTCCGCTCGGAAATTTCGTAAATTCCAAAATTTATGTTTAACCTCTGAGTGGCCCTTTTCTTCTATGAACGTCGTTAATAATTTCAGTGACTTTTTGAATAAGCTTGTCTGTATCTTCAATAAAGCATTTTCTTTAATCACAATTAAGCCAAAACATCACAAACCCTGGACTACCAAAGGTGTCTGCATATCAGCCAAAAATATGCGTTCACTAATGTACATAAAAAATTTACTAGCAACGTCTCTGTTACTGAATATATCACCAAGTACAGGGCAATCTATTTAAAACTTATAAAATCAGCTAAAAAATTGTACTATCAAAATCGTCTGAGAAGCTCTTAAAGTGTTGCAAAAGAAACTTGGTCCATAATAAACGATCTTAATAAAACCCACACAGCTTAAACATTTTCCCTTCCAGACCCAGAAAATCTAAACGAATACTTTGTTAATGTGAGTAAAAATATAACATCAACTATTGTGTCACAACAAGATCCCATTTTCTATCTCCCTAATTCAGGAAAGATCTCGAATTCATTCTTTATAAGACCGGTTGATAGCTCTGAACTAATTCAAACAATCAATAGTATCAAAAGCAAATCTTCCTGTAGCACCGATGGACTATCCATAAAAATTTTCTCAAATCTCCCAGACAGTATGCTGGGAGTCTTCGTCTCTCTAATTAATGATTCTTTTGAAAATGGTAAATTTCCAGAGTGCCTAAAGACGGCCATCATTATTCCGCTTCATAAGGGTGGTAAAAAATCAAATGCCTGCAATTATAGACCTATTGCATTACTACCGGTACTCTCCAAAATTATTAAGAGACTCATAAAAGCCCGACTTATGTCCTTTCTCGTTGATAACAATATTTTATCACAAAATCAGTTCGGCTTTTTAAATAATAAATGTACCACAGATGCCATGTTTTCTGTACTACATGAGGTTTATCAAGCATTAAACAATAATCTGCACATTGCCACTGTTTTTTGTGATTATGTTAAAGCTTTTGATTGTGTGAATCACGACATTTTGATAAAAAAAACTAGATTTCTATGGAATTCGAGGTATTTCTTCGAACTGGTTTCAATCATACTTGGATAATAGGAAACAACTGGTTAGAGCAAATGATACAGACTCTAGTCTCAAAAATGTTGTATGTGGGGTACCACAAGGTTCAGTATTGGGTCCTCTACTTTTCCTTATCTTTATTAATGACATCACTAGCTTAAAAATCGAGGGAAAAGTTTTTCTTTTTGCTGATGATACCAGTATCACTGGGAACATCTCAAATATCGCAACTCTTCATGCTAGTATACCTTCTGATAGTTCTGATCTACTTACAATAAAATCTTGGTCCGATTCAAAACTCTCTTTTAACGTAGATAAAACAGTAGCATTATCCTACAAACGAGCTCTTCAACCCTTACCCCTTCATAACAGCCAGATCAGTATCGTTGATTCTGTAAAGTTTCTTGGTATTTTTTTAGACAGCAACCTTAAATGGTCCCTGCATATTGATGTGTTAAGCAAGAAACTATCCTCAGCTTGCTTTGCAATAAGATCTGTTTCGATGGAAATGAATTTAGCCTCTTCCAAAATATCATATTTTTCTTTGCTCGAGTCACAACTTCGATATGGTCTCCCTTTTTGGGGTTCTGGTACGGCTGCCCAATCTGATGTTATTTTTAAATTACAAAAAAGAGCAATAAAATATCTGTTTGGCCTCAGAAGAACAACAAATTGCAGAAGCTACTTCAAAGATCACAGGATTCTAACACTACCTTCTTTATATATTTTAAAAACTGTTTGCTTAATTCGTGAACGCCTACGCCTACATGTCTTTCCAGCAAGACCTAGACATGACTATTCCACCAGAAATTCTACCTTTGACATCGACATATTTACCGATCCCGTCCAGTGAGTTAGTAAAGAAATCTATATGATATTCTGCAAAAAACTTTACAACCATCTCCCTCTACAACTTAAATCTGCAACATCTTTCCCCATGTTCCGTAAAATTACTAAAGCCAATTTATCTGAAAGACCATATTATTCAACAGCAGAGTTTCTTAACCAATAACTAAGATAACTAAGATAACCAATAACTAAGATAAGTACAGTATTCTTATTTATAAGTAGTGTAATCTCAATATATATTTGAGTGTCATATGCAGCAGCTTAACTTAACTTATTAAATTTCTTAAGGTAGATTATGCAATTTCCAATTTTTTTTTTAAATTTTTCAATAGATTGTTACTGTTTTTTGTTTCTCTTCATTATATTTTATTTATATAGTAGTCGAGGAAATGAAGCTGAAAAAATGGCAAAACCTCGCAATTTTTCCGTCCAGCATCGATTTGTACAAAAATTTGGGATTAGGCTCATTACACCCTCTAGTTCATTTTCTATATTGAGCCGTTGTAGGCTTTGTCTTTTTAAGGGTGAAAACTACCTATAATAATTGTAAAAAATTATAAAATAACATTTTAAACTTTAATATTGTCAACATTTGGTTCTTATTAGTTACATAATGATTGTTTTATGCTTTAAGATATACTATCATAATATTTCAACCCTTAAAACCAACCTTGTTGGGGTTATATATAAAAAATTTACTTCTTAATTCTAAATACTAAAAGAATAATTTCAGCTTGCATCGATTTACATAAAAACTTGGGATTAGGACCATCTCACCCTGTACTTCATATTCTATATCATGCTCAAGCGCGTTGATTATTTTTAGGGGTGCAAACTACCTCTTATTTTCAAAAATTATATAAAAACATTGTAAACTTTAATAGGGGTAAAATTTGGTTTTGATTGGTTAAATAATGATTGTTTTATACTTTAGGATATAATATCATAATAGTTAAACCCTTAAAAACCACCCTTAATAACATTACAGTTTTTATAAGTAGATATTTTAATAGATCTATACAGAAAAAAAAGTAGAATTAAAGAATTACAAAAACATTTATTTACACAAAAATACGAATTTACAAATAATATGTACAAATACGTGATCTCGTACACATAAAAATAGTTTTTTAGTCACCTTCCAGTATACGAACCCACCGGTTCTGTGGTATTATCCATACATTGAAAATTATCCATAAGCGGACTATCCGAATTTTTCGAGAAAAAAAATTGTTTTATAAACATAGCTCCTTCAGTTTTGGCGATAAAAAGTTTTTTCAAAAATGACTTTATAGGATTCTTGAAGAGTTATAAGACTGTGTAAACTAAATTCCGTATCATTCCTTATTTTTTAATTAGGGTGGGTTTAAAGGGCTAGAATAAGAGGGTGGTTTGCTCGTAAATAGAGGTTTTAAACAGCTATATCTCGCTAACTGTTCACTGTAATGAAAATCTATGTACAAGAGAATTTTAGTTATTAAAAAGCTACAATTTAGTTGTTTATAAGTTTTTTCTACCTCCAGTATTTTCGGAGATATTTTGAAGTAAATGGTGAAAAATCGGAAATTCCAAAAAAATAATTTTTCTTGAAGCTCCAATTTTTCTAAAATTAGGCCTCTTAAATAAGTCAAACTTCTTGGATGTATTTATAATACAAATTAGAAGGAATTACAGAAAGGTGAAGACTAATTTTTAATTAGGAGGGTAATTAGGGGGTTGTTTTCACTGATTTTTTCATAGAGAAAAGCAGGTAGGTGCCGACCTTCTTTTGATCATAAGTCCCTTAATTTTTAGGCTAGAAACTTTTTATTATTATTTTTTGAAAGGTCCAATTATATACTTGAAAAACGGTTATTTAAGTTTTCCTTGAAAAATACAAAGTTTTTCCTTTATTTTACTTTGAATATTTCAAATTATGCATTTGACGAAAAAATCTAACTTTTAACATGCTGTATCTCGGTTTGCATTGGTCTTAAAGATATTATATAAAAAGAATTTGGTTTGTGTTACTAAAAGATACAATTTTGATATCTACAGTTTTTTGATTAAATGCATATTTTTCGAAGTATTCTCAAAAAACCCTCTAAAAAAGTCGATTTTTTAATCGAAAAACTCTTACTTTCAAGCGCGAATAACTCGAAAAATATTAGTTTTACGAAGATAATGTAAAAAACATTTTTTTCTTAGAATTTCCTTTTATATCGATTAACATGGTTAAAATGTATTAAAAAATTTCCGCCCCCGAGATGGGGTGGCAGCCACCCCCAAGATTTTAGCGTACAGCGGCGTGATATAGAAAATGATCCTTGGACTATTCTCTACCTTCTGTGAAAATTTCAAGTAAATCCATGCTGGACGAAAAAATTGCGAGCCAAAATGCTTCATTTCCTCGACTATAGACGATTTATATCATTTTAGTAAATTGTATTTGTTATTTGTTATTGTTCTTATTTATGATTCTTGTAAGCTTTATCTATAAAATTGTTAAATTTTTAATGACAATAAAGCATATTTCTATTCTATTCTATTCTATACACACTTCGACATACTATTTTTTAACTTGCTTAATTTATTACTCGTATTATACTTTATATAAAACAATCTACTAAGCATGAGCTAACAAAAACAAATCATTTGATGAGAATGTTTTTGTCTGTCTATAATAATTAATCATCCACACAATTATTATTATAATTTACCATTACAAAAATTACGTTACTTCCTATATGACCGAATATTTTTTAGTGTAATATTTCTACAATGGTTAAACTCTCTATAAAAAATTATACAACTTTGGTCATATTTTATTTAAGTATCGGTGTAATTCTAGGATGTTTTCCTATAGTTTCAACTAACCAAAAGATCAGGATACTTCACAAAATTATTTTTACTGCGTTATGTGTACTATGTTCCATTTGTGTCATTGCTTATCAATATGCCTACCCATGGACCAGTGATTTGCAAGTTATGTCAGTAACTGCATTTATATTTTACGAATTTAATTGTTGGATGTCTGTTTTTACATGCAGAAAGTACTGGATGGTTTATCTAAGAAGTTTAAGAGTTATAGATAATAAGATTCAACGCAAGTGCAATATAAGTTTACTACAGTTTCTCTTTTATATTTTTCCACATCTTTTTTCAACTTTTAATGCTACATTGTATCAAATTATAGCACCTGGTGTAACTACTTTACAGAACTTAGGGAATTTGTTTTGGAATTTTATTTTCATCAAAGCAATTTTCATTGTCATCTACATTATACACATGACAGATATTTTTTCAACAGTGGTTGGTTTCATTTCAGACTACACCACACAAACGTTTCTTGATGCAAGAAACTCTAAAATATTGTTCAATAAAAATCTGAACAACATTAAGTTTTTGTATAAAAACCTTTTTATAACAATCAAAATGTTTAACAGGAGCGTCAGCATATTTATTTTCTTATATTTGGTCACAAATATGGTAGATGTTCTTTTTGGTGCTGATTATGTATTACATAATAATAGTAATTATGTTTTCGAAGAAAGAACTTATGCTATACTTGAGTGTTACTTTCGAATATTTATGGTACTGGAATCTGTAAGTATTCGTTGTCAAACTTTATTGAAACTTTTCTGATAATCTTCGACTATTAAGGTACGTATCCATTATGTTGGTGCTCCGTGTGGATATGGCATGCGCTCCTCTATATATAATCCGCAACTGATTTAACCGATTGGATCGTCGAGAGTGAGGGAAGGCGAATAATATGGAGACATACACTGTGGGCCGAAATAAAGGAGTACATTTTTTAGTTGAAAATAACTTTTTTGTTTTTTGAGCGATTTAATTTCTTTTTTCAGTGCTGATAGCCTAACAAGTCCTCAACATGACTGCAAATTTGGAAGCAAAAATAACTTACAGGGTCGGACTTATAAAAAAATTTATGTACCAGTGCATTTGAGCTCGTTGCAAATGAAAACTGTCTAAGCTAAAATTAAACTGATATGCCCTATTGGTAGGTTAACTATCAAGAACACTTCAGTAATAAGGAAATTTTTGAAAATTACCGGATTCGCCATAATCATAACATACTTCTTCAATTTCAGGTAATAGGTTCATCAAAATTTGTTCTTGATATGTTTCTGAATTAAATTTTACCCAGGCATCAACAAAAATCAGACGAGATTTTCTTAACATGGATACTGCAACAGAGACCATTACACGTTTTGAGAAATGACTTTTTTCAATTAAAAGATGCTCTAGGGGAATTTCTCTCTTAAGTTGTACGCCAGAATACACCCTATTATTTTGGGTATTTTTAGGAGGCCGCAAATAAAACATTTTTTCATCTGAAAACCGTATTTTTGTAATGCCTTCACGAGAGCGAAATCTTTTTAGTAGCAAATTACATCTTTCCATTCGTTTTTTTCTTACGTTGGCAGTAAGTCTTTGACAGTAAACTTTTTTAAATACTTTAAGATGGCAATCTTCTCTAATGATTCTTCGAATGTGCGGAAAATCCTAGTTTTTTGCGATATTTCTTGTTCCAACAGATTGGTCAGGTGGCAAATTTTCTAAAACAACCCTAACTCTAGCAAAATTTTCTTCAGTTCTTGAGCTTCGCTTCCTTCCTCTTCCACTTTTATGTTCAACCCTTAGATGTCTTAAGAAAAGTGGCATTATGAACTGGCCAATTTACTTATTTAACTATAAAAATGTCAATCTAAGCAGTAAGCAGTTATGGCCTACTAAGTAAAATTGACATATTTGAGCGTTTGAGAAATTCATAAATAACAAAAATTGCTGCTAATGAGGCAAAAACGATGGAAAAGATGAAATTTAGTGTTAAGAGGGTGTCGTTTTGATGAACATATTAGAAAAGTACCCGAATAAGATTTCCTAATTTAAGTAAAAAATGATATTTTACAAATTCGGGATTTTTTCAAATTTCATGGCAAACGCGTGTTCTGAACATTAATTAAATAAAAAAAATGATATTTTGCGAATCCGGTAATATTGAAAAATTTCATTTTTACTGAAGTGTTCTGGATAGTTAACCTAACAAAAGATCATATCAGTTCAATTTTAGCTAAGACGGTTTTCATTTGCAACGAGCTTAAGTGCATCGTTATATAAATTTTTTTATTAGTCCGACCTTGTACGTTATTTTTGCTTCCAAATTTGCAGTCATGTTGACGACTTGTTAGGCTATTAACCCTGCAAAAAGAAATTAAATCGCCCAAAAACCAAAAAAGTTATAAGCAACTAAATAATGTACTCCTTTATTTCGGCCGACAGTGTATATAGTATGTTTTTATACAAAATTCAGTAATTCTTATGTATCGCAATTATTGTGGTTATTATAGCGACCGTAAAATTTTAATTAACAATTCAGTTGTTGCGAAACTGTTCATTCAATTTAGTGTTTTTGGTATAAAGTCAAAATCTTTGAAGTTATAGAGCAAAAATTGAAAAAAACACGATTCTCCGGCGCCATTTTGTTTATAAAAAAAAGTAGCACACTATCTGCGGACTTTACATACCTATATTATTAATATATACACTCATAAGATTCGATCCCAGCAATAAAATTGCTAGTATAGTCGATTCGCTAATCTGAGACACAACTATCTACACTACAATCACAATAAAAATGCACTACATAAAAATAAACAAGCACGAGGAGCACTCCCAAATCATGATTTGAGAATGCTCCTCGAGTATTCAACGTGTCTTGGATTGTTTATTTTACTCTGGGCTAATTATCAAAATTCAGGGAAAAGTTATTTACCAGCAATTTTATTGCTGGAATCGAATTATAAGATCGTATATAATAATAATATAGGTATGCAAAGTCCGCAGATAGTGTGCTACTTTTTTATAAACAAAATGGCGCCGACAAATCGTATTTTTTTCAATTATTGCTCTATAACTCCGAAGATTTTAACTTTACACCAAAAACACTCAAATAAAAATTCACCCCAATTTAATTCTACATAGAGGCATGTTTTTCCCGATTTGCTCTGACGAAAATTTTCCTGGTTTTTCCAACAAAATCTCGAATTTTTAAATAATTTTTTTGGGCAAGTAATTATTTATCAATAATTATATAGCTTGGTGAAATAAAAGCTTTCTTGGTATAGATTATAAATTGAGAAGCCGGTGAAAATGAAACGAATACTTTAGCAACAATTCAATTGTTAATTAACAATTTACAGTTGCAATAACAACCAAAATAATCATGAGACATTGATCAAACTTAGAAAGATTATAATGGTGTGATGCCTATTTAATATTTTGTCGACAAAATATAAATTTTTCATTATTTTGCATAATATTTAAATGTTTAAAAAAATTGTTATAAACAAATTAACATTTTTCAGAAGTTGTTTATTATATTCTAATTTTAAAAATACTTAAAATGCGTATTTAATAGGTCTTGAAAATGAATGCTTTAAAAAATTTTCCAACCATTTGCAAAAAAGTTATGAAACAGCAAAATAAATATACGATTCTCCGTTGTTTATAATTTGTTTTAATTGTTTCAAAGCTTAAAAGTGAGTCTATGGTACAATCTAATTACTCACAAAGAATGTCAAAAATTAGTGCAATAGTTATATTTTAATCAAAGATTAAAAATACTTTTTTTTTGTAATTTTTAGCGCAAAAGTGGGCCTGATACAGAGTCGGAGCTAAAATGTTCACTCGAAGCCACTGACACGCAGCATACATTATTTATTAAAAGCGTACGTCGCGCGACCGCCGGTCGTCGCTCCGAGTGAAAATTTTAGCTACAGTACTGTATTATTCTACTTGCGCGTGTGTAAATTACAAAATATATATATATATATATATATATATATATATATATATATATATATATATAATCTTTAATTAAAATATAACTATTAAACTTATGATCGATATTTTTTTGAAAATAATTAGCTTGTACTTTAAACTCACTTCTACGCTTTGAAAGAATTAAAAAGAATTATAAACACCGTAGTAATCGTATGTTTACTTTGCTGTTTCATAACTTTTTTGCAAATGGTTGCAAGACAGTTTGAAAGCATTCATTTTCAAGATATTTGAAATGCTCATTTTAGTTATTTTTTAAAATTATAATATAATAAAAACTTTCTGGGGAACGTTAATTTGTTTATAACTATTTTTTTAAAACATTTAAAGATTATGCAAAAGAATAAAAAATTTATATTTTGTCGACAAAATGTTAAATAGCTAAAATATTCGTTTAATTTTCACCAGCTTCTGGAACTATAATCTAAACCAAGAAGGCTTTTATGTCACCAAATTATTTAATTATTGGTAGACAATTACTTAAGTATTTTCTATGGGAAATAAGCCACAATTTTACTAAAAAATGAATTTATTAACGTTTCGAAGCCCAAATCGGGTTTCGTTGTCAAAATACAAAATACTATTGAAATAGTATTTTGTATTTTGACAACGAAACCCGATTTAGGCTTCCAAACGTTAATAAATTCATTTTTTAGTAAAATTGTGGCTTATTTCCCATAGAAAATACTTAATTATAAAAAGGCCACGAGGAAATAGCTTCAGAACAACATTAAGATAATTACTTATCTAAAACTTTATTTGGAAATTAAAAATTTTGTTGGGAAAACCCGCATTTTCCGAGGAAAATTTTCTTCGGAGCAGATCGGGAAAGACACGTCTCTATGCACAATTTAATCACGGTGAATTTTTATTTCAGTCCTTTTGTTGTAAAGTTAAAATCTTCGGAGTTATAGAGCAATAATTGAAAAAAACACGATTTTCGTGCGCCATTTTGTTTATAAAAAAAGTAGCACACTATCTGAGGACTTTGCATACCTATATTATTAATATATAGGATCTTATAATTCGATTCCAGCAATAAAATTGCTGATAAATAACTTTTCCCAAAAATGGCCTATTCTCCGATTATCATCCCAGACTATTTCTATATAGTGCAATTTTATTGTGATTGTAGTGTAGACAGTTATGTCTCAGATTAGCGAATCGACCATAAATTACTTTTCCTTGTATTTTGATAAGTAGCCCAGAGTATTAGGTATATAATTGATTGATTTGACCATTACATGGTAGACGTTCATTTTATCTACGAACAAAACACTGCAAACTTTTATTTTCTAGACTTCCACAAAATTTATTACAAATTAAGAGGCTATATCAGCGTGTCATCAATATTAATTACAGAGATAGTAGCCGCACCGTTTCTCGAAAGTTCTGCAAACCTTTGGGAACAGTGCGTCGTCAGTAGGTGACACTATCAAAGACGAAGGCACAATATTGTGATAGCTATCTGTTCAAATTTTGACAGCCATATCTTAACCAATTTTTGTCTTACAGAAAAACAAAAAATCCCAAATATTCAGAAAAGTAAAGAGTGCATTTTTTACCCTTTAAGATTGTTAGTATCGGTAATGATTTTTAAGTTTTGTCGAAAATAATGTGTCGAAATTTTTTTTTTACAAATAAGCACTTTAAACCGATGAAAGTTATTAAACAATTCATAAGTAAAGTAACTTGTGAAGTGGTAAAGTTTAATTTCAATTGGGTTGCTAATTAGAGGGTGATTTTCACATTTCTTTTTACCAAAAAAGGGACCAACTTTATTTTGAGCGTAACTTGCTTACTTTTCATGCTAGATTTTTTTTAAAACAAGAATAAGGCTATTATAAACACTTGATGAGTCTTCCTTGTTGTAATGAGTTTTCCCCGGAAAGTGCTTCATTTTTTGGTTATCTATCGTTGAAATATTCGATTTGGAATTTGACGAATAAGAACCAACTTTTCATTAGCTGCAACTCTGTTTCTACTGGTGTTATAGACTTCATGCATACATCATTCTTTTTATTTTTTCATAAGCTATATTTTTGTTAAGAAATTTTTTCGATAAATTACTTATCTTTGAGTTATTATATTAAAAAATGAACATATTTACTCGCATAGAACTCTAGTAACTTAGTGAACAAACTCTACCCAAGTAGCAATTTTACGACCTACAACCAATTTTGTCCTAATGGGAAGTTAAATTTAAGGACAAAATTGGTTCACAATAAGCCTTAACCAAGGACAACATCTGTTTTTCCTATGGACCAACGTTGCTGCTAATAAGTAATATAATCTGATGACCAACCGACATCGGGAATAACGACGTCAATTATTAGGATAAGGTTTGACGTTAAGCTGACGTCGGTCTTAACCTATCTGTAGTATAAGTGCAATTAAGTGGTATACATCAACGACTACTCAACGTCGGGAATTACAACGTATTTTCTAGGATAGATGCCAACGTTCAGAGAACGTTGGTGTTTTATCGAGTATGGTAGACGTATTTTTCGGGAAGACGACAACGACAATCCAACGTTGAGAGTACCAACGTTAATTATTAGTTAGGTTAAGGTTTAACGTTAAGCTGACGTCGGGTTTAACCTCTATACTACAATGTAATTTACTGGAAGACATTTAACGACTGCTCAACGTCGGGGATTACAGAGTATTTATTAGTATCGAACCCAACGTTCAGGAGACGTCGGGCGTTTTCTCATTAGGTATATGGTAAATTGCTGCGTGTACTTGCGGAAAGGTGAGAACGACAATACAACGTAGGTAATAACAACGTAGTACTTAAATAAATCTTCTATTTTTTATTAAATTTACTGTTGTTATTAAAAACTGGAAAATTAGTTTATTTTTGTTTATAAAAATCACAAAAGAAAATGCAAGTCACCCGTCAACTGTCAATCTCAAATCGTCCACCAGATTAAGGCGTGTTCACGACGACGACCGGTCGTCGGGAGTCTGTCGTCAAGACCAGGTTGTTTGCGTTTACTTTAGGACGTATTAGGTATACCAATAGGTAAATTCGAGGTGTGCAAGGTAAAAATAGGTTATACTAAAGGTCGGCAGTAAATCGGTCTTGGGTGGGCAGCATTTGGAAAACTGAGAGAAACTTTTAAAAGTGAGTTACCCACATGTCTAAAGAGAAAGGTATTCGATCAGTGCGTCCTCCCAGTCTTGACGTACGGATCAGAAACACTTACCTTAACTAAAGCCTCGGCTACCAAACTAAGAGTCACGCAGAGAAGAATGGAGCGGTCAATGTTAGGAATAACTCTGCAAGACAAAATCAGAAACGAAGAAATCAGGAGAAGAACAAAGGTGACTGACGTCATCGAGAGGATAGCCAGGTTGAAGTGGAGATGGGCAGGACACGTAGCCAGAATGACAGATGGGCGATGGACGAAGAGGTTATTGGAATGGAGGCCAAGAGAAGACAAGAGAAGCGTCGGTCGACCGCCTACAAGATGGACTGACGACTTAAGAAAGGTAAATAAAAACTGGATGAGGGCGGCGCAGGATAGATGGGGTTGGAAACGAGGGGAGGAGGCCTATGTTCAGCAGTGGACTATTGAGGCTGGATGATGAAAGGTCGGCAGGGGTGTCCTTGTCCAAATCAGTTAAAATGTAGTGCAATTTAGGTCGTGAGTCAAATCCGCCATTAATGAAAGATCGCCATGGTTTAGCCATTTTTTGAAACATAATGTTTTGCAAGATGTTAATGAATATTTGATTTTAATTTATGAATTTTGTTTATATATAAATCAAGGATAATTTTGTATGGGTCTAGACATAATAATATGTTTTTTTAATTACGATGGTTATTTCTATTTTTACCGTTTTGTTCGATTTAACCTGTAAATTTCTGAGGCGCTTTCAGTTTTTATAAATTTTTATACCTAGTTTAACAGTACACTTCCTTGCGTTTGTAAATTTTCGACCGCATTATGCAATTAGGCAGATGATTAATAAAATAATTATACAGGTCACTTAGGTTATATTCTGAATAGTGTAGGAACCTACTTAAATAAGTATCAACAGGCCGTCATGCATCTTAGTTTCTGATGATTTAATATCCTCCAAGATTATTAACCTATTTGGTAAAAATGAAGTGTGTCGGCCGTACTTCTGTGATAGAGAATTTTATACTATTACTTTACAAGACCAAAGTCCTAAAAACTAACGTAATTTGACGATAAAATATCTCGAGCTGAGAAGTCGAGAGGGGGACGTCGAGGCAACCCGTATTTCTATTCTCCACTTAGGTGCAAATAGCGGTTTTTTGACCGTCGTCGCAACGTCGCGTATTAACGTTGGGGCATTTAATCCAACGTTAAGACGTCGTAATATTACGTCCAATTGCTTCTTGGGTATAGAACAAAAATTGCTTAAAATTAGTCAGTTTATTTAACTCCGGACTTATTTTGAACGTTCTTCTTTCACCCCCGACAAGGGTGATACTCACCCCCAGTGCAAGAGCACACATCGGCACACTATCACTTTTTTTTCCTTTGAGATGTTAGCTATGTTGTAACCTCGGAAAACTTTTTTTGGATGGTGCTAGAAAGGTCACCAATGAAGACATTGCGACGGCAGCCAGATGGTAGGTGGAGAGCGAGTCGTGGGTTCGAAACTAGCTTTTGGAACGTGGAAGGGAGCCAATAGAAGAAATAGGTAAAGATAAGACAAGAGAAGGTAGATAAGAGAAGAGAGAGAAACAGATAAAAAGATAGATAGGTAAAGTTACCTAAGATAAGAGAAGAGATACAGGGCGCCACTTAATTTTTGGGGTTGCAAGGGGAAAATTAAGAAACCTTAGAAACGAAAACAGGTAGGTAAGGAAAGATAATGAGGTTCTGAGACCAAATGCAAGAAAAGATATAGACAGTTAATTAGTTAATATTTAGCGGTAATTTCTTTTATCAGGGAACTTATTAATAGTAGATAAATAAAACTAGTGAAATAAATAAAAAACAATATATTAACAAATGGCTCACCAGAAGGGTGAGTCCAAAAAAAAAAAACACAAGAAATAAAGAGCAAACAATATACACCAATAAGAACTGCACCAAAAATTAATGTGTTGTGGTGTACAGTTAGAAATAAACAAAAATTATGATAGAATAAATGCAAGTATCATATTACAACAAAAACATGCACAATTATAGACACAGTAAAGAGAGCCTGGTTATGAATTAAAAAAACAAATCAAGCATCTATAATGAGAAATCTCTCTTTACTGGTTCAGGGCTTATCTCGAGATAACGGATATGGTAAACTTAATGATTGATAGAAAATATAACGTACAAAGATATAATAAAATTGAATGCAAAGCATACAAAGTTAACAAACGTTTACTGTTCAAAAATCAAAAACCACCCCGCACTTGGTTTTATAAACAAAAAGCCAATCGCACAGCTATTAATGAATTAGTGAATGTTTGTACTTAGTTTTGATAATGAAAAGTTTTATTAATGAATAAAGGATGGTATTGATGAAATCGCTGATGAGATTCATCGGAGGTTAGCCTTAACCACAGATGAAGATATGTTGAGGTAGATAGCTCTTAGATTGCTCTATTTTTGGAAATAGTTTTAGGTAGGATTATTAAGACACTTACAGATACTCTGCCTCTTAATTTCAGTGGCGGATCCAGAAATTTTGTTTGGGTGGGGGGGGGTCATGGGTCTTAAGGGTGATTTAATTACCTATCTCTGATGCAAGGTCACTTAGTCTTACCAACCCTAGGATACGTGGGTATACAATTATGGGGGGGGGGGTCATGATCCCGTGACACCCCCCCTGGATCCGCCAGTGCTTAATTTGCACTGACTCTATATTATTTACTTTACTTAGTAAGCAAACACTGAAGTTATTTGGTAATTGAATCTAATCGGATGTTAGATCCAATTACAGATACGGTAAGAGAGTGAATATCACTCAGATAAGATATACGGTAGATCAGATATACGGTATTCTAGAGACACACCTCTGTACTTCTAGCCATTCAGCCGCTAAGTCCCCTTTCTCTTCGCAATCTTTGCGATGCTTCCTTCTAAAAATGTGGGGATATAATCTCCCTACTCAAAAAAATTGCATTTCTCAAAAGGAACCGACCTATTTGCGTTTTTAAGTAAAGTAACGTTATTTGAGTTGTAGACTGTTAAAAAAAAATAGATCCTTTGAGATAGGGTCGCGCTTCAAACAGACCGCGAGAGGAGGCAACGAACCTAACGGGGGTTTTCGAAAGGGAAAGTTAATTGAATTTTTACCGAAACGGAGAGTGATCATAAAACCTGGTAATGCCCTTGCCGCTTTGAATAGGATGGAATACCTAACGGAACTTTGGTAGTAAACTTTGGGGAGGTTTCTTAACGGAACCTCTTATACTAACAGATAACAATACTAGTTTATTAGGGTCTCTATAACTTATTTGTGTTTGTCGTACCGACAACGAAATGTGCTAGTACCGCTAAGTTTCTACCGTTGTGGTAATAAAATTAGCCAGGGGTAGTTATTTACGAAAACGGCCATAGGCGTACCCGTAATGAGTACTAGTGGGTTTAAAATTTACTCCAACGGGTAAATTAATTGTTAACTAATCCTAGTATATATAAAAAAATGTTACAATGTGTATGCTACATTTCCCGTCAACCTAAGCGGTACTTTAAAATTTAGAGCAAAAACCTTGAGTAAATGGACTATGTGAGCTTAAAATGCTCACCTGCCGAAGGGTTGAGTAAAAAAATATTTTGGAATCGGCTAGAGTTTTGAAAGAACAAATAAAATGGTCCAATTTGTTACTTAATTAATTTCCAAAGTAATAATTCACAAAAAAAAAATAATTTATTATATTGAAGGTCACTGTTCATTTAAGAAAAATGTTTTCATTTGTCCTCTGTTAATAATCACTTAAATATACTTTTTATGCTTCCAACATTAAGCTAGTACACACCTGAAATAATATTTCTTCGTTAATAGCTTCAAAAATGTCGTACAAACTATTTGTTACAAGCTATACAATTTTGGTAAAGTTTTATTTAAACATAGGTGCAATTCTAGGAATATTTCCTATCAACTCAAGTAGCCAAAGGATCCGAAATCTCCACAAAAGTTTTTCTTGCATATACTTCGTAGTATGCTGTATTTCCTTTGTTGTCTATCTGAACAATACTTCATTTATTAGCTGCTTCAAAATTATGTCATTAAGTACGTATGCTCTATTTGAATTTTATAGCTGCATGTCCATTTTTTCCTATAGGAAGTACTGGATGATTTATACAAGCAGTTTGAAAGATGTAGATAGTAATATTCCTGGCGGAGTAATTTTAGATTCGCTCCAGTTGGCCTCTTTTATATTTTCAATGCTGTTCGCAGTATTAAGTACCGTGTTTCTTCATATCAATGTATCTAATAGAACTCTTTTCGAGAAAGTGGGATATTTTCTTTGGAATTACAGTTTTATCAAAGCAGTTTTTATTGTCACATGCACTCTACAAATGACAGACGTATTTGTAAAAGTACTTAGTGTTATTTCAAATTGTACAAGGCAGACATTTGTGAATACAAAAAACTCAAAAATTATACTTAATAAAAACCTTAGGAATATTAAATCTTTATATAAAAATATTTTAATAGCAATGAATATGTTTAATACAATTTTTGGGAATTTTATTTTTATATTTTTGGTAATCAATCTGGTAGATGGTCTCTATTGTACAGATTATGTATTACATAATGGTTTTGTTCTTGGAGGACCTCTTAGTGCCTTAATTAGTTATTATTTTATAATATTACTAATGATGGAGTCTGTAAGTATTATTTGTTGATCTTTATTTATTAGTGCACATAAAACCGTATATTCTTAGTTCAGCCGATATGTGAAACAATTATGCATTTAATGATAGAAGTATATAATTTGGACCACATATACTACACATATAATTTTTTTTCTCTGATTCTGGCCTTGGTTTAGAACTAGAACCTTTAGCCACGTAATTGTATAACTTATCACTAACTCAGGTGTAATGTGTAGTGTGTGTGTTGAGTAAGTGTCTTGTTACTTTGCAAAGTCGACGTCATTGTCTTTGCAAAGAGAAGCTAACTGTATCCGAACGTCTGCGGTCCCTCCGGTGAGTAGCGATCCCACAAGGACAGAAACTATTTTCATTTGATGCAAACAACGAAACCTTCGAACATTACATTACAAACCTTACAGCAAATTATTAGACGCCATGGAAGGCGACTAAGGAACTCAAAAAACCATACAAGACTATTCTTCATCTTACGAGTGTATTTCAAACCGAACCACCAGACCCTAATGAAGAAGTGGAAGAACTAATTAGCGCAGCATGTCAAATGTCCCTTTCTATCAAAAGTTTTACTCCTATAGAAGTCAAGAAATAAATAACCAAACTCAACTCACGAAAAGCTCCAGGTTATGACTTAATCTTGGCACAAGTACTAAAACAACTTCCTCGTAAGGCCATTATTATGCTAACAGTAATATTTAATCGCATGCTAAGTTTATCATACTTTCAAAAATATGGACATTTGCAGAAATCATAATGATCCTTAAGCCAGGCAAAGCGCCCAATGAAGTAACATCTTATCGACCCATCAGCCTACTCCCAATCGTTAGCAAAGTTTTTGAAAGATTGCTGCTACAAAGAATATACGCAGATCATGAATTCCTAACATTACTACCAGAACATCAGTTTGGTTTTCGGGAAAATCACTCTACTACACAACAAGTCCATCGAATAGTAAATGAAATATCAAAAACTCTCGAAGAAAGAAAATACTGCAACGCTGTATTCCTAAATATCTCACAAGCGTTTGACAAAGTTTGGCATAGAGGTCTGTTTTACAAAGTAAAATTAGCAAATTAGCACTATTTAGTAACTAGTTCCTCCTAATCAAATCCTACTTACCAAATAGAAATTTATCAGTAAAATTCAAAGACTAACAATCCAGCTTCTGTCCTATTAACTCCGGAGTTCCGCAAGGTAGTGTTCTTGGGCCGCTGCTTTTCTCCCTCTAAACAGCCGATATACCAGAGTCTGATAATACTACGATCGCTTCCTTTGCTGATGACGTAGCAGTACTAGCGGTAAATGAAGATTACATACAAGCCTCACGAGACCTGCAACACCATCTGGACATACTCAGTGAATGGTACACAAAATGGCGAACAAAAGTAAATAAAACAATATATATTATATCAATCGGTTTTAAAACGTCTTGCGACGTTGTCCGATGCCTAATTTCCATGACACTCTATCATCCCATTGGCCCTCTCTAAGATCTCTTGCGCTCATCGCCTTCGTTACTCCCTCTCTCCAAGATTTCTTGGGTCTTCCTCCCTTTGTGCGATTTGGTGGTACCCATTACATAATTATTTTAGGGAGTCTTGAGTTATCCATCCTCTGAACGTGTCCGTACCATATCAGCTGTTTTCTTTCTATGTCTGTTGTTAGAGAGCCGTCAACCCCCATTCCCTGTCTTAAATCATCATTACGTATTCTCTCTCTGCGTGACACTCCTACTGATCTTCTAAAAGCGTCCATTTCTACTGCCTCCAGTTTTCTTCTGTTGTTTTCGGTTATCCGCCAAGTTTCTGCTCCGTACAATAGACGGCTTTTAATAAGAGATTCGTAGATATTGTGTTTTCTTCTTTTTCCCATTTCATGACTCCACAGTACGCTGTTTAGACAACCTATTGTTTTTCTGGATTGTGTTATTCTTGTCTTTGTTTCTTCATCATCTTTCCCCGTTGTGTCAAAAACGACTCCTTGGTATGTGTAATGGTCGCAGGGCATGATGATTTCATTATTTTCTAATGTGATGTTCGATAGTTCGGTACCTATTGGCAGGTATTTTGTTTTTTCTGTATTAATTTCTAGTCCCCACTTTCTATATTCTTCTTGTAATTTCCTTGGCATGTACTCTAGATCATGTTTATCGTTTGCTATAACAACCTGGTCATCAGCAAACTGCAATGTATATAAGCAAATCTCTCCAAGGTCTACGCCCATGCCTCTGCATTTTCGTTTCCACTCTTTCAATGCTTTTGCAACATATATTTTAAATAACGTCGGTGATACACAACACCCCTGACGTAGACCTTTATTAACCAGGAAGCTTTGCGATAATCTGTTTCCAGTTTTTATTTGTGATGTTGACCCTTCATACAAATTTCTTAAGGCTTTTATTAAGGTGACACTAATATTCGTCTGTCGTATATAACGTAAATAAAACAAAATCATATCAGATAACCTTTACAAACCGCCACAACATATGCCCACCTGTAAGAATGGAAAATGTACGAATACCAACAGTAACCAACGCTAAATATCTTGGCCTCCATCTTGACCAACGTCTTACTTGGAAAAAACATATACAGACTAAAAGAAGACAACTAGACTTAAAATTTCGGCAAACGTATTGGCTCCTTGGACGCAGATCAAAAATCAACATCCAAAACAAAATTCTTCTGTACAAAGCAATACTCAAACCTATTTGGTACTACGGACTACACCTCTGGGGCTGTGCAAAGTCAGCATCACTGAATATCATCCAAAGATTTCAGTCTAAAGTTCTAAGATCAATAGTGGATGCACAATGGTATGTAACTAATCAAACACTTCACGAAGACTTAAATATACCTTTCATCAGAGAAGAAATCCATCGAGCCTCGGAATCACAAAATGAGCGTACCATTCACCATGACAATGAGTTAGTAAGGGAATTATTCCATAATGGCCCTGTCACAAGGAGACTAGAGAGAACCTGGCCTCAGGACCTATTTTAAAACTTTAACATAAATAGAATAAGATGAGACATCGTTGAAAGTCTCTTCTTCATGCCCAAAAACACGGAACAGATTTACTTAATGCTCTTTTAATGATGTAGATTGTAAATAAACATAATTACATAAAAAAATTTATTAATTTATAATAAATAAAAAAATTCCTGACCCTGGTGAGATTCGAACTCACTACCATTCGGAACTTTCGATCCAAAGGTTAGGCACTCTTACCACTGAGCCACAGAGGGGGTTACTAGACATATAAAAGTTCAAATTTAGATACGAGGCCATCTCAGATTTTGCCTTTTAAAAAAATGGCGGGGATTCAAAATGGCGACTATACATTTTGACTAATAGCACGATAACTTTTGAACGAGACTTCAGATTTCTTCAGATTTCAACCTTTGGTATATAGGTTCTTTGTTTGATGTATAAGATCGACGTCTTGAACCGGAAGAATCGGTTTACCAGAAGTTGCATTTTTCCTTGTTTTTATGTAAAAATATGCTGTTTTTTTTTCAATTCTTTCACCCTGTATACATAAATTTTTCAAAAAGTTAATACCTCCATTGAAAAGAGCGTAAAAATATTTTTTAGGAAATATTTTTAACTTTTTAGTAATGTTAATTACCATTTAATAAATGCAAAACATATCTTCACATGTACCTATATGCGGCAGATTCGTGCAAATATTATAAGAATTATTGTGCATTTCACAGTAGAAGCATATAATTTGGAACACATATACTACACATATAAAGGTTCAAATTTAGATAAGAGGCCATCTTAGTTTTTGTTCCTTTTACAAAAATGGCGGGCATTCAAAATGGCGACTATACATATGTGACTAATATCACGATAACTTTTGAACGAAACGTCAGATTTCCACTAAATTTGGTATATAGGTTCTTTTTTGATGAATAATAACGAGGTCTTAAACCGGAAGAATCGGTTTACCAGAATTTGTGTTTTTACTGTTTTTTATGTAATAATATGTTGTTTTTTTTTTCAATTCTTTCACCCTGTATATATAAATTTTTCAAAAAGGTAATAACGCCATTAAAAAGAGTGTAAATATATTTTTTCGGAAATATTTTGAACTTTTCAGTTGTATTAATTACCATTTAATAAATGCATAACGTATGTTCACATGTACACTTCGCGTCATATAAAACTGGTACACTTTTTTTCCCAATGTAAACCTGTGTTCAGACTGACAATTATTGTTCGTGAATCACTTCGTTGTTGCCATCACAGATAACGGAATTGCACTAACTCTAAATACAAAAAAATAACGTTTAAAATGTATATTTCGAATTGTAATACATATATTTAAATTCCATACTTGTTCACCGTAAAAGTTATTCATTTTGTATTAATTTCAAATTAAATTTTTAATTTTTCCAGGTTTTGTCCTACAATTTACATAAACATAATAATTTAAAGTCATGTCAAGATTTATATCTGTCGTTATTTTTGAATTGAAATATTTACATAAATTTTAATAAAACACGAATCAATGTATGGATACTTAATTGAGATGACGGAAAATTACCACTGTTTTAGTTTTTAGTATATTAAAAAATGCGGTCTGTCGCTCAGCCCCGTTTTTACCTAGTTTGATATAATATTTTCGTTGAACTGGCAACGTTGCCCTAGAAATTAGAATGACACTTGTGACAAGATCAACTTACACAACTTGAAAAACACGATTTTCAGTTATAAGAGTTGTACCAGTTTTTTTTTGACGCGAAGTGTACCTATGGGCGGCAGATTCATTTTGAATGCCCGCCATTTTTGTAAAAGAGTAAATCTGAGATGGCCTCATATCTAAATTTGAATCTAGTGTAGTATGTGTGGTCCAAATTATATTCTTCTACCATTATGCACAATAATTCTTATATTTTTATTTGCACGAATCTGCCGCACATAGGTACCTACATGTGAAGATACGTTATGCATGTATTAAATGGTAATTAATATAACTAAAGAGTTCAAAATATTTCCTAAAAAATATTTTTACGTTCTGTTCAACGTCGGTGTTACCTTTTTGAAAAATTAATATATACAGGGTGAAAGAATTGAAAAAGGATCAACATATTTTTACATAAAAAAAAATAGTAAAAACACAAATTCTGGTAAACCGATTCTTCCTGTTCAAGACCTCGATATTATTCATCAAAAAAAGAACCTATATACCAAATTTGGTTCAAATCTGCCATCTCGTTCAAAAGTTATCGTGCTATTAGTCACATATGTATATTCGCCATTTTGAATGCCCGCCATTTTTGTAAAAATAACAACAACTGAGATGGCCTCGTATCTAAATTTGAACCTCTATATGTGTAGTATATGTGGTCCAAATTATATGCTTCTACCATTATATGCACAATAATTCTTATAATATTTGCACGAATCTGCCGCATATAGGTACATGTGAAGATAGGTTTTGCACTTAATAAATGGTAATTAACATAACTAAAAAGTTATAAATATTTCTTAAAAAATGTTTTTACGCTCTTTTAAATGGCCATATTAACTATTTGAAAAATTAATACATACAGGGTGAAATAATTGAAAAAAAAACAACATATTTTTACATAAAAACCAGGAAAAACACAACTTCTGGTAAACCGATTCTTCCGGTTTAGGACCTTGATCTTATACATCAAAAAAAGAACCTATCTACAAAATTTATTTGAAATCTGAAGTCTTGTTCAAAAGTTATCGTGCTATTAGTGACATATGTATAGTCGCCATTTTGAATCCCCGCCATTTTTGTAAAAGGCAAAATCTGAGATGGACTCCTATTTGAACCTTTATACGTGTAGTATATGTAGTCCAAATTACATGCTTCTATCATTAAATGCACAATTCTTATAATATTTGCAAGAATCTGCCGCACTATTTTGT
Organism: Diabrotica virgifera virgifera; assembly: GCF_917563875.1. NCBI lineage: Eukaryota > Metazoa > Arthropoda > Insecta > Coleoptera > Chrysomelidae > Diabrotica > Diabrotica virgifera. The sequence goes on from NC_065450.1 coordinate 211,901,790, forward strand.
GATTATTGATAATTTTTAAATTTACATACAATATTATTTTGGATAACTCCAAAGTTTCGTAGCAGCAAAACTCTTAAAACATAAACATACATGTTACAACCTTTGTAACATATATACAAATTACATTTCTCTCCTAGTATGCCTCTGTATATATTTTTTGCTCGACAAACATATTTCTTTATTACATAATACTTCTCTGTCTAGGGATGGGAAAAACCTACCGGTTTAAACCTAAAACCGGTTTTTTTACTTCGCAATAACCGGTTTTACCGGTTGTTTTTTGTCCCGGTTATAACCGGTTTTTTCTTTTTAAAGTAAAAACCGGTTATTAGGTTTTTACGGTGATTAGGATTAGGTTAGGTATTATTTTGGATCCCAATCATAATTATTATTCTCAAGTAATTATTCCAAACAAAACCATAGTTCGAATTTTATTTTATTTTATAAATACAGAAGCAAACTGAAAGTGCAATCTCACATCAGCCAGAAACATTTATTAAGTTTTATTATAATATTTCCTTGAAAAGGTATTTGTAATCATAATATTTACATAAGAGGTGATCTGGTTGAATTAGACGCAAAAATCATCTATTTTTCACACTTAACTCTTGACATTGAAAGTGGGTGAATGACTTTTTCTGATTACCAAAATAATGCTCTGACTATGAATATCGAATTACTGATTACGAATACGAATCTCCAAGAATTTCCCTACGTTTTCAAATCGATACACCCATAAAGGAAGTATTAAATGAGGTTAAATGTACCTATTCTACAAATATACAAACGTGTTAAAAGTAATACATGATAAATTTTTTTTGATGGTAGTAAAAAAAAGATAAATTGCATTATCCAATTTATTTTTAAGTAAAATATTTATGTTGATATTATTTTTTTTAAATCCCATTTCTTGTAACCTATTGGATAAAAAAACCAAAAACCGGTTTTTCCAAAAACCGGTTTTTTATGGCCGGTTATAACCGCCAGGTTAAACCGTAAGCAAAAAAAACCGGTATAACCGAAAACCGGTGTTTTGTCAAAAACCGCCATCCCTACTCTGTACTATATACCTTCATTATATTTACTTAAAGCTTCTCATACATGGGGAGCTAAACTATACATATATTTATAGACTTATTCGCGCAGCATTATTTCTTTCGATGCAGATTTCAGTCTAGCACAAATAGCTTTTCATTACTTTTGATGTAAAATAATTAGGGAAGCAGGAATTCCGCAGCTTAGAATTTTCCACTGAATTTACTATGGTAGGGGAGCCCAAGCGGGGATTTTTGCAGTTACTCGAGCGTCTCAATCGCAACGATGTTATGTTATTTAATAACAGTGAAGACTAAGGCCATTGTTTAAAACAATTTTTTAATAGTCTGCTAGTCTTTTTTAGACAATGCTAAGACAGTTTGAAATAAATAAAGGATACTACAGGTGCTTATTGTTTCCGATAACATGACAATGAACGTCGTGTGCCATGAGTAATTTTTACTATCGTATACATAATATGTAGTTCAAATTACACAAATACCCACTATATCTCAAATATTATTACATACATTTTTATTGATGAAATGTTTGTCTGATAAAAATCGGTCCTGGTTAGCCGGACTTCCGAGTTATCGGGGGCCGACTTATCGGAGTTCCACTGTACTTTCGAAATGTGGCTTTATCTTCGAATCCCGAAGATATCGTATACCGATCACGTTACTAATCAGGGCGTTTTATTAAGAGTACAAAAAGGAGCTGGTAACCACGAAAAACTGCCAAAATAAATTCCTGGGTCACATCGCTCATCGTGGTTTTTGTAAGCTTTTTTTTCAGCAGTGTAATTTGGTCAATAAATATTGACACGAGAATATAATCAGCAGACCGCTCTATATAAATTGCCCTACATGTATTCATTAGGCTCATGATAATAATTACCTCTTTTCATTATCAGAATAAAAGTAGATAATATATGAAGTCCTTTTTGTCGATACAACATCATCACAATGGGTTGCAAAATATCTGTTAAAAGCTATACAACTTTGATTAAGTTTTATTTTAATATTGGTGTACTTATAGGATTTTTTCCAATCAGTTTAAACAATCGAACACTCCAAACACTTCACAAAAGTGTTCTAACTTTAATCTATGCAGTTTTTTTATATGCTTTAATTGCATATCAAGTCAGCTATGCATCTTTAAGTTACTTGAGACTTCTATCAGTCATAGCTTATATATCGTTTGAACTGCTCAGTTGGTGGTCTCTGGTTACATATAGAAAGTACTGGATAACTTACATAAATAGCTTAAGAGCCATAGATGGTAGGATGCTTCGTAAAGCCGAAATATCCTTGCTACACTTCATCTCTTATATTATGTCTATTGGGGCTTTAGGTATAATTAATTTGACGTTTTTCTTGGTGACCCAATCTGATGGAACTGCGTTGAAGAAACTTGGGATTTTGGTTTGGGGCTACAGTGATATTAAAGGACTTTTGTGCATCATATGCACTCTACAAATGACTCATGTTTTTCTAACAGTAGTCAGCGTGATTTCAGACTCTACAAGACATATATTTCTGAAAAAAGGAAATTACAAAATACTGTATAATGAAAATCTTAACGATATTAAGATTTTGTATAAAAATATTTTTATAGCGACGAAAATGTTTAGCGAGATCTTTGGAAAGTTTATTCATTTATTTATGGTCATGAATCTGGCTGATGTTCTATTTGGTGTTGACTATGTATTACATATTGGAGGAGGTTTTGATCTTGTGGTTGGCCTGTATTTAATATTGTTAGCAATGTTACAATCTGTAAGTATAATTTTGTTAGTTAGTATATACTGCTTTATATATATTGCATAATCGTTTAAAACCTCTGTTTTGTAGCTTATTAGTTGATGAGGTCTGATAATTTGTTCTACTACGATAGTACTAGCACCTCTGGTTCTATTTTAACGATGTGACATTCATCCCTTTAAAACTAATATATGTTTCATTTGTAAAGTATGTTTTGTCATGAGACAAATGTCCATTTTTTCAATGTCTAGGACAGTATGCAATAGGGATGGCGGTTTTTGACAAAACACCGGTTTTTGGTTATACCGGTTTTTTATACTTACGGTTTAACCTGGCCACTATAACCGTGCAAAAAAACTGGTTGTTCCAAAAAACGGTTATCGGTTTTTATAATCAATAGCCAATACCCATTAGGTTTCAATTTTACATTTACATTGCACTTTAATTTGCGATACTCCATTCAAATCGATATAAATATTACTCATATCGATACTCAGATATTACTCATTCGACAGAATGTTTCAATACCAAGATAATCAATCGATATATAAACGACGTTGGGATCGTACCCAATTGGGATCGCAAAAGGAATCAGTTATTAATGTTGCCAAATCGGTCTCGGTTTCGGTCAGTTTAGAATTTCTTCATCGCGCGCTTAGGGATGAAAAGTTTCCCATTTTTCTCTGAATTCATTATTTTTTCGAGAGGTAGTAACTTACCCGGTTTTTCACCGGTTATTGATCTAAAAAGAAAAAACCGGATATAACCGGGACAAAAACAACCAGAAAAACCGATTATTTCAAAGTAAAAACCGGTTTTCGGTTATAACCGGTAGGTTTTTCCCATCCCTAGTCTGCAATTCTGGTTGGTGTTGGAGTAGTCCATTTGAATTCCATTCCATTATCCTCATACTATCTGGCATTGAAGTTCTTACGAATATCTCCAATTGTGTTATATTATAATCTAGTAATGCGCTGAAAATGACATCGAAAATATTATACAAAAGAACCAAAATGACTATCTACAGAACTTTGATTAGACCCGTAGTAACCTATGGTTGTGAAACCTAGGTAATGACGAAGAAAGATGAAGACCAACTCAGGACATTCGAGAGAAAAATACTGAGAAAAGTATGTGGCGGTGCAAGAGGAAGACGGCACATGGAGAATCAGGAGAAACGACGAGGTTAATGAACTGAATGAAGGGTATGACATTGTAAGATTTGTGAAAAGTCAAAGACTGTTATGGCTGTGACATGTTCAGCGACAAGAAGACACGAAAAGGACAAACAAGATGTTACAGTGGGAACCGGTAGGAAGGCGGAAAAAAGAAGAAGGCCCAGGACGAGATGGTTGGATGACGTAGAAGACCTGAAAACCATGAATATAAGACAATGGAGGAGAAGGGCCCAAGAGAAATCTGAATGGAAGGATATACCCAAGTAGTAATTTTACGACCTGCAACCAATTTTGTCCTAATGGGACGTTAAGTTTAAGGACAAAATTGGTTCACAATAAACCTTAACCAAGGACAACGTCTGTTTTTCCTATGGACCAACGTTGCTGCTAATAAGTAATATAATCTGATGACCAACCGACATCGACATCGGGAATAACGACGTCAATTATTAGGATAAGGTTTGACGTTAAGCTGACGTCGGTCTTAACCTATCTGTAGTATAAGTGCAATTAAGTGGCATACATCAACGACTACTCAACGTCGGGAATTACAACGTATTTTTTAGGATAGATGCCAACGTTCAGAGGACGTTGGTGTTTTATCGAGTATGGTAGACGTATTTTTCGGGAAGACGACAACGACAATCCAACGTTGAGAATACCAACGTTAATTATTAGGTTAAGGTTTAACGTTAAGCTGACGTCGGGTATAACCTCTATACTACAATGTAATTTACTGGAAGACATTTAACGACTGCTCAACGTCGGCGATTACAGAGTATTTATTAGTATCGAACCCAACGTTCAGGAGACGTCGGGTGTTTTCTCAGTAGGTATATGGTAGATTGCTGCGTGTACTTGCGGGAAGATGAGAACGACAATACAACGTAGGTAATAACAACGTAGTACTTAAGTAAATTTGCATACGTTAACCTGACGTCAAAGTTTTTTTTATAAGATACCTGTAATTTACTAAAAAACGTCGACGACTATCCAACGTCGTAAAGTAAATTTTCGACAATTGGTTGTTTAGTTTCCAACTACAAAACGACGTAAAAATTTGCTGATTAGGGCCTTGACTGACTCATCTTGACTTATATGACTATAATATGACAGATATTACATTGCATAACATAAGCTTACTTTTTTACACTTGGTTTTTCTAGTTTTTCTATACGCTCTGAGCTTCGCTGGTGTCGCTCCTAGCGGTTACTAATTCAACTTTTAACGGTAATTTTTAAATTTATTATTTAATTGTTATCGCTTAATATTTACAACGCAAAAAAGTAATTAAATTGTAATCGATTTTTTTAAGATTTTTCTAATCATTTTGACGTTCTATTGATAAAATATCAATTTCTTACTTCGGATACTTTGACAATAATCGTGTAGATGGCGCTAAGAGTATAATAGATTATTTATAATTAAATATTACGGAACATTAAAAAAACTTAAATTCAGTATTTAAAACGTAAGTATATTTAAGGTAAAAATATATACCACAGCTTTGACCAACTAATATTGTTTATAATTAATGTTTTTAATTTTAATTTTAAATTAATCACTTTGACATTTATGTCAAATTTCCGGTAAACGTTTACAAACTTGTCACTACTGGCGTTCGTGAATTTGTAAATATCCCCTCTACGTACGAGCTCACAGCGTTTACCACCAGATTAAGGCATGTTCACGACGACGACCTGTCGTCGGGAGTCTGTCGTCAAGACCAGGTTGTTTGCGCTTACTTTAGGACGTATTAGGTATACCAATAGGTAAATTCGAGGTGTGCAAGGTAAAAATAGGTTATACTAAAGGTCGGCAGGGGGTGTCCCTGTCCAAATCAGATAAAATGTAGTGCAATTTAGGTCGAGAGTCAAATCCGCCATTAATGAAAGATCGCCATGGTTCAGCCATTTTTTGAAACATAATGTTTGGCAAGTTTTTTGCTAGATTTTAATGAATATTTGATTTTAATTAACGAATTTTGTTTATATATAAATCAAGGATAATTTTGTATGGGTCTAGACATAATAATATGTTTTTTTAATTACGAAGGTTATTTTTATTTTTACCGTTTTGTTCGATTTAACCTGTAAATTTCTGAGGCGCTTTCAGTTTTTAGCAATTTTTATACCTAGTTTAACAGTACACTTTCTTGCGTTTGTAAATTTTGGACCGCATTATGCAATGAGGCAGATGATTAATAAAATAATTATACAAGTCACTTAGGTTATATTCTGAATAGAGTAGGAACCTACTTAAATAAGTATCAACAGGCCGTCATGCATCTTAGTTTCTGATGATTTAGTATCCTCCAAGATTATTAACCTATTTGGTAAATATGAAGTATGTCGGCCGTATTTCTGTGGTAGAGAATTTTATACTATTACAACGCTATTACTTTACAAGACCAAAGTCCTAAAAACTAACGTAACTTGACGATAAAATATCTCGAGCTGAGAAGTCGAGAGGGGGACGTCGAGGCAACCCGTATTTCTATTCCCCACTTAGGTGCAAATAGCGGTTTTCTGAACGTCGTCGCAACGTCGCGTATTAACGTTGGGGCATTTAATCCAACGTTAAGACGTCGTAATATTACGTCCAATTGCTTCTTGGGTAGCCAGTCAGGCAAAAACCCATCCAGGGTTATGATGCCAAAAGAAGAAGAAGAAGAAGAAGAAGAAGAAGAAGAAGAAGGAGGAGGAGGAGAAGAAGAAGAGGAAGAAGAGGAAGAAGAAGAAGAAGAAGAAGAAGAAGAAGAATGCGCTCATCTATTTTGGTCAATGTCTCTAGTATTTTTTGGAGAGTACCCTCAATTTTAAATAAATGATTTGGGTACTTTTAATTTCTAGCTTGCCTGTAGCGAATTGACTGTTTTTTTGTCTTCCTTGGTTGTGGATGTTGGTTTCTATTATTGCATCCTTTGTGGCGGTCTAAGGCACGCATCCACTATGTTGGTGCTCCGCGCTCCCGTTGGCACTTCCGGACCGTGCAACAGTGCGCGCTCCGCCTCGGTGCTCCAATCGGTGGCGGTTTATATGTAGAGGAGCGCATGCCGTATCGATTGGAGCAGTTGCAGGGAGCACGGAGCACCAACTCCAACTTTATATTTGTATATGGGCAAATATTGTAGTTTGTTGTTTGTTACAAACAATGTAAAACAAAAATAGGAGTAGAAGATTTGATAACAGAAGACATAGTTATAAACACAGGAATCCGTCATAGACAAGGAAGGATCTGTTTTTAGGTGGATGTGAGAGGTGGCATTCTCGGATTTTTGCGGATGAAGTTAGGTGATAACTTCTTTAATAATAATTGATTTATGCTCCTTCTCAAATATGCCCGGAACATTAAAAAAAAATAAAATATTTAAAAATTTCAAAAAAGTTCGTTTTTTTTCTAATTTCTTTGCTTATAACTTTAAAACGATTCATTTTGGAACAAAGTCATATAGGAATAAAACAAAGATAATTAAATTTTATATCAGACACAATTGGTTAAAAATGTCTTAATTTAACACCCTTATTGCAAAAGAGCAATAAATATAAAATAAGGGGGCAAAACAAGTCTGTCCTTATTAAATGTTTTTCCATCACTTAGGTTACATTTGGAACCTTCCTAATTCGCTTAGAAAATTTTTGTAATGTGCTAAAACCGTCCACCAAATTTCATTAAAATTGACTTACTAGATTTTGCTTAATAATTTTGCAATCTAAACTTTTTTTAAAAAATTAAAATTTTTTAAAATGTTGCACAACCAAAACTAGAACATACAAAGATTTGTCAATTTTTTACATATAAAGAAGCACTCCACCTATCTAATGCACTTTACAGAATTAAAATCGGATTATTTAAGCATCCTCAGCAATAAGCATCCTCAGTTATAAACAATTTTTGTCTTATAAACAAATTAGTGCTGTGTCCAGGAGGGGGTGCTACGGGCTCCTTTATTTAGATGGACTTCCTAAGTTTTTTTTATGTATTTTGACCCATAGAACACGAATTTTTCGGGTAACAGTTAATCCGGATGCAACGGCGGATCTAGGACCGATTTTCGGGAGGGGCCATAAACTTTTTTTGGGGAGAGGTACCGGATGTGCGGGGGGTAATTTTTAAAAATTAGGGTTACAATGGTGAGTTTTAAGTCACTTTTTACACACTTTGAGAAGTGCCTTAAAACTCACCATTTCTGCCATAGTACCGATTCCTACACATTCCTTCGGATCCAAGTGCAGTTCTTTCAACAAGTTTAATACTATTTTTTCCGGTTTACTGTAAAGAGACCGAAATCATTAGACCGAAAGCAGTAGACCGAACTCATTAGACCGAAAAACACTTTACCGAAACCTCACTAGACCGAACAGCAGAAGACCGAAAAGCAGTTCTTTTTACTTGTCGCAGTAAAAGACATAAGACTAATATAATTACAACTAAATGTTATTTGGATGGTTATTATAAACAGTTAAAATGGTGTTAACGTCACTCTACCCTTAATTTATTTTTACCTTCACTAATTTGTTTAACGGATGAAAATTATTTCATATCAGACTGTACAGAGTAACAATTTACACAGTCTATATATAAAATATTACAAAAACAATACAATAAACAAAAAGACAGATATACAAAATCTTAGCATAATTTACTTCAAAATTTATAAATTTATTTACCATTTCGGTCTAATGCTGTTCGGTCTATTGAGGTTTCGGTAAAGTGCTGTTCGGTCTAATGAGTTCGGTCTACTGCTTTCGGTCTAATGATTTCGGTCTTATTGTCGTGTACCATTTTTTCCAGTGCTTCTCCTGCCAGGCCTTGTTCTTTCCCTCTTTCTTGATTTTCACTAATTATTTTTAGGTTTTCATAAGTGGCAATGAATTTGACAAAGTCTTCACGAATGTTGTTATTGTGTATTGTGTGTTATCCCAAATTTAGAGAAAGCTGTCCCACGTGGGATACGTCAGTGGTTTCGTCAAATATCATTTGTCCAATTATTTCTTCACCACAACATGTTATTAATTGATTTTGACTGCTGCTACTAATGCATGTTGCTCAGGAAGATGCTGTGGATAGGTGTTATTTAAGAGTCTTATCTCCTGATGTGATTTTAAACCTTAACACTGTGGTGCTAAGGCAAAACCCGATATGTCAAAAAACGTGATTTTGCAGCAGATGAGTTTAAAAGTTCGCAGTGTTGTTGTAATAGTGGACATATCGGAAACAATTTTATTATCTGCTGGTTACATGGATGCGTTTAGTCATGTAGGGTTTTGTCATCACATTCTTCATCGCTCAATGTACATGTTGGCATTAAAAACGAAAAATGGATAATTTTTGACATATCGGGATTTGCCTTAGTACCACAGCAATTCCCCTCATTCCTGGGCGCAGCATCTTCGTCCAGAAGCATAAGGCCATCATCACGATGGTCCAGGAATATTTTGTCGACCTAAGAACACTATAGACTGTATAGACCCTAATATTGGTCGTAGTCTTTCTTTATTTTTTGTTTCTGTTTAGACCTCTGAGAGTCTATCTGGTGAATGACTGACTTTTGAGGGTTGCGATAACTTTTAAGAAAATCCAGCTCAACCTGAACGCACTCCTTGCGGTATGATATTTTTTCATGGTTTTATATGACTCCGTCTTTGCTCATGAGTTTGGCGAAAGATGTTAAAGGTTTCGTGACAAGGCTTTGGGCTGTCATCCCGTTATTGTGACCATATAAAATATTTGAACTGCAAATATTTAAATTTTTATTATTCTAAAATCTCGGAGGGGGCCATGGCCTCCATGGCCCCCTCCCTGGATCCGCCCTTGTCCGGATGTCGATAAGATTGTTATAAACAAAGAACTTGAGGAATTACATAACATCGATTTTTCGCAAAATAAAACTTTTTTTTGTATTTCTTGGGTAATTCTAAGCAAAAAATAATCTTACAAGTTTTTTTGTAGGATGCATAGTTTTCGAGATAAACGCGGTGGAACTTAAAAAAAAACGAAAAATTGCAATATTTGACCGAGAATAACTGAGGAGCTTTTCTACAAAACTGCATAAATCCACTTTTCAAAAATTTTCAGGAGACGTAAAAACGTGCTGCAGCTGTTATACTAAAATTTTCGAAATTTCTGAGAACGTAATCAATTGAGGTTGAATTTAGAGAAATAAAACGTTAATTAACATTATTTTTATTGATTTGCATTAACAAAATATAGCCATGTGTCTATTAGAGATATCGCGTTTTGTAAAAAAAGATGGGCACAGCGTGACATGGCGTGGCTACGCTACACATTGTCAGTGCTACCCGTGAGTAGTTTTAGAACTAACGAATATTATATTTTGTTTCACGAATCAACATCTAATTCTAGATAATGCTTTTAAAACCAAACAAAAATAGTAGAGGGATAGTTCTGCAGGCCGGAGGATTTATGGAGTTCGGTAAAACAAAAACTATTTTAATGGTTAGCTAAAGAAGGAGATGGTTTTGTAGAAAAAAAAAAGAGTGAACATAGGGCAAAGGATTTTGAGTGGATTAATTAAGTTTTGTGGAAGAAACGTGATTGTTAGGCTCATTTTAAATGGGAAATATTAACTTTTAACACATAAGACTTATACACAAGATCTAAGGCAGACCAAACTCTCGAAATTCAACAAAAAATGTATTTTGGCAGGAAATGGATTTATGCAGTTTTGTAAAAAAGCTCCTCAACTTTTGATTAAAAAATAAAATAGCAATTCTGCTGACATCATTTGAAAGTTTAAGTCTGTACCGGTTTTAATTATTTGCATTGATAAAAATTAATTTTTTTTATTATTAAATAAAGATATTTGTTTATAAGCCAAAAAATTGTTTGTAATTTTAAAACATTGCTGAGGTCCCTTAAATAATCCGATTTTAATTCTGTAAAGTGTATTAGATGCTAGAGCACCTCTTTATTTGTAAAAAAATTAGCCAACTTCTAAATGGTCTATTTTTATTTAGAAAGATTTTAAAAAATTTGAACTTTTTTAAAAACATTTATATTGCAAACTTATTATGCAAAATCTATTGAATCGATTTTAATGAAATTTAAAGTGGTTAAGAAACATTGAATAACAACAGGCGTATTTTGCCCCCTTATTTTGTATTTATTACTATATTGCAGAAAAGGTAATACCTTAAGACATTTTTGACTAGTCGTGTATCATACAAAATTCAATTATCTACCCGTGTTGAGCTGGCCCCCCCCACTTGCAAAAATTAAAAAACAAATAGCCCTGATTTATGAGCTATTTATGAGCTCTCATATTCCGCAAACTAAAAATTTTGAGCTCGTTCCACTGAGCAGGAATTTAATACCCTAGTGGGGGGGGCTGAGTCAGCCCCCCCCCCACTACTTAAAAATAGGAATATTGAATCGGTTTTTGCGGCAGAATTACGAGCTATTTATGAGCTCTTGAAATTATATAGTTTCGATTTTTGAGCTCATCCCCTTCACCCCCAAACAACCCTTTAATTGATTTAACTTAAGAGAAAGATGCTGAGAAAACTTAAAATATATCGTATTGCGAATATAATTCCTATAGCTTATATACTCTAAGAGTAAACTATTAAATCAAGAGCATTTCGATTATTGAGCTACAACCCCTTCGCCAGAAAACCACCCTATCTTCCCGGCTTAAGAGAAAGTTGTATTTAAAATGCGTTAAACTAATTATTTGGCGACTACATATCATTTAATAATTTATAAGCTTCCAAATTACGCGCATTTAGATCAGTAAATTGCAATTTATTTTGTATAGTGCAGTCACTGAAGGTAAAAATCAACGATTACCTTCAATTTCGGTGAACCTTCATCGATTTTCACGAAAATTGGTCAGTGGTTAGAGGATACGTCAAGAAACAAAGGTGACATGGTACCACCTTGCGCCTTTACCCTGAGGGTGGATACCGCCCCTTCTCGGGGGTGAAAATTATTTTATAAAAAATAAATGCACAAATCAACAAAAGAACAAATTAAAAGCAAAATTTATTATATAAAGTTAATAAAATAAGTCAATACTTTTTAAGTTATTAAAGATCAAAGATTTTAATTATTTGTGAAAAAAATGCATGTTTTGAAAAGGTTTTTTGTAAATCACTGAAAAACTTTAAGTTTTTACAAAAAAGTTAATAGTAGTTTAATTCGTATAGCTTATATTCTAAGAATAAACTCTTAAATCACGCGTCTTTCGATTATAGAGCTACAACCCCTTCGCAAGAAAACGACCCCATATTCCCGGCTTAAGAGAGAGTTGTTCTTAAAATAATTTAAATTAATTATTTGGCGACTACATATCGTTTAATAATTTATGAGCTTGCAAAATATACGCATCTCAATTATTGAATTGCCATTTTCTTTCTATAGTGCAGTCATTGAAGGTAAAAATCAACTAGTACCTTCGATTTCGGTAAATCTACATTCATTTTCACGAAAATTGGTGAGCGGAATTTGATACTATCAACTTTTTCTGCATCTTATTTTTCATAGGTATTTCTAAGTACTTTGACAAGTATTTAGTACCTAAGTGTTATAAAATGCATCTCTTATCTCTTTCCCGTTATTTAAGCTTGAACCCTTAGATTTTAAGAGTCGCGGAAAAAAATATACATTTAATTACCAATAACTTACTTTAAATTAACATTAAAGGGTTTTTCAAGTAAGCAATTTATTATATTTTTTATTAGCTTCAATTTTAGTGATGAAAACTTTTTTGTAAAAACTTACAGTTTTTGAGTCATTTATGAAAAATCGCTCTAAAGCATGCATTTTCTTTCCAAAAATTAAAATATTTGATCTTTAATAACTCAAAAAGTATTGATTTATTTTAATCACATTATATAACAAATTTTGCTTACAATTTGTCCCTCTCTCGATTTGTGGGGTTATTTTTAATAAAGTAATTTTCACTCCCGAGAAGGGGTGACATATACCCCAGGCTAAAACCCCAAGTTGTTATTGTCAATTCGTGAAAATAAATGGAGATTTACCGAAATTGAAGGTACTAGTTGATTTTTACCTTCAGTGACTGCACTATAGAAAGAAAATGGCAATTCAATAATTGAGATGCGTATATTTTGCAAGCTCATAAATTATTAAACGATATGTAGTCGCCAAATAATTAATTTAAATTATTTTAGGAACAACTCTCTCTTAAGCCGGGAATATGGGGTCGTTTTCTTGCGAAGGGGTTGTAGCTCTATAATCGAAAGACGCGTGATTTAAGAGTTTATTCTTAGAATATAAGCTATTCGAATTAAACTACTATTAACTTTTTTGTAAAAACTTAAAGTTTTTCAGTGATTTACAAAAAACCTTTTCAAAACATGCATTTTTTTCACAAATAATTAAAATCTTTGATCTTTAATAACTTAAAAAGTATTGACTTATTTTATTAACTTTATATAATAAATTTTGCTTTTAATTTGTTCTTTTATTGATTTGTGCATTTATTTTTTATAAAATAATTTTCACCCCCGAGAAGGGGCGGTATCCACCCTCAGGGTAAAGGCGCAAGGTGGTACCATGTCACCTATGTTTCTTGACGTATCCTCTAACTACTGACCAATTTTCGTGAAAATCGATGAAGGTTCACCGAAATTGAAGGTAATCGTTGATTTTTACCTTCAGTGACTGCACTATACAAAATAAATTGCAATCTACTGATCTAAATGCGCGTAATTTGAAAGCTTATAAATTATTAAATGATATGTAGTCGCCAAATAATTAGTTTAATGCATTTTAAGTACAACTTTCTCTTAAGCCGGGAAGATAGGGTGGTTTTCTTGCGAAGGGGTTGTAGCTCAATAATCGAAATGCTCTTGATTTAATAGTTTATTCTTAGAGTATATAAGCTATATGAATTATATCCGCAGTACGATATATTTTAAGTTTTCTCAGCATCTTTCTCTTAAGTTAAATCAATTAAAGGGTTGTTTGGGGGTGAAGGGGATGAGCTCAAAAATCGAAACTATATAATTTCAAGAGCTCATAAATAGCTCGTAATTCTGCCGCAAAAACCGATTCAATATTCCTATTTTTAAGTAGTGGGGGGGGCTGACTCAGCCCCCCCACTAGGGTATTAAATTCCTGCTCAGTGGAACGAGCTCAAAATTTTTAGTTTGCGGAATATGAGAGCTCATAAATAGCTCATAAATCAGGGCTATTTGTTTTTTAATTTTTGCAAGTGGGGGGGGGGCAGCTCAACACGGGTCAATTATTTTTATGTTATTGCTCTACGACTTTGTTCCAAAACGAACTGTTTTAATGTTATAAGCAAAGAAAGCAGAAGAAAATCGATGTTTTTCGAAATTTTTAAATATTTTAATTTTTTTATTAATGTTCCGGGCATATTTGAGAAGGAGCATAAGTCAATTAATATTACTGAAGGTGTCACCTAACTTATCTGCAAAAATCCGAATGCCACCTCTCACATCCAAAAACAGACGTTTTTTACAGATTAGTCCTGGTCTATCAAGACAATTCACTGAGCCCTTTCATATTTAATTTAATAATGAACAAAATAATAGAAAACCTTCCCAGAACAGCTGGATTTAAGATGGGTAACACATTCTTTAGAGTCGTTTGCTACGCTGACGATGCTGTCCTTATCGCCGATTCTGAAGACAATCTCCAAAGGCTACTACATGCATTTAATACTAAAGCTAAAGAACTAAATATGCTCATCAATACCGAGAAGACTAAGTGCCTAGTAATTTCCAAAGAACCGATAAGATGCAAATTGGAACTTGACTCCAAAACTGTGGAACAGGTGAATCACTTCAAATATCTTGGTGCGGAAAAACAAGCTATGGAAATCTCTCAAAAGATGTCAGAAAACAAACAATGAAAGCAGCTAAAATCTCGGGATGCCTGAAAGAAATTGTACAGAAGAACAAATATCTAAATACTGAGAGCAAAGTCAAAATATATAAAACAACAATAAGACCTATTATAACATATGCGGCAGGAACAAGACCAGGCACAAATAGAACGTTACAAATGATGAGAACAGTTGAAACGAGAATACTAAGAAGTATACAAGGCGAAACTCTACGTGACAGAATAAGAAGTGAAGACATCAGACAAAACTGTGGAATGCAGGACATAGGAAAGTGAGTCAGACAGAGACGAAGATATTGTAACAAACATATAAAGAGAATGGAGGACAGCAGACTCGTTAAAAGCGCAAAAACGGAATAACCCAATAGGTAAAAGACCACAGGGTAGACCACCAAAACGATGGCGAGAATGCTGGACCTCATTGTCCGGGGAAGACTTGATGGCAATGAACAGGCAGTAGCCTACTAGAATGATCGATCATGCTAGCAAGAAGAAGAAGCAGAAACAAACATTGTCGATAGCCCAATAAATGCAATGGTTTTTGTAGGTTTTTTTCTCAGCAGTGTAATTTGGATAATAACAAGAATATAATTCATATTAATTAATTGCCCCAATTAATTTATTGCGATAATGATAAATAATAATTACCTTTTTTCATTAAAATAAAGGTAGATAATATATGAAGTCCTTTTTATTAATAGGTACACCATCATCAGAATGGGTTGCAAAATGTCTGTTAAAAGCTATACATCTTTGATTCAGTTTTATTTTAATATTGGTGCAATTTTAGGATTTTTTCCAATTAGTTTAAAAAATCAAACATTCCAAACACTTTACAAAAGTGTTCTTACAGTAATATATGCAGTTTTTTTATATTCTTTCATAGAGTATCAAATCACCTACGCATTTGTGGGTTACTTGAGACTTCTAGCAGTCACGGCTTATATATCGTTTGAACTGCTCAGTTGGTGGTGTGTGATTACATATAGAAAGTACTGGATAGCTTACATGAATAGCTTTAGAGCCATAGATAGTAAGGCACTTCGCAAACCCGATATAACTTTGCTACAGTCCACCTGTTATATTTGTATGGCAGTTTCAGGTATAACTGATACGATATTTTTCTTGGTCACTGAATCTGACGCAACTCCTCTGGAAAAATTTGGAAATGTGGTTTGGTCTTACAGTTATATTAAAGCAGTACTTTGCGTCATATGCACTTTACAAATGACTGGTATGTTTCTAACTGTAGCCGGTGTGATTTCAGACTCTACAAGACACATATTTTTGAAAAGAGGAAATTACAAAATTCAGTATAATGAAAATCTTAACAACATTAAGATTTTGTATAAAAATTTGTTTATAGCGACGAAAATGTTTAGCGAGATCTTTGGAAAATTTATTCATTTATTTATGATCATTAATCTGACTGACGTTCTATCTTGTGCTGATTACCTACTACATACTCAGTTTGTTTTTAAATTTGGAAATTTTGATCTTTTCGTTGGCCTGTATTTTATAATGGGAACAGCGATAGAATCTGTAAGTATTATTATTTGTTTGTTGATACTGCTTTATACAGTATGGTACAAATGCTTGGAATAAATCGATATTTCGTAAACCGGCGACTTTAAGGAAAATCCCGAAACAGGTCGATTTTTATTTTTAAATTATGATATTTTAGCAGATATATCATACGAGTGTCGTCATCCATCTGGGCGTGATGACGTAATCGATGATTTTGTTAAATAACATACGGGTGGTGCGATAGCTCATTTGAAAGGTTATTCAATTATGTATTCAGTAATATAAATATTAACATAATTGTTTATACAAGGCGTCCAAAAAAATTTTTTTTAATTAAATTAATTGACAAAAAAGACGAATGATTATAATTTATTTAATTCAAAATATAGGTATATATTAATAATATAGGTATGCAAAGTCCGCAGATAGTGTGCTACTTTTTTTATAAACAAAATGGCGTCCGAAAATCATGTTTTTTTCAATTTTTGCTCTATAACTCCAAAGATTTTAACTTTACACCAAAAACACTCAAATAAAAATTCACCGCAATTAAATTCTGCATAGAGACTTGTTTTTCCCGATTCATTTCGACGAAAACTTTCCCCGGAAAAAGCGGGGTTTTCCGACAAAATCTTTAATTTTCAACTAAAATTTTAGATAAGTAATTTGTTAATCAATAATTAAATAACTTTGTAATGTAAAAGCCCTTTTCGTATAGATTATAATTCCAGAAGCCGATGGAAATTGAATGAATCGTTTAGCAACAATTGAATTGTTAATTAAAAATTTACGGTCGCTATAATAACGAGAATAATTATGGTGCATCAGAATAACTATGATTTTTTCATAAAAATACACTATACCTATATAACGTACTTTACAGAATTAAAATTGGAATATTTAAGCGGTCTCAGGAATATTTTAAAACTATAAACAATTTTTTGGCTTATAAACGAATAGAATATTTCGGGAAATATTAAACTAAATTAAATTTTCTAAACGGCATTCGAAAATCAGCGGCAGGACGCTTCTTTTAAAAGAAATAACGTTTTATAAGTGGTTCCTGAGATACAACCGGTCAAAGTTGACCGGAATTTACGGCAAAGATATAAACAGTAGGATCATAATTTTCAAACCATCACCTTTTTATTTTTGTCCTGTTTCTCCACACCAAATTTCATATCTTTAAAATACTTATAACATATATTATTATAATAAAAACTATGGATAATACGTGTGAAAATTGCCAAAAATAGCAAAATTCCAATCAAAAATTAGGTTGGAAAAAATGTGACACTCAAAATTCAAAATCGGTATACGTTAAAAAATGCATTTTCTCGGCTTCCCATGGAGCTATTTCCTTCATTCTTTTTTTGTTTCCAAGTAACTCGAGTAGAGCGATCGAACTAATGCATTATTAAATGTCAAACTTGTTTATTGTTTAAATTGTTTTAATAATTATACAGCCTTCAAATGAGAATATTTATGTTTTTAACTTTAAAAGGTACACTTGTAGTAAGTTTATCTAAAAAAAAGCCAACAACTGGAAAAAATATGTAGTTTTCTTTTCTTATAAATAAATTAATCTATTATAACAAAACAAAAGCAAGTTTTGCATTTAATAATGCGTTAGTTCGATGGCTCTACTCGAGTTACTTGGGAACAAAAAAAGAATGAAGGAAATTGCTCCATGGGAAGATGAGAAAATGTATTTTTTTAACGTACACCGATTTTGAACTTTGAGTGTTACATTTTCTCCAACCTAATTTTTGATTGGAATTTTGCTATTTTTGGCAATTTTCACACGTATTATCGATAATTTTTATTATAATAATATATGTTATAAGTATTTTAAAGATATGAAAATTGGTGTGGAGAAAGAGGACAAAAACAAAAGGTGATGGTTTGAAAATTATGATCCTGTTGTTTATATCTTTGCCGTAAATTCCGGTCAACTTTGACCGGTTGTATTTCAGGAACCACTCGTAATAATTAAACGTTTTTCTTTTAAAAGAAGCGTCCTGCCACTGGTTTTCGAATGCCGTTTTCATAATTTAATTTAGTTTAATATTTCCCGAGATATTCTATTTGTTTATAAGCGAAAAAATTGTCTATAATTTTAAAATATTCCTGAGGCCGCTTAAATACTCCAATTTTAATTCTGTAAAATACATTAGATAGGTATAGTGTATTTTTATGAAAAAATCATAGTTATTCTGATGCACCATAATTATTGTCGTTATTATAGCGACCGTAAATTTTTAATTAACAATTCAATTGTTGCTAAACGGTTCATTCAATTTCAATCGGTTTCTGGAATTTAAATCTATACGAGAAGGGCTTTTACATTACAAAGCTATTTAATTATTGATTAACAAATACTTATCTAAAATTTTAGTTGAAAATTAAATATATTGTTGGAAAAACCCGCTTTTTCCGGGGAAAGTTTTCGTCTAAATGAATTAGATACAGAGAATTAGAATTTTTCAATTAGATACAGAGTTTTACTATTTTAGCATTAAGAGTTAATCGTTTGTTGACAGTTTTGAATATAACATACATGCCTTTTAACAAATTTGCATGTTGCCAGGACCAAAAGTGGGTCAAAAATTTTTTAAACGTTTTTTTTTTGTTTTTTTTTTCCTAAAATTATTTTTTTTGCATGGAACAAAGTTTTTTAGGTTTTTTTGGATCATTCTAAACAGAAAAGGTCTTTAGTGCCATTTCTCTAAATTTGTTAGTTTTTGACATATAAGCGATTAAAAATTGAAAAATTGCGAAATTGGCCATTTTTAACCCTCAAAAACTATGTAAAAAACTGAACGTTTGAATGTTGCCAAGGTAGGTAGATATTCTTTTAACATCGATTGATTAAATTCCGAAGAGCTTTTTGCAATACAATATTCAAAACTCCTTTGTTTTTTAATTGCTAATCAAGCGTGCGCGACACTATTTTTCACCGACAGTATTGTGCAAATGAAAGGAATAAATTCGTTATTTCGTAAACCGGCGACTTTAAGGAAACATCCCGAAACAGGTCGTTTTTTATTTTTTTTTTTTAGTTATGATATTGTGGCATATTATATGGTATACTAGTGACGTCATCCATCTGGGCGTGACGACGTAATCGATGATTTTTTTTAATAAGAATAGGGGTCGTGTGCTAGCTCATTTGAAAGGCTCTTCAATTCTCTATTCAGTAATATAAACATTAATATAATTATTTATACAGGGTGTCCTTCTACTTCTTTTTTTGTCAAATAATTAAATTTAATAAAAATTTTTTGGACACCCTGTATAAATAATTATGTAAATATTTACAGTACTGAATAGAAAATTGAAGAACCTTTCAAATGAGCTACGACGCGACTCCTATTCTCGTTTAAAAAAATCATCGATTACGTCATCACGCAGAGACGGATGACGTCACTACTATACCATATATGCCACAATATCATAACTTAAAAATAAAAATCGACCTGTTTCGGCTTTTTTCCTTAAAGTCACCGGTTTACGAAATAACAAATTTATTCCTTTCATTTGCATCATACTGTATACACATGCAACGGTGGA
Source organism: Diabrotica virgifera virgifera (assembly GCF_917563875.1). Lineage (NCBI taxonomy): Eukaryota > Metazoa > Arthropoda > Insecta > Coleoptera > Chrysomelidae > Diabrotica > Diabrotica virgifera. The sequence continues at coordinate 211,921,726 of NC_065450.1, forward strand.
AAATAGTGTCGCACACGCGTGATAAGAAATTAAAAAACAAAGGAGTTTTGAATATTGTATTGCAAAAAACTCTTCGGGATTTCATCAATCGATGTCTAAAGAATATCTACCTACCTTGGCAACATTCAAATTTTAACTTTTTCACATAGTTTTTGAAGGTTAAAAATGGCCGATTTCGCAATTTTTCAATTTTTAATCGCTTATATGTCAAAAACTATCAAATTTAGAGAAAAGTCACTAAAGACCTTTTCTGTTTGGAATGATCCAAAAACCCTAAAAAAACTTTGCTCCATACAAAAAAAAATAATTTTAGGAAAAAAACAAAAAAAAAACATTTAAAAAATGTTTGAACCAATTTTGGTCCTGGCAACATGAAAATTTGTTAAAAGTTGTCCTGTTTGAGTATGATTGTACAAAAAATCTGAATCGGAATATTTTTCCTAGCGGATGCGCAGTGGCTTTCTTGGCTAAATAGGCGGACTAATCCCACGCTTTAAATTGATTGAAAAAACCCACGGAATATTGAGCTACTACTCTACCAATATTCATTGGTACATATTATTAGCCCATAAATACATAAATTAATATTATCATGACATTCATCGATAATATAATTGATTAATATGGTATATTTAAATTATTTTTACTACAAAATGAAACACACTACTCTTTTTATTGCCACATTTGCCTAGTATAAGTAGTGGACAAACTAAAAAATATTAGTGATATATACAGTTTTATAAACACACTCTTAACTCTACTTTATGTTAAAGCTAAAATGAAGTTTGAAACATATTTATTGCTTAACAAGTTCTACTATAAAACTGGAGCGGCTTTGGGGATACGTCCACAAACTTTGAAAGAGGAAAGTGCACTGGCATTCCATACCATTGCCTGGTTCCTTTATAACTTTTTAAGTAGCTGCATCACTATTTTATTTGTATATACTTCTGGTAACAACCCACTGTTCAGACTCTTACTAATATTATGTTTTTCTTGGTTTGACTGGTATTGGTTCGTGGGACTCGTTGTAGACACACCAAGATGGCGCGCGTTTTTTGAAAGTATTGGCGCAGCCGAAGAAAAAATTTTGGACCCAAAACCAAAAAGCGTACTAACTTTATTTGGTCCAGTGTTGCTTTCAATATCTCCTAGTGCATTTTACATTATGCTGAACATATTTCGTAATGACTACAAAAAATCTTTCGAATACTTTATGCATATTTGCGTTGGACTTATTACTGTTATGACCAGTACTAGATTATCGTATACAGTATGCTTTATTTTAATGATTACAACCGCATTTAACAAATGCTATACTAATATTATTCGTCAAACCAAAAATCTGTTTTTACAAACCACCCGACCCAACATGAATACAGCAAAAAAGTTAAATGACCTGAAATATGCATATAAACACCTACACAAATCAGTAACAGAAATTAATCACATTTTTGGGATACCGATCCTAATAGTCCTTTTTATGACTCTTGTACAACACCTGGATGCTGCCAGCTTTGGATTGCAACTTATAAATAAAGGGAATTATGAAGAGATTCCTATTTTATATTCGAGCAACTCCATAAGTATAGTCATGATAGATTTTGTAAGTAGAATAATTGTAAAGTTTATAGTTATTATTCAACGCATTAAGGCCCAAACAATTTTTTTTTCAAATTTCAAAATTTTACTTAACAATAATTAATACATGATTATTATCATTCATATTGTTCTTAATATCGTCACCTTAGTACTATTACTTGATAACTCCAAAATTAACGTTTTTGAGATAAATAGTTCACAAGATATATTTTATTTGCCTCCATATTGTGTAAAAACTTGATAACTCGCTCCAAACTATTTAATTATTTATCTATGAAAGTTGATAAAACTTACATTCCCCTAATATTCAGTGCTAAAACTTGACAAGAAGTTATCAAATTATTGTTTAATCGAAATAATCCTAAATACGACATACATTAAATTCTTCAACTAGCTAACTCTAGTTATGTAGTTGCATTCTGGTTTCGGTAAAGAGCGCTGCCTAACGCTATGATGTTTAATACCAAATAAATAATTATAGTCCAGGAACTGAAGCTTTTCACCTCTCAATTTTTACAGAATGGATCGATTTGCTTGAAAATTTTAGAACGAGTAGTGGCTAGTCCAAGGATTAAAATCTATATGATGCCGAAAGGCGCTTTTACCATGGGGGTGGTTGCCAACCCATCCCGGGGGTGGAAATTTTTTATTATATTTTGACCGCAAAAGTTAATAAAAACATTCATTCTAAGCAAAAAATGTTCTATACATTTTTTTGATAAAATGAATAGTTTTCGATTTATTCGCTATCGAAAGTGTTAGTTTTATATCGAAAAAATAAGTGTTTTTCAATAATATACTAATTTACGATTCACTCAATTATTGCCGTAAAAAAAATTTTTTCAAACCAATTTCTTGGGAATTAAATAACCTACAATTTCATATTTAAACATTTTTTCGCATCTCTGATGCTAATCTTTTTATTCTGAAGAAATCGACATTTTTACCAAACTACAAAAATTCGTTATTCGCTTTTAACTCCAGTTGTTTAAAAACTAATATTTCTAAGCCAGTCAAACTTCTAGAATCTATTAATAATACATAAATAAAGAAGAATGAATAAGGTCAATGACTAGAAACACCGCTAACTTACATTATTATGCTTCCAATTGTATTTCTCCTTTTTTTTTTCAAAAAAATATATTGATTTTTTAACCGTAACTTTTCTATTTTTTATCTTATAAAGTTTGGCAAAAAAGAATTTTGTAGGTTTTTATAAGGTCTATTAGACTATTAATATTAATTCTTTTTAAAATCCTCAGTCGCAAAAAGAGGTGACTTTGAAAGGGTTGGTAAAGGTGGTTTTTGCATGTTATTACAAGTTTTAATTATCAATAGCTCACTCAATTTTTGCTGCAGTAAAAATTTTTGCAAACCAGTTTCTTGAGAATTAAATAAGTTACAATTTCATATTTAAACATTTTTTCGTATCTCTGATGCTAATCTTTCTATTCTGAAGAAAAATCATTTTTTTCCAAACTACAAAAATTCTTTCTTCGCTTCAAACTCCATTTTTTTAAAAACTAATCATTCTAAGCCGGTCAAACTTCTAGAACCTATTAATAATATAAAAATAAAAAAGACCAAATAAGGTTAATGACTAATTTTAATTAGGGTGGTGATTATGAGGTTGCTTGGGATCACTTTTTCGCTGAAAAAAGTAGGGACTAACATTCTTTTCAATATATGTCACTTAATTTTTTAGCTAAAGACTTTGTTTTTATTTCTGGAGATAGATATTTTAAAATGCTTTAAATTAGTTTGAACAAGTTATCCTCGAAAAATGCATAGTTTTCCCGTCTTTTGACTTTGAAACTACAGTATTTAGCATTTGACGAAGAAGAGCTAACATTTAATAATGTATAGCTCGATTACTATTGGTCTTTAAAAAAATGAAAAGAAACGGTTTTGTTTATTGTTTCAAAAGGTACATTTTTGTTAGGTGAAGTTGTTTTGATAAAACGAAAACTTTTGGAGTTATTAGCCGAAAACTTATTAACAACATTGATTTTTTCGATATAAAACTAACACATTCGATAGCGAATAAATCGAAAACGATTAATTTTATCAAAAAAATGTATAGAACGTTTTTTGCTTAGAATGAATGTTTTTACTAACTTTTGCGGTCAAAATATAATAAAAAATTTCCACCCCTGAGATGGGGTGACAACCACCCCCATGGTAAAAGCGCCTTTCAGGATCATATAGATTTTGATCCTTGGACTATCCACTACTTATTCTCAAATTTTCAAGCAAATCGATCCATTCTGCAAAAATTGCAAGGTTTTGTCCTATTTTAAGCTTCATTACTTGGACTATTAAATATTAAATAAATGTTACAACAGCACACATCGTTTTCTTTCTGGTTAAGGATTTGTTATTCAATAGGATGATACAGGCCTGTTTCTGTCTCTCAACGTGATCAGCCATCCGAGTAGAACATGAATCTGCAAGCAGAAGTCAATTGATGTGTATTAGGGCCAAACGAGACGGCCACTCTGCAGCGCTACTCCGTGGATCCACAGAGTGGCTAAAGCAGGCGATTTTGTAGCGCCGGCTACTACGCTGCAAAGTGGATCGTTTGGAAGGGCGCGGCGTTTAATCTAATGGGTGAGAAGAAAAAAAAAAGTTTGTTCAAATGGTTAAAAACTTGCCGGCTAATATTTTTTTAAAAAAGTGTATTCGTTAAAATCAGTGTTTTTAATGTCCATAGTTTTAAATATCTTATAAAATTTTAACGCTTTTAACCCGCCGTTACACGCGTCTTCTATTGTGACGTGGTTGCACGCGTATGAGCGTCGCCCTCACCTACATAAATTCGACTTATTTCGAGGAAGAATGAATGTCAACATGTATAAATATAAAATGAGTTGTACTCACATATTATAGAAAGTCTCGTAAACCAATTTTTTTTATTAATTTAACAAAACAAAAGTAAAAATAATATAGATCAAAAGCAAGTTTCCTTAATTTTCAATTTCAGCAAGCCACTGAAGAAATTAACGTTCTTTACGCGAATTCATTTTACTAAAAATACAAATTAAAATTAACAACTGTTCTGAACCTATTTTTTGTGGCATTTATGTAATTAACTATTAATATTTTGTATTTTGATAACGACGTCCGAAGTGGAATTCGAAACCTCAACAAAATCAAATTTTCAAGTTAAATTGTGGCTTATTTCCCAATTAGAATAGGTAAATTTAAAAATGGATTCTTAACCAGTGGCGCACCTAGAATTTTCCTCTGGGGGGAGGGGGGTTTGCTTGGGCACCGAAAGTTTTTTGTATTATTTGTGAAAGACAAGTTACATTTTCCTACTTTCTCTTATATATATATATATATATATATATATATATATATATATATATATATATATATATAGATACAAGTTTTTATTGAGGTTGCAGTCAGTGTAAGGGGCAGGATGAGAGAAACTCTTTGTTACAATCGAGCTTTCGCAAAATTTATTTGCTTCGTCAAGATTAGCTAAAATGAGTATATAATTATAAATACAATGAAATTAAAGATAAAAGAACATTGTATAAAAAAGCACAAAAACTTACAACGTGAGGTTAGTTCATTAATTTAACATTTCCACAAAACATAATTATATAAAAATATCCTTATTTTAATCGTTTCCAAATTTCAATGTTTTAATTTTTACAATTTCTAATGAAAAATTTTGATTTATTAATTTAGTTCTAAATTTGATTAATGCCAGAAAGACACTCAATTAATGTCAATAAGACATTAAATAGGTATCTGTTTATTTTATTTTAATAAGACATAAATAAACTAAGTAACATCTATAATTATATTTTATCTTACGATAAATGATATTCTAATTAAAGAATAGTAAATTCCCTGACAAAATTTCAAAAATTAAATTTTTAAAATTAACGCCACTTTAATTTATTAATAAAACAATAATCAACAAAACATGTACTTATATCTATCTATACCTTCCATAATTTAAAGTGCGCTAGTAAGTAATAATCAAAAAACTAGTTTTTAACAACTTAAAATAAAATAAACAGATACCTATTTAATGTCTTATTGACATTAATTGAGTGTCTTTCTGGCATTAATCAAATTTAGAACTAAATTAATAAATCAAAATTTTTCATTAGAAATTGTAAAAATTAAAACATTGAAATTTGGAAACGATTAAAATAAGGATATTTTTATATAATTATGTTTTGTGGAAATGTTAAATTAATGAACTAACCTCACGTTGTAAGTTTTTGTGCTTTTTTATACAATGTTCTTTTATCTTTAATTTCATTGTATTTATAATTATATACTCATTTTAGCTAATCTTGACGAAGCAAATAAATTTTGCGAAAGCTCGATTGTAACAAAGAGTTTCTCTCATCCTGCCCCTTACACTGACTGCAACCTCAATAAAAACTTGTATCTACATATTGTCAGTCAATAATACCAAACTACTTTATATATATATATATATATATATATATATATATATATATATATATTGATGTGATCTTGATTATTGATATGAGATAATATTCTTATATGTCATTTAATTTAATCAATGCATTAATCATAATCTAATTAATTTACCAGATCACATATCAATATGTTTTCAATCTCAGGGCGAATTATAAAATTAATTACTTACTCTCGTGGCTTCTAAGTATTTCTCAATGGTTCCTAATCGGGATAGGAAAGAAAAGAGTAAAATAATACACACATATGGGTTACAATTATAATCAAAATATTGTTTATTTTATTTAAATGGCAATCACTGCTTAATATTTGCTAGATCTTATTTTTCTTAAACATAACATTTACAAATGGGAATCTTATTTCCTTTTGGTTTCCAATTGAAAGTTTTTATTAACATTTAACTATTAGGATTTATTAGCAACAATTCTATTTAAGTTTGATGAAGCTTTTCTGATATTATTTATTATGTTCCTCAATTTATAATGTGGTATTTAATACGAAAAACCCATACATTCATGTCCAAACAAATGAGACTGACCTTTTTCTGGTGAACTGAGAATGTCTTCACACAAGACCCGTTTCCTGCTATCCTTGGCTGCGATCAAAACCTCGTCCTGGCTTTCAGTAATGTTCTCCTTTGAAAACTAGCTCGTATAGCTCTCGTTCCTGCTTCTGTCGTGATGCTGTATTCTACCTTTTTCGAAACTGCAATCAGCTACCGGGACACTCTTGGCTCAAGGAGGTTCTTTTACTCTCAACCTGGCCTACCTCTCGTTCCACGATAGATACTCCACACTCACGGAACTACACCGGCTTTCTCACTCTCCGTACACTACCGTCTACTACTGGACTTCACTTCTCGACAGCTCAAAACATTCTGATCCATATTTGTCATTCATTCCCCTACTTTCTAAATATCCCTTCCAGATTCACAAATCAACCTTCCACCACCAACTCTCATTCGCAGTATTCCTCAAAACAAATTTTTAAACTTTCTAAATATGCTTAATGGATTTCAAAAAAGAAATAGTTAATTCCCATTCTAAAATTACTTTCTACTATTTACAAAATTTAATGACCTATTCTCTATTTCAACTGAGTCTTATTTAGCATCGGCTAATGATCGAACCTTCCGCGAACAACGATAATGATCTATTATCGATTTCAAATGAGTCTTATTTAGCATAGGCTAATGATCGATCCTTCCGCGAACAACGATGAGGGTACGCGCCATTCACTTTGTTTATTCTAGTCGCATTGTCCCGAGTTTCGTTTAATCACTTCTTAAAATTAAATATAACAATGTGTTGTATACAGGTTGTTCTAAATTTATATGCCCGTGGTTGAGAAAATTGAAAATATTTTATATTAAATTGAATTCTGCTTATAATTATCAAAATTTAATTTTCAGATCAAATAGAAATATAACAATATATATATTGATGTGATCTTGATTATTGATATGAGATAATATTTTTATATGTCATTTAATTTAATCAATGCATGAATAATAATCTAATTAATTTACCAGATCACATATCAATGTGTTTTCAATCTCAGGGCTTTTTATAAAATTAATTACTTACATACGTGGCTTCTAAGTATTTCTTAATGGTTCCTAATCGGGATAGGAAAGAAAAGAGTAAAATAATAACACATATGGGTTACAATTGTAATCAAAATATTGTTTATTTTATTTAAATGGCAATCACTGCTTAATATTTGCTATATCTTATTATTCTTAAACATAACATTTACACATGGGAATCTTATTTCCTTTTGATTTCCAATTGAAAGTTTTTATTAACATTTAACTATTATGATTTATTAGCAACAATTCTATTTAAGTTTGATGAAGCTTTTCTGATATTATTGATTATGTTTCTTCAATTTTAAATGTGGTATTTACTACGAAAAAACCCATACATTCATGTCCAAACAAATGAGACTGACCTTTTTCTGGTGAACTGAGAATGTCTTCACACAAGACCCGTTTCCTGCTATCCTTGGCTGCAATCAAAACCTCGTCCTGGCTTCCAGTAATGTTCTCCTCTGAAACTAGCTCGTATAGCTCTCGTTTCCTGCTTCTGTCGTGATGCTGTGTTCTACCTTTTTCGAAACTGCAATCAGCTACCGGGAACTCTTGGCCCAAGGAGGTTCTTTTACTCTCAACCTGGCCTACCTCTCGTTCCACGATAGATACTCCACACTCACGGAACTACACCGGCTTTCTCACTCTCCGTACACTACCGTCTACGACTCGACTTCACTTCTCGACAGCTCAAAACATTCTGATCTCTATTTGTCATTCATTCCCCTACTTTCTAAATATCCCTTCCAGATTCACAAATCAAACTTCCACCACCAACTCTCATTCGCAGTATTCCTCAAAACCAATTTTTAAACTTTCTAAATATGCTTAATGGATTTCAAAGAAAATAGTTAATTCCCATTCTAAAATTACTTTCTACTATATACAAATTTTAATGACCTATTCTCTATTTCCACTTAGTCTTATTTAGCATAGGCTAATGACCGATCCTTCCGCGAACAAACGATAATGACCTATTAACGATTTCACTTGAGTCTTATTTAATCACTTCTTAAAATTAAATATAACAATTTGTTGTATACAGGTTGTTCTAAATTTATATGCCCGTTTTTGAGAAAATTGAAAATATTTTATATTAAATTGAATTCTGTTTATAATTATCAAATTTTAATTTTCATATCAAATAGAAATATAACAAATCCCCGCCTTGTATTCGATAAAATTTATCTGCATTTTTAAATAAATTTTCTCGAGGCAAAACCAACTCCCTGTATATTTCCTTACTTTAATCTACGTCTCATACCCCTTCTTCTTGTATTACTCTAATTAGTCCCACCTGTAGAGTAATTGTTTCCTTATTTTCAGTGTCCTCATCCTGTGTTAGAGTGTCGGCTATTATGTTGTCTTTCCCTTTTTCCCATATCAATCTTCTGTCTTTTTCCTCAGATTTTTCACATACTTTTACCGTGTATTCTGCATCCTCGTTTTCATATGCCTTCTCTTCAAATGCCACTGTTTCGATCATATCTTTTTCGCTTTCATTTGTTAGCTTTATTTCTTCTTCTCCTGAGCTCATCTCTTCTTTTGAGGAATCCCAGTTTTCTTTTGCTTTTGATACTCTCAATTTTTCTTCTTCTGGGCTCAACTCTTCTTTTGAGGAGCCACAGGTTTCATTTTCTTTTGTCTTTTTCTGACTTTTTCTCCCTTTTCTTCTTTGTCCTTGCTTCGTTGCCAAATTCATTTCCACTGTTTGTTCTTTACCTGATTCGTCCGTATTTTGTTTCTCCTGTTCCTTGTTCTGTTCTTCTTCTTCTTCTTCTGTTAGTTTCATCGTATTATTTTTAAAATCTATCACCACATGTTTTTCTGCCAATTCGTCAACTCCTACTATCATGTCATGTGACATGTTTGGCATTATTACACATTGTAGTGCATACATTTTCTTACCCAGTCGTACCATTACTCGTATGCCTTCATTTATAGTTGCCAATGTCCGTTTGTTTGCGCCCACTAAATTTACCCTAGGTATTTTGTAAATTAAATTTGTTAAGTTAACTTCTTCTATTAGTTTTCTGTTGACCAATGTTATTTCAGATCCAGTGTCTATCATAATTTTAATTGGTTTCTCGTTGATAAATCCATCCACAAATTTTAAATTAACTCCATTTTTCTTTTCGTTGTTTCCTGCCAATTTAATAAACTCCTTGGGGTTACAAAAGATTCCTGTTTGATTTTTGGTTTTTAGTGAGCGCCGTCGTGAAAAAACGCCGGTTGCTCATCGTTGTTTATATTTTCGTCATAATGTCTCTCTCCGTCATATTCATCTGTCTGGGTATTATTTACTTCTCTTCTATTTTCTCTTGGTCTGTCGGATCTGTTTCGGTTTTCTCGATATCCCTGTTCATTTTGTCTACCATTATTTCTGTTTTCTTGATTTGAGCGTGTGGTGTTTCTATTCTGGTATTCTCGATTTCTGTCCTCATTCCATTGCCTATTTCTTTGTTCATAATTTCCTCTTGCGTTGTCTCTATTTTCGTTTTCCCTTCTGGGATTAAAATCTCGTCTTGTATAGTCCCTCCTATTTTGATTTCTATCTCTGTAATCCTGTGTTTCTCGGGGCCTGTATTCTTCTCGTGACCTTCTTGATTTTCTTTCTCTTAGACGTGATTCTCTTATTTGTAGGAATTGGCATAAACTATCTATGTCTTTGTAATTTTGCAATGTGATATGGTCTTCCAGCGTTTCCTCGAAATGTCTTGCAATCAGTTCGACTAATTGTTCCGATGAGTAATTATATTGTAAATGTTTTGCATTATTGTAAATTTGCAAAGCATATGTCCTTTCTGATACACCCATCCTATCATTGTATTTCCCATTTTGCAATTCCTTGTTAATTTCCAATTGTTGGACTTTTCCCCAGAAATAATTCAAAAATTTTTGTTCAAATTGTTGCCAATTGCCGAATTCTTCTTCTTTGCTATCGAACCATAGGCTTGCTTCATATTTGAGATGGTTTCTGATAGTTTCTTTTGCTGTTTCGAAATTTCCGATGTGCTGTATTTTCTTTTTCAGGCTATTTATGAACGGCACTGGGTGTAATCTTGTTACATCCCCGCCAAACCTTATCTTCACGTCATCTGTGCTATGTATAACATTTTCTCTTCTTTCTCCTACATTTTGTTGAATATTGATTTCCGCAATCTTTCTTTCCATTTCTTTTCTGATTGCTTGAATAGCGTTTTCAAACTTGTTTTCCAAATTTTCTAGTTCCTTTTTCTGGCCATTCGTTAACTCCTCCATTTTGTTTTGAATTATCATTTCTTGTTCTTTCATGTGGTCCTTCATTCTAATTTCTTGTTCTTGCATGTGATCTTTAATTTTCATTTCTTGCTGTTCTATCTCGTTTTTCATTGTTGTCAAACATCCTTTTATTTCCTTTTCATACTTTTCTATGCGTTCCTCTATTTTCTTATTGTTCTCTTCTATTGCTTGTTTTGTTTCCTTTTGATTGTCATCCATTTTTTGCTCCACTTTATCCATTTTCTTTGATGTTTCTTCCTGATTTTTATCCATTTTTTGTTGTGATTCATCCATTTTCTTTGATGTTTCTCTTTGATTGTCATCCAGTTTTTGTGACTGGAGTTGCATCAGTTGTAATAGTTTATCTATTCCTGATAATTCTTGCTGTTCTGATGCCATGATTGTCGTGTCTAAAATATCTTCTTGGTCTGAATTATTCTCTTGATTTGAATGTTCTTTTTGTTTTTTGTTGTCTTTGCTTTGGCTTCTTGTCACAGACATTTGTTTTCAAGAAGTACTGTCCCCGCCAAATATGAACTTTTTCTCACCCAAATATTATAAATTGTCAATAAATATATCAAATGTAAATATCGTAAAAATAAAATATTAAATCAGTTATGTAAAATTTGTACCTAAAGAGATCTAAAATTTTATGTTATCAAATGTAAGTATCTCACTTTTTACCACAGGCATATAAATTTTCAAATACCGGCTTTACTCTTTCTATCCTTCAAATTTGCCACTAGAAATACTTTACAATGCCCTCCACGTTGGACGACAGTTGATGTGATCTTGATTATTGATATGAGATAATATTTTTATATGTCATTTAATTTAATCAATGCATGAATAATAATCTAATTAATTTACCAGATCACATATCAATGTGTTTTCAATCTCAGGGCTTTTTATAAAATTAATTACTTACATACGTGGCTTCTAAGTATTTCTTAATGGTTCCTAATCGGGATAGGAAAGAAAAGAGTAAAATAATAACACATATGGGTTACAATTGTAATCAAAATATTGTTTATTTTATTTAAATGGCAATCACTGCTTAATATTTGCTATATCTTATTATTCTTAAACATAACATTTACACATGGGAATCTTATTTCCTTTTGATTTCCAATTGAAAGTTTTTATTAACATTTAACTATTATGATTTATTAGCAACAATTCTATTTAAGTTTGATGAAGCTTTTCTGATATTATTGATTATGTTTCTTCAATTTTAAATGTGGTATTTACTACGAAAAAACCCATACATTCATGTCCAAACAAATGAGACTGACCTTTTTCTGGTGAACTGAGAATGTCTTCACACAAGACCCGTTTCCTGCTATCCTTGGCTGCAATCAAAACCTCGTCCTGGCTTCCAGTAATGTTCTCCTCTGAAACTAGCTCGTATAGCTCTCGTTTCCTGCTTCTGTCGTGATGCTGTGTTCTACCTTTTTCGAAACTGCAATCAGCTACCGGGAACTCTTGGCCCAAGGAGGTTCTTTTACTCTCAACCTGGCCTACCTCTCGTTCCACGATAGATACTCCACACTCACGGAACTACACCGGCTTTCTCACTCTCCGTACACTACCGTCTACGACTCGACTTCACTTCTCGACAGCTCAAAACATTCTGATCTCTATTTGTCATTCATTCCCCTACTTTCTAAATATCCCTTCCAGATTCACAAATCAAACTTCCACCACCAACTCTCATTCGCAGTATTCCTCAAAACCAATTTTTAAACTTTCTAAATATGCTTAATGGATTTCAAAGAAAATAGTTAATTCCCATTCTAAAATTACTTTCTACTATATACAAATTTTAATGACCTATTCTCTATTTCCACTTAGTCTTATTTAGCATAGGCTAATGACCGATCCTTCCGCGAACAAACGATAATGACCTATTAACGATTTCACTTGAGTCTTATTTAATCACTTCTTAAAATTAAATATAACAATTTGTTGTATACAGGTTGTTCTAAATTTATATGCCCGTTTTTGAGAAAATTGAAAATATTTTATATTAAATTGAATTCTGTTTATAATTATCAAATTTTAATTTTCATATCAAATAGAAATATAACAATATATATATATATACAGAGTGGGCCAAATAAAAGGAGCCACCCCGATATTTGGCAGTATTTATTAGATTTTAAGAAAATAAAAAACAGGTCAATTTTTGATCTAAGGGGGACACATTTTTACGATACAAACATCTGTCATTTGTCAACTCCCTCCCTTCCACTTCCCCCACCCCTTTTTTTTAAATAGGGAATAGGGGTCGTGTGCTAGCTCATTTGAAAGGTTATTCAATTCTCTATTCAGTAATATCAACATCGACTTAAAAATGTATACAGGGTGTCCAAGAAAAATTATTTTGGATTAAATTAATTGACACAAAAAGAAGAATGTATGTAATTTAATTTAACTCAGAACACATTCTACTGCTGACAGAAAGCAGAAAAAAATGTTTTTTGATAAATAGACACTGCTTTTTGCTTAATTTTAATATTCAAGCTTCCACCCATCTGCCTCTTGGTAGGTTGAATATTGAATTTAAGCAACAAACAGTATTTATTTATCAAATAAACATTGTTTTCTGTTTTTTATCAGCAGTAGAATGTATTCTGAGTTAAATAAATTACATACATTTTTCTTTTTGTGTCAATTAATTTAATTTAAAATAATTTTTGTTGGACACCCTGTATAAATTTTTATGTCAATGTTGATATTACTGAATAGAGAATTGAATAACCTTTCAAATGGTCTAGCACACGCCCCTTATTCCCTATTTAAAAATAAGGGGTGGGGGAAGTGGAAGCGAGAAAGTTGACAAATGACAGATGTTTGTACCGTAAAAATGTGTCTCCCTTAGATCAAAAATTGACCTGTTTTTTTATTTTCTTAAAATCCAATAAATACTGCCAAATATCGGGGTGGCTCCTTTTATTTGGCCCACTCAGTATATATATATATATATATATATATATATATATATATATATATATATATATATATATATATATATATATATGAGTTAGTTAGAAGCAACCTACCTTGCTCGTTTCGGTACGAAACCGATCTGTGCCTCTACTTTGAGGCCACGAGATGTCACCTGGTATTTATTGAAAAATACCTACGGCGTCAAACAAGCAGGAAATAATCGCAACTTTCTACTTTTTAAAAAGTATGAAAATAATATTATTTCCCGTATAATATTTTATATATATATATATATATATATATATATATATATATATATATATATATTTATATATATATATATATATATATATATATATATATATATATATATATTTATATATATATATATATATATATATACATCCCGCTATTAAATTGGCATCTTTTCACGTTGCAGTCATTTGGCATCACCTAGAAATGCTATCATTTTCTAGGTATAATCCGTGAATGTTCGCTTAGTACACTTCTTTAAGCTTGGCACCGTTGTCGGATTTTCAGTAATCCGATTTATTTATATATTTTATTCCTTACACTATAACGACAATTTGACCCCCGTAGGTCAAAAACATTGCTTAAACATCACTTTGGCAACAACAGGATGTTGCCAAGATATACATTTTTACGGAAAAGACAGTACCTAGTTAGATACATAATATCGATCGCTTCACGTTACAAGTCTTCCACTCGCACTCAGGTAAAAACCAGTTGTAGGCTCTTTTGTCTGAACGGGTCCCTGAATGAGTTTAATAATTCACTTTTATTGTGTATTTTGTTTCGTTTAGTTGAAATATCAGATTTTGTTTGTAACGAATTTCATAATAGATATTTAAATTATTTTTTTGTTAACAAAAACAAATTTTAAAGTTTGACATTTGAAAAATTAATTTTATATTGCCATTTTCATGACATGGTCAATGGTTAATTGCATTTATAATAATTTAATGGGTCATTGCGAAACAATATACAGTGCGTCCATAAAGTAACGCATAAATTCATTATTTCACAAACCGGACACTTTCAGGAAAAATACCGAAACAGGTCGATTTTTATTTTTAAATTACAATTTATTGGCATACATATCATACTAGTGACGTCATCCATCTGGGCGTGATGACGTAATCGTTGATTTTTTTAAATAAGAATAAAGGGTATGTAATAGCTCATTTGAAAGGGTATGTAATTCTCTATTCAATAATATAATTGTTAATATAATTATTTATACAGGGTGTCCAAAAAATGTTATTTAAATTAAATTAATTGGTATAAAAAGATGAATGTATGTAATTTGTTTAATTCTAAATATATTTTATTGGTGCCAGCAAACATAAAAATGTTTTATTTAAAACCTAAATATTGATTTTCGCTTAAGCGTAATCTTAAACTTCCAAGAGGCAGGTGGATGGCAGCTCTAACATTTAATTTTCTGACAAAAGTAAAACGAATTTTGAATTAAATAAGTTACATACATTTTTCTTTTTGTCTCAATTAATTTAATTAAAGAATTCTTTTTGGACACCCTGTATATATAATTATGTTATTGTTTGTATTAGTAAATAGAGAATTAAATACCCTTTCAAATGAGCTATCACATGACCCCTATTCTCATTTAAAAAATTCATCGATTACGTTATCAAGCCCAGATGGATGACATCACTAGTATGATATGTAATATGCCAAAAAATTGTAATTTAAAAATAAAAATCGACCTGTTTCGAAAATTTTCCTTAAAGTCGCCGGTTTACGAAATAATGAAATTATGCGTTACTTTATGGAAGCACTGTATGTTACAATGTGTAAATTTTTCAGGAAACGTAAAAATCTTTCCATTAGTAGTTAGAGATTCTGATAGTAATACTATATTTTATATAAGTATTATGGGTTATAAATGCATCTATTAGGTCTGGATCCCGCGTATGAAAAAAAAGTTGATTAATAGCAAGCTGAAAATTTGTTAATAGCTTAAGGGTGTTTAGTCGGATAAACTTTTATATATGGGAACACTGGAACAGGGGCAGTTTTAATTGTGAAACAGGTTGAAAATTTGGAACGGTCACACCACGAAAACGGCACATTTATTTTGTCCGACATAACAGACTTAAACTCTCCGAATAGAGATTAAACTCTCATGCAAAAATTAGACTGCTATTTATCACCTGTCATAATTCCTGTCATTTGACATATTCTACATGCTCTACTCATTAAAAGGCCCATTTGGTGATAAATAGCAGTCTAATTTTTGCATGAGAGTTTAATCTCTGTTCGAAGAGTTTAAGTCTGTTCTGTCGGA
Organism: Diabrotica virgifera virgifera; assembly: GCF_917563875.1. NCBI lineage: Eukaryota > Metazoa > Arthropoda > Insecta > Coleoptera > Chrysomelidae > Diabrotica > Diabrotica virgifera. The sequence goes on from NC_065450.1 coordinate 211,937,934, forward strand.
CAAAATACATGTGCCGTTTTCGTGGTGTGACCGTTTCAAATTTTTAACCTGTTCCAAAATTAAAACTGCCCCTGTTCCAGTGTTCCCATATATCAAAGTTTATCCGACTAGACACCCTTAAGCTATTAACAAATTTTCAGCTTGCTATTAATCAACTTTTTTTTCATACGCGGGATCCAGACCTATATCTGAAAGACCAAAAAAGTTTAAATGTTGCTTATTTTTTTGATATTATGTTTTAAAGTTTGTGGACTTACGTTGTTTTCGAAATGAAACCATAATTGGTAAAGTTTTTTCTTTATTCTCAACAAGAAACAGTCATAATACGGACAACGCACACATCTTATGGAAAATATAATGTCACTCAAATTCAATAAAATTTATACGAATAGATCCGTTTTAATTTACCGATCAAATCTTATCATTGCGCCAACTCTTAATTATGATTAATTACGGCGCAAATTGCAATTAAAGTTTATCGAAATCACATTTTTGGAGTCCATAAAGTGTTAAAAGTGTTAAAGTTACAATCATTATTGCTCCGAGTGCTATTCATAAGAGCTTAAATCCCGCTGGGCCTAAGCGGATTAGTGAAACTAATCCGCTGATTTATGGAGTACCGAAAATCTGGGTAGTTTAAAATATTTTTTCTCTCTCTAACTTATGTACCTACCCATTTGATTTCAGATTTATTTGTATCAATTTCTGCTCTTATTTTTGAAAATAGAGAGTTGGCGCAATGATAAGATTTGATCGGTAAATTAAAACGGATCTATTCGTATAAATTTTATTGAATTTGAGTGACATTATATTTTCCATAAGATGTGTGCGTTGTTTTCGAAATGAAACCATAATTGGTGAAGTTTTTTCTTTATTCTCAACAAGAAACAGTCATAATACGTAGAAATTTATACTAAATTTAAAATCCAGATTCAGTAGAAATAAACAAACCAAGACACGTTAAATGCTACTAGGAGCACTCCCGAATCATAATTATTTACAATGTATTGTTATATTTCTATTTGATATGAAAATTAAATTTTGATGGTTGTAAACAGGATTCAATTTAATATAAAATATTTTCAATTTTCTCAACCACGGGCATATAAATTTAGAACACCCTGTATACAACAAATTGTTATATTTAATTTTAAGAAGTGATTAGACGGAACTCGGGACAGTGCGCTTAAAATAAACAAAGTGAATGACGCGTACCATTATCGTTCTTCTCGGAAGGTCGATCATTAGCCTATGCTAAATAAAACTCAGTGAAATAGATGATAGTTCATTATCGTTTTTCGCGGAAGGTTTCGATCATTAGCCTATGCTAAATAAGACTCATTTGAAAGAGAGAATAGGTCATTAAAATTTGTAAATAGTAGAAAGTGATTTTAGAATGGGAATTAAATATTTTCTTTTGAAATCCATTAAGCATATTTAGAAAGATTAAAAATTGGTTTTTGAGGAATACTGAGAATGAGAGTTGGTGGTGGAAGGTTGATTTGTGAATCTGGAAGGGATATTGAGAAAGTAGGTGAATGAATGACAAAGTGGGATCAGAATGTTTTGAGCTGTCGAGAAGTGAAGTCGAGTAGTAGACGGTAGTGTTCGAGGAGTGAGAAAGCCGGTAGTTCCGTGAGTGTGGAGTATCTATCGTGAAACGAGAAGTAGGCCAGGTCGAGAGTAAAAGAACCTCCTTGAGCCCAGAGTGTCCCGGTAGCTGATAGCAGTTTCGAAAAAGGTAGAACACAGCATCACGACAAAAGCAGGAACGAGAGCTATTCGAGCTAGTTTTTCAAAGGAGAACATCACTGGAAGCCAGGACGAGGTTTGATCGCAGCCAAGGATAGCAGGAAAGGGTTTTGTGTGAGGACATTTTCAGTTCACCAGGAAAAGGTCAGTCTCATTTGTTTGGACATGAATGTATGGGTTTTTCGTATTAAATTCCACATAAAAAATTGAATAACATAATCAATAATATCAGAAAAGCTTCATCAAACTTAAATAGAGTTGTCCCTAATAACTCCTAATAGTTAAATGTTAATAAAAACTTTCAATAGAAAACCAAAAGGAAATAAAATTCCCAGTTGTAAATGTTATGTTTAAGAATAATAAGAAATAGCAAATATTAAGCATTGATTGCCTTTTGAATAAAATAAAAAATATTTTGATTATAATTGTAACCCATATTTGTATTTTTTTTTACTCTTTTCTTTTCTATCCCGATTAGGAACCATTAAGAAATATTCAGAAGCCACGAAAGTAAGTAATTAATTTATAATTCGCCCTGAGATTGAAAACATATTGATATGTGATCTGGTTAATTAATTAGATTAGTATTAATACATTGATTAAATTAAGTGACATATAAGAATATTATCTCATATCAATAATCAAGATCACATCAGTATATACATTGTAAATTCCAAGTCATGATTTCCAAAGTTTACACATTGTAAATTATGATTCGGGAGTGCTCCTAGTATCATTTAACGTGTCTTGGTTTGTTTATTTCTACTGCATCTTTACTGTTTCTGTTAACTAATCTAAACGTAGAGATATTTTTTGAGATTCTTTAACTCTTTCAATGCTGGGGTTTGTCACATCCCACCTGTCTGTTAGTGGCAAAAAAGTTCACCTGTCGGATGCCGGGTTAAAACATGACAAATTAGATGTGGAATGAAAGCTTATAACCCAAAGATGGTACTAAAGGTGAGAAATTTGGCCTCCGACTTCAGGATAAAGAGTTGCAACCCGAAGTATTGTTCTAAATTCGCAGAAATAGTACAAACTATGTATTACTCGACGCGCCTTAGAAAGACGAGAACAAATATTTATGCCTGTCCGGTTTTATGCCTGTCTGTCCGTCCGTCTGTCAGATATAATCACAGAGGTTGAATGAAAGATTATAACCCATAGATGGTACTAGCGATTAGAAATTTGACGCGCATTAGAAAAATGAGAACAAAGAAATACTTTTTTTAGTTTTACACCACTTCCGGTTAAAATGGTGTACCCGGAAGTGACACACATAGTCACAGAAAAATATACTTGATCAATTTACGTGTATTAAGAGGTCGAAACCGAATTTTTTTAATTCTGGTTTTGATGTCATATGCGGTTAAAAAATTGTCTGGAAGTGGAAGAAACCAATTTAATAGTTGTCCCCTTCGAGTAGCGAAAAATAAACAATACTTTGTAAAAACATTCAACATTGGTTGATATTCCGCTGTTTTCATATTATTTATTGACCTAAGTTTTTGTAAAATGCACTAGTCTTTTTTAAAGATATCATTGGACAATTTACTCACTGTTTTTGGATTTTACAAAATCGCTTGGATTGGCATGAAATTTGACATAAGCATAGCTAACATGTCAAAGAAAAAAGTGATATTGTGCCAGTGTGTGCTTTTTTCTGGGGATGAGTACCACCCCCTTCTCGAGTGTGAAAAAATATAGGTAAAAATATGTCCGTAAGTGGATAAACTAATTAAATTCCTTGTATTTTTTGTTTTTAGATGGTTTTTCGTAAATAAATCAAAAAGTAAGTATTTGATCGAAAAAACTATTCTTAGCAAATATAAAGCTTATAAAACAGTAAAAAAAATTATGTATGTATGAAGTCTGGACACACAATAAAAACAGAGTTGGAGCTGAACAACAGTTGGTTCTTATTCGTCGAATTCCAAATCGACTAGTTCAACGTAAAATATCCAAAAAATAACGCACTTTTCGGGGAAAACTCGCCACAAATTTTTTAAAGTGTTTAAAAAAGTTTTATTTTTGTTATTTAAAAAGTATCTATTCTATCACCATCAGCATCAAAAGTAAGTTACGCTTTAAATAAAATATGTCCCTTTTTTTGCTAAAAGAAATCGTGAAAATCACCACCTAATTAGCATTCCATATGAAATTAATAGTTACCGCCCTAGTTAATTTACTTATATTATACTGTTTATATGATCTATAAGATTTATTGGCAAGAAATGCTTATTAAAAAAAATTGGTTTTAAAATAAAAAAATTTTAATTTTGAAAAAAAATGCCTTGGTTTAAAATAACTTAAACATTAGTGATACTAAATATCTCAAAGAGTAAAAAATGTACATATCACATAAACAATACATAAGTAAATTAGGCGGTGATTTTTACATTTTTTTAACAAAAAAGAGACTTCATTTTGATGCTAACTAACTTTTGATGCTGGAAACGTTTATAAAAATACAAATAAAACTTTTTAGACATTTTATAACAGTTGTAAGTCATGAGTTTTTCCCGAAAAGTGCTTCGTTTTATGGTTATTTCATGTTAAAATATTCGATTTGTATTTTGACGAAGTAGAACCTGCTTTTCATTAAGGTGATACAGTAGCGATCAACAGGTAGCCAAAACGCGTTCCAAGATTGCGGCTGTAATTTTGAATATTTTTTCGAGATATTTGGCACACGTATTCGTAATATAATAAAGAATGGCGGTACAGAGCCGAATTTGAAAAATATATTAATATGTGGAAATTACTCTGTAATTAAATATAATATTAAAAAAACGAGCCTGTACCGCCATTAAGAAGAACAAAAAAATACACTTTCTTCAAATAAACTTTTTATCCGATGCCTAGATTTTGTGTCATTTTGGAACTACTAATGAAATACAAAATTTTAGTAGTTCCAAAATGACACAAAATCTAGGCATCGGATAAAAAAGTTCATTTGAAGAAAGTGTATTTTTTTGTTCTTCTTAATGGCGGTACAGGCTCGTTTTTTAAATATTGTATTTAATTACAGAGTAATTTCCACATATTCATATATTTTTCAAATTGGGCTCTGTACCGCCATTCTTTATTATATTACGAATACGTGTGCCAAATATCTCGAAAAAATATTCAAAATTACAGCCGCAATCTTGGAACGCGTTTTCGCTACCTGTTGATCGCTACTGTTTCCTCTTAACTACAACTCTACTTTTACAGGGTCTACAGACTTCATACATACACCATTGTTTTCACTTTTTTATACGCTATATTTTTGCTAAGAATATTTTTCGTTAAAATACTTTTTGAGTTTTTTTCTAAAACCGTCTAAAAACGTGACTTTTTTGTTGAAAAACGAACATAATATATTCACTTGCAAATAACTCAAACAGTATGTTAAGAAAAAATCTATAGAACAAAAACTAGCTTAGAATTACTCAGTTTATCCACTTTAGGACTTATTTTGAATGTATGTCTTTTCACATTATAAAAGTGGTTGTACTAACTCCCAAGGCAAAAGCACACGTCGGCACAATATCACTTTTTCTTTGACCTGTCAGCTATGTGCATACCCAATTTCATGTCAATCCAAGCGGTTGTTTAAAATTCGGAGGTTTTGCAATATTTACCGTGAGTGGATGGACTACAGATATATGTATATTAGATAAAAATTATAGTCTCAGCGAATCTTTGAAATATCTCCATTCCTTTGAAATGTTACATTTTTTAAGCCTTGAGGGAGTAGGCGCAAAATTATGACCAATGCTATTTAAATGCATTCAGTTTATTCGAATCCTGAGAAAACTAATAAGAATTTTGGAAAAATTTAAACGCAGAATGAAAGATTACATTATAACCGAGGGCGAAACTCTCTAAAAACTTTTATGTTTATATTGATAAGTGAAAGGGTGAAAAAAAAAGAAAATTTAGTGTGATTTTTTATTTCAAATATTTAATTCAAAAGAAATTTTTGTTTATTCTATTCTTTTTGACATGAGGCTGTATTTGATTTCTCTATGTCATTGTATGCTATTGGTTAGTTCCTATCATTTCAGCCGACGTACGTCACGATTGGATCAATAGGGCCGAACATACATAACTAAGGCCCTTTTGGCATGATGCTGTATTATTTTGAAGTCGATACAGCCTGAATATTTTTTTTTATTTTTTTACGTTCTATGTGATTAAAAAAATTAAGAATCACCGCAATTTTAGCCCACCACCCCCTTCCCCTTTCCCCACATCAAAAAATGTCAATTTTTCGATTTTATTTTTTTTTAAGTTGGTTTGCAATTAAATTATAAATTACAAAAAATTCACACGCACAGCTGAGGCTTTTACAAAACATATATTTTTATGGACCCGAAGGTCGAGTGTACATAACCTCAATGTTTTTTGTTTTTTTAATAGGTACGTATAACTTTTTTTGGCGATGGCTGCATGTCTAATTTTTTTGCGTTTTGTGAATTTTATCAAAATCTGTATTTCTGACTTTTTTCAGATTTATTCGTAAGGTGCGCCATCTTCAAAAATCCGGAAAACTGGTTTTTTCGGTAGTTTTTTGGGATTTTCTCCATTTTATATACTTCAAAATAGACTAACTCAAGGTTTTTTATAGGTTACGTATATATAATTTGAAATAACTGAGTTTTTAGGGATATTCAAAAATTGTGTAAAACACCTAAACCCCCCAAAAACTATGTTTTTTCAAATTCTTAAAAGTTTCTTAATTCTTTCGTACCCCATGAAGTTAAATTACAAAGCCATTAAAATATAACTAGATGTGATTCATACCTACTTACCATCTCAATTGAATGCAATCATCGGCAAAGCCATCTTTTAGTGTCATTGTGTCATCCCCAAAAATCTACCTGGGTCTTAAAATGCAGGTATGCATACTTGTTCCGTTATAACTCTTATCTTTTAAAATTTTGTAGTAAAAGCATTTCTATAGCTATAGTGAGTTTATTGCCCTACCTCTTTATGTGGCTTAATGATTTGGATTGTAAACACAGATAAGAAAGGGTGTGATAGACCAGAGAAATTAGCAAATAAATGGCCTCTTTCGTGACATCCGTTGATACAGGTATCTAAGAACTGCTTATGGCATTAGGGTAAATTTAGTTAAAACAGTATCAAATATAAAAATTATGCAAAAAATCAAACGTACTTTTTAACTTATAAACAATATATAAACAATTAAAGATCGCTATTTGATTGTAAATATTAAAGGTGGAGACCGGTATGCTGTATGGAAAGGTGATACAATTTTACTGAAGAGCATAGAAAATTCTTTAAAATGAGTGTTTGGAAAGTTCTTTTTGTTAATTTGTTGCTTAGTTATTGGGAAAATAGCTTCAAAAGTCGATTTTTTGAAAATAATTAATAACTTTTCTAAAAATACACTAAAAGCTTTATTTTCGCGTAAGTAAAGGAACAATATTAGAAGTATTCAGCCGTTAAAATTTCAAGAAGTTTTACCTAATAGTTATTGCAAAATTGAAATTGTTTATCCCAAAAAGCTTCTATCTACAGCGTTATTATGCATAAACTATTAGGTCAACATAAATTCTAAAGACATCAAACCAAAGAGAAAGGTTCAATTTATCAAATTAGATCAAGTCTTGAATAAAAAGTTTATAATAAATATTATAAATAATTATAAAATAATTTTGAAAAAGTAGTGTTATTTTAAGCTTATTCGCGAACTCAAGCGAGGGTGCTGCCGCTTATTTTGAACTAGAGGAATTGGGATGAAGATTTAAACAAAACATCCGTTAACCTATATATCAATGTCGATTGAATGCTTGTCTGGTGTGTTCATTTAATGAATGATTTATTTATATTAATTAATTACATCAATAAAAATATTAATTATATCAAAATGCATTATCCCAATTACATCGGCCATTTTCATGCAACTGCACTGCCACCTATAGTCGATTGAGTTCGCGAATAAACAATTAAAATAACAACCGCATTAACATGTGGGAATTAACTAATTTTGATGGGAAATAAGCCACAATTTTACTAAAAAAAATGGTTTTTATTTTGACAACGACACCCGATTTGAGCGTCGAAACGTTAATAAAATCAGTTTTTTTAGTAAAATTGTGGCTTATTTCCCATCAAAACTAGTTAATTCCAAAAATGCCACAAGAAAATAGCTTCAGAACAACAACACGTAGGAAGTTAATTTTTTTTATTCGACATGTTGGTATTCTTATAGAAACTGAAACAAAAATTTAATGCCCTACAACCCTTAAAACCCGAGTTAGCCACTTTTTTCAAAAATTCACCGGGGCTTTGTTTATAAATATTAGAAAATTTGAAAAGCAACATTTAAACGAATGAAAGAGCATGTTTATACAAAAAAAAATTAAAACGATTCTTTTAAAAACGAGCCGTCCATGATGCGCCAAAAGTGAAGAGTTTAAAAGTAAAGCGATTCTTACCCTCTTGATTTTATTATCAAAAACTTAATTCACAACTACACATTTATAAAAGGCGCAATACCTCCGGTAAGATTTAGGTACAAAATTAACAAAACCCAAAAAAAAAATATATAATACAATATTCCAGTTACCCGTCGTTTGTCACCATTAATCCCTTTATCCTAAAGATAAATAACAGTTTGTCGACGAAAATTCCATTCGATCAAATGTTCGTCGATGAATTGTCCATTCGATGAATTGTGCATTCGACCAACTGTTTGTCGACCAACTGTTGTCGACCAATTTTCCGTCGACGAAGTGTTCTCGACCAGCTTTCCGACACCGGATTTGGGTGTCATTGTATTCTGTTGGTTAATTCCTACCATTTTAGCCACCGTACGTCATGATTGGAAAAATAGCAGCGAATATACGTAACTAAGGCCCTTTCAATATTTTACTGTAATTGATTTTTCTGTGTCATTGTATTCTGTTGACTGATTCCTATCATTTGAGCCGCCGTACGACACGTTTGGACCAATGGGAGTGAAGATACGTAACTAATACCTAACAAGAGGTTTACTCAAACTTCTTTTTTGTAGCTTATACCACTCGGTAAAAAGTACAAAAAAAAGTTTGGGTAAACTTTTGCACAACTGTGTAAATACTAACGAAAAATCTAAAATATTAAAAAAAATTAGTGGAATCCGTTAATCTGTTCTCGAAAAAATTAGCTATGAAAATGAGCATAATTTTCTATATCCCTAACTTTTGACGAGCAGTTTAGCTTAAATGGGGAAAAGCGGTAAGCTTAGACCAAACACCAGTAGGAGGCATTCAATTAATTGAGGAAAAAAATTAAATGGATAACAATATTTATTTCAGTTACACAAAAGGCATTGTCCCGCTAGAATGTTTGAAATCACAATTAATAGTCCTACAAAAAAGACAGGCGTTTAAAAGTGATAAGACCATTGAACAATAAGCCTGTGAGCTACCTTTTAAACACATTCTTAAAAATAATCCATAACACAATTAAAAAAAGGTTTGTTAAGAAATTCTTTTATAGACTTCAGAAATTCAACAACTTCTCCTGATTATGTTTAAAAAACGTACGGAATGCACTAAATGAAAAAAAAAAAAAAAAAAAAAAGATTTATCATACCGTTATACTATAATATATCCTTACGTTGAATATTTGATGCTTCCCTGTGGAGTATAAAACGGACAGTTGTGTTTTTCCCGTGATCTGCCTTGTTTAGTCTTCTTTGTCGTTTTATTCGTTAAATCCTATCCTCTTAAGTCACAGCGTCAGAAAGCAGTGGGTATATGCAGTGAACGGGAGGCCTATGTCGAACAGTGAACGTTGGGGCCCTTTCGCGTTTATCATATGTAGAGAAGTCGCTTGTCAAAAACTGGACGTATGTAATCGTATTCTATTTGTTAAATACTCTCACATAATATGTCATACCATGTGCGTTAATCCATTTTATTTCTACAATTTTAAAGTGTTATTACATGCCGTCATTTTCATTTGTCTACACCATCGTATTCTGCCAGTTAAATCCCATCGTTTCAGGCGCTGTACGTCACGATTGAACCAATAGGACCGAAGATACATAACTAAGGCCCTTTTGACCTGCTGCTTGTTTGATTTTTCTGTGTCATTGTCTTCTATGATGCCTAAGGCATATTTATGACATGTCTTATTTTTAAAGAAAACAAGTAATTGGACTTCGTAAGTCCTAGGTTTTCACCCAAAGTAATCGAAAGTAGAATTGGAAGTCGATATTTGAATTCTTCGTGTAACTTTGCGTGGATTGATATACAAATTTACTAATTTTGAGTCATTTTTACTAAACTGTTTACACAGAAATAACTCTAAAGATTCAAACCTTTCAATACGCTTCGATTTATGTGTTCGTATACTATTTCTGAGTCTATTGGGACCGTGCAAGTTCGGCAAAACGACACCTGGTTTCTACGCTCTGCAACTTTATTCGCACTTTTAATTATATTGGCCAATTATATTAGTCCTGGTTACTGGATAATTGTCAAGGCCATAATCCAAAAAAATAATAAGAAGAAAAAATAAGATTCAGGTTATGTTATTAAAACGTAAACAATTGTATGTAGTAAATAAAATTAGTTATTAAAATGCAGTACTGCAAGCAAAATACAATTAATTTAATTTGCCTTCATATAATAATTGCATATAATATCAATATTGCAGAGCAACATATAATTTTTCTTCTTCAATGACAGTAGGTATGAAATGTACGTCAATTTGACAATTTCAATGGACAATATGAATTATTTAAGAAAGTTGCAATATTTCTCCGCTATTCGCGCACGATCGTTTCTCGTATCCGTTCCAAGTACTTGCACACCGCGAATAATGGCATTTCCGGTTATAACTTTTTAAGCGGAAATTACGTAAAAACCAAAATTTTACATTTGTTCTCATCTTGCTAAGCCACGTTGAATAATATATCACTTATTCTCTTTCGGCAACTTTAAAATAGTAAATACTTACGGTTGCAACTCTAAAACCGGAACTCCGACGTCAAATTTCTCATCTTTAATAATACCATCCTTAAGTTAAAAGCTTTCATTCGACACCCGATTTGTCATTCTATCTGTATTAATAACGGAGGAGTTGTATTCGCGGATGGACAGACATACGGACAGACAGCCTAGGTAAAATTTTTCATCTTTAATACCATGCTTGAACTATAAGCTATCATTTGGCACCTCATTTGCCATTATACCTGGTATAATGACGGAGGATTTATACTCGCGGTCGGAGGGATCGACGGACAGACAGCCTAGGTCAAATTTTTCACCTTTAGTATCATCCTTGGATTATAAGCTTTCATTTGACACCTCATTTGTCATTCTACCTGGTATATTGACGGAGGAGCTATATTCGCGGTCGGACGGACCGACGGTCAGACAGCGTAAGTCAAATTTCTCACCTTTAGTACCATCCTTGGATTATAAGCTTTCATTTGACACCTCTTTTGTCATTCTACCTGGTATAGTAGAGGAGTTATATTCGCGGTCGGACGGACCGACGGACAGACAGCCCAAGTCAAATTTCTCACCTTTAATACCATCCTTGGATTATAAGCTTTCATTTGACATCTCATTTGTCATTCTACCTGGTATAATGACGGAGGAGCTATATTCGCGGTCGGACGGACAAACGGACAGACAGCCTAAGTCAAATTTCTCACTTTTAGTACCATCCTTGGATTATAAGCTTTCTTTTGACACCTCATTTTTCATTCTACCTGGTATAATGACGGAGGAGTTATATTCGCGGTCGGACGGACCGACGTCTCACCTTTAGTACCATACTTCGATTATAAGCTTTCATTTGACATCTCATTTGTCATTCTACCTGGTATAATGACGGAGGAGCTATATTCGGGGTCGGACTGACCGACGCGACGGACAGACAGCCTAAGTCAAATTTCTCACCTTTAGTACCATCTTTGGATTATAGGCTTTCATTTGACACCTCATTTGTCATTCTACCTGGTATATTGACGGAGGAGCTATATTCGCGGTCGGACGGACCGACGGTCAGACAGCGTAAGTCAAATTTCTCACCTTTAGTACCATCCTTGGATTATAAGCTTTCATTTGACACCTCTTTTGTCATTCTACCTGGTATAGTAGAGGAGTTATATTCGCGGTCGGACGGACCGACGGACAGACAGCCCAAGTTAAATTTCTCACCTTTAATACCATCCTTGGATTATAAGCTTTCATTTGACATCTCATTTGTCATTCTACCTGGTATAATGACGGAGGAGCTATATTCGCGGTCGGACGGACAGACGGACAGACAGCCTAAGTCAAATTTCTCACTTTTAGTACCATCCTTGGATTATAAGCTTTCTTTTGACACCTCATTTTTCATTCTACCTGGTATAATGACGGAGGAGTTATATTCGCGGTCGGACGGACCGACGTCTCACCTTTAGTACCATACTTCGATTATAAGCTTTCATTTGACATCTCATTTGTCATTCTACCTGGTATAATGACGGAGGAGCTATATTCGGGGTCGGACTGACCGACGCGACGGACAGACAGCCTAAGTCAAATTTCTCACCTTTAGTACCATCTTTGGTTATAAGCTTTCATTTGACACCTCATTTGTCATTCTACCTGGTATAATGACGGAGGAGTTATATTCGCGGTCGGACGGACCGACAGCCTAAGTCAAATGTCTCACCTTTAGTACCATCCTTGGATTATAAGCTTCTATTTGACACCTCATTTGTCATTCTACCTGGTATAATGACGGAGGAGCTATATTCGCGGTCGGTCGGACCGACGGACAGACAGCCTAAGTCAAATTTCTCACCTTTAGTACCATCCTTGGATTATAAGCTTTCATTTGACATCTCATTTGTCATTCTACCTGGTATAATGACGGAGGAGCTATATTCGGGGTCGGACTGACCGACGCGACGGACAGACAGCCTAAGTCAAATTTCTCACCTTTAGTACCATCTTTGGATTATAAGCTTTCATTTGACACCTCATTTGTCATTCTACCTGGTATATTGACGGAGGAGCTATATTCGCGGTCGGACGGACCGACGGTCAGACAGCGTAAGTCAAATTTCTCACCTTTAGTACCATCCTTGGATTATAAGCTTTCATTTGACACCTCTTTTGTCATTCTACCTGGTATAGTAGAGGAGTTATATTCGCGGTCGGACGGACCGACGGACAGACAGCCCAAGTTAAATTTCTCACCTTTAATACCATCCTTGGATTATAAGCTTTCATTTGACATCTCATTTGTCATTCTACCTGGTATAATGACGGAGGAGCTATATTCGCGGTCGGACGGACAGACGGACAGACAGCCTAAGTCAAATTTCTCACTTTTAGTACCATCCTTGGATTATAAGCTTTCTTTTGACACCTCATTTTTCATTCTACCTGGTATAATGACGGAGGAGTTATATTCGCGGTCGGACGGACCGACGTCTCACCTTTAGTACCATACTTCGATTATAAGCTTTCATTTGACATCTCATTTGTCATTCTACCTGGTATAATGACGGAGGAGCTATATTCGGGGTCGGACTGACCGACGCGACGGACAGACAGCCTAAGTCAAATTTCTCACCTTTAGTACCATCTTTGGTTATAAGCTTTCATTTGACACCTCATTTGTCATTCTACCTGGTATAATGACGGAGGAGTTATATTCGCGGTCGGACGGACCGACAGCCTAAGTCAAATGTCTCACCTTTAGTACCATCCTTGGATTATAAGCTTCTATTTGACACCTCATTTGTCATTCTACCTGGTATAATGACGGAGGAGCTATATTCGCGGTTGGTCGGACCGACGGACAGACAGCCTAAGTCAAATTTCTCACCTTTAGTACCATCCTTGGATTATAAGCTTTCATTTGACACCTCATTTGTCATTCTACCTGGTATAATGACGGAGGAGTTATATTTGCGGTCGGACAGACCGAAGGACAGAAAGTTTAAGTCAAATATCTCACCTTTAGTACCATCCTTGGATTATACGCTTTCATTTGACACCTCATTTGTCATTCTACCTGGTATAATGACGTAAGAGTTATATTCGCGGTCGGACAGACCGACGGACAGATAGTTTAGGTCAAATTTCTCACCTTTAGTACCATCCTTGGATTATAAGCTTTCACATTTTTTCAAAATTGGGTGAAAACAACTTGATGCCAGAATGATTTGTTGATGAAAATAATATATACATTCTCAAATTGCCTATTTTTCGTTGTGGATAATATTGTATTCAACAGTGATGCCAAATTTCTGATGCCAAAATGATTGATAATGAAAGTGGGATATACGTTTTCATGTATATAGCGGCAGCGACAAAACGGTAAAACACTGAACTAAATGTATATAATATTTTCACTGTGCCATCATTTTGAACTCAAACATTTTATGGAATAAACTTATATAAGTCAGTAAGGAATAAACAAAGAAAGCTGATATATTAAAGTAACATCAAGGAATCAAATCTCTAACTACAGAGTTGATTAGACTTCTGCTAACAAGTACAGGAAAAAAGTTATTAAGGTAGTGTAAAGTGGCATCGATATACAGATGCCACTTTGCAAGACGATGCCAAATTGATGGTAAATGCATAATGTATCGATGCCAAATTGATAGTAGGATTTATATATATATATACATATATATATATATATATATATATATATATATATATATATATATATATATATATATATATATATTTCTATATGCTCTGGCTGGTATTTTAACCCCCAAACCCCCCCTCGGTGTGCCACTGTTCCTAATCTAATCCAAACAATAATATTTTAATTAAACCTACCTAAATATTAAATAAAAACCTAAAAGTTTCTTTGAGATAACAGAAACATGATTTCACTGTGATTGCACGCGCAGTGAGGAATTCCCTCACTTGAAGAGGGATTCAGGGATGCCAGGTCTGGGGAATTTTCCCCATAACTGGGGAAAATTGATAAACTTTGGGGACTGGGGAAAAACTTTTTTAAAATGACTAATATCTGGGGAAATCAAACTGGCTAAAATATGTTATTAAATTTAGTAAAAAATAGTTATTTTAGAAAGTCCATTCCTAATTACGTGAATATTAAATGTTTTACAACGACAAGATCGTGGTCACTGATTCCACATATAGGCCACACTCAATACAGTTTGGTGAATTGTGACTACCGCGAACAATGATATTCCCTGGGGTTCCCTAAATAAAACCGTTCTTGAACGGTTACGAGTCTGCGCAGTAACGAGAAATGTGTAACTGTGCAGAAATTTTCGTTATTGCGCATGCGCGTAACGCTGGGGAATTCTGTTGAAAATCTGGCAACTTTTAAAACACAATATGGGGAAATAAATTATTTGGGCCTGGCAACGCTAAGAGGGATGTCTCTTCTTTCAACTATCACACAGCACACTGACCGCCTGAAATATTCTATAACTATTTCATACCCTCTCATGAACCATGCTAAAGGCATTCCTGGGTGCTTAATGTTATCGTATTAGCTTACACAATGTCATTGGTTATAAACAAATATGATGAGGGATTCCCTCATAGCGCGTGTAATGGCGGGTTAAAAAAATACCAATAAATTGCATAAATGAAATTAGAAAAACCAGACAAAAACAGCTTTTTCACAGAAAGAAGCACATAAAAAATCAACCAGTACATCTGGTATCCTACAGGCGTAAAATAGTTTGATACAATCTGACAACTGAGTTAGTGGCCCTTAAGGAGATGATGACATTGAATATATCTAAACATGTTAGGGATTGTCCACATGTGGGCGGTTTGCCAACGTCAACTGCGCGGTTTACATGTTTTACTTAATCTTACCCTAATGCCGCCTTTAAAGTTTCACCCAAATACAAAAGAAAAACAGGGGGAAAACAGGTAAACCGCGGAGATGACGTTGGCAAACCGCCTACATATGGACAAGCCCTTATATAGCTTGCAACCCCCTTTTAACTGATATCTTGTCGTTTTGTTTTCAACAACAAACAATAAAACCTTTCTTGGCCTACGATGGCACCCCACTATTTATCATAAATAAACAAACAAGATTGTGAGTATTTGTTTTGTTCAGTTCAAATGCATCCAACGTATAATTAAATGTAAATATAAATAGAGAAAACATTGCTAACGGGATTTATTTATTTCGATAGGGTTATATATATATAATCGGTTTAAAACGTCCTTCGACGTCTTCCGATGCCCAATCTCCATGCATCTCTATCTTCCCAAAGGTCTTCGTCTAAACCTCTCTCTCGGATCTCTCTGTCTATTCCTTCTCTCCAGCTCTTTCTGGGTCGGCCTCTTTTTCTTTTTCCATTTGGTGACCAATCTAGAATCTGTTTGGGCAGACGGTGTTCTGGCATTCTCTGCACATGTCCATACCACTTTAATTGTTGTACTCTTATATCTTCGACAATCGTATGTGTGATTCCCATAATCTCTCGTATACGTTGGTTATTAACTCTTTCGAGTTTTGATTTTCCTGCGGCACGTCTCCAGTAATCCATCTCCGTGGCTTGTAGTGTTCTTTCAGTAGTTGTCTTTAATTGCCACACGTCACTTCCATACATTACTATGCTCTTTATAATAGTGTTGTATATTCGATGTTTATTTTTTTTGGATATATGTCGATCCCAAATAATACTATTTAGTTGCGATATGGCCCTTCTACCTTGAATGTTTCGTTTTTTATAGCCTGATCTGATTTGCCGTCGTCCGTGATTTCTACTCCTAAATAAGAATATTTATTGTTGTACTTAATGTGTTGTCCGTCATTTAAAATTAGACTCTGCTCGTTGCCACCGATGTTCATGTACATTGTTTTATCTATGTTAACTTCTAATCCCCATTTTTTGTATTCTTCGATTAATTTTCGAGTCATGTATTCCAGATCGTCATATTCGTTAGCAATCACAATTTGATCATCAGCAAAACATAGAGTGTACAGGTTGTTATTATTTAATTGTATACCCATGCCGCTGCATTTCCGCTTCCAAAGTTTCAATGCTTGTTCCAGATATATTTTGAAAAGTGTCGGCGATAGGCAGCATCCCTGCTTCAGTCCTTTGTCTACTACGAAACCTTTGGAAACATTCGTTCCTATTTTAACTTTGGCGTTGGCGTTATCATATAGTTTTTCCACTGCTGTTATGAGATTTGAGTTGATGGAAACAACTAATCTATGGAAACAACTATAACTAAAATCGGAAACAAATAATTCAAATATGATGTCTCACGTTTTTCTTTTAATGCCTTATAAATCTACCCTCGGGTTCTTGTATCCCTTATAGCCGGTCTGTTTTGCACTTCAATCAAAAACCGTTTCGAATCGAAATTCATTTTATGTGCTCACCCTATAAATTCTCATAAAAATCTGCGGCAGCTACAAAAGTGCTTGTCTGAATGGGTTTTGCCACTAGTGGACGTCACTAGCAGTGAGGCTCGGCGACTGTGGCTGGCCACAGTCGCTCGTTTGGGGTGCGACGTCCACTTCACATAAGAACTCACGGTAAATCATCGGAAGCTGTTTTGTGGATCCACAGAGTAGCGCTGCAGAGTGGCCCGTCTGGTTTGGCCCTTAGGATCGAAAAAGCTTCGAAAAACACTTATTTTTCAATTTGCATTAGGCACTAATTTTACAATATCTTGAGTTCTAATTATTGGATTTGAGTTTAGTAAAAACCATTCTCTATGTTTTTTATTTAGGAACAAATTTTATTTGGAAAATTATTTTTTATCTCTTTTACTTTACGAGCTAGAGTCTTATAATTAATTAAATTGTTTATGAGAATTTTTTGACCGCTCGGATCGAAATCCAACCTCGAAATACGTCATCAGCAACCAATAATGCATAAGAAATACTTGACTTGACCCATCAGAATTGAAAAAGCAACGGTCAGTGGCGGATCCAGGGAGGGGCGATGGGGGCGATCGAAACATTAATTTATTTTTATAGAAATTTAGCTAATCGCCCCATCCCTCTAAACGATGCTGGATCCGCCCTCTTAACGATGCTGAATCCCACGCTTTAAATGGATTGAAAAAACTCACGGAATATTGAGCTACCACTCTACCAATATTCATCGGTACACATTAGTCCATAAATATATAAATTAATATTATTATGACATTCATCAATAATATTTGATTAATGTGGCACCAATATTTTATTTATTTTGACTACAAAATGAAACACACTACTCTTTTTATTGCCACATTTGCCTAGTATAAGTAGTAGACAAACTAAAAAATATTAGTGATATAACCTATGCAGTTTTATAAACACACTCTAAACTCTACTTTATGTTGAAGCTAAAATGAAGTTTGAAACATATTTATTGCTTAACAAGTTCTACTATAAAACTGGAGCGGCTTTGGGGATACGTCCACAAATTTTGAAAGAGGAAAGTGCACTGGCATTTCATACCATTGCCTGGTTCCTTTATAACTTTTTACAAAGCTGCATCACTCTTTTATTTCTATATAATTCTGGTAACATGCCACTCTTCAGACTCTTACTAATATTATGTTTTTATTGGTTTGACTGGTATTGGCTCGTGGGACTCATTGTAGACAAACCAAGATGGCGCGCGTTTTTTGAAAGTATTGGCGCAGCCGAAGAAAAAATTTTGGACCCAAAACCAAAAAGCGTACTAACTTTATTTGGTCCAGTGTTGCTTTCAATATCTCCTAGTGCATTTTACATTATGCTGAACATATTTCGTAATGACTACAAGAAACCTTTCGATTGCTTTATGCATATTTGCGTTGGACTTATTACTGTTATGACCAGTACTAGATTATCGTATACAGTATGCTTTATTTTAATGATTACAACCGCATTTAACAAATGCTATACTAATATTAATCGTCAAACCAAAAATCTGTTTTTACAAACCACCCGACCCAACATGAATACAGCAAAAAAGTTAAATGACCTTAAATATGCATATAAACACCTACACAAATCAGTATCAGAAATTAATCACATTTTTGGGATACCGATCCTAATAGTCCTTTTTATGACTCTTGTACAACATCTGGATGCTGCTAGCTTTGGATTGCAACTTATAAATAAAGGGAATTATGAAGAGATTCCTATTTTATATTCGAGCAACTCCATAAGTATAGTCATGATAGATTTTGTAAGTAAAATAATTGTAAAGTTTATAGTTCTTATTCAACGCATTAAGGCCCAAACAATTTTTTTTCAAATTTCAAAATTTTACTTAACAATAATTAATACAGGATTATTATCATTCATATTGTTCTTAATATCGTCACCTTAGTACTATTACTTGATAACTCCAAAATTAACGTTTTTGAGATAAATAGTTCACAAGATATATTTTATTTGCCTCCATATTGTGTAAAAACTTGATAACTCGCTCCAAACTAGTTAATTATTTATTTATAATTGACGAAAGTTGATAAAACTTACATTCCCCTAATATTCAGTGCTAAAACTTGACAAGAAGTTATCAAGTTATTGTTTAATCGAAATAATTCTTCAACTAGCTAACTCTAGTTATTGGTTTCGGTAAGGAGCGCTGCCTAACGCTATGATGTTTAATACCAAATAAATAATTAATTATTAAATAAATGTTACAACAGCACACATCGTTTTCTTTCTGGTTAAGGATTTGTTATTCAATAGGATGATACAGGCCTGTTTCTGTCTCAACGTGATCAGCCACCCGAGTAGAACACGAATCTGCAAGCAGAAGTCAATTGATGTGTATTAGGGCCAAACCAGACGGCCACTCTGCAGCGCTACTCTGTGGATCCACAGAGTGGCTAAAGCAGGCGATTTTGTAGCGCCGGCTACTACGCTGCGAAGTGGATCGTTTGGAAGGGCGCGGCGTTTAATCTAATGGGTGAGAAGGAAAAAAAATTTGTTCAAATGATTAAAAACTTGCCGGCTAATATTTTTTTAAAAAAGTGTGTTCGTTAAAATCAGTGTTTGTACAAAGTTTTTTTGTGTTAAAGTAATATAATGTTGACAGAAATGCATATCTACAAAATTATATGATTATATATTCATTTTATAATATAATTGTACACAATTTTGCAAAAAAAATTTTTCCAAATATTGCTGACCCATATTTTTGGACCCGGTCTTCTGCACCGTGCGCGAGTATTCGATCGCAAAAAATTGGCGTGAGTAACGGAGGGTTAAGGAGATGATGATATTGAATAAATCTAAACATGTTAGGGATTGTCCATATGTGGGCGGTTTGCCAACGTCAACTGCGCAACATGTTTTATTTGATCTCACCCTAATGCCGCCTTTGAAGTTTCACCTTAATACAAAAAAAAAACAGGGGGAAAACAGGTAAACCGCGGAGTCGACGTTGGCAAACGACCCACATATGGACAAGCCCTTATATAGCTTGCAACCCCCTTTTAACTGATATCTCATCGTTTTGTTTTTAACAACAAACAATAAAACCTTTCTTGGCCTAGGATGGGACCCCACTATTTAACATTAATAAGAAAACAAGTGAGTATTTGTTTTGTTCAGTTCAAAAGCATCCAGCGTGTAATAAAATGTAAATATAAATAGAGAAAACATTGCTTACGGGATTTATTTATTTCGATAGGGCTACCTTCTTTAAAATCAGAAATAAATAATTCAAATATGACATCTCATGCTTTTCTTTTAATGCCCTATAAATCTGCCCTCGGTTTCTTGTATCCCATAAAGACGGTCTGTTTTGCACTTCAATCAAAACCCGTTTCGAATCGAAATTCATTTTAGGTGCTCACCCTATAAATTCTCATAAACATCTGCGGCAGCTACAAAAGTAGCCCGTTTGAATCACTAGCAGTGAGCGTGACTAGCAGTGAGGCTCGGCGACTGTGGCTGGCCACAGTCGCTCGTCTGGGGTGCAACGTCCACTTCACATAAGAACCCACGGCCAACCATCGGAACCTGCTTTGTGGTCCACAGAGAAACGCTGCAGAGTGGTCATTCTGGTTTGGCCCTTAGATCGAAAAAGCTTCGAAAAATACTTACTTTTCAATTTGTATTATGCACTTATTTTACAATATCTTGAGTTCTAATTATCGGATTTGAGTTTAGTAAAAACCATTCTCTATGTTTTTTATTTAGGAACAAATTTTATTTGGAAAATTATTTTTTATCTCTTTTACTTTACCAGCTAGAGCCTTATAAATAATTAAATTGTTTGTGACAATTTTTTGACCGCTCGGATCGAAATCCAACCTCGAAATACGTCATCAGCAACCAATAATGCATAAGAATTACTTGAGTTGACCCATCAGAATTGAAAAAGCAGCGGTCAGTGGCGGATCCAGAGAGGGGCGATCGAAACATTAATTTATTTTTATTGAAATTTATCAAATCGCTCCTCTCTTAACGATGCTGGATCCGCCACTGGCAACGGTGACCTTTACTTAAGGCGCCTAGACTAATATAGTCCAGAAAGCCACTGCGCATACGTTAGGAAAAATGTTCCGATTCGGATTTTTTGCACAATCTTACTCAAAAAGTTTACTCAAAAAACTCGGATTCGTTTAGCTTCGAATGTTGTATGTACTATTTCATTGTTGGCGTTTGGTGCCAATATAGTTCTGAGATAATTCGCAAGTTTTATTCGCCCATTCCAACTGTTCTTAGAGTATGATGCAGAGTATACCGTAAATCAAAATGGTGCTTTTTTACGTGGAAGTTGACAGTGCATGAATATTTTTTTTTTCAATTAGATACAGAGTTTTACTATTTGAGCATTGAGAGTTAATCGTTTGTTGACAGTTTTAAATATAATATACATGCCTTTTAATAAATTTGCATGTTGCCAGGACCAAAAGTGGGCCAAAAATTTTTTAAACGTTTTTTTTTTTGTTTTTTCCTAAAATTATTTTTTTTTGTATGGAACAAAGTTTTTTAGGTTTTTTTAGATCATTCTAAACAGAAAAGGTCTTTAGTGACATTTCTTTAAAGTTGATAGTTTTTGACATATAAGCGATTAAAAATTGAAAAATTGCGAAATTGGCCATTTTTAACCCTCAAAAACTATGTGAAAAACTGAAAATTTGAATGTTGGCAGGGTAGCTAGATATTCTTTAAACATCGACTGATGAAATCCCGAAGAGCTTTTTGCTATACAATATACAAAACTCCTCTGTTCTTTAATTGCTAATCAAGCGTGCGCGACACTATTTTCCACCGACAGTATTCCCAAACAGGTCGATTTTTATTTTTAAGTTATGATATTGTGGCATATATGGTATACTAGTGACGTCATCCATCTGGGCGTGACGACGTAATCGATGATTTTTTTTAAATAAGAATAGGGGTCGTGTGCTAGCTCATTTGAAAGGCTCTTCAATTCTCTACTCAGTAATATTAACATGTATATAATTATTTATATAGGGTGTCATTCTACTTCTTTTTTTTTTCAAATAATTTAATTTAATAAAAATTTTTGGGACACCCTGTATAAATAATTATGTAAAAATTTACATTACTGAATAGAGAATTGAAGAACCTTGCAAATGAGCTACCACGCGACCCCTATTCTTATTTAAAAAAATCATCGATTACGTCATCACGTCCAGAAGGATGACGTCACTACTATACCATATATTATAACTTAAAAATAAAAATCGACCTGTTTCGGGTTTTTTCCTTAAAGTCACAGGTTTACCAAACAACGAATTTATTCCTTTCATTTGCACAATACTGTTTACACATGCAACGGTGGAAAATAGTGTCGCGCACGCGTGATTAGAAATTAAAAACAAAGAAGTTTGAATACTGTATTGCAAAAAACTCTTCGGGATTTCATTAATCTAAAGAATATCTACCTACCTTGGCAACATTCAAATTTTAAGTTTTTACATAGTTTTTGAAGGTTAAAAATGTCAATTTTCGCAATTTTTCAATTTTTAATTGCTTATATGTCAAAAACTATCAACTTTAGAGAAAAGTCACTAAAGACCTTTTCTGTTTGGAATGATCCAAAAAATCTCAAAATCTTTGTTCCATGCAAAAAAAATTATTTTAAGAAAAAAACAAAAAAAAACGTTTAAAAATTTTTGACCTACTTTTGGTCCTGGCATCATGCAAATTTGTTAAAAGGTGTCCTGTTTGAGTAAGATTGTACAAAAAATCCGAATCGGAATATTTTTCCTAGCGGATGAGCAGTGGCTTTCTGGACTAAATAGGCGGACTAATCCCACACTTTAAATTGATTGAAAAAACTCACGGAATATTGAACTACTACTCTACCAATATTCATTGGTTCATATTATTAGCCCATAAATACATAAATTAATATTATTATGACATTCATCAATAATATAATTGATTAATGTGGTATATTTAAATTTTTTACTACAAAATGAAACACACTACTCTTTTTATTGGCACATTTGCCTAGTATAAGTAGTGGACAAACTAAAAAATATTAGTGATATATACAGTTTTATAAACACACTCTTAACTCTACTTTATGTTAAAGCTAAAATGAAGTTTGAAACATATTTATTGCTTAACAAGTTCTACTATAAAACTGCAGTGGTTTTGGGGATACTTTCACAAACGTTGAAAGAGGAAAGTGCACTGACATTCCATACCATTGCCTGGTTCCTTTATAACTTTTTAAGTAGCTGCATCAATCTTTTATTTGTATATACTTCTGGTAACAACCCACTGTTCAGACTCTTACTAATATTATGTTTTTCTTGGTTTGACTGGTATTGGTTCGTGGGACTCGTTGTAGACACACCAAGATGGCGCGCGTTTTTTGAAAGTATTGGCGCAGTCGAAGAAAAAATTTTGGACCCGAAACCAAAAAGCGTACTAACCTTATTTGGTCCAGTGTTGCTTTCAATATCTCTTAGTGCATTTTTCTTTGTGCTGAACATATTTACTGGTGACTATAACAAACCTTTTCACTGTTTTATACATATTTGCTTTGGACTACAGACTACGATGACCAGTGCGAGATTATCGTATACAGTATGTTTTATTTTAATGATTACAACCACATTTAGCAAATGTTATACTAATATTAATCGTCAAACCAAAAATTTGTTTTTGCGAACCACCAGACCAAACATAAATACGACAAAAAAGTTAAATGACCTGAAATCTGCATATAAACACCTACACAAATCAGTAACAGAAATTAATCATATTTTTGGGATACCGATCTTAATAGTCCTTTTTATGACTTTTGTACAACACCTGGATGCTGCTAGGTTTGGGTTGCAACTTATAAATCATGGGAATTATGAAGAGATTCCTATTTTATTTTCGAGCACCTACATAAGTATAGTCATGATAGATTGGGTGAGTAGAATAATAATTGTAAAGTTTATGGTTATTATTTAATCTATTAAGGCCCAAATATTTTTTCTCCAAATATCAAAATTTTACCTTAACAATAATACATAATTATTATTAGTCATATTTTTCTTAATATAAAAATATGCATGAAATTTTTTGATATTTTTGTAATTTTGAATTTTGTCCCGTCCTATAAATAGACCATCTTCGTCATATATCATGTCCTTTCGGAACGTTGGGTACCATCATAGCTATCTTCATTTTATTCACTACTATCCTAAATAATATGTTGTATTCGTAAAACTAATGAGAGCATACGAGACCCTCTATTCCACTGACCCTTTTAGACAAGAAACAGTTGACTGCGGAGCAGTCCTACTCCAACAGCTGAGTCAAACCAGAAAGAAAAAGTGGATTGAAACCCTGGAAAAATGGACATGACACATAGTGGCAAAATAGCATGGAACCTTGTAAAAAAACTTAGCGGTAACCCAAAAGAACATAAACCACTTTGCGAGGTTACAGCAAACCAAGTTGCTACTCAACTCCTTATGAATGGAAGAACTAAGAACACCTATAAAGACGCATATACTAGAAGAGGATTGAATCAGGAGACAGACCACCTAGGAACTCCTTTTAAACTAAAAGAACTCCACGACGGTATGAACAGAATAAAAAACGAGAAAGCTGCAGGTGTGGATGATATATGAAGTGAACAAATAAAGCATCTAGGTCAAGGAGCAAAAAACTGGATCTTGCAACTTTACAACACGTGCTGCAAAGACTGCAAAATTCCAAAATTATGGAGAAAATCTAAAGTGATAGCCTTGTTAAAACCAGAAAAGAACTCAGAGAATCCCAATAGCTACAGACCTATTTCGCTGTTGTGTCACTTTTTTAAACTATATGAGAGACTCATCCTCGCCAGAATAGAAAAAAATGTCGACAAGCACCTCATCCCGCAACAAGGAGGATTCAGACCCGGCAAA
Organism: Diabrotica virgifera virgifera; assembly: GCF_917563875.1. Taxonomy (NCBI): domain Eukaryota; kingdom Metazoa; phylum Arthropoda; class Insecta; order Coleoptera; family Chrysomelidae; genus Diabrotica; species Diabrotica virgifera. The sequence goes on from NC_065450.1 coordinate 211,963,007, forward strand.
TCTTGCACCGGTGAAGTCCTCGCACTAACAGAACACATTGAAGAAGGCTTTAAAGAAAAACTTATAATATGGACTGCTTTCGTAGATTTGACAGCAGCCTATGACACAGTAAGGCACAAAACATTGCTCCGAAAATTATACGACACTCTCAATGACTACCATCTGAGTAAGGTCGTATATTCCTTACTGCAAAACAGACGTTTTTTCGTTGTGCTGGAGGGCAAAGTAAGTAGGTGGAGAGTCAAAAAGAACGGCCTCCCACAGGGAAGTGCTTTAGCACTAATGCTTTTTAATATACAGGGCAGCGAGAAAGTATGGATACACGGTGATTTCTCGGAAACCGCTCGAACGATTTTTATAAATTTTGGTGAGTGGGGGTGTCCTAATGCGACCGATATTATAGTGGTAATTACATTGTTGTCAAATCTTCCGTGTTTCTGGAAATCTAACGAACTTTCTTATTTTAAATGGAATATCCTGTAAATTTTTTGCGTTTTCAAGTCCTTAAGGAATACTGATTATTTTTCATGTTATGTTCCCTATACCTAAATGCTATAATTTCGGAGTTATTGCTACATTTATTAAAAAAAATTTTTTGGGCAGTCAACACGTGAAAAATCAGGCTCTCTAAAAATTAAATTTTTTGACGAATAAGAAATAGTTTCTAAAGTGATTTTAGTTACAGTGTGTCAAAGACGATTAGTGTTAAGTGAAGTTATAGAAATAAACTTTTGAAACAGACTGTAAGTACAATAATATTAAATACAATACATAAACTTAAAACAACAAATACAATTTAATTCAACATCAAGCCAAAAAAGTAGATCATTAGAACGTTGATTACAAGCTCCAGAAACTGGAATTTTGAAAGTTAAAGGTGGGAACTGTTGAATCGAACTGCTCCAAAATAACGTAAAATAATTTAATTTAATTTAATTCAATTTAGGGGTAACACATTCGAAAGAGAAACATATTGCTTGAGAAAATCATCTTCCTCTGGCGCGATAGGTGGGGAGGGTGATTTTATCGCGAGCAATTTCGGTAAGAAAATGAACCCCGACGATTACACATCCGACGATAATCGGAAAAGATATAGAGAAAATGAAGAGCAGTCTTTTTCGAAAAGCAAAAAAGTATCAAGAACCCCAGATAAAAGGAACACAGAGGAAGACAAACTAGACCAAATATTAAATATGATGGCAAACTTAACGAAAGAGACACAAGATCTGAAAATTCACGTAAAAGAAATTAAAGAGGAGCAAAGGCAATACAGAGAAGAAATGAGGGAACTCCGAATTGAATTAGAAGAATTAAGACAAGAGAATGGTGAAGTGCGAAGAGAAAATGAACACATGAAAAAGGAACTCGAAGATGTAAAAGTGCGCCTTGAAAGACTCGATAGAGCAAGAAAAGAAAATAATGTTATAGTACAGGGAATGACAATAGATACGGGAGATAGAAGATTACTAAAAGAAACAATGGAGAACTTTATGAAAAAAGAACTAGATATTAATATAAAGATAGAAGAAGCTGTGAAATTAGGAAACAAAACATGTTTAGTCAGATTGCCAAACAAAGAGGAAAAAATAAAAGTAATGGAAAATAAAAGAAAACTTAAAGAAGTAAAAGAAGAAAGAATATATATAAACAATGATTTAACGAAAGAGGAATTACAAATACAAAAAGAAATAGTCAAAATAGCAAATGATGAAATAAAGAAAGGAAAACGCGTCCAAATTAAGCACAACAAATTGATAATAGATGGACGGGAGAGGAAATGGAATAAGAACAAGAATCAGTTGGATGAGGTTTTTCAAAACGTTTCAAAAAACTAGCAACTGATGAGAGAATACAAGACAATACTTATTTGGCGACGGACGAGGCAAATAAAAAGGAAATGAGTGCAGATAAATTGATGTATCACAAAAAAGAAATAAATAAGAGCAGACAAGGAAACAAAAATACAAGACGAAAACAAAAAAAATAAAAAACATAAAGAACTGAAAATAAGCACATGGAATATAAGAACGATGTTGGCACCAGGAAAAATGCTAGAAATAAGCAAAGAACTAGCAAAGTATAAAATAGATATTGCAGCACTGCAAGAGATACGGTGGGAGGGACAAGGACAGATTGATAAACAAGACTTTACACTATTATACTCAGGAGGAAAGAAGCAAGGACAAAAAGGAGTGGGATTCATGATTCTAGGACAGCTAAGAGAAAAAGTCATAAACTTTAAACCGATATGTGAAAGAATTGCGTATGTAAGAATAAATAATAAACCATTCAATATATCACTATTAAACCTATACGCACCTACAGAAACAAGCAACACAGACGATAAAAACAATTTTTATGATAAGATAGAAGAAGAGATGGAAAAAATACCCAAAGAAGATGTTATAATTATACTAGGAGACCTCAATGCCCAGATTGGAAAAGAAGATTTTTTACAGCAAATTGCAGGAAAACACACCGTACACAAAAACACTAATGATAATGGTCTAAGACTATGTAACCTAGCAACAAGAACAAACATGATAATAAGCTCAACAAAATTTGAACACCCTAAAATGCATAAAGTAACATGGAGGTCACCTGATCAGAAAACGTATAGCCAAATTGATCACATACTAATAAACAAAAGAAAACAATCTTCAATGAAGGACGTGAGAACTTTCAGAGGTGCGTGTGCGGATTCAGACCACTATATGGTCGCAGCCACCATAAGACAAAAAGTTAAAATCCAAACTAAACAGAAAAATCAACAGAAAAAATGGAATGTCAATAAATTGCAGAATGCAGATATTAGAAAAAAATATGAAGAAGAAGTAACAGTGCAAATAAGAGAGAAATATAAAGCAGAGGACATCAAATCAGAATGGGACATGATCAAAAAGTCAATAGAAGAAGCTGCAAAAAAGCAGGTAGGCAAACACCAGAAGAAAACAAAAAACGAATGGTATAACAACGAATGTAAAGAACTAACAGCACAAAAGGTGCAAGCAAGAATTAAATGGCTGAGAACGGATAAAGAGGAAGGCAAAAAAAGTTATGAAAAATTAAGAAAGGACGCTAAGAAAATTATAAGACAAAATAAAAGAAGATGGGCAGATGAAAAGATGCAAGAAATAGAACAGGAAAGAACAAATAGAAACACGAAACATTTCTATAAAAATATTAAAGAACAAACCAAAAAATACAAAGGTAAAACAAACGGAATAAAAAATAAAGAGGGAATAGTCATTGTAGAAGACACTGAATATAGGCAGGTTTGGGCAGATCACTACAGAGAACTCTTGACGGAGGAATACACTGGAGAAGAAATGCACGAAGAGGAAACGGTGGACGAAGATGCAGACGAAATACACATTGCAGTCTCAAAAGAGCCAACAATAGATGAACTCGAGGAAGTAATACAGAAGAGCAAAAATGGAAAAGCTCCAGGAAAAGACGAAATTAACATGGAACTTATAAAATATGGAGGAAAGGAACTGAAGGAAAAAATACTATCACTATTGAAAAATATATGGAAGGAAGAGAAGATGCCAGAGGACTGGGAGATAGGGCAGGTAATAACAATACATAAAAAGGGAGACCAACAAATTTGTGAAAATTATAGAGGAATAACACTACTAAGCACAACATATAAAATATTGACTTCGATAATAAGAAAAAGATTGTCAAATATCACGAAGAAGAGAGTGGGACAGTACCAATGTGGATTCACAGAAGAAAGATCAACAATAGATGCTATACACACAATAAAACAAATAATGGAAAAAGCAAATGAATACAAACTGCAATTAGAAATGCTATTCATCGATTTCAAACAGGCATTTGATTCGATTAAGAGAAAACAACTAATGATTGCCCTGGAAAAATTAAAAATCCCACATAAACTCAGAAAATTAATAAATATGACAATGAGAACTACCAAAATTAGCATAAAGACGCAAAGAGGCGAGACAGATGAATTCATTATAAATAAAGGAGTGAAACAAGGGGATGCCTTATCCACGACACTGTTTAATCTAGCTTTAGAATATGTACTACGAAATATAAACAAAGGAAACCTAAGAACAAGAGGTGGACAAATAATCGCATATGCAGACGACATTGTTATTATTGCAAAAAATAGAAACATAATGAAAGAAATGCTAGAAGAAATAAAAGAGAAAGGGGAGACAATGGGACTCACATTAAATGAAGAAAAGACGAAAATATTAAGACTAGGGAAACCAGCAATAAAAGGAAAAACAAAAATAGGAAATTCAGAGTTTGAAGATGTAGAACATTTCAAATACCTAGGAGTGACAATAAGCAAAACGGGTGAAAGAATACCAGAAATAAAAGAAAAAATATTGGCAGCGAATAAAGCTTATTTTGCAAATAAAACACTACTTAAAAGCAAAATACTGTCTATTAAAACCAAGATGAGAATGTATAACACCATAATTAGACCAATATTATTATACGCAGCAGAAACAATGACGATGACTAAAAAAGATGAAGAAAACTTAAGAATAGTGGAGAGAAAGATCATGAGAACCATACTGGGACCAATCAGAACAGAGCAAAATGAATATCGAAGCCGAACAAATGCAGAGATTAAGAAAGTACTAAAAGAAGATATCGTGACCAAAATAAAGCAATGCAGAGTTAGATGGTTAGGTCACATCTGGCGGGCAGGAGATGAAGCAGTGACATATGCTATGATAGAATGGAATCCAGGAGGAAGAAAGAAAAGAGGAAGACCAAGATCAAAGTGGTTGCAAGAAGTTGAAGAAGACTTAAAAAACGCAGGAGTCAGAGAATGGCGGGGAAAAACTAGAGATAGAAAAAATGGAGAGAAATCGTTAAGAAGATAACATAAGCAAAAGGGACTGATCCTCCCAAGAAATAGGATCTAGAAAGCTTACGCGACTTAGCCCCATATCGGGGTGTACAGTCACTATATATATATATATATATATATATATATATATATATATATATATATATATATATATATAGGAATGTGTGAATTGTTCGTAAGGGGATTTTTCCACATTCTCTATTTCATCTGTTTGATTTCGTACGAGTGGTCGTCAAACCATTAACCTTGGATCTTTTGATCACTGAGTGTGTTTCAAGGATCTACATCTCATGTTTTTATATATATATATATATATATATATATATATATATATATATATATATATATATATACTACACAAATCAGTAACAGAAATTAATCATATTTTTGGGATACCGATCTTAATAGTCCTTTTTATGACTTTTGTACAACACCTGGATGCTGCTAGGTTTGGGTTGCAACTTATAAATCATGGGAATTATGAAGAGATTCCTATTTTATTTTCGAGCACCTACATAAGTATAGTCATGATAGATTGGGTGAGTAGAATAATAATTGTAAAGTTTATGGTTATTATTTAATCTATTAAGGCCCAAATATTTTTTCTCCAAATATCAAAATTTTACCTTAACAATAATACATAATTATTATTAGTCATATTTTTCTTAATATAAAAATATGCATGAAATTTTTTGATATTTTTGTAATTTTGAATTTTGTCCCGTCCTATAAATAGACCATCTTCGTCATATATCATGTCCTTTCGGAACGTTGGGTACCATCATAGCTATCTTCATTTTATTCACTACTATCCTAAATAATATGTTGTATTCGTAAAACTAATGAGAGCATACGAGACCCTCTATTCCACTGACCCTTTTAGACAAGAAACAGTTGACTGCGGAGCAGTCCTACTCCAACAGCTGAGTCAAACCAGAAAGAAAAAGTGGATTGAAACCCTGGAAAAATGGACATGACACATAGTGGCAAAATAGCATGGAACCTTGTAAAAAAACTTAGCGGTAACCCAAAAGAACATAAACCACTTTGCGAGGTTACAGCAAACCAAGTTGCTACTCAACTCCTTATGAATGGAAGAACTAAAAACACATATAAAGACGCATATACTAGAAGATGATTGAATCAGGAGACAGACCACCTAGGAACTCCTTTTAGACTAAAAGAACCCCACGACGGTACGAACAGGTTAAAAAACGGGAAAGCTGCAAGTGTGAATGATATATGCAGTAAACAAATAAAGCATCTAGGTCAAGGAGCAAAAAACTGGATCTTGCAACTTTACAACACGTGCTGCAAAGACTGCAAAATTCCAAAATTATGGAGAAAATCTAAAGTGATAGCCTTGTTAAAACCAGAAAAGGACCCAGAAAATTGTGTCACTTTTTTAAACTATATGAGAGACTCATCCTCGCCAGAATAGAAAAAAATGTCGACAAGCACCTCATTCCGCGACAAGGCTTCAGACCCGGCAAATCTTGCACCGGTGAAGTCCTCGCACTAACAGAACACATTGAAGAGGGCTTTAAAGAAAAACTTATAATATGGACTGCTTTCGTAGATTTGACAGCAGCCTATGACACAGTAGGGCACAAAACATTGCTCCGCAAATTATACGACACTCTCAATGACCACCATCTGAGTAAGGTCGTATATTCCTTACTGCAAAACAGACGTTTTTTCGTTGTTCTGGAGGGCAAAGTAAGTAGGTGGAGAGTCCAAAAGAACGATCTTCCACAGGGAAGTGTTTTAGCACCAATGCTTTTCAATATATATACAAACGACCAACCTACGCCGACTGAAACTAAGCATTTCCTCTATGCTGACGATCTCGCAATATGTGCTCAAGGAAATTGCTTTGAACAAGTGGAGGAGAGGCTCGAAACTACCTAAAAAACAATGACAGTGTACTATCTGCAAAATTTCCTGAGACCCAATCCCTCTAAAACACAAGTCTGCGCCTTCCACCTTCACGCAAAGGAAGCCAAGCGGAAACTCCAAATTGTGTGGAATGGTAATATACTAGAGCACACAGACCAACCTATATACAGGGTGGGGCATTAGTGTGACAAAGTCCAATTACTCGTTTGTCGTAAGAGATACCAAAAAAAGTTATTTAGGTAAAAGTTGGAGCACACATAGTACCATAATTTAAAAATATTTTCAAATATACAGAGGCGTCCGTATTGACAGGGTGACACAAATTTATGTTTTTTTAAATGGAACACCCTGTATATTTTTACATTTTTGGATTCTACTCAATGTTTCCTTTCTTAAAATATATGGTTTTGTAATATTATACGAGGTAGTTTAAAAGTTAATTACGTTTTTTTGTTAATTTCGAAGCAAAATCTACACCCTGTAGAATTGTAGTGATTTGACATCAAATTTTCTATTTATATTCAAACAATTTTTAATATAGTCTACTACTGTTAATCATTAACAGTATAGCGAAATGTTTAATTTTAGTATACAGGGTGGGTCGAAACTCGGAATGAGTATTTTCTGAGTTTTCTTAAATGGAACACCCTGTATTTTAGTATTGTAATGAAATAATCTCTTATTGTACTTTTTTATTTCTTGAGCATTCCCTATACCTAAGTGCTTTAATTTGTAGGTTATTCGTGATTCTTTAAGCCAAACATTAATTGCAAGAAAAATTACGTGAAATTTTATTAGGTGGCCGTGAAAATATTCAATCAAAAATTTTTTCTGAAAAAATACATCATAATCTAGCCTCATCCTTAATTTATTAATATTGGATGAGATATCCAAATACATTCGTATTTACGGTTGTTGGTGGTTAAAATATTAATCAAACACACAAAATTCTCCCTAGTTGGCTATGCCACAAAATTTGCTTAAACATTTGACATTATACTATTTATATAGTTCCAGTTGATTTGTTACCATTACTAATATTAATTTTTCCTAATTAGGAACTGATTAAAATGGCTTTGTGCTAGGAGAGTATAACAAAAATGAGCTACTTGCAATAACAATTTATCATCAGCAATTCCCTGATAGACGACAACCAAAAAGAGAAACTTTTGAAAGCATACTAAAACGGTTTCAACAGACTAGATACTTAGATTGTAAAAACGGTTGTACTAATATGCAGATTCTCGGTGACACTAAGTATTACATTTAATTCATGTTTTCTTCACTTACAATAGTTTTTGTTTGATCAGATTTATCATAATCTAAGTGTCCAGTCCGTTGAAACCGTTCTAGTATATTTTTAAACGTTTCTCTTCTTAGTTGTCGTCTATCAGGGAATTTCTGATGAAAAATTCTTATTGCTAGTAGCACATTTTTGTTATACTCCATTAGCACAAAAATCTTATCAGTTCCTCATTAGAAAAATTCATATTAGTAATGGTAACAATGCAACTGGAACTATAAAAATAGTATAATGTCAAATTTTTAAGGAAATTTAGTGTCATAGCCGACTAGGTAGAATATTGTATGTTTTTATTAATATTTTGCGCACCAACAATCTTAACTACGAATTTATTTGGATATCTCATCCAATATTAATAAATTAAGGACCAGCCTAGATTATGATGTATTTTTTTTCGAAAAATTATTTTTGATTGAATATTTTCACGGCTACCTAATAAAATTTCACGTAATTTTTCTTGCAATTAATGTTTGGCTTAAAGAATCACGAATAACCTACAAATTAAAGCACTTAGGTATAGGGAATTCTCAAGAAATAAAAAAGTACAATAAGAGATTATTTCATTACAATACTAAAATACAGGGTGTTCCATTTAAGAAAACTCAGAAAATACTCATTCCGAGTTTCGACCCACCCTGTATACTAAAATTTAACATTTCGCTATACTGTTAATGTTTAACAATAGTAAAGTATATTAAAAATCGTTTGAACATAAAATAAAAATTTGATGTCAAATCACTACAATTCTACAGGGTGTAAATATTGCTACGAAATTAACAAAAAACGTAATTATCTTTTAAACTACCTTGTATAATATTACAAAACCTATATTTTAAGAATGGAAACATTGAGGAGAATCCAAAAATGTAAAAATATACAGGATGTTCCATTTAAAAAAACATAAGTTTGTGTCACCCTGTCAATACGCACGCCCCTGTATATTTGAAAATATTTTTAAATTATGGTCCTATCAGTGCCCCAACTTTTACCTAAATAACTTTTTTTCGTATCTCTTACGACAAACGAGTAATTGGACTTTGTCATACTAATGCCCCACCCTGTATCTTGGAGTAACTCTGGACCAGTCCCTTACCTACAGACAATATGGCATAAAAACGAGAGGGAAAGTAACAACTAGGAACAGCATACTCAGAAAGCTAACGGGAAGTAAATGGGGTGCATGTCCTGGCGTCTTAAGATCAACGGCACAGGCACTGTGTTTCTCAACTGCCTAATATGCGTACCCAGTTTGGGGCAGATCTACCCACGCTAAACAAGTCAATACTGCGCTAAATTAAATATGCAGGATAGTAATGGGGTGCATGAAACTAACACCACTATCAAGCTTATATAAAGCAGCGGGTTTTCTTAACACTCTGCTTTTTTACTCATTCGTTTGTGTTGGATAATAAAAAAGTTAGGTACTTTAACAACTAGACATGTTCTTCATCAATACACTGTGTTTATAAATAAGTGCGACAAACTTTAAGAGGAAACAGTAGCGATCAACCGGTAGCGAAAACGCGTTCCAAGATTGCGGCTGTAATTTTGTATATTTTTTCGAAATATTTGGCACACGTACCCGTAATATAATAAAGAATGGCGGAACAGAGCCCAATTTGAAAAATATTAAAAAAACGAGCCTGTACCGCCATTAAGAAGAACAAAAAAATAGACTTTCTTCAAATAAACTTTTTTATCTGATGCCTAGATTTTGTGTCATTTTGGAACTACTAATGAAATAAAAAATTTTAGTAGTTCCAAAATGACACAAAATCTAGGCATCGGATAAAAAAGTTTATTTGAAGAAAGTGTATTTTTTTGTTCTTCTTAATGGCGGTATAAGCTCGTTTTTTTAATATCGTATTTAATTACAGAGTAATTTCCACATATTAATATATTTTTCAAATTGGGCTCTGTACCGCCATTCTTTATTATATTACGAATACGTGTGCCAAATATCTCGAAAAAATATTCAAAATTACAGCCGCAATCTTGGAACGCGTTTTTGCTACCTGTTGATCACTACTGTTTCCTCTTAAGGGTTAATTCTGCATGAAAAAATAATGACAGTTTGCTATATAAATGTATTTTTGCAAATGTTTCGTTTGCAATATACGGGATGTTGAATTTTTTCTTACAAACTGACGATTTATTTATTGCTCTAAAACCAGTTGAGATAGGCAAGTGAAATTTGGTAGGTTTTAAGAGATAGTTATTGCGGATTTTTTGACATAAATTAAGAATTTTATATTTACCATTGGCGTGCATACGAGATGTATACAAAATGTTTATACTCGTATACACGCCAATGGTGAATATAAAATTCTTAGTTTTATGTCAAAAAATCCGCAATAACTGTGTCTTTACACCTACCAAATTTTATTTGCATATCTCAACTACATAGTTTAAGAACAATAAATAACTCGTCAGTTTGTAAGAAAAAATTCAACATCCCGTATCTCGGAAATGAAACATTTGCAAACATGCGTTTATAAAACAAACTGTCATTATTTTTTATGCAGAATTACCCCATAAAGTTTGTCGCACTTATTTATAAACACCGTCTATTAATGAAGAACATAGTTGTTAAAATACCTAACTTTTTTATTATCCAATATAAACGAATGAATCAAATAATATAATATTAAGAAAACTTGAGGCTATAGTTGGGTTTTAACTTCAGCATTTTATAAACGCTAGAATATTCCACAGGTTGATGCGAACTTAAAAAAAAACACAGTTTGATTGGTACACCCGGTATACAATGAAAATTTGCCTGTTTAGCAAAAATATTATTACATCGGTATTGTTAAAGAATCAGGCTATAACATATTAAAAAATCACTTAAATCGGCCAACAGGTTTAGGAAATACGAGACATCAAAAATGACCAAATCTATAAGTGGGCCGATTTCTATGCACGTAAGTTTAGTTAATAGATGTGACAAATACGACGCTTTGTCATTACATTCTCACATATTAACATAGGACCCATAATTGGTACGAGGATGAAGATGGGAGAAGCCGTTCAATACACGGTCGGAATATAACGGGTTAGCGATTTATCAATTCTAAATCGCTGGACTGTTTGACTTTTTACTTAATACGTTAATCGCCCGGTTGGCCTCCAGGCAACCTCTTTTGGCAATTTTTTCAATGTTTAGGACAGTCTCCAATTCTGGTTGGTGTTGCAGTAGTCCATTTGGATTCCATTACGTTATCCTCAGACTATCTGGCATACAGTTTTTACAAATAACTCCTTACATTTTCCTTACACCTTAGTCATGCGCTTATTAATTTTAGTCAATGACTCCAGTGTATGCTGCAGATTACCCTCAATGTTAAAGTTATAATTCGAGTTAGTACTTTTAATTTCTAGCTTACCTGACTGAAAATTTCAAAATAATCGGAGTAAAATTACCAAAGATACAGCGTGTTGAATATCTCTACCTTCGACTTGCTTTTCCGCGACTTCGCGCCAGCACGCTTGAGCGTAGTGAGAAACGTTAAACAACTGTTCGCCTTCTCTTTTGTAGATTACTTCTTGATTCAAAAAACATATTCCAATGTGCATCACTTCACGATTTGGCAGACAAATAAGAAGATGAAGATGCAGTTGTCAAAACTTTAAACGCATTCTCTCAAAACTTGTAACTGAAAAACTACTCGGCCGATCTACCTGATATTTTGCACAGATTTTCTTGAGACATTTCGTGAGGTAAAAACGTCGAGATATTTTTCTTTTTTTGCTTATTTTTTGTTCAAAAATAATAAATCTGTTGATTTTCACAAAATTTTTACCAAAAATTTATTTTTTTTTGATTTCTGACTGATACTAAAATTCAAAAATCATTAAAAATAAAAAACTCGACGTTGTGACCTCGTGAAACTCATAAGCTAATTAAATCTTTTTGTTCTGATGTTCACCGTAAAATCCATTTTTTTGTGAGCTGCCTGTCAAAATTTGTCACCAATGGCTTACTTTTCAATACTTTGGATTGAATATTTTTCTAAATATTATTTGAATTGTACTTAATATGTTTATTTAATTTAAAAATAAAATAATTGTACCATAGCTACGAAAAAAATTCACAAATATGTGCTTGATATGTTGATTTCAAATCATACCCACCACCCCTCCCCCCTCAAGCGGCTTGACTGTAGGTTTTTTTACCTTCGTTGGTTTTGGATGTTACTTTTTCATATTGCATCCTTTTCGACTGTTTAGGTAATCGTATTTCTATTTGTTAAAGGTTTTTGTAGGTTTTTTTCTCAGCAGTGTAATTTGAATAATAGCAATAAAATAATATATAATAATTAATTGTCCAATACTAATTTATTACGATAATGATAAATAATAATAACTTTACTAATAATATATAAAGTGCTTTCTCTTAGTACACCATCATCAGAATGGGTTGCAAAATATCTGTTAAAAGCTATACATCTTTGATTCAGTTTTACTTTAATATTGGTGCAATTATAGGATTTTTTCCACTCGGTTTAAACAATAAAACATTCCAAACACTCTACAGAAGTGTTCTTACAGTAACCTATATAATTTTCTTATTTGCTTTAATACTATATCAAATCAGCTACGCAACTGTGGGCTACCTGAGAATTCTAGAAGTCGTGGCTTATATATCGTTTGAACTTAATGCTTGGTGGTGTGTGATTACATATAGAAAGTACTGGATAGCTTACATGAATAGCTTTAGAGCCATAGATAGTAAGGTACTTCGCAAACCCGATATAACTTTGCTACAATCCACCTGTTATATTTGTATTGCAGTTTCAGGTATAACTAATACGATATTCTTCCTGGTTATTGAAGCTGACGCAACTCCGTTTGAGCAATTTGGGAATGTGGTTTGGTCTTACAGTTATATTAAAACAATGCTTTGCGTCCTATGCACTTTACAAATGACAGATGTTTTTCTACCTGTATTCAGTGTGATTTCCGATTCTACAAGACATATATTTTTGAAAAGAGGAAATTACAAAATACAGTATAATGAAAATCTTAACAATATTAAGATTTTGTACAAAAATTTGTTTATAGCGACGAAAATGTTTAGCCAGATCTTTGGAAAGTTTATTTGTTTATGTATGGTCATTACTCTGACTGACGTTCTATTTGGTGCTGATTATTTATTACATACTCAGTTTGTTTTTGGATTTGGAGATTTCGATCTTTTCGTTGGCATGTATTATATAATGTTAACTGCAATAGAATGTGTAAGTATTATTATTTGTTAGTTGGTAGATATATATTGCTTTATACAGGGTGTATCATTAAGAATGTCCAATCTCTGAGTTGTAGATCGTAGACCTTAAAATATTAAGATTTAAAAATCACTTATATGTCTCCTAATAAAATATGGCTCCTTACTAAGTTACGGGGTGTTTTATTTAAAAATTTGAACACTATTTTTAGCCAGTACTTTAAAAATATTTGACGTATCCCTTCATACTTGGCAGAAAGAGTGGCTACTGTAGGTACACTGGCAGGGCCCCCGCTACCATATGTGCAAAGTGTGCAATGCACACGGGCGCCATCCTTTAGGGGCGCCAAAACCCGGGGTCAAAAATTGCAAAAAAAACAAACAAACAAAAAAAAAACAACATTATCCAGTTACTGCCGATTCCCATTTGCGAGATCATGTTAGAAGTCAGGCATTTTAATCTATTTTGTTATGATTTTATTCTGTTTGTTTCATATTGATATTTTAGTCTACAAACAATAGTCCATTTACTTACGGTTTTTGCTGTTAAATTTAAAGAACCGCTTATATTGACATGAAATTTGTCATACACATAGCTAACAAGAAAATAAGTGGTATTGCGCCGATGTATGCTTCTGTCCTGGCGGTAAAGGGGGTATTCTCAGGGAATACGCCCGAGAATACCTGGGGGTATTTTGGTGGTGAAAAAACATACGTTCAAAATAAGTCCGGAATTGGATAAACTGGCTAATGCTAAGCAACTTTTTTCTATAGTGATTTAGTAATACTTTTCGAGATATTTTCGAGTGAATAAAATGTTAATTTTTCAACAAAAAATCCCGTTTTAGAAGGTTTTTCGCAAATAACTCAAAAACGTTTAAGCAGAGTTGTAGCTAATTAAAAGTAGGTTCTTATTCGTCAAATTCAAAATGGTTTATTTCAACGTGAAATAACCAAAGAATTAAGCACTTTTCGGGGAAAACTCATTACAACTTCTTTATGTTTAAAAAAGTTTCTAGCAACAAGATCAAGCAGCAAACATCCTTTTTTGGAAAAAAAAATCATAAAAATCAAACTCCAATTATTAGCATTCTAAATGAAATTAATCGTTACCGCTTTACCATTTCATTTACTTTCTATGTATTGTTTATATGATCTGTAAGTTTCATCGGTTTAAAGTGCTCATTTTTGCAAAAATTTGGTGTTAAAGTGAATTTATTTTATTCTTGAAAAAATTCCTTTTTTCCAAATAACTTAAAAATTAATACCAAAAATCTCAAGCAGTAAAAAAAATTAGGTTTTGTTTGTCTCAATATTTTGGATTTTTTTGTTTTCCTGTAAGACAAAAATTGGTGAATATATGTGAATTTGCGTACACTCGTGATTAGTGACTATTTCAAGCCCTTTTAAATACAGAATTTTCAAAAATAAGCACTTTGAATTGATGAAACTTCAGATCATATAAACAATACACACTTATTGCAAGTAAAGTATCTTGTGGTGAAGCGCTAACGACTAATTTCATTTGGAATGCTAATTAGGGGGTATTTTCACGATTTTTTTACCAAAAAGAGTACGTTATTCTAAGCGTAACTTATTGGTTTTTGATCCTAAAAAACTAAAAGAAAACAAAAATATAGGTTTTTTAACACATTGCTTGCGGACGTCTGATCTTAAGACACTCTGAACGAACAAAAAAAAACACATATTAAAGTGTATTTTCAATGGCATACATGCGCGCCGTCCGCCCAGTGGTGAAGGCATCACGTGGCTCACATACTCACATGTATGCCATCCACACGGAACGTGACCCACTTTAAAAAGTTAGTATGAGTTTTCCCTCATAAGTGCTTGATTTTTTGGTTATTTCACGTTAAAATATTCGATTTGGAATTTGAAGAATAAGAACATCCTTTTCATTAGCTACAACTCTGCTTCTACTGGGTCTGCAGTATTCATAAATAGGTACTTACACCATTTTTTCCCTTCTTTATAAGCTATATTTTTTTCGATAAAATACTTACTTTTTGATTTATCTGCGAAAATCCTTCTAAAAACGTGTTTTTTTTTGTTGAAAAATGAACATATTTACTCGCAAATAACTTGAAAAGTATTGACTTAGTGAAAAACTTTATAGAACAAAATATGTTTAGTCATTTTATCCAATTCCGGACATTTTTGAACGTATGTTTTTTCACCCCCGAGAAGGGGTTAAACTCACATTTAAGGCAAAAGCACACATCGGCACAATATCACTTTATTCTTTGACATGTTAGCTATGTGTATGCCAAACGTTTTGTCAATCCAACCGGTTTTTAAAAATTCGGAGGTTTCACAATATTTTACCTTCAGGAATGGACTATAAATATGACTTCTAAAGTTCAGTTTTTTGGTTTGTGTCAAGCACCTACCTACCTTAAAAAAATAAAAAAAAAACATGATCCAAAATGCCTTAAGGGGCGCCAAAATCCTTTTGTGCACACAGGCGCCAGTAAACCTTACGGGGGCCCTGTACACTAGGGTGGAACGAAAGGATAGGAAAAAAATGTTTTTCTTTTATGGAACTTTCTAATAGCACTCGAAAGTTGCCTTATCATGTCTACAATAAAACTACAAAATATTTTTGTTCTAGGTTTACATCTTGAGGTGCCGCAAGAGCTTTGAAAAGATAGGTTTTTAACAAAAAATACAGAAAATTTCAAATATTTTTTATATTTAACCTGGTGCCGTAACTAACATTTCTTAGTCAAATATTTTTTCTAATAACAGTTAACATTGCTATCATTGCTCTATGTACACTTTGCTATAAGATTTCTTTAGTTACAATATTCATCTTGATACTTAAATAAAATGGTTCTTTTTCTCAAACTTGGGCATGATCTTTGGGAAGAAATCTTTGCTCTAACAAAGCCATTTTTGCTTCAAGACCACAG
Organism: Diabrotica virgifera virgifera; assembly: GCF_917563875.1. NCBI lineage: Eukaryota > Metazoa > Arthropoda > Insecta > Coleoptera > Chrysomelidae > Diabrotica > Diabrotica virgifera. The sequence goes on from NC_065450.1 coordinate 211,979,230, forward strand.
ACACTAAGAGATGACACTAAGAGATGATCCACACACAATACCTGACAACTAGGGTCTCTTGCTTCACTTATATATTTTTTAAGTCCTCGTTAGTTCTATGTTTTGTCATAGGAGGCTAAGTAATTTTATTCTACCGTCCAGTTAATTATATCTATATCAATGTAAGTCATTGGCATTAAAGTTAAGCTTCGGGACAGCAAACTTCCGTACACCAATTATGAGTTCCGAACTTGCCTACAAAAGTCGCAGCAGACCTAGCCCCCTTATATGTTTTCTCTTGTCCCATTCCTTTGAATTACTGGATTAATTATTTAGAGACGTTCCTCACAAAGATAACGTGAAAATTTAATTAGTCTCCTTAGATGGTTTGATCCATTTACACAAAATCGTTTCAGTTTGATATGAAATCAGACTAGGACATACACCTTCATCACATACATAGTTACAGTTGTCGGATTATTTGAAGGATTCTCTGTTGCAACATATAACCGAAGAAGGCGATTGGCCAACGTAAGCCATCGTGAATGAGCTAATTTCCCATGGGTTTTTAAAGAAAGATCAGAAGGATATACACCACTGGAGATTGCTTTGCACATTTCAAGTAAATATTTTTGATCTGTGCTTAGATCATCCTTAATCGCTAGAGTAGGGAGGTTGTTTTGAATGGGAAAGAAATTAACCACATGAAGCTGGTTACAGATTTCAAGTTCTTTGTCTAAAAGCCCTCCAAATTCATTAAGGTCTTTAGTTTTTCCATCCAATGTGCAAAGCAAATGATGCAAAGACAATTATTCATTGGTATAGAACAAACAAATTGGCCACTTCAGCGGCTTATTTAGGTTTTTTTCTATAAAAGCAATTACACCATTGTTAATGCCAATGTTAGTGGCAGTTCCGTCAAATCCGACAGCTGTTATATTGGAAATGTTCAAAAGATTGTCCTCTTGAAAATGCTCCATTATCTTTTATAGCTTCACCTGTTCCGGAAGCAGAAGTTATATACCCTAGCAAGGTTGATCCAGGTTGCTCTACTATTGAAATGTGCTCTTCTGCTATAGACAGAATGTTCAATTGTATTAAGGAATGAAATAAATATTTCCTAATTAATATTTCTTTAAATGTGGAATTCGAGTTCAAACTTTGCCAGTTTTAGTAAAAATAAACAATGGATTGTTGTAAGTGAAAACTAAAATTATCTTGAAATAGTAGTTTTAGAGTGTCATTTAAAATAGGAATTAAGACATTACAATAGCTATTTTTTACCAAACCAAAATCATCAAAATTTGCAAAATTTAACTAAAAATTCTAACTTTCAACACTTTTGCGGCACCTCTAAAAATATTTTGTTTGGAAAAAATATTTTATTTGTGGCTTCACAATGGCTATAGGCAACTTTCTATCACTATTACACATTGAAATTATAAAATCATTTTTTCGTTCCACCCTACTGTACATGTACACTGGTAGGTACATCATATTAAATTATGATAAATAAACGTTTTTTTAAATAAAGTCATTACTTGGCAGAAAGTGTACGTCTGGTGTGATAGGTATTACACCCTATTAAATTATGTTAAATAATCGTTTCTGGCTACTACCAGAAGCGTACAACATGGGAAATTGTCTGGTTGACCCTTCCCAAATTCTATGCCACTGACGGAATAGCTATTTTAGTGTAACTTTTAAATTTTCCAGTAATTTATATGTAAATAATATACTCTTCATTCGCAACGATAAAATCATTTGTTTTCGAGATATTTGCAGTTAAAAATGAAGCGACACAATACATTAATCAAAATAAATGTTTGACAGTCTATAACTTTCTTATTTGTACTCTGATTTTTAAGTTCCTTACATCAGTTTGTAGGTACATGTATTGATGTCATTAGTTATTATTTCGATAACAAAATTTTTTGCTTAGATGGCATTATACAGTGATGAATGGAAGTGTTGTATTTTCTCCTAAATTTAAAAAATTCTGTGGCAAAAGTGGAGGGCTGATTTTGTTTCATACTCCTTTTAGTCCAAGTAATGAAGCTTAAAATAGGACAAAACCTCGCAATTTTTACAGAATGGATCGATTTGCTTGAAAATTTGAGAATAAATAGTGGATAGTCTAATGATCAAAATCTATATGATGCCAAAAGGCGCTTTTACCATGGGGGTGGTTTCCACCCCATCTCGGGGGTGGAAATTTTTTATTATACTTTAATCGTAAAAGTTGGTAAAAACGTTCATTCTAAGCAAAACACGTTCTATACATTTTTTTGATAAAATTGATAGTTTTCCATTTATTCGCTATCGAAAGTGTTAGTTTTATATCGAAAAAATCAATGTTTTTTATAAGTTTTCTGCTAACAACTCCAAAAGTTATCGTTTTATCAAAACAACTTTTCTTAACAAAAATGTACCTTTTGAAAAAATAAACAAAACCGTTTTTTTAAATTTTCTTTTAGACCAATAGTAATCGAGCTATACTTTATTATATGTTGGCTCTTCTTCGTCAAATGCTAAATATTGTACATTCAAAGTCAAAAGACGGGAAAACTATGCATTTTTTGAGGACAACTTGTTCAAACTAATTTATAATACTTAAAAATGTCTATCACCAGAAATAAAAAAGTCTCTATCTCAAAAATTAAGTGACTTATAATGAAAAGAATGTCAGTCCCCATTTTTTTCAGCGAAAAAGTGATCGCAAGCAGCCCTCTAATCACCACCCTAATTAAAATTAGTCATTAATCTTATTTGGTCATTTTTACTTATGTATTATTAACAGATTCTAGAAGTTTGACCGGCTTAGAATGATTAGTTTAAAGAAAAAAATGGAGTTAAAACGAATAACGAATTTTTGAAGTTTGGAAAAAATGGCGTTTCCTCAGAATAGAAAAATAGATATACGAAAAAATATTTAAATATGAAATTGTAGCTTATTTAATTCCCAAGAACCTGGTTTGCAAAAATTTGTTCTACGGCAAAAATTGAGTGAGCTATTGACATTTAAAACTTGTAATAACATGCAAAAACCACCTTTCAAAGTCACCACTTTTTGCGACTGAGGATTTTAAAAAGATTTAATGTTAATAGAGTTATAGATCTTGTAAACACCTACAAAATTATTTTATTAACAAACTTTCAATGATAAAAAATAAAAAATTACGGTTAAAAAATCAATATATTTTTTTGGAAAAAAAAAGGAGAAATCCAATTGGAAACCTAATAATGTAAGTTGGCGGTGTTTTTGTTCATTGGCCTTATTAATTCTTATTTATTTATGTATTATTAATAGATTGTAGAAGTTTGACTGGCTTAGAATGATGAGTTTTTAAAAAATTGGAGTTAAAATCGAATAACGAATTTTTGTAGTTTGGTAAAAAATGCCATTTTCTTCAGAATAGAAAGATTAGCATCAGAGATACGAAAAAATGTTTCAATATAAAATTGTAGGTTAATTAATTCCAAACAACTTGGTTTGAAAACAATTTTTTTACGGCAAAAATTGAGTGAATTGTAATATCGAAAACATTGATTTTTTCTATACAAAACTAACACTTTCGATAACGAATAAATTGAAAACTGTTAATTTTATCAAAAAATTTATTGAACATTTTTTGCTTAAAATGAATGTTTTATCAACTTTTACACTCAAAAGATAATAAAAAATTTTCACCCCCAAGATGGGGTGGTAACCACCCCCATGGTAAAAGCGCCTTTCGGGATCATATAGATTTTGATCCTTGGACTATCCTCTAGTTATTCCCAAAATTTCAAGCAAATCGATCCATTCTGTAAAAATTGCGAGGTGAAAAGCTTTGGTTCCTGGCCTATTTTGTATTATCCTGGAGCTATCATTAAGGTTTTTGTTTTTTGAATTATCCGAATATCTCTTTTCTTGTAAGAGCTGTAAATAAAAACACTGGTTTGAAGGTTTTTTTAATTAAAATTATCACACGCACTAAAATTAACACAAAACAAAATTAACAACAAAACAATTCAATAGCGGGTATGTCCACCTCTGGCAGCAACGACTGCTCGCAATCTGTTTGGCATCGAATAAAGATGTGTTATCGTTGCCTGGGGAATAGCTCGATACTCCTCTACCAAGGCCATAACTGTACCAAATTTTGTGGAGGCCTAGGATAACGGCAAATAGCTTTATTATTGATCCCATAAATGCTCAATATGATTGAGATCTGGGCTGCATGCGGGCCATTCTAATCTTATCAATCCAACCTGTATTTTAGGAGTCCATCAGTGTTTTTATTTACAAAAAATGGTACAGTCCAAGAAAAGAGATATTAGAATAAATTAAAAAACAAAATTTTAGTGATGCCTCCGGGATATGACAGGGCTATGAAACAAAATCAGCTCTTCCATTTTTCCACAGAATTTTTTAAAGTTGGGAGAAAATACAGCGCTTCCATTCACCCCTGTATAATGCCATTTAAGCAAAAAATTTTTGTTACTTAAATAATACCAAACGATATCAATACATTACCTACAAATTGGTGCAAGAATCTTGAAAATTGGAGTACCTACAAATAATAGTTATAAATTGTAAAACTTAATCAAAAATTTTGGGTGGGGAATTTTGTGCCGGTGAGTGTATTTAACTTCAAATGTCTCGAAAACTAATGACTTTATCGAAATCTTCGAAAAAAGTAACTTTGAGAAAAACAATTATTAATTTAGTCCGTTCTTTAACGGTAAAATATTGCAAAACCTCTAAATTTTAAAGAACCGCTTGGATTGACATGAAATTTGGCATACACATAGCTAACAAGTCAAAGAAAAAAAGTGATATTGTGCCGATATGTGCTTTTGCCCTGGGGGTGGTTTTCACCCTCTTTTGGGGGTGAAAAAATATTCGTCCAAAGAAAGTCAGGAATTGGATAAACTGGCTAATTTTAAGTAAGTTTTGTTCTATAGAGTTTTTTCACTAAGTCAATACTTTTCGAGTTATTTGGCAGTGAATATATGTTCATTTTTTCAATAAAATAACCACGCTTTTAGACGGTTTTTCGCAAATAACTCAAATAGTAAGAATTTTGTCGAAAAAACATTCTTAGCAAAAATATAGCCTGTAAAAAATTTAAAAAAATGGTGTATATATCACGTCTTTACACGTAACAGAAGCAGAGTTATAGCTAATGAAAAATAGGTTCATATTCGTCAAATTCCAAATGGAATACTTTAACGTGAAATAACCAAAAATGAAGCACATTTCGGGGAAAACTCATTACAACTTATTTAAAGTGTTTAAAAAAAGCTTCATTTTTGTTTAAAAAAAAAATTTCTAGCATCAAAATTAAACAAGTTACGCTCAAAATAAAGTTAGTCCCTTTTGGTTTTGGTAAAAAAATCGAGAAAATCACCCCCTAATTAATATCTTAAATGAACTTAATCGTTACGATTTACAAGTTTTTTGACTTGTGTATATATTGTTTATATGATCTGTAAGTTTCATCGGTTCAAAGTCCTTATTATTGAAAGGGCTGTAGTTAAAATGGGTTGAACGAGTCACTGATCAGGAATGTATGCAAATTTAGAAACACCAAATCTTAATCAATTTTTGTCTAACAGAAAAACAAAAAAATACATGATATTCAGAAAAGCAAATCTGACTTTTTGTTTTTCGAGATTTTTGGTATCTCTAACAATTTTTAAGTTATTTTGAAAAAAAAAGCATATTTTTCAAAATTTAAATTTTTAAAAATTTTACTTTGAAACCAAATTTTTTCAAAAATAAGCACTTTGAATCGACGAAACTTACAGATCATATAAACACAACATAAGTAAAATAATTTGTGGACCGGTAACGATTAATTTCATTTAAGTTGCTAATTAGGGGGTGGTCCTCCCGATTTTTTTTGCAAAAACAAAAGGGACCAACTTTATTTTGAGCGTAACTTGCTTAAATTTAATGTTAGAAACTTTTTGTAAAAACAGAAATAAAGCATTTTTTAAACACTTTAAAAAAGTAATAATGGGTTTTCCCCAAAAAGTGCTTAATTTTTTGGATATTTCACGTCGAAATATTCTATTTGAAATTTGGTGAATATGAATCTATTTTTCATTGGCCATAACTGTGGTTCTACGAGATCCAGAGACCTAATGCGTACACCATTTTTTTTACTTTTTTATAGGCTATATTTTTGTAACAACGTTTTTTTCGACAAAATACTTACTTTTTGAGTTATTTGCAAAGAACCGTCTAAAAATGTGGTTATTTTGTTGAAAAATGAACATATTCACTCGCAAATAACTCTAAAAATGTTGACTTGGCGAAAAAGCTCTATAGAACAAAAGTTACTTAAAATTAGTCAGTTTACCCATTTCCGGACTTATTTTGGATATATATTTTTTCACCCCCAAGAGGGGGTGAAAGTCACCCCCACGGCAAAGCACACATCGGCAAAATATCACTTTTTTTCTTTGACATGTAAGCTATACGTATGCCAAATTTCAGGTCAATCCAAGCGGTTCTTTAAAATTTAGAGCAAAAACCGTGAAAGAATGGACTAATTTACTAATAGAGGATAGCTCGTAAATCTCCTACGTAGTTTTATTTAGCAACGGGTGATTCATTTAGGGGTAATTTTTCAAAAAGAAAAACAATAACAAATTAATTCTATTTGAAAATATTTATTATCATACAAAGTAACCAATCTTTACAATAATTACTGGTTTTAAATGTTGGCCGTGACTGCGGTTAAGATAATACATTCTGAAGTTTCAATTCTGGATGGCGCGTTCGAGCATTTTGATTGGTATTTGACCAATGACTAGAGTAATGTTGGTCTCCAATGCCTCAATCGTAGCCGCTTTACTCAAGTAGCCTTTGAACTTAAGGTAGGCCGAATGGAAAAAGTCTAGAGGTGTTATGTTACAGGATTTATTCGGACAATTTACTAGAACGAAGCGTGAGATAAATTATTCACCGGATAGCTCTCGCAATAAAGCCATGCATTCAAGGGCTGTATGGCAAATGGCGCCATCTTGTTGGAACCAAATCTCATCAAGACCACGAGCTTCAATTTCAGACACTAAATAGTCTGTTATCATGGCTCGATAACGGTCTCCATTCATAGTAACATTTTGGCCGGGCTCTGTTTTAAAGAAATATGAACCGACGATTCCACCGGCCCATAAATGCAAAGTTGTTGCACACGACAAGCCAAGCTGTTGAGAACGGCGACGAATCGATTCTTCATAATTTTCGCGTGTACCATCCGCTACTGCCTCTATATTTTCTTCAATACGTGCTGGTACTGAATATGATCTATTTGGTCATGTGTTATCCAATAATGAAAACTGGGTTTCAAGCTTACTGATAGTATAACGAATTTTCCGTTTGGTAGGCCAATTATGTGAACCAAAGTGGGCAGAGGAAGTGTGGAGTGTTGTGTTGGGATGTATGGATTTGGAGAGCGAAATGAGAGTGATTAGAGACTAATTCAGATGTTCCAAACAGAAGAACTGGTAGTTATAAATACAATGTTTAAATTGCCAAATCGCCGGCTCTACACGTGGAAAGCTCCTGGAGACAACAAAGATAGAATTATAAGAAATCAGATAGATTACATCTTGATAATGAACAGGTACAAGAACTCTATTACAGTAGTGAATACTTACCCTGGAGCAGATGTAAACTCGGACCACAACCCAGTAGTAGCAAATATGAATGTAAGATTGAGAAAACCATTAATGAATAGATCTAGACCACAAATATACATTGATAAACTAAGGGAACCAAATACATACCAAGAAACTCGAAATAAAATAAATCAGAGTATCCAAGAAATAAAACAACAAAATAAGAACATTACAGATATTGAAACAAAATGGAAGAATATAAAGAACACAATAGAGACTGTGGGACGGAAAACATTAATATTTACAAAAGCTGCCAAACAAGAATGGATGACACAAGAAATTCTCGAAAAGATGGACGAAAGAAGAATACATAAAAACAAAGATAAAATTAAATATCAAGAAATTATTAAACAAATAAAACAAGCTAAGGAAACGTGGATATCCATTAAATGTCAAGAAATTGAGGAATGTGAGGCAAGGTATGACACTTTCAACACCCTTAAGAAGGTTAAAGAAATGATTTCAGGAAATCGTAACAAACCAATCGGGATATTAACAAATGCAGATGGTACCACTATAACTGAAAAGCAAGACAAATTACGTAGATGGAAAGAATACATTGAACACCTATTTTATGACCAAAAAGTAGAACAATTAGAAGTTGACGGAGAAACCACGGGACCAGAAACAATGAAAGAGGATGTCATTTATGCCATAAAACACACAAAAGGTAGAAAAGCTCCAGGACCCGGTGAAATACCAATTGAACTATTGAAGATAATTGATGAAGATAATATTGATGTGTTGGTAGACCTTTTTAACTCCATATACAAGACGGGACACATACCAAAAGAATGGCTTCTCTCAACTTTTGTAACGATTCCAAAAATCACAAATGCTGAAGATTGCAAAGATTATCGGACAACTGAATTTATGAGCTACACATTGAAAACCTTTCTTAAAATCATACATAACAGAATCCACGTGAAATTAGAACAAGAAATTAGTGATTCACAGATGGGTTTTAGAAAGGGTTTAGTAACTAGAGAAGCATTATTTGGAGTCAATGTTCTGACACAACGATGTCTGGATATGAATCAGGATATATATGCTTGCTTCATAGATTTTAAAAAAGCTTTTGATATAGTTCAACATAAAAAGCTTTTAAGTATTCTTAAGACCAAAAACATAGATAGTAGAGATCTACAAATTATATCGAATCTGTATCAAAATCAGAAAGCAAGAGTAAGGGTCGAAGGAGAACTGACAGAGGAAGTAAGTATACTTAGAGGAGTTCGACAAGGGTGCATACTTTCACCACTCTTATTCAACGTCTACAGTGAAGTGATATTTCAAGAAGCTTTATTGGATATTGTGGAAGGTGTTATGGTCAACGGAAATAGCATTAATTATATTAGATATGCGTAGGATACGATCATATTTGCAAGTGACATGGAAGATTTACAGTATATAATACAACATGTATACAATGCATGTGAAAGGTACGGACTGCAAATGAATCTCAAGAAAACGAAATCAATGATATTCTCAAAAAAAAAACACAAAATGTAGATAACTTGATCAGCAATAATACAACGACCGAAAGAGTAACAACATAAAAATATTTAGGAACGTGCCTAACCGAAGATGGAGATCAAACAAAAGAAATCAGATCTAGAATAGAAATGGTAAGAAACACGTTCATAAAATTGAAGAACTTACTTTGCAACCGTAACCTTAATCTAGAGATCCGCACAAGAATGCTACGTTGTTACGTTTTTTCTACTTTACTATACGGCATGGAAGCGTGGACAATAAAACAGTCTGAAATCAAAAAATTAAACTCCTTTGGGATGTGGTGCTACAAGAGAATCCACAGAATATCGTGGACTGAAAAAGTAACTTATATAGAGGTGTTACAAAAAATGAAGAAAGAATGTGAAGCCATAAAAACTGTTAAAATTAGAAAGATTCAATATCTGGGTTATATAATTAGGGGCGAGAAGTACGTATTACTTAGGTTAATTATGCAAGGGAAGATACAAGGGAAGAGAAACCCAGGACGACGCAAAATATCCTGGCTAAGAAATTTGAGAGGGTGGTTCGGTTGCAGCTCATTAGAATTATTCAGAAGTGCGGATAATAAAATTAAAATAGCGATAATGATTTCCAATTTTCGCTAGGGGAAGGAACCTGAAGAAGAAGAAGAATTTCTAAGCATACGAAACACATTTCTGGAATGATTTCTGGAAGCTGTGCTCAGGGCCGCCGCTAAGGTGTTGGCCGCCCTGTGCAACTTAATATTTGCCGCCCCTTTCCAACACTTTAGAAATATGTACATACTAGATAGTATTTAAAGAAATATGCAGAAGATCCATAGCAATAATAATTTGTAAATAGAAAATTCTTCAACATTTAGACTAAATCCATGATCCAACGTCCATTATGTGTATATACTAATATCCTAATGTAAACGTCAAATTTAAACGTCAAAATATGAATATCCTAAGATCCTAATAAAAATGAATATTTCGGACTTTCGTTCCAGAAAGCTTTTTGACAATGTCTTTAATATCCAATGACGCACACACTTCATGTTCGGTAGATAACATTGCTAAAGCAGAAAGTCTATAACCCCATTCCACGGATATACGTCAGTTTTGGATTATAGCGACAACGAATATTTTACTGTGCAAAATATGAAGAACGAAAGTAAATTGCAAATTATATTGTTGATTATTGGAGTAATTATTAGAGCAAAATACTTTCGTACTTCTTATGTTGCACACTAAAATATTCGTTGTCGCGATAATCCAAAACAGACGTATATTCGTGGATTACACCATATCTTACTTCATTAAGGATCTCAAATAGTTTTTAGTTTGCCATCTAACAATTTTAGTTTTGTTGCCATCTAACATTCTTCATGTAGAGACAAATCCATATGTTTAGCAATCCATGTGATGGGAAAGTCATGCAATGCCTAAGGGCCTAATTTTTCTAAATTTTATTCATCGTTTGGAATTTTTAACAACTATGCTAATTACACAATTAAAGTATATTAAAACACAAGAATCAAAACAATAATATTAGGTTAATGAGTAAATCTATGCCCTTTAGCGTTATATTGATTCTGTGTGATGTTTCTCATCAGGTGTCTAATAAGTTCTTTTTTAGATCTTTTTTTCCTTTTACTACCTCGTTTTGGATTTTGGACGGATGTCCAGATTGTATTCTACGAGACCCGCAAAACAATCCTTCACGATGTTTTTTCTGGTGATAGCAGTTGGTTGATCCTTAATTTTTCTGCCTTTGAATAAGGGGCTGATTATTGACTGACATATGCAAAAATAAAAAAAATCTGATAGATTTTCAATTTGCTCTAGATTATTGTTATGTTAAATAGCAATAGCATTTCCTTCAAATTTGTTTTTGGCCGCCCCTATTGTTGGCCGCCCGTGTGCGATGCTCACTTAGCACACATGGTAGCGGCGGCCCTGGCTGTGCAAAGCTAAGTCTTTTTATGATAAAATATCAAAGAAATCTGAACAAAAACCTAACGTCAGGTGACACGATTTATGCACAATTAAATCCCTACCAAAAAAGTACTAAATGAATCACCATTACCAAAATTCGTGTGCTTATTTTTCGTTCAGCAGTATATTTTTCAATATTCCATAATGAACATTTCTAATAATCTAATGAATACAAACTTATATTGACCTCGGATCGACGTCAATTAAATTAAACCCTTAACAGACATCTACAACACCCAATTTGTTTATTGGATCTAGAATAAAATGTATCAAGCACACACATCCCTTTTGAAATTTTATTTCAAAGTTGGCAGCTTAATGGCAATCTTTCCAAAAGATTTAAAAGACCACAGAACATTTACATCAGTAAATTTTGTTTACTTTTTTTACTCTCTCGTCGGTACGTTTATAAATTTTATATACATTTACTATGACGAAGTAACAACATCGTTTACTGTTTTTGTAACCATAGTGATGATCTGGTTGGACTGGATTCGCTTTGTAGGAATAATTAAAGACAGCAAACGATGGGGAGTCTTCTTCCACAGTTTGAAACTTGCTGAAGAAAAAATGATTAAACCAAAACCAAACAGAGCAGTTCCCTTGTTTGGTGTATTACTTATATCGACTCTTTTAGGAGCTTTTAAATTTGTTCTTGATATTCTTCTGGTAGACTTTATCGATGCCTTTGTCTCCTTTATCATGTTAACTTATGCAGTTGTGGATATGGTTAATAACAACCGGTATTATACTTCAGTTATTTGTATTATTGTGATAACGAGTGCTTTACAAAAGTGTTACTTAAGTGTAATTATACAAACAAAAGAAGCGTTTTCTAATACCAAAAACGGTGGTCTTGTCTATATGGTAAAGATTAACAACATTAAATTTGTGTATAAAAAATTATACCTGTCTTTGACTCGATTTAATGAAATATTTGGATTAGCTACACTTATCATATTTATATTGAATCTTGCCACCGTACTGGATGTGGCTAATTATGGACTGATTGTTTTTAACTACCTAAAGGATGAAGAATATGAAATTGATTCCTTCTATGTAATTAACTTTATCGCAACTGGGCTGTTAAATTGCGTAAGTAACAATGTTCTTCTATTTATAAACCAGTACAACCGCATTTGAAAACCGAACACTAAAGTAGCGTCTAGGCAAAAAATTTCTATATATGTGGCTTTACTGTAGTTCACTCTATATCAGTATCTTCTATACCTTCTATATCTGTAGTTTCACTTATCTCTATCCTTTTGTACTTTAGTCTCTTATTGTAGCTCTTTTTCAGCTGGTATTTGGTCTTACCCATGTATCCTTCTGTCTTAGATAGGGCCCAAACCCAATTAAATAAAATTGTAACTTGGTGTAAATAAATGGAGACTGACCCTCAATCCAATCAAAACCCAAATGATTGCCTTCAGAAATCCTAATAGCTCCCGTAACGAACGAGCTAGGATAACCTTCCAGGGATAAGCTCTTGAATTCCTTTTATCCGTGGTCTATTTGAGTGTCCATTTCAATAGGGCACTCAATTGGAACATTGATATCCAACATACTTTAAACAAGGTAAGGAATACAGCTAAACTCCTTGGAGAGCTATCTAGAAGATTTGGAGGTACATCAAACAAAAGTCTCCTACACACCTACAAAACTATATAAGGCCCATTATCGGCTACAGAGCTTGTTCTATGCCTCACTCAACCATTCACACAACAACAGTATCCTTGGTTGTAAGCGTAAAATCCTCAGAAAGTTAGGTTGGAGATGTAATATTTAAAAGTCTCATTACGGGCCTGGATTAAAGATGTACGCAGTTGATGTGTTAACCGTACTGAATGTGGCTAATTATGGCCTGATTGTTCTTAAGTAACTAAATGATGAAGAATATGAAATTGATTCTTTCTATGTATTTAACTTTATCGCATCTGGGTTGTTAAATTGCGTAAGTAACAATGTTCTTCTATTTATAAACCAGTACAACCGCATTTGAACACCGAACACTAAAGTAGTGTTCAGGCAAAAAATTTATATATCTGTGGCTTTACTGTAGTTCACTCTATATCTGTATCTTCTATATATTCTATATCTGTAATTTCACTTATCTCTATCCCTTTGTTCTTTGTTCTCTGGTTGTAGCTCCTTTTCAGCTGGTGTTTAGTTTTCCCGATGTATCCTTCTTCGATAGGGCCCAAACCCAATTAAATAAAATTGTAACTTGGTGTAATAAATGGAGAGTCACGATCAATCCAACCAAAACCCAAATTATTGCCTTTAGAGATCCTAATACTCCTAATAGCTCCCGTAACAAACGAGCTAGGATAACCCTTCAGGGAGAGGTCTTGAATTCCATTCATCGGTGGTCTATATGGGTGTCCATTTTAATAGGTCACTCAACTGGAACATTGATATCCAACACACCTTAAACAAGGTAAGGAATAGAGCTAAACTCCTTGGAGCGCCATTTGGAAAATTTGGAGGTACATCAAACAAGACTCTCCTAAACACCTACAAAACTATATAACGCCCATTATCGACTACAGAGCTTGTTCTATGCCTCACTTAACCATTCACACAACAACAACATTCTTGGTTGTAAGCGTAAAACTCTCAACAAGTGCCTCAGGAGGCACTGAAGCTATTCGTCGATGTTACTATATACACTTGTAAAAATACTCCCTATAAATGAGAGAATCCGTTCTCTTAGAAACAAGTATGTTTCGCGTTCGATTAACGGTACTAACAATAGAGCTAAAAATGTTCTAAAAACTCCTTGCAATCGGCAAGTTCACATACTCACCTGATTCCCAAAAACAAAGTTCCATTCCCTCCAGCCAATCTGCTATAATTGGCCAGAAACGAACTTTCTGATGAATTACGAAATCCTAGAGCAAATCACCTTAATACAATGTAGATTATTTAATTCATATAAGATTCTGACCAATAGAAAGCTACATAAATCTAAATTAAATCGATTATTTTTTGATGATTTTAACTTCCCATCGTATAGTAAGAGATTTGATCACGTGTTTAATTCTGTCCAATCAGATTAAAATTATACTGAGAATTATCTACCGTAGAAAATTACCGATAGAATTTTTTTAAGTAGATTGTTTCTGTTTAATGGCAATCAGTTTCCCAGTTTTGACAACTATCACATTTAAGAAAATATCCATAATATACGTATTAAAAAATAATCTTACGAATATCACACGACAGTAAGAATAAATAAGAAAATAATGCTTCATTTTTACTCAAATTTGTTGTCATTGGGCAATAGCCACTCGAGCCCTGCGGGCTCTCGTGTCTATTACCACACAACAATTTTTCGATAAACTGTCGCATTATTTTCAATTTATTCTCACTCTCTTGTGATATTACACCCGATAATTTTTGATAATTTCCCGTCGTCAAGTATATTACGTCAGATGCCCTTCGTTGCTACGAAAAAATACATTCAGTGACATTAATGGCAATTAATGTTTTAAAAATTATAAAAGTGATGACTTGTCAAATTAATATTTATAACAACTGTGTGTTTAGTTGTACTAATTTGTACTTACATAAATAAATTACAATAAAATTTTGGTGTTGAACAATTTTATTCATGAAATAATCGCAACAAATTGCACTCGATCTCTAAAATTAATATAGAATTTTAGAGCTCTTTTGCAATTACTACTGATAATTTAAGCTTCATCCCTACATGCTGAATCCAAGAGCCGTTGCTTATTAGTGGCAGCTTTGCGTCCTCGCTGATTGGTTTGCGCAAGTTTACGGCAACCTTTCTTCTACTTCATCTCTATAGCTTCTGCGCTAAAACAACAACACCGCCATCTAAAGCCCCCGCTTCACTAGCAATTTGCTCCTCTATCTACATAATTTTAATATCCACACACTAGTTTACTCACATCGTCCCTACACTCCTCAAAAGAAGTTTTCAGTACCCTGAAGAGGCTTAAGCCTTAACGGGGAATAAATACCGTGTTTCCTTCGTTCGTTCGTCTTCCCCAGTTTCTCTTCCCCTCATGTTGGTGTTGAACTGCTTGCCTCCCATATTATTTTGATCCTTCCTGAATAGTTCTGTAGGTTTATTTACAATAGTTTGTAACTTTCTGGTTAGCACATTCAAAGCTTTATAGACTATGAAACGATGTAAGAGAACTTTATATTAGGGTGGAGCGAAAAAATCGATTATCAAATAATAATTTGCCTATATGCGGAAAAGTGGTCTAGGATTGAATCTTAACTTGTGTTAAAATCTTTGCTCAATCGGATGTTATTTAGTGGTGCCCCAACCCACATTTTTGAATAGACGCTTTCTCTTGCTTAGTAAAAAATTCTGCTATAATTTATTTAATCTGACTCATTTATATCGGCAATTTAGACATATATTTTACATTTTAAAATAGAAGACTTTAAAATGATATTGCCAATATTTATGAGTTGCGTTCCTGGGACGACTTTACTGAAAGATAGTTCATTTGATTACATGAAATCAACCCCAAATCAAGAATATCCGTCGCAAAAAAGCATAGGATATAATCTGTCTTTAAAAAGACAACCAAATGTAACGATGACTGTAAAATTATCATGAATTAAAATTAAAATCATTTTTTTAGTTAAATTGTGGCTTATTTCCCATTTAGAATAGTTGATTACCGAAAAACATATTGTGTTAGATTCAGAAGCAAACTCTGAGTATTTTGGACATCTTACTTTACAATCTGTTTCAGCAAAAAATATTACAGACAATTTATTCAATTTCCTAAAATCGAAATGTGACTTTTCTACTTTGGTTGCAATTGGATGCGATGGAACAGCGGTAAATATTGGCGTTCAGAATAGTGCAATTTGCAAATTAGAACTTCAAATTAAGAAACCATTACAGTGGTTCTGTTTATCTTTTACATGGAAACGTGTTATCATTACGACATTAGATGAAGTATTTAGATGGAGAAACCGCAGGACCTACCGGATTTTCGGGTGAAATAAGAAAGCTTTTAGATGCAGAAACTTGTAAAACCCTACCTGTTTTTGAATTTTGAAAAATTGAAAGTGAACTTCCTGAAGTAGATATTAATATATTAAGTACAGACCAAAAATATTTGTACGACATAAGCAAAGCTGTAAGTAATGATACCGTATCAGAGAGCTTAAAATATCGACAATCGGGAAATATGGCTCATTCGAGATGGATTACAACAGCAAACAGACTTTATGTAGGAACTTTAAATCCAACTACCGATTTAAATATTTTGGCAACTTATCTGCAAAACGTGTATGTTTCCACTTGGTTTTCAATCAAAGTAAAGCCAGAAGTTAAATATGGACCAATTCATTTATTTAATAAGATTCAATGCTCGCAATATTTATCACTAAAACTAAAGAAAATAGTAAACAAAGTCATTCAAGGTAATTGATATTTTGCACATCCAGAGAATATTCTCGTAGCCATGTTGGGTGATAAACGACCCCACATCCGAGAGCTAGGTTTGAGGCGCATATTAAAGTATAAGAATGGGCAAGAAAAAAAGGAAATTCGCCAGTTTAAAATTCCAACGATAAATTTTGGAGCCAAAGAGTATTTTGACTTAATTAATTGGCAAACTAGTGTAATATCAGAATCACCAATAACAAGACAATTGTCAACAGATGAACTTAGAAAAATAAATGTTGACACGACTTCAAATAAATTTGAAATTCCTTAATTTCCTGGTCATTCGCAAGCAGTGGAAAGATGTGTCAAACTAGAGACACAAGCATCATTATTGGTTTGTGGAGCTGAAGTAAGAGATGGATTCATAAGAAATCGAGTTTCGTCAAGACAAGTATTACGTAAGTTTGAAACAAAATCCGATTTTTGACAAATTTTACAGTAAATAGTTAAATAACCTATGTTGTAGTAAGTTCTGAGTTGTAAACAAGCAAAAAAAACATTAATATAAAATAAAAAAGATATGTTTGTTTTTCAATATTTTTTTTAATTTGTAAATTTTTAAAGTTCTGGGGGCACCGGAAGATATTGTTCTATAAATCTCAAATTTTGGATAACGTATTGCAATAATATCTAACCACTCTTCCGCAT
Source organism: Diabrotica virgifera virgifera (assembly GCF_917563875.1). NCBI lineage: Eukaryota > Metazoa > Arthropoda > Insecta > Coleoptera > Chrysomelidae > Diabrotica > Diabrotica virgifera. The sequence continues at coordinate 211,996,459 of NC_065450.1, forward strand.
ATAGGACATATCAATTTGTAAAAAAAATTTTTTTCTTTGTTTTCGCCCCACCCTACTTTACATCCCACAATACGTTTACAAATCAACGTTCAACGCTAACCGCTTCATCTGTTACGGAGAAAGCCGTAAGATGAGAGAATCGGCCATTGCATTTCATTTCTTTCCGAACACCATCAGTAATTAACACGATGTGTTTCGTTTAATGTCAAAACTTATCAGGAGCACGAGATGGGTACTCGAAATTTTAAAATGCTTAAATTTTATTCGCATACCATATGCACTGGATGTAAACTTTTGTTGACAGCGATTTCGTCACCAACAACGAAAGAGGTGGCCATTTTGTTAAGGTTTTGGATATTGTTTTCTGTGTTTCAAACTTACTGATGCTATAGCGAATTGTGCATTCGGTAGGCTGATTATGTGGACCATAATTTGTACTGGAATCAAACTGCTATCGTAAGAGTTGGAGACAACTACACCGATGAAATATCCATACAACGAGGAGTCAGACAAGGTTGCATTTTGTCGGCAACATTGTTCAATATTTACTCATCATCATGATGGCATCTACACTCCTAGCGGAGTGATTGTCGCCCTCTTTGGGCTCTTCCGATTCGTTTGTCGCGGTGAATCAATTCGCATTAACATTTTGGTTTTACAATTAGTTGTGTGACTTGGCATCTTCTACAGTTTTACTCCATTCATTCCTGCTTTTGCTTCTGGTTACCCATTCTCTGAGTCCCATCTTCTTAAGGTCCTCCACTATCTGGTTCTCCCATCTACTTTTGGGTCTTCCTCGTGGTCTGTCTGAAACAGGTCTCCATTTGGAAATTTTCTTGATAACGGCTTGTGGATTCCTCCTTTCTATATGTCCCATCCATCTGAGTCTCTGTGCCTTGATAAATCTGACGATGTCTTCTGCTTTCAGAAGTTCTCTTACTTCGTGGTTCATGAGTTTTCTAAATTCATTATTACCTAAGTTTAGTGGTCCTGCTATCCTCCGAACTATTTTCCTTTCTAGGATCCTCAATCTTTCTTCCTCCTTATGTGTCAGACACATTACTTCAGCACCATATATGTGATTACTGGTCTAATTGCTGTTTTGCAAATTTTCAGTCAGGGTAGCCTTGATGATTTCCAATCTCCGATAGGAGTGGCACAAGAAGAAGAAGAAATTTTCAGTTTTGTATTCTGAGTAAGCTTCTTATCTTTGAGGAAGTTACTGTATTTCCAGTAGGTTCTGTTTCCTGCCTGGATTCTTTCATTAATTTCGATACTTCTATCATTAGTTCTATTAACTGAGACTCCAAGATATAAAATGTACTACCTTTTCAAATTCATATTCACCAATATTTAAGCTTAACTGGGTTTTTTCTTAAGCATATTAGGTATTTTGTTTTGTTTTGATTTATTTCTAAACCCCTTTTGGATGCTTCTTTGCATAACTTCATAAATTCTTCCTTTAAGCTGTTTAGGTTTCTGATAATTAATGCTATGTCATCAGCATACGCCACAAGTTGCGACGTCGATTTTATAATCGTACCTTTTATTTCTGTAGCTCCTATTGTTCCTTCTATAGCGACATTAAATAGTGACGTTGATTGCCAGTCGACTTGTCGTACTCCACTTGCTATTTCTATATTTTTGGTGATTCCGTTATCTGTAATTATTGCTGCAGTCGATCCTTCCATTATCATTTTCGTAAGCTTTATAAGTTCCATTGGTATATATGTATATTGGTTTTTCATGTCTTCTATTAGTTCGGGTTTTGTTAAGCTGTCAAAGGCTTGCTTGAAGTCTATGAAAGGATGTGTAAGTCGATTGACTGCGTCTATCGTTGACCTTCCCTCTCTAAATCCATGCTGGTAGTCTCCTATTTTAGTTTCAATGTGTTTTGAGAGTTTTTGTCTGATTATTGATGTCAATATTTTGTAGCAGCTGTTTAACAGTGTTACTCCTCTATAGTTGTTACATTTTGTGGTGTCCCCTTTCTTAGGAATCGGAAATATCTATCCAGTTTTTCATTCTTGGGCATTCTTTCTTCTTCCCAAATCCTTATTATTAGGTCGTATATTTTCCGTTGTAGTTCTTCTCCGCCTCGTCTTATTAGCTTATTTGGGATTTCATCTGAGCCTGCTCTCTTTTGTTTTAGATTTCTTATCACACGTAAAAAGTCTTCATATGACGGCTTTTCGATTTCAATTTCATCATCAAGGTCTGTTTCTTCTGTATATTCAACTGCAAGAAAGTGTATACCAAGAGGTTACCGCAAAGAGTATATCCCAGGCTGGAATAATGAATGTGAAGAACTCTACAATGACTATATAGAGAATGGTGACCCAGATGTAGCTAATGACCTACTGCAAACATTAAATGAAGCCCGGAGAGATAAATGGATAAAAACAACGGAGAAAATGGACTTTAAGAGATCGAGCAGACAATCTTGGAGCCTACTTAGAAAACTAGGGGGAAGTGCCCCGCTCGTTCGAAAACCCCACTTTTTGTCCCCCGACCAAACAGCTAGCAGAATAGTGACCCTATCTAGGGTTCCACGTGACAAAGAACATACAAAATATATAAAAAAGGAACTCAACAACTTACGTCAAACAGCCGGACATAACCCAAGGTTCTCCCACGAATTCAGGTTCTCCCCAAGAAATAACATCAGCCCTCCGAGACATGAAAACTGGCAAGGCGCCTGGTTTTGATGGGATACATCCTGAGTTCCTACTACAATGCGGTCAAAGGACAAGAAAATGGTTGGCTGCGTTCTATTCACTGATCCTTAGAACTGGAAACATACCAAAAGCTTTTAAAAAGAGCAAAATAATTGCTGTATTAAAACCCAATAAACCCCACGATAAAGTTGAAAGCTATCGTCCTATAGCACTTCTCAGTTGCTGCTATAAACTGCTGGAACGACTTATCCTAAACCGAATAGGCCCACAAATTCTTGAAAATATCCCACTCGAACAAGCAGGTTTCTTACCTAATCGAAGCTGCGCAGATCAGGTTCTAAGTCTAACTACGCATATAGAAGCAGGCTTCCAAAAGCAACAAAAGACAGCTGTAGCATCCTTGCTCCGATGCTTTTCAACTTATATATATCGGACCTACCTGACACTGATGGAAGAAAGTTTGGCTACGCTGACGACCTAGCAATAGCAGTACAACACAAACAGTTTGAAATTACACAAAAAGTGCTGAAAAACGACCTCAACAAACTACATGAATACTTCACAAAATGGCACCTGATACCCAACTTAAATAAAACTGAGGTAAGCTGTTTTCACCTCAATAACAAACAGGCAAACCCAAAATTAGAGGTCAAAATGAGAAATGTAGCACTACCCTACCAACCTTACCCAAAATATCTGGGGGTTACCTTGGACAGGACTCTCTCGTTTAAAAAACATCTACAAATAACTGCACAAAAAATAAGTAGTAGAAATAACCTTATCCAGAATCTTTGTGGTACCAACTGGGGCGCATCTGCGGGCACACTACGAACATCTGTGCTAAGTTTGGTCTACTCTGTGGCAGAGTACTGTGCACCGGTCTGGCTAAATAGCCGTCATGTGAAGATAGTTGATACGCAGCTTAATATAGCAATGAGAATGATTAGTGGCTGCATCAAGACTACTCCACTATATTGGCTTCCCATCCTTAGCCATATACCTCCGCCTATCCTACGAAGACAAAAGGCCTTGATAACGGAGTATTCGAAAGTAAATAGCAACTTGCAACTACCAATCCATGAAGAAATCCCGAGTTTAGCAGCAAACCGACTCCCATCCAGAAAACCACCCATAAGAACAGCCCAACAGCTAACGGCAGATGATTTCAATGTTACCTCCAGATAGCGCACGCTGTGGACTGAAGTATCCAACTTTATTGACCCAGTCCAAAAGCCTCATGGCTTCGACCAGCCACAAAACATATGGAAGAGCCTAAACCGAATTAGAACGGGACATGCAGTATGCGCACACAACCTACATAAATGGGGAAAACAGCCTACCTCCAGCTGCGACTGTGGTTCTCCAGATCAAACCATCCAACACATAGTGGAGACATGTGAATTGAGGGCGTACCGAGGAGACCCAAAAGACTTTTTCAAAACTACGCCTGCAGGCCTTGAATGGATAGCTCAACTCGACTTAAAGATATAACCTTATCTGTTTGTATTATCTTATATTTTATCTGTATTTTGTCTATGTTCGTTTTTATATAAGCTTATGTTTGTATTTTTGAATTATGTACTTACGTTTTTTTTACAATTATTATTGTATTTATTCCATGTATTGAGCCATACGCTAAATAAATAATTCGAGAGAACTTTCTCTCGCCTTAAATAACTCTTCGTAGTATTTCTCCCATATTTTGGCATCAATCTTAACTGTTGGTTTCTTCTTGTTTTGTGATTTTATAAATTTGTAAAGCTTTACATTATTCTTGCTATTTACTTCCAACTCTTCTATAAATTCATCAATCCATATCTTTTTTTATTTGTACAGCATTTGTCTGAGTCTTTTTTTTTTTCTCCTATACTCTTCCAGATCTTCTTCTCTACCTGTCTTCAGCCATTTCTTTCGAGCTAGGTTTTTTTCCCTGGTTGCTGTTTCACAGTCTTCGTCATACCATTCTTTTTGCCTTTTTATTTCATTCCTTTGTATCCAATTACTTTTCTGCTGCTATCGGAATGTGACCTTTTATTTCTTTCCACGTTTCTTCTATGTTATTAGGGTTCGAAACTATTAAATTTGCTTCAAACTCTTTAGAATAATCTCTCTGAACAGTATCCGAATCTAGTTTCCTTACGTTCCAATTTTTTCTTTTCGTGAATTTCTTTGTGTCTTTAATTATTTTCATATTTTCTATTACTAGGAAGTGGTCAGAATCTGCATTTGCACCACGATACGACCTGACATCTTGAATTGTTCTCCTCCACTTATTTGAAATCAAAATATGATTGATTAGATTACCCTCCGTTGATCCTGGTATTAGCCATGTTACCTTATGTTCTTTTTTGTGTTTGAAGTGTGTGCTCATTATAAATGTGTCTGTTGCCGCTGCTAGGTTACAAAGCATTCTCCCATTAGTATTCGTAATTGTGTGGAGAGTTTCCTTACCAGCTACGTCCTTGTTTATATCTTCCTTTTCTATCATTGCATTGAAATCACCTAGTAAAATTAATATGTCATTCTTGGGTATATCTTCATATATTTCTTCGAGTTTCTCGTAAAAATCGTTTTTGTCTTCCTCATTCGCATTCTAGGTGGGAGCATATGCATTAATGGATGTTAAATTAGATTGCTTGTTCTTTATTCTGACATAAGATAATCTTCCACATATTGCTTTGAAATCTATCACCTTGTCCCTTAATTTGCTGCTAATTAGGAAGGCTGTACCATTATGTCCTTGTTTGGTATCTCCGGAATAAAACATTTTATATTTCTTTTTTAATATTGCTCCTTGATGATTCCAACAAATTTCTTATAGCGCTAAGCTAACTACACCGATGAAATCTCCATACAACTAGGAGTCAGACAAGGTTGCATTTTGCCGGCAACATTGTTCAATATTTACTGGGACCAGTTATTTAAAAAGGCACTTGAGAGACAGCCATATGGAATAAAAATCAACGGAGAACTACTTAATGTGATTAGATATGCAGACGATACAGTAATTATGTCAGATAATATTGAATGTCTCCAAATTCTGCTTGATCGTATTCACGAAGTAGGAGACAAAATGGGCATTAAAATAAACTCAAACAATACCAAATTTTTTAGTCGTGACCCACATCCCGATATCCCGAGTCCAAGTTGAGAAAGTTCACAAAATGACATATTTGGAAACTGTGATAACAGCCATCATCATCATCATCCAGCCTTCTGCATCCAAAGTTGAACATAGGCCTCCCCTAATTTCTTCCAATTTTGTCGGTCTTGGGCTTTCTGCAACCAATTCCCAGCAATCCTTTTGACGTCGTCTCTCCATCGTGTAAGTGGTCTACCTCTACTTCTTCTGTCTTCTCTTGGTCTCCACACTGTAATTTTTTGGGTCCACCTCCCGTCCTTCATTCTGGCTACATGGCCCGCCCAATTCCACTTCAGCCATGCTATTCGCTCTATGACATCTGTGACGCCTGTCCTTCTTCTGATTTCTTCGTTTCTGACCCTGTATCTGAGAGTCAGTCCAAGTAGTGACCGTTCCATTCTTCTTTGGGCCACTCTAAGTTTCGTTGCTGTGGTCTGGGTTAACGATACTGTTTCAGCGCCGTAAATCATGACTGGAAGCACACATTGGTTGAACGTCTTTATTTTCAAATAATTTGGCAAGTTGCTCTTGAAGATGTCTGATAGAGCTCCATATGCGGCCCATGCTAAGGTAATCCTTCTCTGTAATTTAGCAGTTTGATTGTCCCTGGCAATTTGGATTTCATGCCCTTCTTCTTCTTGTAGTGCCTATCCGTTTCGGATGTTGGCGACCATCATGGCAATCTGCACTTTGCACACTGCTGCTCTGAAAAGATTTGTAGTGGTTGTGTTGAACCACGTTCGTAGATTTCTCAGCCAGGAAATCCTTCGCCTTCCTGGTCCTCGCTTTCCCTCTACTTTTCCCTGCAAGACCAGTTGCAACAGTCCATATCTCTCACTGTTCCTCATGATGTGACCGAGGTATTTTGGCTGTTTTTATTTTGATTAACAGCTCTTTTTCTTTTTTCATTCTCAGCAAAACACCCTCATTAGTAATGTGGTCGGTATAAGATATCTTAAGGATTCTCAAATCACATCTCAAATTAAGTCACATCTCAAAAGTCTCAATTTTCTTGCAGTTGGCGTCTGTGAGAGTCCACGACTCAACTCCGTACAACAGTATAGGAAATATATAACATCGTAGTAATCTGGCTTTTATGGGTATCGACAAATCATGACATTTGAACAACTTTGCCATTTTTTGAAATGCAGATCTTGCTTTCTCTATCCTACATTTGATTTCTATAGAATGGTCCCAATTTTCATTGACGTTCGTACCAAGGTAGGTGTATGTTTTTACTCTTTCTATTTGTTGACCATTCACACTGATTCGTCCAAATTGCTGTTCATTCTTAGAGATCATCATACATTTGGTTTTCTTAGTGTTTAGTGAAAGTCCGTATGTCTGACTGACTTCTGCGATTCTGCTCATTAACTCCTGTAGGGCTTCAGAACTGTCAGCGAATACCACAGTGTCGTCTGCGTATCTTATGTTATTGATACATTCTCCGTTAATTCTAATTCCGGCTTCAACATCATCCAATGCTTCTTGAAAGATTTCCTCAGAGTAGATGTTAAACAACAGTGGGGATAGTTTACATCCCTGACGGACCCCACGTTTGATTTTGATATCGTCGGATTCTCCTGCCTCTGTCCGGATAGATGATGTTTGATTCCAGTACAGATTGCTGATAATCCTTAAATCACAGGTGTTTATTCCAATATTGGTTAATATCTCCATCAGCTTGTCGTGCTTTACTGTATCGAACGCCTTATGGTAATCAATGAAACATGCATAAATATCGCAATTCACGTCTCTACATCGTTGAAATAGCACTTGTATACTAAATAGAGCCTCTCTTGTACCCACTGCATTTCGAAAACCAAACTGTGTTCGGCTGATTTTTTCTTCGCACAGTCTATATATAGTATTTCATGCCCTAAGTATTTATATTTATGGACCAATGCTATTTCGCATAACAGCCATATGGAATAAAAATCAACGGAGAACTACTTAATGTGATTAGATATGCAGACGATACGGTAATTCTGTCAGATAATATTGAATGTCTCCAAATTCTGCTTGATCGTGTTCACGATGTAAGAGAGGAAATGGGCATTAAAATAATCTCAAACAAAACCAAATTTTTAGTGTTTAGTCGTGACCCACATCCCGATGTCCCGACTCTAAGTTGAGAAAGTTCACAAAATGACATATTTGGGAACTGTGATAACGGACCAACTAGATCCAGACATAGAAATAAAACGTAGAATAGCAATGACTGAAACTACTTTTATGAAAATGAAGTCATTCCTTTGCAATAATCATCTCAGTTTAAAACTAAGACAAAGAATGGTTAAGTGCTATGTTTGGTCCGTACTTTTGTATAGCGCAGAAGTGTGAACGCTAAAATATCGATCATGAACAGAATTGAAGCATTGTAAATGTGGATTCATAGACGGATGCTGAAGATACCTTGGACAGCAAGAAAAACTAATGAAGTTGTACTAAGGAGGGTCAACAAAGATAGAGAACTGCTAAAGACTGTTAAACATAGAAACATGTTTTATCTGGCACATATAGTGAGGGGAAATCGATATAAAATATTACAACTGATCCTTAAAGGCAAAATAGAGGGCCGTAGAGGTGTAGGAAGAAAACAAATTTCTTGTTTAAAAAACATTCGTGAATGGACTCGATATCAAATGCAGGACAATTATTCAATATTGCAGAAGATCGAAAAGCCTTCGTAATGGTGATCGCCAACTTCGGATAATTCTGATATGGCACGTGAAGAAGAAGAAGTTGTTCTAAGCGCATGAAACATATTCCTCGTAAAACGCCCATCTTCGTAATACAGCTGATTAATTTCTGGAAGGTGTGCTGGGCTAAGTGTTTCCATGATGAAATGCCAAAAGATACTGAACATAGACGCAATGTCAGGTGACACGATTCATGTAAAATCTCCCATCAAATCCTCACCAAAAAAGTACTTCTAAATGAATCACACATTATAAAAACGCATGTGTATATTTTTCGTTCAGCAGTGTATTTTTCAATAATGCATAATGAACAATTCTAATAATCTAATGAATACAAACTTATATTGACCTCGGATCGACATCAATTAAGTTAAACCTTTTACAGACATCTACAACACCCAATTTGTTTATTGGATCTAGAATAAAATGTACCAAACACACACATCCCTTTTGAAATTTTATTTCAAAGTTGGCAGCTTGATGGCAATCTTTCCAAAAGATTTAAAAGACCACAGAACATTTACATCGGTAAATTTTATTTACTTTTTTTACTTTGTTGTTGGTACGTTCATATCTTTTATATACATTTACTACGACGAAGTAACAACATCATTTACTGTTTTTGTAACCACAGTGATGATCTGGTTTGAATGGAATCGCTTTGCAGGAATAATTAAAGACAACAAACGATGGGAAGTATTTTTCCACAGTTTAAAACTTGCCGAAGGAAAAATGATGAAACCAAAACCAAAAGGAGTAGCCCCCTTATTTAGTGTATTATTTATTTCTACTCTTTTAGGCGCTTTTAAATTTGTTCTTGATATTCTTCTGGTAGACTTTATCGATTCCTTTGTCTCCTTTATCATGTTAACTCATGCAGTTGTGGATATGGTTAATAACACCCGGTATTATATTTCAGTTATTTGTATTATTGTGATAACGAGTGTTTTACAACAGTGTTACTCCAGTCTAGTTGTACAAACGAAAGAAGCTTTTTCTGATGCCAAAAACGGTGGTCTTATCTATATGGTAAAGATTAACAATATTAAATTTGTATATAAAAAATTATACCTGTCTTTGACTCAATTTAATGAAATATTTGGATTAGCTACATTTATTATATTTCTGTTGAATCTTGCCAGTGTACTGGACGTGGCTAATTATGCACTGATTGTTTTTCACCACCAAAACGACGAAGATTACAAAATTGATTCTTTCTATGTATGTTACTTGATCGGACTTGGCTTATTAGACTGCGTAAGTAACAATGTTGTTCTATTTATAAACCAGTACAACATCATTTTACTATCATAGTTGAAAACCGAAGAATTAAGTAGTTTCCAGGCAAAAATTTTTTTATATCTATGGCTTTACTGCAGCTTCATTTGTCTCTATCCTCTTGTTCATTGATCCCTGGTTCTAAGCATCCTTGGGCTTAATTATAAGCTTATATCCCGACAACAAAGAAACGTTTTAAATTTAAATACGTGTGTCAATACGTGTCTTACTTTCTTTGGTTTTTTATACATTTGCTGATATCCATGTTCCTAAGTATTTATCGTTATCTATACTCTCAATTACAGTATCTTTGAAAGTCAGTTGGATGTTTGCATGCACTGATTTACTCATAAGAGATATAGCGTGGATAAATTAGTCTGGAACACCCTGTATATCAAAATTCTTCTTCTTAAAGTTCCATCTCTTATTGTAGGTTGGATATCATAATGGATATGGTCACTTTGTTGGCTGCTACTCTGGACAGTTGTAATGCACTAGAGTTAAACCATTCTCTAAGGTTCCTGAGCCAGGAGGTGCGTCTTCTTCCTATGCTTCTTCTTCCTTGGATCCTTTCTTGTATAATAATTCTCAGCAACTCATATTGGACTCCTCTGGTAATGTGACCCACATGATTGGGCAAACAGTTGAAATGGAAGACTCGGTGTACTTACTCTTTTCTACAGATCCAATATTTCGTAAGCAGTAGCTAGCATAATCAGTGACGCTAAAATAATTTTAAAGGTACAATGGTGAAACTGGGTATTAAAAAACAACTTACTAGAGTGAGATTTTCCACAAAGAAGTTCTATACATACAAAATAACAGCGGCATTTACAAAAATAGCATTTCAACGAACGTTATTAAATCAAAAATATAAAAAATACGACTATTTAAATCTAAATAACTTGCTAAAAACCACTAATTTTTAAGATATTACCAGAGAACGGCAGTTCTCGCCAGTGGCGCACAACCTTCCTACATGCGACACTATAAATACACGAAATTTTCGATTTTCTAAATCTGACTGAATTGGAAATTGGGCCAAATCCCATCTTAAAGTTTAGGAAAAGACTCGCCAATCCGTATGTCAACCATACATTTTGGTCCAAGGGTGTGGTCATTCCCAGTTAGGGTCTGCTTTTCGTTCTCGTACCCAAAACTCCCAAAAATTTTGAAAAGTTAAATCCGACCTTTACGGCTTCTGATAGTAGTAATCATTACCTTTTCAACGCATGTCTAATTTTGAAAATCGGTTATACCATTCAAAAGTTACCTAGCTCAGAAATATTACTCAATTTCTATTTAAAATAGAGAAACTGTTTGTGCATATAAGTCCAGGAACTGAAGCTTTTCACCTCGCAATTTTTACAGAATGGATCGATTTGTTTGAAAATTTGAGAACAAGTAGTGGATAGTCCAAGGATTAAAATCTATATGATGTCGAAAGGCGCTTTTATCATGGGGGTGGTTGCCACCCCATCCCGGGGGTGGAAATTTTTTATTTTATTTTGACCGCAAAAGTTGATAAAAACATTAATTTTAAGCAAAAAATGTTCTATACATTTTTTTGATAAAATGAATTGTTTTCGATTTATTCGCTATCGAAAATGTTAGTTTTATATCGAAAAAATAAGTGTTTTTCAATAATATACTAATTTACGATTCACTCAATTTTTGCTGTAGAAAAAATTTTCTCAAACCAATTTCTTGGGAATTAAATAAGCTACAATTTCATATTTAAACATTTTTTCGTATCTCTGATGCTAATCTTTCTATTCTGAAGAAATTGACATTTTTACCAAACTACAAAAATTCGTTATTCGCTTTTAACTCCAGTTTTTTACAAACTAATCTTTCTAAGCCAGTCAAACTTCTAGAATCTATTAATAATACATAAATAAAGAAGAATTAATAAGGCCAGTGACTAAAAACATCGCTAACTTATATTATTATGCTTCCAATTGGATTTCTCCTTTTTTTTTAAATACATATATTGAATTTTTGACCGTAACTTTTCTATTTTTTATCTTAGAAAGTTAGGCGAAAAAGAATTTTGTAGGTTTTTATAACGTCTATAATCCTGTTAATATTAATTCTTTTTAAAATCCTCACTCGCAAAAAGAGGTGACTTTGAAAGGGTTGGTAAAGGTGGTTTTTGCATGTTATTACAAGTTTTAACTATCAATAGCTCACTCAATTTTTGCTGTAGTAAGCATTTTTGCAAACCAGTTTCTTGAGAATTAAATAAGCTACAATTTCATATTTAAACATTTTTGCGTATCTCTGATGCTAATCTTTCTATTCTGAAGAAAATGCCATTTTTTCCAAACTACAAAAACTCGTTATTCGCTTCTAACTCCATTTTTTTTTTAAACTAAACATTCTAAGCCGGCCAAACTTCTAGAACCTATTAATAATATAAAAATAAAGAAGACCAAATAAGGCTAATGACTAATTTTAATTAGCGTGGTGATTAGTAGGTTGCTTCAAATCAATTTTTCGCTGAAAAAAGTAGGGACTAAAATTCTTTTCAATACACGTCACTAATTTTTGAGCTAAAGACTTTGTTTTTATTTCTGGAGATAGATATTTTAAAATGCTTTAAATTAGTTTGAACAAGTTATCCTCGAAAAATGCATAGGTTTCCCGTCTTTTGACTTTGAAACTACAGTATTTATCATTTGACGAAGAAGAGCTAACATTTAATAATGTATAGCTCGATTACTATTGGTCTTAAAAAAAACTAAAATAAACGGTTTTGTTTATTGTTTCAAAAGGTACATTTTTGTTAAGTAAAGTTGTTTTGATAAAACGAAAACTTTTGGAGTTATTAGCCGAAAACTTATTAACAACATTGATTTTTTCGATATAAAACTAACACTTTCGATAGCGAATAAATCGAAAACAATTAATTTTATCAAAAAAATGTATAGAACGTTTTTTGCTTAGAATTAATGTTTTTACTAACTTTTGCGGTCAAAATATAATAAAAAATTTTCACCCCCGAGATGGGGTGACAACCACCCCCATGGTAAAAGCGCCTTTCAGCATCATATAGATTTTGATCCTTGGACTATCCACTACTGATTCTCAAATTTTCAAGCAAATCGATCCATTCTGTAAAAATTGCGAGGTTTTGTCCTATTTTAATCTTCATTACTTGGACTATATGTATGTATGTGTGTGGAAAAGTTAAACCGATCTGAATTTTTTTTCTGTGTTTCAAGAGAGTTTCATAGCCGATTCAGAACCGGTTTAGTTTGTGACTTTTGGCATATTTTTTTTGGGGTAGGTATATATCTTAAGTTCAAGAAGAGGCAGAAGAACCACAAATACACCAAATCAATAGCGCTGAGCTAAAGATTTCAAATGCTGCCTAAGCGGTCAGGATTTGACATACACACTGCTAGGTATAGCCGAAAAACTGAAAAACTAAACTTTGAAAATTTTGGTTTTTCGACAACTACTCAAAATTTCAAACTACGAATTGCGCCAATAACTTTGGCGTTTGTAGGACGATTCTAGTCGCTTATAACGGTGTATACCTCATATTGGGGAAAATTCAAATTTTTAAGTTATAGGCTTTATAAGTATGATCAAATCTATTTCCTATGGGAAAAATGGTTTTTCAAGCTCAATAATTCCTGATACCTTCAGTTATCATACTTGACCTTGGATGCATCAGATACTACTTGTCAATACGTTTCAAATTCATGTTTAGTGATCAAAATCGGTTAAGCCGTTTAGAAATTATCAAGCTCCAAACTATAATCCCTTTAACCATTATCGCCGAAATGGTTAATGTAGTTGTAGTTTTAATGGCGCTTAATTATATTAAGCAATCCGAGCTCATTTGTCGGCCATCCCAATATTTTTTTTTTTCAATCTATTTCGAATAGAAAAAAATCTAGTGTACATTCGAAGGACACAAAAAAATATATTAAAAAAATTTGAGGATGGCTCGGATATGAACTCAGATTGCCCTATCAAAAGTTTAGTGTCATAACCACTAGATCATTTGGGAGATAATGCGATAAAGGCGACAATTTATAACGCTTAACGATTAATTGATTATACATTTAATTTATAAAAAAAAACTTTGAAAAACTCCTGATACAAGAATAAAAAAGCGCTAAACGCCGTAAAAATGAGTGGCGCATACAATATTCCAGCTACAAAAGAGCTGATATGAATCTTATGTGGCGCGAAAATATATTTTCATTTTGATGGAAAATAAAATTCTAGTTTTATTTTAAAATATTTTCCATAATATTTGCTAGATTTGAAGTAGCACGCGCCACAAAAGAGCTTCAAATGCAAACTGTATCAAAGTTACTCTTTTGTGGCGCGTTTGACTTCAAATTTAGCAAATATTATGAAAAAATATTTCAAAATAAAACTAGAATTTTATTTTCTATCAAAATGAAAATACACTCTTGCGCCACGTAATATTTATATTAGCTCATTTGTAGCTGGAATATTGTATGCGCCACTCATTTTTACGGCATTTAGCGGTTTTTATTCTTTTTTTAAAACATTCACACAGAAAAGTTTTAGAGACAAGTATGTCACTATATTGTAAATATTTTGACAGAATAGATATAGATCATTGTCAGGTAGAATCTAGACCTAGAATAAAATCATTATTGACATTTAAGTTTTTGTCAGTTTCAAGAAGGAACGAATAGATATCTGTTTATTGCTTAATATATTTGTTCTTTTATTAATTGTCTGTTCATTCTGATAAATAAATGCCATTTCAAGAAAAGTCCTTTTGTGATAGTTCTTTTCATTTGTAAAAGTTTTTACAGACTCCAGTCCATATTATGGCCTTCATTCACAACATGTGTAGTTAAAGAGCACTTTTATGGATATAATATACACGAAATAGACGAAAAAGGTTACAAAATAAAGAAGGGTCTAAAAGTTGTGGAAGGTCGACTCAAATAAATATTATATAAATAATCCTTTTCTTATTAGTTTATTATTCTATCTATCTATCTAATCAGCCTTAAATATCCATCCTTGGATATAGGCCTCCTCTTCCTTCTTCCATGCCTCTCTATCTTGGGCAATTTACATCCATTTTGATCCGGCGTGTTTCTTCAGGTCATCTGACCATCGCATTTGTGGCCTTCCACTTTTTCATCTGTGGTTCCAGGGTCTCCAATGTGTAATTGTCTTAGTCCAACTTCCATCCATCTGCCTTAGAGTGTATCCGGCGAACTTCTATTTAAGCTTTGCTACTTGGGTTGAGACATCTTTCACTTTTGTTTTGTTACGGATCCATTCGTTTCTTTTCCTGTCTGATAGTTCATTATTTGCCTTTCCATGGATCTTTCTATCTTTGCTATTTTTTCCATACTTTCCTTTGTAAACGTCCATGTCTGAGAGTCATATATGAGGACAGGGAGTATACATTGATTCAGGACTCTTGTTTTTAGGCATTGGGGTATATTTTCTGTTCTTTAGAATATAAGACAGTTTTTAGAATGATACTCAGGCCAACCTTATTCTTCTATTTATTTCTTGGGTCTAATTTTCTTTATTTAATGTAGTAATTTTTCCTAGATATAAATATGTATATATTCTTTTACTTGTTCTACTCTTATTTGTACCACCATAATAATGATTAGTTCTTCGTGTTGATTGGTCATGGTTTTTGTTTTACTGTAATTCATCTTCAGTTCTATCTTTGTCGATTCTTGATCTACTTCTTCCATCATTCTTTGTAATTCTTCACTTTTTTTCTGTTATTATTTCAATATCATTAGCATACCGTAAGTGATTAAGATAGTGCCCGTTTATGTTAATACCCAAGCCATCCTAGTGTAGTTGTTTGAACACATCTTCTAGTGTTTGGTTGAATAGCCTGGGCGAGATGGTATCTCCTTTTCTTACTCCTCGATTTATTTTAATAGGCTTCCGTTTGTTTCATTAGTTTAATAGCTGTTGTTGCCTTGTTATATTTATAATTGTAACTAGCTGACCCGGCAGACTTCGTACTGCCTCAATAGATAAAAACAAACAAAAGGAATTCGTAATTAATAAACAAAAATTCTCGATGCGAGTGAGGTTTTATTATTATTTTTAATTAATTACACATGATGTTTGAAGTAATAAAGTTTAGTTAGAAGTAACAAAATAAAGTTTGTAGTGCAACAGTTACAATCTTAAATTTGTTTATCTTTTAATGAATATAACAGCTTTATTTTATCTACTTTCAAAACAACCCTGTATTTATGATTGGGTTCGGGGTTGTCCAACTATATAGGTGTTGATTAATCAAAATAAAATTAAATTAAAATTAAATATCATTAAATAAAATGAAATAAAATTGAATAAAAGTAAATAAAATCTAATAAAAATAAATAAAATTTAATAAAATAAAATTAAATTAAAAGAAATAAATGGAATTAAAAAATGAAATAAAATAAAATAAACGAAAATAAATAAAATACTTAAATTAAATAAAATTCAAAAAAATTAAACAAACTTAATTAAAATTAAATAAAATTTTATAATTTGCTGCTTGTTCTTTTCGTGTTCTCAGAAATTTTCTCCTTCTTGCCGTTCGTCAGAAAAGTTCCGTTAAGAGATATTTTTTGAAAATTTCGAAAAATTAAAAAATTTATATTTTGCCCAATTTAAGTCCAAAAGTTAAACAGTTGCACTTTTCTTCGATGAAATTTGTTGCTCGTTCTTCTTCTGTCCTTAGAATATTTCTATGGCTTAAGATATTGTAGTTCGAACACTGATTGCGCTAGAAAAAAAATTTAGTACCGTTCGCTCGGAATTATTCAGCAAGGAGTCTACCTACTTAATTTCGTATTTTTCACGTCATTATTGTGAGAGTTATGACGTCATTTGCAACCTCCCTTATGACCTACGAGTATGAAATATAGATAACAACCTACTCCCAGTCCGGTCGAATATACCTGCCAAATTCCATAAAAATCGGTCAAGTAGTCATTTCATACATATAGCTGTACCAATTTTGGAGGCTAGTAAAAGGACTATTTAAAACCGTATAAACCTTCCCTGAACTTCCACAAATCATTCAATATCAAAATTAGCCAAATCGGTCCAGCCATTCTCGAGTTTTAGCGAGACTAACGAACAGCAATTGATTTTTATATATAAGATTTTATATAAGATTTTATATTTATATAAGTCGGTATCTCTGTAGTCTATTCTGGTGTTTTGAAGGAAATTCTTTACTACCCAGCGTTCCACACTATCAGATGCCTTTTCAAAGTCAATAAATGCCATGTATAGCGGGATATGATATTCGTTAGCATTTTCAATTAATATCTTCATCTTTAAAAGGTGATCACTTGTACTGAAGCCCTTTCTAAATCCAGCTTGTTCTCTTGCCTGATATCCATATAATTTAGTTATTAATCTGTGTGTTAATATTTTGGTTAATACTTTGTACATCACATTTAGTAAAGTTATGGGTCTGAAATTTATTAGATCCTTTTTATCTCCTTTCCTAAATATTAATATTAATTGTTATAGAATATACATATAGGCCATTTATCAAGCTTTCTATTAATAAAACAATAACGAACACATTCATAATTAGCTTACATTTGTCTATTTGGTTGTGTAGCTCCATTATTCCTTTAACTTAGTTTGATTGAAACACACGTAACAATAAAAGTAAAGAGCATGGCAGGTAATTTAGATGTTAAAAATTACACTCTTTATATAAAAATATTTTTTAAATTTGGCAATTTGATGGGGCTATTTCCTAAAACTTTTAACCAAAATGGTTTAGATTTGCATAAAGTATTTTACGCAATGTTTTACACCACTTGTATTATAATATGCCTTGGTCTGATGTTAACAAGTACATATGAATCCGTTAATCTCTTAAGATACTTTTCTACTGTTTTCTTCTGCATATGGGGATGTTGTGCTTTATATACGATAATCAAAAACAAAGAAGATTTGAACATATTTTTAACCAGTTTTGAAGTAGTAGAAAGCAATATCGTTAACTTTAAGGCAAATATTTCCTTGACATACATCATATCTGGTGTATTATTTGTTCTTCTACAAACGGTAAGCTTCATTAACTTCGCTTGTCATGTTTTCATAGACCAGGGACTTTATTATATGCTGATCGCAGCAGTTTTGTTTTGGATTCACTCTTTCT
Source organism: Diabrotica virgifera virgifera (assembly GCF_917563875.1). Lineage (NCBI taxonomy): Eukaryota > Metazoa > Arthropoda > Insecta > Coleoptera > Chrysomelidae > Diabrotica > Diabrotica virgifera. The sequence goes on from NC_065450.1 coordinate 212,014,423, forward strand.
TTCAATTGTTTATTATTACATGGACGTTGCTATTTATAACGACTGCCTTCAATAAAGTTATCAATCAAATGAAAGTTCAAATACCTGCCATATTTTTAGACAGCCAGCAATCACGATTGATGTTTTTTCAGAAAATAACCCACCACAAGCTAGTATATACAAACATATACACAGCTGTGAATAAGTTTAATATCATCTATGTATATATATCGGGTGTTCTACAGCATTCGCCGTTTCCCGCATCCTATTCGCCATGCTTTTCGGTCACGAATATCTTCCTCGTTGAGTTGTCTACTGTTCATTGCTTTCTCTACATCTTGTATCCATGTTCTCTTCGGTCTGCCTCTTTTTCTTCTCTCGGGTGGTACATACTGGATCATTTTCTTGGGCCATCTTGTTGGTCCCATTCTCTGGACATGCCCGTACCATATTAATCTTTTTTGTTCTATTCTGTCTATAATATCCTTTTCTACTTCCATTCTTTCTTTTATTTCTTCGTTTGGGATATGCTGCAGTTTAGATATTCTGCAGCTTCTTCTAAGCGCGTCCATTTCTAAAGCTTGAAGTCTTTTATATGGAAAATATATTTTTGTATTATTATCAATCAGTTTCTTAGACATACTATATCAGATTAATTATCTAATGCAGTTTGCTCAGAACAAGCCTATTAAAGAATTGATGCAAAAGTTCAACATGTTAACATACCTATTTTTGGAATGCGTAAGTACCTTTGTAAAAACTTTTTTCTATGACCTTTTAATAACATGTTCATAATTCACTATTTTTGAATAGATAATAACACCCATTACTTTACTCAGCCATTGGGAACAAATAGCGTTCCACCTGTATAGGCGTTGGGTGCCATTCGTGTAACGATAAACTACCACAGAGAATCGAAACACTATTGTAAAATAACACAAGAATAAAAAACCGCTAAACGCCGTAAAAGTGAGTGGCGCATTCTAGCTACAAAAGATCTGATATGAATATTTAGTCCATTCTTTCACGGTTTTTGCTCTAAATTTTAAAGAACCGCTTGGATTGACATGAAATTTGGCATACGTATAGCTTACATGTCAAAGAAAAAAAGTGATATTGTGCCGATGTGTGCTTTTGCCCTGAGGGTGACTTTCACCCCCTATTGGAGGTGAAAAAATATATGTCCAAAATAAGTCCGGAAATGGGTAAACTGACTAATTTTAAGTAACTTTTGTTCTATAGAGCTTTTTCGCCAAGTCAACACTTTTCGAGTTATTTGCGAGTGAATATGTTCATTTTTCAACAAAATAACTACATTTTTAGACGGTTTTTCGCAAATATTTCAAAAAGTAAGTATTTTGTCGAAAAAAAGAATGTGTGTGTACTTTGTACGCACGTAAGAAGATATTCTTCTATTATGTATGTAATTTAAACGAAGTAAATATGCTTAACAGGTTATTTGTATTTTATTTAAAAATTAAATTAACTTTCTTATCTACCACTTTCAAAAAATTTTATTAAAATAACGAAAAATAAAAAAAAAGTATGAATCGTCTAGGATTAGAACCCGCGACCTTCCGTGTGCCTCCGTTCTCTGTCCCACCGCTCTGCCAACTACGCCATCGAGCCACTTGAATTGACACGTAAGTTTCGGATATAATTACACAACACGGCGACAAATTGTAAACATGTTATGCCTACATATTTTATTATTTTACTACAGGGAAACACAAATCCAAAAACACAAGAATTATAATAAATAATACATTTCCTAAAACCACTAATATATTCTTTTAATGACTTATTTGCACGGTTACAGATACATACATACCTAAAATACCTATCTTGAAAGATTAGCAGTGAACTACATACTGTCAGTGTGCGCAGGCGCGTGGTTCATGTACAATTTTACCCTCAATCGATTCGCCGCTAAAGAAGAATATCTTCAAAAACGTTCCTAGCAAAATTATAGCCTATAAAAAGTAAAAAAATGGTGTATGCGTTAGGTCTATGAATCTCGTAGAACCAGAGTTATAGCCAATGAAAAATAGATTCATACTGACCAAATTTCAAATAGAATATTTCGACGTGAATATCCAAAGAATTAAGCACTTTTTGGGGAAAACCCATTATAACTTTTTTAAAGTGTTTAAAAAAAGCTTTATTATTGTTTTTACAAAAAGTTTCTATCATTAAATTTAAGCAAGTTACGCTCAAAATAAAGTTGGTCCCTTTTGTTTTTGCAAAAAAAAATCGGGAAGACCACCCCTTAATTAGCAACTTAATTGAAATTAATCGTTACCTCTCCACAAATTATTTAACTTATGTTGGGTTTATATGATCTGTAAGTTTCATCGATTCAAAGTGCTTATTTTTGAAAAAATTTGGTTTAAAAATAAAATTTTTAAAAATTTTAATTTTGAAAAATATGCTTTTTTTCAAAATAACTTAAAAATTGTTAGAGATACCAAAAATTTCGAAAAACAAAAAAAGTCAGATTTGTTTTTCTGAATGTCATGTATTTTTTGTTTTTCAGTTAGACAAAAATTGATTAAGATTTGGTGTTTCTAAATTTGCATACATTCGTGATCAGTGACTCGTTTAACCCCTTTTAACTACAGCCCTTTCAGTAATAAGGACTTTGAACCAATGAAACTTACAGATCATATAAACAGTATATACACGAGTCAAGAAACTTGTGAAGCCGTAACGATTAAGTTCATTTAAGATACTAATTAGGGGGTGATTTTCTCGATTTTTTTGACAAATCGTAAGGGACTAACTTTATTTTGAGCGTAACTTGTTTAATTTTTATGCTAGAAATTTTTTTTATAAAACAAAAATGAAGATTTTTTAAGTTGTAATGAATTTTCCCCGAAATGTGCTTCATTTTTGGTTATTTCACGTTAAAATATTCCATTTGGAATTTGACGAATATGAACCTATTTTTCATTAGCTATAACTCTGCTTCTACTAGGTGTAGAGACGTGATATATACACCATTTTTTAAAAATTTTTACCGGCTGTATTTTTGCTAAGACTGTTTTTTCGACAAAATACTTACTATTTGAGTTATTTGCGAAAAACCGTCTAAAAGCGTGGTTATTTTGTTGAAAAAATAAACATATTCACTGCCAAATAACTCGAAAAGTATTGACTGAGTGAAAAAACTCTATAGAACAAAAGTTACTTAAAATTAGCCAGTTTATCCATTTCCTGACTTCATGACTCCTGACTGATATGACTGATTCATATCAGATCTTTTGAAGCTGGAATATTGTATGCGCCACTCATTTTTACGGCGTTTAGCGGTTTTATTCTTGTATCAGGAGCTTTTAAAGTTATTTATAAATTAAATGTATGAAGTTGAATGCAATTTTTCTCGATTACACGTTAAGCTTTATAAATTGTCGCCTTTGTCGCATTACCTCCCAAATGATCTAGTGTCCATCGAATGTACACAAGATTTTTTTTCTATTCGAAATATATTAAAAAAAATATTAGGATGGCCGATAAACAAACTCGGATTGCCCGTTGCCAGATCAAATTTAGCGTCGTAACCACTACAACTACATGAACCATTTCGGGAATAACCGTTAATTGGATTATACTTTTGCAACTTAATAACATCTAAACGGTTTAACCGATTTTGATCACTAAACATGAGTTTGAAACGTATTTACAAGTAGTATCTGATGTATCTAAGGTCAAGTATGATAACTGAAGCTAGTACAGGGATTATTGAGCTTGAAAAACCGTTTTTCCAATAGATAATAGATTTGATCATATTTATGAAGCCTATAACTTAAAAACTCGAATTTTCCCGTATACTAGGTATACACCGTTAGATTCGTCTAGAGTCTTTCTACAAACGCTCAGTTATTGGTGCAATTCGTAGGTTGAAATTTTTAGTAATTGTCGAAAAACCAAAATTTTCAAAGTTTAGTTTTTTAGTTTTTCGGCTCTACTAAGCCGTGTGTATGTCTGATCCTGACAGCTGATACACCAAGTGAAAGCTTAATGCAATAATATTGATTTGATGTATTTGCTGTTCCCCTGTCTCTTCACAAACCGAAGATATATACTCCCAAAAAATTTGCCGTTTTGCACCTACCAAGTCCTACATCTGGCTTATGGGTGGTCAAAAGTCAAAAACTACATCGGTTCTAAATTGGCGCTGACCCCCTCTTCAAACACAAAAAAAAATTCAGATCGGTTTAACTTTTCCACATACATACATACATACATACATACATACATACATACATACATACATATCCACAAACATTTTCCCTTTTCCCTTTTATAATAATACATAAATAAAGAAGAATGAATAAGGCCAATGACTAAAAATACCGCTAACTGACCAATTATTTTTTTTGCCAATATATTATAGTCCAATAATATACTTATGTATAATCAAATCCTGAATTCAAGTTTACTATCATATACTTAATAGATATTATCATGTCACTTACAACCCTCCATTTCACTAAGTATAGCTTTTATATTATAAAATAAAGTGTTTAAATAATTTTTTTGTTTAAAATACATAATAATTATTAGTACCCGTACTTATTAGTAAGAAATAATTTTTCAAATAAAAGGCATTATATTTAATTTCGATTCAGAGATCATTACCATCTTTCTATGGACCAGAGCATCATTACAGTTGCTTTCCTGATGAGAACAAAAGAGTTCGAAATGGTCCATAGAAAGATGATAATGATCTCTGATTCGAAATTAAATATAATGCCTTTTATCTACCCACGGTTTTACTCACGTATCGAGTACTAGGAGGCAGATTTGTTGGTCTTTACCTCGGTGAATTGATATGTTGTGGAGTGCAACTATGTAGATTCCCCATGTCTATACATTCGTCATCCTTTTCCTTGCAATTTTTAGAAGGATGGGAATAGATATAAGAGAGAATCTGTTTCCGAACTAAGAAATCCAAAGATTTTATTATTTTTAAACATCTATTTTTTTGAAAATGGAGTCTTTTGGGTTTCGACATTTTGTTAATAATTTTTCAATTTCAATAATCTATAATATGATTTGGTATTTCATTTGAAAAGGAAAAAATAAATATTCAAAATATAGTGGTCGGAATTTTTACTTATGCGAGGATTGATGCATGTCGGGATTTTGGCCTGTCGGGATTTTGGGCGCCACCGCAATCATCCACACATAACCACAATTGACCGGTATGACTTTCTGAGCTTAATCTTATATCTGGGATCATCAATCACAAACACAGGGTCACTATAGGAAGATATCAAACGTAGATGTGATCTAGCAAAAGTTGCCACAGCAAAAATGACCACAATATGGAAGGACTGTCAAATTTCAAGAGCGTTAAGATGAGGCTAATCAACTGCTTAATATTCCCAATACTGACCTACGGATGTAAATCTTGGACCCTGAAAAAATCGGAAAGAAGAAAGATAGACGACACTGAAATGTTTTGTTGGAGACGAATGCTGTAAATTCCTTGAACCGACCATAGGACAAATAAGTTAATTTTAAGAGAGCTAAAAGTTAGCCAACGACTCTCCAGTAAAGTACATCTCCAACAATTAAAATAATTTGAACATGTTATGAGAGCAAACACAGAAAACATGGGAAGAGTCATTATACAAGGAAAGGTGGAAGGCCGAAGATCATGAGGAAGATCCCCAACAAGATGGATCGATCAAATTACAGGAATATGCAAAAGACTTAGGCATAAGTTAAAAGAAATGGCCAGAGATAGAGGTCTTTGGAGACGGACATTACACGACATCACATCGACCTCTACTCTTCCTCCAGGGGGTCAGGTTTGAAGAAAGAGAGCCCCATTCACCCCCATCCAACTTGTCACACAGTCTCTCCAGTATCTTTTCTTCTTGGCCTGGATCTTACTGTTCAGTTCTTTCTTTTGCGCATTATATACCATATTTCAGTCTAGTTGCGATTACTTCATCTAATAGCCTACATATTTATTTTATTTTACTGAAAGCGCTTCTGGTCACTTACTTACTTACTTACTTACTTACTAGCCAACGCCCACCCTTGGCATGTTAGCCATTTGGCGGCGCGCTGACCAGTATAGACGAGTCGTTTCTCGTAGGCGATCTTCATTCTCCTCGGGTGGGTCTGTTATCAGGGCTGGGCACTCTGGGAGGTGAGCAGCATCCATCTGGAGCTGATTACATAGTGGACAGTTGTCATTGGAAGCTAGGAGGCTGTGGGAGAGTAGTGCCTTCTTTTGCAAGTTCATCCGCCTCTTCATTCCCTTCAACACCGACATGACTAGGGATCCATTGTAAAGTAATCAGCCACCCTTTTCCAGCAAGTTCGATAGTTGGACGCGGCAAGATATTGTTTGGGCACAGTCGGTATATCGATTTGTCGACAGGGCGAGGATTGTGGCTTGGCAGTCGATGTAGAAGGCAACTTTTTGGGGGTGTTAAAGATTCTCGAGACTTTTAGCGGCTTCGTGTATAGCAGCAATTTTTCCATCATAATTGGTGAGAGGGGCACCCACAGCTATGGAGCCTTTGGAGAACGTTGAGACATATCCTGCTCCTGTTCTTCCCGAGTCCGGCATCGAGGAGCCATCGCAGTATATGTGGAGCCACTCATGCGCTGGGTAATTGGTGTGTATCGTCTCTAGGGCGGCTTTCCTTGTCTGATGATAAGTGCTTCGGGTCGTTATGGTTTTCAAGACGCAATTCTGTGTTTGGTAGACAGCGGGCGAGTGTAGTTTGCGCTGGGAAGGGGGCGGCTTTCGACAGGTCAATGTGGTATTTTTTCCATGATTTGATTTGCTACTGTAAGCGGAGTGGTTTGTGTTTTAAGACGTGAGGCTGCTTGTGTATATTCGTCCCATTTTTGTGGAAGTATTCGTCTTTGCCTTTCCCAGAAGGTTAACGCGTGTTGCTCTCTGCGGCATTGTATTGGTTCAATACCGGTCTGGGCTTCCATTGATGTAATCGGTGTTGATTTTGGAGCACCGGTGATGACGCGAAGGGCAGTGTTCTGGGCGACTTCAAGCTTGGAGGTGGTGTTTGTACTCGCAGTTATTGTAGCTTCACTCCCATATTCTAGTATCGGCCGGACATAGGTTTTGTATGTTGTTACCAAGACATCTTGCGTGGCGCCCCATTTTGTTGCTGTGAGACGTTTGAGCAGTCGACATCTCTTTGTGGCTTTCTCTGCAATGTCGTCGATTTGAGGTTTCCACGTTATTTTCTTATCAGCTTCTGGTCACACTGAAAGCTAATACGTCGCTTTATTTCAAGGCAACGGTCCTATTGTTCATTTCAAGTTAACAGAAAGAAAACAACACAAGACAACTTAATAATCAATAATTACTAATGTAATTGTTTATTCCCTCGTTAAACTGTTCTCCATTTAGAAACAAACATTCCTTTTATATAAACGTAAAGACCCAACATAACATCAAGGATGGCACGTACTCTAATGCTTAAAAGCTATACCTTTCTGATGAAGATTTTCTTCAAATTTGGAACTTTGATGGGACTATTTCCTACAAATACAAATAAAGATGGTTTAAAATGGCATGTAGTATTTTACGCAATATTTTATATTACAGATATCTTAAGTATTCCCCTATTTTTAAAAAATACACAAACCACCGTTAACGTTCTTAGATTTTTATCTACTTTTATCTACTGCTTGTTGAAGTATTGTGGTTTATACACAATTATTGTAAATCATGAAGATTGGAAAATGTTTTTATCCAAGTTTGAAGCAGTAGAAAAAAATCTAATAAATTTGAAGCCAGAAATTATCATACTTCATATTGCATCAGGTACAGTGTTTGTTTTGCTCGGCATTACGAACGTCATTAACTTTATTTTCCATGTTTTACAAACAGAGCAACATGTTACTATTGTGATATTGTCATGTCCTCTATTCTGGGTATATTCATATCTTCAAATGATTTTTATTGCATTGAATGTACTATTTATGACAACTGTCTTTCATAACTTTATTAATCACCTAACACTTCAAATACCTCCCGTATTTTTAGACAGAAAGCAGTCTCAGTTAATATTTTTACAGAAAATAACTCAGTACAAGTTTTTAATTAAAAACATGTATGTGGCTGTAAACGAATTTAATATTATCTTTGGAAAATATATTTTTATATTGCTTTCAATCAACTTCTTTGACATACTATATATTTCGGATTGGTTGCTAAGATTTGCTTACAATAGAGACATGGAAGAAGTGATGAAAAAATTCTGGTTCTATGTTTTCACATATTTATTTTTGGAGTGCGTAAGTAACTATTAAAACTATATTATTTTTATGGTATCCATATTTTTAGAGCCTATAGTTTTAATAGAAATTGACTTTGTATGATATATGTAGCTTTTTTCACACACCTTTTAGGCACAAAGCTTCATTGTTCTTTTCCATAGCTTTCTGTTATTTGTCAACTTCTTCCAGTCTGTCATTCCCTTTTCTTTTAGGTCTTCTACTACCACCTCTCTCCATCGCTTTCGTGGTCTTTCCCAGGCAACCAAATAACTTTGACAAAACGTCGAAAAGATGTTATAATTACCACCAAACCACGTCAGTTTATCACGTTTTTTCGACGTCGAAAGTCACGTGAATATGTCCCACCATAACTGACGTCATTTTTATCCCGTTTTATATACGTGATATCAAAAACGTAGTTTTTATGTCGTTTTTTTTTATTATTTTTCATTTTATGGTTTTAAAAATACACAATACAAATTATTTGTATGGGCATTGTTGGTACAGTAAAACCTCGATATAACGGACTAATTGGAGGGACGGGATGTCCGTTAAAGCCGAAAGTCCGTTGTATAAAAATAGGTTTAAAATCAACCAATTTTTTTTGAAATTATGTAGGTACTGTGTTTAGATACAGTGTACAAATCTGTAAGTTAAGAAAGGAATAAAGTTTTACAAACTGGACCATTCCTCAACTGTCAATGTCACATCAAGCATTTCCTTACATAGCTTTGACACTTCGGTCAACGTAGTCATCGTTGACCGAAGATGGTTGATTGGGTCCTCGGGTAGAGTTTCACCATGTTCCCAGAGGTTTAATCCCTGAACATCGGCGTTTAGCCATTTTAAATTTATTTTAACATAATGTAGATCTATTTATAATCACAACCATTGTTTGGTTCTGGGGCTATTTTGCAAGTATTCAAGTAAGTAATCATAACCACATTTTTTAACTTTCACAATTTTAACCATCTTTTCAATTTTAATAGTGGGATTACTTATTTGATTTTAGATTCACTGATGATGGACCGATAGGTTTGAAAACGTTCTGATGAACTCATTTTATTGAATCCATTGGGATTCTAAATAAAAAAAAATTTTAGTAAATACACCTTTTACATAGAAGTGGTTTTTACTTCATGTTCCAGTTTGTTTAACTATAAGGTATACAGCCAACCCAGGGAACTACCCCTTTTTAGAATAAAGTTTTGTTCGCTACTTTTTTACTTTTCTACTTTATCTAAAAACCATCTGCAGTATACTCATTTGGTTGACAAAATTGTTCACTGATTTATGGGTTGAATAAGCGATATATTTTTTGGCAAAACATACAATTAAAGTTGCAATTTTCTGAATTTAGAATACTTTCAGGGGGATTAACAGAAGCTTTGTTTAAATTAAAAATCATTTCACGTCTTTAGGCGGTATTACCAGTTTCTTATCTTGAAATTTTCTCACTGCAGGTACAAATCCTTTAAAACCAATTTTTGAAAATATCTCTGGTGAACCATGTCCAATAGGGTGGAACGAAAAAAATGATTTAATAATTTCGATGTGTAATAGTGATAGAAAGTTGCCTATAGCCATTGTGAAGCCACAAATAAAATATTTTTCCAAACAAAATATTTTTAGACGTGCCGCAAAAAGGTTGAAAGTTAGAATTTTTAGTTAAATTTTGCGAATTTTGATGATTTTGGTTTGGTAAAGAATAGCTATTTTAATGTTTTAATTCCTATTTTAAATGATAAATACACACTCTAAAACTACTCTTTCAAGATAATTTTAGTTTTAACATACAACAATCCAATGTTTATTTTTACTAAAACTGGCAAAGTTTGAACTTGAATTCCACATTTAGAGAAATATTTAATAGGAAATATTTATTTCATTCCTTAATACAATTTAACATTCTGATTATAGAAGAAGAGCACATTTCAATAATAGAGGAACCTGGATCAACTTTGCTAGGGTATATAACTTCTGCTTCCGGAACAGGTGAAGCTATAAAAAATAATGGAGCATTTTCAAGAGGACAATCTTTTGAACATTTCCAATATAACAGCTGTCGGATTTGATGGAACTGCCACTAATACCGGTATTAACAATGGTGTAATTGCTTTTATAGAAAAAAACCTAAATAAGCCGCTGAAGTGGCCGATTTGTTTGTTCTATAGCAATGAATAATTGCCTTTGCATCATTTGTTTTCCACATTGGATGGAAAACTAAAGGCCTTAATGAATTTTGAGGGCTTTTAGGCAACGAACTTGAAATCTGTAACCAGCTTCATGTGGTTAATTTCGTTCCCATACAAAACAACCTACCTACTCTAGAGATTAAGGATGATCTAAGCACAGATCAAAAATATTTACTTGAAATGTGCAAAGCAATCTCCAGTGGTGTATGTCCTTCTGATCTTTCTTTAAAAACCCATGGTAAATTAGCTTATTCACCATGGCTTACGTTGGCCAATCGCCTTCTTCGGTTATATGTTGCAACAGAGAATACTTCAAATAATCTGAAAACTGTAACTATGTATGTGATGAAGGTGTATGTCCCAGTCTGGTTTCATATCAAACTGAAACCATTTTGTGTAAATGGATCAAAAGATCTATGGAAACTCATCAAATTTTCACGTTATCTTTGTGAGAAACATCTCCAAATAATTAATCCAGTAATTCAAAGGAATGTTAGAGGCGAAAACATATAAGGGAGCTAGGTCTGCGGCGACTTTTGAAGGCAAGATCGGAACTCATAAATGGTGTAAGGAAGTTTGTTGTCCCGAAGCTTAACTTTAATGCCAATGACTTACAATGATATAGATATAATTAACTGGACGGAAGAATAAAATTACTTAGCCTCCTATGACAAAACATAGAAATGACGAGGACTTAAAAAAACATATAAGTGAAGCAAGAGACCCTAGTTTTCAGGTACAGTGTGTAGATTTTCCGTGTTTTCCCTGTCATACATAGGCAGTGTAAAGAGCCATAAAGCTCGTGACTGTGTCATCTCTTAGTGTCTGTGATCTTGAAGCAAAAATGGCTTGGTTAGAGCAAAGATTTCTTCCCAAAAGATCATGCCCAAGGTTGAGACAAAAACCATTTTATTTAAGTATTAAGATGAATATTATAACTAAAGAAATCTTATAGCAATGTGTACATGTAGCAATGATAGCAATGTTAACTGTTATTAGAAACAATATTTGACTAAGAAATGTTAGCTACGTCACCAGGTTAAATATATAAAATATTTGAAATTTTGTGTATTTTTTGTTAAAAACTATTTTGTAGTTTTATTGTAGACATGATAAGGCAACTTTCGAGTGCTATTAGAAAGTTCCATGAAAGAAAAAAAAATTTTCCTATCCTTTCGTTCCACCCTAATGTCCAATTAGAGCTATAATATGAAACGGGCAGATGATACCTTTTGATGATTATATCTTTGACAACACTAGGCTTACGAGATTTACCAACAATTTTAGTAGTCAATCCATGCGATCCATCGGCGTTAGCACAAAGCAGTGCCGAGATCCTGCCCTTCTTGTTTTTCCTTCTAGAATTCGATTTTTCATATTTTTTTGCATTAAATTTTTTTTTACATTTGATCTGATTTTTTGTCCGTTATATCCGAAGTCCGTTAAATAGAGGTCCGTTCTATCGAGGTTTTACTGTATTGCAATTTTTCATTTAACTGTTTTAAATTTAGCTTATAGGCTAAAAGTAAAAACAAATGATACTTTATAAAATGCATAAAATTACAATCAAATTACAATAATTACCCTCAATGCAACATTTAGTCCTGTCGCCAGGGGGGGTACAACGGCCTCCTGTATTCAGATGGACTTACCCAAGTTTTTTTTATGTATTTTGACCTGTAGAACACGAATTTTTAGGGTAACAGTTGATCCGGATGTCGATAAGATTGTTATAAACCAAGAAGTTGAGGAATCACATAACAGCGATTTCTTGCAAAAGAAAACATTTTTTTGTATTTTTTGGGCCATTCTAACCAAAAAATGTTCCTACAAATTTTTTCGTAGGATGCATAGTTTTCGAGATAAACGCGGTTGAACTTTCAAAAAATCGAAAAATTGCAATTTTTGAACCCGAATAACTTTTGATTAAAAAATAAAATAGCAATTCTGCTTACCGCATTTGAAAGTTCAAGTCAAATTATATCGGTTTTAATTATTTGTATTGCTAAAAAATTATTATTTTATTGTTCAAACAAAGCTATAAACACCTAGTGCTTGAGTGATGTTTTCAATGATTTCTCATTTAAAATCGAATGAGTAGGTAGAGGAGGTAAAAGTGCAAGCGGGGCTATTTCTACGTAGCATGCATTAAAACGCATGTATTAGGCATGGGAAACACTATGTGTTTATAGCTTTTTTTAACAATCAAAAAATAAATTTTTAGCAATGCAAATATTCAAAACAGATAAAATTTGACTTAAACTTTTAAAGGCGATAAGCAGAATTGCTATTTTATTTTTTATTCAAAGGTTATTCGGGTTTAAAAATTGCAATTTTTCGATTTTTTGAAAGTTCAACCGCCTTTATCTCGAAAACTATGTATCCTACGAAAAAACTTAGAGGAACATTTTTTTGTTAGAATGACCCAAAAAATACAAAAAATTGTTTTGTTTTGCGAGAAATCGCTGTTATGTAATTCCTCAACTTCTTTGTTTATAACAACCTTATCGACATCGGGATCAACTGTTACCCAAAAAATTCGTGTTCTACGGGCCAAAATACATAAAAAAACTTGGGTAAGTACATCTGAATTAAGAAGGCCGTTGAACCCCCCCTGGCGACAGGACTAATTATAGAACTTTCACTTTTTATATACGTATAGGTAGGTACTTATGTACTGTGTCAAAACTGAAACAATATATAAACTAATAAATAATTTATTAACAAATTATCCAGCTTAATATCTTAATTTAACGTAACGCTGTCCATTAAATCAAAAATAATCTGGAACAACAGATAATAATTAGTCTTATTTTTACCACACAAAGCACGTAAACAATAAATTAAGTTTGGAGTCTTTACTTTTTCAGTAGTTTTGCTTTCAAAGTCAGTAGAAATCAGTATTCTTTTTAGGCCATCTAAATACAGTAAAACCTGTGTTATCGGTCACCTGTCAAAATCGGCCACCTGTACTAACGGACAGTTTAAAAATCTTCAGAATATTATGAAGATTTCCTTATTTATTAAATAATCCAATAATACCAGGTCATATTTATGACCTGGTATATACGGACGCGGCCAAATAATCTCGTATTTGTAAAGCCTATTTCATAGAAATTTACCTGTTAATAACTGCCAATATATGTTGATAAATTTCAATATAGTCTAAGAGCAAAGTGAACCCTCCGACTAACGGTCGTCCTGTAAGGCTAGAAATTTGTCTAGTGATAATTCATAGCACACCAAGGCTAAAAACCATGACCTGGCAGGCCTCAGCGGTGCACGTGTATCTACCAGGTGAATCGAAAAGTGCAAATTTAGGGGGTAAAATAAACCTTCTCCTGTAAGGTTTAAATTTAAGTATGTGTTTGAGTAAGTCATTTAGAAGAAATGTGTACAATGACAGGCGATTCTGAAGAGCAAAGACCTTGCCAGGCGAGGGGAAAGATTAGGGATTTTTCCTAAAATTATTCCTTTTGCATCGAACAAATTTTTTTTAGGTTTTTTGAATCATTCCAAATAGAAAAGGTTCTTAGTGATTTTTCTCTTAAGTTAATAGTTTTTGCTATATAAGCGATTGAAAATTTTGAAAATTGCGAAATCGGCCATTTTAACCCTAAATCGGACATTTATCTAAAAATTTCAATATTGGCAAGGTACGTAGATATTCCTTAAACATTGATTGATGAAATCCCGAAGAGTTTTTTGCAATAAAATATCGAAAACCCCTTTGTTCTTTTAATTGCTAATCAAGCGGGCGCTACACTGTAGTATAAGTGAGGAGTTTGAGCTTGCATAAATTCATTATCTCGAGAATGGACAAATTTCAAGAGAAATCCTCAGATAGGTCGATTTTTAGTTTTGAATTAGGACTTTTTGGTATATATATAATATTAGTGACGTCATCCATTTGGGCGTGATGACGTAATCGATGCTTTTTTTAAATAGGAGTAGGGGTTGTGTGATAGCTCATTTGAAAGGTTATTTAATTTTCTATTCAGTAATATAAACATTAACATAATTATTTATACAGGCTGTACAAAAAAAATGTTTCTTCTATTTGTCAAATTTAATCAGTCAATTTAATAAAAAATTTTTTTTTGTACACCCTGTATAAATAATTATGTTAATGTTTATATTAGTGAATAGAGAATTAAATAACCTTTCAAATGAGCTATCACACAACCTCTACTCTCATTTAAAAAAATCATCGATTACGTCATCACGCTCAGATGGATGACGTCACTAGTATTATATATATGCCAAAAAGTCCTAATTTAAAAATAAAAATCGACCTGTCTGAGGATTGCTCTTGAAATTTGCCCATTCTCGAGATAATAAATTTATGCCAACTCAAACGTCCTCACTTATACTACAGTGTCGCGTCCGCTTGATTAACAATTAAAAAACAAAGTGGTTTCCGATATTGTATTGCAAAAAAATCTTTGGAATTTCATCAATCAATGTTTAAAGAATATCTACCTACCTTGGGAACTTTGAAATTTTTAGATAAATATCCGATTTAGGGTTAAAAATGGTCGATTTCGCAATTTTCAAAATTTTCAATCGCTTATATAACAAAAACTATTAACTTAAGAGAAAAATCACTAAAGATCTTTTCTGTTTGGAATGATTCAAAAAACTTAAAAAAAATTTGTTTGATGCAAAAAAAATAAATTTAGGAAAAACCCCTAATCTTTCCCCTCGCCTGGCAAGGTCTTATGCTCTTCAGAATCGCCTGTCATTGTACACATTTCTTTTAAATGACTTACTCAAACACATACTTAAATTTAAACCTTACAGGAGAAAGTTTATTTTACCCCCTAAATTTGCACTTTTCGATTCACCTGGTAGATACACGTGCACCGCTGAGGCCTGCCAGGTTATGGTTTTTAGCCTTGGTGTGCTATGAATTATCACTAGAAAAATTTCTAGCCTTACAGGGCGACCGTTAGTCGAAGGGTTCACTAGCTCTTAGACTAATAGTTTTTCAGTAGGTCAGTAATTGGAGTTAAAATCAGTAGGTCTACTGAAAAATCAGCTCTAAAAGCTCCTCCCATTTTTGTGACGTCAGACTTGGGCTGCCTGAAATTAAAACGTGTTTTTAAACGTATTTTAACGTCAGTAATCTTACGTTTTTAAAATCACCTACAAAAGACGTTTATAATGTAATGTTCAAACACGTGTGTATATATTCAACCAAAAACTGACGTTTACTCGGCGGTATTGATGTCACTTGGTTGCCTGGGTCTCTTTCTTTTATAATTTGCATTAGATAACAGAAAAAATACCTCTTCTGGATATGAGGAAATTCGGTATCCTATGTCTTTACATTATTATCAATTAACGCTAATAGTACGGGATCCGAATATAGGTCTACCTGCACCCACCTGCTTGCTGAATGAGACATTGTTTTATTTAATTTCATACATAGAAAAATATTACTTGCTTAGGTGGCCTATCAAACTCGTGTCATAGCTATCCTTAAAGGAGGACGTAGGCGTTAAAATCAACATTTTAAGTACATTTTTGTGATTTTTTTTTGAAAGTATGATAGAATTATTTTATTTTTAAATTAAATAAGCATATTCAGTATAATTCAAAGAATAATAAAAAAAATTCAAGGAAAAATATTGAAAAATAAGCCAACGGTGGTAAAGACACCTAACAAAAAGGGATTTTGCGGTGAAATCCGAACTCATCATTGGATCATGTGAAACAAAAGATTCAAAAATATTTTATTAGCTCATGAGTTTGTCGAGCTAACGCTATCGAGTTTTTTTTTTGTTTTATAGTCTAGTAAAATAAAATTACACTACATGTAAATCAAAATGTAAATTCGTACAGGTTGAAACAAATTTTATATCAAGTTTAGGAGGGTACAAAAGATATTTTCAAAAAAGTATCCAAATCATAAAAGGGGATCATTGTTTATATAATTAAAAAGGGGTAATTTTTGCAAAAAAATTACTTTTTTAACTGCTGAAGTCATTCAATTACTAATGAAGGTCTACAGAATTGTTTTCTGCAAAGTTGAAGGTTAAATATTTCACATAAGACTTACTAAATTAAATTTGACCCCCTATTTATTTAAATAATTATACATAAAACTTTAAAAACAAATTTGCAAAAAAATATTTTTAGCGATTTAAATAAGCACTATAAAATATATTATTTTACTGGAGAAGTTGCGCTTTGTTATCAGTATTAATTGAAAAAGAAATTTGTCCAAAAATATTTAATATTTTTTGAGATATTGAATTTGTTTCTACAGTTTTACTCTATTTTCAATTGCAAAAACGCGGTTGTTGCCAAAGAAATATTCACCTGCATTAAATCTTATTATTTTTATTTTTATGTATGTTTTCGACAAGTGTATTGATACATTCAAATTTCAATTAAACTTCCCCCTAAAATGACATTTGAAAATTATTCAAATTTGTTTATAATTTGTTTTTTTTTTAATAACGTCGCGGGGATTAAATATTTTGAAATTCCGTTTCCATAATTGGGTTTCTGGGAATTTTTCACTAATTAACAAATTTTCTTGTCTTTTTTCCTCTTCTTTTTTTTTTCTTGAAGTTTACTACGGGCCCTTTTAGGGTTAAGTTTCATTAAGAATGTTGAATCTCAAGTTGTAGATTCTAGACCTAAAAATATTAAGATTGGTCTAAAATCACTTTAATAAAATGTGGCTACTTACTGAGTTACAGGGTGTTTTATTTAAAAATTTAAAAAATTTTTTTTACCAAGTACTTTCAAACTATTTGACGTATCCTTATCATACTTAGAAGAAAGTCTGAGTACTCCACAGTCTACTAAATTTTGTGATAAATGAAAGTTTCAATCTACTACCAGAGGCGTACGACAGGGGATAGTTAATGGTTAACCCTTCGCAAATTCTACGCCACTGAGGGAAATATTTTTTTAGCGAAATTTTCTGATTCTACAATACTTTTTGTGTAAATTATATACTCTTTACTGGAAACGATTACGTCATTAGTTTTCGAGATATTGGACGTTTAAAATGAAACGGCATAGTTATTTTGATTCATTAATAATTCATTCATTTTAAACTTCCAATATCTCGCAAACTAATGACTTTATCGATACCAATAAAGTTATTTACATACAAAGTATTGGAGAATCGAAAAATTTCGCTAAAATGGTAATTCACTCAGTGGCGTAGAATTTGGGAAGGGTTAATCATTCACTATCCCCTGTCGTACGCCTCTGGCACTAGCTAGAAACGAATATTAATAACAATTTAGTAGGGTGTATAATAGCCACACTTTCTGCCAAGTATGATAAGGATAAGTCAAATAGTTTTAAAGTACTTGGTAACAATAATTTTTAAATTTTTAAATAAAACACCCTGTAACTCAGGAAGTAGCCATATTTTATTTAAGATATTTTAGTTAATTCTTAATATTTTTAGGTCTAGAATCTACAACTTACAGATTCAATATTATTAATGAAATTTAACCCTAAAAGGACCCGTAGTAATATAACTCCAAGAAAAAAAAAAGAAGAAAAAACGACATAACAATTTTTTTAATTAGTAAAAAAATCCCAGGAACCCAATTATCGAAACGGTATTTCAAAATACTTAATCCCCGCGACGTTATTAAAAAAAACAAAATATAAACAAATTTGAATAATTTTCAAATGCCATTTCAGGGGGGAGTTTCGTTGAAATTTGAATTTATAAATACATTTGTCGAAATTATCGATAAAAATCAAAATAACGAGACCTTATTCAGGTGAATATTTCTTTGGTAACAACCGCGTTTTTGCAATTGAAAATATAGTAACATTTAATAAACAAATTCAATATCTCAAAAAATATTAAATATTTTTTGACCAGTTTTTTTTTGCTTAATACTGGTAACATAGCACAACTTCTTCTGTAAAAAAAGATATTTTATAGTGTTTATTTAAAACGCCAAAAATAATTTTTTGCAAATTTGTTTTTAAAGTTTTATGTATAATTATTTAAATAAATAGGTGGTCAAATTTAATTAAGTAAGCCTTATGTGAAAGATTTACCCTTCAACTTTACAGAAAATAATCCTATTGACTTTGATTAGTAATTGAATGACCTCAGCAGTTAAAAAAGTAATTTTTTTGCAAAAATGACCCCTTTTTAATTATTTAAACAATGACCCCCTTGTATGATTTGGATACTTTTTTGAAAATATCTTTTGTATACACCTAAACTTTGATATAAAATTTGTTTCAACCTGTACGAATTTACATTTTGACTATTTTTTTATTTTATTAGGCTATTTAACGATTTTTGACTTTTTCGTATCACTCAGAATTAATAACAACGAATTTTTTAGAAAAAAAGAGTGAAAATCAATATGTTTATTATTGTTAAACAAAGAATCTTCCCTCACGAAATGTCTAAAGAAGTTTAGGTGGATCGGTCTAGTAGTTGAGTTACAAAGTTTACTGACTTTGGGAAAAGCAGTTTTGAGAAAAACGCATTTAAAGTTTTGTCAACTTTTATTTTCTTCTTCTTCTTACTCTCTTTCTTGGCTTGCAAAACTTTCATTTTCAATTTTGTTTTTATCTAACAATAAAACACTGAAAACGTTTGTTTTCTATACTTCCACACAATTTATTATACTTAATAACTATGTGACTACAGCTGTTTCGGCAGAGTGCCTTTCTCAAGTGATTTAGTTTACTATGGGTTTGCGTTTTTAAAGTCTTTAACTGAAGAGGTTGACGAGTGGGGAGCTGTTTGTCTCGAGTTGGTCATTCAGAATTATATCTGTATTTTTTAATTAATTAATTCCCATAGATTATAATAAAGATATCTTATGGCCTTTATTTTGAATATGCAGAATTTAAAACTCTTCATTAAAATAATGATTATGATCTAGAAGGTGAAGTGCGTATGTAGAAGTGTCTGTTGTTCTATTGTTGAAAGCCATTTTGTGTTCTGCTATCCGTTTGTCAAAGGTTCTGCCAGTTTGACCGATTTAAGTTTTTTAACAGTCACCACAAGTTAATTTGTAGACACTACTCTGTAGTTGCTTTATCTTTCGACTCTTATTGTTCTTAATATATTTTCTTAAGTTGTTGTTAGTTCTGAAAGCTAGTGTTATTCCTTTCTTTTTTATGTATCTGGCTATTTTTGTGGTTATCTTGCCAGTATATGTGATAGAGCAGAAGGTACTGGGTTCCTTCTGTGGTGGTGGATAGACTAATTTCAGGGCTTTCTTATGGAGTTTTTGGTTTAAAATTTTACTAATTGTTTGTTAGTTATACGCTCTGAGCTTCGCTGGTGTCGCTCCTAGCGGTTACTAATTCAAGTTTCACCGGTATTTTTTAAATTTATTATTTAATTGTTATCGCTTAATATTTACAACGCAAAAAATTAATTAAATTGTAATGGATTTTTTTAAGATTTTGCTAATCATTTTGACGTTCTATTGATAAAATATGAATTTCTTACTTCGAATACTTTCACAATTATCATGTATGTAAATGGCGCTAAGATTGATAGATTGATTTATAAAATCATACTACGGAACATTAAAAAAACTTAAATTCAGTATTTAAAACGTAAGTATATTTAAGTTAAAAATATATACCACAGCTTTGACCAACTAATATTTTTTATAATTAATGTTTTTAATTTTAATTTTACATTAATCACTTTGACATTTATGTCAAATTTTCGGTAAAGGTTTACAGACTTGTCACTACTGGCGCTCGCGAATTTGTAAATATCCCCTCTACGTACGAGCTCACAGCGTATAGCCATTATTTACTGCTATTTGTTTAATGATGTTCAGTTCTATTTCAAAGTTATTTTTTGACATGGTAATTTCTGTCAGTCTATGTATTATGATATGGTAGGCTGCTAATTTGTGTTGTGTAGGATGGGATGATTAATTGTGCATAGTTGTGTCAGTTGGGTAGGTTAATGGTATACGGAGAACTCATGTTTGTTGTGTATATCATAAACCTACCCATACTGACACAACTATACACAATTCATCATCCCATCCTACACAACAAAAATTAGCAGCCTACCATAGCATGATACACAGACTGACAGAAATTCCCATGTCAAAAAAAACCTTCGAAATTGAACTGAACATCATTAAACAAATAGCAGTAAACAATGGATATAACGAACAAACAATTAATAAAATTGTAAACCAAAATCTTCATAAGAAAGACCTGAAATTAGTTATCCACCACCACAGAAAGAACCCATTTTCTGCTCTATCACATATACTGGCAAGATAACAACAAAAATTGCCAGATACATAAAAAAAGGAATAACACCAGCTTTCAGAACTAACAACAACTTAAGCAAATATATTATAAACAATAAGAGCCGAAAGAGAGAGAGAACAACTACAGAGTGGTGTCTACAAACTAACTTGTGGTGACTGTCCGAAAACTTACATCGGTCAAACAGGCAGAACCTTTGACAAACGGATAGCAGAACACAAAAGGGCTTTCAACAATAGAAAAACATACACTTCTACATACGCACTTCACCTTCTAGATCATAATCATTCTTTCAATGAAGAGTTTCAAATTCTGAATATCCAAAATAAAGGCGTTAAGCTATCTTTATTAGAATCTATGGAAATTAATAAATTAAAAAATACAGATATAATTCTAAATGACCAACTCGAGACAAACAGCTTCCCACTCCTTAACCTCTTCAGTTAAAGACTTTAAAAAGGCAAACCCATAGTAATCTAAATCACTTGAGAAAGGCACTCTGCCGAAACAGCTGTAGTCACATAGTTATAATAAATTTTGTGGAAGTATAGAAAACAAACGTTTTCAGTGTTTTATTGTTAGATAAAATTAATTTCCATCAAGTAACGGTCGTGTCTATCAATTTTGTTTTTGTCTGTGAAATTGTAAACGGCGATTCAAAAACATATTCCGCAAACCGGAATATGTTTTTGAATCGCCGAGTAATTTAAAAAAGAGAATAGGAACAGCTATTGAACGTTTCGCACTTCTTTCAAGCACGCTGGCGCTAAGCGAGTCGAAGGTAGGGATAACCAACATGCTGTATTTCCCGTAGTTTTGCTCC
This sequence comes from Diabrotica virgifera virgifera, assembly GCF_917563875.1. Lineage (NCBI taxonomy): Eukaryota > Metazoa > Arthropoda > Insecta > Coleoptera > Chrysomelidae > Diabrotica > Diabrotica virgifera. The sequence continues at coordinate 212,035,954 of NC_065450.1, forward strand.
GATCAATCTGAGATTTTCAGAGAGGATTCTTGAAGTTATGTAGTTTCATATAAAATAATAAAATAAATCAAAAATCTAGCGAGGAGTACGGCAAGGAGACACCATCTCACCAAAGCTATTCACAACCCTTTTAGAATACATTTTAAGAAGGCAGCTCTAAACGAATATGGTATCAACACAAATGGAGAGAGGCACAGTCATTTGAGATTCGTGGAAGACATCGTCCTTATAGCCGATCGCTATAGATTATAGATGATACAATAATAATGTTGAACAAGTTATATCACGCTTTCTTAGAGGTCGGACTAAAGATTAACATCAACCAGTTAGGGGACAAGTTTATAATTTACATGGATGGTATAACTAAAGAATGTAAAGTAAAAGTGAAAAAAATGCATGTGGGTTATATAAATTTAACAAGAGTAGACATTTCAGAAGGAGGATTCGCCGATGACGTCATCATATTGGCCGAAAATGAGAAAAACTACAAAGAAATATAGAAATATGGAATGAAACACTAAAACAATATGGAATGACAATTAATAAAAATAAAACAAAAGTTATGGTCATGGGGGAAAAGGATGACCAAGAAGAAAAGATAAACATAAAAATAGAAGAAGTAAATATAGAACAAGCACGAACATTCCAATACTTAGGAGTAGAATTAGAAGATAACGGAAGACAGGAAACAGAAATTAATAATAGATTAAAAAACAATGAACCTATACCATGCAATGAGCAATAAATTCATAAATAAATAAGAAATAACACGAAAAACAAAAATTAATGTGTTCAAGTCAATATATAGACCTGTATTAACTTTTGGTTGCGAGTCATGGGTACTAACAGAATGACAAAAGAGTAAAATACAGGCAGTAGAAATGAAATACCTTAGCGTACGTTCAGAGTGGACGAGCAAAGAGCAAAGAGCAAAGAGCAAAGAGCAAAGCGGAGAAATCAAACTCATACTGGCAAACGGAGGTGCACAGAGTGCTAGCAAAGAGCAAAGCGGCGAAACCAAACAAGTTTGATTTCTTTGGTCAATGTAGTGAGACCGCTCCCGTCTGAAAAAATTTTTGATTCGGTTTCTTTGTCAATTCCTATTCAAAAATGTCCCCTTTAAACAAATCTGAAGAGCACCGGGCGGAATTTTTGGGCAGAAATTGTTTAAACAATTTTATCTACTCTATGTTATGTTACGTGTAAGTTTTTAGTTTGTGAAAACTGTCATTATAGATAGCAGTGCGTGAAGTGTTTAAAGTGAGCGTGAAGTAACAATGTATTTTAAATGGGACTTACTTTTTCGCACTGTTTTTAACACACTTTCATATAATCAAATATCCTTAACTTTGGCGTTGTCATGGTGATGACATAATGAGCAATAAATTACGACAAAAGTTTTTACAGTTTTGTGGTTTGAAAGAAGTTAGAATTTTTAAATGTCAAAGTTCTAAAAATTGTAGAATAGAAATGAATTCCAGTGACGAAGAGTTACAGTTTTTTTTATTTGTTTATGGTAGAGTAGATAAAATATTGTATGAAACTGTGCATGAAGTACTTTTTGCGAACTTACGCTATGTATAGCACTCGCTCCGCTGTCGCTCGTGCTCTAAATATCGCGTGCGTTCGCAAAAAGCGTACTTCACGAACTGTTTCATAAATACCTATTTTTAAACAAATACAAAAGATCACGTTTTTTGCTCCGGAACATATATTTTTAGACGAAGTAGTTTTCAATCCTAATAGTAAATTATTAATATTGAAAATATTAAAAATATTACTAAAAGATTTTTAAATTGAAAACTTATTGGTACACTTTCCTGGTGACACCTCCAAGACCAATTTGCAAGTCAAATGGATGCTGCAGTGAAGACGAGAGGGAAGGAATTCTACACTATGCAATTCACATCCCCCGTCTGCAGCTGGTAAAGTTCCAACGGAAAAATGCACCTAGTTAGGCCGCACCTACATTTGATCCGATTTTCTCCGATCAGATCAGATCCGACGTCGGCCGACGTCGGAATAGAAAATAAACACATAGTATTAAATGGGGGTGCCTACATTGGATCCGTTTTCTCCGATCCGATCAGATCAGATCAGATCCGACGTCGGCCGACGTCGAAATAAAAAATAAACCCATAGTATTAAATGGGAGTGCCTACATTGGATCCGTTTTTCTCCGATCCGATCAGATCAGATCAGATCCGATATCGGCCGACGTCGGGAGTAGCTTCTCCTATTCTCATCGAGAAGTGTTTGGTTTCATTCCGATTGGTTGCAAGTTGAGTTGCAATTTTAGTTGCAAGTTGGTTGCAAGTTGGTTGCAAATTGGTTGCAAATTGGTTGCAAGTTGGTTGCAAACTGGTTGCAAGTTGGTTGCAAACTGGTTGCAAACTGGTTGCAAGTTGGTTGCAAACTGGTTGCAAGTTGGTTGCAAACTGGTTGCAAGTTTGTTGCAAGTTGGGGGTTGCAAGCTAACATGTTTAAATATATTCAATGTCATCATCTCAACACATCTTCATCGAAACTTATTGTCGGTGGTCGGTGGTCGGAAGATTACTGAACCAATGTAGGCACCCTCGCCGGAAAACCGGTCTGATCGGATCTGATCTGATCGGAGAAAGACGGATCCAATAGGGCTTTTCATCGACTGTCATTTGTTTCGAGCTTCTGTCATGTGTCACATAATATTGACATATCTACGCCATACGTCTTTGGTTTGTATTGTTTATATACCAATAACGTATGACGTAGATAAATTAATATTATGTGACACATGACAGAAGCTCGAAACAAATGACTGTGAATGAAAAGCCCTATGTAGGCACCGCCTGTCGAATCGGATCGGATCTGATCTGATCTGATCTGATCGGAGAAAATCGGATCCAATGTAGGTGTGCACTTACTCTACGGAGTAATACGACTATAAAATAAAAATGTATACCATTTTTATTATTATATATTTTTAGGTTTTTTGGGTTATTCTAAACAAAAAAGGTATCTTGTAATTTTTCCCAAAAATTAATAGTGTTCGAGTTATAGGCGATTTAAAATCTGAAAAATGCGAAAATACGCATTTTCGAGGCTTAAAAATTCATATTTCAATTAGTATTTTTGAGGTTACCAGATACTTAAATTGATGATTAAACATTCAGCTTCGATTCTGAAGAGTGATCGCGTCTAACCTTAATTTATACCGTTGTTTTTTAATTGTTAAATATGCGTGTTTATCAGATTTTTTGCCGGTGCGGCGCGCTCTATTTCAAAAATCTCCTATTTCCTCCGAAAATTATTTTTTCTAGATTTTTTGGAATATTCTAAATAGAATAAGTTTTTTGACATTTTTCTCAAAAGTTAATAGTTTTAAAGTTATAAGCGATTTAAAATCCAAAAAATGACAAAAAAACTCATTTTTGGATTTTAAATCGCTTATAACTTTAAAACTGTTAACTTTTGAGAAAAATGTCAAGAAACTTATTTTATTTAGAAAATCCCAAAAAATCTAGAAAAAATAATTTTCGGAGAAAAATAGGAGATTTTTGAAATAGAGCGCGCCACACCGGCAAAAAATCGAATAAACACGCATATTTAACAATTAAAAAACAACGGTATAAATTAAGGTTAGACGCGATCACTCTTCAGAGTCTTGAGGCTCAATGTTTAAACTTCAATTTAAGTATCTGGCAACCTCAAAAATACTAATTTAAATATGAGTATTTAGGCCTAGAAAATGGGTATTTTCGCATTTTTCAGATTTTAAATTGCCTATAACTCGAAAACTATCAATTTTTGAGAACATTTACAAGATACCTTTGTTGTTTAGATGACCCACAAAACTTAAAAATATATGTTCCAGAGCAAAAAACGTGATCTTTTGTATTTGTTAAAAAAAAATTGTTTAAACAATTTCTGCCCAAAAATTCCGCCCGGCACCCTTCAGATTTGTTTAAAGGAAATTTTAAAATATTTTTAAATAGGAATCCACAAAGAGACCGAATCGGAAATTTTTTCAGACGGGAGCGGTCTCACTACATGGACTACTGTGAGAGTAAAGAGCAAATATCCTACCGCTCCTATCCACACTGCCGAGTGGAAAAGAACTAAACTCTCGTCTAGCGTAACTACCCGCTATTAGCACTTCTTTGCTCTTTGCTCTTTGCTCGTCCACTCTGAACGTGCACTTTTTGCTCTTTGCTCTTTGCTCGTTGCTCTTTGCTCTTTGCTCTTTGCTCGTCCACTTTGAACGCGGCCTTAGACGAGTTCGAGGAGTTACCAAAATAGGCCAGGGTAATAAGACAAAAATATACCCTGTTCGTGACACTTCAGCAGCCAGGGTACTGAAGCGTTTTTTCGACAGGTAATACCTCTAGGAACAAATTATAACTATTTCCTGCGTAGGATCTGGCGGCCATTTTTATTTATAAACAATTAACTGTCAAAATATGGCATTTTCCCCTTTTTTTTCAAATCAACGGAAAACAATGAAACTTATGATTTTATTAGTACAAATATCTGCGAGATTATGGGAAAAGCTTTAAAATGACGTATTAAAAGTTTGATGTACTCACTTATTGTTAATATAATTGCCAAAAAAATTCGGAATTGCAAAAGCAATTTTTTCTCAATAACTGTTGTAAAAATTAATGTACAGCTTTAAAATTTTTGTCAAATGAGGGTTCTTTGGTGCTTAATATGTGATAAAAAATTCAAAGCGATTCATTCAATTGTTTAAATTTTATTCAAATTGTTTTTTCCAGAGAGCATTTTTTGCAATAATATAAGTCAGAAAAAAATGACCTTAGAACCATTCCACAGGTGTCAAATGAAAGAGCATGAGCTACATTTTCAACATGGCTTAAAAAAGTGAATAAAAAGTGCATTTATTAGTAATAAATAATTATGCAAAAGTATCGTCAATTTTTCTTTATAAACTTTTTGAATAACTTTTTCCAGAAAAATTAACTTGTTTACCCTTTTTTAAGTGCACAACTATCAAGTAATGTTATCTATATCATAATTGATAAAAAATTGTAATAAATATGTATAATTTCTTATATAACAAAATAGAAAGTTTATAAGGAAAGATTAACGAAACTTTTACATAATTATTTATTATTAAAAAATGCATTTTTTATTCACTTTTTTTAAATCAAGTTGAAAATACAGCTCATGCTCTTTCATTTGACACCTGTGGGATGGTTCTAACGTCATTTTCTTCTGACTTATGTTATTGCAAAGAAAATACTCTCTGGGATAAACAATTTAAATAAAATTTAAACAATTGAATAAATCGCTTTGAAATTTTTATCACATATTAAGCACCAAATAACCCTTATTTGACAAACATTTCAAAGATGCACACTAATTTTTACAACAGTTATTTCAAAATAGTTATTTTCCTAACAAGTGCAGAAAGTCATTCTTTTCCGCACGCGACTGCAGCTTGCCGAACGACGCGAAGCGGGACTTCGACAAGCAGTCGAGTGCGGAAAAGAGACTTTCTGCAAGAGTTAGGAGCAATATTTTTTCTAAGAGTCTTTAAAAAATGACCAAATCTTAATCAATAAATTTAATTAATATGAAAATACATACACAAATTAATTCTTTGACAAGGTTGTCAAAACCAAACTTTCAATATAATTAGTTAGCATGACGACGATCTTCGTTTCCATGACGATGATTCAAAACGACTATTATTGTCTACCGATTTGATTTTCGAATATTATGTCAAAATAATTTTATTTCATCGAATTGTCGCGTTAATTTCATTAACACAGGAACACAATAAGATATATTTGAAATAAATTAGTAAATAATATCTAAATATTAGTTTATTGCATGTATTATAATTACTTTAAGGCCATATTAACATATCTAAATTAACACGCGTGCGGAAAAGTAAAAACCGCGTGCGGAAAAGTAACACGCGTGCGGAAAAGTGAAACTTTCTAAACTAAAATGCGTGCGCGAAAGTAGACATTTTTGCACGCTCGTAGAAAAATATTTTTGTGCAATTCCGATATGTTTCGCAATTATATTAACAATAAATGAGTATATCAAACTTTGCAATACGTCATTTTAAAACTTTTTCCATAATCTCGAAGATATTTTTACTAAAAAAACCATAAGTTTCCTCGTTTTCCATTGATTTGAAAAAAAAATGAAAAATGCCATTTTTTGACACTTAATTGTTTACAAATAAAAATGGCCGCCAGATCCTACGCAGGAAATAGTTACAATTTGCTCTTATAGGTATTACCTGCCGAAAAAACGCTTCAGTACCCTGGCTGTTCAAGTGTCATGGAAAAAACCTTATTACCCTGGACTAAAAAAGATAGACTACGGAACACTCAAATAAGAGAAGATTTGGAAATCGAGTCAACGTTAGAATTTACAGAGAGAAGGCAACTCAGTTGGTGGGTCATCTTCAGAGAATGGATCAGACAAAACCGGTGAAAGAAATTTGGCAGGCAAAAACTTAAAGAAGAAAGAAGAAAGGTAGATCACGACAAACATGGGATAGAGCACTAGGCAAAATAATTGAGAAAAGGGGAACAACGTGGATAGAAGCAAGGACGCTGGCTAGAAATAAGAAGGAATGGATCAAATTTGTACATATTTTAAATGTATAGCAGTTATTAGTTAAATTTAAGATTAAGTTGTTTTTGTATTGTATTATAATCTAACATAATGTAATGTATTGTTGCCTTACACCACTATGTGGTAAAAAGGTGTTTTTTTGCAAATATAAATATAATTCTCACAATAAAACACTGAAAAAACGTTTGTTTTCTATACTTCCACAAAATTTATTACAACTATGTTATTACTACAGCTGTTTCGGCAAAGTACCTTTCTCAAGTGATATATTTTACAATGTGTTTGACTTTTTAAGTCTTTAACTGAAGAGGTTGAGGAGTGGGGAGCTGTTTGTCTCGAGTTGGTCATTCAGAATTATATCTGAATTTTTCAATTTATTAATTTTCATTGATTCTAAAAGTGATAGCTTAAGGCCTTTATTTTGAATATCAATCAATCAATCAATCAATTTAGAATCAATGGAAATTAATAAATTGAAAAATACAGATATAATTCTGAATGACCAACTGGAGACAAACAGCTCCCCACTCATCAACCTCTTCAGTTAAAGACTTAAAAAGGCAAACACATTGTAAAATATATCACTTGAGAAAGGCACTTTGCCGAAACAGCTCTAGTAATAACATAGTTGTAATAAATTTTGTGGAAGTATAGAAAACAAACGTTTTTTCAGTGTTTTATTGTGAGATAAAATGAACTTTCATCAAGTAACGGTCGAATCCATCAATTATAAATATAATTGTTTGTGCCAGGTGATTCTGCTCTATTCAATTTGTTAATGGAACCAAATAATTTGAAATTATTGATGGAATTAGAACAATTTGAGAAAGTTTTGGGAGAAATATAAAGACATAGAAAGCTGTTGTGAAAAGAAACCTAAAAAATAATGTATCAACCTTTCAGTGGTGTCTTATTCCAATACAACAAGATTGGCAGTTTGTTAGGATTACTACCTTATGATTTTGAATCTAAAAGATGGTGTGTAATACAAAAATTGATAATTATTATTGTTATTACTATAAGGCAAGTGCTAACCTGGGTGAATCTTACAAATCGAGCTGGAGATAAAATTTTGTTTTTTATTACAGCATGTGCAAGTACACATTTGTATTGGTTAGGCCTATATACGTGTTTTGCAAATAAAGAAGATATACGAATTATTTTAAAAACATTGGTATCCATAGAAGAAAAGAAAGCTTACATTAATTTTACCATGATGAAGAGAATTACATATTTGCTAGTTTATCTACTTGTATTAATAGGAGGTTCATCTTCAATCATTACTTTATTTTTTTTTTCTTACTGGAGCTCCCGTTGACGCCTATATAGGTGGTTTTCTTTGGACCTTCAGTTATTTTGCACTTCTGACCATACTGATAATTGTATTACAAACAGCATCTATTATTAAAGAAATACTTAGCAATATCCAGATTTTAACAGAAAAATTGTTATTAAAGAAAAAGTTATTGAAAAGTGTATTTTTTACACAACTCATGGAATTAAAAGTTACTTACATAAATGTATATGTTATAGCTGATAAATTTAATGTTGTTTTTGGAAAATTCATCTATAATGTACTTTTTGTTAATATGATGGATGTCTTGCATATTGCAAACTGGCTTTTACGGTATGATCTGATGGAGACCGGCCAAAGTATGTGGCAACTTTTTGTAACATTTGCTCTACCCTTTATAGGACTGGAATGTGTAAGTAAACAAAATGTCTATATGCTTATTACCTTTGCTTGTCTTATATTATTCAGTCTCTTACGTCTTTGTTCTTGAATATTTTAGGATGCTTACGCATCACTTCAATAATCAGGGCCGTGCGGTGCTATGATGCGGTGAGGCAGCCGCATCCGGCGGCATCACAAGAGGGGCGGCATAATCAGTAAAATCAAAATACAAATAATTGAGCAATTCAATAATTAAAAATATATATATATATATATATATATACATATATTATATATATATATATATATATATATATATATATATATATATATATATATATATATATATATATATATATATATATAGGACTAAGTGTCAGCCGAAAATATTTAACCGGTGAAGGTACAGAACTTATTTTGACAAATTTGGAAAAATTAGTTCTTGATTTAAAACGGCTCAGAGGACAAGGCTATGATAACGGGGTTAATACGAAAGGAATAAGAAAGGGTGTGCAAAACAGAACATTTGAAAAATCTTCGAGGGCGTTTTACGTGCCGTGTGCATACCACCTTAGTCATAAATTACGCAGCGTGTTCTTCTACAGAAACAACAACCTTTTTTTTTTGTATTATACAAGAACTGTACACTTTTTTCTGGTTTTACAAAGCGTTGGGAAGTTCTGAAAAAAACATGTTGCACAACTAATACTAAAACTGTTGAGTACTACTAGATGGTTAAGTCGAATAGATGCATTGAAACCTCTAAGATTTCAATTTTGTGAAATTTATAATGCCTTATTCGAAATAGTAGAAGACGTCAACAATGATTCAGAAACTAAAGTCAAAGCACGAGGATTAGTAAAAAATATTAAAAATTATAAATTAATATGCCGTGCAGTTCTTTGGCATGATATTTTATTACATATAAATTCAGTCTCGAAGACGTTGCAACATGTAACTATAAATTTGTCAGATTGTGTAAAAATGTCGTCAGAAACTATGCAAAAAATGAAAATTTACTGACAATTTGGCTATGACCAAATGAAAATTACTGATAATGAAATTGCAGAAAATCTTGTAAATAAGTTCCGAATTTCCTGCTGAAAATGAATATCGAGGCAAGAGAAAAATGCGTCAATTTGATTTGTGGAGCAGCTCTCAACAGAGAAAAATCAATTATTTAAAGTAAATATTTTCACCTATATTTTAGACATTGCCTTTAATTCTTTGGTTGATCGATTTTCGCTTTTAGAAACTCATAATAAAAATTTTAAATTTTTATATGATATTTTTAAATTGAGGGAATTATAAGAAAAGGGAAAAGGGAAAGATCATAAAATACTAGAAAATCTTCATTCAATACTTTTCATAGAAAAAGAATCGGATATGGAGACAAATGATTTTCTAGAAGAATTATTGCATGCTTTTCGCAACCTTTGGTTGCGAGTCATGGGTACTAACAGAAAGACAAAAGAGTAAAATACAGGCAGTAGAAATAAAATATATTAGACGAGTTCGAGGAGTTACCAAAATAGGACAGGATAATAAGACAAAAATATACCTTGTTCGTGACACTTCAGCAGCCAGTCAGTATTAGTAATAAACAATTATGCAAAAGTATCGTCAGTTTTTCTTTTTTAAACTTTTTGAATAACTTTTTTCAAAAAAATTAACTTTTTTACCCTTTTTTAAGTGCACAACTACCAAGTAATGTTATCTATATCATAATTGATAAAAAAATTGTAATAAATATGTATAATTTCTTATATAACAAAATGAAAAGTTTATAAGGAAAGATTAACGATACTTTTGCATAATTATTTATTAGTTATAAATGCATTTTTTATTCACTTTTTTTAAATCAAGTTGAAAATATAGCTCATGCTCTTTCATTTGACACCTGTGGAATGGTTCTGACGTCATTTTCTTCTGACTTATGTTATTGCAAAGAAAATGCTCTCTGGGAAAAAAAATTAAATAAAATTTAAACAATTGAATGAATCGCTTTGAAATTTTTATCACATATTAAGCACCAAATAACCCTTATTTGACAAATATTTCAAAGATGTACACTAATTTTTACAACAGTTATTTCAAAATAGTTATTTTCCTAACAAGTGCAGAAGGTCATTCTTTTCCGCACGCGACTGCAGTTTGCCGAACGACGCGAAGCGGGAGTTCGGCAAGCAGTCGAGTGCGGAAAAGAGACTTTCTGCAAGAGTTAGGAACAATATTTTTTCTAAGGGTCTTTAAAAAATGACCAAATCTTAATCAATTAATTTAATTAATATGAAAATAAATACACAAATTAATTCTTTGACAAGGTTGTCAAAACCAAACTTTCAATATAATTAGTTAGCATGACGACGATCTTGGTTTCGATGACGCTGATTCAAAACGACTGTTATTGTCTACCGATTTGACTTTCGAATATTATGTCAAAATAATTTTATTTCATCGAATTGTCGCGTTAATTTCATTAAAACAGGAACACAATAAGATATATTTGAAATAAATTAGTAAATAATATCTAAATATTAGTTTATTGCATGTATTATAATTACTTTAAGGCCATATTAACATATCTAAATTAACACGCGTGCGGAAAAGTAAAAACCGCGTGCGGAAAAGTAACACGCGTGCGGAAAAGTAACACGCTTGCGGAAAAGTGAAACTTTCTAAACTAAAATGCGTGCGCGAAAGTAGACATTTTTGCACGCTCGTAGAAAAAATTTTTTTTTGCAATTCCGATATTTTTTGCAATTATATTAACAATAAATGAGTATATCAAACTTTGTAATTCGTCATTTTAAAGCTTTTTCCATAATCTCGAAGATATTTGTACTAAAAAAACCATAAGTTTCCCCGTTTTCCATTGATTAAAAAAAAATGAAACATGCCATTTTTGACACTTAATTGTTTATAAATAAAAATGGCCGCCAGATCCTACGCAGGAAATAGTTACAATTTGCTCTTATATGTATTACCTGCCGAAAAAACGCTTCAGTACCCTGGCTGTTCAATTGTCATGGAAAAACCTTATTACCCTGGACTAAAAGAGATAGACTACGGAACACTCAAATAAGAGAAGATTTGGAAATCGAGTCAACGTTAGAATTGACAGAGAGAAGGCAACTCAGTTGGTGGGGTCATCTTCAGAGAATGGATCAGACAAAACCGGTGAAAGAAATTTGGCAGGCAAAACCTCAAAGAAGAAAGAAGAATGGTAGATCACGGCAAACATGGGATAGAACACTACATAGGCAAAATAATCGAGAAAAGGGGAACAACGTGGATAGAAGCCAGGACGCTGGCTAGAAATAAGAACGAATGGATCAAATTTGTACATAATGTAAATGTATAGCAGTTATTAGTTAAATTTAAGATTAAGATGTTTTTGTATTGTATTATAATCTAACATAATGTAATGTATTGTCGCCTTGCACCACTATGTGGTAAAAAGGTTTTTTTAAATATAAATATAATTATATTGTCTGCGCCAGGTGCTTCTGCTCTATTCAATTTGTTAATGTAACCAAATAATTTGGAATTATAACAATTTGAGAAAGTTTGGAAAGAAATATAAAGACAGAGAAAGTTGTTGTGACAAGAAACCTAGAAAATAATGTATCAACCTTTCAGTGGTGTCTTATTCCAATATATTAAGATTGGCAGTTTGTTAGGATTACTTCCTTACGATTTTGAATATAAAGGATGGTGTGTCATACAAAAATTGATAATTATTATTGTTATTACTATAAGGCAAGTGCTAACCTGGGTGAATCTTACAAATCGAGCTGGAGATAAAATTTTGTTTGTTATTACTTCATGTGCAAATACACATTTGTATTGTTTAGGCCTATATACGGGTTTTGCAAATAAGGAAGATATACGAATTATTTTAAAAACATTGGTATCCATAGAAGAAAAGAAAGCTTACATTGATTTTACCATGATAAAGAGAATTACATATTTGCTAGTTTATCTACTTGTATTAATAGGAGGATCATCCTCAATTATTACTTTATTTTTTTTTGTTACTAGAGCTCCCGTTGTCGCCTATATAGGTGGTTTTCTTTGGATCTTTAGTTATTTTGCACTTGTGACGATACTAATAATTGTTTTACAAACAACATCTATTATTACAGAAATACTTAACAATATCCAGACTTTAACAGAAAAATTATTATTAAAGAAAAAGTTATTGAAAAGTGTATTTTTTACACAACTCATGGAATTAAAAGTTACTTACAAAAATATATATGTTATAACTGAGAAATTTAATGTTCTTTTTGGAAAATTTATCTATAATGTACTTTTTCTTAATGTGATGGATGTCTTACATATTGCAAACTGGCTGTTACGGTATGATCTGATGGAGACCGGCCAAAGTGTGTGGCAACTTTGGGTAATATTTGCTCTACCCTTTATAGGACTGGAATGTGTAAGTAAACAAAATGTTTATGTGGTTATTACCTTTGTTTGTCTTATATTATTCAGTCTCTTACGTCTTTGTTTTGAATATTTTAGGATGCTTACGCATCACTTCAATAATTGCCTATTTTTTCCATTTTCCACTATTACCATTGCCGGATTAACCATTAGGCAAAGTAGGCAGTTGCCTAGGGGCCTCGGCGACCAAAACGAAAAAATGTTGAAAGATTCAAATATCGCACAATGCCATAAAAGTTATGGTGGACGTATAAAGCTACATTACAGTGCATACTTTTGTTCACATAGAAAGTATATGCTGTGGGAATACATCGCTAATGAATGCCCTTTGGTAGAAGGACCATTACTACAGATAAAAACAAGAATCGAAAGTGAGCAAAAAAAACACAAGAAAAATCAGGAGAAAAAAAAGATCCTTAATCAAAATCCAAAACAGAAGCAAAACTTATTTAAACTCAGTTTCACAAGGAAATCCATAGCTAGTGAAGCAGCAACCAATGAAAATGCACGTGATGGAATATAATTAACTAAGGGAAACATAGCTTCCCTAAGTGAAGAAGATTAAAAAACATGTAAGTAAGTAAGGTATGCTTTATTGTCATAAAATTTTACCAATTTGTGGACAAAGCTAATACAAAATAACAAAATACCTTAAAAAACAAAAAATAATAAAAAACTACAAACAAAACAAAAACAGAAACTGACACCAAGTAAATGGCGTGAGTTATAATACTTAATATAATTTTACAGTTATTAAGTACACATTAAAAAATAAAAAATTTTGCAAACAATATGTATACAACGTCAGAGCAAAAAGAAGGCGAACAAGGAAAAGGGAAAGGGAAAGTAAATCAAAAGTTCTATGCCGCTGCAAATATATACAAAATTACTCGAAAGTAATAATCCTGCAAGTCAATTTGCTGAATTCAAATCGTTTATAAAAAATGTTGTTCTGAAGCTATTTTCTTGTGGCATTTTTATAATCAAGTATATTCAAATGGGAAATAAGCCACAATTTTACCTAAAAATGATTTTATGTATTTATGATTTTACAAAATAATACATTAAAATATATTATTTTGTATTTTGACAACGACACCCGACTTGGGCGTCGAAACGTTAATAAAATCATTTTTAGGTAAAATTGTGGCTTATTTCCCATTTGAATATACTTGTTTATAAAAAAGTCATTCACTGTATAAAAAGCTCTCTCTAGCAAATAAGCTTTCAAGGCCTTTCGAAAAGCGGGAAATGCTGTAATAGATTTGATGTTAGATGGCAGGTGATTGTGCATTTTTCTCGAATTGTATAGTATAGAGCACTTAACCAGCTCAGACTGTGGGGTTGGCAGATAAAGATTATGCTCCACGTTTCTAAGGGGATAGTTGTGAGTGGGTCTCTCTGGACCTTCTGATGCATGTTTGCGGATTAAACAAACGGATTCAAAAGCAAACAAAGAAGGAAGAGTTAATATTTTAAATTTTTTAAAGAATTCTTGGCAATGAACTCTGCTATTGAGTCTCAGGGAGTAACGAAGAGCTCTCTTTTGTAGTTTAAAAATACGCTCAAATTGAGTCGCAAAACACGTACCCCAGAATGGAAGGGCGTACCGAAGATGAGACTCAAAAAGGGCATAATAAACGGTCCTAGATGTTGAAAAATTCATTTCCGTAGCAACTGATATTAGCGCAAAACAAGCAGAACTTAATTTTTTGTGTAAGGCATCAATGTGCAAGTTCCATTTTAGAGACTTATCCACAATAAGCCCTAAGAACTTCACCGATTCAACTACCTCTAGACTGTTGTTATTAAGTACTAAAGGTTGCATCATACTGTTGTAAGGTAGGACTTTGGTTTTAGAAACGTTAAATAACAGGAGATTCGAATCGCACCACGATTTAATGGTGACTAGGTCTGTAGCTATGGTATTGCGAAGATCCATAATATCCGTGTTACTCCAAGTAATACTAGTATCATCTGCAAAGAGACATATTTTACCTTTAATGTTCAGACTAGAGATATCATTTATGTATATCAGAAACAATATAGGGCCTAGAACTGAACCCTGAGGTACCCCACATTCTAATGGCATGCAAGAAGACGTCTTCGTGTCAACCCTTACAAACTGACTTCTTTTATTAAGATATGATTTAAGCCATTTAAGAGCCTTTCCCCTAAATCCATAGTGCTGTAATTTGTCAGTCAAGAGGTTATGGTTTACACAATCGAATGCTTTAGAGAAATCACAGAAAATTGTTGCTGTAGAGTGATGGTTGTTTAGACTGGAGTAAACATGATCGAAAAGGAAGAACATAGCATCATTCGTGCATTTGTCACTCAGGAATCCAAATTGATGTGGAGTAAGCAATTTGTATTTCAACAGAAAAGATAAGATTCTTTTTTTTTACCAGACTTTCAATTATCTTCGACAACGTGGGCAGGAGTGCAATAGGGCGATAATTCGAAGCAAGATCTTTATCGCCTCCTTTGTGTATAGGAATAATTATCGCTGTCTTAAGGCAGCTCGGAAAAACTCCAGTTTCGAATGACCTGTTTATTAAGGTAGTAAGATGGTTTAAAGTGCAATCAGCTAGAGCAGAAAACATTTTAAGAATGAGGCCATCAGTCCCAGATGACGATTTATTTTTAATGTCATTTATTGTAGAGCGTAGTTCACCTAATACTATGGGTGTAAAAAAGAAACATTCTTATGCGAAAGATGTGAAATCGGATCCTGAGAAGGAGGTATAGTATTTGTTAAATAATTTTTTGCCACATTTACAAAGTAATTGTTCAGGGTCTCAGGAGAAGTCGGGATTGTGATGGGAGAAGAAGTCTTATCTTTCAGTTCATTTACGATAGACCACGTTTCCTTAGCAACATTACCTGATTTAGCCAGCCTCGCATTATAATAAATTTCCTTGGCGGCCTTTATGGCTTTGAACGACAGTTCTGTTCCAGTTCAAGACGGTAAAGAACCAGAAGCCGAAATTAAGTTAAAAATTGAAGTTAAAGATAAATTTGGTCCTAAATTCGGCAAACGGCATAGGATTACGAAATACAGTAACTAAACAAGTATGGACATTTTGGATTGGGAAAGGTCTTCAGAATGTAAAATCCTTGATGGAAGTGTTTCAGCGTCAAAAAGAAATTTTGAAGGCATTACAAGATTTTTATACAATCTATGGTTTTTCGAAAACAAATCAGTGTAACAAAGATTAAACGAGATTGGCTGACGTATTTTCCCTCAAATAGAATATCGTATTTTGGGTTTCTTCAGTATGTGTACAACTTTTTTTCATCCTCTACTCACCGTTGGGAAGTTATGATCAAATGCTTAAGCGATCTCATTCGCCACGATCTAGTCCTTATAAGAACAAGCAGCACATGCCATAAGACCTTTGCCTAAAGGTTAAAACGCTTTCAAATCTGCTCTTCATACTCTTGCTGAAGACACTAATCAGCAAGCTGAAACAGTTCATGAGGCTAAGTGTTTGTTGAAAGAAATGTCAAAAAAAAGAAACAACATTCATAATGAATGAGTTTTCGGTAACAATTTTAGAACGCATGAACGCTGTCAGTAAATCATTGCAGAGAGAATAGATTGAACTGCAAACTGCAGTTCAGCTTCTGAATTCACTTTTGGAGTTCTTAAAATTCCAAAAAGATAATTTTGCTTATTACGAGCAGAGGGCCTGCGACCTACAATACTCTGAATATTCTCTACTATACTCTAATTACTGAGCTGAGTCGTCGGTTCACAGTGTACGGGTCAATGAACTCAGTATTTGGTCTTTTGTGTTTTCCAAAATTGAGTGAAACTCAAATAAACGAGTGTGATTCAAAACTACATAAAAACAATCCTGATGATATTGAATCTGAACTTGAAAATGAACTAGAACAGTTCAAATATTTTATAGCCCAGCTTCAAACTTGCAGGGAAAACAATTTATTCCTGCTTCACAGTTATTTTGGGTTATTGCGCAACAGGAGAATGAACATTTTCAAAAATAAAAATTATTAAAAACGGAGAAACCTAGGTTTCTTAAGGAGCCTCATAGCTTAGGTTGCCTAGGGGCCTCAGGATTCTTAAACCGGCACTGTATTACTAATCCGTTGTGATATACATAAAGGCACCACTTATTTAATGTGCACAAAAAAACTATAAGAAAGCAGCAACATATTTAAAAAACGAGTACCCTCTGTACTCGTTGACAATAACAACCAAATTACACCACAGCCGTAAGGAATGAAAATCAACGGGGAACTACTTAATGTGAATAGATACGCAGACGATACAGTAATTCTGCCAGATAAAATTGAAGGTCTCCAAATTCTGCTTGAATATATTCACGAGGTAGGAGAGGAGATGGGCATTAAAATAAACTCAAACAAAACCAAATATTCAGTTTTTAGTTGCGACACACATCCAGATGCAGAGCTTCAATAAAATGAAGTCCAAGTTGAGAATGTTCACAAAATGACATATTTGGGAACTGTGAATAGCAATGACTAAAACTACTTTTATGAAAATGAAGTCATTTCTTTGCAATAATCATCTCAGTTTAGAACTAAGGCAGAGAATGGTTAAGGGCTACATTTGGTATGTAGTTTTGTATGGTGTAGAAGTGTGGACGCTAAAAATTACGATCATGAACAGAATTGAAGCGTTGCAAATGTGAATTGATATACGGATGCTAAAGATACCTTGGACAGCAAGAAATTGGTTTTTTAATACTTACCGACACAAGTCGGGTCTACCAAACCTATGGCCACTAGAAATGACACGATTGCACTCTATCAAAACTCAACTCACAAGAATGACGCCGATTTTTCAGAATTTGTTCTTTTTATGGACGTTTGGCGGCGGTTGATGGGAGGTGAGGTTTGAACCAATCAAGATCATGGGAAACTGTGCGAAATATTTAAAAACAAATTCCTTAACACTCGAAAAGGCTTATCAATCCTAATTCTTAAATGAGTTATGAGAGGCAAAGGCGATATCTTTTACCCAAAAAACCTATGAAAGGCTCACACTTTGCGTGAGAATCGCATCTATCGATAGCATCACATGTGTTTCTGAGAAAAACACGTCGCGTCGGTAGAGATTCTAAAATCTACAGGCAGTTAAGTAGAAGCCGTGAAGAGATGGGAACTGAATTAAAATCTACACTCAGAATACTTAAACGTTACACTGTAAAAGGGGTGATACACACGCGAGTAAGTACGCGAACTTGTGGCTCGCGACCTTTTTCGCGCGTGTATCACCGCAAGTACGCGTACTTTAAGTCCGCCGAGTAAGTACGCCGTCGATCCAACAAGTTTGAAATCTTACTCGTAACCCGTACGTGTATCACTGCCACGAGCCACGAGCCTCGAGCCATCATGTTATTGCGTTTAAAGTTACACTTATATTTTCACTAATTAAGCAAATTGCCTAGAAATAATTCAATCGTTTATTGTTGAAAGGAGACAAGTTACATTTTATAAATTTTGAGAAAACCGTTAAACACTATTTTAAGCTATACTAAATTATTCTGATTATTTGTTTTTGAGTAAACCTAATTATTTATAGGCTGTTTTATCCTCCTGATGAAAATATTACCATCTAATCTATGATATTTTGTTTGTTTATGCCTACCTTGTATTAAATTAAAATAGATCAAAAACAAGTGCTATACTTCACATCATGATTTTGACAGCTTAACACGCTTATAAAAAATCAAATTATTCTTCTATTTAACAATACCTGATCAAAAAAATAATTAAACTCTACTAAAAAACATAAGATTTCAGCAAAATTAGGTACACAGAAAATAAAAAATTTAACCACGAGGACAGTTTCTAAATTTTTTGCTACCGACGGCGACCGCGATGTTTAAAACCGCGTACTTTAAGTCTGCCGTGTATCACCGACGGCGAGCCGAGTAAGTCCGCGATCTTTAAACCCGCGTACTTAAAGATTGCGTGTGTATCACGCGCTTAACCTTTCAACTTTAATCTTGGTGGTGTATTCTGCTGTTTTGTTATCACATATACCTATGTGTTTTCATTCTGATTTTGCACAATAGGTACCTATTTATGATAGCTTCCTATTTCTTCTGATGTTAGTGCTCTTACATCTAAGATTATAGACGGGTGTAGCTCTCTATTGGACAGAATATAGTCTATCTTAGATCTTTGTCCTCTAGTGTTTTCAAAAGTGTATTTGTATTGTTCTTTGAGGGAAAAATGTATGTTAATTCTTATTTCATTTATGCTGCAGAGGTCTGTCAGAATGTCTCCGCTTTCTTTTCTGATATTTTCATTCTATCGCTGTTATTCCCGGAACTGTGTCACTGCCAACACGGGCCTTAAAATCACCCATAATGATTATAATATAGTTATTGTTCTAACTAGTGCGGAAAGTGATACTTTCACGCACGAGACTGCCGTTGACCCGAACGACGCGATAGCGGAGTTCGGGCAAGCTGTCGAGTGCGGGGAAGACACTTTCCGCATGAGTTAGGAACAATATTTTTTCTAGGGCCGTACGTTTGGAAAAAAGCCATAAAATATAGTTATATCAATTTTTATTTAGAAGTGAAAATGCACAAATTAATTCTTTGACAAGGCTATCAAAACCAAACTTTCAATATAATGAGTTACCACGACGACGATTCAAAACCATTGTAATTGTCTACTGATCTGACTGTTAAATATTAGGTCAAACCGGCAAACAGGTGTATGTTCTCAAAGAAATCGAAAGTGTGTAAAAAAATTTTAATAATCAGCTAAGTACTTTCAACACATAACGTGCCATCATCAGAGCTTCCTAAAAGGACATTTAAGATAAGAGATTTTTTATAAACAAAAGATTGAAAAAACTTACGTCCTCTTATAAATCCTTCATAGAAGAGCAATTGTTAAAATTCACATGATAAATCATGGATACTGGGCAAAAGCCACAGATATCGGGTATAAAACCCTTAAAATTAAAAGTTTATCACATCTAAATTCTTTTTTAGCTTAAAATTACAACATGGCTACGTCAAACCATTTGTGAGTTCACGTGAACAGCTGAGCAAGTCATTCATTAAAATGATAAAGAAGGAACCACTAGTTTATGCGCCCTCTATATTGGTATGTAAATAATAATTAAAAATTAATTAAATTGAAAATGGCTAAAAAGCCATGTGTTGGTTAAATGAATTCTAAGTGAAGGTACTAAATTTTTTAAAGTTAAATTTTCAAAATTACAATTATTAATATTGAAGTGAAATGTTAACGTGTATGTAAGTTATCAAAATTTTTTTAAAAACAAACCGTTATGGTTTGACCAAGTGTGGAAGAAGTTAGATGAAAACAAACCAAGGAGAAGTCTCATTTGTCAAGTTCACAGTTCGAAAGCTGTTATTTTATAAAATTATCAATTTTACCAATAGATTAAGTCAAATCTCAAATATTCTACTTATATGTAATCAGCGAACGAAAACTCAAGAATACCGAAAAGTAATGTTCAAAATACCTACAGCAATTGTTGGGTATACTGTATACTAAACCAAAATTTTACAATTTAATTGAATCTAAGTTTTAACACAGTTTTGAGGATTTCTTTTCATTTCTCTACTTATTTCTAGATCTTCTAGTAGATTCATTTTAGTATAGTTATTATTAGGTATGCTATGTAGGATCCTACTATCTCTTTGGGGACTAAAGCTGTGTTTCGATGCATGCAAATGATGACCAAAGCTAGATTTATTGGTCTTTGAAAGATGTTCTTTAATATGTGTATCCAACGGTCGCATCGTTCTACCCACGTAGGTCACAGGGCAGTCATCATTTGCATGCAACGAAACACAGCTTTAGTCCCTAAAGAGATAGTAGGATCCTACATAGCATACCTAATAATAACTATACTAAAATGAATCTACTAGAAGATCTAGAAATAAGTAGAGAAATGAAAAGAAATCCTCAAAACTGTGTTAACACTCAGATTCAATTAAATTGTAAAATTTTGGTTTAGTATACAGTATACCCAACAATTGCTGTAGGTATTTTGAACATTACTTTTTCGGTATTTTTGAGTTTTCTTTCATTGATTACATATAAGTAGAATATTTGAGATTTGACTTAATCTATTGGTAAAATTGTTAATTTTATAAAATAACAGCTTTCGAACTCTGAACTTGACAAATGAGACTTCTCCTTGGTTTGTTTTCATCTAACTTCTTCCACACTTGGTCAAACCATAACGGTTAGTTTTTTAAAAGAATTTTGATAACTTACATACACGTTAACATTTCACTTCAATATTAATAATTGTAATTTTGAAACTTTAACTTTAAAAAATTTAGTATCTTCACTTAGAATTCATTTAACCAACACAGGGCTTTTTAGCCATTTTCAATTTAATTAATTTTTAATTATTATTTACATACCAATATAGAGGGCGCATAAATTAGTGGTTCTTTCTTTATCATTTTAATGAATGACAGCGCTCAGCTGTTCACGTGAACTCACAATGGTTTGACGCAGCCATGTTGTAATTTTAAACTAAAAAAGAATTTAGATGTGATAAACTTTTAATTTTAAGGGTTTTATACCCGATATCTGTGGCTTTTGCCCAGTATCCATGATTTATCATGTGAATTTTAACAATTGCTCTTCTATGAAGGATTTATAAGAGGACATAAGTTTTTTCAATCTTTTGTTTATAAAAAATCTCTTATCTTAAATGTCCTTTTAGGAAGCTCTGATGATGGCACGTTATGTGTTGAAAGTACTTAGCTGATTAATAATTTTTTTTTACACACTTTCAATTTCTTTGAGAACATACACCTGTTTGCCGGTTTGACCTATTTAGAAGTGTGTACAAGTCATACAGTCTGTTTCAATTTTAAATATTATGTCAAAATAATTTTATTTCATCGAATTTTCAGTAGTAATTGCACAAGAGCTCTAAAATTCTATATTAATTTTAGAGATCGAGTGCAATTTGTTGCGATTATTTCATGAATAAAACTGTTCAAAACCAAAATTTTATTGTAATTTATTTATGTAAGTACAAATTAGTACAATTAAACACACAGTTGTTATAAATATTTGACGGTTTAAAGTCATCACTTTTATAATTTTTAAAACATTAATTGTCATTAATGTTACTGAATGTATTTTTTCATAGCAACGAAGGGCATCTGACGTAATATACTTGACGACGGGAAATTATCAAAAATTATCAGTTTAATTTTTATTTCTGTAGCTTTCTATTGGTCAGAATCTCCTACGAATGAAATAATCGCGCTAATATCATTAAAAAATTAACACAATAAGATAAATTTGAAATAAATTGGTAAATAATATCTAAATATTAGTTTATTGCATGTATTATAATATATTATAATGCCATATTACAAGGTATTTTACTTTACCGCACGCCGTGCGGAAAAATTTACTTTCACGCACGCCGTGCGGAAAAGTGCAACTTTCGGAAACTAAATGCGTGCGTGAAAGTGGCTCTTTTAGAACGGCCGTAGAAATAGCTATTTGTATAACAAGGGAGGAAAGTGCTTCTTTTCCTCCCGAGAATGAAGTTTACTTGAAGTAATCATTCAAGGGAGGAAAGGGCACTTTACTCCCATGTTATACATATGGTTTTTCCACCTTCCTCAAATAATAAATCATTTTATCATTTTTACTTAATTTATTTATGTAACTAACCAACAAAATTTATTAGAACTAAAACTAAAAAGTAGGTACAATATAACTGTCAAATGTCAAATATAAGTCAAATTATTAATGTAAACATTGTTAAATCAGCATAACAATTTACTGTTTTGTACCATTCTGAAAAATACAGAGTGTTATTAAATAAACGTTAAAATGTATAGATACTTACGTAATAGAAAATAGATATTGTACAGGGCGTCAATAAGTTATATTTCATGTACGAAATACCACTTTTACTTTTCCTCCCTAGGGAGGAAAAATATTTTCCTACCTAGGGAGGAAAAGTACAACTTTGCTCCCTACAATCAGGTCCGGAAAAGTATACTTTCGGTAGAGGTAGGTGGAAAAAATATATTCATCATTTGGGATCTCGTTTATTACAGTCTGAAGATGTTCATAAAAGTTTTTTCTTATGGTGGCATCTCTGTTGTTCTCAGGTGCATATATCGCTATCACATTCAGAGGTTTGACATCTAGCTTGACTTTTACACTAACTATTCTTTCGGAGATATATCGGCTTTCTTGTATTTGGTGTAAAATTTTTCTGTGGACTAGCAGTGCGACTCATTCTTTGGCTCTCGCATCTTTTGCAACACCACTGTAAATTATCAGATAGTCGTCCAGCATAATTTGATCCTTTCCTTTTTTCTTGGTCTCCTGTAGTGCACATATCTGTATATTTTTTTCTACAAGCTCTTTTGTGATTTCCTGCTCTCTTGTGTTTAGAGACTTTACATTCCAAGTACCGATGCGAAGTATATTTTTCTTTTTCCATAAATTCGTTGTCATGTTTCTCGCGTTAGTCATCGTAATGAGATCATTCCTGTTCTGAGGCATAATCCTGTTTCTATGAGCTGTATGGTTTTAAAGTCTATCAGTGGGGTGCTAACCTGGCTGTAGACCCCCTCCTCCTTTAGCCGTGCTTGAGACCGGCAACAGTTCTGTCGAACTACTCGATCCATCAAACAAAACTGCAGGCGGAGTTAATACATGGATGACTATACAAAAAAAAAAGAAGATATAGATGATACGAAGTTTGGATTCAGAGGAGGACTAGGAACGAGAGAGGCTCTGTTCGCTTTTAAGGTTCTCGCACAAAAACGACTACAATATGAACCAGGATCTCTATATCTGTTTTGTAGATTATCAAAAGGCTTTTGATAGAGTACTTTTTGATAGAGTAAAGATCAAAAACTCGTAGAAATAAAAAAAAGAATATGGACAGTCGAGATATACGGGTTATGGTGAAGCTGTTTTGGAATCAAAAAGTAAAGGTTAGAACTGAAAATGTCGAAACAGAAACCACAGAAATCAAAAAGGTGTTAGACAGGGTTGCGTGTTGTCCCCATTGTTATTCAATCTGTACAGCGAAGCTATAAAACTGTTTGTTAATCAAGACCTTCGTCTGGAGTTCAGGATAGGAGCCTTAATATGCTATGTGTTCTCGACTTTATCGTATGGACTGGAAAGCTGGACACTAAAAGTAGCTAATATAAATAAGTTGGAAGCATTTGAGATGTGGTGCTTTAAACGGATTTTGAAAATACCAAGGATCCAACGAGTTACAAATGCAGGAGTGTTAAGAAGGCTACAAAAGGATTGCGAGGTCTTAAAGAACGTCAAAATAAGAATGCTGGAATATTTGGACCAGAAGTGCGAAATATGAACTATTAAGGCTCATAATGCAAGGTAAAATTAAGGGTAAAATATCCATAGAAAGACTAAGAATTTCCTGGCTAAGAAACCTAAAAGAGTGGTATAGTTGCAGCTCAGTAGATATTTTCAGAGCAGCCGAAAATAAGGTACGAATAACTGTGATGATAGCCAACCTCCGATAGGAGAAGGGACTACAATAAGAAGACAGCAACGGTTAGTTTGGAACAGTGACAAAAAACGATTCGACATTTCTAATGTTAACAAGTTGCAGAAGCAACCAGGGTATAGGTCATTTTTCTTTTATTTAACACTAGAAAGTCGGACTTAGCTTACCTACCTAGAAAGCCGGAAGGGATCATTTTGGCCCCACGTTCTTTAATCAATTAAAAATCAGTTTAAAGAAATTAAATTGTAACGTTACAAACGTCACATCTTTGATATTTTATTTTTAAATAATTATTTTATCTTATTTCCTTTGATATTTAATTAATAATTATCTTCTTCTATTTGGTTTACCCATTTCCCCCTTTAAAAATCGGTTGGCGCCCTCTTTTATTATCCTCTTTGATTATTCTCTTTGATTATCCTTTTTTAATACCCTCTTTTATTATCTTCTATTTAGTATATCTCTTTTCATTTAAATCATCATACTGAACATACCTGCTACTTCATAGTACTTGCTCGTCGTTTCAAATGTCGTTTTCAATGACAGTGTCACTTCATCCGTCATCCCTACCCGCTGACACAAAATCCAAATGGAAGGGAAAAATAAATATATTTAAAGAGATGAGCCCATAAGGCCCTACCTTTTTCCATATCATTTTTCTTGGGTTTTTGGACTAAGATCACCGTTCTCCCTCCGGGAGTTTCAACAACCCTCAAATCGCCGGCGATAGAACAACGAGGACATGGCATCCATACTGCAACCCCAACAACTACACTGCAACGACCAACACCTGTAGGCCTGGTGGTGTACAGCTTTTAGAACCCCAGAGCCCGTTGCAGAACCAGCAACAGTACCATACGACATCAAGAAGTTACCATCGAGCCGAATACCAAAAGCCATAAGTATAATCCAGAATTGTTAGTTTTTGGCAAGAATTTGAATACATTTGTTAATACAATTTACTGTCATTTTATTTATTATATCTTTATGAACAATAAACATGATTAGTTAAAGATATGTTTTGTTTGCTTCCATTCCAATTTTCATAGTTCATATCTAAGGTTAGGACAAAGCGAACACACACCTGAGTGACTGAGCTAAGCTAAGAGTGTAACGATGGCTATCTTGGTTAGTTGGGGTAATATTTTCGAATATTATTTCAATTAGCTGGGTAGTCCATCGATTATTCGTTTCAAAATCTACTCTAGACGATATAATCTGATTTTATTTTTTACTTTCATTGTTTAACATATTCGCTGCCTATCAAAACATTCGGAACACCATACAGTTTGCAGTTTTTGATATTTGCCACACATTATGCCTTGTTACAGCCGCGGCAATGATTGGAAGTATGATTTCCTTTACAAAATATTTTCAACTGATATTTTTGTCGTTTTTTGGATAGTAACAGTGATAGTTGTTGGTAGACCTGGTGTTGCTAGGCGTAGTTCCAGATTTCGGGAGGCAAGGTGTGGGGCCCATAATTCTTCACACAGCCGAAGAATAAACTTACAAAGACTGAGTCTACTTCCAGTTATTTCTTTATAAATAATCCATGCATTTATTGCTTCCAAGTCAAGAGTATTATAAAACACGTACATAGGCCATCGTTTTGAAGTTACTTTTGTGGTCAAAAAACGCGTCATTTGGTCCTCTACACCCACAATTGTATCTTTTTGTTCACTTGTGTTCACCAAAAATTTTATCTTTATTACGTAGATGTTCAGTACCAGTATAAGGGTAACCATTTACAATAAACATACATAAATATAATTTTACCCATCCGACAGGAATTTGAAAGAAAGGCTCGTCGAATTTCCCAGAAAACGATAATAACTTACACAGGGCCAATTTGGCCCCTTTAGACTTCTATGGTAGATTTGTTAGAAAAACCATTTAATGGTAAACAATATATTTTGTGTTAAATAAGTCTTTGTATCAAAATATTAAAAGTCATAAAATATGAAATTATTATTTCCTCAAATAAAAAAACTACAATAACTTCAAATCGCAACAGGGGCCAAATTGGCCCCTCCGACTTTCTAGTGTTAACAGTGCTTAAATTCTCTTGCTTTTTAAAATGTAGAAACGTGAAACTTTTACGGATTGTAGCTAATGATGTGAACTATACATAATTTCACTTTTTAAGTTAATTGTTTACGTTATGCTTTATAAATAAACAATAAAGTTTCAAATTTTGAACGCTCATATATTTGTTTATATATAAATCGGCGTTTATTCGTGTCAAATTTCAATACGATACGAAACAAAACTTCAACCAAAACTCGAATTCAAAAAATTCGTGTTTTTATCGTAGTCTTAGAAAAACCACTGGTAGAGACATTGTGTGCTTCAATTAACATTAGAATTGGTTTTGTCTTATTAATTAATTAAACGCTTTTCTTAGGTTCAATCGTTTCGGTTAAATTTTTGGACGTTAATTTGACTGCCTTTTCTTCAATGTAAATGACTCAAAATTTGCAGACATATGCATTCGCGGGAACAATACACAAATAGTCAATAAAAAATTTTTTGTTTACTAATTGTTTAAATAAAAAACGATTTTAACGGAAAATGCTTAAATCCTCTTGTTTTTTACAATGAAGAAACTAAAAACTTTACAGATTGTAGCTAATTATATGAACTATATATAATTTCACTTTTTACCTTAAATGTTTACGTTATGCTTCATAAATAAAAAATTAAGTTTCAAATTTCTTGCCGATTTCGACTACTTTTCATGTTTGTTTATCATATTTATGTTTTATACATATTTTAATAAACATGACGATATATTTTAATGTTTGCAAATTGTAATACTAAATATGTAGTAAATATGAAAAAAATATTTTTAAGAAACGCTTTTCTTTAGTTACGAGTGACTAAAATTAAACATAATATAAAAAAATCAACTGAAGCGCAAAAAATAAACAAATAGAAAGAATCTAACACATTAGTTAAAGAAAAGCGTGGTGCGAAAACCGTTTTTTCGATGAGGACGCGCCACGCTTTTCTTTGACAAATGTGTTAGATTTTTTCAATTTATTTTTATTTTTTGCTTTTTAGTTGATTTTTTTATATGTTTAATCTTAGTCACTCGTAACTAAAGAAAAGCGTTTCTTAAAAATAGTTTTTTCATATTTTTTTATGATTAATTATATATCATTTGATTAATTATATTGTTTGAGTTATTTGTTCCTCCACTATTCAATTTGTTAATGTAACATTGAACAAAAATTATTGTTATAGAAAAATAATTTGGAATTATTGATGAAATTAGAAGAATTTGGGAAACTATTGGGAGAAACATAAAGACAAAGAACGTTAGTGTTACAAGAGACCTAAAAAATAATGTATCAACCTTTTAGTGGTGTCTTATTTCAGTACAATAGGATTTGCGGTTTTTTAGGGTTACTTCCTTGCGATTTTGACTCTAAAGGATGGTGTGTAGTACAGAAATTGGTCATTTTATTAATTATTATTATAAGGCAAGTGATATACTGGCTAAATTTTACAAATCGAACTGAAGATAAAATGATGTTTTTTATTACGGTATGCGCAAGTACAAATTTTTACTATTTTGGTCTATATGCGTGTTTTGCAAATAAAGAAGATATGAGAATTATTTTAAAAACATTATTATCCATAGAAGAAAAGAAAACTTACATTGATTTTACTACAACAAAGAGATTTACATATTTGCTAGTTTACCTAGTTTTTTTGGTTGGCGGATCATTCTCACTTATTACTTTAAGCATTTTTCTTATTGATGGTCCCGTTTATATCTTTATAGGATGTCTTCTTTGGATTTTTCATTATTTTGCAGTTGTAACGGTAGTAATTATTGTTCTACAAACAACATTGGTCATTAAAGAAATACTTAACAATATCCAGATTTTAACAGAAAAATTGTTATTAAAGAAAAAGTTATTGACAAGTGTATTTTTTAAACAACTTACGGATGTAAAAGCAACTTATAAAAATGTATATGTTTTATCTAACAAATTAAATGTCGTTTTTGGAAAATTAATCTCTAATATATTTTGTCTGAATTTGATGAATTTCTTGCATACAGGAAACTGGCTTCTACGTTATAGTGTGATGGAAACGAGTCAAAGTATCGTGCAACTATCGCTAACAGTTGCTCTACCCTATATATTACTGGAATGTGTGAGTAAACAATAGTCCATTAAAATGTTACATTTTTTAGGCCGTACCTTGCATTTCTTAGAGGAGTCAATTTTATGTCTTTAATGTGTAGGGGGGATCAGTAGAAGCTTAAGTTCAAGTTTTTGGGGTCGCCATCCTTGTCCCCCAGTCGCCATCTTGGAAATGGGGTGCAAAGGGGTTTCGCGCTATATCTCGTAAACTACCAACTACCTGTTTCTATTACTTTTTATCGTCAAGTGACCAACAAAAAAGATATAACCAAAAATATGTAAATTTTTTTTAACAAGTTTCCATTTGGACGTTATAACTTTTTTTCAATTCATTTCAAAATAAAATAACATTATAACAATTTTGTAGAGGGTTTTTCAGCGAACAATTTCCACTATAAAGTTGTTTAACTCTATTTATTTATATAGGTTTTACAGCGCTCCAAACTTGACCAGATTCTCGAATGCTCATAGGGATACAATAAAAACAAAAGTTAGGCTTACTTTTCTATCTATATGTATTTTTTATTCATACAATTTATTATGATTTTAACATTCCTATGCTATTATTAATCTGTTTTTGACCTTTCTTCCCACTATAAAACTTATAACTCTAAGCATATATAGAAAAGGCCCAAGAAGTTGTTTGAGGACAAATTCGCCGCTTCAGAAGCAGAATGACGCAACCGCAAAATGCAAAATTCTTAAGCAGAGCAAAAAACGATTTTTGATATCAAAATCATAAAGTATGATAAAAATTAGCCATTCACCACTCCGTGGTCAGGATCTCGAGGTATAAGCGTTTTTTGGGGTGTGCCGCTTGTATATGAAGTAACATAACTTTTTTCCTATTATATATTTTGACTTAAAATTTTCCAAAAAACTTCTTCATGAACTATATTTTATTGTTGTGTTGGTTAAAATTATAAACTAAAAAGTTTGTCACTCAACTTTTTTAAGTAAACATGAAACTAACGAAATATGATGACAAAATGTTAATAAATTAACAATTCCTTTTTTAATGTGTTTAAACATTTGGGACAAATTTCATTGTTATCTACATACTTCAAAGATGACACAGTAAAATTTTTAAAAGGAAATATTTACAGCGACCAAAGATACAGCCAGGTAAATTTGAAAAATCATCAAAATTGATTTTTGGCATTTTTGTATAAAATTTATTTTTTTAACATGTTCCACCAACTCTAGATAAAAATAAACTTCATATTCGGATTCAGCGACCTCGAAAACATAAAAATAGACCAAAATTGATCATTCACCTTAAATTTGATTTTCGTGGTTGGCACAACCGTTAATGCCGCTCGTCTAATATATAGATAGAAAAGCATTATTTTTCTACGAGAATTCGAGCGCTGTAAAAGCTAGATAATAAATAAAATTAAACAACTTTATAGTGAAAATTGTTTATTGAAAAATCCTCTACAAAATCGCTATGATGTTATTTTATTGTGAAATGAACGTAAAAAAAGTTATAACCTCCAAAAGGAAATTTCTTACAAAACTTTCTCTTATTTTTGTTTATAACTTTTTTGTTGGTCACTTTACGATAAAAAGTAATAAATATAAAATTGTAGAAAATTTAATTTGCTTCATTTTATGTGAAATTAAATTTTCTGTAGGGTAGCTAGTTTACGAGATACAGCGCGAAAACCCTTTGCACCTCTTTTTCCAAGATGGCGGCCGGGGGACAAGGGCCTCAACCCAAAAAACTTGAACTTAAGCTTCTACTGAACCCCCCTACACATTAAAAAAATAAAATTGACTCCTCTAAGAAATGCACACTAAATGTAACATTTCAATTGACTACAAAATATTTATGTATATGTTGACTGAGATAAAAACTTCCAGACATTGATTAGTCATCAACATCATCATCAATGGCGTTACAAATCTTCGTGTCTTTGTCGCGTTTACTATTGTCTTCCATGTTTGTCGGTCGTGTGCTCGTGTGCCACTATTTCCCATTGTCTCACTTCCATTTTCTCCACATCTGTTCTGACTGTATCTTTCCACTTTTTTTCAAGACCATCCTACAGACCATCTCCTATCTGGTTTTTCCCAAAACATATTGTTCATAAGGTGATTATCGTTACCGCGTATCACATGCCCTGCCAATCTGAGTCTATTGGCCGTTATGTGTCGATTTACCTACTACTACAGCGGCCCTGCCATTTCCAACTATCGAATGTGAAAAGTGGTACTTTTCAGGAGAGCAAAATAACTCTTTTTTTAGAGACTCTTCAATCAGCGCATTGACAATCTGGAAAATTTTTATATTTTTAGTATGTAAGCTTTAATCCTTATTACCCGGTCATATTACCCGTATGCACGCCAATGATGAATATAAAATTCTTAATTGTATGCCAAAAAATGCGCAATAACTACCTCTTAAAACCTACCAAATTTCATTTGCATATCTCAACCGGTTTTAGAGCAATAAATAAATCGTCAGTTTGTAAGAAAAAATTCAACATTCCATATCTCGGAAACGAAGCATTTGCGGATATATCGTGGGCTTACAACCAAAAGGCACTAAGTCAGAATTTTAACTTTTGAGATAAATGGATTTGAAAGTTTGAATACTAATGATAATTCATACAGACATAATATGCTCTTTGAAATACTCTTGGAATAATCTTCAAGTATTTAATATTTCAAGTAACTTATAATCTCTGTATGAATTATCATTAGTATTCAAACTTTTAAATCTATTTATCTCAAAACTTAAAATTCTGGCTTAGTGCCTTTTGGTTGTAAGCCCACGATATGTTTATAAAGCAAACGGACATTATTTTTTCATGCAGAATTGTCGCACAGTTTGTCGCACTTATTAAGAAACACCCTGTATTGATGAAGAACGTTGCTAGTTGTTAAAGTACCTAACTTTTTTATTATCCTATATAAGCGAATATTTTATATACGCCAGAATATTCCACGGGGTGTTCCAAACTTTGAGGAAAAAACACACTATCATTGTTACACCCGGTATACAATGACACTTATCTTTTTAGCAACAATATTATGATATTGATGTTCTTGAAGAATAAAACTATAACATATTAAAAAAATCTCTAAAATCGGACCACAGGCTTAAGAAATACAAGACATCAAAAATGTCCCATTTTTAAGGTGGTGCGTTAATTTTGGTGCTTAGTGTATATCGATATCTTCATTTTTGATTTATCATATGATATGATGTATCGATGTATAATTTGCTTTTGCCATCCCTAGTCCATGATGGATCTTCTCCAAGTTTGCGCTGGGCGACATATTTTCTTTTTTGAAGTTATACTTCTTTACGCGTGATATTAGTGTGAATTTTTATATGTTAAAACCTATAATCGGGGCGCATGCGCATTATAACTTTGTTCTGATTGGATGTTCAAATGACATGTCAAAAATTATCCAATATGGCAGTTGTAGCACAGCTGTGGTGTGGACGGTTGACGGTTTGGTTATGTAATGTATGGTTGTTGCGTTTTAAAATTAGTGGGAAGAGAAACAACAAAGGTTAGTTAATAGTTATACTGCCTTTTTGAAGTTATACTTCTTTGGGCGCGATTTCATTGAGGGTGAAATTTTAGTAATCTGCGCACACAGGCAGTATGGAGTTCGTTACTAAAGTTTTAATTTATGTATTTATCAGTCCAGAAAAGTTGTGGAAAGAATATATTAGTGTTTTTAAATATATTTTTCTACAAACGTGTTAAAAATGCAATTAATGCGTTAAAAATGCTACTTTAAAGCACCGGTGCTTTAAAAATTTTAAGGCACTGCAGTTAAAAGTAGTTCAGGGTGTTTACCAGGTTTCAGAAGGGCTACTACTTTTGATTTACGCCACATTTGTGGAAGCTGGTAGGTAGAGCGACAGATGTTAAATAGATCGAGCACCCATTTCCTCGCTGTTTGCCCGAAGTGTTTTATCTGCTCTGTTAGGATTTCGTCCACCCCAGGGGATTTTCCAGTTTTCATACAGTCAATACCATTTTTAAGCTCTTCGATGGTAAATGGGTTTCGCAAGAGAGTTGTTTCCTGGTCTTGAGTTCTTATAATCTTTGGCGTTTTGCAACGATTGTTTGTTTTGCCATTCAGAAGCAGTTGGTGGGCTATCTGATTTGGCGTTATTGCACATGGCTCTTTCACCTCTGTGGGATCACCATTAAGTTTTTGATCATATTCCAAGCCTGCTTACTAATGTGCGTCATATCCATTTTACTTAAAGTCTCGCTCCACCGTTCTTGTCTGGAGGCGCTTAGTATTTGCTGCAGTCTCTCCACTATCTCTGCCGTAACTTCGCTAAATGGGTCGTTACTATATTCTTCGGTGTACTTTGTCATAATGTCTTTTGCTTCATCGTTCAGACCAGATATGTAATGTTGTTGACATCCTCTGGGTATGTGTTTACATGAGGTTCGTTTTACAAGTTTTATGAACGTATCATAGTTTTTGGGGATCGGGACTATATTTTTCACTTGTGCTTCCAATTCATCAGTATATTTTTCCCAGTTCGCCTTTTTGAAATTAAACCTTCGTTTGAAAGGGATTTTGGGAGCTTTTATAGCGATGTATACGGATATTCTCACGGGCCTATGGTGTGCCTTTGGTATAGGCTTATATATCTTTCTGACGCAACGGTCCTCTAAAGACATGCTGATGAAGGTGAGATCAGGGTTGTAACCTTTCTTCCATATTTTGCTTTGGAATGAATATGGCAGTTTTGGCACGATTCCACAAGACCTCCATTTTTATCAGTTGAAGCGTAGCCCCAATGAACATTATGACTATTAAAATCCACCGAGAATGAATCTGGTTTTTTGAGAAGCGAAATTTTTTGGAGGGGAGAAAACAAAGTCTCTCCAGGGTGGTTTATACACAGATGTAACTGTGCAGGCTCCTATTTCGACGGTCAGAATTTCAATGTCATTGTAGCATGTTTTTTGAGCTGATGTTACATGAATATCTCTTTTCACGAAGATGGCGCTTCCGTGCTTTGCACTTGGATGTTCAATGATAAACTGCATTCCCTCAACGCTAGGTCTATGTGTTGATATGTCACGGTGAGTCTCTTGTATGCATAATATATCACATCTGTGGATTTGACACAGTTCAGATAAAATTTCCTGTTTATTACAAGTAATACTCTCAATGTTTATGGTGATCATTGTCAATGTACCAAATTTAACAATTATAATAAACTAGAAATTTCAAATATTTATCAAATACGTCTGTTGTTAAACAATACTTTAACACCTTATACATATATCAGATAATCTTGACCCCCTTCATTTAGCTCGACATCCCTGGCGACAGTGAAGTCAGTTTGTTTAAAACGTCTACACACGCTCGGACTAAACCTCCTGGCACGACAGAATTCCTCGACCATTCTTGTGGGGGTCAGCTCTACACATTCCCGACCAAACTATCTGATTTACTATCTACTTACTAGTCCTGTCGCCAGGGGGGTACAACGGACTCCTTTATTCAGATGGACTTACTCAAGGTTTTTTTTATGTAATTTGACCCGTAGAACACGAATTTTTTGGGCAACAGTTGATACGGATGTCGATAAGATTGTTATAAACAAAGAACTTGAGGAATACATAACAGCGATTTCTCGCAAAACAACATTTTTTGTATTTTTTGGGTCATTCTAAGCAAAAAATTTTCTGACAAGTTTTTTTGTAGGATGCTAGTTTTCGAGATAAACGCGGTTGAACTTTAAACAAAATGGAAAAATTGCAATTTTGGACCCCGAATAACTTTTGATTAAAAAAGAAAATAGCAATTCTGCTTGCCGCATTTGAAAGTTCAAGTCAAGTTATATCGGTTTTAATTATTTTCATTGCTAAAAATTTATTTTTTTATTGTTAATCAAAGCTAAAAACACATAGTGTTTGAGTGATGTTTTCAATGATCTCCCATTTAAAATCGAACAAGTAGGTAGAGTAGGTCTAAATCACGCCATCCATAGTCGAATCCCCAACCATTAGTTGCTCCCTTTTTCCTTACTTCTGTCGGAGTATATCTTTCTTTTTACTTTCTATCCAACAGAAGTTTTCTTTTTTTTTTTTGTTACAATACCTCAAATTTCCAACTTTTCAGCGAGATCACTTATACAGTTTAAACAAATTTAGTTTCGCTCACTTTTTGACCAATTTTGAACACTGTGCGTCGGCGTCATCTGCATTTTTTCCGTCCGGGGCTAGTTTTAAACGTAAAGAGAAATAGAATAAAAATAATTTCTAATTTTTTTTTATTTATGTCACAGTCTGTCTTATATGGTGCCCTCACAAGGTCAGACTCGAATTCTTAAACCAGCAAGGGATTTTTTATTTTGCTTGAATATACCATTTATCAAATTTATCGTTATTAGTCACTTCAATAATTATTGACATTACCAAAACCTAATAAATAACAAACAACTCAAAATAATTATTGGAACTAAGATAATTTGACAAAGTAATACAAGAAATAAAAAAGCCAGACAATTTTAGTTGTTAAAATATACCCAACTATGTTTCAACCTTTTAGCGGAGTGCTAAACCAATACTACAAAATTTGCTGTTTGTTCGGATTGCTCCCTTATGATCTGAAAGGATGGTACTTAGTACAGATAATGACAATATTTTTACTTGTTATTATGAGAAATGTAGTGTATTGGATACATGCTATGAATTCACTACCGAAGAAGCTACCATTGTACTGTGCTTCGGTATTCGCTTACGCAGTCTTTGAGTGGTTTTCCCTATATACATGTGTGGCAAATAGAGAGGATCTGCGTATTCTATTAAAAAAATTAAGATCCATAGAAGACAGAGATACTTACATTAATTTTACTACTCTAAAGGAAATTATGTACCTACTACTTTATCTATTTTTTGTAACAGGAGGAGTATCTTGTATTGTTTATGTGACTTATGCCTCAGAAAATTCGATTTCCTCATATTTTGACAATTTTGTTTGGATGTTTGATACCTGTGGACTTATTTCTGTGGTTATAGTCGCTCTGCAAATAACATCAGTTATAAAAGAAATAATGGAAAATATTCATGTTTTAACAAAACAATTGGCATTGAAGAAGATAGTGAATGATGAGATTTTAAAACAGTTCACAGAATTAAAAGTTACATACAGAAATGTGTTTATTATGACTGATAAATTTAATATCGTTTTTGGAAAATATATTTTTAATGTTCTTTCTCTTTTTCTTGTGGACATTTTTTATATAACAAACTGGCTCCTGCATTTTGCTTCAGTAGAAAGCAACCGCATTCGTCTGTATATTTCCGTAATATTTATTATATTTTACACCATACTGGAATGTGTAAGTACCTAATTTAACAATAATTATTATAATAACCTAATCATACCAAATAGTCCAGGGTAATAAGGTTTTTTCCATGACACTTCAACAGCCAGGGTACTGAAGCGTTTTTTCGACAGGTAATAGCTATAAGAACAAATTGTAACTATTTCCTGCGTAGGATCTGGCGGCCATTTTTATTTATAAACAGTTTATTGTCAAAAAACGGTATTTTTTCTTTTTTACAAATTAATGGAAAACCGTAATACTTATGGTTTCCTTAGTACAAACATCTTCGAGAGAATGGAAAAAGCTTTAAAATGGCGTATTACAAAGTTTAATACACTCATTTATTGTTAATATAATGGCGAGAAAAGATCGTAATTTCAAAAAAATTAATTTTGCAATAACTATTTAAAAAATAAGTATAGCGCTTTGAAATTTCTGTCAAATAGAATCTGCTAAACAACCTCATATCAAAAAAGTGTATACCTATTATATAGGGCCTATTATGAATAATACAAGGGGAAATTTTAAAATTATGTGTAATCTTCGGCAAGATATTAAATACCTACTTAAAATTTTAAAATTAATAATTTATTATGCTTTAAATAATGGTATATATTTTAAATTAGCTAAATAAAGGCATCAATTTTCTAAACTAAGTACAGTCAGAAAAATGAAAGAATACCCATGAACGATCACATCAATCACTTATTTTGTATTTGCTGTATTTCTCTATAAAAATAACAAAGGTGTGTTATAGAAAAAGATAGAAAATACAAAATAAGTGATTGATGTGATCGTTCATGGCTATTCTTTCATTTTTCCGCCTGTATTAAATCTAGTGGGTTTTGTATTTAATGTCTTGACAAAATTTATAAATAATTTCAAAATTTCACCTTGTATTATTCATAATGGACCCTACATAATAACTTTTTTGATATGAGGTTGTTTAGCAGATTCCAAGAATATAAAAATGTACAGGGTGATCCATTAAAACTAAAGATCATGGACTATGCTGTACTTGCGTTAATTACCCTGTATATTTAAATTTATCAAAAATGAATAACCATTTTCAATTTCGTTGCAAAACGAAAACACAGCCGAACCATACTCTAGTCCAATCAGAGAGTGCTGCAAGCACCCCTACCGGTTTCGAAACTTATTAGTCTCTCATCAGGAGGCACATATGCTGCTCTCCCCGATCCAACCAAAACAAACCCCAGCGTGCAGTCCCGGATTGCAACGAACGAAATGGCATAGATGCCCTAGCGGCAACTGCTAGCAAAAAGACTAAGTTTTCGCTCTAATGGCATATAAAACAACATAATGCTATTCTACATCCCACCAGAATGAAAACAATGGGAACCTTCTCTGGTTATACCTCCGAGGCTTCTACAATTTGCAAGCCATACGGATGCTGAGACTAAGGAAGATGAGGGAATTCTACAATTTAAAATTCACGTCCCATCTGCTCAGCGCGGTAAAGTTCCAACGAGAATGGTTCCCTTCATACTCCACACAGAGTAAATGTAAATCAAAAATGAATAACCATTTTCAATTTCGTTGCAAAACGAAAACACAGCCGAACCATACTCTAGTCCAATCAGAGAGTGCTGCAAGCACCCCTACCGGTTTCGAAACTTATTAGTCTCTCATCAGGAGGCACATATGCTGCTCTCCCCGATCCAACCCAAACAAACCCCAGCGTGCAGTCCCGGATTGCAACGAACGAAATGGCATAGATGCCCTAGCGGCAACTGCTAGCAAAAAAACTAAGTTTTCACTCTAGTGGCATATAAAACAACATAATGCTATTCTACATCCCACCAGAATGAAAACAATGGGAACCTTCTCTGGTTAGACCTCCGAGGCTTCTACAATTTGCAAGCCATACGGATGCTGAGACTAAGGAAGATGAGGAAATTAAATTTATGTTTGTAAAGCGCCCATTTGAATTTTAAAGTTGACGTGTCGCAGTGTTTTTTATAATTTTTTAAAATATGGATACAAACAATTTTATTCCATCAGTGGTTTCCATACTTGTTAATTTCAAAAATTCACCATGTATTATTCATAATGCAGCCTATATGATATAGTTCGTTGAAATCAAGTTGTTAAGCAGCTTTCAAAATATATAAGAATATACAGGGTGTTCCATTAAAAATAAAGCATATGGACCCTGCTAGACTTGCAAGGATCACCCTGTATATTTAAATTTATGTTTAAAAGTGTACATTTTTATTTAAAAATCGACGGGTCTCAGCGTTTTTTATAATTTTGTGATACAAGGACAGAAATAATTTTATTCCATAAGTGCCTTCCACACTGTATATATAAGCTCTATTTCCTTGTTCATCCTCCTCTAGACGTCCGCATTTGTCGTAAGTCTCATATAGGATATTCTGATCATTTTACGGTAACACCAGGCTTTATTGTCATCATTGTCCAGGCTTCAACACCATAGAGCAAGGTGGAGAAAACATAGCACTTAAGTATTCTAGTTCTCAATGAGATATCCAGCTGGCGGCGGTTGCATATAACTTTTGCATTTTGTAAAACACTGTACGTTCCTTTTCCAGATGTGTTCTTTTCTCTAGTGAGTGGTCCGAAGTTTCACCAAGATTACTTACAATTTGTTATTGCATTATCAAAATATATGTTGTTTATAGTTATGTACTTTTGCTTAATTTAATTTATTGATTCAACTTTGAGTGACAACCAATAATTTGAAATTGATTTTAATAATCTTTTATTAGTCTGGGCTGATTATCAGAGAATAGGCCATTTTTGGGAAAAGTTATTTACCAGCAATTTTATTGCTGGAATCGAATTATAAGATCCTATATATTAATAATATAGGTATGCAAAGTCCTCAGATAGTGTGCTACTTTTTTTATAAACAAAATGGCGCCCGAAAATCGTGTTTTTTTCAATTATTGCTCTAGAACTCCGAAGATTTTAACTTTACAACAAAAACACTGAAATAAAAATTCACCGTGATTAAATTCTGCATAGAGACGTGTTTTTCCTGATCTGCTCCGACGAAAATTTTCCTCGGAAAATGCGGGTTTTCCCAACAAAATCTTTAATTTTCAAATAAAGTTTTAGATAAGTAATTATTTACCAATAATTAAATAATTTGGTGACTTAAAAGCCTTTTTGGTTTAGATTATAGTTCCAGAAGCTGGTGAAAATTAAACGAATATTTTAGCAACAATTCAATTGTTAATTAATAATTTACGGTCGCAATAATAACCAAAATAGTTATGATACACTGATCAAGCTTTGAAATCTTATAAAGATGAGATGCCTATTTAACATTTTGTTGACAAAATATAAATTTTTTATTTTTTTGCATAACCTTTAAATGTTTAAAAAAAATAGTTATAAACAAATTAACGTTTCTCAGAAAGTTTTTATTATATTATAATTTTAAAACATAGCTAAAATGCGCATTTCAAATATCTTGAAAATGAATGCTTTAAAACTTTTTTGTAACCATTTGAAAAAAAGTTATGAAACAGCAAAATAAACATACGATTACTACGGTGTTAATAATTTTTTTTAATTCTTTCAAAGCGTAGAAGTGAGTTTAAACTATAAGCTAATTATTTATAAAACAATATCGATTATCAGCTTAATGGTTATATTTTAATTAAATATTATAAATATATTTTTTTGTAATTTACACGCGCGAAAGTAGAATAATACAGTACCGTAGCTACCCGCCCACATACACAACTCGCGCGAGTCAGTCGCTTCGAGTGAACATTTTATCTCCGGCTCTGTATCAAGCCTACTTTCGCGCTAAAAATTACAAAAAAAAGTGTTTCTAATCTTTGATTAAAATATAACCATTGCACTAATTTTTGACATTCTTTGTGAGTAATTAGATTGTACCATAGACTCACTTTTAAGCTTTGAAACAATTAAAACAAATTATAAACAATGGAGATAACGTATATTTATTTTGCTGTTTCCTAACTTTTTTGCAAACGGTTGGAAAATTTTTTTAAAGCATTCATTTTCAAGACATATGAAATACGCATTTTAAGTATTTTTTAAAATTAGAATATAATAAACAATTTCTAAGAAATGTTAATTTGTTTATAACAATTTTTTTAAACATTTAAAGATTATGCAAAAAAAATGAAAAATTCATATTTTGTCGACAAAATATTAAATAGGCATCACACCTTTATAATCTTTCTAAATTTGATCAATGTCTCATGATTATTTTGGTTGTTATTGCGACTATAAATTGTTAATTAACAATTGAATTGTTGCTAAAATATTCGTTTCATTTTAACTGGCTTCTGAATTTATAATCTATACCAAGAAAGCTTTTATTTCACCAAGCTATATAATTATTGATAAATAATTACTGGTCCAAAAAATTTATTTGAAAATTCGAGATTTTTTTGGGAAAACATACGTTTTCCGAGGAAAATTTTCGTCGGAGCAAATCGGAAAAAAACATGCCTCTATGTAGAATTAAATTGGGGTGAATTTTTATTTGAGTATTTTTGGTGTAAAGTTAAAATTGTCGGAGTTATAGAGCCATAATTGAAAAAAATACGATTTGTCGGCGCCATTTTGTTTATAAAAAAAGTAGCACACTATCTGTGGACTTTGCATACCTATATTAATAATATATAGGATCTTATAATTCGATTAAAGCAATAAAATTGCTGGTGAATAACCTTTCTTTGTACTTTACTAATTAGACCAACGTATTATAACTATCTTCTTTTTCAAAATTTAAAGATTAAGCAAAAAAAAAGAAAAATTTATATTTTGTCGATAAAATATTAAACAAGCATCTCATCTTTATAATCTTTATAAGTTTGATCAATGAATCATGATTATTTTGGTTATTATTGCGATCGTAAATTGTTAATTAACAATTGAATTGTTGCTAAAATATTCGGTTAATTTTCACCGGCTTCTGGAATTACAATCCATACCAAGAAATCTTTGATGCCACTAAGTTATTTAATTATTGATTAATAATTACTTACCTAAAACTTTATTTGAAAATTATAGTTTTTGTTAGGAAAACCCGCATTTTCCGAGGAAAATTTTCGTCGGAGCAAATTGTGAAAAACATATCTCTATGTAGAATTTAATTGCGGTGAATTTTTATTTGGGTGTTTTTGTTCTAAAGTTAAAATCTTCGGAATTATAGAGCAATAATTGAAAAAAATACGATTTTTCGGCGCCATTTTGTTTATAAAAAAAGTAGCACACTATCTGCGGACTTTGCATACCTATATTATTAATATATAGGATCTTATAATTCGATTCCAGCAATAAAATTGCTGGTAAATAACTTTTCCATGAATTTTGCTAATTAGCCCAGAGTATATCTAATATAAAGGTAAATCAATAAGCAGACTACGTTATTGTTTCAAGAGACCTAATAAATCATGTTTAGTGGAGATCTAAGGCAATATTTTAACATTTGTAGTTTGCCAGGATTGCTCCCTTGTAGATTTAAATCCAAAGGGTGGTATGTACTACACACATTATTAGTTTTTGTACTTGTTATTGCCAGGGATGTGCTAGCGTGGATAAATATAACTAATACAACTGGTGGAAATCAAGTTTTGTATAGTGTTTGGACAATCGCAAATAAAACTTATAACTGGTTTGGCCTATATGCGTGTTTTGCAAATAACGAAGATATAAGTACCCTATTGACTTTGTTAAGATTGAAAGAACATAAGAAAATTTACATTGCTTTTAGCAACATAAAGAAGGTGACATTCCTTCTGGTTTACCTAGTTTTTTTATCCTTAGGAACTTCCATAATTTCTACTTTAATGTCTACTTACACCTCAACTCCGAGGGACTACTATTTAGGTGTACGTGCCTTTTCCAGGCGTGTTCTTTTCTCTAGTGAGTGGTCCCAAGTTTCATCAACATTACTTACAATTTGTTATTGCATTATCAAAATATATGTTGTATATACAGTCCGTCTAATATACTTACCGTTGCACGTCATTATCTACGTCAGAGATCTAAGTTGACATTGTTGTCCATTTACAAAACATTCTTGAATTCATTTTAAATCAAATATATCACATAATTTTTGCGAAGTGAATTATACAACAAATCAAATTAATATTTAATATAGATAAATTAAAACATTAGAGATAGAACACAAGAATTAAGTTATAATCTTATGTTGAGCGGCCGTGGAGTAACGGCATATTCGCTGGCCTCATACGCCAGTGCACGTGGGTTCGAGCCCTGCCAAAGACAAACCATTTTCATTTCCAATAATGACACGAGCCGTCTCACCGTGCCTCGGAGAGCACATAAAGCCGTCCGTCCCCCTGGGCTAGTGTACATCGGCTTCTTCTTCTTCTTAAAGTTCCCTCTCCTATCGGAGGTTGGATATCATAATGGCTATGGTCACTTTGTTGGCTGCTGCTCTGAATAGTTGTAATGAACTACAGTTAAACCATTCTCTAAGGTTCCTCAGCCAGGAGATGCGTCTTCTTCCTATGCCTCTTCTTCCTTGGATCCTTCCTTGCATAATAATTCTCAGCAACTCATATTTTTCTCCTCTGGTAATGTGACCCAAATATTCCAGTTTTCTAGTTTTTATACTTTTCATAATTTCTAACTCCTTATTTAAACGTCGTAGCACTTCAACATTGGTAATCCTTTGAACCCACTGAATTTTCAATATTCTTCTGTAACACCACATTTCGAACGCTTCTATTCTTCTTATGTGTTGTCTCTTCAATGTCCAAGCTTCCATTCCGTATAGCAATATAGAAAATATGTAGCATCTTAGAGCCCTCAATCTGAGAGGCAACTGAAGGTCTTTGTTTGTAAGCAGTGTCTTCATTTTTATAAATGCTTGCCTTGCAGTTTCAATTTGGACTTTAATTTCTTTGCTTTGGTCATTTTTGTCATCAACCCAGGTTCCCAGATATTTGTATGTCTTAACTTTTTCTATTTGGGTTTGCTCTATCATTAACCTTTCATTTCCATGTTCTGTTTTTGAGACAATCATAAATTTAGTTTTTTTCTTGTTTATTTTTAGTCCGTAGCGAATGCAATGATCGTTAATTCTATTTAGCAATTCTTGTAGTGATTCCAGGGTGTCTGCCATTATAACGGTGTCATCAGCGAATCTTATGTTATTTACTATTGTTCCGTTTATAGAGATTCCATCACTTAGCTCCGCTATCGCTTCCTGAAATATGGCTTCACTGTACAGGTTAAACAGTAGCGGCGACAGAACACAACCCTGTCTTACTCCTCTCTTTATATCAATATTCTCGGACTCCTGTTCTTCTATCTTTATATTGGCCTTTTGATTCCAATACAGATTGATGATAATTCGTAAATCTCGTCTGTCTATATCTCTGTTTTTCAATAATTCTATTAGTTTTTCATGTCGGACCCTGTCGAACGCTTTTTCGAAGTCGATGAGACAGGAGTAAATATCCAGGTTCATATCTAAGCATCTTTGAGAGAGGACATTAAACGCAAACAATGCCTCTCTTGTTCCAAGTCCTTTGCGGAACCCAAATTGGGTATCATCCATATCATATTCTAGCTTTCTGTATAATCTTCCATGAATCACCTTTAGAAATATTTTGAGGGTATGGCTTATTAGTGATATTGTCCTGTAGTCCGAACAATCTTTGGCGTATATTGTTTTTGGTATTGTTACAAAGGTGGACACCAACCATTTCTGAGGGATTTTTCCGGTTTTATATACTTCATTAAACAGATCCAGTAGTACCGGTAGAGTTTCATCGTCTAGACATTTCAGTAATTCCGCAGGTATTTCGTCTGGACCTACAGTTTTTCCGTTTTTTGCGTTTCGTATTGCTTGTTCGATTTCCTCCATTATAATCTCTGGTCCCGTTTCGCTGTCGATTTCTTCCGGTTCTTGTCTATTATCCTCAAACAGATCTGTTATGTATGTCTTCCACTTTTTTAATTTCTCTTTGACTTCTATAATAATTTTTCCATTTATATCTTTAAGAAGGCCATCTCTCTTTTTTCGCTGTGTATTTGTGATTTCCTTAATTTTCTTGTGCATGTTAAAGCTATCATACTTTTTAGAATATTCTTCTATTTCACTACATTGATTTGCCAGCCAGGTGAATTTGGCCTCTTTTATTTTCTTTCTTATTAATCTCTGGATTTCCTTGTATTTTGCCTTACTCCTGCCTTTATGTT
Source organism: Diabrotica virgifera virgifera (assembly GCF_917563875.1). Taxonomy (NCBI): domain Eukaryota; kingdom Metazoa; phylum Arthropoda; class Insecta; order Coleoptera; family Chrysomelidae; genus Diabrotica; species Diabrotica virgifera. Next base: position 212,079,909 of record NC_065450.1, read on the forward strand.
TCCTTCTTTCCTCCATTAGCTCTAGGATTTCTGAAGTCATCCATCTCTGTTTTTTTATTATTTTTGTGGATAATATCTTCTTTCCTGCCTCTACTAACGTTTCTTGTATTACGTTCCATTTGTCATTTACATCTGTTGTCTTTATCACTTCTTGTTTGATTTTCTTTAAGTTATCATTTATTTCTGCTTTTAGCCTCTGACGTACAGGTTCTTCTTTTATATTTGAGACATCAAATCGTTGTATATTTGTTTCTTTTTGGATCTTTTTCAGTTTTATCTTCATTACGCCTACTAATGGATTATGATCTGAATTTATGTCAGCTCCGGGGTATGTTCTCACAGACTTTATAGTGTTTTTATATCTGGATTTGATTAAAATGTAATCTATCTGGTTTCTTACAATGTGATCTTCCGAATCCGCCGGTGATATCCAGGTATAAAGTCTTCTTTTAGGTAATTTAAATAAGGTATTCATTACTACCATCTCCTCGCTTTGGCAGAATTCGACAAGTCTGTCCCCCCTTTCATTTCTTTCTCCCAAGCCAAATTCTCCCACACATCCATCCACTTTTCCTTTTCCAATCTTGGCGTTGAAATCTCCCATCACCAACAATATGTCATCTTTTTTTGTGGATCTTATGATTTCGTTCAATTGCATGTAGAACCTTTCTATCTCGACCTCATCTTTGTCGGCAGTAGGTGCATATATTTGGACAACGTTTATCTTTTTAGAGAATGTTTGTAACTGAATCATCATCAATCTTTCTGAGTAGGGGGTAAAACCAACGACAGATTTATTTGTCTCTTTGTCTACAAGTATGGCAACTCCATATCGATGTCTTGGATCATTGTTACCAACATAATACATTATACCGTTGTTTGTGGTTAGTTTTCCTGAATCGGGCCATTGAACGTCGCTGATACCGAGTATATTTATCTTAAGGCGATCCATTTCAGCTGTTAGGTTATCGAGCTTACCTGGTTGATACAAACTCTTCACGTTCCATGTGGCCAGTCTTAGGGTTCTTCCTTTTTCTATTTTTTCTGAACCAATGGTTTTCTTGGTTTCCTTCTGATTATGAGGGTTTCGTTTGCTGACGACCTGAGAGGCCTCATATTCTTCAAGTGTACCTCTCCTGCCGGATCTTGGTTTCCGACTTCCATGATCAGTAAGGTGTCTTTGGGCTTTCTCAAATGCCATTATGATTGTCTAGGAATGCCATTTTAGACCTTTAATACAGTGGCTTTCCGTTCCCTTCCGTATCCTTATGCCGTTGACCACTTCATTGGTTCATCCGCCTTTAGGGCCAATTTCTTGACCCTAGGACAAAAGAGTGCCCTACTACTTACCAACTCATCCGCCCGAAGCCGTTGGTCAGTAAGTGGGGGATTGCTTATACCGGCAATCATTCGGTGAAGAGTATGTAGTAGAAAGAAATATAGTGACCCGTCTGCCCTCGGAAACCTAATAGCCATTCGGGGTCGGAAGAAACAAGAGTTAGCCAAGAGAGGCTGATAGGAAAGATTAAAGACATTTCACTCAAGACTAGTTGAAAATGAGTAAAATGTGAAGGCTCTTACGATCCGCCAGGTGCGTTTCATAAGCGTATGAGTATTGGTACACTTTGTATTCCCGCTCATACTTCGGGGTGTTGACTACAGGCTGTATGGCTCGTCCAGCATGCCATAGCAGGGAGGATAGGATGTACGCCATTTTACAATGTAGACATCCCAGCTCCATGGCCTGACCACAGTACATCGGCACTAGTTACTTTAAACAGGGTTAAAGATGTTAATGCCGCCGGAACTGTCCGAAGGATCTACCCGGCAAAAATGCTATACGATATTATTATTATTATATCTTATGTTAAACTAAATAATAAAAACAATAAATATAATAAAACAAATATTTAAGTATAGTAAAGAAAAAAAAAACAAATCTGAAGTGTCAGTACCGCAACTGTCAAAAAAATGTTACCAATTTATGCCAAAATGTCACCTTTGTTCGATTACAGTTACAGTATGTTCCGAACAAATGTGCTTCATAAAAACGCTTTATAATCCATTTATACAAATTAAATGAAACATATTATTGTGTATTTCGTTAAGTTAACATTAATATAAATCTTCAAATAATATTTCTACGCGTATATAATAAAATATGTCTAGTGGCTGTAATCCTAGTGTATTCCGCAAAATTATTCTAAAAAAGAACACACCTACCGCCTAAATATTTCATGTTGGTATAATGTGACGTCACGGGCCACGACGCGGATGACGTGTAAAGGTAAGTATATTAGACGGAATATAGTTATGTACTTTTGCTTAATTCAATTTATTGATTCAACTTTGAGTGACAACCAATAATTTATTTAATAATCTTTTATCTAATATAAAGGTAAATCAAAAAGCATACTACGTTATTGTTTCAAGAGACCTAATAAATCATGTTTAGTGGAGTTCTAAGGCAATATTTTAACATTTGTAGTTTGCAAGGATTGCTCCCTTGTAGATTTAAATCCAAATGGTGGTATGTACTACACACATTATTAGTTTTTGTACTTGTTATTGCCAGGGATGTGCTAGCGTGGATAAATGTAACTAGTACAACTGGTGGAAATCAAATTTTGTATAGTGTTTCGACAATCGCAAATAAAACATATAACTGGTTTGGCCTATATGCGTGTTTTGCAAATAACGAAGACATAAGTACTCTCTTGAAAATATTAAGATCAATTGAAGATAAGAAAATTTACATTGCTTTTAGCAACATAAAGAAAGTGACATTTTTTCTTGTTTACCTAATATTTCTATTATTAGGAGTTTCTTCATTTTCTATTTTAATTTCTACATACAACACAACTCCAACGGACTACTATTTAGGTGTACCTTTTTGGATTTTAGATTATTCCGGATTTATATCCGTGTTTTTAATTGTCATACAAACAGCATTGGTTATTGAAGATATATTGGTAAATTTGTATAAGTTAACGAACGGATTATTCCTAAGAAAAGAGATATTGAAAGTTGTCGTAGTTACACAACTCACAGAACTAAAGACAACATACAAAAATGTGTATATTTTGACTGATAAACTTAATATCATATTTGGAAAGTTTATTTTTATTATGCTTTGTATTAATTTGTTGGACATAATATATATATCAAACTTTCTTCTCCATGTAGACATCGCTAAAGCCTACCACAGTGCCATGGCTAGTCTCCTTACATTTGGTTTCTCCTATACAATAGCGGAATGTGTAAGTAAAACAAGACTACACTACTACACTAAATTTACAATCAAGATGCAGTAGAAATAAACAAACCAAGACACGTTAAATGCTACTAGGAGAACTTCCTAATAATAATTTACAATGTATATGTTACAGTTCAAGTTGATTCTAAGTTAGAGTTGACTCCAACTAGTTGGAGTCAACTCCAACTGAAACGAGCAGTAAAAGTTGATTTTAAAAATTTAAATCAACTTTTACTAGTTGGAGTTGACTCTTCCTGGATCGATTCAGTAAATGTTGATTATACGAGAATCTTAAGTGCATTTTTAATGAGTGTGCGTTTCTTTGTTTTGACCGTTTCAACTACTTATTAGTATAGTCTGTAACGTCGCCCCCGTTATGTAAATTATTCTGATTCGATTTTTTGCACAAACTTACTCAAAGAAATACATCCGTATAACAATCCTTATAACAAATACACAGGGTGTCACGCGGTACCGCGGTCGAAAAATTGTTTAACCAATTTCAGTAAAGTCAGTCAGTAAAGTGACTCTTTATCGAACGAATCTGATATTACGAGCAGATCAACAGACGCGTTCAATAAAGAGTATTGAGGTGGTGCGTACAAAGTTGTATCGTCAATCATAAAAAACATTAACACTTACTTACAACTTTGAGGAAATTTTTTTAATTTTAGACGAAATAAAAAATTCGTATGACCGTAATGACAGATGACTTTTGCATGATGGCCGGTTTTGATGTTTAATCGATAGTTATCAATAATGTATACCTACCTAATTACTAAATCTGTAAAGTGTTGATTTATTTTGTATGAATATAATTGCGAAACACTACAGAATTTTACTTTTTGACATAAATTTTATTAATAATAAGATAAATTTTGTACAATATTTTTAATAATTAAAGTAAATAAATTTTAATTTCACTCAAATAAATAATCGATTGCTGCCATTGACCACTTACATTCAATCTCGTTAATTTGATTAATTATCGCGGCAGGTAAAGTAACATTCTTCTTTCAATACAACAAAGTGTTACTCTACTGCCGAAAATGAGGGCAAATGAGTACAATAATGAATGATTTTAGTGAAGTTTGGCGATTAACAATGATTTTAAACATATTCGCAAAAATACATAATTTTTTCACTTCCTACAATTTTTTTTTAAATCCGTTGGGCCTTTTTTTCTCTAAAATTGACTGTTGTCGAGTTATTAGCGACTTAAAATTTGAAAAACGCCAAAATAACCATTTTCAAGGTTTAATAACTAGGTTAAAGATAATTATTGTGAAAGTCGAGCGAGCGGCCGTGGAGTAACGGCATAATCGCTGGCCTCATACGCCAGTGCACGTGGGTTCGAGCCCTGCTAAAGACAAACCATTTTCATTTTCAATAATGACACTAGCCGTCTCACCGTGCCTCGGAGAGCACGTTAAGCAGTCGGTTCCCCTGGGTTAGTGTACATCGACACTAGTTACTTGAAACAGGGTTAAAGATGTAATTGGCGCCGGAACTGTCCGAAAGGCAAAAATGCCATAAGATATTATATATTATGAAAGTCAGAAACTAAAAAAATCAAAGATTAAAACTACCTCTATAAGATCCTGAAGAAATTTTTGTCATTATTTCATTAATATGATATTATTTTTAATTATCAACAATGAGCACTAACCGTGTATTGAGGCGGCCGTCAATGTGAGTGCGAGTGAGATTCACCATTGGACGGCTGGAATGGTGCATCTCTTTAGCACTCACCATTGACGGCCGCCTAATACGCACTTAGCGCTCATTGTTAATAATTAAAGATAAAGCTTAGTAATAAAATAGTGACAAAATTTTCTGCTGGATCTTGTAGAGGGGGCTATAAACTTTGATTTGATTCTGACTTTCATAATAATGGATTTTAACCGAGTTATTAAGCCTTGAAAATGGCTATTTTCGCATTTTTCAAATTTTAAATCGTGTATAACTCGACAACAATCAATTTTAGAGAAAATCACGAAATACCTTTTTTGCTCAGAATAACCCAAATAATCTAAAAAAAATTGTTCGAAGTGAAAAAATTATTTTTGTGAATTTGTCTAAAAAAAATTGTTTAAACAATTTATCGATCAAGGTACTGCCTGGCACCCAGTAGATTTGTTATAAGGCCCTCTTTTTAAGTAGGTTTGTGCAAAAAATTCGAATCGGAGTAATTTACCTAACGGGGGCGACGATACAGCCTAGACTAATTTGAACATATTCAGTAACATTTAATTTCTAGAATCGGCTGTTTGTGTGAATCAGAAATAGAAATATATACAAAACGACATAAAACACAAAATATAAGTATATAAAACTATATAGGTATAAAGACAAATCACATGCTATGATTTTTATGACAGATATTCTTGAGTTAAAGTTGATTTCATGTAATCGAATGAATTTATCTTTCAATAAAAGCGTCCCAGGAACGCAACTCATAAATATTGGCAATATCATTTTAAAGTCTTCTGCTTTAAAATCTATAATATACGAGTATCCCTGAATTGCCGATATGAATGAGTCAGAATAATCTAAATTATTAGAATAATTTTTTACTAAGCAACATTATGTGTTTAATTTATTAATATTTTGTATTTTGATAATGACGTCCGAAGTGGAAGTTAAGACGTCAATAAAATCATTTTTCAAGTTAAATTGTGGCTTATTTCCCAATTAGAATAGTAAAACTATTACCTATCGATTTATCTCTTTCTTTCAAACACCCCATGACTGTCCACTCCTGGATGTAAGCATCCCCTTGTCGATTCCATTTTAATTTGTCTCTTGCTTCCTGATTTCATTGTCCTCAATAGTAAAACCTAAAATAACTAAAGAAAACTGGAGAAATCAATCTCTAACTTCAACACAAAATCAAACAAAGCAGGAACATTGAGGAAGTAAAAATTAATTATTATAGTAGTTTATTATTTGTAATTATTATAGTAGTAGTCTATTTCGATTTACATTTTTTTAGGTTATCAATTTAATATGTAATCTTAAATTTTTCAAGTAATTAAAGTATAAATTTTAATAAATAGCTTAAAATTTCACATCATGATCAAAAAAACTCTTTAAGTTTCCATCTTTTGCATTTTCTGAACAATCGCCACAGTAATGTATATTTCTTTACACCATTAGAAGGTGAAGATTTTAAATTAGCAAAAAGTGCACATACTTAAAAAAAAGCAGATTTTGACGTGAGAATTTTCGATTGGAAATTAAGGCGATTTTTCGATATTAAATAAAAAATATTTTGAATAAAAAAAAACTGCAGTATATGTGGGACATAAAAAGGTAAATTTTCGCAAATTTTTTTTGTGAAAAATAAAAATAAAAAATGGTTATTTAGTTAATTGAATTTTCAATAAATTTTGAGGTTACCTAAAAAAGTGAATGCAAAAGGCATAGATTTTTTTATTACCTACAACTTTACCATTTAACATTTTTACAGAAGACTTGTAATTTTGGCGGAAATCGTGATAAACTATTTTCAAAGGCTGCAATCCTATTATAATGCAATGCAGCTGTAAGTGCTGCAGGATTGGAAATAATTTGCAGTAGGATTGGAAACCCTGTAATAAGAATATTGATTAATTTAGTTTAGTGTTCCTTGTTAATTGAATTCATCGAATTAATCTTGAGTGGCAGTTCTTGGGAAATAACTTAAATTATTAATATTAATATATTACAGGGTGTTTCATTAATAATTGTCCATATAGTAACTGGAGAAACCTTATCACAAAATAAGAAGATTTAACCTAAAACACTTATATAAAATGTGGGTCCTTACTGAGTTACAGGGTGTTTAATCTAAAAATTTAAAAATTATTTTTGCTCAGCATTTTAAAACTATTCGACGTATCCTTTTCATACTTATCAAAAAGTGCGTCTACTAGACACTCTACTAAATTATGATAAACAAACGTTTCTAGCTACTACCAGAAGCGTACGACAGGGGATGGTTAATAGTTGACCCTTCTCAAATTCTACGCCACTGGAGGAATTACTATTTTAGTGCCATTTTTAGATTCTCCAATACTTTCTACGTAAATAATATACTTTTCATTGGTAACGATAAAGTCATTAGTTTTCGAGATATTTGCAGTTAAATATGAAATAGCACTGTCATTTTGACTAATTTATGATATGATTCATATGATTAAAATTTAAAAATTATTTGTACCCAGTACTTTAAAACTATTTGGCGTATCCTTATCATACTTGGCAGAAAGTGTAGGTACTGTACGCCCTACTAAATTAAGATAAATAAACGTTTCTAGCTACTACCGGAGGCGTACGACAGGGGATATTGGCTGGTTGACCCTTCCCAAATTCTACGCCACTGACGAAATTGTTATTTTAGTATTATTTTTTGATTTTACAATAGTTTTTATGTAAATAATATACTCTTCATTCGTAACGATAAAATGATTAGTTTTCGAGATATTTGAAATTAAAAATAAAGCGACACAATACACTGATCAAAATAACCGTGTCGTTTCATTTTTAACTTCAAATATCTTGAAAACTAATGACTTTATCATTACGAATGAAAAGTATATTATTTTCATAGAAAGTAGTGGAGAATCCAAAATTTGAACTAAAATAGCAATTTCGCCAGTGGCGTAGAATTTGGAAAGGGTCAACCATTCACTTTTCCCGTCGTACGCCTTCTGGTAATAGCCATAAACTTTTGTTTAACATAATTTAGTAACTTGTACAGTACCTATACTTCCTGCCAAGTATAAAAAGGATACGTCGAATAGTTTTAAAATGCTGAGCAAAAATAATTTTTAATTTTTCAGATAAAACACCATGTAACTCAGTAAGGAACCATATTTTATTTAGATGTTTTAGGTTAAATCTTCGTATTTTGTGCTAAGGTTTCTCCAGTTACTATATGGACAATTATTAATGAAACACCCTGTATTATACAATAGATAAAGAAAAACAATAGGACATATTGCTTTGTTGTTGCAAGAAACCTAACAAACCATGTTCAGTGGAGTCCTAAATAAATATTTTAATATAATTTGTCGTTTGTTAGGATTGCTTCCTCATGGTTTTAAATCCAAAGGATGGTATGTACTGCACACCTTAATAGTATTTGTACTTGTTATTGCTAAGCATGTAATAGCCTGGAGAAATATAGCTAATACAACTGGTGGAACTCAAGTTTTACTTAGTGCTACGACAGTCGCAAATAAAATTTTTAACTGGTTTGGCCTATATACGTGTTTTGCAAATAACAAAGATATAAGTATTCTATTAAAAATTTTTAGATCGATAGAAAAAGAAAATCTACTTTAATCTTACTAACATAAAAAACGTAACATCTTTTTTTTAGTTTACCTTATGTTTGTATTTCTAGGAGGTTCTTTGATTATTACTGCAATTTTTCCATTCACTGAAACTCCGAGGGACCACTATTTAGGTACTTATACCTTTTTGGATTTTAGATTATTATGGATTTAAATCCGTCTTTATAATTGTCATACAAGCATCATCTTTTATTGAAGATATATTGGTAAATATACATAAATTAACGAATCAATTGTTTCTAAACAATAAGACATTGAGAGCTGCAGTGTTTTTTCAACTCACAGAATTTCATTAAGTTTGGTCAATGTGAAGATATATGGTCGAGGCAAGATCGTCCAACTCGAAAACCTACTTGCTGTTCCAGATCAAGTGGTTCATATTTGTTTTAGACTAAGTTTTAATTTTTATACATAGGAACAAAAAGTTCCTATGCCGCCAAGACACAAATCTGAAATTGAGAACGAGAATGTTAAGGTGCTATGTTTTCTCCGTTCTTATGTACGGCATGGAAGCTTGAACGCTAAAAAAGATAAACATCAAAAACATTGAGGCATTCGAGATGTGGTGCTACAAAAGAATGTGGAAAATACCATGGATGGAAAGAATAACAAATCAAGATGTTTTTCTGAAGACGAGGAAGGAATGCGAAGTCATAAAAACCATACAAACGAGAAAAGTTGAATATCTAGGACACATAATGAGAGGAAAAAAGTACTCCTTGCTAAGACTCATAATCCAAGGAAAAATCTCGGGAAAAAGAAATGTGGGACGTAGCAGGATTTTCTGGTTGCGAACTTTAAGGGAGTAGTACGGGTGCAGTTCAATACAATTGTTCAGAGCTGCAGCCAACAAGGTTAAGATTGCTGTGATAGTAGTCAACCTCCGATAGGAGACGGTATTACAAGAAGAAGAAGAAAGCTTTCATTACTTTTCCGTGCGATCTGCCCAGAGTGCTTGTAACTGAGATGGGATATTATCCCTTTTTTGTATATCGATGTAATAATTTATGTTTACTTACGTATACAGGCTGAGTCATGAGGAACTGTACATACTCCTACCTCGTATAGAGGCTCCTATGGGAAATAAGAAATGACCATTAAAAAGTGTCTGCTCCCATTGTTTAATAATATACAGGGCGAGTTTCGCATTTTGACAGAAATTTGTATTCGTCATAATTTTTGAACGGTCAGATCGATGTGTCTCTTATTTTGGCTAATCGTTACACTATTACCACCTAATCAACTAATTTATTTAAACTAAAAAAAATCAGGTCCGGCTTTAAAAAAATTAGTTCGTTTGGGTCTTAGAAAAAATTTCACCCTGTATACGCTTTTTGAAAACTCTAATATGAATTTTACAAATTAGACAAATAGGCAATTAAAATGGCATATTTATTTTTTTCCGCACACGATTACTTAATTTCTTATAAAAAAATCAAATTTCACTATGAATTAAAAGTTTGGTAAAGTGAACCATGTATTTAAAGAAAATAACTTTTATTACAAAAATTAATTTTTTTGCACAAATAAGTAATTTATGTTACCATCCAATCGACTGATTTATTCAAACTAGAGAAAAATCAGGTCCGGATTTAAAAAATTAGTTCGTTTTGCTCTTAGAAAAAATTTCACCCTGTGTACGCTTTTTGAAAACTCTAATATGAATTTTACAAATAAGGCAATAGACAATTAAAATGGCATATTTATTTTTTTCCCCACACGATTACTTAATTTTTTATTAAAAAATCAAATTTGACAAAATCGGAATTTTAACCTAAGAATGAAAAAAAAAATTAACTCACGGTTTAACTCGCTACAACTCTGTTCCATTTTAATATTTTTTTTCTGAAATTTTTACAGCACATACCTCTTACCATTGTGAAGACTATGAAAATTGTTGTAGACTTTCAGTCTTCTTCTTGTAAAAGTTGCAAACTTGTAAATCGCAAAAATTAGGTAGAAAAATTTAAAATTTCTCAATTTGATCACGTCTATGTTAAAGTATAGAGTCCAAAAGAAGTGTTATGGAAGTTTTGGATGTAGACGTGTTATAGAAAGAAAAAAATGGTAAAACTTTTAATTTTAAGAAAAACGTGGTTTTTGTACATTAATTTTTGGAAAAAAAGTTAATTTTTTTAAATCTATGCAAAAACTTTGCCAAACTTTTTATGCATAGTCAAATTTGATTTTTTAATAAAAAAAATAAGTAATCGTGTGGGAAAAAAATAAATACGCCATTTTAATTGCCTATTTGTTTTATTTGTAAAATTCATATTAGAGTTTTCAAAAAACGTATACAAGGTGAAATTTTTCCTAAGACCCAAACAAACTAATTTTTTAAATCTGGGCCTGATTTTTTTTTAGTTTGAATAAATCAGTTGATTGGGTGATAACATAAATTAAATATTTGTTCAAGAAAAATTCATTTTTGTAATAAAAGTTATTTTTATTTTAATCTATGGTTCACTTTACCAAACTTTTAATTATTCACAGTCAAATGTGATTTTTTTTATAAAAAATTAAGTAATCGTGTAGGGAAAAAAATAAATATGCCATTTTGATTTCTTATTTGTCTAATTTGTAAAAATCATATTAGAGTTTTCAAAAAGCGTATACAGGGTGAAATTTTTTCTAAGACCAAAACGAACTTATTTTTTAAATCCGGGCCTGATTTTTTTCTTGTTTCAATAAATCAGTTGATTGGTGGTAACATAAATTAAATATTTGTTCAAAAAAAATTAATTTTGGTAATAAAAGTTAATTTTGTTAAATCTATGGTTCACTTTACCAAACTTTTAATTCATAATCAAATTTGATTTTTTTATAAAAAATTAAGCAATCGTGTGCGGAAAAAAATAAATATGTTATTTGAATTGCCTATTTGTCTAATTTGTAAAATTCATATTAGAGTTTTCAAAAAGCTTATACAGGGTGAAATTTTTTCTAAGACCAAAACGAACTAATTTTTTTAAAACCGGACCTGATTTTTTTTAGTTTGAATAAATCAGTTGATTAGGTGGCAACAGTGTAACGATTGATCAAAATAAGAGACACATCGATCTGACCGTTCAAAAATTATGACGGATAAAACTTTCTGTTAAAATGCGAAACTCGCCCTGTATATTATTAAACAATGGAAGCAAACACTTTTTAATGGTCATTTGTTATTCCTCATAGGGGCCTCTATACGAGGTAGGAGTATGTACAGTTTCTCATGACTCACCCTGTATTATAATATAAGAACACCCTCTACTACTTGTTACACTAAAAAATCTATTCTAGTCTATTACAAATATTGTTCTAACCATGTAATAATCAATTTATCTATTCAACTTTTAATGACAAAATCAATCATTTAATATTCTATTATTATCTAATATGTAAAGGTAGATAAAATAGCAGACTAAATTATTGTTTTAAGAGACCTAACAAACCATGTTCAGTGCAGTCCTAAAACAATACTTTACCATTTGCAGTTTATTAGGATTGCTCCCTTATAGTTCTAAATCCAAAGGATGGTATTTACTACATACCTTAATAGTTTTTGTACTTGTTATTATTAAACATGTAATAACCTGGGTAAGTACGGCTAATAAAGTGGGTGGAGATCAAGTTTTGTTTACTGTTACGACAATCGCAATTAAAACTTTTAACTGGTTTGGCCCATATGCGTGTTTTGCAAATACCGAAGATATAATTAATCTTTTTAAAAATTTAAGGTACATAGAAGATAAAAAAATTTATATGGATTATGCTATTATGAAGAAAAGAACATATTTTCTAGTTTACGTAATATTTCTATTCCTAGGAGCTTCTTTAATTATTATTGCAGTTTTTTCTAACACCGCACCTACAAGTGACAAATATTTAGGTGGAGCTGTTTGGATTTTAGATTATTCTGGATGTGTGACCGTGTTTATAATTGTCATACAAATAACTTCATTTATTGAAGGTATTTTGGTAAATATACATAAGTTAACGAATCAATTGTACTTAAAAAAGAACACATTAAAAGTTGCCGTTTTTAAACAACTCATAGAACTAAAAAGAACGTACAAATGTTTGTACGTTTTGACTGACAAGTTTAACATTATATTTGGAAAGTACGTTCTCATTGTCCTTTGCATTAATGTAATAGACGTCATCTATATCACAAACTGGGTTCTACATTTCGGCTTCGTGAAAGGCAATCAAAGTCGCATGAGTGTTTTTGTTACATTTGGTTTGCTTTATACACTAACGGAATGGGTAAGTAAAACAAAACTATAAACATATCTGTAACATCCTGATCATAACAAGACCATTGCATTAAGCAACACCACACTGTTGGGAGAAACGATGGGAGGAATTCCTCGAACATCCCTTAGGATATTCAAAAGAAAAACGTCCACCGTTCCATCCATCAGAATGGTGCTCTGCCCGACTGCTCAGCCCTGGGTTCGTTCCCTGTTCATTCTTCCTTCACACCCATCCCAGAAAAGGTACAGGAAATAAAAAGTCTACCTAATCATTTTTAAATACGCTATTTATTGAAATATAAAAAAAAACTTAACAAAAATCATTTTTATTGTATATTGATAACCAAGTTAATTTTCTAAGCCCGTGACCGAGACCCCGCTGGTAATCGGTACAAAAGTTATAAAGGTAAAAATTTACTCAGCTTTAAGTCCTTCCGTCACAGTTCCTAAAGGAGGTCCCCAATCCCTGTAGAATTTGTCGTCGCCGGCAGTTAAGGGAAGTCTAGGGCTACGTTGTTGGGCTGTCTTGTCTCTGTAGGGCTGTCTTGTTTAATTTATTCTACTGCATCAGGATACGGTAGTAAGCTAATTCGCTCTCCAAGATAGCGGTAGAAGGTTTTCTTTTCCAGGTGCTTGATTAAAATCTTCTTCCCGAGGTAGGGGCTAGAAAAATTCAAACAAGGATCAGTTTTCTCCCAAAAGAAAAGCCCGATCAGAAATAAAGCTGAGTATTGTGAGAAACACGATCTCAGCAAAATCTCTGACCACGGTGTGGTATTATTTAAAATAAAAAGAAACGGAAAGAATTCTATCAATAAAATATTATAACTATGTACAGGAAATAAAGTAATATACTATAATATACCAGAGAAAAATAAATAAAATTATACAAGTTTTTAAGCTTTATTTCAAGGAGAAAGTAGGTATCTGCTGTGCAAAAGAAATCGGTGAAAAACTTAGGCTAAAACTAGATAATCAAACTTACCCATTGTTTAACGGCCTACACACAAACACGATAATGTATGCCAATACTGTGCCTGATTTACGTGGCAATGGCAAAAGGGAGCTAGTACAAATTTTTATCGCATTAAATAGCTTCGAAGAGATGTACTAATTGACTTGACGGTAGTAGGGTCGCTTCTAGAAATATATAGTCCGAGGGACAAATACCAAGCGGAGCTTGGTGTAGCGTTCAATCGGCTGATTGAAACGTTACACACCCCCCAAGGTACCGGAAAATTTTTTCACAGGGACTTGAAAAAATGTTTTTCAAAAAAGAAGAAGAATAGTTGTAAAAAAAATGTGAATAAGAAGAAGGATGACAAGTAAGAATGGCAGAAAAGAAAAAAAAATGTTGATAAAAAACTCGAGACATGAAAAGAAGAAGAAGCAGACGAAGAATGAATAAGTTGGGTAATTATATTTAAGATAATATTAAAAAGAAAACAAGAAGAAGAAATAGTTGATTTTAAAGAGAGAAAGAGAGAGAGAGACAATATTTAGCACAAATCAAGTTATTAAAGTTAAATATAAATATTTGGACCAGCATTAAAAAATTGTTGCTAATAGCTGTACTATAAAATTCAACTGTAAAAAGAAATGACGCTAACTAGCTAGTTAAGCCTTGTTCTCTGAATTTTTGCTGCAGATACCTTCATTCGAAGAAAAAGAATAAAGCATTGTATTAATAACTAAAAATAAGCTGAATTAATATTTAACAAATTCTGTAGGTATACCTAATTAATACTAAAAGCTAAAATTTAAACTTACAATTATAAATAAAATAAATAATAAGGGATGCGCCTTTGGAGTAAAGTAAAGCACCCCTAGGTCAAAGCAAAAGTTAGGCTGGAAGCACAACATATTATTCAGCCTATCAATAAAAATGGAGGTACGGAGAAGAGCAGCCACAGGCAAACAAGGGTGGAGGCAAAAAATAAACGAGGCCAAAGCTCAATTCCGGCTGTAGTGCCGTAGAAGAAAAAAAAAATAGTATTACATTTTAGAAACTGTCGACTTTTTTGCGTCCCACCAATTGGTAATATGAGATAAACAAAATTTTATTGATAGTAAAATAAAGATGTACTAGATAAACTGCCAGAAAAGTTTAGACAAGTCAAGGTTATAATCATAAATAAAAAACGAAACAATGAACTTAGAAAAGATAAAGAAGAATGGTAACGAATGAACATCATTTAAAATTCTGATATTAAGAGCCAATAACAATGTCAATAAAACAAAAGAAGACTCTTGAAATATTTAAAGTATTCACAATACAGGGTGTCCCGAAAAGATTGGTCATAAATTATACCACAGATTCTGGGGTCAAAACTAGGTTTATTGAACCTCACTTACCTATATATAATAGTGCACACAAAAAAAGTTACAGCCCTTTGAAGTTACAAAATGAAAATCGATTTTTTTTCATATATCGAAAACTCTTAAAGATTTTTTATTGAAAATGGACATGTGACACTCTTATGGTAGCAACATCTTAAAAAAAATTAAAGTTAAATTTGTGCACCCCATTAAAATTTTATGGGGGTTTTCTTCCCTTAAACCCCCCAAACTTTGGAGTACGTTCCAATTAAATTATTATTGTGGCACCATTAGTTAAACACAATATTTTTAAAACTTTTTTGCCTCTTAGTACTTTTTCGATAAGCCAGTGTTTATCGAGATATTTTGAATATTTGTCGAATCCACCACATATTTGTATATGGTTAAGTACGGTTGTAGCGACCTGTTAATAATCTGAAAATTTATTTATAATATACATTTTTAGGTATATTTTGAAAAAGAAGCCACATCTCGATAAAAGGTGACATCAAAAAAAGACTAAGAGGCAAAAAAGTTTTAAAAATACTGTATTTAACTAATGGTACCACAATAATAGTTTATTTAGAACGTACACAAATATTTGGGGGGTTTAAAGGAACAAAACTCCCTTAAAATTTTTATGTAAACATATTAAAAAAGAAGCCGCATCTCGATAAAAACTGGCTTATCGACAAAATAATA
Source organism: Diabrotica virgifera virgifera (assembly GCF_917563875.1). Lineage (NCBI taxonomy): Eukaryota > Metazoa > Arthropoda > Insecta > Coleoptera > Chrysomelidae > Diabrotica > Diabrotica virgifera. Next base: position 212,095,766 of record NC_065450.1, read on the forward strand.
AGAAACAAAAAAGTTTTAAAAACGTTGTGTTTAACTAATGGTACCACAATAATGAATTAATTGGAACGTACACCAAAGTTTGGGGGGGGTTTAAGGGAACAAAACCCCCATAAAATTTTTATGGGGTGGAAAAATCTCACGATAATTTTGTTTTAAGATGTTCCTGCCATGATAATGATACATGTCCATTTTCAACAAAAAATCTTTAATAGTTTTCGACTTATTGAAAAAAATCGATTTTCATTTTGTAACTTCAAAGGGCTGTAACTTTTTTTAAGAGCACATTTGTACTAAGGTAAGTTAGGTTCAATCGAACTATGTTTGACCCCAGAATATGTGGTATAATTTATGACCAATCTTTTCGGGACACCCTGTATATAAAAAAATAAATCACAGATGTTTTGGTGGGTGTTGAGATGAAAGTAGTTGAAGCTCAAATTCTAATAAGGTATTTCAAGAGTGCCAGGGCACCATGCAAGCAAAAAATCGAAGGTTCATAAAAAAGAAAATTGGTAAAATGTCATAAAATTTTCCTATTGAAGTAGAAGACATGATTACGCAGAAGTTGAAAAAAAAACTATATGTGCATAATGCACGCTTAATTTCAGGAAGTATTGTTGAAGTATCGTTTTATAACATTTTAATATTGATATTATTCTTTTGCTGTCTTTATATTTTTATAATATAGACCAATCAAGTTAGTAAAAAATAAGCCGTTTTTCGACATAACTGAAAAGACGAGGTTTGACAGTTGAAATGTGTAGTATGAGATATTACAAAAGGGCTACCATCTTGGGATTCATCAATTTTTTAGTGGAACAATTTTTAAATAAACAATCAAAACGTCAAACTTAGTTTTGTGCTCATAACTTAAAAACTTGTTTATTTAGAGATTTGACGTTCATAGGTAACTTTTTTAGAATAAAAAGATACATCGAATGAGATACGCCAAATGAAAATCGGTTAATAAACAAAAAAGTTATTGCAAAACAGACGACAAAATCATTGTTTTTAATATTGTTAATAACAATTTTATTGTTTATTAGAATATATTTAAATATACCTAAACTTGAGGGCATTATGGTGTTTGAATGGTGTGCAAAAAATGGTCCAGATCTGTTTAATAGTTTTCGCAAAATTGAATTTGTTTATAAATTTTTTTGAAAAACGAGCTAATTTCTGAGGCTGGTCCAGTTAATATAGCTGAATGTATCTCAATAATCCGGAGCTCATTTCCTTCGTTAAGATGTATACTAACAGCCTATGAAAAAAAAGTAAAAAAAATTACATATACGTACACAAAATTATTTGTTAATAAATAGCAGTTTTTAAGCTTATAAACAATTACAATAATTTCGTAGAAATTAGGTCAAATTAAATGGCAATAAAAAATACGGAAAGCTGGTTAAAATACACAACTTCTAAAAAAAAATTTTAGGTCGTACGACCCTTGGGGTCTGAGATAGCCCCTTTTTTTGAAAAAATCACTGTTACGTTAATTAACAACACTAAGATCTGAAATTAACCAATATTTTATAAGAAAAGTCAAAGTTTTTAACAAAGTTTTTAGCAAGAAAAAATGTTAAAAATTGTTTAAACAGTAGTGTTTTAAACAATAGCTATTTGTATAACAAGGGAGGAAAGTGCTACTTTTCCTCCCGAGAATGAAGTTTACTGCCCGACGCGTAGCGGAGGGCAGTAATCATTCAAGGGAGGAAAAGGCACTTTACTCCCATGTTATACATATGGTTTTTCCACCTTCCTCAAATAACAAGTCATTTTTTCATTTTCACTTAATTTATTTATATAACTAACCAACAAAATTTATTAGAACTAAAACTAACAAGTACGTACAATATAACTGTCAACTGTCAAATAAAAGTCAAATTAATAATGTAAACATTGTTAAATCAAAATAACAATTTTCTGTTTTTTACCATTCTGCAAAATACAGAGTGTTTTATAAATAAACGTTAAAATGTATAGAAACTTACGTAATAGAAAATAGATATTGTACAGGGCGTCAATAAGTTACATTTCATGAATGAAATACCATGACGTCACTTTTACTTTTCCTCCCTAGGGAGGAAAAATATTTTCCTCCCTAGGGAGGAAAAGTACAACTTTGCTCCCTACAATCAGGTCCGGAAAAGTATACTTTCGGTAGAGGTAGGTGGAAAAAGTATTTTGCGTTCCGACTAAAGTAAAAAATAGCGGGCGTAGTCGACTGACTGAATAGTGGGCGCGGTTGGCGACCGGCAGCAACTTCTAAAATTACGTTATACCGACCACAAAAATCAACTTTAAAGTGAATAACAAATTTTCGTCATTCCTTATGTTTTCGAGGTCTCCGAATCCGAATATGGAGTTTATTTTTTTCTGGAATTAGTGGAACATGTTCAAAAATCAAATTTTATGCCAAAATACGATAAATCAATTTTGATGATTTTTCAATTTTAACTCACTGTATTTTTGGTCGCTGTAAATATTTCCTTTTGAAAATTTTACTGTGCTATCTTTGAAGCATTTAGATAACAATGAGATTAGTCCAAAATGATTAAACACATTAAAAGAGAAGTTGTAAATTTTTAAACATTTTGTCGTCAGATTTCGTTAGTTTCATGCTTACTTAAAAAAGTTGAGTGACAAACTTTTAAGTTTATAATTTTAACTAACACAGAAATAAAATATAATTCATGAAGAAGTTTTCCAAAAAAATTTAATTTAAAATATGCAATAGAAAAAATGTTATGTGACTTTATAGACGAGCGGCACACTGGTACACCCCAAAAAAAGCTTGTAATACTTTATATTTTTGATGGTGCCGAAAACGAAAATTAGGGTTGTTTTGAAAAATGCTCCTTTTTTTGAAAAAATCACTGTTACGTTAATTAACAACACTAAGATCTGAAATTAACCAATATTTTATAAGAAAAGTCAAAGTTTTTAACAAAGTTTTTAGCAAGAAAAAATGTTAAAAATTGTTAAAACGGTAGTGTTATAAACAAAAAGTATTTTGCGTTGCGACTAAAGTAAAAAAAAAATAATGGGCGTAGCCGAATGAGAATAAATTCGCTGACTACCATTCGCTAGTGCTAGATCGTTGCAGCCCATTTTTAACAGTGACAGTATACCGGATTTGAAGCTTAATATTATATTTATATATTTTGGTAGAAACTTGCATTTTATGAATATTATTATCTTGCACATTTATTTAGTAAAATTATATTTTAAATAAATAAATATAAAAAATGACAATAATAAGGCCACTTAAAAAAGGTTTATACATCCTATTAGCTGCTTTGTTTTGGATAATTTTGCAATGAAAATAAGATAAACATGATCATTTTAATGTGGTACCATAGATAAAAAAAAATAGTAAACTTGGTACAGTAGAACCCGATTGGTAGGTATAGGCCATTTTTTATTCTCTATTTTGAATCCGTGTGTAGTCCAGGCTGTATCGTCGACCCCGTTAGGTAAATTATTCCGATTCTTATTTTTTGCACAAACTTACTCAAAAAAAAGTTCCTTATAACAAATCCAAAAGGTACCAAGAGCTACCGCGGCCGGAAAATTGTTTAAAAATTTTTTTCATTAGTTTTCTGTTAACTTATAAAAGTTGGGTGACAAACTGTTTAGTTTATAATTTTAATCAACGCAGCATTAAAACATAGGTCCTGAAGAAGTTTTCTGGAAAATTTCAAGTCAAAATATGCAACAGAAAAAAAGTTACGCGACCTTATAGACGAGTGGTACTCCCCAAAAAAAAACGCTCATTTCTCGAGATATCAACCACACTGTGGTGAATGGCTAATTTTGGTCTTACTTTATGTTTTTGATGGTGCTGAAAACGAAAATGAGTTTTATTTTGAATTTTAGATGGGGAAACATTGTCAAAATCGAAATTTTACCCTAAAAATAAAAAAATGAAATCACGTTTTTCTTAAAATTAAAAGTTACACCACCTTTTTTCTATAAAACATTTTGTTCTCTGTACTCTAGATTTTAACATAAAATTAATTGAACAGCTAAATTTCAAATTTTGTCACTCAACTTTTGCGATTAAACTTTGCAATTCAAGAATCTGCACCTTTTACTTCAAACAATTTATAACTTTCTTTATAGCAAGACAGAAATATTGAAGCAGGTCCCATTGTCTTCAGAATGGTGAGAAATATATACTATAAAAATTTCAGAAAAAAATATTACAATGGAACTAAGTTGTAGCAAGCTAAACGCAAAAAAACGTGATTTTTATTTTTAGGGTAAAGTTGCGATTTTGATAATGTTCCCCCACGTAAGATTCAAAACAACCCTAATTTTCGTTTTCGGCACCATCAAAAATATAAAGTACCTATTACCAAAATTAGTATCAGTATCTCGAGAAATAAGCTTTTTTTGGGGTGTGCCAGTGTGCCGCTCGTCTATAAAGTTACATAACATTTTTCCTATTACATATTTTAAATTAAATTTTTTTGGAAAACTTCTTCATGAATTATATTTTATTTCTGTGTTAGTTAAAATTATAAACTAAAAAGTTTGTCACTCAACTTTTTTTGTAAGCATGAAACTAACGAAATCTGACGACAAAAAGTTTAAAAATTAACAACTTCTCTTTTAATATGTTTAATCATTTTGGACAAATCTCATTGTTATCTAAATGCTTCAAAGATAACACAGTAAAATTTTCAAAAGGAAATATTTACAGCGACCAAAAATACAGTGAGGTAAAATTGAAAAATCATCAAAATTGATTTATCGCATTTTGGCATAAAATTTGATTTTTGAACATGTTCCACTAATTCTAGAAAAAAATAAGCTCCATATTCGGATTTGGGTCGCCAAGCGCGCCCACTATTCAGTCAGTCGACTACGCCCGATATTTTTTACTTTAGTCGGAACGCAAAATACTTTTTGTTTATAACACTACTGTTTAAACAATTTTTAACATTTTTTCTTGCTAAAAACTTTGTTAAAAACTTTGACTTTTCTTATAAAATATTGGTTAATTTCAGATCTTAGTGTTGTTAATTAACGTAACAGTGATTTTTTCAAAAAAAGGGGCTATCTCAGACCCCAAGGGTCGTACGACCTAAAATTTTTTTTTACAAGTTGTGTATTTTAACCAGCTTTCCGTATTTTTTATTGCCATTTAATTTGATCTAATTTCTACGAAATTATTGTAATTGTTTATAAGCTTAAAAACTGCTATTTATTAACAAATAATTTTGTGTACGTATATGTAATTTTTTTGTACTTTTTTTTTCATACGCTGTTAGTATACATCTTAACGAAGGAAATGAGCCCCGGATTATTGGGATACATTCAGCCATATTAACTGGACCAGCCTCAGAAATTAGCTCGTTTTTCAAAAAATTTTATAAACAAATTCAATTTTGCGAAAACTATTTTTAATCTTATCTGGACCATTTTTTGCACACCATTCAAATACCATAATGCCCTCAATTTTAGTTATATTAAAACATATTCTAATAAACAATAAAATTGTTATTAACAATATTCAAAAACAGTGATTTTGTCTTCCGTTTTGCAATAACTTTTTTGTTTATTAACCGATTTTCATTTAGCGTATCTCATTCGAAGTATCTTTTTTTTTTCTGAAAAAGTTATCTGTGGACGTCAAATTTCTAAATAAACAAGTTTTTAAGTTATGAGCAAAAAACTAAGTTTGACGTTTTGATTGTTTATTTAAAAAATGTTCCACTAAAAAATTGATGAATCCCAAGATGGTAGTCTTTTTGTAATATCTCATACTATACATTTCAACTGTCAAACCTCGTCTTTTCCGTTATATCTAGAAAAAACCTAACTTGATTGGCCTAATATATGTTATCGACTACAGGGTGATTAATTAGTGGGATAAAGCTCAATAGATCCGCTATAGTAATAGATAGCAATTAAAGTCAATAACAAAAATTGTAGCCTCTTTGAGCTTCACATTTTAAAATTAATTAGAATGTTACAGGGTGTTCGATAATATCGTGACAGACCAAACTTATGTTTTTTTAAATGGAATACCCTATATTTTATCTTATATTCGAAATCTTCTTAACTTCCCCATTACAAAAATATAAAAGTCTGTTATGTTATACAGGGTATTTACAAAGTTATAACCAAGTTTCTATGAAAATCGTAACAAGTTCAGCTCCCTGTATAAATAAAAATAAGCACAATAGCAATGGTTTATTGGTGCCATATGACTAAAAATTTTTAAGAATGGTTGATGTTGCTAATTTTTCTGTATATTAAATACAGGGTGAGTCAAGACGCAAGTAAATTATTTTCTCAGTAATTTTAAATGGAACACCCTGTATTTTATGTCACTATCGAAAAGTGCCGTTACCGTACTTTAATTTTTGTATAATCTTCCCTATGTCTAAATTTATTAGGTTTCGAGATATTTTAATTTTTCAGAGCAAGTCATTAATTAGGGGTCTAAATCTTTCCAAATTTTAAGTAAGCCATGACTGAATTTTTTAAAACTAATAATTTTAGATTCCTGATTATTAATCCGGTAATAAAGAAAGAAAAATAATTCATTAGTAATAAATTTTACAAAAAAAACACAACCACAACATACAACATTTTTGAAACAACTAAAAACTACTATTATATGTAAATGTAACAAATAAAGAAAGAAAAATAATTTATTAGTTATAAATTTTACAAAAAAAAAAACACAAAATATAACATTTTCTGAAAACAATTAAAAACTACTTTTTTATGTAAACAAGAATAAAAACCGCTAAACGCCGTAAAAATGAGTGGCGCATACAATATTCCAGCTACAAAAGATCTGATATGAATATTACGTGGCGCGAAAATGTATTTTCATTTTGATGCAAGACATTTCTAAACGGCTTAACCGATTTTGATAACTAAACATGAGGTTGAAACGTATTGACAAGTGGTATCTGATGCATCTAAGGTCAAGTATGATAACTAAAGCTATTACAGGAATTATTGAGCTTGAAAACCGTTTTTTCCCATAGATAATAGATTTGATCATACTTATGAAGCCTATAACTTAAAAATTCGAATTTTTCCGGATATGAGGTACACACCGTTAGATTTGCCTAGAGTCCTTCTACAAACGCTCAGTTTTTGGCGCAATTCTTATGAGGAAATTTTGAGTAATTGTCGAAAAACCAAAATTTTCAAAGTTTAGTTTTTCAGTTTTTCTGCTATATTGGACCGTGTGTATATCTGATCCTGACGGCTTATACACCATTTGAAAGCCTAACTCAACACTATTGATTTGGTGTATTCTCGGCTTCTTGAACCAAAGATATATACCCCCAAAAAATATGCCGATTTTTACCTATCAAGTCCTATAGCTGGCTTATGCGTGGTCAAAAGTCACAAACTACACTGACCTCCTCTTCAAACGCAGAAAAAAATTCAGATCGGTTTAACTTTTCTACACACATACATACATACATACAAACTTCAAGTGTAACATACATACAGGGTGTTTGGTAAAGAATGGGCCATAGCTTAACCTCAGGTTTCTGAGGTTAAAATAGGCCGATTTAAGCTAACTTATCTTAGTACAAAGTTAATAACCGAGATACACGGTGTCAAAGTTAAACTTTTTCTTTATTTATTATTGAATGTTTCCTGACAGGCATAAGATATCAACAAGCAATTTGGTATGTGGGGTTTTTTTGGGACGAGAAAACTAAATTCCCTACCAAAAATTATGTGTTGCCCAGAGGGCGCCACATACGCATTTCAGCACTCATTTAATACGTTCAATTTTTTTATCAGTCACTCCGTATAATTTTAATATTAAAATTTTTATTCCCCTATTAGTTTTACTTAAAAAAGGTATACCTCTTTCATCTCCCCAAACTCAACCGTTTTAGAGATAAACGCATTTTAAATCTGCGGTGCAACATAATTTTTAGCATAAAACCATAAAATTATCCAAAAATGTATTAGTCTAGGCGCCAGAGGGGTCACCGTGTCCTTTTCAATTCTGATGGACAAACTCAACGGTTTGTTATGGATTTTTGGCTGCTGATTACGAATTTCGAGGGTGGATTTCGATCCGAGTGGTCAAAAAATTGTTATAAACAATTTAATTGTTTATAAATTGTTTATAAGGCTCTGACTCATAAACTAAAAGAGATAAAAACGAATGTTTCAAATAAAATTTGTTCGCCAATAAAAAACGAAGAAAAAAACGTTTACTAAACTTAAATCTAACAGTTATAACTCAAGACATTGTAAAATTAGTGCACAATGCAAATTGCAAATTGCAAAATAAGTATTTTTCGAAGCTTTATCAATCGAAACTCAGTTTCTGCGCATGTAAATGAGCCCTAGTAGGTCTCATTTTAAAGCTTCGTTAATAGGCTTCCAAACAAAGTTTGTTAAATTACTTTATCTTCATTTGTTTTAAAGTTTTATCAGTTTGAAATTATAATTTTCTTAAAAAAAATATACATTAATTTGTTTATAAGGGTTTCAAGTAAATTTGAGCTGTAAACATTTATACTTTAATTAACAATAATGATAGAATAACTCAAAAAGAATATTTTGAGCTTTTTAAAATGTTCGTAAGTTTATTTTTGGTTAAGATATCGATATTTTAATGGCGCATTATGAGGCGCAAAATCGGCTCACAGTCAAGTATGTAAGTATGTAAGTATGTATTTATTCAAGTAAGTATGTAAGTAGGTATGTATTTTTCAACGCTTTATCGATCGTAACTCGGCTTCTACGCATGCAAATGAGCCAATATGTGACATCCATATAAAAATGAATCGAGTTCTTTTACAGCATCATCATTGCATATAAGACGAGCCTTTATGTTGTGGCGGCATACACACAATTGACGTGCCTTGATGATGTTGCCAAAGAACTAGATCTACTTTATATGGATATCATATAGATAATTAGACTCTGAGGCCCCAGAAAGTTTTAGTTTTACTGCCTATAAAACAGACTTAGTACCACCATGTAAGTGTAAAAGTTGCTCTAAGAACTTATGCAGAAGTAAAAAAGCTGAGATTCTCTGTATATCTCGATGCAAATGCATGAAAGATAATGTTTGTAAAAATAGTATTAATAAATAATAGCAACTTACTTTTTAGTTATATTTCTGAAATATTAGTTTTTAATGGTTTTTTTCTCATTTAGTACAAAAAATAGAAGACAAAGTAAATAGAATGAAAGGTGATACAAGGTACAGTATGATGATTTAACTATAAGAATTATATGATAAAATTTTATTAGGATCTTCAAAAATGAAAAATGAACATAACGTATATACAGGGTGTTTGATAGGTCGATGAAAATTTTTTAAGGGATAATAGGGGACGCCATTTGCAACATTTTTAGCTAATAATGTATCGCTAAAAATGTTAAGGTTTCCGAAATAAAGTTAAATTTGTCAATATTCGAAAATAAGACTTCTCGTCTATTTCTTTTTTAAATATAATTATCTAAGCGAGATACTTCCCTGACATACAAAATGCCTTACGTATTACTTGCTCAGATTGCAAAAACCCTTCGTTGTAAATGCAACTCCAAACACAATTCGGATGTCAAAACAGTAAAACGCACCTTTCATACGCATACAATAACCATGTTTTTAAACCAAAATAAACCACTTCATAGCAGGTAGATTGTTTGTTAGCATAGCAGGTAAATTGTTTTTTGTTTGTCATGCGTTCGGAGAATGAAGATAGCTGATGGAAATTGTATGCGAAGAGTCAGTGTTGTAGGTTTTCATTTTTATTTCATTCGTAAAACAGGGAGAGTACGCCTAGAAAATGTTTAAGGGTGAAATAGACGGTTGTCGAATATTGACAAATTTAACTTTATTTCGGAAACCGGAAACCTTTATTTAACAGTTTGAGCGATACATTATTAGCAAAAAATGTTGCAAATGGCATCCCCTATTATCCCTTAAAACATTTTCATCGACCTACCAAACACCCTGTATACATAGATATTATAATTTGCATCGAGAAGTTAGCGCGTGAACCTTTACGCGGTGAGTAAATCTCGCGCCTCAGAGCGCGCTATTAAAATATCGATATCTTGGCCAAAAATCAACATATGAACATTTTCTTAAGCTCAAAATGTTCCTTTGGAGTTCTTCTATCATCATTATTAATAAAGTAAAATGTTTATAGCTCAAATTTGCTTAAAGCCCTTATAAACAAATAATGTATAATTTTTTTAAGAAAATTTTAAATTCAATCGGATATAACTTTAAAACAAATGAAGACAAAGTAATTTAGCAAACATTGTTTGAAAGAATATTTATTAAACTTTAAAATGAGACCTTCTAAGGCTCATTAGCATGCGTATAAGCCGAGTTACGATCGATAAAGCTTCGAAAAATACTTATTTTGTAATTTGAAATTTGCATTGTGCACTAATTTTACAATATCTTGAGATCTGATTGTTGGATTTAAGTTTAGTAAACGTTTTTTCTTCGTTTTTTATTAACGAACAAATTTTATTTAAAACATTATTTTTTATCTCTTTTATTTTATGAGCCAGAGCTTTCTAAACAATTTATGTAGGTTTTCTTTAAAGACAATCGAAATAAAAGTCCGTTTGATGTTTAACAGTTTTAATTAATAAAATAGATAGCTAAATTATTGATACTATTAAATTGACGAAATATAGAAGTGATTGTGTAATTGCGACTAAAATCTTACGTGTTCTTATTCTTACAAAAAAGAAATGTATTTATAGATAATTTGCGTCTAATCAATATAATACCCGTCTTAATTCGTCTTTTTACGTCTTATTATCCCTAAGAACACGTCCGTCGCGTTTATGATGTTAAAATCGACTCCAATAGCACGTCTGTCGTCGCTGTGATCTTAATATCGACTAGATGTATTCGTTCTCGTTCCCTACGCTAAAACAAACCCTCTTAGGCTAATCTCTTTTTTCCGGTGAAAGAACCCAATTAAAATTGGTTCAAGGTATGTACCGACCCGCCGCCGTCTTTTTCCAATAAACTAAAACTATAAAGTTAAAAGTAGTCCGCTACCGTCGCCGTAATCCCCAATTCGTTCTGCACATCTGGGCCAACGTCCATATGTGTGAGACCCTTATCCCGTTCTCGTACTAATAATTAAGAAAAATGATATACAGGGGAATTTAAAATATAAGGTAAACTATTTACAATCCTACATTTATAAACAATTAAATTGTTTATAACAATTTTTTGACCACTCGGATCGAATTCCACCCTCGAAATTCGTAATCAGCAGCCAAAAATCCATAAGAAACCGTTGAGTTTGTCCATCAGAATTGAAAACGAAACGGTGACCTCTATTTGGCGCCTAGACTATATCGCAAATTTCTTTAAATTGAATTTGCGATGCAATTACATAAATTTGAGAACTGACACAATTATTATAGTTTTAAGTTAATTTTTCGGGTGTAACTACAATGATATTATGCTAAAAATGATGGTGTATCGAAGATTTAAAATGCGTTTATCTCGAAAACGGTTGAGTTTAGGGAGATGAAAGCAATATACCTTTTTTAAGTAAAACTAATAGGAGAATAAAAATTTTAATGTCAAAATTATGCAGAGCGAGGGATAAAAAAAATTGAACGTAATAAATGAGTGCTGAAAGGCGTATGTGGCGCCCTATGGGCAATACATAATTTTTAGAACGGAATTTAGTTTTATCGACCTAAAAAACCCCCACATACCAAATTTCATGGTGTTATCTCATACTTGTCAGGAAATATTCAATAATAAATAAAAAAAGTTTAACTTTGACACCTTGTATCTCGGTTATTATAAAGTTTGTACTAAGGTAAGTTAGCTTAAATCGGCCTATTTTAACCTCAGGAACCTGAGGTTAAGCTATGGCCAATTCTTTACCAAACACCCTGTAGATATCCACAAAGATTTTCCCTTTTTTAATTAGAAATTGAGTCATAGTTCTGAGCTCGGTAACTTTTGAATGGTATAACCGATTTTCAAAATTAGACATGCGTTGGAAAGATAATGATCAGTACTATTAGATACTGCAAAGGTTGGACTTAAATTTTCGAAGTTTTTGGGAGTTTTGGGGACGAGAACGAAAAACAGACCCTAAATAGGAAGGGCCGTAAAATCCACAACCTGGGACCAAAATGGATGGTTGACATATGAATGGGTGAGTCTTTCCCTGAAATTTAAGATGGAAGTTGGCCCAATTTTCAATTCAGTCAGATTTATAAAATCGAAAATTTCGTGTGTGTGTGTGTGTGTGTGTGTGTGTGTGTGTGTGTGTGTGTGTGTGTGTGTGTGTGTGTGTGTGTGTGTGTGTGTGTGTGTGTGTGTGTGTGTGTGTGTGTGCGTGTGTGTGTGTGTGTGTGTGTGTGTGTGTGTATAGTGTCGCGTGTAGTGGGGTGTGGGTGGGCGCCACTGGCGAGAACTGCCGTTCTCTGGTAATTTAATCTACTAACTGTACGAGGTTTAAATCAAATACGTCTATTTGATTATCCGGGAATTGAAGCGTATATAAGGTTGTTTCCTTATTTAATATTATGCCTACTCTAGAACATGATCTCCTCCATTTCCTCAGTGTCTCATTCAGATAGATTTTGATGAGTATTCGAAATAGTTTGCAGCATTGCCTTAGTCCCTTATTTAGCCATAAATTATCGGACAACTGGTTTTTAATCTTTATTTTTGATCGAAGATCGTTAAAGCATCGGTGAATTGCTTTCACAAGTGTGTTAATGATAGATGAGCTTTCCAGTACTTCTCATAGTCTACATAGGACTATTAGCCCCGGCGCAAATTGATCCTAAGCCAGACACAACCTGCGTCGGCGGACTGCGTAGACCGTTCTGCGCATCCTACTATCAGTTCATGCGTTCGCAGGTCTCGCCTGAGAAGGTTTGTCGTCAGCGTACAGTTTTCTTGTGCTTGGGACGGGTGACTCACCGCCAGATGTTAATTTTTACGTGTTTTTGTTTGCGAGATGGACGTATCTGAAATGAATACGGATGGTATTTACAAGTATTTTCCAGCTAAGAGACCGCTGTGCAATTAAATGCTGATAACTTTATTACCAGCGGACCAGATAAGCGGCGATATATTTTACACTATCTTTATGAATAACATTTTATTGCTCTGTTGTATCAATCAGCACTACTCAACAAGTTTTCGTTTATTCATCTTAATATTTTATTGCAATAGTAGGGAATATAATATATATGATTAAAACAGTGAATTTATTACATGTTAATTATTTTTAATTTCTTGTGACGTATCTAATGTAGGTTTAGCCAATAAATCAAAGTTATGCGTTTACAAGAGCATATTATTTGAAAAATAAGGAGTACCGTAATGTGTGTTAATTATAATCTCCTTTATACAGGTAAAAACATTGTTTAATATGTATTTCTTAAATCCACGCAATCATTGGAAAATGATTCATGGTATTTAAAAATATCTGTTAATGACACTGTTATCGACAAAGTCGATCAATTTCAAACTTGTCATCATATTTTTTGTGTTATTTAATATTTTAGCAAAATACATAATCAACAAAAATCCCATTTAAAACATGCGAACCGTTTTTGCAGTCACAATCAATGCAGTGTTTAACTTATGCTTGTTATGTCTATTGTGTCACTTATGTCTATTATAATATAAGAACACCCTCTACTACTTGTTGCACTAAAAAATTTATTCTAGTCTATTACAAATATTGTTCTATCCACGTGTTCTTAATTCAATTTATCGATTCAACTCTTAATGACAAAATCAATCATTTTAAAGTGTTTTTAATAATCTATTATCTAATATGTAAATGTAGATAAAATAGCAGACTAAGTTATTGTTTTAGGAGACCTAACAAACCATGTTCAGTGCAGTCCTAAAACAATACTTTACCATTTGTAGTTTGTTAGGATTGCTCCCTTATAATTTTAAATCAAAGAGATGGTATGTACTACACAACTCAATAGTTGTTCTACTTGTAATTGCTAGACATGTAGTAACCTGGATAAGTATAACTAATAGAACGGGTGGAGATAAAATTTTGTTTATTGCTACGACAATCGCAGTTAAAACCTTTAACTGGTTTGGCCCATATGCGTGTTTTGCAAATAACGAGGATATGAATAATATTTTGAAAATTTTAAGGACTATCGAAGATGCAAAAATTTACATGGATTTTACTAATCTGAATAAAAAAACATTTTTGCTAGTTTACCTAATTTTTCTTTTCTTAGGAGGCTTCTTAATAACACCTGGAGTTATTGCTTTCCCCGTAACTCCTGGTGACAAATATTTCGTTTTACCTTTTTGGATTTTGGATTATTCTGGATATGTATCCATATTTATAATTGTCATACAAACATCATCGGTTATCGAAGGTATATTGGTAAATATACATAAGTTAACAAATTGCCTGTTCTTAAAAAAGAAGACATTCACAATTGAGATGTTTAAACAACTCAAAGAACTAAAACAAACGTACAAATATTTGTGTATTTTGACTGAGAAGTTTAACATTATATTTGGAAAGTACGTCCTCATCTTACTTTGCATTAATTTGACGGACGTCATATGTATATCAAACTGGATCCTTCATTTAGGCTTCGTTAAAATCTATCAAAGTGGCATAGTGGTTTATTTTATATTTGGTTTGCTCTATACATTAACGGAATGTGTAAGTAAAACAAAACTATGGTTCGTACAGTATAAATACCGTTGCACGTCATAGCAAGTGACGTCACATAATACCAACACAAAATATTTACAGTATTTCTCATGATCATCTTTCAGTGCGTCACAATTTTTCGATTTCTTTCTAACGCATTAAATTTTATGTGACAGAAAAAAAGGCACGTCGGTGATTACATTTCGTCGGTGACATTTTTATAACATTTATTCTAGTTATTCTAGTTGTCGATAGATGGCGCCATAGTAAAAAAATAATTTTTTTTAATTAGATAATAATATTACAAATATAATCTGTATAATTTATAAGACTATACAAATCAAAGAAAATACCATTTTATAAATGCAAGAAACACTTTTGATTTGTTTTTATTCCAAATTGAAAATAAAATGTGACAACTGTCAGATTTAACTAAAATGTCATGTTAGAATAAATGTCATAAATGTGTATTATCACGTATTTACCCTTTTTTCCATCATTTGTTACGCACTGAAAAATGATCATGAGAAATACTGTAAGTCGTAGATCTGTTCCTAGTGTTCCTTCTTATAATATTTTAGCCAAGTACAGTCCGTCTAATTTACTTACCGTTGCACGTCATTATTTACGTTAGAGATCTAAGTTGACATTGTTGTCCAATTACAAAAAAATCTTGAATTAATTTTATATCAAATACATCACATAATTTTTGCTTAAGTGGATTATGTAGCAAATCAAATTAATATTCAATGTAAACAAATAAAAACATTAGAAATAGAAAACAAGAATTAAATTATAATCTTACGTTATCATAGAAAGCTCTTCTTTCATTCTCACCCAGACCTGTTTGAGGAGCATACACACACACAGCATTCAATACCTCTTTATCAATTACAAATTTCACTGACATCATTCTATCACTCGTTCTTACAACTTCTACTACGTTATCTTTCATTTCACTATCAGCAATTATACCAACTCCATTTCTAGTATTACTACTCCCTACATACCACAATTTATATCCATCGCCTAGTTCTTTCCCCCTTTGTCCTTTCCACCTAGTTTCTTGAATACAAGCAATTTGAACTCTTCTTCGTTTGAGCGCATCCACTAACTCCAGACTCTTACCTGTAAGACTACCAAGATTCCAAGACCCTATCCTGATTTTTCTAACCTACAATGGTGTTCCCCCTGAGATAGTCCTCA
Organism: Diabrotica virgifera virgifera; assembly: GCF_917563875.1. NCBI lineage: Eukaryota > Metazoa > Arthropoda > Insecta > Coleoptera > Chrysomelidae > Diabrotica > Diabrotica virgifera. The sequence goes on from NC_065450.1 coordinate 212,111,647, forward strand.
CCCGGAGATCCGAACGGAGGCTCATTTTACTTCCGGAACATTTTACCTCAGATGATTTCCAAAGTGTATACATTATAAAAATTATGATTCGGGAGTGCTCTTAGTAGCATTTGATGTGTCTTTGTTTGTTTATTTCTACTGCATCTTGATTTTAAATTTAGTATATTCTTATTTGTTTTGCCGGCAATTTTAGTGATCACTATAGTAATGTTATTACAAAATTTAATAAATCAATACTGATATTTCCGTATTACAAAACAAAACATTTATTAAATTACATGTATTGTCTTAGTAGTCACGCTTTTAAATAATTGAGTTCAATTATAATTAATGGGTTGAGTTTACTTCCCTATTGCATAGTTAGAAAAACATACTCCGGAACATGTACGCTGAAGCAAGGAAATGCAACTCCATTCTCCAGTTCTACTTCAAAACTTCTCGACTTCTTGGAATATGTCCTTGGTGTTACGTTAGTACCTCAGGAAGGACCATACAGCAGTTAGTCTTTTCTGGCGTTTATATCATTGACCTTCTATATCTGCCATGGTTTGTTTACATCAAATCAAAAACTGATAATGACCTTTTGGTAATACCTACTACGTTCCTGTCCAGAGCATTCAATTTCAGTTGTTTCTACTCGATTTTTAAAAATTGTAAAGACTGGCAAGCGTTATTTGAAGCTGTGGATATTATAGAAAGAAAAACTGTACTTGTAACAAACAAACAAATGATATTTTATATTGTGTTTGTATTATCGGCTTTAGCTCTTGGTACTTTTACAATTATCAACTTTTTTGTTACTTTTACGGAAGGACTAACTCCAAATAATTTAGGCGTCATATTTTGGATGCTGGTTTATTATCAGATGGTTCTGGTAACATGGGGCATCCTGCAGATTACAGACGCTTTAGAAAAAATTCTTAAAAATTCTTACACTTTAACCAAAACTTTGTTTAAGAGTCGAAAAACCACCGGAATTCGTTTCATAAACGAACTAAATGATCTTAAAGTTGTGTACAAAAACTTGAGTGTCAGCGTGAAAAGCTTTAATGCAATTTTTGGCAAACACATGCTCTTACTGCTTGCTATTACTATAGGTGATACCATTTACTGCACGAATTGGATAATACATTGTTATTTCACAGACTTTTTTGACGATGCAATATTATTTTTGGCTCCTTATATAATTATAGAGAGCGTAAGTTATAATATTTTTCAATAGTTGAACGATTTGATTACAAAATAATTGAAATAATTTGTAAATAATTTGTTGTCTTGAAAATAATTTCTATATTATGCTATACAGTATGGTGCAAATGTTTGGAATAAATTCGTTATTTCGTAAGCCAGCACCTTTAAAGAAAAATCCTGACACAGGTCGATTCTTATTGTTAAATTATGATTTTCTGACATATACAGTATGCCCCTGTAAGTTGTATCCATATGGAAAACTTTTTTATTATTAATTTTACGAGAAATAGTTATTTTTCATAAAAAGCTCTGCATGGTCCAAAACCTAAGATTTAACCATCAAATATCATATTTTTTGAATATTATACGAGGTATGTAAAAAAGTTTGAATTTCACTCAGAAGTAAAGTAGCTTTATTTTTCACATTAAAAAATTGCTATTACGAAAAGTTGTTTGGAATTAAAAACTATATTCTAGTATGCAATTACATCCATCTAATTAAATTTTTTTTTTTTGAAAAATTATGGATAACTAACATGATTTTCAGTTATTTCAATTTAGATACCTCTTTTATTATTAATTTTACGAAAAAAAGTTATTCTTAATAAAAAGTTCTGCATGTTCTAAAACCTAAAATACAACCATCTTATGTCAAATTTTATCAATTTTATACGAGGTATGTCAAAAAATATGAATTTCGCTCAAATACGTTTATTTTTCACAATATTGAAAATTGTTGTTATGAAAAGTTATTTCGAATTAAATACTATGTTTCAATATGTAATTACATCTTTCTAATTGAAATATGTATTCTAAACTATAAAGATATTTTACTTTTGATCTAAATTTATCTTTTTTGACATACCTCGAATAAAATTGATAAAATTTGATATAAGATGGTTGTATTTTATGTTTTAGACCATCCGGAACTTTTTATTAAGAATAGCTTTTTTCGTAAAATTAATAATAAAATAGTTATCAGAATTTAAATAACCAAAAATAATGTTGATTATCCAAAATTAAAAAAAAAAAAAATTTAACTAGAAGGATGTAATTTCATATTTGAATATAGTTTTTAATTCCAAAGAAATTTTCATAATAGCAATTTTCAATATTGTGAAAAATAAAGCTACTTTACTCTTGAGTGAAATTCAAACATTTTGACATACCTCGTATAACATTCATAAAATGAAAGAATTGATATTTTATGGTTGAATCTTGGATTTTGGACCATGCAGAACTTTTTATAAAAAAATAACTTTTTTTCGTAAAATTAATAATAAAAAAGGTTTTTATATGGATACAACTTACAGGGACATACATATATATCATACTAGTGACGTCATCTATCTGAGCGTAATAACGTTTTAAATACGTAATAATTTTTTTAAATGAGAATAATAGGGGTCGTGTGCTAGTTCATTTGAAAGGTTATTCAGTAATATAAACAATGACATAATTATATAGAAAAATTATTTTGAATTCAATTAATTCACGCAAAATAAAGAATGTAAGTATGTAATATATTTAATTCAAAATATATTCCACTGCTGTCAGAAATAAAAAAATATGTTTATTTCACAAATGAACATTGTTTTTCGCTTAAATTAAATGTTCAAACTCTCAAGAGACAGATGGGTGACAGCTTAAATATTGAAATTAAGCGAAAAACAATGTTTATTTATTAAAAAATATTTTTTTCTGTTTTCTGGCAGTGGTAGAATGTATTTTGAATTAAATAAATTACAGTTCTTCTTTTTGTGTCAATTATTTTAATTAAAAAAAATCTTTCTTGGAAACCCTGTACAAATATTATGTAAAAGTTAATATTACTGAATTACCTTTCAAAAGATCTAGCACACGACGCCTATTCTCATTTAAAAAATCATCGATTACGTGATCACGCCCAGATGGATGACGTCACTAATATGGTATAATATGTCAACAAATCGTAATTTAAAAATAAAAATCTACCTGTTTGAGGGTTTTTCCTTAAAGTCGCTGGCTTACGAAATAACGAATTTATTCCAAACATTTGCACCATACTATATAATACAGTGGAACTTGGTCATAGCTTCATTGAAGGGTCCAGTAAAAAAATGATGCTATATCAGAGTGACGTTATAAAAGAGGTAGAAAAAAATGAAATTTTAACCAGGCAAAATTTTATTACAGCATTATATGCACTATTTTATTACAGCATAAAATTTGACTCTTTATGATGGCACTGACAAATAATAAGAAATCATAAACTGCCAAGCTCACATAACTGTACACAAAGGGATAATGGGCCTTTCTCACATTCTTGGAAGGAGCAATGTCGCAAAGCTGGAAACGCATTGCACTTTATTCTTCATAAAATGAAAAAACAACAACCTACTGTAAAATTTTATGACGCTATAGACAAGGGTTACTTTATTTTTACCGCTAAAACCGGGTTTTTAATAATGGTAGGGGAGCCCAAGCGGGGATTTTTGCAGTTACTCGAGCGCGTCAGATTATCATATGGGGAGAAACCTGGTACACTGCAGATGTACCTCTACCATATATTGGCTCTTAACACAGGGGAGTTCGTTAAGGGGGGCCCGAAAAAAAATCTATCCTTAAAAAAACTCGAAATTGTCAGATTAAGATAAGGTAAGTTAAGTACATGCAAAAGAGTGTATATTTCAAAAATCTGACGATTTGAGCCGGGCGTAAGGAAATGGGTGAGCCCCGAAGTTTAACAAGAAAAAAGCGAATATTTCGCGAAATTAATGGCAGATCGAAAAACTAAAAAATACGTGCTTAATATTTTTTAAAAATCTATCGGATGATACCAAACACGACTTCCCACGGAGAGGGGTGGGGGGTAAATTTAATATTTTAAATACGAATCCCGCGATATTTCGCGAAATGAACATCAGATCGAAAAACTGTAAAATACACTTATTCAATATTTTTGAAAAATATATCGGATGGTACCAAACACAACCCCCCACGGGTGTGGGGTGGGGGGTTACATTAAAATCTTAAATAGGAGCCCCCATTTTTTATTGCAGATTTGGATTCCTTACGTAAAAATAAGTAACTTTTATTCAAAACATTTTTTCGAATTATGGATAGATGGCGTTATAATCGGAAAAAACGATTGTTGGAAATGAAAAATTAAATTAAAAAATGGCAAGCGCCCACTAAAATGGAAAACTTTACTTAAATTTTTTTGGTTTTAGAACCTACTCTTCACAACCCAATAGGTCCCCAAAGCGCTCGAGTGACTGCACATTTAGCATACTTTGCTCCCCTACTATAATGTTATCGGATAGTTTTTGGCCGGACCTATTAAAAATTGACGTTACAACCGAGGTGACGTAACTACCGAGGCCGTAATATCCAAGTTCCACTGTATACATATACACCATGTTCCAATTAAAATTCGTATTTCACACAAAAAATTTACACCCTTAAGTAAATACTTGTATAAGTACAAAAAAGAAGCTTAAGTAAACCTCTGCACAACTGTTTAAACACTAAAGAAAAATCTGAAATAATAAAAAATTAGTATATTTATAGCGGATTCCGTTAATCTGTTACAGCAAAAACGTAGTATAAGTGTTGTGTCATAATTAATCAAATTATGACACAACAAGCATAGCACACAAACATAACAAGCATAGTCTTTCATGATTTAATGGAAACACAATAACAATAAAATTAAGTAATTTTGATGGATTACTTTATGATTAAATTTGTTTTTTTTTTATATGATAACTATGGAAAGATGTAATTTTACTTGAACATTTGAAACGTACAGACCTATAATATAATGATGGCAAAAAGACGTGGACTATTTTTGAAATTTTATTTTAAGCTAGGTGGACTACTAGGAATATTTCCTTGGGATTACAAAGATAAAAAAGGAATTTTCATACAACATGTTACCTATACCATAATCTATATGTTTGATATAATACTAACACCTGTCTTATTATACAGAAAATTACATACAGAGGGTATAATGATTGTACTTTCCGTTTTGTCCACGAGACTACTAAATTTTAATAGTTTTTATTGCATGTACAGGCAGTCAGAGAATTGGTGTGTGGTTTTTAAAGGTTTCGAAGAGATCAAATCTAAAAAATCGTACTTTTTATGCAATGTGAACGAAAGTATTGAGTACTTTATTTTGTACATCGCCTTATGCATAACAACAAATATGATAAGCTTCTCTTTTCTCTACAATTTTAGAATAACTTTCAATACAATTGATTTCATGGGGGAATTTTTCTGGATTTTTTCAACGCTCCAATTCATGTTAGCTATTCTTTGCATACTACATACAATAGCTGCATTGCGAGAAATTCTCAACAACTGTGTGGCATGCACGAAAGAAATATTTCTTTCGAAAAAACCGAAAAGTTACTTACTCCAACAGCTGAACATTCTGAAATCTATATACAAGAATATGTATACTATATCTGCAAAACTTGGTGATATATTTGGATTTTACATACTTCTCTTCCTCTTTATGGTAATGTGTGATGTACTTTATCTTGCTAATTCGGTATTGCACTTTGCTTCAAGGGAAAATGTACAAAGACTGTGGCTGTTTTTGTCGACTTTTATTATACCTTACTTAATCTTGGAATTTGTACGTATTTCTTAATAATTTCGTTAAATATTATTAATATCATTCAAGTTGATTGCGTTTGGATTTTTGGTTGTTGATATAATATTATATTAGTGTTATTCTGAAGCTATTTTCTTGTGGCATTTTTATGATTAACTATTAAATACAAATTTTATATGGGAAATAAGCCACAATTAAATTTAAAAAATAATTGTATAAACATAAAAATCAATGGAAAAATTCCAATAGTTGGCTGTATACCATAGTTTAAAAAAACTCATACACAAGTAAAAACTTCAAGTTGTATACTGGTATAAAATGGTTTATTAAAAAACTTCATAAAAAGTCGTGCAAAACGTTTTCGTTCTAATTCAGAACATCTTCAGTGCATTCTGCTGAGTAGTTGAAACTAACACACCAATTAGAGTGGTAACATTATAATACCGGGTGTCCACTTATATTTTCCCCCATTTTAACTACCTATAACTTCTAAACGGCTCAAGATAGAAATATGCGGTTTTCGCTGAAATGTATTATGTTAGTAAAAGTTTTGTCTGAATGGATTGAATTTTTTATATCGCTTACAAGTACGAAAACAAAAATGGCGGATTTTTGAAAAAAACGTTGTTGACATTTTGTTAATGGAACACCCAATATATTTTTTTATAAATTGAAAGAAAAGTCATTTACCTATCCAGCGATATAAAGTTTTTCAAAATCGGTTGTCAAATAACTGAGTAATTAATTTTTAAAATGAGAGGTGCAACGTGGATATCACATACCTAAATAACATAAGTAAGCAAATTTTATTTGCAACCGATAATTTTACAACCGATTTTAAAAAATTTTATATATCTGGATAGGTAAATGACCATTTTTTCAAGTTACAAAAGAATATACTGGGTGTTAAATAAAAAAATTCAACAACGTTTCTTTTTTCAAAGATCCGCCATTTTTTATTTAAAAGCGATGTAAAAAATAGTCATTTATCTAAAAACTTGAAAAAGCGATCATTTACTTATCCAGCGATATAAAATTTTTTAAAATCGGTTGTCAAATGACTGAGCAATTAATTTTTAAAATGAGAGATGCAATGTGGAAATCACATACCATATAATATCAATTTGCTTAGTTATGTTATTTAGGTATGTGATATCCACGTTGCACCTCTTATTTTAAAAATTAATTACTGAGTGATTTGACAACCGATTTTGAAAAACTTTATATCGCTGGATAGGTGAATGACCTTTCTTTCAATTTTCAGAAAAATATACTGGGTGTTCCATTTAAAAAAAGTCAACAACGTTTTTTTCAAAAATCCGCCATTTTTGTTTTCTTATTTGAAAGCGATATAAAAAATTCAATCAATTTAGACAAAACTTTTACTAAAATAAAACATTTCAGCGAAAACCGCATATTTCTATCTTAAGCCGTTTAGAAGTTATAGGCAGTTAAAATGGGGGAAAATATAAGTGGACACCCGGTATATGGTTTACAGGATAGATTTAAATAAAATGTGAATACCAGTCGGTGTTGAAGGATTAAATTAGTACATGCTTAAAGGGCAACATGCTTCCCTGCTCGAAAAACTAGGTACTTGCCAGTTCAATGGGCACAGACCAACAGTGCCCATTGAACTGGCAAGTACCTAGTTTTTCGAGCAGGGAATCATGTTGCCCTTTAAGCATTTACTTATTTAATCCTTCAACATCGACTGGTATTCACCATATTTTATTTAAATCTATCATGTAAACCATATATTATAATGTTACCACTCTAATTGGTGTGCTAGTTTCAACTACTAAATTTTTTAATAAACCATTTTATACCAGTATACAACTTGAAGTTTTTACTTCTGTATGAGTTTTTTCTAATTGTATTAACGTTTCGACGCCCAAATCGGGTGTCGTTGTCAAAATACAAAATACTACTAAATTAAACAAAAATGTTGTTGCTAAGTAAAAAATTCTTCTAATAATTTATTTATTCTGACTCATTTATATTGGCAATTCAGACATATATTATACATTTTAAAGCAGAAGACTTTAAAATGATATTGCCAATATTTATTAGTTGCGTTTCTGGGACGACTTTACTGAAAGATAGTTCATTTGATTACATGAAATCAACCCCAACTCAAGAATATTCGTCATAAAAAAATCATAGCATGTGATCTGTCTTTAAAAAGACAACCAAATGCAACGATGACAGTAAAATTCTCGCGTTAGAGATTCCATATTAAATCACAAGGGAAAACAAGGAAAAAATTTTTTTATTTCCCATATAAATAGTTAATTATAATATTATCTTCTATACAGTTTTTCTAAAATGGACAGGACATGTGACGCGCTGTAACCACAGTCGCCTTATAAACAATGTGTACTTGGAAAGACCAGATGGAAAAGGTCTGTTCTAGGTACGGCATAGAAACAAGTGGAAGGATGTTATTACATCTAAACCATTCCTTTGGGATCTTCAGCCATGGTTACCATAAGGTTCTATAGGGTTACCTATGTAACCATAGTACCTATGTAACCATAGTACCATAAGGTTACCATAAGGTTCTTCAGCCATGAGTTACGTTTGCTTCCTATGGATCTTTTCCCCTGGATTGTTCCTTGCGTAATTATCTGGAGTATTAGATATTCATCTCCTCTCATCACGTGTCCCATATATCTTAATTTTCTTCTCTTAATTGTTAGAGTACCTCTCTTTCCTTATGCATACGTACATAACCTCTACGGTGGCTATTCTATCTACCCATGAGATCTTCAGCACTCTTCGGTACATCCACATCTCGATTGCCTCCAGTCTCCTCCCATATAGCACACAACGTCCGATGGACGTCCATATAACGTACATTTAAAGTCCAAACGTCCATGGACCAAAACTGGGCGTACTATGTACGTCCATTACGCGACTTCCATTGGACGTTTGATTTCAACGTACATTGGACATCCATTTGTGGTCCATGGAGATTTTACACAAAACGCGACTATTATTATGAGTAATTATATATAGCTTCTTGTTTTAATCAAAGCAATATTATTACTAGAATACAAGAAGCTTCTAATAAATGTAGTCACATATTTTTTCATCATTGGATTAAAACACTGAACCACTAAAATTATTTTAATTAAACCTATATAATATTAGATGATGATAAAACGATGGTAAACTTTTTCAGAATAACGGAGCTACATCGCGCATCGGTAATTATAGAACTTACAATAATTAGACACTACCAATTTAAATCTTAAATGTGCATTTTGTAACTATTAAATTTCCCGCCAAACTAAATGAGAATCTTCTTGACAACGTTGTCGCTCTTCACGCTATCGGTCGTAAAAGGTAGTATTAGGCAGGTACTTTTAGGGGATTATCTCTGTTAATTGTTGTGGAATACTGAAGGAGGATTTATTTATGATAATTCACAGAATGGCAAACCCGCTCGCAATATACAACCGTACTGACTCTAAAGTTCTAAGAAATAATGTTTGGAAGGAACAGAACAGAAATAAACCTCTTTTAATGTGCATGCTTCATAGGGCGCCATTATCTGAATTTTGTCTTTATTAAGTTATTACATACAATATAATACATCCCGTGATATCTTTGTGTTTGCTGTTTATCGTGCAAGTGCAGTCGTGCATTAATGGAGTTCCTATCATAAAGTTATAATAAAGAGAAATAAAAAAGGTATTTTGTGTAATATTTTAAAGTACAAGTTTCGTATTATAGGAACTATTTCCGATACCTAAAGGCTTTTTGCTATGTATCTATTCAAAAAATTATGGACACTAGATTGCTTTCTGAAAAGTGCCCAAGAAAAATGTCCATAAGACGTACATTGAATGTACATCAGATGTACACTGAAAGCTTCAACAACGTACACTGTACGTTTGTAGCGGACGTTCTATGGACGTCCAATTTTGTGAACTCTGGACGTTCGTTGGACGTTCCAATGTACACAGATGTACGTCCATTGGATGTCCATAAAACGTACTTGTGCTATCTGGGCTTACGTCACTTTTCTTCAGTTTCAACACGAATGGATATACAATATACAGGGTGTTTCATTAATAATTTTCCATATAGTAACTGGAGAAACCTTAGCACAAAATACGAAGAGTTAACCTAAAACACTTAAATAAAATATTGTTCCTTACTGAGTTACAGGGTGTTTTATTTAAAAATTTAAAAACTATTTTTGCTCAGAATTTTAAAACTATTCGACGTTTCCTTTTCATACTTGGCAGAAAATGGGACTACTATACACCCTACTAAATTATGATAAACAAACGTTTCTACCTACTACCAGAGGCGTACGACAGGGGATAGTGAATGGTTGACCCTTCTCAAATTCTACGCCACTGGAGAAATTACTATTTTAGTACCATTTTTAGATTCCCCAATTCTTTATACGTAAATAGTATGCTCCTCATTGGTAACGATAAAGTCATTAGTTTTCGAGATATTTGAAGTTTAATATGAAACGGCACAGTTATTTTGATTAATTTATGATATGATTCATAGGATTAAAATTTAAAAATTATTTGTACACAGTACTTTAAAACTATTTGGCGTATCCTTATCATACTTGGCGGAAAGTGTAGGTACTGTACACCCTACTAAATTGAGATAAATAAACGTTTCTAGCTACTACCAGAGGCGTACGACAGGGGACAGTGGCTGGTTTACCCTTCCCAAATTCTACGCCACTGACGAAATTGCTATTTTAGTGTAATTTTTGGATTTTTCAATACTTTTTATGTAAATAATATACTCCTCATTCGTAACGATAAAATGATTAGTTTTCGAGATATTTGAAATTAAAAATGAAGCGACACAATACATTAATCAAAATAACCGTGTAGTTTCATTTTTAACTTCAAAGATCTCGAAAACTAATGACTTTATCGTTACGAATGAAGAATATATTATTTTCATAGAAAGTATTGGAGAATCCAAAAATTGAACTAAAATAGCAATTCCGCCAGTGGCGTAGAATTTGGAAAGGGTCAACCATTCACTTTCCCCGTCGTACGCCTCTGGTAATAGACAGAAACGTTTGTTTAACATAATTTAGTGGTTTGTACAGTACCTATACTTCCTGCCAAGTATGAAAAGGATACGTCAAATAGTTTTAAAATGCTGAGCAAAAATAGTTTTTAAATTTTTAGATAAAACACCCTGCAACTCAGTAAGGAACCACATTTTATTTAAGTGTTTTAGGTTAAATCTTCGTATTTTGTGCTAAGGTTTCTCCAATTACTATATGGACAATTATTAATGAAACACCCTGTATAATAAATGGATAACGTCAAATCGTATCCAGACTTCAATAATGCCATATCCCTAAAAAAAATGAAAAATCTGTTTTTTTTTGGCCTAATACGTTCCTTTAGTTAGGCATTACCTTCGTTGTGGAATAATGTCATATGATTTAGTTATTTTAGAATATGCATAGTGCGGTTCTGTCGTTATTACCATTTCTGGTTCTGGCTCTCTCAGCATGAGCAAGAGCCTCACAAGGCAGTTTGCGTTATGCTTTAAGTTAATAAAATAAATCAAAATTTTTTGAGTTAATAAAGATTAAATATTTTAATTTTTCGTGAGAAAAATGCATGTTTTTAACCGATTTTTCATAAATACCTTAAAAACTATAAGTTTCTACAAAATAGTTATTTATGATATAAGTGTTAAAAGTACACGTTTAAGGCACGCATGTGCAAGTTTGCAGAATGAGCGATAGCGAGTTCTGCAATTCACATGAGCGCCTTAAACGTGTACTTTTTAACACGCATATCATAAATTATTTTTTCTACAAACGTAATTACAGTACAATATCTACAAAAACTTTTACTTGAACTTGACTGACATTCCATCTTTATATTATTTTGACATTACATCAAAATTGCCTATACGTTCAATACGAACTGCAGTGCCTTAAAAATTTTTTAAAGCACTAGTGCCTTAATAGTCTAAGTGCTAGTGAACCTTTTGACTAACGGTCGTCCTGTAAGGCTAGAAATTTGTAGAGTGATAATTCATAGCACACCAAAGCTAAAAACCATGACCTGGCAGGCCTCAGCGGTGCACGTGTATCTACCAGGTGAATCGAAAAGTGCAAATTTAGGGGGTAAAATAAACTTTCTCCTGTAAGGTTTAAATTTAAGTATGTGTTTGAGTAAGTCATTTAAAAGAAATGTGTAAAATGACAGGCGATTCTGAAGAGCATAAGACCTTGCCAGGCGAGGGGAAAGATTAGGGGTTTTTCCTAAATTTATTTTTTTTGCATCGAACAAATTTTTTTTAAGTTTTTTGAATCATTCCAAACAGAAAAGGTCTTTAGTGATTTTTCTCTTAAGTTGATAGTTTTTGTTATATAAGCGATTGAAAATTTTGAAAATTGCGAAATCGACCATTTTTAACCCCAAATCGGATATTTATCTAAAAATCTCAAAGTTGCCAAGGTAGGTAGATATTCTTTATACATTGATTGATGAAATCCCAAAGAGTTTTTTGCAATACAATATCGGAAACCCCTTTGTTTTTTAATTGCTAATCAAGCGGACGCTTCACTGTACCTAGTATAAGTGAGGACGTTTGAGTTGGCATAAATTCATTATCTCGAGAATTGGCAAATTTCAAGAGCAATCTTCAGACAGGTCGATTTTTATTTTAAATTAGGACTTTTTGGCATATATATAATACTAGTGACGTCATCCATCTGAGCGTGATGACGTAATCGATGATTTTTTTAAATGAGAGTAGGGGTTGTGTGATAGCTCATTTGAAAGGTTATTTAATTCTCTATTCACTAATATAAACAATAACGTAATTATTTATACAGGGTGTACAAAAAATTTTTTTTTATTAAATTAACTTTGATTAAATTTGACAAATAGAAGAAAAAATTTTTTTTGTACACCCTGTATAAATAATTATGTTAATGTTTATATTACTGAATAGAGAATTAAATAACCTTTCAAATGAGCTATCACACAACCCCTACTCTTATTTAAAAAAATAATCGATTACGTCATCACGCCCAGATGGATGACGTCACTAGTATTATATATATACCAAAAAGTCCTAATTCAAAAATAAAAATCGACCTGTCTGAGGATTTCTCTTCAAATTTGCCCATTCTCGAGATAATGAATTTATGCAAGCTCAAACGTCCTCAATTATACTACAGTGTAGCGCCCGCTTGATTAGCAATTAAAAAAACAAAGCGGTTTTCGATATTTTATTGCAAAAAACTCTTCGGGATTTCATCAATCAATGTTTAAGGAATATCTGCGTACCTTGCCAATATTGAAATTTTTAGATAAATGTCCGATTTGGGTTAATAATGGCCGATTTCGCAATTTTCAAAATTTTCAATCGCTTATATAACAAAAACTATTAACTTAAGAGAAAAATAACTAAGGATCTTTTCTGTTTGGAATGATTCAAAAAGCCTAAAAAAATTTGTTCGATGCAAAAAGAATAATTTTAGGAAAAACCCCTAATCTTTCCCCTCGCCTGGCAAGGTCTTATGCTCTTCAGAATCGCCTGTCATTGTACACATTTCTTCTAAATGACTTACTCAAACACATACTTAAATTTAAACCTTACAGGAGAAAGTTTATTTTACCCCCTAAATTTGCACTTTTCGATTCACCTGGTAGATACACGTGCACCGCTGAGGCCTGCCAGGTCATGGTTTTTAGCTTTGGTGTGCTATGAATTATCACTCTACAAATTTTTAGCCTTACAGGACGACCGTTAGTCAAAAGGTTCACTAGCTCTTAGACTATAAAGTAGCATTTTTAACGCTCGTATGGAGTGCTAAAAATTGCATTTTTAACACGGTTGTAGAAAAAAGTTATTATTGCCAAAATTGAAGCTAATCTATATAAATAAAAATGAATGTTTGTATGTATGTATGTACCTTATATACTCGCAAACTATGCATTTGATCATAATATAAAGTGACCTTATTGAAAGTTGTTGTACATGAACCTGGGAAGGTTTCTTAGTTGGTACGACCAAACTAAGTAAAAAGGGGGCTTGCCCCCCCCCATAACTTTTTTTATTTTTTTGGACAAACTGTTCTTTTTTAATTTTATACGATGTAGAACCAAAAGATACATTCCATAAGGTACATAAAGTACAACGAAGTTCACCGGGTCAGCTAGTAAAAAATAAAATAAGCTCTTTACTAGAAAACCTTTCAATGTTAATTAGAAGTGAGTTATAAGTAACTAAATGTATATTTTTTTCGGCGAGTACTTAAATCTAAGTATTCAAGCTTAAATAACGGGAAAATGATGCATTTTATAACATAAACTTATTAAACATTTGTCAAAGCACTTAGAAATATCTGTCAAACGAGCCCCCAAATTTTATCTATACAAGTAATCGTTTTTTGATCAATTTTATCTTTCTATTTCCTGTTTATGTTCTCTATCTTTACTTTTCTTTTCTCTTTTGCTTCTTTCCTATTCTTCTTTTCTCTTTCTTCTCTCTTCTCTAATTCTATCTCCACTTTCTCTTTTCATCTCCATTTACTCTAGTTCTTTCTTTGTATGTTATACCATGTTTTGTATCGTTTTGGGACAGTCAGTGGGGAAGGACCTTTTACATCCAACCTACACAGACTGTCCCATCTAAATGTCAGAATGAATGGGTGGACGAGTAAGTGTGCATAGATGAAAGTAAGGAATGTTTGGGGTTAAATGAAAGAAAGTATGAATGGGTGGATGAGACAGCGTGGATAGATGAAAGTATGAATGACTGGAGTTGCTCGTAACTGCCAACTGACATTCTCTGGTTCGTTCCATCCTGGGCTGGGGACACCCCGGTCGACCTACTCGCGCACGGGTTGAGCTAGGCGGTCGCTTCACCGGCCTGTCTGGTGCGAAGCGTGTGCGGGGGGCGGCCGAGCGGCCAACCAATCCATGGAATGCACGCTAGAAGTGCCGGAGGGGAGCTATGAGTAAGGTCGACGGGTCAGATATGCTCGCTAAGAGCGGTTCCAGACCCGTCGGCTGGAGAAAGAGGAGGTGGGTTTAGTCGGTAGGCGGCTCGTGATACAGAGAGGGCGGGCCGAATCCGACACACCTGGGACACCTTCCCAGACGGTCTTAAGAAAATTCCCACCTCGAAAAAAAAAAAAGATTTACATTAATTACGTTTATTTAAATTTAATAAATAAACATAGTTTCTATCCTCGTGGGATCGGTATTCGCCGGAGGGACGGTAGACGTTCGGATACAATTAGCGTCTCTTTGCAAAGACAATGAAGTCGACTTTGCTAAATAACAAGACATTTACTCAACACACACACTACACATTACACTAGGTACTTGATGGGAAAAATCCACTGTACAATGCCAATGGCCATTAGTTGTCGAGGCATTAAGCTAAATCAAAAAATTAATCAATAATAATAATATTAATTAATAGTATTTCTGAGAGATAAATATAAACTTCATAACTTAATAGGCCTTGGGCCCGCATATACAATTATTATTTATGACCACACCGTTGAAACTTTTTGTACTTGTTATTTGGGTGGAGTCGGACAAATTTTGAGCTTGGCGCATTATGGTAGTGGGGCGTTTGTCTGTCAAGCGGTGACGAAGTTGTCAATTTTATGCAAGAAAAAAATTTATTACCACATTGGTCATTCTATTTTAATCAATGGATTTTGTGATATAAACAACGAAAACAATTTTGTCGGACAAAAATATTGGGGCATATGACGCGTCGGACACGCTAAATATGTCAAATTTATGAAAATAATAAATTTATTACCACATCGATAATTTTAACGGTATCTATCATAAAACCTTTTTACAATAATGTGGTAACCTTGTCGGACAATTTTCACGGGGCATATGCGCAGTCGGACGCGCCGAAGATGTCAATTTCCTGAAAATTTTTTATTTATTACCACAGATGTCATTTTTATTTTGTACTGTTCTTTTACATGTGTAATGCATATTGGATCACTTGTCGGACAAAAATAATGGGGCGTTTTGGTACAATTAAAATAAAAAGTAATTTTTATGCATACAGGGTGTTTGGTAAAGAATGGGCCATAGCTTAACCTCAGGTCCCTGAGGTTAAAATAGGCCGATTTAAGCTAACTTACCTTAGTACAAAGTTTATAATAGCCGAGATACAGGGTGTCAAAGTTAAACTTTTTTTTTATTTATTATTGAATATTTCCTGATAGGTATGAGATAACAACATGAAATTTTATATCTGGGGGTTTCTTGGGTCGAGAAATCTATATTCCTTACCAAAAATTATGCATTGCCCAGAGGGCGCCACATATGCCTTTCAGCACTCATTTATTACGTTCAATTTTTTTTATCCCTCACTCTGTATAATTTTGACATTAAAATTTTTATTTTCCTATTAGTTTTACTTAAAAAAGGTATACTTCTTTCATCTTCCTAAACTCAACCGTTTTCGAGATAAACGCATTTTAAATATGCGATACACCATCATTTTTAGCATAATATCATTGTAGTTACACCCGAAAAATAACTTAAAATTTATGACAATAATAAATTTATTACCACATAGCTAATTTTATCAGAATATATCATAAAACCTTTTTACAATAATGTGGTAACCTTGTCGGACAATTTTCACAGGGCATATGCGCAGTCGGACGCGCTGAAAATGTCAATTTCCTGAAAATTTTTTATTTATTACCACAGATGTTATTTTTATTTTGTACTGTTTTTTTACATGTGTAATGCATATTGGATCACTTGTCGGACAAAAATAATGGGGCGTTTTGGTACAATTTAAAAAAAAATTAATTTTTATACATTTTTGACTTCATATTAAATTACGTATTTTTCGGCTCATATTACCCGTATGCGCGCCAATGGTGAATATTAAATTCTTAACTGTAGTTAAAAAATGTAGTTAATAATGTAACTGTAGTTAATACCCAAAATTAATTTTGGGTACAACTCTAAGTCATCATCATCATCATCATCATTTGGCTCTACAACTCTATGTGAGTCTTGGCCCCGTTTACTATTTCCCTCCATTGTTGTCGGTCCTGAGCAGCTATTTCCTATTGCTGTACTCCCATTTTGCGTAGATCGCTGGCTACTGCGTCCTTCCATCTCTTTCTTGGGCGACCAACTGACCTTTTTCCATCGGGCCTTTCCCAGAATGTGGCGTTTAGAAGTCTTTCGTCACTTGATCTTAGTACGTGACCCGCCCATCGTATTCTGTTTGATTTAATGTAGCGTACTATGTTTTCATCTCCGTATATTGTCTGCAGTTCATCATTGTGTCTTCTTCTCCATTCTCCAAGTCATACCCTTTTAAATTTTTTACTTAATGTGTGTAACAATTTTCAGCTAAATCGATCTAAAAATAACCGAGAAAAACTGTTTTAAAATTTTTTTTGATAATACCTCCTCGTCGATAGCCTAAAATAATGAAGTTTTCTGTTCGTTTGCCCCAACATTTTTGTCAGACAGTTACATGTTTTGGTTAAGAATATAATTAGTTGTAACTTACTACTTTGTCGGAAAAATGGTTGTAAATATAAGGGATGCACGAACCCAGCATAATTTAAAAGTATAGTTTAATAATAAACATTAAATTTTTTGTCCGACTTTGGATTTGCCCCAATATTTTTGTTCGACACTTAGATTTTTTGATTTGGAATAAAACTACTTATAACCCGATTTGTGTCGGAAATTTTTTTTATTTCGAGAAAAAAAACTACAGAACTATGTTTGTCGTTGTTCAAGGAGTATGTACGCAAATATCAGATCACAATTTTTCTAAAATTTTCCCTCTTGTCGGAAATTTTTTTGGAAAAATTTTGAGTACAGCTCTGCGTCTACCATTTTAAATGTTTTACTTAGTGTGTGTACCAATTTTGAGCTAAATCGATTCAAAAATAACCAAGAAAACTGTTTTAAAAATTTTTTGGATAATACCTTCTGGTCGATAGCCTAAAAGAATTAAGTTTTCTGTTCGTTTGCCCCAAGATTTTTGTCAGACAATTACATTTTTTGTTTAAGAGTATAATTACTTGTAACTTACTACTTTTGTCGGAAAAATGGTGGTAAAGATAAGGGATACACGAACCCAGCATAGTTTAAAAGTATAGTTTATCAATAAAAATTAAATTTTTTGTACGAATTTGGATTTGCCCCAATATTTTTGTCGGACACTTAGATTTTTTTATCTGTAATATAACTACTTATAACCTGATACTTGTGTCGGAAATTTTTTTTATTTCGAGAAAAAAAACTACAGAACCATGTTTGTCGTTGTTCAACGGCTTTGTTTCAACGTTGTTCGGCTTGTCCGAAATTGTTTTGGGAAAATTTTGGGTACAGCTCTACGTCATACCCTTTTAAATGTTTTACTTAGTGTGTGTACCAATTTTCAGCTAAATGGATTCAAAAATAACCGAGAAAAACTGTTTTAAAATATTTTTGGATAATAAATACCTCCTCGTCCATAGCCCAAAAGAATTAAGTTTCCTGTTCGTTTGCCCCAACATTTTTGTCAGAAAACTACATTTTTTGTTTAAGAGTATAATTACTTATATCCTACCACTTTTGTCGGAAAAATGGTTGTAAAGATAAGGGATGCACGAACCCAGAATAGTTTAAAAGTATAGTTTATTAATAAAAATTAAATTTTTTGTCCGACTTTGGATGTGCCCCACTATTTATGTCGGGCACTTAGATTTTTTGATTTGGAATATAACTACTTATAACCTGATACATGTTTTGAACAGAACGATGTTTGTCGTTGTTCAAGGAGTATATACACACATTATCAGATCACAATTTTTCTAAAATTTTCCCTCTTGTCGGAAAATTTTTTAAGAAAATTTTGGGTTACGACCTACGTCATACCCTTTTAAATGCTTTACTTAGTGTGTGTACCAATTTTCAGCTAAATCGATTCAAAAGTAACCGAGAAACACTGTTTTAAATTTTTTTTTGATAATACCTCCTCGTCGATAGCCCAAAAGAATTAAGTTTTCTGTTCGTTTGCCCCAACATTTTTGTCAGACAATTACATTTTTTGTTTAAGAATATAATTTCTTGTAACCTACTACTTTTGTCGGAAAAATGGTTGTAAAGATAAGGGATGCACGAATCCAGCATAATTTGAAAGTATACTTTACTAATAAAAATTACATTTTTTGTCCGACCGTCGAGTTGCCCCAATATTTTTGTCCGACACTTTGATTTTTTGATTAAGAATATAATTACTTATAACCTACTAATGTTGTCGGAAAAATGGTTTTAAAGGTAAGGGTTGCACGAACCCAGTATTTTTTAAAAGACAGTTTATTAATAAAAATTAAATTTTTTGTCCGACTTTGGATTTGACCCAATATTTTTGTCGGACACTTAGATTTTTTGATTTAGAATATAACTACTTATAACCTGATACTTCTGTCGGAAATTTTTTTTAATTGGAAAAAAAAACTACAGAACGATGTTTGTCGTTGTTCAAGGAGTATGTAAGCAAATATCAGATCACAATTTTTCTAAAATTTTCCCTCTTGTCAGAAAATTTTTTAAGAAAATTTTGGGTACAGCTCTACGTCATACCTTTTTAAATGTTTTACTTAGTGTGTGTACCAATTTTGAGCTAAATCGATTCAAAAATAACCGAGAAAACTCTTTTAAAATTTTTTGATATTACTTTCTCGTCGATAGCCTAAAGAATTAAGTTTTCTGTTCGTTTGCCTTAAGATTTTTGTCAAACAATTACATTTTTTGTTTAAGAATCTAATTACTTGTAATTTACTACCTTTGTCGGAAAAATAGTTGTAAAGATAAGGGGTACACGAACCCAGCATAATTTAAAAGTATAGTTTATCAATAAAAATTAAATTTTTTGTCCGACTTTGGATTTGCCCCAATATTTTTGTCGGACACTTAGATTTTTTGATTTGGAATATAACTACTTATAACCTGATACTTGTGTCGGAAATTTTTTTTTATTTCGAGAAAAAAAACTACAGAGCGATATTTGTCGTTGTTCAAGGAGTATGTACGCAAATATCAGATCTCAATTTTTCTAAAATTTTCCCTCTTGTCCGAAGTTTTTTTGGGAAAACTTTGGGTACAGCTATACGTCATACCCTTTTAAATGTTTTACTTAGTGTGTGTACCAATTTTCAGCTAAATCGATTCAAAAATAACCGAGAAAAACTGTTTTAAAATATTTTTGGATAATACCTCCTCGTCCATAGCCTAAAAGAATTAAGTTTCCTGTTCGTTTGCCCCAACATTTTTGTCAGACAATTACATTTTTTGTTTAAGAGTATAATTACTTGTATCCTACTACTTTTGTCGGAAAAATGGTTGTAAAGATAAGGGATGCACGAACCCAGAATAGTTTAAAAGTATAGTTTATTAATAAAAATTAAATTTTTTGTCCGACTTTGGATGTGCCCCACTATTTATGTCGGGCACTTAGATTTTTTGATTTGGAATATAACTACTTATAACCTGATACATGTGCTGAAAATTTTTTTTTAATTCGAGAAAAAAATACAGAATGATGTTTGTCGTTGTTCAAGGAGTATATACACACATTATCAGATCACAATTTTTCTAAAATTTTCCCTCTTGTCGGAAAATTTTTTAAGAAAATTTTGGGTTACGACCTACGTCATACCCTTTTAAATGCTTTACTTAGTGTGTGTACCAATTTTCAGCTAAATCGATTCAAAAGTAACCGAGAAACTCTGTTTTAAATTTTTTTTTGATAATACCTCCTCGTCGATAGCCTAAAAGAATTAAGTTTTCTGTTCGTTTGCCCCAACATTTTTGTCAGACAATTACATTTTTTGTTTAAGAATATAATTACTTGTAACCTACTACTTTTGTCGGAAAAATGGTTGTAAAATAAGGGATGCACGAACCCAGCATAATTGGAAAGTATAGTTTACTACTAAAAATTAAATTTTTTGTCCGACTGTCGAGTTGCCCCAATATTTTTGTCCGACACTTTGATTTTTTGATTAAGAATATAATTACTTATAACCTACTAATGTTGTCGGAAAAATGGTTGTAAATAAAAAAATTTCAGGAAATTGACATCTTCGGCGCGTCCGACTGCGCATATGCCCCGTGAAAATTGTCCGACAAGGTTACCACATTATTGTAAAAATGCTTTATGGTAGATACCGTTAAAATTATCCATGTGGTAATAAATTTATTATTTTCATAAATTTGACATATTTAGCGTGTCCGACGCGTCGTATGCCCCAATATTTTTGTCCGACAAAATTGTTTTCGTTGTTTATATGATAAAATCCATTGATTAAAATAGAATGACCAATGTGGTAATACATTTTTTTCTTGCATAAAGTTGACAACTTCGTCACCGCTTGACAGACAAACGCCCCACTACCATAATGCGCCAAGCTCAAAATTTGTCCGACTCCACCCAAATAACAAGTACAAAAAGTTTCAACGGTGTGGTCATAAATAATAATTGTATATGCGGGCCCAAGGCCTATAATGGAAGTGCCTAATGAAATAGTTATTGTTGTTCACTAATGCATCAAGATATTTGTGTTTTATTTTTATTCTTTGAACGCAGAGAAGCGTTTAATGTCATTGTTGAAACCTACAAACAAAATATTATAATGGTGACAAAAAACCGTGAACAGCTTTTAACATTCTATTTTAAAATAGGTGGTCTCCTAGGAATATTTCCTTGGAATTTTAAAGATAAGAAAGGAGTTGTCATACAATCCTGTATCTACACTGTACTTTACATTATTGATATAATCGTTACACCTCTAATAGCGTATAGAAAACTAGATAGAGAAGGAATCGTAATAGTGATCTCCGTTATAGTGACAAGAGTTTTTACTTTGACTGGTTTCTATGGCATATATAACAGCTCTGACGATTGGTGTGTTGTATTCGAAGCCTTTGAAGCTATCAAAACCACAAAGTTGAGTTATTTGTTTAATGCCAATAAAAACACCTTATATATTACACTGTACATCGCTTCAACTGTAGTGTTGACCGGCTTAGGCTTATTTTATATTCACACTTTTAGACGTATATCAAACACAATTGATTTTTTGGGAGAATTTTACTGGCTTCTCTCAGTTGTGCAATTTGTGGTAGTTGTCCTTTGCATAGTTCAGACAACGATGGAATTAGAAGGAATGCTTAAATACTGTAACGAATTTACCAAGAACATATTTTGTTTAAAAAAAGCAAAGGCTCATTCGCTTCGACAGCTAAATAGTTTGAAAGATCTTTATAAGCATATTAGTACTATATCCGAAAAGTTTAGTGCTATATTTAGTTATTATATTATGCTATTTCTTCTTACTGTAATAACTGATGTACTATGTGTAGCCAATTCATTGTTGCACAAAGGGGTTAATACGCTAACAGTTGTGCTACTATTGTCGTATATTATACCTTACACAACAGTGTAATTTGTAAGTACAGTAGAGTGTCGATAATCCGAACCCTGGTAATCTGAACGTTCGCTAATCCGAACGCAAAAAAAATTATAAAATTAAAAAATATGATCGCGGATCGAATTTTTGGATTTAATATGACAATATGGGCAAAATATGACCGCGGATTTTTGTTTTGTTTATGCAGAAATACATGCAATATATTTGTTTATTATTCCTTGTAACTTAAACGTATGTACATATGTACTATGTTTATGAGCTTTGTATGTATTTTGAACATATGTTCGATAATCCGAACAATTTGACAATCCGAACTACCCCTGTACCAATTAGTTCGGATTATCGACGCTCTACTGTATTCATAAACACTTAATTCAAGGTATTTTTTAGTGAATTCTTCCTTACCGCTCACAAAATCGTTGACATCTCTAAAACCGTGCCTATCTTCAAGTCGATTTGCTTTTTTTACTTTTCAAACGAATGACTGAAGTTCGATTCCCCGCCTAAAAAACAGTTTTTGGAATTTTTGAAGTTTTTGACAAACCTTACTGTAGTGGTAGATAAATAAACAATAAAAAAAAGAATGTGTGTGTAGGTACTTTGTACGCACGTAAGAAGTTATACTTCTATTATATGATTTCAAAGAAATTAATATATGTACTTTAAAGAGTTTATTTATATTTTATTTAAATATTAAAGTAATTTTAATACTTACTACTTTCCAAACATTTTTATTAAAATAATAACAAAGATTAAAAAATAAAATAATAAAAAACACACAAACACATTGAAAAATGCCACAAAAAAATTACTTTTAAACAATAATTGTTAAAAAAATTATATAACAAATATATTCACAATCATAAAATGTATAAAAAAAATAAAAACTTGCATTGGGATTCGAACCGCGTGCTTAGATTTGAAATCCACTTACACACACCCGTCACCCGACTTAACCACTTACACGTACTTGTCATGTGGGAAGATAGGCTAACTGAACGTTTTACTGTTTGACAGTTCTGAATATAATCAAATTAGTTTGATTTTTGTGTGTGTGTTCACAAAGGGAATTAAAATATTAAAATACAACAAAACATAAAGTAATAAAACAATAGGTATATTAGATGAAGAGTGGTAGAAATTTTGTTGGTAATCAAATTATGTAAATCAGATAGGTACATACATTTTCCAAATAGGTAGATAAGTACCTATGTAATTTTTTATTACAAGACTGAAACATTTACAATTAAGTACGTACTTGTTGCTTTTAAAAACTATTTAAAAAGTTACTACAATTATAAACTTGCTTTTGTCTGTGTCCTGACAAAAATAAAAACTAATATACCTACACAATATTTGTTTATCCATAACCTCCATATTGAACAATTATTGTCATGTCATTTGAACACCCAATCAGAGCAAAGGTATAATGCGTCTGCGTCGGGGACCAAGGTTTTTAATGAATTCGCTCATATTAAATTTCACTCCCATCGCGCCTAAAGAAGTATAATAAATAAAAATAAATAAAAACTTGCACTGGGATTCGACCCCGCGTTAATTTGGGTGCTTAGGATTTGAATTCGAAGCCTCTACTTAATTAGCCACTTACACGTACCTGTCATGTGCGAAGATAGGCCAACTAAACGTTTTACTGTTTGACAGTTCTTAATTTAATCAAATTAGTTTGATTATTGTGGAATTAAAATATTAAAATACAACAACACATAGAGTAAGAAAACAATATATTAGATGAAGATTGGTAGAAATTTTTTTGGTAATCAAGTTATGTAAATCAAAGCATTACCTACTAGATAAGTACATACATTTTCCAAATGGGTAAGTACCTATGTCATTTTTTATTACAATACTGAAACATTACGATTGCTTACCTGTTGCTTTTAAAAACTATTTAAAAAGTCACTACAATTATAAACTTGCTTTTTTCTCTGTCCTCACAACAATAAAAACTGATATACACAACATTTGTTTACCTATAACCGACATACTGAAAAATTGTTGACAGGTCATTGTAATTACCCAATCAGAGCCCGTATAACGTTTGAGCTGCGCGCAGGCCAAGACTTTTGATGAATTCGCGCACATATAAATTTTCTCTCAACGCGCCTAAAGAAGTATAGCTTCAATAGACCTGCAGCCATCTCCAAAAAAGAGTTGGAGTACGGTACGCTTTTTTTCCAAAAAAAAATTTTTTTTTGAGGTTATGTACACTCAACATACGGTCTATAAAAAATAGACATGTTTTGTAAAAGTCTCAACTATGAGTGTGCATTTTTTTAAATTATAAGTTGAGTTGTCATATAACATTCCTCATGTAAAGACAAATCAATCTGTTCAGCAACCCGTGTGATTGGGGAGTCACACAGTACCTAAGGGCCTTATCTTTATAAATTTTATCCATTGTTTGGAATTTTAAGTAACAATGTTGTATCACATAATGTAACACATTTTTAAACTATTGAAAGGGTTTATACTCTGGTATTTTTTTGGTGACTCAGCATATATAATCAACCAGTTCTAACACTGATGATGATATTTTATATATCGAAAACGTCCTGTGATTGATGTAGCCCTTTAAGAGATTTTAATAAATTTTATACCTTTTATAAAGGATTTTTCAATAAAAATGTTTTTAGTCCTAGAACCTTCTACAATACACCATTTTAAAAGTAACTGATTTTTCTTTCTATTGTGTAAATGTGCCATTGCATATTTATGTACTTAAAACTGCATAGAAAAAAGTTATAGACCAAAGGTTTGCCACAAAATAGTGAAAATTTACCCAAAAATGGTATGCTACACGTATTCACTTTTCGAGTATTTTTAACCCTTATCCGGGTAAGACATTTTACTGACGTAACCGAGCAACGCGGGTCCGTTGGACCCATCATTTTTCTGGAATGTACTATTCGAATTTAACAATATTCTTTTTTATTTTTAATTGAAGTTAAATTTAAATTGTTTAGACTAAATAATAACAGATTAAACAATTATTTTTCCTTATTGCAATATTCACAAACATTTTTAATTATACGGTGAACGTTACATAAATATATTTCTACTGCATATTTTGAAAATTTGTTTCTGTTTTCTGTTCTTCTTGTTGAGCACATGTGACACTTTTGCATTGTTAAAACTTGAGTGTTTTTCTAGTTTTGGCTTTTGATTATGTGGATCAACTTCCTGTACTTATTTCAATACAGTGTTTTGTTTCCCAATGTAGCCCCATTGATTTTCTTCTCAAAATTTGAGGCAACACTTCTCATCCACAAGAAAGAATTTCCTGTAGCTGGCTGTATACCATTAATTACAAGTAAATTTAATAAAAAATTCGTCTTGGTAAAAGGTAAAAGGTTAAAAAGCCCCTAGAAGGGCTACAAATATAAAAACAAAACGTTTTCGCTCTGTAACAAGAACATGGTGAGCCACCCAAAAATTACAACGGTTAAAACCTTTTAAAAATAGACTAAAAGTCTTATATAAGTGTAAACATCGTAAACTGCAAAGGATTGATATAAGGTAAGTGAGCCAAATATTGCCACCTTAACGTTTGGTCGTAAATAAAACATACATTTTTATAAATAAATGAAAACAAATTTGGGTAGTAGTAAAGAAATGTATTGCCTTTAACAATATAGTTTAATTATATCAAAAAACTAAACAGAAACTAAATAAAGAATACTTTTTTATTGAGGTTACGAATGGCAATATTAGGACTACAGCTCTCCTATTATTGCCACCCATGTCAATATTATGCACTGCAGAACTGCAGTTAAAAGTAACACATTTTTCCGAAAAAAAAAGACAATTAAGTAATATAAACTTAATAAACATGTCTGTTAAATATAAGTTAAGAACATTGAGGGCAAATAAAGTTTTCTTTGTCCTCTTTAGTTAGTCCTACACAGGCCTCGTGAACATATCGACAGCACACTATGCACAAGCGCATATCTTCTTTACTGCAGACTTTACAAAGGAAACAAAACCACGATTCTCCTTTTCTTGA
Source organism: Diabrotica virgifera virgifera (assembly GCF_917563875.1). Taxonomy (NCBI): domain Eukaryota; kingdom Metazoa; phylum Arthropoda; class Insecta; order Coleoptera; family Chrysomelidae; genus Diabrotica; species Diabrotica virgifera. The sequence continues at coordinate 212,137,939 of NC_065450.1, forward strand.
TATTTTTGGCACACCGCTTGTTGTTTTTTTGACAACTTTAACCGGATTAACCAATTTTGATTTTGGTGCGAACAAATCTTTGGTAACTTGCTGGGCTTTGCTGTTTAAAGCGGGCTTCCTCTTCACGGTGGGTAATTTAATTTCCGGTGTTATCAGCAATCCTGTATCTTTAAAGGAACTGTTTAAGCATTTGGAGTCAGAAGTTGTTACTTGGTTAGACCCCGGAATATATTTTTTTGTTTCTTTTGTAACCGTATTGCCTGTCTGTTTATATTTTAATTCTCTTAGTGGACTGCCATCTTCAGAGCTGCTGCTCCTTTTAGATCTTTTCATAGGTTCATCTTCACTAGAGACATCATCAAGTGAGTCATCGTGAAGACTAAAATCTGATTATGATTCACTACTTGAGACAGAAATTAAGCGCTTCTTTTTTTTGTTATTAGTTTTTTCTAGCACTTTATATCCGCTTGTACTCGCCTCGTTTTTATCTGCGTGTTCAATTGACTTGCTAGAACTTCTAACGACATCTGATAAATCTTAGCAAGTACTGTGGTTTACTATGTCTTCTTCTCTGTGCTTCTTTTTTTTTTTGTTATTAGTTTTTTCTGGTACTTTATATCCGCTTGTACTCGCATCGTTTTTATCTGTGGGTTCAATCGACTTGCTAGAACTTCTAACGACATCTGCTAAATCTTGGGAAGTACTGTGGTTTACTATGTCTTCTTCTCTGTGGGTGATCAAACTTGGTGCAAAGGCAGCTTCAGGTATAGCGTCTGGTCTAAACGGATAAATACCGGTGGCTGCAAAACCGGAGATAATGTTTGATGGTGTCATTGCTTTTAGCCATACTGGAGTAAAAATGTGTCCAAATCTCATTTTGGTGATAGCCATACCAGGGTTTGTTGTTAAAAACTGTAGGACTTCTTGGTCCCAAAATGTCTCAAAGCTTTTAAACACTGATTTATCCATAGGTTGCAGCTCGTGTGATGTGTTGCTAGGAAGACAAAATAAAGTTATGTCCATGCGATTAGCTGCTTCAACTATGGAAATATCTAGGTGACATTTAGCTCCATCAAATATTAGTAGGGTAGGACCAGGGTTTTTGAATGTAGAGAAATGGTCAAGCCACGAAATAAATGCTTCACATGTCATACTACCTTTATTTGTGACAATAGCTTTTGAGCCAGGGGGCAAGTGATCAGACCATTCAGGTTTAAACCTTTGCCCTTTAAATAGCACAAAAGGTGGTATCGCTTGACCAAGTGCATTTCCGCAACCTACAATTGACACGTTTTCTCCGTGTTCGGGTGCGGTTAAATGTACCCGTTTTGCTCCCTTTCTAGCACAAACAATTTGTTGCTTATGGATTGTCAATCTGCACCCTTTTTCGTCAATATTATATATGCTACCAGGTTTGTCAAATAGATTTAGCTTTTCTATGGTATCTCTCAATTTATGAAAGTAGTCATCGACGATTGTTTTATTCATTTTTTGGGCTCGAGCCATATTCATTTGTTGAGCTTTTCGCCTAGCTACCTCTGGATGCCTGCACAAGAATAACTTAAGCCACTTTCTACCAGCTTTATTTGACTTTTTAGAAAATGGATTTGGAATGCGATTTGTTATAGCGAAAGAAAATACACTTTTCATTAAAACTTTGCTAGTAATAGGCATTCCTACCTCAGCTAATCTGTAAATCCTTTCCACAAGATCATTTTCTTGTGCTGCAGATAACACCGGTGACCTTCCAAGCTTTTTTACTGGATTTTGCGTTCTGTGATGAAGACCTAGCGTTGAGCGAGGAGTGTTGTAACTCTTGGCAGCACCTTTGATGGACATTCCGTCCGCTATGGCTTGCAGCGCCGAGCGTAGATCTTCTTCTGACCATTGAGCTCGTTTTCTTGGCATTCTGCAAAAAAGTTTAATATTTAGTCCCTAATATTGCCACTAGTCCCTAATATTGGCACTGGCAATAATAGGAAATATTAGCTATGGCAATATTAGGAACAAATGGCATGCAGACAAAAACATCCGTAACTTAAAATTACATTTGAAATAATTAATGGAATTCATAAAATAAGAACCACTGGAGTGTACTTACCTCAATGTAATTAAAAAAATCCAGGCAACTTTAATATGTCTCGCGTGGGGTCAACGAAAAAAACAGGTTTATTTATACCGCAGACACCAAAAACAAATAGCGTGCTCCTTCATCCGACGATTACCATAGACTAAAACCGCCGAATAAAAAACGGGTTGCTAATAGACAGAGACACTCGCTACTGTTGTCACCTTATTTGCAACGTCGATAATATCTGCCATATAGGGAGTGGCAGTATTAGGAACAGTGGCAATATTTGGCGAACCTACCTTAATTCCTATGGATATGGCTTTAGGGCAACATATGACTCCCACACATGGTAAGTGGGGTAACCCCGTTAATAATTAAGTTGCTTAATTAATAGACAGAATAAAAGTTGCTTACTTTTACGCAAGGAATCTATATCTGCAATAAAAAATGGAGGTTTCCATTTAAGAGGATCGGTACGTATTTTCGGCTGCAATGCTATTCAAATGGGGATTCATTTTTTTCAAATCCTGAGAAAACTAATAAGTATTTTTGAAAAATTTAAACGCAGAATGAAAGATTACGTTATTAGCGAGGGCCGAAAGTCCCTGAGAACTTCTATAATGTTTATTTTAATAAGTTACTGGGGTGAAAAAACTAAGAGAAAATTTAGTGTGATTTTTAATTTCAAATATCGCATTCAAAATAAACTTTTTATTTATTCTAAGGGACTTTCGGCCCTCGGTAATAATTTAGTCTTTCATTCTGCGTTTAAATTTTTCAAAAATATTTATTGGTTTTTTCAGGATTTGAAAAAAATGAACACAATGCCGTGGTAATATTTTCCAAATCTGTCTTTGTCTTACAACGCACTCAACCGAATATAATATTGTCAGCATATATTGTCAGTCAGACACTGACAATCAGTGACAATTTTAAATATTTGACATTGAATCGGGAATATTTTGAGAAATTGATTAAATATTATTGATATATAGTGTATTTGATAAATAATTGATTTAAGACGTGAACTTAATAAAAAGTTATTTATTGTGTATTATTTGTGGAAGATCCAAGCAGAGAATACATCAGATATATCCTGTGATCCAAGTATTTTGTTGTTAGAGATGTTCAAAATTGTAAGCGTTCCAAAATAACAACATATTATTAAAAAATCACTTTAACACTTTTCCTCTTTTCTCGATTGATTATTAGTTTTTGTTGTACAAATAAATTATTACAATCACTGAAAACATAGTTAGTGAAAAAATTATCACATTTATTAACTGAATTAATAATTTGCAATTATAAAAATAACAGTTATCCAAGAACATTCAAAAGCCATCTCTTTAAATTAATTATGACATTTTCAAGTAGAATGACATTCTAGTAATGTTTACATATCCACACCAGTGTGAATTTTACTACACGTAATTTGCCGTGTAAAGACAGAAAAAGTAGGGATACACGTAAAATATTTGCGAATTATGTACCCATAGCCTTAAGATTTTAAAGTTACCCCCACCCTACCTCCAGGGAGTAGAGTGGGGGGTAGTGTTTTAGTGTCATTCGATAGATTTTTGAAAAACATTAAATACGTATTTTTCAGTTTTTCGATCCGATGTTTATTTCGCGAAATATTCGACCGTTCCGCTACTTTTGGGACACCTTGTATATGTATAGGACGGTGATAGATATTTACTGATAATTTGTTAGTACTTATATTTATTTAGACTGTCGACGATTCATCAAGGGGAATGCAACTGCGGGAAGCTACAGTTCATAAAGATTAATGTAACTATTAACGTTATTTTTAATTTTTGGTATTATTCTAAGTATTAAAATTAGTTTAATATTTAAATAGAAATACTGTATAAAATATATTTATTTCGTTGAAATAATAATAATAGAAGTATAACTTCTTATGTGCGTACAAAGTACACCCTTTTTTTTCATCAGAAGGATGTAATTAAGTAAGCGTTAAGTGTAAATGTTTTTTTATGATCGGCGATAAAATTTTGTATGCACCACTTCAGTGAAGACTGTTTATCGAACTGATCGAACTCGTCTGTTCGAACTGTCTACTCGTAATATCAGACTCGTTCGATAAAGTGTCACTTTACTGAATTTGTATATTTATAACTATTATCAATTTGGGAAGTGCCGTCTCGGGTCCATTGGATCTACCTTGCCTCGATAAGGGCTAAATGAAATAGATATTTGGTTTTTGAAATGCCATTGCTTGAAAGACTTGTTTTTGTTTTTCTTCAAGACTTATGTCACTTTTTAATTAAATATCGCTTATCGCTTTATTACTTAATGGAAATATAAGAAATTAACTCATTGTTACATATTATTGTTTAGCTGTTTTTACAGTCTATTAATGTGAAGTAGGTAATAACTGTTGTATGCATTCGTCTCATAAACGTACAGAACTCAAAGACGCACTTAACGGTATTGTTGCGAAGTCTATAGACATAATGGAGACAAAAATTAGCGAACACTTTTTAAAATTCTATTTTAAAATAGGTAGAATACTAGGAATATTTCCTTGGAATTACAAAAATTATAAAGGAATTGTCCTGCAACGTACTATTTACACAATGATTTACATTTTGGATATAATAGTAACAGCTCTTATTGCACACAGTCTATTACATAGTGACATAATCACTGTAGTGATTTCCGTTTGCGTCACAAGGGTATTTAACTTGATTGGTTTCTATGGCATCTATAACAACTCTGAAGAGTGGTGTGTCCTTTTTGAAACCTTTGATCAACTCAAGACTAAAAAATTGCACTTTTTATGCAATACTGATCAAAGTATCGTGTTCTTTACATTATACATTACTGTAACTACATCTGCAATCATCTCTAATGTGTATTTTATTTATAACTTTATACCTGCCTTTACGATACTGGATTTCCTGTGCCATCTTTACTGGATGCTTGCGTCGTTACAATTCTTGTTAGTTATTTTTTGCATTCTACAGACAACAACTGCATTACAGGAGATGGTTAAAAACTGTATCGACTTTACAAAACGAATATTTCTTTCAAAAAAAGCAAAATCTTCTTTACTCCAGCAATTGAATATTGCTAAAATCATGTTTAAGCATATTTATACGATATCTGAAAAGATTAATATTCTATTTGGAGCTTACATTCTACTATTCCTTTTGTTGTCAATCTGTGACATACTTTATCTGGTTGATCGTCTGTTACACTTTGCTGTAAGGGAGAATAAGGAAAGGGTGTGGTTGTTATTGGTTATTGTTAACATATGTTATACCATATATAGTGTTGGAGTTTGTAAGTTCTTACAATATTTTTTATATATTCAGGACTTCTTCTCTAACCCCCCAGGCAACCAACTGACGTCATATAACGTCGAGGAAACGTCAGTTTTGGTTGAATATATTCACGTATTTGAAAATTACGTCATATAGACGTCTTTTGTAGGTGACTTTAAATACGTAAGATTAATGACGTTAAAGTAACGTTTAAAAAACGTTTTCTTTCCAGACAGTTTAAGTCTGACGTCACAAAATTGGGAGGAGCTTGTTTGTATTACTCCAAACAATTTCGTTAAATAATTTTCATAAGAAATTTCTCATTTATTGTTTACGTGGTTTGTGTCTTGTGTGATAAAATAAGACTTTTCATTTAGATATTTAGTTGAAGAAACGTGTTAATTAAGAGATTTGTATTCGTTTTTGCTCAGTGAGTTAGTTTAATGCAGTATTCTTCTTGACAACTGTTTGAGGTTATGTTTATTTTCTGTTAATGAACTAATTATGTGTTATCGACTTTTATCGAGTAATTTGTTAATAAATTATTTATTACTTTGTATGTTTTTTCAGTTTTGACACAGTAAGTAGGTATACTTATATAAATAGTGAAAATTCTATAATGCGAGGGCTGGTACAATCATGCAGAATCAATGTTAGATTACTTCTAATGCACAAGCGATCTTAAACAAATAGTAGTATATCTTCATCGACACATGAGACGTAGACCTATAGGTTTCATGTTACCTATTTTTTATACTACCTATTTTGAAACATCTGAAAGAGGTCACTTTTTGAAAGTATTAAAGACGTGAATATTACCGACGTATAAAAGACGTCACCTTTTAGACGTTTTAAAATCGTCACAATTATGACGTCAAATCGATAAGACAAATACACGTGATTTTCAACGTCGATACTACGTCATAGAAACACGTCAATTGGTCATTTTTATGACGTGTTATCTACGTTATAAAAACGTCGTTTGGTTGCCTGGATAAAGAAAATTTTAGATGTGGTCCTCGCTTTGTCTTCAAGTGCTTCCGTCTAACCACAGTTGGCGATAACCTTTGCAAAATTTTTCTGATGATTCTTAGCCACGCCAACTATCGTTTACGAAAACCATGTCTACCTCAAACTTTCTTCAAAGAGCTTTTTGATTCCAATGTTCTTGTGCATTGTCCAATTTTGTTATATGTCTTAACTTTTGTTACACTTTTCTTCCATTTATTTCGATCTGAGCATAAGTTCCTCCAGTTTCTCCCTTTCAGAATTTTCATATCTCTCATGACCTGGTCCTTTCATCTCTATCTATGTCCTCCTCCCCTTGGTCTTTCAGTTTATGTCTTCCATCTGGTGACCTTAGTATATAGTTTTAGTAGATCGTTTTTCCTTCTCTCTATATTTTTATGGCATCTTTAATAAGTCTGAAGAATGCTGTGTCCTTTACCAAGCTGTTGAAGAAATCAGGACTATAAAAATGCACTTTTTATGCAACACTGCTAAAAGTATCGTGTATTTTACATTGTACATCACTGTTACTACATCTACAATCATCACCAATGTCTATCATATATATAAAAATCAATTGCTATTCGTGTGTCTCGCTAAAACTCGAGAATGGCTGGACCGATTTGGCTAATTTTGATGTTGAAATATTTATAGAAATTCAGAGAAGGTTTATATAGTTTTAAATAGTCATTTTAGTAGCCACCAAAGATTTTACATCTACATGTATAAAATACTCTTTTTACAATGTTTGTTGCCATACTTCTCCGAAACGACTTGACCAATTTTTATGAAATTTGGCAGTTGTATTCGACCGGACTGGGAGTGGGTTGTTATCTATATTTCATACCCGTATCTCATAAAGGGGTTACCCGTGACGCCATAACTCTCACAATAATCACATGAAAAATACGAAATTACCGAGCAGAACCCTACTAAAAATTTTTTTCTAGCGCAATCCGTGTCCGAATTACAATATCTTAAGGCGTAGAAATATTCTGAGAACAGAAGAAGAATGAGCAACAAATTTCATCGAAGAAAGGTGCAACTGTTTAACTTTTGGACTTAAATTGGGCAAAATATGAATTTTTTAATTTTTCGAAATTTTCAAGAAATATCCCTAAACCGAACTTTTTTGACGAACGGCAAGCAGAAGAAAAGTTCTGAGCACACGATAAGAACAAGAAGCAAATTATAAAATTTTATTTAATTTTAATTAATTTTGTTTAATTTTATTTAATTTTATTTAATTTAAGTATTTTATTTATTTTTCTTTATTTTATTTTGTTTCATTTTATTTAATTTTATTATTTTTTTTTAATTGATTTATTATTTTTGTTTCATTTTATTTAATGATATTTAATTTTAATTTAATTTTATTTTGATTAATCAACACCTATATATGTAGTTGGGCAACCCAGAACCCAATTATAAATACAGGGTTGTTTTGAATGTAGATAAAATATATAAAGCTGTTATATTCATTATAAGATAAACAAATGAGTACGGCCCTGAATGACCTAACGAAAGGTGTGTTTATTTCTGGTCTCAACAAAAAAAGTGGCAAATTTTGTGCAGAAAAAGTAATAGTTTATTTATAAATAGTTCAGTGACAAGTTTATTAGATACCAGTAAGTGTATTAACCATCGTATTATTTTTGTTTAACATAACGTGGTAAACCAGTTTTGGCTAATTCTTATTTAATAACATCAATAAGGTACGATATAAGCTACAATTTATTCCAGTTATGTTACTGGTTTAATTACATGCTTAATTACTGGTCAGGTCCGTATTAGTTTTGAACACATGTCTCGTGTTAAATTTAAAAATGGAACCTAACATTCAGAGTCTCTCTGACTCGCAACATATACAACAACTGCAGACAAATACCAATAAAACCTATTCATTAGCAACTTCTTCTTTTCCGTCGAAACTGCAAGCGATTGTCTTCAGCGCCTTAGAAAATACGAAGCTGCAAGATTACGTAATTCCGTTGGGCAATCTAATTCAACCAAAAAATATTATATTTTCGTCTCGATTGTTGAACAATCGGATATGTATGTACCTTTCAAGCAAACAACTGGTGGACGAATTTATGCAAAAGCACGGACAAATAAAAATCGAGAATAATATTGTACAAGCTAGAAGACTGATTTCTCCAGCCGAACGTATTGTTTTGTCAAACGTATGTCCCAATATACCACACAGTTTGTTAACTGATTATTTACAAAAAATAGGACTTAATCTTCTCTCCCCAGTCACCTTCCTAAAAATCAGTTCTAATCTTCCTGAATACAATCATATTTTGAGCTTCAGAAGACAAATTTACGTTAGTCCTCACAATATCTCCTTACCCGACTCATTCCTTTTAGACTTCGATAATACAACATATCGAATTTTCTTAGAAACTATGGCCTGTTATAACTGTAAAAAGGCTGGACACATCGCCACAAACTGTCCCGATAAAATGGAATCACTAGCAAATTCAAATAACAGTCAACCGATCTCTTCTTCCTTACCCGAAACTATGCCTCAACCTACAGCTACAATTCTATCTCACGAACAAATTCCTATCGAAGAAAGCTCAGCAAATAATCTAAACAATCCTAATATAGAAGAAAGTCAAGAAGATAGCACCATGGACACATCCATAGCCATTAATGTCGACCTTCAGTCGAAACGTAGTATCAGCGAGGTTCTCACTTCTCCAGAAACAAGTCATACAGAAAAACCCTTTACTGTACCTACATCTAAACCTAAAGTCAAGAAGATTAAAAGCGACGAGGAGCATGTAACATCGAAATCATCAAAATCATATGACATTGAATCTGTCAAAAATTTTATCCAAAATCGTTCGCCCCCTTTTGTCCTCAATTATGACCAACTGAACCTTCTTATTAGCAATATTACTGGCGCGAAAAATCCTATTGATATCATTATTCAAGATTTTACTCCCGACCTAATGCGATTACACCATATGTTAACTGAAGTGTCGTCTGCGAATCTTATGTTGTTCGAGATTTTCCCGTTTATTGATATACCAAAATAGCTTCGCTGTACAGATTGAATAACAATGGAGACAATACGCAACCCTGTCTAACACCTTTTTTAATTTCTATGTTTTCAGTTTCGACATTTTCGATTTTAACCTTTGCTTTTTGGTTCCAGTACAGATTGACAATAGTGAATAGAATAACTATTCACAATAGTTAATAGAATAAGATGGGTCAATATGGTCGCCAACATCACTAGAAGATGTGCACCTTTAGAAGAAGATTAAACAATGGACAAAGCAGAACTGATTGATAATGATGATAATTATTATTTGATTACATCATTACTTTATGGAACATTATAGTCGTCAGTCAGATCAAATTGTATCGTTTTGTAATTATTGCTTCGGTACTTACGGACAATGCAATCATTGAAGTAATTTTTAATGAATATATTATAATTAAATTTTGTTTTTATGCATTCATATGTACATACAGAAACGTGTGTATTTTAATCAAATTAATGAAGGAAGTGCTTACTATTATTAAAAACGTACAGAAAGAACAAAATGGTCGCCAACGAACGAGTGTTTTTACAATTTTATTTCAAGACAGGTGGACTACTAGGAATATTTCCTTGGGCAAAAGATAATAAATTATTTAATTTACAACATATTATTTACACTATGATTTACTTTTGTGATTTAATAGTTACAGCTGTAATAACATACAGGAAAGTACAGCTAAAAGAATTAATGTTGGCTCTGTCCATCTTCACAACAAGGATTTTTAATTTGATTGGATTTTATGGCATCTATAACAACTCTGAAGAGTGGTTTGTTCTGTTTGAAACATTTGAAGGACTCAAGACTGAAAAATTGAATTTATTCTGTAATACAGATAAAAGTACTGTATACTTTAGACTGTACATTACTCTAGCTATACTAGCAACTATTGTCAATTTGTTTTTTATTTATCACTTTAAAAGTATTTTCGACATATTTAATCGTTTGGGCGTGCTTTACTGGATGCTTTCGTCCCTACAATTTCTGTTAGCTCTTGTTTGCATACTTCATACAACAGCTGCACTTCTGGAGATGCTTAATAACTGCAGAGAATTTGTGAAAGGAATATTTCCTTCAACGAAACCAATAGCTTGCTTACTTCGACAGTTGAATATTCTAAAGTCCATATACAAAAATGTTTATACTATATCTCAAAAGTTTAATGTAATATTTGGATCATACATCATCGTTTTTCTTTTTGTGGTGATTTCTGACTCCCTTTACCTGGCTGATACTTTGTTACATTTTGCTTTAAAGGAGAATTGGCAAAGAATATTGTTGCTGTTATCAACTTATATTATGCCACACATAATATTAGAGATTGTAAGTAGTTCTTAAGATTTTAATATTTATTTAAGAAATTGTTTATACGCGAAAGAGTTAAAAATGGTAAATACATAACTAGACTTAGGCAAATATGCAAATAAAAAAGTATGAAATATGCGCATAAATATGCAGTATTTTATGCAAAAATATGCAGTGTTTGGCATGGTTCTGATTAATATTCGTTCTATAAGAAATAAAACTGACGAATTATTTTTGTTTCTGGAGGAATTAGGATTTCCCCCGATAGTTCCGATTACGGAGCACTGGCTTGAAGTCAACGAGCCTTTTTTTGTAGAAAAATATACCACAATTGCCAGGTATGATCGTCCAAGTTCGGCTCATGGAGGCACCCTAATTCTCTCTAGAAATAATGATTTTTCTCTGGTAACAAAATATGACTTTTTGTTTAGTGAATCCGTCTTTGAGTTTTTGATTGAAAGAAATCTATATTATATTCCGCAAAAAAACTTTACAACCATCTCCCTTTACAACTTAAATCTGCAACATGCAACATCTTTCCCAAAGTTCCGTAAAATGACAAAAGCCTATCTATGTAAAAGACCATTATTATTCAATAGAAGAATTTCTTAATGAATAACTAAGAAAATTGGGTTTCATACGCAGTAGCTTAAACTGTCAATTCCTAATGTTGTATTTTATGTTCAATTTGCAATTTATATAAATTTTGCAATTAATTGTTTTTGTCTTTGGTTTTATATCATATTTACTGTATATTGACGATTTATCTAATTTTAGTAAATTGTAGTTGTTATTTATTATTTGTTGTTGATATTATTTTTCTTTTGACTGTATGTAAGCTTTGTCCATAAAATTGTAAAAATTTTCAGTGACAATAAAGCATATTTCTATTCTTTATGCAAAATATGCATATTTATCTAGAAAATATGCACGTAATAAAAAATATTTACAATATTTTTTTATTTACAAAAATACTAACAATATTATAAATACATAACATATACAATTATTTTAACATATAAATATTATTTTGAATTGTGGTAACAATAGATTATCAAATGATGTTCAAAATATTCTAATAAAAACTTATGGTTTCTATCTGAATACATATATTTGTAAATAGAAAACCTTCTTTCGACATCAACTGATGTAACTGGGGCATTTTTCAAATTTACTATAATAGATGGTTCTAAATTAAGTGGTTCGGAAAATGTTCCAGCTAGTACTTGAACCACTTCAGAAAGAACCTGGTAACAACTATTTTTTCCATGGTTACTTTAAATTTTTGAAAAATTTCCTTTCCAATAGTACCTTTAACGTTTTGACACAATGACTCAAATTCTTTTATTAAAACTGTACTCTCTAACAATGATAATTTGGAGGATTCTAATTGAGTTATAGTTTTCTGGACAAAACTATAATTTGATTTTATGAATGACAGTTGCTGTTGGAGGATGTTATTTTGGAAGGCTTGCTTAGCTTCCAATAAAGATTGGCAACTATCATCCGTTAAAAGGTTAATTATTTTTTTTTAAATCAACAAAATGATCAGCATAGGAATTAGCTGCTTCCAACCATGTTCCCCAACGTGTTAAAATGGGTTGCGGTGGCAGTGGAACAGCAGGAAGCATATCTCTGTAACATTGTATTCTTACAGGTGATTTCAGGAATACCTTTTTGACGGTCGCTATTAAACTGTTAACTAGTGGAAATTTATTTATTACTTCCTCCGCAACTCTGTTTATTCCATGCGCTAAACAAGTGACATGTGTATTAAGATTGGATAAAATATTTTTAAATTTTGTCCTGATTTCACCATATATGGTGCCGCATCAGATAAAATAATCAATAATTTATCATTACACACAGCAGGAGGAAGAAAAAAGTTTGCTATTGCTTCTTGTAGAAACTGTGATATTGTTAGAGCGTTGTTTTTTTCCACTTGCTTACAGGAAATTAAATACGATTTTGGAAAGGTTTCATCGCTAGGTACACCAATCAATAAGTGCACAATGTATCTTCCTGACGAGTCAGTGGTGTCGTCCACACATATGTAAAAGTAATTATTACCTATTTCGGCTTTTATGTTGTGGATAACTGAGGAGTATAAAAAATTGACATTATTTCTCTTTAGAGTTCGTTCACTGGGAATGTTTTGTTTGCAATATTTTTTTAAAAAAGAACTAAAGTTTTCATTAGATAATTTTGAAAGCGGTATATTAGAAGATACTAATGCACGACACAAGTCTTCGTTAAAAGTTTCTTGTTCGGTTTGTTTTTTGGAACTTGACTGAAAGCACTTGGTTGATAGGTTGATATTTTTCACCGGATGTGGTTTTTACTTTTTTAGCTAAATGTTTCGCGGTTCTGACATGCTGATCTATTTGACATTTTTTTCAGATGAAATCTAAAAAAGAATATAAATAGTTGTACCAATTTTTAGAATCTAAGATTGTAGAAATAAACTAAAAATGAACCGTTTTTGCATAACAATTAAAATATTTAAATTAAATCAAATAAAAATCGATGTAGTAATCTTGAAAATGTCAAGAAATGACTGTGCAAGAAGGAAGAACCCCCAAATATTTACAAGACGCTCTTTGGTCTTTTCTGTTTACATCTAAAGAAAAAATACTGTCAGCATAAATTAAAATTACTTAATTAATTAAGTCCAATATATGATATGTTTTTACTTTTAGCAAAATTAAAGTAAACTATGCTATTGTTGGAAAAAAATATTAGCGATCTTTCAGTAGACTATTGAATGATTTGAATTTTAAACAGGTATCCTATTTTTTATCGCAAGGAGTTTAAAAATGCTTGAAAAAAGAAAAAATACATCGATTTATTGCGAACTAGTTTTGTGTCGGTACTTTTCTTAAACATAATCTCCAATTTTAAAATCTTTGTTTGTACCACCGTGTAAATTTTTAAAGTAAAATAAAAAATTTTAGATAGAATTGTAGATAGAATTTAAACTAGACAACTAGTGTGGTATGGTCACGTGAAACGAATGAATGAAGATAGATGGCCAAAGAAAGCTTTGAATTACATACCACACCAAAGAAGAAGAAAGGGAAGACCTTCAGTTGCCTGGGAAGAAAATATACGGCACATCATGAAAGATAGAGCCATCAAAGAAGACGAATTGATGGACAGAAAACGATGGCGGTCGAAATGCGAGAAGCGGCAGAGGCTGTAGGAACCTGGCTTATAGATAGATAGAAATAAAAAATAATACTTATGTACTTACGGTTTTGCCATACAATATGAGCAATAAACTTTATCCATATCCATAGATACCTCGTTGTAAGGTTTTATCCAAGTTGAAACATTGCTTATTTTCGGCATTTTCAAAGAACAATAACACTGGGGAACACATTTTTTGTTGAGTTAGATCTGACACTTGTTTTTCGCTAATTTTTGGCGTCCGAATCTAAGAATAACCTCAGATTTTGTCTATCACGTCAACTTTTTAAACTGAGGTGCCCATTGAGTGGCCATATCTTACTTTATGAGGTGCCCATGCTTTATCTTTATCACCAAGTTTCACTTTAAAATAGGCAAAATATGCTTGTCTGATAAACGTACTGATGTTTGTCCTTTGACTGGGAATGGTAAAACTGCCACATATATAACAAAACGAATGTGGCCTATTTTCGCACTTACGACGTGTAGGAGCAGAGGTAGCCATAAGGAAACGATTCGGTTCAAACACACTAAGTAGTTCTATACACTTCAGTAACGAAATAGTAAATACTGCTAACCGACACACAACGTTTTACCACAATATTAACTGAGTATAACAGACGTAACTAAAAAAGAACATGCATGTCTAGACCAGTTGCAGTTATCAGCGCGTCATTCCTCCCACCTACATAGAAAACGAACGTGACGTGATAGAAGAAAACTAAAAACAGTTTTAAAACCAGCATACCTAATTCTATAGAAAACAGCTAAAAAATCTAACTCAACAGAAATTAAGTTTCAAATTGTTCCCCAGTGTAATTATTCACAATTAGAAATACACGTTGTTTACGCCTCCAATTTTACAACAAAAGAGACATAAACTGACAAACACAAACCCTTAATTCCAGGACAAAACGTGACAAAACTATAAGCCGCTGCTGTCTTTTATTAGTTACTATACCAAGAATTTGAAAACCAAGTGATTATAAAACAAAATTAAATATTGGCATTTTCATGCTATAATATCTGTAAGTTTGAATATAAAAATATATAGTTAACACCAAATTTTCAAATTATGTGCACTTTATACTTTATGCTCACTTTTATAAAAATCTGCAAAATTTGACATTTTTGCATTTTTTATGCATTATATGCAAAATATGCAATTTGCATATTTGCGTAAGCTTAGAAATCAAAATTTTAGTATTTTATTCTTATCTAGTTATATGTTATATAACTAAGAACAAAATACTAAAATTTTGATTTCTAAACATCACTACATCTATTTCGGCAGAACTATATGTGTATATCTCTCTAATATTCACTACATCTATTTCGGCAGAACTATATGTGTATATCTCTCTAATATTATTATATATAGTTTTTAACTGAATAAGTTGAGGAGAGGAGAGCTGTTTATCTCAAGTTGGTAATTCAGACATATCTGTATTTTGCATTTATTAATTTCCATAGATTCTAATGAAGATAGCGTAAAACCTTGATTTTGAATATAGGGAACTTAAAATTGATGAATGATGATGATCTAGAAAAAGAACTACGTACGTAGAATCTGTTTTTCTATTATTAAAAGCTCTTTTCTGTTCTGATATAGGTACGTTTATTAAAGGTTCTATACCAGTTAGTCCGATGTACGTTTTTGGGCAGTCACCACCTGTAATTTTATACATATACACCTCTGTGTAAATGCTGTTTGTTTTCTCTCTTGTTGCTTTTAATATATTTACTACCAGCATGAAAGCTGTTATTCTTTGTTTAAGCCATTGTGAAGTTTGGACAACATAATAACTCTGACAATCCAAACAAAGCAACTTGTAGAATCTCTTTGTTTTAGAGTTAAAGGTTAGAGTCTTGACTTTTACAGAAGGGATTACAGCCTGGTTGCACCAACAAATCTTAAGCTCCAGCTTAGCTCAGCTCAGCTTATAGATAGGGCTGCTTTAAGTCTCACTTACGTTGTACCATAATTTTCGATTTTTATCTATGCAATTCACGTAGCAATCCATTGTGGCAAGTTGAAAATTAATCCAGTAGCGGCCCGTGAGGTAGTGCCGCAGACCCATGGCACTACCTTCCAACTATGCAGAAGCATATTTTTATTTTTAAAATCTTTTAATGCCTGTTAATTTTTTGTGTGTATTTCTTTTTATCTTCATAAACTATATAAAATCTGGCAACTGTGCGCGTAGTACAATCGCTGCCACTTACAGCGGAGGTTATTCGGCTGGAGAATCTTGAGCCAAAATTGGTACTGGCACGGCTGAAAAGAAAGATTTTACGAGCATCCTATATAAGTGATAGAGAAAGAGCTATATTGGACTATTTAGTATACCTTAAATAAGAATCTCGTGCTGGGCACAAGGACAAGGGTATCTATTTATTTTGAGTTTCTTTAAGTGCTGGCTTGTCGCTTTTGTTATGTCTATTTTCTGTTGTTAAAATATTTGTATTTATAATATTATAATTTATAATATTATTTTTAAACTTTTAGTGCATCATGATCGTGGGTGTAATATAAATAATGTTTTAATTATTTCTTAAGTTTAATTTATTAATTGACAGTGAATCAGGTTAGTATCTTAAAAAACTCTGTTGGTGGTTTTTCTTTACAAATTTTATAAGGTTTTGTGGAGCTTTCGAGTTAGCTTAAAGAGGTCACGACGAAAAAAAATTCACAAAATAGAAGCATATTTAAGGAACTGGTCAATTTTAGCGCCGAATTAGACAACGACTTAAAGGTTGCTTCTAATTTATTTATGTCGGAGAAGTTTTCTGCTTACAAGCGTCGGTTCCCCGAATCATTTTTTAATAAAACATGGAGACAATTTTCATTTTTAAACAAAACTCGGTTTAAAACTGAGTTATAAGTACTGTATTAGTGAGACGAATTAAGTACTACTTTTGAGGCTATTCCGCTATGAGTTTTATTAAATGAGGAACATTGGAAGAAACTATTAAACTTTTAGGCATTTTATTTACCATTTATATATCAATATCTGAAGCAGAACGCTGTTTTTCGATGTTAAAACGAATTAAAACATTGGTTAAAAATACAATGAAAGAAGAACGACTTGGGTATGTTATCTACAGGAAAGCATTTTGTAAATGGTATTGATAATTTTAATAATAAAGTCATTGAAAACTTTGCAATAAAAAAAAACAAGAAGGATGTATCGTAAACTTTAAAAGTGGTATTAACACAACTTTGTACATGTGTGTAAATAATGAAATAGTATTATTTTTATAATTTTGTAAGTAGAGACTAAATCGTAATACAAGCTAAGTAATAGTAGCAGTAAATAATGGTTGTAAGTTGAGAGTTTTTTATTGTTAATGAATTTACGGAACTGTTTTGATAAATTTTGAACAATTTCTTGGCACCTCAGATAAATATACATAAGATACATAAGGTAAAAGTATCAGCGCCTATTTTTTTTAAATTGTTGTTTTATAACTTTTTTGACAATATCGTAAACCCGTCACTAAAAATTTTGGCGGCTGTCCGAATTCTGGCACTACCTTTTTAAAGTGGTACGAGCCGCCACTGAATTATTTATCTAAGACTCAGTGGTGCAATATGTTTCGTAAACTGAGCCTAAGGCACGTATTAACCTTAAAATCTATTGGGGCAACCAGGCATTAATGCTTTATTAATGGCAACATTAACATTCTGTATTGAATTTGTTGTAATGCTCTGATCGGTGGGACCATAGATATATAATATAGTATTACCGAACCTGGGTGGGACCGTTAAAAATATTGTTAAAATGCTACTCCCAAATATTTCTGTGGCAGAGCTGTCACTGCTTTTTCATGGGAATTATTAGTAATGAAAAACTAATCTTGAATAACTATATTAATTTCTATATAATATTTATCTACAATTTCCAATCATCTTTCGAAACTTATTATCTTTCTTTGCATTTTCTCGTTTTCCTTTTAAACTTGTTTGTTTTTTTTTAGTATTTTATTTTCTTATCTAAATTTTTGTACCCATATCTCGTTTGTAATCCCGAAAATTCTATCGCATTTCTTGCATCTACCATTGAATAGGCTCTATATGTTTTAAGTCTGATTTTATTCCTCTTATTTCTTTTTATCTTATTCTTTTTATGGCTTGTCTTACCTCATTAAGTGTTATTGGAGGTGCATCTTCCAAAAGGTTAAGACACCATTCCTTGATTTATTATCATTGAAGAGTTACATAAGATACGTAATTATCACAATATACAGGCAGCGTGTCTACTTAAGTTGAAAACATATGGGAAACTTTTTTATTATTAATTTTACGAAAAAAAGTTATTCTTCATAAAAAGTTCTGCATGCTCTAAAACCTAAGATTCAACCATTAAATATCATATTTTATCAATATTATACGAGGTATGTCAAAAAATATGAATTTCGTTCAAGGGTAAAGTACATTTATTTCTCTGAATATCGAAAATTCTTATTATGAAAAGTTGTTTGGAATTAAAAACTAAGATCAAATATGCATTTATATGCTTCTTATTGAAAAAATTTCCAAACTTTTCTCAAATTTATGGATACTTAACTTCATTTTTATTTATTACACATAAAATAACTCTTTTATTATTACTTTTACGAAAAAAGGTATTCTCTATAAAAATCTCTGTATATCCTAAGCCCTAAGATGCAATCATCAGATATCACATTTTATTAATTTTATACGAGGTATGTCAAAAAATATGAATTTTACTCAGGAGTAAAGTACCTTTATTTGTCATAATATTGAAAATTATTACAAAAAGTTGTTTAAAAACAATGTTTCAATATGAGATTACATCCTTCTATTTGAAATATTGTGAAATATAAGGGTACATACTATACTCATGAGCGAAATTCATATTTTTTGACACACCACGTATAAAATTAAAAAATGTTTATATATAATGGTTGTATCTTAGTTTTTAGACCATGCAGGGCTTTTTATGTAGAATAACTTTTTTGTGTAAAATGAATAATAAAAGAGTTCATATTTGTAATTTTGTAATGAAGTATCATATTTGTAATAAATAAAAACGATGTTGGGTATTCATAGAGAAAAATTTGTCAAATATTTTTTTTCAATTAGAAGCATGTAATTGCATATTTGATCTTAGTTTTTAATTCCAAACAACTTTCCATAATAAGAATTTTCGATATTCAGAGAAATAAATGTACTTTACCCTTCAACGAAATTCATATTTTTTGACATACCTCGTATAATATTGATAAAATTTGATATCTAATGATTGAATTTTAGGTTTTAGAGCATGCGTAACTTTTTATGAAGAATAACTTTTTTCGTTAAATTAATAATAAAAAAGTTTCCCATATGTTTCCAACTTAAGTAGACACGCTGTATAAGTTTTCTTCTAGGATCATGATCATTGTAACGTTTTCATTTCTTAACCCGCCATTACACGCGCTATGAGGAAATCCCTCACCATATTTGTTTATAACCAATGAAATTGTGTAAACTAATACGATAACCTTAAGCACCCAGGAATGCCTTTAGCATGGTTTATGAGAGGGTATGAAAAAGTTATAGAATATTTCAGGCGGCCAGTGTGCTGTGTGATAGTTGAAAGAAGAGACATCCCTCTTCAAGTGAGGGAATTCCTCACTGCGCGTGCAATCACAGTGAAATCACGTTTCTGTTATCTCAAAGAAACTTTTAGGTTTTTATTTAATATTTAGGTAGGTTTAATTAAAATATTATTGTTTGGATTAGGTTAGGAACAGTGGCACACCGAGGGGGGTTTGGGGGTTAAAATCCCACCCAGAGCCTATAGAAATATATATAAAAGAAAGTAGGAAAATGTAACTTGTCTTTCACAAATAATACAAAAAACTTTCGGTGCCCAAGCAAACCACCCCCCCCCCCCAGAGGAAAATTCTGGGTGCGCCACTGGTTAAGAACCCAGTTTTAAATGTACCTATTCTATTTGGGAAATAAGCCACAATTTAACTTGAAAAATTGATTTTATTGACGTTTCGAATTCCACCTCGGACGTCGTTATCAAAATACAAAATATTAATAGTTAATAATTACATAAATGCCACAAAGAAATAGCTTCAGAACAGTTTTTAATTTTAATTTGTATTTTTAGTAAAATGAATTCGCGTAAAGAACGTTAATTTCTTCAGTGGCTTGCTGAAATTGAAAATTAAGAAAACTTGCTTTTGATCTATATTATTTTTACTTTTTTTTTGTTAATTTAATAAAAAAAATTGGTTTACGAGACTTTCTATAATATGTGAGTACAACCCATTTTATATTTATACATGTTGACATTCATTCTTCCTCGAAATAAGTCGAATTTATGTAGGTGAGGGCGACGCTCATACGCGTGCAACCACGTCACAATAGAAGACGCGTGTAACGGCGGGTTAATAAAGTGGGTGAATCCAACATATAATAATTTACTCTCATGAATTTTATAAATGCTTCCCCCTTTAAGCTTTTGTATAAATTTACTACCTACCTCGTTAATGAAGCCTGTCCGAAAAGATTCAATATAATATATTAAATTAAACTAATATAACTTATTTTTAGGTTTTCTCTGTGTCGATGGCACTATTCTCAAACCGAGTAGAACAAGCTGGCGAAGATCTCTTAAGACTCTGCTACAGTTTGCAAAAAGACGTAGAAAATCCGCTGATGCTCACCCAACTGAAGCTACTCACAGAGTTTTTTCGAGGGCTCAGACCGAAAATTCAAGTGATTGGATATTTCGATGTAAATAAAAGGTTAATACCCGTGATGATTTCGCTTATAACTTCCTATTTGATCATTATAATTCAATTTCAAGGCCGTGTACTATAAAAACGTTTGTTTATTTATCTATGTAGGTGTAATTGAATGTATTTTATTATGTAAATTACTTAAATATTGTTTATGTTGTTTAGTTTTATTGTATAAACTAATATCATTCAGAAGTTGTCTATTTTTATATTTAGAATATTATATCCCAATTACTATCCCAACTATAACAATAAAACACTGAAAACGTTTGTTTTCTATACTTCCACAAAATTTATTACAACTAAGTGACTACAGCTGTTTCGGCAGAGTGCCTTTCTCAAGTGATATAATTTACAATGTGTTTGCCTTTTTAAGTCTTTAAATGAAGAGGTTGAGGAGTGGGGAGTTGTTTGTCTCGAGTTGGTCATTCAGAATTATATCTGTATTTTTCAATTTATGAATTTCCATAGATTCTAAAAAAGATAGCTTAAGGCCTTTATTTTGGATATGCAGAATTTGAAACTCTTCATTGAAAGAATGATTATGATCTAGAAGGTGAAGTGCGTATGTAGAAGTGTCTGTTTTTCTATTGTTGAAAGCCCTTTTGTGTTGTGCTATCCGTTTGTCAAAGGTTCTGCCAGTTTGACCGATGTAAGTTTTCGGACAGTCACCACAAGTTAGTTTGTACACACCACTCTGTAGTGGCTTTCTCTTTCGGCTTTTATTGTTCTTAATATATTTACTTAAGTTGTTGTTAGTTCTGAAGGCTGGTGTTATTCCTTTCTTTTTTATGTATCTGGCTATTTTTGTTGTTATCTTGCCAGTATATGTGAGAGAGCAGAAGGTACTGGGTTCTTTCTGTGGTGGTGGATACACTAATTTTAGGGCTTTCTTATTTAAACCAAAAACTCCATAAGAAAGCCCTGAAATTAGTGTATCCACCACCACAGAAAGAACCCAGTACCTTCTGCTCTCTCACATAGACTGGCAAGATAACAACAAAAATAGCCAGATACATAAAAAAAGAAAGGAATAACACCAGCTTTCAGAACTAACAACAACTTAAGCAAATATATTAAGAACAATAAGAGCCGAAACAGAAAGCAACTACAGAGTCGTGTTTACAAACTAACTTGTGGTGACTGTCCGAAAACTTACATCGGTCAAACTGGCAGAACCTTTGACAAACGGATAGCAGAACACAAAAGGGCTTTTAACAATAGAAAAACAGACACTTCTACATAGGCACTTCACCTTCTAGATCATAATCATTCTTTCAATGAAGAGTTTCAAATTCTGCATATCCAAAATAAAGGCCTTAAGCTATCTTTTTTAGAATCTATGGAAATTAATAAATTGAAAAATACAGATATAATTCTGAATGACCAACTCGAGATAAACAGCTCCCCACTCCTCAACCTCTTCAGTTAAAGACTTAAAAAGGCAAACACATTGTAAACTATATCACTTGAGAAAGGCACTCTGCCGAAACAGCTGTAGTCACTTAGTTGTAATAAATTTTGTGGAAGTACAGAAAACAAGTTTTCAGTGTTTTATTGTGAGATAAAATGAACTTCCATCAAGTAACGGTCGAATCCATCAATTATCCCAACTTTTGATCCAAGTATATGCACCAACGACTGATGCAACAGAAGATAAAGTAGAAACATTTTATCGACATATTGAAGAGGCCCTGAAAATAACAATGAGCAGAGGAATCACTGTATTTATGTGCGATTTCAATGCAAAAGTCAGCAGGGGAAGAGCTGGAATAATATTGAGTGATCAGATACTAGGGGAACGTTACAAGAGGGGATATCGGCAAATACTATTCTGCCAAGACCAAAAACTAGTAATCAAAACCTATTCTTTAAACTACCCATGAGACGGTTATATACGAGGCGGTCGTCAGCGGATAAGCCGGAAAGAGTGGTACGGAATCAGGTCGATTATATAATGATGAAAGAGATATCGTAATGCCATCAAATCACTGAAAATCTCTCTCTCTCTCTCTTCAATCCTGACCCACCGAGTGGTCGACGTGATGTCGTGTATTGTCCGTCTCCAAAGATCTCTGTCTCTGGTCATTTCTCTTCACTGATGCATAGGCCTTTTGCATATTCCTCTAATTTGATCGGTACAGCTTGTTGGGTATCTTCCTAGTGATCTTCGGCCTTCCACTTTTTTTAGGGCAGTTTAAAAACAATAGATAACAACTTCTGCAAAGAAACTTCGTAAGAAGTTTCAGTTGCTTTCTCAATTTCTTCCAGCTTGATTTATTTATACAACTATTTATAAAAAACACAGACATGTATATATAAAAACACTTGTATTTGTCAAATCTTTCAAAATATAATACTTTTCAATAAATAAATTACATCAACTTGATTCAAGGTACGGATTTAATTTAAAAATCTAAATTTTTCATGCCTCCGCCAGTGGCACACCCTAACTGTGGAATATTATGCCTTTTGGAGTCGTTATCTTGAATATCTGAAATAAAAAACAAAAATGTTAATAAAAACCTTCAATAATTATAAAATTAAAACTTGAACCACAAGGTGGAGTCGCCGGTGACCCCACCGCACAAATTTTTTGACATGTCAGAGATTCTGATGAACCTGTATGTTGTCCGCCCATCTACCTTCAGTATGCTAGAATGCAGGTAGAAAGAGACCGGTTGGAAAGCGAAGAAAACGCTGGGAAGACACAGTTAACAGCGACGCACAGACAAACAAGGGTGGAGGCAAAAAATAAAGGAGGCCAAGGCTCAATTTGGGCTGTAGTGCCGTAGAAGAAGAAAGTAACGATTTGCCTCTCTGTATAGTAATCGTTACTTACGGTATTCGTAAGTAACGAGTACTTTGTAACAAATAGATACTTTTTCAACATCTCTAGTTCACATGACTCGTAACTGCTGATGCAGCAGCATTTGCAGCACCTGAGGATAGAAAAGACCTCCATATTTGTGTTTACTGTGCAAAAACTATGTGTGCAGAACATCAACTTAGCATTTGTAAAGATTGCAAATAATACAGAAATAAACTATTCAACTCCTTACTTGGTTTTTAATTACATTTGTCATCCTAAAATGTATAATGTCAAATATAAGTCTTTTTCTATTTTTTTGACTCACTCTGTATATTAGTTTTTCTTATTGTTTTGTAACAATACAATTTCTGATTAGAAATCGAATAATTTAACAAATTTTTTGTTAAATAAGTTTGAAAAAGATTGAAATGTTGTTTATTTTGAAAAATATTTTCGGGTCACCGGTGACCCCACCTTGTGAAAATCGTTCCACTAATTTCACCTTGTGGTTCTAGGGTTAAATCGTTTCTTCTTTATTTTCTTTTGATTTTCAATGAAACTACCAGTTACTTTATTGTTGTTTCATGTCTTCAGAACGAAAGAAGTTGTGAAATTATGAAAATGAAATAAATTAAATTAAATTAAATAAAATTAAGAGCAATAAGATATCTGTTTGGCCTCAGAAGAACAACACATTGCAGAAGCTACTTCAAAGATCGCAGGATTCTAACACTACCTTCTTTATATATTTTAGAAACTGTTTGCTTAATTCGTAAACATCTACATGTCCAGCAGGTCCAGCAAGACCTAGACATGACTATTCCTCCAGAAATTCTACCTTGACATCTATTTACCGATCCCGTCCAGTGAGTTAGTAAAGAAATCTATATTATATTCTACAAAAAAACTATACAACCTCTCCCTCTACAACTTAAATCTGCAACATCTTTCCCGAAGTTCCGTAAAATGACAAAAACCTATTTATCTGAAAGACCATATTATTCAATAGCAGAATTTCTAAACCAATAACTAATAAAGCACAGTATACTTATTTATAAGTAGAATCTTAATCTATATTGGAGTGTCATATGCAGCAGCTTAACTTAATTAAATTTTTTAAGGTAGATTATGCAATTTGCATTTTTTGTAAATTTTGCAATAGATTGTTACTGTTTTTCGTTTCACTTCATTATATTTTATTTATGATTCTTTTAAGCTTTGTCTATAAAACTGTTAAATTTTTCATGACAATAAAGCATATTTCTATTTCTGAAAATATAATTTCTTTGTGTGAAATCAGTGAAATATAATAAGTACGAATATTAACATTAAATTCATTATTATGAAAAAAAAACAATATTCTTATTTTCTCACTCATTTAAAATGTCTTTGTCCATTCAACTGTCGCAATCCGGCTGTCAATGTGACTCATCATTATGGTCCTTCGGAGTCGGATTTATTGACTAATATCGAATCGAGCAGTTTAAATCTGCCATAGCTAGTTGTTCTGAAACTGCTCTGATTTATTTGAATTATATTATTCAAATAATAGTAATGAACCAACAGAAATATACATCCATCAAAAATAATCGACGTAACTCAGCAGATCTAGGTAGCGACCATAGCTTAGTATTATGTAAAATAGGAATCATTATGAAATATTTCACACCTAAGAGGGCAGCACCAACACCAACAAAAATCAAAGTCCAAGGACTACATACGAAATCCACGTAATACTTATACAGGAAAAGAATATCAGAGAAGATTGCTGAGAATGGAATATTAGAAAACAATAACATCGATGAAAGCTGACAAAAACTCAAAGATAACATAATCAACGATGCAACAGAATCACTTGGAGAGAGAAAAGTAACAAATACTCACATATTAAAGAAGAAAACCCCCTGGTTTAGAGAGTAAGTTAAAATAAAATGTGAAAAAAAGAAGAAAGGCTTTTTACAATACAGAACGAAACAAACACAACAGGCATACAACCACTACAAACGAGTCAGAAACGAAACCAATACTTTAGTGAGGCAAATAAAAAGGGAGCACTGGCAGAGTTTCTCAAAACAGATGGAACACGACTCTACGGAACACAAAAAGAAGTATGGAGAATTATCAGAGGGCAAAGAAAGGAGATGAACGAATTAAAAAAAAAGCGAATCACATTCAGAAGGAAACATGGGCAGTCTACTTCCGATCTCTATTTGCTAAAGGCGACGATAATGAACCACCAACACCTGAAGTTACAACAAACGAAGAAATAAACACCAAGGAGGGAGAGGTAAAGGAAGCATTAAGAAAATTAAAAAATAAAAAATCTCGAGGGGAGGACAGAATATCGAACGAACTCCTAAAGTACGGAGGACAAGATCTAACTAAACAACTATTAAAACTAATACCAAAAATAATAGAACAAAACAGAATACCGCAAGAATGGAGATCAAGCATCCTAATACCTCTCTTCAAAAAAGGAGACAAATCGGACCCGGAGAATTACAGAGGAATTAACTTTAAACACAACATTAAAATTAACAACCAAAGTGATAACAAACTGAATGAAATTATAACATTAGCAGAAGAACAACAAGGTTTTATGTCGGAAAGGTCATGCACTGACGATATATTTATAATGAGGCAAGTTCAAGAGAAATCGTTGGAATACAACAAACCGGCATATTTATGTTTCGTGGACCTTAAGAAAGCATTTGACAGGATCACATTAAAGGACATTATCCATTTATTATACTCGAGAGAGGTACTTCTAGGAATAATTAAAACGATCGAAAACATCTACCAGAACAACACAATAAAAATAAAAGTGGACGATGAATTAACTGACCCAATTGAAGCCGGCAATGGGATACGACAGGGGGATTCCTTGAGTCCTTTATTGTTCAACCTGATCATGGACGAAATAATAAAAAAAGTAAGAAAAAGAAAAAAGGATACCAAATGGGAGAAAAACAACTTAAAATAATGTGCTATGCGGACGATCCAATACTAATCTCTCAAAGTGAAGATGATTTAAAACGTATGCTGCACCAATTCAACATAATTGCCAGAAAATTTAACATGTTAATTTCCTCACAAAAGACAAAATGCATGGTTATAACAGCAGATCCAGTAAGATGGAAATTGGAGCTGGAAGTTCAGATAATAGAACAAGTGATGGAGTTTAAATACCTAGGCATCACACTATCTAGCTACGGATAGCTCGAAACAGAAGTGAAAGATCAAGTGAATAGAGCAAACAGACCCGCAGGTTGCCTGAATGACACAATATGGAGAAATAAAAATATCGGAAAAGAAATGAAAGGCAGAATTTACACAACAGTCATCAGACCAATAATGACATACGCGGCAGAAACACGACCCAATACAGAGAGGACAAAAAGATTGCTCGAAACAGCGGAGATGAAAACCCTTCGAAAACTCGATGGTAAGTCTCTATGGGACAGAGCTAGAAGTCAGATATACGACGGAGATGCTAGGTGTATAACATTAATAACTGGGTAGGAAACAGAAGAATAGAATGGAATGACCACATAAGCCGAATGACAACAAATAGGACAGACAGGACAGCGAGAGACGGTTCCCCAGAAGACGATCAGTGGGAAGAGCACGAAAACGATGGAACGACAACTTACTAGAGGCACATTGAAAAAACAGACAGTCATGTCTATACAAAAAGAAGAAGAGAAGAAACAATAATAATCATAATTATCCAACAGTACCATTGCTTATTAATTTTTATTTTTCTCGTAATTGATTTTGTACTGTTTCGTTCGGTTTTGTCGTTCTTTATCTTCTGGCCTTAATAATTACGTTCCTTACAATGGAAATTTCGACAACTCAGCACTATCGATTGTAAAATGACAGCCCTTTACAAACCCTAATATAAACAATATCAGACATACAAGCAATTAGTTTACTTACCAGGAGGTAAATGGAGAACGTCTATCGAGAACTTTTTCCTCCTTAGTTTAAAGCCGTATTCCATAGATCCCGGATGCCTCGAGGCCAAAGAATTGATAGCCGCTAACTTAGTGAGGTAGAAGAAACCGTGGTATTCCGCTAGACTTTGATTATTTTCGAGTTCAGTTCCGCTGAAGGCTTGAAGTCGCATGGCGATGTCACTGGAGTGTATACACCGGTCCAAAGATATCTGGAAAAAGAGATATAGTTATTAATAGGTAAAGTAAAATATAGTAATCATGAAGATTCAACAGCGGCCAATCAATGATAGTGATAAATTTTATTGATCTCATGAGAATCGTAAAAAATGGCAAAAATCGTGCAACGTTTGTCATTAAAAAATCGCCGGTCGCTTTAAGCGTTGTTTCTGAAAGACCACCAAATATTCTACACCAAAAGTGCTAACATTTTTATTCAAAATTATCCCAGTAGTCCATGTTCTGAGGCCGCGTATGAAAACATTTCTGATTCGGTTTCTTCGCGGATTCCTGTTAAAAAATGTCCCCTTTAAACAAATCAGAAGTGCGTCGGGCTTAAGTTTTGGGCAGAAATTGTTTAAACAATTTTTTTTAAATAAATTCAAAATATCATCTTTTTTGCTCCGGAAATAGTTATTTATAAAACAGTTGGACAGCGCACATAGGGGTATTTATTTAATAAAACCGGACAAAAGTCGAAATCGGCAACTTAAATAAAACCCTGGCTAAACCTCATTTTCCACTACCTAAGTAACCGACCCATCTAATGGTAGGTATAAATCAACCTCCTGGTGTGCACCTCTCAGCTGGGTCAGTTGGAACTTAGTTCTTGGCGAAATCGATTACTTTTGATCTCGGCGTTTTTAGTTTCTGTGAATTTTAAATTTAATACTGTGTTTTTCTGTAGAGAAGTTTAGTGGAAAAACTTTGTGAATATGACAGAAGAAGATATGTACTCTATTTTAAAATTACAATTGAATGAATAATTAATTATTTTTCATATTTAATAGTCATATAATAAAAGTAATTATTTTGGTATATATTTTTACTTAAATTTATCAAACAGCAGTGTTTTTGTTAATGTGTCGGGTCTTGTCGGGCTACAATTTATGCATAGTAGTACTAATAAACTTGTTGGCTAACAAACAACGTTGTTAAATCATCCGCCTACTTCCGCCATTTTGTTTACTCCAACTACATCTCATGAAGAGGATAGCGACGATAATACAGATCAGGAAGAAAATAAAAGCGAAGAAGAAGACGATTAATATTAGCTAAACAAATATTTAAAATATATTATAATGTATGCAAAGTCTAAATACACTTTAATTATGACTATTTGTTGTGTTACAGTCTTATTAGACTTATTTCAGTAACTCGTTCTTAGTAACACTTAATCCCTAGAATGCATTATGCTATCAACACTTAATCCGATTATTTGCATAAACAATTAAATAAGTTCAAAATTAAAAGCATATTAAACAGGTCATTATATATAAAGTATTTACCTGACCCAAACCCAGCAATTAGTCTAAATGTACGAAATGGCAGGTAGAATAAATTAAATTTACGTTATTATAGTTTTGTCCGATTTTGTTACCCTAATACTCCTATGTGCAGCGGGGCGAGTGCTATACATCGCGTAAGTATATTATTTTAGGTTTTGGGCCATCTTAAGCAAAAAAGGTCAAAAATGGTTTGACAATATCCCCGTTATACAGGGTGTTTGGTAAAGAATGGGCCATAGCTTAACCTCAAATTCCTGAGCTTAAAATAGTTTGATTGAAGCCAACTTACCTTAGTACGAAAGTTGATAATAACTGAAATGAATGTTAAACTTTTATTTTATTTATTCTTGAATATTTCCTGACTGGCATGAGCTAACACGAAATTTGGTAAGCGGAGGTTTTTTGGGACGAGAAATCTAAATTAGCCAGCAAAAATGATGTATTACCCAGAGGGCGCCACATACGTCTTTCAGCGCTCATTTAATACGTTAAATTTTTTTTATCCCCCACTCTACATAATTTTCGAATCAAAGTTTTTATTCTCTTAATATTTATACTTCAAAGAGATATACTACATTCATCTCGCTAAACTTAATCATTTTCTAAATAAACGCATTTTAAATCTGCGATGCAACATAATTTTTTGCATAATATCATTGTAGTTGCACCAGAAAAATAAACGTAAAACCATAATAATTGTGAAAGTTCTCATATTTATGTTACTGCATCGTAAATTCAATTAGAAGAAATTTGCGATACATTTTTGGAAATTATTATGGCTTTAAGTGTATTTTTCGGGTGTAACTACAATGATATTATGCAACCAATTATGTTGCATCGCAGATTTAAATTGCGTTTATTTCGAAAACGGTTAAGTTTAGCTAGATGAATGTAGTATATCTTTGTCATGTAAAAATATTAAGAGAATACAATTTTTTATTCAAACAGTATGTAGAGTGGGGGATAAAAAAATTGAACGTATTAAAAGAGCGCTGAAAGGCATCCGTATGTGGCACCCTCTGGGTAATACATCATTTTTGGTGACGAATTTAGATTTCTCGTCCCAAAAAACCCCCGCCTACCAAATTTCGTGTTGATATCTCATGCCTGTCAGGAAATATTCAAGAATAAATAAAATAAAAGTTTAACTTTGACATCCTGTATTTCGGTTATTATCAACTTTCGTACTAAGGTAAGTTAGCTTAAATCGACCTATTTTAAGCTCAGGAATCTAAGGTTAAGCTATGGCCCATTATTTACCAAACACCCTGTATATTAAAAAATATAAAATCTCTGATAATTAGAGGAATTAAACACGTATTTTTCCACTTTTTAACGTCTTTTAAATAATTTAACAAGCTATTCCATACGTGAAAATATCTATATAATTAAATATCATGCAATTTTGATAAAAAATTCGAAACCCAACCTTACCTATGAATCACCTGTGATTTCATTTATGATAGTTTAGATAGCAATTCTAAAAATACCTTTTAAATATTAATAAAGATAAAAACATAATAATCAGTGCACACTGCATATTTTTCGGTGTTTTGACTTTTAAATTACTTTTCGTTATTTATACATTCACGGTATGGTCATAAAATGGATTAAGGTTATTAGGGGGCTATTACATAGCCATATGTGTACTAATCCGTAATATATTCGGCTTTTAATCTAAAAGTTTTGTATCTTATTATCATAAAAAAATAGTGAAATCTGCATATAGGTCTCCGACATTTTTTCACATGCATATTCATTCGAAGCTTTAACTGTATAACTATATTACATGTGATTAACCTAACTATTACATCTAGCTATATTATCTTAATCAAGCAGTACATTCATGTTTTATCGATTTTGAAAAAGCGTTTGACAGAGTACGCCACGATAAGCTAAGAGACATTCTTGAAAGAAAGGACATAGATAATAAAGATCTGCGAATAATTCTCAATCTATATTGGAATCAGAAAGCTAACATCAAAATAGAAAATGAGACATATCACAAGCAATAGAAATACGTAGAGGAGTACGGCAGGGATGCACTTTGTCACCACTTCTATTTAATGTATATAGTGAAAGCATCCGCCAGGTAGCCCTTTTGTAAGCAAACGAAGGAATCGTTTTCAATGGAGAGGTTGTAAATAATATTCAATACGCGAACGATACTGTACTAGTTGCAAGAACAGTTAGTAGAAGAATTACAACGGTTACTTACAAACATAAATATTGCTTGCAACAATTATGGCATAAACATTAATATCAAAAAAACCAAGCGGTTGGTCTTCAGTAAAAACATGACATAACCAGCACATATTAGTATAAACATCATTCAAATTGAAAAACTATCAAGTTACAATTACTTGGGAGACCAAAACAATGAAATAAAAAGACGCATCGAAATTGCCAGAGCCACCTTCATAAAGATAAAAAAATTCTTCTGCAACAGAGATATAAGCATCCCTCTACGAATAAGAATGCTGAGAGGCTACGTATTTAATACGCTATTATACGGTGTAGAGGCCTAGACTCTCAAACTAAACAACATAAAAACTATTGAAAGTCTCCACTTGTGGTGGTACCGTCGAATGCTGAAAATACGTTGGGTTGAAAGAGTCACAAACCTTGAAGTAATACGAAGGATAGGAAAAAAACCCAGAAATTTTGTTATGAAAACGATAAAACGAAGAAAACTCGAATATTTGAGTCACCTGATGAGAGGACATAAATACGCATTACTTCAAAATATAAGAATATAAGAATAGAAGAATGTCATGGTTGCGGAATTTGAGAGAGTGGTTTGGCTGCACCACTAATGAACTCTTTAGGTCAGCTGTAAGCAAGGTCAAGATAGCCTTGATGATTTCCAATCTCCGAGTGGAAAACTTTCGTCATTATAACTACAAACCAAACTTTGACCACCAGTCCTCTAAATTTTTTTATGAAAATAGAAGAAGCTGATGGTTCCAGTTCTGATCACTCTTGAATACCATAACAGTCAGTGAGGAGAAAATAACCTTACCCTAACCTGAACGGACTGGGCTAGATTTAGATAGGAATTAAGTGACATAATTGACCTAAATGTACTAATCAAAATTAAGGATCAACCTGATGAAGAAGCAGAGAAACTAATCATAAATATACAACAGACAGCATGGAACAATACCAAACAAATTATAAGAAAAAATAAAAGCCAGGAAAACACGGAAAAAATACAAAATGAAAATGTATTAAAAAATCTCACCTAATAATTAAAATTATACTAAACTTCTCTGTTACCCAGACAATGCAATATTGATAGCCAAAATGAAGATGATCTCCAAAGACTAATAGTTCACAGATTTAACACAAGAGCAGAAAAAGTGAACACGCGGATTTCACCTAAAAAAACTAGAACAATAGTAATCAGTAAAGACCCAATAAGATGTACACTAGAAATCGATGGAGTTAGCATTGAACAAGTAATGGAAATAAAGTACATACTTAGGGATTACACTGTTCAGCTATGAAGACGTTGAAAAAGAAGTAAGAGATCAAGTACAAAGAGCAAATAGATTTGCAGGACGTCTTAATAACACTATATGGCGTAACCGATATATTCATTGTGAGATGAAATTCAGAGTCTATAAGGGCAGTCTACGACCAATAATGACGTGCGCATTAGAAGTAAGACCCGGCATAGCCAAAACACAAAATTTGCTGAAATACACAGAATACAAATCACCAATTGATACAAGTATTTTTTTCATATCGTGCACCGTTTTTATGCGAAAAAATAAACATCTTCGCGCGTATTTTTCATTTCTTAATACATTATCAAGAACTCTCCAATATAATAATACCAAAGTAGAACAATAACAGAAAATATTACTAAAAAGATTTTAACTAGGTGCAAAGCTAGAACAAATGTTCAAAATTACCTCCTTTAAAGGTGACAGAATAATTTTATATTCACCATTGGCGCCCGTACAGGTAATGGTCTGAATTTCATAAAGAAAAAAAAACACGCCACTGAGATACGTCAAATTCAAAATAATTTTTGAAGTCGTCGTTCAATTTACGACAAAAAATAATTTTTGTCTTGTTTTCATATTCGGCGCCGTTTTTATACAAAAAAAAAAATAAAACATCTTAACTGTTACAAATTATTCGAGGTAGATTTCATATGCGTAGAATCGTATTTCAAATAATTTGTAAACGTTAAGATGTTTTATTTTCTGCATAAAAACGGCGCTTCATATGAAAAAAAGACAAGAACGATTTTTTGTCTTAAATTGAACGAGGAATCCAAAAATGATTTTTAATTTGACATATCTCAGTGGCGTACTATTTTTTTCTTTAAAAAAATCAGACCATTACCTGTACGGGCGCCAATGGTGAATATAAAATTATTCTGTCACCTTTAAAGCAGGTAATTTTGAACATTTATTGTAGTTTTGCACCTAGTTAAAATCTTTTTAGTAATATTTTCTGTTATTGTTCTACTTTGGTATTATTATATTGGAGAGTTCTTGATAATGTATTAAGAAATGAAAAATAGGCGCTAAGATGTTTTATTTTTTCGCATAAAAACGGTGCACTATATGAAAAAAATACAAGAAAGGTTCTTTTTCATAAATTAAACGTGGAATACAAAAATAATTTTTAATTTGAAATATATCAGTGGCGTACCATTTTTTTCTTTAAAAAATTCAGACCATTACCCGTAGGCGCGCCAATGATGAATACAAAGTTGTTATTTGTTTGTCAAAAAATGCACAATAACTACCTCGTAAAACCCAACAAATGTAATTTTCATATCTCAACCGGTCTTAGAGCAATAAAAAAATTGGCAGTTTGAAATAAAAATTTCAACACCCTGTATCTCATAAACGAAGCATTTGCGGACATACGTTTATAAAGCAAACTGCCATTATTTTTTCATGTAGAATTACCCCTTAAAGTTTTTCATACTTATTTAACTAACACCCTGTATAAAGGAAGAAGAAGAAATATTTTCTGTCTATGTACAACTTTTACCATTTATTCATGTTTCATTTCACTTAGTTCCATAGTCTGTTAACACTGACATGGAGTTAACACCCTCCTATTTTTCTTTCGGTCACTGTACTATTGCTATAAAATTGGACCTTGTGGCCTGGACACGTTAGAAAACAATGTCCAACCTAATTTATTGACTCGTAAAATTCTTTATGATATTTTTTAAAATTGACTTATTTTTTCTAAAGTTTAGAGACCTGCGGATATTAATCAGGATATAACAAAACAACAAAATTGCCTGGTGTTTGTTTTGTGACTTATCGACAGAAATTGTTTTTTTACGATGAACATTTTAAATAAACAGATAAGGTGACAATTTGAAATTTTCCGTTAGAAATGAGTGTGATGATCTATTCAAACGCGAACGTTCAAAAATTCTCAGCCCACTATAGAAGAAAACACTACTTGAAATGAAAAGTTACGACAATGTCTTAAAATAAGAAGAAAAAGAAGAAGTATTGTGCAAAGACATGCAGTGATTATGGGACAATAACTCTGATGAGGCACGTTTTGAAGATCTTTCTACGAGTAAACATAGCAGAATATACACGATATTAGAGGAGAGAATTAAGGTGAAACAGTAGCGATCAACAGGTAGCGAAAACGTGTTCCAAGATTGCGGCTGTAATTTTGAATATTTTTTCGAGATATTTGGCACACGTATTCGTAATATAATAAAAAATGGCGGTACAGAGCCCAATTTGAAAAATATATTAATATGTGGAAATTACTCTGTAATTAAATACAATATTAAAAAAACGAGCCTGCGCCGCCATTAAGAAGAACAAAAAAATACACTTTCTTCAAATAAAGTTTTTTATCCGATGCCTAGATTTTGTGTCATTTTGGAACTACTAAAATTTTTTATTTCATTAGTAATTCCAAAATGACACAATATCTAGGCATCGGATAAAAAAGTTTATTTGAAGAAAGTTTATTTTTTTGTTCTTCGTAATGGCGGTACAGGCTCGTTTTTTTAATATTGTATTTAATTACAGAGTAATTTCCACATATTAATATATTTTTCAAATTGGGCTCTGTACCGCCATTCTTTATTATATTACGAATACGTGTGCCAAATATCTCGAAAAAATATTCAAAATTACAGCCGCAATCTTGGAACGCGTTTTTGCTACCTGTTGATCGCTACTGTTTCCTCTTAAAAATCAATAGTTCACAGTACATCGCCCTTTTTGGAAGATGATTGCAAACGCGTCTGACCTGCACTCTGGAAATTTTTCAGGAAGTGGTAGACCATAGATAAATAATATATAGTATTACCAGTGGTAGACTCGCTCAAACGAACCAGTTAAGAACAGTGTTGCCAATCGCATTTCTCTAGATTATCCGATAATCGCTCGAAAAATATCCGATTTGTCACGAAAAGGTACGCTAGGTCAAAAATTATTCTGTTATTAAAATCAATGTTGCCAATGTTA
Source organism: Diabrotica virgifera virgifera (assembly GCF_917563875.1). Lineage (NCBI taxonomy): Eukaryota > Metazoa > Arthropoda > Insecta > Coleoptera > Chrysomelidae > Diabrotica > Diabrotica virgifera. The sequence goes on from NC_065450.1 coordinate 212,173,381, forward strand.
TTATTTTAGTCCCCTTAACAACCATCAAATAACAAAATCCGTTGTTCGTACGCCAATCAGTTGATTGTAATCAATTATCATTATGATAATTAACATAATTGATTGATTAATTAATTATTAATTATCAATTATCAATTAACGTAACAATTATTAACAATTGATTAATTAATCTAATCTCATAATTGTAATCAATTATGTTTTCAGCAACCCAATCAAAGTTGACATTGACAGTAATTAAATATTTGATAATGATCAGTTGATTCCATTTCTGATTAGCGTTCGAACAACCGCAACCGGCCCTTTAATCTACTGGATTATGTATTTCAAAGTTTAAAAATTTTCGTTTATAGATGAAAATCTCGTATCCTAGCTGATTATTACCTAATTCATGTATGTAAATACTATTTACTTATTATTATTATATTATTCGTATTTTGTATTATCGTAAGTGTTAAATTCTAAATAAATAAATAAATCTAAATATTTCATTATTTGGATCGTTATATTAATTTATTATAATTATTTAAGTAAAAAAACACTTTTAAATATTATCTTATTAAAACGTAATAACTACCTAAAACTAGGTACTGGAAAAATAAATAATAAATAAATCAATACAAAATAAAGTACAGCTACATTAATAGCATAGGCGCAAAATTTCTGGTCAATACTTTTAAAATGCATTATTTTTTTCGAGTCCTGAGAAAGTTAATAATTATTATTTAAAGATTTAAACGCAGAATGAAAGATTACATTATTACCGAGGGCCGAAAGTCCCTGAAGACTTCTATAATTTTTATTCTAATATGTTACAGGGGTAAAAGGAAAAGAGAATATCGAGTGTGATTTTTAATTTCAAATATCTCATTTAAAAGAAACATTTCGTTTATTCTAAGGGACTTTCAGCCCTCGGTAATAATGTAATATTTCATTCTGCATTCAAGTTTTTCAAAAATATTGATTAGTTTTCTCAGGATTCGAAAAAATGAATACGTTTAAAGATTATTGGTCCGAAATTTTGCGCCTACGCTCTTTTAACAACTAAAGATTTATTACAACTAAAACAATAGAAATGTATTTGACAGTCTTGTAGTTATTAAGGTATCAAAGCTATTATCCATAATACCCGTGGTGCGTTCAACGTTGATGCCCGACTAAATAATTTTTATAGGCAAAAAATTTGAAGGATTTTTGAGTTAATTAGTAGATATCTAGATATTAGTAGTTTCAAATAAGTAGATTTTTCTACAACCACTGTTCCAAATGCATTTTTCTGCACAATTTTATGTTAACAAACTTAATATTTTCTCACATAATAACTGACAGTAGTGTGCAGAAAAGTGACGTTTCTGTGCCGGAAAGTTCTTTTCTGCATAGTACCATTACATTCCTCAAAAAAATCATAAATATAATTAGGTATAACATTAGCTTCTAATAACACAAAAATATACTGGGTGATTCATTAAAACTAAAGATCATGGACTATGCTAGACTTTCGTGACGCACCCTGTATATTTAAATCTATGTTTATAAAGCGCCCATTTGATTTTAAAAGTTAACGGGTCACAGCATTTTTTAATAATTTTCTAAAATAAGTACACAAACAATTGTATTCCATAAGTAGTTTCCATACTTTCTAATTTCAAAATTTCACCCTGTATTATTGTTAATTATATTTCGTTAAAATTGGTTGTTAAGCAGCTTTTAAAAATATAAAAATATATAGGGTGTTCCAATAAAAATAAAACATATGGGCTCTGCCAGACACATAAAAAAGAAAGGAATAATACCAGCTTTCAGAACTAACAACAACTTAAGCAAATATATTAAGAACAATAAAAGCCGAAAGAGAAAGCAACTACAGAGTGGTGTGTACAAACTAACTTGTGGTGACTGTCCGAAAACGTACATCGGTCAAACTGGCAGAACTTTTGACAAACGGATAGCAGAACACAAAAGGGCTTTCAACAATAGAAAAACAGACACTTCTACATACGCACTTCACCTTCTAGATCACAATCATTCTTTCAATGAAGAGTTTCAAATTCTGCATATCCAAAATAAAGGCCTTAAGCTATCTTTTTTAGAATCTATGGAAATTAATAAACTGAAAGATACAGATATAATTCTGAATGACCAACTCGAGACAAACAGCTCCCCACTCCTCAACCTCTTCAGTTAGAGACTTAAAAAGGCAAACACATTGTAAATTATATCACTTGAGAAAGGCACTCTGCCGAAACAGCTGTAGTCACATAGTTGTAAATAATAAATTTTGTGGAAGTATAGAAAACAAAAGTTTTCAGTGTTTTATTGTGAAATTAAAACTCAGTTTAAAGAAATTAAATCAACTCTAGAAGGTAGGATCTAATTTTATTTTTACTTTTATTGTTTAACACATTCGCTGCCCATCAAAAATATTCGGAACACCATACAATTTGCAGTTTTTGATATTTGCCACACATTGCCTTGTTACAACCGTGGCAATGATTTGAAGTATGATTTCCTTTACAAAATATTTTCAACTGATATTTTTTTCGTTGTTGGATAGTAACAGTGATAGTTGTTGGTAGACCTGGTGTTGCTAGACGTAGTTCCAGATTTCGGGAGATAAGGTATGGGGCCCATAATTCTTCACACAGCCGAATAATAAACTTACGGAAACTGAGTCTACTTCCAGGTATTTCTTTATAAATAATCCATGCATTTATTGTTTCCAAGTCAAGAGTATGATAAAACACGTACATAGGCCATCGTCTTGAAGTTGCTTTTGTAGTATAAAGACGCGTCATTTGGTCCTCTACACCAACAATTGCATCTTTGTGTTCACTTGTGTTCGCCAACAATTGTATCTTTATTACGTAGATGATCAGTACCAGTATAAGGGTAACCATTTACAATAAACATACATAAATATAATTTTACCCATTCGACAGGAATTTGAAAGAAAGGATCGTCAAATATACCAGAAAACGATAATAACTTACACGGGGCCAATTTGGTCCCTTTAGACTTCTATGGTAGATTTGTTAAAAAAACCATTAAATAAATTTAGTAAACAATATTTTTTTGTTTTAAATAAGGCTTTGTATCAAAAGATTAAAAGTCATAAAATATGAAAATATTATTGCCTCAAATAAAAAAACTACAATAACTTTAAATCGCAACAGGGCCCAAATTGGCCCCTCTGGCTTTCTAGTGTTAAAGCTGCTGTCAATAAAGTCACGATAGCGAATATGATAGCAAACATGATATCCAACTGTCAATACCGGTCATGGAAATAGAGGAAAAAGAGAAGAAGATATCATCACATCCTCATACCTCTAACACATTAACTATATATTCAAAAACTTATAGTGATAGAGACTGTGTTTTGCAGGATAATATTTTAGTTTCTGGTGACATCAACTTACCACAATTTTCTATATCTCAAATTGGCATTTCTATTTCGTCTATATATGAACAAGTTTCCATTTTGGATAGCAACAAGGGGCCAGGTCCAGATGGTCTTCCACCTTCTTTTCTTAAACACTTAAGCTTTTTACTTTCTAGACCTCTTTTTCACATTTTTTACCTGACATTAAAGACAGGGATGTTCCCAGCCTACTGGAAAACTAGCTTTATTACAATGAACTTAATTTGTTGACATTTACCGACTTCCCTGTGGAATCTCTTGAAAGTGGCTTCCAGGTTCATGCTGTATACACAGACTTTACAAAGGCGTTTGACCGGGTAAATCACAAGATTTTAATCAATAAGTTGGGAAGTCTGGGTATCCAGGGTGAACTTTTAGAATGGTTGTTATCCTACCTATCTGAAAGAATACAAATAGTACGTGTTCAGGGTTTTCAATCGTTTGAAATTAAGGTACCTTCAGGAGTACCACAAGGGTCACATCTGGGACCCCATCTATTCAATATCCATGTTAATGATATTGCCTCCTGTTTTCGCTTTGCTTTTTTCCTAATGTTTGCTGACGATTTAAAATTATATTTGAAAATCGAGAATGATGGTGACTATCAAAAATTACAATCTGATTTGGATCGGTTCTGATAGCAACGGAATGAAACTTAATGTTAAAAAGTGTCACTTAATGGTTTTTGGTAGAAATGGAACTCCTACAAATCATATCTACACTATTAAGGATTGTCCTTTAGACTCTGTATCTCTGTATCACTTCAACTTTTAGGGTTTGTCAAACGTTATGCTAAAGACTTTCTAAATATCCCATCTATAAAAATATTGTATTGTTCACTTGTGAGACCCAACCTAGATTACTGTTCATGTGTTTGGTCTCCACACTATAACACCCATATTCAAGCTATTAAGAGAGTTCAACACAAGTTCTTAAGATTTGTTGCATTTAAACAAAACCAGAGGGTTGATGAAATTAACTATTCAAATATGGAAAAGTCTCTCAACATAACTTCTCTACAAATCCGACGCATGCATAAAGATCTCGCAATGTTTTATAGTATATTACACTCCAATAATTTTGGTCCTCAACTACTGGAGAAAATTAGCCTCCATGTTCCCAGTAGACAAACGAGGCTAAGTCAACCCTTTTACGTTAGACCCCATCGCACAAACTACGGACACAACTCCTTCATGTCTAGAACACCAAGGTTTGCTAATAAATATTCCCAAAGTTTAGATTGTTATAGTTTTCCAAAAGAATTTAAAGCTCAGCTTAAAAACTGTGTGTGATAGTTTGATGTCCTTGTGTTTTGTACATTTTTTGTTAATGTTTGTTATTTAATGTTCCTAGTTTGTATGATTAAAATTTTTAAATTTAATGTAGGATAGGTTTAAAATCTCCTGTGATTAATGTTTATACTGTATTTTAATTGGGTGATTGCCCGTTGATAAATAAATAAAATAAAATAAAATTAACATTTGTACAACCTACTTGCTTCTGTTACAGCTTCAATTCATTTTCTGAAACATTTTTGTGTAAAATCAGTTTTAACCTATTTGCTTGTGTTGAAGCTTCAACAGATTTTCTTAAACATTTTTGTATGAAATCAGTTTTCTAAATATCACCATCAAAATTTTCTATTTCCCAAAGCTTATTTCATACGAATCAATTTCTCATTTGGAGTTTTCTCTCTGACCTTGTAACTGAACAATTAACTTTGTTTTTCCACCTTGAATATAATTTGTTTTCATGTTAGAAAAATACGAAAGAGATAAACTTATTTATTTCAAATTACCACGAATATACAAATACAAACATATACAACGTGATACGAGTTAATGTAGTCTTGTTGTTAAGGTAATACTGTTGCGTGAGTTTTGAAATGACAACAAAAAGAATAACCAGATATTATCACGATTTTTAAGCCAGAAGACCAGAAAGTAGACTCAAGAGAGCTCTAGACTTATCACCTTATTAGCACTATAAGGTTTATTTCCCTCGACCCGTTTATAGCGATAATAGTTGAAGATAAAATCGTAGAACAATATCCCCAAAAAAAAGTTATACGCTTTTTTTCAAAAAAATAATAAATTTTTTTTGTGGTTATGTACATTTAACCTACGGGTCTATAAAAAATAGGCATGTTTTATAAAAGCCTCAACTACGCGTGTGATATTTTTGATATTTTAAAATTGATTACATCCCACCAAAAAATAAAAAAATAAAAACGAAAAATGAAGTTTTTGATGGTGGGGGCAAGGGAAGGGGGTGGTGGGTTAAAATTATGCTGAATCTTATGTGTTAATCACATAGAAGTTAAAACAATTAAAAAAATTGAATTTTGGTAGTGAAGGCGCCACTCTTCATATCGATGGCTAGTGTGAAAACCTCGTATCTCATTAAATTACAATTTTGCAGGGGAGGCAAGAAACTGATTTTCTGCATAATATAATATAAAAACAAAAACTACTGTTACGTGTTTTAATTTGAGCACATTGAGACAAATATCTGATCTTGGCCCAGAGCTAAAAGGGTTAAATGTTGCTATTAAATTGAAAATACAAATATTAACTATGAAAAACACGTAAATATCCTTGCAGTATACAGTGATGAGCGTGCTAATAACCGGCAAAATAGCGCAAAAGATAGAAAACATATTAAATTTTGAGATAAAAAGAAATAAAACCAGTAGAGTTATTAAATTTAGCGATAGTAACATATAAATTGACATTATATTGATTGTTTCCCACCTTTATACGTATCAGAGGAGTATGTCAACTAAAACTGTCACTGTGACAGTGGCATTTCTCAAATTCGTCGGATATAATCTAAAGGTGGGAACTAATCAATATAATGTCAATCTATAAGTTACTATCGCTAAATTTAACACCTCCACTAAGTTCATCTCTTTTTATCTCACAACTTAATATGTTTTCCATCTTTTGCGTTATTTTGCCGGTTATTAGTGCGCTCATCACTGTATAGAGCCTTTGCCCAAGTAACTATGATAACCTCGTATATCTTGATATACGTGTTTTTCATCTAAAATGTGGTTGTGTTTATGATTATTTATGAGGTTTTCATTTTTCATAGCTTATTGCACACCTCCAAATACTAGGTTGATACAGTACAAATCTTTTGATTTAAGGTTTATAAACTGTTTCTATATGCCGGACTACCTTTTGTTGTTCACAAAAAAACATTTCTCCAAGTCGAATTTCTTAAACAAACACTCCAAATAAGTACCAAATTATTGGTTATAAATATACGTGGTATTCACACTAAATCAAGAGAGCAATAATTGATATACGTGGTTTCTTTGTTCGGCTGTAGAAAATAGTCTGGTGTATTTGGATTTTTCTAACAGTTGCAAATCGTGAGATACAAGGTTTTCAAACTAAATCCACCAAAATGTCATTTTCGAAAAAAAAAAAAGAGATACGAGGTTTTCACTTTAGCCATCGATATGCTTTTTCTTTTGGCCCTTATTGTTCTTAATATATTTGCTTAAATTGTTGTTAGTTCTAAAAGCTGATGTTATTCCTTTCTTTTTATGTGTTTGGCAATTTTTGTTGATGTTTTGTCTGTATATGTAATTGAGCAGTGTTTTTCAATCTGTTTGATTTCGCGACCCCTTTACAGGTTGAAATATTCTGGCGACCCCCTTGTGTTTTAAAAAGACAAAGAAATAATTTAATTAAAATACTACATACGTTATCTAATGATTTTTTCCTCTTTTGGTACATTTATCGGTTATTTACGCGGGCAAAGCTGCGTCGGTGACGGCGACGGCAATTGCCGAAAATCTTATTTGGCCAGCAGCACTTGATATGGTTGCAATTATGGTCAGTAAGCAGGAGGCAAACACATTCAAAAACATATCACTTTCTGGCAATATTATTTCATGTAGAATAAACGATATAGCCAATGATATCGGCGATTTTCAAGAATAAGTAGTCAAAAAATTAAAGAACGGCCAACATTTTGCTTTACAGATTGACGAATCTACAGATGTTTCCTACTGTGCACAGTTTGTAGTGTCTGTACTATTTGAATCAGATGACAGTATCAGAGAAGAAATCTTATTTTGCAAAGCATTTCCTGTAAACACTACTGGCCAGTATGTGTACGATGTTTTTAGAAAGCACTTGCGACTACAATATTGATTAAAGAAAATGTATTGTCTGCTATTAATTATATACTATTTGTAGCGATGGCGCAAATATAGCGATGACTTGCAAATATTGCAAGTCATCGCAAGTAAATTAAAATCTATAATGCCAAACATATCCTGGATTTGGATACACTGTTTTCGTCATCGACAGGCATATGACGTTTTTTTTTTTTTTTTTTTTTTTTTTCCTGGAAGCCGTCTGTTGTGAACCGGTTGTACTGCAGCCACTTGGCTTATTGTACATCTTCCATTGTTTATGAAACCCATTCCAGAATTCTGGAACCCTGTACCAGCTTGTACAGGTCTAGTGGGTGGGTGCCATATAATTTTGGAGTCATTTCGATGTCTCCGAAAAGTGTTTGCCGCCTCCGATCCAATGCCTCACAGTCATGCAAAATATGGTTGACTGTTTCAGGTTCTCTGTTACAGAGTCTGCAGCTCAAGTCTCCATGAAACATCCCCATTGTATGCAGGTGACCCTTAACTGGCGCATGTCCAGTGAGGAAACCTGTTATGACTCTGAGCTGATTCCTGCTTGTTTTCAGCAGTAACTCAGCTCTACTAGCACATGTCCGTCCGATATACATCTTGCCATGTGTTTGACCGGGTACACTCTCCCAGTGTGAGTTGTGTTGGCTTCGGATCCAGGCTTTTTTTCGTTCGCGGACGGTGCTTTTTGGCACTCCCACGGCCGGCTCTGGACCCAGGTATTTTGTAGCTGATGCTCTCTTGGCAAGTGCATCAGCTCTTTCATTGCCGTATATGCCCCGATGACCTGGAACCCATACCAGTATAACACTGTTATGTTGTGCCAGTCTATCAAGTTCTTGTCGACATTCCCACACCAGCCTAGAGTTCACCTTAGGGCTTATAAGAGCCCCAATGGCTGCTTGGCTATCTGTGCATATGTTAACCCGCTGCAGTTCGAATGCCCTCAGGTTGTTTTCTCTTGCACACTGCAAGATTGCAAAAATCTCTGTCTGAAATACGGAGGTACATTCTCCCAGTGGAATAGAAATGTTGAAATTTCCACCACTATAGAATATTCCTGCGCCCGAACCGTCTGCAGTTTTAGACCCGTCCGTATACCAGGTGCAACCCTGCAGTCTGGGTCGAGAGTTTCCTCTGTCCCATTCGTCTCGTGGGCAAATGTCCACTTGAAAAGGTACTTCAGGCATATATCTTGATGTCATATGGTCAGAAATCATCATCCATTCGGCATCATTAATTTCATTCGTTATTTTACTATGTCCTGATTTAACTGGTACGTTGCTCAGGTTTTCTCGCAGTCTATAATAGCCCATTCTCGCCTCACCTCTTATTGTTATATGTAAAGGAGGGAGATCCAGTAGTGCCTCCATAGCTGCCGTAGGTGTGCCCCTCATAGCCCCCGTGATCCCGAGACAAGCAAGTCTTTGCACCTTGCTTAATTTGATGATGGCACTTTTTTGCTGCACTTTTGGCCACCATACCACTGATGCATATGTAATTGTGGGTTTTACCACCATGTTATAAGTCCAATATACCATGTCTGGTCTCAAACCCCACATTTTTCCATGAGTACGTCTGGCTACCATTAACGTAGATACCGCTCTCTTCGTTATTCTTTCTATCTGCTGATTCCAAGTAAGTCTTGAGTCTAATATTATCCCGAGATACTTTACTTCACTCACCAGATTTAAATGTATACCATTTAGACTTAGAGGACCCAATTCCTCTGAATTCCTTCTTTTAGTAAATTTCATGATTTTGGACTTTAGAGGACTGATGTTAAGCCCTACATTTGAAGTCCATTCTGTAACTACTGTCAGAGCCTGTTGCATTCGATCTCTGACTGTACCATTAAATTTTCCGTGGGCTAAGATGACTAGGTCATCCGCATAGCCCAGGACGTGATGCCTATCGTTGTCGAGTCTAGCTATCAGGCCATCCATGACCAGATTCCACAATAGAGGAGATAAGACTCCCCCCTGTGGGCAGCCTCTGGCTACCTGAGCTGACACTGTATCCCCTAGCAACGTAGCATATATCACACGGCTTCTCAGCATGCAGTCTATCCATCTACAGCTTGTTTCGTCTATTCCTTTTAGACGGATCGCCCTTGTGATCGCTTCGTAAGAGGTGTTGTCAAATGCTCCCTCAATATCGAGAAATGCACCCAACATCACCTCTTGGTTTTCTAGAACGTACTCCACTCTCTGTACAAGATGGTGCAGTGCCGTTTCTGTGGAGACTCCCGCTCGATATGCATATTGTCCCCGATGTATCGGACTTTCAACCAATACACCATCCCTGATATGCCTATCGAGCAGTTTTTCTAAGGTCTTCAGTACGAATGACATCAGACTTAATGGCCGCAGAGACTTGGCCCTTTCCTGTCCGATTTTGCCAGGTTTGGGTATAAAAGCCACCCTTATCAGCCTCCATGCTTTTGGTATGTACCCCAGCCCTAAACTAGCCTGCAGTATCTTACACAATTTTTTGAAAAGAAGGTCGTTTCCCTTCTGTAGAAGTATTGGATAAATCCCGTCCGGACTCGGTGATTTATATGGCTCGAATGAGTTTATTGCCCATTTGATTTTGTCCTGGTTTATAACTTCTTTTGCCACATGCCAGTTTTCCCTAGAACCATAATTCATGATATCCAGTCCGGTTTGCCATGTGTCTAGTGGTATCAGTTTTGTCTCAGACTCAGGAAAGTGCACCCTGAAAAGCTCTTTCAGGGTGTCTTCACCATTCTGAGTGTATTCACCTGACTCTTTTTGGAGCGAGGGAATACTTATCTGAGGGTCCTTTGAGAGAACTTTATGGAGCCTTGCCATTTCTGAAGTCCCTTCTATCTCTTCACAATGCCTTCTCCACGATTCTCTTTTTGCCCTTCTCAGTTCCTTATTGTAGTCAGTCAGAGCTTTGCGATAATCGCCCCACTCGCCTGACCTTTTGGCGAAATTAAATTTTCGTCTAACCTCTGTCCTTTGATTTGCAAGATTATGATTCCACCAGGGAACTTTCCTGTTGGAATTCCTGACTATCTCCGGACAGTTGTCTTCGAACGCTGACGTGACAATCTCTTGAAATTGTTCGGCAGCCATGTCTAGGTCCAATGTATGCCTTATCTTCCCGTTAATCCTGCCTAAGCTATATTCTATGTCTGCTTGATATGCTTCCCAGTTTGTTTTACGAGGATTACGATAAGTTTCCTTGATAAGCTCATTGCCTGTCATTTCAAAACAAATGTGTCGATGGTCTGAAAAGGACACCTCATCTGACACATGCCAGTTTTTCACAGTTCTAGCCACGTTAGTCGTGGCAACTGTTATATCAATCACCTCCTTCCGTCGTGAAGTCACGAAGGTTGGTTTGTTTCCTACGTTTAATATGTCTAAATTATGTTGCATTATAAACTGTAGTACTGACTCACCTCTTGCATTGGTGTTTGTACTGCCCCAAGTCAGATGGTGCGCATTCGCATCACAGCCAATGATCAATTGCAATCCATTTTTCCTGCAATCTCTCACTAGCTGCTCCAATTCCCTTGATGGTGGTTGTTCGGGATCATCATATGGGAGGTATGCTGATCCTAAAACTATCTGCTTCACCCCTCCTCCATCTATGATCTTCATCTTTACCGTGGTTAAATCCCTGGAACAGTGATTTATCAACGGCAGTGTTTTGATGTTTCGTTTGACTATTATGCAAGTTCGCGGGACATCGGCAGACCGGCTATATATAAGCTCTCCACTAATACCCGATAGACCTCTTATTTTGCCCTTGTAAACCCAGGGTTCTTGTATCAAGGCTACATCAAACCTTCTCATGGCGACAGTAAGTTCTGCCGAAGCTGACTTACTATGCTGGAGATTCGCTTGCAGGATTCTGATTAAAGCCATCAATGCCTCTGATGGTTTTGAAGGATATCTTTTCAAGTCTGTAATACGCCTTGAAATTTGCAGCCTTCAATGTTTTATAGGAGACCTCGTCGATCGTGTATACGAGGATTTGCATGTCCTCTCCGACCTTCCGATTTTTCAACAACCAGTCTTCCGTCTTAAGGTCTTTATTTTGCCTCTCTAAACGGGTTCTGACTGTTGATTCTTCAGCCTCTTTCTCGGGGATGCGAACGAGGACCATAGGGCGTTTTGGCATGTGGCTGGGATCGACCACATTTAAGTCGACTCCTTCCCACAGGCCCTCCATAGTCCTTACCACCTCAGTAGTCCATTTTTTGGTATGTTCGTTAGCACAGTTTACCCACAGAGTACCTGCGCTAAACGATGTTTTATGGAACTGTAGCAGTTGATTTTGACTTCCAACAGGAGCCTCATCCACTGCTAGCTTTAGTTTGTTGATGATCAGGTCTGCGTGAGCCTGATCTAGTTGAGTATCCGGATGGTGCCTGTGTGCCACCGCTATCCTGAATACTTTTGTGACATTGCTGTATGACCTAGTCTGCTCATGAGAGCTCCTTGGTCTCTTAGCAACCCTTTGTTGCGGGGGGGTAATGGTATTCTCCCGCGGTCTCTTTTTACCCTCGGGTTTTACCAGTACTCCCGTTTTGTTTTTATGGGGATTTGCTGTGGTCCATGTTCCAGCAGCCATTTTTGCCTTTTTCGTCATCTTTCTTTTTTGAGCTCCAGAAAGGCGTTTTATGCTACTTTGTGCAGAGTCTGTTCCGCTTGGAACAACTTCTGGCTCAGTATTTGGGACAGATACAGAATCCACGACTGAAGTCGCCTCTGTGTCCGTTCCCGTTTTTGTGTTTGTTTTTTCAATCTCGTTCTCCATATTTGTTCCCACGAGTTGGGACGAATTGCTGTCAGGCACGGCAGTGCGCCCTTACCGTGCTAAGGCTATAATCCCCCAGAGTTCGCCATCTCTCTAGGGCATCGCTTTAGATACACTTTTGTGACACATCTTATGACGTGCTGAAGGAGGTAATAAAGTTGTGAATTGTATGAAAGGCAAAGCTTTGCAAACCCGGCTATTCAGAATCGTTTCTGGTGACATGTGCTCGCTTCATCAAAATCTCCTTTACCACGCAGATATCAGGTGGCTATCCAAAGGAACGGTACGGACACGAATTCTGGAACTGAGACATGAATGTTCTTACAAGATGCAAAATCTGAATATGCTTATCGTTTTTCTGACCTTATTTGGCTCTTGAAATTAGCATTTTTGGCAGATCTTTTAGTCACCTGAACAATTTGAATAAAAACGTTCAAGGAAGAGAAGAAAATATATTACCAGCTAAAAATAAACCCAATTTCACGCAAAACTTTCCTTTTTTCAATGTGTTTGAAAGATTGTTAAAGATAATGCAACAGACCAAAGTTTTGCAGTATCAGCCCATATCCCTTGCATGATACAGAGCTTGCATAATTAAATAGAGCAACTTTTGACATAGTTTCCAGACTTGTACTTTGAAGCTAACAATCGGCCTAGATGGATTTTAAACTCTTTGGGACAAATCAATAGATCTGCTGATGTCACCACAAAAATGAAAAAATGTCTTCTAGATTTAGCTGCTGATGGCATGCTTAAAATGGAATTTTATTCGCAAAGTGTCGACGTATTTTGTATGAAAAGAAAACACAAATATCCATAGCTGGCAAGGGAAGCTCTTAAATTATTTTAGTGCAATTTTCCACTTCATACTTGTGTGAACTGATATTTTCTTCAATGAGAGACATTATAACTAAAAAGGGAAATAGGTTGCAATTAGAAAAATATTTAATTATTAACGTTTCAAAAATAGCACCAAATTTGATAAACTTTGAAAAATAAACAAGCACATTCTTCCCACTAAAATTATTTTTTTGTGTAAGAACCTCAAATTTTTATTTCAGCCGGCGACCACCCGAGTAAGGCTTGGCGACCCCCTTAGGGGTCGCGACCCACAGATTGAAAAACACTGTAATAGAGCCTAAGGAGCTGGGTTTTCTTCTGTGGTAGTGGGAAGACTAATTTCAGTGCTTTCTTGTACAGTTTTTGGTTAAAAATCATGGTACAATATTCCTTGAAACTTTATTGTACCATGGTTTAAAATCTTGTTAATTGTTTGTTCGTTGTATCCATTGTTTACTGCTATTTGTTTATTGATGTTCAGTTCTATCTCGAAGTTATTTTTTGACATGGCTTCTATTTATTATTTATGATTGTGCGGTCGCTGTATCTGTATAAGGATTAAAATGTCACATTTATCGGGAATTTTTTTTGAAATCTTTTCGGTCAATATTTTTCAATATTGCACCTTGTGATTCATTTGCAATGAGTAATGCGCTTATTTAAGGATATAATATAATAATATATTATGAACTCAAACAACAAATAAACAAAGTTTTTTCAACCATTTTCAGAGGAAACTGCCCCTCAAGTATAAAAAAACATATTTCAACACAAGGAGTTCGATGCTCTTAGACAAAAAAACAAGATAACTCTTATTTTATCTAATTATAACGAATCTATGAAAACAATCTGTTTGTAAAAATCACTATCACGTTTCCTGTCAGAAATATCAGAACATTGGCATCTTTAAAGGAACTAAAACAAGATAAAAAATGATAATTCTGGTGCATTGTCACAAAAAACGAAATACGTATTAATGTCAACGTCTGAATTCTGGTGTATAATTTATACGATGTGGGCTTTACTCGTTCGTAAAATTCCGTATTACATCCTGGTGTCCAAAACAACAATATTGATCGTAGTATCTTCTTCTTCTTTCCTTATACAGGGTATCCAGACAAACGAAGACCGAAGATTCCTCAGATAATTTTAAGACAATTTAACCCAAATCACCCAGTCCGAAATTGGTTCCTAAGGGAGCTAGAGCTCTTTGAAGATGGCATCTCTTTTAGTTTTTTTTTGTTAATACCTCCAGAACGCTTGTATTTAGAGAAACGAAAACTGGTACGTTTATTTATCTTCCTGAGATAAATCGATTTCATCAATTGCGAATTTCTAGTACAAGTCATAGGCATCCGTGTTAAGTAGGTCAACGGTTATTTTATCGCACAACTTTTTTGTCTTTAACTTCTAATCATTTTTGACACTGGACTATTAAATTGTGACGTATTCTATTACTAAAAGATACTCTTTGCTTTAAGTCAGTGGGGTACTCCGTTTTCTGGAAAAATCGATTTGAAAATGTTTTCGTTTTTTGAATTTGAAAAAGATTAAAAAAAAACATTTTGAAAAACGAAAACTAGTACGTTTATTTATCTTCCAGAGATGAATTGATTTCATCAATTGTGAATTCCTAGTATCGGTCATATGCGTTAGTTTTGGGTAGGTCAACGGTTATTTTATCGCATAACTTTTTTGTCGTTAATTTTTAAGCATTTTTGACACTATATTAATATTGCGGTTCTTTCCCGTTAACTAACGTAGATGTTGAAACGCTATAAGGAAATAGTATCGTAACTAAAGTGTGTAAAATTATTTAATAAAATCAGGTAAGTCTTTTCAGCATGTCACATGCTTTCTTCAGAGCTTCGTCTCATAGGAGGTTATAAATTCCTTATGGAAGATTAATTGTCTCTGTTATTAGGATGAAAAGCCTTGTAAAGTAAAAAATCCCCATTTAAATGTGCAGATGGCAGTGTGCGGATATAGGACAACAGTGTTGCCAATTCTGTTATTGTAAATTTTGCTACTTTTTTAAAATAAGCAGGGCCAAACTCAAAAAAAGTTCACAAAAGTGTAGTATTTTTCCATTTTTCGTTCATAAATATTTCCCAAATTATAATTCTTTTATAGGAGCCGGCCGATAACGTACGATTAAAGACTTTAACAACATTGTCTGACAACGTTGTCACGACAGATGCCGTGAAAGGTAGTATTAGGCAGGTACTTGTAGAGGATTATCACTGTTAACTGTTGTGGAATACTAAAGTAGGATTTATTTATGATATAATTTTCTGAAGATGACATGTGATATTCTGAAAGCTGATTTTAATAAATAATTTTACACACTATCAAATTCTTTTGAGAACATTCACCTGTTATCAGTTTGACCTTGTAGCATTACAAATTCCGCTACAATGTTTTGTTTTAAAACCGCCTAATAAATAATTATTCCCTGTATTTTGAGTTAATAGCATTCATTAATTTTATATCCTATCCCCCAAAAAATACCTAATTTTCTAATTTATTTTGTGAAGTTATTCATCATTAAAATATCCTGAACCACCCCTGTTTGAAATGTTTCAAATTGTTTCACAACATTGAGAAAATACCTATTTCCCCTTAAAAAAATATGTATTCCCTGGTCCCAAACTTGTAGATGTTGCAGCGTAAGGACGAATTTTGCTTGCAAGTACGCAGCAAATTCGTAGAAGAATTTTCGGTGAAGGTTAAGTACCGCACCGATGGGTAGGTAGTTCCAAATTCGAGGAGTAGTTAGAAGAATCAACTTCCCTTTGTTGGATTTGTAAGGTGAAAATGCAAATACGCAGTTGCGAGCCGGCATTGTGTGGAAGTTTCTGTTCATTTTTTTATGATGTTTGAAGTCCCCATTGATTTGTTCTTCGATTTTGTGCGGTCCCCATTGTCTTGAGCCCGTTTTCGTCATAAGAAGCCACGCCCACCTGTTGATTGACACATGAAAGTGTTTGCTTTGTTTAAGTGTGACAAGTGTTTTAATAAGGTATAGTAGGATTTTGTGTTTAATTAAATTCCAAGTGGATATTAAAACTTGCAGTTGGTGAAATTTTTTAATATTTTAATAGATTTTGCTCTCAACATCAGTAAAGTTTTTTGGAAATTAAATAAAATGGCAGTGACATTTGACAGCTAGCTGAATGACGTTGAAATAAGTCGGTCAACTTTAATTTTAAAATACACTGCCCAACAAAGTTGAAATTTTTTTGTATTTGTAAAAATTATATAAAGTTTGTAGTTGTTTTTATTTGTCATTCCTGTAGTAAAGTCTGTAATTTCCTGTTTGAGAATATTTTTTTTTGTAATAAAAATAGAGTTTTGAAGTTTCAGTAAATATTTTGAAAATGTACCTATTTTTATTTCTATAACCCTTTTGGAAGATTATTAACTAGATTTCTAATGCAACTGAAATTGAGTTTTAGAGTAAAAGAAAAGAAAAATGGCATAGAAGTCAAGGAAAGATGTTAGAGTAGCCCAGTTTAACCCAAAAGAGGAATCTCAGATGAATGTCCCCCCATTTGGTATCCGTAAGTACCGTAATGTGTCCAGTAAGTACCCAGTAGTGAATCTGACGATTTATTCCAAACGGCGTCATATTTAAAATAGTAGGAAAGTCCTCAAGTCTATGTAAGTATCCTTTGCTTATTTGGTAATGGTAGTTACTTAAAACCCTCCCAAACAAGGTTTGAGTGCCTGCTGCTTCTACAGCCCCGTTTCGACCCCCCAATATCTATGTAGTTAGTTTTATCACCCGTGTTGAGCTGGCCCCCCCCCCCACTTGCAAAAATTAAAAAACAAATAGCCCTGATTTATGAGCTATTTATGAGCTCTCATATTCCGCAAACTAAAAATTTTGAGCTCGTTCCACTGAGCAGGAATTTAATACCCTAGTGGGGGGGGGGGCTGAGTCAGCCCCCCCCCCCCACTACTTAAAAATAGGAATATTGAATCGGTTTTTGCGGCAGAATTACGAGCTATTTATGAGCTCTTGAAATTATATAGTTTCGATTTTTGAGCTCATCCCCTTCACCCCCAAACAACCCTTTAATTGATTTAACTTAAGAGAAAGATGCTGGGAAAACTTAAAATATATCGTATTGCGGATATAATTCATATAGCTTATATACTCTAAGAATAAACTATTAAATCAAGAGCATTTCGATTATTGAGCTACAACCCCTTCGCAAGAAAACCACCCTATCTTCCCGGCTTAAGAGAAAGTTGTACTTAAAATGCGTTAAACTAATTATTTGGCGACTACATATCATTTAATAATTTATAAGGTTCCAAATTACGCGCATTTAGATCAGTAAATTGCAATTTATTTTGTATAGTGCAGTCACTGAAGGTAAAAATCAACGATTACCTTCAATTTCGGTGAACCTTCATCGATTTTCACGAAAATTGGTCAGTAGTTAGAGGATACGTCAAGAAACAAAGGTGACATGGTACCACCTTGCGCCTTTACCCTAAGGGTGGATACCGCCCCTTCTCGGGGGTGAAAATTATTTTATAAAAAATAAATGCACAAATCAATAAAAGAACAAATTAAAAGCAAAATTTATTATATAAAGTTAATAAAATAAGTCAATACTTTTTAAGTTATTAAAGATCAAAGATTTTAATTATTTGTGAAAAAATGCATGTTTTGAAAAGGTTTTTTGTAAATCACTGAAAAACTTTAAATTTTTACAAAAAAGTTAATAGTAGTTTAATTCGTATAGCTTATATTATAAGAATAAACTCTTAAATCACGCGTCTTTCGATTATAGAGCTACAACCCCTTCGCAAGAAAACGACCCCATATTCCCGGCTTAAGAGAGAGTTGTTCTTAAAATAATTTAAATTAATTATTTGGCGACTACATATCGTTTAATAATTTATGAGCTTGCAAAATATACGCATCTCAATTATTGAATTGCCATTTTCTTTCTATAGTGCAGTCACTGAAGGTAAAAATCAACTAGTACTTTCGATTTCGGTAAATCTCCATTCATTTTCACGAAAATTGGTGAGCGGATTTTGATACTATCAACTTTTTCTGCATCTTATTTTTCATAGTTATTTCTAAGTACTTTGACAAGTATTTAGAACCTAAGTGTTATAAAATGCATCTCTTTCCCGTTATTTAAGCTTGAACCCTTAGATTTTAACAGTCGCGGAAAAAATATACATTTAATTACCAATAACTTATTTTAAATTAACATTAAAGGGTTTTTCAAGTAAGCAAGTTATTATATTTTTTATTAGCTTCAATTTTAGTGATGAAAACTTTTTAGTCATTTATGAAAAATTGCTCTAAAGCATGCATTTTCTTTCCAAAAATTAAAATATTTGATCTTTAATAACTCAAAAAGTATTGATTTATTTTAATCACATTATATAACAAATTTTGCTTACAATTTGTCCCTCTCTCGATTTGTGGGGTTATTTTTAATAAAGTAATTTTCACTCCCGAGAAGGGGTGACATATACCCCAGGCTAAAACCCCAAGTTGTTATTGTCAATTCGTGAAAATAAATGGAGATTTACCGAAATCGAAGGTACTAGTTGATTTTTACCTTCAGTGACTGCACTATAGAAAGAAAATGGCAATTCAATAATTGAGATGCGTATATTTTGCAAGCTCATAAATTATTAAACGATATGTAGTCGCCAAATAATTAATTTAAATTATTTTAAGAACAACTCTCTCTTAAGCCGGGAATATGGGGTCGTTTTCTTGCGAAGGGGTTGTAGCTCTATAATCGAAAGACGCGTGATTTAAGAGTTTATTCTTAGAATATAAGCTATACGAATTAAACTACTATTAACTTTTTTGTAAAAATTTAAAATTTTTCAGTGATTTACAAAAAACCTTTTCAAAACATGCATTTTTTCACAAATAATTAAAATCTTTGATCATTAATAACTTAAAAAGTATTGACTTATTTTATTAACTTTATATAATAAATTTTGCTTTTAATTTGTTCTTTTATTGATTTGTGCATTTATTTTTTATAAAATAATTTTCACCCCCGAGAAGGGGCGGTATCCACCCTCAGGGTAAAGGCGCAAGGTGGTACCATGTCACCTTTGTTTCTTGACGTATCCTCTAACTACTGACCAATTTTCGTGAAAATCGATGAAGGTTCACCGAAATTGAAGGTAATCGTTGATTTTTACCTTCAGTGACTGCACTATACAAAATAAATTGCAATTTACTGATCTAAATGCGCGTAATTTGGAACCTTATAAATTATTAAATGATATGTAGTCGCCAAATAATTAGTTTAACGCATTTTAAGTACAACTTTCTCTTAAGCCGGGAAGATAGGGTGGTTTTCTTGCGAAGGGGTTGTAGCTCAATAATCGAAATGCTCTTGATTTAATAGTTTATTCTTAGAGTATATAAGCTATATGAATTATATCCGCAATACGATATATTTTAAGTTTTCCCAGCATCTTTCTCTTAAGTTAAATCAATTAAAGGGTTATTTGGGGGTGAAGGGGATGAGCTCAAAAATCGAAACTATATAATTTCAAGAGCTCATAAATAGCTCGTAATTCTGCCGCAAAAACCGATTCAATATTCCTATTTTTAAGTAGTGGGGGGGGCTGACTCAGCCCCCCCACTAGGGTATTAAATTCCTGCTCAGTGGAACGAGCTCAAAATTTTTAGTTTGCGGAATATGAGAGCTCATAAATAGCTCATAAATCAGGGCTATTTGTTTTTTAATTTTTGCAAGTGGGGGGGGGGCCAGCTCAACACGGGTAGTTTTATCCCTGGCCCCATCTGAGATGCCATTTAAAACGCTTCAACCTATAGAATGAATATTGCCAAATATAAGGGTGGACTTACCTCGTGATAAAGATGTGTAGGAATCGTAACGACAGCCACTGCATACGCCGATCTCACTAGTGCCCTTAGACAAAATATGAACTTGTCTAGATCCCTCGTACTATCTATCGAATGCAGCGACTTCCTGTGAGGTAACCACATGGGGGAACCCAGCGAATGCACGCCAATCCTGAGAACGGTCCTCTTCTCCGGGGAGTCTTTCAGGAAGAACTTTCCATCTTTGATTTTTTTACTTATTGACTTTAAGAGAGCGTTGTACGCCGGATTCGAGTAGGTTCTTGAACCTGCGTATGAAAAAATAATTGAGGTGTAATGTAAGGAAAGATGTAAACAATAGAGTAGTATTATATCAAGTAAGAAGTCTTTGGACATAAAGGGTACCCCCAGTACCCCCCAGTACTCCAGTATAAAGCTGGACAAAATGCCCCCACTACCAGAATTAATTTGTATTATTTTCTTATGTTCTTTGTTATTACAAAATAATAGGTCTGGATCCCGCGTATGAAAAAAAAGTTGATTAATAGCAAGCTGAAAATTTTTTAATAGCTTAATGTTTTAGGGTGCCTAGTCGGACAAACTTTGATGTATGGAAACATTGGAACAGGGGAAGTTTTAATTATGGAACAGGTTAAAAATTAGGAACGTCAGACTACGAAAACCTCCCATGTATTTTGTCGGACAGAACTTCCAATTATTTGGGTAACAAATAATCAAAGTTTGTCCGACTAGACACCCTTAAGCTATTAACAAAGTTTCAGCTTGCTATTAATCAACTTTTTTTCATACGCGGGATCCAGACCTATATGATTTAATGTAATTTGAGCCCATCACCTCCTTCTTCAACCCCCAAAAGCAGAATTTTTTCGTTTTTATTTATTTAGGGGAAGGTTGTCAAGGTTGGCCACTTTAAACATTTAATAATCAACTAGTAGTGCCATCTGTCTACAAGCGTAAAATGACTTATGTGAGTAACTTCAAGCTTTTCATACCGCGACTAACTTCAGACTTGTCTCTTGTCATGTTTTGTTTTTGTTGTGGCCAAAAAGTGACGCAAAAAGTGTTTAGAGTTCCCGCAGTAAAAGTGATATAAATTGGCTTGGAAACATGTCATCAAAGAGGTAAGCATATGAATACAATCTGTGTTCCTCATAGGATAAAATACTGAGAACAATTAGTAATCCCGTGGACAGTTTGGTTATGGCACCGTGCAAAAGCAGTATGATGTTTATCGTCAAAGTTGGACACTTTGTGTTGTCAAAGTTGGACACACCTCATTTCTGTCGTACACCCAAGTTTTTTTGCGATTTTTGATGCGATTTCTAAATATAAATTCTATATTTTTTGGACATAGTCCGACAGCATTGTTCACGCATGCGCAAACAACGCTGCCCTCTATCTTTAGGGAAGGTTCTTTTAAATTTGAATATTAAAAAATATTTTTGACGAAAAGTTATTTCATTTGTAAAAACTGCGAATCTGATTAAATTGTTTTTTGAAATTTAATTCAAAATTGTGTTTTACTTTGATAAACATGAACATGTGACTAACTACAGTTGATTCTATTCCAGGGAGTCATAAAATCATTTTTTTTTGGAAATTTTCGAAAAGTGGCCAACCTTAGTGGCCAACCTTGAGTACAATTTTTTTTCTTTTCGTAATGCCCGCAAATCGTTTGTAATTGATATATTTTATAGCATGACAAATCAATTATTCCTCTTTCTTCCACCTTTCCAACACTTACTGAAGATTGAAAAAATTTGTATTCAAACGATAGTTATACGATAAAGTTCAAAAAGTGGCCAACCTTGACAACCTTCCCCTACTTATTTTTTTGGTGAGTTGCAATCAATTTAGAAATGAAGGGTAAAAATCGGGAACCTTACGATCTGGAAAAATCAGAAATTAATGTACTATTTAACCTCAACCTACGGGTCTATAAGAATACAGAAGTTTTGTAAAATCCTCAACTATACGTTTGAATTTTTACTTCTTTAGGCGCGATTGAAAAAAATGTTGAAGAGTGAAATTTTTATAAAAGCGACAGTATGAAGGCTACCAAAAAGAGCACTGAATGCTAGAATGCAGGGAAACAGACCGGTTGGAAAGTCAAGAAAGCGCTGGGAAGACACAGTAAACAGCGACGCACAAGCTCTTTTAGGAGTCCGTGTATGGAGAAGAACAGCCACAGACAAGCAAGGGTGAAGGCAAAAAATAAAGGAGGAAAAGGCTCAATTTGGGCTGTAGTGCCGTAGAAGAAGAAGAAGAAGACAGTATGAAGTTAGTTGCTAAATCTTTCAAGTTAAGTATGTATCAATGTAAAAAATACTGGGTGAAAAAAATATATTGGTGTTTTTAGTAAATATATTTTTATAACTTTTGTGTCTTTGGATTTGTCTTCGTTGGGAACAGGATAATTAGTAAAATTCGAATTATAAGCATTTTGCTTTTTTTGCATATAATTAGGATTTTTAGTAAAAATGCTTATTTTAAAGACATGCTGCTTATCTTTGTTTATTTTACTTCTTATGATAAACTATAGTGAAATTTCATGTTACTTCCTGTCTTAAGCAAAATTCTATGAAGTATACAGAGCTATAAAACTCTAATAATTCAGTAAACCATAAGAATTTTAATCCCTTAGGCTTAGGAGATAAACGGGAAAACCCATAGTTATACCTGTCCATGTAATAAACTAATATTTGTCTGCAGACAGCCCAAATTTATTATATTGTTGTCAAATAGTATCGGTACATTTGTCTAAATTTAAATACGCACCAATCACATCTGCATATGTTGAAAGAACTTTTTCTACGTATACATATATGTATACAGATAGAAGACATAGTTTTTTACAAGAAAATTTTGAAAAACATATTATTGTTAATTTTTTTTTATGCTAATGGCCATGAATAAAAAATATATTAATATGTTAATTATTTTTCGATTGTTTTGTATTATATTATAGCTTAACACTTTTGTAATTTTTTATTTATTGTTAATAATACGATAATTAAAAATAAATCTAATTTAATGTTAATCTCATTTATTCATTTTATATCAGTATATCCATGTTTACTTACACGTTTTTTTTTCTTGAACCTTGCTTATTTCATAAAAACTTTGCTTATTTTGCGACATTTTCTGCTTATATAAATGCTTATTTTGACTTCCTATCATGCTTATAATCCGGACTTTAAAATTAGTATTAAAATATGATGAAAAGAAAATTAAAAAATTTGTGTAGAAAATCTGACGTTTTTGAGATTTTCTACGATTTTACGAAGGAAAAATCCTGAAATAGGTTGATTTTTATTTTAAAATTATGATTTCTTGACATACATATCATATTAGTGACGTCATCCATCTGAGAATAAGGGTTATAAATATTTAGGCATATAATAGCTTACCATTTTCAATTCTTTGGCCAGTCCAATAACATATATCTGAATTTTCTATATCGCTAAATGACATATTTTTTGATAAGTCGTAGATATGTCCGATATGTTTGACGTGGTGTCTTGCACTGTCTCTGGTAGGTAAATTTTGATATCTGAATGCTATCTTCATCTTATCACTAATACCAGGGGATTGTAGTACCCTCTCTGGCTCTAGATCACTATCAATCACAGCAGGTAATTCTTTGATCTGTAAAAGAAAATAAACGTTTCGATATTTTTGATAAGACAAATCTTGGCACACAAATATCAAGAAGGTTGGCGCTGAAAAATGACTGGAAAAATCAAGCGTGACGTTAAGTCCCCTTTCACATCTTGCACTTGTCCAGAACTTCTCGTATTATATAGTGTAGATAGGTTAAATAATATAAAGTCAATTTAACGTTGGGACCTCGATCCCTTCCGCTTGACGGTCAAAAAACAAATGAATTATGTAATAATACAAAATTTAACCACAGCGCCACAAGCCAGTTCTTGCTTGTCGTAATATAAGTACAGTTGCAGTCATTAAATAGTTTACAGGATTACGTATCTAGGAGCCGATTATTAAAATTTTTACCCAGTGTAAACGCACCTTTTACGTCAAAGTGACGTTACCAGTGGTGTACCTAGAATAGGTTGATTAAAATTAAAAAATCAAAATAATATAAATAATATATTTTACAAAATTTAACAAAATGAAAAGTATAGAAAGAAGTTTTTTTTAATAAACTTGATTATGGTTTATGGTCTTAATAACGAAAATAAGGAAGTCTGGTTTTAAAATACCCTTTTATTTTAAATCTATTTTATATTAAATATTGATAAACACATCTTTGTTTGATTTTCCATATGCAAATATGGCTCACGTTTAAATCTGCAGCAACTTGCCTTAGTGACCAGCCTTCTGCGAGTTTGGCAATTGCTCTTGCTTTTTGCGCATCACTCAAATGCATTCGAATCATTTTGGAAGAGTTTCATATCGTTTTATTTTATTTTTGAACACTTCTGAAATTTTGACAAGCATTGACTTTTTCAAATTTTTTGACTTTGACATTTATCAAATCCGTACGACACTGCTATTTTTGCAGTATTACAATGTAAAAATTAAAGTGTAAACTATTCAATGACCGTAACTGTACTTATATGACTTGAAAACCTACAGGACGACTCATATACGAATCATATACTAAAGGAGTTAATATGAGGAAGACAATAGTAGAGGAGGTATAATAGTCTACTAGTCTACTTCAATTGTCAGATTCCCTTTCTGCTTTGTTTCTTGTAAAGCCAGTATGTGGACCCCATATAATTCCTTTAACATTAATTTAATTATAAGACTTTTCGTTAATAAACTGCTTTCTGGCTGCATCGCAGAAAGCAGTTTATTAACGAAAAGTCATAGATTTAGGGCCGGTTGTTTGAACGCTAATCAACAATGATCATTATCAAATATTTAATTACTGTCACCAACTGTCAATGTCTACTTTGTTTGGGTTGCTGAATTACAATTATGAAATTACTTAATCAATTATGTTAATAATTGTTATGTTAATTGAGTACATAATCTCATAATTATAATCAATTATATTTTCAGCAACCCAATAAAAGTTGACATTGACAATTTTGGTGACAGTAATTAAATATTTGATAGTGATCATTGTTGATTAGCGTTCGAACAACCGGCCCTTAAAATATTGTTTATTATATTTTTATTTCAAATATTCTAATTGTTTAAAAAGTAGTAAACTTTGTATCTAGGGCTTTTCGTTGTTTTCCTCGTAATACGAGAGATGTCGCTAGATTGCGTCTCAAAAGGTGGAATCATTGTATCGCGATGGTTTCCCTTAAATAGGCAGATTGTTTATGTTTCTTTCAGAGTTGTGACTGCATACCTTCACTGAGGTTGCATGAGGATGCTGAAATAGCTATATGGAGATGGTAGTCCAACTCTGAATCAAATATAAACAAAACCTGCCTTTATCTTTTTCATTTTTACTCAGTTTTGAGTATTTAGAAACTGTCTTTCGGTCCTTTTCCTAGAAGAAGAGAAGGTAAATGCGTGGGCTAAGTGTTTTCTATTTGCTTTCTCCTATTTTCGTCGTATCTGTGCTTATATATTGTAAAAGCCGGAGATACAGGATGCAGCCAGAAAGCAGTTTATTAACGAAAAGTCTTAGATTTAAAATATTGTTTATTATATTTTTATTTCAATTATTTTAATTGTTTAAAAAGTAGTCAACTTTGTATCTAGGGCTTTTCGTTGTTTTCCTCGTAATACGAGAGATGTCGCTAGATTGCGTCTCAAAAGGTGGAATCATTGCATCGCGATGGTTTCCCTTAAATAGGCAGATTGTTTATGTTTCTTTCAGAGTTGTGACTGCATAGCTTCACTGAGGATGCATGAGGATGCTGAAATAGCTATATGGAGATGATAGTCCAACTCTGAATCAAATATAAACAAAACCTGCCTTTTTCTTTATTAATTTAATTATTAAGCGATCTGGCGACATTGCTTATTTGGTAATTGTGACGTATTACCAAGCTTATAGTACATGAAGTATACTGGCTCTTTTTTGCCTATTTTATGGAGAGATGTATAATATGTAAACATAAATAATTTCTAGATATTAATAATAATAATATAATATGTAATAAATAATCGAATACTTACAATATTGGAAGGATTTACATCTTGACTAGCAACTAAAGTAGAATGATTAGAGACAATACCCTCGGCAAGAAAGTATTTTAATACTATCTTAGAGTAAGATCCGTGAAAATCTTCCTCTGAAACAAAACAAAATGTGGTTTAATACATGGCCCATTTGTATGGAAGTTTTTTAAAAAATTTATTTTTATGTAGGTACTTTAAAAATTGTATCAGTTGATCACACGATGATAAATCTGGTAAACCAGTGTGACTGTAAGCATAAAATATCGCATACGAACTATACACCCAATAGATAGTCATTAGTTATGAAGAAATTCATTACCTAATTGATAGGATTAGCACAGCCCTCACTGATAGTCCACATGAATATGGACTAAAGCTAAACACTACAAAGAAAAGGTGATGGTTACCAGTAAAACACCAATACAACCAGAAGTGGTAACAACTTATAGAGAACAACTGAAGAGAATCCACAGTATCACTTATTTCGACTGAAATCTAAATGAGAACTGGGACAGGAGCAAAGAAATAGGAATATCTACGTAAAGAGAAGGCCAGAGCTGCATTTTGTTTTCACCTAATTTTAAAAAAATGTGAAAACTTTGTATTATCCACGTCCGTCTCTCCGTCCGTCTGTCTGTAATCACAACTCCTCCGTCAATATACCAGCTAGCATGACAAATGAGGTGTCAAATGAAAGCTGATAATCCATGGATGGTACTAAAGGTGAGATATTTGATCTTGGCGGTCTGTCCGACCGCGAATATAACTCCTCCATCATTATACCAGGTAGAATGACAAATGAGGTGTCAAATGAAAGCTTATAATCCAAGGATGGTACAAAAGGTGAGATATTTAACTTAGGCTGTCTTTCCGTCGGTCCGTACGACCGCGAATATAACTCCTCCATCATTATACCAGCTTGAATGATAAATGAGGTGTCAAATGAAAGCTTATAATCCAAGGATGGTACTAAAGGTGAGATATTTGAGCTAGGCTGTCTTTCCATCGGTCCGTACTACCGCGAATATAACTTCTCCGTCATTATACCAGGTAGAATGACAAGTGAGGTGTCAAATAAAAGCTGATAATCCAAGGATGGTACTAAAGGTGAGACATTTGAGCTAGGCTGTCTTTCCGTCGGTCCGTACGACCGCGAATATAACTTCTCCGTCATTATACCAGGTAGAATGACAAATGAGGTGTCAAATGAAAGCTGATAATCCAAGGATGGTACTAAAGGTGAGATATTTGACCTTGGCGGTCTGTCCGACCGTGAATATAACTCCTCCATCATTATACCAGGTAGAATGACAAATGAGGTGTCAAATGAAAGCTTATAATCCAAGGATGGTACTAAAGGTGAGATATTTGACCTAGGCTGTCTTTCCGTCGGTCCGTACGACCGCGAATATAACTCCTCCATCATTATACCAGCTTGAATGATAAATGAGGTGTCAAATAAAAGCTTATAATCCAAGGATGGTACTAAAGGTGAGATATTTGAGCTAGGCTGTCGTTCCATCGGTCCGTACTACCGCGAATATAACTTCTCCGTCATTATACCAGGTAGAATGACAAGTGAGGTGTCAAATTAAAGCTGATAATCCAAGGATGGTACTAAAGGTGAGATATTTGACCCAGGCTGTCTTTCCGTCGGTCCGTACGACCGGGAATATAACCCCTCCGTCATTATACCAGGTAGAATTACAAATGAGGTGTCAAATGAAAGCTTATAATCCAAGGATGGCACTAAAGGTGAGATATTGGACCGAGGCTGTCTGTCCGTCGGTCCGTCCGACCGCAAATATAACTCCTTCGTCATTATACCAGGTAAAATGATAAATGAGGTGTCAAATGAAAGCTTATAATCTAAGGATGGTACTAAAGGTGATAAATTTGACCTAGGCTGTCTGTCCGTGTGTCCGTCCGACCGCAAATATAACTCCTCCGTCATTATACCAGGTAGAATGACAAATGAGGTGTCAAATGAAAGCTTATAATCCAAGGATGGTACTACAGGTGAGAAATTTTAACTACTTAATTTTTAATTTTAATTTTAGCAAAAATTACTCAAAATTAGTAAATTCGTATCAATCCTCGCAAAGTTACACTAAGAATTCAAATAACGTCTTCCAGTTCTACTTTCGATTACTTTGGGTGAAAACCTAGGACATACGAAGTCGAATTACTTGTTTTAAGATGAATAAAATCTCATGTGGAAACAATATCACTTTGAAACTGAAAATTGGATTGGTTTCAGGGAAATTGATAAAAATTGAAACTAACAATTAGATTGATCAAAATTAGATGTTATGTATTCTCTTTTATGTGGTGTCGAAGGTTGGATCTTGATGGATACACTTCTCAGAAAACTCCAGAAGCCTCCTTTTCCCATCTCTAAAAATGTGCTCCTCTTCTTCTATAACTCTGATAGAAATTAGTGAAAGTAGTTTTTAGGTGTGGAAGAAATAATATATTTTTTTCTGCAGTTTATCTGTTTATCTTACTAAAAATTATTTCTTCCAAAGAATATCATTTGGCAAATTAATTTTCTTAACATAGATACCGTAATAATAGTGCAGTCACTGAAGGTGGATATGGTGCCAACTTGCGCTTTTACCCTGGGGGTGGATGCCACCCCTCATCGGGGGTGAAAATTATTTTATTAAAAGTGACCCTACAATTCGATAGAGGGACCAATTATAAGCAAAAGTTGTTATATAAATTTATTAAAATAAATCAAAACTTTTTGAGTTATTAAAGATCAAAGATTTTAATTTTTCGTGAGAAAAATGTATGTTTTTAACCGATTTTTCATAAATAACTCAAAAATTATAAGTTTTTGCAAAAACGTTATTATTATGAAAATTGAGGGTAATAAAAAATCAAATAAACTCCTTACCAGAAAAACCTTTCAATGTTAACTAAAAGTGAGTTATAGGTAATTGAATGTATATTTCTTTCGTCTAGTACCCAAATCTAAGTATTCAAGCTTAAATACCGGGAAAATTATTACACATTTGTCAAAGTTCATAGAAATATCTATCAAAAAAGTCCTCGAACAAGTTGATAGCATTAAAATTTATGCACCAAAAATGTTTCAAAATGTATCTTTTAAAAAATTTTCCAAAAAATGTTATTGTTTTTTTGTAAATAACTTCGTTAATTTTTAAGATATACGGTTCACCTAAAAACTAATTAAAAGTTGATTCCAAGAGCTATTAAAAAACGTCAAAATTACGTTTTTTAAACCTCTTACTTTTTTAAAAATGAAAGAATAAATGGCCCCGGTTACATGGTTCTCGCAGCAAAATTGAAATATTAAACGTTTCTATCTCGGTTATTTTTGACTCTACGGAAATAGTAAAATGGATAAAGTATTTGGAACAGAAAAAACTAAAATTTAGTAATATATGATTTTTTACGTATATTGAGTATTTTTGGAGGTATTATCAAAAGAAAATGAAAAGTACGATCATTTTAAAAATTCAGATTTTTTTAAATTATATCTTTTTTTTTCAAAAATATGCATTCTAAACCGGTCAAAATTGTTGAAATATTTATCTATTTTAACCTCTAAAGAAATTCTTGTGAGGATTACTACAAATTTTAATTTTTGTGGAAATTGCGTATGTTTTATTTTTCACTTTTTC
Source organism: Diabrotica virgifera virgifera (assembly GCF_917563875.1). NCBI lineage: Eukaryota > Metazoa > Arthropoda > Insecta > Coleoptera > Chrysomelidae > Diabrotica > Diabrotica virgifera. Next base: position 212,203,239 of record NC_065450.1, read on the forward strand.
CTAAAAAAATCGAAAGGGTTCTCTTATTTTCATCATAACTTGCTTAATTTTGATGCTATTAACTTCTACTGGAGCTCATTTGATAGGTATTCCGAAGTACTTTGACAACTGCTTAACAAGTATATTATATAAAATGCATCGTTTTCCCGTTATGTAAGCTTGAATACTTAGATTTGAGTACTCATCGAAAAAAATATACATTCAATTACCCATCAATGTGCTCCTCTTCTTCTATAACTCTGATAGAAATTAGTGAAAGTAGTTTTTAGGCGTGGAAGAAATAATATATTTTTTTCTGCAGTTTATCTGTTTATCTTACTAAAAATTATTTCTTCCAAAGAATATCATTTGGCAAATTAATTTTCTTAACATAGATACCGTAATAATAGTGCAGTCACTGAAGGTGGATATGGTGCCAACTTGCGCTTTTACCCTGGGGGTGGATGCCACCCCTCATCGGGGGTGAAAATTATTTTATTAAAAGTGACCCTACAATTCGATAGAAGGACCAATTATAAGCAAAATTTGTTATATAAATTTATTAAAATAAATCAAAACTTTTTGAGTTATTAAAGATCAAAGATTTTAATTTTTCGTGAGAAAAATGTATGTTTTTAACCGATTTTTCATAAATAACTCAAAAATTATAAGTTTTTGCAAAAACGTTATTATTATGAAAATTGAGGGTAATAAAAAATCAAATAAACTCCTTACCAGAAAAACCTTTCAATGTTAACTAAAAGTGAGTTATAGGTAATTGAATGTATATTTCTTTCGTCTAGTACCCAAATCTAAGTATTCAAGCTTAAATACCGGGAAAATTATTACACATTTGTCAAAGTTCATAGAAATATCTATCAAAAAAGTCCTCGAACAAGTTGATAGCATTAAAATTTATGCACCAAAAATGTTTCAAAATGTATCTTTTAAAAAATTTTCCAAAAAATGTTATTGTTTTTTTGTAAATAACTTCGTTAATTTTTAAGATATACGGTTCACCTAAAAACTAATTAAAAGTTGATTCCAAGAGCTATTAAAAAACGTCAAAATTACGTTTTTTAAACCTCTTACTTTTTTAAAAATGAAAGAATAAATGGCCCCGGTTACATGGTTCTCGCAGCAAAATTGAAATATTAAACGTTTCTATCTCGGTTATTTTTGACTCTACGGAAATAGTAAAATGGATAAAGTATTTGGAACAGAAAAAACTAAAATTTAGTAATATATGATTTTTTACGTATATTGAGTATTTTTGGAGGTATTATCAAAAGAAAATGAAAAGTACGATCATTTTAAAAATTCAGATTTTTTTAAATTATATCTTTTTTTTTCAAAAATATGCATTCTAAACCGGTCAAAATTGTTGAAATCTTTATCTATTTTAACCTCTAAAGAAATTCTTGTGAGGATTACTACAAATTTTAATTTTTGTGGAAATTGCGTATGTTTTATTTTTCACTTTTTCCTAAAAAAATCGAAAGGGTTCTCTTATTTTCATCATAACTTGGTTAATTTTGATGCTATTAACTTCTACTGGAGCTCATTTGATAGGTATTCCGAAGTACTTTGACAACTGCTTAACAAGTATATTATATAAAATGCATCGTTTTCCCGTTATGTAAGCTTGAATACTTAGATTTGAGTACTCATCGAAAAAAATATACATTCAATTACCCATAACTCACTGTGAAATAACATTAGTTTAGTTCTTTAAGTGGGGAGTGTATTAAATTTTTTATTATCTTTAATTTTGGTAATAATAGCTTTTTTAAAAAAGTTATAGTTTTTGAGTAATACGTGAAAAACAGCTTTAAAACATGCATTTTTTAAGAAAAAATAAAATCTTTGATATTTAATAACTCAAAAAGTATTGATTTATGTTATTAACTTTATATAACAAATGTTGCTTAGAAGTTGCCCCTCTATCGATTTCTGGTATTATTTTTAATAAAAAAAATTTCACCCCCGAGAAGGTGTGGCATCCACCCCCAGGGTAAAAGCGCAAGTTGGCATCATGTCACCTTTATTCCTTGAAGTATCTTCTAACTACTCACAAATTTTCATGAAAATCGATGAAGCTTCAAAGAAATCGGAGGTGAAAACCTTCGGTGACTCCACTAAGTATAACAAGATAAAATAAAATTATGTATATAGGTATCCTTATGTCAATTTATATTTTACCGTTTTTTCGTTTGCCCCAATTCTTATAAACTCGTATAGAAAAAAAACCTGTTCTTTTGATAGCAATAAAGGACCTTTTCTTCAGGGAGATTCTTTTTTTAATATATACTTTTACATATGTACATTGCTTTCAATTGCAAAAAGACCGGTACGATCTTTATACTGCATACGACAGGTTTTGTAAAGTATATCAACGTTAGGATGAATAATTTGATAGGAATTTTTTAAAATAGGAGTCTCGCAATTCAATGTACAAAAGGTAAAAGTTTCGTCAAATTGTTGGTTTGAATGGCTCTTTGGATGATAATGAGAGTTTGAATACCTACCTACTTGCTATTTGGAAATGCACCTAAAATAAAATGGTTCTTCAGTACAAAAAAAAAACGTAAAAAACTGAAATGGATAAAAAAAATGGAGAAGATAAAAATTAACAAACAAAAACTCGATTATTTTAATTGTTCGTATAAATTTTTAAGCTTAAGTATGTGAAAAAATACAAATACAAAAGTTGCAGATCTTTTTATTGCTAACAGCTTCGCCATTTAATTTTTTTGATTGGACTTACTTTCAAATAAAGGACTTTTTGGACTTTTCTAAAGGGCCCACACTCAAAAAAATTTAGTTTGTAATATTGATTAACAGTGATTATTGAATAGTATTTCGTTGTAACAACAATTTAATTTTTTGTTTCAACGAACTTTTAGACATTGATGAATGTATTTGGTTATTGTCACAATGAGTGAATAATAATTGTGAAAATAACTAGAGTAGGTACATTAATCAATAACATTCAATTTATTCTGCCAATAAGTTAGTTTCGTATATTTAATAAATAATGTTATTTCTGGCAGCAACTCACTTTCTTGATTTCGTAGATGATAAGCAATTAAATTGGTCTATCGTGACAACGTACAGATTTTATTAAAACAGTGTACAAATGTTGTTAATGTAGGGTAATATTTGATTATTCCATTGATATAAACTGATTGTTGTGACAACGAATACATTAATCATCTACTACTGCGTTTAATAACCACAATCAATGCGTTCATGGTAGCAATAGACACAGTTGTTAAATCAATAAATGTTTTGCTTGACCATTTGAAATGTAACGGCTTTTCCTTATCGTGATACCCCGAGCTTCTCTGTATTACCCATGGACGTATACCATGGTATTACCATTGTTTACAAAAGAATTCTTTGCCGAAGTGCCGAATAATTTCATTTTGTTTCCAGGTGTAGTCCGTACTGGAAGGAAGTTTTCGTGTGTCTATTATCGTATTCATTTTTTTCGAATCCCGAGAAAACTAATTAGTATTTTTGAAAAATTTAAACGCAGAATAAAATATTACAGTAGTATCGAGGGACTTAAGTCCATGAGAACTTCTATAATGATTATTTTAATAAGTCACAAGGGAGAAAAAGAGAAAATTTAGTATGATTTTTAATTTCAATGTTGTTCTAATAGTCCAGGGGGCGCATCAGTTTTGAGATGGACGTTGAAAGGCGACTCAAATTTTTTTGCAGAAATTGCTTGAAAATAACTCACATAGTAATATTTGAGTTCCATTCAAAATGGTCCGGAACATTATTTAAATAATCAAAATGTCAAAATATGAAGGAAAAATTCGATTTTTTTATTGGTTTTTTGATTATAACTTTAAAACTATTCATTTCTGAGAAAAGTTGTACTAACATAAAAGTTGCGTGATTAACTTTCCTACAATATAGAATTGGTTAAAAATTTTAAAAATAGTCACCCTTGTTGCAAAATAGCAATAATTGAGAAAAAACCATACAAAAACAAGTATTCGCATTTTACGGTTTTCAGCCATTTATGCTACACTAAGAACCTTCATATTTTACCCAGAAAAACTTTATCATATAGTAAAACAACACTGTAAATTTCATTAAGATCGGTTTAACAGATTTTGCAAAATAAATTTTGCAATCCAGCTTTCGCAAAAAAAAATTCATTTTTTTTTAATGTTTGCAGGACTGAAAATAAAGCAGATAGCAAGTTGATTTTTTTTGCTTATAGAAGTGTACTGTACCTTTCATTTGCAATTTGCAAAATTAAAAACGATTAATTACCACGGCGTCAGGAAATTTTTTAAATAAACATTATTTTTGGTGCTACGCGCAGGACAGGGGTGTTTGATTCACACAAGTTGATTTCCACCAAATTTTCTTCCAATCTCTATCTAATATATTATTTTCTTACTCTATATTTTGTTGTATTTTAATATTTTTATTCCACAAAAATCAAACTAATTTTATTATTGTTTGTGAAATATTGTTTAAACAATTGCTTATGTTTAAAAATAATAAACTTTTATTCTCTAAGTTAAAATATATGAACAAAGAAAGTTTTTGCTAAAAAAGTGTTATTTCAAACGGCGGGCGTAATTTCGGCCGGTAATCCCTTGGCCTACCTGCATAAATCAAGGGGTACCATTTATGACAGGGGTAATTTCGGCCGAGGGGTTGATGTTTACGATGAGATTAAAATATTGGTAATTACACTCCTGGGGTACTCTACACTCTAATACCGGATTTATACTCAGCCCTGTTCGACAGGGAATTGGACAGGGAAGTGGGCAGCGTGAATGTGTAAATAGCTCACTCGCGCTTTTACTCGTCATGCTACTGCCACTGCACCTACATACCCAAAAAGTCGGTTCTAGTGACGGAAGTCAAAGGAGAGAAGTCAAAGGCGGCTTCGCCGCCGGCAGAGCGGCAAGTGAGTAAGGGAGCAAGACGATGTTGTTGTCACATTCCTTTCTTGTGATTCGTTCGGTAATGAGACTGATGTAAACACCTCACTCGTGTCGAGATCATATTTCGGGCAATATTTCCGTCAACGGCAGCGGCAGTAGCAATAGCTGAGTATAAATCCGGCATACCCGAAAGTTAGGTTTTGACGAAGCGTTAGGTCTTCCTCCTTTGAAAATTGTACTGTGTAATATATAATATAATATATTAATTTTTTAAAATTAGCAAAATTTCTGTTCAAAACGAATAAGAAGTAATTAAGAAGCAACTTAAAACCTCCGGCCGAATTTACCTACCGGCTTTTAGTACCTGCCCTTTTTCCGGCCGAAATTACATCCGCCCATTTCAAAGGATGTGTTTTTATTTTGCAATAAACAAATTTATTTATTTATATCGAAATGTAATAAAAATTAAAATGTATCAATCATTATCAAAGGTCATTGGAATGCCCAATCAGAGCAAACTATCCGCTGTCCTGCGCGTAGCACCAATAATTAATGTTTATTTAAAAAAATTCCTGACGCCGTGGTAGTTAATCGATTTTAGTTTTGCAAATTGCAAATAAAAGCTGCTTTATTTTCAGTCCTGTAACATTTTGAAAACATGAATTTTTTTTGCGAATGCTGGATTGCAAAATTTATTTTGCAAAATGTATTAAACCGATCTCAGTGAAATTTACAGTATTGTTTTACTGTATCATAAAGTTTTTGTGGGTAAAATATGAAGGTTCTAAATGTAGCATAAATGGTTGAAAAACGTAAAATGCGAATACTTGTTTTTGTATGGTTTTTTCGCAATTATTGCTATTTTTCAACAAGGGTGACTATTTTTTAAATTTTTAACCAATTCTATATTATAGGAAATTTAATTACGCAACTTTTATGTCAGTACAACTTTTAAAGTTATAATCAAAAAACGAAGAAAAAAATCGAATTTTTCCTTCATTTTTTGACGTTTTGATTATTTAAACAATGTTCCGGACCTTTTTGAGAGGGAGGATAACTCAAATATTATTATTTGAGTTATTTTCAAGCAATTTTTGCAAAAAAATTTGAGTCTCCTCTCAACGTCCAAATGTACTAATATTTTTACAGATGCGCCCTGGTCTATGATGTTATTTTTAATTTCAAATATACCTACCATTCAAAAGAAACTTTTTGTTAATTCTATGGGACTTTCAGCCCTCGGTAATAATGTAATCTTTTATACTGCGTTAAAATTTTTCAAAAATACTTATCAGTTTTCTCAGGATTCCAAAAAAAATGAATGCGTTTAAAAAGAATTCAATCAAAACTTTGCATCTGCGCTTTCAAAAAGGATTAAAGTGTTAATACATTTTTGGAATCAATATTTTAAACGCTTTTAAATGAGCTGTCACATGATGTACTTTGTCATTTAAAAAAATCTGTTGTGCCTGTCACCTGAAGAGGGATCGCGTAAAGTTCGAAACATTGATGTTACAATATACTTTGATTATTTTAAAAATCGACCTATCCGAGCATTATGCTCATGTGCTAAAAATAAATAAGTTAATGGGGGGGGGTGTAAGACTTATTCTAGCGCACTGTATAAGTGAAATCATATGAGAAATCACACAGTGTAAAGTCCATTAGGTTTAGGACAACCAAAGGGGGAACGAAACTGATTGTAGGAATGAATAGAATTGCTTGTAAGAATAACCGTATTTATTGTAGGAATGAACGGAATTAATTGTAAGAATAAACGGAAATAATTGTAGAAATAAACGAAATTTATTGGATGCATGAAGCAGTATACTTTAGGAGAAATAACATTGTTATTGACACAACGAATAGTTTTCGTCGGTCAATTAACGACGTTGTTGTTTCAATGAATAGTGTTCGTTGGCTCAGTGAACAGTGTTCGTAAAATCAATAAAGTGATATTATGGTATACATAATGAAAGTATTATGTATTAATAAATGGATGTTCATCCATTCAATAAACGTAATACATTAGATCAACTAACGAAAATAATGAATTGATGAACATCGCTTTGTTGTTCCAATAAAACCAAGAATTGGACGAATTTTAAGAATGATTGTTTTTGTTGTCTGAATTAACATTTTTATTAATATTACGTACCTTTTTCGTTGAGTGTACCCCCCTAGCGACAGGACTAAATATTTTCATGTCAGATTATCGAAAATTCAACAATTCATCATCTGGGTTATTTTAAAATACAAAAAAGTTGTTGCTATTGCTAAAGAGAAAAGCAAAACGATCGCTTGCGTGCAAATTATAATCTATATCCTATATCATAAATAATTTAGAACATCAGTCAAGACTATGGATTATATCGTGGAAAATCCGCTTTTAGCCGACGATAATTTTCTTTTTGTCAACACCTTAATGATTGGAAAACATCGCAGAGCGACATGTGAAAACAGAGAAAGACGTGAAAAAATGTTTATCCTGTGAGCAGTGAGAGGTGACACTTAATGTTATTGCCATTAGCAGGTGCTATAAATAGATGTGTTATCGAAACGAATTGATTAATCCATAAATATTGTGGAACGATGGAAGAAATTAATGTGTCATTAGTACTTTTCAATTTTCATAATTTGTTTTTCTGTAATAATTGTGATATGTAAGTCTAGAAAAACAGCAAATATTTATGATGTTAAGTTTAGATCAATAATTATAGATTTAAGCTATAGCTTTTTCTTGATTTTCTCATTCTATTAAAGAGGCAACAGTAGCGATCAACAGGTAGCAACAAACGCGGTCCAAGATCGGACTATCGGACATTTGCAACAAATGTTCAAAATGACCTTCAGAGGTGACAGAAAAATTTTATATTCATCATTGGTGCGCGTACGAGTAATGGTCTGAATTTTTTAAATGAAAAAAATTTTGCGCCACTGAGTTATTTCAAATTAAAAATCGTTTTTGAATTCCTCGTTCAATTTACGACAATGTACTTAATAAACAATTTGGTCCATCTGTTTGACATTTGCCACACTTTAAGAACCCTTGTAAGTAATGATATTAGATGTCATCATGCAAAAAAACAAAGTTATAAACATTTATAAATTATTCTTTATGTATTTTAATTTAGAAACCCTCAAAATTAATAAATTTTTTAAGATATACAACTTTTATTTAAACCATTTTCTCTAAAATGTATAATAGCCACTTTACACGATGCAACTAATTGCGCAATTAATTGCACAATTTCTTGCGCAAGAACTTGTGCAATAAGTTACAACTAACTTTCTGCAATAAAGTGATTACACGGTGCAAACAATTGCATAAACTGACATGAAATAGACAGAAACTTTGACAAAATAGCATAAATTTTAGGTTATGTTGTTTTTATAAATTAAATGTAATTTTTTGAGTAGAGTTATCAGATATTAGAATAAAAATGTTAGATTATAATTTGAGAAAATTATAATATTGTGTATTATAACAAAATCAATAATTAATACCTAATGCAAGTACAGTAGAGCGTCGATTATCCGAACGTCGATCAACCCAACGACCGGTTATCCGAACTCCCGAATCCCGCGCCCCGCACTCGAGTACCGAGCAAGCGTTAGTAATAATTATTAACGGTTAAAATATCTTCAATTTTCTTCAATATTGTATCTAAAAATATGTTGTTGCAAAGCCTACACTTTTTTGTTTAATTGCTATTTGTCATTAAAGATATAAATAAATATGTAGGTATATAAATATGTATGGCTTTCATTCACATGTGGTTAGATATGTTTGACTATATCAATATACTTCGATTATCCGAACAAATCGGTTTTCCGAACACCCATGTCCCCAATTAGTTCGGATAATCGACGCTCTACTGTATACCTATAATACATTATTCATTTACAAAAGGAAACAAGTTGTAAGAAATACAAATAGAAAATAGTTTTTTAATCCCTATGTTGCATAATTAAAGTTATCCAGCAGAATAATGTTATCGTATCTGTGAAGCGTGAAATTAGTAAAAAGTTCCTCTAGTTTTGTTAAAAAATTGTTGGGTTAGAAATTTAGGATGACAGAATGTCAACAGTGTACTTAGCCTTAAAAGTTACTAAAAATATAACCAAATTGCAGAAAAAATTGCATGAAAAATAGGATATGTTCTATTTAGCTGCAACTTCTTGCAGCAAGAAGTTGCAGCTTTTCTGTGCAATTTTCGTATGACACGATGCAATGTCTATTGCTGCAAGAAATTGTGCAATTAATTGCGCAATTAGTTGCATCGTGTAAAGTGGCTATTATAAACGTTTTATATTATACAAAAAATGTTTTTTTTCACAGATAGACTGAACACTAATAATAGTATCCCGGAATAAACAAGTTGAACTTAAAAATAAATAATGACTAGACTGTAGTAGGCCCCACTGTCCTAAATGATGCCATGTCATCGCTTACTTCAAAAAATCTTTTTATTACATCTAAACATGCCTAATTATATAGTAAAAATAAATTATTCAAAAAAATATCTCTGTAACCTTGTGTTATTGATTGTTCAGGTAGCAAGACAATTTCGATAATGACTCGTTAGGCAACCGAAGGAAACTGGTGATTAAATACCAATAAATAATATGAAAATATTTGTTTTTAATCAATAGATAGCGGTCGGTATATTTGGCAATACCAAAAAGTTCGTTATGGAAAGTTATGTCATAGCTATTTTGATTATAGAAGGGAAACTAAAATATATTCTGGCAGGCGATAACGATAAATGACGTTTAAAAACGTCATTTTATTTTTTTGTATCCTGGATAATTTTATTATTTATACTTTAAACAAATCATATAGGTATAGGTACGTTACATTATTATTAAAATATTTTTAAAATTGAATAAAGGAATTTTATTATTTATTTATTAATTAGGTTTTAAACAAATTATTAATATTTAGTTTAACTTGGACGGTTCTGTCAAAATAAACAAGGTATTCTTTACGCATACGTTAGTAGATGGCGGTAGGAGTTAATTGAATTATTTTAAATTATTAATGAAATATAAATATTATTAAATTTGATATTAAATTTAATTATTACCTACATAAAATAAATAAAATGTTTAAAATAAATTTTGAGTAAAGTTTGAAAAGAATTTAGGTATTAAAAACTAATGTTAAACAGCTTGGTAGAAATATATTGCTTTTATTTACTACTTCATCAGTATGTACTTATAGTATGATACAATTGATCCAAAAAATAGCATAACCCAGACATCCAAAGTAAAAGTTTTCCTCCAACACCAAATTGTTCTATATGGTCCACATTTTGTTCAGTAAAAAGTTACACCATTTTGAGTGTCCGGTTTGGGGGGGGGGGAGATGGGGAAGAAGTCGGTAAATTAGTAGTTTTTTTTTAAGTTTTTCGGCAATATTTCTAAAACTATGCTGTAGCGTAAACAATGTTCTATACAAAAATGTTATACATAAAATTTAAAACAAAAAAGGTCCGATCGATACATAATTGCTATAAAATCAACGGTTCCAGAGTTACGGAGGGTGAAAAGTGGAGGTTTTCGATACTTTTTATATTTTTTAGGCAATTGATTATGTATTTGGATGGTGAGTTTGACGTTTCTTCAAGGGCTTATCACTAACATACCATCGGCCACTGAAATAGCAAATTTTATTTACAAAACACAATCCTGTTAAAAAAAATTTCTTTCATTAATATGTAATAATATTATAAATTGCCCAACAAATATAAAAAGTATCGAAACTCTGGAATCGTTGATTTTATAACAATTATGGATAGGACCTTTTTTGTTTTAAATTTTATATAGAACATTTTTGCATAGAACATTGTTTACGCTATAGCATAGTTTTAGACATATTCACGAAATATATTTTAAACAGTTTAATTGTATTTTTATTTATATATTAAACCAATTTTAACACTTAAAATAAAATACCAAAAATTAAAAATACCGTAAATAGTTACGTTATTGTTTATGAAGTGTAGCCTTCGCAGCGCAGTTGCTTTTCCCTTGATGAATAGTAGAAAATCTAAATAAATATATTTGCTAACAAATTATCATTAATATCTGTCACCGTCCTATAATATAATCGAATTAACAAAAACACCATTTCATAATATATTTGCATTAATACAAAACTTAAAAGATTTAAGAATTTTATTAATTTTAGACGAAATAAAAATTTTGTAATGACGATGACAGAAAGCTTTTGCATGATGACCGATTTCGATGTTTAATCGATAGTTATTCAAGTAATCAACATTGAATAAGTACCTAATTACTAAATCTGGAAAGTTTCGATTTATGTTTTATGAACATAATTGCAAAATACTACAGAATTTCACTTTTTGACTAAATTTAATAACGTAAATTTTGTACAATATTTTTAATAATTAACGTAAATAAATTTTAAGTTCACTCAAATAAATAATCGATTACTGCCATCGACCGCTTACATTCAATCTCAGTTAATTTGATTAATCGCGCCAGGTAAAGTAAAATTCTTCTTTCAGTACAATAAAGTGTTACTTTACTGCCGCAAATGGCGTCAAATGAGTACAATAATGAATGACTTAGTGACGGTTGGCGATAAAATAATTTAAAGCATTATGTTACCAAACTTTCTATTTATTTGGTTTACATGCACATGCAAGACTTTTATTATTTTAAAAATTTAATTTTTAATTTTTTGAAAGTTTGTTGATAGGTATGTTGATTATAAAATTTTGAAAAATTGGGTGGACTGACTGTAGATGTTAATTGGGCATCGGGTAAAATTACTAGTATATTAATAATGATAAACACAAAAAGAAAATGTATAATACACAGTATATTTTATACAAATATATGGTAAATGTTCGCCTTCTTTTTCTTAAAAAAATATGAAGCCATGAAGGGTCAGGGGGAAGAACAAAAGCAATTTCGGTAAAATGTAAAAAAACATATTCATTGTTTTTCCCCCTTGTGACCAATCTTATGACGGGTTTTTAAGGAGATTCTCGTTATTACCCCATGGCTATTCACAGGTTGATAGTATGTATTCTTTCTAAGCTAACAGATTGCACAAGAATCGCAAAATGACCAAAAATTTACAGTTATCGTTTTTCCCACTGGGGAAGAATTCATTAACTAATACCATTACTATGGACCGAGGAGCTAAGGACGGAGGAATGGGCAGTTGGCCTTATACAGCCAATATAGACTATGAAAACCATGAAAATAAGACAATATTTGAGAAAAAGGGCACAAGAGAGATCCGAGTGGAAACACATAGCCACCCAGGCAGGCAAAAACCCATCCAGGGTTATTTTATGATGCCAAAAGAAGAAGAATAATACACAGTATATTTTATACAAATATCTCGTAAATTTTCTCTTTCTTTTTCGTAAAAAAATATGTTATTGTAACATTTATATTTAGATATCGAAAGCAATTCAACAAGTATAATAATTATTATCTACTACAAATTTACTAAATACAAAGATATGGTTATTCTTAGCATAAAAAAACAGGCTTGAACTCGATACTCTGTGACGATACTCACGCTCACGCTCATGAATATGCAATATTGTTGTTAAAAGATTTAATTTTGTCATGGATTTTAATCCGTTTATTATAATCGACAAACAAGTAGGTTAATTTTATTTTGTAACATGATAAGAATTATCATTTTACGGAGACCTTGAATATGAATCATATTGAGGAAATCTCGCGTTAAAATACGCGTGCTAATCCAATAATGCTATTTGGTTTTGTGTATGTGTAGGCTGACGAAAGAATACTTAAAAGAAAATAATGAGATTTCTTTTAAACGTGTTGGTGAATCAATGGACTTGTAGTTTCTCTTGAAATATATAACAGAATTGTGTATATTTCCGCAAATAATTTGGTTTCGTTTGGATACAAAGAGGTTTTTAGACGTTTCGGCGACTTCTTAAGCCCAACTTTATCTTATGACGCACAGTGGTTCCAAATGCCGAAAACGTGGTCATGAACCTTTAAAAGCGTATATTGTTTATACATTTTGCAATTACTTTCGTTCTCAAGGGTTTTTGGCGTCGCTGATTACGAATCTGGCATTATTTTTTCTGAAAAACAAAATGGCGGATCCAACATGGCGGAAAGAAATTGAAAATATCAATCAATAAGGAAAATTTTTTGTCAAATTTGGTAGGTTAAGGTCGCTGATTACAAATCTTACATTACTTTTTTTTAAACAAAATGGCGGATCCAATATTGACGAAAGAAATTCGAAAATTTTATTTTAGCCGCATTTTTGTTTAAAATTTTATATTATAAGGGACTTTTGATTAACAATAAGATTTTGAAACTGCTGATTACCAATACATTTATTTTATGAAGTACAATATTCGGAACCTATTACTTATGTACAACTGCCCATACATACTCAACAATCGCCAAAATCATGTAATATGCGTCATTTTCCACTTTTGCATTAAAACAACTGCCAGCAATGCATAGGCAGCTAAACCAAAGATTCTGTATCTCCTTACTATATATTTTAAGATTAATAAACATTAGTCGCAGAATTATGCAGAATTTTGTACTTTTTGAATGCATCTTTACAAAATTTTAATTATTTCAAGTATATTTTCACTATTTATTCAATAACAAATTTAAGGCATTTATTGTTAATAAATGTTAATTTAAGTTACATCCTACATTACTACATACTTAAAAAAGAAGAATCTGCTTTACAGCGATAAAATTGATAAGCTACAAAACGTTTTACAGCGTTTTCAATATACACGTTATTTTTCAGTTTCTCTGCCGGTCAAAATAACCCCGGACATGGCCCACTTATTCCTGAGTTGTGAACCAGAATACATCCAGTCTGATCCTCATACCTGCGTATTAGTACTCTACGATAGTATGAAAAAACAAATGTAAACATGAAACTCCCTAAATAGGGACTCCTTTTTTCGCCTCTTGACCACGTTTTCAGCATTTGGAACCACTGTGCGACGGGACGGCACGTATAGCAATAGATGGCGCACGTCCCCGGTGTCGCCCCGTTCCGTTGTACGATAAACTAGCCAATGCTTTTCAATCAGAAGATTCTTCATCGTGCCCCGTAAGACAGCCATGTCGGCCACGTCCCAGTCGTAAGATAAATTGGGCCTTATTCGTCATTGTAGACACGTTGAGCTTTGAAATTAAACTTAGCTGTACTATTTGCACATAAGCAATAAACAAATTTATCGGAGCAAATATATCTCTTTTAATCTTCATGAAAAGGTCAAAGAGCTGCATACAGTGTAACCTTAATATAACGACCTTTAATGTAATGGTTTATTCGATTTAACAAACTTTTCGAAATCCTTAGAACTGTCAGAACATTTGGCAAAAACCTTTCTTAATCTTAATGAATTTTCAACTATTACCAAGAGGGTATACATATCTGTTAATGCCCACGGTATATACAAACTTTTATGTCATCTTTCTCCTTCTTCAACCTGTGTTCGTCCACTGCTGGACATAGACCTCTTCTATTTACCTCCATCTAGTTTTACTAGTTTGGTATACTAATTTGTTATCGGATTCATAATCTAAATATTGATAGTGCGGCAGATTCGTGCAAATATTATAAGAATTGTGCATTTAATGATAGAAGCATATAATTTTGACCACATATACTACACATATAAAGGTTCAAAATTAGATAGGAGGCCACCTCAGATTTTGCCTTTTACAAAAATGGCGGGGATTCAAAATGGCGACTATACATATGTGACTAATAGCACGATAACTTTTGAACGAGACTTCAGATTTCAACCAAATTTGGTATATAGGTTCTTTTTTGGATGTATAAGATCGAGGCCTTGAACCGGAAGAATCGGTTTACCAGAAGTTGTGTTTTTATTGGTTTTTATGTAAAAATATGTTGTTTTTTTTTCAATTATTTCACCCTGTATGTATTAATTTTTCAAATAGTTAATACGGCCATTAAAAGGAGCGTAGAAATATTTTTTAGGAAGTATTTTAATTTTTTAGTTACATTAATTACCATTTATTAAGTGCAAAACGTATCTTCACATGTACCTAGATGCGGCAGATTCGTGCAAATATTATAAGAATTATTGTGCATTTAATGGTAGAAGCATATAATTTGGACCACATATACTACACATATAGAGGTTCAAATTAGATACGAGGTCATCTCAGTTTTTGTTCCTTTTACAAAAATGGCGGGCATTCAAAATGGCGACTATACATATGTGACTAATAGCACGATAACTTTTGAACGAGAAGTCAGATTTCAACCAAATTTGGTATATAGTTTCTTTTTTTGATGAATAATATCGAGGTCTTGAATTGAAAGAATCGGTTTACCAGAATTTGTGTTTTTACTGTTCTTTTGTGTAAAAATATGTTGTTTCTTTTTCAATTATTTTACCCTGTATATATTAATTTTTCAAAAAGGTAATACCGTCGTTGAAAAGAGCGTAACAATATTTTTTAGAAAATATTTTGAACTCTTTAGTTATATTAATTACCATTTAATACATGCATAACGTATCTTCACATGTAGGTACCTATGTGCGGCAGATTCGTGCAAATAATAATATAAGAATTATTGTGCATTTATTGGTAGAAGATTATAATTTGGACAACACATACTACACATACAAAGATTCAAATTTAGATATAAGGCCATCTCAGATTTAGTCTTTTACAAAAATGACGGGCATTCAAAATGAATCTGCCGCCCATAGGTACATGTGAACATACGTTACGCATTTATTAAATGGTAATTAACACAACTAAAAAGTTCAAAATATTTCCTAAAAAATATATTTACACTCGTTTCAATGGCGTTATTACCTTTTTGAAATATTTATATGTACAGGGTGAAAGACTTGAAAAAGAATCAACATATTATTACATAAAAAAAACAGTAAAAACACAAATTATGATAAACCGATTCTTCTGGTTCAAGACCTCGATACTATTCATCAAAAAAAGAACCTATATTCGTCGGCTTACTGCCAAAACCAACCAACTCCATTTTAAAAGTTTTGGGAAATCTACCTTTTAAACTTTAATTTGAAATTGAAAATCGACTGAATTTAAAGAAATTATTTAATAACTGAAAAATATTTTTGTCATACTTTTCAATTATTAAATCATTATTTAAATTCAGACGATTTTTCATTTCAAATTAAAGTTTAAAGGTGGGTTTCTCAAAACTTTTAAAAATGGAGTTGGTTGGTTTTGGCAGTAAGCCGACGATATACCAAATTTGGTTGAAATCTCATGTTTCATTCAAAAGTTGCCGTGCTATTAGTCACTATGTATAGTCGTCTTTTTGAATGCCCGCCATTTTTGTAAAAGGAACAAAAACTGAGATAGCCTCATATCTAAATTTGAACCTTTATATGTGTAGTATATGTGGTATAAATTATATGCTTCTACCATTAAATGCACAATAATTCTTATAATATCTGCACGAATCTGCCGCATATAGGTACATGTGAAGATACGTTTTGCATTTATTAAATGGTAATTAACATACTAAAAAGTTAAAAATATTCCCTAAAAAATATTTTTGCGCTCTTTTCAACGATGGTATTAACTTTTTGAAAAATTTATACATACAGGGTGAAAGAATTGAAAAAAAAAACAGCATATTTTTACATAAAAACCAGGAAAACCACAACTTCTGGTAAACCGATTCTTCCGATTCAAGACCACGATCTTATACATAAAAAAGAACCTATATACCAAATCTGGTTGAGATCTGAAGTCTCGTTCAAAAGTTATCGTGCTATTAGTCACAATGTATAGTTGCCATTTTGAATCCCCGCCATTTTTGTAAAAGGCAAAATCTGAGATGGCCTCATATCTAAATTTGAACCTTTATATGTGCAGTATATGTGGTCCAAATTATATACTTTTATCATTAAACGCACAATTGTTTCACATATCGGCTGCACTATGATACAAATTCAGAAAATTTATCATAGAAGAGAAGACAATATCGTGGTTAGGGAACAAAATAAAATATGGCGAATGTGACACTGAAACGCAACAATTTTTCCATTCACGTTAAAATCTCAGGCAGCAAATAAAGAACGGCAGAATATAAATATAATGGGGTTACATGCTGTTACACATCAAAAAATGTACCAAAGTAAAAGCTATATTCAAGTAACAAATCGCAGGGTTATTATGTTCAAATCATTGTGTTGCATCATTACATCCTGGTGATTTGCTTAGCAACACGCTATATGTAATGATTGTTTGTGCTCTCCATTTTAAATATACTTAGTGAAAATTGCATGGTAACAATAACTTTAGTCATATTGTTTGTTTTTAGTTGACTTGCCGTGCATTAACATGTGTTGACCTTCTTACAGTTTATTGCTTTTGTTGTGTGTTTAAACACACCAAAGTTTAATTTCAGGTGCGAGCGTTTTGGTTGATTTACTGGGCGAGATAATACTTTCAACCATAAATATACTTTCGCTAAAAAAAATTGTAAAACATTGAACAATACATTAAGTGTAGGTGCCAATTTTACAATTGGTTTGTGTGAGTGGGGATTATTTAAACTATGATTTATACATTATAGACCAGGGCCGAAGATTTTGAATATTATAAAAAGTAAAAAAAAATACTCAATAAGTACAGTCCGTACAATAATATATACCGCTGCACGTCATTATCTACGTCAGAGATCTAAGCTGACATTGTTGCCCAATCACAAAAAATTCTCGAATTCATTTTAAATCAAATATATCCCATAATTTTTACGGAAGTGGATTATACAACAAAACAAATTAATATTCAATGTAAATAAATAAAAACTTTAGAATAGAAAACAATAATTAAGTTATAATCTTACGTTAAAGTAAATAATAAAAACACATACTTATAGTAAAGAACAAAAACAAATATGAAGTGTCATCACCGCAACTGTCAAATAAATGATACCAATTTATGCCAAAATGTCACCTTTGTTCGATCGCAGTTAGAATGTAATCCGAACAAGTGTGCTCTATAAAAACGCTTTATATTCCGCTTATACAAATTAAATGAAACAAGTTAGGGTATGTTTCTTTAGGCATGGTTATTACATCAAAGAAACATGAAACGTAAATCACGTTTCATGGAAATAAAACACTGCTAAACAAATAGACGTCCGGCCATTTATGAAACTTTCCGAAAATAAAAATGTGTTATGAGCATGAATCAAACTCGTATCATTGGTAGGCGGACTTCAAGATTTGTTTAGCCGTGTTTAATTTTCATGAAACCTGTTTTACGTTTCATGTTTTTAGTTTCATGTTTCGTTGGTGTGCGGCTTGCCTTAAATGTACATTAATAGAAATCTTCTATGATTATTTTTTGTACGCGTATATAATAAAATATGCCTAGTGGCTGTAATTCCAGTGTACTCGGCTAAATGATTCTAAAAGGAACAGACCTACCGCCTAAATATCTCGTGTTGGTATCATGTGACGTCACGGGCTATGACGCGGATGACGTGCAACGGTATGTATAGTGGACGGATTGTAGATGCAAAGACGACATCGTCTAAATGATGAAAAAGCTAGAAGAATTTGAGAGACGGGGTTTGAAAATTAATTAAAAAATTTTTTAATGAAAAATCCTTTGTCTTTTTCTTCTTTTTATGTAGGAATGACTGTCTGTTTTTCAATGTGCTTCCAGTACCTAAGTTGTCATTCCATCTTTTTCGTGGTCTTCCCACTTATCGTTTTCCTATTGGGGAACCGTCTCTCGCCGTCCTTACTACTCTATTTGTTGTCATGCGGCTCATGTGGTCGTTCCATTCTACTCTTCTGTTTTTCACCCAGTTATTAATGTTGTCCACCTTGCATCTCCGTCGTATATCTGCACTTCTAGCTCTATCCCACAGTGTCTTACCTTCGATTTTTCGCAGTCTTTTCATATCTGCTGTTTCTAGCATTCTTTTTGTCCTTTCTGTGTCAGGTCGTGTTTCTGCCGAGTATGTCATTATTGATCTGATGACTGTTTTGTAAATTCTGCCTTTCACTTCTTTGCCGATGTTTTTATTTCTCCATATTGTTTCATTCAGGTAACCTGCTGCTCTTTTTGCTTTATTCACCTGATCTTCCATTTCTGTTTCGAGCTTTCCGTAGCTAGATAGTGTGATGCCTAGATATTTAAACTCCATGACTTGTTCTATTATTTGACCCTCCAGCTCTAATTTACACCTTATTAGATCTGCTGTTATAACCATGCATTTGGTCTTTTTTAGGAAAATTAACATGTTAAATTTTCTAGCGCTTTTATTAAATTCGTGCAGCATACGTTGTAAATCATCTTCTTTCAAGTTGTTTTTCTCCCATTTGGTATCCTTTTTTTGTTCTTACTTTTGTAAAAGGTATATTTTTTTTTTATTAAACTCCCTTCAAGGGCTACATTACAGAACGGTCTCGATTTTTAACAAAATCATCATCAGTGTTAAGAACAGGTTAATTACAAGCTGAGCCACCAAATAAATACCAGGGTGAGAACCCTTTAAATAGTATAAAAATATGTTATAATCGCCTACTTGCTTAAAATTCCATAGGATGAATAATATTAAATATAAAATAATAATATAAAGTCTATAAAGAATTAGGCCCTTGGCACAGTATGACAAAGCGAGTAGATGTGTCTCTACATGACGATCGTCAGATAGCAACTGACCAACTGAGCAGCATACAGAAAACATAGTATGAAGCTTGGCAATAATCTACTGTATGTATACTGTATGGTCCTTTTCATAGGCATTTTTCAGTGCGTCACAAATGATAGAAAAAAAAGGTAAGTCCGTGATAATACACATTTATAACATTTATTATAACATGATAATTTAGTTGTGACAGTTGTCACATTTTATTTGCAATTTGGCATAAAAACAAATTAATTGTGTTTATTGCATTTATAAAATGGCATTTTCTTTGATTTGTATAGTCTTATAAATTGTACAGATTATATTCGTAGAATATATTATATAATTCGTAAATAATTTTTTTTGATTATAGCGCCATCTATCGACAACTAGAATAAATGTTATAGATGTCTGTAATCACGAACATGCCTTTTTTCTGTCACATACAATTTAATGTGTTAGAAAGAAATCGAAAAACTGTGACGCACTGAAAGATGCCTATGAGAAAAAGAATACTACTTTTTTAATCTGTATCAATCATATCTAAAATAAAACTACTATGTTTCTATTTCTATAGATTATCTATGACATAAATGTAAATACAATTTAATAAATCAACTTTTTTTCTGAAAAAAAACTGTACCAGATCTATTCTTTAGATAAAATTCCCTTTAAATCCTATCTTTAATCTCTGTTTTTTGCGATCTCTATGTCTCATGGATTTGCAATTTTTCGTTTATCAGTATAATGGTAGGGGAGCCCAAGCGGGGATTTTTGCAGTTACTCGAGCGCGTCAGATTATTACATGGGGAGAAAGAAACCTTGTGCCCTGAAAATGTACCTCTACCATATATATTGGCTGTTAATGCAGGGGAGTTCGTTAAGGGGGGTTGAAAAAAAAATCTATCCTTAGAAAAACCCGAAATCGTCAGATTAACATAAGGTAAGTTAAGTACATGCAAAACAGTGTATATTTCAAAAATCTGGCGACTTGAGTAAGGAAAATGGGTGAGTCTCAAAGTTTCACAAGAAAAAAGCGAATATTTCGTGAAATGAATGAAATATCGAAAAACTAAACACTACGTACTCAATATTTTTCAAAAATCTAGCGAATGATACCAAACACGACTTCCCACTGAGAGGGGTGGGGAGTAAATTTAATATTTTAAATAAGAAACCCGCGATATTCCGCGAAATGAACATCAGATCGAAAAACTGAAAAATACACTTTTTCAATATTTTTGAAAAAGCTATCGAATGGCACCAAACACGACTCCCCATGGAGGCTTGGTAGGGGGATACTTTAAAATCTTAAATGAGAGCCCCCATTTTTTATTGCAGATTTGGATTCCTTACATAAAAATAAGCAACTTTTATTCGAGAAATTTTTTCGAATTATGGATAGATGGCGCTATAACCTAAAAAAAAACGATTGTTGGAAATGGAAAATTAAATTAAAAATGGACAAGTCCCCACTAAAATGGAAAACTTTACTTAACTTTTTTTGGTTTTAGGACCTACTCTTCACAACCCAATAGGTCCCCAAAGCGCTCGAGTGACTGCACATTTAGCATACTTTGCTCCCCTACCATAACAAGGAATCTTGCGTTTTTCGAGTACCTAATTGAAGTGTAAATTTTAATAACCAGCTCAAAATTTTACACAATATTAAAAAAATAAAAAAGTCTTCACCAAATTTGTGATTTTTTTTGTGGAAGGTAAAATGAAAAACCATAATCGTCGCGATAATACAAAAAAGCCGCCCCAGAAGAACAATGACCTAATTGCAATTTTTTCAGTTCCGGTTTATTGCGTCATTAACGACTAAAACACCGTGAGCAACAACGACACAACTGTAGCTATGTGTTGAGCCACTAGAGCAGGGGTTCCCAAACTTTTTTGTACCACGCCCCCTTTTGTTGAAATGAAAGCTTCTCGCGCCTCCCCTTTTCAATAAATTGTATGCGCCTAAATAGGAACAAAATCAAAACAAATAAGTATTAGCTTGAATACAAAACATTTATTTATTCTGCCATAAGATACAATAATATCAGTTTCCATAAAATACAAAAATTATTAATACAAGAAAAATAGATTAGGTTGGTTAGTGCGATGGATATGCTTTCATTTTATTTACTAGTATGCCTATTCGTGGCTGAGTTTTAGTAAGCTCACAGCACAAGTCACTAGCAACATCAAGTTTATTCCGATACTTTGTTTTAATTGCCACAAGTGTTAAAAATCGCACAAATAGTTACTTGAAAAAGGCAAATATAAATAAAGAGCTTCCCGTGATACACTAAAATACACTTTGAAATATTTTAACCAAAATGAAGGTTTGTCCATTATAACAAAGTATTTGGCAGAGGAATAATTCAAAAAATCATTTGGATTTATTTGCAAAGCATCTTCTTGAAGTGATTCAGGCAGGGAGTATATGGATTGGATCAGTTGACATGGAATGGATTCTGTAAATAAAATTGTCACAAGTGTTTTAGAAGTAAAAGACTAAGTTTTCACTCTAGTGGCACATAACATATCCCACCAGAATGAAAACAATGGGAACCTTCTCTGGTTACACCTCCGAGGCTTCTACAATTTGCAAGCCATACGGATGCTGAGACTAAGGAAGATGAGGGAATTCTACAATTTACAATTCACGTCACATCTGCTCAGCGCGGTAAAGTTCCAACGAGACTGGTTCCCTTCATACTCCACACAGAGTAAATGTAAATCAAAAATGAATAACCATTTTCAATTTCGAAATTTTTGCAACGAAATTGAAAATGGTTATTCATTTTTCATTTTTGTTTTAGAAGTATTTCGGAACTCTTCAATTATGCTCTCCAAATGGTTTGATATTTGGATTTTTAAACTCGGTCCTTCATAAATGTCCTTGAAGCGTGTTTCTTCTGAGATTGGCTCTACTTTAGAGAAATTTGAATAATTTCAGGGGTTTGCTGATATTTTACGCCTCCAAAGTTGAGTAATTAAGCCTCCATCACAATGAGTAACTACTATATTTGAGTTTCCACCCTGCAGTTTTAGGTGAACGCTGTTCAACGAGTCAAATATGTCTGACAAATAGGCCAATATTACTTGGGTACAATGTTTTTTGAAGGCCATGTTTAGCTCATTTTGCTTTTGATGTTCCAAGGTGATTACTTCATCTTAAAGGTCAAATAATCTTGCCAACATGTTTCCTTTTAATAGCCATCGTACTTCTATATGAAGTAGCAGTGTTTTGTGATCACTTTCTAAATTTTCACAAAGAGTTTTAAACAGTCGAGTATTCAACGCACTGTTTTTTATGTACTTCACTACTTTAATACACAACTTTAAGACAGCCATAAGTTCATTTGGAAGGGTTTTTGCTGACAAGGCTTGTCGATGTATAAAACAATGTATCCCAATCACATCAGCATCTTTCTCTATTACTAATTACAAATAGCCTGAACGAAAACGAAGCATTGAAGTTGCACCATTTGTACATAAACTGATCAGTTTTTGCCAAGATAGTTCATGTTTGTCAAAAAACTCTCACACTGCTTTCATAACATTAATAGCTTTTGTCGTGGTCTCCAGTCTCCAACTCTGTAGAAAAGAGTCCTTCATTCTTTCGTTTTGAATAGACCGAACATAAACAATTAACTGATAACATTGTGTTATGAAGATGATAATATGATAATTATATGTTAGTACTCTCGTCTAGCTGAATAGCAAAAAATGGCGATTATTTTACTGCATCAACTACCTGGTTTTGTATGTCTTCGGTCATATATCATCAATGCGGCGTTTCACAGTATTGTCAAAAAGAGGTATTTGAGATAACTTTTGCTTACTCTGCGTTACCAGATACAGTTTAACAAGCGGTTAATTTTGAATTTTAGAAAAATAACTAAATTTAATTTAATGTTCAACTTGTCTCGCGCCCCCCCTGATATGTCCTCACGCCCCCCAGGCAGTGCCGTTTTATCCATTGGGCGCTTGGGGCGGGCGCCCAGGGGCCCGGGCCCCGAAGGGGCCCGTAGGGACTCTTTCTTTTATTAATAACAAATTAAAGTCCGCTAAATAATCGAGGACCATATTTTTTTAAATAAAGAAAAAGACTACAAAATACCTGCGATTTCGATATGGTCTGATTTCAAGACTGGTAAATAAGAACTGTGACAACTTTTAAACCAAAGAGCGATTCCTTAGAAAATTGTAAAAAAATGTATGAAGCTGGAGACAAAGCTTATTATAGAAGATTAAATGAAAGCAACTCTTATAAAGTAAAACCCAATGGAGGCAAAGAGGAGTGTTAAAGATGTTTATTGTTACCCGTGCAAATTATTTTCAATTGAAAAAAAAATGGTTAAACTGATTTTAGATATATTTTACCCACTGGAAATATTTGAATAGTTTACTCAAATCTCACGAAGAAAGTAAATTTCATCTGAACTCTATGGTTAGGAACTCTATGTTATTAAAAACAAGATCATCAGTTGGAGTTAGATGGATCATCAGTTAAATTAGAGTTATAGACGCGGGCTTGAAAGAACAAGTAAAACGCGAAGCTGACTATTGAGTAAAGGTCCTAAGAAGAGTTGTTGTCACCATTAAATTACTTGCTTCTTAAGGACTAGCTTTTCGTTGATCCCATGAGAATTGAACGAGTCGTCATAAGGGAAATTACTTAAGTTGTCTTGTATACTTTGCTTTTGACAACTTATTAGCTCAGAATTTACAGCGGAATGCGAATAAAGAAAAAGGTTCAGTTAGCTATTTGTCTGACCAAACTTGCAATGAATTCGTGGAAGCGATGAAAACAAAACATGTAGAAACTTTTGACGCTGTAAATGCTTTACTTAAGAACTACGGATCCATCAAACATATTTTTCCAGTTAAGCAATAATAGAGACAAAATATCGGCAGTTAGAAGTGAAGCCAAGGCACTGCATAATAAAATGGATATCTTTGAGACAGGTTAACTTGAATACTCTATTGCCACTGATTTGGGCAAGGATTTTAAAACGAGTGAATGCAACAAGGAAAACGTTAGAAACTGTGGACTTAAACGTATCAATTGGAGTAGAATTAATGACATTTGAGCTTCGTTGGAGACGTAAGAAATAAATTAAGCGAAATTGAACTAGAAGCCAAAAATATTTTTTTGTGAAGGGAATAATCTCAATCCTATTCTATATAATTGGCCTTCAAAAACATAGAAAAAACATTTTTCGACGAAGCAGTTGAAAGTGAAACAATTTTAAAGGGGCAAGAGATATTCAGAATTGAAGTAGGTACTTATTTAATGCTACATGCCACAATATTTCTCAAGATCTTTTAAAGAGAATATAATAATCTACAAAGATGTTCAGATCAGCTGTTAGATGTTTTTTACGCTAAATAAAGAAGAAGTCAAAAAGTGAATTAATATGTTATGCGAGGAATATAAAAAAGATGTTGATGAAACCAAAGAGACCTTGCATAATGAAAGCACTCCTTTTTAAATGTTATGCCAAAATTTGAATAAACATTTGAAAATTTGATGTTATTCAGGATGTAAAGGCAACTTTGGCCAATTTTTAACTTTACTGCAAGTTTATTTGACGATACCAATTTCTAATGCTTCAGGCGAGCGGTCTTTTTTGGCTTTAAACAGAATAAAGGTACATATTTATATTGAAGGTCGAAGAGTCAAGAAAACCTAGACGCATTATCACTATCGTATTATAAAAAATGAAGAAGTGGAGCAAGGAGCAACTGAATTTTGATATTATTAATATGGCAGTTTGCTAATGCCTAGTCAAGAAAAAAAATAAGCTAATGTTAGTCTTATATATTTTTTAGAATATGTTTTTTTGTTTGTCATGTGTTGTTCTGTAGAACTTTCTGTTTTTTTTTTATAATTTTAAATGTATTTTTTGGAATATTTTTTACGTTTGCTATTTTTCTCGTTTGTTTTAAAAATGTATGGGTTTTACAATAAACGTTAATAGTTAATGCAGGTTAATGCATGTGTTTTTTTGTTAAAATAATTGACAACGAATAGCAATAAAGGGGGCCCCTAAATCTCTAGCGCCCAGGGCCCGAAGTTAGGTTAAATCGGCACTGCCCCCAGGGGGGGCGCGCCCCCCAGTTTGGGAACCCCTGCACTAGAGGATGGTTGTGTCGTTATTGAAATACGCGCCCTTTTAAACCTTGTTTCAGAAGAACAATGATACAAGCGTCAGTTGTGTCACGCAAGACTTTTAGTGAGATCACCTTGGACTAGAATTTTTGTGCAACAACAACTGTTCTTAACGGTATTGCTGATCCAAATATGAGTTCAATTTAATATTGTGTTAGGTTTTCCCATGGTAAAGAAAATTTTTAAGATGAACAATGACGCAACTGTAGATGTAGTTGAAAATAGAGGATTAAATTAAGATAATGAGATTGGAACCAATAGGGATGAAAATAAAAGCCATTATTGTAAGAATAAACGCCATACCGATGATCCTGGACGATTACTCTTCATTTAATCGCTATTTTAAATATTTAAAAATCGTTTTTTTGCTCCCCTAAACAATTTTGCTTTTTTGCAGTTACGTCAATGTTCTTCCGGGACGGCGATGTCACCTTTTGAGAATCTTGACTACCGAAAAGTCAATACGTTTGCAAATATTAACTTATGTTTCTTTTTACACAAAAACTTTCACAATATTCACTTATTTTTTGTCACATTGTAATGAAGCAGGTGTTGTATAAATTTAATTCTCTTGGGGTTTTTATGCATACATACAGGCAGGTGGGTGAGCAATGGATGTCTGTAGGCTATTCAGAGAAGTGTTATACATACGCTTTGTTGTCTTTGTTGAATTTTTTATGGACCATTCTAGTGAATGCATTTTCAATTATGATTAGTGTTTTTTTCTCTAAATTGCGTCATCGGTTTTTTCAAGACCTGCATTTTTTATTGAATTTTATATGTATAGCTGTTATCAGTATAACTCTAAATAGTCCAGGGCGCATCTGTTTTGAGATGGACGTTGAGAGGAGACTTAATTTTTTTTGCAGAAATTGCTTGAAAATAACTCAAATAATAATATTTGAGTTATCCTCCCACTCAAAATGGTCCGGAACATTGTTTAAATAATCAAAATGTAAAAATATGAAGGAAAAATTCGATTTTTTTATTGGTTTTTTGATTATAACTTTAAAACTATTTATTTCTGAGAAAAGTTGTATGTACTGACATAAAAGTTGCGTAATTAAATTTCCTACAATATAGAATTGGTTAAAAATTTAAAAAAATAGTCACCCTTGTTGCAAAATAGCAATAATTGCGAAAAAAAAACATACTAAAACAAGATTCGCATTTTACGTTTTTCAAGCATTTATGCTCAACTTAGGACCTTCATATTTTACCCAGAAAAACTTTATGATATAGTAAAACAACATTGTAAAATTTCATTAAGATCGGTTTAATATATTTTGCAATCCAGCTTTCGCAAAAAAATCATTTTTTTAAAATGTTGCAGGACTGAAAATAAAGCAGAGAGCAAGTTGAATTGTTTTGCTTATAGCACTGTATCTACTGTATAGTACTGTACCTTTCATTTGCAATTTGCAAAATTAAAATCGATTAATTACCACGCGGCGTCAGGAAATTTTTTAAATAAACATTAATTTTTGGTGCTACGCGCAGGACAGCGGTGTTCGATTCACACAAGTTGATTTCCACCAAAATTTCTTCCAATCTTTATCTAATATATTATTTTGTTACTCTATATTTTGTTGTATTTTAATATTTTAATTCCACAAAAATCAAACTAATTTTATTATTGTTTGTGAAATATTGTTTAAACAATTACATATGTTTAAAAATAATAAACTTTTATTCTCTAAGTTAAAATATATGAACAAAGAAAGTTTTTGCTAAAAAAAGTGTTATTTCAAAGGATAGAGTATGTGTTTTTATTTTGCAATAAACAAATTTACTTATTTGTATCGAAATGTAATAAAGATTAAAATGTATCAATCATTATCAAAGGTCATTGGAATGCCCAATCAGAGCAAACTATCCGCTGTCCTGCGCGTAGCACCAATAATTAATGTTTATTTAAAAAAATTCCTGACGCCGTGGAAGGTAATCGATTTTAATTTTGCAAATTGCAAATGAAAGGTACAGTACACTTCTGTATGCAAAAAAAGTTTCAACTTGCTATCTGCTTTATTTTCAGTCCTGTAACATTTTGAAAATATGATTTTTTTTTGCGAAAGCTGGATTGCAAAATTTATTTTGCAAAATCTATTGAACCGATCTTAATGAAATTTACAGTATTGTTTTACTGTATCTTAAAGTTTTTCTGGGTGAACTATGAAGGTCCTAAGTGTAGCATAAATGGTTGAAAAACGTAAAATGCCAATATCTGTTTTTGTATGTTTTTTTCGCAATTATTGCTATTTTGCAACAAGGGTGACTATTTTTTAAATGTTTAACCAATTCTATATTGTAGGAAATTTAATTACGCAACTTTTAGGTCAGTACAACTTTTCTCGGAAATGAATACTTTTAAAGTTATAATCATAAAACGAAGAAAAAAATCGAATTTTTCCTTCATTTTTTGACATTTTGATTATTTAAACAATGTTCCGGACCTTTTTGAGAGGGAGGATAACTCAAATATTATTTAAGTTATTTTCAAGCAATTTCTGCAAAAAAATTTGAGTCACTTCTCAACGTCCAAATGTACTAATATTTTTGCAGATGCGCCCTGGTCTAAAAGTGAATAAATCCAATATGGTTTTTTTACTACAAAAGTATGCTTACGTCGTTCAAGATTTCTGACGTCAGAACCCCGCAGCATTGCCAAAACATTACAGTTTATTCTTATACCATTTGCACTGGATGTAAACATTACTTAGTAGACAGCAATGTCGTCACCAGCGACGAACGAGGTGGCTATTTGAAGGTTTTGAATATTTTTGGATAAGAGTTACTTATATAATAGCGTAAATTATTCATTAGGAAATTTAAATAATAAGATTATTTTTTCACTATCTATGTATTCACTGATTACAATAATTTATATACTATACAATAAAATCTAATAATCGGGAAAAGAAAAATAGTGATAAAGTGATATAATATACCGTTACTATAGAACGAATAGATACCTTTGAACACCTTTAACAAGTAAAATGTAAAGTTGTTTACATGTAGTGCATGTCTTATTTAAACTTAGTATATACAGTAAAACCTCCGTTAACCGAAACCTTTTTAACCGAAACTTCGTTTAACCGAAACGTCTGACAGTTTCAATAATTCCGCCAATAAAAATTAAATGTTTATCGAAAAACGGAAACAATTGGATGTTAATTTGTCAACATTGCTTTCATACAACTAAAGAACGAAATTAAATAGACAATACATTACGAAATCAGCTCATAGTATTTTTTAATCCTAACTTTGATCAAGAATACTATATAATTTGATACAAGAAGAATACACAAAACAATGTTATTTTTAACCGAAATTCTTGTTATCCGAAACGCCCTCTCCCCCAATTATTTCTGTTAACGGAGGTTTTACTGTAATAGTAAATAAATGTGAGTTATTTTCCAAATATTCACACTTGTAAAATATTCTTTTGGCAACGATGGAGTTCTGACGTCAGAAATCTCGAGTGACGTAAGCATATTTTTGTAGTATAGAAAGTATATATTATGTTTTTTATTCAGGATTAGAGAGGTCCTTACAGTTTTCGTGTCGTTCGTCTGCTTTTTCTATCATGACAAAGTATCCTACATTGTCAATAGTCTTACAATTATTATCAGTAAAAATATCTATGATATCTATTATTGGTCTGTGTATAGTAGAAACGGAAATCGATCAGAATGCGCAACAAAGTGGCGGTATCAATGTTTGGTATAAATGTTTAAGAAATTCGAGTATCCGCTTAGCGGTAGCTAAAAGATAAGCACATGCCGATATTTTAACATCCCATTAATCATTGTAAATTAGTCATTTTAGAACTTAGCAAACACTTGCATATTAGTACAGTTAAAATAATTAGAGGATAAATTGAAGCAAGAGAATTTAAACTTTTTTCTTCTTTTAAGGGCAAAAAAAGCAAGCTCGTTAGCGGAACCGAATTCAAAATTACTTTGCACATCATATTTTAAACATTATTTGGTTAAAACATCTCTTTTGCCAACATTTTATTAGGTGTTTCTTATAGGGCTTTTCATCGACTCTCGTTTGTTTCGAGCTTCTGTCATATGTTGTAAAATCCGTATATATTAATATTATACACAGATTATACAACATATGACAAAAGCTCGAAACAAATGACAATCCATAAAAAGCCCTATTGGGTGAAATAATTATTGGTCTTATTGGGTGAAATATTTATTTATAATGGGTAATTTAAATGCCAAGTCGGCAAGGTGAAATGCGAAGATTTGATTGAAGAACATGGACTTGGCGAGTACCATGAAAGGGGAGAACGGTTGGTAGGTATTATACTGCCCGTTACTGACTTTTTGTAATGTGTGTGAGTAGTGTTGAAACTATTTTGGGTGTTGAATTTATTGGTAGTGACAGTGATTGTGGATGATCTGGTGTCTTACGGGTAAGGGTATAAGCCGGAGAAGAAGGCTTGGGGAAAACTGTTTACTTAGAATTTTTTAGTGTTTTTTTATTTACTGGTCCGAAAGTAATTTAGAAAGTAGCTAAATGAAGAAACCCAGAGGGGTAACAGAGGTTGCAGGACCCCAAATGAGAATGTAATATCAAGGATATCGAAAGATGAGGATGTCAAGGCTTCAACTAGGATGAAGAATGTTAAGGCAGAAGGACCTGATGGAATATCTATAGAGGAGGTTGTGAAACTACTTCGACTTAAAGGCTAAACTAGATGTTGGTAGCCAGATATGGAGAAACGAGCTTAACAAATTCCCCACTTACTGGCCAACATCATCAGGTTAATGTAAACAAGCTGGTAAGTGCCAAGGTGATCTCTTGGATATAAAATCTGATCAATCAAGACAATTGTTAACTCTATAAGGATACGTAAATACACTGTATTAAATGTATTAAAAATATCCCCAGAAACTAATAAGTACATACTCAAAAAACATAAAATTAATTTTGTTTTTGTAAATTATGAATGTCTGGCATTTTAATTTGTACCTATTATGTCCACTATAATGTTTACTTAAGTATTAACTATTTCAATAATAGTTCAATTAACTTATCGGCTTGATAGCAGTTTTATTACCCTTAAATATGTTTCTCAAAGTAAATATCTAAAAACACTACATTGATAGTGATTAAATGTTTATAAAAACCAATGTCAGCAGTATATTTCACGATTTGTATTTTTAATGAAGAAAACAATATGTTTACTGCTTATTTTATCAAGAAGTAAGGCTTATGTAAATGCATTTTCTGCTTTGGACGTTGGTAAATCATCATAGCAGCTATTCTGATTTTTTGATCCTGTTAGTTTAGCCTCGATAACCCAGAAATTCCGTAGAAATCAAATGTAGGATAGAGAAAGCAAGACCTACATTTCAAAAAATGGCTAAGCTTTTGAAAATCAATTTGATTGACACGAAAAATAATTTTGAAAGAGAAAAGAAAGGTTTCATTACAAGTAAGATAAGGCACATAAAAAACAGATAATTCCTAATTTTGAACAACATTTTTTTAGAAATTTTTGTTTGTCAAAACCAGTTCTACTGTCGCAATAATTCTAATTTAAACCTATCAGTTATTAATAACAAGTATAATTAGAATATAATTACTTCTACATAAGTAGCAAACAACAACAATGTGTAATTAAAGAAAACCTTTTCATCTACTGATAATAGCATCAAAAAATAGCTGTGTACTCATTCTACAGTACAGCTGCTGATAAGGTCTGACTAACACATGTAAAATGATGCAAGAATAACAAATTTAGATAAGGGTGTATGGAATTTAGAGCTAAATAGACATGTTGGCATTATATGCCAGTAAGAGAGATCTTTTCAATGATTATGTACAGGACTATGACTCTAAATTGTATAGCAGTGTAAGTTAGGTTTTATGTTAATAGTCAAATCTCGAGGCTCAAGAGCTATGTTTAACTAGTCCACTAGGCGAGGGGTTTGCCCCCATAAGCAGAGCATGAAGACTATTTCTTGCAAAATCTAATGCATGAAATTTTCATTTGATTCTATACCTTTTCCAAAGTTCAAATATATATTTTTTTAATTGTTCAGTGTGGACCGTGAATTTTTGTAACAAATAACTAAAAAAAAAACTTGATGGATTCAACCGTTACTTGATGGAAGTTCATTTTACCTAACAATAAAACACTGAAAACTTTTGTTTTCTATACTTCCACAAAATTTATTACAACTATCTGACTACAGCTGTTTCGGCAGAATGCCTTTCTCAAGTGATATAGTTTACAATGTGTTTGCCTTTTTAAGTCTTTAACTGAAGAGGTTGAAGAGTGGGGAGCTGTTTGTCTTGAGTTCAGAATTCAGAATTATATCTGTATTTTTCAGTTTATTAATTTCCATACATTCTAAAAAAGATAGCTTAAGGCCTTTATTTTGAATATGCAGAATTTGAAACTCTTCATTGAAAGAATGATTATGATCTAGAAGGTGAAGTGCGTATGTAGAAGTGTCTGTTTTTCTATTGTTGAAAGCCCTTTTGTGTTCTGCTATCCGTTTGTCAAAAGTTCTGCCAGTTTGACCGATGTATGTTTTCGGACAGTCACCACAAGTTAGTTTGTACACACCACTGTAGTTGCTTTCTCTTTCGGCTTTTATTGTTCTTAATATATTTGCTTAAGTTGTTGTTAGTTCTGAAAGCTGGTGTTATTCCTTTCTTTTTGAAGTTATACTTCTTTACCGGCGATAGAGGGTGATTTTTTTATATGTTAAAACCTATCAGCCCGGCGCATGCGCATTATAACTTTGTTCTGATTGGATGTTCAAATGACATGTCAAAAATTATCCGATATGGCAGCTGTGGTTTGGAGGTAAAGGTAAAGGTAAACAAATGTATAATATATTAGTTTTATTGTTGTGAGGACAGAAACAAAAAAGTTTATAATATTGTAGTGACTTTTAAATAGTTTTTAAAAGCAACAGGTACGTAATAATTGTTAATGTATCATGAGTATAAACCTACCTATTTGATCTGCCAAAATACATAGTATGTAATACTTTTATTTATATAATTTGATTACCATCAAAATTTCTATCAATATTCACCTAATATATTGTTTTTTTACTCTATGTTTTGTTGTATTTTTTCAATTATAAATCATTTCAATTCAAAATTAAAATAATTTGATCAATTTTCAAAATATCACAAGTTTAATCCGTTTAGTTAGTCGATCTTCGTAAATAATGACACATAGTGTCCGTGGCTAAGCGGAGAAGGCGAATGAATTCCAATACCAACTGCTCTTATCAGCGCTGGTTCGAGTCCCAATAGAAACTTTCTTTTTTGTTTTTTTTAATACATTTTATGATTGTAAGTATATTTATTATATAATTGTATTTTCAGAAAATACGTATTTAGTTAAAAATTTTTTCGACAATTAATGTTCAGACATCATTTGTGGCTTGTTTAATGTGTTTGTGTGTGTTTTATTCTTTTATTATTTTAATTTTTGGCACTGTTCTAATAAAAATGTTTGAGAAGTAGTAAGTATAAATTAGTTTAATATTTAAACAAAATATAAATAAAAAGTATATTAATTTCGTTTAAATCATATAATAGAAGTATAACTTCTTACGTGCGTACAAAGTACACACACATTCTTTTTTTATGTATCTGGCTATTTTTGTTGTTATCTTGCCAGTATATGTAAGAGAGCAGAAGGTACTGGGGTCTTTTTGTGGTGGTGGATACACTAATTTCAGGGCTTTCTTATGGAGTTTTTAGTTTACAATTTTGTTAACTGTTTGTTCGTTATATCCGTTGTTTACTGCTATTTGTTTAATGTTTAGTTCTATCTCGAAGTTATTTCTCGTCATGGGAATTTCTGTCAGTCTATGTATCATGCTATGGTAGGCTGCTAATTTGTGTTGTGTAGGATGGGATGATGAATTGTGTATAGTTGTGTCAGTATGGGTAGTTTTATGATATACGGAGAACTCATGTTTGTTGTGTAGTCTGGTAATTGTTACATCTAGAAAGTTGATGGAGTTATTCTGTTCTGTTTCTATTGTAAACTCAATATTACTATGAAGTGACTTAATGTATGATAGAAATTGGTCAAGTTGTCTGTTAGTTCCTGTAAAGCATACTAATATATCATCCACGTATCTCCACCAATATAAGAACTGTTTAAATACGGGATATTTAGAAATTGTTGTTTCAAGTTGGTTCATAAATATATCTGATAGCAATGGGCTTAGAGGATTACCCATAATAAGTCCTGCACTGTTGTTTGTGTGTAGTTGATTATTGAATTCAAAATAGTCTTGGTTAATGCAAATTTCAAGAAGGTGTAAAATTTTAGATGCAATGATCGGATTTGTACTATTATGGTCTAAAGTCTAAAAGATTTTTAACTAAAACAAAAGTTTCTGTAGGAGGAACACTAGGAAAAAGATTTTTTACGTCAAATGAAATTAGTCTGGAGTTGTTGGGCAGTTGAAAATGTTGTATTTTATTAACTAGTTCTAGTGTATTTTTTACGGTGAATTTAGGTGAAAATTTAGTGTATTCTGTAATTATATCTGACAGTTTTTTTTTAAAGTTTATATGACGGAGCTGTATAAAAAGAAACTACAGGCCTTATTGGGTGGTCAGGTTTGTGTAGTTTAATAAAAGAGTATAATTTAGGAGGTTGTGGGTTCATAATATTAAGGTATTTCTGTTCTGTTGGATTTAGTATTGATTTTGAATTTTCAATGGCTAGTTTAATTTGTTTTCGATATTTTTCTGTGGGGTTTTTTTTAGTGTTATACTGTTTTGGTTAGTTAAAAATTATATTGTTTTGTTATTATAGTCTCTTTTATCGATAGCAATAGTAGTGTTACCTTTGTCTGCTTTTGTAAATAAATCAATAAAACATGACATAATATTTAGGGAAAGTGTTTGAGCATATGCTTCTGGAAAAGATAGTTCAAACTAGCGTAAAAAAGAAAGTTAAACGAAGATTTAATACTGCAGAAATAATAACAAAAGAAGAATATGTACATTAGTTCTTTAAAGACAAAAAGGCTGAGTCCATTAAAGGAAAACAGAAAACCTGTCCAAAAACAATCAAGAAAAAGTCAAAGAAAGATGAATCAGATAGTGATGAGGAGATAGAAGATATGTCTTTAGGGGAAAGTGACAAAGCAGAAGAGGAATTCTTAAAGGAAACTGCGACACTAAAACCTGTAAATGAGGAAGATATTAAACAAGGCTCTTTTATAGTTGCAACTTTTATGGGTGGGAAGCGTGGTAGAACTGCTTTTAGGTATGTGTATGTAATTGAAAACTTTGATGACAGTAAAGATGAAATAGAAGTGGTAGGATTAACAAGTGTTGATAAGGATAAAGTGATTTGTTGATAATGAAAAATACAGTTCATTTATTAGAATGTCTCAGATTATAGGAATATTGATGGATCCGATATTATCACTTAATGGTGAAAGAATTCGGTATACTTTTAATGGAAAAGTTGATGTTTTGGAATGTTAGATGTTACTGAATTTGTAAAATAAGAAAAGGTTCTCACTAAAATACAGTAGGAAAAATGAAAGAATACCCATGAACGAACATATAAAACAGGCTGTATTTTCCTGTCACTGTGTCACACAAAAAATTGGCCAGCGCAAGTACATGTAATAATTATTGTTACATGTACTTGCACTGGACAATTTTCTTTGTGACACGGTGACAGGAAAATACAGCGTATTTTATATGTTCGTTCATGGGTATTCTTTCATTTTTTCGACTGTAGATAATAAGATACATATAATAAAAAAATTGGTAGTTTAAATAAGAAATTTCACATTTTTTTTCTAAAATTGTTGAATTTTTAAATGCCAAAAATTATTACAATATTTTTGTAATGTCTTTCTTTGTCACACCAAGGCACACTTAATCGTAGGTGCTTTTAAATGGCAAAAAAGCTAGTTGTCACACTATCCCTAATCCTAGTCACAGTAACCCCATAATGAAGGGATAGTGTGACACCTTACCCTCTTAAATAAAACATAATGTAGAAGGAATTTTAAAAATGCAACATGCCTATTCACTGTGCAATGATTGTGACAATTAACCAGAAAGTCTTCATTAAAAATCTGAAACCATTCAATTAAAAGCAAAATACTAAAAAATTGTACAAGATGTTGATGGAAGAACTTGAAGAAAAAAATAAAATTAAACAAATGAAAATGAAAAGTGTTTAAAAATGAAATAAAACACCATTCATTTTTTCTGTAGCACAAGTATAACCAATTTAGATGGGTTAAAAGTTATCTAGCAAGTGCTTAATCTGCCCCAAAGAATCAACATTTAAAAAGGATTTATTAAGTACTTTCTCCTTAGCAGTGATATTACTATCCACATTCTATTTATCTAAATTGAATAATGCAGACGACAATTTATTAATTAAATTAAAACTGCATCTGCACTTACCTATTAATACCACAGTTCCGACCGGTATTCCACCTCCTGAAAAAAAAAACAAGGACTTTTCAAACATGAAAATGTAACTGACCTTCCTATAGATTAAATAGTGAGGTACTACACCACAAATTAAAAATTGAACAAATCTGTACAAGTAACAAAAACTCTATAGTTCCCATATATCGAGGAAATATCGAGTTAACAAAAAAAACACGGATCAATTTTCCTTTTCCTGAACAAAAAGAACAAAGAAAATTTCCGTATAACCTACAAAAACTCACCTAACAGAGTATCCAGGGACGGTATTCCAGAAGAAACCAGTAAATGACCATTTTGGGCACTGTACGCTGTACCCGGAATGCTTCTTAGAGTTTTCTTTTCCATCAAATTAATTTTTTTCTAATTGCGAAAATCCCGAAGTTCCGTTTTCTCTTCCTGCTTCCACTTACACACTTTTCACTTTTTACCTCATGGAACTCTAAACTCGAAATGGCATTTCTGACAAGCAGCTGGTTAATCACGAAACACTTGTTTAATCGATCGTGTTTCCGATTCGGCGCGTGGATATGAATGCGGTTCTTTGTCCTTTGTACTGTTGTACTCACTTTATTTTTTATTGAATTTTTCCGCTTTATAAATATACGAAGTCAATGTTTTAAATACAAATACATTTGTTTTTATTATGCTATCAAAATTTCATCAATAAAAAAACAAGTTATTAGATGTATATTAGCAAATGTTTGGTATCAGCATTAATTAAAAAAATATATAAATATGTACTTACAATACGAACTGTTCTTTAAATAGTAAAGTAGGATATTTATATAAATGAGACACGTTTTTAATTAATTTAAAATTTCAGTGTCAGTTCAAGAGAAAAACAACAAAAATAGTGCTTAATTTCTATAATGTATAAGTCTACGGATGAAAAGCTCAAAGTCTTGCAATGAAGAAGACTTTGACATTACATAATATGTCAGAAAAATTACCTAACCTCCAATAAGTGCTAAATGGAAAAAAGTAAATAAAATGGCATTACAAAAAGAAAGATTCAGTAAAATTCCTGAAGATGCAGTTATTTTAACAGAGGAACAGGCTTTAATTTATCAAACCAAATTAATGAGCAATTGGCCAAATAGAAAGGATGTGTAAGCTCTGTTGAAATTTATATTTTACTTCTTTTCTAAATACTTAGTACATTTGCAAATAATAAATTTCTGAATGAATCTTTTTGTCTTGTGTAATGTAAGATGGGACTGTTAACCTTTTCATAAGCCGCAATTGCATATATTGTTCAGAATAACAGATCGGCATAATTTGAGTTATTAGTGTCTATTCATTCAGCAGAATATATCAATAATTGATATATTGCTGACACAAAAGGGCCTGTATTGACTCAATCAGTGTTGCCACAGTTCTAGGACAAAATTTAAGTAAAGCTGGTCGTTCCTAATTTTTTGGTAGAAAGCGTCAAATTTTGATTTTACACTACACGTTAGAGAAAACGGGCAGCCCACAAAATTGGTCATTTTTGAGGTCTCGAATTTTCTAAACCTGTTGCTCAATTTAAGTGATTTTTTTAATATGTTATAGCCTTGTTCTTTAACAATATCACTGTAATAATATTGTTGCTAAACAGGTAAATTTTCATTGTATACCGGGTGGACCAATCAAACTGTGTTTTTTTCTTAAAGTTCGCAACACCCTGTGGAATATTCTTATAGCATTTATAAAATACTGAAATTAAAACCCAACTATAACCTCAGGTTTTCTTAACATTCGGTTTTGTTATTCATTCATTTATGTTGGATACTAAAAAAGTTACGTACTTTAACAACTAGCGGTGTTCTTCATTAGTACAAGATGTTCCTAAATAAGCGCAACAAACTTTAAGAGGTAATTCTGTATGAAAAAAATAGTGACTGTTTGCTTTATAAACATATGTGTGTAAATGCTTCATTTCCGAGATACAGGATATTGAATTTTTTCTTACAAACTGACAATTTATTTATTGCTCTAAAACCGCTTGATATATGCAAATGAAATTTGGTAGGTTTTAAAAGGTAGTTATTATGCATTTTTTGACATACAATTAAGAATTCTATATTCACCATTAGAGTGCATACAGGTAATATGAACCGTATACGAATATTCTAGTTTGCCCTTGGGCAAACTAGCATATTGTCACAGTCAGCTTTTAGTTTTTCTGTGGCCATTTCTATTTATTGCTTTGTTGACTCATTGGTGTCAATTCTTAGATTGTTGATATTGTGGTTTATATTTTGTGCTTCTTCTGGTAGTGTTTGGACTGCACGAGATTTACTGAAATAATCTTACCATCTTTTGACTTGTTCCTGTTGTGATGTTATATCTTCACCTGTATTTCTTTTTACAATTGGTTGATAACTAGTACATATCGCCGCCGCCTACGAAAAGTATAACTCTGAAAAATGCCGTTAAGAGTAGAACTTTCAATGAACGCCGCGAAAAATATTATTTTTGATTATATGATTGTGAAAATTATAATCCCTAATAAAGTGTTAGTGAAAACATTTATTTTTTGAGGAGTATCAGCAAAAAACATCATTTCTGTTTGTGGGTCCATGAAAAGTATAATTACTAAAAAGTTTTCAGAAATAATTGTTTTCATCGGCAGAAACAGAAACAGAAAGGGAAATAATTGTTTTTGCTGTCATCTATTATGAACTAAATATTTTCGTTATAAATATTTTGGGAGTTATAATCTTCACAGACATGCATATAAAAACAAATTGTATCGCCAACACTTATCAAAGAGTTATTATTTTCACTGGAAGTGTATTAAGAATCACATTAATCATAGGTACCAGCGATATATCTTTTGTTGCCTAGTTTTTTAGTGATATTATCAAATTGTCTCATGTTTTGATATTCATTGGTGACTCTTCAGCAAGATTTTCTATCCACCTTTCTTTTCTTTCTTGACTGCCTTCTTTACAACTATATTCACTTCTCTAGAACTTTCTCCAAGTGGTTTTTTCTGTGTTTCTATGCTGGTATTTGGAATTTCTGGAAAACTGCTATTTGCTAACTTTTGATACAAGAATTTTCCAGAATTATGACTAAAGAAGTCGGTAGTTTTGTGCTCTGTTGGTTCTTAGTCCCCAACTTCTGTGACAAAAAAAAAACTTCTGTGACCAGGAGTATTATGTTCTCTCATTTGTGGCATGAAATACAACTAACAATATATTATTTTTAGGCTTGGTTTTAAATATGGATCATTAGCAATAGCCTCTGCTAGCATGTTAACAGGAATTTATTTTAACCAACATTTTAGAGGAATGTTCAGACTGCTCAACTATGGTCAAATGTCGTCCTACCTTCCAATAGCTGCCGTACCAACAGCAATATCTTTATTTTCTCACCAACAGGTAATGAGGGCACATATTATACAATTTATTATAATTGTTAGTATTTCTAAAGGTTGTAAATAGTAAATTGTGGAGGTGTAATGTCTTTCATAAAAATAGGTAGACGATGGGCTGGACATGTGTTAAGAGCAAATGAGAATTACTCACCCAGGCGAACCCTATTAGCAGGGCCAGTAGGAAATAGAAGCTGATGTAGACCAAAACTGAAAGGGAGGCACAGTGTGGACGAGGATGTGAGGAAGATCAGCGCAGCAAATGTCCCAAGATTAGCGCTGTAGGGTAATGACTGGTGAAATAGACTGGGGAAGCTCGAGGCTCAACTAGGGCTGTAGTACTACTGATGACGATGATGATAAAATTATTCAAAAATTGGTTTTTAAAAATCTCTTTTAAAGGGAAAGGCTCAAAATGTCGCCTGTCAAAATGTTCAAAGTATTTTTGAA
Source organism: Diabrotica virgifera virgifera (assembly GCF_917563875.1). Lineage (NCBI taxonomy): Eukaryota > Metazoa > Arthropoda > Insecta > Coleoptera > Chrysomelidae > Diabrotica > Diabrotica virgifera. The sequence continues at coordinate 212,243,297 of NC_065450.1, forward strand.
AATTTTAAACGCAGAATGAAAGATTACGTTATTACTGAGGACTGAAAGACCCTGAAAACTTCTATAATCTTTCATTCTGCTTTTAAATTTTTCAAAAATATTTATTAATTTTCTTAGGATTCGAAAAAAATTAATGCATTTAAAACGCATTGAACATTTTGAGAGGCAACATTTTGCGCCCTTGCACTTAAAACTAGGTACTTATATTATTTGGAACAGCATAATGTAAAATCTGCAAGAAGTACAAAAGATCCACAAGGATTCCAAAAGGAAAAAGTTTTCCTGTAGTTGGCTGTATACCATATAATACAAAAAAAGAATGTGTGTGTACCTTGTACACACGTAAGAAGTTATACTTCTATTATTATGATTTCAACGAAATTAATATACTTAATAGGTTATTTGTATTTTATTTAAATATTAAAAAATATATAAAAAAAAAATCTGAATCGTCCGGAATTTGAACCTGGGACCTCTTGATCTCCGATCACACGTGCTACCACTGAGCTATATCCCTTTTGCTGTGACAGGTTACAAGATTTCTCATACATACTGACAAATTTAATACAAAAATACTTTAAATATACTTACTATTATTCTAAAACATCTTATTCCCGAGGAAGACAAATCCAAAGACACAAAAAATATAATAAATAATACATTTACTAAAAACACTAATATATCCTTTTCACTCATTTTCTTGCACTGATATATTTATACATAACTTGAAAAATTCAGCAACTAAACGGCATACTGTCTGTGTGCGCATGCGCGCAGAATTATGAAATTTTATTCTCAATCGCGCCTAAAGAAGTATAACTTCAAAAACAATAAAATCCTTTATAAAAGTTATATATTTAAGGTATCCCCATTCCACGAATATACGTTTGTTTTGGATTATTGCGACAACGAATATTTTACTATGCAAAATATGAAGAACGAAAGTAAATTGCAAATTATATTGTTGTTTATTGGAGTAATTATTAGAGCAAAATACTTTCGTACTTCTTATGTTGCACACTAAAATATTCGTTGTCGCGATAATCCAAAACAGACGTATGTTCGTGGAATACACCATTTTATAAAGGATTTTATTGTTTTTTTTTAAGTACAAAAGACTTTCAACATTTTTGGCTGAGCTAGAAAGTACAATCAACTCCAGATAGCTAGACATCTGAGCTGCTCAGTAAAGTAAATTTAGGATGTAGGATGTAGGAAAAATTAATTGTATCCAAAAGATATCTTCCAGTCTATTAAAAAAAGTTTTTATCCAGTAGTTTAGCAGTCTTCACATATGTAGCAAAAACCTTATTGCTCACAAAATTATCAATGGAAAAATTCAAATGAACTTTGGATTCAAACCAGAGAAGAATACATTAACGAACACATTACAGAGCAAAAGAGCCTATACATAAATGGTACATGTTGCAAGAATCATACGGAAAACAAATTCGATTGAGTTGGGGACCCCTGGCAGATAAGACAAGCTGGGAATACCTCCAATACGATGAAACAGCAACCTCAAAATAATTGCAATGAACTGGACATACCTAGAAGAGGCTATCTTCATCAGTAGACAAACTAAGGCTGATTGATGATGTCATATCTCTGATCACAATGATACAGGAATAAAGAGACCAATGCTCATATGGTATTCATTGATCGTGAGAAAGCATACGATAGAGTTCCTCGAGAGATTCTGTGGTTGGCACTCAATAAGAAAGGAGTCCCTGGTGAATATATAAATATTGTGAGAGATATGCATGAGGGAGTAACGACTAGTGTTAGGACAGGTGTGGGAGAGACTGATAAATTTCAGGTGAAAGTAGGATTGCAACAAGGCTCGGTGCTTAGTCCTTATTTATTCTCATTAGTTTTTAACCAGATAACAACGAAACTACAGGGTAACATTCACAGGGTGAAAGAGACTTGGAACAAAAACTGGAACAGTGGAGACAAGCTCTGGAGGAAAAAGGTTTAAAACTTAGTAAAACAAAAACAGAGTATTGGGAATGTTCATTTAAAGATGGAGTTACTACAAATAAAATGGTATTTTTGGATGGTGAAATGATTGTGAAAAGCAATAGTTTTAACGACGTTCTACACCTTCGGCAAAGAATTAAGGATTTGCATGAGATTTTAGTAAGTTATAGTTTACTTAAAAAAACTAAGACTTGATTTTTTAAAAATTGTTTTACCGTGCCGTTTAATTACTATTAAGGGTCAAAGTTAAGTTTTAACATGGGCTCTTATGGGAATTCTTAAAAAGTTAATAACTTTTGACCCAAATTACGATTTTTAATTATTTGTGCTTAAATTAAAGGTTTTTTTGTAAGGAATAATATATTAAAAAATGAGGATTGTTTACCGTACCATTTATTTTTAATTTATTTATTATAATTAATTCCGTAATTTATTCCGCAATTTCCGTAATATATTATAATTTATTTTTATAAAGTATTCAATACTGAAATATATGATTTGAGTATTCTGCTATAAATGCATTGTTACCAACTTTCGCTTGCATATAAGTTTCCCCCCTTTCCTCTGAGAGGCATACCCCGCAACGAAGGTGTAGAACGTCGTTAAGTACCTAGGATCGGTATTACAGAGTAATGGAGAAATAGATGGAGATGCATGCAGTAGAATTAGGGCTGGATGGATGAAGTGGAAGGAAGCGAGTGGTGTGTTGTGTGACAGAAAAGTTCCAATGAAGCTGAGAGGAAAATTCTATAAAACAGCCATAAGACCGGCTATGATCTACGGAACGGAATGTTGGGCAGTGAAAAAGAAAGAGGAACAACGAATGCATGTGGCGGAAATGAGAATGCTTAGATGGATGAGTGGAGTGACAAAAAAGGATAAAATTAGAAATAAGTATATTAGGGAAGTCTAGGTGTGGCACCAATTTCAATGCCAAAATGAGAGAGCATAGGTTAAGATGGTTTGGTCATGTTCAACGTCGAGACGTTAATCACCCAATACGAAGAATAGCTGAAGTGCAGATTCCTGGAAGGAGTAGGAGAGGAAGACCAAAGAAGACCTGGGAGGAGACGATAAGGCAGGACATGTTGGTAAAGGGGATTAACATTGATATGGCCCAAGATAGAATTGTGTGGAGAAATGCAATTAGGGAAGCCGACCCCGCATAGGGATAAGGCAAAGAGAATGATGATGACTGTCACAGTTTGGCACACAAATATAAACGGTGTATTATATCATTCTAACACAGAAAATGTTTGCATAAATGATTAACATTAATTGTATTTTTTTTAGTTTGTTCTAGGCTCACTGTTACTGGACCGAAAACAATGTCCAGTATGCTTACAAACAAGAGCCTCAGCGATACAGGCATTAGGTGGATGCTTACTGCCCTTAGTTTTGTCACCAATTACCTCATTGGCGGTAGGTATAGCATTTTATTGTTCATACTGTTATCGGTTCTAGTTAAAATTAGCCAAGTTAAACCAAAGCTTGTCGAACAGCCAATATAGACCAGTAAAGATCTGCGAAAAAACGTCTATTTTTGGATGTGAGAGGTGGCATTCGGATTTTTGCAGATAAAGTTAGGTGGCACCTTCAGTAATATTAATTGACTTATGCTCCTTCTCAAATATGCCCGAAACATTAATAAAAAAATTAAAATATTTAAAAATTTCGAAAAACATCGATTTTTTCTGCTTTCTTTGCTTATAACTTTAAAACGATTCGTTTTGGAACAAAGTCGTAGAGAAATAAAATAAAGATAATTGAATTTTGTATGATATACGACTGGTAAAAAATGTCTTAAGTGATTACCTTTTCTGCAATATAGCAATAAATACAAAATAAGGGGGCAAAATGAGTCTGTTGTTATTCAATATTTTTAAGCACTTTGGTGGCACTTAGAACCTTAGTAATTCGCTTAGAAAATTCTTTGTAACATACTTAAATCGTGTACCAAATGTCATTAAAATCGACCTAATAAATTTTGCATAATAAATTTGCAATCTGCGGAGGGACCGCAAACGTTCGGAAACAATTAGCGTCTCTTTGCAAAGACAATGACGTCGACTTTGCAAAGTAACAAGACACTTACTCAACAGACACTACACATTACTCCCCTGACTTAGTGATAAGTTATACAATTACGTGGCTAAAGGTTCTAGTTCTAAACCAAAGCCAGAATCAGAGAAAAAAAAAATTTGCAATCTAAATGTTTTTAAAAAAGTTCAAATTTTTTAAAATCTTTCTGAACAAAAAGTAGACCATTTAGAAGTTGGCTAATTTTTTTTACATATAAAGAGATGCTTTACCTATCTAATAAACTTTACAGAATTAAAATCGGATTATTTAAGGGGCCCCAGCAATGTTTTAAATGTATAAACAATTTTTTGGCTTATCAACAAATAGCTTTGTTTAATAATAAAAAAATTAATTTTTAGCAATGCAAATAATTAAAACCGGTATAATTTGACTTAAACTTTCAAATGCTGTCAGCAGAATTGCTATTTTATTTTTTAATCAAACGTTATTCGCGTTCAAAAATTGCAATTTCTCGATTTTTTGAAAGTTCCACCGCGTTTATCTCGAAAACTACGCATCCTACGAAAAAACTTGTAAGAACAATTTTTGCTTAGAATTACCCAGGAAATACAAAAAAAAATGTTTTATTTTGCGAAAAATCGATTTTATGTAATTTCTTAAGTTCTTTGTTTATAACAATCTTATAGACATCCGGATCAACTGTTACCCAAAAAATTCGTGTTCTACGGGTCAAAATACATAAAAAAACTTGGGTAAGTCCATCTAAATAAAGGAGCCCGTAGCACCCCCTCCTGGCCACAGCACTAATTTGTTTATAAGCCAAAAAATTGTTTATAACTTTAAAACATTGCTGAGGCTGCTTAAATAATCCGATTTCAATTCTGTAAAGTGCATTAGATAGGTGGAGTACTTCTTTATATGTAAAAAAATTGACAAATCTTTGTATGTTCTAGTTTTTGTTGTCCAAGATTTTAAAAATTTTTAATTTTTTAAAAAAAGTTTAGATTGAAAAATTATTATGCAAAATCTAGTAAGTCAATTTTAATGAAATTTGGTGTACGGTTTTAGCACATTACAAAAATTTTCTAAGCGAATTAGGAAGGTTCCAAGTGTAACCTAAGTGATGTAAAATCATTGAATAAGGACAGGCTTGTTTTGCCCCCTTATTTTATATTTATTGCTATTTTGAAGCAAGGGTGATAAATTAAGACATTTTTAACCAATCGCATCGGATAGAAAATTTAATTATCTTTGTTTTATTCCTATAGGACTTTGTTCTAAAATGAATAGTTTTTAAGTTATAAGCAAAAAAAGTAGAAAAAAAAAACGAAATTTTTTGAAATTTTTAAATATTTTATTTTTTTTTTTTTTTATTAATGTTCCGGGCATATTTGAGAAGGAGCATAGATTAATTATTATTAACGAAGTTATCACCTAACTTTATCCGCAAAAATCGGAATGCCACCTCTCACATCCACCTAAAAACAGATCCTTACTGGTCTAATAAGAAAGGTACTGAATGTAGGATCAGAGAATATTACCAAATATATCACTGGAGGAAGTTCAACATTCTCTCAAAAATATGAAAAATAATGGAGCTCTGGGGGAAGTTGGTGTAGTCATTGAACTAGGAGCTCCACTTTTCGATATTACGAATCCAAACACTTTTTAATGTATGTTTGCATAACGAAAACATTCCAAATAAATTGATAACTTCAGTTACAATCCATTTCATAAGAAAGTAGATAAATTAGATTTTGATAAATATATGTCACGGAACAAATGACCATCTTCTTCTTCTTCTTCTTCTTCTTCTTCTTCTTCTTCTTCTTCTTCTTCTTCTTCTTCTTCTTCTTCTGGTAGCACTACAACCCAGGGTGGGTCTTGGCTGACAGCACAACTCGCTTCCATCTGGAACGGTCGTCCATGATAGTTGGGTCAGTGGGTAGCCCCTTCTTTCTTCTTCTTCCTTCTTGTATGTAGGCTTTAAAGCCTGTTTCTTCTTCAATATTAGCCTCTTAAATTATTTAAGTTATCGCACCATATTTTTCTTGGTCTGCCAATACTTCTGCGTCCGTTTGGTGACTTATCTCGTGCTATTCGTACTATCCTATCCTCTGCCATTCTACTAATGTGTTCGTTCCACTCCTGTTTCCGTTTTGTCACTCATCCATTTATGTCTTCTACATTGCATGATCTTATGTTTTCGCTTCTCTCCCTATCCAACAGACTTTTCCCTGATATTCGTCGGATTATTTTCATTTCTGTTGTTTCTAGTAGTCGTCTCGTTGTAGACGTATCAGGTCTTGTCTCCGCCGTGTATGTCATTATAGGTCTAATTGCTGCTTTATAGATTCTTGCTTTTATGCCTTGTCTTAGGTGTTTGTTCTTCCAGATTGTGTTATTAAGGGAATCCGCCGCTTTACTTGCTTTTAAGCTTTGTTGTCGTACTTCCTCTTCAACATTTCTGTAACTGGTTATATCTATTCCCAGATATCTAAACCTTGCTTCCTGCTTTATTATTTTCTCATCAATTTCGATTTTACATCGTAGTGGGTATTTAGATGTTGTCATACATTTGGTTTTTTTCTGTTGATATTATCATATTGTATTTTTTGGCTGTTGTATTGAAGATGTGTATTAATCTTTGGAGATCGTCTTCAGTCTCGGCGATTATTGCGGCGTCGTCTGCATAACATAATGTTTGGATTTCTTTGTTCTCCATTCTGTAACCATCACCTTTACGTACTGCTTCTATTATTTCTTCCATTATTATATTAAAGAGCAGTGGGCTTAATGAGTCACCTTGTCTGACTCCGCTTTGTACTGGTATAAACTGCGTTAGTTTTCCATTTATCTTTGCCTGTATTCGATTATGAAAATAGATGTTTTCGATGGTTTGTATAATATTGATTGGTATGTTTCTTCTATACAGTGAATGTAAGACGTCTTCGACTTGGATGCGATCGAAAGCCTTTGTCAGGTCTATAAAATGGCCTTTTCTGTGATTTGTCTCAGTACAAATATGGCGTCTACGCAGGATCTTCCGGATCTGAATCCTTGTTCATCTGATAAAGTTGTTAGTTTATTGATTTTGATGGTTAGGACTTTTGTGGTTAGCTTAAGTGCGGTGTTCAGTAGATTTATACCTCTATAATTGTTGGGGTCTTCTTTGTCTCCGTTCTTGAACATTGGTATCATTATGCTGTTTCTGCATGTGTCTGGTATCTTGCAGTGCAATATTAGTTTTTGTATAAGTTTTGTCATCTCTAGTGTTATACTTTCTCCTCCGTATTTTAGAAGCTCGTTGGTTATTCCGTCTGGTCCTGGTGACTTTCTGTTTTTGAGTGAATTTATGGCTATATCTACTTCCTGAAAACTGATTTCTTTAAACAGTTCCGTCAAGTATCTTTCCCATTCTTTTGCTGGTATGTTATTGTATTCCTTCAATTCTGCCATTTCTTTCCGTTGGTTTCTTATGAATCTCCATATTTGTTTTTGCGTTCTGTAGAAGTCTCTTTCCATCCTTTTTGTAAACCAGTGTTCATAATTTTCCAAATGTAAGTGAAAATTTGTGTAGGCATTGAAAAGGAGTTGAAACAAGTTGTCAAATGATGTATACTTATTATCTTCTTCTTCAGATGCAAATCCACTAATGGATGTCAGCGATCACATTTTCCATTAACTATCTATTTCTTGCAATGTGTATCAGAGATTGAATGTCATTATTCCCTGTCCATTGCCTTATGTTTCGGATCCAGGAAATTGTCTTGCGTCCTATTCCTCTCTTGCCTTCAATTTCACCTCTGTTATAAGTTGAAGGAACTGGTATTTTTCGTTTCACATGATGTGACCCAGATCTTCCTTTTCTTGATGGTTTCGAAAAGTTGCCGGTCTTGGTAGATTCTCTTAAGGACATATCTATATCTACATTTGTGACTTTCGCCGTCCATGGTATCTTTAGGATACGGCGATAAAGCCACCTTTCGAAGGCTTCCAATTTGTTTATATCCCTCGTTTTGAGTGTCCAGCCCTCTACTCTATACGTAGCACTTATATATAACAGCACTACAGGCCTTAGAGGCCATCTATATCTACATTTGTGACTTTCGCCGTCCATGGTATCTTTAGGATACGGCGATAAAGCCACCTTTCGAAGGCTTCCAATTTGTTTATATCCCTCGTTTTGAGTGTCCAGCCCTCTACTCTATACGTAGCACTTATATATAACAGCACTATAGGCCTTAGAGGCCCTTGGCTTCGATAGTCTTGACTAATTTCTTCCACTTTTTGCGGTCCTGTACTTGTCCTCTCCAGTCTTTTGTACCCATTTCTTCTAGGTCAGTCTGAACGGCATCAAACCACTTCCTTCGTGGTCTCCTTTTCTTCCCTTGTTCTCCTGCTGATAAAACTCTTAGGACGTTTCTTTCTTATGGCATTCGTAAAACATGACCCAACCATCTAACTCTCTGTGCCTTGATTTTCTGAGTTATTTTAGGTTTCTTATACATTTCCACTAGCTCCTGGTTTGTTCTTCTGCGCCATTCCTCGTTAGCTTCCTTTATACCACCAAAAATTGTTCTCAATATTTTTCTCTCCCAGATCTGTAGCTTTTTTCTACTTTTTTGTTCATTGTCCAAGTTTCACATGCATACAACATCGTTGGTCTCACTATTGTTTCATACGCTCTAATCTTGGCTGCCCTGGACACGTTTTTTGCCTTCAACAGTGCGTTTAATGAACCTACTGCTTTGCTACCTTTTAACTACCGTTTATCTATCTCTCTCTCTCTCTCTCTCTTCGTCTCCTCTATTTGTAACTGTTACTCCAAGGTACTCAAATTCAGTTACCTTCTCAAATTTATAATCTTTGTCGTTTGTCCTTAGAGTAATTCACTTATTTTCTTCAGCGTTTTCTCCTCTCATTTCCATATACTTGGTTTTTCCTTGGTTTATAGTCGGGCCATATTTTTTTGCTTCTTCTTCAAATTGCTTGAACATTTTTTGAAGTTCTATTCTTGAACGTGTCAGAAACACCAAGTCATCTGCAAAACCTATACAGTGTTGTCTTCTGTTAAGAATCGTGCCGCTTCTCTGGATATTGTCTCCTCTAATTATCTTTTCCAGCACTAGATTAAATAAGTCTGTTGACAGGAGGTCCCCTTGTTTTAATCCTCTGTTGACGTTAAACTGATTTGAAAAACTGCCTTCTATCATGACTTTATTGACTGTGTTGGTTAACGTCATTTTTACTAATCGTGTCAGTTTCTCTGATATTCCTAGTGCTCTCATTGCTTCGTATAGCCCGTTTCGTGAGATGGAGTCGTAAGCCTGTTTAAAATCGATAAAAAGCATATGCAAGCCTAGATTTTGTTCATAACTATTGTTTTGTAATAACTTTAGCAAACAAATTTGATCGGTTGTTCCTCTTCCCTGTCTGAAACCAGCCTGGTATTCTCCTATTATCTCTTATTCATAAGCTTTCAATCTAGTTCTTATAATTTTTGCTAATACCTTATTCACCACTTCTAACAGTGCGATTCCTCTGTAATTTTCACATATGGTCTTATCACCTTTCTTGTGAATTGGGCAGATGAGTGCTGTGTTCCATTGCTCCGGCATTTTTTCGTTATCCCATATTTTCTTTATAAGTCCAGCTATTTTTTGCTGCAGTATATTTCCTCCTACCTTTAATATCTCTGCTGGCACTCCGCTTTCTCCGGCACTTTTATTATTTTTTAGGTCGTTTATTACTGTTATTATCTCCCTTTCTGTCGGTGCTTGTGTTTGTTGTGGTTCCGCTTGTTCGATTTCTTGCCCTCGCTGTTGCATTTCTGTTTCTGTTTGAGCTTTATCGTTTAATAATTCTCCGAAGTATTCTGCCTATCTTTTCAATTTTTCTGTCTTGTCTCCCAGCAACATACCATCTTTATTTCTGCAAAACATTGTGCATTTATTTTGAGTCCCTTGTGTTTTTTTACTCCTTGATAAAAATTTTTAACTTCTTTTAGGACATAGTTTTCTTCTATTATTTCTAGTTGCTTTTCCAGTGATTTTCTCTTCTTTTGCCTACATAATCGCTTAGCTTCTCTTCTTTTGTCTTTATAATACTCTTTACTTTTTTCTGTGTTGCTTCTAATATTTTTCATTTTTGCGTTGTTTCTCTGCTCTAGAATTCTTTTGCAGTCCTCATCAAACCATTGTTCTCTCTTTTCTTTTTCTGCTTTCCCAATGCTAAGGTCTGCCGCTTCTATCACAGCTGCTTGTATTAGTTCCCATTCCTCTTCTATGTTTCCGGTCGTGATTCTTTCCAATCTCTTGTTTATCTCTTCCTCTGTTCTTTTTGCTACCTCTTTATCTTGGAGTCGCTCTAATTGGTATTTTTTCCGTTGTGTTCCTTTTCTTAGTAGTTTGGGAATTTCTTGCTTAAGTTTGACTATTGTCAATATATGATCACTATCCGCGTCTGCTCCTCTGTAGCTTCTACAATCAGTCACAGATCTGTTGTGTTTTCTGTCAACGAGAACATGGTCTATTTGGTTTCTCGTTATACGTAGCACTTAGTAAACCTTAATCTCAGTTGAAGATCGAACTCTGAACAGGTCAGTACCTTCCTGAATTTTACGAAAGCTTGTCGAGCTTGCTCAATGCGACATTTTACTTCCCTGTCCGATGCCCAGTCTTCAAAAAGCCACGTTGCCAGGTACAAGTAGGAAAAATGAAAGAATACCCATGAACGAACATATAAAACACGCTGTATTTTCCTGTCACCGTGTCACACAAAAAATTGGCCAGCGCAAGTACATGTAATAATTATTGTTACATGTACTTGCACTGGACAATTTTCTTTCTGACACGGTGACAGGAAAATACAGCGTGTTTTATAAGTTCGTTCATGGGTATTCTTTCATTTTTCCGACTGTATTTAAATTTGCTTACTCTTTCAATAGACTTGTACTCTGGGCTAATTAGCAAAATACAAGGAAAAGTTATTTACCAGCAATTTTATTGCTGGAATCGAATCTTATTATTGTATGTATTAATAATATAGATATGCAAAGTCCGCAGATAGTGTGCTACTTTTTTATAAACAAAATGGCGCCCGAAAATCGTGTTTTTTTGAATTTTTGCTCTATAACTCCAAAGATTTTAACTTTAGACCAAAAGCACCCAAATAAAAATTCACCGCAATTAAATTCTGCATAGGGACGTGTTTTTTCCGTTCTACTTCGACGAAAACTTTCCCCGGAAAAAGCGGGTTTTTCCAACAAAATCTTTAATTTTCAAATAAACTTTTAGATAAGTAGTTGTTAATCAATAATTAAATAACTTGGTAATGTAAAAGCCCTTTCCGTATATATTATAATTCCAGAAGTCTATGGAAATTGAATGAACAGTTTAGCCACAATTGAAATGTTAATCAAAAAATTACGGTCGCTATAATAACGACAATAATTATGATGCATAAGAATAACTATGATTTTTTCATAAAAAGACACTATACCTATCTAATTTACTTTACAGAATTGAAATTGGACTATTTAAGCGGCCTCAGGAATATTTTAAAATTATAAACAATTTTTTGGTTTATAAACAAATAGAATATCTCGGGAAATATTAAATTAAATTAAATTGTGAAAACGGTATTCAAAAGACAGCGGCAGGACGCTTCTTTTAAAAGAAAAAACGTTTAATTATGACGAGTGGTTCCTGAGATACAACCGGTCAAAGTTGACCGGAATTTACGGCAACGATATAAACAGTAGGATCATAATTTTCCAACCATCACCTTTTTATTTTTGTCCTCTTTCTCCACACCAATTTTCATATCTTTAAAATTCTCATAACATATATTATTATAATAAAGACTATCGATAATACGTGTGAAAATTGCCAAAAATAGCAAAATTCCAATCAAAAATTAGGTTGAAGAAAATGTAACCCTCAAAGTTAAAAATCGGTGTACGTTAACAAAATGCATTTTCTCGGCTTCCCATGGAGCAATTTCCTTCATTCTTTTTTTGTTCCCTAATAACTCGAGTAGAGCCATCGAACTAACGCATTATTAAATGTCAAACTTGCTTTTGTTTTGTTATAATAGATTAAGTTATTTATAAGAACAGAAAATTACATATTTTTTCCAGTTGTAGGCTTTTTTTAGATAAACTTACTGCAAGTGTACCTTTTAAAGTTAAAAACATAAATATTCTCATTTGAAAGCTGTATAATTATTTAAACAATTTTTATTTAAACAAATTAAAATAATATGTTATAATAAATAAATTAGTTTATTATAACAAAAGAAAAGCAAGTTTGACATTTAATAATGCGTTAGTTCGATGGCTCTACTCGAGTTACTTGGGAACAAAAAAAGAATGAAGAAAATTGCTCCATGGGAAGCCGAGAAAATGCATTTTTTTAACGTATACCGATTTTGAACTTTGAGGGTTACATTTTCTCCAACCTAATGTTTGATTGGAATTTTGCTATTTTTGGCAATTTTCACACGTATTATCGATAGTTTTTATTATAATAATATATGTTATGAGGATTTTAAAGATATGAAAATTGGTGTGGTGAAAGAGGACAAAAATAAAATGGTGATGGTTCGAAAATTATGATCCTATTGTTTATATCTTTGCCGTAAATATCGGTCAACTTTGACCGGTTGTATCTCAGGAACTACACGTCATAATTAAACGTTTTTTCTTTTAGAAGAAGCGTCCTGCCGCGGTCTTTCGAATACCGTTTTCAAAATTTAATTTAGTTTAATATTTCCCGAGATATTCTATTTGTTTATAAGCCAAAAAATTGTTTATAATTTTAAAATATTCCTGAGGCCGCCTAAATAGTCCAATTTCAATTCTGTAAAGTACATTGGATAGTTATAGTGTCTTTTTATGAAAAAATCATACTTATTCTTATGCATCATAATTATTGTCGTTATTATAGCGACCGTAAATTTTTCATTAACATTTCAATTGTTGCTAAACTGTTCATTCAATTTCCATCGGCTTCTGGAATTATAATATATACGGAAAGGGCTTTTATGTTACCAAGTTATTTAATTATTGATTAACAAGTACTTATCTAAAAGTTTAGTTGAAAATTAAAGATTTTGTTGGAAAAACCCGCTTTTTCCGGCGAAAGTTTTCGTCGAAGTAAACCGGAAAAAACATGTCTCTATGCAGAATTTAATCGCGGTGAATTTTTATTTGGGTGTTTTTGGTCTAAAGTTAAAATCTTTGGAGTTATAAAGCAAAAATTGAAAAAACACGATTTTCGGGCGCCATTTTGTTTATAAAAAAGTAGCACACTATCTGCGGACTTTGCATATCTATATTATTAATATATACAATCATAAGATTCGATTCCAGCAATAAAATTGCTGGTAAATAACTTTTCCCAAAAATGGCCTATTCTCCGATAATCAGCCCAGACTATTGGTATTCAGTGTTATGGTGGAGTATTCCAGTGCATCCAGGTTTCTGGAGATGATCATGAATTTGGTATTTTTGGTATTAATCTCTAATTCCATTCGCTTATTGTATTCTCCGATTATAGTGACAATTTGTTGAAGATCGGCTATGTTGTCACAAATTAAGACACCGTCATCAGCATATCTTATGTTGTTGATCAATACTCCATTCACTTTGATTCCCATCTCTGCATCTTCCAAAGACTCTTGGAATATGGCTTCCGAATAAATGTTAAATAAAAGAAGGAGAAAGCACACATACCTGTCGAACACCCCTTCATGGGTTTGGATATAGAATTGTCTATTTTTAATTGTGCCCTTTGATACCAGTACAAGTTTTCAACGCATCTTATGTCTTTTTGGTCTAGATCAAGTTTTTGAGGATCTGCATTAACTTGTGGTGTTGGACACGATCAATGCACACCATATCTAATATTTACTATATTACTTAAAATTATATTACAAAATTGCGCCCTTTTATTAATTATACAGTCGAACCCGCTTATTAGAGTACCGGTTATAGGAATATCCCGGTTTATGGAATATAAATTTGAGGTCCCGAAACTTTTCCATTTACCCTTTAATAAATTTATCCGTTTATTGGAATAGGGTTTAGTAACCTAATACCGCTTTTTAGAATAATTTTTTCAGGTCAACAAATAAATTTTTACGTACAATTTCCTAAAAATTTTTAATTTGCCTGGTATACTGATTTGTCGGTAAGAGCTTCGAGAGCCTGCTGTTTTGTATATTATATTGCGGTTTGTCAGGTACATAATAAACACTTTAACACTTAAACATGAAATAATTTCATTTGTAAACTAAAAGGGGTAGTTCCCTGGGTTGGCTGTATACCTTATAGTTAAACAAACTGGAACATGAAGTAAAACCACTTCTATGTAAAAGGTATATTTACTAAAAATTTTAAAATCCCAATGGATTGAATAAAATGTGTTCATCTGAACGTTTTCGAACCTATCGGTCCATCATCAGTGAATCTAAAATCAAATAAGTAATCCCACTATTACAATTAAAAAGATGGTTGAAATTTTGAAAGTTAAAAAAGTGTGGTTAGGATTACTTATTTGAATACTTGCAAAATAGCCCCAGAACCAAACAATGGTTGTGATTATAAATTAATCTACATAGTGTTAAAATAATATTGTAAAGGCTAAACGCCGATGTTCATGGATATAACCCTGGGAACATGGTGATACTTTACCCGAGGACAAAATCAACCATCTAGGGGGCCTACGATGGTTGATTGGGTCCTCGGGTAGAGTATCACCATGTTCCCAGAGGTTATATCCATGAACATCGGCGTTTAGCCTTTACAATATTATCTTAACACTATGTAGATTAATTTATAATCACAACCATTGTTTGGTTCTGATGATGGACCGATAGGTTCGAAAACGTTGAGATGAACACATTTTATTCAATCCATTGGGATTTTAAAATTTTTAGTAAATATACCTTTTACATAGAAGTGGTTTTACTTCATGTTCCAGTTTGTTTAATTTCATTTGTCTACAAATTTCTTTGGTACATTGCCACACACTTAACTGTTTTTGGAAACAGCATTTTTCTATAAGATTATTTATTACCAATAGTTGATCGTTTGTTCGGAAGTCTTTTCTAAAACCCAATTCCAATTCATTGTCTAATCGTTTCGTAATTATATTTGTAATTAGATTATAAATTTTTATTGACATAAAAAGACCTAAAACCATATGCATATGCATATTGACATAGTATGTACTATTATAACGTATATTCGGTACACTTATTTCAGCTAGCCACCAATGATCGGTTATTAGAATATCCCGCTTCTTATAAGAATATTTTTGCTTGGCACGAAGGCTATTCTTATAAGCGGGTTCGACTGTATTACTTAAAGGCCATAAATACTCTGAACAAGTAACTTTATTCATGCTGTATACCTAAAGGTAGCGATGAGTGGTATATTTATTCAAAAAGTCTTTATATACGCGCGTTATATAGTTTTGTTTCTATGTTTTAGCTAGTCCATCGATACCACACATACGACATGCCTTACATAACGAAAGAACCACGAAAAGCCTTCCAGGTTCTAGCAAAAATGTTCAAACCGATCAAGAATGTGACGTTTTACTTGTTTTTGGGGCATGCGTTCCTCGCCAGTGTGGTGACCTACTTAGAGGCTGATTCGATCAACACTGTTGACATGAAATTAGCACTGGCAGAACAAGAAGAAGAGTTTCGTAGTTGAACGACAATGAAATGCATCGATGTGATAATTGTTTTGTAAATATATTTAGTGTTTTTTAAAAAGTATTTTGTTTTTTATTATACCTACTCAAGAAAAGGATCGTTAATTTTTAAAGCAAATAGAAGCTGGGGCGAAAAGTAAAAGTTTGTCTTTTAGTCCATTCACTCACGGTAAAATATTGCAAAACCTCCGAATTTTAAACAACGGCTTGGATTGACATGAAAAGCATACACATAAGTCAAAGAAAAAAAGTGATATTGTGCTGATATGTGCTTGAGAGTACGTGTTGAACTTGTTTTACAAAATAGCGAAAGAGATTCCGAAATATATAAGGTACATTCCATGTCAAATCACTTAGGGAAAAAATTTTGGATCTCCGATTTGTCTGAAAATTGGTATATGGCTTCTGCGGGACGTAAAAATAAGATATTTAAGGTCAAAAAATCTTCTTTTTTTCTCAAAATATTATTTTATGCGATTTTACAGTGATTTGGTGTTTATTTAAACAAGTTTACATTTTCTGTCGCAAAGTATCAATGAAAAACATAATATTTTAATAAAAAGGACTCAAAAATGTCATTATATGGCATTATAACAAGTTTTTGACCAAATTTTATAGTGTAGAAAACATTAAATTTTTACATTTTTCTCCATTCCCAAAATCATAATCGATTTGGCTAAAAATTTGCCCACAGATAGCCAAAACATAGGACTTTAAGGGGTGATAAGGATTTGAATTATATTACAATACCAAAAAAGTTACATGCAGCAGTAATATCAGACTCAAAAGTATATTAGCATTTGACCTTGCGTGCCGAGCTGCCCAAAATTTTATTTTTCTAATCTTTAGGGGAGTCAATAGTAGCCTTGTATTCTTCCGTTACGTTACCCGCCATCTTGATTTTAAAGGAGAACCTGTTTTGCTCAATATCTCCGCCATTTTTAACTTTTCGACCAAAATGGTAGAAACTGAAATGGTTCCAAATAAATCATATTTACAATTATTACAATTTCTTTTTAACAATTTTTGTCGTGAGGTCGATATTTTCGTGTTAATTTTACTTAGAGTAGACGCCTATATTTTTGACTAAGTATGATATTGCATGTAAATTTTTTGGTATTGTAATATAATTCAAATCCTTCTCACCACTTAAAGTCCTATGTTTTAACTATCTGTGGGCAAATTTTTAGCCAAATCTATTATGCTGTATTTTGGGAATGGAGAAAAATGTAAAAAAAACGGTATTTTAATGTTTTCTACACTATAAAATTTGGTCAAAACTTGTTTTGAATCAAAGTAACTTGTTATAATGCCATATAATGACATTTTTGAGTCCCTTCTATTAAAATATTATGTTTTCCATTGATACTTTACGATAGAAAATGCAAATTTGTTTAAATTGACACCAAATCAAATTTTGAGAAAAAAAGAAGAAGATTTTTTGACCTTAAATATTTTAATTTTACGTACCTACCGCAGAAGCTATATACCAATTTTCAGACAAATCGGAGATCCAAAATTTTTTTTGCTCCAAAATTGAGTGATTTGAAATGGACTCACCCATAATGATATTGACGAGGCTGCGCCTTTTAGATCATCAGCAAAAGCTAAAAAACAAGTGAAAGAAAAGTTGGAGTTTTCCTGGACCAATGGTGATTTGATAAGTCAAAAAGCAGCTTTTTCTTGTGCTAATTTTTAATATTTCTCTAACCATTCCCCAGTTGAAATTTTTGGAAACTTCTGGGATGAAACTATTATTTCCCATATTACAGGTGAGACTAG
The DNA here is from genome assembly GCF_917563875.1 of Diabrotica virgifera virgifera. Classification (NCBI taxonomy): domain Eukaryota; kingdom Metazoa; phylum Arthropoda; class Insecta; order Coleoptera; family Chrysomelidae; genus Diabrotica; species Diabrotica virgifera. The sequence goes on from NC_065450.1 coordinate 212,260,834, forward strand.
AAAGTATGCTCTTTTTAGAAACGCCCAAGATCCAAATATTTCTAGAGAAGAGGTAAAGTTACTCTTGCTATTCTAATTTTGAGTGGATACAACTACAAACCAGATAGAAAGCACTACTGGGACTCTCTACTGCATCAGTCACCCCTATTCTTTCTCGTAGCTGGCGGTTTGGGATCTTGTCTCGTAGTGAAACGCATAACATAGCCCACTCCATCGCCCTTTGAGACACATAGATCTTTTGCACTGTTCTCCTTGTCATGGTCAAAGTTTCCGCACCTTAAGTCGACACTGGCAAAACACACTGATTAAAGGTTTTTCTTTTAAGGCCTATTGGTATGTCAGACGATTTGAACATATGGTTCAGCTTGCCGAAGGCTGTCCAAGTCAGTCTTATACGACGGAGAAGCTCAACGGTTTGGATATCTTTTCCTATGCGAATCTCATGACCTAGGTATTTATAGACCCATTGTCTGTGGGGGAATCCTGCGCACTATTACCCCTTTTACGCCTTAAATATAGCAAACGTCACAAACAAAAAATACTAAACCATATGAACCAACAGATGCTCCAAAATGTACGGAAAACAACATTATTTAAATCAATATGTAAGCTCAAAGCAACTTAATAAAATCTACGAACTAAGCGTCTTAATTTTTGGTGCAGAAAAACTAAAAGAATTCTTGCGATTTTCAATAATCGGATCTCACTCAGTCCACGTGCAACATTCGACTGAAGATAATGGCGTCAACCGTTCACGAGATCATCCAAAAGGTGTAGGACTTGTTGAATTCTTAAAATCATCCACAGAATTTGAAATACAATGCAGCGCACGATTACCCGCTGCGCACCATTCCCCCACTTTCCCTTAAGAGTTAAAAAAATAAACAACTAAAGTTTCTAAAACTGGTAAAAGAACTTTGTTCAATTTCAAAAACCCCTGTAGACGCAATGGAAATAAATAAACAATAATCGCACACATTATTCGGTGTGTGTCTTGTTTATTGTGCAGGCAGGCGGTAGAAGATTTATGATAATTACAGGATAGAAAGTGTTTTTACCGCTACACGTGAGTAGTCTCGTCTTTTTACTGCTTTAAATTCATGTCACATGAATCAGTGAAATTAAATCTCTACCGGTGCAATGATTGCGACACGTCCTTTAGGATGTGCACGGTATAATAATTCGATCATTAATAATACATTAATAGATGAAGCTATCAGCTACGGGAAGTTTTAAAGTCTGTAGAATTGATTTAGCGTTTTTATATAAATAGACCGTTAAGGTAAATTACACTTTTATAAAAAAGAATCTGTGTGTACTTTGTACGCACGTAAGAAGTTATACTTCTATTATTATAGATTCCAACTAAATTAATATGTACTTTAAACAGTTTATTTATATTTTATTTAAATTTAAACTAATTTTAATACTTACTACTTTCCAAAAATTTTTATTAAAACAATACCAAAAATTAAAAAAATAAAAGAATAAAACACACACAAACACATTGAAAAATGCCACAAAGAAATGATTTCTGAACAATAATTGTTGGCAAAAATTTTAACTAAATACGCATTTTCTGAAAGAAAATTATATATAGCACACAACGTCCTATGGACGTCCATATAACGTACATTTAAAGTCCAAACGTCCATGGACCAAAACTGGACGTACTATGTACGTACATTACGCGACGTCCATTGGACGTTTGATTTCAACGTACATTGGACATCCATTTGTGGTCCATGGAGATTTTACACGAAACGCGACTATTATTATGAGTAATTATATATAGCTTCTTGTTTTAATCAAAGCAATATTATTAGTAGAATACAAGAAGCTTCTAATAAATGTAGTCACATATTTTTCATCATCGAATTAAAACACTGAACCACTAAAATTATTTTAATTAAACCTATATAATATTAGACGATGATAAAATGATCGTAAACTTTTTCAGAATAACGGAGCTACATCGCCCATCGGTAATTATAGACCTTACAATAATTAGACACTACCAATTTAAATCTTAAATGTGCCTTTTGTAACTGTTAAATTTCCCGGCTTGCAATATTGTCCCAATTCAAACTAAATGAGAATCTTCTTGACAACGTTGTCGCTCTTCACGCTATCGGTCGTAAAAGTAGTATTAGGCAGGTATTTTTAGGGGATTATCGCTGTTAATTGTTGTGGAATACTGAAGGAGGGATTTATTTATGATAATTCACAAAATGGCAAACCCGCTTGCAATATACTACAACCGTACTGACTCTAAAAATAATGTTTGGAACTAAGAATAAACCTCTTGTGCATGCTTCATAAGCCGCCATTATCTGAATTTTGTCTTAATTAAATTATTACATACAATATAATACATCCTGTCCTGTGATATCTTTGTGTTTGCTGTTTATCGTGCAAGTGCAGTCGTGCATTAATGAAGTTCTTATAATAAACTATATATAATAAAGTTATAATTAAGAGAAATAAAAAAGGTATTTTTTGTGATATTTTAAAGTATAAGTTTAAGTATTATAGGAACTATTTCCTATAAAGGCTTTTTGCTATGTATTCACAAAATTATGGACACTAGATTGCTTTCTGAAAAGTGCCCTACAAATGTACATAATACGTACATTGAATGTACATCAGATGTACATTGAATGTACATAAGGTGTACACTGAAAGCTTCAACAACGTACACTGTACATTTGTAGCGGACGTTCTATGGGCGTCCAATTTTGTGAACTCTGGACGTTCGTTGGACGTCCATCGGATGTCCATTGTACCTTAGCGGGACGTCCATTAGACGTTCCAATGTACACAGATGTACGTCCATTGGATGTCCATAAAACGTACTTGTGCTATCTGGGAAAATGTATAAAAAAAAAATAAAAACTTGCATTGGGATTCAAACCCGCGTTTATTCGGGTACTTAGGATTTGAAGTCGAGGCCTCTACTCAGTTTGCCACCTACACGTTCCTGCCATGTGCGAAGATAGGCCAACTTAACGTTTTACTATTTGGCAGTTCTGAATTTAATCAAATTAAAAATCAAAAATGAATAACCATTTTCAATTTCGTTGCAACACGAAACTACAGCCGCATCATTATTCCAGTTCAATCAGAGAGTGCAGCAAGCACCTCTACCGGTTTCGAAACTTATTCGTCTCTCATCAGGAGGCACATATGCTGCTCTCTCTGACCCAACTAGGACAAACCCCGACGTGCAGTCACGTATTGCAACGAACGAAATGGCAGGGATGCCCTAGCGGCAACTGCTATCAAAAAACTAAGTTTTCAATCTAATAGCACATAAAACAACATCCAAAAATGTCATTCTACATCCTACCAGACTGAAAACAATGGGAACCTTCTCTGGTAACACCTCCGAGGCTTCTACAATTTGCAAGCCATAACGGATGCTGAGACTAAGGAAAATGAGGGAATTTCACAGTTTATAATTCACGTCCCATCTGCTCAGCGCGGTAAAGTTCCAACGATAATGGTTCCCTTCGTACTCCTCTGGGAGTAAACATAAATCAAAAATGAATAACCATTTTCAATTTCGTTGCAACACGAAACTACAGCCGCATAATTATTCCAGTTCAATCAGAGAGTGCAGCAAGCAGCTCTACCGGTTTCGAAACTTATTAATCTCTCATCAGGAGGCACATAGTGCCTCCTGATGAGAGACACAAATTAGTTTGATTTTTGTGGAATTAAAATACAACAAAACATAGAGTAAGAAAACAAGATATTAGATGAAGATTGGTAGACATTATGTTGGTAATCAATTTATGTAAATCAAAGCATTACCTACTAGATATGTACATACATTTCCCAAATAGGTAAGTAGCTATGTATTTTTTTATTACAATACTGAAACATTTACAATAATTACGTAACTGTTGCTTTTAAAAACTATTTAAGTCACTACAACTATAAACTTGCTTTTTTCTCTGTCCTCACAACAATAAAAACTAATATACACAACAGTTGTTTACCCATAACCGACATGTTGAACAATTGTTGCCAGGTCATTGTAATTACCCAATCAGAGCCCGTATAACGTTTGAGCTACGCTCAGGATCAAGAATTTTGATGAATTCACGCACATATAAATTTACTCCCAACGTGCCTAAAAAAGTATAACTTCAAAAAAAGAATTTTTTATAATACCACGTTTTTATTATTTATAGGACACAATATAATAAGTATAATAAAAACAATTATTTTTCAAAAAGACTAAGTTTTCAATCTAATAAGACATAAAACAATGTTAAAATATTATTCTATGTACATCCCATCAGATTGAAAACAGTGGGAACCTTCTCTGGTAACAACCTCCGAGGCTTCTAAAAAATACAAGCCATACGGATGCCAAGACAATAGGAAGATGAGGGAATTTTACAATATATAATTCACATCTCATCTGCTCAGTGTGGTAAAAGCTCCAACAAGAAGGTTTCCTACGTACTCCAAATAGAGTAGGTAAATAAATTAAACATTATAAATGTATAAATATTTTCAATTTCGTTGCAACCCTCGTCAGTAGCCACATATGCTCTTCTCTCCGACTGAACCAGGACACTTCGACGTGTGCAGTCTCAGATTGCAACGAACGAAATGGCTGGGATGCCGTAGCGACATCTGGTAAGAAAAAGGCTAAGTTTTCAATCTTATAACTTTTAACACATAAAACGATATTAAAATATTATTCTACATCCCATCAGATTGAAAACAGTGGGAACCTTCTCTGGTAACAACCTCCGAGGCTTCTAAAAGTGTTTTATGTGTTAATGAAAACTTGACGTTTTTCTTAGCAGATGTCGCTTCGGCATACCAACCATGTCGGTGTATCCTGGTTCAGTCAGAGAGAAGAGCATATGTGTCGACTGACGAGGGGCCAAAACGTCCCGAAACCGGTATAGACGCTTGCTGCACTCTCTGATTGAACTAGAATATAATGAACCTGCGTTTTCGGGTTGTAACGAAATTGAAAATGTTTTATAAATTTTTAATAATTATTTTTCAAACCAAAATATCTATTTTAAAAACAAAAAGGATTTCCGGTGCCGGGAATCAAACCCGAGCCTCCTGGGTGAAATCCAGGTATCCTAGCCACTAGACTATTATTTGATTTAATATATTAGCCCGATCAAAGAACAATCTGACCCCAAAAAAATAAAGGAAGGATGAAAATTTGGGAATAGGTAGTTGAAATTGTCTATTATTATATAAGAAAAAGTTTACAATTCTACATCCCCTCCATTTTACAAAAATGGAGGGAAATATCCCCCCTCTCTAAGATGAAAAATATACATTCAAAATAAGTCCGCAATTGGATAAAATGACCAATTCTAAGCAACTCTTGTTCTTCAGAGTTTCTTTCCCTAAGTCAATACTTTTCGAGTTATTTGCAAGTGAATATGTTCATTTTCAACAGAAAAAAACATGTTTTTGGACGGTTTTTCGGAGATAACTCAAAAAGTAAGTATTTCAGCGAAAAAAATATTCTTAGCAAAAATATAGCTTATAAAAAACTGAAAAAAAGGTGTATACTTGAGGTCTGTTGACCCAGTAGAAGCAGAGTTGTAGCTAATGAAAAGTAGGTTCTTCTTCATCAAATTCCAAATCGAATATTTTAATGTGAAATAACCCAAAAATGGAGCACTTTTCGGGGGAAATTCATTTCAACTTTTTTAAAGTGTTTAAAAAAAGGTTTATTTTTATTAAAAAAAAAAAACTTGTATCATTAAAAGTAAGTGAGTTACGCTCAAAATATTGTTGGTTCCTTTTATTTTTTGGTAAAAAAATCGTGAAAATCACTCCATAATTAGCATCACAAATAAATTTTTCATTACCACTTCACAAGTTACTTTGCTTATGTATTAATTATATGATCTGTAAGTTTCATCGGTTCAAAGTTCTTATTTTTGAAAAAAGCTGTAGTTAAAATGGCTTGAACGAGTAACTAATCACGAGTTTAAGCAAATTTTGAACAGCCATAGCATAACCAATTTTTGTCTAACAAGAAAACAAAAAAGCAAAACTTACATTTTATTACTGTTTAAGATTTTTGGTATTACTAATAATTTTTAACTTAATTCCATGAACAATTCCATTTTTGTTCAAAATTAAAAAATGTTTTATTTTAAACCCAATTTTTTTCAAAAATGAGAACTTTGAACCAATGAAACTTATAGATAATATAAACAATACGTAAGTAAAGTAACTTGTGAAGCGGTAACGATTAATTTTATTTGGGAAGCTAATATAGGGGGTGATTTTCGCGATTTTTGTACCAAAAAATAAAAGGGACCAACAATATTTTGAGCGTCATATTTTTAATGTAAGAGGTTTTTTTTTTAAAACAAAAATAAACCTTTTTTAAACACTTTAAAAAGTTGTAATGAATTTTTCTCGAAAAGTGCTCGGTTTTTTGGTTATTTCACCTTGAAATATTCGAGTTGGAATTTGACTAAGAAGAACCTACTTCCCATTAGCTACAACTCTGCTTCTACTGGGTCTGCAGACCTCACGCGTACACCATTTTTTCAATTTTTTATAAGCTATATTTTTATCAAGAATATTTTTTCGCTAGAATACTTACTTTTTGAGTTATGTGCGAAAAATTGTTTAAAAACATGTTTTATTTTATCAAAAATGAACATATTCACTAAGTATTGACTTAGTGAAAAAACTCTATAGAACAATAGGTGCTTAGAATTAGTCATTTTATCCAATTCCGGACTTATTTTGAATGTATATTTTTTATCTTCGAGAGGGGGGTATTCCCCTCCATTTTTGTAAAATGGGGGGATGTAGAATTGTAAACTTTTTCTTATATAATAATAGACAATTTCAACTACGTATTCCCAAATTTTCATCCTTCATTTATTTTTTTGGAAGTTTTCGTAAAATTTTGTGTTCCCTGATCGGGCTATATTGAGATAAATATTTGACACATAAGTTAGATCTAAATGTCATTGCATTATTTAGATTTAAAATGGATTAAAATAAAAAATAAAACTCAATGCATGTATACAAAAGCTGTTAAACAAACTCCAAAATTTTACAAAAATGTAGTACATTTACCAGAGCATTATTAGTCCAATCGTTAGATATTTGACCTCCAAAAGTCATACGAACAAGTTGAATTTTGCTAAAAATATTAATTTTGGGACCCCAAAAAAGAAGTTTGCCATTCATACCCTGTTTAAAATTAGCTGAGGAATCTCCGGTCTTCGTTTGACACAAGAGTTTCTGGACACCCTGTATACGAAAAAAATATACCGACATGTGCAAATATTTACTATTTATTATCTTTTACGCAGGAATTTATAAATATAGTGATATTTGATGACCATGATGGTTGGTTTATCATATTTACAGTAATAGGGGCAATATTCCTATTGTACCTACGATCTTTTTGTTGCGTGCCAAAGCATGGCGAAATATAGGTAATATGCTAATATCTATTGAAAGATCGAGACAATCATTATTTAGATATTTTTATTCAATCTTTTTCTTCAGGTGACTGAGCCCGAACTGTTTATAGTACAGCTTTGAGAAAACAATATTTATAACAAAATTGCCTCGGGAAAAGCCTGGAAATTATTTTCATGATTGTAGGTTCACCGCTAGAGAGCGTAATTGAATATCAAAAATTAAAACATCAAAATTTTACCAAATTTGCCTAATGAAAGGGCACTGGAAATCCGATCATCGTATATTCTTCATACAATTCTGCGCATATTTGATTTCGCAAGTTTAAGTCTACCTTTGCAAATAAGAAAGGTGGGGGTGAGTGAGAATCTTCTTATGAAAAAATGCCTGTAACTCCGGTTCTGCTAAATCGAATTTTGCATACTTGGTCTTGTTGAAAACAGCTCTTCTTCGTCAATGGAATTGTCTTATTTTCGAAATAGCCTAATAAGTAATAGGCAAGCTAGGAGGCGTTATTTAATTATTTTCAGAAATCTAGTTTTCTTTGGAAAATATTAAATATAAGTATGCATTTTTAATTATATATTACAAAATGGGACCAAATTAGCAACATAATGTCGAAAACCGCATGCCGATACCTTTTTTCTATCTCGAGATATCTTAAGAAATGTGTAAATTTTAAACATAACTGTTACTGTCACCGGTAAACGCGGTTAAGGAAAAGTAGTGTGCTATGGAAAAAACAAACAAACATTTTCCAGATGTAAACGTATATAATTAATTAAACAACAATAAGACAACACTATAAAATATAACAAAGAAATAAAAGCAACTACTTACTTAGTCTTAGTGACTGCCTAAATGTTCAAATTATTGCCCATCATTTTCGATGCAAGCATTTACTCTTTCAAGAGTAGATTGAATAGCAACAGATTTAACTGTTTTAGACTTTTATTTGTGGGGACGGATTGTTTTTGCCGCTAGGCCCATTACGCGAGAAAACATGAACTAGAATCTAGAGAATACGAAACGCCATTCAAAGCATTGCGAAAGCAGAAATTGAGACTGCTGTCCAATTTACTCTTGAAAGAGTAAATGCTTGCATCGAAAATGATGGGCAACAATTTGAACCTTTAAGTCGTCACTAAGTAAGTAGTGGCTTTTATTTCTTTGTTATATTTTATTGTGTTGTTTGTCTTATTGTTGTTTTAATTAAGTATTTACTTTTACATCTGCAAACTGTTTCTTTGTTTTTTCCATAGCACACTACTTTTCCTTAACTTCGTTTACCGATGACATTGATAGTTGTTTAAAATTTACACGTTTCTTAAGATATCTCGAGATAGAAAAAGGTATCGACATACGGTTTTCGTTATGTTGCTAATTTGGTCTAATTTTGTAATACATGATTAAAAATGCATACTTGTTTTTAATATTATCCAAAGATAACTAGATTTACGAAAATAATTAAATAACGCCTACTAGCTGGCATATTACTTATTAGGCTATTTCGAAAATAATACTCTTACATTGACGAAAGAGAGCTATTTCAACAAGACCAAGTATGCAAAATTCAATTTAGCAGAACCGGACTTACAGCCATTTTTTCATATGAAGGTTCTCACCCACCCCCACCTCTCATTTTCAAAAATAGACTTAAACTTGTGAAATCAAATATGCGCAGAATTTTATGAAGACTACGATGATTGGATTTCCAGTGCTCTTTCATTAGGTAAATTTTGTAAAATTTTGATTTTTTAATTTTTTATATTAAATTACGCCCTCTAGCCGTGGATCTACAAGTATGAAAATAATTTCCAGGCTTTTTCCGAGGCACCTTTTGTTATAAATATTTTTTCTCAAAGCTGTACTATAAACGGTTCCTGAGATATGGCCGAGAGCCATACTTATTGGGACACCCGGTACATCCGTACCATTCTCTCAGGTTGCGTATCCATGATATTCTACATCTCTCTATGCTTCTCTTTGCTTGGATTTCTTCCTGCATAATCATTTGGATCAAATTGTAACCCTCTCTACGTGTAATATGCGCAACATATTCTAATTTTCGTGCTTTGATTTTATTTAAAATTTCCATTTCTTTATTCTTATTCTTATGTAATATGACCCGTATGCACGCCAATGGAGAATATAAAATTCTTAATCGTATGTCAAAAAATTCGCAATAACTACCTCTTAAAACCTACCAAATTTCATTTGGATATCTCGACCGGTTTTAGAGCAATAAATAAATCGTCATTTTGTAACAAAAATTTTTAACTTCCCATATCTCGGAAACGAAGAATTTGCGGACATATGTGTATATATAAAGCATACTGTCACTATTTGTTCATGAAGAGTTGCCCCTTAAAGTTGGTTGCACTTATTTAGAAACACCCTGTAATGATGAAGAACATGGCTAGTTGTTAAAGTACCTAACTTTTTTATTATCCAACATATCTGAATGAATAAAAAAACAAAATGTTAAGAAAACCTGAGGCTCTAGTATGGTTTTAATTTGAGTATTTTAAAAATGCTAGAATATTTCACAGGGTGTGGTTGGTGAACTTTGAGAAAAAAACACAGTTTGATTTGTACATCCGGTATACAATGACAATTTACCTATCTAGCAACAATATTATTACAGCGATATTGCTAACGAATAAAAGCTATAACATATTAAAAAATCACTTAAATCGGACAACAGGTTTAGGAAATTCGAGACATCAAATATGATCAACTTTAAGGTGATGCGTTAATTTATTAATAATAATAGTCTCTCGTTTTATACCGCTGACGCGGCTTTGGGATTATAGCAGTAAGGTAACAGTGCCAGTGCTTCAACCGCCTATTATTACCCCTGGTTTTACCCAAGGTACTCAATTTATTCAGGTTGAGTCGATCTGGGGACTATACGGTGTGAGCTCGTATGTACGTAGAGGGGATATTTACAAATTCGCGAGCGCCAGTAGTGACAAGTCTGTAAACTTTTACCGGAAATTTGACATAAATGTCAAAGTGATTAATTTAAAATTAAAATTAAAAACATGAATTATAAAAAATATTAGTTGGTCAAAGCTGTGGTATATATTTTTACCTTAAATATACTTACGTTTTAAATACTGAATTTAAGTTTTTTTAATGTTACGTAATATGTAATTATAAATGAATCTATTAATCTTATCGCCATCTACACGATAATTGTGAAAGTATCCGAAGTAAGAAATTCATATTTTATCAATAGAACGTCAAAATGATTACCAAAATCTTAAAAAAATCTATTACAATTTAATTGCTTTTTTGCATTGTAAATATTAAGCGATAACAATTAAATAATAAATTTAAAAATTACCGCTGAAAGTTGAATTAGTAGTCCGCTAGAAGCGACACCAGCGAAGCTCAGAGCGTATAGACATTTTAAAAATGTCTAGTTGTTCTTGCCGGCGGCTAGGATTTGAACCCCGGCCTACCAGCACGCGAGCCAAACATACTACAGCCTGATGGCGCCATTTATTTAGTTTAAAATCAAAGATTTGACAAGGCTTTTGCCGAAGACCTACATGAAAGCAACATATATCATACATCACAAAAGATAGAGACGTATATTCTGTTTGAGTTGTATTTTCAGTCCTCTCAGTCATTCTTCTTCTTCTTCCTTCTTGTATGTAGGCTTTAAAGCCTGTTTCTTCTTCAATATTAGCCTCCTAAATTGTTTAAATTATCGCACCATCTTTGTCTTGGCCTGCCAATACTTCTTCGTCCATTTGGTGACTTATCTCGTGCTATTCGTACTATCCTATGCTCTGCCATTCTACTAATGTGTTCGTTCCACTACTGTTTCCGTTTTGTCACCCATCCATTTATATCTTCTACATTGGATGGTCTTCTTATGTTTTCGCTTCTCTCCCCATCCAACAGACTTTTCCCTGATATTCGTCGAAGTATTTTCGTGTCTGTTGTTTTTAGTAAGTGTGTGTCAATCATAATATGCATAAAGATGAAAAAAATTATAATTTGCGAAAAACTAAAATATGCGAAACCGTATTTGCCATGAAGATATTCTGTTAGTATTCTTTGTCTTCCCTTACCGCGTTGTGCATGGTCTTTCTGCTGTGTCACTGACAATCGTCGAATTTGAAATGAAAATGAACTTTAGCATGTTCTGTTTTGTCTGATCTTCCCTTTCATCCTCATTTTTTAGGTTCATAACTGCATCTGCTATTTAATTTTCAGTCATGATGTTATATCCAGCATCACCTTCATCTACTTCTAGCCTTTCCAAAGTTTTGCAAGGTACATACGCTGCCTTCTTATATATTCTGCATTATCTTCATCATGCAATACAACTATTACTTCATCTAAAAACTTTCTGCGATATATTCGTTTGGTTGCCAAAATTGTTCTCTGATTTGAATAGGCGATGTTGTATTTTTTGACAAAAACATACAACTAAAGTTGCCAACTTCTGAACGTAGAATATTTTCAGAGGGTTGAGCAGGATCGTTGTCTAATCTAGAATCAATAAACATTAACCTCTTTAGACTGTGTTTCTAGTTTCTTGTCTTGAAATTTCAGACAAGGATGAAGAAAGATAAGACCGTCCGCACACGGGTCGACGCTCGAAATGGTCGACTCGATTCCAGTCGCGTAGGTCTCTTCCCAACACTCAAGCTCCTTCGTTGTGTTGTTGAGCTCCGCAGACGGAGCATTTAGTGGTCGTCAAGGATTGCAAATCTCCTCGTCTTGTACGACTCTCGTCCCTTGCGATCGGTAGCGTACGAGAAAGTTCAAGTGAGACGCACGTTTGCAGTCATGGAGGTAAGTTTATTTTATTTGTTTCCTTCGTTTTTTGTTGATTTTCGCGCTATATTAAATTTTAGATTTTTTTAAGATCGGTGAATGTTATGTTTGTTGGATATAGTGCTAGTAGCTTTGTGGAAATATATTGTGTGTAATATAAAATGCTGAAAACATTGAACTTCTGTTTCTAGGTGTAGAGAAAACATCAGAGTGAGTGAAGCAAAAGGTCAGTCAATTTATGTGAAAGATATTTTTATGTTCGGAAACTGAAATTTTGAGTAAAAGCATATGAATTAAGATTTCAATATTTCAAAAAGTAAATAGGAAGTATAGGTAATTTGCGAATACCTAAATTTGTTTGTTTAGCTTGTTTTATCAAAGTCTTCGGGAACAAACCGATAAATTGTTTTTTTTTAACTAGAATAAATTTAAGTGGTAAAAATTTCATTCGGACAGCTGTGTCCACAGATTTTAAATTTGATCGATTTTTAGAGTATTGATTTTGATAATAAAATTCTGTATGCTTATTTTATATTTCTATTTAATTCCTTTTCCTAATATTTTTTTCCCGATTAGAACCAACTAAGAGATACTGAAACCACGAGAGAAGATAAGTATAACATAAGATAATTTAGATATTTTTTTGTATTATAAAAAGGCACCCTGAGATTTTTTATTAATTTTTTTGTATGATCTGCGACAATTGGATAAGTAATTAAATAATTAATTGGAGTAATCAAATAAAGATAAATTGATATTAAAGTAATAAAAAGTAGATCATAACAATACATATATCAAAATATGCATAAAGATGAAAAATATTCTTGTTAGCGAAAAATTAAAATGTGTGAATCGGTATTTCCCATCACCCTGTACAATAATAAAATCCACCTCGAAACCTAGATATAATGAGTGTTCTTCATATGACGCGACTCGCCATCACCCATCGCACATGACCATCATCCGTCGATGATGGGCATGAGGATGAGGATATTCTGTTAGTATTCTTTGTCTTCCGTTACCGCTTCGTGGTCTTTCAGCCTTGTCTCTGACAATCGTCGAATTTGAAGTGAGAATGAACTTTTACATAGTCGCGCTTTTTTGCGGTTTCAGTTGGGTGGTCTGCGGTGGCTCTTTACCCCGAGAAGTAAGTCATTATTGTGTCTCTTATTTAATTTATATACACCCAGCTAAAAACGAATTATTATAGGTATAGAAATGTTAATTCCCTAACATTTTTTTGTTGCAATGAACAAACGTTTCGAAAATTATCATCTTCAATACAATAGTTTATGTATTTGTTTAACTTCTCATTTATTTACAATCTGTATAGACCGGGTTATATCGTCGCCCCCGCTAGCGAAATTATTCCGATTCGATTTTTTTACACAAACTTACTCCAAAAGAGGTTCTTATAATACACGAGCGGCACACCCTCAAAAAAGCGCTTAGTTTTCGAGATACTGACCACTCACCAGGGAGGGGTAAATGGCTAATTTTATTTATACTTTATATTTTCGAGGGTGCTGAAAACGAAAATGAGGTTTCTTTTGAATTTCGTGTGGGAAACATTGTCAAAATCGCAATTTTACCCAAAAAATAAAAAAAATAAAATCACGTTTTTTTGAGTTTACCTTGCTACAACTCTGTTCTATTTTAACATTTTTTTCTAAAATTTTTGCAATATATAGCTCTAACATTTCTGAGGACAACGATACCTGTTTCAAGCTTTTATTCTTATTCTGATAAAGCTAATGGGTTTTTCAAAGGAAAAGGTGCGGATTTGTGCATTGCAAAGTTTAATCACAAAAGTTGTGTGACGAAGTTTAAAATTTAGCTTCTTAATCACGTTTATGTTAAAATAGAGAGTACAAAGAAGTTTTCTGGTAAGTTTAAGATCAAAATGTTTTATGGAAAAAAAAATAGTGCAACTTTTAATGTCGACATTAGAAATCCCCAATATACCGCTTATTTTTCGAGATACTGACAATGGGTGGTGAATGGCTAATTTTGGCCTTAGGTTATGTTTTTGATTCTGATTAAAACGAAAATAAAATTTATTTTAAATTTTATGTGGAGGAATGTTGTCAAAATTGCAATTGTACCCTAAAAATAAAAAAAAAATGAAATCACGTTTTTTTGCGTTTAGCTCGCTACAACTCTGGTCCGTTTTAATATTTTTTTCTAAAGTTTGTACACTATATATCGCTCGCTTTTTCGAAGACAATGGTTTCTGATTTAAGCTCTTTGGCTTATCCTAGTAAAAGTTATGAATCTTTTAAAGTACAAGGTACAGATTCGTGAATTGCAAAGTTTAATCGCAAAATTTGACTGACAAAATTTGAAATATAGATCTTAAATTAAACTATTTTTAAAACATAAGTACAAAGAAGTTTTCTGGAAACTTTTGAATCAAAATGTTTTATAGAAAACAAATAGTGCAACTTTTAACATCGACGTTATAAGTCCCCAAAATAACGCTAATTTTTCGAGATACTGATCATTGTTGATTTTACTTTATGTTTTTGATGGTGCTGAAAACGAAAATCAAGTATATTTTGAATTTGAGGTGGGAGAACATTGTCAAAATCGCAATTTTGCCCTAAAAATAAAAAAAAAATAAACCACGTTTTCCTTAAAATTAAAAGTTGCACCATATTTTTTCTATAACACATCTAGATCTAAAGCTCCACATAAAACTTTTTTGAACTCTATAGTTTAACATAAACGTAATCAAATATATAAATTTTAAATTTTGTCACTTAATTTTTGCGGTTTGTAATTCACGAATCTGCACCTCTGTTTCATCTCACCTTAAAAATTCATAACTTTTATATAGAAAAAGCTAAAAGACTACAGTTGCTTTCATAATCTTCACAAAGGTCAGAAATATATACTGTAGAAATTTCAGACAAAAATATTAAAATAGATCAGAGTTGCAGCGAGTTAAACGTAAAAATTCGTGACTTCATTTTTTTTTTTTCATTTTTAGGTTAAAATTGCGATATTGACAATGTTTCCTCACATAAAATTCAAAATAAACCTCTTTTTCATTGTCAGCACCATGCAAAACATAAAATAAGACCAAAATTAGCCATTTACCGTCAATGGTCAGTATCTCGAAAAATAAAGGTTGTTTTGGGGATGTATAACGTCTATATTAAAAGTTGAGCCATATCTTGTCTATAAAACATTTGTAACTAAAACTTTCCAGAAAACTTCTTTGTACTCTAGGTTTTAACATAAACGTGATTAATAAGATAAATTTCAAATTTTGCCACTCAACTTTTGTGATTAATCTTTGCAATTTACGAATCTGAACCTTTTATTTTAAAAATTCATAACTTTTACCAGAATAATACAAAAAGCTTAAGATAAATACAAAAGTGAGCAACATATAGTGTACAAACCTTAGAAAAAAATATTAAAATGAACCAGAGTTATAGCGAGTAAAACGCAAAAAAACGTGATTTCACTTTTTTTATTTTTTGGTTCCAATTGCGATTTCGACAGTGTCTCCCCACCTAAAATTTAAAATAAATTTCATTTTCGTTTTCAGCACCGTCAAAACCATAATCTTACACCAAAATTAGCCATTCACCGCCCATGGTCAGTATCTCGAAAAATAACCGTTATATTGGGGATTTCTAATGCCGATAATAAAAGTTGCACTATTTTTTTTCTATAAAACATTTTGATCTAAAATTCTCCTTAAAACTTCTTTGTACTCTCTATTTTAACATAAACCTGATTCAAAGGATAAATTTTAAATTTCGTCACACAACTTTTGCGATTAAACTTTGCAATGCACAAATTCGTACCTTTCCTTTGAAGAATTCACAACCTTTATCAGAAAAATAATTAAACCTTGTAACAGGTATCGTTGTCTTCAAAAATGTTAGAGCTATATACTGTAAAAATTAAAAAAAAAAAAAATTAAAATGGAACAGAGTTGTAGCGAGGTAAACGCAAAAAAACGTGATTTTTATTTTTTATTTTTAAGGTTAAATTGCGATTTTGACAATGTTCCCCCACATCAAATTCGAAATAAATCTGATTTTCATTTTCAGCACCGTCAAAAACATACAGTATGTCTAAAATTGGCCATTCACCTCTCCGTGGTCAGTACCTGGTCATATTGGGGGTGCCTGCCGCTCGCCTATAACATATCCACAGGGTGCCGGACGGTGCCGTGGTAAAAAAATTGTTTAAACAATTTTTTTAAACAAATTCACAAAAATTATTTTTTCATTTCGAACAATTTTTTTTAGACAATTTGGGTCATTCTGAGCAAAAAAGGTTTCTCTTTTTTTCTAAAATTGATTTTTGTTGAGTTATATGCGATTAAAAATTTGAAAAATGCGAAAATAGCCATTTTAAAGGCTTAATAACTCGATTAAAAATTATTATTATGAAATTCAAAAAGTGACCAAATCAAGTTTCAAACCCCTTCTTCAAGGTACTGAAGAGATTTTTGTCATTATTTTATTACAAAGCTGTTATTTTTAATTATTAACAATTAGCGCTATAGTCCAGGATGTATCGTCGCTCCCGTTAGTGAAATTATTCCGATTCGATTTTTTTGCACAAACTTACTCAAAAAGAGGTCCTTATAATATATCCACAAGGTGCCGGGCGGTGCCGTGGTCGAAAAATTGTTTAAACAATTTTTTTAAACAAATTCACAAAAATAATTTTTCACTCCAAACAATATTTCTTTTAATAGATTTTAGGGTCGTTTTAAATAGGGTCATTTTGAGCAAAAAAGCTCTCTTGTCATTTTTCTCTATAATTGATTGTTGTCGAGTTATACGCGATTTAAAATTTGAAAAATGCTGAAAGATGGCGGTAGTGTCATTATTCCTTCGGCGGTAAAATTAATACTTTTATGCGGGAACAATGACACTTTTCAGTTATGCTCTGACATTCGACGTGAACTTATTATTATTTATCACAAAAACCGTTGTATTTTGAGAAGTGCCCTAGGTATTTTTCGTTAATTTGAAAAAAGTGACTAATATTCTAAAAGAAAATTGACATAGCTCAAAATTTTGATCTTTTTTTTCTTTGTTAAACCAGATACCATAATTTTCTGGTTTTACATCTTCCAAAATTAGAAACATTGACTCATATAGGTATTCTTCGTATTTAATTTATAAATTTATTAAATTATAACGTTTAAAACTTACAGTTAAATTAAGATCTAAAATATCTATTTTTGTCTCCCTTGAAAAAAGTTGTTTTTTGACTTGGGACCCTTTTCTTTCGGATGAGCAAAATGTCTTCTTAGGCGCTTAAAATTAATGAACATGTAATGAACGTGAGTGAAGATTTATTTCGAAGTTATTTAGAAATGTAACTTTTTTCATGTCTTCATTCCTTAAGTCTTTTTACCAATGCCTATGCCGGCAACGCAAAATTCATTTCCTCAAGGTCACAGCTGTCTCTGATTTCTTTTAATGTCAACCACATCTTTCATTATCGCTAGTGTTATGAAAATGACGACAAAAAGTTGTTTTATAATAGCATTTGCCGACGACTTCTGCGACATGCCTGACTTCTACTAATGTAAGTCGAACAAATTGTTCAAGTAGTAAAAAAGCGTTAACACGCGACTTTGCGATTGACATACAGGGCGATGACTTGGCGCTTAGCCATGAAGATGATGTCAAGCAAAAAGTGGAGTTCCTCGAAATTAATAATTGGAATTGTAATAGATTTGACTGTAAGAGTAATGGTATGAACATACCGCATTTGGTACCAACAAATTGCTATTGTCTCAGATGATATTAGAAAATCGATCGTGTCGTATTACTCGTATTGGATGAAAAGCAATAACATATAGTCCGTCCGCTATAACTTTTCCCATGCGGTACGACTCATTTTCAATCAAATTAAGTCAAAACAGATACGCCGATGTGTGTAGTATATGTCCATATAGTAACTGGAGAAACCTTAGCACAAAATACGAAGATTTAACATAAAATACTTAAATAAAATGTGGTTCCATACTGAGTAAACTATGTTTGCTCAGCATTTTAAAAGTATACGACGTATCATTTTCATAATTAGCAGAAAGTGCGACTACTAGACACCCTACTAAATAATGATAAACAAACGTTTCTAGGTACTACCAGAGGCGTACGACAGGGGATGGTGAATGGTTGACCCTTCTCAAATTCTACACCAGTGGAGGAATTACTATTTTAGTGCCATTTTTAGATTCTCCAATACTTTCTACTTAAATAATATACTCTTCATTGGTAACGATAAAGTCATTATTTTCGAGATATTTGAAGTTAAATATGAAACGGCACAGTTATTTTGATTAATTTATGATATGATTCATAATGATTAAAATTTAAAAATTATTTGTACCCAGTACTTTAAAACTATTTGGCGTCAAGGGCGGATCCCCATGGCCCCCTCATGTATAAAACCCTACATGTATAAAACAGGAGATTAAAATATGATTTCTAGACTAGAATTGAAAAAAGGAAGTAACGGAAGCTTCAAGAATGACTTGGGTTTTTTATAAATTAAAATGTTGATAATTTTACAAAATGCCAATTGTTAGAATGACTTTGACAGCCATCAAAATCGTACAAATTTCCATATTTTATACACTTAAAGAATAAAAAAGAAATGAAGCGTTACTTGGGTCACTAGCACTTAGAACAAAGGAGTTGGTTGGCATTTTCTCACTTCTTCTTAAAGTTCCATCTCCTATCGGAGGTTTGATATCATAATGGCTATGGTCACTTTGTTGGCTGCTGCTCTAAATAGTTGTAATGAACTACAGTTAAACCATTCTCTAAGGTTCCTCAGCCAGGAGATGCGTCTTCTTCCTTGGATCCCTCCTTGCATAATAATTCTCAGCTAATATTTTCTCACAGTCAAAAGGAATTGTTTTACAAGTATTGCGTTTTATTTTTCTAATAAAAAATAAGGTCACAATTAGGGGATGATATACCAGAGCCTTGGCACGAAACCTTTAACATCTTTCGCCAAACTCATGAGCAAAGACGGAGCCATATAAACCCATGAAAAAACATCATACCACAAGGAGTGCGTTCAGGTTGAGCTGGATTTTCTACAAAGTTATCGCAAACCTCCAAAGACAGTCATTAACAGATATACTCTCAGAGGTCTAAACAGATACAAAAAAATAAAGAAAGACTACGACCAATAGTAGGGTCTTTAGTGTTCTTAGGTCGACAAAATATTCCTCTAAGAGACCATCGTGATGATGGCCTTCTGCTTCTGGACGAAGATGCTGGACCTAGCAATGAGGGGAATTGTTAAGATTTAAAATCGCATCAGGAGATAAGACTCTTAAATAAGACCTATCCACAGCATCTTCCTGAGCAACATACATTAGTAGCAGCAGTCAAAATCAATGAATTACATGTTGTGGTGAAGAAATAATTAAACAAATAATATTTGACGAAACGACCGACGTATCCTACGTGGAACAGCTTTCTATAAATTTGAGATACATACACCATAACAACAATCGTGAAGACTGTGTCAAATTCATTGACGCTTATGAAAACCTAAAAATAATCAGTGAAAATCAAGAAAGAGGGAAAGAACAAGGCCTGACAGGAGCAGCATTGGGAAAAATAGTATTAAACTTGTTGAAAGAACTGCACTTAAATCCGAAGAAATGTGTAGGAATCGAGACCATGGCAGGAATGGTGAGTTTTAAGGCACTTTCACACACAGTAAAAGTGTGTGAAAAATTCCTTAAAACTCACCATTGTAACCCTAATTTTTAAAAATTACCCTCCGTACCTCCGGTACTCCATCCCAAAAAAAGTTTATGGCCCCTCCCGAAAATCGGTCCTGGATCCGCCCTTGTTTGGCGTATCCTTATCATACTTGGCAGAAAGTGTAGGTACTGTACACCCTACTAAATTAAGGTAAATAAACGTTTCTAACTACTACCAGAGGCGTACGACAGGGGATAGTGGCTGGTTAACCCTTCCCAAATTCTACACACCACTGACAAAATTGCTATTTTAGTGTAATTTTTTTATTTTGCAATACTTTTTATGTAAATAATAAACCCTCCATTCGTAACGATAAAATGATTAATTTTCGAGATATTTGAAATTAAAAATGAAGCGACACAATACATTAATCAAAATAACCGTGTCGTTTCATTTTAAACTTCAAAGATCTCGAAAAGTAATGACTTTATCGTTGCGAATGAAGAGTATATTATTTTCATAGAAAGTATTGGGGAATCCAAAAATTGAACTAAAATAGCAATTTCGCCAGTGGCGTAGAATTTGGAAAGGGTCAACCATTCACTTTCCCCCGTCGTACGCCTCTGGTAACAGCCAGAAACGTTTGTTTAACATAATTTAGTAGTTTGTACCGTACCTATACTTCCTGCCAAGTATGAAAAGGATACGTCGAATAGTTTTAAAATTCTGAGCAAAAATAGTGTTTAACTTTTTAGATAAAACACCCTGTAACTCAGTAAGGAATCACATTTTATTTAAGTGTTTTAGGTTAAATCTTCGTATTTTGTGCTAAGGTTTCTCCAGTTACTATATGGACAATTATTAATGAAACACCCTGTATAGTATACAGTATAAAAAACGTATATACACATCGACGTTCGTTTTAATTTATGTTTTGACTTAATTTTATTGAAAATGAATCGTACCGCATGGGAAAAGTTATAGCGGACGGACTATATATCGTATACATTACAACAATTATAAAAATTCAAATGTTTCGATTACTTCATCAAGTCATAGTCCATTTACTCACGGGTGTTGCTCCAAATTTTAAAGAAGCGCTGGGATTGACATGAAACTTGGCAAATACATAGCTATCATGTCAAAAAAAGTGATATTGTGTCGATGTGTGCTTTTGCCCTGGGGGTGAATACCACCCCTTCTCGAAGGTGCAGAAACATATGTTCAAAATAGTCCGGAAGTCGATAAACTGACTAATTCTAAGTAACTTTTGTTCTGTAGAGTATTTTCACTTAGTCAATACTTTTCGAGTTATTTGCGAGTGAAACATGAGAACAATGGTGTACGTATGAACGTATGAAAAATGTAGACTCAGTAGAAGCAGAGTTGTAGCTAATGAAAAGTACCTAGGTTCTTATTCGTCAAATTCCAAATCGAATATTTCAACGTAAAATCACCAAAAATGAAGCAATTTTCGGGGAAAACTAATCCAATTTTTAAAGTGTTTAAAAAAGCTTTATTTTTGTTTTTTTTTAAGTAACTAGCATCAAAAGTAAGCAAATAATGTTGGTCTCTTTTGGCAAAGAATTGGTTAAGATTTATAGATATATTCTATTGATTCTTGAAAATGAAATAATAGCACAATTATTAAATCGGCGAATGTCACCAGAAAATGTAAGAAAAGAGAGACAGCGAAAAAATGACTAATAATTGATGCTTTTAAAATGTTGATAATGTTAATCATTAAACGCTTTTCTTCAATAGTTTGCATCAAATCTTTAGACGTTAATTTAACCGACTTTTCTTCAATGCAAATGAATGAAAATTTGCAGACATATGCATTAGCGGGAACAATATACGAATGGTTAATAAAATTATTTTTATGTTTATTAATTGTTTAAATAAAAAAAAAACGATTTTAATGGAAAATGCTTAAATTCTCTTGTTTTTTTACAATGTAGAAACTTGAAATATTTAAGGATTGTAGCTAATAATATGAACTATACATAATTTCACTTTTTACGTTAATTGTTTACGTTATGCTTCATAAATATACAATAAAGTTTAAAATTTTGAACGCTCATAATATATTTGTTTATATATAAATCGGCGTTTATTCGTGTCAAATTTCAATACGATACGAAACAAAACTTCAACCAAAAGTCGAATTCTAAAAATTCGTGTTTTTTTCGTAGTGTTAGAAAAACACCGGTAGAGTCGTTTTGTGCTACAATTAACATTAGAATTCGTTTTGTCGTATTCTATAATTAAACGCTTTTCTTTAGTTCAATCGTTTGGGTCAAATCTTTAGACGTTAATTTTTCCCTTTTCTTCAATGCAAATGACTAAAAATTGGCAGACATATACATTCTCGTTAACAATATACGAATAAAATTTTTTTTGTTTATTAATTGTTTAAATAAAAAAAACGATTTTAACGGAAAATTTTTAAGTTCTCTTAAATAATAAACTAATAATAAACGGTTTTCGCACCACGCTTTTCTTTAACGAATAATATTCGATATATACGAATACGATACGAATAAACATAACGATATATTTTAATGTTTGAAAAGTGTAAGACTAAAAAGTAAAAAATAAAAAAACATGAAAAAAATATTTTTAAGAAACGCTTTTCTTTATTTACGAGTGACTAAAATTAAATATATTATAAAAAAATCAACTAAAAAGCAAAAAATAAAAAAAATTGAAAAAATCTAACACATTCGTCAAAGAAAAGCGTGGGGCGTCTTCATCGAATAAACGGTTTTCGCACCACGCTTTTCTTTAACGAATAATATTCGATATATACGAATACGATACGAATAAACATGACGATATATTTTAATGTTTGAAAAGTGTAAGACTAAAAAGTAAAAAATAAAAAAAAACATGAAAAAAATATTTTTAAGAAACGCTTTTCTTTATTTACGAGTGACTAAAATTAAATATATTATAAAAAAAACCAACTAAAAAGCAAAAAATAAAAAAATTGAAAAAATCTAATATAATATGTTAGATTTTTTGCTTTTTAGTTGATTTTTTTATAATATATTTAATTTTAGTCACTCGTAAATAAAGAAAAGCGTTTCTTAAAAATATTTTTTTCATGTTTTTTTATTTTTTACTTTTTAGTCTTACACTTTTCAAACATTAAAATATATCGTTATGTTTATTCGTATCGTATTCGTATATATCGAATATTATTCGTTAAAGAAAAGCGTGGTGCGAAAACCGTTTATTCGATGAAGACGCCCCACGCTTTTCTTTGACGAATGTGTTAGATTTTTTCAATTTTTTTTTATTTTTTGCTTTTTGGTTGATTTTTTTTATAATATGTTTAATTTTAGTCACTCGTAAATAAAGAAATGCGTTTCTTAAAAATATTTTTTTCATGTTTTTTTATTTTATTTTTTTAAATTATGGAGACAGAATCATGCTAGAAATTGAAAATAATGTAGGGGAGAACCTTAAAATAGAATATCTTGTAATTTTTTAAACTGCAGAAATACATTCTTTATTTAATATCGTTTAGAAAAATATTAAGGACGTAGGTGTAAAATTTCTCGCCAATGTGTTTTAAATGCATTCATTTTTTTTTCGAATCCTGAGAAAACTAAAAAGTATTTTTAAAAAATTTAAACGCAGAATGAAAAATTACATTATTACCGAGGCACGAAAGTCCCTTAGAATGTCCTAAAAAGTTTTTTTTTGAATAAGATATTTGAAAATAAAAATTACACTAAATTTCTCCTTTCTTTTTTCACCCTGTAACTAATTAAAATGATACGATGATATTAAAAGAGTAGCCGGAACGAATTGGAAATATGTTGCTCAGGATAGAGACCGATGGAAGGAGTTGGGAGAGGCCTATGTCCAAACGTGGACGATAGAAGGCTAAGAAGAAGAAGAAGAACTTATTAAAATAAACATTATAGAAGTTTTCAGCGACTTTCAGCCCTCGGTAATAATGCAATCTTTCATTATGCGTTTAAATTTTTCAGAAATACTTGTTAGTTTTCTCAAGATTAGAAAAAATTAATGCATTTAAAACACATTGCGAAAACTCTAACCGTTGGTGGAATATTTACGTTAAAGACCCAATACAGTGTGTTCCAACGAAAATTTGACCCCACCAGAAACCCAGAAACCAAGAGTTTCTTAAAATAAAAATGTATACCATTTTTATTCAGTTGCAATGCGAGGTCAAAAATGTCTTAATTTTCACTTAGATTAGAGAGCAACTAGCACTCTTATCGTCGGTTTCACCTCCTGTTAGAGGCTCTTCAGAGAATGAATAGGTTGCTTTTCTCTAATCCAGTAAATTTTTCGACATATATTAGTCCCACACTGCAACTGAGGTGAATGGATTAGGTGACTAGCGTCATCTGGAAATTGAAAGATAAAGTTTTTCAATCCTAATAGCAACATTAATAATATTGAAAAATATTAAAAATATTACTAAAAGATTTTTAAATTGAAAACTTATTGGTACATTTCCCTGGTGACATCTCCAAGGCTTCTACAATTTGCAAGAAAAATGGATGCTGCAGTGGAGACAAAAGGGAAAGAATTCTACACTAGGCAATTCACAACCCCCGTCTGCAGCTTGGTAAAGTTCCAACGGAAAATGCACCTAGTTACTCCACGGAGTAATACTACTAGAAAATGAAAATGTATACCATTTTTATTCAGTTGCAATGCAAGGCCAAAAATGTCCTTATTTTCACTTAGATTAGAGAGCGCAACCAGCACTCTTATCGACGATTTCACCTCTTGTTAGAGGCTCTTCAGAGAATGCATAGGTTGCTTTTCCCTAATCCAGTAAATTTTTCGACATGTATTAGTCCTACACTTTGTCTTCACTGCAGCATCCATTTGGCTTGCAAATTGTAGAAGCCTTGGAGGTGTCACCAGGGAAATGTACCAATAAGTTTTCAATTTAAAAATCTTTTAGTAATATTTTTCAATATTATTAATGTTGCTATTAGGATTGAAAAACTTTATCTAGTTTCTTAAAAATAAAAAAACACGTCAATTTGTATTGAGAGGGGACGAATTTTCATGCAAAATTCAGGCCCTCAAATATAATCCCCTACTGCCCCGTATCAACCGCCAGTTTTTTTTAAATATGTAGCAAGTATGGTCGAGTGGCACACCATTTGAAAGGTAATTTTTTTCTCTACACGACACTATTTTTTTTATTTACGGGAAAAATTTGAAGATAATTTTGGAGTTATATTTTGGACAACTAATAATAATTTGGATCACTAATTTTGTGGTTGAACATAAGTAATAACCAAAAACGTAAAATTTCATAAAATTAACCAATTAGATGTTCGAAAGGACCTCCTGTGACCTCCATAAAAACATACAATCTATTTTCAAAGTCTCTTCAAAGGCGGAAGATCCGGTGATCTGGCTGGCCACCAGATTTTGAATCAACATTTTCTAGGGCGTTGGATTGGCAGAAGGGGTCCATAGAGTGGCCGGCCAGATCACCGGATCTTCCGCATTTGGATTTTTTTGGATACCTAAAATTAAAAATATACTCCACTCCGCATGCAGATCTTGCACTGTTGCAACAAAGAATTGTGTCAGAATGCCGATTATTGACACCGGATTGATTTGCAAATGTACGAAGAGTCTTTTAAAATAGACTGAATTATTGTATGTAGGTCATTTCGAACATTTAATTGGTTAATTTGATGAAATTTTTTGTTTTTTGTTATTACTGATGTTCAAACAATAAATTAGGTAAATCCAAAATTTACTTCAAAGTTAAATTAAAGAAAAATAAGTAAATTAAAAAAAAATACTGTGTCGTGTAGAGAAAAAAAGAATGTGTGTGTACTTTGTACGCACGTAAGAAGTTATACTTCTATTATATGATTTCTTAAAAATAAATATACTTTAAACAGTTTGTTTTAATTTTTTTTTAAACACCAAACTACTTTTGGGCTTACCGCTTTCAAAAAAATAAAAAAAGTATAGGATTGCACTGGATTCGAACTCACGACCTCTCGATCTCTGGCCGAATTAGTCGAGGCATTGAAGCACAAAAAAAGGCCTTACTCTCGATTTTTGGCGCAGTAAGACGGATTTTAATGCAGTTTGGTGCGTTGGATTCGTGAGAATGTCAGGAAATTTTGTGATCTATTGTAATGAATAAGAAATCTGAAATTGCATTTGTGCATAAGAAAAATTAATTTCAAAAGTGCATTTTGAAATAGGCAATTATTATAAATTTGCAACTCGGTAAATAGTTGGGCAACATCCCGATTAATTATTTTAATTATTTTTAATCATTTATAAGTCCATATAATAATAGTCTAAGATGTCAATAACCATTAATAATAAACAAAAAAAATTCCCTTATGTGGGAATCGAACCAAGTACTAACAGGTCCGTAGCTAAATACACATACCGCTAATCTACGCAGACACTTGCTAGACAACGACGATATTAGGTATATTAGGTAAATTGTAAATAAAATTACTACATACTTAAATGTATTATAAAATTAATATATTCCTAAATTTTAGAAGAAACATTCGTAAATAGGTATTATTAATATCTATTAATGTTACTAAATGAAATATAAATATTTTGACGTTTCACAATTTGACAATTCACTTTTAACTGCAGTGCCTTAAAATTTTTAAAGCACCGGTGCTTTAAACTAGCATTTTTAACGCTCCTATGGAGTGCTATAAATTGCATTTTTAACACGTTTGTAGAAAAATATATTTTTTCTACAACCACTATTCAAAGTGCACTTTTCTGCACGGTTTTATGTTAGCAAACTTGATATTTTCTCACAGTATAAGATATTTGACATTAGTGTGCAGAAAAGTGACGTTTCTGTGCCGCAAAGTGACGTTTCTGTGCCGCAAAGTTCTTTTCTGCACAGTTGACTACCTCATTCTGAGTAACGTTATATTCTGTTTAAATCCGTGGACTACCGCATTCTGAGTAACGTTATATTCTGTTTACATCCGTGGTTAAACTTTAGAGAAATATATAACCTATAAGACAATTATTATATTTAACTATAGCATAGAAACTAAATTATGGATGTTACAACTGTTTTATTTTACAATTTTATTCTTATTAAACATTTTATAATTATCAAATAACCAATAAGGATTTAGCAACCTGTGCAAGAGACGTCGAATGAAGTAGGTTTTGTGTAAAAACGTGACTGCATAAATATAATGTCAATAATGTGTAATAATTGTTTAAATTTAAACAAATTAAGGCAGTGCATTAATTTTTTAACTGATTTCTGTGCAATTTATTTAGGTATAAGGAATTTAAATTGATTAGTAGGTATTAATTAAATACAGTTTAAAATTTATCACATAGGTACCTATTATAATTAATCGTCGTTTGGAAATTGTGATTTTTATTTTTAGGAAAAACTGTGCTTGTAGAAAAAGTATAGCGTGAAACACGTGCAGAAAGGTAATTTCTCACTCGTTTGAATTGCGGCACTCGCTTGCGCTCGTACCGCAACTTTTCAAACTCGTGAGAAATTAGTACCTTTCTGCACTTGTTGCACAATATACTATAAAAACACTAATATGTTCTTTCCACACCTTTTCTGGACTGATAAATACATAAATTAAAACATTTAGTAACGAACTCCATACTGCCTGTGTGCGCAGATTACTAAAATTACACCCTCAATGAAATCGCGCCTAAAGAAGTATAACTTCAAAAAGGCAGTATAACTATTAACTAACCTTTGTTTTTGTTTCTTCCCACAAATTTTAAAACGCAACAACCATACATAACCAAATCGTCAACCATCCACACCACAGCTGTGCTACAGCTGCCATATTGGATAATTTTTGACATGTCATTTGAACATCCAATCAGAACAAAGTTATAATGCGCATGCGCCGGGATCGTACGTTTTAACATATAAAAATTCACCCTCATATCGCGCGTAAAGAATTATAACTTCAAAAAACTTTCAAATGATGTACCACTCGACCACACTTGTTATTTAAAAAAAAGTTGGGGTTGATGCGGGGCAGTAGGGGGTTACATTTGAGGGCATGAATTTTGCATAAAAATTCGTCCCACTTAGAATAGAAATATGCTTTATTGTCACTGAAAATTATACAATTTTATGGACAAAGCTTAACATAGAGTCACAAAAAAGATATACATAACATAACAATAACAAATACAATTTTATGAAATTAAATAAATCGTCAATAAAAAAAATATAAACAAGTTAAAAAAGTGAAGTAAAAAACAAAACCAATATATTGCAAATTTACTGTAAATTGCAAAATTGAACATATAACGTACAATAAAACACAAACAACGGAACTAATAACTTTAAGCTGCTGTATGTGACACCCAAATATAGATAAATACTCTTTAGTTACTTTACTGTGATTTCTTAGTTAGTCATCAAGAAACTCTTCTACTGAATAATATGGTCTTTCAGATAAATGGGCTTTTGTCATTTTACGGAACTTGAGAAAGGATGTTGCAGATTTAAGTTGTAAAGGAAGATGGTTGTATAGTTTTTTTGCGGAATATAGTATAGATTTCTTTACTAACTCAGAAGACGGGATCGGTAAATAGACATCAAAAGTTGAATTTCTGGTGGAGTAGCCATGATGAGGCCTTGCTGGAAAGACATGCATGTGTTTACGAATTAAGCAAACAGTTTCTAAAATATACAAAGATGGAAGGGTTAAAATTTCGTGATCTTTAAAGTAACTTCTGCAATGGGTTGTTCTTCTGAGGCCAAACAGATATCTTATTGCTCTTTTTTTTTAATTTGAAAATAACATCAAATTGGGCAGCTGTACTAGACCCCCAAAAAGGAAGACCATATCGAAGATGAGACTCGAACAAAGAAAAATATGTTATTTTAGGAGATGCTAAATTGAGTTCCTTCGAAACAGATCTTATGGCATAGCAGGCTGAGGCAAGTTTCTTACTTAACAAATCGATATGAAGGGACCATTTAAGGTTGCTGTCTAAAAGAATACCAAGAAATTTTACAGAATCAACAGTAGAGATCTGGCTGCTATTCACAAGCAGGGGTTGAAAAGCACCTTTATATGATAATGCTACCGTTTTATCCACGTTGAAGGAGAGTAAATTAGAGTCAGACCAGGTTTTTGTCGTAAGAAAATCAGAAGTTATAGTTGCATGAAGAGTTGCAATATTTGATTTGCTCAAAGTGATACTGGTATCATCAGCAAAAAGAAAAATTTTTCCATCGATTTTTAAATTAGTGATGTCATTTATAAAGATAAGGAAAAGTAGAGGACCCAATACTGAACCTTTTGGTACTCCACATACAATATTTTTGGGACTAGAGTCAGTATCATTTGCTCTAACCAGTTGTTTCCTATTATCTAAGTAAGATTTGAACCAATTCAAAGAAATACCTCGAATTCCATAGAAATTTAGTTTTTTAATCAAAATGTCGTGATTTACACAATCAAAAGCTTTGGCATAGTCACAGAAAACAGTGGCTTCCAGTTCAAATTGACGTTTCTTTAAATTTTTAAGAAACTCTTATTTTCTAAGTTTCTGTGGGGGTCAAATCATGAGAAAACACTGTCCAAGAAATAAGAACGAAGAAAAACTTAGTATTGACACCAAGAATTTAATGAAACAAAGAAATTTTATTACAGAAATGGAGAGCAAAAGAGAGAGATAAACAGAGAAGTCAAGAAAGCAATAAGAAAAGACTTAAGAAAGGATAATACACTAAAAATCGAACAAACCATAGAAAATAATAAAGGCCTAAAAAGTCTGCGAAGAAAACTAAATACAGTCAAACCCGCTTATTAGAATACCTCTTAAAGGAATATCCCGGTTTAAGGAATAGAAATTTAAAGTCCCGAAACGTTTCTACTAGCGACCAATGATCGCATATTAGAATATCCCGGTTATAGGAATACTTTTAATTGGCACGAAGGCTATTCCAATAAGCGGGTTCAACATGGAAAAGTCAGATCATTAAATAAAAAAACAAAAAGGGCGAAAAACCAACAAATAGAGAGGAGCTTTTAACAATAGTAGAAGACTTCTATGGAGAACTTTATAAAAGCAGACGGATGAACCAAACACAGCTAAAAGATGCAATAAGCAAAACAATATTAAATCAAGGCTCTGAACTCATGCCAGAAATAACTCTCAGTGAAATTAGACAAGCGATAAATAAAATGAAATCCAATAAATCACCAGGAGACGATGGAATAGTGATCGAGGCTGTTAAGAATGGCGGTGAACCTCTAATGAGAAAAATAAAAGATGTATTTAATCTATGTTTGACAAAGAAATCTATACCATCTGAATGGAATAGAGCTAAAACAATTCTTCTGCACAAAAAAAGGAGAAAACTGATCTGGAAAATTACCGACCAATCAGTCTGTTAAACCATCTTTATAAACTTTTCACGAGAGTTATCACCACAAGATTAGACAATAAATTAGACCTATATCAAAGTAGAAAACAAGCTGGAATCAGAGCAAACTTTGGAACCAACGATCACCTCCAAACAATAAAACAACTCATCGAAAAATCCATAGAAGACAACAAGCCCTTAGTTTTAGCATTCGTAGATTTCCACAAAGTATTCGACTTAGTAGAACTCGACAGTGTTATAGAAGCACTAAACGAGAGCCGCATTGATAGCCGATATTCCGGGCTAATATGTAGTATATATAAAAATGCGACAAGCTCGATACAACTACACGCTAACAGCAACCAAATAAAAATCCAAAGAGGTATCCGTCAAGGGGATACGTTGTCACCTAAACTTTTCCTATCGGCTCTAGAAAAAGCGATCAAAACCCTCGAATGAGGTGATAAAGGAATAAATGTGGACGGAGAGATGCTACACCACCTAAGCTACGCAGACGATATAGTCCTGATTGCAGACGATTTGAGACATATAAAGAAAATGTTGGAAGAACTTAGTACAGCATGTCATAAAATAGGCTTAAAAATGAATATAACAAAAACAAAATATATTACGAACTTAGTACCAAGTAAACACCTTGAAATACAAAATGAACAAATAGAACTGGCAGACAAATATATATCTGAGTCACGTAATTAAGATAGGTAAGGACAATCAAACAACCGAAGTATCCAGAAGAATAATACAAGGATGGGCAGCATACGGCGCTCTTAGGAACATTTTTAAGAATGACATTCCAACTAACATGAAGAAAAAAGTTTTCGATCAATGCGTGCTACCGGTGATGACCTACGGTGCAGAAACATTATCTCTCACAAATAAAAACGCACAAAAACTAAGAGTAGCACAGAGAAGAATGGAGCGATCAATGATAGGGGCCACTCTGCGAGACAGGATTAGAAACGAAGATCTACGAGCTAAGACCAAAGTCATAGACGTCATTAAAAGAAGCTGTAACTTAAAATGGAAATGGGCTGGACACGTTGCCAGAATGAAGGACGGAAGATGGTCTCGCAAACTAGTTGAATGGAGACAACAGGCGATAAACGTAGCAGAGGAAGACCACCAACACGATGGCAAGACGACTTACGAAAGACAACAAAAAACTGGATACAGAAAGTAAAAGATAGAACACTTTGGATACAAACAGGGGAGGCCTATGTCCAGCAGTCGATTGAGAGAGGCTGATGATGATGAGCATCGCGGCGAGATGCCTGGCAAGAAGCAAGTCGAGAGTCCTGGCGAGCATCGTGGCGAGATGCCTGGCGAGATGCGAGGCTTCACTATATTTCTACTCTAACAGTACAATCAAACAGTCAGGTGTTATGTAAAACAGTCAATCAAACACGTGTGAAGTCAAAGCTTTGAAAACACTAAGTACTCATTAAGTATATATCCAGTTATTTATATTATACAAACTTATTTACCAACTCTCGAGAATCAATGCGCAAAAATCCATAAATAAATATGAATAACAACACGATTTGATGGTACGTGAGACGAATCTTATTACCACACGGTCCTCCTATTATCTTTCGTTTTTTTCACCTCTGTGGGATGCTTATTAAGAATAATTACATTGTCTGTGGGTGCCATAAAAACTTTTACAGCAACTGTTATTTTCGTTGGGGTCTAATTTGGTGCTGCCAAATAATAATTATTTTTGTGAAAACTAGTTTTTGAATTTGGGTACTCAAGCAATTTTAAGTTCGTTACTCCTGTCAGAGGCGTCACGCTTTTGTAATGTTAATAATGCATAATCATATACAATGATGGTGGATTTAACACGGTGACTGAAGATAATTTTTTAGGTCTTCAGGAATCAATTAGCATCCTCAAAAATACAAAGGATACGAAGAATTACCGAGAAGATTTCTGAGACTGAAACATAAGAAAACGATAAACTTGAGGAAATCTCAAAAATAACATAATTAACGCAGCAACAGAAGCACTTGGAGACAGAAAAGTAAAAAAGAGGAATGTATTAAAAAAGAAAACAAAAGTGAAGACAAAATGTAAAGAAAAGAAGATAGCCTTTTTACAATATAGAACACAACAAACACAACAAACACAACAGTCATACAACCACTTAAACCAATCAGAAATAAAACGAATATAAGTACTAGTCAGACAAATAAAAAGGGAATACTGGAAGAGTTTCTCAAAACACGTTCAACATGACTTCTACGAAACACAAAGAGAAATATGCAGAATGATCAGCGGACAAAGAAAAGAGATGAATAAACTGATAAAAACAAGACACTTTAATGATGACAACGAAGAAATAAACATTGAGGAGGAGGAGGTAAGAGAGGATTAAGGAAATTTGAAAATAGAAATTCATCAGGATTTTAGTCGGTGATCGAAAGGTTCTTAAGTTGCTATAATAATATGTCGCAAAAGAGGAAACGTTTTCGCTAAGAGACAAAATCAATACTTATAATCGCCGTAAGGGAAAAGTATGATTTAAGTTTGCGAAAATTGGAAAAACTCAAATTAACGATATTACAATAATATATCCGACCGCTCTAAATATCTTGCGTAGCACCTTTCTTTCAAAAATCGACAGAGCGGATTCATCTGTTTTAGTTAGCATCCATGCCTCTGATCCATATGTGAGAACGGGGACTATTAATGTTCTATACAGCCTTATACGAGTTTTTTGAGACAGACGTTTGTTAGCTAAGTACTTTCATAGACCATGATAACACCTGTTTCAATTATTATTATTCGCCTTTTTATTTTCCCTGATGTGTTATTATTGGGGTTAACCGATGTCCCTAGATATATGAACTCTTTGACCACTTCGAAGTTTTGGTCATTGATGAATAGATCTGCGTCAACATTTCCAGCTCTCCTCTGGCAAGATGCCTGGCGAGATGCGAGGCTTCACTATATTTATACTCCAACAGTACAATCAAACAGTCAGGTGTTAGGTTATTGATTATGTATTTTAGAAAGGAACTACAACGTTAATGGGGTTTTATTATTTTATATAGTCAATGGATATCTAAATATGAATTATTTATAATGTCAATGGAATCTCTAAATATGAAAAAAAGGGGTGCGTTTTTGAGAAAGGGGTGAATTAGTCCTTAGGCACAGGGCGAATTAGGTTGAGTTCTATGCACTTTTGGTACAAACACGTCTACAGGAAAATTGTTCCACATTAAATTTACTATCCAAATATAACATTTTAATGTCAAAAATATTTTTTTACAAAAATATACAGGGTGAGTCACCTCTAACGGGACGGAAGATTACAGCGAAATGGTAAAAGATTTGAAAAAAATTTTAAATTAGTAGTTTGTAAGTTGATAAAATCTACATTTTAAAATTATTTTGAAATATACAGGGTGTCCCAATAAATGGCGGGGTATCAAAGTTATATTTTTTCTTATGGAACACCCTGTATTTTGTTGCATTTTTTAATTGTCCGAAAAAATAAGGTATAGTTTCATAAGACTTCCCTATACCTATGTACAGAGTGTTCTGAGTTATGGTGACTTTTCTTAAAATGTAAAGTTTTAAAAGAAGGCTTATTGTCAAGTTATTTAAGAAATTATGAAAAAAATACTTTTACATCTAAATAACTGGATATTGGTTGAATGTATCCCATGATTAATTATTACACAGTTATTTACAGGGTGTTCAACATTTACAGTTCCATTGTTGGATTATTCAATGTGTCATATGACGCTTATTTTAAATGGAATACCATGTATATTAATATACCATTATACTAAACGGAGTCACCTTTTTCTAATGGTATATAGATGTTCTATACCTAGGTCTAATAGTTATTGCGTAATTTACAATTATTTAAATTCTTAATCTGTAAATCGAGTTTAAAACAAAAGATGTATCTCATCGTAGGACATCGTCATTTTATGACAGTACGGTCTCGTAATTATCAAAAATATAAACATCCGTGTATGATATTCAAATTTAATTGATCCTAAAAATGAATAATCACGTTATCTACGAAAGAGTAGACATGGTACTTTGCATTGGGGAGTGTTTGCAAAATTGTATCTTACCTTCTTAAGTTTACGCTCAAAAGTATCCTGATAGAAGACACCCAAAAACGGACGTTTTTGGGAGATTTTAATAGATTCCGTGCTACTGGTAATGTTGCACACGGAAAGTTAAATAAAAATAAACCAGTTGTTTATGATGAAGTAAAGGAGCTTGATGTCCTGCTTTCTGTTACGGAAAAAGCAAATACTAGTAAAGAAAAAATTTCGGGTGAATTGTAAATCAGTCAAACGTCTGTTAGAACACTTAAGAGAAATCACTACTATCCATATAAAACTCAACTACACCAGTATTAGACCAAACAGGATTATGATAAATATTTAACTTATCGTTTATGAACTTTAGACTTTATAGAAGATCCTGATTTTTTAATGTATTGTGTACAGACCAATATACCTACTTTTCATAATAATGGTCTAGTATCATTATGATACAGTAAACAAACATTTATTTCGTAGTTTAAAAATCGAGAGTGATTATAAATATTATTTTTAAAAGCAATTTACCGTTTAAGAAAATTGTAAATTACGCACATACTATGACTCCTAGTTGTAGAACATCTCTATAGGTACCATTCGAAAGAGGAACTTGTGCTTAGTACAATAATTTATTAATATACATGGTGTTTTATTTAAAATAAGCATCATATCATAGAACGTCAAGTTCTATTCTGTAACTGGTGCACAAGGTCAAATATTTCGGTCCCAACAAAATCAATTTAAACGACAGACAGATTCGCTTCTGTGTGGTTATTTATTCTGTGCCGAGGACGACCACCGACTAGATGGACCGATGACTTCAAAAAAATAGCAGGAAACTGGGAACAAGCGGCCCAGTGTAGAGAATGCTGGAAAATACTGAGGGAGGCCTATGTCCAGCAGTGGACGCAATTGTCTGATTGATGATGATAACTGTATATTGATAAATTTTTGTTTCATTAAATAAAAAGGCAATGGTCACACAGTCCACACCTCCCAACATCGTACCAGCGTATCACAGAAAGCAAAAGGACGGACCAGTTCCAAACCAGTTCCAACTTAAATGCCAATAACGATGCCAACAACCTGTCACTCTAGGTAGCGCGATTCCTGGTAGATAATCGACGCCCCTGGGGGTTATGATACTTTAGAGGGATCACCCTGTACCACAAAGGGACTCGAACGTAAGATGGTACTGTCCGAGAAAAATGGAACATATATAGGCTACATTCCAGTAACTACCAGTAGCTTTAGATGGATATGGATAAGGAACGGAGCTTGATATTGTTCAGAGTGGCAGGAGGTTGAGATATTGCGAGGAATAAGGACTAGGTGACCATTGGGTCCAATCATTAATGGACGATCGATATAGCTAGTTATCAATGTACATTTTTGGGATAGGTAAAGGATAAACTTTATTTCGTGAGAAATACATCGTTTTGTCCCTGTTTAGGATTGTGGTCATCTTCAGGGTATGCGGTTGAATGATTGGTGTAGGCAGCAAAAGCAAACAGTCTGAAAAAGTGCTGTGGCAAGGTGTTGTGGTGGCTTGCAGGATGCTAAACGGTGTTTGTCCAGCTGATTGTAAGAAACCAGAGAAGAGAGGGTGAATTGGAAGAGATGTTCTTTCCAGAGTGTGACATATGTGTGTACTGTCCATGCGTTGCCCTCGGCCACAGCCCCTAGAAACCATTGTGCACTGGACAGGCAAGCCTGCAGTCATCGTCGGCGGTTAGGAGGTGGCTTTGGACACTATATGGATAGTTAGCGTTCGAGTGAGAGAAAATAGTTGCGGCTATTTCCTCGGGACGAACAGGTATAATTGTGCAATGAAGTTGGGAAACTGCAAAAAATCAACAAAGGAAAGGGATCAGATAAGGAGGGTACGGTAGGCTAACGGAGTAGCCTCGAGGATTTCTTCGTACTCTGCCGGGAGTTCGTCTATGCATGTTTGCATTAGAGCAGACGGTGGGTAAAGTTTTTTCCGTTTGGGCTTTCGGTGGCAGAGTACGTGGCCGAGAGAAGAGCAAGAACATTTGAGAGATTGTTGGGTATAAGGGGGACGTTGATGACTTTAATTGTGAAGTTCCTATTCAGAGAGTTTATTCTGTCAATAATTGTGGGGATATGTATTAGAAATGTTATGCATTTCGTTTGCGCGAAATCTCCAGGCCCTGTAGTTAGCTCCACGCAAGATTATACGTTGTGCACGCAACAACTTTAGGTTTTGTAGTTTATTGAAAAGACAATAGAGAACTGATTTATACTCAATAACTTGTCGAGTAGAAGTCTTGTAAGTGTGAATGATAGTTTTCGTTTGTGTCTTGCCAATTTTCCCAGAGAGAGGGTTGAGTAGTCTGGCTCTATTTCTTACCCTATCTCAGCGTTTCTCAAACTTTTACCATTTGCGACCCAATTTTCCATCATTATTTCCACCGCGCCCCCCTCGTACAATAACAGTATATCTGTACAATAATAATGTGTTCTTGAATAATGTAATTTTGTCAAAAAACAGTCAAATTTTACTTTAATTAATAAATTACCGAGAATAAGTTTTATTGATATGTCATTGTGGCAACAGCGATTCGGAACCGATCGTCTCTCTTTCTAACTCCTCAGTTCTGACCAGTCTTAGTCGAGTCAGTTCAGTCAGTCCTTCTGTAGCTGTTAAATTAATTTATTGTGGACGTGTATGTTTTAGTTTGCGTGTTAATTGTGTGTTAAAAGCTTTACTTGCCTCTTATAAAGTCTCATATCAAATAGCCAGATCTAAAAAGCGTCACACTATTGGTGAAGAGCTTATTTTGCCAGCTGCAATTCAAATTGTAGAAACTATGTTTGGATATAATTTTCCCAAAAAATTAAGTCTATACCTCTATCGAATGATAACGCTGCCCGTCGAATTGGTGCTATAGCTGAAGATCTACAAGATTAGCTACTCGGGAAGTTACGCAAAGAGCTGTGTTCAATTCAGCTTGATGAGGTAACAGATAGCACTAAAGGTGCTCATTTTATTCCATATGTTCGATTTTGTGATGATACATTAGTAGTAGAAGAACTACTTTGCTGCGAACCAATAGAACTGAGAGCGTCGCTTGTATTATTTGCTATCTTAAATGATTACATAAATGAAGCAAAAATAATGTGGGAGAATTGTGTCGGAATATGTACCGATGGTGCTCGTGCAATGTCCGGAAAGTTTCAAAGTCTACAAGCGCTTGTGACACAAAAGTCTCCAATGTATGTATAGACACACTGTATGATCTACAGATAGCTCTGGCTTCCAAAGAAATGTCTCCTGGCGTGAATATTGTGCTAACTACGGTTGTAACACTAGCTAGTTACATAAAAATGAGAACCTTTGAAAACTAGAATCTTTTTTGCACTTTGTAAAGACATGGGTGCAGTACATTCAGCATTATTATTTTGTTGTGGGGCAAGGCGGTTATCACATGGGAGATTTTTACAACGTGTTGGTTTATTTTTTGCTGAACTTGAGCTACTTGGTTGACATATTTTGAACCTACAGCTGATATTATATTGGATACGAATGATAAAGTTAACGCTTTCTGCAGAAAATTCAAAGTGTGGAGCAGAAATTTGTAGCAAAAAATTCTAAAACTGTTTTTTTTTTGTAACCATTGCAAATCATTTAGCAATGCTAACAAAAAAATTTAAAAGATATTTTTTGCCGATGACCAAATAATACGTTGTTACGAGTGGGTCAGGAATCCGTTTCAAGTTACACCCGAAGGGCTTTCTACTGCGGAAGAAGAAACCTTCATAAACTTTACGGCAAATGCCGAAATCAACAAACAGTTGATTAATTGAACAATAAATCTCTCTTTGAATTTTGGCAGGGGTAAATGATGAGTTTTCTCACTGAAAAGCAGAGCGTTCCGTATAATATTACCGTTTTCAACATCTTACCTTTGCGATACAGGATTTTTAACGATGGCTGATTTGAAGACCAAATTATAGATCGCAGCTAAATATAGAAAAATAACTGGGAGCGCCTATTTCTAATATTACACCCTGTTTAGATAAACTTTGCTCGGCAAAACATGCCCAAGGAAGTCATTCATTTACATTAAACTTGTTGATAATTAATTCAGTATTTAGTGATCTTTTTAATTATAGCTCCTTATAGCTCCTTAACATTATCAGTGTTCACGTATATTTTATTTTTTGTTTCGTCAGAATTTGTTTTGCTTTGATTTTAGTCAATTAGTCAATTGTGTTTTTTTATATGCTCACGCCTCCCCATTACTAAAAGGGCGCACCCCTAGGGGGCGCGACCCACAGGTTGAGAATCACTGCCTAAAGTAGCCTTTAGGTCTGCATCGCAGTTAAGTGTTCTGGTAAACAGCACTCGCAAATACGTTGCAGTCGGGCTGAGCAAGAGCATTACTACAAACGGCCCAGTGTAGAGAACAATGGAAAGAACTGAGGGAGGCCTATGTCCAGCAGTGGACGCGATTGGCTAATTGATAATTTTTTGTTTCATTAAATAAAAAGGCAATGGTCACACAGTCCACACCTAACAACATCGTACCAGCGTATCACAGAAAGCAAAAGGACCAGTTCTAAACCAGTTCCAACTTAAATGCCAATAACGATGCCAACAACCTGTCACTCTAGGTAGCGCGATTCCTGGTAGATAATCGACGCCCCTGGGGGTTATGATACTTTAGAGGGATCACCCTGTACCACAAAGGGACTCGAACGTAAGATGGTACTGTCCGAGAAAAATGGAACATATATATGCTACATTCCAGTAACTACCAGTAGCTTTAGATGGATATGGATAAGGAACGGAGCTTGATATTGTTCAGAGTGGCAGGAGGTTGGGATATTGCGAGGAATAAAGACTAGGTGACCATTGGGTCCAATCACTAATGGACGATGGATACAGCGTGTCTGGCAGTATTTATACCGAGGATTTACTAGAGGTTTAACCGAGCCTATCAGCGCCATCTCTTTGGGTATATATGAATCAATGTTTGAAATATTTATATCTATTTTAATACAAAAGATAAAAAAGTTAGGCCTTAGGCCTGTCGTTGATTTTAATGTTTATAATCTAGACATAATTATTATGAACTGAAATGGCGACTAGATAATAATAAGATCTTATTTTTTCATTTTATTATTTAGGATAAATATATTAGAAAATTAAACACAATAATTACTATTGTTATTAATTTTAATAGAATTACAGACGACAAATTATTAATTTAAAAAGAAGAATAAAAAAAGAATGTGTGTGTACTTTGTACGCACGTAAGAAGTTACACTTCTATTATATGATTATATGATTATAAACGAAATTAATATACTTTTTATTTATATTTTATTTAAATATTAAACTAATTTATACTTACTACTTCTCAAACATTTTTATTAAAACAGTGCCAAAAATTAAAATAATAAAAGAATAAAACACACACAAACACATTAAAAATGACATAAATGATTTCTGAACATTAATTGTAGGAAAATTTTTTAACTAAATAGGTATTTTCTGAAAATAAAATTATATAATAAATATACTTACAATCATAAAATGTATAAAAAAAATAAAAAAATAAAAGTTTCTATTGGGATTAGAACCAACTTACCATCGCAGCTGGTATTGGCGTTGTATTGAGGTTCACTCGCATTAAACGCTTCGCCACGGAGACAGTGTGTCATTATGTGCGAAGATCGACTAACTAAACGGATTAAACTTTTGACATTTTTTAATTATGTAAATCAAATTATTTTGATTTTGAATTGAAATGATTTAGAATTGAAAAAATACAACAAAACATAGAGTAAGAAAACAATATATTAGGTAAATATTGATAGAAATTTTGATGGTAATCAAATTATGTAAATAAAAGTATTACACACTATGTATTTTGGTAGGTTCAAATAGGTAGGTACCTATGATACATTTACAAATATTACGAACCTGTTGCTTTAAAAACTATTTAAAAATCACTACAATTATAAACTTTTTTGTTTCTGTTATCACAACAATAAAACTAATATATTATACATTTGTTTACCTTCATATTGAACAATTATTTATTATTGACAGATCATTTCAACACCCAATCAGAGCCCGTATAACGACTAATAAATTTCGCAATCACTTGCATCGTGCAAAGTGGCTATGTTCAAATATCATCACAGAATTTGATCAACTATTTTTAAAACACTTACCAGTGTAAGATTCTTTAGCTTTGAATAAGCGAGATCGTAGATCGTCCCGGTTGATTGTTGTTATCCACAGTTCTCTACGCCTTCGAGCTAATAGGTTTTTTATCAGTAATTTTGCGGCACTCATACTAGTCACAGTTTGATGGGCTTTCACATTGGCATGCAACAATCATCTCTTCTATGTTAATTAGTCCAAAAATATAATATGAAAACTATTTAAAAAGGCAGTATAACCATTAACTAACTTTTTGTTTGTTGTTTCTCTTCCTACAAATTTTAAAACGCAACAACCATACATAACCAAACCACAGTCCCACAGCTGTGCCACAGCTGCCATATTGGATCATTTTTGTCATGTCATTTGAACATCCAATCAAAACAAAGCTGTAATGCGACTGCGCCGGGATCAAAGGTTTTAATCCTATTAAAATTCACCCTCATATCGCGCGTAAAGAAGTATAACTTCAAAAGGATCATTAGGAACGTTTTCGAAAGAAATGGAACCTGATTTTTTTGATCTCCATAAGGAAATATGGCGCTTTATAAGAGGTCAAAAAACGGAGGTAAAGGAACTAATAGAACCAAAACACGTAGAAAAGGATACATGGGTTGACTATCTAAAAAGTTCTATGCAGAGGAAGAACAAATGATACTAGAACCGGAAACACCAGAAATCACCACAAATGAAGATATTAAAATAAGCAGGTACACAGGAAGGTCGAAAAACACTTGAAAAGCTGAAGAACAGAAAAGTTACAGGTAAGGATGATATCATACGAATTACTGAAATGTTGTGGAGCAGGAATGACAGAACAATTAACAACATTCTTCTTCTTAAAGTGACTATCCGTTCCGGATGTTGGCGATCATCATGGCTATCTTGACTTTGTTTGCCTCAGCGCGGAACAGTTCAGTGGTAGTGGTGTTATACCACTTTCGTAAATTTTGAAGCCAGGAAATGCGTCTTTTTCCCGGTCCTCTTTTACCATCTACCTTCCCTTGGAGAATCAGTTGAAGAAGGCCGTAACGTTCTTGATTTCTCATTACATGTCCTAGATATTCAAATTTTTTTGTTTTGATGGTTATGAGAACTTCACACTCTTTCCCCATTCTACGCAGGACTTCCAGATTAGTAATTGGGTCAACCCAGGATATAAGTAAGATGCGCCTATAACACCACATTTCGAAAGCTTCGAGCCGATTCATAGATGCAACAGTTAATGTCCACGCTTTCATTCCGAAGAGCAGAACTGTGAATATGTAGCTTTTCAACAGACGGTATTTTGTTTTTAATGGTATGTCTCGACTGTTGAAAATGGGTCTCATTCTAACGTATGCTGCTTTCGCTTTTATTAT
Organism: Diabrotica virgifera virgifera; assembly: GCF_917563875.1. NCBI lineage: Eukaryota > Metazoa > Arthropoda > Insecta > Coleoptera > Chrysomelidae > Diabrotica > Diabrotica virgifera. Next base: position 212,302,845 of record NC_065450.1, read on the forward strand.
TCGCTGTTTAATTTCTGTCGAGTGGTCCCATCGGCTATTTAAATTCGTACCCAGATATGTATATTGCTCAACTCTTTCGATATTCTGTTGGTTGACTTTAAGTTGAGCGTTTAATATTGGTTTTTTACTAATTGTCATAAATTTGGTCTTCTTTATGTTAAGAGCTAGTTATGTTAAGAGTTAGTTAATTAACAACATTAATTAACAAAATCATAAAATACAATAAAATACCGAAAGAATGGAGAACGAGTCTACTATTCAAAAAAGAAGTTAAAAAGCAGCCAGAAAACTACAGTGTTAAAATTTAACAAGTTGATACCTTTGTGTTTATTTATTAAATTTACTTTAATTTAATAGTATTAATGTATGTATGTATCGGTTTTAGAACGTCTTTCGACGTTGTCCGATGCCTAACTTCCACGTCCTTCTATCATCCCATTGGCCATCTCTAAGATCCCTTGTACTAATTGCTTTGGTTACCCATTCTTTCCATGTCTTTTTGGGTCTTCCTCGTTTTTTGCGGTTTGGTGGTACCCACTCCAAGATTTTTTTGGGCAAACTTGTGTCTTCCATTCTTTGAACATGACCATACCAAATCAACTGTTTCCTCTCAATGTCTGTTGTTAAGTAACCATCTATTCTAATTCGTCGTCTTACTTCCTCATTTCGAATTCTTTCCCTACGGGATATACCTAAAGATCTTCTAAACACATCCATTTCTACAGCTTCTAATTTTTTCCTGTTGTTCTCGGTTATTCTCCAAGTTTCTGCTCCGTAAAGTAGGCTGCTTTTAATAAGTGTTTCATAGATGTTGTATTTTCGCTGTATTCCTATTTCGGAGCTCCAAAGTATTCCATTTAGGCATCCAATTGTTCTTCTAGCTTGTGTTACCCTTTTCTTTATTTCCTCATCGTCTTTTCCCGTTCTATCGACGATTACTCCCAGGTACGTGTATTCATTACAGGATGTGATTTGTTCATTATCCTCTAGTTCGATATTGGATAACTCAGCTCCTATGGGTAGGTATTTAGTTTTTTCCACATTCATTTCCAAGCCCCACTGTTTATATTCATCCTTCAGTTTTCTTGCCATATACTGTAGGTCGTCTTTATCATTAGCTATGATGACTTGGTCATCAGCAAATTGTAAGGTATACAAACAAACCTCTCCGAGGTCTATACCCATACCGTGGCATTTACGTTTCCACTGGTTTAGTGCTTTTGCAACATACAGGGTGCGCCAAACCTCTGGTCTTCTTTGATTACGGCTAAACTATGAGATATACAGAAAAATGTCTATAACAAAACTAATGTGCATCAAAGAGATCTATACTTTAAAATTATTTTCAATTATACAGGGTGAGTCCGAACGACGGTATGAACCAAAGTTTTATTTTTTTAAATGGAACACCCTGTATATTAAATCATTTTTGAATATATTATTTAAAAATATGAAAAATTTGTATAAGGTCATATATGCCTAAAGTTAATAATTTTCGAAATATTTACATTTTTATTGAGAAAAATGGTAATATTTATAGGGTTGTGGATTATGTTTCCAAGGAAATAAAAATTTAGGTGATAGGTCAAAGTTTTTAAAATATAGTGTTATTTTTAAATAATTTAATATTTTTTACTTTTAGCCATAAAATATACAGTGTGATCACTATTTGCAAATATAAAATTTTCTCATTTTTTTAAATGGGACACCCTGTATATTAGTTTTGCGTTTTGTAGTAAATATTACAACCTTTCTTTTGGTATAAGGTTGTATGTACCTAGCATGTTTCGTTTTGTAGATATTTTAAAAAAACTATAGATATTACGTTTTTGCGGATTTTTTATTTAAAATTTTTTTTGCAAAAAAAGTAATTATAATCTGGTTTTAGAAACATACACTAAAATATAAAATATGAAAATAAAAACGTAATTAAAGATTAAAATAAATCGTATGCTAGTACAATTCAATTGAATTTAATAACTTTAAATTATTTTACAAAAAATATTTTACCATATTAATGAATACATAAATTAGTTACTAAATTAAATAAACAACCAAATTTTAAATCAATCGTAGTAATTCTTCTACCGCAGCAACTTTCCTGTACCAAATTAATTGTTAGTTATATTGTATTTACGAGTAAGATCAGGTAATAACTTTTTAATTTACCTACATCTTGAGAACGTATAAAGTATGCTTTGAAACAAATGAACGTGAACGTTATGGAAGTATATTAAGAAGTAAAAGTATCTATGTACCTACTCGTGTCACAAAACTGGTAATAATTTCTAATGGTTTCGCCCAAAACAAATGTCATATCCAAAAATTTTTCGGTTAAAAAATTAAAATTTAAAATATAAAAAATTGGTACAAAAATTTCAACTACAAAAGTATTACCAGCTTTTGTGACACCAGTAAATACTATTTATATTAATAAATAATTTGGCTGATACATTTAACATTCATTTGTTTCAAAGCATACTTTATAATAATTTTTATATTCTCAAGATGTATGTAAGTAAATTTAAAAGGTAAATTAAAAGTTTAACTAAATACAATTTAACTAACAATTCATTTGGTACAGGAAAGTTGCTGTAGTAGAAAAATTACTACGGTTGATTTAAAATTTGGTTGTTTATTTAATTTAGTAACTAATTTATGCATTCATTAATATGGTAAAATATTTTTTGTAAAATAATTTAAAGGTATTAAATTCAATTGAATTGTACTAGCATACGATTTATTTTAATCTTTAATTACGTTTTTATTTTCATATTTTATATTTTAGTGTGTTTCTAAAACCAGATTATAATTATTTTTTTTGCAAAAAAATTTTTAAATAAAAAATCCGCAAAAACGTAAAATCTATAGTTTTTTTAAAATATCTACAAAACGAAACATGCTAGGTACATACAACCTTATACCAAAAGAAAGGTTGTAATATTTACTACAAAACGCAAAACTAATATACAGGGTGTCCCATTTAAAAAAAATGAGAAAATTTTGTATTTGCAAATAGTGATCACACTGTATATTTTATGGCTAAAAGTAAAAAATATTAAATTATTTAAAAATAACACTATATTTTAAAAACTTTGACCTATCACCTAAATTTTTATTTCCTTGGAAACATAATCCACAACCCTATAAATATTACCATTTTTCTCAATAAAAATGTAAATATTTCGAAAATTATTAACTTTAGGCCTATAAGATCTTATACAAATTTTTCATATTTTTAAATAATATATTCAAAAATGATTTAATATACAGGGTGTTCCATTTAAAAAAATACAACTTTGGTTCATACCGTCGTTCTGACTCACCCTGTATAATTGAAAATAATTTTAAATTATAGACCTCTTTGATACACATTAGTTTTGTTATAAACATTTTTTTGTATATCTCATAGTTTAGCCGTAATCAAAGAAGACCAGAGGTTTGGCGCACCCTGTATATCTTGAACAAAGTTGGTGAAATACAGCAACCCTGGCGCAGACCCTTGTTAACTATGAACTTTTTAGATAGTGTGTTGCCAATTTTTACTTGTGATGTAGAATTTTCATATAGATTTTTTAAGGCTTTGACTAGAGTGTAGCTGATGTTAGTTTCTTGTAGTGATTTCCACAATTTAGTCACAGGAACGCTGTCGTATGCTTTACGGAGGTCAACAAACATGAGATGGGTCTCTTGATTGGTTGCTGATTTTTTTTTCAATTAATTGTTTTAGGCAGAAGACATTATCTGTGCAAGTCCTTCCAGCGCGGAAACCAGCCTGTTCTTCTTCTTCTTGTTCCCTATAGTCCATCTCAATGAGATTTCTAAGAATGCGCCCGTACACCCGGCTTAGTGTACTAGTTACCGATAATCCTCTGTAATTTGAGCAATCCAACTTATTTCCTTTTTTATGAATGGAAGAAATATAAGCTACTTTCCATAAACTGGGTGGTGTGACACCGTTTATATATTTGTTCATACACCAAGTAAGTGCTTGAAAGAGTTTATCTGTGCCACATTTTATTAATTCGGCAGGAATATTTTCGGACCCTGGAGCTCTACCATTTTTTAGTTCATTTACAGCTTTCTTCACCATATCAACTCCCACTACAATCTCTTCGCCTTCAACAAATACTTCTGTTGGTGATTGTGTGGTATATTCGGCTCTACTTTCTGTTAGCAAACTCTCGTAGTATTCTTTCCATTTTTCTGTTGATATTAACTGAATAGAAGTAATATTTCTTTCTGTGTTCTTTATTAGTATTAATATATTAATAGTATTAATACTACCCTAAAACCTTACATCTAAAATTTTACAAGACCTAATAAATCAGAAGATAAGTTTAGCAGATGAACAACAGGAACAACTGGAAGATCGTGTACAGATGCAATATTCGTCATAAAGCAAATTACTGAGAAATCACTAGAGTATAATAGACCAGCATTTCTATGTCGGATTGACTTGAAGAAGGCATTTGACAGAGTAAGACTCAAAGATGTAATATTCTGTATAATTGAGAAGTCCCCTTAGATATCATAAAACCTAATGAAAACATCTTCCAAAACAACAAAATGGAAGTTAGAATAGATGGATAACTTACAGAACTGTAGATATAGGCAGCGGAATAAGACAGGGAGGCTCATTGAAGCCTAAGCTCTTTAATTTAATCATGGATGAAATCATCAAAAACGGTAACCAAGGAAGAGGATAAAGAATGGGAAAAACAGAAGTAAAAATACTCTGCTAATATTGATAGCCCAAGATGAAGATAGTCTGCAAAGATTAGTCTACAGATTTAACATAACAGCAAAAGAATTCAATATGACAATTTCATCTCAGAAAACTAAAACAATAGTAATCAGTAAAGAACCAATCAGATGTAAAATAGAAATTGATGGTATCAGTATTGAACAAGTAATGGAAGTAAAATACCTTGGAATTACATTGTCAAGTTACGGAGACCGAAACAAAGAACTGAGAAATCAAGTAGGTACAAAAAGCAAATAGACTGGCAGGATGCCTTAATAATACTATATGGCGAAACCGACATATTAACACTGAGATGAAGTCAAGAATTTATAAAGCCAGTGTAAGGCCAATAATGATATATGCATCAGAAACAAGATCCGATACAGCCACAACACAAAGACTACTGGAAACGGCAGAGATGAGAGTACTGAGAAGAATTACAGGAAAATCGTTGAGAGATCGAAAGAGGAGTGAAGACATTAGAAGACAATGTAACGTACAGTGTATAAACGAATGGACACTGAATAGAAAAAAAAAAGAATGGAATAACCACATAACCAGAATGGGGGAGACACGTGTGGTTAAAATAGCAAGCGATGAATCACCAATAGGTGGAAGAAGTATCGGCCGACCGCTCAAAAGATGGAGTCACAACCTTCCATAGAGGTATCAATCCGCCGATGAACAAGCATAGGCGTAACCAGGATGATCCTAAGGGGGGGGTTACAACTACCTGAAGGGGGGGTTACAACTACTGAAAGGTCTCTGAGGGCTATGGTGTTAAGCGTATAGAGCTCAAAGTACATCCCAACGGGGGGGGGGGGGTTACAACCCCAAAACCCCCCCTGGTTACGCCTAGGTGAACAAGCAGAATTGATTATAAAGAGGAAGAAGAATAAGAAGAATAAATTATTAATTAGATTTGTATTATATCTCAAGGTTCTTATTTAAGTTCAGAAATAACTTTGTCTTTGTGTAGTGTTCCATAACAACAGGAGGAGAAGGAAATAAATAAAATTCAAATGTATTAAAAATACAATTCAATATAATAGGCCTGGATCCCGCGTACCAAAAAAGTTGATTAATAGCAAGCTGAAAATTTGTTAATAGCTTAACGGTGTCTAGTCAGACAAACTTTGATGTACGGGAACACTGGAACAGGGGAAGTTTTTAGTGTGGAACAGGTTACAGGTTTCGAACATCAGACTACGAAAACGTCCCATGTATTTTCTCGGACAGAACTTCCAATTGATTTGTTATCCTTTCATTAAACTCTCATGCAAAAATCAGACTTCTATTTAACACCAACATAATTTCTGACCTGACAACATGAGCAATACTCTCTTAAAGTGGTAGTAATTCAGTAAATCTACGAAGTTTTCAAAAATTACATTTTTTGAGACGTCGTAGGTTGATTTTAAAAAATTAGCCGGCCAAAAGTCAAATTTCAAAAGTGACGTTAAGAATTCAAGACACATCCTAGAGACACCTGATGGTTTGTCTTAACAAAAACTTACTATCCCCACTCCAGAACTATTCACCGCGCACGTGTGCACGTGCGAATTCGCGTGCATGTAGCTGTTAGTGAATTTTTGTTCTCTTAGCTTAGTAGTCAACTTTTAAAAAATTGTGACATTTTGCAATATTCACCTTACTTTTCAAAGTGATTGTGATGGAATCGAATAATTTAGGCAAGAATGAATATTTGTTGAAATATTTTTAGAAAGTTTACTGTTATTTTATATTATTTTTAGAGAGTCAAAAACAAGCCGTTTTATAGTGACATTTTTGTTTAATTTTTATATTTATAAGACATTTAGTTATATTATCGCCTCCGGTCGAGCAATACTATTTATTTTATAGCATACTGCATATATTTGGCTAATTAATGGCATACAGATTAGCTGCGGATAGCTGCGGATGCCAGAAATACAGGGGTTTTAATTTTGCTATATAGGATGACGTCACAAAAATAAAAGTACCTAAATATTTGTTTTAAATATAATAATTGCGAATTTTTTTGTTTTAACTACATTTGGTGACTGCTCTGGCGTAAAAATAGTACTCCGTAAATATCTCCGAGACCAAATGGAGCTACAAGATTTTCTTAATCTAGAGGACAAATTAAAATATTTGGAAATTAACTTATTGAACTGTTATATCTGATAATTTAATCAATTTAAAACAAAGATTTCGAAATTTTAAAACGGCGATGATAGAGAAATGGTTAAAGACTCACGAAAAGATGCGGTATTTCTACAAGCAAATAAAGATTGGTTAAATGGAACATTTAAAACTTGTAGAAAACAAATAAATGGAAACAGGTCGGCTTCCTAAATTATTTGAGGACTCCAGTGAAAGGATGAAAAGAAGAAAAACAGAAGAAATACGTTCTTTGCTTGATGGTGAAGCTATCGTTCATGAAGCACAGACATTACAGGCACGTGAAAAAAGGAATGCAAAAGAGATCCCAGCTAGTGCAAGGAAATACATAGTTGTGTACAGGAAATTAAAATTCTTTTAACTTCTGACCAGCTATTAACAATTTTAACAAGCAAGAATCGTGTACATAAAAGGATCAAACCACGGTCATTTTGTTCTGAAATGATTAAAATGCTGTTACCTACCGGGTGACCCCAAATACTGAGTCCGATATGTCAGATACCGACTGAGGTATAAGTAAAAACCTGCATATTTTGTATTAATATTAAATTTTGATTTTTTCTGTGAAAAATACCACTCAATTTTTAAAAAACAATATTTTTTTTTATTTGTACCAGTTGTTTAGGCAATACGTAAAGTATCCTTAACAATAGTAACCTATACTTATTGTACGGTTATAGAGTATATTCCCATAGGTAAGCTGGTTAAGAGTAGATAACGATTTTTCATATGTAATTTAAAGTATTATCTGCATAAATGGCACAAAGAATATTTGCTACGAGAGGTATATGGTTCAAAATGCATACAGTATCACGACTAATAAGTTATGTTCACATACATGTAGAGTACTTACAGTTTTATTCCTTGATGACGTGTCACATCAGAGCTCTGATTGAATTCCATAATCCATTTGGTTCATTTGTAAGGCACTCACTAATACGCTAAATAAATCATCGTCGATAATACTGAGCAGATTGAATTATCTGAGCGGTATAAAACGATAGCAAAAAAAGCCGGTAAAATGCGGCCTTTTTACGAATAGCGGGAGCGTCGATAGATTAGAGATGATTCTCGTTAGGAAGCTTTTGACGATCTGCCCCGGCGAGGGGTTCAAATGCGAGTCTCAACAATAACCTGGAGTTTCCAGAAAGGTTACATAAATACTACTTGAATTTTAAGTAATCAGTAGTACAGGGGCGTAACTAATTATTTTAGTGAGCCGTGTATAATATATTTATTGTACATATTGCCGGGGGCGACAGGCGAGAGAGATGGCCTATATCACCTCGAAGAGAGGGGATTGGCAAAGATGTGCACAACGATAAGAAATGTTTGAAGAAATTAGAGTTTATATACACAAGGGGTAACAACGATAAAATGGAGGAAAACGATAAGTTTTCCCCCTAGGGATAGATTTTAATCTTCCAGGGGAATCACAGCGATTTTCGTAATACCACGAAGAAAATCACCGTGAGTAGTGTGAATCTTGACAGTACGAACTAGACCATCCTTACCAGGCAATACATCTATTACCCTGGCAGTTGGCCATAAGAGTGGAGGAGTACCATCCTCCTTCAACAGAACCAAATCCCCGATCTTGACAGGGTCAGTAGGGTCGGTCCATTTATTTCTTTGCTGCAGGAGGCAAAGATAGTTTTTTTTCCACAATTTCCAAAATTGCTGTTGAATTTTACTAATACGCTGAAAAAGATTCAACCTATTTTCAGGTATCTCTGAAACACTTGGTTCAGGGGGCGCGGTTAAACTTCTTTGAACTAAGAAGTGAGCTGGAGATAGGAAAGCGAAGTCATTGGCGTCAGACGACATCCTAGTGATGGGTCTCGAATTTAGAATAGCCTCGATTTGGCATAATACTGTGTTAAACACTTCAAAGGTGAAGTGGGAATTTCCTATAATTCGATAGAGGTGATACTTCACACTCTTTATTCCTACCTCATGGAGGCCGAATTGATGGGGGTTGCGGGGAACACCCATCTTGAAAGTTATGGAGTTTTGAGTACAGAATTCCTTAATCTGTTCCGAATTATTTTGATTTAAGAAAAAATCATAGAATTCGCGCATTTCATTTTTTGCCCCATGGAAATTTGTGGCATTGTCGCTCCAAATAATACTGGGCGTGGATCTTCTGGCAATAAACCTTTTCAGAGTAAGAATATAGGCTTCTGCGCTTAATCCTGTGACGAGTTCGATATGAACACATTTAGTGCTCATGCAAATGAAATAGGCTACGTATGCTTTGTAAAGCGGTGCCTTCCTCAAATGTGAGGACTTAATTAAGAAGAACCCCCCATAGTCCACTGAGACGACTTGGAAGGGTCTAGTGGGGAGTACACGATCGGGATGCATATCTGCCATCTGTTGAACAGAATTGGGTGTCATGAATCGGAAACAGTTTACACACTTACGAATTAAGCGTTTAATCTGTCTTAATCCGTCAATTGGCCAGTACTTCATTTTGACATACGAAAGTACTGTTTGCGCGCCTGAATGTAATAATTTATGATGAGCTTGAGTCAAGATTAGTTCTACAACTCGACATTTAGAGGGAAGTAGAATGGGGTGTTTTTGATTATACGATATGGGGGCGTGTCGGAGACGTCCTCCCACACGAATCAGCCCATCATTATGTTGTAGGAAGGGGTTGAGTTTACGAATGGCTTTATTGGTCACGAGTTTAGCATTTTTCAATTCAAGAATCTCTTTTTTAAAGTAGATACTTTGGATATACCTGATGATCGCGTGATCAGCGATCTCCATTTCGGGTGGCGTCAATATATCCGTATCTCGTGGAGAGTTATTTATTTTCTTTTTAATATTACTGATGAATCTAAAAAGATAAGCGACAATTCTTTGAATTTTACGAAAAGAAGAAGATTTAGCGAATAGATTTTCAAAGGTGTCGTTGAGTTCGTGATTTGTTGCTATGTTTGAGACAACTAACTTCCTTAATTCAGGAAGATCATCCTGAAAATGAGGAATTTGATGAAGAGAAAAATCGATGGGATTGTCTCTAATAAAGCTAGGTCCGCATAACCAGTCTTCGGTGGTCTGGGGATTATCAAAGACATTTATCCCTCTGGAAGCGGGGTCAGCGATGTTTTCGTGACTTCTGACGAAATGGAAATCACAAGGAAAAGTTTCCAACAAGGAATTGACCTTTTGAATTCTGTTTTGTACAAAAATGTTCCAAATGTGTTTTTTAGAAAGTATCCAAGACAAGGCAATTGTAGAGTCAGCAAAGAGATGAGATGAAGATATACTCAAATTTTTCTTGAAGATGTGAAAAAGTCTATGAGCCAGAGTGACTCCCAACACTATTCCACAAAGTTCCAATTTGGGGATGGTGAGTTTATTTTTTAGCGGAGAAATTTTGTTTTTAGAAGCGATAAGCCGCGACGATACAGAAAAGTCTGAGTATGTCGCTTTGAGATACACACAAGTGCTGTATATTTTTTCCGATGCGTCGGTGAAAATAATTAATTGAACATCAACAACTTTCTTTTGTAAAAGTAAGCATCGAGGTACCTTGACCTCTTCTATAGTTTTGAATGTCGATAAGAGGTTTTGCCAATTTTTCATAATGATGGGTGAGTCAATGGGTTGATCCCAGTCCAATTTCTGGGACCATATTTCTTGTATCAAGAGCTTAGCGTTCACAAGGACAGGGGATAACCATCCTAGCGGGTCATACAAAGTAGCAATGTAGGAGAGAATAGTACGTTTAGTAACAACATTAGCCAATTTGAAGATAGGAGTTTTAAACGAAAAGTGGTCGTGTTCTGAATCCCAGAATATGCCTAAGACTTTATCAGATCCCGTGAAGTTAAGACTGACTTCAGAGACGGGATTTAAATTGTGTTGAGACAGAAATTCTGAAGAACTGCAGTTCCACTTGTGGAGGAGGAAACCATGGGTTTCTAGCAAAGAAGTTAATTGTTCGAAAAGACAATTTAATTCATGAAGACTGTCAGCACCGCTGATCAGGTCATCCATATAGATAGATTCTTGCAGAACACTAGTAGCAAGTTCGTGGGTATGTTTGTTGTTGTCAGCGATGTGCTTGATAACTCTTTGAGCGATAAATGGGCTACTTGGGAGCCCGAAGGGTAATCTTTGAAATTGATAGCACCGTAAAGGCTGCTGAATATTGTCCCTAAAGAGAAAATTTAACAGAAATGTTTCAGTGGGACAAATGGCGATTTGTAGGAACATAGCCTTGATGTCGCCTACTAGTGCGAATTTAAACTGACGAAACTTAGCGAGAATGTCAAAAAGTTCATGTTGGACGACATAACCTTTGTCTATGACGTCACTGAGGGAGATTCCCGTAGACGATTTATTGTTTGGATCGAAAACTATACGAGTGGAAGTAGTAGAGTTGGATTTGAAAACGGGAAAGTGAGGGAGAAAGTAATTAGGTTTACCTGAGTCATTTAGCATTTTTAACGGCACTTGAATTATTTGTCCGTTATTGAGATATTCCGATATAATGTCCTGATATTTTTCCAATAAATCAGGGTTGAGTTGAAAACGTTTCTCGAGACTGAGAAAACGTCTTTTTGCCGAGAGAAACGAATTTCCCATGTCTATATCTTCGATAGGGAGTTTGAGATTGAGTGTGGACTCATATCGTCCATTGGGGAGAACATTAACATGTTTTACAAAATTAATTTCAGCGGGGTGATCATTAATGAGATCGGTGTTCTGAGGAGCGGCTTCTTCCAGCTCCCAGAATTTTTGTAAATGATCGGATAGTTCCTCGTTGGACACTACCGGCTCATTTACGGCGGAAGGAGTGTTATGAGAACAACAAGTAACGAGAGAGTTTGAATAAAATTCCAAAGCCTTTTTAGTATTTTTCGACTTAAGAGCAAAGTCTGGAACTGACCCTGATATCGTGTACCCGAGTAGAGTGCGTTGAAGAACGGGAAGACCTTTTCCCAAACGAATTATTTCAGGTTGAATGATATCGTTATACAGGTCTGCACCGAGCAGGATACCAATTGGGGATGTTACATGGAACATCGGATCACCTAATGGTATCTCTGAGGGTATGTTTAGTTTGCTCGCCGAAATAGAAATTTGAGGAAGCGGATTTGTTATCTTTGGGAGTACAGAGCACGAGATGTCAAAAGGAACGTCGTTAGCGACAGCGAAAATTGTTGTATCTACAATAGATTGAGACGAGGATGAGGTGGAGTTAATTCCATTGATCCGTAATTTTCCATCTCTAGTGGTGAGTGACAGTTCCTTTACGAGGTCAGCACTAATAAATGAAACCTGTGAGGCCGAGTCTAAAAGTGCCTTTGCGAAGACCCTCTTGCCGCTAGGAGCGACAAGATAGACCTGGAGTGTGCTTAATAACACCAAATGATTATCAAGCGAGGCTGCAGATAGAGCCATTGAATGTGGAGTCGAATTTTGAAGATTAACTTCCGTTTCAGGAGCTCTAACATGTGAGGGCCCCTGTTGTGAATTACCCTGTGTATGGGAGTTATTTGAGATAGCGGTTTTATTATGATTATTTGAGTTGTGTTGGCCAACAGCCGCGGAAGGGTTACTATGACCCGTTTTGTCGAAATGGAGCAACGTGTGATGACGAGATTTACAAACTATGCAAGAGAATTTGGATTTACACTGATCGAGCATGTGAGACCCAAGACAATTAATACAAAATTTATTTTGTTTGACAAAACTAAAACGTTCTTTAGAATTCAACTGCTTGAACTGAGGACAAGAGTAGATCGAGTGAGAGTCGTTGCAATAGGAACATTTCTTAGGACCTAAGCGAGGCGAAAGGTTACTGGTAGAAGTGTCTGAGGCTAGGTGTAAAGAGTGTCTGGAAGTAGTAGTCGATTTTGGTTTTGATTGAGATTGAATATTCTCAAGATGAACAACGCGTGTCTCGATTTCCCCTAGAAAATGGACAAAATCAGGGGTAGCTTGGCTACCACCGGATTGGAACTCAAGAGCCCTAATGGTAGGTGCGTCGAGTTTCTGAGTAGCGATATGTATGAGAAGTAAATGCAAGAGATCTGAAGGGGGCCTATTCAAGTTCAATAGGGCCTTGAAATTATTTGACATGACCGTATGAAAATTTCTTAATTGTGAGTGATTTGCGTTTCCAGAAATAGGAGGCGCATCAAGAATTTGAGAGATGAGAGTTTTGATAAGCGATTTAGAGTTGGCGTACCTTTGTGTCAGGTTATCCCGGGCTATTTTGTAATTGTCACCTGTGAGTGGGATATGCTCGAGAAGCGTCAAAGGCTCGGAAGTTAGAAAACTTTTGAGGTAAATGAGTTTTTCCAGATCACTTAATGTAGTATCAGATCCTATTATTGTATCAAAGGTCTCAATGAATGAATTGTATTCAGTAACTAAGCCACTAAATGGTTTTAACTGAATACGAGGGAGGTTTACTGTTCGTTGCCTAGCCATAGACTGTGAGGTTAGAGAAGAATTAGGGTCAAATTGGAGGGAGGGGGTAGCAGTCACATTAGAACTTTCAATGACCTCTAACCTTTCTTCCAATAGAGAAATTGTATCCAAATATTTATCAAAAACCACAGAGGAATCAGTAGAGGGGGTAGGTTCCTCGGGGATCGTCTCCAGCACATTTTGAGCATCGCGGAAAAGTCCGTAAGAATGTTTGAGTTGTGAAATTATTTCACGAATTTTATATTTGTTTAGAGAATTAAGAGTTGTGGGAACCGAATCAGCCAACTTGGTTATATCAAGTTTTGCGGTGAGCCTCTGTCGGTTATATTTTGATCGGTCAGCCATGTTGCGAGAATGTGAGATTAGATAGATTATTTGCAAATGTCTAAACCTATAAATCGATGCGAAAATGAGAGAATATGTACAATATATTATATATTACACGTTTAATAGTGTGAGATTGGCTTAATAGTATCACCCTGTATGAGCGCAGATTAGTATATGAAATGCAAAACTATAAAATTTCAAAATATATGCAATTTTCCAAAATGGGTATTTTTCAGCAAGTGTGAGACACCCTTAACAAGTATTTAAATTAATTAAATTGAAGGAAAAAACAATTATTTATTTTCTATAGTTTTCTAGAAGTGTAAAATGAGCTTAAGCGAAGCTAAATGTAGCAAAAACTTACAATTTATGCAAGAAAACAAAATTATTTTTAATAATTTTTGTAACCTGTGAACCAGGCTTAATCGGATTCAAAATTATAAATTTAATTTAAATCAAAAGGTTGAACAAACAATGTTAAAATTATAACACCCGTACTATCAGCCAAGAAATGAGTACACTTTTTGTATACTATAAACAGAAAAATATATTTACGAAAATAAAATAATGTAATATATGCAAATATTTTTTCATACAAACAAAACGACTCCTTTATTTGAACAAAGCAAGTAGTTTCTGAAATTGCACGTGTAGACCGGGCTTAACAACCTACCAGCTATTGTAGAGACGTGCTGGGTTAAATACTGAGAATTTGAGTGCAGAAAGAGAGGAATATTTTATTTTTGTGCCGGGGCGGCGTGGCTTGGAAATTTCCAAATGCAACAGAAAGACACTATAAATGAAAAACCGTTATTCTCAGAATAGAGATTATCAAAATATGCAAATACGAAGGACCTTGAGGATTTAATTAATAAATAATTAATATGATACGGCTCGATGGAACAGAAATGTTTAGGCAATACGTAAAGTATCCTTAACAATAGTAACCTATACTTATTGTACGGTTATAGAGTATATTCCCATAGGTAAGCTGGTTAAGAGTAGATAACGATTTTTCATATGTAATTTAAAGTATTATCTGCATAAATGGCACAAAGAATATTTGCTACGAGAGGTATATGGTTCAAAATGCATACAGTATCACGACTAATAAGTTATGTTCACATACATGTAGAGTACTTACAGTTTTATTCCTTGATGACGTGTCACATCAGAGCTCTGATTGAATTCCATAATCCATTTGGTTCATTTGTAAGGCACTCACTAATACGCTAAATAAATCATCGTCGATAATACTGAGCAGATTGAATTATCTGAGCGGTATAAAACGATAGCAAAAAAAGCCGGTAAAATGCGGCCTTTTTACGAATAGCGGGAGCGTCGATAGATTAGAGATGATTCTCGTTAGGAAGCTTTTGACGATCTGCCCCGGCGAGGGGTTCAAATGCGAGTCTCAACAATAACCTGGAGTTTCCAGAAAGGTTACATAAATACTACTTGAATTTTAAGTAATCAGTAGTACAGGGGCGTAACTAATTATTTTAGTGAGCCGTGTATAATATATTTATTGTACACCAGTTTTAGTAGAAATATGCTGTAAAATAATTTTGGCCGCGTAAATCCATTAAATCGACGTATCGTCGTATCATTTGAATACAATTTTTGAATTTTTTTTAATACATTTAGTAAAATGTGTGAAAAGTAAGTTGTGCACACTTGGGAGCTATATAAGGAAAATTGTATTAGTTACACATTTTTAAATCATTTTGAAACAAAATTTATGTAAGTCTCAATTTCCGCCCACACCGTACTTATGCCCACATATTTTTTATTTTTAAGATGGCTTAAATGCTCTCTTTTCAGGTCCAATTTTTAAAATTTCATTTGATCCATTAGTTAAAGAATTATATTAAAATAACTCAACCGTGCGCTTCGCCGAACGCTAGTATACGATGCGCCAATGTTTGTGAAAAGGGTGACTTTAGCGTTATTAATAAAAAACTATAGAAGCTATAGATTTAATTTTAGAAAAATCTTTATATGAGGTTTTTTGTGTAAAATTTTCTGAATTTTTCAATGGTCAAGTCAGTTTTTTTTTGAGATTTATATTTTCGTAGTTATTTAAAAAACAATTAATTTCCCAGTTCATTTGTATAAAAAATGAAGCACCCTCTTCCGGAGTAGAACTTTTTGAAATGTTGTTTACTAAACATTTCTTAATAAAATTACAGAAAGTTCTATCTTGTTTGAATTTTTCCTAAGTCAAAATCTCTATTGACTCCCCCATAGAATAGAATAGAATTACTAGAATATACTTTAGAGTATAGAAATATTACTAAATGTAACTATAGTTTTAAACAATGGGTATTCTTTCTCATAGGAGACATAATATACTATCGAGATTAATACTGTATGTTGAACAACGTCTGTTACAATACGGAAAAAAGGAGTATAGAACACTTCTTTCTCTTCGAGATACACTAAATTCGAAGTTTTTTTGCGTGAAAAAGTTTAAATGGTATGATAGTTGAAAAATTCTACAACTTGATGTACCCGTTTTGTTTAAATTTATATTACAATGATCACCCAACTTAACAACTTCAAATCTTCCAAAAAGCACGAACCTAACATGAAAAGAAAAAAAGTTAACAAATTTATTACAGTTCAGAAGGTGCCAACGAGACTCTAACAAAATTGTAAACCCATTCTAGGCCAGTCCAATGCCATTGGAAGAAATATATAATACACTCTTCGCAATCTTGGAATGCTAACGCCTGACGTGAGTGTACCCCGGGTTGTGAAATATTCATATACCCTCTTTGTTGGAATAGGTCCAAGAGCTGCTAAGGACACAAGAAGCTCACAGGGTTAGTCAGATGCTTCAAAAGACCAGCCAAACTTATTGAAGCATGAAAATTTAGATAGCAAGAGTGTATTACGGAAATCGAGAAGTCGTGTGATCAAAGGGTCCAATCACTAATGGACAGGTACCTCTGCGACTCTGATAGTACTTAAAATCAGCTTTGATTTCTAGTACGATCAATTTTAGCAGCGCCATCTTGTATCTGGTAGGGACATTTTTAAATACTAAAGATTAGTCTTCTACGCAAATAATACCATAATTTACTGCTCAATTTACTATTACCAGCAAAAACAATGGTCGTCAACAAAAACGTAATACACCAGGGAAATAAGGCAAAAATATACCATGTTCGGGACACTTGAGCAGCCAGGTTTAAAATGGTTTTTTTGGGTAGTATGTACCTAATACATTATAAATACAAAAATGCCCGTCACAGTTTGGACGAGAAATTTAGTTATTAACAAATAAGGGTCAAAAATAAGAGTTTTTTCGTTTAAATCGCTACAGGTAAAAATAGGGTAATTAAATGTCTTATTTATAATATTTTCTTCTAGTAGATGAGCCAAGGTTTAAAATAGCGTTTTTGAACTTTGGTCCGATTATTTGTTGCTTCGGATATTGCAAAATAAAACTAAAATTTCGAAAAGTAAAAATTTGCTATAACTTTTGGAAAAATGAATTTAGGGCTTTCATATTGCACTAAAAGTTGGGTCAAACAGTCCATACAACGCACAAAAAATTTTAAGACGATGCGTCAATTAGTTTAAATTTTATTCAATTTGTTTATCCCAAAGAGCTTTTTTTTCGCAATATTATTGTTCAGAAAATAATAATGATATAGCAATTCTGTGAAAACAACACGAAAGAAGAATAGTCATGTTTTCAAAGTGTTTAAAAAAATAATTAAAAAGTCATTTTTATTACTCAGAAAACATTTTAATATAATAGTCATTTTTGGCTTATAAACAATTTGAATAACTTTGTTAATATTGACTGTAGGCTAAAACTACAATGGAATTTGAAAAACAGATATTTTTATACGAATTTTCAAAGAAAAACTTTTCGCCTAGGTTAATTACGGTCAAAGTTAGCCACTTTTTTTATTTAATTGACGGCTATTTTGTTTATAACAATTAAGCAACCTAACTAGAGCCATTTTGAAGTTGAAGATATATATATATAGGTTATACTTGCTCAAAGATGTCGAGATATATCTGTAGATATATACTGTTGTTTTATGGACTTCCAAAAGGCATTTGATTGTGTTAAGCACACTATATTGATCGAAGATCTAAAAGACATTGGCTTGGACAGCAGAGATGTACAAATAGTTGCAAATTTATATTGGAATCAAACAACATCAGTTTTAGTAGATGGTGTGGAATCAGAGGCTCTTAATATTAAATGAAAAGTACGGCAGGGATGCCTTTGTCACCCCTGCTTTTCAACGTTTACTCCGAAAGAATTTTCAGAAAAGCACTTTCTGAAAAACAAGAAGGAATACTTGTGAACGGTGAAGTCATCAATAATTTGCGATATGCGGACCATACAGTACTCCTAGCTTCTAGTCAAAAAGATCTGCAAACACTATTTGATAGTGTCGTTGAGAGTTGTAGGGAGGCAGGTCTGCATCTGAACATACGGAAAACCAAAATACTCGTAATAAGTAAACAACAGCATATAAAACCGTCTATATAATATGTAAATAATACCAAACTTGAGCAAGTTGATAAAATCGTTTATCTTGGACAGCAATTAAATTGTAACGCAGAAAGTCACGGCGAAATTAGATCTAGGATAGAGCAGGCTAGAGCCGCTTTTAGAAGGATGTCCAAGGTGTTATGTAACAGAGACCTAAAATTGGCATTAAGGATCCGCCTACTTCGCTGCTATGTGTTCTCGGTCTTACTTTATTGTGTCGAGTCGTGGATTGTGAATAAAACAGATCTAAATCGCCTTGAGGCTTTCGAAATGTGGTGCTATAGAAGAAATTTAAAAGTTTCCTGGGTGGAGAAGATTCGAAATTCCACAATACTAGAACGTCTCAGCAAGACTACTGAGATCATAAAAAGCATCAAGCGGAGAAAGCTGGAGTATTTCGGACATGTAATGAGAGGTCCCAAATATAGGTTGCTACAAAATATCATGCAAGGAAAAATAGCAGGCAAACGCAATCCAGGACGAATAAGAACCTCATGGTTGAAGAACTTGCGAGATTGGTGTGTTGTTGATACAAGCATGCTATTTAGGGTGGCAGTGAATAAAATTAAGATAGGTATGGTGGTAACTAACGTTTTGATAGGACATGGTACACGAAGAAAAAGATTGTCCATGTATTGCGTTTTATCATAATTAATTTCCAAATGCCAGCTACAAATTCTTCTTATAGCTTTTTTATAATGTAGACGATGGCGTTTTTGTTTCTGCTAAAATTATTTAATCGTCAGCAAAAAAAAGGATGTGGCTATAGTTGTCGTCAATTTTTACTATGATTTGTCAACATTTCTTGTTCCAGTTTTTTAGTGTTTCATCTATATAAAATTTAAATAAAGTTGGGCATAGGCAACATCCTTGTTGAAATCCTTCATCGACCTTAAACGGTTATGAGTAGTTTTATTCGACTTTAGTTATACATTCATTGTCTTCATAAAGCGATTTGACTGCATTTATGTATGAGTCATCGTGATTTTCCATTACTTTGTACAGGTTCTTGATTCGAACACTACCATAGGCCTTTTTAAAATCCTACCTCCATAACCGTTACTTTTTTGTACAACATAGAGATGAGCGCACGTCTCTATTTCCAGTTGGATCCGGAGTTCCACAGGGCAGTGTTCTGGGGCCAGTGTTATACCTATTGTACACAGCGGTCTTACCAACAAACTTATAAACCACGACAGCTACGCAGATGACACAGCAGTGAGGTCAGTACATCAGGACCCACGGATAGCTTCTCAACTTCTGCAAATCAGCCTCAACAAAATGCAAACTTGGCTAAAACGGTTGCGTTTTCAAACAAATGAAACGGTTCATATTACCTTCACAAACCGTAAAGGTCACTGCCCGCCTGTGTATATCAACAACCACCAACTAAAACAGCAAGCAACAGTCAAATCCCTTGGAATGCACCTAGACCAAAGATTAAACTGGAGAACACACATTTTTATGCAGCGTAAACAACTTGATCTCAAATTACACAACCTATACTGGCTGATTGGTCACAAATCATCACTTTCGATGAAAAATAAAGTGCTTGTCTACAAAGCAGTTTTGAAGCCAATATGGAGTTACGGGATCCAACTTTGGGGTACTGCATCAAACTCCAATATCGAAATCTTGGAAAGGTTCCAGTCGAAGGTTCTTCGAATAATCACAAATGCCCCATGGTATGTTGCAAATAATATCATTAGACGCGATCTATAAATTACAACAGTAAAGGAAGAAATTACTAACTTCGCACAGAAATACGAAGACAGACTGACACAACATCCAAATGTACTAGCCCGAAACCTGATGAGACAACCAGTCAGATGAAGACAGACGCAATACACCTAGTGATTTACCATCGCGATTTTAGTTATATGTGCCGTAATTTCCAGAGACAAACAATTTTATATCTATGTAAAATATTTGTAAAGAAAATGATTAACGAATCATTTTTTTCAAGTCACCTACACTAGTGGTCACAACATTTACTCATTGTAATTTGTTTTACAGATTGTAAATAAATTGGGAGGTTAATTAAAAAAAACCATAGGCATTTCGGAGGTCCACAAGTCCAATGCTCAATTCAGTGTTTAATGCTATTGTTTTTTCTATGAGCTGTTCTGTAGAAAATATATTATCAGTTCATGAGCATCCGGGACGGAAACCACTCTGTTCTTCTGAAGGTCGCAACTTTTCCTCCATTCTTTCTTTAATAATTTTCCCATACAATCTACTAACAGAAGATCTAACGCATATAGTGACATTTTCGTAAATATTGTGAATATATTTGTAAATATGTAGTATTGATAATACTAACATCTTGCAGTGATAAGACTTTTTTTTTTATTTCAGCATTATCCAGAAGAAACTCTTTTTAACCAAAACCTTTACAAAAAATTTCGGCCAGTAAGCACGACAGACTCCAGTGCATCACTAACCATCAAGAAGCCTTACAAAGCATTCAACACAATCGAAAAACCCTTCCACATCTACAGGAATACCATAATCAGAGGTCCACCGAAAGACGTCGACGATGCCATCAGCAACTTAGTGACTGAAAATGTGGTAGAATCCAAACCTTTGGTCATAAGGAAGAATGCTAGTAATCCTCAACATCATTTCATTAAACAACCGGAAAAGGCCAATGTCGTGGACTGGTTTTTGGGGTTGGTAGGGATAAGGCAACCTGATCCGAATGCAGCACCTGTGGAGCCTACGAAGATATGTCCAAGTTGTAGTAAGTGCTCTATATTAATAAAACGAATACTTGAACGAAAACACGCTTTGATAATACTCTGGGCTAATTAGCAAAATTCATGGAAAAGTTATTTACCAGCAATTTTATTGCTGGAATCGAATTATAAGATCCTATATATTAATAATATAGTTATGCAAAGTCCGCAGATAGTGTGCTACTTTTTTTTATAAACAAAATGGCGCCGACAAATCGTATTTTTTTCAATTATTTCTCTATAACTCCGAAGATTTTAACTTTACAACAAAAACACCCAAACAAAAATTCACCACAATTAAATTCTGCATAGAGATATGTTTTTAACGATTTGCTCCGACGAAAATTTTCCTCGGAAAATGCAGGTTTTCCTAAGAAAAACTCTAATTTTCAAATAAAGTTTTAGGTAAGTAATTATTAATGAATAATTAAATAACTTAGTGACATCAAAGCTTTCTTGGTATAGATTGTAATTCCAGAAGCCGGTGAAAATTAAACGAATATTTTAGCAACAATTCAATTGTTAATAAACAATTTACGATCGCAATAATAACCAAAATAATCATGATACATTGATCAAACTTATAAAGATTATAAAGATGAGATGCTTATTTAATATTTTATCGACAAAATATAAATTTTTCTTTTTTTTTGCATAATCTTTAAATTTTGAAAAAAAAAATAGTTATAATACGCTGGTCTAATTAGTAAAGTACAAATAAAGGTTATTTACCAGCAATTTTATTGATGGAATCGAATTATAAGATCCTATATATTATTAATATAGGTATGCAAAGTCCGCAGATAGTGTGCTACTTTTTTTATAAACAAAATGGCGCCGACAAATTGTTTTTTTTTTCAATTATTGCTCTATAACTCCGAAGATTTTAACTTTACACCATAAACACTCAAATAAAAATTCACCCCAATTTAATTCTACATAGAAGCATGTTTTTCCGATTTGCTCCGACGAAAATTTTCCTCGGAAAATGTGGGTTTTCCCAACAAAATCTCGAATTTTCAAATAAATTTTTTGGGCCAATAATTATTTATCAATAATTATATAGCTTGGTGAAATAAAAGCTTTCTTGGTATAGATTATAAATTCAGAAGCCGGTGAAAATGAAACGAATATTTTAGCAAAAATTCAATTGTTAATTAAAAATTTACAGTCGCAATAACAACCAAAATAATCATGAGACATTGATCAAACTTGGAAAGATTATAAAGGTGTGATGCCTATTTAATATTTTGTCGACAAAATATAAATTTTTTATTTTTTTGCATAATCTTTAAATGTTTAATAAAAATTGTTATAAAAAAATTAACATTTCTCAGAAATTGTTTATTATATTCTAATTTTATAAAATACTTAAAATGCGTATTTCATAGGTCTTGAAAATGAATGCTTTAAAAAATTTTTCTAACCATTTGCAAAGAAGTTATGAAACAGCAAAGTAAATATACGAAATCTCCATTGTTTATAATTTGTTTTAATTGTTTCAAAGCTTAAAAGTGAGTCTATGGTACAATCTAATTACTCACAAAGAATGTCAAAAATTAGTGCAATAGTTACATTTTAATCAAAGATTAAAAATACTTTTTTTTTGTAATTTTTAGCGCAAAAGTAGGCCTGATACAGAGTCGGAGCTAAAATGTTCACTCGAAGCGACTGACACGCAGCATAGATTATTTATAAAAGTGTACGTCTCGCGCGGCCGGTCGTCGCTCCGAGTGAAAATTTCAGCTACAGTGCTGTATTATTCAACTTTCGCGCGTGTAAATTACAAAAAAATATATTTATAATCTTTAATTAAAATATAACCATTAAATTTATAATCGATATTTTTTTGTAAATAATTAGCTTGTACTTTATACTCACTTCTACGCTTTGAAAGAATTAAAAAATATATAAACACCGTAGTAATCTTATGTTAACTTTGCTGTTTCATAACTTTTTTGTAAATGGTTGCAAAAAAGTTTTAAAGCATTCATTTTCAAGATATTTGAAATGCGCATTTTAGCTATTTTTTAAAATTACAATATAATAAAAACTTTCTGAGAAACGTTAATTTGTTTATAACTATTTTTTTTAAACATTTAAAGATTATGCAAAAAAATAAAAAAATTTAGATTTTGTCGCCAAAATGTTAAAAAGGCATCTCATGTTTATAAGATTTCAAAGTTTGATCAGTGTATCATAATTATTTTGGTTATTATTGCGACCGTAAATTATTAATTAACAATTGAATTGTTACTAAAATATTCGTTTAATTTGCATCAGCTTCTGGAACTATAATCTAAACCAAGAGGGCTTTTAAGTCACCAAATTATTTAAATATTGGTAGATAATTACTTATCTAAAACTTTATTTGAAAATTAAAGATTTTGTTGGGAAAACCCGCATTTTCCGAGAAAAATTTTCATCGGAGCAGATCGGGAAAAACACGTCTCTATGCAGAATTTAATCACGGTGAATTTTTATTTGAGAGTTTTTGTTGTAAAATTAAAATCTTCGGAGTTATAGAGCAATAATTGAAAAAAACACGATTTTCGGGCGCCATTTTGTTTATAAAAAAAGTAGCACACTATCTCAGGACTTTGCATACCTATAATATTAATATATAGGATCTTATAATTCGACTTCAGCAATAAAATTGCTGGTAAATAACTTTTCCCAAAAATGGCCTATTCTCCGATAATCAGCCCAGACTATAACTATTAAAGTGACACTTACATCTAACTGAACTATTGACTCTCTTCTTCTTCTTTATAATCCATCTTCTATAGTAGGTGTGAAATTATCCGGGCAATGGAAACACTACTGTTGACTGCCGCTCTAAATTGTTCTGCACTACAGCATTCAAATCGTTCCCTCGAGTTCTTACATCAGGATATTCATCGTCTTTCCACATTTTGGTTTTTTCGAATTTTGCCTTGCATAATAAATTGTAATATTGAGCATTTTTACCCTTTCATCATATGTCCGAAGTAGTGATGTAACGAATGTCATTTTTTGAACATTCGCGAATACGAATGCGAATGCGAATATCTGATACGACATTCGCGAATGCGAATATTCAGTTCTTTTTTTAATTTGTTTCTATTTTTGTAATATTTTCTAAATTTATAATTGACATCTAGTGTAAATAAATCTGATTCTTAAGGAATCTTAAGGCTTAATAAAAAAGACCAAATAATAAAATAAAGTAAAGGCTGATAGACGGGATAACTGTAGAAATGCTAAAAAATGGTGGGAAAACAACTACAGAAGTTTTGTACACACTTATGAATAAAATATTAATGACAAAACAAATACCCAACACTTGGAACGAAGCAGTAACATTGTTACTATTTAAGAAAGGAGATAAAAAGGATCTAAAGAATTACAGACCTATAACTTTACTAAATGTGATGTACAAACTATTAACCAAGATATTAACAAACAGATTAACAACTAAATTAGATGGATACCAGGCAAGAGAACAAGCCGGATTTAGAAAAAGCTTCAGTACAAGTGACCACCTTTTAACGATGAAGATATTAATCGAAAAAGCTAACGAATATCATATCCCGCTATACATGGCATTTATTGACTTCGAAAAAGCATTTGATAGTGTGGAACACTGGGCAGTAAAGAATTCCCTACAAAACAGCAGAATAGACTACAGATATACTGACTTAATTACAAATATATATGATAAGGCAACAACAACTATCAAGCTAATGAAACAAACGGAGCCTATTAAAATAAACCGAGGAGTAAGACAAGGAGATACCATCTCGCCCAAGCTATTCAACCAAGCGCTAGAAGATGTGTTCAAACAACTGCACTGGGATGGTTTGGGTATAAACATAAACGGGCAATATCTGAATCACTTTCGATATGCTGATGATATTGTATTAATAGCAGAAAGAAGTGAAGAATTACAAAGAATGATGGAAGAACTAGATAGAGAATCGACAAAGATAGGACTGAAGATGAATTACAGTAAAACAAAAACCATGACCAATCAACAAGAAGAACTAGTAATTACAGTGGCACAAACAAGAATAGAACAAGTAAAAGAATATATATATATATATATATATATATATATATATATATATATATATATATATATATAAAGGAAATAAATTGTCCGAAAGCTCGACAAAAGTTCAAAGTGTTTCTCTTTTAATCAGCCCAAAACACATTGACTGCATTCCCCAAAATTATTCATTTTATATATATATATATATATATATATATATATATATATATATCTAGGACAAATCGCTAGATTAAATAAAGAAAATCAGACCGAAGAAATAAAGAGAAGAATAAGGTTGGCCTGGGCATCATTCGGAAAACTGTCTTATATTTTAAAGAACAGAAAATACCCGCAATACCTAAAAAAAAAAGTCTTCAATCAATGTATACTCCCTGTTTTAATATATGGCTCTCAGACATGGACGTTTACAAAAGAGAATATGGAAAAAAATAGCAAAGACAGAAAGAGCCATGGAAAGACAAATGCTGAACATTAAATTATCAGACAGGAAAAGAAACGAATAGATCCGTAACAAAACAAAAGTTAAAGACGTCTCTACCCAAGTAGCAAAGCTTAAATGGAAGTTCGCCGGACATACCCTACGGCAGAAGGATGAAAGATGGACTAAGATGGTAATACATTGGAGACCATGGAACCACAAACGAAAAAGGGGAAGGCCACAGATGCGATGGTCAGATGACCTGAAGAAACACACTGGGTCAAAATGGATGCAAATTGCCCAAGATAGAGAGGCATGGAAGAAGGAAGAGGAGGCCTATATCCAAGGATGGATGTTTAGGGCTGATTATATAGATATAAAGGCTGATAATGTGATCATACGAAGTTAAGTTACTTTTCCTTAATAAAAAAAAGATGAGAAGTGAAGATATTTTGATTTTATTAACCTAATATTATCTTCAAATTAGTTTTTTTTCTGATATTCATATTCGCAAAACATTCGCACAAATTTTGCGAATACGAATGCGAATGCGAATATTCGCGAATGCGAATGCGAATACGAATATTCGTTACATCATTAGTCCGAAGTAATCAAGTTTTCGTTTGTTTATAATTATTATTATTTTAGCTTCATTTCTTAATATTCTAGTTACTTCCACGTTTGAAATAATCTGAATCTATGATATTCGTAGGATTCTTCTGTAACACAAAAATTCAAACGCGGTTACTTATTCGCAAAATAAATTCCGACAGAGGGCGCTCAAAATCTTAAAGATGGACGACAACTAAAGGAAAACAATAAATTTGTCATTTGATTTCGAAGTCAAACGTTGAATATAAATCATTTACACGGTTTTTTTGCCAAAGTAACCACTAAGTTTTACCACTAAGACATCTTATGGGTTAAAGAAGACTCAAATTATGTTTCATCTGTATGCATTCATTAAAATTTGATGCTAACTGCTGATTTGGTTTTACCTTTTTTCTTAACTAGAAACTATCAATAATTTAAATATTTTCATCTGCGATAATCATAATTTAATGTAAGGAACTCTTACAATGCTTTTATATTAAGCTATCGATATATTTGTTCAATTTATTTGTAAAGAAAAATTTTATTAAATTAAAGTCGCCATTACTTTTTATCCTGCTCGATATACACAGTCCAGCAAAAATCTGGTTCCCGATAATTACACAGCGTTTTAAAAATTATTAATATATCTTACAGTTTCTAATATTGTTTTTTAATTTAGTTAATATGTAGATACACTATCATTTATTTTACACCATCAGATAACAATTTTTAATTAAATATAATCTGTAAAATAAGTAGGAAAGAATTGTTAATAATAATTGTTTTGGAAATTATGAGGTGGTCGGAATATTTTGCATAATAACGTACATGCTAGTGATGTAACGAATGTCATTTTTTGAACATTCGCGAATACGAATGCGAATGCGAATATCTGCTACCGACATTCGCGAATGCGGATGCGATTGCAAATATTCAGTTTTTTTTTTAAATTTGTTTCTATTTTTGTAATGTTTTCTAAATTTATAATGAGAAATTAATTGACATCTATTAGTTTAAATAAATCTGATTTTTAAGGCTTAATAAAAAAGACCAAATAATAAAATAAAGTAAAGGCTGATAATGTGATTATACGAAGTTTACTATGAGATCTCTAACACGAGAATTTTAATGTCACCGTTGCATGTGGTTGTCTTTTTAAAGACAGATCACATGCTATGATTTTTTTGTGACGGATATTCTTGAGTTGGGGTTGATTTCATGTAATCGAATGAACTATCTTTCAGTAAAGTCGTCCCAGGAACGCAACTCATAAATATTGGCAATATTACTTTAAAGTCTTCTACTTTAAAATGTATCATATGTATCTGAATTGCCGATATAAATGAGTCAAATGAAATAAATTTATAGAAGAATTTTTTTACTAAGCAACAACATTTTTGTTTATGTTATTAGTATTTTGTATTTTGACAACGGCACCCGATTTGGGCGTCGAAACGTTAATAAAAATCATTTTTTAATAATATTGTGGCTTATTTCCCATTATAAATAGTTAAAATTGTAAAAATGTCACAAGAAAATAGCTTCAGAACAACGAAGTTAAGTTACCTTTCTTTAATAAAAAAAAAAGATGGGAAGTGAATATATTTTAATTTTATTAACCTAATATTATCTTAAAATTATTATTTTTTTCTGATATTCATATTCGCAAAAACATTCGCACAAATTTTGTGAATACGAATGCGAATGCGAATATTCAAAAATATGCGAATATTCGCGAATGCGAATGCGAATACGAATATTCGTTACATCACTAGTACATGCTGTGCCCACAATATATACTACATTTTACTTATTTATTTAATTTTACAGTTGTTTAAACATTAAAAAATACTACGTTTAATACAAACGTTAAATTAACAAAATGTGTAATTTAACATTGGTTAATTTACTTCATTACCTAGAGTATAATAGGAATGAATACTGAGGAATACTGCAATAGTTTTTTTAAGTCGAAATCATTGTTACTACTACTACTATCGGTTTACAGCGTTCTCCGACGCCTTCCGACTCCTAACCGCCATTCTTCTCTGTTTAACCATAGACCTGGAGGGATTTCTCTTTCCTCTAGTTCTTTTTCAATTCCCTCCCTCCAGCTTCTTCTCGGCCTTCCTCTTTTTCTTCTCCCTTGTGGTGTCCATGCCAAAATCTGTTTAGGGATCCTGTCATCTGGCATTCTCTGTACATGGCCGTACCATACCAATTGTTTTGTTTTTATGTCATCAAGTATTGTATGTGTTACTCCCATCATTTCTCGTATTCTCTCGTTCGGTATCCGATCTCTTCTTGATTTGCCTGCTGCTCTTCTCCAGAAGTCCATTTCTGTTACTAGTAACATTTTCTGCGCTCTTTGTTTCAGTGGCCAAACTTCACTGCCATATGTGATTATACTTTTAAGTATGCTATTGTATATGAGCTGTTTGTTCGCTTTAGATATTGTCTGGTCCCACAGAATGCCGTTCATCATGGATATGGCTTTTCTACCCTGCATGTTTCTGTCTTTTATAGCAGCATCGAGTGTTCCATCTTGAGTTATCTTCATGCCCAGGTACTTGTATTCATCGCAGTGTTTAATTTCTACCCCATCGTCTAATGTAATGGACTGTTTTGTTCCTCCAATACACATGGCTTCAGTTTTCTTAATATTGACTTCGAGACCCCATTTGTTATATTCTTCTATTAGCTTCCGCGTCATGTAACTTAAGTCGTCATGATCTTGAGCAATCAGAATTTGGTCATCAGCGAAACATAGAGTGTATAGTGTTGTGTCGTCATTGAGAGGGATTCCCATGCCATTACATTTTCTTTTCCACAGCTTGAGTGCTTGTTCCAGATAAATTTTAAAAAGGGTAGGCGAAATACAACAACCCTGTTTCAATCCTTTCGTGATCTTAAATCCCTCAGACATCCTTGATCCAGTTTTAATTTTTGCAGTAGTTCCATTATACAGACTTTGGACTGCTTTGATAAGACCATGTTTAATGTTGGTTTGATAAAGGGTTGACCATAGTTTGCTGAGGGGCACACTGTCATATGCTTTTTGTAAGTCTACGTATACCAGGTGAACTTCTTTATTGACGGCTGTTTTTTTCTCAATAACTTGCGTAATAGAGTACAGGTGGTCTACTGTGGACCGCCCAGCTCTAAAGCCAGCTTGCTCCTCTGATTCGTAATCTCTATAGTCATTTTCTATTTTATTCTTAATAAGTTTCCCATACATCCTACTTATTGTGCTGTTTACCGCAATTCCTCTGTAATTTTCACATTGATCCTTGCTGCCCTTTTTGTGGATTGTTGACATGATAGATAATTTCCATTCTTTTGGTAATTCGGCACCATTTAAGCAATCTTGGAAAAGTTTTCTTAGCTGTTCTTGGAGTTTGTCTGTGCCGGCTTTTACTAATTCTGCAGGGATGTCACCAGGACCAGGGGATTTTCCATTTTTCAGGGATTTGGTTATTTCTTCCATCTCTGATTTACTTATTTGTAATGGTGATGAATTTATATGTATACCTATCATGTTGTCTTCTATGTTAACAAATTCTGGTCTTTGTTCTGTTAGTAATTTTTTGAAATATTCTTCCCATTTTTCCGTTGTTATTGGTGATATAACGTCTTTTTTCTTATTAGTTCTCATATTTTTAATTAATCTCCAACTCTCTGTGCTTCTTCTACCTCCTATGTAAGTATTGATTTTTTGGCAGTTCTTTTCCCACGATTCGTTCTTTTTTTGAGTTATCTTCTTTCTTACTTTGGCTTGGGCTTCTTTGTAAATTATTTTATCGTTGTCTGTTTTTGTTGATAGGAAAGTTTGGTATTTCCGACGTTTATCTGTAATTTCCTTTTCTACTTCTTCATCCCACCAGTACGGTTTTATTCCTTTATGGTTTTCGTCACATTTCCCCAGTGCTTCTTCTGCTGCCAAATGAATGGACTTTTTGATGTGTTCGTAGTGTTCTTCGGTATTTTCAAAATTACCACTTTCTAATTTTTCATCTAAACGTTTTTTATACAATAGCTTTACACTCTCATGGTTTAGACTGCATAGATTGTACCGTACTTGTTTTATTAACTGATTTGATTCGATGTGCTCTTTTTCTTTTTCATATCTGTTTGGGAGTACTGCTTTAACTTTTAGCAGATGATGATCGGTGCCACATGATGGCCCTCTGGCTACTCGCACATCTTGTATTTTAATTGTAGTTCTCTGTCTTACAACGCTATAATCTATTATAGATTTCAGATTTCTGGTCTGTTGTATCCAGGTGTACTTATGTATATCACGGTGTGGATAAAATCCATTTAATATTTTTAAGTTATTTTGTGTGCATGTTGATATTAATCTGGTTCCATTATCGTTTCTGGTATTTTCACCGTGTGCTCCTACCACTTTGTTGTTAAATTCCCGTCCAACTCTGCTATTGAAGTCTCCTAGAAGTATGATCTCTCTAGATGTTCCTACTTTTATAATTTCATCGTTCAGTTGTTCGAAGAATTCATCTTTATTGTTGATCAATGCGTCCTCATTAATGCCATATACTCCTAGTATGGCTATTCTGCTTCCTTTTATCGTGATGTTCATTTTTATAAACCTCTGATTAATTGCTTCCCAAGAGGTAATATATCTTCTTAAAGTTTTGCGAATAACAATAGCAACTCCTTGTTGTGCTCTTTGGTCTTTAGTTACTCCACTATAGAACATGTCATAGTGACCCCACTTTTCGGAACCACTACCCTTCTTTTTAGTTTCCGTAAGCACCGCGATATCTATCTCTGCATTTTTGAGTTCTGACATGACTTCTGGTGTTTTTCGGGAGATACCTTGCACATTCCATGTACAAAAATTCATTAACCGTTTTCTTTGCAGTTTTCGTCTACTGTGTTTCCAATCTTGTGCTCCGAGGCTTTGGTTAGGCTTTTTAACATTGTACGTGTTTTATAAGTACCGAGGAGTTAGCTCGGTGCCTTAACCCCCAACCTGGAGGGCCAGGGATTTTACATCGGAGTATCCTTCTCCTATGCGAGTTGCTTCCACTACAGCTAGAGAGTCCCACCTACCCTGATCTTATACCATCCCTAAAATCAAGGGTTGCCAGCTCCGCCACCTTCGCCGTACCAAAAAGTAGTCTTCGTCGCCTTGGATGCCGTTCTGGACTTCATCCGTAACCCTGGACAAGGGACCCTTAGCAGGTGCTAGCTTCCCGGGTCAAGAAGCTCCTGGAATCTGCGGACGGCAGGGATTGATTCACTTTCCCTGATAGGACTATCCAATAGAATCCAAAGGACTCTAAAGGAGTTCCTACCCGCTACCTATCGAAATCATTGTTAATTACAATATAAACTAACCGCAAATATGTACACAAATTAATGACAAAGTCAATGTTTTCCTTGAGTTGGTGCTTTTAAAATTCGCCACCAGGCGTCGCCCACTTTACGGTTCCTCGCCAATTCAGATGCACTTTTTTGGTGTCCATGCTTCCAAGGCGTAAAGAATAGTAGAGAACACATAACACCGAAGCATTCTTAGGCGTAGTTCTAACCTTATATCCCGACAACAAAGAAACTTTTTAAGTTTAACGAATAATCCACATTTTATGAATTTCGTTGATTTGGTTTACATTTAATACTATCCATATTTCTAAATAATTGTATGTACCCACACCCTCAATTACATTATCGTAAATAAATCAATTGGATGTTTGCATTTCCTGATTTAGCCATGATCATGTATTTAGTTTTCTTCAAATTCATGTTCAGTCCGACAGCATTCATTAATGAGTGGTATTACGTTCTGTAAATCATTGTTTTTATCCATCATTATTACTGTATCGTGTGCAAAATGTAACTTGCTCAAAACTTCTCCATTGAGAATACCATGGAGAATACTTATCCATACCTTATATTGAATCTAAGAGCGCTTCTTTAAATACCGTGTCGCTATAGAGGTTAAAAAGTAGTAGAGACAGCACGCAACCCTGACGAACATCTCGGGTTTTCTGGTTGTCAACTCTTACCTTGGCAGTTTGATTCCAATATAGATTAGATATAATTCTTATATCACCGCTGTCAATATTTTTGCTTTTTAATTAATATATCTACTAGCTTTTTATCTTGAACATTATCAAACGCCTTTTCAAAGTGCACAAAACATAAATACATATCCTGATTCATGTCCATGCATATCTGAAACAGAATGTCCAATACGAACCAAGCATCTATTGTTTCCATACCATTTCCAAAGCCAAATTTTCTGTCACTAATTTCATATTCACGAGTTTTAACAATTTTGCTGTTAACTATTTTGAAATACATTTTAAGTGTGTGGCTCATAAAGCTATTGTTCTGTGATCTGAGCAGACTGTTGCATTTGACTTTTCGGTAGATTGTAGCCATTGTCTGGGATTGTGGCAATCTCATATATTAGATTAAAGAGTTCAACCATTTTAATAATAACATCTTCATCAATAAGTTTTAATAATTCGATGGGCACATCATCTAGTTCAGTAGCTTTGCCCTCTTTTGTGTTTTTGATGGTCTGTTATGAGTTCCTCCCGCAATATTGCTGGTCCGGTGTCCTCTGTGGTTTCTAATGACCTTTCTTCTCTTTCCTAGTTAAATAGTTGTTGGATGTAATTGATCCAGTGACACAATCTCTCATTCACATCAGTAATAATACCCCCTTTATCATTTTTAAGGATATTCGTTTTCCAGAGACTGTCATTTCTTTCATTATTTTTGTATAAATTAAAGCTATCATACTTTTTATCCAGATCTTCTATTTCCTTGCATCTCTCGGAGAGCCACCTAACTTTTGCTTTTGGAGTTTTCTTTCTGATGTTTCCCTGAATTTCTTTGTATTTCCTCAGGTCTTTGGCTTTATGTTTTGTTCGTTCTATCATAAATACATGGAATTCTACTGTCATTCAAGAAAGAATGACAGTAGAATGATAGTAGAAGTCCTTGAACTTTTCTTTTGTTCCAACTGGTTCGAAGGTACTGACACGCAAGGGCATGTTGAGTTGGGCACTTTGACTTTCTTTAAGTTTTCGTTTATTTTAAGTTTCCTTTCCACATAAGCAGTGTCTTATTTGAGTCACCTTGTATCCATGATTTTCTTGTTTCATTGGCTCTTTATGGTTCTTTAGTTTCATTCTCATTGACGAAACAACCGGATTGTGGTCGGAGGATATGTTTATATGCCAGAGGCCCCAGCAGCATGAAGCTTGCGGGGGGCCCATATATCAGGGACCCCATCTTGTTGTCTAACATATGTAAAAATATGTCATTGATATATTTTTTAAGCATGCATACGCAGCGTTTTTCAGCAGTGCCTGGAAATCTTCAAAAACTTCCCTCGATTCGATTTAGCAAACAATGCAGAAAAACGTCCAACCAAAATGGTCTAAAAACGTTATCGGTGACTAGGTGGTCATCCAGATTACAAACTGTGGTTGGTGTAAAGCAAAACTACGTGACAATTTTAAAAAGATTGTCTAAAATAATATTAACTACCACAGATCGTGAGTAGAGAATGACAACTAATAATTATGGAACAGTTTGAATTTGTCTTCCCATCTATTTTACAAAATAAAGTACTACTTTTATATTACAACCGTAAAGAATTTTTATCGAATTTTTAGACAAAACTGTACGTCATTTTTACAAGAATCCAATGATTTTGCTACTAATTGTGGCTTTCGCTGTACTTTTAAAATTAAAAGGTTTGGTAGAGTTAAGAAGAATTTTGATGAATTATAGGCATGTTTTTCGGAAATCTCGATATAGTCATTGAACAAATTCAAGCTGGATTTATAAGTATATACAAAGTGAACAACGATTTTAAAGTCTTACTTCCTACAAGTGGATATCTTTTCAAATCGGATCCAGGAGGTTTTGCAGGAGTCAGTAAATTAGTTGCTGCGTACCGGTCAGATTTAAGTAATGAGTTTTTGGAGGAACTGCAATTTGTTAGAAAATCATTGAGGACACAGGTGGAATCGGCGAACTCTATTATTTATGATGCAGCCAAAATTTTATTCTTATAAATTTTCATTGCACTATTGCTTGCATCTTGCATACCAGAAGTGTGTCATGCGTACATTTTGTTTTCAACTTTATTCGTCACGACCACTAGTTCAAAGAGATATTTTTCATTCAGAGAGATTTTTAAATGCATTCATTTTTTTCGAATCGTGAGAAAACTAATAAATATTTTTGAAAACTTTATACGCAGAATGAAAAATTACATTATTACCGAGGGCTAAAAGTCTCTTATAATAAACAAATGTTTCTTTTGAATGGGATAATTGAAATTAAAAATCATACTAAATTTTCTCTTTTTTCACCCCTGTAACTTACTGAATTAAACATTATAGAAGTTTTCGGCGGCTTTCGGCTCTCGGTAATAATGTAATCTTTCATATTACTCTTTAATTTTTCAAAAATACTAGTTTTCTCAGGATTCGAAAAAAATTAATGCATTTAAAAAGCATTGGCACGAAATTTTGCGACTACGCTCTTAATTTTTGTTCTATTTTAATCTATACCAATAAAGTTGCTGTAAATGATAGTTCTAGTTCCATACCAATATTTTTGTTATAAAGAGTGCACACATACACTATACAGGGTGTCCCGGAAAATAGTGCGTTCCTTTAAGGTATGGAGAGAATACACAATTTGGAACAAAAAAGTCCTATACCATTTTTTTCTAAAGTTAACCGTTTCCAAAAAAAAGTTAACATTGTTTTCCATATACCTGTATTTTAATGTTTGGAAATTTTAATAAACTGGCAACATCGTACGCACTACGGAATAATAACAGATAATAAGAACTCGTTTGTGATTGTGATTAACAGTATTTAAAATAATCCAACCTAATAGTAGGTAATACTTATGTATTTACTATTTGTTTACTAAAATTATTTTCTTTTGAAATGTATTGAAATACCTATTGCATAATTTTAAACGAATTACACATCTTTTAACATAAAAACACATCTTTTAACTGAACTAGTATTATGTATTTAGTAAGGTTTAAATGGGTTGAATGCTGAGTATTGCTGAGGGCTTTAACTGAATTACATAGTTTTAATAGTTTACAGTGGAACTTAAATACACCAGATAATGTCTCAGTAATTTGTTTACTTGTGAACTGAAATAACTAAGTTGTACTTACTTGAAAATTATTATTATACCGAATAGATGTTTCAAGTAACCTTTCACAAACACCATTCATAGGTAATAACATAATAGGTAATACACTCACTATTCGAAAACATTTTCGGCATTGACACTAAACAGGATTCTTTAAAACTATCTGTTTACTATCTATCTTCTATCTATTTATTTACATGGGACTGTCTATGCTTAAATTTGCGTACCGCACATAGTTGTCAGATTTAAATTTGCCTACCAAAATACATTTTAATTTTTTGGTCAAACGGTTGCATTTAGAAAAAAATGTTATAAGAGTTTTTTGTTCTACATGGTGCCTTCTACCTATACCTTTAAAGAACGCACTATTTTCCGGGACTCCCTGTATGTATACATTTTTGATACACAAGTCGCATTTAGTAACTTTTTAAAGGGGGCCCATTTTCAATTCTGCGGGGTGGCCCCGACGGAGTTTGTTACGCCACTGGATATATCCACTCCTGTATAAGTTTTGGATGATATGAAATTTCTATAAATATCTTCTGTTGAGGCTAATATAGTCTATTTGATTTCTGATTATTTTCTCAGCTAGATTTAACCGCTATCGTTATGTATTCCTCTTTGAGCGGCAAATTTCTCATCTGAGTTCTCTTTATAAACACAATTCAATTAGGAAATATTTCGCGAATACTTTAAAAATTGTATAATATTCATTTTGGTTAAAGTTTCATTTGATTCAACAAACATGTTAACCAAAAATTGGCTTTATCTTGTCATGTCATGTCACCCTTGTCAAATTGTATATCCACTTCATAATTTCTCAGTTGGTCTGTGCCCATTGAATTGGCAAGTACCTAGTATCTTCGAGCAGGGAACCATGGCACCCTTTTAGCATGTGTTCCACTTTATCCATTAACATCGACTTGTAGTCATAACATTTTAACATATTACATTATGTAAACCATATATGATGATGTTAACACTATTTACGGTGTGCTAGTTTCAAAATACTCGGCAGGATGTAAGTATTCCCACACTTTTTTCATTTTAACAGTCACATTTTTAACCTTTTGCTTTAATCTAACGTGGAAATACTTCATTCTAGGCACTGAAGATGTTCTGTTTAGAACGAAAACGTTCTGCAATCGATGACATTTTATAGTTTTTAAATAAACGATTTTATACCAGAATACATCTCGAAGTTTTTACTTCTGTATTGGTTTTTTAAACTATGGTATACAGCCAACTATTGGGATTTTCCCATTGATTTTTTTTTATTTTTTTTTTTTGTATAATATTCATTCTATTAATATAATTCTACTTTTAGCTTGTGGCAAAACGTTTAAGAACGTGCGGATAGTGGGTGGAATAGAAACAATGGTGAATGAGTATCCGTGGATGACTGCACTTTTGTATAACAACAGATTTTACTGCGGGGCGTCCCTCATAAACAACAAATATTGCCTGACAGCTGCACATTGCGTTAACGGGTAATGAGTTTTATCTATTTTGATTTGTACTAAAAGGTTAATTATACACTCACCGGCACAAAATTCCGTCACCCAAAATTTTTGATTAAGTTTGACAACTATATCAACACTATCAAAAGTTAAGCTTATGTATTTATAGTTTTTAGTCATATTTCCCTATTTTTTAATAGATTTACCAAAGAAAAAATAACCGCCGTATTCCTGGACCACGATCGATCCAGTTCTTTTGAAACCAACACAATATCTCGAAAAGTTATGAACATTTTCCGACATCGAGGATACAGCACAGGTGGGACGTATAACAACGATATCGCCCTAATAGAACTAGACCAAGAAGTACCTCTTACAGGGATGTTGCGACCTGTGTGTTTGCCTCCAACGGGAAAAAGTTTTACTGGGTTACAAGGTAATATAATAATAATTAAGATTAACCAAACTTATATACAATCATCTGATATTTTTTATTATTTCGTGCGAATTTAAAGAAACGAACACATGAAGTCAAACATAATTTATTTTAGCAATTTAATAAAAAATACGTAACAATTAAATAAAACAATAAAGTATTTAACAAACAAATTGAAACTTGTTGTTTTAAAGTCACTAGAATAAAAAATTTCAATGTTAAACTAATAATTTTTAAATTGTTTTTATTTATTTTTTTTTTGTAGTCAGTGTTATCACCTCTAGTACTATGCAAGCTTCAGTTTGCGTGGGCACGCTTCTAATCCAATTTCAACGTTTTGTTGTGGTAGGTTGCTGCATTCTTCAAGAGCAGCTTGTACTAGTCGCTCGGTGTTTTGTGGATTATCTCGGTGAGCTCTAATTTTTCTTTGTATATCCTACAAATACTCTATAGGGTTAAACTCGGGTGAGCAAGCAGCCCACTCCAATCAAGGGATATCTTCTCCAATAATGTCTCTAGTCACTCTAATGGTATTTTAAGGTACATTACCATGTATGAGAATTCAATTTTCTCCTGTTGCATCTCTCCAGAGCCTAACTACAGGTTATCTGTGAGCAGTTAAAGTTGATTGGATGAAAATTAAAGGAGTTTTTTACGGATCACAATTCCTCTCCAGAACATTATACTTCCCCTTTTAGATTTGTGAACAGATCTGACATGATTTTACACCAATCCTGACTTTTTCTGAAAATAGCACATTTTTTTAATTCCCAATGTTCTAGTTTTGGCGGTGAAGACACCAATTTATACGATCAATATTGTGCTGCCTGGATAACTCGGGAACTCATAACTGTCTCCTGCTGTGTACTTCTTGGTACGAACTCTTCTTCTTACCGTTTCAACTGAAAAAGTTACACCTGTAGCTTCCAAAAGCTGCCTTTGGAGCTGCAGATGAGAAATGGTTGGGTGTTTTCCAGCTGACTGGACAATTAAACGATCGTGGCGAGCCATTATTACTTTTTGGCGACTTTTCCTTGCTTTATTTTTAAGCTTTTCTAGTTCTTGTTACCTAGCATAGGTTTTGGACAGAACACAAAGCTCTACAGATAGGTCCCTCTGAGAACATTACTTTCTCCACAAGACCAATATCTTTCCCCGTTGTAAGTTCTATAACCCCACATGAGGCATATTTTCGTTTTTGGACGCACAAGTTAGTTTATTTATTTTCGTCTAATTTGTAACTCAAGCAAATAAGGTATACCTTACCGAGCTGTACTATCTGATTGTCTTATCGATTTATTTATTTTCCATAAAAACCTTTATTCATTGCAACAATAACAAGTTTTTTCAAAAGAAATAAATATTGCTTTTGAAATACATGATGATTCCATATAAGTTTGGTTGTGTGTATATATTAAAGTTTGTTATATTAAAATATATAGTACTTATTTATTGATTATGATTCTCCTTCCTTCTCTTTAATTGTTATTTCCTGGAATTTGCACAAGCATTTTTGCAATTTTAATTCAATAAATTTATATTTTAATCTAGTATTTTAAGGGCCGGTTGTTCGAACGCTAATCAACAATGATCACTATCAAATAATTAATTACGGTCACCAACTGTCAATGTCAACTTTGGTTGTGTTGCTGAAAACATAATTGATTATAATTATGAGATTAGTTAATCAATTAACATAACAATTATTAACATAATTGATTAATTAATTTCATAATTGTAGCCAATAATTATGTTTTCAGCAACCCAATTAAAGTTGACATTGACAGTTGTGACAGTAATTAAATATTTGATAATGATCATTTTTGATTAGCGTTCGAACAACCGGCCCTAAGGGCCGGTTGTTCGAACGCTAATCAACAATGATCATTATTAAATATTTAATTACTGTCACCAAAACTGTCAATGTCAACTTTGTTTGGGTCGCTGAAAACATAATTAATTACAATTATGAGATTTATTATTAATTATGTTAATAATTATTAAACAACCAATGGTATACAGCCAACTATTGGGATTTTCCCATTGATTTTTTATTAATAATTATTGTTATATTAATTGATTATAGTCTCAGAATTGTAATTAATTATGTTTTAACAATTGACATTGACAGTAATTAATTATTTGATAATGATCATTGTTGATTAGCGTTCGAACAACCGGCCCTTAGTCTAGTAAAATAAAATTACACTACATGTAAATCAAAATGTAAATTCGTACAGGTTGAAACAAATTTTATATCAAAGTTTAGGTGGGTACAAAAGATATTTTCAAAAAAGTATCCAAATCATGCAGGGGGATCATTGTTTAAATAATTAGAAAGTGGTCATTTTTGCAAAAAAAATACTTTTTTAACTGCTGAGGTCATTCAATCACTAATGAAGATCTATAGGATTATTTTCTACAAAGTTAAAGGATAAATCTTTCACATAAGACTTACTAGATTAAATTTGACCCCCTATTAATTTAAATAATTCTACATAAAACTTTAAAAAAGAATAATATATTCTTTTAATAATAATATATTCTTTTAATAATATATTCTTTTAATAATAATAATAAGAATAATATATATATAATAATATATATATTCGTGGTCTCGAAAAATGTTCTCATCAAACGGAAATACAGCGCTTTTTTGAAAGCCGTTTGTAACGATTTCAGCTGTATCTTACATAATGCGTTTTCAAGCAACTCTCAGACTTGATAGCTGGCGATCGCTCTCTTCCAGGATGGTTCCTGAGCCAACTTTCAATCTCTTGTGAGTAATAAGTTTTAAGAGGAGCCATTAATGCAATATTTAGCGGCTGAATTTTGTGATCTCAGAAAATCTGTTTTATTAGATGCTATGAACGTTATTACCTTCATAGAGACTAGGAAGCTTAATTCAAAATTATCTCCTTCATGTGTGAAGATATGAGCGGCAAGTTCAAAACTCTTGTATTGCAG
Organism: Diabrotica virgifera virgifera; assembly: GCF_917563875.1. Lineage (NCBI taxonomy): Eukaryota > Metazoa > Arthropoda > Insecta > Coleoptera > Chrysomelidae > Diabrotica > Diabrotica virgifera. Next base: position 212,342,904 of record NC_065450.1, read on the forward strand.
ACACAAGTAAGATGGTTATGACGTGGAAAAATTCGTTCAAATTCCTTTATTGCCAAGTATGTTCGTAATTTACCCAGACTATATCAATATCTATTCTCATTAGCTTACTTGTTCGTTGAAATTTGTTTACTGTTTACTTAAGTGTACAAAAAAGCTGTAAATACATAGCAGAGTTTTTAATTTCCTTTCACAGGATGTAGTTAAATTAGAGGCACATAATATTGGAAAATTTTTATTGGCTTAATAGAAAATGATAATAAGGTACTTATAATAATAATACAACAATATAAAATGATTTGTTATATTATTGTGCTGAAAATGGTAGCAATTAAATGCTTCATTACATCAGGACGTTTGTTTTTTTTTTTCAAGGAAACAAAAATAGTACAAGATTAAAATATAGTAACAAATTATGTCAATAAAAAAAATTTGAAATTGTGGAAGGTAGATTATTTCAGTTTGAGATAAAAGCGATCTGAAAAAGTCCTTTGAGGGAGTAACAGTCTTTAAATATGGTGCTCTAGCACCAATCCTCTTCTTTGGTTCACTAGTGCCTAAAATAAACTATATTTAATGGGAAATAAGCCACAATTTTACCAAAAAAATGATTTTATTAACGTTTCGAAGCCCAAATCGGGTTTCGTTGTCAAAGTACAAAATACTACTAAAATAAACAAAAATATTGTTGCTAAGTAAAAGAAATTCTTCTAATAATTTATTTAATTTGACTCATTTATATCGGCAATTCAGATACATATGATACATTTTAAAGTAGAAGACTTTAAAATGATATTGCCAATATTTATGAGTTGCGTTCCTGGGACGACTTTACTAATACATAGTTTTTGTAAATTTGAGTCATTTTGAGGGTCAGGGGGGTGCAAATGCCCCCTTGACTCTGCCAAATGACGTCCCTGATATTTTACTTTGTTTAAACCTTCAAATAAAAAAGGACCAATAATATGCTCTCCCAAAATTACATCCCAAACATTCCACTTTTGTGGATACTGCGTACACAAGCAGATACTCAAATGAAGAGAATTAGAATTTCTCTAATTTCTGAATCCTGAATAATTTTCTTTTCCCTAGATTGATCTGACGAGCAGCAGTTTTTAAATTTGTTATTAGTACACCCAAACTTTTCAAATTGATGAATAAGCTATAATAAATAAATTAATAGTATTTTGTACATAATGGCCCCCAAAGTACCATTTTATTATTTGTACCCTTTCTGCAGTTTTGTAAACAGTCGGCTTCTTGAATTTTTACTCTCACACTTGGAAAAAAATAAATGAGCCTTCTTACTTTGAAGCGTTTGATTTGATCGAAACAATCGGCTTTATTCAGTCTAACTGATTCGCATTCACGCACAATGTGGAGAGGGGACTAGAGGCAAATATGTTTGTGATCTTTGTCTATTAAGTGAATACATAATGTTAATATCTTCATTAGATCTCTCGCGCTATTTTGTAATGCCAACCATAAACTTTTTCCGAATCTGTATATAATATGAACATGAAAATAGTTTACAAGATCAGACCTAAGCTAGAGCTTAGAATCCGAATGATTATGTAGATTTTATGTTGTCTCTGTCTTGCTGCATGGTTGTATAAGTTGGACAATGAACTCTAAAGCAGGAAAAAGAATAGATAAAAAGTAAAGTTAAAAGCAAAACAGTTACCAACGGTGAGGTACTTCTTCGCATGAGTAAAGAAACAGAATTACTAAGCATGATCAAAAAGAGGAAAATACAATACTTGCGTCATGTGTTGAAAGTTCAAAGATATGAATTGTATGTATATGAAGGGTACAGTACGGTACGGTATATTTTCAAATGTTAATAACTATGTACTAAGGCTATATTTTGCATTTTTACAACTAGAATAATGACTTCTGATGGTTTAGTACAGAATGGCGCCGAAAACTCAATTTTAAAAAATGTGACTGCCTGTTTTTTCCCTCTACCCTTCATATATAATTTTTAAACTAATCATTTAAGCTCTACTAAATGTGTATCAACTGATATTATTAATTAAATCAAATTTTATCTTCCTCTTCATAACATTATCATTCCCTCAACATAAGGACAATTTTTATGTTTTGCCACAAAACATTTCATTAAAGTCATTCATTAATCGAAGGCTAACTTTAAACCCATTGCAAAATTGATTCCCCACACCCCTTATATTACATTTGGATGACCCAAACCAATAAACATTCCTCAATGACAATTTTCACAGTTCGCAAAACTCGTATTTCAGGAATAGCGACTGGCTGGGGAGCTACCAAACAGAACGGACAAACTTCCAACAAGCTGAGAGAAGTCAAAGTGCCCATCATGTCGAACATCGATTGCAGAAAAACGGGATACGGAAACAAGATAACGGATAACATGCTGTGTGCCGGTTATCAGGGAGGATTAAAGGATTCTTGTCAGGTATGTCAAAAAATATTATAAAAACACTAGTTATTTGAATTAGTAGGAATAATGTTAAAAAAAAGGTGCACAAACAACTTGTTCCTCAAAGGGATAAAAACAGTTTTAGGTAAGTGTAATAACATGGACGATAAAAATTAAAAATTTAGGTTTGATGGTTGAATATAAATTCCACTCAAAACTATAACTTCTACCAAAGCTATCAGAACACGAAGACAAATAATTGCTGCAAAACATTTCGTTTGAATTTCAAAAAAAAAAAATAAGAAAAATTTATAATCCCCAAATTTATTATAGTTCGGATAGAATTTCAGAATAAAAACTATACAAAACTAAATCTATTCTAAAAATCTATATTTTATTTATTTTCGTTTAGGTTATGTTGGTAACAACAGAACAAGTGGGTCGAGGTGGAGGTGTAGGTCGCGGTGGATGCTACTAGTTAAGTCGCGGTCGATGTCGACAGCACATAGCAAGGAGGTCACCTGCGCTGTCAGTCGAGCTAGAACCACTATTAAGTGAAGTAGTTCAATGAAAGAATGACAAAAAGACTGTGCTTTTGCGATGTTGCGTCAGTCAAGTGATGATAGTGATGAAATGTCAGCTGTAAATAATCAGATCCTCCTTCATATTTCAAAAATTTACTGAATTTAATTACTTTAGAAATTCTGTCAGGCAGGAATTCGGTCAGGCCATGGAGCTGGGATGTCTACATTGTAAAATGGCGTCCATCCTATCCTCCCTGCTATGGCATGCTGGACGAGCCATACAGCCTGTAGTCAACACCCCGAAGTATGAGCGGGAATACAAAGTGTACCAATACTCATACGCTTATGAAACGCACCTGGCGGATCGTAAGGGCCTTCACATTTTACTCATTTTCAACTAGTCTTGAGTGAAATGTCTTTAATCTTTCCTATCAGCCTCTCTTGGTTAACTCTTGTTTCTTCCGACCCCGAATGGCTATTAGGTTTCCGAGGGCAGACGGGTCACTATATTTCTTTCTACTACATACTCTTCACCGAATGATTGCCGGTATAAGCAATCCCCCACGTACTGACCAACGGCTTCGGGCGGATGAGTTGGTAAGTGGCAGGGCACTCTTTTGTCCTAGGGTCAAGAAATTGGCCCTAAAGGCGGATGAACCAATGAAGTGGTCAACGGCATAAGGATACGGAAGGGAACGGAAAACCACTGTATTAAAGGTCTAAAATGGCATTCCTAGACAATCATAATGGCATTTGAGAAAGCCCAAAGACACCTTACTGATCATGGAAGTCGGATACCAAGATCCGGCAGGAGAGGTACACTTGAAGAATATGAGGCCTCTCAGGTCGTCAGCAAACGAAACCCTCATAATCAGAAGGAAACCAAGAAAACCATTGGTTCAGAAAAAATAGAAAAAGGAAGAACCCTAAGACTGGCCACATGGAACGTGAAGAGTTTGTATCAACCAGGTAAGCTCGATAACCTAACAGCTGAAATGGATCGCCTTAAGATAAATATATTCGGTATCAGCGACGTTCAATGGCCCGATTCAGGAAAACTAAACACAAACAACGGCATAATATATTACGTTGGTAACAATGATCCAAGACATCGATATGGAGTTGCCATACTTGTAGACAAAGAGACAAATAAATCTGTCGTTGGCTTTACCCCCTACTCAGAAAGATTTATGATGATTCAGTTACAAACATTCTCTAAAAAGATAAACGTTGTCCAAATATATGAACCTACTGCGGACAAAGATGTGGCCGATATAGAAAGGTTCTACATGCAATTGAACGAAATCATAAGATCCACAAAAAAAAATGACATATTGTTGGTGATTGGAGATTTCAACGCCAAGATTGGAAAAGGAAAAGTGGATGGATGTGTGGGAGAATTTGGCTTGGGAGAAAGAAATGAAAGGGGGGACAGACTTGTTGAATTCTGCCAAAGCGAGGAGATAGTAGTAATGGATACCTTATTTAAATTACCTAAAAGAAGACTTTATACCTGGATATCACCGGCGGATTCGGAAGATCACATTGTAAGAAACCAGATAGATTACATTTTAATCAAATCCAGATATAAAAACACTATAAATTCTGTGAGAACATACCCCGGAGCTGACATAAATTCAGATCATAATCCATTAGTAGGCGTAATGAAGATAAAACTGAAAAAGATCCAAAAACAAACAAATATACCACGATTTGATGTCTCAAATATAAAAGAAGAACCTGTACGTCAGAGGCTAAAAGGAAATAAATGATAACTTAAAGAAAATCAAACAAGATGTGATAAAGACAACAAATGTAAATGACAAATGGAACGTGATACAAGAAACGTTAGTAGAGGCAGGAAAGAAGATATTACCCACAAAAATAATAAAAAAACAGAGATGGATGACTTCAGAAATCCTAGAGCTAATGGAGGAAAGAAGGAAACATAAAGGCAGGAGTAAGGCAAAATACAAGGAAATCCAGAGATTAATAGGAAAGAAAATAAAAGAGGCCAAATCCACCTGGCTGGCAAATCAATGTAGTGAAATAGAAGAATATTCTAAAAAGTATGATAGCTTTAACATGCACAAGAAAATAAAGGAAATCACAAATACACAGCGAAAAAAGAGAGATGGCCTTCTTAAAGACATAAATGGAAAAATTATTATAGAAGTCAAAGAGAAATTAAAAAAGTGGAAGACATACATAACAGATCTGTTTGAGGATAATAGACAAGAACCGGAAGAAATCGACAGCGAAACGGGACCAGAGATCATAATGGAGGAAATCGAACAAGCAACACGAAACGCAAAAAACGGAAAAACTGTAGGTCCAGACCAAATTCCTGCGGAATTACTGAAATGTCTAGACGATGAAACTCTACCGGTACTACTGGATCTGTTTAATGAAGTATATAAAACCGGAAAAATCCCTCAGAAATGGTTGGTGTCCACCTTTGTAACAATACCAAAAACAATATACGCCAAAGATTGTTCGGACTATAGGACAATATCACTAATAAGCCATACCCTCAAAATATTTCTAAAGGTGATTCATGGAAGATTATACAGAAAGCTAGAATATGATATGGATGATACCCAATTTGGGTTCCGCAAAGGACTTGGAACAAGAGAGGCATTGTTTGCGTTTAATGTCCTCTCTCAAAGATGTTTAGATATGAACCTGGATATTTATTCCTGTTTCATCGACTTCGAAAAAGCGTTCGACAGGGTCCGACATGAAAAACTAATAGAATTAGTGAAAAACAGAGATATAGACAGACGAGATTTACGAATTATCATCAATCTGTATTGGAATCAAAAGGCCAATATAAAGATAGAAGAACAGGAGTCCGAGAATATTGATATAAAGAGAGGAGTAAGACAGGGTTGTGTTCTGTCGCCGCTACTGTTTAACCTGTACAGTGAAGCCATATTTCAGGAAGCGATAGCGAAGCTAAGTGATGGAATCTCTATAAACGGAAGAATAGTAAATAACATCAGATTCGCTGATGACACCGTTATAATGGCAGACACCCTGGAATCACTACAAGAATTGATAAATAGAATTAACGAATATTGCATTCGATACGGACTAAAAATAAACAAGAAAAAAACTAAATTTATGATTGTCTCAAAAACAGAACATGGAAATGAAAGGTTAATGATAGAGCAAACCCAAATAGAAAAAGTTAAGACATACAAATATCTGGGAACCTGGGTTGATGACAAAAATGACCAAAGCAAAGAAATTAAATTCCGAATTGAAACTGCAAGGCAAGCATTTATAAAAATGAAGACACTGCTTACAAACAAAGACCTTCAGTTGCCTCTCAGATTGAGGGCTCTAAGATGCTACATATTTTCTATATTGCTATACGGAATGGAAGCTTGGACATTGAAGAGACAACACATAAGAAGAATAGAAGCGTTCGAAATGTGGTGTTACAGAAGAATATTGAAAATTCAGTGGGTTCAAAGGTTTACCAATGTTGAAGTGCTATGACGTTTAAATAAGGAGTTAGAAATTATGAAAAGTATAAAAACTAGGAAACTGGAATATTTGGGTCACATTACCAGAGGAGAAAAATATGAGTTGCTGAGAATTATTATGCAAGGAAGGATCCAAGGAAGAAGAGGCATAGGAAGAAGACGCATCTCCTGGCTGAGGAACCTTAGAGAATGGTTTAACTGTAGTTCATTACAACTATTCAGAGCAGCAGCCAACAAAGTGACCATAGTCATTATGATATCCAACCTCCGATAGGAGAGGGAAGTTTAAGAAGAAGAAGAAATTCAAAAATAAACTGAATACAAAAAAGGGATTATATAAAAAGTATCAACTCAGATAGTGCAGGTAATGACAACTTGGCTTCGAACGGACCAATCACAGGGAAACATCTTTGTAGGCCGCGCAGTAGACATCCATGTAAAACAAACTAATTTTATTTTCAAAAGCATCGATGTAAACCTCCTGGATGGCATCGCGCTAAACTTCCACTGCGACTTACCTGCTCTGTTCTCTTCCATTCACTACAATGTGTTTGTTTTACATGGATATCGACATCGACCGCGACCTTCACCTCCACCGCGACCCACTTGTTCTGTTCTTACCCTTAGACTCAATATGAGTGGTTTCTTGTCCCTTCATCCCAGTCTATTATGGACTTGAGCGACACTCCTACGAAGCCCTGGGGCTTGAGTTGATAATACTTAAATGTAGTGAATCTTATCCTCTCTAACCCTAGGCAATTGCACAGAACGTGTTTTGCCGTCTCGTCATCGTCATACACTATGTTTTCCCACATATCCTTCGATATGTTAAAGAAAAAGATTTGCTGTGTTCGCTATTCTTACCAAATAGGCGTTCCATGTAAACCGCTTGTCTAGTATTAGTCCAAGATATTTGACTTCATTCACAGTCTCTCCACACAGAATGGGCATTGAGACGTTATCTAGATTCCGTCTCCTTGTGACACTGACTACTACTATCTTACTTGGACTGACAGAGGGTTATTTCCTATCGCACTACGTATTAAGGATATTTAATGTTATTTGGAGTGCCGGATAGAACATTCTCATATTTTTCTTTAACCATAATCACCAGATCATCCGTACAGGTCTACATTTCTTGCCTCTGAGCATCCAGAAGCGAGATGAAGTCATACACCAAGTGACCAGAGGAGGAAAGAAAGCACCCCCCTCAGTGGAAACACTTTAGCTGTTTTGTCCAAAATCTTCTCGCTTTGGAGGTCTGTTAGAATCAGCCTATTTTTCAGCATTGCTTTGATCCAGTTGCGTAAAGTAGCGGATATTACTATTGATGCTGTTTTTATTTTTAAAGGTCGATTTTTGTTTTTAAATTATGATATTTTGGCATATATGTCATACTAGTTACGTCATCCATCTAGGCATGATGACGTAATGGATGATTTTTTTAAATGAGAATAGGCATCGTGTGCTAGCTCATTTGAAAGGTTATTAAATTTTCTATCCAGTAATATAAACATTTACATACTTATTTATACAGAGTGTCCAAAAAAAATTTAATTAATTTAGTTATTTGACAAAAAAAAAGAGGAATGTATGTAATTTATTTCAGGCAAAATACATTTTACTACTGTTACAAATCAAAAAATAATGTTTATTTCACAAATAAACATTGCTTTTAGCTTAAATTACATGTTCAAACTTCCAAGTGGCAGGTGGCTGGCGGGAGCTGGCTTGAACATGGAATTTATTCGAAAAGCAATGTTTATTTGTGAAATAAACATTTTTTTTGTTTTTGGATAACAGTAAAATGTATTTTGAACTAAATAAATAACATTTATTATTGACACCCTGTATAAATAATTATATAAATGTTTATACTGCTGAATAGAGAATTTAATAACCTGTTAAATGAGCTAGCACACGATGCATATTCTCATTTAAAAAAATTATCCATTACGTCATCACGCCTAGATGGATGACGTAACTAGTATGACATATATGCCAAAATATCACAATTTAAAAATAAAAATCTACTTTTTTCGGGATTTTTCCTTAAAATTGGTGGTTTACGAAATAACGAATTTATTAATTTCATTTGCACCATACTGTATATGTTCACCACACTATGTTCACCACACCACACCATGTTCACCACACCATGTTGTGATAACCCTACAGTTGTCTAAGTATTTGGTATATAATCCAGTGGTATGCTAGCCATCAATATCTTTGTCTCTTTGTTACGAATAAGATGTCCAACCCTTTTTTTAGTAGAGTAGGACATATTTAATCTTTTCCTGGAGATTTAGTTCAATCAAAGTGGTTTATGGCTTACTTTACATTCTCCGGTTTGATGTTTATTGCAGAGAATTCCAATGTTTAGGACTTTTAGGTCATTCTAGGTTTTCAGCCTGAGTCTGCTCATCAATAATTGTTGATTCTGGGAAGTGGCACCATCAGATCATTTAAGTAGTCTTGGTGCCTGTGCGAGATCTTTGAAAAGAATCTCTTCCAAAGTTCCCTGTTTGCTTTCCTTATCTCTTTGTGGTATTCAGTAGGAGTTTTCCTCTATATTTCCCAGTTCTCCAATTCTTTGGTTTTATTTGATTGCCTCATTATTTTTTACTCATTAAAATTTAGACAGGGTATAGAAATAATTTTTGAACGGGTTAATAGATGAAGTTAAATTTTACATTATTTATTAAGTAGAGAGTGCCGAATCCAACATTTATCTAATGAAACATGTTTTTCCACCTACCTCTACCGAAAGTATACTTTTCCGGACCTGATTTTAGGGAGAAAAGTTGTACTTTTCCTCCCTAGGGAGGAAAAGTACTCTTGCTCCCTAGGGAGGAAAAGGAAAAGTGACGTCATGGTATTTCATTCATTAAATATAACTTATTGACGCCCTGTACAATATCTATTTTCTATTACGTAAGTATCTATACATTTTAACGTTTATTTATAAAACACCCTGTATTTTGCAGAATGGTAAAAAGCAGTAAATTGTTATTTTGATTTAACAATGTTTACATTAATAATTTGACTTATATTTGACAGTTGACAGTTATATGGAACCTATTTGTTAGTTTTAGTTCTAATAAATTTTGTTGGTTAGTTACATAAATAAATTAAGTAAAAATGAAAAAATGACTTGTTATTTGAGGAAGGTGGAAAAACCATATGTATAACATGGGAGTAAAGTGCCTTTTCCTCCCTTGAATGATTACTGCCCTCCGCTACGCGTCGGGCAGTAAATTTCATTCTCGGGAGGAAAAGTAGCACTTTCCGCCCTTGTTATACAAATAGCTATTGTTTTGACTTTAGGGTGATAGTGGGGGTCCACTACATACCAAGAACGGATCTTTCCACCAAATTGTGGGTAAGTTATGTTAAAAATTTTAAAAATACTAATATTTGCAATTTTTGAATTGTCCGTGATTATCTAAGATTTTTAACAGTTCTCTTAATACAAATTAAACTTCTCTGCAAATAATTTCTAGTGACGTTTGCTCTTAAATGTTTAGGAAAACAGTTATCGAAGAGTTTATGATTTCCTGTTCGATGTTCTACAACTAATGCTGGGTGTTTTGTGAGTAGTGGAGTTCGAAAGCAAGAAAGTTGGCCTAAAAAGTATTTAAAGGAAGACAAAGAAAGCTATAGTGTTAGTAGACAGATTTCACATTGAACAACTGACATACCGCTTTATGAATATGAGATAATAGAAAGCTTCATGTGAACAAGAGGTTTCAATACGAATTTATTTGACCAAAAACGCAATGAGTCGTTTGATAAAGATTTGGAACGATGAAACTATCTCCGAAACAACTAAATATGAGTAGGAAAAACATTAGTTTTCTCAGTGTTTCTGTATTATGCCAAAACTTGGACTCTTTGGTCATAATAGCGCCAGAAAATCGATACATTGGAAGTGTGGTCATTCAGAGGTAAGCTCCCAATGGTAGGAACTGTTCATCGTGCATTCGTGCACCTGCTTTTTTGAACTTATGTAGCCTGCGGAAACGAAAATAATTGAGAAAGATTGGTTTTCTCCAGAACCGTTTCAGGTGAATACCAGGAGCAAGGGGACTATCATACGATCGATGGACTGAGCAAATCTGTCATTCAACGAGCCGTTCATTCTGTGAAAGAATGGGCTGCTGACGATAGAAAATGGTGGAAATATTTAGTTGATTATATAATGGGTTTAATGCATAAAACGTAGTACCTGCTAATGCTTCAAGTATGTACTACATTTTTGAAGATTTTATTACACTTACAAAGCATTACTACACTTACAAATGCTTTGTAAGTGTTTTACTACACTTACATTTAATGCTTTTTAAGTGTAGTAAAATCTTCAAAAATGGAGTACACACTTGAAGCATTAGCAGTTCTACCTTTTATGCATTCCACCCAATGTCGTTACCACATTACAAATAATACGATTCTGAGTAATTGGGTAACGAAAAAGAGAGACTTGGACTCTTCGCGCATGCGACCGCCAAAAAAATTGATGCCTTTGAGATGTGGTGCTGGAGAAGAATGCTGCGCATACCTTGGACAGCCCATAGGACAAACATTTCCGTTCTAAACCAACTCAATATTAAAAAAAGGCTGACCACAATATGTCTGCAACCAATTCTGCAATTCTTTGGTCATGTAGTTCGCAGAGGTGACGACAGTTTGGAGAGATTAATTGTTTCTGGAAACGTTCCGGGAAGAACATCAAGAGGACGATCGCCAACTAGATAGTCTGACCAAATAAAGCATTCAGCTGGAAACTCATTCTGCGAAGCTCTTAGAGCAGCTGAAGATAGAGACCAATGGAGAAAGTTAGGATTGTTAGTTGGATTGTTAGGAATATTGGAAGAAATCACGATCCTCAGTAATGGGAAAACGACAAGAGTGAGAGAGAGAGATGGTCTCATGGCAACTTTGAGGTTTTACTATCCTGTTTATGTGTATTCTATCAAGTTTTTCAAAAGAAATGTTGGGGGTTTAGTGGTACAAGACCTAGTATATATTCAAGTTAGCTTCTCACCTTTTTTTAGCTCCTGAATAAACAACCATTTATCTTGACGCATCGTTTCTTATCAAGACATTCCAGAACGGTGGCATGAAACCTAATATGAAAGGTATTATATTGTAGAGAACATTGGATATTCTTAAATACATAACAAAATATTATGTTTTACGTTGTTTTTATAACATAGAACGTTTTTTAGTTTATAACACATGGAAGTTCTATATTTATTCACTATAGTTTCGTCGGTCCAGAAGAAAAATGGCGTAGTAACTGCAAATTTTGTCAATTCCTGTTTATTGCGTAATTAACTTCTAAAATATTTTGTACATATGATACAAAAACGACACAACTATAACTATGTGCTGAGCCACTACAGCGTAGTTGCGTCGTTATTGAAATACGTACTATTTTAGACCTTGTTCTAGATGAAAAATAACGTAACTGCAGAAAGAGTTGAAAATGGGGGGATTAAATTAAGATAATAAAATTCGAACCAATAGGGACAAAATACCATTAATCTCATACCGATGCTCCTGGACGATGACTTTTCATTTAATCACTATTTTAAATATTTAATAATTTTAAGATGAAGAATGACGCAACTGTAGATAGGGTTGAAAGGAGGGGGATTAAATTAAGATAATGAAATTTAAACCAATAGGGATGAAAATAAAAGCCATCTTTGTTAGAATAAATGCCATACAGATGCTCTTGGACGAATACTCTTTATTTAAACCCTATTTTAAATATTTAAAAATTGTTTTTCTGCTCTCCTGAAGAAACTTGCTTCTGCAGTTACGTCGTTCTTCTTCCAGACCTGCGGTTTGGCCAATGATTTCGCAGTCATTTTCACAACCACACATTTATTTAAGACTTTTAGACATTTCTATTTGAGACATGTTTTTAGTTCATTATGCTCTATTGAACCTTGCAAATCGTAATATTTAATAAAAATTTTTATCTATTTATTTCATTTTTAGGGGTTGTTTCTTGGGGCGAGGGCTGTGCAAAACCAAACTACCCAGGAGTGTATACCAGAGTCAACAGATACATTTCTTGGATCAAAAGCAACACAAAAGACGCTTGTTACTGTAACAGCTAATTCTAATTTATTTTATTTATATTTAATATAATTTATTCTACAATATTGGTTTTATTTTTTCCCTGTCTTATCGTCCCAGTAGCCAGAAAGTCTGCATGCTACCTTTTCCCTAGAATGAGAAACCAAGATTATTAATCGAAAAAAAAAATACAATGAAGTCAGTATAAATTGTATGTGTTCGTGTACGTGCTCTAGAGCAATAGTTGGGGTCAATATGACTTTTTCTTCCCATAATATTGGTTATCCGGTAGCACCTGTGGTTTCTAATGGCAGTTCTTCTCTTTCATCATTAAATAGTTTGTAGACGTAATTAATAGTGACACAATGTCTCCTTCATATCACTAATAATATCCCCTTTATTATTTTTAAGGATAATATTTATTATACTATTTCAATTATCTAACATTTCTTTTTTTTTGTCTGTAAATTAAAGCTATTCTACTTTTTATATAGATCTTATTTTTTCATTTTCTCCTTGCATCTGTCAGAGAGTCACCTATCTTTTGGCTCTGAAGTTTTCTTTGTGAGATTTCCCTGGATCTATTTGTACTTACTCAGGTCTTTCCCTTCTGTATAAGTTCAAAAATGCCTAATGTCAACCAAGGTTTTTTTTTCAAGTGAATTGAGGGTTTCTTTTCCAACTGACACCGGAGCATTTTGAACATTTCTTATTTATGATCAATCGTTAGAGTTTTCTTCAACTTTTCTTAAGTCTTCGTTTATTTTAAAATTCGCGTCCGTATGTGTTGTCTTGTTTCAGCCGCCCCTTGTATCCATAATTTTCTTGGGGCTAGGGTTCGTTACAGTCTTTAGTTTCAGCCACATCGACAAGACAACCCGATTGTGATAGGAGGATATGTCCGCTCCTAGATAAGTTTTTGATGATATTATAGAATTTTTATATCTTCTGTTGACGATAACATAATTTATTAGATTTCTGACTATTTTTTGTTATTGTTAGCCAGCTGGTAACCTCCATGTACATGTACATAGTATACATTTAGGAAGCCACAAGAGTTACTGTCAGAGACTGCTTCTCACGATGTTATATTTTTACACAATTTTCTATGTAAGTATTTTAATCGATATTGCCTTCTTTTCTCGCGTTTTTCACACCTGAGAAAAATATCCCAGGATTTTTGAGCTTTGTCCCTTTTTATGAATTTCTGTTGTTACTCGCAGATCCATTTCCTACTGTTTATTGCTTGTATTTCCTGCAAAAATCTCATTTACCTTTTTGGATATCCCTGTACGTTACATATACCTTGGGATTTCAGTTCTGATCCTAGGCTGTACACTGGTTATTTTGACAATGGTACTTTTTACAAGGACAAGTCGTCAGCATGTTGCTCATATTGGTCGTCCTTATTTGCCCCATGTCAGGACCGACTACAGTAGTTTATGAGCAACTAAATCCACCCACAAACTAACTTTAGGCGGAGTTTGAACGAATCTACGTATAAGTTGCATCAAATAAAAATTAAAATATGTAAAATTTAAACAGTAGATTTTACCATATTCCTACCTTAACTGTGACAAGACCACGACTCTCAGTTTTGAACTTATGCTTGGATATCAAATCATGAGTATCTGTTGATAAGTGTATTTTGCCAGGCTAAAATTGAATATTGAGAGAATTAAAACTAAAAATAAAACAATATGATCCACGAGACGAGTAAATAAGACTTTACCTCACTTGTAGATTGCATTCTGGATGCTGTGTTAATGGTATCTCCAAAGAAGCAGTACCTTGGTACTTTGATACCAACTACTCCAGCTACAGCAGAGCCTGAGTGGATCCCTAAATAAAAATTGTATTTTTAAGTATAATTCAGTTGTTTTCTAAATATATTCCACATAATAAAAAATCCACAAGATTTGTTAAAAAAAGACAACCGCTTGTGCAAGATCGATCAATTAATAAAATAGAAATATCAGAAATCAACAAAATAATTAAGAAAAAATACAGGAAAGACATAAGGAAGTACAAAATCTCCTTCTTCTTCTTCCTTCTTGTATGTACGCTTTAAAGCCTGTTTCTTCTTCAATATTAGTCTCCTAAATTGTTTAAATTATCTCACCAGCTTTTCCTTGGTCTGCCAATACTTCTTCGTTCATTTGGTGACTTATCTCGTGCTATTCGTACTATCATATCCTCTGCCATTCTACTAATGTGTTCTTTACACTTCTGTTTCCGTTGGGTCCCCCATCCATTAATGTCTTCTACGTTGCATGATCTTCTTATGTTTTCGCTTCTCTCCCTATCCAACAGACCTTTCCCTGATATTCGTCGAAGTATTTTCATCTCTGTTGGTTCTAGTAGTCGTCTCGTTTTAGATGTGTCAGGTCTTGTCTCCGCCGTGTATATCAATATAGGTCTAATTGCTGCTTTATAGATTCTTGGTTTTGTGTCTAGTCTTAGGCGTTTGTTCTTCCAGATTGTGTCATAAAGAGATCCCGCCGCTTTACTTGCTTTTAAGCTTTTGTACAATAAATATATTATACACGGCTCACTAAAATAATTAGTTACGCCCCTGTACTACTGATTACTTAAAATTCAAGTAGTATTTATGTAACCTTTCTGGAAACTCCAGGTTATTGTTGAGACTCGCATTTGAACCCCTCGCCGGGGCAGATCGTCAAAAGCTTCCTAACGAGAATCATCTCTAATCTATCGACGCTCCCGCTATTCGTAAAAAGGCCGCATTTTACCGGTTTTTTTTGCTATCGTTTTATACCGCTCAGATAATTCAATCTGCTCAGTATTATCGACGATGATTTATTTAGCGTATTAGTGAGTGCCTTACAAATGAACCAAATGGATTATGGAATTCAATCAGAGCTCTGATGTGACACGTCATCAAGGAATAAAACTGTAAGTACTCTACATGTATGTGAACATAACTTATTAGTCGTGATACTGTATGCATTTTGAACCATATACCTCTCGTAGCAAATATTCTTTGTGCCATTTATGCAGATAATACTTTAAATTACATATGAAAAATCGTTATCTACTCTTAACCAGCTTACCTATGGGAATATACTCTATAACCGTACAATAAGTATAGGTTACTATTGTTAAGGATACTTTACGTATTGCCTAAACATTTCTGGTCCTTCGAGCCGGATCATATTAATTATTTATTAATTAAATCCTCAAGGTCCTTCGTATTTGCATATTTTGATAATCTCTATTCTGAGAATAACGGTTTTTCATTTATAGTGTCTTTCTGTTGCATTTGGAAATTTCCAAGCCACGCCGCCCCGGCACAAAAATAAAATATTCCTCTCTTTCTGCACTCAAATTCTCAGTATTTAACCCAGCACGTCTCTACAATAGCTGGTAGGTTGTTAAGCCCGGTCTACACGTGCAATTTCAGAAACTACTTGCTTTGTTCAAATAAAGGAGTCGTTTTGTTTGTATGAAAAAATATTTGCATATATTACATTATTTTATTTTCGTAAATATATTTTTCTGTTTATAGTATACAAAAAGTGTACTCATTTCTTGGCTGATAGTACGGGTGTTATAATTTTAACATTGTTTGTTCAACCTTTTGATTTAAATTAAATTTATAATTTTGAATCCGATTAAGCCTGGTTCACAGGTTACAAAAATTATTAAAAATAATTTTGTTTTCTTGCATAAATTGTAAGTTTTTGCTACATTTAGCTTCGCTTAAGCTCATTTTACACTTCTAGAAAACTATAGAAAATAAATAATTGTTTTTTCCTTCAATTTAATTAATTTAAATACTTGTTAAGGGTGTCTCACACTTGCTGAAAAATACCCATTTTGGAAAATTGCATATATTTTGAAATTTTATAGTTTTGCATTTCATATACTAATCTGCGCTCATACAGGGTGATACTATTAAGCCAATCTCACACTATTAAACGTGTAATATATAATATATTGTACATATTCTCTCATTTTCGCATCGATTTATAGGTTTAGACATTTGCAAATAATCTATCTAATCTCACATTCTCGCAACATGGCTGACCGATCAAAATATAACCGACAGAGGCTCACCGCAAAACTTGATATAACCAAGTTGGCTGATTCGGTTCCCACAACTCTTAATTCTCTAAACAAATATAAAATTCGTGAAATAATTTCACAACTCAAACATTCTTACGGACTTTTCCGCGATGCTCAAAATGTGCTGGAGACGATCCCCGAGGAACCTACCCCCTCTACTGATTCCTCTGTGGTTTTTGATAAATATTTGGATACAATTTCTCTATTGGAAGAAAGGTTAGAGGTCATTGAAAGTTCTAATGTGACTGCTACCCCCTCCCTCCAATTTGACCCTAATTCTTCTCTAACCTCACAGTCTATGGCTAGGCAACGAACAGTAAACCTCCCTCGTATTCAGTTAAAACCATTTAGTGGCTTAGTTACTGAATACAATTCATTCATTGAGACCTTTGATACAATAATAGGATCTGATACTACATTAAGTGATCTGGAAAAACTCATTTACCTCAAAAGTTTTCTAACTTCCGAGCCTTTGACGCTTCTCGAGCATATCCCACTCACAGGTGACAATTACAAAATAGCCCGGGATAACCTGACACAAAGGTACGCCAACTCTAAATCGCTTATCAAAACTCTCATCTCTCAAATTCTTGATGCGCCTCCTATTTCTGGAAACGCAAATCACTCACAATTAAGAAATTTTCATACGGTCATGTCAAATAATTTCAAGGCCCTATTGAACTTGAATAGGCCCCCTTCAGATCTCTTGCATTTACTTCTCATACATATCGCTACTCAGAAACTCGACGCACCTACCATTAGGGCTCTTGAGTTCCAATCCGGTGGTAGCCAAGCTACCCCTGATTTTGTCCATTTTCTAGGGGAAATCGAGACACGCGTTGTTCATCTTGAGAATATTCAATCTCAATCAAAACCAAAATCGACTACTACTTCCAGACACTCTTTACACCTAGCCTCAGACACTTCTACCAGTAACCTTTCGCCTCGCTTAGGTCCTAAGAAATGTTCCTATTGCAACGACTCTCACTCGATCTACTCTTGTCCTCAGTTCAAGCAGTTGAATTCTAAAGAACGTTTTAGTTTTGTCAAACAAAATAAATTTTGTATTAATTGTCTTGGGTCTCACATGCTCGATCAGTGTAAATCCAAATTCTCTTGCATAGTTTGTAAATCTCGTCATCACACGTTGCTCCATTTCGACAAAACGGGTCATAGTAACCCTTCCGCGGCTGTTGGCCAACACAACTCAAATAATCATAATAAAACCGCTATCTCAAATAACTCCCATACACAGGGTAATTCACAACAGGGGCCCTCACATGTTAGAGCTCCTGAAACGGAAGTTAATCTTCAAAATTCGACTCCACATTCAATGGCTCTATCTGCAGCCTCGCTTGATAATCATTTGGTGTTATTAAGCACACTCCAGGTCTATCTTGTCGCTCCTAGCGGCAAGAGGGTCTTCGCAAAGGCACTTTTAGACTCGGCCTCACAGGTTTCATTTATTAGTGCTGACCTCGTAAAGGAACTGTCACTCACCACTAGAGATGGAAAATTACGGATCAATGGAATTAACTCCACCTCATCCTCGTCTCAATCTATTGTAGATACAACAATTTTCGCTGTCGCTAACGACGTTCCTTTTGACATCTCGTGCTCTGTACTCCCAAAGATAACAAATCCGCTTCCTCAAATTTCTATTTCGGCGAGCAAACTAAACATACCCTCAGAGATACCATTAGGTGATCCGATGTTCCATGTAACATCCCCAATTGGTATCCTGCTCGGTGCAGACCTGTATAACGATATCATTCAACCTGAAATAATTCGTTTGGGAAAAGGTCTTCCCGTTCTTCAACGCACTCTACTCGGGTACACGATATCAGGGTCAGTTCCAGACTTTGCTCTTAAGTCGAAAAATACTAAAAAGGCTTTGGAATTTTATTCAAACTCTCTCGTTACTTGTTGTTCTCATAACACTCCTTCCGCCGTAAATGAGCCGGTAGTGTCCAACGAGGAACTATCCGATCATTTACAAAAATTCTGGGAGCTGGAAGAAGCCGCTCCTCAGAACACCGATCTCATTAATGATCACCCCGCTGAAATTAATTTTGTAAAACATGTTAATGTTCTCCCCAATGGACGATATGAGTCCACACTCAATCTCAAACTCCCTATCGAAGATATAGACATGGGAAATTCGTTTCTCTCGGCAAAAAGACGTTTTCTCAGTCTCGAGAAACGTTTTCAACTCAACCCTGATTTATTGGAAAAATATCAGGACATTATATCGGAATATCTCAATAACGGACAAATAATTCAAGTGCCGTTAAAAATGCTAAATGACTCAGGTAAACCTAATTACTTTCTCCCTCACTTTCCCGTTTTCAAATCCAACTCTACTACTTCCACTCGTATAGTTTTCGATCCAAACAATAAATCGTCTACGGGAATCTCCCTCAGTGACGTCATAGACAAAGGTTATGTCGTCCAACATGAACTTTTTGACATTCTCGCTAAGTTTCGTCAGTTTAAATTCGCACTAGTAGGCGACATCAAGGCTATGTTCCTACAAATCGCCATTTGTCCCACTGAAACATTTCTGTTAAATTTTCTCTTTAGGGACAATATTCAGCAGCCTTTACGGTGCTATCAATTTCAAAGATTACCCTTCGGGCTCCCAAGTAGCCCATTTATCGCTCAAAGAGTTATCAAGCACATCGCTGACAACAACAAACATACCCACGAACTTGCTACTAGTGTTCTGCAAGAATCTATCTATATGGATGACCTGATCAGCGGTGCTGACAGTCTTCATGAATTAAGTTGTCTTTTCGAACAATTAACTTCTTTGCTAGAAACCCATGGTTTCCTCCTCCACAAGTGGAACTGCAGTTCTTCAGAATTTCTGTCTCAACACAATTTAAATCCCGTCTCTGAAGTCAGTCTTAACTTCACGGGATCTGATAAAGTCTTAGGCATATTCTGGGATTCAGAACGCGACCACTTTTCGTTTAAAACTCCTATCTTCAAATTGGCTAATGTTGTTACTAAACGTACTATTCTCTCCTACATTGCTACTTTGTATGACCCGCTAGGATGGTTATCCCCTGTCCTTGTGAACGCTAAGCTCTTGATACAGGAAATATGGTCCCAGAAATTGGACTGGGATCAACCCATTGACTCACCCATCATTATGAAAAATTGGCAAAACCTCTTATCGACATTCAAAACTATAGAAGAGGTCAAGGTACCTCGATGCTTACTTTTACAAAAGAAAGTTGTTGATGTTCAATTAATTATTTTCACCGACGCATCGGAAAAAATATACAGCACTTGTGTGTATCTCAAAGCGACATACTCAGACTTTTCTGTATCGTCGCGGCTTATCGCTTCTAAAAACAAAATTTCTCCGCTAAAAAATAAACTCACCATCCCCAAATTGGAACTTTGTGGAATAGTGTTGGGAGTCACTCTGGCTCATAGACTTTTTCACATCTTCAAGAAAAATTTGAGTATATCTTCATCTCATCTCTTTGCTGACTCTACAATTGCCTTGTCTTGGATACTTTCTAAAAAACACATTTGGAACATTTTTGTACAAAACAGAATTCAAAAGGTCAATTCCTTGTTGGAAACTTTTCCTTGTGATTTCCATTTCGTCAGAAGTCACGAAAACATCGCTGACCCCGCTTCCAGAGGGATAAATGTCTTTGATAATCCCCAGACCACCGAAGACTGGTTATGCGGACCTAGCTTTATTAGAGACAATCCCATCGATTTTTCTCTTCATCAAATTCCTCATTTTCAGGATGATCTTCCTGAATTAAGGAAGTTAGTTGTCTCAAACATAGCAACAAATCACGAACTCAACGACACCTTTGAAAATCTATTCGCTAAATCTTCTTCTTTTCGTAAAATTCAAAGAATTGTCGCTTATCTTTTTAGATTCATCAGTAATATTAAAAAGAAAATAAATAACTCTCCACGAGATACGGATATATTGACGCCACCCGAAATGGAGATCGCTGATCACGCGATCATCAGGTATATCCAAAGTATCTACTTTAAAAAAGAGATTCTTGAATTGAAAAATGCTAAACTCGTGACCAATAAAGCCATTCGTAAACTCAACCCCTTCCTACAACATAATGATGGGCTGATTCGTGTGGGAGGACGTCTCCGACACGCCCCCATATCGTATAATCAAAAACACCCCATTCTACTTCCTTCTAAATGTCGAGTTGTAGAACTAATCTTGACTCAAGCTCATCATAAGTTATTACATTCAGGCGCGCAAACAGTACTTTCGTATGTCAAAATGAAGTACTGGCCAATTGACGGATTAAGACAGATTAAACGCTTAATTCGTAAGTGTGTAAACTGTTTCCGATTCATGACACCCAATTCTGTTCAACAGATGGCAGATATGCATCCCGATCGTGTACTCCCCACTAGACCCTTCCAAGTCGTCTCAGTGGACTATGGGGGGTTCTTCTTAATTAAGTCCTCACATTTGAGGAAGGCACCGCTTTACAAAGCATACGTAGCCTATTTCATTTGCATGAGCACTAAATGTGTTCATATCGAACTCGTCACAGGATTAAGCGCAGAAGCCTATATTCTTACTCTGAAAAGGTTTATTGCCAGAAGATCCACGCCCAGTATTATTTGGAGCGACAATGCCACAAATTTCCATGGGGCAAAAAATGAAATGCGCGAATTCTATGATTTTTTCTTAAATCAAAATAATTCGGAACAGATTAAGGAATTCTGTACTCAAAACTCCATAACTTTCAAGATGGGTGTTCCCCGCAACCCCCATCAATTCGGCCTCCATGAGGTAGGAATAAAGAGTGTGAAGTATCACCTCTATCGAATTATAGGAAATTCCCACTTCACCTTTGAAGTGTTTAACACAGTATTATGCCAAATCGAGGCTATTCTAAATTCGAGACCCATCACTAGGATGTCGTCTGACGCCAATGACTTCGCTTTCCTATCTCCAGCTCACTTCTTAGTTCAAAGAAGTTTAACCGCGCCCCCTGAACCAAGTGTTTCAGAGATACCTGAAAATAGGTTGAATCTTTTTCAGCGTATTAGTAAAATTCAACAGCAATTTTGGAAATTGTGGAAAAAAGACTATCTTTGCCTCCTGCAGCAAAGAAATAAATGGACCGACCCTACTGACCCTGTCAAGATCGGGGATTTGGTTCTGTTGAAGGAGGATGGTACTCCTCCACTCTTATGGCCAACTGCCAGGGTAATAGATGTATTGCCTGGTAAGGATGGTCTAGTTCGTACTGTCAAGATTCACACTACTCACGGTGATTTTCTTCGTGGTATTACGAAAATCGCTGTGATTCCCCTGGAAGATTAAAATCTATCCCTAGGGGGAAAACTTATCGTTTTCCTCCATTTTATCGTTGTTACCCCTTGTGTATATAAACTCTAATTTCTTCAAACATTTCTTATCGTTGTGCACATCTTTGCCAATCCCCTCTCTTCGAGGTGATATAGGCCATCTCTCTCGCCTGTCGCCCCCGGCAATATGTACAATAAATATATTATACACGGCTCACTAAAATAATTAGTTACGCCCCTGTACTACTGATTACTTAAAATTCAAGTAGTATTTATGTAACCTTTCTGGAAACTCCAGGTTATTGTTGAGACTCGCATTTGAACCCCTCGCCGGGGCAGATCGTCAAAAGCTTCCTAACGAGAATCATCTCTAATCTATCGACGCTCCCGCTATTCGTAAAAAGGCCGCATTTTACCGGTTTTTTTTGCTATCGTTTTATACCGCTCAGATAATTCAATCTGCTCAGTATTATCGACGATGATTTATTTAGCGTATTAGTGAGTGCCTTACAAATGAACCAAATGGATTATGGAATTCAATCAGAGCTCTGATGTGACACGTCATCAAGGAATAAAACTGTAAGTACTCTACATGTATGTGAACATAACTTATTAGTCGTGATACTGTATGCATTTTGAACCATATACCTCTCGTAGCAAATATTCTTTGTGCCATTTATGCAGATAATACTTTAAATTACATATGAAAAATCGTTATCTACTCTTAACCAGCTTACCTATGGGAATATACTCTATAACCGTACAATAAGTATAGGTTACTATTGTTAAGGATACTTTACGTATTGCCTAAACAGCTTTGTTGTCGTACTTCCTCTTCAACATCTCCGTAACTGGTTATATCTATTCCCAGATATCTAAACATTGCCTATCTCTGGCTGGGGGTTATGAGCGCGAAGACTGGGTGGATTGAGTAGCTCAGAAGCCGCGTTCACGCTCACAGCCGGTCCCAAACCCGGATAAAAGAGGAGGGTTGATGGGCCAGGTTAGCATCCTACCCATTGTAAAAGAAAACAAGGCTCAAAGAACCGATATAAAGCCTCGGAACCCGACGGAACTTAAGATGACGAACCATGCAAAGAAAAGGAAAACGAGAAGTACAAAATACGGCAGTTAAATGAAATACTACAAGAAAAGAAAGGCATACGAGACTGGAAGAAGAACACAAGTGAAGGTAGAAATCTAATTACAAAACTAATTAATGGTGAAAACGAAAAAATTACCGAAATTAAAAAAAATAAACATAATGAGGGAAAACTACTACCAAACATTATAGTACCAAGTCAACAGCAAAACCATCACCAGGTAAAGAAGAAAAATACCGAAAAATGGTAAGAGATACTGAATCTGAAGATATACTACATATGCGAAATAAAAAAGCTCCAGATGAATATGGAATAATATTAGAAATGGAAATTATGTTGGAGTAAATTATATAGTGTCAAAGATTTTACCTATTTTGACGTCAACTTCAGATGACTCAGTTCTTCGAATTTTTTTAATCTCCTGTATCATCGCCAACGCCAAATCAGCTATATTTTGGCCATGTAAGGGATTTTTTTCAGGAGCTCCACTCGCTACCATATAAACCTGGCCAACAGTCTCAACCTACAACAAACATTCACCCGACAAGTATAACTGATTCTAATAGCATTGAAATATTATATGACTTTACCTTATAAACATTGAATTTGTCCATTAATGAATCGAAAGAAGAGAACACTGTGTTCATAGTTGAAACCACTACCATGGTTTCCTTTACAGTTTTTGAAGTTAGTCCAACCAATTCACAGAACAAAATGCTTACAGAATCAAAGGCCTATAACAAAATTTTATTGGTATTGTATATGTAAGTATATGCAAAATTATAAAACAAATGTATTTAGCGTTTGGCATACATGGTAATATCATTATTTCTTCTTGTTCTCGCTGTCCTTATGCCCCATAAGAGCGTCGGACTTTGGTACCACCTATCCATCTTTTACCCATTTCTTCCACGCCTTCCGGTCTCCTGCCATTTCCGTCATCTGTTGCACTGTTTCCCTCTATTTGTCCCGATTTCCTCGATTTGTTCTATCCACCCCTTTCTAGGTCTGCCTCTTCTTCTTTTCCCCTATCTTTTGGCATCTGTCACCTTCTTTACTAGTCTGTTCTCGTTCATCCTAGTTATATGTCCAAACCAATTCAGTTTTCTTTTTCCAATTTTTTTCGCTATTGGTTCCTGACTTAGCATGTTTCTGATGTTTTCGTTCCTTTCCCTGTCCAGCTTCGTCTTTTCTCAGCTGCTTCATTTCTGCTGCATTTATGGCACTTTCATGTCTTTTATTTGTGACCCATGTCTCGCTTGCATATAGAAGAGTTGGTACTGTGATTGTATTATATACATGTGTTTCAAAATACATCATTATTTCAAAATACATAATGTGTGTATAACATGGAACCATTGCTCTTATTCCTGATGCAAGCAAAATCCTGCTGCATATAGCAAATGGACGGCTAAATAGCTTTCTACTTACACAGATAGCGGAAGAACAATGCGGATTTGTATCAGCAAAAGGAACATGTGAGCAGTGGTGTTGGTAGTGGAAGGAAAGATAGAAGGCCAAAGACTAAGAAAAAACGATCTCCAATACGATGAGCAGACCAACTGAAGACTCTGGTCGGGTAAATATATCCATGAAGCCGTCCATTTGGCAAAAGATCGCTCCAAATGACGACATAACTAAAAATAGAGTATTTTTAGCTTTTGTACCACCCTTTTTTTGAACCACAACCACGCTCTGCAAGGGTTTAAAAGTAGGAGGAGGGTGAATAGGCAGTTCAGAGTTATTCATAATTTTATTGTACTCAACTATAAGGGCATTCGGCCTGAGCAGGTAGGGTGGAACTATATGGCTGAGTATCGGAACCCAGGAAAGTGAGTTGATCTAATATAGCCAGTCACCTTCCCTATTGTTCTATGTAATTGGACGTCGAAAATTTTAGAGTGGGCGCTGTTTAACCAAACTGGTACACAGTATTTGGCAAAGAAGAATACCACTCAAATCTGAAATTCGTAATGTTTGTCGCAGCTGCCCACGAGGTTCCACAGAGCTTTTGGAGAATATTGTTGAGTGTTCTTAAATTGAAGGCAGTATCTTCAATATGTTTTTTGAAATAGGGTTGTCTAAAGTAAATCGGAGGTAATTGGGATATTTTTGGTATAGGGATTTTCATCGATTGTCATTTGTTTCGAGCTTCTGTCATGTGTCACATAATATTAATATATCTACGCCATACGTCTTTGGTTTGTATCATTGTTATATACCAATAACGTATGACGTAGATATATTAATCTTATGTGACACATGACAGAAGCTCGAAACAAATGACTGTGAATGAAAAGCCCTATTGGTGCAGAGTGTTATTAAATAATACGTTCGGTTGGTTGTTTACTTTCCTGTTATTTAGGTGAAAGCAACTTGCCTCAGCCTTATTTAGTATTGGCATAAGTCTCTACATTTTAGAGCAGGGGTTCCCAACCTTTTAATAACTGCGTACCACCTGAAATATTTTGAAGATTTTGGCTTACCACTAAACAACGGGGGCATGGAATTTAAGGAAGCCCCCCCTAAATTCATATTTTTTTTAGTAAAATATATACACTAGTCTATTTCTATATTTATTTTTATATACAATAGTTCAGAAAAACCAGTCTCACATAAGTAACTAGTGACAAATAGCATTAAAAACAGCGTATCTTGCCAGAAGAGCATTGGATACTCGGATTTGCACCCGATCCAGAATTCAATTAAGAAGAAACAGTAGCGATCAACAGGTAGCAAAAACGCGTTCCAAGGTTGCGGCTGTAATTTTGAATATTTTTTCGAGATATTTTGCACACGTATTCGTAATATAATAAAGAATGGCGGTACAGAGCCCAATTTGAAAAATATAATAATATGTGGAAATTACTCTGTAATTAAATACAATATTAAAAAAAACAAACCAACCTGTACGACCATTAAGAAGAACAAAAAAATACAATTTCTTCAAATAAACTTTTTTATCCGATGCCTAGATTTTGTGTCATTTTGGAACTACTAAAATTTTTTATTTCATTAATAGTTCCAAAATGACACAAAATCTAGGCATCGGATAAAAAAGTTTATTTGAAGAAAGTGTATTTTTTTGTTCTTCTTAATGGCGGTACAGGCTCGTTTTTTAATATTGTATTTAATTACAGAGTAATTTCCACATATTAATATATTTTTCAAATTGGGCTCTGTATCAGCATTCTTTATTATATTACGAATACGTGTGCCAAATATCTCGAAAAATATTCAAAATTACAGCTGCAATCTGGGAACGCGTTTTAGCTACCTGTTGATCGCTACTGTTTCCTCTTAAGGATTAGTCTTTCAAATTGTCCTTCATAGAATTATCTTCTCTTAGATCGAAGAATATTTCCTGTTTGGTGAGGTTCCTGCAAAAGGATTTCTGATCCTGTCAAGTTTGAAATAATTTTCAGAGAAACATTTATTACAACTTTCTTGAAAAGATTCCAAGTGAAGAATTATATCAGCAACCAAATCTGGTATTGCATATATTTTATTTTCTTCAAAAAACGGTGACAGCCTAGGAAATGCAGAAACAGTATTTACCTGTATTTAAGAACATAAAAGAACATAAAAGTTTTTCTTGAAAGTTTATTTTCTCATTGGCTGTGAAGGCTCCCTAAATACCCATGTTCAACGTGTTGAGTCTGTCAAAATTGTCAGCTAGATACGCCAATCTTGACAATCATTCTTCATCACAGAACAAGTTTTTCATGTCAATTTTTTTTTCAGTTCAAAGCATAAAACTTCTGACGTCAGTTGAAAAAGACGGGTGAAAATTTTCCCTCGAGATAACTATCTCACTTCTACATGCAACAGCAGAGTTTTGAACGTGCCTTGTTTTGAATATCCTTGAATTAATGGCCCTAGCCTTTATGAGGTTAATAACCATACCTTTAGCAGCTAATTATTCTCGCTGTATGACGCAATGTGTACTTCGGCATTCAGGAGCAACTTTCTTTATTTTTGCTGCTAGCCCTGTCAATTTTTCTGCCATATCTTTTGCTCCATCTGTACATACACCAATACACTTTGACCATTGAACGCCTATTTTGATCATATAAAAATGAGTTCCGCTGTAGTGTTTGATTCAAGTGATTTGCAGACAAAAACTCTTCTATAACTTCTTCATGAAAATCAAATCGTACAAATACGAGTAGTTGTGTAGCAGCGTAATATCGCTTGTTTCACCCACGTGACGCGTACCACCTGAAACCTTCCCGCGTACCAACAGTGGTACGCGTACCACCAGTGGTACGCGTACCACCGGTTGGGAACCCCTGTTTTAGAGCATTTACTAAGAGTGGACAAATGATTTGTTATGTTCAGTCACTTCAAAAATCTTATGCTGGCCAGCTAGAGCTAGATTATCAGCTCATCCAAATGTTCTTGCAGACGTATTAGAAAGATCTAATATACAAGTGTGGGCCAAAGAAAACAGTCCACTTCGATATGTGGCAGTATTTTTGATCTAAGTGGGACACATTTTTAAGGTACATACATCTCTTATTTGTCAACCCCCTCCCTTCCACTTCCCCCACCCCTTATTTTTAAACAGGGAATAGGCGTCGTGTGCTAGCTCATTTGAAAAGTTATTCAATTCTCTATTTAGTAATATATATGTTACAGTTCAAGTTGATTATCCAGTTGAAGTTGACTATTCCTAGTTCGAGTCAACTCAAACGGCTGGTTTCAGAAAATGTTGATTATAAATATAAAATGAAGATTTTTATTTAACATTTACTAGTAAAAGTAAACTCCAACTAGTTAAAGTATACTCTTCCTAATGCCATTTAGTAAAAGTTGATTCACACAAACAACCGATTCTATTTAGAAATTAAATGTTACTGGATATTAGTTCAGGAAATGAAGCATTTTGGCGCGCAATTTTTTCGTTTATCAGGGATTTACTTGAAATCTTCACAGAAGGTAAAGAATAGCCCAAGCAACATTTTCTATATCGTGCCGCTGTACGATGAAACCTTAAAGGTGGTTGCAACCCCATCTCGGGGGCGGGAATTTTTCATTACATTTTAAACAGGGAAATCAATGGAAAATGCACTTCTAAAAAAATTGTTCCTTACGTTTTCTTCGTAAAACTAATATTTTTCGAGGTATTCGCGGTTGAAAGTAACAGTTTTTCGACAAAAAAATCGACTTTTTAGAGGGTTTTTTGAGAATAACTCAAAAAATATACAGTGAATTAAAAACTGTAGCTTTAAAAATTGTATCTTTTAGAAACCGAAACAAAATCTTTTTTTTTATAATTTTTCTACAATCAATACAAACTGAGATACGGCGTGTTAAAGGTTAGCTTTTTTCGTCAAATGCATAATTTGAAATATTCCAAGCCAAATAACGGAAAAAACTCTGCATTTTTCGAGGAAAACTTACAGAATATTTTTTTAAATATAAAATTAGATCTTTCAAAAAAAGTAAGATAGCCCACCAGTTATAGAAAAAGACGAAGATGACATCGATCTCGATGAAGATGACTAAAAAACTATTTGTATTTGTATTTCTTGTAAATTCGTATTTTTGTGTAAATAAATGTTTTTGTACGTAATTTTTTTTCTGTATAGATCTAATAAATTACTTATAAAAATTGCAATGTTATTAAGGGTGATTTTTAAGGGTTGAAGAATTATGATATATCCTAAAGCATAATACAGTCATTATTTAACCAATCAAAACCAAATTTTACCCATATTAAGGTTTACAATGTTTTATATAATTTTTGACAATAAGGGGTAGTTTACACCCCTAAATATAATCAACGCCCTTGGGCATGATATAGAATATGAAGTACATGGTGAGATAATCCTAATCCCAAATTTTTATTCAAATCGATGCAAGCCGAAATCATTCTTTTAAGATAAATAATTTTTTTATATATAGCTCCAACAAGGGTGGTTATAAGAGTTGAAATATTATAATATTATATCCTAAAGCATAAAAAATGATGATTCTAATAAAAACTAAATGTTGACCATATTAAAGTTTAAAATATTATTTTATAATTTTTTACAATAATTAGGGGTAGTTATCACCCTTAAAAACCACAAGCGTGCAAAGACTCAATATAGAAAATGTACTAGAGGGTAAAATGAGCCTAATCCTAAATTTTTTGTACAAATCGATGCTGGACGAAAAAATTGCGAGGTTTATCCATTTTTTCAGCTTCATTTCCTGGCCTATATGTTCAAATCATGATAAATAGTTGAAACGGTCAAAACAAAGATACGCACAGCGCACAGCACAGTCATCAAAAAAGCACGTGAGATTATACTCGTATAATCAACATTTACTAGATCGATCCAGGATTAGTCAACTCAAACTAGTAAAAGTTGAATTAAATTTTTCAAATCAACTTTTACTGCTCGTTTTAGTTGGAGTTGACTCGAACTAGGAATAGTTAACCAGTGCCCGATTTACCACTAGGCCGACTAGGCCGCGGCCTAGGGCCGCAAGCAAAAGGGGGCCGCAGCGTTTTGTAAAAAAAAACTTTTTGTAAAAAATTTTTACTGCTAATTGAATTGAAATCAGTAAACAATTTTTCAAATAAGAGCATGGCTATTCTACTAAACACGTGGTACGGTATTTTACAACGTTTTGACAAGAGTAGCAAAACATTAACTGCTACATACTTGAATGTGACTTGCAACATACAAATCTCTAAAGGAGTACCTATGAATTGAGTCTGAGAAACAACTTTGATTCCTATAAAAAAAAAAGAGGAAAGAAGTTGTCTAAAAATGAAACCTATATTCTTGAAATAAAAAGACGCCCGAAAAGAAAAGCTCTCCCTGGCTAAGACAAAGAAGATAAATCCACTGAACCCCACTTTAATGGCAAAGAAAACTTAAAGATGCAATGTTGTAATTGACACGCTTTATTCAGAATTGAATGAAAGGTCCGAAATTTATTTCAGTCTAGATACGAAGAATATGGATTTAAAACAACTTATCATCAAATGTTGAATGGGTTGCATGTGAGAGTTCATTTTAATGAACTCTCACATCAATTTTCATCATCAATTTCCAATGAAGAAATCGGGGTAAACGTTTCTATTTTGACTAAAAAGTATCGAATCGACATATATGGCGACTTTGGAGAAGAGTGTGTACAGTTCAAAGGCTTTGTTGAAGGTAGTATTTAATGAAGAAAGAAAACCCCATGACAACAAGATTACCAAGCCTCCGAGAAATACACTTTTGAAGTATCTGAAAATCATTCATGAAAAACAGTTAACAACATTATTTCCGAATATGGACACGGCTTTTCGCATTCTACTATACATGATGACATCTAATTCACCTGGAGAAAGATCATTCAGCGTGTTGAAAAGAATCAAAAACTACTTGAGTAACTCGACTTCTGACGAAGAGTCTAGATTGTCTAGTTCGGCCAGTTTTGTTTCAAATGCTGAGCTTTTTCAAGTCTTAGACTTCAAATGCTGAGTCTTTAAAAATTTGAATAAAGATTTTGCAGCCAAAAAAGCTAGAAAAGAGTTTTTAGAGTTTAGATATGATATTGAGAATAATAAATAATGAATTGAACGATCTAGAAGTTTATTTGTTGTATTCTTATGTCTGGTTGCACCAACAGATCTTAAGCTTAAGGCGTACATTAACGAAGCATATGCGTTGCAGCACTGAGTCCTAGATCAATTTTCAGCTTGCCACATTGGATTGTCATGTGGATGGCTTTGATAAGAATTGAAAATTATGGTGCAACGTATGTGACACTTAAATCGGCCCTATCTATAGGCTGAGCTGGGTTAAGCTGGAGCTTAAAATTTGTTGGTGCAACCAGGCATTACCTAATATTTTTATTTTTCAGTACCGTAGCCTATTACTAGTACAGTTCATATTATTTTGCTTGTCCTTTTACTTATAATGTCTTTTCAAATCCGTTTTTTTTGTTGTCATCTGTACTTTTCCCTCCGAATGAAACAAATGGTATTTAATTTTAACAATTAACTACAATACTAATTATTTATAATATAATCATTTTAGCAATATTAATAATTTTTCAAATAACTGCTGTTTGCTAACATTTTGAATTATATATTATTTTCTATCTTCTTCTTAAGGTGCCTTCTCCATTACTGAAGGTTGGCTATAACTACAGCAAATTGTTCTCTATCTTTAGCGGCTCTTAGTATCGAATGTGTGTCCATGATGGTCCAGCCTCTCACGTTCTTCAGCCAGGAGCATTTTCTTCTTCCTTCCACTTTCCCTTCCATTATGAGTCGTAAAAAGTTGTATCTTTCTCCTATGTAAATTATTTCCTAGATAACTCGTTTTTCTGTTTTTTACAATATTTAGGAATTCTCTCTCAGTCTCCATTGTTCTCAGCACCTCGTTGTTTGTCACGTGATCTGTCCAAGAGATCTTCAACATCCTTCGAAAAACCAACATCTCAAAGGCTTCTATAAATATAGAATTCTTTCTATAAATTTTATTTTTCGAAATTTCTATAAATATAGAAATTGTTAGAGCTGTTTTGGGGTTTTAGCCAAATTTGCAAACCAAGATTATTTAATTAGTAAATACATTTCAACCTATTTATGTCCGTATTCAAATAGAACATTAGAGGCATTTCTATTCATTTATGTTATACTTTGTATTACGAATTTCAAAAAGTAAAATTAAAATAAACGTTTTAATTATTATTATTAAGTCTTTAAGCTTTAATTACATAATCGTGAAGTTATCGGGGGCCGCTCGGAGTAATTTGGCCTAGGGCCGCAAATACCCTAAATCCGGCACTGTAGTTAACTCTAACTCAGAATCAACTTGAACTGTAA
This sequence comes from Diabrotica virgifera virgifera, assembly GCF_917563875.1. NCBI lineage: Eukaryota > Metazoa > Arthropoda > Insecta > Coleoptera > Chrysomelidae > Diabrotica > Diabrotica virgifera. The sequence continues at coordinate 212,374,754 of NC_065450.1, forward strand.
CATATACATTAACATAATTTAAAATAAAAATGTATACCATTTTTATTCAGTTGCAATGCGGAGGCAAAACAATCTTATTTTTCACTTAGAACAGGGAGCGCAGTCCAGCACTCTAAATCGACGATTTTCGGCTCTTATTGGAGTCATCATCGGAAAGGCATAGGCCTACTGCTCTCTGCTCGAAGTGACCAAACCATGAACGTTTATCCCCACATTGCAACTGACGTGTATGGATTAGGTGACTAGCGTCATCTGGCAATTGAAAGGTAAAGTTTTCAATCCTAATAGCAACATTAATAATATTAAAAAATATTAAAAATATTACTAAAAGATTTTTAAATTGAAAAACTTATTTTATTTGCTTATATTGCTTTCATTCGTATCATCACTTCTGCAAGTATCTGCATCTTCCACAAAAACAGAAAAAAAATTATAAATATTTTATTCTTACTTCACAAGTAGATAATGAAGATTCGGTGGATCGTAATCTGTCAGCTACAGTTTTGGGCATCATCGAGTAAAGGAGTTCATCTCCCCTCTGCTTCCAGGACTCCAAAAGTTTATAATTCTTATCTAGCTCATCAGAGCGTTGCTCAGCCTTGTCAAACATGACTTCTAATCTATAAAACAAATAATAAATATTGAAAGAAAGCATAACAATAATAAACTAGTTAAGTTCGAGGAAAATATGTCATGAATATAAATAATAGGACAGCCTCTGGTCCAGGAAATATGTGACGAACTAGTTAAAGCAGTTTCATATAAATTATTATTTTTTTTATTATAGGTTATTCACTTCATGCAATCAATAAACAAAAAAAAATTATAAGCATGTAAGTTGTTTGTTCAAAGTGGTGTAAGTATAAATTTGGATTTGTTATCCAATGATAACAAAAACTCCACTAGCCTCTTAAATTATTGAACTGTGCCCTGAACGGGTAAGTAGTTCACTGCACTGCACTGCACGACACTTGACTTCACTGCTGCTTAGAACCTATGTGGTAGCTCCAGTGGTTTGTGCCTCCTGTCTCCGAGTCTGCTCACTATTATCCAGCAGGTTTAGAGCAAGATTATTAGGGTGGTTTTCTAATTTTACCAAATAGCTGCTGCTGTATTCACTCACTGTCTCCTTTACTGTGGCTACTTGAAGATCTGTGGTTAGTTATAAACCAAGGTGCATTTGTTATGGTCCGTAGTACCTTCGACTGGAAGCGTTCCAATATCTCTATGTTTGAGTTTGCAGCCGTACCCCATAGTTGTACACCATATGTCCATATTGGTTTTAAGGCTACTTTATACACCAATAATTTGTTTTTTAAATTAAGCTTTGACTGTCTTCCCAATAGCCAGTAGTATTTGCTGAGTTTTAAGCCAAGTTGTTTTCGTTTGTTAAAAATGTGCTTTCTCCAGGTCAGTCCTTTATCCAAGTGCATCCCTAAATACTTAACGCTGTCAGATTGAGGCAGATCTTGTCCATTTAGGGCCGGTTGTTCGAACGCTAATCAGCATTGATCACTATCAAATACTTAATTACTGTCACAACTGTCAATGTCAACTTTGGTTGGGTTGCCGAAAACATAATTATTGATGATAATTATGAAATTAGTTAATCAATTATGTTAATAATTGTTATGTTAATTGACTAACTAATCTCATAATTATAATTAACTATGTTTTCAGCAACCCAACCAAAGTTGACATTGACAGTTGTGACAGTAATTAAATTTTTATTACTGTCACATCATTTTTATTACTGTTATTTTAAATATATAAAAAAATTGGACATCTGTTTGTGATGCATTGTATAATGCATAAATCTAAATATATTCTGTGATATACTTAAGCCATACGCTAAATAAAAAAAATAAAGTAATTAAATATTTGATAGTGATCAATGTTGATTAGCGTTCGAACAACCGGCCCTTAGTGTAACAGGTGGCACTGTGCCTTTGCATTTGGTAAATGTAACCTGCACTGATTTTACTTCATTGACTTTGATTCTCCAGTTTCTTGTCCAGTCCTGTATAAATTAATGGAGATCCTTGCAGTTATCTTTCATTTATAAGAAAGAAAGCAGGAAAGACTGCAAAAATTACGTAGAAATTAGTGTATTATGTTCTGTAGCAAGGGTTTATGGACGAGTACAGAAACACCGAATTGGAGAAAAATTTTAGGAATCAGAAGATCAAAAGGGTTTCAGAGCTAGTCGCTCTTGTGTAGATGGGCCTTCACTATTAAACAGCTTATAGAGAATCCTATAGAAAGGGGACCAAAAGAAGAAGAAGCACTTAAAATATGGAGACGGATATATGACCAAATGGATGCCGGATGTGATTTATATGAGCAACAAAATAAAATCAAGGTACTTACTTCGAGTTGTGCTGCCATCCAGCCAGTACCAACTCTTTGCTTAAACCATGAGGATTCAAATCGTTCAGGTAGAGTGCTTGATCAGTGAGATCATCCAAATCATTGATTCTAAAACAACAATCACAATATAGTAGCACCGTCTACCATCTTACAAAGAACAATTAATTACTTACACAGGACTACATAGGTAAATAATGGCATTTATATCTTTAACATACTTCATTTGACCTTTAAGAATAATATTTTTGATTTCTTTGGGGGTAGAAGGGTCTGGTTCTTCGTTAGCAGCAGCACCCTCTTCAATTACTTCGTTATAATTGTGCACGCCTCTATTGCACTCCATTTCAAACATCACTGACTGCAGATTTAACGTCTAGAAATACATAAAATTAATCTAAATGCATAAATCCAGGATCCCACGGCGCGTGGAGTGCCGTTCCTAGGTCCAATCTTGCACGCGCCGTTAAATAGGGTAGAATTGTCGATCTTCTTCGGTCTGTGCGGTGAGTCTTGTCATTTGTCCATAAATCAACACAGTTCAAAGGAGGTCGGACGCTGGAGCGCAAACCTAAACTAACACCTAGATACTCCACGCTCCATGAGAATGACTATACCATATTTCGACGGGCTAACCGTGTTGGGGCGAAGACTGGCACTCCACGCGTCATTGGACTCCTGCTTAAGATGGTTCCAACAAAAACTCTACAAAAAGTATAGCTATAATTATGACATGTGTTCCACGACAAAAAAAATAGAATTACTTATACACCAGGGAAATAAGGCAAAAATATACCATGTTCGGGACACTTGAGCAGCCAGGTTGCAAATGGATTTCTTGGGTACTATATACCTAATATATTATAAATACAGAAATGCCCGTCACAGTTCGGACGAGAAATTTAGTTATTAACAAATAAGGGTCAAAAATGAGAGTTTTTTCGTTTAAATCGCTACAGGTAAAAATAGGGTAATTCAATGTACTATTTATAATATTTTTCTTTTAGTAGATGAGTTAAGGTTTAAAATAGCGTTTCTTGAATTTTGGTCCGATTATTTGTTGCTTCGGATATTGCAAAATAAAACTAAAACTTCGAAAATAAGAAATTTGCTATAACTTTTGCGAAAATGAATTTAGGACCTTCATGTTGCACGAAAAGTTGAGTCAAACAATCCACATAATGCACAAAAAATTTTAAGACGATGCGTCAATTCGTTTAAATTTTATTCAATTTGTTTATCCCAAAGAGCTTTTTTTCGCAATGTTATTGTTCAGAAAATAATAATGATACAGCAATTCTGTGAAAACAAGATGAAAGAAGAATAGTTATGTTTTCAAAGCGTTTAAAAAAATCATTAAAGAGTCATTCTTATCACTCAGAAAACATTTGACTAAAATAGAGTCATTTTTGGCTTATAAACAATTTGAATAACTTTGTTAATATTAACTGTAGGCTAAAACTACAATGGAATTTGATAAACTGGTATTTTTATACGAATTTTAATGAAAAACTTTTTGCCTAGGTTAATTACGGTCAAAATTAGCCACTTGTTTTTATTTAATTGACGGCTACTTTGTTTATAACAATTAAGCAACCTAACTAGAGCCATGTTGAAGTTGAAGATATATAGGTTATGTGTAAGAGTTTGAGTAAACTTTGAACCTCAACAGAGTGATTAATAAAGCTTTAAGAATGGCGTCCGAACGGAATTAACTCGTGGTCGGTGGAGGGAATTACTAAAATACGTGCACTCAAAAATGAAACTGATTCTGCAAACATATGCTGTGATTAATATTGCTGGAACTTGTTGATGGATTTTGATCATAATTTTTTTAATTTGTATGTACTCGTAGTCTTATAGAGTACGTTATGTACACACAACCCCACCTAACATTACGAAATGTTAGGGGGAACTCCCCTTATCACTCAGGGATATGAAAAATAGATTATGACCGAGTCAAAGACCTACCGAATATACATATATAATTTCATAAAAATTGGTCAAGCGGTCTCGGAGGAGTATGGAAACTAACACTGTGACAGGAGAATTTTATAGATGTAAATATATAGATGGCTATTAACAAATAAAGGTTGGTGATAGGAGAGTGAAAATTAAGGGTTGTATGTATTTTATAATTCTACATCATATAAAATTAAGGGAGATAATTTTGTCCAAAAAAATATCAGGAGGGCATCCTCCTTTAACTTATAGGTATAAAAATAGATTAAAACCTCTTCAACGTCCTACAGGATAAACGTGTAAAATTTTATAAAAATCGGCCAAGCCGTTTCGGAGTAGTATGGTAACTAACACTGTTACAAGAGAATTTGATGTATATAGAAGTAACTGCGAATTAAATAATAAAAGTGACTAACTTTGAATCTACTTAACCTAGGAAAAAAGTTTTTTTCTGAAAATTCGTATAAAAATACCAGATTTTGAAATCCCAAAGTAGATTTACTCTATAGTCAATATTAACAAAAATATTCAAATTGTTTAGAAGCCAAAAATGACTGTATTTTACTAAACTTTTTTCGGAGTGATATAAACGACTTTTTAATGATTTTTTTCAACACTTTAAAAACATAACTATAATTCTTGCATGTGGTTTCCACAGAATTGCTATGTCGTTATTATTTTTTGAAAAATAACATTGCGAAAAAAAAGCTCTTTGCGATAAACAAATTGAACAAAATTTAAACTAATTGACGAATCGTCTTAAAAATTTTTGTGCATTATACGGAATGTTTGATTCAACTTTTCGTGCAATATGAAAGTCTTAAGGCCATTTTCGCAAAAGTTATAGCACATTTTTCGTTTTTGAAATTTTAGTCTTATATTGCAATTTCCGAAGCAAAAAATGATCGGACCAAAATTTAAAAAGCGATATTTTCAACCTTGGCTCATCTACTAAAAGAAAAATATTATAAATAAGATATTCAATTACCCTATTTTTACCTGTAGCGATTTAAACGAAAAAACTGCCATTTTTGACTCTTATTTGTTAATAACTAAATTTCTCGTCCGAACTGTGACGGGCATTTTTGTATTTATAATGTATTAGGTATATAATACCCAAAAAATCCCTTTGCAACCTGGCTGCTCAAGTGTCCCGACAAAAACCTTATTTCTCTGGACTAGTGGTAGAAAGTACTTTACTGACAAAAACAGTAAGAAAATAGATTAATGAAATCATGGATTTACGAAGATAATTACATTTTTATAAAAAAGAACTTTTTATAATACCACGTTTTTATTATTTATAGGACACAATATAAAAAAGTATTATAAAAACAATTATTTTTCAAATCAAAATTTTAATCAAAAAAAGGCTTTCTGATATTGGGAATCGAATCCGAGCCTCCTGGGTGAAATCCAGGTATCCTAGCTACTATACAATACATATTGGATGTTAGGTATGGAGATAAATACTTGGCATATAAGTTCTAGTGCAACAGTATTAAAATGACTATAATTTTTTTGAATGATATAACTCAATGCATCCGTGTAAAAGCTGTTAAATATTGCATTGTAAAAGAGTTCTAAGCTATTCTAAAAATTTCAGATCTCCACCTAGTCGGGAAGTATGTTTAAAATCGATTACAAATTTTTTCTCGGATACAGTGACAAAGAGACAAAGAACAAGTAAAGTATACCTATATAAAAACGTTTTAAAATTGCTTTAAATATTTAAGTAGAAAAAAATGTCAAAATCACACATAACTTAAAATGCACACAACGCAAAAGTCTAGGAATATTTTTATAAATAGACCTATTTTGTTTATCTGTAATCAACTTAAAAAAAAGTAATACAAAATTTGTAGTTTAAATTGTTGTTTAATATGTCAAAAACCATAAATTGCAAAAAAATTGGAGGCATGTTTTACATATCACCATAAAATGTCAAAAATACGAAATATAAACTTAAAATAAAGTATGGCCACCACGTTGGTTTATCACAGCTCTACATGTACTGTTCATGCTCCGAATCACATTGTTAATGTCTGCTTGAGGTAGTTGTGTCCATTGTTCTCTCAGAAGTTCTTTTAATTGAAACTCATTGTAGATATGGCCCATATGTGGAGTAATTCTTCGTTGGAGCATGTCCCATACATGCTCAATGGAATTCAAGCCCGGTGATTGTGCTGGCCACAGCAATACACACATAACAATTTGTTACAATATGCGCAACATGTGGTCGAGCGTTATCATGCATAAAGTAAAAATTTTCTCCAACAGCAGCAGCAAACGGGCGCACAACAGGTTCAAGAATAGTGTCCAAATATTGCTGACTTCTGAGAAAGCCACGTGGGAAAATGAGGTCAGTTCTTCCATCAATCATGATTCCGCCCCATACCATTAATGTACCACCTCTGTATGCATACACTTCTTGAAGATGTCGTAATCGTTCTTCATTTCCGGATCGTCTCCAAACTCTTGTCCGACGAGAATCTGGATGAAATCCATATCTAGACTCGTCACTAAACAAAACTGTGACCCAGTCATTGTCAGTCCAATTCTGAAACTCTTGACACCAGGTTAATCTTGCAGCGCGATTGCCTCTAGATAGAGGTGGACATCTCAGTGGTCGCCGACTACGAAGATTGGCTTCATGGAGACGATTCCTCACAGTACTGCGGCTGATTGTTACATTATGTGCAAGCTGTAATTCATTAACCAGCTCGGGTGCTGCGATTGTTGGCTGCCTTCTGGCATTTAAAATTAAATATCGGTCTTGAGCGACGGTTGTAGAGCGACCACGTCCTGGATGTTGCTCGGCTGGACTCCCAGAGTCTCTAAACCGACGCCAAAAACGACTTACGACGCTTTGGGAGACACCCAGCTGGTCAGTAACTTGAGTTTGTCGCATACCAGCTTGAAGGAAGCCCACGGCTCTATTCATCTCGTCCAACGTTAAATGTTGTCGTTGCATGGTAAAAAGACAATATCTTTAACTCACCTATTAAGCAAGAATGGTATAAAGTGACTAAAATTTAAAATAAACAAATCATAAAAATGTCGATTCTTTTGTCCCTTATAAAAAACATTTTAGAACACGTATTGCTATCAGTTCTACAATTTTTTTTTGATAAGGAGTGAGTGTCTGTATCAACAATAATTATAGTACAAGCAAATTTAAATGGTCATGAAATTTTTGTCATTGGTATTGTCAAATTATTAAAATATTCTTAGACATTTGCGTTGTGTGTATAAATGCAATAACACCAAAGAGATTATTACAAGCATTTTTGCTTTTGTTTACTTACGTTTTTCCATGTAAACGATATACCCTTTGGCCTCCGTAATTTAAAGTAGTTAGTTAAAGGTTTATCGTAAAAATTTTCTGTTCCTTTCCATATTTCCAAAAATTTTTTGCCTGTTGATATAATGTGCATTTGGTCGTCAAGTATTAAGCAAAATGGAAAAAGATCTAAAAGGATCTCGCTTGAAAAAGACGTCAACAAGCCACTTCTATGAAAGGATTCTTTTCGTGACTTATGAAGCATCTAGAAAAAAAAATAATAAGAAAAAAGAATAATTCTATATCGCATTGGTAAGGTTTTAAGATTGTATTAGTTTTGATGTACATTAACTTTCTATAATAAAAGACAGTATTTTTAAAGAAAGATACAAACGGGGTGAGGAGGGGGACGATCAGTGTATATGGTATATGTCTTATTTGTTCATCTGTCTAGGTTTGTACTTGTTTTCTAATTAGCAAGTTTTATTTATGTACTTACGTATGCTCTGTTATCAAAATTCAATCGAAAAGTGACAATAACATAGTTTCTATTTCCACTAGCTGAAGATGCTTTTTCCAGTACCTTTACATTAAGCGTTAAGTTATAAAAATCTTTAGCAACCTGTACCAGTTGGCCTAAAATACATAATTAAAAACTGCTAAACTATACTAAAATCACAATAAAGATGAACTAGAAATAAACAAACCAAGACACGTTGAATGTTACAAGGAGCACTCCCCAATCATGATTTACAATGTATATACATTGTAAATCCCAAATCATGATTTACAAAGATTATACATTGTAAATCATGATTTAACGTATCCTGGTTTGTTTATTGCTAGTGCATCTTTATTGTGATTTTAGTATAATAATAATAAATAGTTGATAACCTTTTTAAACCTCAAAGAGTTTTTTTTTACATTAAACTATTCTTCTGAAACATATTCCTCTACGTAGGTCCTAGACACCCAGTAACATCCAAATACCGAAATGCAAAATAAGAATAAGGCCAAATACCCAATTAACAGCATACGCAGATGATATAAACATAATGAGCAGAACAATGAATGCAGTGGAAGAAACCTACGTTGAGTTGAAACAGAGTGCAGAAGCAGTAGGGCTAGCAATAAATACAAATAAAACAAAACTACTCATACAAACCAGATCAAATAGACCGGCGCAACAACAACACTTTATAGACGATATAGAACACGTGAATAGATTCACGTACTTAGGAATGGATCTGGTCGCAAGCAATGAAGAAGAACCGGAAATAAATAGAAGGCTTGTGCTGGCAAATAAAGCCTATTTCGCGATACATACACATATTCAAATCGCGAGACGTACACCGGAAAACAAAACTCCGTGTATATAAAACAATAATCAGGCCCATAGTAAGTTATGGCTGCGAAACATGGGTGGTGACACAGAAATCTGCCAATGCATTAGATGTGTTTGAAAGAAAAATATTACGTAGGATACTGGGCCCAATAAGTGAAAATAACAACTGGCGAATTAGGTATAATAGAGAAATATACGAACAATATAGCGAACCAACTATAGCACAATACACTAAACTGCAGAGATTACGGTGGGCAGGGCACGTGGCCCGCATGCATGAGAATAGAATCCCCAAAAAATTGCTGAATGCAAGAATGCAGGGAAAAAGACCTGTTGGAAGACCTAAAAAGAGATGGGAAGACGAAGTCGATGAGGATGCCAGGAACTTCCTGGGAACGCGTTCATGGAAAAGAACAGCGGTAAATCGAAATGATTGGAGAAGCTTGTTGAAGGAGGCCAAGGCCCGATTTGGGCTGTAGTGCCATTGGATGGATGGATGGAAAATAAGAATAAGGAGGAAATTCTTATGCTACAGTATAACCAAAAAACCAACACAACAGAACAAAAACAGGAACGAAGATATGAAGCTTATGAAGTGTGTCATGAACTTTAAATAAAAACTGGCAATCTTACAGTCTCTTTAAACAAGACAGTGGCTATATTTTTCTGGCACTCAAATTAAACAAATAAACATAATTAACGATAAATGAAAAAACTAGACTTAACAAACCCGCTTGAGATAATCGTCAGAAAACAGCAAATACAAAGAAATTATAGCTGTTACTCAAACCGAAGAAAATTACTGAAGCTAAAAATATGATATACATTAAATCTCAGGCTAGAAGAAATGAAATATCTATGAAAAAATACTGAGTAAAACAAAGTAAGAAAAAAATACACAGGTCAAAAAAGAGAAAACAATTCGGAAAACAACTAAGAATTATAGAAGATGTGATCAAGGGAATGAAAAACGTTAGTTACCAACCTAGTGAAACGTTAGACATAATGCGGCCTATCTAAAAACGGCGATTTTGCCTTTACTCTTTCAGTACCACAAATACAAAGAAATTTCATTACATTTATCTTTCAAAATGTTCAGACCCTTTCTCGCTACATAAAAGTCGTGTTCAATGACCTCCCTGAATATTTTCCAGTACATATTATGTCTCTTTTGTGGTTCTTATTTTTGCCTGTACCCTTTTTACACAGTTTTTATATCTTCAGTAAATCAAGGTAATGAGTTCTTTATTATTTATGTCTTTCCCTTTTTTGTTTACAGTGCGTCTTGTTTTTCCCAATTTGTTTTACTATGTGATTGTGTTTTATTTACTGTCAGCTTTTTTTTCTAGTCTACTTTCAAACAGAATTATTAAGCTTTGTTTCCCTAGGCCATACCGGGTAGTGAATGGTAAAACGGACCATAGGAAACTCAATGTAAAATTTTAAACTGTTGAATTCCTGCTTCCCTAATTATTTTACATTAAAAGTCATGAGACACTATTTGCAGAGGATTGAAATCTCTATTAAAAACAAAAGTTAAAATTGTTTTACGATTTAAACACAATCCAAAATTTTGAAAAATATAATACGTTTGCTACAGTAGGTATGTGTGTAAAAGTTTAGCTACACGTTACACGTAACTATTTAACTGACAGTGTGCGCACTATTCACTGAATAAAACATCTTTATTAGTAATACTTTCTGCTCAACTGAGGGTATTTTATCAACTTAAAATAAAAATATTGACACTTCAAATATGGTTAATTTCATTATGACCTAACGCAACCGTTATACACATTATTGCACTGTGTTCGACCTAATTTTGGCGTGATACTCTGAAAAATGTATTACATTTTACAAAATTTTGAAATATGATTAATTTGTAGAACAATTTTAACAGTTGTTTTCAATACAGATTTAAATCCTCAACAAATAGTTTCTCACGCCTTTTTATGTAAAATAATTAGGAAAGCAGGAATTCATCAGTTAAGAATTTTACGTTGAGTTTCCTATGGCTCGTTTTCCAATTCACCACCCCATACATATATTATGTAAATATATGAATATCTCGAGAAATATATAGAAGGCTAGTCTTAATAAATGACTCAAACTTGGACACTTATTCAAAAAGACAATGATCTTCTGGAAAATTTTGAGAGGAAAGGCCTAAGAATAATTTACGGAGCCATAAAGATGATCCCAGGCAGCCAAGTGACGTCAATAACGTCGAGGAAACGTCAGCTAATGGTTGAATATACACACGTGTTTGAACATTACGTCGTATAAACGTCTTTTGTAGGTAATATTAAATACGTAAGATTATTGACATTAAAATACGTTTAAAAATACGTTTTGATTTCAGACAGCCCAAGTCTGACGTCACAAAAATGGGAGGAGCTTAACGGGTTAATGCTTACAATGTTATGTTGTATATTGACGTTTATAAGCTTAAATTGTCATAAGAAATTTTTCATTTATTTTTTACGTGCTTTGTGTGGTAAAAAATGACTTTTCATTTAGATATTTAGTTGAACAAACGTGTTAATTAAGAGATTTTTATTCGTTTTTCTCAAGTGAGTAGTGAGTTAGTTTAATGCAATAGTTCTTCTTGAAAACGGTTTGAGGTTGTGTTTTGTTTTGGTAAATATTTTCTGTTAATGAACTAATTATGTGTTATCGAGTTTAATTAAATTAATTTGTTTATAAATTATTTATTAGTTTATATGTTGTTTCAGTTTTGACACAGTAAGTATACCTTAGCCTATATAATAAGCTAAATTTAAAACAGTTAAATGAAAAATTGCAATATAATACCAACAATACCCATACGAATAATTATTATTGTGTATTTTTAAAACCATAAAATGAAAAATAATCTAAAAAGCGACATAAAAACTATGTTTTTTGTATCACCTATCTAAAACGTGATAAAAATGACGTCATTTATGGTGGGACGTATTCACGTGACTTTCGACGTCGAAAAAACGTGACAAACTGACGTGGTTTGGTGATAATTATGACGTCTTTTCAACGTTTTGTAAACGTTATTTGGTTGCCTGGGATGTGGCAGAAACAGACCAATTTTGAGCTAAGCTTTAAAAAAATTGTCACTGAACATTTAAAGATAGATAAATTAACTTTAAATACGAGTTACCCATAATGTACTGTGTGAATCCTTGTCTACCACTTCTGTAGACCAACACACATCCGTTCACATCAATATTTGTCAAATACATTGAAGGGCTCTGCATTTTGGGATAAGTGAACCGGAACTGAGTGTGGATATTATCCACGCTCTCCAAGAAATCTGTGAAGTACCTGCCTGTGGCTTTGATAGTAATATCATACCTAAAAACAATAATAATCATATTATACAATACAAAAAAATATAAAAAAAAATTAAAAAAAAAATTAAAGAAAAAAAATTACTAAGAGGATTTAAACCTCCGGGGGGATGAACCGGGTTGACATCTTATCGTAGTAAAAAAAAACAAAACAAAAAACAAAACAAAAAAAAAATACAAAAAGGAATGCATTTATTTTAAATAATTAACATTAATATTTTTATTTGTAAAATGTACACTATGTGTTCTTGATAAATATTAAACATAATATATTTATAATATTTATTAACATAGTATGTACCGGGTGTCCCAATAAGAATGGCCCTCGGCCATATTTCAGGAACCGTTTTTAGTACAGCTTTGAGAAAAAAATCTTTATAAAAAAGGTTGCCTCTAGAAAAGCCTGGAAATTATTTTCATAATTGTAGTTCCACCGCTAGAGGGCGTAATTGAATATCAAAAATTAAAAAATCAAAATTTTACAAAATTTGCCCAACGAAAGGGCACTAGAAATCCCATCATCGTATTCTTCATAAAATTCTACGCATATTTGATTTTACAAGTTTAAGTCTACCTTTGCAAATAAGAGGTGGGCGTGAGTGGGAACCTTCTTATGAACAAATGACTGTAAGTCCGGTTCTGCTAAATCAAATTTTTCATACTTGGTCTTGTTGAAAACAGCTCTTCTTCGTCAATGTAAGTGTCTTATTTTCGAAATAGCCTAATAAGTAATATGCCAGCTAGGAGGCGTTATTTAATTATTTTCGGAAATCTAGTTTTCTTTGGAAAATTTTAAATACAAGTGGGCATCTTTAATCCTTTATTACAAAATTAGACCAAATTAGCAACATAATACTGAAAACCGCATGTCGATACCTTTTTTTCGTCTCGAGATATCTTAAGAAGTGTGTAAATTTTAAACATAACTGTTACTGTCACCGGTAAAAGAAGTTAAGGAAAAGCAGTGTGCTATGGAAAAAACAAATAAATATTTTCCAGATGTAAACGTATGTATATTATTAAGTAAAACGATAATAATACAAACAACACTATAAAATACTTATAACAAAGAAATAAAAGCAACTACTTACTTAGTGACGGCCTAAATGTTCAAATTGTGGCCCATCACTTTCGATGCAAGCATTTACTCTTTCAAGAGTAGATTGAACAGCAACATATTTAACTGTTTTATAGTTACTTTTATTTATGGGGACGGATGAAAGACCTTATTTTTGCCGCTAGGCGCACTACTCGAGAAAACATAATCTAAAGAATACGAAACGCCATTCAAAGCATTGCGAGAGCAAAAATCGAGACTGCTGTTCAATCTACTCTCGAGAGAGTAAATGCTTGCATAAAAAATGATGGGCAACAATTTGAACATTTAGGTCGTCACTAAGTAAGTAGTTGCTTGTTGCTTTTATTTCTTTGTTATATTTTATAGTGTTGTTTGCCTTATTGTTGTTTAAATTAAAATTAAATTAAATTAATTATTTATATACGTTTACATCTGGAAAATGTTTCTTTGTTTTTTCCATAGCACACTAATTTTCCTTAACTTCATTTACCGGTGACATTAACAGTTGTTTAAAATTTACATGTTTCTTAAGATATCTCGAGATATAAAAAGGTAGGTATCGACATGAGGTTTTCGGTATTATGTTGCTAATTTAGTCTAATTTTATAATACAGGATTAAAGATGCATACTTGTATTTAATATTCTCCAAAAAAAACTAGATTTCCAAAAATAATTAAATAGCGCCTCCTAGCTGGCATATTACTTATTACACTATTTCGAAAATAAGACTCTTACATTGACAAGAAAGAGCTGTTTTCAACAAGACCAAGTATGCAAAATTCGATTTAGTAGAACCGGACTTACAGCCATTTTTTCATAAGAAGGTTCCCACTCACCCCCACCTCTTATTTGGAAAGGTAGACTTAAACTTGTTAAATCAAATATGCGCATAATTTTATGAAGAATACGATGGTCGCATTTTCAGTACTCTTTCATTGGGTAAATTTTATAAAATTTTGATTTTTTTAATTTTTGATATTCAATTACGCCCTTTAGCGGTGGACCTAGAATTATGAAAATAATTTCCAGGCTTTTCCCGTAGCAACTTTTGTTATAAATATTTTTTTCTCAAAGCTGTACTATAAACGGTTCCTGAGATATGGCCGAGAGCCATTCTTATTGGGACACCCGGTACATTAGCTGTAATGAGTAGGTAAAATAAGAAGTAAAATATTGTAATATTATTATAATAACCATGTTTCACTAATTAGGAATACTTTTTTTTCTTAATGACATTGACATTTTTAGTCATTAAGCCAGTTCCAAGGGTTTCACAGTAGGGGAGTAATGTGTAATGTGTGTGTGTTGTGTAAATGTCTAGTTACTTAGTAAAGTCGATTTTACAAAGAGACACTTATTGTATCCGAAAGTCTGTGGTACCTCAGGTGAATACCGATCCCACAAGGATAGAAATTATTTTCATCTATTAAATTTTTAATAAAGGAAAAATTTCCACCCAGCCAGGATTTGAATTCACAATATTTGAGTCAAAAGGTAGACTCTCTTACCACTGAGCCACGGAGGGGTTGAATAATTTCTTGAAGTTATTTTTTGGCAATAGAATGACTATATTTAAAGCATGCTCTGATAATAATATTACTCTTTTTACTTTTTGTACAAATAGTCTTATTTTTAAATTTTTTGCGAGAAGACCGATTTATAAAGACCGGCTAGTAAAAAAAATTAGTTATTACTCCTCAGTCTAATTGTATTCAGTCTATCAAAAAGCCTCGATTTCAAAGACACCAAAATTACCACCATTTTAGCGATTTTTACAGGGGTAAAATTTTATTCAAGGCAGTATGACAGCTGCGTGTTATGGCTCCTTTACACATCGGCAGACGCGTCTGCCGATAAATAAATAAATAAATAAATAAATAATAGCTTTATTACCCAACAGTTTCCCATTTCTAGGATAAAAATTTGAACAATTTTTAGTTAGCATACAATCAGAATTTAATTAAACAAATAACTATATAAATAAGAAATAAAAAAAATAAATAAAAAAATTAACAATTTAAGGTACTCCATAAACCAATGCGGTATCAAATAGATGATTAATTGAGCATGAAAAAATATCACAATAGTTGGATATTTTGTTGTAGTTATCGCACATAACATAAATCGGTGACTTTAGTAACATGTTTGTTCTCGCGCGTGGACAAGTATACACGATAGTTGACCTGGAAGATATTCGTGGCACATTAAATTTAATTTGGTCTAATATATCGCTGCAGTCAATACAGTTGTGTAATAACTTAAATAAAAATGAAACCGAAAATATAACTCTTCTTAACTCTAAACTTACAATATCAAACCTATTACATAACAAATCGTAATCATAACCATGAGCAGAATATACTCCATCAACCTTAAATGCTAAATATTTTAAAAGTTTCCGATGTACCTTTTCGATCTGTTGCATATAACATCTATAAATAGGATACCAAATTAAGCTACAATATTCTAGTTTTGTTCGCACTAACGATAGATACAGCAGTTTAATCGGTCTTATATCGCTAAAATTTCTACAGTTTCTGATGATAAAACCGTACATTTTCATAGCATGAGATACTTTCTGCTCAATATGGTCATTAAAGGTTAATTTTGAATCAGATATAACCCCTAAGTATTTAATGCTATTACATTTTTCCAGTTCTGACCCCTGAATTACATAATTAAAATCAACCTTATTTTCCTTCCTAGAATATCTTACTACTTTACATTTATTGACATTAAGAAAAAGTTTGTTTTTTATACACCAAATATCTATATAATTTAGATCGTTCTGCAAATCTATACAGTTAGCAATTGTTTTAATTTCACAGTATATTTTAAGATCATCCGCAAAACATAATTTTCTGTTATTGATATCTAAAAATAAATCGTTGATATATAATAGGAACAAAAATGGACCTAAGTTTGATCCCTGTGGAACGCCGGATGTAGTAAAGATTAATTCTGATGTGAAACCAGTATATGATACAAATTGGCTCCTACCTATTAAATAGCTTTCAAGTAACTTTAAAATGTTTCCAGAAAATCCTAAATTTGATAATTTAAAGAGAAGATATTTGTGATCAACATTGTCAAACGCCTTAGAAAAATCAGTATATATTACATCTACTTCACCTTGTACATCCAAAACATCTGAAATATATTGAGTTATTACAGCTAAGTTTGATACAGTAGAGCGTTTATCTATAAAGCCATGTTGATAAGATGATATCCATCCCCTAACAGAAGGATATATACGATTATATACAGTTACTTCGAAAACCTTTGAAAAATTGCATAACAAAGATACTGGTCTGTAATTGGATACATCAGATTTCGTTCCGTTTTTGAATACAGGGCATACTTTTGCATTTTTCCACAGTTCGGGATAAGTTCCTGTTTTAATTGATAAGTTAAACATTTTTTGAAGTGGCTTTACAAATACGCGAGAACAATCTTTGATTAAAAATGCTGGAATATTATCCGGTCCGGACGTCATTTTATTTTTAATTTTTTTAAATGCTACCAAAATTTCGTTTTCTTGAAATTCGCTAAAATTAATAGTGGGTAAATAGATATTTCTACATTCTTGGTTATCAAATGCATTGTTTTCGACAGGTATATAAACTTTTTCAAAAAACATCTTAAAAGCATGGATTATATCGTGAGGATTATTAAATGTATCGCCGTTGTAACACATTTCACCTGGGATTCTAGAAGTTTTATTCTTTGCATGAACATATGCCCAGAAATTATTAGATTCGTTGGAAATACTAGTCTAAATTTTTTCAAGATAAGCGTTATATTCAGTTTTAATCATTTGTTTTATTATTTTTCGCAACCTTTTAAATTCATGCATATAAAGTATATTCCCTGTTTTCTTATAATTTTTGATATTTTTTTATTTCAACTTTATCATTGTAATTATTTCCGCATTGTACCATGTAGGATATTGACGTATATAATTTCTGTATATTAGTACACACATATCAAATAATTCATATATCTTAGCATAAAATAATTCTATGACTGTATTTACATCATCAGACATGTCACAATTAAGAAATCTTAAAAAACTCCAGTCGCAATTAAGAAATTCTGAGTACAATAGAGGAAAATTTGCTTTTTTAAAATTATATCTTTTAGTTTTAGAATGAGGCACAAAGCTGGTATAGTTTCCTTTTTCTGAAAATCATTAATATTTATCATTAATGTTGGATGATGTAAATCTTCTTGAACAAATGGTGCATTATCACGACTTACATGACACAGATCTGATGATATGACTAAGTCTAACAATCGATTTAAATTATTTCCCACCTGATTATACTGATCTCAATTAAACAAACACATGAAGTCTAACACTGCTGATGTCTTCACATCAGACCTATTTTGATCGATATACTTTGGAATGTTAAAGTTACCCAGGAGAATAACAGTTTCATTAAATAATTCAAGTTGCTCTAACATTTCAAAACAATATTCAAAATCATTTAGCTTTAATTTGTCTGGAATATTTAATACTGCAACATAAAACTTTTTATTTCCTCTGTGACATTCCACAATTAACAAATCAACTAGTGGAAAATGTAAATCAATAGTTGATACATCAACAAAAACACATTTGAAGTTTGACTTAAGTGCCAACAGTACACCTCCACCAGTTGATAATACTGCCGATGTATCATCACAAGCTGACCACACATCTGTATACATCTGTAGGTCGTTTAGTCTGTGTGAATTCTCGGGAGACGCAATATCTACGCGAGCATTAAAAAAATAGGTGTTGATGACCATAGCTGCAGCAGCTATGGTCTACTTAAGTGTAGATTGGAGTAGAATCGTTAAAATAATGGAAAAGAAGAAGGTGGTGGATGAAACACTATGAATTTAAAGGTTTCTTCAGAACTCATAACCATTTTAGCGAAATATTACCCAGACCAACATACAAAACTGAAAAAACATGCGTTCACTTTGAATTCACTGCGAAAACTGATGCATCTTCAGATTTGTGGACAGGCGTCGGACGTTCGCACTGAAACCTTTTGATCAGTGCTCGAAAAACCGACAACAATCGGATACCTTGCAGACGCATCTGCCGAAGTGATACACAAACAACAGACCACCAACAGACGACCAAATTACTCCATCTACACATCTGCGGAAGCATACGCGGATGTTGTCCGGATGTGTGTAGAGGATGCATTATGTTGATGACATTTTACAAACGACTTTACTGCCTTATCTAGACGGTAGAAACTGTCTACTTTGCACCATCCTCCACAGATTTTGGCACAGTTAATCTATGAAGTTCATGTTGCTTGGAACGAGGTGTCACAAGCAGATATCGATCATCTCATTTTGTCAAAGCCTAGACGTGTACAGGAGTGTATTCAACTACGGGGTCGCCAATCATATTAATAATTTTTTATTTGATTAACTATTAACCAAAATTCTTGTCAACATTATCGTTTCATTCTTGATGTCTTGATGTAGGGGAACAAGGGGCTTGTTGTAACAGGGTTAAGTAGTAACACTGCTTTTTCATAGGTTATTTAACGGTTTTTAAATGATTTAGCTGACTCACTGTTATTATCTCATCGCCCTGCAAATGACACCGTCTAGCGGCTAGACTACTTTGATGTTGCTTAACGATTTTACGATTAGGAAGTTATTTTTACAGTTATTTTAATAAATATACAAAAGTGTGATATGGGGTTTGTTGTAACAAAACGTTGGGGCTTGTTGTAACATGCTACAACTTGCGCTGAATCTTACTAAATTTATGATCTTCAATATAAAAACGTATTATTTAGTTTTTTCCTCAAGAATGAGACAATATTAAAGCAAATCAGAAAGGGCAACTCAAAGCCAGGAAGTAAGGTCTACTAGTTAGCATCAGCGGAAGATTTAGATAATCAATGTAGCATAAGACAAGCAAGTAAAACTTTGGGACTGTGTCAGTCTCTGTACTATAAAAAAAGGAAAAACAATTAAAGTCTACAAGTGGGCTATACTAAACCAGGGATAGTTTTTACAGCCGAAGAAGAAAGTAAAAGGGCTTCGTATATTCTGAAGTGAGCCGAAATATATTTTGGACTGATTTCCATGGAGATGCGAAAACTGGGTTACCAATGTGCCGTGAAACTCAGTGCTAAACAACTTACTTCTTCTTGGTATCAAAATTATACAGTTGGTCCAGATTGAGTCCAAAATTTTTTGCGTAGAAATCTACATTTACCTTTAAGAACACCGGAAGCCACGTTATTAAGTCGAGCAACATCTTTCAACAGGACTAACGTTGGTATTCTCTTCGAAATATACCAAAAAATTCGAATTTTCTTACTGTTACAACCTGCCCCAATAGATGTTACAACTAGCCCCAAGCGCGGGGTAAGTTGTAACAATGCACTTTTTTGGTATAATGCTATTTGATTAATAAAAACCAGTCTTTTGACTTTTTTTATATATATATATCGGGTGTTCTACAGCATTCGCCGTTTCCCGCATCCTATTCGCCATGCTTTTCGGTCACGAATATCTTCCTCGTTGAGTTGTCTACTGTTCATTGCTTTCTCTACATCTTGTATCCATGTTCTCTTCGGTCTGCCTCTTTTTCTTCTCTCGGGTGGTACATACTGGATCATTTTCTTGGGCCATCTTGTTGGTCCCATTCTCTGGACATGCCCGTACCATATTAATCTTTTTTGTTCTATTCTGTCTATAATATCCTTTTCTACTTCCATTCTTTCTTTTATTTCTTCGTTTGGGATATGCTGCAGTTTAGATATTCTGCAGCTTCTTCTAAGCGCGTCCATTTCTAAAGCTTGAAGTCTTTTATTTTGTCGGTCTTTTACTTCCCACACTTCCGAGTTGTACAGGACAATTCCTTCCACGATAGTTTGGTAGATTTTTTTCTTTGTCTGATTCTGCAGTCCTGTACTCCACCAAATGCCATTTAGCTGTTTTATAGCTTTTCTTCCTTGGCTTATTCGATATTCTATATCTTGATCGCATGTGGAGTTTTTGTCAAAAATTGAACCTAGATATTTAAATTCATCACATCCTTTTATGTATTCCCCTTCTAATTCTAAGTCTTCAGTATCACCTCCGACTACAAGGTATTCAGTTTTCTCCATGCTCATTTCCAAACCCCATTTTTGGTACTCCTCTTTCAATTTTCTAATCATGTAACTGGCGTCATCTCTATCAGCAGCAATCACAACTTGGTCGTCAGCAAATAGCAACGTATACAAATAAGAATCTCCTACTGGTATCCCCATTGTTTGGCATTTCCTAGTCCAATATTTTAACACATGTGTAAGGTAAATTTTAAATAAAGTGGGCGACAGACAGCATCCCTGCAAAAGGCCTTTCGAAGTTTCAAAGGTATTTGAAAGTTTCGTTCCAATTTTAATTGCTGTTGTTGCATTAGCATAGAGATCTTTTATTGTTTGGATGTATTTTCTATTTAAAGTGGTTTGTTGTAATACCTCAAACATTTTTTCTCTGGGAACGGTATCGTATGCTTTTTTTAAGTCTACAAATACCATGTGAGTTTCTAGATTTCTAGCAGAACGTTTTTCTAGTAATTGCCTTATGCAGAAAATGTTATCTGTGCATGATCTACCTGCCCTAAATCCACTTTGTTCTTCGGAATCTTGCCACTCCTTTTCTATCCGTTTCTTTATTATTCGTCCGTACAGTCTTCCAACTGAGCTGGTCACACTAATGCCTCTGTAATTATTACAATTTTTTCTACCACCCTTTTTGTATATAGGGGTAGTTATGGAGTTTTTCCACTCAGAGGGCACGCCACTATTGCCTGAAAGGCATCCGTTGAATATTTCAACTAAAATTTCTTTTGCCTGTGTCGTGCTGTGCTTAATGAGTTCAATTGGAATACCTCCGGGACCAGGAGCTTTATTGTTTTTCATTTCTCTTAACGTTTGTTCTAGTTCTCGAATAGTTATATCTTCTAGTTGTTCCAGGTTGTTTGGGGCGATGATGGTTTGCCTTACATATTCCTGTCTATTCTCTTGCAATAGGTTTCTAAAGTATGTTTCCCACTCGTTTACACTTATAAGGGATATCTGGCATCTTTCTTGTACGTTTTGTCTTGTATTTGATATTGTTCTCCAAGCTTCTCTGCTTTTTGTTCCTCCCATAAGAGTGTCTATTTCTTCACATTTCTTCAGCCACATATTTTCTTTGGTTTTAATCACTTCTTTTTTTGTTTCCATTCTTATTCTTGCGTAGGTTTTTCGGTCTTCTGAGCAATTGGTACTGAGCCATTTTTGATATGCTTCTTTTTTTTCCCTCGTCTTTTCTTTTAAAGAATCTGTAAACCAAGGGTGATTAGTGTTATTTGAGGATTTTTCCCCTAACGCTTCGAATGCAGCTTCATGTAAGCACTTTTTTAGCCGATCATATTTTTCATCTGCTGTTCTTGTATTAAACTGTGTATTGGTTATCTTTTGGCTCAGTCTTAATTTAAAAAGAAAGGAGATTGAATTATCTTTCAGTGCGTCGATGTTGTATTTGTACTGAGGCGGGTGTTCTTCTGTAATCTCTTCCTGGGTCTCTTCAATTTTGTTGTTCAAGATATATGGAAAGTATAGATCTGCTCTGAGTAAAAAGTGGTCAGTTCCACATTCTGCACCTCTATAGACTCGTACATCTTTCGTCACAATTGATGATTTCTGCTTCATGATGACGTAATCTATAATCGATTTCAATTGTCGGGTTGGCTGCGTCCATGTGTATTTATGGATGGATCTGTGTTGAAAAAATCCATTCGTTATCCGTAAGGAATACGCTTCACATAGTCCCACAAGTCTTGTTCCATTGTTGTTAACAGTTTCTTCGCCAAATCTTCCCACAATGTCGTCATTGATCTTTGACCCAGTTCTGGCATTGAAGTCGCCCATCATGATAATCTCTTTTCGGTTGCTGATTTTTGAGATGGTGTCCGCTAGGCTTTCCTCAAATTTATCTTTTACATCCTGGTTTGAATCATCGGTAGGAGCATATACAACAAATATTTCTAATTCTCTGTTACAGAGTTTTAGACCTACTCTTAAAATTCGTTCATTTACGTATTCCCAATCTTTTATACTTTTCTTATATTTCTTGCGTATTGCAAATGATACTCCTGACTTTGCTCTGTTCTCCTTCTTCACTCCGCTGTAGATATGAATGTAGTTTTCCTTTTGTTCCATTCCAGTTCCTTTCTTTTTTGTTTCTGTTAGAGCGCAGATATCTATGCGATTCATTTTTAGTTCTTCAAAAATATTATGTTTTGTAGAGATTCCTTGAATATTCCATGTTCCGAAAATCATCGTCCGTTTCCGTAGCCTGTTTCGTTTTCCGTAAGTTCCATCCTGGATCCGAGGCATAGCGCGTGGATTTGTAACAACTTTAGTATTTTACGGGAATGAGTTGTTAGCCCATCGCCCAACCCCCAACCTGGAGGGCTAGAATTTTCTGTTAGGGTTTTTTCCCTTAGCCGAGATATTCCATTTTTTCAGGCGCTGGAAATTCGCCTTTCACCCTCTTCCGTCTGCTACATAACGCACACCCATTGTACGCTACGCATTGCCCAGCAAATTGACTTTTTTTCAAATCAATTTTATTCATAAAGAGTTAAACTAGTGTTTAGAATTTAATTAGCGATAATTGGGAAAATCGCTGTCAAGATATATTTGATTTTATGAAAATTGTTACAAGTAGCCCCCTGCTCCCCTAAGTCTACCATGTTACCAAAAATTAAGTTCAAAAAATTATTCCTTCTAAGTGTAAATCTTCTGTCACAAAGTATATGATAAAATATGGAACACTTTATAACTGAAATAAAAAAAAATATGAAACAAAAATTTTTAAGAAACGCTTTCCTTTAGTTACTAGTGACTAAAATTAAAAATATTATAAAAAAAATCAACTAATAAGCAAAAAATAAAAAAGAAATCAAACTCAAAGGATTATTCGAAAAAACCTGTTAGACAGATTAAATACACAAAAATCTCACACATTTGTTAAAAAAATGAAAAAATCTAACACATCCGTTAAAGAAAAGCGTGGGGTGCGTGTTCATCAAATAAACGGTTTGAGGATAAATACTTTTTTACTTTTTTTTAATTTTTTTTATGAATTTTTTTATTTTTTGATTTTTAGTTGATTTTTTATAATATTTTTAATTTTAGTCACTCGTAACTAAAGAAATGCGTTTCTTAAAAACTTTTTTTCGTATTTTTTTAATTTTTTACTTTTTAGTCTTTCACTTTTCAAACATTAAAATATATCGTCATGTTTAAAAAAAAGGATGTATATTATAGACATATTTTTTGCATTTATTTCAACATTTGATACATACATTGTACATTTTCTGAAATTTCTTCATACATTTCTTAAATCAAAATCATTATTTACACCTATTACAATTTTCGCAGTCTTTCCATCTCTTCTAATGTTAATTGTAGCACGAAACGTCTCTACCTATGGTTTTTCTAAGACTACGTTAAAAACACGAATTTTTTAAATTTGGTGATGTACAAACATGAAAAGTAGTCGGAATCGGCAAAAGATTTGAAACTTTATTGTTTATTTATAAAGTATAACGTAAACAATTACCCTAAATAGTGAAATTATGTATAGTTTACATAATTAGTCACAACCTGTAAAAGTTTCAAGTTTCTACATTGTAAAAACAAGAGATTTTAAGCATTTGCCAATAAAATCGTTTATTTTTGAAGTTATACTTCTTTACCGGCGATAGAGGGTGAATTTTTATATGGTAAAACCTAGCGACCGGGCGCATGCGCATTATAACTTTGTTCTGATTGGATGTTCAAATGACATGTCAAAAATTATCCAATATGGCAGCTGTAGCATAGCTGTGGTTTGGACGGTTTTTGGTTATGTCGTTGATTGATAAATATAGAGTGGTTGTTATACTGCATTTTTAAATAGTTTTCATATTATATTTTTGGACTTATTAACATGCTTGTTGCATGTCATTGTGGAAGCCCAAACTGTGTGAGTGCGATTTTCAATCGCAAAATTACTGATAAAAACCTATTCGCTCCAAGAGGTAGAGTGTGGAGAACTGTTGTGGATAACATCAATCAACCCGGAACGATTTACGATCTCACTTATTCAAAACTAAAGAATCGGAGAATCCAGTTATTACTGTGAATGATTACTGGTAAGTGTTTTAAAAATAAGTTGATAAAATTTGGTTCCTACATTTGAACATAGCCACTTCACACATTGCAAGTAATTGCGAAATTTATAGCACAAGTTCTTGCAGCAAGAACTTCTGCAATCAGTTGCAACTTGCAACTAGATTTCTGCATGATTACAGGGTACAAGTAATTACATAAGCTGACATGACAGAAACTTTGACCTAACCATAAATTTTAGGTTATGTTGTTTTTATAAATTAAATGTGATTTTTTAAGTAGAGTTATCAGATATTAGATTAAAAAGGTTAGATTATTGAGAAAATTATAATATGTGTTATATATAACAATTGCAGAAAAAATTGCATGAACATGTTCTATTTAGCTGCAACTTCTTGCAGCAGAACTGCAGACTGTCTCCTATAAACCATTAGCTCATGTGATGCTCCAGCTACAATTTGCTTAATCCATATTTTATAACTTTTCCTCAGCTTTTCGCTTTCATGTATCACATTGTTGTTAGCATTAATGGTTCTGATTTAAGTCGAGCTGCAATGCCACTTTTTTTGAATAGCGTAGTTAACCATATATTATCTGGTGAAGTATCCAAAAATGTTTCTTACGAACTTGGTGTCAGTGTTCTGCTAACTGCAAATTATATTCATATTTACCAGTTTTACGTGGACTCATTTAACTTTTCTCTATTGTTTGAGAATAGTCCGTCCGCTACAACTTTTCCCATGCGGTACGATTCATTTTCAATCAAATTAAGTTAAAACAGGAAGTGGAACGTATGCTGATGTGTGTAGTATATAGTATACAGTATACAAAATGTATATACACATCGACGTTCGTTTCAATTTATGTTTTGATTTAGTTTGATTGAAAATGATTCATACCGTATGGGAAAAGTTATAGCGGACGGACTATATCTGCATAAGTATGCTCTACAAACTCTACATAAATCACTCTGTTTATAATGATCAGCTATTGCCCAAAAATTATTAAATTAATTGAGTCATTCTTTTTTTTACATAATTTCGATTTACATTTAATGTTACATTTATCGTTACATCGAGGTCCCAATTCTCTCATTTACGTTAATTTTACAGTTTTTCTAGTGTATTCTTGGTCAGAGTTCCTCAGTTTCTTCAAAATATTAATTTTGGAAACACTTGGATCTCTTTGTCTCTCCTTTCCAAGATTTTTCTTCTTTGGAAATTTTCGTTAGCAGACGTATCTAATAATAAAACTAATGCCTTTGATGCAAGAAGGGGTTTCCGCTGTTGATGCTTCTTGAACATGTAATCCACTGTGAACATCAGATATAACAGTGGAAGTTAGTTCACTCGTAAATTATATAGATGTTACAATGTGTTTATAAAAATATTCATCAATAATAGAAATTTATAGTATTGTAACATTGGTTACAAAGTTTTTTCCTCCGAGTGATTCAAAATTTGCACTTACAATGAGGTTATTTTATTAAAAAACTTTATATTTAGGTACATAAGATAGGATAAAAGTTTTTAGATCAAAATGAAAGTTGTCCTTTATAGAAATCATTTAAGCAATAGTTGAAAAACGTTATAAGTGGAGTTACAATGTTATTCATACCAGGTGTAGTTGTGATCTAAAATTTAAATTGGATTAATTTTTTGTAGGCTATACAGATAAATCAAAAAGTAAACATAGAGGACAATGATGTATTAGAGACTGGCATATCATCTCATACAGACAACACCGCAGGAGAGTTTTTTTATATTTGAACAATTCAGCTTCGCTTCAAAGAAAGTTGGACGCCTTGAAAAAAAATTGAAACTCACCGTTTGGACGGAAGATATTGAAAATGCTATAAAGTAGGGATATTATACGGGATTTGTATATACTTTTGTAAATAATATATTGTATGATATTTTAAAAAAAATAATGAGTACCACCAGTGTTACTACAAATGGCTAGTGAATTTAGTAAGTAATTTTGCCAATTTTGTAAAGTTGGCAAGAAAATAATTACTAAGTAGTTGGTAATTTTGCCAATTTTCGCAAAATTGGCCAAAAACAAAAAAAATATCAACTAAAAACACTAGCCAGTTGTGTCTGAGTTTAGCGAACCGACTATAACTCTTGTTAAATTAAGGTTGAGTTTACACTTTTGACTTGCCTACAGATTTAAAAATATTTTTGTCATAATATACAGTATGTCCCTGTAAGTTGGAACCATAATATGGAAAACTTTTGTTGTTCTACATAAAAGGTTCGGCAATATCTAGAATCTCTGATTCAACCATTAGATAGTAAATTTTTATGGGTATTACACAGGGTATGTCAAAAAATATGAATTTCATTCAAGAGAAAAGTAGCTTTATTTTTACAATATTGAACATTGTTATTATGAACAGTTAATTGGAATTAGAACTATATTCTAATATGCAATTACATCCTTCTAATTGAAAAAGAAATTAAAAATTTTTCTCGGCATATATCATCAACATTATTTTCTGTTATTTCAAATATGATAACTTTTGTTATTAATTTTACGAAAGAAAAGTTATAGAATGTTCTGCATGATCTAAAACCTAAAATATAACCATCTTATATCAAATATTATCGATTTTGTATGAGGTATACAAAAAAACTGTTTTTATGACGACAAAGAAGTATAACTTCTTACGTGCGTACACAAGTACACACACTCTTTTTTTTTTATTTAAACAATTAATAAACATAAAAAAACTTATTGACTATTCGTGTATTGTTCCCGCGAATGCATACGTCTGCAAATTTTCATTCATTTGCATTGAAGAGAAGGCAGTCAAATTACCGTCTAAAGATTTTACCCAAACGATTGAACTAAAGAAAAGCGTTTAAAAATACATACCCCAAATGTGTAAAGAACCTCACAAAGCATCTTCCATAGAAGTTCATAAAGTTGTCATAAGACGCGCCCAAAACTGTTGCAGCTGCTACAGCCAGATTGCTCATAACATTGTCGGGATATACTTGGTGCGTATTGAATACTTGGTAGTCACATTTTGCGACTTTTCTAATTTCAGTCCAAACATCTTCGCCATATTCCAGCTTAAATTACGCGAGAACTTTTAGATAAACTTAAGTATAGAAA
Source organism: Diabrotica virgifera virgifera (assembly GCF_917563875.1). Classification (NCBI taxonomy): domain Eukaryota; kingdom Metazoa; phylum Arthropoda; class Insecta; order Coleoptera; family Chrysomelidae; genus Diabrotica; species Diabrotica virgifera. Next base: position 212,402,434 of record NC_065450.1, read on the forward strand.
CGGAAATCGGTCAGAATGCGCAACAAAGTGGCGGTATCAATGTTTGGTATAAATGTTTAAAAAGTTCGAGTAGCCGCTTTAAAGATAACCATATGCCGTAATTTTAGCATCCTATTAATCATTATAAATTAGTCATTTTAGAACTTACAATAAACATTTGGATATAAGTACAGTTAAAATAATTAGACGATAAATATTAAGCATGAGAAATTAAACTTTTTCTACTTGTAAGGATAAAAAACAAGTTCATTAGCGGAACTGAATTCAAAATTATTTTGGACATCATATTTGAAGTATTATTTAGTTAAAACATCTAATTTTTGTTGGTAAAGAAATATATTAATTTGTCTGGACTAAATTACGGTTCTGTTGATTTCCGAGAAAACTTGATATTCACACAATGTTAGCAAACTGATTTTTTTTATATTCGGTTTAAATTTTCTATCCGATTTCCGTGCCTACTCTACTTATATTTAAAGTGAACTAAGCTAAACCTAAAACTAAAGAAGAGTGAAATACAAGAAATATAACAACACAAAAGAAAGAAGAGTTCCAAAAATTAGAAAGTGTAAAAAATAAAAGAACAAAAAATATAATGGGAAATAAGCCACAATATTATTAAAAAATGATTTATATTAACGTTTCGACGCCCAAATCGGGTGCCGTTGTCAAAATATAAAATAGTATTTTGTATTTTGACAACGGCACCCGATTTGGGCGTCGAAACGTTAATAAAAATCATTTTTTAATAATATTGTGGCTTATTTCCCATTCTAAATAGTTAAAAAATATAAACTGCTACCGATCCTTAAAAAGGAAGACTAAAAAAATCCTGAAAATTATAGAGGCATTAGTCTGATGAATCGTACATTAAAATTGTTAACGGCAGTCATAAAAGATAAAATCGAGGAAAAAGCGAACATGGCAGATGAACAACAAGGCTTCCGGAAGAACCGCAGCACAATATATGCCATTTTTATTATTAGATAAATATTAGGAAAGTCTATTGAATATGGAAAACCAGCATAAATGTCGTCGCCTCAAAGCAACAGTAGGATATGTCAAATATTGTAGTTTCGAGAAAAACGCAATTGAAATTTTTACGAATGTTTCATTACCTAATAACTTTTTTTATATTTGAATGGATTTACGTGGAATTTTGTTTGAGTATATAACTTTACAGGCCTTACATAAATATTTATATTAATTCATAAAAAAGTGAAAAATAATTGGAAAAAAGTTACTTGTCCTACTGTTGCTCTACAGTTAATCTGTTTTTTTAACGATATCCGTAAATATGTGTTATAAAGTGAGGACGTTTGAGTTGTAATAAATTCATTATCTCTATAATGGGAGCATTTGGAGAGAAATGCTGAGACAGGTCGATTTTTATTTTTAAATTATGACTTTTTACCATATTTTACATCATACTAATGACGTCATCCATCTGGTCGTGATGACGTAATCGATGATTTTTTTAAATGAGAGTAGAGGTGGTGCGATAGCTCGTTTGAAAGGTTATTTAATTCTCCATTCATTAATATAAACGTTGACATAATTATTTATACAGGGTGCCCAACAAATTTTTGTTTATTAAATTAATTGAGACAAAAAGAAAAGTGTATGTAATTCATTTACTTTAAAATACATTTGAGTGCTGTCAGAAAACAAAAAGAAATGTTTATTTCATAAATAAACATTGTTTTTCGCTTAAATTCAATGTTAAATATATCACCCACCTGTCGCTTAGCAGCTTGAACATTGAATTTAAGCGAAAAGTAATGTTTATTTTTGAGATAAACATTATCACCTGTTTTCCTGACAGCAGTAAAATGTATTTTTAATTAAATAAATTACTTACATTCTTCTTTTTGTGTCAAATAATTTAATAAAAAAATATATTTTGAACACTATAAATAATTATGTTAATAAAAAAAAATCAATGGGAAAATCCCAATAGTTGGCTGTATACCATAGATTTTACTTCTGTATTGGTTTAATTATGTTAATATTTACATTACTGAATATAGAATTAAATAACCTTTCAAATGAACTATAACACAACTCCTACTCTCATTTAAAAAATCATCGATTACGTCATCACAACCAGATGGATAACGTCAGTAGTATGATGTATATGGCAAAAAGTCATAATTTAAAATTAAAAATCGAACTGTCTCAGGATTTCTCTCCAAATTCACCCCTTCTCGAGATAATTAATTTATTCCAACTCAAACGTCCTCACTGTATAAACTTATATTTGTACTGAAGTTTTGTTTAAAATTTTACACTTTTGATTATAAAAAACAAAACAATTTTGTTCAAACATTTTATTAGATAAACTATAAACTCAATATATATGTTTTCCGACAATTTTAAAACTCGACAACGAAAATGACAAAGAAAAGAGAATGGAAAATTAATCAGAATTAGTTGTGGTCACATCGGATGCAGACTAAATATTGACTTATTGTGACCAACTCCAATTTAGTCGAATTCGGGACAAGACTGAAAAAACTACCTAAAATCTGGGACTTTTCAATGAAAATCATTTTGCCATTTAGCCATTTTGTTTAAATATAAAACTTTAATATCATCATTTTATTGATTATTTAACATTTTTATGTTGACAAAAGTTTTTTTGACGGAATGGGTTGTAATGATAATTCCATTTTTGTTTTTTGACATTTTGTTTTTGACGTTTCGACTTTCAAGTCGGAAATCGTTTTCAAAAAACGAAAAATTAGAAAATCAACTAATGTTGGATTTCCATGTAAATTGAACATTGGGTTAAAATATAATTATCATTATTTGATATTCATGTTTTAAATCGTCTTTTGTCTTTTCAGAAGACGATAATTAAAATACAGAAATCGGAAAAGTCCAGGGTTTGAGTTTTCGTGGAACTATAATACGACGATATAAAATGCATGCGTTTTGGATGTGGTATTAGTATAACAGTCTAGAAATTATCGACATTTTTTCGTCCCACCAATTCAATTTGATGTGAATTTTTAGAAGAATGATGTATTAAAAATTTCAATATGGAATTTTACCAAAACGTTGAAAATTCGGATGGCCCGGAAGCCTTGTCCGGGACGCCGGGACACGACTTCGTAATTCGGGCCATGTCCCGGATTTTTCGGGCTAGTTGGTCAACTACTTATACTAGATATTTTAGATTTTTTATAACTTAAATTGGCTGAGGTTGAATTATTCATTTTTATTCTCACAATACAACTTTTAATATGAATGTAATTGTAGAACTGTGGTAAGATTTTTAAAGGAAGATAATAAATATTGTGGGTGCAAGCCATTTAATATAAACAAAGACAAATATTCGCAATTCGGCAATAACTACATTAACAGTAGGATGTGCGTAAGATAACTTAGTGTTGCATTAATATTTTGTGACCAAAATTAGTAAACGACAAAATACAACAGTAGGATATGTATGTTGTCTTAGTGTTACTTTATAGCATATGAGTTAAAAAAAATTAAGCTACACAAGGATATGTGTAATATTGTGAAAAAAGTATTCCACTTTATATTTATCTTAGTGTTACACTCAACAGAAGGGTTTATTTCCAATCATTTGAAATGGTTATCCCAAAAGTCATTTTTTTTTAGATATCCTACTGTTGCTTTGAGGCGACGATGTGTAGATTTAAAAAGTGCTTTTGACAGGATGAGGCGAAATAACATCTTAAATTTATTACAATCCGAACAAATAGACCATCAGATAATAAGGCTAATTAATAAAATTAACAAGAACAACAAGACCAGAGTTGTAATGTCAACGGGAGAAACAGAACGCATATAATTAAAAGGAGGAATCCGCCAAGGAGACTAGCTCAGCGCATTGTTATTCAATATGGCGATGAATCAAATAATTCACGAAGTAAGAAAACGACATGGATACCACATGTGAGCGCATAAAATCACGATACTATGCTATGCCGATGATTCAGTACTAATTGCTGATAACGAGGATGACCTACAAAGGCAGCTCCACACTTTCAATATCACAGAAACAAACTTAATATGAGAATATCAGTAGAAAAAAAACTAAATGTATAGTGATCAGTAAATAGCCTCGTAGATGCAAGTTAGAAATAGACGGCAAAATTGTAGAACAAGTAATGAAATTCAATTACCTAGGAGTAGAGATCACTAGTGACAGGAATATAAGAACAGAGACCACAACACAAGCAACAAAAGCAGCAAGAGTAAGTGGTTGCCTCCGAGAAACCATATGGAGAAACATATATCTGACCACGGAAAGCAAAATAAAAGTATACAAGACAACAGTAAGACCTATCCACACATATGCAGTGGAGACAAGGACCGATAAAAGAAAGACGAAACAACAAATCAACAATATCGAAATGAAAGTATTAAGATCAATAGCGGGTATATCATTAAGAGACAGACAAAGCAACAGAAGTACACGAGAACGACGCAAAACTCAAAATATTAACAGGTGGATAAAACCTAGAAAGAAAAACTTGAACATCTGTAAAAACAACAAGCCGTATAGCAGAAGACCCGTTGGAAGACCGCCGAAAAGGTGGAAAGACAATGTACAGTCAACAACAACTGAAACGAAATAAGAGGCAGACAAACAGGAGTAATCCTGGTCGCACGAAGAAGAAGAAGAAAAAGAAAAAAATATTCAAAACAACAATAACCGATTAAAATGAAGTATAAGGAATAAGAAAATTTAACAAACATTTTAAGAGCAATCAAAACATTAATAAAGGCAAAAAATGCCTGAAAAAAATACAACCAAACATTTATAGAAAGCGATAAGAAGGAATATTATAAGGACAAACAGCAAAAAGATAAATACAAATGGCAAAACAAGAAAGCTGAGCTTGAACGAAGGATATAAAATTAGTAACAGAAAATTCTGGATTTGCATAAAGAAATTAAAAGGTAACAAAAGAAAAGGAATAAGAGAATAAAAGACAAAGCCAGTCAACTAAAACTGGAGAAAGAAATACTTATTAGAATCTTGGAAAGAACATTATACAGAAATATTTGAGGGGGCAATGGCAGAAAAATGCAGAAAAATGCTAGAGGAAGACAAAAGAGTGAAACGTTTACCGGCGATTATAGACCAGTAAGGATCTGTGAACAAACGTCTATTTTTGGATGTGAAAGGTGGCATTCGGATTTTTGCAGATAAAGTTAGGTGACACCTTCAATAATAATAATTGACTTATGCTCCTTCTCAAATATGCCCGGAACATTAATAAAAAATTAAAATATTTAAAAATTTCGAAAAACGTCGATTTTTTTCTGTTTTCTTTGCTTATAACTTTAAAACGATTCGTGTTGGAACAAAATCGTCAAGAAGTAAAATAAAGATAATTGAATTTTGTATGATATACCACTGGTCAAAAATGTCTTAACGTATTACCTTTTCTGCAATATAGCAATAAATACAAAATAAGGGGACAAAATACGCCTGCTCTTATTCAATGTTTTAACCACTTTGGTGGCACTTAGAACCTTAGTAATTCACTTATGAATTTCTTTGTAATATACTTAAACTGTGTACCAAATTTCATTAAAATCGACCTAATAGATTTTGCATAATAAATTTGCAATCTAAATGTTTTTAAAAAAGTTCAAATTTTTTAAAATCTTTCAGAACAAAAAGTAGACCATTTAGAAGTTTTCTAATGTTTGTACCGGGTGTCCCAATAAGAATGGCTGTCGGCCATATCTCAGGAACCGTTTATAGTAGAGCTTTGAAATAAAAAATTTTATAACAAAAGTTGCCTCAGGAAAAGCCTGGAAATTATTTTCATAAATGTGGGACCACCGCTAGAGGGCGTAATTGAATATCAAAAATTAAAAAATCTAAATTTTACAAAATTTTCCTAATGAAGGGGCACTGGAAATCCGATCGTCGTATTCTTCATAAAATTCTACGCATACTTGATTTGACAAGTTTAGGTCTACCTTTGGAAATAAGAGGTGGGGGTGAGTGGGAACCTTGTTATGAAAAACTGGCTGTGAGTCCGGTTCTGCTTAATAAAATTTTGCAAACTTGGTCTTGTTGAAGACAGATCTTTTTCGTCAATGTAAAAGTTATGATTTCGATCCAACTTACTGAGTAATATGCCAGCTAGAAGGCGTTATTTAATTTTTTTCAGAAATCTAGTGTTTCTTGGAAAATATTAAATACAAACATGCATTTTTATTACCATATTACAAAATTAGATAAAATTAGCAACAGAATAGCGAAAACCGCATGTTAATACCTTTTTTCTATCTCGAGATATCTTACAAAACGTGTAAATTTAAAAACATAACTGTTACTGTCACCGGTAAACGAAATAATTCATTAAAAGTAGTGTGCTATGGAAACAACAAAGAAACATTTTCCAGCTGTCAACGTATATTAGGTCTTTTCAACGCTTCTCATTTGTTTCGAGCCTCGTTCATATCTCGTATATTAATATTATACACGGATTATACGGCATATGACAGAGGCTCGAAACAAATGAGAAGCGTTGAAAAGCCCTATTACAAAGAAATAAAAACAACTATTTAGTGATGACATAACCGTTTAAATTTTTGCCCATCATTTTCGTTGCAAACATTTACTCTTTCAAGAGTAGATTGAACAGCAGTCTCAATTTCTGCTCTCGATATGCTTTGAATGGCGTTTAGTATTCTCTGGATAATGTATTCTAGAGTAGTGTATGATGGGCAACAATTTGAATATTTAGGTCGTCACTAAGTAGTTCTTTTTGTTCTGTGTTATATTTAATTTTAATAGTATTGTTTCTCTTTATATTGTTGTTTTAGTTAATTATATTTTTATACGTTGACATCTGGAAAATGTTATTTTGTTTTTTTCCACAGCACACTACTTTTCATTAACTTAGTTTACCGGTGATAGTAACAGTTATGTATAAAATTTACACGTTTCTCGAGATATCTTGAGATAGAAAAAAGGTATCGACATGCGGATTTCGCTATTCTATTGCTAATTTAATCTAATTTTATAAAGTATGATTAAAAATGCATACTTGTATTTAATGTTTTCCAAAGAAAACTAGATTTCTGAAAAAAATTAAATAACGCCTCCCAGCTGGCTTATTACTTATTAGGATGGTTCAAAATTATCACGCTTACATTGAAGAAAAAGATCTGTCTTCAACAAGACCAAGTTTTCAAAATTTGATTTAGCAGAACCGGACTTACAGCCATTTTTTCATAACAAGGTTCCCACTCACCCCCACCTCTTATTTGCAAAGGTAGAGTTAAACTTGTTAAATCAAATATGCGCAGAATTTGATGAAGAATACAATAATCGGATTTCCAGTGCCCCTTCATTAGGAAAATTTTGTAAAATTTAGATTTTTTTATTTTTGATATTCAATTACGCCCTCTAGCGGTGGACCCACAATTATGAAAAGAATTTCCAAGCTTTTCCTGAGGCAACTTTTGTTATAAAATTTTTTATTTCAAAGCTCTACTATAAACGGTTCCTGAGATATGGCCGAGAGCCATTCTTATTGGGACACCCGGTACATATAAAGAGATGATCTACCTATCTAGTACACTTTACAGAATTAAAATCGGATTTTTTAAGGGGTCTTAGCAATGTTTTAAACTTATAAACAATTTTTTGGCTTATAAAAATAGCTTTGTTTAATAATAAAAAAATGAATTTTTAGCAACGCAAATAATTAAAATCGGTATAATCTGACATAAACTTTCAAATGCTGTCAGCAGAATTACTATTTTATTGTTTAATCAAAAGTTATTCGCGTTCAAAAATTGCAATTTCTCGAATTTTTGAAAGTTCCACTGCGTTTATCTCGAAAACTATGCATCCTACGAAAAAACTTGTAAGAACATTTTTTGCTTAGAATTACCCAAGAAATACAAAAAAATGTTCTATTTTGCGAAAAATCAATGTTATGTAATTCCTCAAGTTCTTTGTTTATAACAATCTTATCGACATCCGGATCAACTGTTACCCAAAAAAATCGTGTTCTACGGGTCAAAAAATAAATAAATCTTGGGTAAGTCCATCTAAATAAAGGAGCCCGTAGCACCCCTTCCTGGCCACAGGACTAATTTTTTTATAAGCCAAAAAATTGTTTATATCTTTAAAACATTGCTGAGGCTGCTTAAACAATCCGATTTCAATTCTGTAAAGTGCATTAGATAGGAGAAGTGTTTCTTTATATGTAAAAAATTGACAAATCTTTATATGTTCTAGTTTTTGTTGTGCAAGATTTTAAAAAATTTTAATTTTTAAAAAAAAGTTTAGATTGCAAAATTATTATTCAAAATCTAGTAAGTCAATTTTAATGAAATTTGGTGTACGGTTTTAACACATTACAAAAATTTTCTAAGCGAATTAGGAAGGTTCCAAGTGTAACCTAAGTGATGGAAAATCATTGAATAAAGACAGGCTTGTTTTGCCCCCTTATTTTATATTTATTGCTATTTTGCAGCAAGGGTGATAAATTAAGACATTTTTAACCAATCGCATCTGATAGAAAATTTAATTATCTTTGTTTTATTCCTATACGAATTTGTTCCAAAATGAATCGTTTTAAAGTTATAAGCAAAAAAATTAGAAAAAAAACGAAATTTTTTGAAATTTTTAAATATTTTATTTTTTTTATTAATGTTCCGGGTGTATTTGAGAAGGAGCATAAATCAGTTATTATTAACGAAGTTATCACCTAACTTTATCCGCAAAAATCTGAATGCCACCTCTCACATACACCTAAGAACAGATCCTTACTAGTGTATTATCCAAAAAGAGAAAATAGACGGAAAATACGATCAAAGCAGGAAAGGCGTGTAAGGAGAACAAAATTGCGTCTATAAAAAATAACAAACATAAAACACTTGACTAGCAATGTTTAAAAAAGGACAATTTTCTTAAACAATGACACTAGGTATCCTATTACGATTTAATTTATTAACGAATTATTAAAAAAAATAAATACCTGGATAAAATGAGCCACACTCTCCAATAACATTCCGTACATGGTTTGGAGAGGCTGGATATCGATTGATTGTGTGTAATCCAAACGAACCGAATGTTGGCCTGAATGTGATGCTCGATTTTAGAAAAGGACCACTTACATCACTAATTAATCGTAATTGCTGGTGCTTTTACCTACACTTAAAGGGTTAATCCGTATGGACGGAATCTTTCCACCAAAAGAAAATTTCAACTTTGAGTATTTTTAGTAAAGGGAGCAATAGTTAGTACAGAGATGAAAGTGAGCAAAATAAGCATTAACGATTAATGGTTTTATGATTAAAATTAGCCGTAAAAAAAACAGCTTCTTTTTCTTCAGCTATTTTCTTCTCTTCTTTTCGGTATACTTATTGCTCTCTTGTTTTCCCTGTTCTGAGCTAGACGGTACCAATTTTGTCCCTCTATTTTTTTAAGTCATCGTACCATGTCTGTTGTGGTCTTTCTACTCTTCTGCCTCTCTTTGTGAAACAAAAAAAGGACTTCTGTTGGAATGAATTCAAAGAGGATGATAAACTCCAACAGAAGTAAGGAAAAAAATAAACTAGATGTAGCTAATAAGACAAAAATGACAAAATTATAGGTATGCAGAAAATATTAAGAAAAAGCTGAAGTAATAAAAATATTACTTTTATGGGGGTATAATGATAAGATGAAGTTGAGGAAAGGGGCATTAAAAGGGATAAAAGTAGAAGTATGAAGAGACAGAGGCAAACTGAATAGAGATGGCTAGCAAGAGATGCAAGAGAACAACTTGACATTCAAGGATGGATACGAGTCGTTTGCATGCCTGTCGAAGAACAGTAGCATATAAAAAAGGTAAGCTAAATCTGAAAAACAAATTAATAAACAGTGCATTAAACCAAAACGTATGAGATAAAGACACAGTATGTAGTTACTAATATCACTAACTGATAGTTCCCAAACAAATCCCTTCATCGAACGACTTCAAGATAAATTTCGATGCTGCAATCCAATAAATGAGCACACGGAGAGTGCTAACCTGTCCTATCCGTAGGTGCAGGTGGAAAGATGACAGAAAATGGGACTGGAACGTCCCATAGCTTGTTCCCAAATTGACATATTCCCTGATTGACTTGGCTATGGCTGTCTCAGGGCTTCTCGAGATGTTTAAAGGGTATGCATTCGTGTATTTCTTCCAAATGGCTAAAAACATATCCTTCGTTTTATTTCTCATATAAACCGGTGAGCAAAAAGTAAAGAGAAGAAGAAATAAGTAGATGAGAAAACCTTTTTAGAAGAAATAATACAGAAAAAGCGACCATTAAATGGAGCAAAAACTAATCTCAGGTAACCTTGAACTATTTTAGGTGTGAAGATATGAACAAATAATGACATTGAATTTGAAATTTGAATATGATTTTTCTGAGAGAATATGATATTTGTAAAAATATATTGAATTTATAAAAATATTGGATGTTCAATAAATTTAAAACCTACAGAGAAATAATAATTATTTCCAATATTAATTGAGAATTGCATATGTTTGGTTATGTCTAACCATAATTTATTAACATATGATTTTCCTTGAATGGATATTAAATAAAAATCGAAATAATCTATATATTTCACTTAATGGGTTGACTCAGAAATTTACCAATGAAACTACTATTTTAAATATTATACAAGCTAACATATAGTTATAAGGCTAACAAAAAAATTATTATAAAAAAGAACCCTCACCGGATGATTCCTATTCAGGCTCCAAGAGGAGTTGTGTCCCACACATGTCTCCCTACTCCAGGCAATCCTTGGTGGTAACTTTTAACTTTAAAATTTATGTTACATAAAATAAGTTGGATGGAAATCATCCGCCATTTTATGGTACCATATCAACCTCACATACAGCCACAAGCCAAGTGCCGAACATTCCTCTCTCGTTCAAAGAGGAGAACGTCAAACTCTCAACGGAACAAGAAATTTAACGTCAAGGAACGATTGAACAAGTATGTTCCGTAGACGCTGAAATGTGACGTCACGTAAGTAGTCCTTTACGAGAGAATTAGAGAATTTAATTATTAGATTAAGAGAAAATAATTATAAAAATAATTAAAAAGTTCAAAACTGATTTCGTAACGTCAAACCGTTACATTTGGTCTCCATCTAGTCTCATTTTCACTCCAGCTTTCTTGACTTCTAGCCACATGGCAGGACCATTTCCAGTTTGAGAATCATACTCTTTATATTATGTCTTCGACTTTTGTCCGTTGCTTAATGCTTAATCTGCTTGTTTTTCTATGTCTTAAGGGTTTCTTTCTTTAGCACTCTTATACACTGGTAGTTTAGTTATTATCTTCTTGTCCAACACCCAAGTTTTGGAGACATATGTAGTGACTGGTAAATACATTCATGGTAGATTTTTGTTTTCAACTTGTTTAGTTGAACATAAGTTGTTCTCTTAAAATTCTGAAAGTCACGGATGATTCTCTGAAAAGTTTTAAGGATATGAAACATCAATCTTAATATTCGATAGTCAATTGTGAGAGTTTTTTGGTAATGTTCCGAATATTGATTTTAGCCATATACACGATATTATCTGTATCGTATTATATATTATTACTATCAAACTGCCGAATTACAAAGAAGGATCACCTTAGCATGGGCAGCATATGGAGCTCTATCAGATATCTTCAAGAGCACCTTGCCAAATTATTTGAAAAAGAAGACTTTCGACCAATGTGTGCTTCCAGTTGTGACTTACGGCGCCGAAACCTTATCATTAACCCAGGTCACAGCAACCAAACTTAGAGTGGCCCAAAGAAGAATGGAACGGTCACTACTTGGACTGACTCTCAGTGACAGGGTCAGAAACAAGGAAATCAGAAGGACAGGCGTCACAGATGTCATAGAGCGAGTAGCATGGCTGAAGTGGAATTGGGCGGGTCATGTAGCCAGATTGAAGGACGGGAGGTGGACCTAAAAAATTACAGTGTGGAGACCAAGAGAAGACATAAAAAGTAGAGGTAGACCACCTACACGATGAACAGACGATGTCAAAAGGACTGCTGGGAATTGGTTACAGGAAGCCCAAGATCGACAAAACTGGAAGAAATTAGGGGAGGCCTATGTTCAACTTTGGATGCAGAAGGCTGGATGATGATGATGATGATTATGATGATTACATATTATTGAATAGTGCTGTTATCAAGTCTAGGCTTTTACTTTCGCTGTCTGCAGTTAGTTTAAATATTTCGATATTGGTACTGTCTGGATCGGTGGCTTTTCCATTTTTCTGAGCTTTTGCTGCATAAATAACTTCTTTTTTTGTTATTTTTTAACAAGGTCAATTGTCGTCAAAAAGTATCTGAATGTATTCTTTCCATCTCTCCAGTTATCTTCGGTAGGTACCTATATAATTATTTCGTTATTATTATTTCTTAATATTGTTTTTTGACAATTTTTGTATCTACCTGTCATTTTTTAATGGACATTAAAGATGTCTTATTTTTTCCTGAAATTATTCAGTTTCTAGGCATTTTGTTAACACCAAGTTTTCTTTAGCTTCTTCTAACTTTTTTCTAATGATTTTATTGATACGTTTGTATCCTATTGGGTTTGTTTCGTGTTTTCTTCTTACGTTTATGGACTGCATGATTTCTTGTATTATCCATTTTTTTTGGGTGATTTTCGTGAACCAGATGCCTTCCTCTTGTATCTTTGTTTTTTTTCGTTTCTGGAGAAGTCCATGTTACTTCAACCTGTGTCTACATATACTAAGATCTCTATCGTTTCTATTTCTTTCACAACCTTGATACTTATTCATTTTTTCCTTTCAGCGTTCTTCAGTTGTGGGATGTGTTTTTTTCTTGTCATTTTTTCTCTTAAATTTCAGAAATGGTTATAGTCTAAAACCATTATAACCGGATCGTGCTCACTATGAATGGAAATGTTGTATTAGACTACAAGTGATTCTAAGTATAACTTTTAGGATGTTGTTTGAAGAAGGTGTTGGCTATTAAAGGTTGCACTCTACGCACAACTGTACAAGTTTATCTTTTCTATTGTTCCTGGTATCAAAACCGTATGCTCGTATGGTGTCTTTTTCAACACCATGGCCAATTTTGGCGTTAAAGTTACCTACTATCATTGTTTTCCGATCATTTTTTGTCAGTCACATTATTTGGTCTACGTTGTTGTTAAATTTTTCGATTTCTTGCTCTGACTTGTCACCTGTTAAAGCATAGACCTGCATAATATTAAGGTTTCTGTGGGTTGTTCGTAATTTCAACATTGCTACTCTATCATTTATAAGGGTGACTGACTGCGCAATGTTGTCCAATACTAATATATCCGTTTCATCTTGATTGTTTGGGTCGGTTTCTCCTGAGTAATAAATGTGTCCATCTTTTTTGCTTTCCTGAACCAGGCCATCTTTCTTCACTCCTCCCCAAGATGTCTATTTTTATTTCTCTTATCTCGGCCTCAGTGTTTGTCAGATTCCCGGACATGAATAAAATGCGTACATTCCAGGTGGCAATGCGTACTACCTTGTCATATACTTGGACTCTGTTCACTTTCTTTTTCAATAGAAGTTGACAGGAGGATTCTTCACACCCTTTCCTCATTTAGAAGTGTTTCGGACAGAGGGCCCATTTTCTTGTTTTTGTCTGCCATGTAGTTTTTTGGGAAATATAATGGGATCGTGTTCCTGTTGCCTATTCTCTACCAGGATCGTTTTTCCTTTTCGAGGGACAAACTAGTGTTACGATCAACCATTCGTTTTTTATTTGTTAAGTTCAATGTTCAGATGTTGAGATCAACCATTAGTAGTTTTACAAGAACATCAATGTACTCATTCTGTATTTTCTTAACGAGATTGATCGGAGTTAATATGCCCAGAGCTTTTCCGTTTAATGATTTCTTTAATGCATACTATATACTATTTTTTTCTTTGAAATTTCTTCAATTGTTTTTTTAACGATATGTTTCATAGGTTTCGCCTTTCGTCTTTGAACAGCCTTCAAAATATACTTTCCATTGTGTTGTTTTTTTATCAGTCATTATCATGGTGTTTTTATCTAAAGGAGTACTGTAGATTCTTTTTAGGTAATTTTGACCCCTAATTTGCGCCAAATGATATGTTTTTCCTTCTTTTTAGTTTGTTATCCTGGTATTTACAACAGGTACAATTTAGTTTCGGTGGAATTATAGAGAACAAAAGCAAACAGGACTTTATTAATAACTGTCACGCACTCAAAAGAAAATCCTATTATGCAAATGACAATAAGACTTAATTACTCTATCAATTTTATTTTTGATGGGTCACTAGCATGTTTGAGCTTATTCAGAATAATTCTTTGTAAGTATTATACGTTAGCATGCGAAAAAATGAAACGAGTAAACAACACAAAGTAAAAATAAATGAAGAAACCAAAAACGTAGCGAATAAAATTATATTACAGTCGGAAAAATGAAAGATTTCCCATGAACGATCACATCAATCACTTATTTTGTATTTGCTGTCTTTGTCTATAAATAACAAACGTTTGTTATAGAAAAAGAGAGCAAATACAAAAAAAGTGATTGATGTGCTCGTTCATTGGTAATATTTCATTTTCCGACTGTATTTAATACGTACACTGTACACATGTACACTGTACGTACACACAGAAGCACAAAGAGAAAAGCAGATAAGTAAAACGAAGAATTGCAAAAGAAAACAATGAAGAATGGGAATATAAAATACGATTAGAAGAAGAGTGGTAAGAATACTGAAAAGAAGTACTTACAAAAACCCGCCCAGATTTCATAGAGACAGATACAGAGCATGAACAACAACAAAATCAAAATGAAGAACGGATTCAGCTAATATTAAGCGAAGTAAAGAATGCCATAAGAACTCTAAAGAACAAAAAATCTGCTGGACCAGGAGAAATCGTTAACGAACTAATTAAGTAAGGAACATAGAAACTACACAGAATCGTATACAAAATGTAACATAATACAGAGTAAAGCTATAAATTTAAACGAAATACCAATAATGAATGGTCGAAATCACATAATATATGGATATGTGCTTTCAACCATTTATAACATATGTTACAGTTCAAGTTGATTATCCAGTTGGAGTTGACTCCAACTAGTTGGAGTCAACTCTAACGGCTGGTTTCAGTAAAAGTTGATTATAAATATAAAATGAAGATGTATATTCAACATTTACTAGTAAAAGTAGACTCCAACTAGGAAAAGTATACTCTTCCCAATGCCATTTAGTAAAAGTTGATTCTGATTCACACAAACAGCCGGTTCTAGAAATTAAATGTTACTGAATATGTTCAAATTAGTCTAGGCTGTATCGTCGCCCCCGTTAGGTAAATTACTCTGATTCGATTTTTTGCACAAACTTACTCAAAAAGAGGTCCTTATAACAAATCTACTGGGTGCCAGGCAGTACCTTGATCGATAAATTGTTTTTTAAACAATTTTTTAAGACAAATTCACAAAAATAATTTTTTCACTTCGAACAATTTTTTTTAGATCATTTGGGTTATTCTGAGCAAAAAAATGGTATTTTGTGATTTTTCTCTAAAATTGATTGTTGTCGAGTTATACGCGATTTAAAATTTGAAAAATGCGAAAATAGCCATTGTCAAGGCTTAATAACTCGGTTAAAATCCATTATTATGAAAGTCAGAAAGTGACCAAATCAAAGTTTATAGCCCCATCTACAAGATCCAGCAGAAATTCTTGTCACTATTTTATTACTAAGCTTTATCTTTAATTATTAACAATGAGCGCTAAGTGCGCATTAGGCGGCCGTCAATGGTGAGTGCTAAAGAGATGCACCATTTCAGCCATCCAATGGTTAATCTCACTCGCACTCACATTGACGGCGCCTCAATACACGGTTAGCGCTCATTGTTGATAATTAAAAATAATATCTTATTAATGAAATAATGACAAAAATTTCTTCAGGATCTTATAGAGGTACCTTTAATCTTTGATTTTTTTAGTTTCTGACTTTCATAATATATAACATCGTATGGCATTTTTGCCTTTCGGACAGTTCCGGCACCAATTACATCTTTAACCCTGTTTTAAGTAACTAGTGTCGATGTACACTAGCCCAGGGGGACCGACTGCTTAACGTGCTCTCCGAGGCATTATTGACGGCTCGTGTCATTATTGAAAATGAAAATGGTTTGTCTTTAGCAGGGCTCGAACCCACGTGCGCTGGCGTATGAGGCCAGCGATTATGCCGTTACTCCACGGCCGCTCGCTCGACTTTCACAATAATTATCTTTAACCGAGTTATTAAACCTTGAAAATGGTTATTTTAGCGTTTTTCAAATTTTAAGTCGCTAATAACTCGACAACAGTAAATTTTAGAGAAAAAAAGGCCCAACGGATCTAAAAAAAATTTGTACAAAGTGAAAAAACTATGTATTTTTGCGAATTTGTTTAAAATCATTGTTTATCGCCAAACTTCACTAAAATCATTCATTACTGTACTCATTTGCCCTCTTTTCGGCAGTAAAGTAACACTTTGTTGTATTGAAAGAAGAATGTTACTTTACCTGCCGCGATAATTAATCAAAATAACCGAGATTGAATGTAAGTGGTCAATGGCAGCAATCGATTATTTATTTGAGTGAAATTAAAATTTATTTACTTTAATTATTAAAAATATTGTACAAAATTTATCGTATTATTAATAAAATTTATGTCAAAAAGTAAAATTCTGTAGTGTTTCGCAATTATATTCATACAAAATAAATCAAAACTTTACAGATTTAGTAATTAGGTAGGTATACAATATTGATAACTATCGATTAAACATCAAAACCGGCCATCATGCAAAAGACATCTGTCATCATTGTCATTACTGTCATACGAATTTTTTATTTCGTCTAAAATTAAAAAAATTTCCTCAAAGTTGTAACTAAGTGTTAATGTTTTTTATGATTAACGATACAATTTTGTACGCACCACCTCAATACTCTTTATCGAACGCGTCTGTTCCTCTGCTCGTAATATCAGACTCGTTCGATAAAGAGTCACTTTACTGACTGACTTTACTGAAATTAGTTAAACAATTTTTCGACCGCTGTACCGCGTGACACCCTGTGTATTTGTTATAAGGATTGTTATACGGATGTATTTCTTTGAGTAAGTTTGTGCAAAAAATCGAATCAGAATAATTTACCTAACGGGGGCGACGTTACAGACTATACTAATAAGTAGTTGAAAGGGTCAAAACAAAGAAACGCACACTCATCAAAAATGCACTTGAGATTCTCGTATAATCAACATTTACTGAATCGATCCAGGAAGAGTCAACTCCAACTAGTAAAAGTTGATTTAAATTTTTAAAATCAACTTTTACTGCTCGTTTCAGTTGGAGTTGACTCTAACTAGTTGGAGTCACCTCTAACTGAGAGAGTCAACTCTAACTGAGAATCAACTTGAACTGTAACATATATATTATTACCATTCAATTTATTATTGGTATTTCGTTTGAATTTCTAGCTTTACTCTTTATTATTTTACATTTTGTATACGATTCTGTGTAGTTTCTATGTTCCTTATTTAATTAGTTCGTTTTTGACCACGATTTCTCCTGGTCCACCAGATTTTTTGTTCTTTAGAGTTCTTATGGCATTCTTTACTTCGCTTAATGTTAGCTGAATCCGTTCTTCATTTTGATTTTGTTGTTGTTCATGCTCTCTGTCTGTCTCTATGAAATCTGGGAGGTTTTTTGTAAGTACTTCTTTTCCGTATTCTTCCCACTCTTCTTCTAATCGTATGTTATATTCCCATTCTTCATTGTTTCCTTTTGCAATTCTTCGTTTTACTTCTCTGTTTTTCTCTTTTTATATTTATATAATATTATTAGCTCGATACATAAAAAATGGAGATAGGAACAATGGACCGTGATAGTCGTGACGTCAAAACGTCAAAAAAAGTTTTCCAAACACGTTGTGTCTAGGTACACGCTAAAATGTACGCAAATAAAAAAGTTAAACCATCAAGCTAGTGACTATTTAGCGTGTGCAGTGACTGTATATTTTGATACACGCTATTTTGATATGTTTAGTGTTTGTTTGATAGAAAAATATTTGTTATGACGTTTAATTCTACCTAACTTTTT
The DNA here is from genome assembly GCF_917563875.1 of Diabrotica virgifera virgifera. NCBI lineage: Eukaryota > Metazoa > Arthropoda > Insecta > Coleoptera > Chrysomelidae > Diabrotica > Diabrotica virgifera. The sequence continues at coordinate 212,420,574 of NC_065450.1, forward strand.
TATTTGCGTACACGTTAGCGTATACCTAGACACAACGTGTTTGGAAAATTTTTGACGTTTTGACGTCTATTCGAAAGCATTAGTGTGATAGCATTTATGGATAGGTTATATGGGAAAATATTGAAAGAAAAACTGGAAAAATCTCTCAAATAAAATCGGAAATGATCAGGCAGGATTTACTGTAGAAAGGCGACCTATAGACCACATTTATATACACTCCAAAAATTAATTCAGAAAAGAGTAGAAAAATATAGCACACATGGCATTTATCGATTTAAGGAAGGCTTATGACACAGTTCCCAGAAAACCATTATGAAAAATGATGAAGAAAATTGGAATAACACAAAGATTAATAGAAGCCGTAAAAAACCTATACAACAACAGCGTAAGACTTAAAACAGGCAATAAATACTTGAACGAATTTAAGACCACAGAGGGCTCACTGTAGGATGCTCTACATCTTCGAAGTTGTTCAAGATATTCCTAGAATAAATATTAAAATCATGGAAAAGGAAATGTGAAGGTATGGGAATACCAATCAGAGACGACTTCTTGTACACTGTAAGTTTTGCAGATGACCAAGTGGTAAAGGCTAAAACCTATATGCTCCGAAAACTAGAAGATTAAAAATGCAAAAAAATGCACTGATTTTTTTGTGTCTCCAAGTTATTTACAATATGTTTTTGGCCTAGATTCAATGAGTAAAATTTTTGACGATGTTAAGGACATGTAGGAATAGTAGGAATTTTCTCCAGCAACAAAATACCTTTAATATTAGTTTATTACACTACTATTGAACATATTTTTAGTACCTAACTAACTAAATGTATTACTCAAGCCCGTTGGTTTGAATTATTTTAAGCAACGAACTTCACCTGTGGTTTCGTGTAGCTCACGCACTAGCACAAACAAGATCAGTGGCTTTATGTTTTTTCTGTTATTTCTGTTTTTAGGCCGGCCACTCACGATACTGCGGCATCATTAAATTATGTCGAAATCGACTAATTGACAAAAAAGTTGATCGTGTGTGACCGTCCACCCAACGAAAGCACTACAATTTGACCACAGAGAGACTGGGCTACCCGTGTTGAGCTGCCCCCCCCCCCCACCTGCAAAAATCAAAAAACAAATAGCCTTGATTTATGAGCTATTTATGAGCTTTCATATTCCGTAAACTAAAAATTTTGAGCTCGTTCCACTGAGCAGGAATTTAATACTTTATTGGGGGGGGGGGGACTACTTAAAAATAGGAATATTGAATCGGTTTTTGCGGCAGAATTACGAGCTATTTATGAGCTCTTGAAATTATATAGTTTCGATTTTTGAGCTCATTCCCTTCACCCCCAAACAACCCTTTAATTGATTTAACTTAAGAGAAAAATGCTGAGAAAACTTAAAATATATCGTATTGCGGATATAATTCCTATAGCTTATATACTCTAAGAATAAACTATTAAATCACGTGCATTTCGATTATTAAGCTATCTATGAGCTCTTGAAATTATATAGTTTCGATTTTTGAGCTCATCCCTTCACCCCCAAACAACCCTTTAATTGATTTAACTTAAGAGAAAAATGCTGAGAAAACTTAAAATATATCGTATTGCGGATATAATTCCTATAGCTTATATACTCTAAGAATAAACTATTAAATCACGTGCATTTCGATTATTGAGCTACAACCCCTTCGCAAGAAAACCACCCTATCTTCCCGGCTTAAGAGAAAGTTGTACTTAAAATGCATTAAATTAATTATTTGGCGACTACATATTATTTAATAATTTATAAGCTTCCAAATTACGCGCATTTAAATTAGTAAATTGCAATTTATTTTGTATAGTGCAGTCACTGAAGGTAAAAATCAACGATTACCTTCAATTTCGGTGAACCTTCATCGATTTTCACGAAAATTGGTCAGTGGTTAGAGGATACGTCAAGAAACAAAGGTGACATGGTACCACCTTGCGCCTTTACCCTGAGGGTGGATACCCCCTTCTCGGGGGTGAAAATTATTTTATAAAAAATAACTGCACAAATCAATAAAAGAACAAATTAAAAGCAAAATTTATTACATAAAGTTATTAAAATAAGTCAATACTTTTTAAGTTATTAAAGATCAAAGATTTTAATTATTCGTGAAAAAAAATGCATGTTTTGAAGCGGTTTTTCGTAAATCACTGAAAAACTGTAAGTTTTTACAAAAAAGAATGTGTGTGTACTATGTACGCACGTAAGAAGATATTCTTCTATTATATAATAGGTAATTTAAACGAACTAAATATACTTAAAAGGTTATTTGTATTTTATTTAAAAATCAAACTAACTTTCTTATCTACCAATTTCAAAAAATTTTTATTAAAACAACCAAAAATAAAAAAAGTATGAATCCGCCCGGGAATTGAACCCGCAACCTTCCAATCTCAATGCTGACGCATTTCTAACTACTCCATCGAGGCACTAGAAATAGACATGTAAGTTTCGGATATAATTACACAACACGGCGACATATAGTGTAAAAATGTTAGGCTTACATAATATTTTATTAATCCAAAAACACAAGAATTATAATAAATAATACATTTCCTAAAACCACTAATATATTCTTTTAATGACTTATTTGCACGGTTACAGATACAAACATAGATCTTGAAAGATTAGCAATGAACTACGACATACTGTCAGTGTGCGCAGGCGCGCGGTAAATGTACAATTTTACCCTCAATCGATTCGCCGCTAAAGAAGAATATCTTCAAAAAGTTAATAGTAGTTTAATTCGTATCGCTTATATTCTAAGAAAAAACTCTTAAATCATGCGCCTTTCGATTATTGAGCTTCAACTCCTTCGCAAGAAAACCATCCCATATTCCCGGCTTAAGAGAGAGTTGTACTTAAAATAATTTAAATTAATTATTTGGCGACTAGATATCGTTTAATCATCGAATCTCAATTATTGAATTGCCAGTTTCTTTCTATAGTGCAGTCACTGAAGGTAAAAATCAACTATGACCTTCAATTTCGGTAAATCTCCATTCATTTTCACGAAAATTGGTGAGCCGATTTTGATGCTATCAACATTTTCTGGAGCTCATTTTTGATAGGTATTTCTAAGTACTTCAACAAGTATTTAGTACCTAAGTGTCATAAAATGCATCTCTTTCCCGTTATTTAAGCTTGGATCCCTAGATTTGCACAGTCGCAGAAAAAATATAGATTTAATTACCAATAACTTACTTTAAATTAACATTAAAAGGTTTTCAAGTAAGCAATTTATTATATTTTTTATTAGCTTCAATTTTAGTGATGAAAACTTTTTTGTAAAAACTTACAGTTTTTGAGTTATTTATGAAAAATCGCTTTAAAGCATGCATTTTCTTTCACAAAAATTAAAATATTTGATCTTTAATAACTCAAAAATTATTGATTTATTAATAACATTATATAACAAATTCTGCTTACAATTTTTCCCTCTCTCGATTTGTGGGGTTATTTTTAATAAAGTAATTTTCACCCCCGAGAAGGGGTGACATATACCCCAGGCTAAAACCGCAAGTTGTTATTGTCAATTCGTTAAAATGAATGCAGATTTACCATTTACTGAAATCGAAGGTTATAGTTGATTTTTACCTTCAGTGACTGCACTATAGAAAGAAAATGGCAATTCAATAATTGAAATGCGTATATTTTGCGAGCTCATAAATTATTAAACGATATGTAGTCGCTAGATAATTAATTTAAATTATTTTAAGTACAACTCTCTCTTAAGCCGGGAATATGGGATGGTTTTCTTGCGAAGGGGTTGTAGCTCTATAATCGAAAGGCGCGTGATTTATGAGTTTATTCTTAGAATATAAGCTATACGAATTAAACTACTATTAACTTTTTTCTAAAAACTTATAAATCAGGGCTATTTGTTTTTTGATTTTTGCAAGTGGGGGGGGGGCAGCTCAACACGGGTGACTGGGCTGTCTGCTGAACTACTGCAGAATAATTATTGATATCATCGAAGATTTTGTCGAACGACACCGCAGTATCGTGAGTAGCTGACTTTACGGATAATATTTTAAGGTCTTTCTCGATTAGAAGATTGGGCATGTACCACGAGGCAACTTTTATTATGTGCAGGATTTTACTTTGAAATCAGTCAGGTTAGGCCAGACAGGTGATAATTTACAGTGCCGCAGAGCACTAAGCGCTGTAAAATGAAGCAGCAGCAGCAGTAACTGCAGTAAAAAGCATGGCCAGACGGGGATGTAAATTACGGCGTGTCAGGAGATGTAAATACAGTATTTTGGGCGTTGCTGCGACTAGATGAGCTACAAATTTGGATCCAGGTCCATTCGTTTGCGACACGACGCTAAAGATGGACATGATCGATGTTGCTGCAGGGGCGGCCCGTCGGGGTAGGCAAGGTAGGCGCCGCCTACCCTCTTCAAATGTAGTACAATAATATAAATTATTAATATAAATTACTTATTTCAAAATTGTAATTTATAAATTTTGACACAATACCTACAATAAAATAGCAAAAATTATCCAAATTATTTTTAAAAATATCCAAAAAATTTTCTCCGTAGTTATAATTATTGTACGCTCCTTGTAGTATCAGTAGTACTGTATAAGATTCTATATTCTTCCTTGGTCAGGCACTTAAAAACGTAGCCTGAAATAGAACGACGCCAACACCGAATTGACGTGCGATCTCTCTCTGTTTACGCGAGCAGGCCAACTGCAGGTCTGCTGGTAGCGACCGTATTCTACGATTTTGAAAGAACGGATAGGCACAGAGTCTTATAGCCGGACCTACAAAATTTTATAAGTTGCTTCTCTTTTGTCTTGTGAAACTGTTTTAAATAATTGTTTTTTGATTTTGGCTGTTATTAGTAGGTTAAGTATTGAATAAAACTAGGTAGGACAATTTAAATTTTTTTATGAAAACTGAATAATAAACAGGTAAATTTGAGATCGGTCTATTGAAAGGCATTTTAATTTTATATTAATTTAGTAATAATTTACTAACGACAAATAAATCTGTGAATAGTTATTTGTCAGTCGTCCATTATATTTTTATTGTGTTTCAATACAATTTGGATAATTTAAAGTTAAACTGACGAATTGTGTTATTAGATTATATAGATAATTAAAAATTTAAAGCGAGGTTAATTGTTAACTTATCAATTTATTCGAAGAGTAAATTATTATTTGATACATAAATAAAATAAGTAATATTTGACGTTGTTGAAACGTAGGTGTGTTAGTTTTATTGGTGGAAAAACTTTAGTCATCGAATATGAATATTTTAAACGATGTAATATGCAGTTTGATCGAGACGCCTTTTTCAAGGCGCCAAAATCAAGAAAGATCAGAAATTATTTCAATGGGCCGGCCTTTACCAAATTTAACAATTTTATCCACAGATAAGACAAAAGACAATCGACCATTTTCGAGATCGTTTAAAACAATATGGTATGAAAATCATTAATGGCTAAGCGGAAGTTATTTTAAAAATTCACTTTTCTGTTGGCCTTGTCTGTTGCTCTCAAATTTGAAGCAAAATGTTTGGGTGAGTCAGGGATATTCAGATTTAAAAAATTTATCAGCTAGTGTAAAAAAACATGAATCTTCGAAAGAACATTTAAACAATTGCTTAGGTTTAAAACGGTTAGAAAAAAATAAACAAACTATTGACAGTGGTTTAGCTGGACATATTTCTCTATCTAATAAAATATATAATGAAGAAGTTGAAAAAGATTGAAGAAGTTGAAGAAATTGATGTTACAATTCTGTTAGTAAAACAAGAACTTGCATTTCGCGGTCGTGATGAGCGGCATAATTCTTCAAACATGGGTAATTTTAAAGAAATTTTTAATTTAGTAGTTAAACGTGATCAGGAAATCCAGGATCATGTTAAAAAATAGAAGGGGTGTTCACGGGTTTGTCAAAAACAATACGAAATGATTTAATCGATTGCTTTGCCGATTACGTAAAAAATGAAATTTCAACAGAAATTAATGAAAGTCAATTTTTTTCTATACTAGCGGACGATACTACTGATATAATTGAAAAATCACAGTGTACTTTAACAATCCGTTTTGTTAACAAAGTTGGTCAGGTAACAGAAAGATTTTTAGGGTTTTTTGATGTTAGCGAGAATAGATCTGCAGACGCTCTATATAGTTTAATTTCAAACCTGCTTGAGCTATATGATTACAAAAATAAATTAATTGCTGAATTTTACGATGGTGCAAGTGTAATTACTGGCTCTTTAAACGGATTACAATCAAAAATTAAAGTAGATGCTCCAAAAGAAATTTTTACACATTGTTGCGCTCATAGATTACATTTAGTATTGCAAGACGGCTCAAAATGTATTACAAATTGTAGGATATTTTTTGTCGCCTACCCGAAGTATATGTGTAGCCTACCCGCATACTGAGGTTACGAGCCGCCACTGTGTTGCTGCGCGATATTTTACAGCTGTCTGGCCACTCACTATACTCACCGTGGAATCCATTTTCGCGTTTCATTATACTGCTCTTACGGGGCCGTAAATTATCGCCTGCCTGACCTTAGCATAATATATTCGCGATAATAATTGTAGCAGTTTGTTCTGTTTTCTTTTTTGAATAATGGTACAATTATTTTAGTGCTTTAGTCAACTGTTCAGAAATTTCTGTTAAAATAATGAAGTGTAGTTCCTCTCCTCATCTTCTTCATAAATATGCTGATATTTTATCACAACCAGGATCTTTATGGTTTTTCAAAACTCATACACATCGTTATACATGTGCTTGTTGGAAGTTTAAAACAGTTGTTCGGAAAAGTATTCTTTCCATATTTGGCAAATGTCTTCTCTATCAAAAAGTTTCCGTGTTTGTTATCGCTTTAAAACTGCTTTTTTTCTTCTGTATTTCCTTATAGAGGTTTCTAACTTATGACTGGTGGCATTGGTTTCTAGTTTATTAAATTTATTTTCGTTATCTTCTATTATCTTCTATTCTTTTGTTCTTTATTGTTTTTTACCAATTTTTCTTTTCCGAATGGTGGTATTTACTTTATGGAATTCTTTAGGAACTGTGGCGTTTCAGAGTGGGTATTCATTGTTATTTGATGGAAACAATTATTCGAGGCGATTTTGTATATTTTGGTTGGTAACCGTTTGTATTAATTTATTTAGTTCTCTTGCAGATTTGTTGAATTTGTTCTTATGACTTTGGGTTCTGTTTTGTTGCAATATTTTTCCCGTTTCTGCGATTCTTTCTTTTACTTTTACCGGGCAATGTTGATGGCAATGTTTTTTGTAAGTTGATGGATTACTTTGTGGTGTAGCCAACCACATACGTATGTATTTGTACATTTTTTGTGAATTCTCTCCCCCAGGTGGTGTTTTTAATGATACCTGTAGGTTTGCTACCATGTTCATTCTTTCCTGGAATTCTTCTGATCTGATGTTATGCTTGCACAATCTTTGAGGTATAGAGTATGCTGAAATGATTGTGAATAATAATAGTTTTAAGTATCTAGGATCACCTAAGGAATATCTAATGGGAAAATATATTGAGATGCATACAGTACAATTAGGGATGGATGAAGCGGAAAGCAAATTAGAAATATCAACAAATTTTATTAAATGTAAAGTATATTTGTGATTGATAAACTTTTATTTACATATATACATCTTTACTTTTTTGTATAATTTAGTCTTGATAGTTCTCGTCGTTGTAGATATTTTCAAAGACCCAATATGCCTGCATATCGCCTTTACCCTAAAACATAGTAAGAAAAAATTACGTTAGGTATTTAAAAGTATCGAAAATTAGGTCTTAAATCACAGTGATCAAAACTAGTTAAAATATTGGCGAACATCTACTCTATTCGTAACACCACAAAGTCCTTCTTTAGGAAAAGAAGATATATACACCAATTCATTTGGTCAGCCAGAAGTCCAAGATCAATTATTATCGCCTGCGTGTTAACCATTGATTTTTTCTTCTTCTTCTTTCTTGTATGTAGGCTATAAAATCTGTTTCTTCTTCAATATTGGCCTCCTAAATTGTTTGAATTATCGCACCATCTTTTTCTTGGTCTGCCAATACTTCTTCGTCCATTTGGTGACTTATTTCGTGCTATTCGTACGATTCTATCCTCTGCCATTCTACTAATGTGTTCTTTCCACTTCTGTTTTCGTTTTGTCACCCATCCATTTATATCTTCTACATTGTATGCTCTTCTTATGTTTTCGCTTCGCTCCCTATCCAACAGACTTTTCCCTGATATTCGTCGAAGTATTTTCATCTCTGTTGTTTCTAGTAGTCGTCTTATTTTGGATGTGTCAGGTCTTGTCTCCGCCGTGTATGTTAATATAGGTCCAATTGCTGCTTTATAGATTCTTGCTTTTGTATCTTGTTTTAGGTGCTTTTTCTTCCAGATTGTGTTATTAAGAGATCCCGCCGCTTTACTTGCTTTTAAGCTTTGTTGTCTTACTTGCTATCCAACATCTCCGTAACCAGGTGCGGATCCAAGGGGGGGTCAATGGGGTCAATTGCCCCCTCCTTGAGACTTCGCCTGGTGTCGCCTTTTTTTAAGAAAGAGATAATTACGATTGAAAATAAATAGTGGGTTTTGTGTCCTGTTGACAACTGAATAATGGAATGAAACAAAACAGAATTCCTTCTCCAAAGTACGTGTTCTCGGTCTTACTGTATGGTGTCGAGTCTTGCACTGTGAATGAAATCGAACTACTTACCTAAATCGCCTTGAGGCTTTCGAAATGTGGTTCTATAGAAGAATTTTAAAAGTATCTTGGGTAAAGAAGATTCGAAACTACACAATACTAGAACGTCTAAGCAAGACTACTGAGATTATAGAAGGCATCAAGAAAAAAAAAGTGGAGTATTTTGGACATGTAATGAGAAGTTTCAAATATAGGTTGCTACAAATTATTATGCAAGTGAAAATAGAAGGCAAACGCAATCCAGGACGAAAAAGCACTTCGTGGTTGATTTAGGGTGGCAGTGAATATAATTAAGATAGCTATGATAGTAACCAACGTTCTGAAAGGACATGGTACATGAATAAAAATAAAGTAACAGCCCATACCGAAAAAGAATCCTGTGTACGAGAGTGACTAGAAAATTTTTATTTCATTGCCCCCTCCTTGCAATGTTGCTGGATCCGCCGTTGTCCGTAACTGGTTATATCTAGTACCAGATATCTAAACCTTGCTTCCTGCTTTATTATATTCCCATCAATTTCTATTTTACATCGTAGTGGGTATTTAGATGTTGTCATACATTTTTTTTTCTGCTGATATTATCATATTGTATTTCTTGGCTGTTGTATTAAAGATGTGTGTTAATCTTTGAGATCGTCTTCTGCTTCGGCGATTAATGCGCCGTCGTCTGCATAACATAATATTTGGATTTATTTGTTCAACATTCTGTTACCATGATCTTTACGTACTGCTTGTTTTATTTCGTCCATTATTATATTAAATATCAGTGGGCTTAACGAGTCACCTTGTCTGACTCCGCTTTGTACTGGTATAAACTGTGTTAGTTTTCCATTTATCTTTGCCTGAATTCGATTATAAGGTATCTGAAGGTAATATCGCCAAGCTAAGGTTTAGAATTTTTTTGTTGGATAGTGGGTCATATTAAAAAAAATGTCACAACTTCAGCTGTTCAATGAACTACTTGAAATTACGTAGAATCCACTAAAAAAATAATTTGGGTATTTTTACACATTTATTGGACAATTTAAAAAAAAGTCATCTTTGGCGATATTTCCAACCCTTGTTGGCAATATCGCCAACCTATTATTTCGAATGCAATACGGTCTAACAATTGAATATTATACTTCAAAATGATATATTTGCTGAAAAATAACAATAAGTAAGTATTTAAGAACAATAACCTTTTTGTACCATAATCTGGAGTGGTTAGCGTATCTGAAAATGAAGTGTCATGTTTTTCTTCATCTGATGTTTCCATCTCACTTAACTCTATATCATCAGAATCACTGTTGCTTGTCGATGACTTAATTTTTCCAACCTTAGACGTATTTGGAGAAAGTTGCCAAGGCAACCAAAACTCCAAGAAGGGATGGTAACGCCAAGGCGTTATTACCATCCATTGGACTTGGCGATATTACCGACATGCACGTAAATTGTTTGTAGTTTGGTTTTCGAAGATAAGCAAAACTATCTTAAAAATCTGAATGCATCATTTTATTCCTTAGGAAACAAAGTACAAATCACTGAAATCAAATAATATTACTCATCAATAACGCCGCTCCAATCTAATAAACACAAAAGATGTAAAATAATAAACGGTATTCCTTTTACACCGAACACTGATACTCAACTGTCATAAACACCGCTGGCGAATCTAAGGTCATCGCAAACATGATTACGTGATTTAGAATACTATGAGGAACATATCCATGTTGCCATTTATTATGTAGCAAACATACTTTCTGAGAAATCACGAGTTGGCGATATTACCAACCTGGCATTATTACCTGCAGATACCTTAGAAGTAGATGTTTTCGATGGTTTGTATGATATTGATTGGTATGTTTCTTCTATACAGTAGGTGTAAGATGTCTTCGACTTAGATGCGATCGAAAGCCTTTGTCAGATCTATAAACCATGCTGGTTTATTGTACTCGATGGCCTTCTCTGTTATTACTCGATGTTATTGTATTCCTTCAATTCTGCCATTTCTTTTCGTTTGTTTCTTACGAATCTCCATATTTGTTTTTGTGTACCGTAGCAGTCGCTTTCCAACCTTTTTGTAAACTGCTCCCAATGTTCATTTTTTGTTCTTCTTACCAACTGCTTTGTTTCATTTCGTATTCTTCTATACTATAGGTGTCTCTGGAAATTGGAGTATTTGATGTTTTATATGCCTCTCGTTTCTCTTTTCATTTCTTTTTTATATCTTTTCTGAACCATGGTGTATTGTTGTTGTTTCTTTTGTTCAGAATCACTTTGCGTTTTCCTAGAGCTTCTGTGGCTTCCTCTTCAATGTTGTTTTTAATTTTCTCCCAGCTCGCGTTTATATCTTCGATGTCGTCTATTTGTTTCAGCTCTATCTTCTGTGCTAGCCTCCTTTGGTACATTTCTCTTGTAGTGTCGTTCCACAGTGATTCTACATTGAATTTTTCCTTGGTGATTTCCTGTAGAAAATGTTTTGGTGTTATTATCATTCTTATTTAGGTTAATGATTGTTTATAAAGGATTAATGGTGTTAACCATTGACAAAATCGTTAAATAGGTTAAATATGAGTGGACAGAGGAAGCTGATCTACCCACAGCGCACAGAGGCACAAGTAATGTAACAGGATAAACGAATATATGTATGTATTTAATAAATAATAAAACTCCAATAACGCCAGATGATATGAAAAATATAATAAAAACTTTTAACAATATAGTCTAGGCGCCAAATAGAGGTCACCGTGTCCTTTTCAATTCTGATGGACAAACTCAACGGTTTCTTATGGATTTTTGGCTGCTGATTACGAATTTCGAGGGCGGATTTTGATCCGAGTGGTCAAAAATTGTTATAAACAATTTAATTGTTTATAAATTGTTTATAAGGCTCTGGCTCATAAAATAAAAGAGATAAAAAAGAATGTTTCAAAAAAAAATTGTTCGTTAATAAAAAACGAAGAAAAAAGCGTTTACTAAACTTCAATCCAACAATTAGAACTCAAGATATTGTAAAATTAGTGCACAATGCAAATTGCAAATTGCAAAATAAGTATTTTTCGAAGATTTATCGATCGTAACTCGGCTTTTACGCATGCAAATGAGCCTTAAAAGGTCTCATTTTAAAGCTTCATTAATAGGCTTCCAAACAGAGTTTGTTAAATTACTTGATCTTCATTTGTTTTAACGTTATACCCATTTGAAGTTATAATTTTCTTAAAAAAAGTACATTAATTTGTTTATAAGGGTTTCAAGCAAATTTAAGCTATAACCATTTATACTTTAATTAACAATAATGATAGAAGAACTCAAAAGGAACATTTTGAGCTTAGAAAATGTTTGTAAGTTTATTTTTGGCCAAGATATCGATATTTTAATAGTGCGCTATGAGGCGCAAGATCGGCTCACCACGTAAAGGTTCACGCGCTAACTTCTCGATGCAAATTATAATTTCTATGTATATACAGGGTGGTTCATCTTATTCGCCTCGGTCTCTGTACGGAAAACCACTTGATATTTTAAAAAAATTTCTTCACAGAAATATACAGGGCCTTTAATACTACAACCTAAAAATAATGTGAATTATACAGGGTGTTCCAAAAAAGAGTGGTATATCAAAGTTATATTTTTTCTTATGGAATGCCCTATATCTGATGACATTATTGAATTGACCTTAAAAAATACTTTCATAAGGGTTCCCTATACCTAAATACAGGGTGTTTTGATTTATTTCGATTTTTATAAAAATGTAAGGTTTTAGAAAAAAATAAATATCTACGAATCTAAGAAGCAGTAACAAATTCTTTCTTGGATCTTAATAATAGACTATTTAGCATACTTAAACAGATGCTTATTGCAACAAAATTTCTTACAGGGTGGTCAAAATATGAGATTGTTCTATTAACAAATTCAAGCTGTAATAACTTACTTATTTTAAATGTAACACCCTGTATCTTACTAGTCTATCGCGTAGAAAATTTACTTAGCTTTCAATTTGTACTAGGGTTTCCTATACCTATCTTTTTACAGAGTGGTCAAAATATTAGATTGTTCTATTAACAAATTCAAGCTGTAATAACTTACTTATTTTAAATGGAACACCCTGTATCTTACTAGTCTATCGAGTAGAAAATTTACTTAGCTTTCAATTCTTATTAGGGTTTCCTATACCTATCTCCCTTCATTTTTTAAATATTTAAAGATTTCCTAATTTGTAAGCTTTAAAAATTAGAATTAAGTACCTACCTATGTCGTGGTTATGTACAACACATCACCAACACCGGCAATATACTTAAATATCTTAGTCAAGATATTTTCATTAATAAAATTCACATTTTTTTCATTTAATCACACAGAGTGTTCTTATTTTAAATGACATACTCGATATTCTATTCTTTATAATGGAAGATATTTAAAATCTCTTCATTTCCATGTTAACATTCTCAATACACATGTTATTCTGTAGATATAAATTCCCATGTTATTCTGTAAATACCCATTTTTACATATTTTTGTACAATAGGCTCGTTTTCGTCAAAGTAGCCATTGCATTTAATTGTTTGTAATTGCGATTTAAAGATTCAAACAAAAAGTGGCGTTCTTAAATTTACTTAATAACCGTTGGGTTAAGATATGGAAAATACTTATACGGAATGAAATATAATTTAAATATCTTCCAGAATACGGCATCTAATATAGGGTATGCAGTTTAAAATAAACGTATTATTCAATTTCACATGCAGGCCAAAATCAACTAAAATAATACAACACTCTGTGTGACTACACGATAACACTGAAAATTTCATTAATGACAGTATCTTGTCTAAGTATATTGCCGGTGTTGGTGATGTGTTGTACATAAACACGACATAGGTACTTATGTAATTCTAATTTTTAAAGCTTACAAATTAGGAAATCTTTAAATAATTAAAAAATGAAGGGAGATAGGTATAGGAAACCCTAATAAGAATTGAAAGCTAAGTAAATTTTCTACTCGATAGACTAGTAAGATACATGGTGTTTCATTTAAAATAAGTAAGTTATTACAGCTTGAATTTGTTAATAGAACAATCTAATATTTTGACCGCCCTGTAAAAAGATAGGTATAGGAAACCCTAGTACAAATTGAAAGCTAAGTAAATTTTCTACGCAATAGACTAGTAAGATACAGGGTGTTCCATTTAAAATAAGTAAGTTATTACAGCTTGAATTTGTTAATAGAACAATCTCATATTTTGACCACCCTGTAAGAAATTTTGCTGCAATAAGCATCTGTTTAAGTATGCTAAATGGTCTTTTATTAAAATCCAAGAAAGAATTTGTTACTGCTTCTTAGATTGGTAGATATTAATTTTTTTCTAAAACCTTACATTTTTATAAAAATCGAAATAAATCAAAACACCCTGTATTTAGGTATAGGGAACTCTTATGAAAGTATAGCTTATTTTTTAAGGTAAATTCAATAATGTCATCAGATAGAGGGCATTCCATAAGAAAAAATATAACTTTGATATACCACTCTTTTTTAGAACACCCTGTATAATTCACATTATTTTTAGGTTGTAGTATTAAAGGCCCTGTATATTTCTGTGAAGAAATTTTTTTAAAATATCAAGTGGTTTTCCGTACAGAGACCGAGGCGAATAAGATGAACCACCCTGTATACGTTATCCTCATATTTAATTTTTGAAGATACTAATAAAATTTTATTATATAATTCTTATAATTAAATCATCATATTGTACCTCGTATCACCTTTCATTCTATTTACTTTGTCTTCTATTTTTTTGTACTAAATGAGAAAAAAAACATTAAAAGGTAATATTTCAGAAATAGAACTAAAAAGTACGTTGATATTATTCATTAGTACTATTTTTAAAAACTTTTTGTTCCATGCATCTGAATCGAGATATACAGGGAATCTCAGCTTTTTTACATCTGCATAAGTTCTTAGAGCCATTTTTACAGTTACATGGTGGTACTGTCTGTTCTTGTAGGCAGTAAAACCAGTGCCGGTTTAACCTAACTTCGGGCCCTGGGCGCTGGAGGTTTAGGGGCCCCCTTCATTGCTATTCGTTGTCAGTTTTTAAACAAGAAAACACATGCATTAACTATAAAGGTTTATTGTAAAATCCCTAAAATATTTTTTAAACAAGCAAGAAGAATAGCAAACGTAAAAAATAATCCAAAAAATACATAAAGACAAAAATTAGATCACTTTTTTTCTTGACTTATCATTCGCAAACTGCCATATAATATTATAAAAATTCAGTTTCTCCAGTTCTTCATTCTCTATATACAATAGTGATAATGCGTCTAGGTTTTCTTGACCCAAATTTGACTTTAAATATGTTTTTCTTCTTTTTAAAGCCGAAAAAGACCGCTCGCCTGATGCATTAGAAATTGGTATCGTCAAATAAATTTGCAGTAAAGTTAAAATATTGTGAAAAGTTGCTTTTACATCCTGGAAGAACCAAATTTTTCATAAATAATTGTATCTATGATGTTTGTTAAAATTTTGGCATAACGTTACAAAATGGGTAATTTCATTATGCAAGTTCTCTTTGGTTTCATCAACATCGTTTTTATGTTTCTCGCATAAAGTATTAATTGACGTCTTGACTTCTTCTTTATCTCTAGATTAAAGAACATCTAAAAGCTGATGTTACATCCTTGTAGCATTCAATTGGCGATTCTGAAAACAGCGATTAATTTTCTAGGCTCTAGATTTTCTGCGATAGCGATTTTTTTGTCGCTGCGACTACAAATCGCAAGTCGAGTGATAGCCTTAGAGGCCACTGTATAATGCCAAATTGCAATTTTTGTAATGGCTTTGCTTTTAAATGTTTGAAAGAGTGTGTATCTATTGTTTGAGTATTGTCATTTTCGAGAATAATCTATTCTTTATCTATAAATTAGATTTATGTATATCTATTTTTGTCTTTCGTTTAACTATTTTAAAAGGACTTATTTTGTTCCTATTTTAAAAGAACTTATTTTAAAGCCGAAAAGTGAGATAAATTATTATTTAAGCCGCACAATTCATAATGAAATTATTAGAAACTAAAAAAACTCCGTTTGTGGAGTACTCCCACTACCTGGGTAGTTTTTAATCAATGACATGGCGAAATCTGACAACTTTCTGTAGTTTTTGGAAAAAGGCCCCGCCACAAACATTGACACGGGGCCCCTGTGGGGCTAGGCTACGGCACTGTGTATAGGCGTGATGAGATGTAACAATAGAACAAAGGCGTTTGCAGTGTATTGGCGTATCTGCGTATGAGATTTTTGTCGGAGAATATGCCAATTATTTAGCGACTTTATTATTTATAATTAAAAGGAACGGGCCCTTCCGGGGCCCGGGCCCTTGGGCGCCCGCCCCCTGCGTATGAGATTTTTGTCGGAGAATATGCAAATTATTTAGCGACTTTATTTTTTATAATTAAAAGGAACGGGCCCCCCCGGGGCCCGGGCTCTTGGGCGCCCGCCCCAAGCGCCCAGTGGATAAACCGGCACTGAGTAAAACTAAAACTTTCTGGAGATTTAGAGTCTAATTATCTATATGATATAGATATAATCTATATCATATAATCTATATCATATAGATATCCAGTGGATAGTGGATTGGAGAAAAGGCAGGCGGCTTGAGAGTGAAGTGTTTAGTGCTTTCTTGAGAATATTCAACCGCCTTGTCTTCTCTGGGTTTGTTGAATGGACTGTATTATTGGGAGTTTCTTTTAGTACGTAAAGATAAGAGTAACACAATATAAACTTTTATTTCTTTACGCACTATGGGTAACAGGAACAGGTATGGGTGACAATATCGAATATGTTGATACACTAATTTTGAATTATTTTCGCAATCGCTGTGACAAATTTTGGTTTTTCTAAGTATTATTTGAGATTCGTAGGGAGAGGAGATTTTTCAGTGACTTTTCTAATGACAGACTTTTTTCTTATCTTTCCTTTTTGTTAATAAATAAACTCATTAGCAACGCAGAACTCGATCTTTTACGTTAATAAATTCACGTCACACAATAAAATATATAAAACGTGAAGAAAGTTTTTATTGGACGAACACTTTGAAATTTACAGGGTTGAAAACAAATCAGTTTTCAACCATGGATAGTATTCATATAAAGTGGATCTAGTTCTTTTGTAGCATCATCAAGGCACGTCAATATATTCGTTTTATATGCAATGATGTACAAAATGATTATTTCAAATGGATATAACTTTAAGACAAATAAATATCAAGTAATATAACAAACTCTGTTTGGAAGCCTATTGATGAAGCTTTAAAATGAGACCTTCTAAGGCTCATTTGCATGCGTAGAAGCCGAGTTACGATCGATAAAGCTTCGAAAAATATTTATTTTGCAATTTTCAATTTGCATTGTGCACTAATTTTACAATATCTTGAGTTCTAATTGTTCGATTTGAGTTTGGTAAACGTTTTTTTCTTCATTTTTTATTAACGAAACATTTTTATTTGAAACACTCTTTTTTATCTCTTTTAGTTTATGAGCCAGCGCCTTATAAACAATTTATAAACAATTAAATTTTTTATAACAATTTTTTGACCACTCGGATCGAAATCCACCCTCGAAATTTGTAATCAGCAGCCAAAAATCCATAAGTAACCGTTGAGTTTGTCCATCAGAATTGAAAATGACACGGTGACCCCTCTGGCGCCTAGACTGATATTGACTTATAAATTTAATGTTCCGAAATGTGGCTCGGTCATTTGAATATCAATTACAAACTTGCATAGATAGACGTTGAAGGTGGATATTTTGAACATTTTCATTTGACTTATTTATTTTAATAATATCACATACCTTTTGTTACATTCATGAGATACTGTTTGGGTTTATATTTAGTCATCATCATCATCATTAACCCGTACGCGTCCACTGCTGGACATAGGTCTCCCTCAGCTCTTTCCATTTATCTCTATTTTGTGCGGCTTGCATCCAGTTACCGATAACATGCTTCAAATCATCGGCCCATCTGGTTAGTGGGCGTCCTCTGCTCCGTAGTGCTTCTTCTCGCGGCCTCCACTCGACAATACGTTTTGTCCATCGGCAATCTGGCGACGTGTCCTGCCCAATTCCACTTAAGCGACGCGATTTTTTCGACAGCGTCTACTGTATTTGTTCTACGGCGTATTTCAAGTTTGGGATTCGGCCTCTCAGGGAGACACCAAACATCTGGCGCTCCATAGCCCTCTGAGTTACGCGAATCTTGTTCACTACCTTTTTTGTTAGTGTTAATGTTTCGGCTCCTTATGTGAGTACAGGCAACACACACTGGTCAAAGATTTTCCTTTTGATGCATATGGGCAAGTCCGATTTAAATACATAGTTCAGTTTACCAAACGCTGCCCAGGCAAATCCTATGCGACGTGGGAGTTCGCACGTCTGGTTATCTCGTCCCAACCGAATTCCATGTCCCAAGTACTTATAAGATGCAGTCTGCTCAATATCCATTCCATCAACAACAATATTACGATTTAGCACCAGAGTACTCATTATTTGCGTCTTGTTAATCTTTAGTCCGACCTCTAAGGAAACGTAATATAATTTGTTCAACATTATTATTGCATCATCCATACGATCGGCTATAAGGACGATGTCATCAGAGAATCTCAAATGACTGAGCCTCTCTCCATTTATATTGATACCATATTCGTTTAGATCTGCCTTCTTAAATGTGTGTTCTAAAAAAGTTGTGAATAGCTTTGGTGAGATGGTGTCTCCCTGCCGTACTGCTGGCGGTATACAGAATTTATTTGTTTGTTGTTGCCTTTTGGTAGATATATTTGATCATGTTAATGTAGCGACGGTCTATTCGGCATACTGTCAATGCTTTTAACATTTTCTGCTGGCTTATGGTATCGAATGCTTTCTCGTAGTCCACGAATATCAGTGCCAATGGTTTTTTGTATTCCGCTCCGCAGACTTCTCTATTAGGTTTTTTATTACCAGCAAGTGGTCGTTAGTGCTATATCCAGATCTAAATCCAGCTTGCTCTCTAGGCTGATAGAAGTCTAACTTAGCCTCCAGTCTTTTTTTGATAATTTTTGTGAAAAGTAAAAATTATATTTAGTATTAAATATTTATCGAATAAAAACAATTTTGTTTTGTTTTATTATCACACAAGACTAAGGTATTCCCGAAATTTGAAGAAAAATAAAAATATCTCGGAAAGTAATGAGTTTAGGTATAGGGAATGCTTCATAAAAGTGAAAGAAAATAAGTATTTTGAAAATATTTAAAGGTTGTATATTTAGGTGTTAAGCCATTTACTATTTTGAAGACCATAATCATGGACCAAACATTCTATTTTCAACAGAGAACTACTTTAGAAAATTTAACAACGGTTTTGTAACTTTTGTAACATGTTAAGGGCAAACAGTAGCGATCAACAGGTAGCAAAAACGCGTTCCAAGATTGCGGCTGTAATTTGGAATATTTTTTCGAGATATTTGGCACACGTATTCGTAATATAATAAAGAATGGCGGTACAGAGCTAAATTTGTAAAATATAATATTATGTGGAAATTACTCTGCAATTAAATACAATATTAAAAATACGAGCCTGTATCGCCATTAAGAAGAATAAAAAAATAAAATTTGTTCAAATAAATTTGTTTATCCGATGCCTAGATTTTGTGTCATTTTGGAACTACTAAAATGTTTTATTTCATTAGTAGTTCCAAAATGACACAAAATCTAGGCATCGGATAAAAAAGTTTATTTGAAGAAAGTGTATTTTTTTGTTCTTCTTAATGGCGGTACAGGCTTGTTTTTTTAATATTGAATTTAATTGCAGAGTAATTTCCACATATTAATATATTTTTCAAATTTAGCTCTGTACCGCCATTCTTTATTATATTACGAATACGTGTGCCAAACATCTCGAAAAAATATTCAAAATTACAGCAGCAATCTTGGAACGCGTTTTTGCTACCTGTTGATCTCTACTCTTTCCTCTTAAGTTTGTTAAGAATAAATAAAAATAAAATTGATGAGCAATCAGGTTGAATAATTGTGTTATATACTGTGATTTTGGTCTCCATTGATAAATTTTGAGATATTCTTCTCAGAAAGTACAGTTTTTTTGCTATATTTTATGGATGTACTCTAATATAAGTGACTAACAAAACTCAAAATATCTGATATAAGCGCATATTATTTTAAAGTGTAAAGAAATTAAAATAAAAACTAAATAATCTGTGTAAGGGTTCAATAGTGGGCAGAAGTATGAGAGACATGGTGCAGTGATTTACAAGGCTTGCGGGTGCGGCAAGTGAATTAGGACTTGTGGTAAACGAGGAAAAAACCAAATATATGTTGGTTTCTAAAAACTCCATAAATATTCAACACACAATTCAAAAGAACAACCATACCTTTGAGCAAGTCAAGGAATTCACATATCTTGGATCGCTAGTAAACTTCACAAGCGATGAAGTGAAAAGAAGCATAGAAATGGCAAACAGAACTGTTCACGGTCTCCATAAACATTTAAAAAATAAAAATATAAAACGTGCAGTAAAGCTCAATATATACAAGACTTTAACAAGACCGGTTTTGATATATGGGGCTGAAACGTAGAACTTATCTCAAAATGATGAAAGACTTCTTGGTATTTTTGAGAGAAAAATTCTTAGAAAGATTTTTGGGGCCATAAAGGAAAATGGGCTATGACTTCGAAGATAAAACTTTGAACTGTATCAGTTATACAGCGATCCAGATATTGTGAAATTCGTTAAAGTGCAGAGACATAGATGGGCTGGACACATTGCTAGAATGTCAGATCATGAATACAGTAAGAAATTAACTTTTTCAAAACCAGAGGGCACAAGAAGTAGAGGACGACCACCAAGAAGATGGATTGATGATGTGGAAGAAGACCTAAAGATTCTAGGGGTCAGAAGATGGAGGACAGTTGCCAGGAATCGACAGGAGTTGCGACTTCTTTGCGAACAGGCCAAGATCCACAACTGATTGTCGAGCCACTTCTGATGATGATGATGATGATGATGATGATGATGATGATAACCCAGCAAACAGACCGACGTGTTAATTACGTGAATTTTGGGTACCTTTGTCACCAATATACGTAAATTGCTTAGGTGAATTTCACGTGAAAATTTGGTTGGAAGGTCACATTGAAAATACGTCTTTAAATTACGTGAATAACTCGTCTTCAATAGAACGTGTTATTTACCTTAAATAGCAATAAAACGTTTCGGGAAATTCACGTTGCAAATACGTGTTGATTAATGTATCTTTTAGGGAATGTATATATTAGTATTCACGTGAAAGATACGTCCTCGGTTCACGTAAATAATTCGACCTTAATTAACTTATGAATCACGTAATTATTATCCTCATATGATATAAATAAAACAAGCATAATAAAGTATTAACAATGTATTTATTTAGTAGAATTTAGAGACTTTAAAACATTTGTCTTGTAAAATTATTATACAAGATAATGAACCAAAAATGGTACCGACCTAAAGACACATTAAAAAATTTGCCAACACAAAACACAACACAGGCCACTTTTTATTTCTAGGAGGACACTTTCTTGTTTTTTCTAATTGCATCATCGGCGGCACTTCAACCCTCGAGCAGTGAAAACGTTAATACGAAAGACATTATTATAAATAAACCCGCCTAAAATAAAACGAAGTAAATAAAGCTCTTCGCGTTTCACGGTTTCACGTTTCACTTTCACTTATTGTTGTGAGAAATGTGAGAAGCTGATATTAGAGGTTATGATCATCAATTTTAAAAATCGATTATTTTTAAATTACAGTTAAACTATTCTATTTACTTTAAATTAGTATTACGTATTTTCTTTTTGTTTTTAAATTTCTTCTACTATTAACTAATTGGTCTTACTAAAAATCTATTTCAATACCAGAATAATATAAAAAAATAATCCTATCGAAACGTATCTATTATTCGATAAATCGATTAATTTAGTCTTCGAACCAACTATATTAATCACGTACCGTGGTCACGTGATAGTGTTTAAAGGAGGAGAAAGGCTTGGTAGTACGTCATCACCGCGCGATTTGAAAATTAGACTCAACATCATTTTAGCTCCTGTGATATTTTTAAAGAAAGAAATAGCAAAAATAGCGTCAAATCAAGGTTGGATTGAAATAGTTATGCTAAATGATTTTAAAAGCGAAATCATAAACTTTTTGTTTAAATATTGGTATTATTTACATTACTTTTACGTGAAATACATCTAATTTTTCGACGTCCATAAAATACAGTGAGTACAATTCAAGCGATACATATTTAACCAACACCGTTGTAAAAGTTTGTTTTCCAAAATATTTCTCAAAATTTAACCAAAGGAAGTTATTTCTGTTTCGTGATTATTACGTGAAATAAACGTATCTTTGCGATGTAACCGACATTCACACCTATTATAAAAAACATGATGTACTATATTTGTCATTATGATTTTATATTATTCTAATGTCAAACAGGTATAAAGAAAGCACTAATATATAGGTGAATGATTTGGCACTGGAATACGTTTTTTTCCCGTCATAAATCATCGAGTTAGGTATTCGTTGAAATTTGCCGTAAATTTAACGTAATCATCACGTAACTGGGCTCAAACCTGTTTGCTGGGAAAAGGGTTCAATTTAGTTAAACAATTCAGTCCTACTTACCTAAATTACATTCGATATGGTACCGTTCAAAATATCGTTAAAATATGGATTCGGTGGCCAAAGATTCTGCATGGTACCGTTAATAAATGGATTAGGTGCCCAAGGCCATGGATTCGGCATGGTACCGTTAAAAATATCGTTAGCAATTGGGGGTGTCTGTGTCGATACATTCGGTATGGTATCGTTCAACACTTCGTTAACAATTGGATACGGTGGCAAAGTTGATACATCCGGCACGGTTACGTTAACAATTGGATTCGGTGGCGGTGGCCATAAAAAATCGAAAAAATTACATAGTCCAGGACTAACAAGTCCTAAGACTAAACAAACTGTTAGCACTGAGACCATTATTTTACCTGCGTATCACAAACTAATAATCAATTTGAGCTTATATTATATTTATATATCTTCATACATCCTTATTCATCCTATAGTCCTTATCTACGAATATTTTATTTTTTATTTTAATATATTATGTATATTTTTAAGATAAATTCTTATTAGTTAAGGTTAGAAAGTGTTAAATTGTATCTAATATCAATAAATTAGGATAATGATGGTAATAATTGCTTAACGGCAATTACTTTTTGCCATATATCTAGTTTATTGATAGGTAGTGTTAAATTGTATCTAATATCAATAAATTAGGATAATGATGGTAATAATTGCTTAACGGCAATTACTTTTTGCCATATATCTAGTTTATTGATAGGTAGTTTAAAGGGCCTAGCCGGGTAAGATGGTGAAAAGTGCCCCCAACCCAATCTAAATTCCATATAGGCCACTTTTTAGCACATATAGAGGAACTCACTTTCTGAAATTTTTAGCCCCCTAGGTGGTCACGTGACCCCCCTAGAGCCTAATTAGGCTTTTTATGTTTTTATTTTTTATCTCAGCCGCATTAAGAGCTAGCCAAAAACTTTATTTAAAAAAGTTGTAAGTTTTAAAAAGATCTATATGAAATTTTTTTTTTTATTTTTTTGGCGGGAAATTCGAATTTTTAGAACAATTTTAAACTTTTAAATAAATCTGAAAAAAAAACAAAGACACTCGTTTTTACGAAAATTAATTATAATGTGTATTTTTGCACAATCTTTCACCCTGAATTTTTTCAGATTTTTAAAATTGGTGAAACGTACCTTTAAAAATAAAAAACCGCATTTTTTCGGTTTTTTTTTTCGTTTTTTTGATACAATTTTATACATATTTTTCAAAAAATTTAACACCGTCACTAGAATAGGTAAAAAACTGAAAAATAATTGGGATTTGCTTCATAAAAATTTTTTGTAACGCCATCCATTTTCAAGATACAGGGCGTTGAAGAAAACAAAATTTTACATATTTTTTACGATTTTGCCGAAACTACTGGCAACATTGTAATAAAACTTGGCGGGTTTTAAGAGGTAGTTATTGTGCATGTTTTGACATACAACTAAGGATTTAATATTCATCATTGGCGCGCATAGGGGTAATGGTCTGAACTTTTCAAAGAAAAAAAGATAGTACGCCACTGACATATTTCAAATTAACAATCATTTTTGAATTCCTCGTTCAATTTGCAATAAAAAATCTATCTTCTCATTTTTTCATACGACGCGCTGTTTTGCTGCAAAAAATAAAATATCTTAACGCTTCCAAAGTATTCGAATTAATTTTGATAATGGATATATGAGTTTATTATGTATGTAGATGTAGAAACTACTAGAAGTTCGAATACTTTGTAAGGGTTAAGATCTTTTATTTTTTTAATAAAAATGCCGCGTCGTATGAAAAAATAAGAAGATACATTTTTTGTCACAAATTGAACGAGAAATTAAAAAACGATTGTTAATTTGAAATATGTCAGTGGCGTACTATCTTTATTCTTTAAAAAGTTCAGACCATTACCCCTATGCGAGCCAATGATGAATATCAAATCATTAATTGTATGTCAAAATATGCACAATAACCAGCTCTTAAATCCCGCCAAGTTTTATTACAATGTTGCCAGTAGTTTCAGCAAAATCGTAAAAAATGTGTAAAATTTTGTTTTCTTCAACGCCCTGTACTTTGAAAATGGATGGCTTTACAAAAAATTTTTATTAAGCAAACCCCAATTATTTTTCAGTTTTTTACCTATTCTAGTAACAGTGTTACCTTTTTTGAAAAATATGTATAAAATTGTTTCAAAATACGAAAAAAAAACTGAAAAAATGCGGTTTTTTATTTTTAAAGGTACGTTTCACCAATTTTAAAAGTCTGAAAAAATTCAGGGTGAAAGATTGTGCAAAAATACACATTATAATTAATTTTCGTAAAAACGAGTGTCTTAGTTTTTTTTTCAGAGTCATTTAAAAGTTTAAAATTGTTCTAAAAATTCGAATTTCCCGCCAAAAAATTAAAAAAAAAATTTTCTTATAGATCTTTTTGGAACTTACAACTTTTTTTAATAAAGTTTTTGGCTAGCTCTTGATGCGCCTGAGATAAAAAATAAAAACATAAAAAGCCTAATTAGGCTCTAGGGGGGTCACGTGACCACTTAGGGAGCTAAAAATTTCAGAAAGTGAGTTCCTCTATATGTGCTAAAAATTGGCCTATATGGAATTTAAATCGAGCTGGGGGCACTTTTCACCATCTTACCCGGCTAGGCCCTTTTTTGGTTTAAGGGAAGGCGAGGATTCCTCTTCCTATAGACTACTAGAAATTCTGAGCAACATAATGGCTAGATCAGGACATAGTAACATAAATGAAATTTGGGATACGGAATCGATAATGACTTCTACCCATATGGTATCCAGATACAGACCTAAATCACCTTGCTGCAGGGTCATACCTGTTACATAGATGGGGGGGGGGGGGGTAAAACTGCAGAAAGAATTGGTGTAGGAATATTTGATAGTGATGGAAATATTTCTATTCCACTAGGATAGTTAGTCAGACAATATGAAATGTGGCATTTTGCAAGAGAAACATCAGTAATATACTAAAATACTAACCTTTAACTTAACAGTTCCTCTATTTGTGATAATATACTTCTTAATCGGTATAAGCTCTTTGATAGATTGAGAAATATGTACCATTCCAGGCTAAAAATATAAAAAATATCAAGATCAGTACAATGGGAAGTATTACTAATAGGCCTGGATCCCGCGTAGCAAAAGAAAGTTTATTGATACCAAGGTTAAAATTTGTTATTAGCTTAACGGTGTCTAGTCGGACAAACTTTGATGTATGGGAACACTGGAACAGGGGAAGTTTTAATTCTGGAATGTGATTTTAATTGTGGAACGTGTCATCCTGGCAAGTTTATGATTGTGAAAACTAGCAGGTTGTTTTTAAGTTTATTCAATAACAAACCAGTAACAAATCAGTTGGAAGTCCTGTCCGACAAAATACATGGAGCGTTTTAATAGTCTGACGTTCGAAACCTGTAACCTGTTCCACAATTAAATTTCCCCTGTGCCAGTGTTCCCGAACGTCAAAGTTTGTCCGACTAGACACCGTTAAGCTATTAACAAATTTTCAGCTTGCTATTAATCAACTTTTTTTTGGTACGCGGGATCCAGGGCTGTAAGCTTCTTATTTACATTATAGAGTGTTGATAAAATCGACTGTCATTTAAATTATACACGAATCTCTTCCCCTTTTTTTTATCTTGTGCCATAACCATTGATTCTCTTCCTGTAACTCCTTTTTTGTCAAGTTTTGAAGTGAAAACTTCTTTAGGGACGTTGTGCGATTTTTGGATAGGGGAAAAAGCATTGACTTCGCGACCGTCATCGCGACCGTCATCGTCATTGCGACCGTCATCGCTTATGCTATATATTATTTGTATGTACATATAGAGGGTGAGGCAGATAAAGGGCCTATTAGAAATATCTCGAGAACTAAAGACAATTGAATTATGAAAATTGGAATAAGGGGGTTTTGAAGACTGATCTATTTAATGAAATTATTTTCATCTATTTGGTACTTCCGGTTATACCGGAAGTTGCTTATAACTTCGTTTTTTTAAATGGGACACCCTGTATATTTTTACATTTTTGGATTCTCCTCGATTTCTTCTTTCTTAAAATATAAGGTTTTGTAATAATATACAGGGTAGGTTAAAAGATAATTACGTTTTCTTATTAATTTCGTAGCAATATTCCCACCCTGTAGGATTGTAGTAGTTTGACATAATAAACTCTATTTATGTTCAAATGATTTTTAATATAGTCTACTATTGTTAACAATTATTAGTGTAGCTAAATTTTTAATTTTAGTATACAGGGTGGGTCGAAACTCGGAATGAGTATTTTCTGAGATTTCTTAAATGGAACACCATATATTTTAGTATTGTAATGAAATGATATTTCATGGTACTTTTTACCTCTTAAAAATTCCCTATACCTAACTGCTTTAGTTTGTGCTTAATTGTTAATCGCACCAACAATCTTAACTTCGATGGTATTTTGATACCTCAACCACTATTGGCAATTTTAAGTATCAGTATAAATATTCAGTCACAAATAAAAAATTATTTGTGACTGAATATTTTCACGGCCAACCTAATACAATTTCACCTATTTTGTGTTGCAATTAATGTTTGGCTTTAATCACCAATAACTCACAAATTAAAGAAGTTAGGTATAGGGAATGCTTAAGACATTAAAAAGTACCATAAAATAACATTTCATTACAATACTAAAATACAGGGTGTTCCATTTAAGAAAACTCAGAAAATACTCATTCCGAGTTTCGACCAACCCTGTACACTAAAATGAAAATTTTAACTATACCAATTACTCTTAACAATAGTAGACTATATTAAAAATCATTTGAACATTAATAGAGTTTATTATAC
Organism: Diabrotica virgifera virgifera; assembly: GCF_917563875.1. Lineage (NCBI taxonomy): Eukaryota > Metazoa > Arthropoda > Insecta > Coleoptera > Chrysomelidae > Diabrotica > Diabrotica virgifera. The sequence continues at coordinate 212,447,820 of NC_065450.1, forward strand.
CAATCTACTACAATCCTACAGGGTGTTAATGTTGCTACGAAATTAATAAGAAAACGTAATTATATTTTAACCTACCGTGTATAATATTACAAAACCTTATATTTTAAGACAGAAGAAATCGAGGATAATCAAAAAATGTAAAAATATACAGGGTGTCCTATTTAAAAAAACGAAGTTACAATCAACTTCCGGTATAACCGGAAGTAGCAAAGAGAAGAAAATATTTTCATTAAATAGTTCATACCTCAAAACCCGTGTATTCCAATATTCAAGATTCTCTTAGCTTTAGTTCTCGAGATATTTATTCTAATAGGCCCTTTATCTGCCTCACCCTGTATATAAATTGTATAGAAGTATTTAAATTTAAAATAAATGTAAAACCTATTTTAGGATGGGAAAAAAAGATTTATTTCGCGACCGTCATAGCGACCGTCATCTCTTCCACGAAATAAATTTTGTACGCATCTATATTATTTGTAAAACCTATTTTTGGATAGGGAAAAAGGATTTATTTCGCGACCGTCATCTCTTCGGCGAAATATATTTTGTACGTACAGTAAAGCGTCGATAATCCGAACTAATTGGTACAGGGGTAGTTCGGATTATCAAATTGTTCGGATTATCGAACATATGTTCAAAATACATACAAAGCTTATAAAAATAGTACATTGTACATACAGTAGGAAAAATGAAAGAATACCCATGAACGAACATATAAAACACGCTGTATTTTCCTGTCACTGTGTCACACAAAACATTGGCCAGCGCAAGTACATGTAATAATTATTGTTACATGTACTTGCACTGGACACTTTTCTTTGTGACACGGTGACAGGAAAATACAGCGTGTTTTATATGTTCGTTCATGGGTATTCTTTCATTTCTCCGACTGTATGTACATACGTTTTAGTTACAAGGAATAAAACACCTGCATAATAAACAAATATACCTATTGTATGTATGTATTTCTGCATAAACAAAACAAAAATCCGCGGTCATATTTTGCCCATATTGTCATATTAAATACAAAAATTCGGTCCGCGATCATATTTTTTAATTTTATAATTTTTTTTTGCGTTCGGATTAGCGAACGTTCGGATTACCAGGGTTCGGATTATCGACGCTCTACTGTATATGTATTGAAGTGAAAACTTCTTTAGGGACGTTGTGCACTTTTTGGATGGGAAAAACTATTAAATTAGCGACCATCGTTGAGACCGCCATCACTTCGAAGAAATAAATTTTAAAAGTGAAAACTTCTTGAGCGTAGTTGTGCACTTTTTGGATGGGGAAAAAGTATTAAATTAGCGACCGTCATCGTTTCGACGAAATAAATTTTTGAAGTGAAAATTTCTTTAGGGACGTTGTGCACTTTTTCGATAGGGAAAAAGTATTGAAATAGCGAACGTCATAGCGACCGTCATCGCTTATAAATTTTTAAGTGAAAACTTCTTTTGGGGACGTTGTGCACTTTTTAGACGGGGAAGAAATATTGAATTAGCGACCGTCATCGCGACCGTCATCGCTTCGACGAAATAAATTTTGGAAGTGAAAACTTCTTTAGGGACGTTTTGCACTTTTTAGATGGGGAAAAATTATTAAATTTGGATGGAGAGGAAGTAATAAATAAGCGACCGTCATCGCTTCGACGAAATAAACATTTGAAGTGAAAACTTCTTTAGGGACGTTGTGCTCTTTTTGGATGGAAAAAAGTATTAAATTATCGACCGTCATCGCGACCGTCATCTCCTCGATGAAATAAATTTTTGAAGTGAAAACTTCTTGAGGGACGTTGTGCACTTTTTGGACGGGGAAAAATTATTAAATTAGCGACCGTAATCGCTTCGACGAAATAAATATTTGAAATGAAACTTCTTTTGGGACGTTGTACACTTTTTCGATGGAAAAAAGTATTAAATTATCGACCGTCATCTCTTCGATGAAATAAATTTTTGAAGTGAAAACTTCTTTAGGGACGTTGTGCACTTTTTGAATGGGGAAAAGTATTAAATTAGTGACCGTTATCACTTCGACGAAATAAATATTTGAATTGAAAATTTCTTTCATTATTTGTATTTCATTTTTAAGTCGTTACAGATGCAGTCGTCAACTTACCTCGCTAGACGATTGCATCCTAGATGCCGTATTTACTGTATCACCGAAGAAGCAATATCTCGGTAGTTTTATACCCACAACTCCTGCAACAACTGGTCCCGAATGAGCACCTAAAAACAAAAAGACTAAACTTATACAAAAACTACATATACATTTATAAACAATCAATGGATTTTTCATGGCCTTTTCATGGATTGAACTTCAACAGTATGTAAGTAGTCAAAGATATGTCCAGGGGCGAGCATTGTCTTGTCTTCTTCTTTAGATATTTAAGGAATTGGGAATTTGTAGCCTATTCCGGCAACTACATTCACTGCATCTTTTCAATGGCGTCCTACAATTATTGTTTCTTTCTGTTAATAATTTAGTATTTGTTATTTTGATGTCGATTTTCATTTATGCTCTGTATACGCTCTTTTTATTTTGTTTTGTACTTGCTGATGGTAGGGGAGCCCAAGCGGAGATTTTTGCAGTTACTCGAGCGCATCAGATTATCATATGGGGAAAAAACTTGTACCCTGTAAATGTACCCCTACCATATATTTTATCTTAACACAGGCGAGTTCGTTAAGGGGGTCCAAAAAAAATATATCCTTAGAAAAAGCGAATATTTCGAGAAATAAACCTCAGATCGAGAAACTAAAAAATACGTATTCAATATTTTTTTAAAATCTATCGAATGATACTAAACACCACAAACCCCCCACAGAAGGGGGGGGGTAAATTTAAACGAACCCCGCGATTTTTCGCGAAATGAACATCAGATCGAAAAACTGCAAAACACATATGTATTCAATATTTTTAAAAAATCTATCGAATGGCACCAAACACGATCCTCCCACATTTTATTTATTTATCGTATGGCATAGATACAACAAGAACACATAATTTTAAAAAAAGTATATAAAACATTACATGAAGTATCACAAACGAACATCTAATGTATTAATATACTGTAAAACATTTTCGGTCGCATTCAGGAACTCATCGAAAACTCCAGGGTACCGCCTCCGGGGGCATTCCTCAATAATGTGGCGGACGGTCTGCCGTTGCGCACCACAATCACACTCAGGAGTAAGGGCCTTTCCCCATCTATGCAAGCTGTCAGCACATCTACCGGTCCCTGTTCTTATTCTGTTCAGCGCCGTCCATGTATTGCGGGGCAGTTCAAAGCCTGGCGGTTTCTGATCGATACAGGCCATTTGGTGTGATTCCTGTGGTGAGTCGCTCTCCCATTGTCTTCTCCAAGCGTTGGTGAGGTCGAAATGTTCCTGATGTAGGGAGGTGGCCCTTAACAATGGGGATATCTGGAGCGCAGTCTGTTCATTTCGATAACAAGCACATGGTGGATGGGTAGTTGATGGTTAGCCTCGATTTTTCGATATTCTCTGAGAAGAGAATGACTTCTTCTTAGTTTAGGCGGTGGAATGTGACTCAGAATGGGAAGCCAATAGTTCGATGTTGGTCGAATTGTACCTGAGATCATTCGCATTGTCTGGTTTAATTGGGTGTCAATGATCGTCCTGTGTTTGCTATTGAGCCATACGGGCGAAGCATATTCAGCCGCCGAGTATACGAGTCCGAGAGCGGATGATCTGAGTACGGAGGCTGAGGACCCCCATGTGGTGCCACATAGCTTTTGGATTATATTATTTCGCGTCTTCAGTTTTTCTGCCGTTCTTTGTAGGTGTTCCTTAAAACTTAAGGTTCTGTCAAGAGTCACTGCAAGATATTTTGGTGTTGAGTTATGAGCGAGTAGTCTGTTTTCAAAGTGAACGGAGATATTTTTGTTGGCTTGGGCATTATTCAGATGGAAACAGCACACTTCAGTTTTCGTTGCATTGGGCCGTAGCCTCCATTTGCGAAAATATTCACCCATAACAGCAAGGTCATCCGTCAGTATTGTTTCTGTAACATTCATGTTATTATGTCTTGCTGCAATGGCCCAATCGTCAGCGTACCCAAATTTCTGCGAAGTTGTCCTAGGTAGGTCCGCGATGTATAAATTAAAGAGTAAGGGTGCCAAAACACAAAGTTGGGGTGAGGGGTTACTTTAAAATCTTAAATAGGAGCCCCCAATTTTTATTGCAGATTTGGATTCTTTACGTAAAAATAAACAACTTTTATACGAGACATTTTTTCGAGTTATGGATAAATGGCGTTATAATCGTAAAAAACGATTGTTGGAAATGGAGACTAAAATAATTAAAAAATGGAAAGTCCCCACTTAAATGGAAAACTTTACTTAACTTCTTTGGTTTTAAGACCTAATCTTTACAACCCAATAGGTCCCCATAACGCTCGAGTAACTGTACATTTAGCACACTTTCCTCCCCTACTATGAGTTTCTCATTAATTGAGTAGATTTTCAATATCTGTCTTATGTCTTCTCTGTGTAATGCTTCTACTCTTCTGAGCAATCGTCATTTCTTTTTATAGTAGATAATCTTTACCTTTCAGGTAGCCTTCAGATATGAAATCTTATGTCGATAAATTGTCTAAGTATACTATATAATATACAAGACTCATCATAACATGCATGAAAATTTCCAGGAACTGCGTAAAATAACTTCTGCCGAGCGTCAACCGGTTTAAGAATTGGTTGTGTGACTTGGCATCTTCTACAATTTTCCTCCATTCGTTCCTGTTTTTATCTCACAATAAAACACTGAAAAACGTTTGTTTTCTATACTTCCACAAAATTTATTACAACTATGTTATTACTACAGCTGTTTCGGCAAAGTGCCTTTCTCAAGTGATATATTTTACAATGTGTTTGCCTTTTTAAGTCTTTAACTGAAGAGGTTGAGGAGTGGGGAGCTGTTTGTCTCGAGTTTGTCATTCAGAATTATATCTGTATTTTTCAATTTATTAATTTCCATTGATTCTAAAAGTGATAGCTTAAGGCCTTTATTTTGAAGATGTAGAATTTGAAACTCTTCATTGAAAGAATGATTATGATCTAGAAGGTGAAGTGCGTATGTAGAAGTGTCTGTTTTTCTATTGTTGAAAGCTCTTTTGTGTTCTGCTATCCGTTTGTCAAAAGTTCTGCCAGTTTGACCGATGTAAGTTTTCGGACAGTCACCACAAGTTAGTTTGTACACACCACTCTGTAATTGCTTTCTCTTTCGGCTTTTATTGTTTTTAATATGTTTGCTTAAGTTGTTGTTAGTTCTGAAAGCTGGTGTTATTCCTTTCTTTTTTATGTATCTGGCTATTTTTGTTGTTATTTTGCCAGTATATGTGAGAGAGCAGAAGGTACTGGGTTCTTTCTGTGGTGGTGGATATACTAATTTCAAGGCTTTCTTATGGAGTTTTTGGTTTAAAATGTTGTTAACTGTTTGTTCGTTATAGCCATTGTTTACTGCTATTTGTCTAATGATATTTAGTTCTGTCTCGAAGTTATTTTTTGTCATAGGAATTTCTGTCAGTCTATGTATCATGCTATGGTAGGCTGCTAATTTGTGTTGTGTAGGATGGGATGATGAATTGTGTATAGTTGTGTCAGTATGGGTAGGTTTATGATATACGGAGAACTCATGTTTGTTGTGTCGTCTGGTAATCGTTACATCTAGAAAGTTTATGGAATTATTCTGTTCTGTTTCTATTGTGAACTCAATATTACTATGAAGTGAATTAATGTATGATAGAAATTGGTCAAGTTGTCTGTTAGTTCCTGTAAAGCAGACTAGTATGTCATCCACGTATCTCCACCAATATAAGAGCTGTTTAAATACGGGGTGTTTGGAAATTGTTGTTTCAAGTTGGTTCATAAATATATCTGATAGTAATGGGCTTAGAGGAATACCCATAATAAGTCCTGCACTGTTGTTTGTGTAAATTTGATTATTGAATTCAAAATAGTTTTTTTGTATGCAAATTTCAAGAAGGTGTAAAATTTCAGATTCCTGTTCCTGTTTTTGCTTCTGGTTACCCATTCTCTGACTCCCATCTTCTTAAAGTCCTCCAGTATCTGGTTCTCCATCTAGTTTTGGGTCTTCCTCGTGGTCTGCCTGATACAGGTCTCGATTTGGAAATTTTCTTGATAATGGCTTCTGGATTCTTCCTTTCTATATGTCCCATCCATCTGAGTGTCTGTGCCTTGAAAATCTGACGATGTCTTCTCCTTTCAGAAGTTCTCTTACTTCGTGGTTCATGAGTTTTCTAAATGCATTATTACCTAAGTTTAGTGGTCCTGCTATCCTCCGAATTATTTTCCTTTCTAGGATCCTCAATATTTCTTCGTCCTTCTGTGTCAGACACATTACTTCAGCACCATATTATGTGATTACTGGACTAATTGCTGCTTTGTAAATTTTCAGTTTTGTATTCTGAGTCAGCTTCTTTTTTTTTTGAGGAAGTTACTGTATTTCCATTAGGTTCTGTTTCCTGCCTGGATTCTTTCGTTAATTTCGATACTTCTATCATTATTTCCATTAACTGAGACTCCAAGATACTTAAAATGTTCTACCTTTTCAAATTTGACCACTACCCACTACTAACTACTTGACGAAAAAAATGTGAACGCCTCACTTAAGCCCTGTTACTTTCCATCCCCTTGGAAAGGCAATACAATTGTGCTCCCTAAAAGGGATCAATTCCGGACCAATTACAACTCTTCCAGGCCGATTTCTCTTCTAAGCGTTATGGCTAGTCTCAGTGCCGGCGCTAGGGTATAAGGTGCCCGCCTGCAAAACTAGCACAGGCGCCCCCCCCCCCACACACATTCTTATGGGCGCCCATATAAAAATTTTTAGGGTGGGGCCAGACGTGAAGACGTTGCACATTACATTTTGTATACTTTGGATGACAATATATAGTTTAAAGAACCCGAAAAGCTAGGGGGTGGCACGGCCTCCCTGACAGCGTGCCTGCATGGGCGCCCATGCAGATACTCGTACAACCCCAGCCTTGGGGACATTATGAGTGTTTTAATGAAACAGTGAGACCCACATTTCCGAAGATCAAACCGGTCACTGATCTACCTATCTGACCGCTCATAACCTGGAGTGGTATGTATCTGACCCCCAAGCTATAACAACACCCCACCCCATCGCAGTACATAGCGAATGAGGTGGCTTTGTACTGAACGTTTCCTTGGATGCCCTGGGTAATGGGACATCCTCTGTATTACTTTATGTGGTTAAACCATCTGATTTTAGGGGTAGCTAGAAGAGCTTTCCTCTAATTAATGACTTGATTTTGGACTTGTGTCCTAAAAATGTGTGTTCCAGGCAGCGAGGCATCGACTTAGTCGTTGTTCCCCTATCCGCAAATGTCCCCGGTAAATAAAGTTCGGTTACAGTTTTATTGGATCCATGATCTGACAGAACAACTTCATTTTAATTTTTTTTTGAAATGGACCGCGATAGTCGTGACGTCAAAACGTCAAAAAAAGGTTTCCAAACACGTTGTGTCCAGGTACACGCTAAAATTAGTCCTATCGCCAGGGAGGTACAACGGCCTCCTTAATTCAGATGGACTTACCCAAGTTTTTTTATGTATTTTGACCCGTAGAACACGAATTTTTTGGGTAACAGTTGATCCGGATGTCGATAAGATTATTATAAACAAAGAACTTGAGGAGTTACATAGCAGCGATTTTTCGCAAAACAAAACATTTTTTGTATTTTTTGGGTGATTCTCAGCAAAAAATGGTCCTACAAGTTTTTTCGTAGGATGCATAGTTTTCGAGATAAACGCGGTTGAACTTTCAAAAAATCGAAAAGGTGCAATTTTTGAACCGGAATAACTTTTGACTCAAAAATAAAATAGCAATTCTGCTTGCTGCACTTGAAAGTTTAAGTCAAATTCTATCGGTTTTGATTATTTGCATTGCTAAAAATTAAGTTTTTATTTGTCAAACAAAGCTATAAACACATAGTGTTTCCCGTGCCAAATGCATGCGTTTTAATGTTTGTAATATACGTAGAAATTCTGTATGCGCGCCTACTCGTTCTATTTCAAATTAGAAATGCATTGAAAACATCATTCAATCACTATGTGTTTATAGCTTTTTTAACAATAAAAAAATTATTTTTTAGCAATGAAAATAATCAAAGCCGATAGAATTTGACTTGAACTTTCAAATGCGGTAAGCAGAATTGGTATTTTATTTTTCAATCAAAAGTTATTCGGGTTCAAAAATTGCAATTTTTCGATTTTTTGAAAGTTCAACCGCGTTTATGTCGAAAACTATGCATCCTACAAAAAAATTTGTAAAAACATTTTTTGCTTAGAATGACTCAAAATATACAAAAAAAATGTTTTATTTTTCGAAAAATCGCTGTTATGTGATTCCTCAAGTTCTTTGTTTATAACAAACTTATCGACATCCGAATCGACTGTTACCCAAAAAATTCGTGTTCTACGGGTTAAAATACATAAAGAAAACTTGGGTAAGTCCATCTGAATTAAGGAGGCCGTTGTACCCCCCCCGGCGACAGGACTAATTGGAGAATCTAAAAATTTCGCTTGGACTAAATGTACTCAAATAAAAAAGTTAAACTTCATCAAGCTAATGACTATTTAGCGTGGGCAGTGACTGTATATTTTGATACACGCAATTTTGATATGTTTAGTGTTTGTTGGATAGAAAAATATTTGTTATGACGTTTAATTCTACCTAACTTTTTTATTTGCGTACACGTTAGCGTATACCTAGACACAACGTGTTTGGAAAAATTTTGACGTTTTGACGTCACACTATCACGGTCCATTGGCTAAGAGAGAACTAAGATTGTTTTTGTCATTTCTTCTTTTTCGGCTTTTCTTCTTCGGTTCGTGCCCCAGATATTTTTTTTGAATCCATTTTTATTTAACTAAATAAAAATAATAACTTTAAAACCTCAGGATTATGTTTCTGCAGTAATGTGAAACCGTAATTTAATAATAGTACTGAGTACTTAACAAATATAATTTTATATTAATTGAATGCAACACTTTTTTTAGATTCTTTAACTGCAGAGTACAACTGACAAACTATTCTGTACTAGTATAGGTATAATCACATGAAATAATACTAAATCTAAATCTAAAAATCTCTAAACTAAACTTTATGTAAAATGTTTATTTTAAATATTATGTTTTTATGGGATTAATACTCGATACCTATTAATAAGAACATACCTAATACTTAAATTACACAGGCGGCAAGAAAACAGTATCAGAATAGTGTTTATTTTACTAGAAATCATTCATTTCCTCTCATAACTGCTGATACAAAACTTACAACTTGCAAGAAATTTGAAGAAAGTAAACAAAGCATTCTTATTTAGAGCAAAGTTGTTTGGTTGAAATATAATATCTTTGACCAATAAATTATATTACTACATGGTAAGAATTCTATGCGGCATTGCATATTTTTGTATATTTTACATGTGTGATATGCAAAACTAACAAACACTGATTAGGGTATTATGACGAATTTAAACCACATTTAAAAAAAAATGAATTTTTCTATTTTAGTATTTTGCATAACACCAGCAGAAAAAAAGAGGGGCGCCCGCCTGCAGTGCATCCCTTGCAGGCCCGTTATCGCCGGCCCTGGGCTAGTCTTCAAGAGGATCTTCAAGTAAACACTCATTGAATTTACCACAGAAATTTTAACATCATCGCTTCATTATTGGGACTGTGCAAGTTGGGAAGAGCGACACCTAGTGGCATACCATCAGCAACATTTCTAGCACTTTTAATTATATTGGACAATTATAGATATTAGTCCTGGTTGCTGGATAATTGTCAAGGCCATGGTCCAAAAAAAGAATAAGAAGAAAAAGTAAGATTGAGGTTACGTTATTAAAAGGTAAACATTGTATGTAGTAAATAAAATTAATTAGTAAAATGAAGTATTACAAGCAAAATACAATTAATTAAATTCACTTTAAAAATTGCATATCATCTCATATTACGGAGAAACATATAATTTTTACAATTTATAACACAGCATTTGTGGAATCCAATTTTCTTCAATGACAGTAGGTACGAGATATATGTCAATTTGACAATTTCAATTGACAACATTAATTACGGTGGAGCCTCGACAACTCGGATTAATCGGGACCGCGGCCGATCCGGGTTATCGAAAATCCGGGTTAGCCGGAGAGCATGGTAAAAATTAATAAAATACGGTATACTTATAGATAAAGTCCGTTATAATTAAAATAACATGAAATATCGTACAGTACACATCTAACTTACCTATAGTTGTATAGAGTATAGTATAGACAGTATAGAGTATGGTTCATTTCTAGGTAAAAAAACTCAGTTAGTTTCGGTTGTGTTAATTTGGTCTGCCATCGGAACAATATTATGTTATTTAAGAACAGTAACTCTTTCATTGCTTAAAAGACCATTGTTTAAAAAATAAATTTTTAAAAGACAGTCGGAAATAAATAAAGGAATAACAGGTGCCTGTTGTTTGCGATAGCCCCAAATAATTAACATCGCTCTGCCGCCGCCGTCGTGTGCCATGAGTCATTTTTACTATCGTATAGTTCAAATTACACAAATACACATATCTCTCAAATATTATATTATGGTCGAAGAGAAGTTTTATCAATGAAACTCGATATTTTTAAGACATTCCAGAAGAGGCTACAGATACAGATAAAATGTTTTAACATAATACATACATACATTTTTATTGTTGAAATGTTGTCTGATGAAAATCGGTCCGGGTTATCCGGACTTCCGGGTTATCGGGAGCCGACTTATCGAGGTTCCACTGTACTTAAGAAGGTTAAGAAAGTTGGAAGGTTTCTCCACTTCTTGCGCACGATCGTTTATCGTATCCCCTCCAAGTACTTGCACACAGCGAATAAAAATTCGGCTTTAGAGAGGGTCACTCCACTAGAACCGCGTTGACTAAAATCGTCCCACACATTATCCAAATGTTATAAGACAAAAAATTCTATCGGCATATTTCTCAATGTACCAAAAGCCTTTTGCCAAGTCTGGCATGATGGATTGGTGAGGAAACTACTGGACAATCGGTTATGTAGTAAAAATATCGGGTATATGAGATATGTGATAAAGAAGATCACAAAAATAGCTTGGCAGCATATCTTACTCAATTAAAATCTTATATATTTCTTGTTCTGCAGATACTTACCTATTCTAACATCAACTTTGGTACCAGAAGGAATTTTAAGCTGTCTGATATGTTTAACCATCTCTAGTGAGACGTCCACAATATTTTGTGCATGATTTTCATTTTCATCTGGGGCTCCGCATACTGCCATATATATTTGCCCAACAGTTTCCACCTAAAATAATATTAGAATATAACTACTATAATAGTCTAAGATCCGAATAAAGGTCGACCTGCATCCATCTGCTTTCCAGATGAAACATTTTTTTTTGTTAAATTTAATACATAGACAAATAGAACTTACATGGGTTGCCTATCAAAATCGTGTCATACCTAGCTATCCTAAGGGAGGGCCGCAGGGGTTGAAATCAATATTTCAAGCACATTTTTTTGAAAAAATGGTAGAAATATTTTATTTTTAAATTAAATAAGCATATTCAGTATAATTCATATATTATTCAAAAAAAAATTCAAGGAAAAATATTGACTCCTCGAAAACAATGAATTTTGCGGTGGACATCAGAACTCATCATTGGATCATCAGATTGGAAAAAATTCAAAAAACTTTATTAGCTTATGAGTTTGTAGAGGTAACACTATCGAGTTTTTTTAGTTTTATCGATTTTTGACTTTTTGGTATCACTTAATTTTTTTTTGCAAAAAAGAATGAAAATCCACATATTTATTATTGTTAAAAAAAATAAGCATAAAACAAAAAATATCTCGACAACGTTACCTCAAGGTATATCTAAAAAAATATATACAAAATTCCAGGTAGGTCGGTCAAGTAGTTTTTGAGTTACAATTTCTACAGCCTTTGAAAAAAGCAGTTTTGAAAACGCGTTTAAACTATTGTCAACTTTTATCTTCAATTTCTTTTTTGTCTGTCAAATGGTAAAGTGATGCACAACATAATAAGTTTTTGAAACGAGGAGTTATTTACAAAAGAGAATGATAACAGCTGTTGACCGTCGACCGTTCACTACGTTCAAGCGCGCTGGCGCGGTCCTGCTGCAAAGCGAGTCGATATTCAACACTATCTCCCTACCTCCCTACCTTCGACTCTCTATGCAGCAGGTTCGCGCCAGCGCGCTTGAGCGTAGTGAGAAACGTTAACAGCTGTTCCCATTCTATTTTGTAAATTACTCCGCGATTCAAAATCATATTCCCGTGTACATCACTTTACGATTTAACAGATAAAAAATAAATTGAAAATAAAAGTTGACAATACTTTAAACGCGTTTTCATCAAAACTCCTTTTTTCAAGGGCTTCAGAATCACAACAGAATTTTAAGATTTCCCTGTTTATATATTTTAGAAACTGTTTGCTTAATTCGTAAACACCTACATGTCTTTCCAACCAGACGAAATCATGACTGCTCCGCCAAAAATTCAACCTCTCCTCTGATTAGATGTCTATTTACCGATCCCGTGCGCTGAATTACTAAATACATCTGTATTATATCCTGCTAAAAAACTGTACAACCATCTTATTTTACAACTGAAATCTACAACAGCTTTCCCCAAGTTCCGTAAAATAACAAAAGCCTATCTATCTAAAAAAAAACCATACTTAATAGTATTCAGTAGAAGAGTTTCAAAATCAATAAATAAGAAATTAAAATAGGTATGTACCTTTATGTACAAGTAACTAAAGTATTTTATCTATATTTGGGTTTCATATGCAGCAGCTTAAACTTATTAGTTCCTAAGGTTGTATTATGCAAATTTATTTATTAATTTTTGTATGCAAATTTATTTAAATGTTGCAATAGATTATTTTTATTATATTTTCATTATCTTTTATTTTGTAATGTTGACGATTTATGTAACTTCAGCAAATTGTATATGTGATTGTTATTTTTCGACTTTTTGTAAGTTTTGTCCATCAAATTGTAAAATTTTCAGTGATTATTTCATTCATAGGAGATTTTGACCAATAGAAAGCTACGGAAATAAAAATTATAGCGATTATTTCATTCATAGGAGATTCTGACCAATAAAAAGCTACAGAAATCTTAATTAAATCGATAATTTTTGATAATCTCCCGTCGTTAAGTATATTACGTCAGATGACCTTCGTTGCTACGAAAAAATACATTCAGTAACATTAATGGCATTTAATGTTTTAAAAATTATAAAAGTGATGACTTTCGATCGTCAAATATTTATAAAAACTGTGTGTTTAATGGTACTTACATAAATAAATTACAATAAAATTTTGGTTTTGAACAGTTTTATTCATGAAATAATCGCAACAAATTGCACTCGACCTCTGAAATTAATATAGAATTTTTGCTCTCGTGACACTTTGACATAATTTCACTCGCCTTCGGCTCGTGAAATTAAAACTGTCAAAGTGTCACTCGGGAAAAATTCAGTAATTTCAGAGCTCTTGTGCAATTACTACTGATAATTTTTGATAATATCCCGTCGTCATGTATTACGTCAGATGCCCTTAGTTACTAGGCAAATATGAACATTCAGTGACATTACTGACAATTAATGTTTTACAACTTGTCACAGAGAACACCAAGAAACAGGTTTAGCAAATATTCAGGTGAAGATATCAATAAAATATTAGTTAAGATGATTTAAAAAGACAGTTTTATTCATGAAATAATCTCAACGACTTACACTCAATCTCTAAAATTATTATCGAATTGTTGCCCTCGTAACACTTTAACATAATTTCAGTCCCCTTCGGGTCGTGAAATTGAAGTTGTCAAAGTGTCACTCGCGAAACAAACCGATAATTTTAGAGCTCTTGTGCAATTACTACTGATTATTTTTAAAGATTTTAATGTCCAATCATGTAGTAAGATTTTGCATCACGCGTTTAATTCTGTCCAATCAAATTATTATTATACTGGGAATAATCTACTTACATCATTATACTGAGAATAATTCTTAATTATTTTGTTTCTGTTTAATAGGGCTTTTCATCGATTGTCATTTGTTTCGAGCTTCTGTCATATGTTGTATAATCTGTGTATAATATTAATATGCAGGGATTATACGGCATATGACAGACGCTCGAAACAAATGACTGCGAATGAAAAGCCCTATTACAACGACTTTTACAGTGTTGACAGCTGTCACATTTAAAAAAATTAACCAAAATAAACTTTTAGCTCTACATCTAAAGTCAAATTGTAACGAGGGAAATACAAATCGCAATTTTAAGCGCCCGAGTGTAATTTCATGAATAAAACTAAATTTATAAATCATTTTAACGAATATTTTATTGATATCTTTGTCCGTATACTTGCTAAACCAGCTCATGCTGTTCACTGTGACAAGTTGTAAAACATGAATTATTGTGATAAATGTCACTGAATGTTTATTTACAAAGACTTGAATTTTGTATGTGAGTATTAAAAAATAATCTTGCGAATATCACACGACCGTAAGAATAAATAAGAAAATAATGCTCCAGTTTTTTTCTCAAATTTTTTTGCCATTCGGCAATAGTCAATCTAGACCTGCGGGCTCTAGTGTCTATTGCCAGGTAACAAAATTTTAGAAAATTGTCGCATTATTGTCAATTTATTCTCACTTTCTTGTGATATTAATGATGACAATAAAGCATATCAATCTATTCTATTCTAATATAAAATTTTCAATATAGAATTATTTTCAATTATCCACGAAACAATGTACTTCATTATATTCCTGATTAAGTCGCAACTCAATTTTACTACATTAATGCTATTAAAACCGTTCCAGAGAATAGGGATCTTAATTATTTGCAACTTTATTAGACCTATTGTTCCGTATAATTAAGACTAAAAGCAAATAATGAAGTTTTTTGTACTTATAACAGAAATGACTACAAATTGAACATAAAAGGACCTTAATTCATCACACTTGACAAACAGTTTCTCGGCAATGTCGACAAGTAAGAGGTGGATAAATAAACAAGGGTTTTGTTTTGCCACAAGGATTTGATTTTGGGTAGAGAGTGTTTGAACTGGGAAGACTAGCAAACTTTAGGATACGTGTTTGAATACACCTCGGGTGTATTCAAACACCTTGGGTGTAAATATGACGGGAAGTCTTAAAATGGGCGTACGAGCTTTTAGGCAGCTAGAGAAAACGAAATTTATGAGAAGAAAAGTTTCAGAATATTATTATCCATTAAATTAATGTAAAGTAAATAATCTTGAGGAAGCCTTTTCTCCCTTTCCTCTAATATTTAGAAAAGAAACAAAATTCTGAATAATTTCCAATTACTAAAGGATTAAGACAAGGATAGACCAAGTATATGGTTTTCACTAAAAACAACCACCACATATTACTACAAACGGGATTCAAATTGAAAAATAATTAAGTTACAAAGACTTGGGAACTTTAATAAACGAAACTGATGACTAAAACAATAGAATAAAAAGACGTATCGGAATTTCCAGGACCACCTTCATAAAGATTAGAAAATTCTTCTGCAACAGAGATATAAGCATCCCTCTACGATTAAGAATGCTAAGAGACTACGTATTTAACAAGCTATTATACGGTGTAGAGGCCTGGACTCTCAAACAGAACAACACAAATATATTGAAAGTTTCGAGATGTGGTGCTACCGTCGAATGCTGAAGATAAGTTGGATTGAAAGAGTCACAATCGTTGAAAGATAGGAAAGACCCAAAAATTTTGTTAACGATAAAACGAAGAAAACTAGAATATTTGGGTCAGTTGATGAGAGGATACAAATACGCATTACTTCAAAATATAATGCAAGGAAAAATAGACGGAAAAAGGAATCCAGGGCGTAGAAAAATGTCATGGTTTCGCAATTTGAGAGAGTGGTTTGGATGAACTTTTTAGGTCAGCTATAAAATGTCAGTCACTAATGAACTTTTTAGGTCAGCTATAAACAAGGTCAAGATAGCCTTGATGATTTCCAATCTCCGATAGGAATGGCAGAAGAAGAAGAAGAAGAAGACAAGGTCGCGCAATGGCTCCAACCTTATTTAAAATTTATTTAAATTAAGTACTGCGATAATGAATACATAATACTTGTTATCATAGATACATACATGTATTTATGGTGTTAATACACTTATGAAACAGGTGTGTTATCATCTTCGTCAACTTATCAGAACCGAATTTAATTATTTCATCTAAAATATTTCCTGATCCCCTGCCTTTTCACTGTATATATTGTTTATTCTCAGGGCCGTGCGGCGCTATGATGCGGTGAGGCAGTCGCATCAGGCGGCATCACAAGGGGGCGGCATAATCAGTAAAATGAAAATACACCAAAATAATCATAGGAATAAGAAAGGGTGTGCAAAATAGAACATTTGAAAAATAACCGATGGTGTGTCACTCGAGTTTAAGGCTAAGGCCAGACAAGCGATAATTTACGTCGCCGTAAGAGCAGTAAAATGGAGCGCGAAAAATGGGTATTATCCTAGGTTGCTGCGCGATATTTTTCAGCTCGTCTGGCCATCCACTACTCTCACCGTGGGACCCATTTTCGCGCTTCATTTTACTGCTCTTACGGCGCCGTAAATGATCGCTTGTCTGACCTTAGGCTAAAGCATGCCACTCTGTAAACTTAGTTTTAAAAGTGAAATCGTTTTCTTCTACAGAAACAATACCCTTTTTTTATATAATTTTTGTATTTTTGTACACTTTTTTTTTTCTGGTTCAACAAAGCGTTGGGAAGCTCTGAAAAAATATGTTTCACAACTAACTTTGAAACCATTAAGCGATACTAGTATATGGTCAAGTCAAATACAGTAGGAAAAATGAAAGAATACCCATGAACGAACATATAAAACACGCTGTATTTTCCTGTCACCGTGTCACAAAGAAAATTGTCCAACGCAAGTACATGTAATAATAATTCTTACATGTACTTGCGCTGGACAATTTTTTGTGTGACACGGCGACAGGAAAATACAGCGTGTTTTATATGTTCGTTCATGGGTATTCTTTCATTTTTTCTACTGTAGATGCATTGAAACCTCTAAGATTTTGTGAAATAATATGATGCCTTATTCGAAATAATAGAAGAAGTCAACAAAGATACAGAAACTAAAGTCAAAACTCGAGGATTAGCAAAAAATATTAAAAATTATAAATTTATATGCGGTGTAGTTCTTTGGCATGATATTTTATTTCATATAAATTCGGTCTCAGTCTTGAAGATGTTGTAACATGTAACTATAAATTTGTCAGATGGTGCAAAAAGGTTGTCAGAAACAATAAAAAAAATTAATAGCTACAGATAATCTGGCTATGACTAAACGAAAATTACTGCTAATGAAATTGCAGAAAATCTTGATATAAGCTCCGAATTTCCAGCGAAAAATGAAATTCGAGCTAGGAGAAAAAAGCGTCAGTTTAATGACGAAATATCTATGGATGAGCTCTTAACAGAAGAAGATAAATTTAAAATAATTTTTTTCATCTATATTTTAGACATTGTCATTAATTCTTTGATTGTTCGATTTTCACTTCTAGAAATTCATAAATAAATGTTTGATGTTATTTTTAAATTGGGGAAAATAAATGATAAAACACTAAAAAAATATTGTATGAACCTTCAATCAATACTTTCAATAAAAAAAGAATCGGATATACAGGCAAATGATCTTCTAGAATAATTGTGTGATATATCCCAAATGATAACATAATATGTAGTCCATGAAACCGTTAGAAGTTTTGAACTATTTCTGTACCAAATGTAGTTGTATCGCTAACAATTTTATTAACACTTTCTGTCTAGAAAATAGTGAGTGAGGAAAGAAGTTTTTCAAAATTAAAAATTATTAAAAACTGTTTACGAAGCTCCATAAGACAAACAAAACTAAAAAAATAGCACTCATTTCAATAGAGTCCTCACTGGCTGCTACTTTAGACTACACCAATCTGATTGACGAATTTGCCAAAATTAAAGCCAGAAGGGTAAAATTGTAATTTTTGTAAATGTCATTTAATGTTAATACGTATTTCATTTAATTTAAATTATGTTTTCTTTTTAAAATAGAAGTGTGTTCATTTTGTGCAGTTGCATTTAATAAAAATAAAAGTTAAGTTATATTTAAGGGACGGCATTTCGAAGACTTGCATCATATTGAAAAAATGTACCGCACGGCTCTGTTTATTCTTTTTGTATTTTTTGTATTTTTTGCTTCTCCTGTATTTCTATATTTTGTATATTACCTATTATCTTCTTGGTTGTAACATGCATTTGGATTGTTTTGCAAAAGCTCTATACAGTGTGTTTTGAGTTGAGATGTTTGGTTGTCCTTTCTAATGTTTTTTATATTGGGTAATGTTGGGGACACAGCGTTCTGTGTCCCCAAGAAATATGTTTCTATTTGACTATACCGTTGATTGAAAAATTAATATTACCTCAATACATCAATCAACGACTATTCTTTTGATCGAATGCCTATCTTTTTTTACGTAATATTAGTTTGTTGACTGAGTTTCTTTTCTGAAAACAGAGTTTTAAGCATTGGTTTCCTCGAAAGCGGCACCGACCAACTGCGACCGTAACACTGCGATGAATGACGTCATAAAAACTGTACCACGCAAAATAATAGCGTTGGTTTCCAAGGATGCGTTGGAAGCCACCGCTTGCTGAGTTTGCACATTCCATTGTCGCTGTGAAGAACCTTGAATTTTTCACCGTAATCTGACGTAATTCATCGTGTAATAAATAGTGTGATGTTATGCCTTCTGGTCCCAATTAATTAAAACTCTATACTTTGTATGTAAATAACTTTATTGGTATCCATAAAGTCATCAGTTTGAGAGATATTGTAAGTTTAAAATGAATGAATGAATGAATCAAAATAACTATACCGTTTCATTTTTAACGTCCAATATCTCGAAAACTAATGACAATCGTTACCAGTAAGGAGTATATTATTTACATAGAAAGTATTGGAGAATCGAAAAATTTCGCTAAAATAGTAATTCCCTCAGTGGCGTAGAATTTGGGAAGGGTCAACCAATTAATGTCCCCTGTCGTACGCCTCTGGTGGTAGCTAGAAACTTTTATTTATCACAATTTAGTAGACTGTATAGTACTCACACTTTCTGTCAAGTATGATAAGGATACGTCAAATAGTTTGAAAGTACTTGGTAAAAATAATTTTTAAATTTTTAAATAAAACACCCTGTAACTCAGTAACTATTCACATTTTATTTAAGTGATTTTAGACCAATCTTAATATTTTTAGGTCTAGAATCTACAACTTAGAGATTCGACATTCTTAATGAAACTTAACCCAAAAGGGCCCGTAGTAATATAATTTCAAGAAAAAAAAAGAAGAGGAAAAAAAGACAAAAAACTTGTTAATTAGTGAAAAATTCCCAGGAACCCAATTATCGAAACGGCATTTAAAAATATTTAATCCCCGCGACTGAAGTTTAACTGAAATTTGAATTGATCAATACATTTATCGAAAATATACATAAAAATAAAAATAATAAGATTTAATACAGGTTAGTATTTCTTTGGCAACAACCGCGTTTTTGCAATTGAAAATAGAGTAATATTTAATAAACAAATTCAATATCTCAAAAAATATTAAATATTTTTGCACCAATTTTTTTTTAATTAATACTGGTAACATAGCGCAATTTATCTTGTAAAATAGGATATTTTATAGTGCTGATTTAAAACGCTAAAAATAATTTTATGTAAATTGGTTTTTAAAGTTTTATGTATAATTATAAATAAATAGGGGGCCAAATTTAATTTAGTAAGTCTTTTGTGAAAGTTTTACCCTTCAAATTTAAAGAAAACAATCCTATAGACCTTCATTAGTAATTGGATGACCTCAGCAGTTAAAAAAGTAATTTTTTTGCAAAAATGACCCCTTTTTAATTATTTAAACAATGATCCCCTTGTATGATTTGGATACTTTCTTGAAAATATCTTTTGAACCCACATAAACTTTGATATAAAATTTGTTTCAATCTGTACGAATTTACATTTTGATTTACATGTAATGTAATTTTATTTTACTAGAGTATAAGTACTTTGACAAATGTTTAATAATTTTATGTTATGCATCAATATCCCGTTATTTCAGCTTGAATACTAAGAGTTTTTTACTCGCCAAAAAAAATATACATTCAATTACCTATAACTCACTTTTAGTTAACATTAAAAGGTTTTTCGTAAGGGGTTTATTTCATTTTTTTATTAGCTTCAATTTTGATATTAATAACTTTTTTGTAAAAACTTACAGTTTTTGAGTTATTGATGAAAAATCGGTTAAAATCATGCATTTTTCTAAAGAAAAATTAAAATCTTTGATCTTTAATAACTCAAAAAGTTTTGATTTACCTATTTTAATAACTTTATACAGGGTGTCCCAAAAGTAGTGGAACGGTCGAATATTTCGCGAACTAAACATCGGATCGAAAAACTGAAAAATACGTGTTCAATCATTTTCAAAAATCTATCCAATGACACCAAACACCAACCCCCACTACACCCCCTGGAGGTGGGGTGGAGGGTAACTTTAAAATCTCAAATGGAAACCCCTAGTTTTTCTTGCAGATTTGGATTCGTTACGTAAAAGTAAGCAACTTTTATTCAAGACATTTTTTCGAACTGTGGATAGATGGCGCTATAATTGAGAAAAACGATTTATCCTGATACCATAGGTAAATTATAGAAACGGTCTAATATCTCGAGAAATACACTTTCAAATGAGAAACCAAAAAAAAAGGTTTTTAATACTTTTCGAAAACCTATCGAATAACACTAAACATGACCCTCCAACCCACCCCCTGGAGGTGGGGTGGGGGGTAACTTTAAAATCTTAAATATCAACCCCCACTTTTTATTACAGATTCGGATTCGTCATGAAAAATTAAGCAACATTTATTCGAAACATTTTTTAGAATTGTTGATAGATGGCGCTTTAATTGGAAAAATACGATTTATTAGCGCCATCTATCAGCAATTTTAAAAAATGTTTCGAATAAATGTTGCTCAATATTTCATGACGAATTCGAATCTGCAATAAAAAGTGGGGGTTGCTATTTAAGATTTTAAATTTACCTCCCACCCCGTCTCCAGGGGGTGGGTTGGAGGGTCATTTTTGGTGTTTATCGATAGGTTTTCGAAAAACATTAAAAATCTCTTTTTTGGTTTCTCATTTCGAAGTGTATTTCTCGAGATATTAGACCGTCTCTATAATTTACCTATGGTATCAGGATAAATCTTAGAGTATGGAAAATTTTTTACCCTCTCCCTGGAGTGACCGCAACGAGAACGAAACTGAAGCCAAAACGAAGTTAGAACCAAACACGAGTGCCAGTGGCGTATCGCGTAGGCCAGAAGAAACTATATAAAACTACATAATTAAATAATATTGCTCGTAGGTTTAGTTCAATTTTCTATTTTTATTAATTACACAATATTATGCATGGCTTACATAGAAAGATTGAAACAAATAACAGTATTTTAGTATGTTGAACTTTTATACCCACTCAAAATTAAACAGGATTAGGAATTAGGGGATGTGACAAAAGCAAACTTTTTGAATTATTGATTTATGATAGATATCTTTATTTCACATAGGTTGCAAAATTTCGGCTCCAATACTATATTTAAATAGGATTTATTTTTTCGAATTCTGAGAAAAAAGTTACAGGGGTGAAAAACCAAGAGACAATTTAGTGTGATTTTTATTTTCAAAGATCTCATTCAAAAGAAACTTTTTATTTATTCTGAGGGACTTTCAGCCCTCGGTAATAATTTAGTCCTTCATTCTACGTTTAAATTTTTCAAAAGTATTACTTTTTTCAGTATAGGGCTTTTCATTCACAGTCATTTGTTTCGAGCTTCTGTCATGTGTCACATAATATTAATATATTTACGTCATACGTTATTGGTATATAACAATGATACAAACTAGAGACGTATGACGTAGATATATTAATATTATGTGACACATGACAGAAGCTCGAAACAAATGCCAATCGATGAAAAGCCCTATAGGGCTTTTCATTCACAGTCATTTGTTTCGAGCTTCTGTCGTGTGTTACATAATATTAATATATCTACGACATACTTTATTGGTATATAACAATAATACAAACCAAAGACGTATGACGTAGATATATTAATATTAGGTGACACATGACAGCAGCTCGAAACAAATGACAATCTATGAAAAGCCCTATTGGAAAAAAATGAACACCATGTCAGTGGTAATATTTTCCAAATTGAATATTCGCTATCTTTGTCGTACAACGCACTCAGTCGAACAGAATGTGCTGACAAGACAGCGGCAATTTTAGATATTTGGCACGGCTTTAGGAATAATAATAACGTTTGATCCAAAATTATTGTCACCATAGGTGGCTCTCAACGACAGAGATAGATATACAGTGCATGTCTGTTCTTAATTCAGATATACTACTTTCCAGTTTACGTCAACTTTGCAGTGCACGTCAACTTAACAAGAAAAGGTAGGTTATGTAGAGATGTTGGTGGTGGACATATACAGCATCCTGTTTGATTTTATTTATTATTGTTACTTATAATTGTGTTAATTCTTTTTATTTTAGATTAAAGTTCTGTGTTAAAGGCTTTGACTGATTTTTTATGTTTTATAACGTTAATCAAAATTAATTGATAAAAATTCAGATTAAAGCAAGACATACGTAATTTTTTGCACGGCTAGCTTTGATCCAATAATTGTGTATCGCTCGTTATCTTGAGTTGTTTATTAAATAATAATGATAGTGTATTGGCTAAAGAATTTAAAGGCCGCGTCTCACCATCAAATAATTTGATCAAACAGTTTGAGCAAACTTGACGTACTTGAGGAAGTACGTCAAAGTGACGTCACAATTGCAGTTTTTTTTAAATTCTAAAAATCTGTGCTCTCACTATCAGTCTAGTTTGATCAAATTTTTTGTATTGAGTTGTTTAACTTGTTTGTACTTTATTTAAAATTAAAATTTTTCATTATTATCCACAATGAACACTCAGGATGTGACGTCACTAACTGTCACTTTCAGTTTGCTCAAACCAGTTTGATCAAATGATTTGATGGTGGGACGCGGCCTTAAGACGTGAAATTAATAAAAAGTTATTTATTGTTTATTATTTATGGAAGATCCCAAGCAGAGACTACACCAGGATATATATTGTGATATAAGCATTTTGTTGTTAAAGATATTCAAAATTTATCTAAGCGTTCCATAGTAACAATATATTATTAAAAAAATCACTTTTCCTCTTTTCTCGATTAAGTATTATCTTTTATGGCATAGTATATAAATTATTATAATCACTAAATACATAGTTAGTGAAAAATTATCATATTAATTAATTGAATTAATAATTTAAGCGATGATACAAGTATAGTATTTTTACTACAAAAACGTTATTACGTAGGTCAAAATTTTTGACGTAAGAGAACTGTCAAAACATTAGAATGTGACTTCATTATTGCCATGATTATTATAAACATGGCAATAATGAAAAGTCACATTCTAATGTTTTTACAGTTCTCTTACGTCAAAAATTTTGACCTACGTAATAACGTTTTTGTAGTAAAAATACTATAACAGTTATCCAAGAACATTCAAAAGTCATCTCAAGTTAATGGTGACAATGTCATTGTCAAGTAATGTTTATAGTATTTTTACTATAAAAGCGATATTACGTAGGTCAAAATTTTTGACGTAAGAGAACTGTCAAAACATTAGAATGTGACTTTTCATTATTGCCATAGTATGTTTATAATAAACATGGCAATAATGAAAAGTCACATTCTCATGTTTTGACAGTTCTCTTACGTCAAAAATTTTGACCTACGTAATATCGCTTTTGTAGTAAAAATACTATATGTACATATCCATACCAGTGAAAACTTTACTACATATAATTTGCCGTGTAAAAAAAGAAAAAGTAGAGATAGCCGTAAAATATTTGCGCCTGTGCTCTTAAATAATTTTTTTACATATAAACAAAGTAAAATCAAGCAATAAAATGTTTAACAACAAAAAAAGTCAATAATATGTAATAACAATATACGCTATTAATTCCATTTTCGAAGTTGCCACAATATATTTTATAATTTCATTTATTTCGTACCGTTTCGTACCTACACCACTGGTAAAATGGTGATTTTTTATGTTACTTTTAATTTTACATGTAAATTTTTCTCATTTTATAACTTAACGATGTAATTTTAATTATGTAATAAGGTACATTGAAGTGTTAGTTTTCAAATTATTAACCATTTAAGAGGCAATATCTAAGAATATAGGAGTATTTATTGAATTTTCATCTACGCACACATAACAGAAATATTTATTTACCTGTAAAATGTAATTCGCACTTATTTCCTGTTGCTGTCGCTTTTACAACCGTAAGCCGAACACATCACCATTTTAAAGAGTTAAAAAAATTGCTAGTTTTCACTCAGAAATCGCACAGAAATCACTAATAAAACTAGTGGTGTCAAACATCAATGAGAACCAACCGTATTAAAATACGGCTTCACTTCCGTTCGAAAAAGAGATGGCGTGATAGTTCTCCAGAGAGAGAAAAAATTTTCCATGCTCTAAGGGATAAATGGTTTTTCCCAATTATAGCGCCATCTATCCACAGTTCGAGAAAATGTATTGAATAAAAGTTGCTTACTTTTACGTAACGAATCCAAATCTGCAAGAAAAACTAGGGGTTTCAATTTGAGATTTTAAAGTTACCCCCCACCCCACCTCCAGGGGGTGTAGTGGGGGTTGGTGTTTGGTGTCATTGGATAGACTTTTGAAAATGATTGAACATGTATTTTTCAGTTTTTCGATCCGATATTTAGTTCGCGAAATATTCGACCGTTCCACTACTTTTGGGACACTCTATATAACAAATTTTGCTTAGAATTTGTCCCTCTATCGAATTATGGGGTTATTTTTAATAAAATAATTTTCACCCCCGAGAAGGTGTGGTATACACCCCAGGGATAAAGCGCAAGTTGGAATCATGTCACCTTTGTTCCTTGAGATATTCTCTAACCACTCACCAATTTTCATAAAAATCGATGTAGGTTCAACGAAATCGGAGGTAATAGCTCATATCCACCTTCAGTGACTCCTTTCAAAATGTCTACTTAATGCGCTTATTGACATTTTTCAATCTCTCTTCAATCTTAATTCTAATTTAAACTCTTAAGACTAGCTCATTCGAATTTTATGATATGTATTCTAAATTTGTTGGGTTGGTCATATTATTTTTATAAACTCCTGTATAAAACTAAGACAAGAAGCTTATTTATAATGTTTTGCTCTGAACCGTCTTTTTCTTTGAAAAATCATCTGCTATAAAAGTTGTCCTATGATGCATTTCCAAATTAATTGTAATTATAATACCTATCAGATAATCCTAATAATAAATATCGTGTACCCCACTGCTAGATAAAAATCGATTACAAACTGTTCCTGACACTGAGATTTATAATGCACGATTTCAAACATCAGTCCTTTAACAAAAAAAGTATGCTTCACTTCAGTATGTGAATACTAAACAAAAGTACAGTTCTTTATATGAAGCCAAATTACATAAAGGAAAGTAAAAAACAAACCCTCCGTTAAATTTGCTTTTATATTGAAAATTTGTGAAGATTACTTTTGTATTTCGTTTTATTTTTTTAAAGAAAATTGTTTCGTTTTTAATCTTAAGAAAAAACTGGTCGTTCGTATAGTGATTCAGTTCTTATTGAAGCAAAAAATCATAGATTTAATTTAATTGACTTTTTCAAGTTGCAATAAATTGTATATCTAAATATACAGTGAGGCCCTTTGAGTTGGAATAAATTCATTTTCTCGAGAATGGACGACTCTAGAGGAAAATCCCGAAACAGGTCGATTTTTATTTTCAAATTATAATTTTTTGGCATATATATCATACTAGTGACGTCATCCGTTTGAGCGTGATGACGTAGTCGATGATTTTTTTAAATGAGAATAGGGGTCGTGTGCTGCTCATTCGAAAGGTCATTCAAATCTCTGTTCAATAATATAACCATTATTATCATTACTTATACAGGGATCCCAAAATTTTTTTGATTTAAATTTTTTGAGACAAAAAGAGGAATGTATAAAATTTAGTTAATGCAAAATACGTTTTACTGCTCTCAATAAACATAAAAAATATTATTTTGAAAAACAAACATTCCTTTTCGCTTAAATAAATGCCCAAACTGCTAAGAGGCAGGTGGGTGGCAGCTTTAATATTGAAGTTAAACGAAAAACAATATTTATTTATTAAATAAACATGTTTTTCTGTTTTCGGACAACAGTGCAAATGTATTTCGAATTAAATAAATTATATACATTCTTCTTTTAATCTCAATTAATTTAATTCAAAAAAATTGTTTTTTTGGGGACACTATATAAATAATTATTCCAGATGGATGACGTTACTAGTATGATATATATGCCAAAAACTTATAATTTAGAAATAAAAATCGACTTGTTTCGGGATTTATCCCGTGACAGGCAACTCTACAGTGTTGCCTGTCACCTCTTAAAACATAATGACCTAATTAATTAACCCACTTACCACCTGTGGGCAGGGCCGCCGAGAGGGCGGTACAGCCGATACATTTTACCAGGGCCCGGCGATGTAGGAGCCCGGCGTCGACCAGACCAAAGAAGTAAATTTTTCCCGTTTTTTTTGGTCTTCACTTAATGTCCATAATACGTTTAATTAATCCTCGACTATATTTAACATGACCTTTAGTTGATTGGCTGTAAAATTTTAACAGCAATAAATCACAGACGTCAAATGCTGCAGTCAAGTCAGATAACTATGGATATGGAGATTAAAAATATATCAGGGCTTCTAGAAGATTTACAAAAAATCAGAAATTGATTGAAGAATATAAAAGGTCGGAATCTAAAGGGATCAGGTCTTCCATTGTTGAAGAATCTAAATTAGTTACCAGCAATTATGGAATAAATCCAGAATTTACATAAAATAAAGAAAGACGGCGCAAGAAGCCAGTGAGATTTTTTGATGATTGCCTGGGCCTAGTAGTGATGCGACTGATAATTTTGAGCCCGACGCAATATTTCACTGTGAACTATTTAATATTGTCAAATAATAAGCAATTTAACCAGAATATTTAATGCGACAAATGAAGTTCATTCGTTATTTAACATTTTGTGATCATTCCGAGATGACGATGACGAGAATATTAAGAAAAAAATTGATATATTACGCGAGTTTTATAAAGAAGACATCAGTGAAGAATTGATAGATGCATTTTTTATCTGAGAGCGATATACTTTTTGAATAATAAGATTAGCTCCTTTGTCCCCATCCTTCTTATTAATTAGTTTCATCAATTAATCCATCATTGCCGCTCCCCCATATTTCAAAAATTAATTTGGGCTTTACCTGCAGCTTTTCTATTCGTTCCTTTTTCCAGTTTTTTGTACTTCTTGTCGTTTATGTGAATTTCTTCGTTTTTGGTAATTTTAGTTGTTTTTGGTTCCAACATTATTTGTTGTTCCTCTATATAACTTCTTTAACCCATTTGGTGAGTCGTGCCGAAAGACTTTTGAATATAATAAACACAACAAATTTATCGCTAGAGGAAAAAAGAGCAATAGAAGAAATATGTGTAAAATATTCCGATGTGTTTTTCTTAGAAAACGATTATTATTGGAGCCACTTAGTGAAATTCAATGTTATAGAGGAAGGGTATATAATTGAGCTGTATCATATATTAATGGATTTGTTTCCATTTGGCTGTCTTATTACACTTTATGAAAGTACAATAAATAGTGTGACAATAGTGGCAACTTTCTCCAATCTTCTTCTTTACGTGCCATCTCCACGACGAAGGTTGGCCATCATCATTGCTATTCTAACTTTTGACACTACAGCCCGAAAGAGTTCAGTTGAGCTGGATCCAAACTATTCTCTGATTTCTCTGCCAGGATATTTTTCTTCTTCCTAAGCTGCGCCTTCCTTGAATCTTTCCCTGCAATTTCGCCAGTAGATTTACTTAATAAAATTAAACATCTCAAATTAGATTATTTTGCACATTGCCGGTAACAGTCGCAGAAGCGAAAGGATCCTTTAGTTTTCTTTCCCGCATAAAGAATGCTGTGATATCTACAATGAAACAGGATTGGTTAATAAACTCGCCTATCAACTTTGTGCATTGAAAGTGATTTGGTAAAATCATGCGATTTGTCGAAAATTATAGACATCTTTTCCAATCAGAAAACTCGAAAAGGACCTGTATCTTATATATAAAAATCAATTGCTGTGCGTTAGTCTCGCTAAAACTCGAGAATGGCTGGACCGATTTGGCTAATTTTTTGTGGAAGTTCAGGGAAGGTTTATACGGTTTTATATTGTCATTTTAGTAGCCACCAAAATTTTTACAGCTATATGTATAAAATGCTCTTTTTACAGTGGTTGTTGCCATACTCCTCCAAAACGACTTTACAGATTTTTATGAATTTTTGCAAGTTTACTCGACCGGACCGGGAGTAGGTTATTATCTATATTTCATACCCGTGCGTCTTAAGGGGGGTTGCCCCCTGATATTTATTTCTATTTTTTCGGAAAATCTCTTTTTTTTTTAAATGTTATATTATGTGGAACGTAAAGATACATACAACGCTAAAATTTCACTTTTCTATCACTAACTGTTATTTTTTAATGGCCATTTAAATATTTTACACCTATATAAACAAAAGAAAGTCGTGACAGTTACCAACACATAACTCGAGAACGACTGAATAGATTTTTATGACATTTTCCATGTGTATTTGACCGGACCGAGAATAGGTTGTTATGTATTTTTCATATCCGTACGTCGTAACGGGGGCTGCCCCCCTAAAATATTTTTTTATTTTTTTGGTCAAACTGTTTTTTCTTAATTTTATGTGATGTGGAAGGCAAAGGTAAATACAACCCTAAATGTTCACTTTTCTATCTTCGACCGTTATTTTTTAATAGCCATCTAAAGTTTTGCATCTTCTTATATATAAAAATCTATTGCTGTGCGTTAGTCTCGCTAAAACTCGAGAATGTGTGGACCGATTTGGCTAATTTTTTTTTTTTTTTATTTACAATTTGCTTCAACCACAAGGGTTATTAGCAATGAACTGTATTTACATCAAATTACAAAATTTAGGTATATTAAATTTGGTTAATGAGTCCTATAGTACGTAAAAAATTAAGAGTCTTACATGAATTACTTTCACTTAAACAATCTTTAATTGTAGTTGGTAACTGTTGATGTTGCCGTTCTATAACGTAGAGGGGACAGTCTATTATTATATGTTGCACTGTTAGTTCACTATCACACACATAACACATCGGAGGGGCTTCCTTCTTTAATAAAAAGTCGTGGGTGATCTTCGTATGACCAAGTCGCAATCTGGACATGAGCACTTGGTCTCTTCTCTTTGTAGGATGTTTCGACGGTGATATACTTTGTTTGATTGTTCTTAATGTAGAGTTTGATTCGTTCCAGTTTGTTTGCCATTTTGTCATGATCTTGTTTTTAAAATATTGCTTTAGATCAGTATGAACGCAAGTAGTTATGATGTCTGTTAAGGGATTCTCACTCGCATTTTTTGCTAATGTGTCAGCTTTATCATTTCCACTTATCTCGCAATGTGATGGTACCCAGAGGAACTGAACTAATCTTTGATTTTGTTGGCATATCAAGAGTTCCGCCTTAATTAAGAGGAGGATAGGATGTTTGGGGTATACCCGCCTCAAGGCCGTTAATGCACTTAGGGAATCGCTAATGATTATTGAGAATTTGATGTCATGTGTGTTAACAAACTTTAATGACTGGAGGATAGCAAAGAGTTCAGCTGAGAATATGGAGGTTTGGGGAGGGAGCTGGTAGGAACTGTTATAGTTATCTGTTGTGAAAGCCGCTCCTACTCCATTTGCAGATCTGGATGCATCGGTATAAATATGGATGTGATCATTAAAACCATTTAATATCTCTAATAATCTCTGATTGAAGATTTTTGCTGGTGTGTCACCTTTCTTGAATGCAGATAGGTTTGTATTACAAGCAGGAAGAGTAATTGTCCATGGTAATATGTGTTGGCTGACTTTAAAAGTATTGTAAGTGTGTGGAATTATTGTGTCTAAGCTCTGTAACGTTGCTTTCACTCGATGATAAAACGGAGGATCCAATCTTTTCCCACAATTAAATGTCGATGGAAATCTATCTGTAAATGTGTTTTTATAAACAGGTACATGTGGGTTAGTTGATACTCTTAAGGCATACATGAGGCTAAGGTATTCTCTCCTGAGTTGAAGGGATGGTTCGCCTGATTCAACATACATACACTCAACTGAGCTTGTGTAGTGTGCTCCCAGTGCAATTCTAATTGCTGAATTATGAACTGTGTCTAGCACTTTCAATAGTGAACCTTTGGCTGAGTTGTAGGCAACAGCAGCATAATCTAGTTTTGAACGAATTAGGGTTTTGTATACAGTCATAAGAGTTTGGAAATCGGCACCCCATTGTTTATGAGAGATACTTTTCATTAAGTTAAGGCCGTTTTGAACTGACAGACGGAGAGAGTGGATGTGGTCTTGCCAAGATAGTCGGCTATCCAGTTTTACTCCCAAAAAGTTGATCGATTCTGAATACTTTATTGGTAAATTTTTTAGGAAGAGTTTCGGTGGATTTACTTGTTTCTTTGGAGTTTTACTGAAGATCATTGCTTTCGTTTTAGTGGGTGAAAATTCTAGGCCAGTAGTATTCGACCAATTCTCTAGTTTGTAAATGGCTTGCTGTATATGGGTCGTCATTGTTGATATATTTTTACCACGACAGAATATAACAAGATCATCAGCAAATAGACGGGCTTTGACTAATGGGCTAAGTGACTTAGCGATGTCATTGATGGCAATAAGGAAAAGTGCAACACTAAGAGTAGACCCTTGAGGAATACCGTTTAATTGGATTTTAGAGTCTGAAAGAAAGTTGTCTATTCGAACTTTGAAGTTTCGCCTATATAAAAAATTATTAATAAACTTGATAATATTTCCTTTAATCGACCAACTTGACAGGATTCTTATGATATCTGATCTCCAGATTGTATCATATGCACGCGTTATATCAAAAAATACAGCCAGACATTCTTGACCACATCCAAATGACTCATGAATTACAGATTCAATATCCACTATGTTGTCTAATGTAGATCTGGACTTCCTAAATCCACTTTGTATAGGGCTAAGTAGCTGTCGACCTTCTAGGTACCACATTAGTCGGTTGCTTGCCATTTTTTCAAGTACTTTGCACATATTAGATGTTAGGGAGATTGGTCGGTAAGACTCTGGGTCCGATTTATTCTTGCCCTGTTTAAGAACTGGTACAATAATGGAATCGTACCAGTCAATGGGGAAAACATTATTTGTCCAAATGAAATTATAAAGATCCAAAAGATATTGTTTTCCTTCCGTTGGCATAGCTTTTAAAAATGTCGTAGGGATGTTGTCAGGCCCTGGGCTAGTGTCTTTAACTTTGTTTAAAGTTTCTAACAGTTCATCCATCGTAAATATGGCATTTAGAGGTAAATTATTGTGGTCATCAAGATTTATACATGCATTATTAAATTTATTTTTATGGGCTAGGAAACTTGTAGATAGATTTTCGTCACTGCTATGTTGTTGGTATACGTTTGCTAGTACGGAGGCTATTTCTTGCTTAGTTGAATAAATATGGTTATGATGTTCTAGGTAATGAATGGTGTTAAATGATTTTTTCCCGTACATTCTGCTTATCATTTGCCAAACCTCAGAAGTCGGGGTAGATGAATTTAAAGATGATACATAATTTTTCCAGGCTTCTCTCTTACTCTTCTTTAAGGTGTATCTACAATACGCCCTTAATCTTTTGAATTCTAGCTGGTTATTTAAAGTTGGGTGCCTTCTTAATTTATAAAACGCCTTTTTTGACTCTTTAATTGCTGCTTCGCAGTGGGAATTCCACCACGGGACTGGAGCACGTTTTTTTGGAAATTTTGAATAACCTATGGACTCGTGAGCTATTGACGTTAAAAACTGTACGAGATGGAGTACTTTGGAGTTAATATCAATGTCTGTATCAAAGGGCTGAACCAACTGAGAAATTTTTTGTGAAATTAAAGAGGAATATAGAGACCAATCTGCATTTTTCAGACACCATTTATTGGATGGAATTGATGAGGAGATATGGTTATTGTTCGTAATTAGGATAGGAAAATGATCGCTTCCATGCAAATGGGATGTCACATCCCACGACAGAGTTGGTTGTAAGACAGGGTCACAGAGGGATAAATCTATTGGGGATCCATTGCCGGTGGAAATATTGAACCTTGTGATTCTTCCATCGTTAAGGATATTCATATTAGAATCTGTAACAATTTGTTCGATTTTACGTCCCAAGGAATCTGTTTTTTTACCTCCCCAAAGTATATTGTGGGCATTAAAATCGCCTAATATAATACGCGGTTCTGGAATTTGATTGAAGAGTTCAGTTATTTCTTTTATGGACGGGTCTAAGTTCGGAGGAAAATAAATATTACATATATTGACTTTGTGGGGGCCTTTTATAGATACTGCTGTTGCCTCCAACTCAGTTCTTAAACGTATTACTTCGGTATTAAATGAGTTATGGACATATATTACTACTCCCCCACTAGCATGGCTAGCAGTTATTCTGTTCTTATAATACGGAGTATAGTTCCTTAAATTATGACAGTTATCTTCTTTGAAGTGGGTTTCTTGTAGGCATATTACAGATGGTTTAAACTTAGCTATAATTAATTTAAGTTCTTCTAAATGGGTGTAATACCCATTTAGGTTCCATTGCAGTATACAGTTGAATGTTGTATTAAATTTCAGCAGAGGCGTCGCTGCTGTATTCACTGTGATCAGTAGAGAAAGCGGATAATAATAGCTGTTTATTAATCTTAGTTTTTAATCTTGTACAGCGACTTTTCAGATACTTGGGAGTTAATGCTGGATGGATTTTAGTTAAAAAATTGAGTAGTCCTTCGATATCTTCTGTATACGTTTTTGCAATGCTGAGAGGATCTGCAGAGCCGTATGCATTTTCAAAGAAATCAATTAGTTCTTCCTGGGTTAAATATCCGTTGTCAGAATTATCTTGGAAAAAAGAACTAGTGCATTTAATAAGATCTTCTGCTAAAGTCTTATTATCTTCAGGAATAGTTTTTGCTTTCTTAGATTTACGCAGAGGTTCTTTAAATGGGTTCTGGTCTACTGATGTTGAAGGAGACGTTATTTCTGACACCGCTCGTTTAGACGATTGAGTGTCAGAGGGTGTAGGAGGTTGGTTTTGGCTGTGATTATTCATTTCAACATTATCTGGCTGGATAGGTGTTTGAATGGGATTTGAATCAAATAGAGAAGTATTGGTTGTTTCTTTTGATTGTGGACTGGTGGATTGTTGCGAAGATTGTGAAGGATGGATAGTTGGCTGAGCATCTGTTATGATAGGGTGGCAATTTTGGATATAATTTGGTTGAGCAGTAGGTGATGAATTTTCGATAGATGTTTGAGTGTTTGTATTTTTTTTGCACTGAGAGGCTAGATGACCTTGTTCTTTACAAATGTAACAAGACTGTTTTTCAAGTGAAAAATAAATTCGATAATTGATTTGTTCATAGTTAATTAATATAGACTCAGGAATATTTTCCAGATTTTTAGGAGAAATGTAAGTATAGCGTCGGAAACTCAAGATATGCTTAAATAAAGAGTTAGTTGTACCTATTCTTAGAAAATCCAATGGAGTTAATTGATGAATTGCAAAATTTTGTAGTTGAGTCTCTATAATACTGTGAGGTATTGATGGGGGGACATTAGAAATTATCAGTTTTTCGCTTGGTGTGACTAACTTCCTGGCTTGGATACGTTCCTGATTGATTACTATTGTTCCATTATCTGTTCTTAAAAATTCGGTGACTGTTTCTTCAGTAGTAAAATATACGCAAATACGATCATTTACAATCCTGGAAATGGCGAGAATTTTATTGGGATCGACTTTAGTTGCTATGGCATTTAAATAATCTTCAATTTTTGTATTTGGAAGTGAATTGAATAAAATGGCTTGGTTTTTGCTTGCGAATTTTTTGTTAGGTTGAGTCAGAGCGGTTGAATATAATTTTGATTGATTGGATGGATTAATGACATCTTGAGAATTTTGAAGTTCAGAAGATCTCTCCTCTGAAATTTCCTGCATATTGGGCCTATGTTGCCTGATTACGGCCCTTGTGCTTGGACAGGTTCATTAGTAATTAAGCTACTTAATTACCTCGTTACTGGTATTTATAACCGTTGTTTACTGTTTGTTGATTAAAAAATAGTAATAAAGATGATCTAACTTACAGTTTGATCCCAAAATCGGATTAAGCACTATATAATACACTATTATACCAACTTTGATAATTTTCTAACAAGTAAAACCACCTTAATTTTGATAAAAACTAAGAGCTAATCGGAAACACTGTTTACTAGTTAAGAAACCAGTTTCGAATCCGATTTGGCTAATTTTGATGTTGAATTATTTGTGGAAGTTCAGGGAAGGTTTATACGGTTTTATATTGTCATTTTAGTAGCCACCAAAATTTTTACAGCTATATGTATAAAATGCTCTTTTTACAGTGTTTGTTGCCATACTCCTCCGAAACGACTTTACCGATTTTTATGAATTTTTGCAAGTATACTCGACCGGACCGGGAGTAGGTTATTATCTATATTTCATACCCGTGCGTCTTAAGGGGGTTGCCCCCCTGATATTTATTTCTATTTTTTCGGAAAATCTCTTTTTTTTTAAATGTTATATTATGTGGAACGTAAAGATACATACAACCCTAAAATTTCACTTTTCTATCACTAACTGTTATTTTTTAATGGCCATTTAAATATTTTACACCTATATAAACAAAAGAAAGTCGTGACAGTTACCAACACATAACTCGAGAACGACTGAATAGATTTTTATGAAATTTTCCACGTATATTCGACCGGACCGAGAATAGGTTGTTGTGTATTTTTCATATTCGTACGTCTTAACGGGGGCTGTCCCCCTAATATACTTTTTTGGTCAAACTGTTTTCTCTTAATTTTGTGTGATGTGGAAGGCAAAGGTAAATACAACCCTAAATTTTCACTTTTCTATCTTCGACCGTTATTTTTTAATAGCCATCTAAAATTTTGC
This sequence comes from Diabrotica virgifera virgifera, assembly GCF_917563875.1. NCBI lineage: Eukaryota > Metazoa > Arthropoda > Insecta > Coleoptera > Chrysomelidae > Diabrotica > Diabrotica virgifera. Next base: position 212,483,250 of record NC_065450.1, read on the forward strand.
ATCTTATATATAAAAATCAATTGCTCTGCGTTAGTCTCGCTAAAACTCGAGAATGACTGGACCGATTTGGCTAATTTTGATGTTGAATTTTTTGTGGAAGTTCAGGGAAGGTTTATACGGTTTTATATTGTCATTTTAGTAGCCACCAAAATTTTTACAGCTATATGTATAAAATGCTCTTTTTACAGTGTTTGTTGCCATACTCCTCCGAAAGGACTTTACCGATTTTTATGAATTTTTGCAAGTATACTCGACCGGACCGGGAGTAGGTTATTATCTTTATTTCATACCCGTGCGTCTTAAGGGGGTTGTCCCCCTGATATTTATTTCTATTTTTTCGGAAAATCTCTTTTTTTTAAATGTTATATTATGTGGAACGTAAAGATACATACAACCATAAAATTTCACTTTTCTATCACTAACTGTTATTTTTTAATGGCCATTTAAATATTTTACACCTATATAAACAAAAGAAAGTCGTGACAGTTACCAACACATAACTCGAGAACGACTGAATAGATTTTTATGAAATTTTCCACGTATATTCGACCGGACCGAGAATAGGTTGTTGTGTATTTTTCATATTCGTACGTCTTAACGGGGGCTGTCCCCCTAATATATTTTTTTGGTCAAACTGTTTTCTCTTAATTTTGTGTGATGTGGAAGGCAAAGGTAAATACAACCCTAAATTTTCACTTTTCTATCTTCGACCGTTATTTTTTAATAGCAATCTAAAATTTTGCATCTTATATATAAAAATCAATTGCTCTGCGTTAGTCTCGCTAAAACTCGAGAATGGCTGGACCGATTTGGCTAATTTTGATGTTGAATTTTTTGTGGAAGTTCAGGGAAGGTTTATACGGTTTTATATTGTCATTTTATTAGCCACCAAAATTTTTACAGCTATATGTATAAAATGCTCTTTTTACAGTGTTTGTTGCCATACTCCTCCGAAACGACTTTACCGATTTTTACGAAGTTTGGCAGTTATGTTTGGTTTGACTGGGAGTAGGTCTATATCTATATTTCATACCTATACGTCATAAGGGGGTTACGTATGACGTCATAACTCTCAGAATAATGACGTGAAAAATACGAAATTAATTAGGTGTACTCCTTGCTATTCAGTTTATTTATTTTTATCAACTTTTATTCAAGTTTATGAAATTTTGTTTCATTTTATTTAATGATATTTAATTTTAATTTTATTTTATTTTGATTAATCAACACCTATATTGTTGGAAAACCCCGAACCCAATTATAAATACAGGGTTGTTTTGAATGTAAATAAAATAAAGCTGTTATATTCATTATAAGATAAACAAATTTAAGATTGCAACTGTTGCACTGCAAGCTTTATTTTGTTACTTCTAACTAAACTTTATTACTTCAAACATCCTGTGTAATTCATTAAAAATAATAATAAAAACTCATTCACATCGAGCATTTTTTGTTTATTAATTACGAATTCCTTTTGTTTATTTTAAGTTTATTGTTTACAAAAGTTTGTTCTTATCTATTGAGGCAGTACGAAGTCTGCCGGGTCAGCTAGTTATAAATATTTTCGTATATAATATCACAAGAGAGAAAATTTTGCCGGCAATACTTTCGACTGGTATGAAAGTTTGTTCCCTGGCAATTCTCGCGAATTAAATTTTGACTTAAATCACGAGACGTCAGTCGAGTGATTTTGTCAAAATTTCATAAGCGAAAATTACCAAAAGGCAACGAACTTGAATTAAACCAGGAGAAAATTTTGCCGGAAATAATTTTCTCTCGAATAATATTCGACAAGACTATTTCACGAGACAATTAATGCACCATATCAACGAAATATAATCTGTATTTCTTTATTTATTTATTTATCTTTATTTATTATCTGTCATAATTTTGTCGCTGAGATTTCACGTCGTTAAGGAGTTTTGTCAGTAGGACACGAAGCGTTGCTATGCCGTTTTATCAGTTAAAAACAGTCTAGTGAAATAGTCACTATTATAAATATAATCAAAATTTAATAAAATTTATATTTGAAATGTTTCTTATGACATATTTTTACTATTGATAATTTTATTTCTATAAAAGTTGAACATTTTCGCTCTTCACTTTTTGTCGGGGGCCCGTTCGCCACTTCTTGCCAGGGCCCGCTCATTACACTCGGCGGCCCTGCCTGTGGGAGTCATATATGTTGCCCTAAAGTCGCATCCATAGGAATGTTATCCATCCTTTGGATTTTAGGATGTTCATATTTATATGACTTTTAGTCTGTTTTTAAAAGGTTTCAACCTTTGTATTTTTGGGTGGCTCACCATGTGCTTGTAACACTGATGATGCTCTTGTTATAGAGCGAAAACGTTTTGCTTCTATGTTTGTAGCAATATAGGGGCTTTTTAAACTAATATACCTTTTACCAGGATAAAAATTTTTTATTAAATTTTACTTGAAATTATCCTTGTTATACAGCCAGCTACAGGAATTTCTTCCTTGTGGATTGATACTTTTTTATTAAATTAATACGAACAATAATTGAATAGGTACTTACTTTATAAACCTTGAATTTGTCCATAAGTGCATCAAAACAGGAAAACACGGCGTTCATCGTACTCACTAACTCCATAGCGTCTTCGACAGTAGTTGAATTAAAACCAACTAGCTCACAGAACATCACAGTTACTGCATCAAAAGACTGAAAAAGATTTTTTTGTAATTTAGATTAATCTAAAGCTATAAAAGATGTAAAAATTGGTAAAAATGAGGAACACAATTCAGTGGTCGTTTGCCAAAACGAACTCTGGCGACCTCTGGCGACTATTCCTCTTCATAAGGGTGGCGAAAAATGTAATGCCTGCAACTATAGACCTATTGCCTTACTACCGGTACTCTCCAAAATTATTGAGAGACTCATTAAAACTCGCCTTATGTCCTTTATCGTTGATAACAACATTTTATTTCAAAATCAATTCGGCTTTTTAACTAATAAATGTACCACTGATGCCATGTTTTCTGTACTACAAGAGGTTTATCAAGCACTAAACAATAATCTTTATACTGCCACTGTTTTCTGTGACCATGCCAAAGCTTTTGATTGTGTAAATCACGACATCTTGATTAAAAAACTAAATTTCTATGGAATTAGAGGTATTTCTTTGAATTGGTTCCAATCCTACTTGAATAATAGGAAACAACTAGTTAGAGCAACTGATACTGACTATAGTCTCAAAAACATTGTATGCGGAGTACCGCAAGGTTCAGTATTGGGTCCTCTTCTGTTCCTTATCTTTATCAATGACATCACTAATTTAAAAATCGATGGGAAAATTTTTCTTTTTGCTGATGATACCAGTATCACTTGGAGCAACTCGACTATAACATCGCTTCATGAAACTATAACTTCGGATCTACTGACGATAAAGACCTGGTCGGACTCTAATTTACTCTCTTTTAATGTAGATAAAACAGTAGCAATATCCTATAAAGGAGCTCTTCAACCTTTGCCTCTTAATAACAGCCAGATCTGTACCGTTGGTTCTATAAAATTTCTTGGTATTTTTTTAGACAGCAACCTCAAATGGTCCCTTCATATCGATTCGTTAAGTAAGAAACTGGCCTCAGCTTGCTATGCAATAAGATCTGTCTCAAGGGAACTCAATTTAGCATCTTCTAAAATAACATATTTTTCGTTATTAGAGTCTCATCTTCGATATGGTCTTCCTTTTTGGGGTTCTAGTACAGCTGCTCAATATGATGTTATTTTTAAATTGCAAAAAAGAGCAATAAGGTATCTGTTTGGCCTCAGAAGATCTACACATTGCAGAAGTTACTTCAGGAATCACGGAATTTTAACACTTGCATCTTTATATATTCTAGAAACGGTTTGCTTAATTTGTAAACACCTTCATGCCTTTCCAGCACGGCCCAATCATCTTTACTCCACCAGAAATTCAATCTTTGATATTTATTTACCGATCCCATGCATTGAGTTAGTAAAGAAATCTATATTATATTCCGCAAAAAAACTTTACAACCATCTGCCTTTACAACTTAAATCTGCAACATCTTTCCCAAAATTCCGTAAACTGGCAAAAGCCTATCTATCTAAAAGACCATATTATTCAATAGAAGAATTTCTTAATGAATAACTAAGAAAATTGGATAAGAAACTTAATCTTTTAAGAAAATTGGGTTTCATACGCAGTAGCTTAAACTGTCAATTCCTAATGTTGTATTTTATTTGTTGTAAGTATGTTCAATTTTCAATCTGCAATGTATATAAATTTTGCAATTAATTGTTTTTGTCTTTGGTTTTATATCTTATTTACTGTATATTGACGATTTATCTAATTTTATTAAATTGTAGTTGTTATTTATTTGTTGTTGATATTATTTTTCTTTTGACTGTATGTAAGCTTTGTCCATAAAATTGTAAAAATTTTCAGTGACAATAAAGCATATTTCTATTCTATTCTATAAAAGCAGATATGTCCATTTTTGGGACTTTTCAGAAGAGCAAATTCAAATTTCCACGGCGGCCATAAAATTACAGTTTTTTCTTATACAGAGTGAGTTTTATGTATGGAAACACTCAATTATCTCGAAAACGGCTTGCACAATTTTTATAGATTTTGGTAAGTAGGAGTTTTCTAATGCGACCGATATTATAGTGCTAATTACATTGTTGTCATATTTTTCGTTTTTCTGGAAATCTAATGAACTTTCGTATTTCAAATGGAACACCCTGTATATTTTTTCCTTTTGAAGTCCTTAAGAAATACTGATTATTTTTCATGTTATATTCCCTATACCTAAATGCCACAATTTCGGAGTTATTGCTACATTTATTTTTAAAAATAATTTTAAACAAAAATAATAAAAATCAATTTTTTTGGCCCGAGTAAACACTATTTTAGGTTGTTTGGATCATTGGAAACAAAAAAGATCTTTCGTAATTTTTCTCTAAAATTAATCGTTTCCGAGTTATAAACAATTTAAAACTGAAAAAAAAAAATCGAATAATGACGATTTTCAAGGTTCAAGAACACAAATTGACAATGTTATTTTTAAACAGCGAAGTAACCAAATTCAAGCTCAAGCCTTATTTTATCAGTTCCCGATAAGTAATTTGAGATTGTTTCATTTTAAAACATTGTTTTTTAGTTATTAATGCAGCCCGATCGCCCGTCTTCTCATATGCACTTCATTAAAAAATAAAAAGCAATGTTATAGAATAAAACGAGGCAAAAAATCTATTAGAAGAAGAGTTGGACTTGAATTTAGGTTTTTTGTAATTTCAAAAATTATATTTTTTACTTGTGTTCTTAAACCTTGAAAATCGTCATTATTCGATTTTTTTTCAGTTTTAAATTGTTTATAACTAGGAAACGATTAATTTTAGGGAAAAATTATAAAAGATCTGTTTTGTTCCCAATGATCCAAACAACCTAGAATAGTGTTTACCCAGGCCAAAAAAATTTATTTTTATAATTTGTTTAATTTTTTTTTTAAATAAATGTAGCAATAACTCCGTAATTATGGCATTTAGGTATAGGGAATATAACATGAACAATAATCAGTATTTCTTAAGGACTTCAAAACGCAAAAAATATACAGGGTGTTCTATTTGAAATAAGAAAGTTCATTAGATTTCCAGAAAAACGTAAAATATGACAACAATGTAATTAGCACTATAATATCGACCGCATTAGAAAACCCCTACCAAAATCTATAAAAATCTTCCCAGCCGTTTTCGAGATAATTGAGTGTTTCCATATATAACACTTACTCTGTATGTCATCTCACATAAATATGATATTTCTAAAACTGTAATTTTATGGACATCGTGGACATTTGGATTTGCTCTTCTGAAAAATATCGAAAGTGTACATATCAGCTTTTGGCAAACGGCCACTCAATTATATTGGAAATGTAATCTTAATGAGGATTTTTAACTCTATGCAGATTGAAAATGTTATCTTATTCATATACAGGGTGAATCACCACTAACGGGACGGAAGATTACAGCGAAATGGTAAAAGATTTCAAAAAAATTTAAATTGAATAGTTTGTAAGTTGATAAAAGCTACATTTTAAAATTATTTTGAAATATACAGGGTGTCCCAATAAATGGCGGCGTATCAATGTTATATTTTTTCTTATGGAATACCCTGTATTTTATTGCATTTTTAATTGTCCCCAAAAAATAAGGTATAGTTTCATAAGGCTTCCCTATACCTATGTAGGTGTTCTGAGTTATGTTGACTTTTCTTAAAATGTAAAGTTTTAAAAGAAGGCTTATTCTCAAGTTATTTAAGAAATTATAAAAGTATTACTTTTACGTATAAATTGTTGGATATTGGTTGAATGTAATCCATGATTAATTATTACACATCTATCTACAGGGTGTTCAAAATTTACAGTTTCACTATTGAAGTATTCAATGTGTCATATGATGCTTATTTTAAATGGAACACCATGTATATTAATAAACAATTATACTAAATAAATTTACCTCTTTCGAATGGTATATGGATGTCCTATACCTAGGTGTCACAGTTTTTGCGTAATTTACAATTATTTAAATTCTTAATCCGTAAATCGATTTTAGAACAAAAGATGAAGTTAATTAATGTCATTGTATGACATTGTCATTTTATGACAATACGGTCTGGTAATTATCTTATAAGTAATGCATTCCATGATTGATTATTACACATTTATTTACAGGGTGTTCAAAATATACAGTTTCCTCATAGGCGGATAATTATGTCAATTATGTAATTATACGTCGATAATTATATGGATTATATTCATACCAACGAGAAATTATATAGAAACCTTCAGTAACAAGTTTTACCAAGGGAGTACTTTTTATGCCCACCCATATTTAACTTAAGATATTACTTTTATTTTCAAAAATATCGGTAGAACCAATTTAATATTCGATAAAAGGCTGTCTTTTTAACAATAAATAATTTTTTGAAAATTTTTAAACACATAATAAATATGTTACAAGGGAATACGCGTTAGGTGGACATTTTTTACCCACCCTTGGGCGTTTAAGGGTTAAGGTAAATCTGTTCTTGATCCTTCTCTGTATCTGTCCGTATCAGATAAGTTGTTTCCTTTCGATATCAATAATCAGTGTAATATTGTTCTGAACCTATTTTCTTGTGACATCTTAATGTAATAATATTTTTATTGGGAATAAGCCACAATTTTACTTCAAAATAAGTTTATTTGACGTTTCGAATTCCACTTCGGAAATCATTCTCAAAATACGTATTATGTATTGAAACAACCATCAAAATACAAACTTGGAACAGGGGGACCACAGAAAATATGGGCGGATAATATCAGAGAACATGCAGGAACAAGTTAAACGAGAATTACTCAGGAAATAGGGAAATGGAAATAAAAAGAAGAGGCCAATGTCTTACACTGGACGAACAAAGTCCTTTAGATAGAAAGACACACCTTCAGTAAGCGCTTGTCAAAACAAGCAAGCAAGTGACCTGTTTATCTTGCCAAACTTTTTTTTAAATAATTATCCTTCATGCATCCATGCTTCTTCCGGATAAAAATATTAGTATGTGGTCCCCAAAGCCTTTTTTCAGTGCATAATTAATTTTGACGTCATATAGGATTTTAAGGATGTCGCAAATCATTATATGACATTTTAGTTAAATCTGACAGTTGTCAGAATATTTATATTTATATTTATATTTATATTTATTTATATTTATATTTATATTTATATTTATATTTATATTTATATTTATATTTATATTTATATTTATATTTATATTTATATTTATATTTATATTTATATTTATATTTATATTTATATTTATATTTATATTTATATTTATATTTATATTTATATTTATATTTATATTTATATTTATATTTATATTTATATTTATATTTATATTTATATTTATATTTATATTTATATTTATATTTATATTTATATTTATATTTATATTTATATTTATATTTATATTTATATTTATATTTATATTTATATTTATATTTATATTTATATTTATATTTATATTTATATTTATATTTATATTTATATTTATATTTATATTTATATTTATATTTATATTTATATTTATATTTATATTTATATTTATATTTATATTTATATTTATATTTATATTTATATTTATATTTATATTTATATTTATATTTATATTTATATTTATATTTATATTTATATTTATATTTATATTTATATTTATATTTATATTTATATTTATATTTATATTTATATTTATATTTATATTTATATTTATATTTAAATTTATATTTATATTTATATTTATATTTATATTTTTATTTATATTTATATTTATATTTATATTTATATTTATATTTATTTATATTTATATTTATATTTATATTTATATTTATATTTATTTATATTTATTTATATTTATATTTATATTTATATTTATATTTATATTTATATTTATATTTATATTTATATTTATATTTATATTTATATTTATATTTATACTTATATTTATATTTATATTTATATTTATATTTATATTTATATTTATATTTATATTTATATTTATATTTATATTTATATTTATATTTATATTTATATTTATATTTATATTTATATTTATATTTATATTTATATTTATATTTATATTTATATTTATATTTATATTTATATTTATATTTATAATTATATTTATATTTATATTTATATTTATATTTATATTTATATTTATATTTATAACATCAATATTTATACAAATATTTGTCAGAATATTATTATTTAAATTATTTTAATGTAAAAATAAATAAATATAAAATCAAATTTCACTATACTGTGTCCGAATATACCAATGACATAAAATATTTGCGTCGCTGGAAATTACTAACCTAGAAATAGCCCAGTAAATGAACGGGAAATTCGGCGATACTGTGTAATTTTCAGGGGCAACTCCAAATTGCATGAAAATTTATTTTTAGTTTCTACTTACCCTCCACTTCAAAGTTGAAATTGTGCCGTTGGTTGCTTTTACTTGGGGGGTGACAGTCACCCCTTCTCGGGGGTGAAAAAACATACGTTCAAGATAAGACCGGAAATGGATAAATTGACTGATTTTAAGCAACTTTTGTTCTATAGAGTTTTTTACGTAAGTCAATACTTTTCGAGTTATTTGCCATTGAAAATGTTGATTTTTCGACAAAAAAAACTACGTTTTCAGACGGTTTTTCGCAAATAACTCAAAAAGTAAATATTTTATCGAAAAAAATATCCTTAGCAAAAGTGTAGCTTATAAAAACCCAAAAAATTGTGTATCAGTAAAGTCTATCAATTAAATAAAAACAAAGTTGTAGCTCATGAAAAATACGTTCTTATTCGTCTAATTCCAAATCGAATATTTCAAGGTAAAATCACCGAAAAATTAAGCACTTTTCGGGAAAAACCCATTTAAACTTTTTTAAAGTGTTTATAAAAAGCTTTGTTTTAATTGTTAACAAAAGTTTTAGCATTAAAAATAAGATTAAAAATAAGCGAGTTACGCTCAAAATAAAGTTGGCCCTCTTTTTTTTTTGTAAAAAATCATGAAAATCTCGCCATGTTTAGCTCCCCAAATGAAATTAATCGCTACCGCTTTACAAACAATTTACTTACCTATCTATTTTTTATATGATCTGTCAGTCTCAACAGTTTAAAGTGTTTATTTTTGGAAGGGTTATAATTGAGAAAGCTTGAATGGGTCACTAATCACGAGTGTATGCAAATTTTGAACAGCCATATCTTAACCAATTTTTGTTATACGGAGAAACAAAACGAAACTAGCATATTTATAATAGCAAAACCTACATTTTTTTACTCTTTAAGATTTTTCTTATCACTAACACATTTTAAGTTATTTTGAAAAAATTAAATTTTTCAAAAATTTTTAGAAAAATTTATTTTACTATAAAACCAAATGTTTTCAAAAATAAGCACTTCAAACTAATGAAACTTACAGATCATATAAACAAAATACACATACAGTTAAAATAGATGGTAAAGCCAAACGATTAATTTCATTTAGGGTGCTAAATAGAGGGAGGTTTTCACGATTTTTTTTACCAAAAAAAAGGGGCCAACTTTTTTTTCAGTGTAACTCGTTTATTTTTGATGCTGTAAACTTTTGTAAAAAACAAATAATAAGCTTTTTTTCGAAACTTTAAAAATGTTAATAAGGTTTTCCCGAAAAACGCTTATTTCTTCGGTGATGTCGCGTTGAATTATTCGATTTTTAATTAAACGAATAAGAACGTATTTTTCATGAGCTACAACTTTGCTTCTACTCAATTTGTAGACTTCACTGGTACACCTTTTTTTTCGTTTTTTTATAGGCTACACTTTTGATAAAAATATTTTTTTGTATAAAATATTTACTTTTTGAGTTATTTGGGAAAAACGGTCTGAAAACGTAGTTTTTTTGTCGAAAAATCAACATTTTAAATCGCGAATAACTCGAAAAGTATTCACTTACGTAAAAAACTTTATAGAACAAAAAGTGCTTAAAATAAGTCAATTTATCCATTTCCGGCCTTGTTTTAAACACGCGTTTTTCACCCTCCGAGAAGGGGTAAATGTCACCCCCCAAGTAAAAGCAACCAACGGCACAAATTCAACTTTGAAGTGGAGGGTAAGTAGAACCTAAATCCAAATTTTCATGCAATTCGGAGTTGGCCCTGGAAATTACACTTAAAAACGGTCATTTATTGGGCTAATATTACAATTGTCATTTTACCATATGATCGATTATTTTTGTGTCAAATTACCTTTACTTTGATTGGTTATCTATTTAGAGTATTGTAATCGCCAACCAAATATACATCTATAAGTATAAATCCGTTTTAATACGCAAATACCAGTCAAGGAATACATAATTTTCTAATTTTCATAATAATCACAGAGGTACGTTTTTTTCTGTCACTTCCAACTGTAATGCGTTAGAGAGAATTCTATAAGCTGTGACGCACTGAAAAAAGGGTTTAGGACGATCTATACCTTCTTCGACAAATTATTTCTTATTTTTCTATAATAAGCATATATTTTTTATCGTGCTTCTCCCAAATGCATCTAATTCATGCAAAATTTTTTACAGTTTGACTCTTGTTATGTTTGGTTTAGTTACTATTAAAGTCTGTCCAAGGTTATTATTTATTTCATTAAAAAACAAAATTAATTTATCTATTATATCTATGCATACATACACCAATAACTAGGTATGAAGTGTAGGCAATATGTATGTAGAACTATTGCTTATTTCATTAAAAAAAACAAAGCAAGTACATTATCTATTATCTGTGCATGCATACACTAATAAGTATGAAATGTATACAATATGCAGATATGTACATATTATTATCTTCTTATTAAAATACGTAGAACAGAATTGTTTATTTTTTTCTTGAAAAATAATCTGTAACCTTTGCCCGATTTTTTTGTTACACAAAATATTAGTCACTTTTTGCTCTACATTATAATAATTAGACGTGCAGTATGAGTAAGTGAACTTTCAAACTTATTAGCAATTTTGATTTGGCAGCACTTGGATTGTTTCGCCTATTCAACTATTAGCTTTTTATTTTAAAATAAGATCTTTGCTCACCGAATTTAACAATGCGATAATTCACTTCTTGCAAACATGTAGTCCCTGCTTGAACTCTAAATTAACTTTTTCTAAAAATAATACAAGTTACACAAATGAAAAAGTACTTTCTGGCCTGTGGATGTTTTGGTGAAGGATCGCATTGGCACTCAAAGCAAAGTAATGAAGTATTTATTACCTGACATACCTAATACCTCATAAATCAGAAATTTAAATACTTAGGAACCTAAAAAATATTCTATTAAGCGGCATTATTTTTATTAAAACGCACTCCTATAAACGAATAAATTTATTAAAGAATACAATGGAAACGTTTTTGGACCTCAAATTTATATTTCATAAACAGGGATATTCCTATAACCGCTATTATAATAAGCGGGTTCGACTGTATATACTAACTCTGTAAAAATTATTATTATGTATCTCTCATTTACACTTTTTTAGGACTGTCAAAAAGAAAGATTATATGGAAGAATATATGGCGCGCAAACTAAAGGAGGAATATAAAAAATGGGGTCTACACATGAATATGGACAAAACACAATATTTATGTATTGGTGAAGAAACAACCGATTTGATTATGGAGAATAATGAAACAATAAAAACATGCCCAAGTTATAATTACTTAGGAGTACTGTTCAACAAAGAAGGAACAGATGATGATGACATTATAAACAGAATAAATAAAGCCAGCAGAATAATCAAATCGTTAAATGGAATATTTGGGGAGAAAAGTCATAGGAAAACAACGAAAATTAACAATTTATAATACGTTGATAAAAAGCACTTTGATGTACGGTTCTGAAACGTGGAGGATTAAAGAACAACAAAAGAGAATACTAGAGGCTATGGAGATATGGTATCTCGTATAGAGATATTCCTCTCTATACGAGAGGAATCTTTTCCTTTATTTCACAAAGATGTCGTACCTAGCGTACTGAAGTTAGGTTAGTTTATTAAACTACCTAAGCATATGGCATTTTATTTCGCTCTGAACACTCATCTAGGTGCTCCTGACGAGTCTTTGATATGAAGACGAAATACGTATAGGGTACCGATGGTGTTCAGAGTAAAATGAAATGCAATCGCCGATTCTCTCATACAACGGTTTCTCCGTACTTTACGAATGCGTGGAAAATAATGTCGATTTGTAGGTACAGTGGAACCCCGATAAGTCGGCCTCCGATAACCCGGAAGTCCGGCTAACCCGGACCGATTTTCATTAGACAAAACAAAAATTTTGTCACTTTGACTGAGTTTTTTACGAAAAAAATAAACAATACTGTATACAACTGTACTTAATTTAGATGTACTGTGCAATATGTATTTCATGTTTTTGAAATTATAGTGGAATTTATCTGTACATACGTATACTGTATTTTATTAATTTTTACCATTTTCTCCGGCTAACCCGTATTTTCGATAACAAGGATCAGCCGCAGTCCCGATTAATCCGACTTATCGAGGTGCCACTGTATATTTGCGAGGCAAAATGGTCTCTTACACCGTTTCATCGCTTTTATGAAAGCTTTGAATTCACATTTCATGTTAGCCACTGGGGAGATTTCTTTCTATATGAGAGGAATCTTTTTCTTTACTTAATATAATAATATAATATAGAAGGAAAGATTTATTTTTTATAAAAAAAATCTTTTCAGGAAATTTGTCCTGTTAACCCAGATTTTTCGTTACATCAGCATTTTGTGACTTACCTTGCACGTGCTCAGAGGGCTGTTTCCCGATCTTAAGGAGTCTGCCACGGGCTTGGGGATCATGGAGTAGAGTAATTCGTCTCCACGTCGCTTCCACACGTTAAGGAGGGTGTAATTGTTCTCCAACTCTGAGGCCCTTTGTTCTGCCTTGTCGAACATTAGACGCAATCTGAAAAATATTCGAGACAAGTGAAAAAACGGGGCGGCTTGTTTACGAAAGACTTACAGGAAATGGGGAAAACCAGTAACAATGGGGATATTTTAAGGCAGTTGCTATCTGAGGAATCACGTTATAAAATTTAATTCGATGAAGTTAGTCGATGAATAATGATTTTTAAAATATTTAGGACTTTTGACCTCAGAGTGAAGCTCTGTAACTATTTTTGTACAGTCCAGAGTAGTGCCTTTTGAATAAAAATATTAATAAAACACAATATTAAATATTTACATATACAGGGTGTTTGGTAAAGAATGGGCCACAACTTAACCTTAGATTCCTGAGGTTAAAATAGGTCGATTTAAGCTAACTTACCTTGGTACGAAAGTTGATAATAACCGAAATATAGGGTGTCAAAGTTAAATTTTATTGTATATATTCTTGAATATTTGCTAACAGACATGGGATAATAACACGAAATTTGGTAATCGGGGGTTTTTTGCGATGAAAAATCTAAATTCGCCACCAAACATGATGTTTTACCCAAAGGGCCTTTCAGCGCTCATTTAATAGGTTCAATTTTTTTTATTACCCACTCTGCATACTTGTTCAATCAAAACTTTTATTCTCTTAATACTTTTACTTAAAAAAGGTATACTATATTAATGTCGCTAAACTCGGCCGTTTTCGAGATAATCGCATTTTAAATCTGCCAGGCAACATAATTTTTTGCATAATTAGTATATTCTTTCACGGTTTTTGCTTTAAATTTTAAAGATTCGATTTTAAAGATATGGTGCCGATGTGTGCTTTTGCCCTGGGGTGAGTTTCACCCCATCTCGGGGGTGAAAAAATATATGTCCAAGATAAGTCCCTAAATGGATAAACTGACTAATTTTAAGCAACTTTTGTTCTATATAGTTTTTTCACCAAATCAATACTTTTCCGAGTTATTTGCAAGTGAATATTATGATGTTCATTTTTCAACAAAATAACCACGTTTCTAGACGGTTTTTCGGGAATAACTCAAAACGTAAGCATTTTGTCGAAAAAAATATTCTTAGCACAACTATAGCCTATAAAAAAGTGAAAAAAATGGTGTACATATTAGGTCTCTTCACCTAGCAAAAGCAGAGTTATAGCTAATGAAAAATAGGCTCACATTCGAAAAATTCCAAATAGAATAATTCAATGTGAAATATCCAAATAATGAAGCATTCTTGCGGAAAACACATTACAACTTTTTAAAGTGTTTAGAAAAGCTTTATTTTTGTTTTTATAAAAAGAATGTCTAGCATCAAATCAAAGCAAGTTACGCTCAAAATAAAGTTGTTCCCTTCTGTTTTGGCAAAAAAAAATCAGGAAGATCACTCCCCCCAATTAACAACTTAAATGAAATTAATCGTTACCGCTTCACAAGTTACTTTACTTGTTGTGTTTATAATATGATCTGTAAGTTTCATCGATTCAAAGTGCTTATTTTTGAAAAAAATTGGTTTTAAAGTAAAATTTTTAAAAATTAAAAATAACTTAAAAATTGTTAGAGATACCAACTACAGCTCTTTCAAAAAAAAAGGACTTTGAACCGATGAAACTTACAGATCATATGATCAACACATACGCTAATAAAAAACTTGTGAAGTGGTAACAATTAAGTTCATTTGAAATGCTAATTAGGAGGTGATTTTCCCGATTTCTTACCAGAAAAATGGGACCAACTTTATTTTGGGCGTAACTTGTTTACTTTTGATGCTTAAAATTTTTTTAAAAAACAAAAATAAGCTTGTTTTAAACACTTTAAAAAAGTTAAAATGAGTTCTCCCCAAAAAGTACTTCGTTTTTTGGTTATGGCACGTTAATATATTCCATTTGGAATTTGACGAATATGAACCTATTTTTTATTAGCTATAACTTTGCTTAGACTGTGGTGTGTGTGTGTATGCTTATAATGTGTATGCAAAATATTCTTTTTCTTCTTCATGTGCCTTGTCCGTTGCGGATGTTGGCTATCATCATAGCAATTTTAGTTTTGTTTGCGGCGTTCCTGAATAGCTCGATCGATGTTAGTCCAAACCATTGACGTAGGTTTTGAAGCCATGGGTGTCTTCTTCTTCCGGGTCCGCGTTTGCTTTCTATTTTACCCTGTATTATCAGTTGGAGTATATGATATTTATCATATCTCATAATATGACCGAGGTATTCAAGTTTCCGTTTAGTTTGCAAAATATAGACATATTTGAACAGAAACAAGGAGACAAAGATTGTTTATAAAATTTAAGTTCAAAAAATTCTGTAAAATTCGTACTAAATCTTTTTTGCCTACTGGCCTAATACGGGCTCAACTCGAATTCTCAAAAGCACAAAACGATTTAACAAATTTAATTGACTTCAAACCAAGCTCAAATAATCGTTTTGTAGCTTTTAGCCTTGAAACCTTTTACTTTTTACTGTTTCCGTATGGATATGCCGATAAAAACTGGGAAAAAATGATTGGCACAAATTGCGTATAAGCGAACAATGATTGAGTTAAAAAGATTTTTAAAATACAGATAAATATTTTTCTTACTTTTTAAAGGGTATCCCCCGTTAAGATAGGCAAAATGCCCTCACTCTCAGAATTCAATTTTTTTAATTTTTTTACGTTCTGTGCAATTAAAAAATGAGATAACGCGGATTTTTAGCTCGCCACCCCCCCTTACCCCCCCCCCCACAGCCAAAAACGTAGATTTTTAGATTTAATTTTTTTTAGTTGGGTTGCAATTGATTTCAAAAATTTCAATAAATTCACACGTGTAGCTGAAGCTTTTACAAAACATGTCCATTTTTTATGGACCCTTAGACCGAGTGAACATAACCTCAAATTTTTTTTTAACTTTTTTAAAACCTATAACTTTTTTTTGGAGGGGGCTGCAGGTCCAATTTTTTTTGAATTTTGTGTATTTTATTAAAAACTATCTCTCTGAGTTTTTTCAGATTTTTCCGTCGGGTGCGCCATCTTGAAAAATCCGGAAAACTGTTTTTTAGGGGGGTTTTGGGGATTTTCTCCATTTTATAGACTGCAACATAGATCAACTCAAGGCTTTGTTAATAGATTATGTATAATTTGAAATAACTGAGTATATTAGGATATTCAAAAATTGGGCGAAACACTTTTAAACCCCCCAAAATGCATGTGTGTTTAAAGTTTTGTAAGGATTTTTGCGGGTCTAATTATATTTTTTGAGGTCGATACAGACTGAATACTTTTTTTTTATTTTTTTACGTTCTATATGATTTTAAAAAATTAGGACTCACCGCAATTTTAGCCCACTTCCCCTATTCCCCCTCCCCCACAGCCAAAAATGTCAATTTTTCAATTTTATTTTTTTTTAATTGGTTTGCAATTAAATTATAAATGTTGTTCTGAAGCTATTTCTTTGTGGCATTTTTCTAATTAACTATTCTAAATGGGAAATAAGCCACAATTTAACTAAAAAATGATTTTATTTTCCATCTGTATTGCGATAGAGAGAATTGGATAATCTGTGACGCACTGAAAAAATGGTTTGGGACGATCTATATAAATAAGTCAGATTAAATTAAATTATTAGAAGATTTTTTTACCAAGCAACATTTTTGTTTAATTTATTAATATTTTGTATTTTGACAACGACGTCCGTGGTGGACGTCGAAACGTTAATAAAATCGTTTTTTAGTGAAATTGTGGCTTATTTCGCATTTAGAATAGTTAGTAATTATTAAATTATAAATTACAAAAAATTCACACGCACAGCTGAGGCTTTTACAGAACATTTATTTTTATGGACCCGAAGGTCGAGTGTACATATTATAACCTCATTTTTTTTTTGTTTTTTACTAGGTACGTAAAACTTTTTTTGGCGATGGCTGCTAATTTTTTTTGTGTTTTGTGTATTTTACAAACCGTCTACGTTTGGCTCATAATGCAAATAGTACACGCTGTATGCTTGTCCCGTTAGGTAAATTATTCCAATTAATTTTTTTTGCACAAACTTACTCAAAAACAGGTCCCTATAACAAATCCACAAGGTGCCAGGCAGTACCGCGGTCGGAAAATTGTTTAAACATTTTTTTAAACGAATTCAAAAAATAAATTTTTTCACTTCGGACAAATTTGTTTTAGATTCTATGGATCAAGCTGAGCAAAAAAGGTATCTTGTGATTTTTCTATAAAATTGACTGTTGTCGCGTTACATGCAATTTCAAATTTGAAAAACGCGAAAATTGCCATTTTCAAGGCTTAATAACTCGATTAAAAATTATTATTATGAAAGTCATAAAGTGACCAACTCAAAGTTTAAAGCCCCCCTGCAATAGCCTAAAGAAATTTTTGTCATTATTTTATTACTATTATTTTTAATAATTAAAAATGTGCGCTAAGCATGTATTGAAGCGGCCGTCCGCGAGAGAGAGATGTACAATATTCATTGGACGTTTAAAAAAAAATATCGATTTGAAGTCAAAAATACGTTTTAAAAAAATAAAAAAGGAATTTTGAGAATATATGTATTGTACACTCGACCTACACGGGTCTATAAAAAATAGATATATGTTTTGTAGAAGCCTGATAGAAATTTTAAATTAATTGCAACTTTAAACAAAAAAAAAATAGAAAAATTTACGTTTTTGTGGGGGCAGGGGGAGGGGGTGGCGGGCTAAAAATGCGATTAGTCTTATTTTTTAATCACATATAACGTAAAAAAATGAAAAAAAAATATTCAGGCTGTATCGATCTCAAAAAGTATCATTAAGCCCGCAAAAACCCTTACATAACTTAAAAAAACATAGACTTTGGGGGGTTTAAAGGTGTTTTGCCCAATTTTTGATAATCCTAAAATACTCATTTATTTCAAATTATATATAATCTATTAACAAAACCTTGAATTGATCTATGTTGCAGTCTATAAAATGGAGAAAATCCCTAAAAACCCCCTAAAAAACAGTTATCCGGATTTTTCAAGATGGCGCACCTGACGGAAAAATCTGAAAAAAATCAGAAAGATAGCTTTTGATAAAATATACAAAATCCAAAAAAAAATTGGACCTGCAGCCCCCTCCAAAAAAAAGTTATAGGTTTTAAAAAAGTTAAAAAAAAATTTGAGGTTATGTACACTCGACCTAAGGGTCCATAAAAAGTGGACATGTTTTGTAAAAGCCTCAGCTACACGTGTGAATTTTTTGAAATTTTTATTTCAATTGCAACCCAACTAAAAAAAATTCAATCTAAAAATCTACGTTTTTGGCTGTGGGGGGAGGGGTAAGGGGGGTGGCGAGCTAACAATCCGCGTTATCTCATTTTTTAATTGCATAGAACGTAGAAAAATTAAAAAAATTGAATTCTGAGAGTGAGGGCATTTTGCCTATCTTAACGGGGGGTACCCTTTGTTCCGAGTTTTTACGTGGTTTTTTTAAACCCGTTTAGGGTACTCACTTATTTTATCTGTACGTTCAAATAAGAGCTGTATATTTTTAACCCTTATCCGGGCAAGGTGGGTCCAACGGACCCGAGACGCCAATTCTTTTATCATAAACTGATAAAAACTTTTTTATTGAATTTAATGCTGAATCACTGAATTTGTTTAGAAGTATGTTTCCTTCAACATAGTCATGAGCTATTCAAAATATTCATTATCATTTTTGAAATTATTGCGTCGAAAGAATTTTGTCACGTAAAGGGGCAACATGGGCCCGTCGGGATGTGAACATCAAAGAGATGCTTACAATAGGTGTTATATCTATTCTAAATGAATTTTAAAAACTGATAATCATTGCTGGAATGCAATAATATTGTTAGGTAGCTACCTACACATATTTTGAAATAAATATTGTATCTGCTATCAGTCGTTTGATATCGATGTTAGTGTCGACAACTAAACTCCTAAAATTATATTGAATTACAGTGAAAGTATATTGCAATAAAGAAAAATAAATTACTAATCTATGTTTTTTTATTTTTATTATTTTTTTTTAACCCAATACTTAATAATAATTTAATTTGTCATATCAATTTGATATTTCAGTTGGGATTAAGCTAATCTTGTGGCTTAGTCCCAACTAAAATAGTAAATTGATATGACAAAGTATTAGTTTGTAAAAGTAAAATATTAATATTCTTCTGACTTATGCGTTTTATTAATTTTGTAAGGATTGTTTTTATCGGTACTTTATACATGAGCTGCTAATTACCATAATCTTTTCTCAGAGGATTTTCACCCTTCAAAGATTAAAACTGCCCGATATAAAATGTACCAGCTCGGCTCATGGGATATTACGGTATAATGACTACTTCTTGTGGCGAAAATAAAAAAAAAACTTCTACTAACGCAATATTGATAAATCTTCATAATGCATTGTCCATAAAAAATTTCGCTTCTGTCTTTAAATAAACAAAATACTAACGGAATATAATGACCATTAAAATAGCCGTGAACTGTAAATATTTGTTTAAAAAACTTTGTACGGTACGAAAATGTACTTTCAACTGTTTCAATGTATGTACAATCGGCAATATATTTTTATTTTAAAATGGATAAAAAGCTGAACCTTTACCATAATACATAGAAGCTAAATTAGATATTATTTCAAGATAATAACTACATGAACAGTGGCGTAGCAGATACCTAAACAGTCAATATGTCTCATCTAACCAAGCTTTATCCAATGTATCAGTAGCGAAATCGATTCCACGGCCAACATTTCCAACCAAAAGAAACTGTTTCTTAAATTCGCAAAGAACCCAAAATTTCTGTACAATATTGAAGGAAGGGGTATTGAAGGTAGGATGTTTTTCTATGTTAATAAGAAATTTTCCCTAATCTATAATTCCAAGATAAAATTATTATTATACCTACTAATGGGGTACTAATACCTACCTGTTAATCTTTGAGCCGAGCTGGGAGGTTTTTAAAATGTACCGGAGGTATCATAAAGGACTAAAGGATTATACTGAGCCGAGATATGAATACCCCGCCTAAACATCAACCCCTCTTTTCAAATAAAATGGCCTGGTAGATTTACAAAAGTTTTTATTTATTTATTAATTAAGTCTTTATTTGGCTCCAAATGTTTATTACTTGTGAATAAATATTTTTCTACAAAACTTTTCTTGCATTTCATTATTTTGTGCAAATCTTTCAGGTAGATCGCACCCTCGAGGTAGACCGCATACTATAGTAGCACCTTTTTTAATCTAGACAATTTAAATTTAACTTTGATAGAAAATCAAAAAATAATATTAGAAATATATGGGTAAATATCAGTAGTACTTTCAAGAACAGTGGTGGGCCCAACGGACCTGAGTTGCCCGGTTACGTAAGTAAAATGTGTTGCCCGGATAAGGGTTAATTGAAAAGACTGATACCTTTGTTTTTGTACACAATTATGACAACTGAATGAATGGGAAAAGAAAAGTATTTTTGAAACGTGGTAAAGGACGCCGCACACATCTCATGCGAAATATAATGTGACTCAATAAAATTTACATTAATAGATTCGTCTCGGAATTAACGGTCATTTAATATCATTGCGCCAACTCTGAATTTTCAATAATAAGAGCATAAGCTGATATCAATAAATCTGAAATCAAATGGGACGTACGTAAGTTAGAGAGACAAAAAATATTTTAAAATACCCAAATTATCGGTACTCCATAAATCTGCTCCGGCTATTAAGCCTCTTATTATAGTAGTTGTATATATACACAGGGCCGCGTTTAGGTCAATTGACGCCCTAGGCAATTCTCTAGTAGCCATCCTTCAAGCATGGACCATTTTTGCGAAAAAAAATTTTTTTTACAGATTTTTTTATTTAAATAAGAATACATACAAATTGTCATTCCAGTTCTATCACATCAGATTTATTTCTTGATTTTCCTTTGGAAAAATCATCTATATTGTAGTCATAATTTATCGCCTCTGTTACGTCACTTTCTATGGACAAAATCGACAAATTGTTAAGACGTTCTTGCGTCATACTTGATCGGAAATTATTTTCATGACTATTTTAAATTCTTGACATTTTCGAAAATGACCTTTCAGCGGATACGTTGGTTGGCAACTGGGAGGCACAAATAAATCCGCAAGTCAATATCAAAATTAGGGAAAATATCTTTCAACCCACTCTTCTTTAAATATTTAGATATATCAATTATTGGTGATTGGTGATTTTATTGTGGTATCCAAATGACCCTTTAAATGAATGATGTAGGTAGGTATCTATTAGCGCAGTCAGTGAGGGTATTTGGGTCCGAATTCCATCCTACTGCATCAATTTACTTGATATTTTCACTCTAAGTAGGGAATAGCTCAAGAAATAGAGTTTACGCTATATCCTATGACGCTTTTAACTTAGGGGTGATTCCCATCCGTTCTCGGGGGTGGAAATTTTTTTATCAAACTAACACCGGAAGTGGCCAGAGAACCTAATTCTAAGCAATAACTGTTTTATAAATTTTTTTGAAAACTCAATACTTTTTGAGTTATTCGTGGTTAAAAATTTGCCATTTTCATTTAAAAATTACACTTTTCGGAGACAGTTTTTTTGAGAATACAATAAAAATTGTGCATCTAACGAAAAAAACTATATCAAACATTTTTGTAGTTTATGAAATATCAGAGAGATTCATTTTTTCATAAATCTTTTAGCTTTAATAAAAAAAAAAGAGATGGTAGGTGAAAAAAGATTTTTTGGTGCATGCTCAAATCGGTGTATTCAACTTAAAATAACAGAGAAATTGTCGATTTTAGGGGTATAACGCTACTAATACCTTTTGTAGTGCTTGAAAAGACCTTTAAAACGAGAATTGTTAAAAATGTCTGTTACGTTCAAACTAAGCGAGATATGGTGCAAAAAAATTTATGACTAATGTATTTTAAGAAAAAATGAGAAATATATTTTTAACCCCTCATCCATCAGAATTTAAATGCATCGTTTTTCTTCTAGAATACCTTCTACTATAATATTATTTCTATATTCAAAAAGTTGGACGGGTTTAAAATGAATGGTTTTTGAAAAGATTAAGATCAAATTAGATTTTTTTTTCTCCATGTAATTCAAAAGTGATAAGAGATACGTAAAAAAATACCTTACAAAAATGTAGGTTTTCTTTAGATAACAATTTTATTTTTCTTTCGTTACTGTATCTCATTATCATTTTCGAGTTACATGGAGAAAAAGGAAAATTTAAAAAAAAATGTTAAAAATGCTCTCTATAATTTGATTTTATTTTTTTCAAAAACCCGTCCAAATTGTTGAACATAGAAATGACACTATAGTAAAAGGTATCGTAGAAGTAAAACGATGCATTTAAATCTGGTGGATGAGGGGTTAAAATACACATACTTCGCATTTTATCTTAAAATAAATTAGTCATCCTTTTTTGTTGCACCATATCTCGCTTAGTTTGAATGTAATCGAAATTTAACAGTGCGGTCGTTTTAACCTTCCGATGACCAACCTTTTTTTGTTACACGGACAACCAACGGGGGTAAAAAATTACCCCAAGTCAAAAATGACAATTGACAAAAGAAATAAGTTGTTTTAAGAAATAAAATAATGTATTCGTAATTTTAATATTAGTGTATCAATAAATAATAAATAAACATTAGTAAAACATATTTCAATCACAACTGAACCAAAAGAGGAATCATCATTCTGAACATAGAACTAAAGAAATTTTGAAATGTGCACTAATTTACGTCGCCACAATTTTAACAAACAACTTTTTTTCAATATTGGAATGTTTCTTACAAACAATTCCACATAATAGACGGTATTTACTTAATATAAAATTGGAACATGGAAGGCCAAGGAAGTTCGTCTTTGACCCCAAATTTCGAAAAAATTTTTTTTTTAAAATATAGGGATTTTTTTATTACAAAATATAAGGGTATCTAGAATGATATTAAAGTTAAATAAAAAAAATAATGAGTTTAAAGTTGAAAATATTTCTGAATTTATTAAATAAAAACATACATTGGGGTCAAAATTTACCCCTCTTGGTCATTTGAAGGTTAAAGGTCTTTTCCGACAGTACTTACAAAAGATATTGATAGCATTATATCCTTGAAATCGACCATTTCTCTGTTATTAAGTTGAACACACCCATTTGAGCATGCACAAAAAAAATTTCATTTCACCTACCATATCTTTTTTTATGTTATCACTAGAAGACTTATGAAGGAACGAATCTCTTTGGTTTTTCATAAGCTACAAAAATGTTTTATATAGTTTTTTTCGTTAGATGCATAGTTTTTAAGGTATTCGCAAAAAACCGTCCGAAGAGGCGGTATTTTTCAATTAAAATGGCAAATTTTCAACCAAGAATAACCCAAAAAGATTAAGTTTAAAAAAATATAGAAAAGTGCGCCCGCCGCCTTTGCGGTGCTGCCGACGGCCCAATAATCCCTAAATTTACGACGTCTGTCCTCTTTGAATGAATAGTGTTTGTTTAATGAAGAAAATGCAATTAGTTTTTCAGAAATAAATGTCCACTTATATTCCATTGATGGATGTACGATGTACTTAAATGTTATTCGATTTTAATTTTTATACACAAATATTTTTTGCTACAGTATTTTTGCCGCCCTCTCATAATTTGCCGCCCTAGGCAACTTCCTATATTGCCTAATGGATAAAGCAGCTCTGTATATACATATATATACATATACGGTTGTATATATACACACATATTATGTATATGGAGCTGAAGTATGGCTTTTGAGAAAGGCACATGAAGAAAGATTAGAAAGATGGGAGAGGAAAATTCTCCGATCAATTTACAGAGGCATAAATACACAAATGGGATGGAGAAGAAGGACAAAAAAAGAGTTAGAAAAACTGTATACGGAACCAAAAATCACTGCAATAATAAAAGCGCATAGAATAAGATGGCTGGGACATGTGCAAAGATTGGAAAATCATAGAATGACCAAGACGATATTGAACAGGAAACCAGTAGGGGACCGAAGGAAAAGGAAAGGAAAACCTCGCAAAAGATGGTTTGACAGCGTCCAAGCAGAATTACGTGAATTAAAAATAGATAACTGGAGAAACAAATTATTAGACAGACGAGAATGGAGATGAGTGGTAAGAAGAGCGCAAGAGAAATTGTAGCACAAGAATGTATCATGAACTGTAAAATGATAGCTGTATATATATATATATATATATATATATATATATATATATATATATATATATATATTTGTTTATATAATGTATTGTTAAGAGACACATATTCTATTATTGATGTATAGTAAAATTGAGTATAATTGAGTATTTCACGCCCAGGGCCTACATGGCCTGTTGAGCAAAATAAATAAAGTATAACGGTTCAAAAGATGCGAGGGGAGGGTACTTTTGGCTAGCACTGTATACACTGAAAACCGTATTAGAATCGTGCTTAGAATATTTGTACGTATTTTCGTCCCCATTAACACGAAACAGAAAGTTCCCTCTTTAAATATTTAAGTTGTAGTTTCAAGCTTGACTGAATTTATGGAGGCGGCGTTTATCTATATGTTTACTAAAAGTTACGACGAACACTTGGTTGATTTGTTTGAAGTTATTTCGGATAACACGCCGAAGGGTGGAAATTAGGCAGTATATTTACTCAAGTTTATAATCGAACTAGTTATACTCGTGGAGTAATATGCTGTATATTATGTACCATTGCTTTTATAGTTACTCGTTTGGAATATAGAGCAGTTAGTTCAATCTAACAATGACACTGAAGAGTTTTGTTGTCAATATTTTCACAAAATGTATTATAAACTAATGTCACTACAGCTGTTTCGGCAGAGTGCCTTTCTTAAGAGATAGGTTTTTACTATGCGTCTACACTTTAGCGCTGTTTCACATAAGAATTTAAACGTGCGAGGGTTAGAACGCACGACGACATTCCAATGGTGGCTCATGTAATCATATGGAGCCTTTCTCACTAGACGGTGGTTGGAACGTTCGGTGAAGTCGCCGTGTTTATGTCGTCCCTTGCTACAACAACAGACGGCAGCCGTGCCGTCTTTACGCACCCAGTAGCATAGGGGACTTAACCCTCTAACCGGCAAGCGTTCTTTAGAACTCGTCTTTGGAAATCTGAAAAACCTATACCTGAATATTATTATCGTTTAAACCTGTGTCGTTCCGTCCGTCAACAGGTGTTAAACATTTGCTGAAAAGATTAATGCAATCCAAAATTTGGTTTGCACGCTGCTTTCAATATTGTTCAAAAAGGCAGTGTAGACGCATCGATAATTATTTGTCGAAACGACCACGTGTTGTATCAAATATAATTTGTATTCTGAATATCCAATCGACTTGGGAATTTTTTTAGTAAGTAACATAAATGTCTTTTATCAATAAAAATTACTAGTTGGATTACAGAAAAAAAACAGTTGTAAAAAATGTTTGATAAAGTGAAGCGTTCTTTGAAGAACGCTTGGCGGTTCAAGGAAAAAAAATAGTGAACTTATTTTTGTTTTTTTTTTTTTAGAAAGGGATTATTAGTTTGATTACAGAAAAAAACAGTTGTAAGAAATGTTTGACAAAGTGAAGCGTTCTTTGAAGAACGCTTGCCTATATAATAAAAAATATATTATTACTGAAACCAACTTTTTTTTCTTAATCCGGCAACTGTTCTTTAAAGAACGCTTCACCAACCAACTTTTTTATGCTTAATCCGGCAAGTGTTCTTTAAAGAACGCTTCACCTTTTTTACCAAGAAAGTGAGCCAATAAACTTTTTTACCTGTTTTATTGCTTTTTTTAGTTTCTTTTACCAATAATTGCCTAGAGAAAAATTCCCAACTTTCTATCTCTATTATTTCAGTTTTGCCTGCTAGAGGGTTAATGCATCCTTTCATATGATACTGTCGTTCAGTCGCAAGGAGGTAGTTTCCTTCGTTGTTTGGTACATTATTTTCATTTACGCTTTGTGGCTGTTTGAAGTAGGTGCACACATTTTATATTATGATGTCTCAGATTGATAGTGAAATATTAATAACACTAATTTAAGCGAGACCTGTTCTTTGGTACAAAACAATAGAAATATATAAAGATAGAAACTAGACGAGAAATGCTTGCAATGGTGTATGCCTTGTACTTAACAGTGAATTCGACGAATTAGGCGATAAAGAAAAAACACATTTGGTAAGTACAGCAAAATTATTTATATGTTACTGATAACAACAATAATTAAAACTGCCAAATATATTATATTCATAATAAACTTTATTTTACATAGTTGCAATTAACGTTGAGTATAGAGGGTGTTCCATCAATATGTGCGGATATAAAAATATATAAATCGTATCTTTTTGCGTTAACAGGATGGACCCAATAAATTAGGTTCCGCTTATTTCTCTTTCTTTGACGATAAAGTAACCACAACGCTATAATTTGATTTCGCTCCATATAATATAACTATACCTTTTATTCTACGAAATTATATTTAGTTTTATAGGGTAAACGACTCGGTGAAGACTGGAGTAGGGTGGCGGTCACGTCTTGTGTGAAATTATCTAAAAATAACATTTAAAACGAGGGGAAGAACATTTCAAAATGAGATGACAGTGGGTCCTTTACATTCTGTACATGAAAAACATAGATTGTAATGTTGTTCTGAAGCTGTTTTCTTGTGGAATTTTTGTAATGAACTATTCTAAATGAGAAATAAACCACAATTTACCTAAAAAAATAATTTTATTAACGCTTCGACGCCCAAATCGGATGTCGAAACTTTAATAAAATCATTTTTTCAGTTCAATTTTGGCTTATTTCTCGTTTAGAATATTTTATTACATATATTGTATTAGCTAATTAGATGACCTAATTCAAGATACCACAAATAACTTAGTAGAACAACGATTATAAAAACAAATTAAGACTGTTAATGAAAATCATATAAATAATAACTGACAAAGTAGAAATTTCAAATGAATTAAATACGCATTACAGTACATTAGGACAAAGTATGGACAAAAAATACCCATTTGTAATAATACATCGTAATGATACATATTATCAGACATCGTATCATGTACCTACCTCAGTCACAAAGTGAAAATAAAAATAATATACCAAACAACACAGCAAAATATTTTCGTGCGAGTCAATTCTTATTGTGTGAAAAGGATAGGTGCGTCAAAACTACCGCATGAGAAAATCCTCGCACGTTCAAAATTCTTATGTGAAACAGCCCTTAGTATCAAACTGATTAAGTATAAACGGCAACAGTTGTATGTTCTCAAAAACTGATAGTTTGTAAAAAGTATTTATTAAAATCAGCTAAGGACTTTCGGCATGGCAAATGCCAACATCAGAGCTTCGTTTTGTAGGTATAAAAACCTAATAGAAGAGTAATTGTTGACAAACAACATATTAAAATTAAATTGATACAGGGCTAGGCGTCTTTCTAGGGTGAAAATCCTTACAAATATTAAATATCACACCGATGTGTTTAGAAACAATATGGCTACCACATTGTAACGTGAACAGTTATTAAAATGTGGTAGCCAAATTGTCTCTAAGCATATCGATGTGATATTTAATATTTGTAAGTGTCTTCCCTAACAACACAAAATATTCCAGGAATGTACTATCAAAGTTCTATTAATGTTTGAATGTCCTGGACATTCAAGGAACATTCGGTGAACATCTGATTAAATTATTGGTGGGTAATCTCATTTTCAAATTTACCGCGCGTGTATCTATATAAAGTCGTGTGATCATCACATTTCATGATAACCTAAAAATGTCTGATTGAAAAATGCATAGATAAAGAATATTGGGAAAGTGGAAATTAGTGGCTTTTTTTGCTGTTCTGTCTGTTAATTTTACTCTGGCTGGATCTCTTTTGTTTAAACAATTATGTAAGTATTATAAAACCCGTATTCAATTTTCCTTATTCTTTATGAAACCAATTATTTATGCATATTATTACCTGTAAATAGTACCTATTTCTTTTGATTTTTAATTGTAAAAAATAGAAATTACCATTCATTTTATTTTTTTTAGAATCAGCTGAAAGTGGTCTACAAAAAAACCAGGGAGGAAACGTATAGCCTTGTGGCTATGAAAGGCAAAAGAAGGATATAAAAAGTGTATTGGCTAATTGGAAGAAACTCCACATTTTCGATGCATAATAAGTTATTACTTTATAAACAAATATTAAGACCTGTATGGATTTATGGATGTGGATTTATGGATGCCCACTAGGGGGGTATACTAGACCAAGTAATATAAAAATTATACAAAGATTTCAGAAAAAAATACTGAGAAATATTGTAGATGCTCCTTGGTATGTGACAAACAGTGATCTCCATAAGGACCCAGAAATGGGACCTAGATATAATCAGCTAGAAGATGGCAGAAAGTCACGAGCAACAACTTCATAAGTACGAGAATATTAGGGAAATCCAGCTGCTCGATACTACTAGGCAAACTAGAAGATTGAAGAGGTCAAAGCCTTTTGAAGTAGTTTGAGTGATAGGCGATAGTGAAAAGCAGAGCATAGTGCTTGTGTGCCTGTGTATGTTAGAATAGTGAAGGATCTTGTTAGATTAGATTAGAGACGCTATGGTTTAAGGAACAGTAGTAATTTAGGTTAAATTAAAATTGCTCATTTTGTCAGTTATGACCAGATTGTAATTGTAATGTACAATTCAATACAATGAATCATCATCGTAGTGATGATTATGGAAAAAAATATATGACAAGATTTTATGCAATAAAAATGTTTATATTTATCAAGGATGTATTATTTGGTATGGCCACATACACTTCTGGTATATCGTCGGTGATGTGAGAATACCTCCTATCTGCTTTTTCATGAATTTTGTAGGAGACTAAAAACCACTTTTAAAGTCATCTCCTGTTTTCACATGTAAATTTTGGCATGTTTTGTAGTAAATAGATAGTTGAATTTACTTCAAAACATGTCAAAAACTATCATATGAAAACAGGAGGTGACTGTAAAAAAAGTTTTTAGTCTCTCTTACAAAACTCATAAAAAAACAAATCGGAGGTATTATGCCACATCATCGACTATATCCAGGAAATGTCTAAAAAATATACTGTGAATATCCGAAGAACATTCGTAGATTTCATGG
Organism: Diabrotica virgifera virgifera; assembly: GCF_917563875.1. Lineage (NCBI taxonomy): Eukaryota > Metazoa > Arthropoda > Insecta > Coleoptera > Chrysomelidae > Diabrotica > Diabrotica virgifera. Next base: position 212,512,881 of record NC_065450.1, read on the forward strand.
AATGTTCCAATAAGACATTCAGGGAATGTTTAAAATGCTGACAGAGGACTTTCCTGGGACATTTAGGGGACCTTCTTGTGCTTTTGAGGACATTCCAGGAATGTTTTCAATGTCCTGTGTGTACATTTTAGAAACATACATGAAATGTTTGCTGTTATTAGGGTTTACCCTAGATCAGAGGCCTAACCCTGTATCAATATAATTTTAATAAAATATGTTGTTTGTCAGCAATTAGAAGGGATAATGTGATAGAATAACTTTTCCAATGTGCTACTTACTCAAGAGCAACAGAGTATATTGAACCTTATAATTTTACTCTAGAGTAAAAATTAATGGAGTAAAATTATTAATTGGGCCATTAGTATGGCCCAAGTGCAGGGAAAAGTCTAGAACGGTATCTGAAAGGTCTAGTTTAGAAAGGTATTGCCTAAATGCCATAGTGGCGAAACTATGGCACACGTGTCAGTACTTCCACAAAAGCTTACTTTTGGTGACGCGTCTTCAAAGACAAAAAAAAATCAAATAATTCAAATGTTCGTCTCTCTGACAATTTATTGTGGACGCCTACGCAGAAATGTACGGCACCTTAACCCCGGCGCAAATTGAACCTAAGCGAGTCACAACCTGCGCCGGCGGGACGGGTGACCCGTGCAGTTATTTTTCTAGCGCACCGCATATTGATCACAACAAGACCCAACCGTTGGCATTCTCTGCAACGAATAGAGGGACGGGCAAAATCAGTGCGGACCTGTAACGGTTACTTTTGATACCGGGCCTCAGTGGTAGATACTGAGTACAAATACTGATTACAAAATACTGATGTATCTGTATCTGATGTGTTTCATAGATTATAACAAGGCCTTTTATAAAGTGACTCCTGGCATAAAAGAATTTAGATAAACGAGATATCCGACTAATAGCAAATATGTACTATAATCAGAAAGCAGTAGTGAGAGTAGAGAATAATACCACTGAAGAAATTGAAATAAAGCGAGGTGTGAGACAAGGGTGTATACTGTCACCAACCCTGTTTAATCTCTATTCCGAAGACGTAATGAATAGAACACTCTCTGAGCAATCCATAAGTATTAAAATAAATGGTGTTAGATTAAACAATCTGAGATTTGCCGACGATACCGTTCTGATCGCAGAAACACTTGAAGATCTACAGAAATTGATGAATAAGATAGCAGACTGCAGCGAAAAATATGGACTATATTTGAATATAAAGAAAACTAAATTTATGGTAATATCGAAATCAACACGAAATATATCCATTGTATATGATACCAGCCACAAGGATTACATGAGGACGAAACTTAAAGACGAAGTATGGGAGAAAATCGGAAAAGAACTTAATACGAATTGTAAGTACAATTTACTGTGATAAATAAATATTAGTACAATATAATCAAAACCCAACACCGCTTTGTCATTAAAATTCTAATAACTTTATTAGGTACCTACTCTTAGACAAAATAAACGGCTATAACAGATATGCCTTTACAAGAACACATTATTAGAAAAAAAAAAGGTTACTTAAAACGAATAGGCCCGGATCCCGCGTAACAAAAAAGGTTGATTAATAGCAAGCTGAAAATTTGTTAATAGCGTAACGGTGTCTAGTCGGACAAACTTTAATGTATGGGAACACTGGAACAGGGGTAGTTTTAATTGTGGAACAGGTTAAAGATTTTGAATGTCAGACTACAAAAACTTCCCAGGTATTTTATCGGACAGAACTTCCAATTGATTTCTTACCCTTTCATTAAACTCTCATGCTAAAATTAGACTGCTATTTATCACCTGTCATAATTCCTGTCATTTGACATGTTCTCTTGTCGGATTTATTAAAATGCCCAGTTGGTGATAATTACCAGTCTGATTTTTGCATGAGAGTTTAATGAAAGGGTAACAAATCAATTGGAAGCTCTGTCCGACAAAATACATGGGACGTTTTCGTAGTATGACGTTCCAAATTTTTAACCTGTTCCACAATTAAAACTTCCCCTGTTTCAGTGTTCCCGTACATCAAAGTTTGTCTGACGAGACACCGTTAAGCTACTAACAAATTTTCAACTTACTATTAATCAACTTTTTGTTGGTACGCGGGATGCAGGCCTAGAAATACAATGTCACAAATGATGGCGTAATCCCTTTTCTATAGGTATAAAAATTTTGTAAATATAATTCATTTCTTAAATCTACACAGCATTATCATTAAAAATGATTCATTATTAAAAACCGTTAAGCATATCTGTGAATATCGCATTACCCTCAAATAAAATGTGTCATCATACCGGGCTTGTTCATGCTTAAAAATAAAATATGTAGACGAGATATAAATATATGTAATAGGTAAGCAGTTTTTGCAACGACAATCCAATAACAATCAGTGTTGTTTATAATAATAGTAATTCCGAACGAGTTCTATTAGCTTTTCTACGTCCATCTCGAAAACAAAACCACAACTGAGAATTGAGTCACGCGTCCCACGACACCAGAAAATTGTGTTCCGATGACAAACGTTTGCATTCTAGACCTGGCACTGTATTCACTGATATTAGGATGCGCAGAACTCTCTACGCAACTCGCCGGTGTCAGGTTGTGTTCGATTAGGATCAATTTGCGCCGGGGCTAAGCCCCATATTAAACTGGAACCCCATGGAAAGTGGCGTAGAAGAGAAATAAAAAATATGTAATAGGAAAACATAAAAACTAAAGACAGGAATCCACGCCACGTGAAATAGCGTTATTTCCCTCAAAATTTGTGATTTACGATCCTTGGGCTATGACCGAACCCTCTTATGTACCGACAGCCTGGATCAGAGAGAAATATCTCATCGTTTGTAGGTAAATGTACACGGTTCAAAGGAAGTCAAAAGCTGTCCGACTCGACTAGGGGCTGGTACGGTTAGTGCCGTGGTAATTTTTACTATGGAGTGCTCTGTTGTGTCGGAATTTTTATTACTGTATGCATTAACCAACTTACTAAAATTTCTACCGCCAACACTGGTGGTGTACCCTCGGTACTCTACGGTACAAGCTTCATCGGAGTGGTCCGACTGAATTTATCAAAAAGTAAATAATATTTAACCAACTCCACTTTTTAAAGTTTTGAGAAACCTACATTTAAAACTTTAATTTAAAATGAAAAATCGTCTGAATTTAAAAAATGATTAAAGAACTGAAAAATATTTTGCATTTATTATTTAAAACTATATTTCATTTTTTTTTTAAATTCAGACGATCTTTTATTTTAAATTAAAGTTTAAAAGGTAGATTTCTCAAAATTTTAAAAGTGGAGTTAGTTGGTTTTGGCAGTAAGCTGACGATATTTATTAATTTAAAAGTCATGTGGCGCGCTAAGGGAACATCCATAAATTACGTCGTAAAAATTGACCTCCTTTTTAGAATTTTTTTTAAAGAAATGTTATTTCTGGATTTTTTAAAGTTAGCTCTCCAATGAAGTAAAAGACAGACGTATTCTCAATCATTTATTGTAACTTCCGACGACCGGTTTCGCTCTCTATAGTATGCAGAGCATCTTCAGGTCAACGGTTACAAGTCATATTCTCCGTCTATTCCAACATATCCCGTTAGCATACCTTGAGCAAGATATCATATTATTGATTACTCAGGAAGTAGCTCCTCGTAGCCGAATCATTTACTAACTTGCAACCGTTGACCTGAAGATGCTCTGCATACTATAGAGAGCGAAACCGGTCGTCGGAAGTTACAATAAATGATTGAGAGTACGTCTGTTTTTACTTCATTTAAAATAAACTCTCACATACAACCCATTCAACATTAGCTCTCCAAGTTTATTTACGAATGTATCCAAATCAGTATTACTATGTGGCTCATTAAGAGGAAACAGTAGCGATCAACAGGTAGCAAAAACACGTTCCAAGATTGCGGCTGTAATTTTTAATATTTTTTCGAGATATTTGGCACACGTATTCGTAATATAATAAAGAATGGCGGTACAGAGCCCAATTTGAAAAATATATTAATATGTCACAATAAAACACTGAAAAACGTTTGTTTTCTATATTTCCACAAAATTTTGTGGAAGTATAGAAAACAAACGTTTTTCAGTGTTTTATTGTGAGATAAAATGAACTTCTAAAATTTTTTATTTCATTAGTAGTTCCAAAATGACACAAAATCTAGGTATCGGATAAAAAACTTTATTTGAAGAAAGTGTATTTTTTTGTTCTTCTTAATGGCGGTACAGACTCGTTTTTTTTAATATTGTATTTAATTACAGAGTAATTTCCACATATTAATATATTTTTCAAATTGGGCTCTGTACCGCCATTCTATATTATATTACGAATACGTGTGCCAAATATCTCAAAAAAATATTCATAATTACAGCCGCAATCTTGGAACGCGTTTTCGCTACCTGTTGATCGCTACTGTTTCCTCTTAATATCTGCGTACTTTTTTCTCTCAATTCACTGTACAACTAATAATTAGCTTCATTGGGACAAAAGAAAACACTTTTATCGGAGTTCCTAAGCTTTCTTAACTGCATTATATAAATCTTAATATTTATTTTGGTTTGATTCCAATGCCATTTCTTTTATTAAGTATAAATAGATACAATGTACTACCGAAATAGAATAGAATATTTTATTTCTATTCATTCTTGTAGAATTGCTTCACACAGAGTATTCAGTTAATAAGTGAACAGTTTAATATTTATTGCTTAGAGGCGTTGTTCTGAAAAGAAGCGTTTGTGTAAAAACGTAGAACCATGTTTTATTGTTTGTTATTCTGTAGAAGACGGCTAGCAATATTATTAAGCTTATGAGTCATAAAAACAAAATGAAAAGTATGCGATAAAAATAATATACTAATTTTTTTAATTCTAAAATAGAATACATTTTTTATATTCGTGAACTTCAAACGACGTCGGACGTGCAATAATGACCCCCTCCCCCTGTCGTATACCGTCGTAATAAGCAAAGTCGCCCTTCCCCCTTTTTAACGACGTAGTTTATGGATGTTCCCTGACAGTACTCTCTTTTCTTTTTACTTTTACTATTAACTATTTTCTATCTCTCTTTGTCGACGTAAACGAGCGAAGAATGCCACACCACGTACGATCGGATCGCAATTTTAGAAAGAAGACAAAAGTTCAACGATGCTGGTTTTTACGTAATGGTATAGTCCAGTAAAAAATTTAATCCCTATTTTAAATTGTAATAAGTACCGACTGTGTGTAGAAAAATGAGAATTTTAATAAAGAATGACCATAAAAAAGTTAATTATAAACTCCACATGAATCCTTTTATTGGATGTTTGTTTCACATGGAATTTGAGCAAATAACACTAATCAGCAAACTTTTCCCCAGAACAGTAACTTAAATATTTAAACTTCCGGCACTCATTTCCATTTAATATTTTATTATTAATGTATAGCAGACCCTGCGGTTTAGACCTAGTGTGTAGGCTTTCCTTGTTAGTTTACCCAACACCAAATGGAAGCCGAATTGAAAACTATGGCAACGTAATTGAGGCTTTGCGGCACTGATGTAAATTCCGTTTTTGTAAAGCCTACAGAGCTGGTTTTGCCAGATATGTTTTCACGATAAAATAATTTGTTGTAATAATTTGTAAAACTAGGAGACGATTTAGAATTTTAATATAACTTTTATATATTTCTCTATATTTTTGTTTATGTACAATTATGTTAATAAATAATACAATTCAATAATTATGCTTCCCCTCCACTTCCACTATTTTTCCTCTTAGCTCGGAAAATATTGATCACGGCAATTCAGTCGCGGTTTTAAATTTACACTACTATTGTCCTCCCCTAAAGGATAGAAATTATAAAATTTGGGGCAGCTCAGAAACAAGATTCAATTCAAAAATTATTCTCCCCCCACCCCGTTTTACTATTTTCCCGCTTAACTCGGAAAATATCAATTGCACGAAAAACATTGTTGAAAAGAAATTGTACGATATCATATTTCGAACAATTTTATTTGTGGCCATTTTGTCTAAAAGTTGAAAATGACGTAGATATTGAACAAAAACAATTGCTATAAAATCAATCAGGTCTTACGCTCGCGCCTTTACTGCATACGTACTACCTTAAATATTGATTTTACCAAAAAAACGAAAGAGATCAAAATTATGTAAAATTCAATTTTCTCTACTTTTACGATTTTTATATAGGTACATTTTTGTCGTAAAACTAATAATAAACGAGATAATTGTATAATTATTATGCTCTAACTGTCAACTGTCACTATTTTCCGCCATAACTCGGAAAATATCAATCGCACGAAAAATATTATAATAAAAGAAATTATAGAAAAATCATATTTTCAACAATTTTAGTTGTTATAATTTTTGTTGAAAAGTTGAAAATGGCGGAGATATTGAGCAAAAACGGTTCTCCCCTCCCTAAAGCTTAGAAAAATAACATTTGGGGCAGCTCGTAATGCAAGGTCAAATGCTAACCCAACTGGGCTACATAGGATATAGTTATACATAGTAGGTACAGTAATAGTTTTGCGGTTCTTTTTGTCACCTTTTTTAAACATCACGATTGGTACGCTTATTTTGTATTCTTTCAGTACCCACGTTGTTTAATTGTAATATTTTGTTGATGATCTGTGCTAATAATTGATCTGCTATCATTGTTCCGCAATATTTTAACAGCTCAATTGCTATTTCGTCCGTGAATGCACCTTTTCTGTTTTTTTAATTTTCCTTTTGCGTCCTCCCATTTTACTTTGCTTAGTTTGGTTTGTTCATTAGTTAGTATTTCTGATCTATGTGGTTCTGCTAAACTCCGTTTGAAAATTATTGATAGCACAGTTTTTATGACACAGCTCATTTGCATTTTATGTTGTATTGTATTCAAAGTTTTTCTGAAGCTATTTTCTTGTGGCGTTTTTGTAAATAACTATTTTTAATGGGAAATAAGCCACAATATAACTAAAAAAATGATTTTATTAACGTTTCGACGTCCAAATCGGATGCCGTTATCAAAATGCAAAAAATATTAATAAATTAATCAAAAATGTTGTCGCTTAGTAAAAAATTCTTCTAATAATTTATTTAATCTGACTCATTTATATGGGCAATTTAGACATATATTATACATTTTAAAGTAGAAGACTTTAAAATAATATTGTCAATATTTATGAGTTGCGTTCCTGGGACGACTTTACTGAAAGATAGTTCATTCGATTACATGAAATCAACCCCAACTCAAGAATATCCGTTACAAAAAAAATAATAGCATGTGATCTGTCTTTAAAAAGGCAATCACATGCAATGGTGACAGTAAAATTCTTGCGTAAGAGATTCCATTATTCGCGTTTTCCGTCGTGATTTACTATCGAATCTCTAACGCGAGAATTTTACTGTCATCATTGCATGTGGTTGTCTTTTTAAAGACAGATCACATGCTATGACTTTTTTGTGACGGATATTCTTGAGTTGGGGTCGATTTCATATAATCGAATGAACTATCTTTGAGTAAAGTCGTCCCAGGAACGCAACTCGTAAATATTGGCAATATCATTTTAAAGTCTTCTACTTTAAAATGTATAATATATGTCTGAATTGCCGATATAAATGAGTCAGATTAAATAAATTATTAGAAGAGTTTTTGACTAAGCAACAACACTTTTTTTTTGTATTTTGACAATGGCATCCGATTTGGACGTAGAAACGTTAATAAAATCATTTTTTTAGTAAAATTGTGGCTTATTTTCCATTAAAAATAGTTAATTATTCAAAGGTTTGTCGAGGTGGTCATATACCTCGACAGCTTTATATACAATACAACAAAAAATGCAAACGAGCTGTGTGATAAAAACTGTGCTATCAATAATTTTCAAACGGATTATACATAGTGTCGGTTGGTCTTCTGAGAACAGTCTTTAAAAGTAATCTATCCACGTGTTTGCCTTTATGGCTTCAACTTCTCCCATTTTTCATCTCTGTATTCTTACCCCATTTTATTTTGTAATGCATAGAAGTCAAGTTCCAGATCTTTTGAGTAGGTTGTTTAGATTTTTCTGGAAAACCTAGGTATCTGTCTCATTGTAAAGTCTTATAGTTTTCATAATATGAATGTGATGTCTTATTTTTCATTTATTCTAGATATGATTTTTATTTTTAATCAGCTCTCTTCTACTTCATCATATTCCTCTATTCGATTGCTGTTCGTTTCCTTTCGTAAAAATACTTTCTTGATTCGTCACCGTTGTTCAAGTATTCTTGAAAATTCCTTATTTATAAAGGTCAAAGGATCATCATTTTTAATAAAACAAATGTTAACAAGTGTTTCTGCGTTAAGAAGGAATTTTCGTTAGGACAAGTAATGGACCTTGGGCTCGCACTTAAAAAAAATTATTCAATTTACTCAATTTATTCAAATTTACCCCAAAAAAATTTATTACCACCATCGTGAGACTTTTTTTATTCAGTTATTCTTATCTTGTTACAAGGACTTTTCTATTTCGGAAAATTTTCGGGATGGGGGCATTTCTTAAATATAGAGGTTTGTAAACTTTGGTGCGTCCGACAACTGGGGGGCACGCATTATAAAGAATCATAAAATTTATACCTTCCCAGATGATTTTTGTAGGAATGTTTGATAAAAATATTTACAATTAACTGGTAATATTTTCCGACAAACTTTTAAACTCCAGTTGTGTCGGACGCACCAAAGTTGTCGTGAAAATTTTCGGAAATAGAAAAGTTATTCAACTCGACATGAACAACTAAATAAAAAAGAATGTGTGTGTACTTTGTACGCACGTAAAAAGATATTCTTTTATTATATAATAGGTAATTTAAACGAAGTAAATATACATAAAAGGATATTTGTACTTATTTTATTTAAAAATCAAACTAACTTTCTTATCTACCACTTTCAAAAAAGAAGAATATCTTCAAAAATTATGTAATAATATACTTACAATCATAAAATCTATAAAAAAAATAAAAAAATAATAACTTGCTTGGGGCTTGAACCCACTTCACGTTTACCGCGCCGTACGAAAGTTGACGCCATTTCAAACTGCACCAAACTCTCGTATACGTCATGTGGGAATATACACAAACTAAACGTTTACACCATAAATTTATATGAATTTAATAAAATTATTACTTTGATTTGTGTAGAAATAAAATACAACAAAATATAGAGTAAGAAAACGATATATGAGATGAAGATTTGTAGAAAGTTTGTTCGTAATCAGATTATGTAAATTAAAGCATTGCCTACTAATAGGTACTACATTATTTTGTTTACATTTTCCAAATAGATAGGTATTGAAACTATTAGGTATTTCCAACTGAAACATTTAGAATTACGTATAGAAACGTTAGAATACCATACTGTCGGTGTGCGCATGCCCGCGGATCAATCAAATTTTACCCTCAATCGATTCGCCGCTAAAGAAGAATATCTTCAAAAATGTCTCATGAGGGAGATAATAAATTTTTAAGTGTGGACCCAAGACCTATAATATTAGCTGTATGATGTAAGAATTTGATTATTTAATATTTACAGAATTTTGTTATATTTATAATAAATCGAAGAATCAGAGAGTTGTGATATTTTTATTTACACACTGTATATTGTGTATATGTACACACTGCAGACTACTGTATTTTTACAACCAAATTAAATCTCTATCAAGATCAAGGTTTCCTTATTTTCGAGGATCTCTCCTGGAAGAGAGCTGCAATAAAACCAGAAAAATACGGGAAAACATCGAGGAAACTATTATATTATGTTTATCTTGAGAGGGAAATAACATCCTTGGGCATTATATTAACATTTCAAAGTTCTAGCTCTCTGCAGGAATAAATGAATACTTTTGTATTAAAAGAAACAAGAAACAAGTTTCCTGTTTTTTGGAGTGGATGTTGTCATTAGACTAGGAGAAAACTTGGTGCATGAAATTAAGTACAAATAATATATAGGGTGTCCCAAAAGTAGTGGAACGGTCGAATATTTCGCGAACTAAACATCGGATCGAAAAACTGAAAAATACGTTTTCAATAATTTTCAAAAATCTATCCAATGACACCAAACACCAACCCCCACTACACCCCCTGGAGGTGGGGTGGGGGGTAACTTTAAAATCTCAAATGGAAACCCCTAGTTTTTCTTGCAGATTTGGATTCATTACGTAAAAGTAAGCAACTTTTATTCAAGACATTTTTTCGAACTGTGGATAGATGGCGCTATAATTGGGAAAAACGATTTATCCTGATACCAGAGGTAAATTATAGAAACGGTCTAATGTCTCGAGAAATACACTTCCAAATGAGAAACCAAAGAACAGGTTTTTAATATTTTTCGAAAACCTATCGATAAACACCAAAAATGACCCTCCAACCCACCCTCTGGAGACGGGGTGGGGGTAAATTTAAAATCTTAAATAGCAACCCCCACTTTTTATTGCAGATTCGAATTCGTCATGAAAAATTAAGCAACATTTATTCGAAACATTTCTTCAAATTGCTGATAGATGGCGCTAATAAATCGTATTTTTCCAATTAAAGCGCCATCTCTCAACAATTCTAAAAAATGTTTCGAATAAATGTTGCTTAATTTTTCATGACGAATGCGACTCTGTAATAAAAAGTGGGGGTTGCTATTTAAGAATTTTAAAGTTACCCCCCACTCCACCTCCAGGGGTGGGTTGGAGGGTCATGTTTAATGTTATTCGATAGGTTTTCGAAAAGTATTAAAAACCTTTTTATTGGTTTCTCATTTGGAGGTGTATTTCTTGAGATATTAGACCGTTTCTATAATTTACCTATGGTATCAGGATAAATCGTTTTTCTCAATTATAGCGCCATCCATCCACAGTTCGAAAAAATGTCTTGAATAAAAGTTGCGTACTTTTACGTAACGAATCCAAATCTGCAAGAAAAACTAGGGGTTTCCATTTGAGATTTTAAATTTACCCTTCACCCCACCTCCAGGGGGTGTAGTGGGGGTTGGTGTTTGGTGTCATTGGATAGATTTTTTAAAATGATTGAACACGTATTTTTCAGTTTTTCGATCCGGTGTTTAGTTCGCGAAATATTCGACCGTTCCACTACTTTTGGGACACCCTGTATATGTAGAGGTGGTATATCTGTCTATAAAAATCTCGTGCGTCATAAAAATATAGGACGTTAAAATTTCTAAAATAAATAATGTACCAAGAAGATGTAAACAGGTTTTGAACCATATTAATACGAAATCAATTTATATGGTTCGTAAACAATCTTTTTAATATTTTTTATATCAACTATATAATACATTTAATATCGGGACAGTTAACTCTTCGTTGAAATCAGAATAAGTCAGACAACCAAACTATCGATTTGAAGAGGAAAATAAACATAGCTTGATAAACGATATATTTTCAAAAGTCAAATAAGTCAGGAAATAAAATTCGAAATTATTTGTCCTCTTAGCCTTTTAAGTTAGAAAAATAATGCATAACACAGTGGCGAAATATTCGACAAGGGAAATCTTAAATTGCGTTTCACGTCCTGTCATTCACCATGATAATAATTTTAGCGAATTGTTTCCTTTAATATCCACAAAACTGAATAAAGTATCAACTAAAAGGAAAGAAAAGATGGTTCAGATTTGATTACATTACAGAGCCTCTACTATGTGCTTATACGTATTTCGGAATAACCGTTTCCTCATCAGAGTACCAGGGTAGATGCACTGAACTGCAATCAAACCATTTCATCCTTCTGGGGTAATTATCAAAATAATTACTAAAGATACTACTAGCACCATCTATGAATCGAAAGCCAAATAAGTCAGGAAATAAAATTCGGAAATATTTATCCTCTGCTCTGAGCCTTTTAAGTTGGAAAAATAAAGCATAACAGAGTAGCGAAATACTTGACAAGGGAAATCTAATTTGATTGCCGTTCAGGGCCCTCCACCCAGGTGATCCGATGGGGAAACGGTTATTCCCAAATACGTATAAGGACATAGTAGAGGCTCATCTGTACTGTAATCTAATCTGAACCATCTTTTCTTTGCTTTTAGTGATATAATTTCAGTTAACATTTCAAAAGCAAAATTAGTCGCAATCCTGAGGACTGCGATTTTCTTCGCTATCTGCTTCTATTTAACTGCATCAGTATTTATTTTGTAGGATTATTATTTGTAAGATGGATTTTGTGACCAATGGTGGACACAAAAAATTACAGTGTGGAGACCACCAGCAGACAGAATAGCCAGAGGTAGACCACCAACCTAATGGATAGACCACGTCAAATGAATCGCTGGAAATTACCTGCAGGATGCTCAAGATCAACAGACCTGGAAGAAATAATTATGAGAGGCGTATATTGATCTTTGGACGCAGAAAAATGGATGATGATGATGATTTTAATATCATTAGGAAAGAAGTTTACACTCTTCAGGATTGTATAGATTTAAGTTTGTTATTTTCAAATCTTCTATAACGATCTTCTTCTTAGTGTGCCTATCCGTGACGAATGTTGGCGATCATCATGGTAATCTTTATCTTGGCTTCAGCAGCGTGGAAAAGTCGCACAGATGTTTTATCGAATCAGATTCTGAGGTTATTTAAGCAGGATGTTTTTCTTCTTCGTGAACCTCTCTTTCCAAATATCTTCCTTGCAGGATGGCTTATAGGAGGGCATATCTGGATTCATTTCGCATACTGTGTCCAAAGTACTGTAGCTTTGGAAATTTAACGATGGTCAATACACCTCTGTTCTTATTCATTTTTCTAATGACCTCCCGACGCATAAGCGTCAGGACCCACCCGAAAGTAGGAAAACGGCTCATTAGAGACGGCACCTAAAGAAGATTTGTCAATTATAACCATGTTGTCTTTGCAACAAATTCCGTACAAATATCTACTAAGCAAACTGTGCTTTTGTATAGGTATACTTCGTTCCAAATATTCATTTAATGTACGACTTTCAATTGATTGTCTTCAAAAAGTTTTAGTAATAAAAATTAAATTATGAATAATGTATTGACATATCATATATTTTCTCTAGATACCTACTAGCTTAGGTATTAGTCATAACCATAACAAAATTAATACTCACTTTGAACTATTTTGCCACCCAGCCAAGACCATTTCTTTGCTAAGTCCATGAGGATTTAAGTCAGTAAGATAAAGTCCTTGATCTGGTAATTCACCTATATCATTGATACTGGAACAAAAAAAATTAAATTAAAATTAAAATAACTTCTTTTTAAAGGAAATTATTTTAGTTTTGATAGCTTTGATAGGTAAAGGTTTAATTTTGGAATATTCGGCGCTGTTTCATTATTTGCCCCCGTGCAGTCTCTTTGGATCTTAATATCTTTGTATCTGTATATACAGGATGTCCCGAAAAGATTGGTCATAAATTATACCACACATTTGTGGGTCAAAAATAGTTCGATTGAACCTAACTTACCTTAGTACAAATGTGCTCATAAAAAAAGTTACAGCCCTTTGAAGTTACAAAATCAAAATCGATTTTTTTGAATGTATCGAAAACTATTAGAGATTTTTTATTGAAAATGGCATGTATCATTCTTATGGCAGGACCATCTTAAAACAAAATTATAGTGAAATTTGTCCACCCCATAAAAATTTTATGGGGATTTTGTTCCCTTAAACTCCCCCCCCCCCAAACTTTTGTGTACGTTCCAATTAATACATCATTGTGGTACCATTAATTAAACACAACGTTTCTAAAACTTTTTTGCCTATTAGCATTTTTTCAATAAGCCAGTTTTTATCGAGATGCGGCTTCTTTTTTAATATAATTACATAAAAATTTTATAGGGGTTTTGTTTCTTTAAACCCCCCAAATGTTTGTGTACGTTCCAATTAAACTATTATTGTAGTACCATTAGTTAAACAAATTGTTTTTAAAACTTTTTTGGCTCTTAGTCTTTTTTGATAAGTCACCTTTTATCGAGAGGTGGCTTCTTTTTCAAAATATACCTAAAAATGTAAATTATAAATCAATTTTTAGATTACACAGGTAGGTATCTACATTCTTACGTAACTATACTATACAAATATGTAGTGGATTCGACAAATATTCAAAATATTTCGATAAACACTGGCTTATCGAAAAAGTCAAAAAGTTTTAAAAACACTGTGTTTAACTAATGGTACCACAATAATAATTTAATTGGAACGTACACAAAAGTTTGGGGGGTTTAAGGGAACAAAACCCCCATAAAATGTTTATTGGGTGGACAAAATTCACTATAATTTTGTCTTAAGATGGTTTTGCTATAAGAATGCCACATGTCCATTTTCAATCAAAAATCTCTAAGAGTTTTCGATATATAAAAAAAATCGATTTTCATTTTGTAACTTTAAAAGGCTGTAACGTTTTTTGTGTGCACTATTGTATATAGGTAAGTGAGGTTCAATCAACCTATTTTTGACCCCAGAATCTGTGGTATAATTTATGACCATTCTTTTCGGGACTATCTTGTATAATTTTTTCGTAATTTAAACATCATCATCATGTAACCTCTTACGTTGACTGCTGGGCATAGATCTGTCACATTTTTCACCACTTTCCACGGTTTTGTGCGCCTTGTTACCATTTCTTCCATCCAGCGTGTTAGTGGTCATCCTCTGCTGCGTTTGTCTTCTCTTGGGTGCCAGTCAATTATTTCTGGTCCATCTTGAGTCTTTTAGTCTCACTAAGTGACCTGCCTAATTCCATTTCAGCTTGGCTATGAATTCGACGACATCAGTGATACCTGCTTTTTTCGTCAGGTGTTGGTTCAATATCTCTCCATGCGCCTTTGTGCCACCCGCATTTTTAGTGCTGTTGTTTTTGTGAGCGTGAGAGTTTCTGCTCCGTATGTCATAATAGGAAAAAAGCATTGGTCAAATGTGCTCCGTTTCATAGCTATCAGGATGTTGCTCTTAAAGATGTCTCTTAGTGAACCATACTCTACCTATTTTTACATACATTATAATAAACACGAACAGATTATACGGTATAGATTGTGGATTCAAACTTGGGTCTACAACGACTTCTGTACCTTGAGCTAGCTAAGGTTCACCGACTTCACATTTCATCATGGTTTCATCAGCTAATAAATTGGAGTTTTAGATATCGGAGACCACTCTTAGCTATTTGTTTACCACAGTCAGTTCTGTCTTCTTCTAAAGGTGGAGGTTCTCTATCTGCTGGAGATGTTAACAGCAGCTTGAAATAAATCAGTTGACGTTAGACCAGTCCACTTCCTAAGATTGGCCAGCCAGGATATACGTCTACGTCCAGGGCCTCTCTTGCCCTCAATCTTGCCGTGCAGAATCAACTACAGAAGTCGGTATTTGTTATTAAGCATAATGTGGCCTCAGTAAGCCAACTTTCTGTTCTTTACGGTATTAATTATTTCTTTCTCTTTTCTTAGTCTCTGGAGAACAGTTATGTTAGTTGTGTGGTGTATATATGAGACCTTCAACATACGTCGGTAGCACCACATTTCAAACGCCTCTAATTGTTTTATGGCATCTTCTGTAAAGCTCCAGCTTTCAACTCCGTAGAGGAGGACACTAAAGACGTAACATCTAAGAATTCTTATGCGTATATTGATACTTAAAGATAAGTTGCAGAGAATCTTCCTAAGACTATTAAAAGAGCTTCTGGCTTTTTCAATACGAGTTTTTATTTCGTAGCTATGATCCCAAGTATCCTTAACGTTGCAGCCTAGATAGCATATTTTCTGCACTCTTTCTAGTGGTGTACTGTTTATGGTAATCTGGGCGTTTATGTTGGTGTTCTTACTAACGATAAATTTTTTTGACTTCTTACAATTTAGTTTTAGGCCGTATTTGTTGCATGCTTCTACAACATTATCCATCATCCTTAGGAGCCCCTGAGGCAATACTGTATCGTCTGCATATCTAATATTGTTTATAAGTTTTCCATTTACTGCAATACAGTCTGATTCCTCCAAGGTCTCTCTAAAGGTTTTCAGAGTATATGTTAAATAATGCTGGTGTCAGTATGCAACCCTGTCTAACTCCTTTTCCGACTGTGAAGATTCCGGACGGTTCATTTTCGAATCGAACTGTTGCTTTTTTTGGAGATATAAGTTTGAGACCAGTCTTACATACTTATCATCGAGTCCTGATGTTTTAGTTAGGATATCGATTAGTTTTCCATGTGGGACTCAAATGCCTTCTCGAAATCTATGAAACATGCATATACAAAGCAGTTGACATCCTTGGCTCTCTGTATTAGAACTTGCAAACTGAAAAGTGCTTTCCTAATTCCCAGTCCTGCTCTGAATCCAAATTTAACTTCACTCAGGTGTTCTTATAATTGGGTGTATATGCGCCAGTGAATGATAGTTAGAAGTACTTTAAGTACATGGATCATCAAACTAATTAATCTATGTTCTTCACATTTTCTAGCGTTGGCTTTTTTGGGAAGTGGAATGAATATTGATAGTAGCCAGTCATTTGATAAGTAACCAATCTCAAATTTGTTGTTAAATAACTTCGTAAGAGCTGTGACTTGGTGTGTCCCTAATAGCTTTAAAATTTCACCATGCACCTCATCATGTTCTGGTGATTTCCCATCTTTAATCCGCTTAATGGCTATGGTTACTTCAGGTGTATTTACTTCAGGTGACATGGTCAGTTCTGTAGTAATTTTTAAAATAATGTAACTTTTAAATTAGATTACGAATTCTTGATCTATGAAAAAAACACAATAATGTAAAAAATATCATCTCTCTTCGCATGTCATATATTTGACAAAGTCCTTTCTAGAAAACTCCTATAAAAAGTAACATAAATTTCATTTCTGAACCTTCTCCTTTGCATGCAAAGAGAAATGGAAATAAAATTGGGATCCGGACGCAAAGCAAACTCCGACATCCAATAAAAATATTTAATTCATAAAATATGCATCTAACATCTCGAAAATATAGATCGAGATGTCAAGTGGAGAAAAACGTGATGTATGGGAGGCATCGAAAAAGAGTTTTCTTAAGTTTTTTATTGATTTGCTGTAGAATTTATTATTTTCATCTTTCAGAAAATAATAACTTTGTATACAAAAAAAAAACTTGCTAATGAATAATGGTAAGCAATGCGTACCATTAGGCGACATTCCACTTCACCACCAACTATGCCATGGTCTAAAATGGTAAATATACAGGGTGTCCCGAAAAGAATGGTCATAAATCATACCACACATTCTGGGGTCAAAAATAGTTCGGTTGAACCTAACTTACCTTAGTACAAATGTGCTCATAAAAAAAGTTACAGCCCTTCGAAGTTACAAAATGAAAATCGATTTTTTTCAATATATCGAAAACTCTCAGAGATTTTTTATTGAAAACGGACATGTATCATTCTTATGGCAGGACCACCTTAAAACAAAATTATAATGAAATTTGTCCACCCCATAAAAAATTTATGGGGATTTTGTTCCCTTAAACCCCCCCAAACTTTTGTGTACGTTCCAATTAATTCATTATTGTAGTACCATTAGTTGAACACAACGTTTTTAAAACTTTTTTGCCTTTTAATATTTTTTCGATAAGCCAGTTTTTATCGAGATGCGGCTTCTTTTTTACTATATTTACATAAAAAATTTATGGGGGTTTTGTTCCTTTAAACCCCCCAAATGTTTATGTACGTTCCAATTAAACTATTGTTATGGTACCATTAGTCAAACACAGTGTTTTTAAAACTTTTTTGCCTTTTAGTCTTTTTTTGATAAGTCAACTTTTATCGAGATGTGGCTTCTTTTTCAAAATATACCAAAAAATTTAAGTTATAAATAAATTTTCAGATTATTAACAGGTGCCTATAATCATACTTAACCATATACAAATATGTGGTGGATTCGACAAATATTCAAAATATCTCGATAAACACTGGCTTATCGAAAAAGTACTAAGAGGCAAAAAAGTTTTAAAAATATTGTGTTTAACTAATGGTGCTAGAATAATAATTTAATTGGAACGTACATAAAAGTTTGGGGGGTTTAAGGGAACAAAACCCCCATAAAATTTTTATGGGGTGCACAAATTTCACTATAATTTTTTTTTAAGATGTTGCTGCGATAAAAATTCCTTATGTCCATTTTCAATAAAAAACCTTTAGGAGTTTTCGATATATGAAAAAAAATCGATTTTCATTTTGTAACTTCAAAGGGCTGTAACTTTTTTTGTGTGCACTATTGTATATAGGTAAGTGAGGATCAATCAACCTATTTTTGACCCCAGAATCTGTGGTATAATTTATGACCAATCTTTTCGGGACACCCTGTATAACGTGTATATGTATTTTTTAAACAATATTTCTATCAAGAAAATACTTACTGCTTATTTTTTCACACACAAACAGTAGGTACCAAGCGTAAACGATAACTTAGCCCGGGAAATTCGGCGATACCGCGTAATTTTCAGGGTCAACTCCGAATTGCATGAAAATTTGGATTTAGGTTCTACTTACCCTCTACTTCAAAGTTGAACTTGTGCCGTTGGCTGCTTTTACTTGGGGAGTGAGAGTTACCCCTTCTCGGGGGTGAAAAAACGCGTGTTTAAAATAAGTCCGGAAATTGATTAATTTTAAACAACTTTTATTCTTTAGAGTTTTTTAAAAAAGTTAATACTTCTTGAGTTATTTGCGATTGAAGATGTATATTTTTAGACAAAAAAACACGTTTTCAGGCGGATTTTCGCAAATAACTCGTTTATTAGTGAAGTCTATATACCCAGCAAAAGCAAAGTTGTAACTCATGGAAAATACATTCTTATTCGTCAAATTCCAAATCGAATATTTCAACCTAAAATAACCACAAAATGAAGCAACTTTTTTAAAGTACCTATGTATTTAGAAAAAGCTTAATTTTTAGTTTTTTTTAAGTTTCTAGTTCTGGTAAAAAAAATCGTGAAAATCTCCACCTATTTAGCACCTCAAATGAAGTAATTAATCGTTACCGCTTTACAAACAATTTACTTTATTTAAGTATTTTTATACGATCTGTAAGTTTCAATGGTTTAAAGTGCTTCTTTTTGAAAGAGTCATAGTTGAAAGGGCTTGAATAAGTCACTAACCACGAGTGTATGCAAACTTTGAAGAGTCATAGCTTAAGCGATGTTTGTGTATCACAAAAACAAAATAAAACTAGCATATTTATAAAAGCAAAACCTACATTTTTTCACTGTTTGAGATTTCTCGTATCGCTAATACTTTTTAAGTTATTTTTGAAAAAAGAGCATTTTCCAAAAATTTTAGAAAATTTTTTTTTGGTTTAAAACGAAATTTTTTCAAAAATATGCACTTTAAACCGGTCAAACTTATAGATCGTATAAACAATACACATACATAAAGGTAACTGGTAAAGCGGTCACGATTAATTTTATTTAGGGTGACTTAAATAGAGGGAGATTTTTACGAAAAAAGGTCAAATTTACTTTGAGCGTATCTTGCTTAGTTTTGATACTAGAAACTTTTATAAATAACAACGATAAAGGTTTTTTAAACACTTTAAAAAATTTAATAAGTTTTTTCCGAAAATTGCTTCATTTTTTATTTGTTTCACGTTAAAATATTGGATTTGGAATTTGACTAATAAAAAAGTATTTTTCATGAGCTACACCTTTGCCTTTACTATGTTTATAGACTTGATTAATACACCATTTTTTCTTTTATTATGGGCTACATTTTTCTTAAGAATACTTCTTTGCGATTAAATACTTAATTTTTGAGTTATTTGCAAAAAACCACTTGAAAACATGATCATGATTTCTTTGTTGAAAGTTATACATTTTCACTCGCAAATAACTCGAAAAGTATTAATTTATTTAAAAAAAAACTCTAGGAAACAAAAGTTGCTTAGAATTTGTCAATTTATCTATTTCCTGACTTATCTTGAACATATGTTGTTTCACTCCCGAGAAGTGAACTTTTTCAACTTTGAAATGGCCGTGAAGTAGAACATAAAACCAAATTTTCATTCAATTCAGTGTTGACCCTGAAAATTAAACTCCAAAACGGCCATTTACTGGGTTATATATCCTGACGTTCGTTTATATGGGGTAGATCTGGCAGTTGCTAATACATAGATGACGCAACAATATAGTTTTTATAATTTTATTAAGTAGGACATTAGAAACAATAATGCGCACAATTACCCGACGCGCACCATTAGCCTTTTCTCTCAGTTTTCTTCTCAGAGTTCTTAATAATGAAGAAAAGATTTTTAAGTAGGTACCTTAAAACAATTCCTATTCAAAAACATACAAAATACACTCAACTGCCTATTTCTTGGACAATTCTATCATTAATTGTTAATGACATATTATAACATCGAGAAAAAATTGTCGTTTCTCAGTATACTTTGACCACAGAATCCTTCCTTCATTTCTAAAGTGATTACAAAACTTATTGTCCACCGTATCATAAATTTTATCGGGATTACCGCACTCATCGATGAGAAACAGTCGATCTAAAACCACTCTATTCGGGAACGTGGCTTAGAGGGAAGTTCAGGATTACCGAGCTGTATAAAGTCCTTGAGGGTATCACGACTGCCAGTGACGATGACGAATGGGAGCTGTTTATTCAGCTAAGACAGCCATTATGTTTGTCTAGGAACAGGGGATGATAAAACCGCTTATTAAATAAGAAGTGCTTATGAATTTTCATGAACACTTCTTACATGAAAGCAAGAGATTGATTGGTATATTAGTATTTGTAGTATCAGATCAGTGTATTAGATTTATAGGGTTTAGGAGAAGATATTTAGATATATTTCAGGTACATTACATATACAGGGTGGGCCAAAGAAAAGAGTCCACCTCGATATTTGGCAGTAGTTATTAGATTTTAAGGAAATGCTGAAACAGGTCGATTTTTATTTTTAAATTACAATTTTTTGATATATATATCATTAATATCATACTAGTGACATCATCAATCTAGGCGTGATAACGTAATCGATGATTTTTTTTTAAATAGGAATAGGGGTCGTGTCGTAGCTCATTTGAAAGGGACTTCAATTCACTATTCAGTAATTTAAACGATAATATCATTATTTATACAGGGTGGCCAAAAAAATAATTTTTGAATTTAATTAATTGGCGCAAAAAGAAGAATCTATGTAATTGATTTAAAACAAAATACATTCTACTGCTGTCAAAAAATAGAAAATGAATTATTTGGCAAATAAACAATGCTTTTCGCTTAAATTGAATGTTCAAACTGTCAAGAGGTAGGTGGGAGGCTGTTTGTGATTTAATTTAAGTGAAAAGAAATGTTTATTTGTGAAATAAACATTTTTTTCTATTTTTTGACAGCAGTACAATGTATTTTGAGTTAAATAAATTACATACATTCTCCTTTTTGCGTCAATTAAGTTAATTCAAAAAATATTTTTTGGTCACCCTGTATAAATAATGACATTTATGTTTATATTACTGAATATAGAAATGAACACTTCTTCAAATGAGCTACCACATGTCCCCTATTCTCATTTTAAAAAATCATGGATTACGTCATCAAGCTCTGATGAATGAATAACTTTTAATACTAAATTTAAATACTTACTACATACTAAATAGGAATAACGATAAAGAACCACCAACACCTGAAGTGACAACAAACGAAGAAATAAATATTGAAGAAGCAGAGGTAACGGAAGCATTAAGGAAATTAAAAAATAGAAAATCACCAGGAGAGGACAGAATATCGAATGAACTCCTAAAGTATGGAGAACAAGACCTGACCAAACAATTATTAAAACTAATCCAAAAAATAATAGAACAAAACAGAATACCACAAGAATGGAGATCAATCATCCTAATACCTCTCTAAGGGAGAAAAATCGGACCCGGAGAATTACAGAGGAATTAATTTGTTAAACACAACACTAAAATTAACGACCAAAGTGATAACAAACAAACTGAATAAAATTATAACATTAGCAGAAGAACAACAAGGTTTTAGGTCGGGAAGATCATGCACCGACGCTATATTTATAATGAGGCAGATTCAAGAAAAGTCGTTAGAATACAACAAACCGGCATACTTATGTTTCGTGGAACTTAAGAACGCATTTGACAGGGTCAAATTAAAGGATGTTATCCATTTATTGTACGCAAGAGAGGTACCTCTAGGAATAATTAAAACGATAGAAAATATCTACCAGAACAACACAATAAAAGTAAAAGTAGATGAAGAACTAACTGACCCAATCGAAGCTGGCAATGGGATAAGACAGGGAGATTCCCTGAGTCCTCTGTTGTTCAACCTGATCATGGACGAAATAATAAAAAAAGTAAGAACCAAAAAAGGATACCAAATGGGAGAAAAACAACTTAACATAATCTGCTATGCAGACGACGCAATACTAATCTCTCAAAGTGAAGATGATTTACAACGTATGCTGCACGAATTTAATATAACCGCTAGAAAATTTAACATGTTAATTTCCCCAAAAAAGACTAAATGCATGGTTATAACAGCAGATCTAATAAGGTGTAAATTAGAGCTGTAGGGTCAAATAATAGAACAAGTCATGGAGTTTAAATATCTAGGCATCACACTATGCAGCTAGGGAAAGCTCGAAACATAAGTGGAAGATCAGGTGAATAAAGCAAAGAGAGCCGCAGGTTGCCTGAATGAAACAATATGGAGAAATAAAAACATCGGAAAAGAAGTAAAAGGCAAAATTTACAAAACAGTCATCAGACCAATAATGACATACGCGGCAGAAACACGACCTGATACAGAAAGGACAAAAAGAATGCTAGAAACAGCAGAGATGAAAACATTGCGAAAAATCGATGGTAAGACGCTGTGGGATAGAGCTAGAAGTGCAGATATACGAAGGAGATGCAAGGTGGACAACATTAATAACTGGGTGAAAAGCAGAAGAGTAGAATGGAACGACCACATAAGCCAAATGACAACAAATAGAGTAGTAAGGACGGAGAGACGGTTCCCCAATAGGAAGACGATCAGTGGGAAGACCACGAAAAAGATGGAATGACAACTTACTTGAAAAACAGACAGAGTAATGTTTATGTAAAAAGAAGAAGAAGAGAAGAAGAAGAAGAAGAAGAAGAAGACTAAAAGGAGATTTTATTTTCTTTATATATGAGCTTGTTAAATATCCATATTAAGATTTACTTATTATATTATATTTAATCAGTACACATTATGTTACAGGGATGTTAGATAAAACATTTCATTAGAAATTTACCTAAAAATTGAAAAATAATGAAAATCAAAGTTTTCATCCTAATAAAAATATTTAAAAATATTTTTAAAATATATTTTACTAAAAACGTATTGGACCATTTTCCTGGTAACACCTCCATGGCTTCTAAAAATTGTAAGCCAGATGGATGCTGAAGCAAAGAAGACAAGAGGGAATAGGGATGTTCACAAAAAATTAAAAAGTCATTTCAAACATGTAAAACGATTAAGAAACACCCTAGGAATAATTGTCCAAAATTTCAACAAAATTGAAAAAGCCTTTCTATAAAAAATCTTTATTAGAAATCTAGCATTATTTTAAATTTCAAGAACGCTTCTCTATTGGCCTGACGTCACTAGTTGCATACCCCAAGCGCGCGCCATTCTCATAGTGTTACTGTTTACCTGTTTGACGTTTCAGGTCATTTTATTTTGTTCTCTTCTTGTTTTATCAGGGTTAAAGTGGAGTTTTATAGTGAATGTGTTTAGTTTAAAGTGGATAGACTGTCTGTAAGGATATATTTTGGGTTTTACAAAAATAAACAAATAAAATGGAAGAAGGTTTTCAGAAAGCCGATTCGTATAAACTACCGACTGTAGTGTAGATGTAACAATGGTGCATAGAAAAAAGTGTTGTGTGATTTGGTAGAATGCGATCTTACTCTTTAAAAATCATGTCACATATTTCAGCGCCATCTCAGCACCTGGTTAAATGGAAGGATACTACAAATCTGGCCTCCATATAAGTGGTCTGTAGCTTCGACATGATAGGTGTGAAATTTTAAACGTTCTTGTTGTTGATTGGATATGAAGGGTGCCATAATCTAGCCTCCATGCTAGGTACATAGCCTCCATACGGTACTCCCAATATTTAATATTTTATTCAAGTGGACAATAAAGGTAAAACACAAACAACTTTTGTTTCTTACTTATTTATTTATAAAATAATGTGACATTTTACATAGAAATATGAGTATTTAATTAGGATTAAATAAATGTTTACTTGTTGAACTTTTCCACCGTCTGCACACAACAGCTGAAAGGAGAAATTAGACCTAACAACAAAACGCGAAATAAAGTGTGTATTTTAAAACTGTTGGATAAACAGTACCTACAATCAGAAAATCTCTACCTTACAATCAGAAAAACTTACCTTTAAAAAGGAACTCGATTACAAAATATCAAAAAACACGACTGAATATTAGCTTTTTATGGTGATACAAACATATCACATAACCGACCATATAAAATAACTGAACGACAACGAACGAACGAACACTGAACACAGATTCACAGATAGCGCAGGATTTGTCAAAAGTCATGTTCCACCAATCACAATGCCGACATCAGCGCCTCTGACAAAATGGAAAGAAAATAAATACGATTACATGTTTTTTATTAGAGTTCGCGGGGCATGCAATGGTGTATGATTTATTGGCATCTTGTAAAAAAATAAATCTACCACAGCTTTACTGAGTGTATATTCCATATAATTTTCCATGTCTTCTTTAAGCTAAACAAATAAATGCTTAATACTCCACAAAAAAAAATAGAGAAAGTTGTATGCACGCATTGTACGCATGCATATTGTATACATACATTGGCTGGTTATTACTTTACCTTGGTTAGGTGTATTAAAAATATTTTTATTCTTCTTCATGTGCCTTGTCCGTTGTGGACGTTGGCTATCATCATGGCAATTTTAATTTCATTTGAGGCGTTTCTGAATAACTCGATCATTTTTGTCCAAATCATTGGCGTAAGTTTTTAAGTCATGAGTGTCTTTTCTTCCGGGTCCGCGTTTGCTCCCTATTTTACCTTGCGTTATCAGTTGGAGTATACGATATTTATCATGCCTCATGATATGACCGAAATATTTAAGATTTCGTTTCTTAATTGTAAAAGAGATTTCTTTTTGTTTTCCCATTCGACGCAATACCTGTACGTTGGTGTGGGTCGCCCAGGATATTTTGAGGATACGTGGGTACACCCACATCTCGAATGCCTCTAGCTTTTTCATTAATGTTTCCATTATTGTCCAGGCCTCTGCGCCATATAGCAAGACCGGAAATAATAACATTTTAGCAGCCGAATTTTTAGTGGGATTTTTTTCGAATCCTGAGAAAACTAATAGGTAATAAGTATTTTTGAAAAATGTAAATGCAGAAAGAACAATTACATTATTACCAAGGGCCGAAAGTCTCTGGAAAACTTCTATAATGTTTATTTTATTAAGTTAGTTCTTTAAGTTAGTTATTTTAAGTTCTAGCTGCAACAAACCATTTCTTTTTCTGTTTTAAATTGGCTGGAACGGTAATAAAAATCTTGTCAGAACTGTTTTTTGATGTATTTACACACCCAGGAACAAAACATCACTTATTTGGCTTTATTTTTTATAATTAAGTACGTAAAAAACTGCGCACATTCAAATACACTGAGTAAATAAGTATACAAAACTAGTCGTCGATCAAAGACGTTACGACTGCTGACGTCACAGACCGTAGCCTCGCTGCAGGGTACCGTTTTTCTAGCCTCCAAGAAAATCAACATTATGAACTCATGTATTTTAAAAAATATACATTTTTAAACAGTTTTATGATTGTTACGTTTTTATATACCTTGTAATCTATTGAATTTAACTATATTTAAAAATTAGTGAACATTCCTATTCTGAAACTTGAAATTCACGACCCCGTCTATTCAGCGTGGTAAATTCCAACGGAAAATAGACCTATGTTACTCAAAGGAGTAATACTAATATAAAATAAAAATGTATACCATTTTTATTCAGTTGCAATGCGAAGCCAAAACTGTTTAATTTTCACTTAGTTCAGAGAGTGCAAATCAGCACTCTAATCGACAATTTCGCCTTTTATTAGAGGCATCATCAGAGAGGCATAGCATAAGTTTGATATCTCCGACCCAAGTGAAAATTTTCAGCCAGCTAGTCCCCGCATTGCAACTAACGTGATGGTAGTAGGTGCCTAGCGGCATCTGCTAAATTAAAGTCGAAGTTTTCATCCTAATAAAAATATTTAAAAATATTTTTAAAAGATATTTAATTGGAAACTTATTGGACCATTTTATTTAGCAGATGCCGCTAGGCACCTACTACCATCACGTTAGTTGCAATGCGGGGACTAGCTGGCTGAAAATTTTCACTTGGGTCGGAGATAGCAAACTTATGCTATGCCTCTCTGATGATGCCTCTAATAAAAGGCGAAATTGTCGATTAGAGTGCTGATTTGCACTCTCTGAACTAAGTGAAAATTAAGACAGTTTTGACTTCGCGTTGCAACTGAATAAAAATAATGTTTCTAATTTCTCCGACTTTCATAAATTCATGAATCCGATAAAAACGTCAGCTTTGCTAAATTTCATATGGATCCGTATTAAAACCGCAAAAGAAAGGGACAAAGAAAAGCCGAAGAAAAAATTATCTTTATATCTATTATCAAAAAAGTCATTTTCATAATGACTTTTCTTATAGAAAGATAAAATTGTCGCGTCCTTCTCTGAAACTTTCATCATAAAAGAATAAAGCCAGCAATCTGACGCTACGTGTTATTTTATCATTAAATTAAGGGATTATATCTGATAAATGCTCATAAAATATTAATGGGATTTTGTTTTATTGCAAACAAAAAGAAGAGAAAAATGGACAGCGCGCTTTTTCGTAATTATATATACTACCGAAGGCGCACTCTAGAGGAAAAAGACAAACCTTCTTGATTTCTGTGAAATATTATACGGGGGTCTCTGAAATATTAAACGAAGCATCCGTGTCTCACCTACGCACTTCACGAGGATGATTTCGATAGCCAGATTGGAATTTTGCGAGTGGTACCTCGGATGCAGTCAGGATGATAAGCAGTTCCAGCGTTTCATTTTGTGGTCGGATGAAGCAACCTTGAAGCTGAACGATACGGCCAATCGGCACAACTGCGTGTACTGGAATGACTAGTTTAGTATCTTCACGTCTTCATTGAAGAAGAATTAAACCTGCCCGGGGTGTGTGTGTGGGCAGGTATCCATGCGGGGGGTCTTTCAGCTCCGTACTTTTTTGATGGTAACGTGACGAGCCAAAGTTATCTGGAAATACTCGAATATTTACGTGGATAAATGGACAACGATCCAACACTCGCGAACATCCGTCATTTCATGCAGGATGGAGCTTCGCCGCACTAAGCAGCACGTGTGCGAGTATACCTTAATGTTCATCTTGAAGAATGGATAGGCAGACGAGGAATCGTTGAGTGGCCCGCAAAATATTCCCGATGCCATGTCAAATATTTAAAACTGTCATTGTCTTGTCATCATATTCTATTTGACTCAGTGCGTTGTATGACAAAGATATCAGTTCTATTTGGAAAATATCACCACGGACATGGTATTTATTTTTTTCGAATCCTGAAAAAACCAATAAATATTTTTAAAAAATTTAAACACAGAATGAAAGACTAAATTATTATCGAGGCCGAAAGTCCCTTAGAAAGTTTCTTTTGAATGAAATATTTGAAATTAAAAATCAGACTACATTTTCTCATAGTTTTTCGCCCCTGTAATTTATTAACATAAACATTATAGAAGTTTTCAGGGACTTTCGGCCCTCGGTAATAATGTAATCTTTCATTCTGCGTTTAAATTTTTCAAAAATACTTATTAGTTTTCTCAGGATTCGAAAAAATTGAATCCCCGTTTGAATAGCATTGCAACCGAAAATACGTACCCATCCCCTTAATGTAATAATACCTCTATTAATGAGAATTTAAAGAAGGCGGCTCTGGCTTTTTTAAAGCGTATTCTTATTTCTTTGTTTATATCCCAATTATCGTTAACGTTGGCGCCCAAATAGGTGAGGTGATATTTTGAGCTGTTTTATGAGTAGTAATAATAAGGGTGAAAAGATATGACCAAGAAGTTAATATATGACGCCGGTTCCCGGCGTGGCCGAATTATTCCAGAAATTTAAAAGCACAAATTGCAAGAATTTTTAGTTTTTGTGTTAAATCATCAGCAAATTAACGCAAAGTGTTCCAGACGTACACTGATCAAAACGAAAAAGGAGCCACTAACTTAATTTAGTGTAAATTGTTTATTGCATTACTTATGTAGGAACTTAAAAAAATGTACGTCCACCCAGTAGAACATATTTTATAGTTTTTATAAATGAAAGAAAAAACAAGTTTGTTTCTTCGTTTTTCTTGTATTCAATAAAAAAGCAAAACTTGAAAAAATTTTGGAATCACGTTTATTCCGTTATTGAATTTCTGTCGATATTTACGTTAAAGTTGTCAAAAATAATAATGAATATTAACATGAATGATAATGAATATAACAATAAATAATCGTGAGGTGCTTGGAAGACCCCGAAGGCGCAGAGTGTATCTCATAGAGATTTGGCAGGGAAGGCGCAGAAATGTTAAATGTTAGTCGTTAGTCGTGTTGAGATAAATGGAGCCTGGACCAGACATGAAATATATGGAGTTATTAGAAGACCACCTTAGGCCGCACCTATATTGGATCCGTATTTCTCCGATCCGATGTCGGTTTGAAAACAAACTCATGGTATTCAATGTCCAACCACATTGGATCCGTAAATTGCCCGATATAGGGCGATTGATAGGAGAAGCTACAGCAGAAACGGATCCAATGTAGGCACCCCCATTTAATACTATGGGTTTATTTTTTATTCCGACGTCGACCGACGTCGAATCGGATCGGAGAAATACGGATCCAATGTAGGTGCCGCCTTACACGCGCAAGTCGTTTCATTAATGTAGGCTGCAAGAACGACTACAGCTGAAGAAGATCGACTTTTACAACTATGGGCCGTCAAATATCGTCGAAGTACTGCTCGAACGTACAAAATGAGTTGGTAGAAGCTACAGGTACAAGATTAAATACTCAAACTATGCGTAATCGATTTCACGAACTTGTTTTTAATGCAAGAGGGTCAACTAGAGTACCTCCTTTGACCCCTGCACATCGTAGAACCAAAGGCTTGTATTCAGAAGAACACATGAATTGGACCATGGCACAATGAAGTAAGGTGATGTTTACTGGCTAGTCCAGATTTCTCTTAAATCATGATAATGGACGAGTTTGCAATAGACCAGCCGAGCGTTTTTTGTGTTCCACAATTACAGGAACCCCGGCTTTTGGCGAAGGTTCAATAATTATGGTTTGGCGTGGTATAACATTAAATTACCATCCTGGCCTAGTAGATATTCGGCGAGGAACGCTGACGACAGAGCGGTACATAACGAAGTTCTTGAACAACTTGATGTCCTATTTGTTGAACATATTGGTCCAGAATTTATCCTTCAGCAAGATAATACGGGACCGCATGTGGCCAGGATAGTGCAACATTATTTGACTACCCACAATATTCAGATTATGGAGTGGCCAGCGAAGAGTCCAGATTTAAATCCTATTGAACACATTTGAGATACACTCGAAAAGGGCTTGAACGATCGTCAGCGACTAAGAAACCTACAACATGCCGAGGAAATTTTCGTGAAAGAATTGAAACAACTAGATCAAAAAACTGTTCAAAATTTGATGGGAAAGCATGCCTGGACCTTGTTCAGAAGTTCGGCGAGTTAGTTGAGCCCATACAGGCTATTCATTTTGTTTTAAAATAATTTTGACATTTATCACTTTTTATTTTTTTTCCACAAGAAAATTTACAGTTCAGTAACAAAAACCTATATTTGATTTTAGTGGAGGAAACAGAGGTTGAACCTTGCAAAAGTCCGGTTTTATTTTTTTTTCTGTTATATCAAGGGGTGCTTATTATAAGACTAATTTTTCTGAAAAAATTTCGCCCCGGAACCCCCCTATTTCACCCCTTTAAACGGGGTAATTTGTGGTTTTTGCGGAACGTAGCCCTTCTACCTTTTAGAAAAAAAAATTTTTATAGAAATATGAAGAGGACTATATTTTCTACGATTTATTTTCCGACAGCATATGTCTATCATCCACCGTTTAGCGGGGGTGGCGCCCCAAAGTTGACAAGTTTTTAAAAAAGATGTTTTTAAAAAAAAATTATTTTTCCCTAACTGTAACGGAAATTAAGAAGAAATCCTGCGACAATTATTCACATATAAGTGACTGATTTTTTGGTATAGGTTTGACTTAAGGGTAATTGCCCTATTTTTAATTACAGGGTGTTACATTTTAAAGAACCCCTTTTTATACCATCTGAACCGTTTATGCTAGAGTAAAAAGACTTTCAGCGATTACCCATGTACTGGTGCTATTTACAAATTTGTATAATGCACCCCCAATTTTTCCCCGGAACCACCACAAAAAAAAAGAAGAATTAATAAATAAAGTGATTTTCTTGGAATCCTTCACACACAATGCCCTTTATTAATATGCTTCATATATCATTTTGTGTACGTTATTATTACCCATACATGGACACCAAAAGCGATTTCTTAGTGCAACCCCTGTAGCCAAAAAAAAAAAAATAAATAAAATGGGGGTTGAATTTTTTTTCGTTTTTTTGCTTTTTGATCCATATGGGCATATGCTTCATCAATAGTGCTTTTCAAAAATATATATGGTTATTGCAACATACCTGCGGAAACCACCCCTATCCTTGAAAATATACTGCTGAAACTACCCCTATCCCTTGGCGAGCATGTTTTTACGATTTTCTCATTACATATGCATTCTTTTTAAACAAAACTTATACAAGGTTAAAGACCACTATTTACTCTAAAATTAGATCCTATTCATTTTTTTCGTATAAGCAACCGTTACGGCACAGTGGCGCCGTAAACCTAAGATATGCTTTGGCAAGCTCCAGTGTTTGTTTTTTTTTCGTCACCTGTTCGTTTTATTAATAAAGTACTTATGTAAAACAAAACAACACAGTGTAACCTACAAATTATGACCTATGCACATTTTACATTCTTTGCGCCCCAAAGCCACAGTGGTGGCCCAAAATCAATTTTTGCATCTTTTCGCCACCTACACGAATTTTATTACATTAATGTTACCTTAATAGCACAATATTCACCCTTAAGTGGTCGCTAAGTAGTGGCGGATCCAGGGAGGGGTGATCAGGGCGATCACCCCCCCCCCTCTCAAACCAAGTGATATTATATTTAAAGATTATAAAAATATGCATTTATTTTTATAGAAATACTTATATTATATTATTATTTTTATAAGAATGGCGCACTTTTTATGCTTTAGCGACAGTGGCGGATCCAGCATCGTTAAGAGGGGGTGCCAATTGGCTAAATTTTTATAAAAATAAATGAATATTTTTATAATCTTTAAATATAATATCACTTGGTTTAAGAGGGGGTGATCACCCCATCACCCCTCCCTGGATCCGCCACTGCTTAGTGACGACTTAAGGGTGAATATTGTGCTATTAAAGTAGAATTAATGCAATAAAATGCGTGTAGGTGGGGAAAATATGCAACAATTTATTTTGGGCCACCACTGTGGCTTTGGGGCGCAAAGAATGTAAAATGTGCATAAGTCATAATTTGTAGACTACACTGTGTTGTTTTATTTTACATAAGTACTTTATCAATAAAACGAACAAATGACGAAATAAAAAACAAAAACTGGAGCCCGCCAAAGCATATATGAGGTTTACGGCGCCACTGTGCTGTAACGGTTGCTTATACGAAAAAAATGAATAGGACCTAATTTTTAGAGTAAATAGTGGTCTTTAACCTTGTATAGGTTTTGTTTAAAAAGAATGCATAAGTAATGAGAAAATCGTAAAAACATGCTCGCCAAGGGCTAGGGGTAGTTTCTGCAGTATATTTTCAAGGATAGGGGTGGTTTCCGCGGGGATGTTGAAATAACCATATATATTTTGAAAAGCACTATTGATGAAGCATATGCCCATATGGATCAAAAAGCAAAAAACAGAAAAAAAATTTCAACCCCTCATTTTATTTATTTTTTTTTTTTTTGGCTACAGGGGTTGCACTAAAAAATCGCTTTTGGTGTCCGTGCATGGGTAATAATAACTTGCACAAAATGATATATGAAGCATATTAATAAAGGGCATTGTGTGTGAAGGATTCCAAGAAAATCACTTTATTTATTAATGCTTCTTTTTTTGGGGTGGTTCCGGGGAAAAAATGAGGGTGCATTATACAAATTTGTAAATAGCACCAGTACATGGGTAATCTCTGAAAGTTTTTTTACTCTAGCATAAACGGTTCAGATGGTATAAAAAGGGGTTTTTTAAAATGTAACACCCTGTAATTAAAAAAAGGGCTATTACCCTTAAGTCAAACCTACGCCAAAAAATCAATCAATTATTTGCGAATAATTTTCGTAGGATTTCTTCTTAATTTCCGTTACAGTTAGGGAAAAATATATTTTTTTAAAAACATCTTTTTTAAAAACTTGTCAATTTTGGGGCGCCACCCCCGCTAAACGGTGGATGATAGAAAGATGCTGTCGAGAAATAAATCGTAGAAAATATAGTCCTCTTCATATTTCTATAAAAGAAATTTTTTGTAAAAGGTACAGGAAGGGCTACGTTCCGCAAAAACCACAAATTATCACCTTTAAAGGGGTGAAAATGGGGGTTCCGGGGCGAAATTTTTTCAGAAAAAGTTAGTGTTATAATAAGCACCCCCTTGATATACCAGAAAAAAAATAAAACCTTTGTTTGTTCATCCTTTGTTTCCTACACTATTTATACCGAAACGCCTTTGATATAATTAAATAAATAATTACACTTTTATAAAAAAGAACATTTTGTAATAAAACGTTTTCATTATTTACAATTTCATATAATATTTTGTTGTTTCAATTTCTACGTCATAAAAGAATTTTGTAATCGACTTTAAACTCAGATAAATCAAATAAAATGTTTATAGTATGGTATAGTTAGACCCAAACCCAGACATCCAAAGTGAAAGTTATCCTCCAACACCAAATTGTTCTATATGGTCCACATAATGTTCAGAAAAAAGTCACACCATTTTGAGCGTCGGGTTTGGGGGGAGAGGGGGGAGAAATCTGCAAATTCGTAGTTTTTTACGTTTTTCGTCGATATTTATAAAACTAAGCGGTTTAGCATGAACAACCCTCTACACAAAATTGTAAAATTTTTCTACATTAAATTTGAAATAAAAAAGGCCCTATGCATAGTGTGACCAACTCCAATTCAGTCGAATCCGGGACAAGGCTGAAAAAAATACGTGAAATCCGGGACTTTTCAATGAAAATCGGGCCATTTTTTTTTCAGAAGAGGATAATTAAAATACAGAAACGAAAAAAAGTCCACCGATATAAAATGCATGCGTTTTGGATGTGGTATTAGAATTAAATTCTAGAAATTGTTGACTTTTTTTCGTCCCACCAATTCAATTTTATGTGAATTAGAAGAATAACGTATCCAAAACTTCAAAATAGAATTTTACCAAAATGTTGAAAATTCGGATGGCCCGGAAGCCTTGTCCGGGACGCCGGGACACGACTTCGTAATTCGGGCCATGTCCCGGATTTTTCGGGCTAGTTGGTCACACTACCTATGCATAACCCTTCTAAAATGAGCGGTTCCAAAGTTACGGAGGTAGTATAGTATAATTGGTCCAAAAAAAGGCCTAACCCAGACATCCAAATTAAAAGTTTTCCTTCAACACCAAATTGTTCTATATGGTCCACATATTGTTCAGTAAAAAGTTACACCATTTTGAGCGTCCGGTTTGGGGGGGGAGATGGGGGAGAAATCGGTAAATTAGTAGTTTTTTTAAGTTTTTCGTCAATATTTCTAAAACTATGCTTTAGCGTAAGGAATGTTCTATAGAGAAATGTTCTACATAAAATTTAAAACAAAAAAGGTTTTATACGTAATTGTTATAAAATCAACGGTTCCAGAGTTACGGAGGGTGAAAAGTGGAGGTTTTCGATACTTTTTATATTTACCGATTTCTCCCCCCTCTCCCCCCAAACCCGACGCTCAAAATGGTGTGGCTTTTTTCTGAACATTATGTGGATCATATAGAACAATTTGGTGTTGGAGGATAACTTTCACTTTGGATGTCTGGGTTTTTGGTATAGTTATATCATAAATATTGCCCAAAAAATATAAAAAGTATCGAAAACCTCGAGATTTCACCCTCCGTAACTCTGGAACCGTTGATTTTATAACAATTATGTATAGAACATTTTTTGTTTTTAATTTTATGTAGAACATTTTTGTATATAACATTGGTTATGCTAAAGCATAGTTTTAGAAATATTGACGAAAAACCTAAAAAAACTACTAATTTACCAGCTTCTCTCCCATCTCCCTCCCAAACCGGACGCTCAAAATGGTGTAACTTTTTACTGAACAATATGTGGACCATATAGAACATTTTGGTGCTGGAGGAAAACTTTTACTTTGGATGTTTGGGTTAGGCCTTTTTTGGACCAGTTATACTATACTACTTACCTCCGTAACTTTGGAACCATTCATTTTGTAAAGTTATGCATAGGGCCTTTTTTATTTCAAATTTAATGTAGAACAATTTTGTATAGAGGGTTGTTCATGCTAAACCGCATAGTTTTAGAAATATTGGCGAAAAACTTAAAAACTACGAATTTACCGATTTCTCCCACCTCTCCCCCCCCCCAAATCCGACGCTCAAAATGGTGTCACTTTTTCTGGACATTGTGTGGACCATATAGAACAATTTGGTGTTGAAAGATAACTTTCACTTTGGATGTCTGAGTTATGCCATCTTTTGGATCAACTATACTATACTATTAACACACAACTTTAAGGGAAATATTGTAAATTATTTATTCATCAAAATATATTTCATCAAATTTTTTGTCTATTGCCTACTTGGTTTTCAAATTTAATTTGGAATTCCAGATCCACTACGAGGTGATATATGGCATTTTGTATAAGCAAACAAGCAATTTGATTCAACCCTGTCTGTGAGACTTATTCACTCCTAAAAATGACGTCCGGGTGCAACAATTCATTGGAGTGAGATGTATTAATTCGTGTCATACAGGAATCACTCCACCACGCTCCAATGCTCCAGACCATCCCTTTCCCCCCTATAGCCCCTATAGGTGTATTAATAAAGGAGTTGGAGGTATTCGTCGGCGTAAGAGTAATGTTACGAGCTAATATTAATGTCGAAAAAGCACTAGTTAATGGGGCTGTGCGTAAAATTGTTGAGATTGTGTAGCCTCTACAGGGTGAGGCAGATAAAGTGCCTATTAGAAATATCTCGAGAACTAAAGGCAACAGACTCATGAAAATTGGAATGAAGGGGTTTTGAAGAGTGATCTATTTAATGAAAATATTTTCATCTATTTGCTACTTCCGGTTATACCGGAAGTTGCTTATAACTTCATTTGTTTTAATGGGACACCCTGTATATTTTTACATTTTTGGATTCTACTCGAAGTCTTCTTTCTTAAAATATCAGGTTTTGTATTGTTATACAGGGTAGTTTAAAAGATAATTACGTTTTTTTATTAATTTCGTAGCAACTTTAACATCCTGTAGAAATGGAGTAGTTTAACATCAAAAACTTTATTTATGTTCAAATGATTTTTAATATAGTCTACTATTGTCAGAAATTAGTAGAATAGCTAATTGTTGAATTTTAGTATACAGGGTTGGTCGAAACTCGGAATGAGTATTTTCTGAGCTTTCTTAAATGGAACACCCTGTATTTTAGTATTGTAATTAAATGATATTTATGTAACTTTTTTTATTTCTTAAGCATTCCCTATACCTAACTGCTTTAATTTGTGCTTAATTGTTAATCGCGCCAACAATCTTAACTACATAAGTATTTTAATAGCTCAACCATTATTGGGAATTTTAACGATCAGTCTAGATTAATATCTATTTATTTCCGAAAAGTTATTTGTAACTGAATATTTTCAAGGCCAACCTAATAAAGTTTCACGTATTTTTTGTTGCAAGTAATGTTTGGCTTGAATCACCAATAACTCACAAATTAAAGCAGTTAGGTATAGGGAATGTTTATAAAATAAAATAGTACCATAAAATATCATTTCATTAGAATACTAAAATACAGGGTGTGTCATTTAAGAAAACTCAGAAAATATTCAATCCGTGTTTTGACCAACCCTGTATACTAAAATTCAATATATAGCTATATTAATAATGTTTAACAATAGTAGACTATATTAAAAATCATCTGAACGTAAATAGAGTTTTTGATGTCAATGTACTATAATTCTACAGGGTGTGAAACTTGCTACGAAATTAATAAAAACACGTAATTATCTTTTAAACTACCCTGTATAATAACATAAAACCTCATATTTTAAGAAAGGAGACGTCGAGGAGAATACAAAAATGTAAAAATATACAGGGTGTTCCATTTAAAAAAAAACGAAGTTAAAAGCAACTTCCGGTATAACCGGAAGTAAAAAATAGATGAAAATATTTTCATTAAATAGATCACTCTTCAAAACCCCTTCATCCAATTTTCATGATTCTGTTGCCTTTAGTTCTTGAGATATTTCTAATAGGCCCTTTATCTGCCTCACCCTATATATCACCGTGATCAAATGTATGCGATATATCCACACACAACATATTTGATCATCAAATGTCAAAAATGCTTAAAAATTAAGACAAACAAAAAAGTTATGCAATAAAATAACTGTTGACCTACCCAAAAAGGACGCATATGACTGGTACTAGGATGTCGCAATTGAGGAAATCGATTTATCTTTGGAAGATTAATAAACGTACCAGTTTTCGTTTTTCTAAATAGAAGCGTTTTGGGGATATTTAAGAAAAACTAATTCAAAAACTCGATATATCCATATAATAGCAGTTAAATATTGTACTGTAAACTAGTTCTGAGCGATTATGAAAATTTCAGGTATAGTACCCTCGGAGATCCGTGGAAAAAATTTACACTCAAAATAACAAAATTCAGTTTGGCAACACTGTGTGAATGTTGATAGTAACATATCCTTTTTAAGATAAACACAACTGTAATTTAGTCCAAACAAATTAATATATTTTTTTGCCAACAAAAATGAGATTTTTCAACCAAATAATGTTTCAAGTATGATGTGAAAAATAATTTTTAATTGGATTCTGCTACTGGGTTTGCTTTTTTTGTCATTAAAGTAAAAAAAATTAAATTTCACTCATTAAATAATTATTGTCCGGTTATGGTGTTAATTATTTTAACTGTACTAATATTCGTCGTGTAATTATGAATGATTAATAGGTTGTTAAAACATTTTATCTATAGCGGCTTCTGGAATATCTTAAAAATATCGAATTTCATTGATAAAATGCACATATTCCACCGATCTTCGCTTCGACAATACCTAGTTAGCCTAGAAGTATGTTTAAAATGGATTGCAAACTTTGCCGGACATAGTGACAAAGACCAAGCCAAGTACATAAAAACGTTTTAAAATAATATAATCATAAAAAGAATCAGTTCAAAATCACTATCACTTCTTTATTACATTAGTGGCCCCGTTTTCGTTTTGATCAGTTATACAATACAATACAATACAATATATTATAATCTTAAGCACTTACACAAGAATAGTTTTCAAAAATAAAGAAAAAACTTACACAGGACTGCAGAGATAAATGATCGCTTTGATGTCGCTGAGATATTTCATTTGTCCCTTTAACAGGATATTTCTTAAACCCGGTTGGCTGTCTCGTCTCATGGAATACGGAGAGATGCTTCTACCGTCGATTTCTATCTCTCTATTACACAAGCCGTCCCCCAAGGTGTCCATGTCGTTCGGGGACGACTGTATGCTACTCAGTCTGGATTTCATCAGCTCCGTACGGAGCACTTCGATCTCGAACGTTACTGATTTTAAACACTGAAGCTGAAAGGGGAAGGATATTAAGAATTTATTTATACAGTGCGGTGTAATAAGTGTTACCCCCCCCCCTGTTAACTTGTTTATTTTAAGAATATAAGCAAAACGCTCAGACAGGTCGATTTTTAAATTAACCATAGTATATTTTAGCATCAACGTTTTGAATTTTACGCGATCCCTCTTCAGGTGACAGCCATAAATTTTATTTTTTTAAATGGGAAAGTACATCATGTGACACCTCATTTAAAAGCTCTTAAAATACTGATTTCAAAAATGTATAATACTTTAATCCTGTTTGAGAGCGTAAACGCAAAATTTTGGTCGAATTCTTTCTAAATGCAATTATTTTTTTCGAATCCTAAAAAAACTAATAAATATTTTTAAAAAATTTAAACGCAGAATGAAATATTGAAGTATTCTCGGTGGTTCAAAGTCCCTGAGAACTCCTATAATGTTTATTTTAATAAGTCAAAGTGGTGAAAAAAAGAGAAAATTTATTGTGATTTTTAATTTCAAATATATCATTCAAAAGAAACTTTTTGTTTATTCTAAGGGACTGTCAGTCGTCGGTAATAATCTAGTCTTTCATTCTGCGTTTAAATTTTTCAAAAATACTTATTAGTTTTCTCAGGATTCGAAAAAAATAAATGCGTTTAAAAAGAGTTCGACCAAAATATTGCGCCTACGCTCTCAAAAAAATTAAAGTATTGTACATTTTTGTAATCAATATTTCAAAGGCTGTTAAATGCTGTTAAAAAGGCTGTTAAAAAAGCAATGTTATGCCAGTCACCTGAAAAGGGATCGCGTAAAGTTCGAAACGTTGATGCTATAATATACTATGATTAGTTTAAAAATCGACCTGTCCGAGCGTTTTGCTTATATTCTTAAAATAAACAAGTTAACAGGGGGGGGGGTTAACACTTATTCACCGCACTGTATAGTATACCTATAATATAAAGTAAAAACGTCCTCTTATATACAGGGTGATTGATTAGTGGGGTAAAGCTCCGTAGATCCGTTATAGTAATAGATAGAGATAAAAGTTAATAACAAAAATTGTAGCCAACTTTGAGCTCCACATTACAAAATTAGTTAGAATGTTACAGGGAGTTCGATAAAACAGTTGCAGACCAAACTTATATTTTTTTAACACCCTCTATTTTATTTTATATTAGAGATCCTGTTAACTTCGTCATCACAAAAATATGAAGGTTTGGTATGTTATACAGGATATGTACAAAGTTATAACCAATTTTATATGAAAATCGTATTAAGTTCAACTCCCTGTATAAAAAAATAAGCACAACGGCAATGGTTTATTGATGCCATTTTTTTTATTTATTG
Organism: Diabrotica virgifera virgifera; assembly: GCF_917563875.1. Classification (NCBI taxonomy): domain Eukaryota; kingdom Metazoa; phylum Arthropoda; class Insecta; order Coleoptera; family Chrysomelidae; genus Diabrotica; species Diabrotica virgifera. Next base: position 212,552,318 of record NC_065450.1, read on the forward strand.
TCAAAATTTTTAAAATTGATTGGTATTGCTAATTTTCTTTATATCTAATACAGGGTGAGTTAAAACGCAAGTAAGTACATTATTTTCTCAGTAATTTTAAATGGAGCACCCTGTATTTTATATCATTATTGAAAAGTATCATTACCGTACTGTAATTTGTATACAATATTCCCTATGTCTAAATTTATTAATTTTCGAGATACATTCATTTTTCAATTGACCAGTAGCGTGGTCACCCAGATTACCAAAATTTAATAAACTGGACTGATTTTTTGGTGTTACTTTGAGAATGAAGGTTATAAAATGCTTCCAACAACAAGAGATGAGACGAAAAATATAATACAAAGTGTATTTCGAAGTGTAAATTTACAAATGCTTCGTAGTGTAAGAAACTCATTCAATGGCCGTTTTTAGGCATGCATAAATGTGTTAGTAGGTCATTTTGAACAACTTATGTAATAAAATATTTAAAATATTTTACTAAAAAAGCTTTTAATTTTTTCAAAAACGTTGTATTTTGTGTTCATGTTTTTTTTTGTAAAATTTGTTAATGATAAATTATTTTTCGTTCTTTATTTGTTACATTGTTACATACAAAAGTAGTTTTTAATTGGTTTCACAAAATGTTGTATTTTGTGTTTGTGTCTTTTTTGTAAAATTTATGACTAATAAATTATTTTTATTTCTTTATTTGTTACACTTACAAACAAAAGTAGTTTTTAATTGTTTCAAAAATATTTTATGTTCTGGTTGTGTTTGTTTTTGTAAAATTTATGACTAATAAATTATTTTTCTGTCTTTATTTGCAACATTGTTACATTTATCACCAGTTTGATAATCAGTACTCGTAAATAATTGTCAGTTTTAGACAATTCAGTCATGGCTTATTTAAAATTTGGAAAGATTTAGACCCCTAATTAATAATTTGCTCTTAAAAATAAAAATATCTCGAAAACTAATAAATTTAGATATAGGGAATGTTATATAAAAGTTAAAGTATCGTAATGGTACTTTTTTATAGTGATATAAAATACATAAGATACATATAAAATAAAATAAAATAAAATAATCCATTGAAAATTACTGAAAAAATAATGTACTTGCGTTTTGACTCACCCTGTATTCAGTATAAAGAAAATTAGCAATACCAATCATTTATGAAAATTTTGACAATAAATAAAAAAATAAGGCATCAATGATCTATTGGTTTTGAGCTTATTTTTATTTATACTGTGATGAGTTTAACTTGTTACGAGTTTCATATAAAATTGGTTATAACTTTGTAAATACCATGCATAACATAACAAACCTTTATATTTTTGTAATGGAGAAGTTAAGAAGATTTCGAATTTAAAATAGAATACAGACCTCAAGCAGGGCTGAGTATACTGAATGCTTCTTGAGCTTTTCGTATTCTCATACGAATATAGTCTTCTGTACCTCCGTTTTCTTTTCCAAGATATGTAAAGTTTTCCACATTTTGCGTAAAGATATGCGTCAAGATAGCACCAAATAAAAATCAAGATGTGCACGTATCCAAATATAACAAACTATTTGGAAAATGGCTTTATACGAAACAGTCAAGAGGATGGCGAATGGATCCAGTAATCCGCAGTTATTTTTTCAACCACGCACACAGTCAAGAGGACAAAGAGGAAAGAGTCGCGACATATCTCCCTTAATACACGAAAATGATTATTCACAGTTGTTTCTTTATTTCAACAATTTAAACATTCAAGATACTTATTTTAAATCTAATAAAAAAGATAAAACACTTACATTCTTCCACGTGAAAGATATCCCCTTTGGTGTCCTTAATTTAAAATACTTCGTCAACGGCTGGCCAAGAAGTTTGTTTTTGTCACCCGCAACTTCCACTAACTTTTCTCCAACACCAATTATCGTTAGAGCGGGATCTAATAGTACAGCAAACGGAAAAAGTTCCAGAAGAACGCAACAGGAAAACGGAGGCAGGTCGCATTTTATCTGGGTCGCCTCTTCTGCTTGCTTGTTCAATATCTACAGGAAATTAGAAAAAATTTTCGACTAATATTAAATTTTCCTATATAATATCACAAGAATAAAATACCGGTAAACGCCGTAAAAATGAGTGGCGCATACAATATTAGTGGAGTCACTGAAGGTTTTCACCTCAGATTTCGTTGAACCTTCATCGATTTTCATGAAAATTGGTGAGTAGTTAGAAGATATTTCAAGGAACAAAGGTGACATGATGACTACTTGCGCTCTTACCCTGGGGGTGGATGCCACCCCTTCTCGGGGCTGAAATTTTTTTTAATAAAAAAATACCAGAAATCGATAGAGGGGCAACTTCTAAGCAAAATTTATTATATAGAGTGTCCCAAAAGTAGTGGAACGGTCGAATATTTCGCGAACTAAACATCGGATCGAAAAACTGAAAAATACGTGTTCAATAATTTTCAAAAATCTATCCAATGACACCAAACACCGATCCCTACTACACCCCCTGGAGGTGGGGTGGGGGGTAACTTTAAAATCTTAAAAGGAAACCCCCAGTTTTTCTTCCAAATTTGGATTCGTTACGTAAAAGTAGGCAACTTTTGTTCAAGACGTTTTTTTAAACTGTGAATAGATGGCGTATAATTGAGAAAAACGATTTATCCTGATACCATAGGTAAATTACAGAAACGGTCTAATATCTCACGAAATACACTTCCAAATGAGAAACCAAAAAACAGATTTTTAATCTTTTTTGAAAACCTATCGAATAACACCAAACATGACGCTCCAACCCACCCCCTGGATGTGGGGTGGGGGTAACTTTAAAATCTTAAATAGCAACCCCCACTTTTTATTGCAGATTCGGATTGGTCATAAAAAATTAAGCAACATTTATTCGAAACATTTTTTAAAATTTCTGATAGATGGCGCTAATAAATCGAATTTTTCCAATTAAGGCGCCATCTACTAACAATTCTAAAAAATGTTTCAAATAAATGTTGCTTAATTTTTCATGACGGATCCGAATCTGTAATAAAAAGTGGGGGCTGCTATTTAAGATTTTAAAGTTACCCCCCACCACACATTCAGGGGGTGGGTTGGAAGGTCATGTTTGGTGTTATTCGATAGGTTTTCGAAAAAGATTAAAAATCTGTTTTTTAGTTTCTCATTTGGAAGTGTATTTCGTGAGATATTAGACCGTTTCCATAATTTACCTATGGTATCAGGATAAATCGTTTTTCCCAATTATAGCGCCATCTATCCACAGTTCGAAAAAATGTTTTGAATAAAAGTTACTTGCTTTTATGTAACAAATTAAAATCTGCAAGAAGAACTGGGGGTTTCCATTTGAGATTTTAAAGTTACCCCCCACCCCACCTCCAGGGGGTGTAGTGGGGGTTGGTGTTTGGTGTCATTGGATAGATTTTTGAAAATGATTGAACACGTATTTTTCAGTTTTTCGATCCGTTGTTTAGTTCGCGAAATATTCGACCGTTCCACTACTTTTGGGACACCCTGTATAAAGTTATTAACATAAATCAATACTTTTTGAGTTGTTAAATATCAAATATTTCATTTTTTCTTAAAAAAATGCATGTTTTAAAGCTGTTTTTCACGTATTACTCAAAAACTATAAGCTTTTGTAAAAAAAACTATTATTATCAAAATTAAAGATAATAAAAAATTTAATACACTCCCACTTAAAGAACTAAACTAATGTTATCTCAAAGTGAGTTATGGGTAATTGAATGGATATTTTTTTCGACGAGTACTCAAGTCTAAGTATTCAAACTTACATAACGGGAAAACGATGCATTTTATAGAATATACTTGTTTAACACTTGTCAAAGTACTTCGGAGTACCTATCAAATGAGCCCTAGTAAAGGTTAATAGCGTCAAAATTAAGCAAGTTATGATGAAAACAAGAGAACCCTTTCGATTTTTTTAGGAAAAAGTGAAAAATAAAACATACGCCATTTCCACAAAAATTAAAATTTGTAGTAATCCTCACAAGAATTTCTTTAGGTTAACATAGTTAATGATTTCAACAATTTTCACCGGGTTAGAATGCATATTTTTGAAAAAAACCATTTAAAAAATTCAGAATTTTTAAAATTATCGTACTTTTCATTTTCTTTTGATAGAAACTCCAAAAATACTCAAGATAAGTAAAAAATGATATTTAACTAAATTTTAGTTTTTTCTGTTGGAAATACTGTACCCATTTTACTATTTCCGTAGAGTAAAAAATAACCGAGATAGAAACGTTTAAAATTTCAATTTTGCTGCGAGAACCATGTAACAATGCGAGAACCTAATTTTGACATTTTTTAATAGCTCTTGGAATAAACTTATAACTACTTTTTAGGTAAACCTGATATCTTAAAAATTAACGGAGTTATTTACAAAAAAACAATAAAATTTTTTGGAAAAATTTTTAAAAGATATATTTTGAAACATTTTTGGTGCATAAATGTAATGCTATCAACTTGTTCGAGGACTTATTTGATAGATATTTCTATGAACTTTGACAAATATTTTATAAGTTTATGTTATAAAATGCACCATTTTGCCGGTATTTAAGCTTGAATACTTAGATTTGGTTACTCGACGAAAGAAATATACATTCAAATACCTAGAACTTACTTTTAGTTAACAAAGAAAGGTTTTTCCAGTAAGGAGTTTATTTGATTTTTTATTAGCCTCGATTTTGAAAATAATAACTTTTTTGTAGAAACTTATAGTTTTTGAGTTATTTATGAAAAATCGGTTAAAAACATGCATTTTTCTCACTAAAAATTAAAATCTTTGATCTTTAATAACCCAAAAAGTTTTGATTTATTTTAATAACTTTATATAACAAAGTTTGCTTATAATTTGTTCCTCTATCGAGTTGTGGTGTTATTTTTAATAAAATGATTTTCACCCACGAGGAGGGGTGGCATCCACCCCCAGGGTAAAAGCGCAAGTTGGCACCATGTCACCTTTGTTCCTTGAGATATCCTCTAACCACTCACCAATTTTCATACAAATCGATGGAGGTTCAACGAAATCGGAGGTTCATATCCACCTTCAGTGACTGCACTATATTCCAGCTACAACAGATCTGATATAAAGATTACGTGGCGCGAGAGTATATTTTCATTTTAATGCAAAACAAAATTCTAGTTTTATTTTAAAAGATTTTTCCATAATATTTGCTCAATTTGAAGTAAAACGCGCCACAAAACTAACTTTGATACAGTTTGAATTTTGAAACTGTTTTGTGGCGCGTTTACTTCAAACTTAGCAAATATTATGGAAAAATCTTTTAAAACAAAACTAGAATTTTGTTTTGCATCAAAATGAAAATACATTTTCGCGCCACGTAATATTCATATCAGCTCTTTTGTAGCTGGAATTTTGTATGCGCCACTCATTTTTACGGCGTTTAGCGGTTTTTTATTCTTGTATCAGGAGTTTTTCAGTTATTTATAAATTAAATGTATGAAGTTGAATGCAATGTTTCTCGATTACACGTTAAGCTTTATAAGTGGTCGCCTTTGTCGCATTATCTTCCAAATGATCTAGTGTCCATCGAATGTACACTAGATTTTTTTCTATTCGAAATAGATTGAAAAAAAGTATTGGGATGGCCGGTAAATGTACTAGGATTGCTCGTTGCCAGATCAAATTTAGCGTCGTAACCACTACAACTACATAAACCATTTCGAGAATAATCGTTAATTGACTTACACTTGCAGCTTAATAACTTCTAAACGGCTTAACCGATTTTGATAACTAAACATGAGATAGAAACGTATTGACAAGTAGTATCTGGTGCATCTCGAGTTATCTATGATAACTGAAGCTATTACAGGAATTATAGACCTTGAAAAACCGTTTTTTCCATAGGAAATAGATTTGATCATACTTATGAGGACTATAACTTAAAAATTCGAATTTTCCCGGATATGGGGGTATACACCGTTAGATCTGTTCTACAAACGCTCAGTTATTGGCGCAATTTGTAGGTTGAAATTTTGAGTAATTGTCGAAAAACCAAAATTTTCAATGTTTAGTTTTTCAGTTTTTCGGCTATACTAAGCCGTATGTATGTCTGATCCTGACGGCTTAAACACCATTTGAAAGCTTAACTCGACGCAATTGATTTGGTGTATTTTCGGTTCTCCCGTCTCTTCTGGAACCAAAGATATATACCCCCAAAAATATGCCGTTTTGTACCTACCAAGTCCTATAGCTGGCTTATGGGTGGTCAAAGTCACAAACTACACCGGTTCTGAATCGGCCCTGACTCCCTCCTCAAACACAGAAAAAAAAATCAGATCGGTTTAACTTTTCCACACACACACATATATATATATATATATATATATATATATATATATATATATATATATATATATATATATATATTATGCACAGATATCAAAGTGAGGTCCTGACATTACGCGCACTTAGTGAGGACCGGTAGAAAACGTAGACATAATCGTTTCAACTCTTCATAGTGACCTTGACAAGTAAATAGCAATTAAAAAATGACGAGTATACACAAAAAAAATTACGTATATGTGCCCCGTATTGTTCAAGTATATTGCCACCCAAGTGAGGCCATTATACGCAGCTATTAAAGTGAGACTGTATATACTTTTTCGTTATGCGCACAAAGTGAGGACAACTTTACGTGTATATTTCCTTACAGCTCATCAAGTGAGGACCATACAGTGTTGTCGATAAATATGAGATTAATCGTTTCTACTGCCTTTTTCTGTATAACACAGTAAGAATTATTATTGTTTCGATGTTTCAGTCACTTGTAGTTATAAGAAGATGTGGACTCTTTGTTCTTGCTCGTATTGTTTGTTAATTTTATAACATTTTAGTACCTCAGCATTAAATCACGGTAGCCTTATCGGAGACTAGCGTTAATAAAGAAATAGTTTTATATTTTTTAATAATTTACGTTAAAGATGGATAGGAAAGCAAAAATTTTGAAAATAGCGTTAGTTGAGAACAATAATAATCAAAATGGAGGACACAGTGATAGTTCAGTTATGTGAAATTTATATTGAACTTAACATATAAATATAAAAGCCCGACTTTTGATCTAAGGGGAACACAGTTTTTACGGTACATACATATCTGTCATTTGTCAACCCCCTCCCTTCCATTTCCCCCACCCCTTATTTTTAAATAGGGAAGAGGGGCGTGTGCTAGCTCATTTGAAAGGATATTGAATTCTCTATCCAGTATTATTAACATTGACATAATTATCTATACAGAGTGTATTTTAGTATAGGTACTGTTGCCCCTGTCGATTTTCATTTTGAAATGAAAATTTTAGAACCTTAATTTTAGTATACAAGATGATTTACTTAATTTAATTAAACTTAATGTACCTTTTTTACTGACTTAATTTTACAGTTATTCCACTAGATGGCAAATACAGTGAATATTTGCATATGTTTTATTTCGAATAATCATTTTAAAATAGTTTTAGTTTTCTATTTTCTCTGAAAATTGTTGCAAGCTTCTTGTTCTTATACTTAAAATCATGTCACTACAAATTTATACGAGACTACATATTAAGAGTATAGAAAGTATTATAATATATGACATACATGCTTTTTTCCATTTATTGAAGATATTTCACCTTATCCTGAAACAATGCAATGTGACCAAGTGTCCTCAACTAAAAAAATATATCCCACTATTTTGATATTAAATGTATATTTTGTACTATAAACCGTATTGAAATAGATTGCAACATGTGTGCGTGGTTGGGATATTGACTGCGAAACCTAAGGCTTCATTCGCCTAATCATATTTACCTTTGATTCTTATAACAATAAATAAAATTGATTAACATTTTATATCAATATTATTAGTGTTTTTAAACAATATCAGTATGATATATCAGTATGATAAAGTCAAGATAAACAATACTATAACAGAAAGCTTTGAGGTCAAACAAGGACTGCGACAGGGTGATCCATTATCGCCTATAATGTTTAGCATATTACTAGAAAAGGTTATACAGGAATCAAACATTAATAGAACAGGTCTGATCTACCACAAAAAACATCAGTGCTTGGCATTCGCAGACGATTTGGTAATCTTGGCTAGGAGCAAAATAGAACTTATAGAAACACTCATGAAACTCGAGGAGAGGGCCGCAACCAAAGGATTGTATATAAATGAAGCAAAAACAAAGTATATGGAATGGACAAATAAGCAGTTCGTTCGGGGGCAATACATAACAATGACAACAGCGAAGGGAACACAGTATAAATTCGAAGAAGTTGAGAGATTTGAGTACTTAAGAACTGTCTTCACAAGAGATCCTAACTGTGAAGAAAAAATACAAAAGAGAATTATGTCGGACAACCGCGCTATATTTGCTTTTAATGGGTTGTTAAGAAGTAAACATATATCACGAAGAGCAAAACTAAGAACTTACAAGACCGTAATAAGGCCGATAGTAACGTATGCTTCTGAAACATGGGTCACAACAAAAAACATCAAGAGTTGTTATTAGTTTGGGAGAGGAAAATGCTGCGCAAAATCTTCGGTGGGAAAAACTTAAATGGACAATGGGTAAGAAGAACAAATAAGGAACTAACTGAGCTCTATCAAGATCCTAACATACTAGCAGTAATTAAGGCGCAAAGACTTAGATGGTTGGGCCATGTGCAGAGGATGATTCCATCTAGAATTCCCAGAATGGTACTATCTAGTGCATTGGCAGGGAAAAGACGAAGAGGAAGACCGAGGTCACGATGGAGTAATGGAGTTAGAGAAGATATGAGAAGAATTAACTTAAGGAACTGGGAAACAAAAGCGACTGACAAAAGGGAGTGGAAAAGAATAGTACATCAAGCCATGGGCCTACTAGGCTCGTAGTGCTTACATATTATAATATCAGTTTTCTAATATTATCCAGTTCCATATCCAGTTCCGAATCCAGTGGTTATATTTCTTCCGTATTGTTTAGTTTCGCTTCCAGTGATTGTATTTTTTTTCTTGTTTTTTTTTGAAATATTTATTTATTATTTTATTACTATATTTTTTTATTGTGCTCATAATAGATTGCAACATTGTCTACAGACATGAATGCAGTAACAATAAATAAAAAAATCGGAGATCCACACCCCGGATTTGAAATCGAAACCTCTGCTTTACGAATCCGAGATCCGAGGTCTACCCACTAGGTCACTAGGCTATCGCTCTTAGACAATATTTTTCCTGAAACGGGGAACTTTTAAAGCCGGGTCTAGACTATTTAACAAAACATGCTAATAACAAAGTTGTACAACAAATTTGTTGTACAACTTTTGTTATGTAACTTGTTAATAGCATGAGTATCCAGACTATATAACAAAAAACAAAACAACAACATGAGCATAAAGTTTGCAGCATTTTAGATGGATAGCTGGTGGGTTAGGTAGTATATAAAATTGCGTCATATAAGTATGGAGGATCTCTTCATAGCAACAGCAGCTTGTGTAATATTGTGGAGGCGACACCGGCGTGTTAAATTAATATTTTGGATGTGTCCTTCATTAGCAGCTCGAGCAAAATATAGGTAGTGGTACAGCTCTTTTAGCTGATCTGGAAAGAGATAACATAGACCCATCGACAGGAGACATTAAATGTGATGGCAGTTTTAAAAACTTCTTAAGAATAGAAAGTTCTGATTTTGAATTTCTTATAAATGAAATCGGTCATAAAATAGGCAGGAAAGACATTTCGAGATGCAATTCCAGTAAGAGAAAGATTAACAGTTATATTATTAGCAAAGTATATGAGGCGTTCTTTGCAAAAACCCCAGTTGTCCTTTTTTTTCGGAAATGGACTTATGGCTTCTATGGATTGAAGGACTAATTACCTACGTTCCTTGCGTAAGAAACTTGCATTAAAATTACAGTAGTTCAAAATATAAGCGACAAAAATATAGGCGATTCCGCCTAAACCCCATATGTCAAGCGCAATTCCCTTCAAAACCATAGTTGTTATTGGTGTTTTTGCGGGAAACTTTATCGCTTGGCTGTCAGAACCGTGGGCTGTCAGTAGGTTTTTATAGGTTAAATATCATTCGAATAGTTGTGTTGCGTGATATTATAAGTAAACACCATTTTTCGTTCATTTTTTATTTTGGTTTATTACTATAAATATCGTTTTTCCTATAAATTAATGAAAAATTCCTGCAAAAACCCCATATGTCAAATGAATAAATGTCCTTCATAAATAAACAAAAGGAAAAAATAATGTTATTTATATTGTAAACTGTGTGTAATCATCAAAATAATAAATCACTAATTTGAGAATTTCCGTAAACTTAATAGGGTTCAATTAAATAACTTTTTTTTAAATATCTCCGATGTTGTAAAAAGTGACATATGGGGTTTTTGCAAAGAACGCCTCATATTTTTTAAACTTTTTACTCATTGTTTCGGAGAGGAAGTATAACATTTCTGTAGAATTTAATTCCTCAGTATTATCGTCTTCACCTGTTCATGATTGAGTGTCACTGTCTGTTTGAATTGGTGTAGCTGGAGAAGTAGCGGATGTAGGTGTAGTGGACGGAATAGAAAGGCTCAGATATATTGTATGATTGAGTGCCTGTTTGAGTAGCTGATGAAGCAGTCTGCATCTGTGTAGCGAATGAAGTGAATGTTACAGGTTTTATGTCTGAACACTCTGCTCTGTAGAGAATAGTATTTATGTCAAATTTAGAGTTGATTTGCACCGATTTGCTGTTAAGGTTCCGCGTACTGCTTTTCTTTTGTTGGCTTGAGTTATAGGCGTACGTGCATTGCATTAGTTTTAACTACAGTTTCTGTATCTATTTTCACTTCTATTTCAGTCTATTCATCGTGTTTTTTATTTGTTTTTTAAATCAATAAATGTAGCTCATCCCATAGCAATCCCATAATACTCGTTACTTACGAAATAGCTCAATTAAATGAGTAGTCAGTTCTTTCGACAATTTCATCGCGTAAATAACCCTACGTGAACAGAGCAAAGAAAAATCTAGCACAATCACTCCAGAATGAACAAGGCGATATGACTCCAACGGTTGCTGCTCGCGTAGGTACTATGCCAGAGAAATGTTTTAATAACATGTTTTTAGGTGTAGATCAGTCGCGGTGCGGTTTTATAACTTTCTTTGATGTTTACCGACATCTGTTGGATAACATAAAACATGCTATATAACCAGAAAAATGTTATACAACACTGTGTTTTAAAACTTGTTTATTTAAAATTTTGTAACAAGTTACAAAACTTTGTTATTTAACATGTTTTGTTACATAGTCTGGACCCGGCTTAACGGTAACTTCTTATAGGTAATACACTACAATTTCTGAATATTTTTTCTGAAATCTATCGAATGGTACCAAACACGACCCCACGGAGGTGGGGGGGGGGGGGGGTTACTTTAAAATCTTAAATAGGAACTCCTTTTTTTTATTTCAGATTTGGATTCTTTGCATAAAAATAAGCAACTTTTATTCGAAACGTTTTTTCTAATTACGGATAGGTGGCGCTATAATCGGAGAAAACGGGTGTTGGAAATGGAAAATTAAATTAAAATATGGAAAGTCCCCACTAAAATGGAAAATTTTACTTAACTTTTTTGGTTTTAGAACCTAATAATCACAACCCAATAGGTCCCCAAAGCGCTCGAGTGACTGCACATTTAGCATACTTTGCTCCCCTACTATATATGTATTATAAATAATATGCGAAGTAATTATTAACCCAAACAACCATAATTCAACTTTTATTTACTAATAAAGAACTGGACGAAAGTGTCACATCAGCTTTTATGAAACACATGAATATTTACATAAAAAGGTAAGTGATCTGCTTGAAATCGATATTCCCAAAATCATCTAAAAATTGTTTATACTTGAGTACTTTGAGACTCTTGTATGAAATGTGAATACCGAAATACGATTAGGAATCTCCATTATGTAATTTTTAAATAATACATAATTCTTAGGAAATGAAAGGTATTATACAAATGTGTTAAAAAATACTACCTACTGAAATTTTTTGATGGCAATAAATAATGATGAATTGGTTTATCGAATTTATTTTGTAAAATATGTCATTTGGCTATTTTTTTAAACTCGATAGATCCTAGGGACATGTCGGTAGATCGGTAGGATCATCACTTTTGGGAGTTTTGGGAATATCCCAATTGACAACGCAATATACACCGACGCCGTCTACAACGAGCGACGAATCAGAGATGCCAGATTGGGGTACTTTCGCCCATTTTTAGGGTAATTTGAAAGCACATGGGAAAATTTTTATAGGTTGAATTGGTTGGGGAATTTTTCGGGAGGAAAATTGAGCAAACTGAATTGCAATATAAATGTATTGTTATGATCTGCTTTTTATTAATTATATATTAATTATTATTTATCTGATTAATTATTTAATTGTCGCAAATCATACATAAAAATGAATAAAAAATCTAAGGGTGCCTTTTTATACTATAAAAAAAATCTAAATTATCTCACGTTATACTTATCTTCTCTCGTGGGTTCAGTATCTCTTAGTTGATCCTAATCGGGATAAAATAGGGAAAAGAAATAAAGCAAAATATTAAAATAAACATACAGAATTGTCTTTTATTTGTCAAAATCAATACTCTAAACTCTATCAAATCTAAAACCTGTGGACACAGATGTCTGAATGAAATCTTTACCACTTAAATTTATTATAGTTAAAAAAAAACAATTTATCGGTTTGTTCCCGATGACTTTGGTAAAACAAACTAAACAAAACAAATTTATGTATTCGCAAGATTAGCTATACTTCCTATTTACTTTTAGAAATATTGGAATTTTAATTCATATGCCTTTTACTCAAAATTTTAGTTTCCGAACATAAAAATATCTTTCACATAAGTTGACTGACCTTTTGCTTCACTCACTCTGATGTCTTCTCGTGACCCAAAACAGCTCTCCCTCGTTGACTATGTTAAAGGCTACTCATCAAAGCCCTCTCCGTTCTCCAGCTTCAAAACTATCAGCATACCAGCACCAATTCTCCAACAAGCCGGGCCTCTTTTGACACGTACTCGATTCAAACAAAACTCCAAAAATTCTCTGCTCTCCTTCTCACAATAATACAGAATCAAAGAGGTATTTCGTCTCAATTTGATCTGTCTCTCGTTCCACTTTTCAACACTATTCTCCACTATCAAACAGCCACTGGTATCTGCTAACTATCTATCCACTAAAATGTCGAACCGGTCCTCAGCGATGCCAAAAACATAATGACTTCCCCTTCAAACTCTCTTAATCATTCAAACTACTTTTCCCCTTCCACGTTGCCAAGAATCTGAAACATCGACTTTTCCATTCGACAAACAAAACAGTCACCCTCAAAACCATTCCGACCATCCTAATTACCTTCTGAGAACTATACAACATTTACTCGTGTTGAAACAAAGATACTAAAATTCCAAACTTTCTCCTAAAACCACTTTTCTAGAAATTGATAATTACCTCTACCCTAAACAATCTTTTTCCATTTTAAATCAAAATACATCGTTATTTTCACTTTAATTATTCACAAAAGTCTTTAATGGTTAATCGGAAAGCTCATTAAAAAAAGAAATCCACTTACATCCAAACTAAATTCTAATAAATATTTACAGATCAATATACAGGGTGTATCAAATTTATGTGCCCGCGTTATTAAAAAAAATTAATTTAATTTTAATTTTGCCTTTGATTGATAAAATTGAAAACACAATATTATGTAACACATAACATTATATTAACATTATAACCTATCGAGTATTTGCTTCTGATTAAAAAAACCGAAAAATGGTTTTTGGAACAACCGCTTTTTTTGACCAGTTATAACCGCCAGGTTAAACCGTAAGTAAAAAACCGGTATAACCGAAAACCGGTTTTTTGTTCAACAACCGCCATCCCTACCTTGGTTGTTACAAATACAGTTCGCTGGAATAAGTTTTACCCCCCTTATTAACTTATTTATTTTTAGCACATAAGAAAAACGCTCGGATAGGTCGATTTTTAAAATAATCATAGTATATTATAGCGTAAATGTTTCGAACTTTACGCGATCCCTCTTCTTCAGGTGACAGGCACAACTTTGATTTTTTTAAATAGGAAAGTAAGTACATCATGTGACACCTCATTTAAAGGCTTTTTTCTACAACCGTGTTAAAAATGCAATTTTTAGAACTCCATACGTGCGTTAAAAATGCTACTTTAAGGCAGGGCCGGTTTTAGGGTTCTGAGCGCCCCTGGCAAAATAAAATTTGGCGCCCCTTCATATAAGAATATACAAATTTACTGCAAATATAAAAAAAATAGGAAAAAATCAAAATTTTACCATAAAGAACTATGTAAAAATATATTTATTTAAAAAATAGTAGGATAGTTATTACTTACAACTTATCCAACATAGAGCATAGCATAGCGAGCACATTTTAAGTTCAAGCGACGAAGAAGCGAGGTAAAAGATAAATGCACATTATCAACAACCAGTAAAAAATGTGTATAAATAACTATTTAGATGGAAAATAAGCCACAATTAAATTGAAAAAAATAATTTCATTATCGTTTCGACGCCCAAATCGGGTGCCGTTGTCAAAATACTACTAAATTAAACAAAAATGTTGTTGCTTAGTAAAAAATTCGTCTAATAATTTATTTAATCTGACTCATTTATATCATTTAGTGTGTATAAATCTTCTACAAGACCAAAAAACATGTTGATTGTGCGCAAGATATAGCTGCATCCCCAATAACTAAATTGAGGGAGTGGCATCCACTTAGCATAAAATAACATGCGGATATTCTTTGCAAACGCGAGCTTGTACATCTTTATTTTTTCTCTTTCTTTTAGAGCCGTTGTGATATCCTTGGCCTTACAATAATCTATGCAAATTCAAATAAAATCATTCATTATTTTTTTTTTATTATCTCATGAGCTTTTTATTATCTCTATGACTCGATACCTATAGAACCAAGCTATGGTTTTAGGTATCGAGTTACTAGGACAAACAATATGCTGCATACTAAAATTAAACCCGGTACTGTGGGATAAGAACATCAGTATAAAAACAAAAAGAAGAATATAATATAACACCATGACAAAAAGTATTCTGAATAATGGGTGTGAAAATTGAATAAAAAATACGAAAACCAAATGCAAAATAAGAGCAACAGAGATCGAATACCTAAGTAGAAGCTGTAGAAGGGATAGAATAAATAACATAGAGATTAAGAAAATAATGGTAATGAATTCAAGGGATAATAGACAACATAGAACAAAAGAGATTAACCTGGTACGGACATGGCAGAAGAGCAGACCAAAATCGTTGATAAACAGAATAACAGATTGGAGCCCGATAGGAAGAAGGAAGAGAGACAGACCCCGAAAATCTTTTAGAGATAAAATGGACGAAGCAATATTAGAAAAGAAACCTGCAGGACTGGAAAAACAGAAAGAACTGAAAATAACGGTCAAGTGAAATAATACAGGAAAAACTATGGAAATCCAGGGTGGTCAAGAAAAAACAGGATGTTTCTAAATAAATGCAACAAACTTTAAAGGGTAATTCTATATGAAAAAATAATGACAGTTTGCTCTATAAGCGTATGTCAGCAAATACTTCGTTTCCGAGATATGGGGTGTTGACATTTTTCTTACAAACTGACGATTTCTTTATTGTTCTAAAACCGGTTCAGATATGCAAATGAAATTTGATGTGTTTTAAGAGGTAATTATTGCGCATTTTTTGACATAAAATTAATAATTTTATATCTACTGTTGAAATGGTGTGAATTTTTTTAAAGAAAAACATAGTACGCCACTGAGATATTTCAAATAACAAATCATTTTGGAATTACTCGTTCAATTTATGATATATACAAAAATCTATTATTCCTTTTTTTCATACGTCGTTCGTGCCGTTTTTATGCAAAAAGTGAAACATCTTAACGCGTACAAAGTATTCGAAATAAATTTCTATATATTCATATTATGAAAAAGAACTTGTCAATTCTAATTCATATAGATATACCTGGTTTGTTTTTTTTTATTTCAAATTACACACCCACGGACACACGACAATGTTGATAAAGCAAAGTTTACAGAACAGGAAGACAAAACTATCTAACCATTGAGGCTATAATGACAAGTAGCAGTATAATAATATTACTGACTATTCATAAATTTGTTGATACTTCGTAAATCTGATCTTCGTGTATTTTAAGTATGTATGTATAACATTGTAATACCATAAAAGTGATAGGTATTACCTGACAAAAATGACCTTTAAAAGCCATAACAATTTTTAGGTTGCATTATTTTTATTAGAGAATTTTTGTGAGCTAGAAATAGTTTTCTTATTGTTACAATTATTTAATATTAATTGTCTTAGGAGTAATCTTAGCCCAAAGATAATCTATAAAGTCCAAAAAAATAGTGAATGTAAAAAATATTATATTTTTTTTTGTTTAGCTAATGCCTCGACAACTAATGGCCATTGGCATGGTAGGTACGGTAATTTTGAACAGTTAGGTACCTAGTGTCATGTGTAAGTAGTGTGGGTGTTGAGTAAGTGGCTTGTTACTTTGCAATGTCGACGTCATTGTCTTTGCAAAGAGACGCTAATTGTATCCGAACGTCTGCGGTCCCTCCGGTGAGAACCGATCCCACGAGGACAGAAACTATATTCATTCATTAATTTATAATAAATGAAAAATTTCCGACCCTGGTGAGATTCGAACCCACAACCTTTCGGATTTTTTCGATCCAAAGGCAAGCGCTCTTACCACTGAGCCACGGAGGGGGGTAAATATTATATTTATATATCAGCGTCTCTCAAAATTTGGCGCCCCCAAATTCTGGCGCCCCGGGCGGTCGCCCGGCTCGCCCGCCCCTTTATCCGGCGCTGCTTTAAGGCACTAGTGCTTTAAAATTTTTATGGCACTGCAATTCGTATTGATCGTATAGGCAATTTTGATGTAATGTCAAAAAAATATAAAAATGGAATGTCAGTCAAGTTCAAGTAAAAGTTTTTGTAGATATTGTCCTGTAATTACGTTTGTAGAAAAAATATTGCATGATATGCGTGTTAAAAAGTGCATTTTTAAGGCACTCATGTGAATTGCAGAACTCGCTGTCGCTCATTCTGCAAACTTTCACATGCGTGCCTTAAACGTGTACTTTTAACACTTATATCATAAATAACTATTGAAATACTGATTACAAAAATTTATAGTATTTTAAGCCTTTCTGAGAGCATATGCGCAAAAATTTCGCTCGAATGATTTTTAAATGCGTTCATTTTTTTCGAATACTGAGAAAACCTTAAGTATTTTAAAAAAATTTAAACGCAGAAAGAAATATTACTGTATTGTCCATGGTCGAAAGTCCTTGAGAACTACTATAATATTTATTTTAATAAGTCACAGGGGTGAAAAAAAATAGTCTGATTTTTAATTTTAAATATATATTACAAAAGAAACTTTTTGTTCATTATAAGGGACTTTCTGCCCTCGGGAATAATGTAGTCTTCTATTTTGCGTTTAAATATTTTAAAAATACCTATTAGTTATCTCAGGATTCGAAAAAAATTAATGCGTTTAAAAAGAACTCGACCGAAATTTTGCGCCTACGCTCTCAAAAAGGATTAAAGTATTAAACATTTTTGTACTGTTTGAATTTATGCGACGATTGACGATCCACTGTTTTAAAGATTGGTTGAACAGATGTTGCCAGTTGTATGGTCCTCACTATGTGTATCGTAAGTTATTCAACAGGGCATAGAATATACATGGTTAGAAAATATACGCCAAAGTCAGCGCCTCTATGCGGAAAATCTCTGAACTAAAAATTGATGTGGACCATACAAAGTGAGGTCCCACTTTTTTTTGTAAAAAAACAGTGTTTGCTATCAGTACATGTCTACGAAAAAGTCTTACATTGATTGACTAAGTGAGGTCCGTATACTGGACCTCACTTTGTACAGGACCTCACTTCAACCGCAGTTTCTTTTGATATGTGGCTCACTTCATACGCTGGGAGTAAATATATATATATATATATATATATATATATATTAGTTATTTTCCTAACAAGTGCAGAAAGCCATACTTTTCCGCACGCGACTGCAGTTTGCCGAACGACGCGAAGCGGGAGTTCGGCAAGCAGTCGAGTGCGGAAAAGAGACTTTCTGCAAGAGTACGAACAATATTTTTTCTACAAGTCTTTAACAAAAGCCCAAATCTTAATCAATTAATTTAATTAATATGAAAATACATACACAAATTAATTCTTTGACAAGGTTGTCAAAACCAAACTTTCAATATAACAGGCGGGCTGAAAAGTTCGTAGGCTAACATAGAAAAAAGAATTGTTTTAATAAACTTTGATTTTATTATTCAATATATTTACCTTCGATGGTGACACAACGATTATAGCGGTCATACAGGTTTTCAGTACCATTTTTATAATAAATTTGTCTTTAGCTTCCAAATATATATAATAGCCTCAGTTTCGACGATTAACTCTTCATTGGTGCTAAATTTCTTTCCAGCGAGCATTCTATTGGGGTCAGCTAACAGGTAGTAGTCGCCGGGAGCCATATCTGGTGAATACGGTGGCTGCGGAGGCAATTCGAAGCTCAATTCATGAAATTTTACCATCATTTTGATTAATTTATTACACGGTGCGTTGTCTTGATAAAACAGCACTTTATTTTTCTACAAATGGGGCCATTATTAAGCGATTTCGTCCTTCAAACGCCCCAATATTGCAATGTAATAGTCGCTGTTAATGGGTTTTTTCTTTTCAAGGTAGTCGATAAATATTATACCATGCTCACCCCAACATACTGACGCCATAACCTTGACAGCCGACTATTTCTTCTTTCTACGCTTTGGAGTCGGTTCATCACGTGCAGTGGACCCGGCAGACTGTCGATTGGACTCTGGTGTGAAATGATGGAGCCATGTTTCATCCGTTGTAATATACCGACGCTTAAATTTGGTTTTATTACGATTGAATAGCTTCAAATTCTTCTCAGAAACACCAATTCGTTGTTCGTTTTGAGCGCCTGTGAGCTCTCGCGGCACCGACTTTGCACAGAGCTTTCGCATACCCAAATATTCATGCACAATATACCCAACACATTCCTTTCATATCTTTACAGTCTCAGCTTTCTCAAACAACTTCATTTTAGAGTCATCAAAAATTATTTTGTGGACTTTTTGATGTTTTCATCGGTAACAGCCTCTTTGGGGCGTCCATTGCATGCATCATCCTCGGTGCTTATCTCGCCTCGTTTAAACTTAGCAAACCATTTCTCAACGATTGATTTTCCTGGTGCAGAGTCCGAATATTGTTTATCAAGCCAAGCTTTGGCTTCAACAGTATTTTTTTCGTCAAAAAGCTATCAATTATTAAGGTACGAAATTCCTTTTTATCAATTTTTTTAAAACTAACATAAGTTGCTGCACTCAAAATGCTATATCTCATAAACTAATAGCACCGAGCACGTTGTTCGGTGCTAATAGTTCGACAACTGTCAAATTTATAAACGCATCTTGTCTATGTGTCAGCCTACAAACTTTTCAGCCCGCCGATTAATTAGTTAGCATGACGACGATCTTGGTTTCGACCGATTTTTATTGTCTACCGATTTGACTTTCGAATATTATGTCAAAATAATTTCATTTC
Organism: Diabrotica virgifera virgifera; assembly: GCF_917563875.1. Taxonomy (NCBI): domain Eukaryota; kingdom Metazoa; phylum Arthropoda; class Insecta; order Coleoptera; family Chrysomelidae; genus Diabrotica; species Diabrotica virgifera. The sequence continues at coordinate 212,572,044 of NC_065450.1, forward strand.
ATCGAATTGTCGCGTTAATTTCATTAAAAGAGGAACACAATAAGATACATTTGAAATAAAATAGTAAGTAATATCTAAATATTAGTTTATTGCATGTAATATAATTATTTTAAGGCCATATTAAAATATCTAAACTTGTGCGGAGAAGTAAAACGCGTGCGGAAAAGTAAAACGCGTGCGGAAAAGTAAAACTTTCCAAACTGAAACGCGTGCGCGAAAGTAGACATTTTTGTTATGTTAATGTGTGTAGGTCTGGTCTTATTTTTGATCATACGGTATCACTTTCTCCCAAGGTTTATTTCTATCGAGGCTTTTACTGGTTTAGGACTATAAAATCTCTAAAGATTTGGTTCTGGTTACTAATCATACAATCGATCTCGTTCCTAGTTTTTATATTTGACTATGCCACGTCCATCTTCAATGATCTTTTTTGTAGAAGAAACTGTTCATTTGGAATAGCTTCTTTTCCACTAGGAAACGAAGTTACGTTTTTACACGCTCGTTCCTGTTTCCCTAACCAAACTTTCCCAGTTTCATCCTGTCTCATCTGCCTTTCTCAATTTAAATTAAAAAAAAAACAATTAATTTCGCAGTTAATTTTTTTAATAAAAAATGAAGCACCCACTTCTGGAATAGTACTTTTGATATGTTGTTTATTAAACATTTCTTAATCGAATTACAAAAAGTTCAATATTGTTTGATTTTTTCCGAAGTCAAAATCTCTATTGACTCCCCTAAAAGACCTTTGCAAAAATATTTCAGATATACATTTTTTTTTCTTGAAATAATATGTAGGGGAGTGCAATTAGAACGAAAACATGCATTGTTTCGGAAAAATTCAAACAAGCTTATATTTTTCTAATTTTTTTTGCGATAATTTGTGTAAAAATATCAGCTTTACAAACAACAAAGTGGATTTAGTTAATATTAACAAAGTTATTAAAATTGTTTATAAGCCAAAAATGACTTCATTTAGATGAATTATTTTAAAATATTTTTGCAATGGTAAAAACGACTTTTGTTGATTGTTTGTTAAAAATAATAGGGGAGTGCAATTAGAACGAAAATATGCAATGTTTCGGAAAAATTCAAACAAGCTTATATTTTTCTTAAACCTTTTTGTTAGTTTATATGCATGTTATAGGAAAAAGTTCTACTCGCAGATTTGGCCGCTAATTGTTTATTAATTTTTTAAACAATAACAATTTTTTTGTATAAATAATTTTAAAAATACCGTTAAATTCATTATTTTACTTTGATCAAATATGTTTCTATTTTGTTTTTGATTATGCTGAATCCGAATATGGCATTGCAACTTGAAAATTCTTATATAGAAGCTCTTATACAGTGTGTCTGCGTAGCTAGGAACCACATGGAAAACTTTTTTATTGTCACGTTTACGAAAAAAAGTGTTTCTTAATGAAATGCTCTGGATAGTCAAAAATCTAAAACTCAACCATTAGATATCAAATTTTATCAATTTTATACGAGTTATGTCGAAAATATGAATTTCGTTAAAGAGTAAAGTACCTTTATATTCCAGATTATCAAAAAATGCTATTATGAAAACCTGTTTAAAATTAGAAACTATGTCGAAATATACAACTACATCATTCTAGTCGAAAAAAAAAATCAATTTTTTCTCAAATTACGGATACTCATCGTCTTTTTATTACAATTATGATAACTATTTTATTATCACTTTTACGAAAAAAAGTTATTCTTCATAAAATACTCTCCCTGGTCTAAAATCTAAGATACAATCATCAGATGTCAAACTTTTTTAATTTTATACGAGGTATGTAAAAAATATTAATTTTTCTTAAGAGTTAAGTCCCTTTATTATTCACAATATTTTAATTAGAATGATGTAATTAAACACTAAAACAATTTTTTAATTCCAAACAACTTTTCTTAATAACATTTTTCGATATTGTGAAATGTAAAGGTACTTTACTCTTGAGTGAAATTCATATTTTTTGACATACCTCGTATAACATTACTTAAATTTGATCTGTTAAAACTTAATATTGGGACCGTGCAAGTTCGGCAAAGCGACCCCTATTTCTACGCTCTGTACTTTTATTCGCACTTTTAATTATATTGGCCAATTATATTAGTCCAGGTTACTGGATAATTGTCAAGGCCATAGTCCAAAAAAATAGTAAGAAGAATAAAATAAAATTCAGGTTATTTTATGAAAACGTGAACAATTGTATGTAGTAAATAAAATTAGTTAATAAAATGCAGTACTGCACTCAAAATACAATTAATTAAATTTACCTTTATATATTGTAATAATTGCATATCATATCAATATTGTGGAGCAATATATAATTTTTCTGCTTCAATGACAGAAGTTATGAAATATAGGTCAATTTGACAATTTCAATTGACAATATGAAATATTTAAGATAGTTGCAATATTTCTCGGCGACTCGCGCACGGTCGTTTCTCGTTTCCTTTCCAAGTACTTGCACACAGTGAATATGATTGATCTGTAATAGATCTGTTAAAACTTAAGTAATACCGTCTTAAATTGGTGGCAATTCTATAAAACTACGAAGATTTCAAAAATTACATTTTTTGAGACGTCATATCACTTGAATTAAATTTTTGAGATTTTTTTTTTTTGAATAAAACATCATTTAGCAAGATGCTTGGAAGGTAAGATTTCTAAGAAAAATTGTATTAGTTACACATGTTTAAATCATTTTTAAACAAAATTCATGTAAGGCTCACTTTCCGCCCACACTTTACTTATGCCCATACATTTTATTTCTTTCTATATTATAACCATAAGATAGCTTAATTATTCTTTTTTCATGTTCAATTTGTAAAATTTTATTTGGTCCATTAGTTAAGAATTACATTAAAATAACTCAAGCGTGCACTGCGCCGTACGTTAGTTTACAGTGCGCCAATATTTGTGAGAAGGGTGACTTTAGCGTTATAAATAAAAAATTATAGAAGATACAGTTTTAATTGTAGAAATAGCTATTTGTATAACAAGGGAGGAAAGTGCTTCTTTTCCTCCCGAGAATGAAGTTTACTGCCCGACGCGTAGCGGAGGGCAGTAATCATTCAAGGGAGGAAAAGGCACTTTACTCCCATGTTATACATATGGTTTTTCCACCTTCCTCAAATAACAAGTCATTTTATCATTTTTACTTAATTTATTTATGTAACTAACCAACAAAATTTATTAGAACTAAAACTAGCAAGTAGGTACAATATAACTGTCAACTGTCAAATATAAGTCAAATTATTAATGTAAACATTGTTAAATCAGAATAACAATTTAGTGTTTTTTACCATTCTACAAAATACAGAGTGTTTTTAAATAAACGTTAAAATGTATAGATACTTACGTAATAGAAAATAGATATTGTACAGGGCGTCAATAAGTTATATTACATGAATGAAATACCATGACGTCACTTTTACTTTTCCTCCCTAGGGAGGAAAAATATTTTCCTCCCTAGGGAGGAAAAGTACAACTTTGCTCCCTACAATCAGGTCCGGAAAAGTATACTTTCGGTAGAGGTAGGTGGAAAAAATCTTTATATAAGGTTTTTTTGTAAAATTTTCTGAATTTTTCAATGGTCAAGTCAGTTTTTTTCTAAAATTTATATTATCGGAGTTATTTAAAAAACATCTAATTTCGTAGTTCATTTGTTTAATAAAAAATGAAGCACTCACTTCTCGAGTAGAACTTTTTGATATGTTGTTTATTAAACATTTCTTAATCAAATTACAAAAAGTTCTATCTTGTTTGATTTTTTCCGAAGTCAAAATCTCTCTTGACTCTCCTAAAAGACCTTTGCAAAAATATTTCAGAGATACTGTTTTTTTCTTGAAATAATATGTTATCATATTTTCTCTAGTGACTAGTGAGTCGTTTTTCATGTCTCTTTTTATTACATATTTCACTCCAAGTTTAATGCGAGGTACACCGTATAAAAGTGTTCATATTCCGGCACATTACTTCAGGATTATCCCAAAACAAAAACCAACACCCATCCATCAGTGTCTTTGCTAATTAGTGACAAATGCCAGTCTCCAACGTTCGAGTCATTAGTTTGCTTTGAAGGTCATTGTCGAGGCACATTGTTTAGTAATTAGAGCCTTAAAAGGGTGCGTAGATTGGCATATCCTGCAATAATCATTGATTGCATGTGATTTTATTGTTATTGTTTTTGTGCTCACAGCATAATAGTTACTTTCATACGATTATTGCGGTTATACAACTTTTCAATACCATTTTTATAATACAATTTGTCTTTCTCAAAATAAGCCTCAGTTTTGGCGATTACCTCTTCATTTGTGCTAAATTTCTTTCCAGCAAGCATTCTCTTGAGGTCAGAGAACGAGGGAACAGGTGGTAGTCGCTGGGAGCGATATCTGAGCGTGAATACGGTGGCTGCTGAAGCAATTCGAAGCCCAATTTATGAAATTTTGCCATCGTTTTCATATAGGTATCTACCTTCGATAGTGACACAACGATTATAGCGGTCATACAAGTTTTCAGTACCATTTTTATAATAAATTTGTCTTTAGCTTCCAAATGTATATAATAGCCTCAGTTTCGACGATTAACTCTTCATTGGTGCTAAATTTCTTTCCAGCGAGCATTCTATTGAGGTCAGCTAACGGGTAGTAGTCGCCGGGAGCCATATCTGGTGAATACGGTGGCTGCGGAGGCAATTCGAAGCTCAATTCATGAAATTTTACCATCATTTTGATTAATTTATTACACGGTGCGTTGTCTTGATAAAAGAGCACTTTATTTTTCTACAAATGGGGCCATTATTAAGCGATTTCGTCCTGCAAACGCCCCAATATTGCAATGTAATAGTCGCTGTTAATGGGTTTTTTCTTTTCAAGGTAGTCGATAAATATTATACCATGCTCACCCCAACATACTGACGCCATAACCTTGCCAGCCGACTCTCGCGTCTTTCCACGCTTTGGAGTCGGTTCATCACGTGCAGTACACTCATCTGACTATCGATTGGACACCGGTGTGAAATCATGGAGCCATGTTTCATCGATTGTAATATATCGACACAAAAAGTTGGTTTTATTACGATTGAAGAGCTTCAAACACTTCTCAGAATCATCAATTCCTTGTTGTTTTTGATCGATTGCGAGCTCTCGCGGCACCCACTTTGCACAGAGCTTTCGCATACCCAAATATTTATGCAAAATATGTATATCCAACACATTCCTTTGATATCATTAGGCTCAGATATCTCAAACAACTTCACTTTACGGCCATCCAAAAATCATTTTGTGGACTTTTTGGGGAGTCCACTGCATGCATCGGCTTCGGTGCTCATTTTGCCTCGTTTAAACTTAGCAATATATTTCTCAACGATTCATTTTCCTGGTGCAGAGTCCGAATAATGTTTATCAAGCCAAGATTTGGCTTTAACAGTATTTTTCCCCAAAAAACAATGCTTTATTAAGACACGAAATTCCTTTTCATCCATTTTTTTTAAACTAACAGAAGTTGATTCACTTAAAATGCTATACCTCATAAACTAATAGTTCGACATCTGTCAAATTTATAAATACATGTTTTGAAGGTTACGGCTCTGGCTAATTGGCTCTGTCAAAGCCATTAATAATAAAAAAAAAGGTTACGGCTGACTAAAAATCATATGGATTTAATATCACTAGTGGCATCTATGTGTCAGCCTACGAACGATTCATCCCACTGTTACAAGTCTACGAGTACATACAAATTAAACAAATAAAGATCAAAATCCATCCACAAGATCTAGAGATATTAATCTCAGCATATTTTTGAATTAATATTAATTTCATTTTTTGAATGGACGCATTTTAATAATTCCCCTCCACCGACCCCAAACCGATTTCGTTAAGACGTCATTTTTAAAGCTTTATTAAACACATTAAAGTTAAAAATTTACTAAAACTTTTACACATAAATTACATACGTTGAACTTCAAAATGGGGTTAGTTAGGTGGCATAATTATTATTTTAAACAAAATAGCTGTGAATTAAATAAAAGAAGTGGCTAACTTTGACACTAATTTGTTGATATGTGATGATAATTTGTGTAAAAATATTAGCTTTACAAACAACAAAGTGGATTTTGTTTACAGTTAATATTAACAAAGTTATTCAAATTGTTTATAAGCCAAAAATGACTTTACGTTACTAAAATATTTTTGCAATGGTAAAAACGACGTTTGTTGATTTTTTGTAAAAGTAATGAAAATATTGTTCTTCTTTTTTATGCGGTACTCGCAAAATCGATATATCATTATTATTTTTTAAACAATAGCATTGCAAAAGAAAGCTCCATTTGATAAACAAATTGAATAAAATTTAAACTAATTAATGAATCATCTTATATTTTTTTGCATTATAAAGACTGTTTTGTTCAACTTTTCATGTAATATCAAAGTTATAAGTTTATTTTCGCAAAAGTTATAGCAAATTTTTATTTTCGAAATTTTAGTTTTATTTTGCAATTTCCCAAGCAACAAATGATCGACTAAAATTCAAAAACTGCCATTTTAAACCTTTGTCTATCTACTAAAGGATAAATGCTCGAAATTAGATATTTATTTGCACTATTTTTACCTGTAGTAATTTAAACGAAAAAACTGCCATTTTTGACCCTTATTTGTTAATAACTAAAATTGCCGTCAGAACTGTGACGGGCATTTTTATATTTATAATAAATTAGTTATATAGTACTCAAAAACCCATTTGAAACCTGGCTGCTCAAGTGTCCCACCCAAACATGGTATATTTTTGCCTTATTTTCCTAGCGTAGTAGGCAAACGTTGATTTCCGTAATCGCCCAATATCGAAAGGTGTCATTGTATTAACATTATACAGGGTGTTTCAAAAAGGTATGTGATAAATTAAATCACCCATTTCAGGGACAAAAATAAATTGATTGAATCCAACTTACCTTAGTACAAGTGTACCCAAAAAAGTTACAGCCCTTTGAAATTACAAAATGAAAATCGATTTTTTTCAATATATCGAAAACTATTGGAGATTTTTTATTGAAAATGGTCATGTATGATTCTTATGGCAGGAACATCTTAAAACAAAATTATAGTGAAATTTGTCCACCCCATAAATATTTTATGGGGGTTTTGTTCCCTCAAACCCCCCAAACTTTTGTGTAAGTTCCAATTAATTCATTATCGTGGTACCGTTAGTTAAACTCAACGTTTTTAAAACTTTTTTGCCTCTTAGTATTTTTTCGATAAGCCAATTTTTATCGAGATGCGGCTTCTTTTTAATGTTTACATAAAAATCCTATGGGGGTTTTGTTCCTTTAAACCCCCCAAATGTTCGTGTACGTTCCAATTAAACTATTATTGTGGTACCATTAGGTAAACGCAGTGTTTTTAAAACTTTTTTACCTCTTAGTCATAAATAAATTTTTAGATTATTAACAGATATATCAGTACTTAACTAAATATGTGGTCGATTCGACAAATATTCAAATATCTCGATAAACATTGGCTTATCGAAAAAGTACTAAGAAGCAAAAAAGTTTTCAAAACATTGTGTTTAACCACTGGCGAAGCGTCCATGTAACCATTGTTACCATTGGTAACAGTTAAAATTTGTAAATAAATATTTTATGACTACTATGAAATAATTCCATTTATATTTTTTAAAAATAGAAATATTTGTTAATAGTATCTACCTAATTCAGTAAAATAGCCAACTAGACGCACGAAAATATCAGCGAATTTATGTAAAATCGGTTGCACGTTATTATAATACGCCCTTACCACAGTATAAAGAGGTTCCATATTTATTATACTGTGCCCTTACCGTGCGCCGCGCCGTTTACCACTTCTGTGAGTGGCAACGATAGTAGGATCTTTGACTGGATCGTCTCTGAAAATTTTGCGGGGACGATGGCTCGGAAACCGCGTATTGGTGTTACCAAATTTTAATTTGGTGACGCTAGGTAGGGCCGGTGTCTATCGGGACAGAAAATATCGACCGTAAGAATATCAGACTTAATAAATAAAATTTTAATTATTATTATAATTATAGGTAATAATTATAATTCCATTTATGAAGTCTGTTATTCTTAGGGCCGGTATTTTCTCGATTAAACTCCGGTTAGTTAACCGTACCGGCACTTTGGATTCGATTATTGCATAATATGCATTATTAATTATTAGTTTATAACTTGTAACTGTACTTGCTTATTATTCAGATAATATATCTATACCTTTTTATCCTATATAAATCATATTAATCGATTTTAATTACTTGTCGAAATAGGTATATTAATTAACAACAACATTATTATAATATGACATATAATAATATTGATTATACAGTACATTGTAGTGTATAATCAATAAAATACAAATTATTTAATATTTTAGGCTAAAAATGACAAATGAATGTACTGATTAGTATACTAATTATACAATTTGGATTTTTTAATAAAGTATAAAGGTGATATAATACATATTTTACCTAACAACAACAAATATGTTTTTAGTTTGTAGATACTTTATATAATTTCTTAAATTTTTAATTTTTTAATTTTATTTCATCTATTTTTATAATAGACCTGGATCGCACGTACCAAAAAAGTTGATTAATAGCAAGCTGAAAATTCACGGTGTCTAGTCGAACAAACTTTGATGTATGGGAACACTGTATATATAAAAATATTTATAAAATAAATTATATATATATATAGATAATATATAATATATCTGGTATATATTTAATATGTGGTTTTGGTAACACTTTAGAAAAAGTCACGCGTCTCCACTGTGTTTAACTAATGGTGCCACAATAATAATTTAATTTGGGGGGTCTTTATCACAAAACTTTGGAGGGTTTAAAGAAGCAAAACCCCCATAAAATTTTTATGGGGTGCACAAATTTCACTTTAATTTTTTTTTAAGATGTTGCTGCCTTAAGAATGCCACATGTTCATTTTCAATGAAAAATCTCTAAGAGATTTCGATAAGTATATGAAAATAAATCGATTTTCATTTTGTAAGTTCAAAGGGCTGTAACTTTTTTTGTGTACACTTTTGTACTAAGGTAAGTTGGATTATTTATTTTTGTCCCCGGAATGCGTGATTTAATTTATGACATACCTGTTTAAAACACCCTGTATATATTATGTAATTACTAAGTGATTATTTACTTACATACTGGGAATTATCGAAGTCCAAACGGAACGTAACGATTGTCAAATTCCTTCCATCTGATGTTACCTTATTCACAGTGTCAATTACCCGAGTTTCTAGACTTAAATTGAAAAAATCAGTAGCTATTTGATACAGCTGACCTGTAATTATAAAAAACAAATTTTACTACAACAAATCCAGGATTACCATTGCGGACAATTAATTGTTAATTCTATTGGATCTCCTCTACAACCACTAAAGAAATTTCTGGCTGAACAGCTGCAACCATGCGTATGTACAAGACGCGGATTCTTGCTTGATGAGTGCAAACCAGTTCATCTAGCGCATAAAAGATGTGATTGTTGAGCCGGGACATTTGTTAGTGAGCTTCCTATAGATATATCATAAGAAATTAAAGGCAAAAGTATCCAATGCCACATCTTACTCTAAATCTAACAAAACACTTCTGAAATACCACATGGTTCATCTATAAAGAACAAAGATATAAACAAGTTGAAAGGAGCAACAATGGGTTCAACATTTTCACCGATCGTAGATAACCCAAGAAATAGAACAGCGAGATAAATAGGAACAACTACACACAAACCCAAACTTTGGCTTAGATACCTATGTGGATGACTCTTTTATCATCTGGCCATAAGGAGAAAAAAAATTAAAGGTATTTTTAGAATACATCAATAATATCCACCATAAAATTCACTTTACTTTGGAACTGGATAACTGGAAGAAAACGAGCAACTACTATTTTTAGATGTGTTAATAATAAAGAAGAAGGTACAGTGGGTGATCATAATATTAGAGCCACCTCAGAAAATTTTACTTTTGTTTAATAATGATATGCAAGTTTTTTCTTTATACGGTCCACGTTGCCTTTGAAACTTTAGAAATGGATGCTATGTTTCTGTTGGAGTGATTAGTATTGAATATTAAAGTTTTTATTTCTACTATTTTCCTTGGTGAGATGTCTTTGGATTTCCCATGATGTTCTGGTACCACTTGTGTAACAAACGCGCAATTTTTAATATATTTACAAAAAATAGTATAGGCCTCTCAGAATATCACTAGAGAGCAATGAAAACTCACAAAGTTTATTATAACTCTAAACACCAAGAATACAAAATAATAGGCACACGAGTTGCAAGCTAGGCTGGGCAGCACTGACAAACAATGGCATCTGAGTCACACATTGCCACACATGCGTGTTGCCACTTTTATCAGACTATTTATTGCACTTTCATGAAGTGTAACAAGACAGCAAAATGAAAACAAATTAATGATACATGATACATTGAGCTGCATATGATACAGCCCAATTATATACCCTTCCTCTAAAACATTGATTTTTACTAGATGGTTCTAATAATATGATTACCCACTGTAGAATACATACACAGATACCGACAGATATTTACATGCTGATTCACATCACTATCCTTAGCAGTCATATTGAGTCATCAAAATCGTGATTATAAGATCCGAAAAATAGACGAAGAACCTAAAAATGAACAAATGCATAATGAGAAAATAGCGTTAAGAAGAAACGCATGCTCAACATACACCATTGAGAAGACCCAGAATGCTCAAAGAAGAATTAAGGATAAAACAAGGCGAAAAACATATTGGAAAAACCATCCTACCATCCTACTACGTATAGAGTACAACAAAGAAAATGTGAAGAGAAAATCAAGTAGTATCCTGGAGTGCATGTGGGAACTATGAAAAATCATACATTGGACAGACCGTTCAAAAAATCCTTGTTTGACCAGAAGAACATCGAAATTCCATCAAAAGGAGAGAAAAAACGTCGTACCTTTCAGATAACGTCTTAAATGTAGGACATACAATAAACCTGAAACAAGCGTCGATGCTAGATAACATTGAAATTAAAAGACAGCACGGAATCAGAGAGGTAATATAAAATGAAAAAAAACTCAATATTTTAAACCAAAAAGATAAAGCTCAAAGGCTTCCAATAATATAAAAAAGAATGTGTGTGTGTATCTACTTTGTACGCACGTAAGAAGTTCTAGGTACTTCTATTTTAGGATTTAAACGAAATAAATATACTTTCAACAGGTTATTTGTATTTTATTTAAAGATTAAACTAATTTTTACTTGCCAAAAATACTTTACTTACTCCAAAAATGTTTATTAAAACAATACCAAAAAAAAATAGAGAACACACGGATTCGAACCGGGGACCTATAAAAATACCTTACTTACTCCAAAAATGTTTATTAAAGCAATACCAAAAATAAAAAAAAATAGAAAACACACGGATTCGAACCGGGATCTCTCGATCTCCAGTCGAACGCTCTTGCACTGAGCTATACTCCCTTTGTTTTTACGGACTACAAGATTTCTCAAAATTACTAACAAATAGGCCAAGTGAAGTATAAAAATACTTTAAATATTACTTACTATCATATTCCTGAGGAAGACAAATCCAAAGACACAAAAATTAACAAATATATTTACTAAAAACACTAATATATTCTTTCCACACCTTTCTTGGACTGATTCATACATAACAAAAAATATTTAGCAACAATCTTCATACTGTATGTGTGCGCATGCGCGCAGAATAATAAAAATTCACTGCTAATCGCGCCTAAAGAAGTAAAACTTTAAAAACGGCGTTGGAAAAGAATACAAAAATAAATCAAAATCCACAAGGAAAAGAAATTTTTTCCTGTAGTTGGCTGTATACCATCAATCACAAAAATGGGGAAAAATCCTTTGTAAAAGGTATAATTTTTGTTTAATTAAAAAGGTATAAAATTTGATACCTTTTACAAAGGATCTTTTTTAATTTTTTTTTTTAAATAAATCAGCCAACAAGGCCGGTGAGCAAAATCCCACCCAGTTATACACATACAGGGCCAATCACAAGAGGCGCTGCTAAGGAATGGTGAGGAAAATCGCGCCAAGATCTACTATTTAAAAACTTGAATTGTTTAATGGTATTTTTTTTAATAAATAATTTTTACCTCGTATATATTGAGTAAATCCTTTTCTAGTGCTGCGATATACCAAAACACAGCCTTCGTTATCAACATCAGTCAAATACATTGAGGGGCTCTTCATCTTTGGATATGACACCCTAAACTGAGCATGAAGGTTATCCATGCTACTTAAAAAGTCTGTAAAATATCTACCAGTTGCCTTTATGGTAACGTCATAACTAAAATAAGAAGACTATAAACACAAGTATACTTAAAGTAAAATAATTGTCGTTATACATCATCCAGGTAAACAGTTTAGGTACATCTTGTAAAATTATATCATCATTATCCAGCATCAAAAGTCCACTGCTGAACATAGGTCTCTTTCTCGTGCGGACAGACAGGGTTTCCAACCCTGTCTATCTTGCGCCACCCTCATCAATTTTTTGCTCTGATCAAATACCTTTATCTTTAGTCTTGTGGGCAGCTCATTTTAATATCATAATTTAATATCATAATGGGATATATTACTAACCTAAAAACTGGTTTTCTGTAAAGAGGCCGAAATCATTAGACCGAAAAGCACTTTACCGAAACCTCACAGACCGAACAGTAGGAGACCGAAAAGCATTAGGTACATAATACAGGTTGCTCAAACAGGATTGTAATCTGAGCAAGGGGAAAGTCAACCTTCCTTCATCATTTATCCAGGCTTAGGACTGGCATCACAAAGTACTGGCGAGTTTAGAGGTTTTTTGCTTTGATTTTGATTTTTATTTTATTTTTGGTTCATTTTTTATTTAAAATACTAGATTTGTTGTAAAAGGTATATTTTAAAATACCCTAAATAAGGGTAACATTAAGATAAAACGTTTTCGGTTTAAGAAATCCATCATCAATGTTGTAAAAGCAAAAAAAATATATCTTGGTGGCACAGGCATGCTATTTTTTGGCTTATAGAACACTGATGATAGATTTCTTAATCCGAAAACGTTTTGTCTTAATGTGACCCTTATTTAGGGTATTTTAAAATATACCTTTTACAACAAATCTAGTATTTTTGTGATTTATGGTATACAGCCAGCTGCAGGAAGTTTATTTTCCTCGTGGATTTTATTTTTTATTTATTATTTACAATACTAAAAATTAAACGCAATACTACCCTCTCAATTATATTTTATTATATTAACGTCACTCTACCCTTAATTTATTTTTACCTTCACTAATTTGTTTAACGGATGAAAATTATTTCCTATCAGACTGTACAGAGTAAGAATTTACACACTCTATAATAATATATAAAATAATACAAAAAAAACACGATAAACAAAAATACAGATATACAAAATCTTAGCAAAATTTACTGCAAACTGTTTTAATTTATGTACCATTTCGGTCTAATGCAGTTTCGGTAAAGTTCTTTTCGATAAAATGAGTTCGGTCTACTGCTTTGGTCTAATGATTTCGGTCTAATTGTACCCTAAAAACTGCCCAGGCTAATCCTATGCGACGTGGGAGCTCACATGTCTGGTTATCTCTGCCGTACTGAATTTCATGACATAAGTATCTATGCCATACGATACAGTCTACCATAGGCGTAACCAGGATGATCCTAAGGGGGGGTTACAACTACCTGAAAGGGGGGGTTACAACTACTGGAAGGTCTCTGAGGGCTATGAGCGTATAGAGCTCAAAGTACATCCCAATGGGGGGGGATTATAACCCCCAAAACCCCCTCTTGGTTACGCCTATGCAGTCTACTAGTCTACTCTATATCACTTCCATCATCAGTAATATTACGATTTAGCACCAGGTTAGTCATTATTTGCTTTTTTTCATATTAATCTTTAGTTCGACTTCTAAGAAAGCGTGGTACAATTTTTCCAACATTATAATTTGGCCATCCATATAATTTTATAGCTATTAGGACGATTCGATCTGCGAATCTCAAAGGAGTAAGCTGCCCTCCAGTTATGTTGATATGATACTCGTTCAGATCTGCCTTCTTACAAGTATGTTCTAAAAGCGTCGTGAATAGTGGAAGGTTAAAAACGTCACATATATGCTATTTTATTTTTAAATAATTATTTCACTTTATTTTCTTTAATATTTTATTAATAATTATCTTCTGTATTCGTTTTAACTTTTTTGCCGTTAAAAATATGTTTGGCGCCCGTTCTATAGGCAACTCTCTATTCATCTAATCATTCAGTCACAATACTGAACGTACTTCATAATATATCCTTAATCTGTAGATATCTGTCTTAATACGGAACATGCCTGCCACCTCCTACGTTGCACTGTCATGACAGTGACAATAATGGAGAAAGGGCAAAATTATTTTATTTAAAGACATGAAATTTAAATTTTAGCTTCATTTTATTCCAAACAGACGATTTCTTGGGGTAAGAAAATTCATTTTTTTTCTTGTAATCACAGTTCACAGTAAACATAAAACAGTTTTTCTAGTATTTTTTATTACCTAACCTCCCATCTTCTAAAAGCATGTGTTCTGATATTTCATTTCATCTATTAATATTCGTTTAATAATCAAATTTTAACTAGTAATAAGCAATATTGATTCCATTTCAAGAAGATCCGACATCAAGAAGATCTACCATCAAATACCACAAGCCATACATAAGTATAATCCAGAAATTGTTAGTTTTTGCCAAGAATTTGAATATATTTGTTAATGCATTTAATAAGTCATATTTTTATTATATCTTTATCGCACAATAAACATGATTGGTTAAAATATTGTTTTGTTTGCTTCCATTCTGAATTTTCATAGTTCATATTTAAGATTAAGACAAGACGAACACACACCTTGGGAGACTGAGCTAGGTCAGGGTGAACGATAGCTATCTTGGATGATTGGAGTAATATTTTCGAGTATTATTTGGATTAACTGGGGTAGTCTATCGTGCTTATTTGTCTCATTAGCTTTGGAGAGACGGTGGCTCTTTGCCCGTGTAGAATTTATTTGTTTGTTCTTCAGATAGTCTTACGCTAGCCGTGGCATTTTGGTAGATATATTTAATTATGTTACTTAGGGCAGTCAATGAGGGTATGTGGCTCCGAATTCCATCCTACTATATCGATTTACGTGATATTTTCACAGTAAGTAGGGAATAGCCCAAGAAACAAAGTCTACCCTATGCCGATGTGTGCTTTTGTCTTGGGGGCGGTTCCCACCCCTTCTCGGGGGTGGAAAATTTTTTGCTTAAATAACTACGGAAATTTCTAGAGAACCTAATACTAAGCAAAAACGGTTCTATAATTTTTTTTTCAAAAACTCAATACTTTTTGAGTTATTCGTGGTTAAAAATTGGCCATTTTCATTGAAACATAACACCTTTTCAAACGGTTTTTTGCGAATACCTTAAAAACTATGCATCTAACTAAAAAAACTATATAAGACATTTTTGTAGCTTATAAAATAACAAAGAGATTTTTTCCTTTATGAATCTTCTAGTTATAACACAAAAAGAGATATGGTAAGTGAAAAAAGCTTGTTTTCTTGGTGCATGCTCAAATCAGTGTATTTAACTTGAAATAACAGAGAAACGGTCAATTTTAGGTGTATAATTCTACCAATAACTTTTGTTGTGCTTGAAAAAACCTTTAAAATAAGCAATATTAAATGTCAATTACATTCAAACTATGCGAGATAAACTGTAAAAAATTTGATGACTAACGTATTTTAAGAAAAAAATGAGAAGTATATTTAACCCCTCATCCACAAGAATTTAAATGCAACGTTTTCCTTCTACTATACATTTTACTATAGTGTTCTTTTTATGTTAAAAAAGTTGGGCGGGTTTAAAATGAATGGTTTTTGAACAATAGTAAGATCAAATTATTGAGCTCATTTTTAAATTTTCTTAAAAATCTTCCTATTTGTCTATGTAACTCGAAAATGAGAAGAGATGCCAATAAAAAGATACCGTACAAAAATATAGGTTTCTTCTAGATAAACATTTTAATTTTATTTTTTATAAGAGTATCTCTTATCATTTTCAAGTTACATGGAGAAAAAGAAGATTTTTAAGAAAATTTAAATATGCGCTCTATAATTTGTTCTCATTTTTTTCAAAAACCATTCATTTTAAACCCACTCAACTTTTTGAACATAAAAATAACACTGTAGTAAAATGTATTGTAGAAGGAAAACGATGCATTTAAATTCTTGTGGATGATGGGTTAAATAAATTTCTTAATTTTTTTCTTAAAATTCGTTAGTCATCAATTTCTTGCAGCATATCTCGCTTAGTTTGAATGTAATCGACATTTAATATTGCTTATTTGAAAGGACTTTCAAGCACAATAAAATATATTGGTAGCATTATACACCTAAAATCGACAGTTTCTCTGTTATTTCAAGTTGAATACACTGATTCGAGCATGCACCAAAAAAACAAACTCTTTTTACCTACCATATCTCTTTTTGTGTTATAACTAGAAGATTGAAGAAGAAAAAATCTCTTTGTTTTTTATATAATTTTTTTAGTTAGATGCATTGTTTTTAAGGTATTCGCAAAAAACCGTTTGAAAAGGTGTTATATTTCAATGAAAATGGCCAATTTTCAACCACGAATAACTCAAAAAGTATTGAGTTTTCGAAAAAAAAATTGTAGAACAGTTTTTGCTTAGAATTAGGTTCTCTATCAACTTCCGTAGTTGTTTAACCAAAAAATTTTCCACCCCCGAGAAGGGGTGGGAACCGCCCCCAAGACAAAAGCACACATCGGCATAGGGTAGACTTTGAATAAGGAGATATTTTCAGGCTATTTCTAAAATTTCAATAAAATCCATGCAGTAGGATAGAATTCGGAGGTAATAACCTGTTCTTGATCTCATTGACTGCCCTAACTGTATCAATGGTCTATTCAGCATTCTGTCAATGCTTTTAACATTTTGTGCTGGCTTATCGTATCGAATGCCTTCTCGTAGTTCACTAACATCAGTGTCAATGGTTTGTTGTATTCTGCAGACGTCTCTATCAGGTTCTTTATTACTATGTAGTAAGTGGTCGTTAGTGCTATATCCCGATCTAAATCCAGCTTGTTTTCTAGGCTGAGAAAAGTAACTTTGCCTCCAGTCTTTTTTAGACAATTTTTTGAAATGTTTTTAACGATAGTAAATATGTTTATAATAAAAAATCTTTTTCAAAATCCTCAGTTTTTAAAAATAGTACCAAAGACGTGTGTTCCAGAGTTAAAACAATAATGAATTTGAAATATTATGATATATAATGACAATTATTTAGCACTTTAAACAAATTTTGTAGCTGAAGCTAAACTCTTACCCATAATTGCTAAAAAACCGTACAAAACATCGTCCAAAAAACATCATAGTATCATCTACGGAGAGTGAAGTGACCTTTGCTAAGGCCGCTGCCAAGGAAGACATGATATTGTCTGGATAGGTTTGATGTGTATTAAATACAGTGAACTTATAGTCTGTTTCTATTAATAATTGCTGCCAAACATCTTCGCCGTATTCCAGCTAAAATTGTAAATCGAAATTAAAAATTTATACCTAAAAATATTTTGAGTTAAATATGAATTTAAAATTATAAAAAATATACTATTACCACAATACACGACAATTTAATTCTCAAACATATCTGGCACTTCTCATTATTTTCCTTAGCTTCCTCATGTCCTTTCAACCTTCCATCATGAAAGTTCATTACAATAATCGTTTACCCTAAGTTATGAGAAAGAATTTTCAAATTTGCCCAAGTCTAATCACTAACTTAACACAAAGTCTTAGCTTAACAAAAAGCCTACGAACCTCGCTCTAAGTTCATTACAGTTCAAATTATCATGCCCTAATTTCAGTATCGAAAATTGGTCCATTGTCTGGAAGTACATTCGATTTAATTAACGGACTTTTCAAAATAATACAATTTTCATTAGTGCTCTCATTCAAGAATCCTTTTACGTGATTAACTAATGAAAATTTTCTGAACGTTCAGCTCCTGAAACCTTTTCGGCGTTGCTTTTTTCATTTGAATTTCTACTGCGCTTATCTAAATTTGGCCTATTTTCACTCAATTACGCTGGATTATATAAAAGTGAAAATTTATATACAGGGTGTAAGGGTGTATCCTTAAGAATGTCGAATCTCTGAATTGTAGATTGGACATTCTGAATGTCCAATCTCAAAATATTAAGATTTAACCCAGATCACATAAATAAAATATGGCTCCTTACTGAGATACAGGGTGTATTATTTAAAAATTGAAAAAATAGTTTTACCCAGTAGTTTAAAACTATTTGACGTATTTTTATCATACTTGGCAGAAAGTGTGGCTACTATACACCCCAATAAATTATCATAAATAAACGTTTATAGCTACTACCAGAGGCCTAAGACAGGGGATAGTGAATGGTTAACCCTTCACTCAAATTCTACGCCACTGGGGGAATTACTATTTTAGCGCAATTTTTAGATTCTCTAATACTTTCTACGTAAATAATAGACTCTTCATTGGTAACAATAACGTCTTTAGTTTTCGAGATATTTGAAGTTAAAAATGAAACGGCACAGTTATTGTGATTAATGTCGCACCTCCACTCAAAGAGTGTCATAACTCAAAAAATTTTAAAATCGGTTTTATTGCATCAACAGTTAAATAAAACTATAAACTCCTATCTCACAAAGAGTCACGTCTATGGGTCAAGTATTTATCGTTAGATGACACTAGTGTCATTATACGATTTTCCAAAATCAACGACGCACTGAACACAAACTGTGTCACATATCGGCTTGTGCAAAGCATTTGTCCATCTAAGATGTGTATAAAGCGTCGTTTGTCCAGTTAAGGCAGTAGGTATATGTGATTACTTTATTCAAAACAATCTGCATATGTGCCCAAGAAAAGTGACACATTTATCACTTATTTTTCTTTCTTTTTGCAGTATTTTACGATTAATGTTGTTACTTGTATGTAAAGTTACATCATTAAAAAGTATAAGTTTGTTAACCAGATAATAATATATTCTGTACTGCAAGCGTCACTTTTGATAAATAATACTTCGTAAATTTTTCGTTATTTTATCTGTATAGTGTCACAACTCAAAATAAATATTTTTCTTGAATATTTTTAATGTACCTAATATGCTATTTTATAGAGCTTCAAAAACCATTATTTTAACTGACTAAGAACTAAGGAGTGGTTTGATAGCGAGTGTGTAGAGCTGTCAGAAGAGACGAAAAAGTTAAGAATACGTATGTTGACCAACCCTAACGACAAAAACAGAGAAGAGTATACCCACGTACGAAAACAGTTAAAGAAAAGTTGCAGGAAGAAAAAGAGAGAATTCAATGAAAAAAAGTTGCAGGAGATAGAAGAAAAATTTAAAAACAATGAAATAATATCATTTTATCAAGACGTAAAAAAAATAGAAAAAGGTTACCAAAGCAAAACAAGCTACATAAAGACCATAGAAGGAGAGCTAGTTAGTGAGCCGGGAAAAGTTATGAAAGAATGGAAAATGTATTTCGAAACGTTACTAAACAGTGATGATGAATATCAGGGAGAGGACGAAGACAGAACAGAGGGTGCAGATATAAGAATAGCCGAACCAACCAAAGACGAAGTGCAAAGAGTTGTGAGCAAATTGAAAAACAATAAAAGTCCAGGTCCAAATGAAATAAGTGCAGAAATGCTGAAAGCAGGGGGAAGAAAACTACTAGAAAAGGTGTATGAACTGATAGAACTTATATGGAAAGAAGAGAATATGCCTGAAGAGTGGGCCAGAGCCTGGATAATCCCATTACATAAAAAAGGGAATGCAACGATGGTGCAAAATTACAGGGGTATTGCTTTGCTGGACGTGTGCTATAAGATATTTGTTAGGATTGTAAGAGAAAGACTAGAGGTATACGCAGAGAAACTAATAGGAGAATACCAAGCAGGCTTTAGAAACAATAGATCAACGACAGAGCAAATATTTTGCATAAAAGAAATCCAAACAAGCTGCTACGAACATAAAATGGTTTTATATGCACTATTCATAGATTTTAAGCAGGCCTCTGACAAAATTAATAGAAAAAAAATGTATGAAGCCCTACGGCAAATGGAAATACCAGAAAAACTAATCAAGTTAATAAGAATTACCTTAAATATGACATCTAACGAAATAGTGTGGAACAGTCACAAATCGGATGAGTTTATAGTCAAAAAAGGACTTAGAAAAGGTGACCCTCTATCAACTGTGTTATTTAACCTAGTTTTGGAAACAATTGTAAGGAACAGCAGAATAGAAACACAAGAAACGATCTACCGTAACGAACAGCAATGCGTGGCCTACGCCGACGACCTTACACTGCTATAGCAAAAACTAATACCGACTTAAAGAAAATCATGAGAAGATTAGTCAGAGAGGCAAAAAAATTCGGCCTAGAAATAAATGAAGAAAAGACGAAGTATATGGTGCTAGGCAACACAGAAAGAGAACCTGTAGATATGCTAAAGTTAACAGCGTTCGATGGAAAAGAATATAAATTTAAACGAGTAAATCACTTTACATATCTAGGTGCCATTATAGATGAAAAAGGACACGAGCAAAACGAACTAAAGCACAGGATAGCTAAAGGTAACCGAAAAGTCGGCAGTTTAAAAAAATTATTAAAGTCAAATTACGTATCAAGAAAGACGAAAATTAGAATATACCAAACTGTAATAAGAGCAGCAGTCACCTACGGATGTGAAACATGGGTACTAAACAAAACAGAAGAAGAAATGATAGAGAGATGGGAACGCAAGGTACTGAGGACTATTTTCGGGGGAAAAATACGGCAGATGGTTGGCAAAGAAGAACTAATCAAGAATTAAGGATGCTTTACAAGGAACCAACTATAACAAGATACACAAAGGCACAAAGAATCAGGTGGGCAGGTCATGTCGAGAGGATGGATAGGTCAAGAATGCCAAAGAAAATACTATTAAGAAGACCAGTTGGGACAAGGAGACGAGGTAGACCAAGAAAAAGATGGCACGAAAAGTTTCAAGAAGATATAGGATCGATGGAAATTACAGACTGGAAAGAGAAAGCGAAAAACAGGATACAGTGGAGAAACCTAGTGCAGCAATTTTTACATAGACGTTAAATCAAATTATATAATAAATATAAGACATTAGTATATATTGTCATTTGTATTATGTAAAATTGTTATTGTTAAGTTGTAAAGCCCTAGGCCTCCAAGGCTTGTAGAGCAGGTTAAATAGATAAAAATAGATATTATTCTAATTTTAATAGTTTTTGAATTAAACCCGAAAATGTTGTAAAGTTGCAAAACAAACTAGAAACTTCGTTTTCTCTAAACTTTGCTTTTTTGACTTAGGACACTCTTTGAGCGGAGGTGCAATGTATTGTGCCGCTTCATTTTTAACTTCAGATATCTCGAAAACTAATGATTTTATCGATACTAATGAAGCAAACACCAGTAGGGAGAAGGTCAAAGGGAAGACCCAAACTTAGATACATGGAACAAGTGGAACAAGATCTGAAAACACTTGAGATTTCCCACTGGAAGAACAAAGCAAGGAACAGAACAGATTGGCGGAAAATCCTTGAACAAGCCAGGACCCAAAAAGGGTTGTCGAGCTACTGATGATGATGATGAATAAAGAGTATATTATTTACATAATAAGTATTGGAAAATCTAAAAATTACACTAAAATAGTAATTCTGTCAGTGCCGTAGAATTTGGGAAGGGTCAACCATTCACTT
Organism: Diabrotica virgifera virgifera; assembly: GCF_917563875.1. Taxonomy (NCBI): domain Eukaryota; kingdom Metazoa; phylum Arthropoda; class Insecta; order Coleoptera; family Chrysomelidae; genus Diabrotica; species Diabrotica virgifera. Next base: position 212,593,933 of record NC_065450.1, read on the forward strand.
TCCCCTGTCGTACGCCTCTAGTAGTAGCCAGAAACGAGTATTTAGTAGGGTGTACGTGTACAGTACCAACCTACTGCAAACATTAATCATATGAATCATATAATAAATTATTACATTTACGAAAGGTTACATTTACCAAATGCAGAGGTACAGTCCACCTGTTACACTAAATGGACAAAATCTGCCTCAATCTGACAGGATGCACTTGGACAAAAGACTGACCTGGAGAAAACAAATTTTTAACAAAAGAAAACAACTTGGTTAAAACTGAGCAAATATTATTGGCTATTGGAAAGGCAGTCAAAACTTGGCTTAAAAAACAAATTATTGGTTTATAAAGTAGCCTTAAAACCAATATGGACATATGGTGTACAACTATGGGGTATGACCGCAAACTCAAACATAGAGATATTGGAACGCTTTCAGTCAAAGGTACTACGGACCATAACAAATGCAACTTGGTTTATACCAAACACGGAAATCCGAGACGATCTCCAAGTAGCCACAGTTAAGGAAATAGTAAGTGAATACAGCAGCCGCTATTTGGCAAAATTGGAAAACCACCCAAACAATCTTGCACTAAACCTGCTAGATAGCTAGATAATAGTGAGCAGACTCGGAGACTGAAGAGGCACAAACCATTGGAGCTACCATATAGGTTCTAAGCAGCAGTGAAGTAAAGTGAAGTGACGTGGATAACACATCCAAATTTGTTATCACTGGATAACACATCCAAATTTATACATACACCCTTTTGTCAAACAAAAAACATGCTTATAATTTTTATCTATTGATTGCATGTAGTAAAAAAACTAAAAAAAAGAGTGTGTGTACCTTGTACGCACGTAAGAAGTTACACTTCTATTTTTATGACTGCAACAAATATATTTTCTTCTTCTCTTTATACTTATGCCTTATAAGAGCGTCGGACATTGGTATCACCTATCCATCTTTAACCCATTTCTTCCACGCCTTCCTGTCTCCTGCCATTTCCTTCATCTGTTGCACTGTTTTCCCCCTATTGGTCCCGATTTCCCCGATTTGTTTCATCCACCCTTTTCTAGGTCTGCCCCTTCTTCTTTTACCCTGTCTTTTGGCATCTGTCACCTTCTTTACTACACTGTTCTCGTTCATCCTAGTTATATGTCCAAACCAATTAAGTTTTCTTTTTTTAATTTGTTTCTCTATTGGTTCCTGACTTAGCTACTTTCTGATGTTTTCGTTTCTTTCCCTGTCCATCTTCGTCTTTCCAGCTATTTTTCTCAGCTGCTTCATTTCTGCTGCATTTATGGCACTTTCATGTCTTTTATTTGTAACCAGTTACTCGCTTGAATATACAAATATATTTTAAACATTTTAATTGGAATTTTAATACTTAAAATAATACAAAAAATTAAAAATAACGTTTATACGTTATTTTTTATAAACTGGAGCGTTCCCGCAATTGCTTTTCTCGTGAGGAATCGTATAAATTATAAAAAAAACGTCGTTTTTTAACAAAAAAATTACACTATAATTGTTTCATGCGCTGTAACCTTTAGATTTTCTGCTGTATCATCGTCAAATTTTAAAATCATTAAAAATGGTAAATTCTCGAAGATTAATGCTAATCCGTCATTTTTTGACGAACTGGAGAGTCCCAGCAATTGCTTTTCCCTTGAGGAATTATAGAAAATCTAAAAAACGTCAGATATTCTACACAATTTTAATAGTACAACTTCTAACATACGTACAAAGTTCTAGTCCAGAGAAATAAGATTTTTCTCGTGACACATCCCCCTCCAGACCGAAACCAAAGTTTTTGAGTAGTATGGACATCTATATTAATAACCATTTTATGTTTCCTGCAGCCGATTTTGATGATATACATAGTTATAAACAAATGAAGATCAAAAAACGGTAAATTTTCGCTTTTTTCGTCTATAACCAAAAAATTAAGCATTTTAAACAAATTTGAGAGTAAGAAACTCATAAATCATCTAAAAAATTAAATATGGCGTTCGCTGCATATGTTTATCCTTATTGGTTGCTTAGAAAATTGCAAAATAAATCATAAATTTTGAGTTTTTATAAATATTCATAACTTATGTGAAAATTAACTTGGAACCTTCTTATTACACGAATTGCTGAGAACTCTGGTGCTTAAATTATATTTTAAATTTCAAAGCAATTGGTCAAATAGTTTAAAAGTTATTTAATTTGTTTATCCCAAATTCATTTTTTTTTGCAACACTGTAAGTCAGAAAATTATGAGGTCACAATAAGACTTCTGACAGTTCATGGAAGAAGAACATTTATGCTATTGACTTAATTAAAAAAAATACAAAAAGTAATTTTAAACAGTGTAAAATTATTTTGCAAAAATACGTCGATTTTTTGCTTACTTATAAACAATTAGAATAACTTTTTAACCGTTACCCATAGAAAAATTATTTTTTCATATTTGGAAAGACTGAATTTTTATACACATCTAGAAAGAAAAACAATTGTCCTAGGACAATTAGGGACGAAGTTAGCCCCCCTTTTTTTAATTCACATGTTTTTGCAAAATAATTTTGCAGTATTTAGAATTATTTTTTGTCATTTTTTATTTATATTAATAGTATAAATTTTCTTCTTTCATAAACTATCCAAAGTATTAGTGTATCTTCATCATTTTCTGACTTGTAGAGTTGCAAAAAAAATTAATTTGGGAAAAACAAATTAAATACCTTTTAAACTATTTGACCAATTGCTTTGAAATTTAGTGTATGATTAAAGCACCAAAAGTCTCACCAGTTCGTTTAACAAGAACGTTCTAAGTAAATTTTTACATGAGTTATGAATATTTATAAAAACTCAAAATTTATGATTTATTTTGCAATTTTCTAAGCAACCAATAAGGATAGACATATTCAGCGAACGCCATATTGAAGTTTTTTATACGATTTATGAGTTTCTCACTCTCAAATTTGTTTAAAATACCTAATTTTTTGGTTATAGACGAAAAAATTGAAAATTTACCGTTTTTTGATTTTTATTTGTTTATAACTATGTATATCATCAAAATCGGCTACAGGAAACATATAGGTTATTAATATAGATGTCCATACTACTCATAAAATTTGGTTTCGGCCTGAAGGCGGTTGTGTCACCAACAGGATATTTTCTTTCCTTGGATACAGGATATATTATTATAAAAACTATTTTCAGTACAACTATAAACTCACTTTTGTCTCTGTTCTCATAACTTTTAAAACACAACTGACCAATCGTAACCATAACCATAATAATAAAAATGACAGCAACACATTCTTCAACCAAAGCCGCCATATTGGATAATTTTTGACATGTAATTGGAATACCCAATCAGAGCAAACGTATAACGTATCTGCGCGTAGCACCAACAATTTTTGATGAATTCGCGCACAAGTACATTGACTCCAAATCGCGCCTAAAGAAGTATAACTTAAAAAAAAATTTGTATCACAGAAATTGATAAAGATTAAAAGTGTTAGATTCAAAGATTTTCTTCCGGTTACCTCCCATGCCTCCCAGCGGCTGCGGGGTCGATTTTTCATCATAATCAGCCACCGTTAGCATCAAAAATCGTCAAAGGCGCTCGAGCTTCAAATAGATTCCCTTCAATATATCTTAATCAAACTCAGCATTTTTCACTTGCATTATCTCTTCCCCTTTTCAACTTTTTTGATTTAAAATTAATGAATAAAGTTTATCATCCGTATAAAATGAAAAATCCATAAATATATAACTGTTGGAAATGTAGAGTAACACTTGTTAGTTACATAAAAGTTTGTTTGGGTCGAACTTTTAGGTCAGAGCGATTTTTTACACTAACAAACGATTACTTAAAACTTGGAGAAATGTCCTTTTGGAAAGTTAGCAGAGATATTAGGAAAGTTTGCCACTCGATAATTAGGGTCTAACTCGATAAATATATTGCCTTTGAGAGTAGTAAAGGCGTCCTTGCTATAATTTATCTACACATAGACCTAAACAAGATGAATTTAAAACTCAACCTCATTTAAAACGAGTTCGTTGACTACATACCACCAGAAAATGTATTCAGCACACGAGGTGTGATGTCGAACATCTCGTTCAAAAGTGCATCAACTCAAAAGATGTAATTTTGTGGGGGAAAGGCAGCTTTTATTTTTATTTGATTCACAGTTGAACCACCACCATCTCCAGATAGCTATTTCTGCATCTCATGCGTCATCGGTGGAGCTATGCAGTCACAACTCTGAATCAAAAATCAACAAGCCTGCCCTTTAAGGGAAATTGCCGCGATGCAATAATTCCACCTTTGAGAGGCAAAATAGCGACATCTTTCGTAAAAACGGGAAGACGACAAGACTCCGTATACAAAGCTTACTGTAATAAACCAATTAAAAATAATTGAAATAAAATATTAAACAATATTTTAAATCTAAGACTTTTAGTCAAAAGAAACTGCTTTCTGGTTACATCCTGAATCTCCGGCTTTAACAATTTATAAGCACGGAGATGACGAATATAGAAGAAAGCAGAAAGGACAACGGTCACGTATCTACTCCATTTTCGTCAAGTAAAAATGCCGAAAGACAGTTTCGAGTACTCAAAAATCTGAATAAAGGTGAACAAGGGGGAAAGGCAGTTTTTGTTTTTATTTGATTCAGAGTTGTACCACCATCTCCAGATAGCTATTTCTGCATCTCATGCATCATAGGTGGAGCTATGCAGTCACAACCCCTAATAACACAAAACATTCCAGGAATGTTCCTAGAAGGTACACACAGGACATTGAAAACATTCCTGGAATGTCCCCAAAAGCACACGAACGTCCCTAGAAAGTCCCAGGAAAGTGCTGTGTCAGCATTTTAAACATTCCTTGAATGTCTTGTTGGAACATTCCATGAATGTTTACGAATGTTCTTTGAACATTCACAGTATATTGTTTAGACTGAATGTCTTGTTGAAACATTCCATGAATGTTCTTAGGACATTCAAAGTATATTTTTTAGACATTCTCTGAAATATATCGTCAGTGATGTGACAATACCTTCTATATGTTTTTTCATGAGTTTTGCAGGACACGAAAAACATTTTTTACGGTCACCTCCTGTTTTCATACGTAAGTTTTGACTTGTTTTATAGTAAATAGATAGTTAAATTTACTACAAAACAAATCAAAAAATATATGAAAACACGAGGTGGCCCAAACAAGTTTTTCATCTCCTACAAAATTTATGAAAAAGCAGATAGGAGGTATTGTCACATCACCGACGATATACCAGAAGTACAGTAGGAAAAATGAAAGAATACCCATGAACGAACATATAAAACACGCTGTATTTTCCTGTCACCGTGTCACACAAAAAACTGGTCAGCACAAGTACATGTAATAATTATTGTTACTTGCACTGGACAATTTTCTTTGTGACACGGTGACAGGAAAATACAGCGTGTTTTATATGTTCATTCATGGGTATTCTTTCATTTTTCCGACTGTTTATGTAGCCATACCAAATAATACATCATTGATAAATATAAACATTTTATTGCACAAAATCTTGTCATATATTTTTTTCCATAATCATCACTACGATGAGGATTCATTGTATTGAATTGTTCATTAGAATTACAATCTGGTCATAACTCTGACCAATGAGCAATTTTAATTTAACCTAAATTACTACTGTTCCTTAAAATGAAGAGCTTACCCATAGCGTCTCTTATCTAATCTAACATGCACACAAGCATTATGCTCTGCTTTTCACTATCACTCAAACTAGTTCAAAAGGCTTTGTCCTCTTCAATCTTCTAGTTTGCCCAGTAGTATCCAGGAGCTGGATTTCCTCAATATTCTTGTAGGTACTTACGAAGTTGTTGCTTGTGACTTCCAACTTTACTCCAACTTTAAAAACAAATCCAGCTGTAAAATATTTATGTGCCTGAAGGCTTTTGTATGCTTTCATCTATAATATCTATAATAGTAATTTGGTGGAATGCACTTTATGGTAAAATCCAATTCTGACTGAATTGTATATGGATCTAAATCCCCAATTATTTTCAGCTTCAATAAATATCTAAAACAATAAAAGAAATAATGTTATTGCTTGCAAAATTCATCAATATTGATAAATATCAGAGAAAAATGAACATTGATAAAAATTGTTTGCCCTACCTTTCTCCAAACATCTGGTGTCTCCAATAATAATTTCCCTAAATAATCACTTTGCAGTGTGGTAAAGTTTATAAAGTTCACAAAATACAGCAAACGAAATCCAAATGGATCCAAAATATGACGATAAACAGTGAAATGATGAAATGAAATGATAATACAAACATAACCTCTGTAACGTGTATGCCATGCCAACCAGAACCAGAAGTCACGTGGTTTGGATTGCCTAAATACATATACACGCGCAGCAAATTTGAAAATGAATGCAAATTGAATAGTAAATGGCCTCTCTTAAAATATAGGACATTGGTAGTATGTTCATAGAATGTCTTGTGGTAACATTCCACGAATAACTTAATCAGATATTCACCGAATATTCCTTGAATGTCCAGGACATTCAAACATTAATATAACTTTGATAGTACATTCCTGGAACGTTTTGTGTTGTTAGGGACACTGAATCAAAAATCAACAAGCCTGCCCTTAAGGGAAAGTACCGCCTACCGCGACGCAATAATTCCACATTTGAGACGTAAAAGCACACACCCCCAGGGCAAAAGCACACATCGGCACAATATCACTTTTTTTCTTTGACATGTTAGCTATGCGTATGCCAAATTTCATGTTAATCTAAGTGGTTCTTTAAAATTTGCAGCAAAACCGCCGAAAGAATGTACTATAGTAGAAAAGGTTATGAAATGATATATAACTTAAATATTTAAGTCTTATAGTTATAAATAATATATTTTAAAATTGATTTAAAATTATTATATTAATTATTAAATTATATTTCGGATATTTTCCCACTCTCAAGTGAAATTAAAGGTAAATTTCTATGGTTTTTAAGAAAAATGATAACACTTTTCCTTATAATGCATCGCTATTCACCTTTAGTATTTACGATATTGTATAACTATCTTACATTGTTTATACAGTGCACTGGAATAAGTGTTACCCCCTTATTAACTTATTTATTTTTAGCACATAAGCAAAATTCTCGGACAGCTCGATTTTTAAAATAATCATAGTATATTACAGGGGTGGCCAAACTGTGGCTCGCGAGCCACATGTGGCTCTTTGAAGGATTATTTATGGCTCTCAATAAATGTATCTGAATTACTTGTAATTTTTGTGTTTCAAATTGTTTTAAATTACTGACAACAAAAATATAAAACTCATTTCACTCATTTCACTCATTTCGTCATTCCCCGTTAGAGGACAGTCTAACCATATTCCGCTGCAAATATTTTAATATATGCAGTTCTTCTTCGTTTCGTTATGGTTCAATTCAGTCTCCTTGGAAAGCCTCTTTAAAGGAAAGCCGGGGTAGACCCCGAAACACGGTGTCAGAGGATGCATAAGACTCGAATTGAATCAAAACGAAAAGCAATATTTTCTTTTCAAAAATATAAAAGACCAAGTGTAACATCAGGACTTGGACAAGAAGACCCCTTATCACTGTTTCTATTCAATTCGGCCTTAGAATAAGTAAAATATCATCTGAGCTGACAGGAGTATTTTTTGCGAATCGAGGATCAAAATTATTGTTGGCCTTTGCTTATGATATAGGTACAGTTGCTCATTCTACAAGAGACGTGAGGGGGGTGTTTTCACAACTCGAGGAAGAAACAGGTAGTCTGGGCCTTCGAATAAATGAAGAGAAGACGAAATACATGATAGTAACCAAAACTCCAAGACTCTTGGTCCAAGAGTTAGGCAGAATATAATTATTAATGACAACTTCGAAGCAGTAAAAGAGTTTAAATATCTAGGGGCAGTACAGTACTCACAGATGACAACCACAAATAAAAAGAGGTCTCAGCAAGGATAGCTGCGTGGAATAGAGGATTATACTCTCTATCATCATTATTAAAATCTAAGTTGCTAAAAAGACAATCTAAATTAAGACTGAGCTAATTATTCGCCCAATTGTTACATATGGAAGTGAAACATGGACTCTAAATGAGCGGAAAATAAATAAGCTGCTGGTATTTGAAAGCAAAGTTGATAGAATGATATTTGGCCCTCAAAGAGATGAATTGACAGGAGAGTGAAGAAGGTGCCGCAAAGCTGAATTGGTGACTGTTGTTACTGAAAACATCGTCAGAAATATTATAAAAGCTAAGATAATATGGGCAGGTCATGTGGTAGAACAGAAGAAGACAGAGTGTTAAAGAGAGTTTTTTGAGAGACGATAGAAGATCAGTAGGCCGTTCCAGAAAAAGATTGAAGGATGATGAAGAATCAAATTATCCTCAATTAGTAAAAGCTGCTTGTAGAATTATCTGCATATTTGAAACAAGGATGTGAACCAGTCTATTTCACTTTAAAATCTGTGAAATCTAAACAGCGAGAGAAAAATTTACTACCTGTTTTACACTTTTTAGATGATTGGTTAATTGCGGCTCGCGAAAAATTTTAAAATTTTGAAAAATGGTTCGGAATATTAAGGAGCTTGGCCATCTCTGGTATATTATAGCATCAATCTTTGGAACTTTGCGCGATCCCTCTTCAGGTGACAGACATAACTTTGATTTTTTTAAATGGGAAAGTACATCATGTGACACCTCATTTAAAAGCTTTTGAAATACTGATTACAAAAATGTACATTACTTTAATCCTTTTTGAGAGCGTAGGCGCAAAATTTCTGTCGAATTATTTTTAAATGCATTCATTTTTGTTTCGAATCCTGAGAAAACTAATAAGTATTTTTGAAAAATTTAGACGCATAATGAAATATTACAGTATTATCGATGGTCGAAAGTATCTGAGAACTTCTATAATGTTTATTTTTAAGTCACAGGAGTGAAAAAAGAGAAAATTTAGTCTGATTTTTAATTTCAAACATCAAAAAAAAATTTGTTTATTCTAGGGGACTTTCTGCCCACGGTAATAATGCAATATTTCATTCTGCGTTTAAATTTTTCAAAAACACTTATTAATTTTCTCAGGATTCGAAAAAAATAAATGCGTTAAAAATAATTTAACCGAAATTTGGAGTCTACGCTCTCAAAATGGATTAAAGTATTATACATTTTTGTAATCTCTATTTCAAAAGCCTCTAAATGAGGTGTCACACGATGTACCTACTTTCGCATTTAAAAAATTCAAAGTTAATCTATCACCTGAAGAGGGATCGCGTAAAGTTCGAAACATTGATGTCCGATGTAAACATTTAAAAATCGACCTGTCCGAGCGTTTTGATTAGGTGTTAAAAATAAATGAATTAATAAGGGGGATACACTTATTTCAGCGCACTGTGTATTGTTTATATATAAGTAAAAAAATGACGCTTAATTTTTTTTGCATATTTTATTTATTACACTCTGGTCTAATATTAGAATGATTAAAACATTTAAAAGCAGCATTTAACAAAAGCAAACTATTAACAATCACAATATATAGTGCATTTTTATTTTGCATTTCAACTAAAATAAGTCTCAATAAAATCGTTTTTATTTACATAATATCCATCATTAATCTCAAGTAAGCAATTGATTCTGTAACTTTCAAACTTTTGAGTAACTTCTCAGCAGAAACATTAAATTATGGTCCCAAAGAAAATTAAATTTAACCTTTTTGTTACAGATGAAACGAGAAATATTCACTAAAGTTAATTTTGTATTATTGTACTACCCGTTAAGCAAAACATAACAGAATGTAAAATCATAAGAATATTTTTAAATAACTAGCCATAAAATGAGAGCAAATCTAAATTTAAAAAAATAAATATCTGATATATTTTTATAGCAACGACAGATTGTTTCCTCGTGAAAAATAAAAAATAAAAGCAGTAGACTATAAATAACTGCCTTTGCTTCCGCGTGGTAAATTATTTTTCAAACAATCTTTTCAAAAACTCACCTGCACAAAGTGCTGGACGCTCTCCAACAACATCCCATACATGCTGATCGCAAAAACCCTTTTCCCCTTCAACTAATCTTCACCCCACAAAATTACACAACCCTTAAATAACTTTTTTGTACTAGAAAAAGCTTCTAAACCCGTTAAATAACTTCTCTCCCCGACCTCGTCCGTCCTGGGATTTTCACAGGAAATGCTTTGGAGAGAAAAGCGTTGGGAAAGCGCGGAAAAGTGTCGACAGCAACAGGTTGGTTGTTGGTGCACGACCAGAGTCAAGGGAAATTCACGCAAGCGGACTCTGTGTGATTTTCTTCTTGATGTGTGCTGTCGGTGAGGAAGCGGCATATGAAGTTCAAGTTTATTGCTGAGCGGTGTGGAGCTGAATGTAAATGAGCTTTTTACGTTGTTCTAAAGCAATAGGTCTCTGTGTATTTAAGGAATTATGTGATGGTTTGTATATTAGTCGACTAAAGAGGAGTCTAATAAATAACTAGTGGTACGTTGGTTGAATTATTATATACAAGATTAACGAAAAGTTGATACGTTACTAAAGCAAACATATTTTGTGCTGAAACAAATATCTATCCTCCCTGTCCCACATCCAACTATCGAACGTTATTGTATATTATTACAAGAATAAAAAACCGCTAAATATAGCTAATATTCCAGCTACAAAAGAGCTGATATGAATATTACATGGCGCGAAAATGTATTTTTTTTTTTTTTTTTTTTTTTTATTTAGAAATAACCGCATTAACCACGAAGGTCATCAGCGGGGTAACGAGAATACAATTAATAAGTTTACAAAAGTATGAAATTGTGTACAATTAAATCTTACTTACTAGGTTACATTTATTAAGGAATTGGAAAAGAGGTTTACAGTCGGTTTGCAGGTTAAGAATGTCTTTCATATTGTTTGAATAACCAGATATAGATTGTTTGTAAGCGGCGAATTCATCACATTCTGTTAGCACATGTTTTACTGATACTGGTATATTACATCTTCTGCATTTTGGTGCTTCGGTATGGGTAATGAGATGCTCATGAGTAAGTTTACAGTGTCCTAACCGAAGACGAGATAAGATGACTTGGTTCGATCTGTTGGTTGTATGTGGATTCCATGGACCAGTATCTTCTTTAACGTCTCTTAACTTGCTCGTGGATGTTTTCCATTTTTCACTCCATAAATTGAGAGTCATTGATTTTAGTAATTGTTTTGTATCTGCGGCTGGAATTGATTGTTCTGCCAATGTTGGTAATTGCGCAGCTGTGTAAGCCCAACGATCAGCGTTTTCATTTCCCTCGATTCCAGAATGAGAGGGAACCCATAGAAAAACTATTTTTGAGTCTGTTTGATGCAGACTGTGTAATATTTCTTTGATTAATATGACTATTGGATTTTTCGTAAAGGTTTGTTGTATGAGTCTCAGTGAATTGAGTGAGTCAGATATTATTAAGGAGTGTTTGGTTTGTGCATTGGAAATGTGCTTCAACGCTTGTAATATGGCATAAAGTTCACCATTTAAGATGCTGTAGGAGCTGGGAAGCTTAAATAAATATTTGGTTTCATTGTTTATGTATACTGCTGCTCCTACACCTTGGGAAGACTTAGACGAATCAGTGAATAAGTGGGTATAATTTTTATATTTTGCGACTATTTGTTTATAATTTTGATATATAAGACGTGGATTGGTATCGTATTTATTATATTTCGTCAATTGGGTGTTTACATGTGGGGTTCTGATAATCCATGGAGGAATGCTGTGTTCATTCATTAACCACGTTCTGGGGAAATTTTGGAGATTTAACGTTGATATATACCGGTGAATTCTAATATAAAAGGGTGGTGGAGAGGTGCTATGTTGAAAAGTTGATTTGAAACGATTACAGAACGTGTTTTTGTGAGCAGGAATTGATGGTATTGATGCTATTCTGGAGGCATAGGATAAACTAAGAATTTGTCGTCTGAAAGATAGAGCTGGTTCGCCCAGTTCGCAGTATAGGCTTTCTACAGGCGTTGTCCTGTAAGCCCCTAGAATTATTCTTATTGCGGTGTTGTGTATAGTATCTAAGCATTTTAATATTGAAGGACGAGCAGATGTGTATGCAATACATCCATAATCAATTTTCGATCGAATAAGGCTTCTGTATATTTTTAGCAGCATTAGACCATCAGATCCCCAAGACTTGTTTGCTAAGCATCTTAATAAATTTAAGCCCTTTTGACAAGAAAGAGTTAGTGTTTTAATATGATTTTTCCACGACAGACGTTCGTCGAATATCATGCCCAGAAAATTTATGTGTGGAGTATAGCTTAGTTTCTGGTTGTATAGGAATATTGATGGTCGATGCTGCTCTGGTATGTTTCTTTTTGAGAATAATATGCAATTTGTTTTGTTTGGGGAGAAATTGTACCCAGACATTATAGACCAACGTTCGAAGGATGTTATGCATTGCTGAAGGCTTTGAGCCATGGTGCTAAGACATCTTCCCTTGATAAACACGATCATGTCATCTGCGTAAAGTCTGGCTACAACTGGTTTCTTTAAATCTTTTAAGACATCATTCATAGCAATTAAAAATAAAGTTGGGCTGAGAATTGATCCTTGTGGTGTGCCGTTTAATTGTCTCTTGGTTGATGATATTGTTCCAGAAATTCGGACTTGGAATTCTCTTTGAGATAAAAAATTGCGTATGAAATTTATTATATTGCCTTTCAATCCCCAGTGATGTAGTTTATTTAGGATGATTTTATGGCATGTAGAATCAAAGGCTTTATTAATGTCAAAATAAATTGCTAGACATTTATCTTTAGTAGCAAATGCTTCGTGAATATGACTTTCTAGGTCAATAATGTTATCAAGTGTGCTTCTAGATGGTCGAAATCCGGATTGTTCGGGAATTAATAATTTGTGAGTTTCCAAAAACCATATTAGTCTCTTGTTGATTATTTTTTCTAGCAATTTACTCATGGAGCAGGTTAGGGAGATTGGCCTGTAAGATTCAGGCAAGAGTGAAGATTTGTTAGATTTAAGTATGGGGATGATTGTTGCTTTCTTCCAGATTAAGGGGAAGTCACTATTATTCCACATGTGATTAAAGATATTAAGCAGGATTTGTTTCGCCGTTTCTGGGAGATTTTTTAGAAAAACTGGAGGGATGTCATCGGGACCAGAAGAACTGTCTTTTAGTGATGAGAGAGATTCCTCCATTTCTTCCTTTGTCAGTGGCTTGTTTAGAGAATTAAGGTTTGCCAGCTCTTTGAATTCCGTAGGGACGGCAATGTTATCATTAGTTATATTTCTGTTTATGGAAAGCTTATGATAATAGTCTGCGAATGCTTCACCTATTTCTTTTGTTTGGTTTATTCGTTTGCCGTCATAATCTAATGCTTTAATGACATGGTAAGTTTTGTTTCCATAAATACCTTGTATCTTCCTCCATGCCGATGATATTGTAGTGTTTCTGTTTATGCTTCCTACGAACTTCTTCCATGACTCTTTTTTACTTTTGTTGGTAATATATCTTGCTTTTGCCCTATGTTTTTTGTATTCAATTATACTTGTTGCGGTTTTCTCCCTCCTACATCTATTTAGAGCAGATTTGCTGTTTTGTATTGCTTCGGCACATTCGTCATTCCACCAAGGCACAGGTTTAAATTTCTTGATATGTTTTGTTTTTCCTATTGAAAATTCAGCGGCTTTTATGATTATTTCGTTAAGTTGAGTTACTGCTGTATTTGCGTCCTTCCACTCATTAATTTTGTATATGTTATTCTCAATGGTTTTTGAGAAAGAGCTCCAGTCGGCTTTCTTTATTTTCCATTTCTGATGGATACTATCTCCGTTTGATATTTTGTCTTTTATAATTGAATTCGTTAATTTTATAGGAAAGTGGTCACTGCCTAGTAAGTCATCAATAACTCTCCATTTAAGGTAAGGACTAATAGTTGGGCTACATAATGAAAGATCGATGCAAGAAGAATTGCCAGTAGCTATATTGAATCTAGTATTGCTGCCATCATTCAGTAAACTTATGTTCATGGTGTTGAATATGTTTGATAGAATTCGTCCCCTTCTGTCTGTTTTTTGAGAACCCCAGGAGTAATTGTGGGCATTAAAATCTCCTAGAAGAATGAAAGGAGTTGGAAGTTGATTAACTAGAGACTCCAGTTCATCCTCAATTAAATAATGGTCAGGAGGAATGTATATGTTGCAGATGGTGTAATTTAGTTGTGCTTTAATTTTTACGGCTATCGCTTCTAGGTTTGTATTTATTCTAATTTGTGTTGCTTGTAGATTCTTTGAGACGTAAATGGCTACGCCGCCACTCGCAACTTGTACATTTCGGTTTTTAACGAATTCATTGTATCCCCTCATTTTGTGGACATTTTCGTCTCGGAAGTGAGTTTCTTGTAGACACAATATGTCCAGAGAATGGAGGGCTATGATATGCTGTAGCATATTTAAACGGGTATAGTACCCATTTAAGTTCCACTGGAGTAATGACTCGAATGTATTTATTGGGTATCTTGAGATGTATTTGAGATATCAGATTGGGTATCACTTAAATCTTGGGATTGCTTTAGTAATTTCTTTTTTAGCCTTGTGACACGAGTTTTTAGTTTCTTAGTGTTTGCGTGAGGATGTAGTTCTTCTAACATATCTATTAGTTTTGGAATATCTTCTGTGAAGTCTTCCGCAATGCTAAGAACATCCCTCGATCCGTATGTATTTTCTAGGAGCTGGTTAAGCTGATGGCTGTTGATTATGAAGTGAGGAGAATGAGAGTCGATATAGTTTATAATAGATTCAGTAAGTTCTATTTCTGGATCTGATGTATTAGATTTGGGTTTTTTGTTTTTCTGAACGACTGTTTGGGGAAGAGAGAAGGTAGAAGTATTGGGTGGCATTTGTTCTTCTGGAGTGGCTGGGGTCATATCTTCAGCTGTTCGCTTTGTTGCGGATGAAGTTGTTGACTTAGTAGTTTTGTCCGAGGTTGGGATATTTTCAGATTGAGCAGTGTGATCTGGATTTGTTACCAGATTGGATGTGATCAAAGCAGTATTGGCGACGTTTGCACAATTTTCTACTACTGAGGAACTTTCGGGTAGAATATTATTTATTGAGTGGGAATTTAAGTCATTAGGAGATGTTTCATCCGGTTGAGATATTGACGAGATTGGAACATTATGTGTGGGTTGTGATGATTGTTGGGAATGTGGGTTAATATTGCCCGAAGGGCATTGGGATGCAACATGACCCGATAATTTGCAGGTGAAGCAGCGTTGACTGTCTAGGGCTAAAAAGATATGATATGATAGATTATCATGTGTTATTTCTAAGAATTCGGGTATGGTAATATCTGGGGAAGGAGCGATATACACCTGTCTTCTGAAGCTGAGTATGTGTTGGTATTCTGGATTTGATGCACCTATTCTAAGAAAGTTTATTGGAGAAACTAATTTTAATCCAATATTTTCCAGTAAGGTTACAAGAGTTTCGTGTGGGATCGTTGGGCTTACATTCGATAATACTAGTCTGTCTGCTGGTGAAATTAGACGTCTTGCTTTGATGACTTCATTATTGACAACAATTTGACCATGATTAGTTAAAAACTCATCAACCAGTGATTTATTGGTTAGATAAACACATATTCTGTTGTGTGAAATTCTGCTACAGAAAATTATGTTTATTGGTTTTACCAGAGGTCCCAATTGGAGAAGATAATCTTGAAGTTTTGCTCCCTGAATGGAGCCGAAGATAAGTGCCTGGTCTTTGTTAGGATACTTGTAGATATTTTTTGAGACAGTGCTTGCATAAGATGTGTTGGAGGTATTCATATTATTTAAATTATTATCTGGGTGAGTGTTGGTGGATGAAGATTGATTTGTAAATGTTGGTTCTGACATTTTATTTAAAATATTCAAATTTGCTAAGTTATTTTGTTAAATATAATTATTGTCCAAAACATTTTTCCCAGGCCGACCCTGCCTTTTGTTGTTAAAAATTCTTTATTTCTCTAGGCGAGATTTTACTAGCTAATTACTTTTCAGTCTTGTGTATCTGATATCTAACTTCAATCAGCCTAACAAAAATCGTCTGGATGCAGTTAATATTAAAAATTTACTCACAGTTGCTGTTCTTGGTATTTTATGTCACTGCACTAGTAAAACTTAACTATTAAAAGGCTTTTATTTAGCGGTAATTTGTTTAAATCGACCGTAAATTATAAAACGTGTGTTTACAAACAGGTCTCACAAACAAGTCCAAAAATGTATTTTCATTTCGATATAAAATAAAATTGTAGTTTTATTTTGAAAGATTTTTTGTATAATATTTGCTAAATTCGAAGTAAAATGGTCCACAAAAGAGTAACTTTTATACAGTTTGCATTTTGAGGCTCTTTTATGACGCGTTTTACTTCGAATTTAGCAAATATTATGGAAAATATCTTTTAAAATAAAACTAGAATTTTATTTTCCATCAAAATGAAAATACAGAGTGGGCCACCCCGATATTTGGCAGTATTTATTAGATTTTAAAAAAATAAAAAAACAGGTCAATTTTTAATCTTAGGGGGACACATTTTTACGGTACAAACATCTGTCATTTATCAATTCCCTCCCTTCCACTTCCCCCACCACTTATTTTTAAATAGGGAATAGGGTTCGTGTGATAGCTCATTTGAAAGGTTATTCAATTCTCTATTCAGTAATATCAACATTGACATAAAAATTTATACAGGGTGTCCAAGAAAAATTATTTTAAATTAAATTAATTGACACAAAAAGAAGAATGTATGTAATTTATTTAACTCAGAATACATTCTACTGCTGATAAAAAACAGAAAAAATGTTTATTTGATAAATAAACACTGTTTGTTACTTAAATTCAATATTCAACCTAGCAAGAGGCAGATGGGTGGAAGCTTGAACATTAAAATTAAACAAAAAGCAGTGTCTATTTATCAAAAAACATTTTTTTCTATTTTCTGTCAGCAGTAGAATGTGTTCTGAGTTAAATAAATTACATACATTCTTCATTTTGTGTCAATTAATTTAATTCAAAATAATTTTTTTTGGACACCCTGTATACATTTTTAAGTCGATGTTGATATTACTGAATAGATAATTGAATAACCTTTAAAATGAGCTAGCACACGACCCCTGTTCCCTATTTAAAAAAAGGGGTGGGGGAAGTGGAAGGGAGGGAGTTGACAAATGACAGATGTTTGTATCGTAAAAATATGTCCCCCTTAGATCAAAAATTGACCTGTTCTTTTATTTCCTTAAAATCTAATAAATACTGCCAAATATCGGGGTGGCTCCTTTTATTTGGCCCACTCTGTATATTTTCGCGCCACGTAATATTCATATCAGCTCTTTTGTAGCTGGAATATTGTATGCGCCACTCATTTTTACGGCGTTTAGCGGTTTTTTATTCTTGTATCAGGAGTTCTTTAAAGTTTTTGAAGTTATACTTCTTTACCGGCGATAGAGGGTGAATTTTTATAATATGTTAAAACCTATCAGCCCGGCGCATGCGCATTATAACTTTGTTCTGATTGGATGTTCAAATGACATGTCAAAAATTATCCGATATGGCAGCTGTAGGACAGCTGTGGTTTGGAGGTAAAGGTAAAGGTAAACAAATGTATAATATATTAGTTTTGTTGTTGTGAGGACAGAAACAAAAAAGTTTATAATATTGTAGTGACTTTTAAATAGTTTTTAAAAGCAACAGGTACGTAATAATTGTTAATGTATCATGTGTATAAACCTACCTATTTGATCTGCCAAAATACATAGTATGTAATACTTTTATTTATATAATTTGATTACCATCAAAATTTTTATCACTATTCACCTAATATATTGTTTTCTTACTCTATGTTTTGTTGTATTTTTTCAATTCTAAATCATTTCAATTCAACATTAAAATAATTTGATCAATTTTCAAAATATCAAAATATCACAAGTTTAATCCGTTAAGTTAGTCGATCTTCGTAAATAATGACACATAGTGTCCGTGGCTAAGCGTTGAAGGCGAATGAATTCCAATACCAACCGCGCTTATCAGCGCTGGTTCGAGTCCCAATAGAAACTTTCTTTTTTGTTTTTTTTAATACATTTTATGATTGTAAGTATATTTATTATATAATTGTATTTTCAGAAAATACGTATTTAGTTAAAAAAAATTTCGACAATTAATGTTCAGACATCATTTGTGGCTTGTTTAATGTGTTTGTGTGTGTTTTATTCTTTTATTATTTTAATTTTTGGCGCTGTTCTAATAAAAATTTTTGAGAAGTAGTAGGTATAAATTAGTTTAATATTTAAACAAAATATAAATTAAAAGTATATTAATTTCGTTTAAATCATATAATAGAAGTATAACTTCTTACGTGCGTACAAAGTACACACACATTTTTTTTATAAATTAAATATATGAAGTTGAATGTAATGTTTCTCGATTACACGTTAAGCGTTGTAAATGGTCGTCTTTGTCGTATTCTCTCCCAGATGATCCAGTAGTTACGATACCAGACGTGATAAGACAATCCGAGTTCATATCCCAGCCATCCTAATAATTATGGCCGGCAAATTAACTCGTATTGCCCGATCAAACTTAGCATCGTAACCACTACAACTAGATTATTTAGATTCATCTTAGATTTAGATCATTAAACATGAGTTTAAAACGTATTGACAAGTAGTATCTGATGCATTCAAGGTCAAGTATGACTACTGAAGGTATTACAGGAATTATTGAGCCAGAAAAACCGTTTGTCCCATAAGAAATAGATGTCTCTCCTCCTCCTAGAACTCCTCGTGAGAGGAGTCACGAGAAGAGACAATACGTCAGCGTAGCTCGCAAAGACTAAACCATACTAAAACTGTAGCAGTTAGGAGCAGGTACAATAATTACACACCACTTGAAGGGGTCTACCCCAAAATCCCGACTGCCAAAATCCCGACAGCCACAATCCCGACGCCAAAATCCCGACACGCCAGAATCCCGACAGGCCAAAATCGCGACAGGTTTGATAAGTTTCTTTTTAACATATAATTACATTTATTTCTTGTTTTTTGTTTATGATCATCTGTTTTTTTATTTTTTGTTACTAAACAAAAGTATTTACCATTTAATATGAACTAATTTTCTGCATAAAATTTCTAACATGGATATATGAATTAAATTTTTTTTGCCAATATATTATAGTCCAATAATATAACATGTATAATCAAATCCTGAATGAATTAAAGTTTACTTTCTTATAATAGATACTATTATCATGTCACTTACAACCTTCCATTTCAGTAAGTACTTATAGCTTTTATATTATAAAATGAAGTGTTTAATGATTTTTTCTTTTAAAATACATAATAATTAGTACCCATACTTATTAATAAGTAATATTTTTTTTAATTTTCAATACCTACTCTATAATATGATTTGGTATTGCATTTGAAAAGGAAACAATAAATATTCAAAATGTAGTGGTCGGAATTTTTACTTGTTTGGTTGGATTGTTGCATGTCGGGATTTTGGCCTGTCGGGATTCTGGCGTGTCGGTGTTTTGGCCGTCGGGATTTTGGGCGCCACCGGACTTGAAGGTACACAGATGGTGTTAATCTTTTATAAAACCCGTTTTACAACAAAATATATTTTCAGCGCGGTATGGCATACCGTATGTCAGTGGTTAAGGGTTAAATTTATATTGTTCGTTTACATTTGAAGTTGCAGATCTAAACCGATTGTAATTAAAATTATAGTCCAAATAATAACCAATTTCGACGTGTAAATAAATAGGGCATTAATCATGCTGTCACAAACAGCGAAACAAACATTTTGTGGTGCAATGAATCCAAATGAAATGATTAATGTTGCCGGGTATGACTTTTTATTATCCAATAAAAATGTTTTTCGTTCTCCACATTTCCAAGAACATAAAATGGAGAGTAATTTCAGATGATTGATTAATTCCTTTATAACCACCAATATACTCAAACCATGTATTTTTCGAGAATTGAAGATGATTAAAAAATTGTAACAGCATGTATTAATTTTTTCTATCTGTTCAATATTCACATTGATAGTCCATGTTATAAGGCCGCTCTCGTATGAAAATATTTATGATTCGGTTTCTTTGCGGAGTCCTGTTCAAAAATATCCCCTTTAAACAAATCAGAAGGGTAATGGGAGAAAATTTTGTGCAGAAATTGTTTAAACAATTTTTTTAAACAAATTCAAAAGGTCGTCTTTTTTATTTGATTTTTCTTAGATTTCTTGGGTTATTTTAAACCAAAAACATATCCTGTCGTTTTTCTCACAAGTTGATAGTTTTCGAGTTATAAGCGATTTAAACATGAAAAATGAAAAATTAGGCATTTTCGATGCTTGAAAACTCATATATACTCATTATTATTTTTCAGGTTGCCAAATGCCTAAAGTGAAGTTTAACCCTAGAACGACCAAAGAGGGTTAAAAAATATCCACAACATTGCATTACATCCGATTTTCTAAATACCTTTGTTGCTAAAAATCTCAAATAATTATAGTCGGAGAGATAGAAGCGGATTTTGTGCGTGATAAGTAATATGGAAAAACTATACGGGGATATGTTGAATTAGTTGTGTACATGAGTTTCACCAACGGCCGGAAACCAGAGTTGGGGCCGAGGGTAGTTATAAGGGGTCAAAGTCGCGGATTTTATTATTTTTTTTATGACGCTCATGATCGAGATAGTGCACCAAAATTTTGGAATAAGTAGGTCTTGACGAAACTAAGTAAAATCTCTAGGGGCGGAACGCTGCGTGGCCGACAAAGGGGTGGGGGTAGGGGTGAATATAAAAATGTAAAGGGTTTTTTGCGCTGTTTGTGATTGAGATAGTGGACCAAAATTTGGGAGTAAGTAGATCATGACATTACTAAGTAAAATCCCCAGAGCCGGAAACCAGAGTTGGAGATGAGGGTAGTTATAAGGGGTCAAAGTCGCCGTTTTTATTATTTTTTTTTTGTGACGCCCATGATAGAGAGAGTGCACCAAAATTTGGAAATAAGTAGGTCATGACGTAACTAAGCAAAATCTCCAGGGGTGGCACGCTGCGTGGCCGACAAAGGGGTGGGGCAGGGGTGAATTCAAAAAATATTAGGGGTTTTTTGCGACGTTCGTGATTGAGAGAGTGCACCAAAATTTGGGAATAAGTAGACCATGACATAACTAAGTAAAATCGTCAGAGCCGGAAACCAGAGTTGGTCATGAGGGTAGCTATAAGGGGTCAAAATCGCCATTTTTATTATTTTTTTTGTGACGCTCATGATCGAGATAGTGCACCAAAATTTGGGAATAAGTAGGTCATGAGGTAACTAAGTACAATCTCCAGGGGTGGAACGCTACGTGGCCGATAAAGGGGTGTTGGTAAGTGTGAATATAAAAAATATAAGGGATTTTTTGCGACGTGCTAGATTGAGATAGTGCACCAAAATTTGGGAATAAGTAGACCATGACTTAGCTAAGTAAAATCCCCAGAGCCGGTAAGCAGAGTTGGAGATGAGGGCAGTTTTAAGGGGTCAAATTTGCAGTGTGTATTATTTTTTTTGTGACCTGGCACAACATTTGTCCCCCACGCAGCGTTCCGCCCCTGTAGATTTTACTTAGTAATGTCATGATCTACTTATTCCCAAATTTTGGTGCACTATCTCGATCACGAACGGCAAAAAAATCCCCATATATTTTTATTCTCACCCCTGCCTACCACCCCTTTGTACCCCAAGCAGCGTTCCGCCCCTGAAGATTTTACTTAGTTACGTCATAACCTACTTACTCCCAAATTTTGGTGCACTATCTCCATCATGAGCGCCACAAAAAAAAAATAAAAACCGCGACTTTTACCCCTTATAACTACCCTCGTCCGCCACTCTGGTTTCCGCCTCTGGGGATATTACTTAGTTATGTCATGGCCTAATTATTCCCAAATTTTGGTGCACTATCTCAATCACGAACGTCGCAAAAATCCCCTTACATTTTTTTAGATTCACCCCTGCCCCACCCCTTTGTCGACCACGCAGCGTTCCACTCCTGGAGATTTTACTTAGTTACGTCATGACCTACTTATTCCCAAATTTTGGCGCGCTATCTTGATCATGAGCGTGACAAAAAAAAATAATAAAAAACGGAACTTCGACCCCTTATAACTACCTTCTTTCCCCACTCTGGTTTCCGGCTCTGGGGATTTCAATTATTTATGTCATGGTCTACTTATACCCAAATTTTGGTGCACTATCTCAATCACAAACGTCGCAAAAACCCTTTATATTTTTTATATTCACCCCTACCCCCACCCCTTTGTCGGCCACGCAGCGTTAAGCCCCTAGATATTTTACTTAGGTACGTCATGACCTACTTATTTCCAAATTTTGGTGCACTATCTCGATCATGAGCGTCATAAAAAAAATAATAAAATCCGCGACTTTGACCCCTTATAACTACCCTCGGCCCCAACTCTGGTTTCCGGCCGTTGGTGAAAGTAATGTACATTACTAATTCAACATATCCCCGTATAGTTTTTTCATATTACTTATCACGCACAAAATCCGCTCCCAGCTCTTAGACTATTAGTAGTTGTCGGCGTACTACTGCCCTATTAGATGGCATAATTTCCTTTTCTATAATTTAATTCATTTCCTCATACTTTTATAAAAACTTGACAGTGGACTATAAATTAATAATCCCCTTGGATACCTTCAACACCATCCCAAAATGAAAAGGGACGATATCATTCATGTGTCAAATTAGCAAAATCTAAAAGAAAAAAGGCCAATAAGTGCGCAAAAACAACCGAAGCTTGTTCAAAATGCAAGTATGTATGCGATAAGCACAGCAAGAAGTCAAAAATGTTTCTGTGTCCTACGATGATGCCAATTCCACTGAAGCCGAAGACTCCGGGTAAATTATAAATTCGTATATTTTAACTATTCCATTAACGTCTAGGAATAATATAAAAGTGTTATTTTTTAATTAATTTAAATAAAGAACACGTTTCTGATTAATTTAGGTGTGGACATTTATTGACCCTCCTTGGTCTTCGCTGTTTCTACTAAAAGGTTGGTCCTGCGAGGGTTAAACATTAAGTGTTAAGATTCTGATGGGTTTATTTATCTAGTAATCTGGGTTTATTTCAATTTAGACCGTTGTTTTTTAATTGTTAATTATGCGCGTGTCCACTCGACTTTTAAGACGCCGCTTCGTATTTACGTACCACGTCCCTGTTGCACTTATACATAGTAAGGGAGAGTTGGGCAAAACCGGGTATCACTCCAAAAACCGTCTGTATCTTTTGTTATGTGAGAGTAGCAAATGTTTGCTGCAGATTGAAATATTCTCAAATGACTTAAGTTTGATATGCCAATGCCAATTTTTAAGAATATTCTTATTAGATTTTTTATTTTTATGAAAATATTGCAAAATACCCGGTTTTGTCCAACCGGTATGATAAAACCGGGTAGTAACTTAATTACCATGTAAAATTACTAATGGAAATATTTATTAAAAGTATGTGAACAAAAATCGAAACTATATGAACTGAAGTCACAAATAAAAACTTCATTTACATCATCATAGGCGCTACAGGCGTCATAAGCCCATTTGGTGCAAGACACACATTTTATCCAGCCTTCCTTCGCATTATAATTTGAAAATAGTTAATTGTAATATAGACACGCATCGTCAATATTATCCTCTTCCTTCAAACTCTCCAAAATTTTGTTTTTGGTGCAGCCCTTTTTACCACGCTTTTTCTTTTTTTTGTCCAGTTCATTTAGTTTTAATTTTTTACGACTGGAGATTTTTTTTAATTTTTCCTACTAGCTTTCTTACTAGCTTCTCCAATAGAAGAAGCCACACGTTGTAGTTAACTAAAAGCAAAAAAACCACTGCAGAAACTGGAAGTAACCGGAGGTCTGATAAAATCGGCAGGGCCTATTTTACCACTAGGCCCATGAGGCACCTGCCTCGGGCCCGCATTTTAATGGGGCCCGGAAAGATCACTAAAAAAATTTTTATTGCAATAACAAAATAAATTTTCAAAATTCTTTCATTCCATTCATTTAAAATTGCGTTGGACCAATTAAGCGGAGATTCAAACCAAAAAAGGATGACATCATAGAAACAAATGATTTTTCAGGGAAAATGAATACGTTAAAGTTAGAGTCTATTCTTATGACGACGATTTGGAATAAGATTTGGGACCGAGTAAATGCAACCATAAAAAGTTACAGTAGTGTGTGAACTTTACAATAGCTAACTAGCAAAATTATAGTCGATACCTAAGCCTTTTATACAGGGTGTTTCATTAATAATTGTCCATATAGTAACTGGAGAAACCTTAGCACAAAATACGAAGATTTAACCTAAAACGCTTAAATAACATGTGGTTCCTTACTGAGTTACAGGGTGTTTTATCTAAAAATTTAAAAACTATTTTTGCTCAGCATTTTAAAACCATTCGACGTATCCTTTTTATACTTGGCAGAAAGTGCGACTACGATACACCCTACTAAATTTTGATAAACAAACGTTTATAGCTACTACCAGAGGCGTACGACAGGGGATAGTAAATGGATGACCCTTCTCAAATTCTACGCCACTGGAGGAATTACTATTTTAGTGCCATTTTTAGATTTTTCAATACTTTATACGTACATAATATACTCTTCATTGGTAACGATAAAGTCATTAGTTTTGGAGATATTTGAAGTTAAATATGAAACGGAACAGTCATTTCGATTAATTTACGATATGATTCATATGATTAAAATTTAAAAATTATTTGTACCCAGTACTTTAAAACCATTTGGCGTAACCTTATCATACTTGGCAGAAAGTGTAGGTACTGTACACCCTACTAAATTAAGATAAACAAACGTTTATAGCTACTTCCAGAGACGTACGACAGGGGATAGAGGCTGGTTGACCCTTCCCAAATTCTACGCCACTGACGAAATTGCTATTTAAGTGTAATTTTTTGATTTTCCAATACTTTTTATGTAAATAATATACTCTTTATTCGTAACGATAAAGTGATTAGTTTTCGAGATATTTGAAATTAAAAATGAAGCGACAAAATACATTAATCAAAATAACCGTGTCGTTTCATTTTTAATTTCAAATATCTCGAAAATTAATGACTTTATAGTTACGAATGAAGGGTATATTATTTTCATAGAAAGTATTGGAGAATCGAAAAATTGAACTAAAATAGCAATTCCGCCAGTGGCGTAGAATTTGGAAAGGGTCAACCATTCACTTTTCCCTGTCGTACGCCTCTGGTAATAACCAGAAACGTTTGCTTAACATAGTTTAGTAGTTTGTACAATACCTATACTTCCTGCCAAGTATGAAAAGGATAAGTCGAATAGTTTTAAAATTCTGAGCAAAAATAAATTTTAAATTTTTAGAGAAAACACCCTGTAACTCAGTAAGGAACCATATTTTATTTAAGTGTTTTAGGTTAAATCTTCGTATTTTGTGCTAAGGTTTCTCCAGTTACTATATGGACAATTATTAATGAAACACCCTGTATAAAGATGAGCTTACCTGAGGACGGAAAACAATTTTTCCGTCCGAGGAAAAGTTCTCGAAACGATTTTTTAAAAAGGACTTGAAAATTTTAAAATAAATATTTGTTTACCTATTTGTGATACTTTAATTATGCAACTGTCTATAAGAAAAAATGTTTATAATTCTGGAAACGATATTTTAAATATCTTGTTCACAGACAATAGTGAAACAGTAAACTTAAAAACTATTACCGAATATTAGGTATGAGAATTATATCGATGTTGATGATTAGTGGAAGAAATGGCACATTTTAAAGAGCTTTGCAGGACATCTAATATCTTACAAAATCGACAAAGTATGATGATCTATTTTATTGAAAATAACATCATATCGACTTTTACAAATGAAGAAACGTTGCTTACAGTTTATTTAAATATAGATACCCATTAGCAACAGCAACGCTTCAGATGACAGATCTTTCTCGGTACTGAAAAGAGTAAAGTCGTATTTAAGAAATTCTCTAAATCAACAAAGTCTGTCGTTTTTGGATATTTTAAATATAGAAAATGATATATTACAAAAAATTTATACAAATATGTAGTAGGAAAACCTTGGTTGCTAAATTTGCAGTTACTAAAGCGTTATGTAGTAAATATAGTCCCAGAAAACATTATACATGAAGATGACATTGAAACGGTTGAAAAGTTTACATACCTGGGAGTAGAAATATATGCCGACGGATCAGAAGATGGAGAAATAAGGAAGAGAATAACGCAGGCAAACAGAGCTTATTTTGCCCTCTCCCATATATTTCGGTCAAAAAGTGTCCACCGAAATACAAAGATTAGAATCTATAAAACCTTAATTCGACCAATAACATGCTATGGCAGTGAAGTCTGGGTGCTGAAAGAAACATCCAAAAACAAACTCGACACATTCGAAAGGAAAGTACTTAGGAGAATACTAGGACCTGTGAGGGAAAACGGAATCTTCAGAAGTCGATACAACAACGAGCTTTATCAACTTTATAAGGAAACGCCCCTGTCAGACTTCATTAGATTACAAAGATTGCAATGGGCCGGACATGTGATAAGAATGGGAGAGGATAGGCTACCAAAACGAGCACTGAATGCTAGAATGCAAGGAAAGAGACCGGTTGGGAAGCCACGAAAGCGCTGGGAAGACACAGTAAACAGCGACGCACAAGCCCTTTTAGGAGTCCGTGTATGGAGAAGAGCAGCCACAGACAGGCAAGGGTGGAGGCAAAAAATAAAGGAGGCCAAGGCTCAATTTGGGCTGTAGTGCCGTAGAAGAAGAAGAAAGCGTTATGGGGACCTGTTGAGTTGTGAAGATTAGGTTCTTAAACCAAAAAAAGTTAAGTTAAGTTAAGTTTTCTATTTTAGTGGGATTTTCCATTTTTTAATTTAATTTTCCATTTCCAAAACCGTTCTTTCCGATTATAACGCCATCTATCCATAATTCGAAAAATTTCTCGAATAAAAGTTACTTATTTTTTTTGTAAGGAATCCAAATCTGAAAAATAAAAAATGGGTGTTCCTATTTCATATTTTAAAGTAACTCGTGTCGTGTTTGGTGTCATTGGATAGATTTTTAAAAAATATTGAACACGCATTTTTAAATTTTTCGATCTTATGTTCATTTCGTCCATTTCGTTTCATTTCGTTTATAGTTATTTAGGGGCCCGAAAATTGTGTAGTGCCTCGGGCCTGATTTGAAGTGAAATAGGCTCTGAAAATCGGGTACCCGGTTTTGTCGATTTTCGGACTACCCGGTTTTGTCGATTTTCGGACTACCCGGTTTTGTCAAACTCGTAAACAAGACATTAAATGTTATTTAAATTTTTAAATTATGATATAATATTCCAAATTTTTGGCCAAATTAAAGGTAATATACTAAGTTACATGTATTAAATTTTGAAATGGCCATTAGTTATTCATTAGAGGAGAAAACATCATATAGTGCGACAGCTGCACACCATATAAATTTAAAAAATCAATATTTTCACTTCGGACATATTTTCTTTTAGATTTTTTGGGTCATTCTGAACAAAAAAGGTCTCTTGGGATTTTTCTCTAAAATTGATAGTTGTCGGCGAGTTATATTATGTGATTTAAAATTTGAAAAACGCGAAAATGAGTATTTTCAAGAAAAAGTATTATTGTGAAATTCAGTAACTGACTAAATCAAAGTTTACACCCATCCCCCCTACAAGATCTGAAGAAATTTTTGTCATTATTTTATAGGGCTTTTCATCGATTGTCATTTGTTTCGAGCTTCTGTCGATAGGTTGTATAATCTGTGTATAATATTAAGAGTAAACAGTAGCGATCAACAGGTAGCAATAAAATATAACTTCGGGAGATAGTATCATAAACTTTGGCAACATTGGTAATCTTTGACATTATGTAAGATTAATATTATTGACAATTTAACTCATAGGCGCGCTAAATCGAAGTAACCGAAAACAATTTTGTTATTAGTAAATAAATATTCATAAAAATAAACCCAAATGGGTGAAAATTTTATGTTAACATAGGTATTTGTACGAAAAAATAATAATAAATAATAATTTCATTGTGAAGCGAAACGAGAGCAGTCTTATTTTATTTAGTTCATAGAGCGCCAAAGGCACTCTAGAACACCCTTTAACCCTTCTTTGGGTCCCATCAGAGGTGCATATTTCATTCTCTTTGAACTACTAAAATTCGGGCTACCGTTATCGGTTCACAACGAAATGATGGCATGAATGCCGTGGCGGTATCTGCTAAAGACGAACGAAAGTTTTACTTCTAATATTAACAATATAAAAAATAAAATAAAACTTAGAACTAGTCTTCTGGTTAAACCAATCGTGGCTTGTGGCTTCTAAAATTTGCAAGCCAACGAATTGCCGGAGCTAAGAAGGCCGAGGGAAATCTACCAGGTTAAGTCGTACTTCATGGAATGATTATTTATTATTTTGATTAGTTCTAACTACTCGTAATCTGAGTATTCGGAACTAAGCTTTGTTGGAATTTTACCGTGCTGGACAGGCGGGAAGTGAGATGCAGCCTAATAGATCTTCCTCGGCATTGTTAGCTCCTGCACTTTTTATAAAATTACACTTTCTTCAATTTTTTTATCCGATGCCTAGATTTTGTGTCATTTTGAAACTACTAATGAAATAAAAAATTTTAGTAGTTCCAAAATTACACAAAATCTAGGCATCGGATAAAAAAGTTTATTTGAAGAAATTGTTTTTGTTCTTCTTAATGGCGGTACAAGCTCGCTTTTTTAATATTGTATTTAATTACAGAGTAATTTCCACATATTAATATATTTTTCAAATTGGGCCCTGTACCGCCATTCTTTATTTTATTACGAATACGTGTGCCAAATATCTCGAAAAAATATTCAAAATTACAGCCGCAATCTTGGAACGCGTTTTTGCTACCTGTTGATCGCTACTGTATCACCTTTAGCAAAAATAAATTTTTTCGGGTTCAAAAATTGCAATTTTTCGATTTTAAGTTCAACCGCGTTTATCTCGAAAACTATCCATCCTACGAAAAAACTTGTCAGAACAGTTTTTGCTTAGAATGACCCAAAAAATACAAAAAAAAATGTTTTGTTTTGCGAGAAATCGCTGTTATGTAATTCCTCAAGTTCTTTGTTTATAACAATCTTATCGACATCCGGATCAACTGTTACCCAACAAATTCGTGTTCTACGGGTCAAGATAGGTACATAAAAAAATCTTGGGTAAGACCATCTGAATAAAGGAGGCCGTTGTACCCCCTTGGCGACAGGACTATGAATATTTACCTAAAAAAAATTGGCATTTGTACTGTAGTCAGGATTTCTGTACCTAAACATAGATTTATTACGAATTTCATTTTCATGGGAAACAAGTTTTCACACTTTTTTTATGTATGACAACAGTAGATTATTTCTCATAGGTACTTACATTGTTAAAATTTGTGGTGGCTCCAATTTCGATGTTCTCATAATTTTGGCACGGCTTTTAATGGACTTTTTCTTGAAATTATTCGCTTTATTTGTCGTTTGATTAACTTTTCCCATTTCGTTAAACTATTGATAATATGTTAAAAATAAAATATCCTCCTAAATCTTTATACTCGCATTAGAATTCGAAATGTTTTTACGTAAAATATACTTACCTACCTACATAGACCTGAACTAAAACACAATTAACAACAATCTATTATTTCAAACAGGCCAACAACTTATACAACAACAACAAAAATATAATAAATAACTATCAATAAACACTATTTTCCTATGAAACAACTATAACGAATTCTTAAATTAACACACTACTGCACTGGACTGATATCAATAAAGATGACAGAACAAATTAGAGAAAATCTGACGCAGGTTTGTCAAAATGACACTGATAATTTCTCTTTGCCTGATTAGTTATTTAGTTATAATATGTTCGATTTCTTGTTAGAAATAAAAAATTTTAGTAGTTCCAAGATTACACAAAATCTAGGCATGCGATAAAAAAGTTTATTTGAAGAAAGTTTATTATTTTTTTCTTCTTAATGGCGGTACAGGCTCCTTTTTTCAATATTTTATTTAGTTATAGAGTAATTTCCACGTACTAACATATTTCTAAAATTGGGCTGTGTACCGCCGTTTTTTATTATATTACGAATATGTGTGCCAAATATCTCGACAAAATATTCAAAATTGGAGCCGCAATATTGGAACGCGTTTGCTGCTACCTGTTGCTCGCTACTGTAGCATCTTAATATAAGTACCCGGATTATACGACATATGACAATGACAGAAGCTAGAAACTAATGACTCTGAATGAAAAGCCCTAGTAATGAGCTGTTATTTTTAATAATTAACAGTCAGCGCTATGCGCATATTAGGCGGCCGTCAATGGTGAGTGCGGAAGAGATCCACCATTCCGGCAGTCCAATATGGTGCATACCTCTTGGACCTCTTTTTGAGTAAGTTTGTGCAAAAAAATCGAATCGGAATAATTTACTTAACGCGGCGACGATACAGCCTGGTCTAAAAGGTATTTTGATTATTTTTTAAAAACAAAAACAAATATTTATTTATTGAATATTTTTATTTTTAGATTACCCTGATTACTGATTACTAATGGAACACATTTCAAATTTTTTTTGAATTATTATGGAATCATAGACAGCCAGCGCCATCTACATTTATTTTGACACAGTTCGAAAGAACAAAAGCAGATTTTGACAAGAAAATTTATGTCTAATGTCTGTACCTTCCGGATTTAAAAAATTATTTTACTATTTTAGTTTTTGCTCTTATGTCCATAAACTCTACAAATATTTATAAGAACCAAATATCTATATATTTGCAAACAAAAATATACAGTCAATTAAAAACGTATCCACATAAAAGGAGATTTTTGTTTGTATTGTTTTTATACAACTTGGGAGCTTGAAGCACTTGGTTGGATGAAGGCGGTTTGCTAGCCACTCCATAACCTTCACAGTTCACTCTTCATATTTTGAAATAAATTAAATTATAAAGTTTTAGTTTTATTTTTAGCTTGTTTTTTTCTCTTGTTGTTTATTTTATAGTCGCTTTAACAAGTTACTGTCTTGATAAGATAAACCCGTCTGTTATTCAACTAGTAGCACTGTCTGTAGTAGTACTTAAATACTTTACAGAATATACACATACAAAGATACAACTCACATTTATTTTAAAGCATTTACATTACAGATATGGCATTTACCGGAAAAGTAATTCTAATAACCGGTGCTAGTTCGGGTATTGGGGCTGCTACCGCGAAACAATTTGCCAGCCTCGGTGCCACTTTGGCACTTGCTGGAAGAAATGTGGATAACTTAAAACAAGTGGCCTCAGATTGTTCAACAAAGTCCATTCCATTGCTGTTACAAGGGGAACTAACGAATGAAAAGGATACAAAGGCAATTTTGGACAAAACTATCGAGCATTTTGGGAGATTGGATGTATTGGTGAACAATGCTGGTATCCTAGAAACAGGTAAATAAATAAGTTTGTTGGCATGTCATAGTTACTAAAAATAGAAATAGAATTGGTAGATCAAATGGTGAATGTCACCAACTCTACATTGAACTTTGGTAATGAAATGGTCATTTTTGAAATATTTCCCCGATTCCACTAATCCCCTAAGGTTATTAGAGGAAAATGACAATTTGCTTGTTTAGGTACAGTCATGACTATTGTTTAGACATTAGATATTAGGCACAGTAAATAATTAACAATATATTTTAATAAACTATTCACATTGAACATACAAAAGAAAAATACATTTTTGATCCTTTTGTAAGTCTTAAGTATGTTGAATTCATATTAGTATTCATAGTGCTGTTTTTGTAACAATATAGGTTCCGGTACGCAATGTTCCATGTTCCGTGGGGTGTGGGGAGTATTTATAAGGGGGGTCCGCCCCCGGGAAATCCTTTTAAATTTAGCCTCAATAAGGGCGTTTTAAAGCTATGTAGGAGCAAGGAAAAAATTATTTTTGTCCCAAGAGGTCGTCCTTCATTCTGGCAACGTGTCCAGCCCATTTCCACTTTAAGTTACATCTTCTTTCAATGACGTCTATGACTTTGGTCTTAGCTCGTAGATCTTCGTTTCTAATCCTGTCTCGCAGAGTGATCCCTATCATTGATCGCTCCATTCTTCTCTGCGCTACTCTTAGTTTTTGTGCGTTTTTCTTTGTGAGCGATAATGTTTCTGCACCATAGGACATCATCAGTAGCACGCATTGGTCGAAAAATTTTTTCTTAATGTTAGTTATATGTCCAAAATATCACAGAATATTTTGGTTGGTAGTTGTGGTGAGTTTAGTTTTTATGTTAAGTTCTTATAGTACCTATTGAATCATTTGTGCGATGTGTGGTCCATGGTATGCGCAAGTACCGTACCTGCACGTACCGTCACAAAAACAGCACTGAGTATTAATATTATCATTAATTGTCTTCTTTTGGCATCATAACCCTGGATGGGGCTCTGCCTGTCTGGCTATGTCCTTCCATTCAGATCTCTCTTGTGCCCTTCTCCTTCACTGTCTTATATTCATGGTTTTCAGGTCGTCATCCAACCATCTCATTCTGGACCTTCCTTTTTTTTGTCTTGTTTTTTTTTTATTAAAAACAAGCTGTGTTTAGACTACTGAAATCTGGTCATCAGTTGACCAATATTATTATATTACTAAATGATACATAATCTAAGATAAATGATACATAATCTAAGATCTTAACTTAACCCTATGGTGTCCTCTTATTTTTTTTAACAAGTATGAAATTTTAAAACTAAAACTAACACACAATACAACACTATGCTCTGCTTTTACACTAACACTTTACACTAACTCAAATGGTTTTCTTCGTTTGAGTCTTCTTTCTAGCCCAGTATTATCAAGGAGCTGGATGGCCTCTATGTTTACATGACTATGGAGCCGTTGTTCGTGACTACCTGCCATCTTCTTGATAACTTTGTCTACATCTTCCATCTCAAGATCCTTGTGGAGGGACCGTTCAAGTATTACATAACGCAGGTTGGGGGGGGGTCAAAAATCTTCAAAAAGCGCGTTACGTAATACTTGAACGCTCCCGGAGGTTGACATTTCGGATATACCAAGGAGCATCAACGATGTTCCGTAATACTTTATTCTGGAATCTCTGGATAATCTGAATATTACTTGAATTGGCACAGCCCCAGAGTTGGCAACCATACATCCATACTGGTCTAAGTATTTGTTTGTATAAAAGTATTTTGTTATATGTGGACAATGCAGAGTTTCTTCCCATCAGCCAATACATTTTTTTGTAAGGGATACCTAATTCTTCCCTTTTCTTTTTAATGTGGACTTTCCAGCGAAGCCCTGCATCAAGTGTGATACCTAAATATTTTGCAGAAGATGCATATGGTATTTGGGCATCATTTATTCTAATTGGAATGTTTTCGATTTTTTTATTTGTAAAATTGACATGAATAGATTTAGATTCATTTAATTTGATTTTCCATTTTTTAGTCCAGTTGTGTATTTTATTGATTGCTAACTGTAATTTTTCTGCTGCTTCTTCGCTGGTATCACCTACTGCTAAGATAGCGGTGTCATCTGCAAATGTGGCTATAGTATATACCCATTGCAGGTATATCGTATGTGTATAACAGGTAGAGAACAGGACCTAATACGCTTCCTTGAGGGACTCCTGCTCTGATTTCTTTTAGATCAGTGTACACGTCTTCTTGCTTAATTCTGAAATATCTGTCAGATATATATGATTGTAAAATTTCTGAATATTGTTTAGGCATAAGAATTTTGAGTTTGTAGACTAAACCTTCATGCCAAACTTTGTCGAAGGCCTTAGCTACGTCTAAAAAGATTGTAGAACAGACTTTCTTTTCTTCTAATGATTTCTCAATTATGTTAGTCATTCTGTGTACCTGATCAATCGTAGAATGTTTATTTCTGAAGCCAAATTGGTGGTTTGGAATCATTTTTTTCTCTTCTATTATTGGTTTTATTCTTTTTAGCAGAAGTTTCTCAAAAAGCTTCGACATCACTGGTAAAAGTGATAATGGTCTATATGACGACACTTCATTTGGTGATTTTCCTGGTTTTGGTATCATTATAACCTCAGCTATTTTCCATAAATTTGGAACATATCTCAATCTAAATGCAGCATTGATGATGTTGGTCAATTTGACTATGGCTTTATGAGGCAGGTTTTTTAGTAATTCTCCAGTAATTAGATCATATCCTGGTGCCTTCTTAGGATTTATATTGTCTTTTATTTCATCAGCTACTTCCTTCGGGGATGTTGGTCTGATTCTCTCCTCTGTCTGATTAGGCTCTATCGATATTTGATCATTATTTTGGTCATCATGCGGTTTAAATGTATTTTCTAAATATGTGGCAAATCTCTCTGCCTTTTGCTCATTACTTCTAGCCCAGCTACCATCTTCTAGTTTAATGGGTGGAGAATGGGTTACTGGTCTTTTTAGCCTTTTTGTAGCTTTCCATAGAGAGTACTGTGCTACTATTATCCGTCAGCTCTCTCAGGTAATAACAGATTGACTCATTTTTTTATATTTTGAATCTCTCTTTTAAGTTTTTCACTAGCATTGTTCAAATTTGTTTTATCTTGGGGTGCTCTGGTTTGTTGCCACTTCCTTCTAAGTTTTCTTTTGTCTTTAATTAACTTTTTAATTTCTTTCGGATAGTTGTTTCCTTTGACGTTTGATCTTATAGTAGGAGTACTTTCCCATGCTGATTTTTGTATATTTTGTACAAGCAACTCAACTTCCTCATCTAGTTGTTCAGGTTTTTTTAATGGTACTGCTAGTTCAATTCTATCTTCAAGGATTGATCCCAAAACTTTCCCAGTCTGTTAGTTTATTTGTTAGTATTGGGTTACAATCCTTTCTGATAATAGTGTCACTCACAGTGAGTATTATGCGTGAATGATCTGAATTCATATCCCAACCTTCATTAATATCTACATAGTTGGATGAAATATTTTTAATAACAAATAAATCAATTAAGTCCGGTATTTTGTTTGTATCTGTTGGCCAATAAGTCGGTCTACCTGTTGATATTACTTCACATTTCTGTTCTTTTATGGCTGCCAGTAACTCTTTTCCTTTAGTTGATGTTAATCTTGATCCCCATTGGGTGTGCTTTGCATTAAAGTCACCTCCAATGATATATCTTTTTCGCAAACTTTTCAAGTATTCTACATACTGTTCTTTTTTAATGGAATGCCTAGGGGGGCTATAAATTGAGCTTACATTAACTTCGCAATTAGTTTTGAGTTTGACACATACCGTAGTTGCTTGTATGTGTTCTGTTTCATATTTTAGCTCCTCATAATGTTCAATGTTATCTTTTATTATTAGTGCGCTGCCTCCTTTGGCTGCATTGTCAGGATGTATAGTGTGGTATACCCTGTATCCTCTAAGCTTTATAAAAGATTGTTTCGTGAAATGTGTTTCAGCTATGAGACATAAATCAACTTCTTCTGTATCTAGGATAGTTTGCAGTTCATTTTTATGTTGTAGAAGCCCATTGGCATTCCATTCCATGATTCGTAGTTGCTTAGCCATTTCGAATTTTCGGTATAGCTCCTTTAGCGCTATGTTCCAATCTAGTAACGCGTATATCTATTTGTGTTATTTTGTCATCTATCTTGATGAGTTTTTCTAATATTATTTTTAATGTATTCTCGGTTTCCAATTCTTGGTCCGTTTGTTTTACATTATTAACTACATCACTGTATTTTCTATTTGCAGTGACGTTTTGTGCTTTTGGCTTTTCCTTCTCATTGACCCTTTGTGGTGGTTTTGGTAGACTGGCCTTATTTGTTCTCTGATTTCTCGGCTTTTGTATTTTTTTGGCTACATAACATCCTCGGTAGCTTGCAGGATGATTTTCACCACAATGGATACACTTTGGTTCCTCTTTTAGTGGTTTCTGACAATCTTTGGTAAGGTGCTTACTGATGCATTTAACACATCTTGGTTCCTTATTACAATATTTCCAGATATGACCATAGGCCTGGCATATTTTGCACTGTGGTACCAGCTTCAAGCTCCTTAGTGGTTCAATTTCTACTCTCATGCTCAAAATGTCAGTTATTCCAAAGATTTTGTTTATATCTTCATCTTGTCTGAACGTCAGGATAAACATATCAAGAGGTTTTTTAGTTCTCCACTTCAATTTCTTATCAGCTTGTATAGCTTTATATCCTCTTCTTTGTAGCTCCTTTACTATGTCATTAGGCTGATAGGAATGATGTAGTTTCTTAACCATTACTCTGATTGGTCTTTCTTGTTTATTTTTTGTATATTTTGTCTTTTGGCTTCATCTTTTTTTGTTACTACCCAGGTTTCACAACCATAGGTTACTACAGGTCTAATCAATGTTCTATACTATAATATCATGATTAATATGTTGGTGAAATTAAGTGTTTACAAAATTAATATACAGTGATGAGCGCACTAATAACCAGCAAAATAACGCAAAAGATGGAAAACATATTAAGTTGTAAGATAAAAAGGGATGAACCTAGTAGAGGTGTTAAAATTAGGGATAGTAACATATACATTGACATTATATTGATTGTTTCCCACCTTTAGACGTATCTGACCAGTTTGAGAAATGCCACTGTCACAGTGACAGTTTTAGTTGACATACTCCTCTGATAGGTCTAAAGGTGGGAAGTAATCAATATAATGTCAATGTATATGTTACTATCGCTAATTTTAACACCTCTACTAGTTTTATTTCTTTTTATCTCACAATTTAATGTTTTAAATCTTTTGTGCTATTTTGCCTGTTATTAGCGCACTCATCACTGTATAAAAATGATTGATAACCATTAACTTAACAGGAAAACTTAAAAAAAACCTATAAAAAATAGGTTAACATTTCCAACAATTTCGACATTTTGCTTGCAAAACTCCTAAATTTAGGATTTACTAAGGAGGCCATAGAATGGATATCAAGTTTTTTAAAGGATCGAAAACAAAGGGTAAAGCTATTTAATTTCCTATCTGAGTCATTTGAGGTTTTATCAGGTGTCCCCCAGGGAGGCCACTGTTCACCATTACTATTTAATCTCTTTATAAATGATATTTCTGATAATCTTGAATCATCAGTTTTACTTTTTGCAGATGACTTAAAGTTATATAGATGTATAAAATCTGTAGCTGACATACATTTATTGCAAAAGGATATTGACAGGTTATGGGATTGGAGTATACAGAATAATCTTACATTAAATATCGATAAATGGTTTTATCGATATCGTTTTATCGATAATGGTAAATCAGTTTTTTTAGGGGGAATAAACAATATGACTCAAACTATCTTATGAATAAGTTAGTTCCCAATTGATGTAACGAAAGTTGTGTCTTGTTCTCTTGTACGCTCTCAACTAGAATATGGCACGCTAGTCTGGTCTCCTATGTATGACCAGTATATCAGTTCTATTGAGAAAGTTCAGAATAAGTTTCTTATGTATTGTGGTTACAAAATGGGAATTCCAGTTGCAAATATAGACAAAAAAGTAATTTTAGATAGATTAAATCTAACAACACTTTATAACAGACGGATTCAGTTTGTTTCTGTATTTATTTATAAATGATTAAATAATTTAATTCAATGTCCGGAACTTTTAAGTAAATTATGTTATCATATAAACTTTCATGCTACCAATTATGCCTGCAATAATCCATTTGATAGGGCCTTAAGGTTTTTAAATGGTCACTGTGATATAGATCCTTTTAATTTAAGATTAAATTAATTTAAAACCATGATTTATAGTAAACTCTAGAATTGTTTCAAGTATTGTATTTTAAAGTGTAGTTATAAGATAAATTAGATTAAAAATATAATTTTATTATAATGCTGTAATGGGGTGATCCCGTCTATTTAATAAATAAAATAAAAAAATAAAATAAATAAATAAAATAAAAAACTTTTCTCTGACACATTGACCATATAGGACCAACACTGATGCTGCCTCAGCAGGTCACATTATTCCAATGAAGCCAACACGTACATTTTAGCATACCAGGTTATGTTGGTCCCATGGTCAACATATTCTCTAATAGCTGCTGAGCCATTGGAGCAAATTTTAAATTGTTTGTTATTTTATTTCGAATACTTTCTCTCATACACTGACTATAATACTGCTGTGCTTAGCCAAAACGCAGTATCTGCAGAGACATCACATTTGAGTAAAATCGATTTTTGTTCTAAGTATTCGTATACATTTATACAGGATACTGCATAATATGCAGTGTGTTTAATGTGTTTTGGCTTAACTTACGTCATTTTTAGTAAGCAAATAAGATAGATATGCACATTTGGGTTAGAAAGAAGTAAAAATTTAATTTTTTCAGATTTTTGAAGATACAGTGTTTTCGCTAAGCACAGCAGAATACTGCACATAGACGCCATCCCCCACCGGCACCTTTAGAATCTGTGCACTGTAAATGTGTGTTATTATAATTATAAATAATTATAATAATAATTATATAAATGCAGAAAGCTGTACTACTTGCAACGGCCAGATGTGTACGAAAATTTTTGTGAGATACACCTGCATACCAAGTCACCTAGGGCTCGATAACACGGAAAGAGTCCCACCAGAGCTCAATCCTTTTGATACCGTAGGTAGATATCTGGGATGAGTCAATTTTCTCCTTAGAGGGAGTGTAAG
Organism: Diabrotica virgifera virgifera; assembly: GCF_917563875.1. Taxonomy (NCBI): domain Eukaryota; kingdom Metazoa; phylum Arthropoda; class Insecta; order Coleoptera; family Chrysomelidae; genus Diabrotica; species Diabrotica virgifera. Next base: position 212,632,768 of record NC_065450.1, read on the forward strand.
CCGTATGGCTAAATCTGGATTATATAAATATTAGTAAATATTTTTCTCGATCTTTTCTAGGACCAACTAAAGTGAGGTTAAACCAGAGTAAACGCAAAATAAACAACAACAAAACACTGATCATCTGGTGACCCCTTCCACATTAAAATGGAAATAAACTTTTAACATAGACCTTGGCAACACTCTCTTTAGATGCACACTGACTTAAATTAGCCACTAAAATTTCTATTAGGGACTTATGTTTATACGATTTGTCAGTGATCTGCCAACGAATTATTAGCAATATGCATCATCCTCAATAAAATCTCAAATCTATTCCTTACATGACTTTCTTTGCAAAATTATTAGTGAAAATTTCATCCCATACATGCATATTATGTGTCTATATTTCTTGCTACTGGTTGCCACTAACTTACCCTACTGGGACGCACTGCACAGATGGGACCAAAGTTTTTTTATATTATGGCCCACTAGTGTTCAATGTAAAATATATGTTTGGCGTAGTGTGTATCGACAGGCTCTAGCATTACAAAAAATCAGTTTTGGAGTCTCAGTTATCAATCTTTATTTAATTATATCACAGTCACATACAGTAACTTTAGGTGGCTGTGATTAAATATATCAAATTTACTTTCCTACAGTGATTACAAGTCATTGGGTAGTAAAACATTTACGTAAGAAAACACTTTTTTATCAAGTGAATCAATGTTCAATGTTTTATCAATGTTCAAATTTTGTGAATATACACTACACTCTCTACCAAACATACAAAGCATCTGTATTATTAAAATATCTTATCTTAAACAGTTATAGTGAGTTGATGAAGGAACAATGTTTTGGAACCATCAAAGCTGAGTAGTTTATCATGTCCATATTAGACTATCTAAAGCAAATATTCTAGTAACTGAATACTGATAAGTACAGTTGGTCTACAGTTTAAAACAAAAAGAATACATTTGTTGTTTTGCTATTAAATTGTTTAAAATGTCCATGTGCCCCATATTCTTTTTGTTTTCATATATGTAAAATCTTGCAAACTTCTACCCGAAACCTTATTCTCATGGCAATATTAATTTTTACAGTATTTTAATTTTCCTGCAACAATTAGCCATGTTTGATGGGCATAAAGATTGCACAAATAATGTTTGTTGCACTTTTACATTGCATCTTTAGTTTTGCTGCATTAAACAGGTCTTTATTCCTCTAAAGAAATTATTAAATGAATCACCTGCAATGAAGACTCAAATAATACTTAAAAAATGATTTTTAAGTTACACTGTTTAACAAATAGGTCATTGATGATTGTATTTGGCGGAAAACTGTAGGATCTAAGCAATATAGTATCCAATTTAGTTGTCATATTTTTATACGAAGCTACTAACCTTGTTGCGGAAATAAAAAGACTTAAAATGGAGCAAATAGAATTCTAATTTGAACAGAGAGTACGAAAATAATAATTGATATTAGAATAAAAAGAATTTTTTTAAAGACGAAGTTATGGAACGAATGACACTAAAAAAGGTATATGGAAACGAAAAAAGAAAATAAATCAATAACTGACAAAACAAAAAATAGTCCTGAGTAGGCAAAGTGGAAAAATATTAAGTAGGTATGGTTTTACACACTATCAAATTGGCCCAAAGTTGTGTTTTTTTTTCATCTTATTTTGCACCACCGTGTGGTATTCATTGGAACACACGCTACATCTTATTAATATTGAGAGATGCTAAGTTACAGTATTTATTTTATTTGACCCACCATGTACAAATTTGTATCCTTAAAGAACCATATAGGTACTGAGTTTTAGCATGTAATGTCTTCGCTATCAACTTTACATCGGCCAACTCGTTATCTCTTTTTAAATTATATTAATGTTATGTGTAATTAAATTATATTAATGTTATGTGTAATTAAGCAGCTAATTATATGTATATATTTTCTTATGGGTATCATAAATGATTGTCAGCATTCGTTACCTATTTAAAATTCGTAATTACATTGAAAGCATACTCAGAAGCAGAAGGGTTATCATTTTTTTTTAATAAACGGAAGATAAATTATAATAATTTACTAAACGAGTAGTTTATCATGTAGAACAATTTATTAAAAGCACAAATACCATGTTATTCTGTTTTTTTTTGTTTTTTTTTATTTCATATCTTCGTAGTACATGAGAACTTATACGTGTGATAAGAAATCTAAAACAAAAGAAAGCAGCAGGCCCAGATGAAATCCCAAACGAGCTAATAAAACGAGGCGGAGAAGAACTACAATGGAGAATATACGATCTAATAATAAGGATTTGGGAAGAAGAAAGAATGTCCGAAGAATGGAAAACTGGATGGATATTTCCGATTTTAAAGAAAGGGGACACCACAGAATGCAACAACTATAGAGGAGTAAAACTGTTAAACAACCGCTACAAAATATTGATATCACCAATCAGACAAAAACTCTCAAAATTCATTGAAACTAAAATAGGAGACTACCAGCACGGATTTAGAGAGAGAAGGTCAACAATAGACGCAGTTCACATAATCACACAGTCAATTGAGACATGTTACGAACATAATATCGACTTGCACATCCTTTTCATAGATTTCAAGCAAGCCTTTGACAGCTTAACAAGACCCGACCTAATAGAAGACATGAAAAACCAATAGATATACCAATGAAACTTATAAAGCTTACGAAAATGACAATGGAAGGATCGACTGCAGCAATAATTACATATAACGAAATAACCAAAAATATAGAAATAGCAAGTGGAGTACGACAAGGCGACTCTCGTATCAACGTCATTATTTAATGTCGCAATAGAAGGAACAATAAGAGCTAAAGAAATAAAAGGTACAATTTTAACATCGACGTTGCAACTTGCGGCGTATGCTGACGGCATTAGCAGAAACCTAAACAGTTTGAAGGAAGAATTTACGAAGTTATGCAAGGAAGCTTCCAAAAAGGGGTTTAGAAATAAATCAAAACAAAACAAAATACCTAATATGCTCAAGAAAAATCCAGTTAATGTTACAAGTTTAAATATTGGTACTTAAATATGAATTTGAAAAGGTAGAACACTTTAAATATCTTGGAGTCTCAGTTAATGGAACTAATGATAGAAGCATCGTAATCAACCAAAGAATCCAGGCAGGAAACAGAACCTACTGGAAATACAATAACTTCCTCAAAGATAAGAAGCTTACTCAGAATACTAAACTGAAATTTTACAAAGCAGCAATTAGGCCACTAATCACATATGCTGCTGAAGTAATGTGTCTGACGCAGAAAGAGGAAGAAAGATTGAGGATCCTAGAGATGAAAATAATTCGGAGGATAGCAGACCCACTAAACTTAGGTAATAATGAATTTAGAAAACTCATGAACCACGAAGTAAGAGAACTTCTGAAAGGAGAAGACATCGTCAGATTTATCAAGACACAGAGATGGATGGGACATATAGAAAGGAGAAATCCAGAAGCCGTCATCAAGAATATTTCCAAATGGAGACCTGTACCAGGCAGACCACGTGGAAGACCCAATACTAGATGGGAGAACCAGATAGTCGAGGACCTTAAGAAGATGGGAGTCAGAGAATGGGTAACTATAAGCAAAAACAGGAACGAATGGAGGAAAATTGTAGAAGATGCCAAGTCACACAACCAATTATAAAACGGAAATATCAATGCGGATTGATTCACCGCGACAAACGAATCGGAAGAGCCCAAAGAAGGCGGCAATCACTCCGCTAGGAGTGTAGATGCCATTATGATGATCTTCATAATATAGTTATCTTCGTATAGTTATCTTCAGTGATGAGTAGAATCAAATTATAAACTTAAAATAATGGGACAGACGCATGAAAGGAAACTTAGTAGACCAATTTTACTTATCAGCAGTCAGTTACCATATTTATTTTAGATAGTTAATCTAATATGAACACGATTAACTACTCAGCTTTGTTGTTTCCAATATATTGGTCTTCCATTAACTTACTATAGCTGTTTCAGATAACAAGATAATATAATGAAATTGAAAGGAATTGTATGTTTTTATACAGGGTGTAACAAAAATACAGGTCATAAATTTAATCGCATATGCTGGGACCAAAAATAGTTCGATTTAACCTAACTTACCTTTGTTTAAATATGCACATAAAAAAAGTTACAGCCCTTTGAAGTTACAAAATGAAAATCGATTTTTTCCAATATATCGAAAACTATTAGCTATTTTTTATTGAAAATGGGCATGTGGTATTCTTATGGCAGTAGTATTTTAAGAAAAAATTATAATGAAATTTGGAAACCCCATAAAAATTTTATGGAGGTTTGGTTCCTTTAAACCCCCCCAAACTTTTGTGTACGTTCCAATTTAATTATTACTGTAGAGCCATTACTTAAACACAAGTTTTTAAAAACTTTTTTGTCTCTTAGTACTTTTTTCAAAAGTCAGTTTTTATCGAGATATTTGAATGTTTGTCAAATCCACCACATATATGTATATGGTACGGTTATGGAGACTTGGTAATAATATGAAAATTTATTTATGATTTACATTTTTAAGTATATTTTGAACCATATTAAAAAAGAAGCCACATCTCGATAAAAGATGCTTTATCAAAAAAATACAAAGAGGCAAAAAAGTTTTAAAAACACTGTGTTTAACTTATGGTACCACAGTAATAGTTTAATTGGAACGTACACAAACATTTGGGGGGTTTAAAGGAACAAAACCCTCATAAAATTTTTATGTAAACATATTAAAAAAGAAGCCGCAACTCGATAAAAACTGCCTTATCGAAAAAATACTAAGAGGCAAAAAAGTTTTAAAAATATTGAATTTAACACAATAATAATTTATTTGGAACGGACACAAAAGTTTGGGGGGGTTTAAGGGAACAAAACCCCTATAAAATTTTTATGAGGTGCACAAATTTCACTATAATTTTTCTTTAAGATGTTCTTTCCATAAGAATGCTACATGTCCATTTTCAACAAAAAACCTCTAATAGTTTTCGATATATTCAAAAAAATCGATTTTCATTTTGTAATTTCAAAGGGCTGTAACTTGTTTTGTGTGCATATTTGTACTAAGGTAAGTTAGGTTCATTCGAACTATTTTTGGTCCCAGAATATGTGGTTTAATTTATGACCTGTATTTTTGTTACACCCTGTATAGTGTATGGCGTGTATACGAAAAATTGAAGATGTTTAACCAGATAAATCAAAAGCTTTTTCTTATACAGAAGTAAGCCTACTCAGAACACTAGTAATTGTGTAATCGTGTCAGTAGATAATAAATTCAATTTAATACAGATTAGAATAACAGGGAGTTTAAAATCAAAACAAAACTTATGCTTGTAACAGTAACAGTAAAAACACAAGTATTTAGATATTCTTTCAGCGAAAATGTTGACGACTCTTAGAAATAAAGATCAGAAGTATGTTTATCAGAAAGATCACACTGGTTTGAACTTGTTCAGTTTAGAGCTGCACAAGATATACATTAATTAGTTCAACTCCCTGTATAAATAAAAATAAGCAAAACAACAATGGTTTATTAATGCCATATTTTTTAACGTACATATTGTCAAAATTTTCAAGAATGGTCGATATTTGCTAATTTTCTTTATATCAAATACAGGGTGAGTCAAAACGCAAGTACATTATTTTCTCAGTAATTTTAAATGGAACACCCTGTATTTTATATCACTATTGAAAAGTACCATTACCGTACTTTAATTTTTAGATAACATTCCCTATGTCTAAATTTATTAGTTTTCGAGATATTTTCATTTTTCAATGGACCAGTAGCGTGGCCACCCAAATCACCAGAATTTAATAAACTGGACTGATTTTTTTGGGGTTACGTTAATAATGAAGTTTATAAAATACCTCCAACAACAAGGGATGAGATGAAAAATAGAATACAAAGTGTATTTCGATGTGTTAATTTACAAATGTTCCGTAGAGTAAGTAGCTCATTCAATGATCGTTTTTAGGCGTACCTACATAAATGTGTTAGGAGATAATTTTGAACACCTTATGTAATTAAATATTAAAAATATTTTATTAAAAGTAGCTTCTAATTTTTTCAAACATGTTTTTTTGCAAAATGTATTACTGATAAATTATGTTTCGTTCTTTATTTGTTACATTGTTACATTTACATACAAAAGTAGTGTTTAATTGTCTTCACAAAATATTGTATTTTATGTTTGCGTGTTTTTTTGTAAAATTTATTACTAATTTTCTTTGTTTATTTGTTGCATTTACATAAAAAGATAGTTTTTAATTGTTTCAAGAATGTTGCATGTAGTGGTTGTGTTTTTGTTTGTAAAATGTATTATTAATAAATTATTTTTATTTTTTTATTTGCTACAGTGTTACATTGATTACCGGATTGATAATCGGTAATCTTCAATTGTCAATTCAGTCATGGCTTACTTAAAATTTAGATAAATTTAGATAAAAACACCTAAAATAATTTGCTCTGAAAAATGAAAATATCTCGAAAACTAATAAATTTGGGCATAGAGAATGTTATATAAAAATTAAAGTACGTTAATGTTACTTTTCAATAATGATATAAAATACAGGGTGTTCGATTTAACATTACTGAGAAAATAATGTACTTGCGTTTTGACTCACCCTGTATTTGATATAAAGAAAATTAGCAATATCCATGATTCTTAAAAATTTTTGACAATAATTAAAAAAATATGGCATTAATAAACCATTGCTGTTGTGCTTATTTTTATTTATACAGGGAGTTGAACTTGTTACGATTTTCATACAAAATTGGTTATAACTTTGTAAATACCCTGTATAACATTACAAACCTTTATATTCTTGTGATGAAGAAATTAACAGGATTTCGAATATAAAATAAAATATAGGGTGTTCCATTTAAAAAAACATAAGTTAGGTCTGCCACTGGTTATCGAACACCCTGTAACATTCTAACTAATTTTGTAATGTGAAGCTCAAAGGTGGCTAAAATTTTTGTTATTAACTTCTATTGCTATCTATTACTATAGCGGAGCTATTGAGCTTTACCTTACTAATCAATCACCCTGTATATAACTTGGTTTGAGAGCGGGGACCGATCGCCCCAATCGCCCTCCTCTGGATCCGCCCCTGGTTCCCGACGTACTGAAAACGTCTTCTTGTCATCGAGTCTATACCTGCTAAAACAGACCCTCATCTGTCATCTAGCGCTCCGAAAGCGGAATGGCCGCTGCACGGTAGACATAGCTTCCGAAGCACTACCTTCATTTATCCACAGACAGCAAGGACAGCTCCCTATCCCTTTTCCTGTTTCCTTTTTTTTGGTCGCAAAAATTGGGAAGACCACACGTGTTACCTCGAGCTTCTTGTTCATAGGCATTTCGCACGCGGCTGTATCCCTAGATATCCACTTATACATACAGGGTGTCCAGAAACTCTACCGACAAACGAAGATAGGAGATTCCTCAGATAAATTTAAGACATTTTAACCCAATTCTTCTAGCTCCTAACGGAGCTAGAGCTCTTTGAAAATGGCGTCTTGTAATTAGTTTTTCTTAAATAACTCCAGAACGCGTATATTTAGAAAAGAGAAAATGGGTACGCATATTTATCTTCTAGAGATAAATCGATTACATTTATTGTGAATTTCTAGTACCGGTCATAGGTGTCCGTTTTGGGTAGGGCAAAGGTTATTTTATCGCATAACTTTTATATCTTTAACTTTTAAGCATTTTTGACACTGGATTATTAAATTATGAGGTGTGCTAGTACTAAAAGGTACTCTTGCTTTAAGTCGGTAGAACACACCGTTTTCTAGAAAAATCGATTTGAAAATTTTTCGTTTATTGAATTTCCAAAAAAAATTTCAAAAAAAAACCATTTAGAAAAACGAAAACTGGTACGTTTATTTATATTCCAGAGACGAATCGATTTCATGTGTCCGTTTTGGGTAGGTGAAGAGTTATTTTATAGCATAACTTTGCTGTCTTTAATTTTTAAGAATTTTTAATTTTAGATTATTAAATTGTGAGGTATTTTAGTACTAAAAGTTACTCTTGCTATAAGTTGGTAAAATAAACCGCTTTTTTGGAAAAAATTTTTCAATTTTTTTTCGAATTCAAAAAACGAAAAATTTTCAAATTGATTTTTCTAGAAAACGGTGTGTCCTACCGACTTAAATCAAGAGTACCTTTTAGTATTAGAATATCTCACAATATAATAATCTAGTATCAAAAATGCTTAAAAGTTAAAGACAAAAAAGTTATGCGATAAAATAACCGTTGCCCTACCCAAAACGGACGCCTGTGACCGGTACTAGAAATTCACAATGGATGAAGTCGATTTATCTCTGGAATATAAATATGTGTACCAATTTTTGTTTTTCTAAATAGATGCGTTCTGGAGGTATTTAAGAAAAACTAATTACAAGACGCCATCTTCAAAGAGCTCTAGCTCCCTTACGAAGCATTTTCGGACTAGATGAATTGGGTTAAAATGTCCTTAAATTATATGAGGAATCTCCTGTCTTCGTTTGTCGGTAGAGTTTCTGGATACCCTGTATATGCCATATGTGTATAAGTACTTCGGGTATTGTATCATTTAAGTTTATTCCCCAATATCTTATATCTTTTTCTAAGCATTATAGCTCATCTCCATGGCGCAGTCCTCTGTTAGTTATAATTGGTTCTGAAATATGATGTAAAAAGTGTATTAAACCATTATTTATTCATTACTATTCAGTCTACTTAAATATCAGCTTCAGTATTAATGTCGCCTTTCCAATAACATTGTGCTTTTAAATATTTAACATTTCACGCCACTAATGACTAATGGCATTAATATTTACAGGAAGCATTGAAAACACAACTCTCGAACAATATGACCGCCTAATGAACACCAACGTCAGATCTGTTTACCATCTCAGCATGTTGGCTGTTCCTCACTTGGTAAAAACGAAAGGAAACATAGTCAACGTGAGCAGCGTCAACGGAATGCGGGCCTTCCCCAACGTTCTAGCTTACTGTATGTCCAAAGCAGCTGTGGATCAGTTCACTCGATGTGTTGCCCTGGAGCTAGCAGACAAACAGGTCAGAGTTAACAGTGTGAACCCAGGTGTGACACTCACCAATCTTCAGAAAAGAGGTAAAGAGATTTTGTAGAATTTTTTATAGTTTGTAGAGTAAAAACTGTCAATAACGGCCACCAAAAATTAAAGAAATATTGTTTGTTGTTGTATAAAGGTGGCCGCTATTATAAGGTTTTGCAGTCCACAATTACGTAAAATATATTTGAAACTTTGTTTATTTTATTATACAGGGTGGTCCTTAAGTAATTGTACAAAAAGAAACAGTAGATTCTACACTCTAAAATATTACGATTTAACCCAACTTACTTTAATAAAATGTTGATATTAAGAAAGATACAGGGTGGTAAAGTTAAACTTTTTTGAAGTTATACTTCTTTAGGCGCGATTGAGAGTAAAATTTCATAATTCTGCGCGCATGCGCACACAGACAGTATGGTATGAACGTTATACGGGATCTGATTGGGTGTTAAAATCATCTGTCAATAATTGTTCAATATGGAGATTTTGGATAAACAAATTAATGTTGTGTATATTAATTTTTATTGTTGTGGTGGCAGAGAAAAATGCAAGTTTATAATATTGTAGTGACTTTTTAAATAGTTTTTAAAAGCGACAGGTACGTAATAATTGTAAATGTTTAAGTACCTACTTATTTTTAAAATTTAAAAAGAACCTACTAAAATAGTATGTAATGCTTTGATTTACATAATTTGATTACCATCAAAATTTCTATCAATATTCACCTAATATATTGTTTTCTCACTCTATGTTTTGTTGTATTCTAATATTTCTTTCAATTCTAAATAATTTCAATTCAAAATCAAAATAATTTGGTTAAATTCAGAACCGTCAAAAGTTTAATCCGTTTATTTAGTTGATCTTCGCACATGATGACACATGGTCTCCGTCGGTAAAAGTTTAAGGTGAATAAATTTCAATACTAACTGCGCTGATAAGCGGGTTCGAACCCCAATTTAAACTTTTATTTTTTTTATATATACATTTTATGATTGTAAGTTTATTATATAATTTTTTTTCAGAAAATACATATTTAGTTAAAAATTTTTCCTACATTCTTCAGAAATCATTTGTGGCATTTTTCAATGTGTTTGTTTGTGTGTGTTTTATTCTTTTATTATTTTAATTTTTAGCACTGTTTTAATAAAAATTTTTGAGAAGTAGTAAGTATTACAATTAGTTTAGTATTTAGATAAAATATAAATAAACTGTTTAAAGTATATTAATTTCGTTGAAATCATATAATAGAAGTATAACTTCTTACGTGCGTACAAAGTACACACACATTCTTTTTTTTTATTTATTATTGAATATTTCCTGACAGGTATGAGATAACAACATGAAATTTGATATGTGGGGGTTTTTTGGGTCGAGAAAACTAAATTCCCTACTAAAAATTATGTATTGCCCATAGGGCGCCACATACGCCTTTCAGCACTCATTTATTACGTTCAATTTTTTTTATCCCTCACTCTGTATAATTTTGACATTAGAATTTTTATTCTCCTATTAGTTTTACTTAAAAAAGGTATACTTCTTTCATCTCCCTAAACTCAACCGTTTTCGAGATAAACTCATCTTAAATCTGCGATACACCATCATTTTTAGCATAGTATCATTGTAGTTACACCCGAAAAATAACTTAAAACCATAATAATTGTGCCAATTTATGTAATTGCATCGCAAATTCCATTTGAAAAAATTTGCGATACATTTTTGGATAATTTTATGGTTTTAAGTTATTTTTCGGGTGTAACTACAATGATATTATGCTAAAAATGATGATGTATCGCAGATTTAAAATGCGTTTATCTCGAAAACGGTTGAGTTTAGGGAGATAAAAGAAGTATACATTTTTTAAGTAAAACTAATAGGAGAATAAAAATTTGAATGTCAAAATTAGAGTGAGGGATAAAAAAATTGAAGGTAATAAATGAGTGTTGAAAGTAGTATGTGGCGCCCTCTGGGCAGTACGTAATTTTTGGTAGGGAATTTAGTTTTCTCGACCCAAAAAACCCCCACATACCAAATTTTATGTTGTTATCTCATACCTGTCAGGAAATATTCAATAATAAATAAAAAAAAAGTTTAACTTTACCACCCTGTATCTTTCTTAATATCAACATTTTATTAAAGTAAGTTGGGTTAAATCGTAATATTTTAGAGTGTAGATCAGACACCAATTTATTCCAGACCAAGTCGTAGATTCTATTGAATTTTATACTACCGACCGACGTTGGCCTTTTATTAATTTCAAATGACCTGGCTGAGGCTCGAACCGTCGATCGCAAATCCACTAAAGTTGTCGATCGACTGCGCCTCTGCCAACTGGGTTGTCTAGACAGACTATTTTACCGTTTATTTTATTAATTAAAGCAAATATAATTCTATACATAAAGGGAAAACTACTAAAACTACTTTAATATACTGTAGTAGGGGAGGAAAGTATGCTAAATTTGCAGTTGCTCGAGCGTTATGGGGACCTCTTGGGTTGTCAAGAGTAGGTCCTAAAACCAAAAAAAGTTAAGTTTTCCTTAAAGTGGGGGTCTTTCCATTTTTTAATTTAATTTTCCATTTCCAACAACCGTTTTTCCGATTATAACGCCATCTATCCATAATCCGAAAAAATGTCCTGAATAAAAGTTGCTTATTTTTACGTAAAGAATCCAAATGTTCAATAAAAATTGGGGGCTCTTATTTAAGGTTTTAAAGTAACCCCCCCCCCCACCTTTGTGGGGGTCGTGTTTGGCGCCATTCGATAGATTTTTCAAAAATATTGAATACGTGGATTTTGCAGTTTTTCGATCTGATGTTCATTTCGCGAGATATCGCGGGGTTCGTATTTAAAATTTTAAATTTGCCCCCACTCCTCTCCGTGAGGGGTCGTGTTTGGTATCATTCGATAGATTTTTGAAAAATATTGAAAACTTATTTTTTAGTATTTCGATCTGACGTTCATTTCACGAAATATTCGCTTGTTTTTTGTGAAACTTTGTGACTCACCCATTTCCTTACGCCCCGCTCAAATCGTCAGATTTTTGAAATATACACTCTTTTGCATGTACTTAACTTACCTTATCTTAATCTGGCGATTTCGAGTAGTTTTTCTAAAGATAGATTTTTTTTCGGGACCCCGCCCCGTAACGAACTCCCCTGTATTAAGAGCGGGTACAAGGTTTCTCCCCATGTGATAATTTGACGCGCTCTAGTAACTGCAAAAATCCTCGCTTGGGCTCAACTACCATAATACAAAACATAAAACTACTAGTCAGGGATCCCAGGCTTATTTTCACCATTTACTACTAACAAGCTAATTTTTTGTGAGTAGCTTCATTTTGACAAGACGCTCAACTTTTTTCCTGACAACAATTGGTAGATGACAAAGATAGCAGGAATAGTCCAGTCGGGTTAGACCAATAACAGGACTAACATTGCATGCCGAGCTACCCCAAATTTTATTTTTCTAATCTTTAGGGAGGGTCAGTAGTAGTGTAAATTTAAAATCTCGACTGAATTCCGCCGTTGTGTTAGCCGTCACTTTTATTTTAAACGGGAACCGTTTTTGCTCAATATCTCGGCTATTTTCAACTTCTCTACAAAAAGTATGACAACTAAATTTGTTGAAAATGTTATTTTCTATAATTTCTTTCATTACAATTTTTTTCGTGCGGTCGATATTTTCAGAGTTATGGGGGAAAAATAATAGCTGTCATTATTAAATACTTAATAGTATCGGGTATTTCCATCACCAAATAGACAAAAATATTTTGGCCGATATTAACAGGTATATTAACAGACAAATTTCTATGACAAGGGCTCTAAAACTTTGAGATTTTTTTGAATCGAGTGCGTATTATAAATGTGCCCATAAATACCAAGTCATAAATAAGGGAATCTACATATAATCGGTGTGGGAAATTTTGAAACTGGCCGTTAGTACAGGTGGCCGTTAACACAGATTGTACTGTATTTCCTTGATCAATAATTTTTTTGTAGGTGGTATGAACGATGAGCAATATGAAGCGTTCCTACAAAGGACGAAAGACACTCACGCCCTTGGTAGGCCAGGAAATCCAGACGAGGTTGCCAAGGCCATCACTTACTTAGCCAGTGAGGATGCTAGTTTTATAACTGGAGCTAGCCTGCCAGTAGATGGCGGTAGACACGCCATGTGCCCAAGATAATTACTGTTTGTTTGTAAATATGTGTATTTGTTATGATTTTGGGATATTGTTTATAAAATTTCAATAAAATGTAATTAATGTTTTAATAAGTTTTTTATTACAAAATTATGAAAGGATAGGTGAGTCAATAGAGAACGAAAACATGCATTGTTTCGGACAAATTCAAAGAAGCTTATATTTTTATAAAACTTTTTTGTTAGTTTATACACATGTTGCACTTTATTGTCATTTGCCAGGTTGCTCAGGATAGATCTTTGCAGTTCCTCACCAGTTTTTAATTAATGAGTGGATTTCTCTACTTCCTGAATAGCTGCTGGGCTATCTGTATAAATATTGTTTCTTTTGTTCTGCTTTCCCCATCCATGATTGCATCAATGAACGCCACAAAAGCAAAAACTTGAGTCTGGAACACAGTTCTATATTGACCTAGCTAGACTGTAAGATTTATAATAATTACATGTCTGTCCAAAGACTTCTGTTCCAGTATATCATGGGCAGTTTTAGAACCATATTAAGTCCCCATTAATATTTGGCACTATTTGTTCTCTAGATGGTATAATTTCTGTTGATCTTCTCAGTGAAGATTAGTTCTGGTGTCCTCTATTATAGATGGAGTCCTCAAGTATAGACTCGGTATTATTTGTGTGGCTATTCAATACATAATTCGGCCTCAAAGTATTCAGCGGTGTGATGGATGACCGAAGTTATCGTTAACGTAAAGTTATCCTGTAGTTATGTTATAATCATCGAATTGGTGTGATGTATCATACTTAACTTAACTACTTGCGTTATTTCTTGACAGTTCTTGAGTTATCTGGTATATCAACTGTCACTTTATAACGCGACGTTAAACCTCAAGTTATGAGATAACTTTGTAGTTATGTAAGATCAGGTTCATCTTTTGACTTGTTTTTAGACAGAAATCAAGTGAATTTAGAAGCTAATAATTTAATAAATAAGAATAGAAGGGTAATACAATTTTAAAAATGATACAAAAATCAGATCGATAGATACAAGTTGAAATTTTATTTTAAGCAAAGAATACTCCTGGATGGAGTATTCTTTGAAATAACTATCTCATAACTCTGACCGATACACATCACACCGAATTTTACCTAAATAGTTATGGGCATCGTTATTCCTGAGAGATATCTTAACTTTAACTCGAACGTTAAAGTCAACTTCGGTCATCCATCACACGACTGATTGCTTGCTTTAAATCTCAAATCTCAGGATGGTTATAAAGGCTACCGCCGAAATATAGCATCTAAAGGTGCCGTTCCTGTACTAATCAAAGCTCCTGTTATATTTAGAATCACTTGTATTTGTAGGGTGGTGGGAGAGGTTGCAAAGTCATTTTTTTTAACAAATGACTAAACCATAATAGACCAGGGCGCATCTGTAAAAATATTGGTACATTTGGACGTTCAGAGGTGACTCAAATTTCTTTGCAGAAATTGCTTGAAAATAACTCAAATAATGATATTTGATTTATCCTCCCTCTCAAAAAGGTCCGGAACATTGTTTAAATAATCATAATGTCAAAAAATGAAGGAAAAATTCGATTTTTTTCTTCGTTTTTTGATTATAACTTCAAAAGTATTCATTTTCGAGAAAAGTTGTATATAAAAGTTGCGTAATTAAATTTGCTACAATATAGAATTGGTTAAATATTTAAAAAATAGTCACCCTTGTTGCAAAATAGCAATAATTGCGAAAAAACCATACAAAAACAAGTATTCGCATTTTACGTTTTTCAATCATTTATGCTACACTTAGCACCTTCATATTTCACCCAGAAAAACTTTATGATACAGTAAATCAATACTGTAAATTTCAATAAGATCAATTCAATAGATTTTGCAAAATAAATTTTGCAATCCAGCTTTCGCAAAAAAAAATCATTTTTTCAAAATGTTACAGGACTGAAAATAAAGCAGATAGCAAGTTGAAAATTTTTTGCGTATAGAAGTGTAGTGTACCTTTCATTTGGAATTTTTCAAAATTAAAATCGATTAACTACCACGGCGTCAGGAATTTTTTTAAATAAACATTAATTATTGGTGCTACGCGCAGGACAGCGGATAGTTTGCTCTGATTGGTCATTCCAATGACCTTTGATAATGATTGATACATTTTAATTTTTATTACATTTCGATATAAATAAATAAATTTGTTTATTGCAAAATAAAAACACATACCCTATCCTTTGAAATACCACTTTTTTTAGCAAAAACTTTCTTTGTTCATATATTTTAACTTAGAGAATAAAAGTTTATTATTTTTAAACATATGCAATTGTTTAAACAATATTTCACAAACAATAATAAAATTAGTTTGATTTTTGTGGAATTAAAATATTAAAAATACAACAAAATATAGAGTAAGAAAATAATATATTAGATAAAGATTGGAAGAAATTTTGGTGGAAATCAACTTGTGTGAATCGAACACCGCTGTCCTGCGCGTGCACCAATAATTAATGTTTATTTAAAAAAATTTCTGACGCCGTGATAGTTAACCGATTTTAATTTTGCAAATTGAAAATGAAAGGTACAGTACACTTCTATAAGTAAAAAAAAATTCAACTTGCTATCTGCTTTATTTTCAGTCCTGTGACATTTTGAATAAATGAATTTTTTTTGCGAAAGCTGGATTGCAAAATCTATTGAACCGATCTTAATGAAATTTACAGTATTGTTTTACTGTATCATAAAGTTTTTCTGGGTGAAATATTAAGGTCCTAAATGTAGCATAAATGGTTGAAAAACATAAACTGCGAGTACTTGTTTTTGTATGGTTTTTTCGCAATTATTGCTATTTTGCAACAAGGGTGACTATTTTTTAAATCTTTAACCAATTTTATGTTGTAGGAAATTTAATTATGCAACTTTTATGTGAGTACATCTTTTCTCGGAAATGAATACTTTTAAAGATATAATCAAAAAACGAAGAAAAAAATCGAATTTTTCCTTCATTTTTTGACATTTTGATTAATTAAACAATGTTCCGGACCTTTTTGAGAGGGAGGATAACTCAAATATTATTATTTGAGTTATTCTCAAGCAACTTCTGCAAAAAAAATTGAGTCACCTCTCAACGTCCATCTCAAAACAGATGGGCCCTGGACTATAAGTAAGTACAACTCGTCTGCAGTTCCAGAAGAGTTGCGTAGCCCTGTTGGTTAATTGTGAATATGAGTGCTCCAATTGAGTTACACCTAGATACTTAATGTCATTAGTTCTTACTAGGTTATCCCCAAATAATTTCAGCTCAACCAGTCCAGTAAGCTTCCTCTTATTAGTGAAGGCTACTGATTAGTTTTGTAAGGGTTCCAGAGAGGTTTTCTTTCAAACTACAATTCTCTATGTAATGAAGGGCATATCACATCTGATCCGCAACAGTACTGGACAATTTTCCCCTGTACTACAATCACAATAAAGATGCACTAGAAGTAAACAAACCAAGACACGTTGAATGTTACGAGGAGTACTTCCGAATCATGATTTACAATGTATATACACATTAGTATATACACATTAGTATCTGGGGCAGATATTGGATCTAATCATCAACCACTTGTAGCAGATATTAAACTAAGGTTAAAACAAATTCAGCGAGAAAAACCAAAAACCAATGTACTTAACTGACGATATAAACATAAAACATAACATTAAAAAAGAATTTAACAATAGAATAAAAAACATCGGAGAACAACTAGAAGATCCAGAAGAAATATGGAGTGAATTTAAAAATCAAGTTAACGAAATCTCCACAAACAATGATTATAGAAAAAATTTAATCAAGAAAAATAAATGGATGACAGACGACGACATCTTGAAATTGATGGAACAACGACGACTGATCAAATCTAATGAAACAGAATATAGACACCTGCAGAGAAGAATAAAAAAGGAGATCAAATTAGCCAAAGAAAAATGGATGAGAGAAAGGTGCGAAGAAATGGAGGATGTGATATATAGACACGACTTGTTTAATGTGCACAAAAAACTAAAAGAAGTAAGTAACATATTTAAAAAACGAGTTCCCTCTGTGTTCGTTGGCAATAATAACAAAATTATTGTAAATAAGCACGAAATAAGAAAAGAATGGCAACTGTATATATCAGAGTTGTTTGAAGATGATAGGAATAATATTACCGAATTCTACCAAAACTGTACTGACGGCCCAGAAATTATGAAATGCGAAGTAGAACACGCTATAAATAGTGCTAAAATTAGAAAAGCTTGTGGTCCAGATGATACACCAACTGAGTTGCTGAAACTAATAGAGGATGATAACATAAAAGTAGTAGTAAGACTTTTTAATTCAATATATAACACCGGAGTGATTCCCACAGATTGGCTCAAATCCATCTTTGTCGCAATACCTAAAAAACACAATGCGAGAAAATGCTCAGAATATCGATTAATTAGCCTAATGAGCCACACTCTTAAGATTTTCCTAAGAATACTTCACAACAGAATTAGACGCAAATGCGAAGAAGATCTCGAAGATACCCAATTTGGTTTTAGAAATGCTATGGGTACCAGGGAGGCAGTTTTTGCGCTTAAAATCCTATTACAAAAGTGCCGTGATCAAAGAAAAGATGTATTTGCATGTTTCGTGGACTTCGAAAAGGCATTCGATAAAGTACAGCATGTAAAATTAATGCAAATACTGAAAAATATCGGAATAGATGACAAAGATATTCGTGTCATTAAAAATTTGTACTGGAATCAAACTGCTACGGTCAACATTGGAGATAACTACACCGATGAAATCTCTATACAACGAGGCGTCAGACAAGGTTGCATTTTGTCACCAACATTGTTTAATGTTTACTCGGACCAGTTATTTAAAAAGGCACTTGAGAGACAGCCATATGAAATAAAAATCAACGGAGAACTACTTAATATGATAAGATATGCAGACGATACAGTAATTCTGTCAGATAATATTGAAGGTCTCCAAATTCTGCTTGATCGTATTCACGAGGTAGGAGAGGAAATGAGCATTAAAATAAACTCAAACAAAACCAAATTTTTAGTGTTTAGTCGTGACCCACATCCCGATGCAAAGCTTCAATTAAACGGAGTCCAAGTTGAGAAAGTTCACAAAATGACATATCTGGGAACTGTGATAACGGACCAACTAGATCTAGACATAGAAATAAAACGTAGAATAGCAATGACTACAACTACTTTTACGAAAATGAAGTCATTTCTTTGCAATAATCATCTCAGTTTAGAACTAAGACTAAGAATGGTCAAGTGCTATGTTTGGTCCGTACTTTTGTATAGTGCAGAAGTGTGGACGCTAAAAGTATCGATTATGAACAGAATTAAAGCATTGGAAATGTGGATTCATGGACGGATGCTGAAGATACCCTGGACAGCAAGAAAAACTAATGAAGAAGTACTAAGGAAGGTCAACAAAGATAGAGAACTGCTAAAGACTGTTAAACATCGAAAAATGTCTTATCTGGGACATATAGTGAGGGGAAGTCGATATAAAATATTACAACTAATCCTTAAAGGCAAAATAGAGGGCCGTAGAGGTGTAGGAAGAAAACAAGTTTCTTGGTTAAAAAACATTCGTGAATGGACTCAGATATCAAATGCAGGACAACTATTCCATATTGCAGAAGATCGAGAAGCCTTCGCAATGGTGAACGCCAACGTCGGATAATTCTGATATGGCACGTGAAGAAGAAGATACACATTAGTGCTCCTCGTCACATTCAACGTGTCTTGGCTTGTTTATTTCTAGTGCATATTTATTGTGATTTTAGTATAATGACTATTATAATGTCATCTGCAAAACCCTGATTCCTTAGCTTATTGATGAAGCCCATGATATAATAACTCTGAAGATATGACATAGAGCAGGTGGGCGGGGCCTACGTAGCTACGTCACTTTGTGAGTAGAATAGCATTATATTCAGTGTTATCGTATAGTCAGGGTTACCAGGTCTACTGATTTTTCAGTAGACATACTGATTTTAATTCCATACTGACCTCCCGAAATATATCAACATTATTGGCCGTTATTAACAGGTAAATTTCTATGAAACGGGCTTTAAAAATACGAGATTATTTGGTCGCAGACTTGTTACTGTTTTTTTATTCATATATCAATAATACAGGTTTGTATTTTATGTTCAGCTTTACATTTGGTAAGATACTTCTTAATTCAGCTTATTCAAACCCAGGAAAATAAAAACACTAAAGGCATATTTAAAACGAAACAATATTTTAAAAATTTATTACAACTAACTGAAGCTATTAACAAATATACACATTTTACTTTTGTATACCCAGTTCTTCATCTGTCCATTTGGAAGGATCTGGATAAGGAAATTCGCCCTAAAAAACATAAATGTATTAGTTATTGGTAATCCTTCTTTTATATCTTCATGATATAAGCATGTATTCCTTGACCACAGTTCATATATCCTTATTTTATCAGAGAGTATTAAATATTTGCCTGACATCTTCATTTATCACCTATTTTATAAGATATGTTCTGTACTTTGTGATTATTAACAACATCAGATATGCAGATGACACCGTGATTACGGCAAGCTCTGCTGAACAACTCTCATAAACAAGCCTAAACAGTTTCTGTAAAAAAATATGGACTAAAAATGAACATAAAAAAGACAAACATACGATGTTAGCTAAGAAAACAAATATACAAACAAACATACATTTGAGAAATGTACAGATAGAAAGGGTTGAGAAAACCATGATTCCAAGTGACATTTTGTACAAATCGATTTTTGTAAATTGTAAAGTAGTACATTCTTTCACGGTTTTTGCTCTAAATTTTAAAGAACCCCTTGGATTGACATGAAATTTGGCATACGCATAGCTTACATGTCAAAGAAAAAAAGTGATATTGTGCCGATGTGTGCTTTTGCCCTGGAGGTGACTTTCACCCACTGTTGGGGGTGAAAAAATATATGTCCAAAATATGTCCGGAAATGGGTAAACTGACTAATTTTAAGTAACTTTTGTTCTATAGAGCTTTTTCGCCAAGTCAACACTTTTCTAGTTATTTGCGAGTGAATATGTTCATTTTTCAACAAAATAACCACACGTTTAGACGGTTTTTCGCCAATCAGTCAAAAAGTAAGTATTTTGTCGAAAAAAAAGAAACGTTCTTAGAAAAACTATAGCCTGTAAAAAAGTAAAAAAATGGTGTACGCGTTAGGTCTCTGGTCCTCGAAGAACCAGAGTTTTAGCCAATGAAAAATATATTCATATTCCCCAAATTTCAAATAGAATATTTCGACGTGAAATATCCAAAACATTAAGCACTTTTTGGGGAAAACCCATTATAACTTTTTTAAAGTGTTTAAAAAAAGCTTTATTTCTGTTTTTATAAAAAGTTTCTAGCATTCAATTTAAGCAAGTTACGCTCAAAATAAAGTTGGTCCCTTTTGTTTTGGCAAAAAAAAAATCGGGAAGACCAACCCCTAATTAGCAACTCAAATGAAATTAATCGTTACCGCTCCATAAATTATTTAACTTATGTTGTGTTTATATGATCTGTAAGTTTCATTGATTCAAAGTGCTTATTTTTGAAAAAATTTGGTTTTAAAGTAGAATTTTAAAAAATTTTAATTTTAAAAAATATGTTTTTTTTTTTTCAAAATAACTTAAAACTTGTTAAAGATACCAAAAATCTCGAAAAACAAAAAAAGTCTGCATTGCTTTTCTGAATATCATGTATTTTTTTGTTTTTCTGTTAGACAAAAATTGATTAAGATTTGGTGTTTCTAAATGTGCATACATTCGTGATCAGTGACTCGTTCAACCACTTTTAACTACAACCCTTTCAAAAATAATGACTTTGAACTGATGAAACTTACAGATCATATAAACAATACATACACGAGTCAAGAAACTTGTGAAGTCGTAACGATTAAGTTCATTTGAGATACTAATTAGGGGGTGATTTTCCCGATTTTTTTACCAAAAAAAAAGGGACTAACTTTATTTTGAGCGTAACTTGTTTACTTTTGATGCTAGAAATTTTTATTAAGACAAAAATGAAGATTTTTTTAAACACTTTAAATAAGTTGTAATAATCTAATGTTTGTAAGTAATGTTTTCCCCGAAATGTGCTTTATTTTTGGTTATTTCACGTTAAAGTATCCCATTTGGAATTTGACGAATATGAAAATATTTTTCAATAGTTATAACTCTGCTTCTGTTAGGTATTGAGACGTGATATCTACACCATTTTTTAAAAATTTTTACAGGCTATATTTTTGCTAAGACTGTTTTCCGACAAAATACTTACTATTTGACTTATTTGCGAAAAACCGTCTAAAAGCGTGGTTATTTTGTTGAAAAAATGAACATATTCACTGGCAAATAACTCGAAAAGTATTGACTTAGTGAAAAAACTCTATAGAGCAAAAGTTACTTACAATTAGTCAGTTTATCCATTTCCGGACTTACTTTGTACGAATATTTTTTCACCCCCAAGAGGGGGTGAAAACCACCCCCAGGGCAAAAGCACATATCGGCACAATATCACTTTTTTTCTTTGACTTGTTAGCTATGTGTATGGCGAATTTCATGCCAATCCAAGGGTTCTTTAAAATTTAGAGGTTTTGCTATATTTTACTGTTAAAGAACATACTAAAGGATTATATTTAATAAAGAATTCTACATCGAATGATATTTGAAACACTTGAATTATTTCTAGATGGCGGTGTAATCAATAATGAAATATGGTTTCAAGTACCTGAAATATTTTCAGGTTCGGTCCATAAGGTTCTAAACGACAAATATATCAGAAATAAAGTAAAAAGTTTGTTGATTAGTGATGTATTCAATAAAAAAAAGATAAATTTAATTAGGTACATTTTTCCATAATGATAAGTATTTTTTTATTTTCATTTTAAGTTCTGTTTTTTAATCCTAATTTAGGAAAAGTATTTTTTTTGTTTTTTGTTATGATTTTTAAATTTAAGAGTACATATTCTCTTTATTTTGAAATTTGTTGCTTAATTTCACCAATTGTGCTAACAATATTTTGGAAAATTTAAAATTTTCTGTGAACACTTTATCTTATAATTCCATAAGGTTGCAAGTACAATGCTTATAGTGATAGTGCATTAAGGTTTCAAGTACACTGCAGACGTAGTAAAAATGTTACAAATTCACAAATTAGAATCTTACTTATGACCTTATACAGTATGTCCCTGTAAGTTGTATCCATATGGAAAACTTTTTTATCAATAATTTTACGAAAAAAACTTATTCTTTATAAAAAGTTCTGCATGGTCCAAAACCCAAGATTCAACCATAAGATATCAAATTTTATTAATGTTATACGAGGTATGTCAAAAAGTTTGAATTTCACTCAAGAGTAAAGTAGCTTTATTTTTCACAATATTGAAAATTGCTATTATGAAAAGTTGTTTGGAATTAAAAACTATATTATAATATGCAATTATGGATAACCTAACATTATTTTCAGTTATTTCAATTCTAATAGCCAGGGAGGTAGTGTCAAATTTGACCGGAGCATTTTAGCATGGCTGGTTTCTTTTTATTTAGGTAGGTGTTCCAAAGCTTATTAACAAATGATGTGTCAGCTGGCCCAAAACCGGGGATTTTAGTCAAGAAAAGGTGAAACATGAAAGTTGATAGACCAACGCTACAACTTAAATGTCAAATATTTATATACGTTACTCAGAACATTTAATGGACTTGATTACTTGGCACCTACCTTTCACTCAGGAGATCGGGGTTCAAATCCTGGCGCGGAAAATTCTTTTTGTCTTTTTAAATTGACATTTTATTTTGAAAAATATTTATTTTTATAATACCACGTTTTTATTATTTATACGAGACAATATAAAAAAATCTGTATGTCTTTTATAGAATTAGGCATAGAACTTATGAAATAGCATATATACATTTGATCATAAATATTATGATTGACCTTAATAAGCAAAATTGTTGTACATGAACCCCTGAAGCTTCCTCAGTTAGTACGACCAATCTAAGTGAAAAAGGGGGTTGGCCTCCCCACCCCCCTCCTGACATTTTTTTTATCTTTTTAGACAAACTGTTTTTTGCATAATTTTATGTGATGTAAAACCAAAAGATACATACAACCCTAATTTTTCACTTTTCTATCACCAACCCCCATTTTTTTAATAGCAATCTAATTATTTCCCTGTTCTCTATAACATATAAAAATGAATTTTTGTCTGTATGTCCCTTATAGAATCGTAAACTATGCATTTAATCATATGATGACCTCAAGCAAAGTTTTTGTACTTACATGAACCCAGGAAGGAGTTAATACTTAATAATATATATACTTAATATACTTAATAATTATTAATAGAGTTAAAAGAGTTAATACTTTTTTATTATTAACTAGCTGACCCGGCAAACTCCGTACCGACTTAAAACTAAATAATGTTTGAATGTTTAATACCTAAAATTACCAGAAAGCCAAAAAATACTAAAAAATATTGCGTACCTATACTTTTTTCTCCCAAATGCATAGTTTACGATTCTATAAGGGACATACGTACAGGCAAACATTCATTTTTATTTATTATATAGAATAGGGAAATATTTAGATTGCTATTAAAACATGGGGGTTGGTGATAGAGAAGTGAAAAGTTAGGGTTGTATCTTTCGGTTCTACAACATATAAAATTAAGGAAAAACAGTTTGTCCAAAAAAATAACAAATAATATCTCCCTTTTCACTTAGATTGTTGGTCTTACCAACTCAGGAACCTTCAGGGGTTCATGTACAACAAATTTGCTTATTAAGATCAATCATAATATTATGACCAAAAATGCATAGTTTGCGATTCTATAAAAGACATACAGATTTTTTTATATTGTCTCGTATAAATAATAAAAACGTGGTATTATAAAAATAAATATTTTTCAAAATAAAATGTCAATTTAAAAAACAAAAAGAATTTTCCGCGCCAGGATTTGAACCCCGATCTCCTAAGTGAAACGTAGGAGCCAAGTAAGCAAGTCCAGTAAATGTTCTGAGTAACGTATATAAATATTTGACATTTAAGCTGTAGCGTTGGTCCATCAACTTTCATGTTTCACCTTTTCTTGACTAAAATCCCCGGTTTTGGGCCAGCTGACACATCATTTGTTAATGAGCTTTGGAACACCTACCTAAATAAAAAGAAACCAGCCATGCTAAAATGCTCCGGTCAAATTTGACACTACCTCCCTGGCTATAATAACTCTTTTATTATTAATTTTCCGAAAAAAAGTTATTCTTAATAAAAAGTTCTGGATAGTCTAAAACATAAAATACAACCATCCTATATCAAATTTTATCAATTTTATACGAGGTATGTCAAAAAAGATAAATTTAGATCAAAAGTACCTTTATAGTTTAGAATATTTCAATTAGAAGGATGCATTTACATACTGAAACATAGTTTTTAATTCGAAATAACTTTTCATAATAACAATTTTCAATATTGTGAAAAATAAACGTATTTACTCTTGAGCGAAATTCATATTTTTTGACATACCTCGTATAAAATTGATAAAATTTGACATAAGATGGTTGTATTTTAGGTTTTAGACCATGCAGAACTTTTTATTAAGAATAACTTTTTTTCGTAAAATTAATAATAAAAGAGTTATCTGAATTGAAATAACTGAAAATAATGATGAGATCCATAATTTTTCAAAAAAAAATTGTTTTAATTAGAAGGATGTAATTGCATACTAGAATATAGTTTTTAATTCCAAACAACTTATCATAATAGCAATTGTCAATATTGTGAAAAATAAAGCTACTTTACTCTTGAGTGAAATTCAAACTTTTTGACATACCTCGTATGGCTTGTATAATATTCAAAAAATATAATATTTGATGGTTAAACTTTAGGTTTTGGACCACGCAGAGCTTTTTATGAAGAATAACTTTTTCTCGTAAAATTAATAATAAAAAAGTTTTCCATATGGATACAACTTACAGGGACATACTGTATAACGTGAGGCATTGTCACAATTTACCACACTGCAATATAAAATAATTTTGAGTGAAAATAATTTCGACCACGAGTCAGTAATCTGTTAACCGAGGTACAGTAGTACCAAGCGGCGCCGCTAGGAGAACACTCCAACAATGCGTCGCAGATCACTTTAATGAAACGTGGTCATTTGTACTCTAAAACCGAGTAAGGTAAACAAAAACAAAATAATCGTTTTGTTTTGATTCAATTCGAGTCTCTTGTCATCCCCTGACACCTGGTGTTTCGGAATCTATCCCTTGTCAAAGAGGCTTTACAAGTAGACTGAATTGAATCATAACTTAACGAAGAATAACTGCAGATATTAAAATATTTGCAGCGGAGTGTGGTTAACTGTCCTCTAACGGGGAATGACGAAATGAGTGAAAATAATTTCGACCATGAGTCAGTAATCTGTTAACCGAGGTACAGTAGTACCAAGCGGCGCCGCTAGGAGAACACTCCAACAATGCGTCGCAGATCACTTTAATGAAACGTGGTCATTTGTACTCTAAAACCGAGTAAGGTAAACAAAAACAAAATAATCGTTTTGTTTTGATTCAATTCGAGTCTCTTGTCATCCCCTGACACCTGGTGTTTCGGAATCTATCCCTTGTCAAAGAGGCTTTACAAGTAGACTGAACTGAATCATAACTTAACGAAGAATAACTGCAGATATTAAAATATTTGCAGCGGAGTGTGGTTAGACTGTCCTCTAACAGGGAATGACGAAATGAGTGAAAATAATTTGTGAATTGTAATTTGTAAAGTGATCTGCGACGCATTGTTGGAGTGTTCTCCTAGCGGCGCCGCTTGGTACTACTGTACCTCGGTTAACAGATTACTGACTCGTGGTCGAAATTATTTTCACTCATTTCGTCATTCCCCGTTAGAGGACAGTCTAACCACACTCCGCTGCAAATATTTTAATATCTGCAGTTATTCTTCGTTAAGTTATGATTCAATTCAGTCTACTTGTAAAGCCTCTTTGACAAGGGATAGATTCCGAAACACCAGGTGTCAGGGGATGACAAGAGACTCGAATTGAATCAAAACAAAACGATTATTTTGTTTTTGTTTACCTTACTCGGTTTTAGAGTACAAATGACCACGTTTCATTAAAGTGATCTGCGACGCATTGTTGGAGTGTTCTCCTAGCGGCGCCGCTTGGTACTACTGTACCTCGGTTAACAGATTACTGACTCGTGGTCGAAATTATTTTCACTCATTTCGTCATTCCCCGTTAGAGGACAGTCTAATCACACTCCGCTGCAAATATTTTAATATCTGCAGTTATTCTTCGTTAAGTTATGATTCAATTCAGTCTACTTGTAAAGCCTCTTTGACAAGGGATAGATTCTGAAACACCAGGTGTCAGGGGATGACAAGAGACTCGAATTGAATCAAAACAAAACGATTATTTTGTTTTTAAAATAATTTTAACATTTACAGTCCGTCAAATAACACAGTTATGGCAGTTTAAAATTGGAAATTTGTTTCCTGAAAAATTTGTGAAATGGCACTTGGAACCTTATTGTTTCTCTGAACAACTCTAACAAATAAGATAAAACAGTTTCTGTAAAAAAATATGGACTAAAAATGAACATAAAAAGACTAAACATATGATAATAACTATACCTGGGGCTTCATCTTGATTCTAAATTAGACTGGAAACAACACATTTTAAAGAAGAAACAAATTGAGTTGAGAGTGAAAGAAATTAATTGGCTTACAGGTCGAAAATCTCTACTCTCAATTGAGAACAAACTGCTCATTTATAAAACAGTCATCAAACCTATATGGACGTATGGTATTGAACTATGGAGTTGTGCCAGCAAATCAAATACAACCATTATCCAAAGAACTCGATCAAAAATTCTACCCGTGATCGCAAATGCCCCGTGGTACATTTCCAAACAAAGGCCACCCCAACCAATTAATATTACCACTACTGCAGCCACTAAGAAAACTAATATACAAACAAACATACATTTGGGAAATGTACCGATAGAAAGGGTTGAGAAAGGATTACAAGCGACATTTTGTAGAAAATCGGTTTTTGTAAATGATTCTATTTAGTAAAGAAATACTTAGGGTACTTAGAATAGCATTGGCACAACAGAAAACGAACACAGAAGTATTGCAAGAAATGGACAAAGAATACAAAATAATAAACACAATAAAAATAAGAAAGTTACAATATCTGGGACACGCAATGAGGAGACAGTGATATGAAATGCTAATACTGATAATACAGGGAAAGAAAGAGGCGGAAGGAGTATAGTAAGAAGGAGAGTGTCATGGTTGAAGAATAATTTAAGGGACTGGTTAAAATGCAGTTCTATAGAAAGAAGACTAAGTTTTCACTCTAATGGCATATAAAACAACATAATGCTATTCTACATCCCACCAGAATGAAAACAACAGTTCTATAGAACTCTTCAGAGCAGTGGTAGACAGAGTAAAGAACCTTCGATTGGAAGACGGTACTTAAAGAGGAAGATGCTTATGCTTGTTCCCCTTATGGAATCAAAATGTAACTTACAAGAATATGGTCAGGTTCTGTCCACAAATGCCAAAGGATCCACCACCACATGAAACCTTGAACGCCTTCAGCAGCCCAGATAACAGTTCTTGAGGCTTCTGGAGCTCCTTTTCGGTAATTTACACTAGAAAAAAGATTATGGACAGATATGAGTGCAAAAATTACATAATAATGTCTGCAATGTAAATGTTAATTTACCTGTGTCCGCTGTTTCTTACAGATTGGTGTACCGGGGCTATTTTTAAATTTTTAAGGGCCCTGAGGGTAGTGAGACCCCTCGAAATTAACATTTTGAATTAATATTTTTCTGAACCTAATTTAATGACACTTGACAGTTAACCTATTCTACTCAATAAAGCAGAAAAAAATCTTCTTTTTGAGTTATTTAAATTCATATAACGATTATTCAATGTATTTTTAGTTTGTTTTGTATCGCATTTTAAGATTATGTATATTAATACAATTTATTATGAATTTATTAATTATATATTTAGAATTAATTTTCAGTTTTTGCTGTTATACTACAACACACCAGTCACTATTTCCTTATTTCTTCTTTTTTGGCGATTGGCGTTGACATTTTAGGTTATATATTAAATCGGCTGAAGACTGAAGACCCCGAATTTTGTTTTATAATATTGATAATAACTAAATCCACATACAATGGCTTCAATATCAGCAACAGAACAAAAAGGAATGCAACAGATTGATCTCACTACACTGAACGTACAACAGCTATCCCAACTAAAACACCAATTGGACAATGTAAGACTACGACATACCCAGTACATGTGTTACTAAAATTAGCTTAATCTTTTAGGAAGTCAGCTTGTTTCAAGACTCTCTTGCGTCTTTGAAGGTAGCACAGGGCAAATATCAAACTTCAGGCGAGACACTGGAGAAAATCACTGCCGAAACTGAGGGACAGGACATTTTAGTACCTTTAACTGGATCTGTATCCTTTAAAAACGTATATCAGTCATTTGGTTCAAGAAGGTTGTAGATATGTTAGAAAATGTGAAATGTACATGCTATAGGGGTTATTATATAATGAAGTGATTTCTAAATAAGTAATTGACTCGATTATTGTTGAAAGGGGGTAATCGCTATTTTTGAGTTAGAGTAAAAAACCCTTCTCTCTTTCTTTATCTGTGTTATTCGGTGTTGAAAGGAGGCAAGCACTGATGCACTGCATTGTTATAGTTTATAGAAAAAGAGAAGGGTTTTTTACTATAACTCGAAAAGTTAAAAATGGCGCTTACCCCCTTTCAACAATAAACGATTCAATTATTGATAAGTATGAAGCTATGCCTGCAAGAAGGGTGAACTCGAAAATACCTTTTTCTAGCATGAGTAAAACCAATTTTAAAGTTATTGACCTAGAGTAGAGCATTCTGTTCATTCTGTGTGTTTTTTCATTATTTTTATGTGTTTATGTGGTTGTGATTAAAGCCTAGTTCGCACCATGCTCGTATTTTAGTTGATTAGTGAGTAATTTAGTAATTAAACGTGTCTGAACAACAAGAATTTAGTCGAGTAGATTAGTAAGTAATTTAGTTCCATGTGTGTAGAAAATGATAGTGTAGAAATGACAGGATTCAACACCAAATAAAAATGACACAATCAAATGGACTTGTCAAGTTATTGCCCTGGATGGCTGGTGGATATCAGGTTCTTTCCCTGTATGTATATTTTTGATTGGCATAATATGGGTAGTTAAAAGCTTATTTCCCTGTAGAATTTATACATTTTGTGGGGACCAGTTAGAAATACTTACTATATTTTTGTAAAATCCTAAAATTAATAAATTGGCACTTATAATTTTTTTCCTTGGACCCTTCATTTCATATTATTGTCATCCTTGTGTCCCTTCTTGTGGGACTGCTTGTGCTTTGTGTTTTCTTTCTT
Organism: Diabrotica virgifera virgifera; assembly: GCF_917563875.1. NCBI lineage: Eukaryota > Metazoa > Arthropoda > Insecta > Coleoptera > Chrysomelidae > Diabrotica > Diabrotica virgifera. The sequence goes on from NC_065450.1 coordinate 212,662,558, forward strand.
CTATCTTGTGAAATTCCTTGTTTATAAGTGATGTGTAGTTAGCCATTTTTTTTTAAAACCTTTGTTAGCAGGTTTTTTCCTTCCTGAAATTTTTAATTAGAGTGGGTGTTTTGGGCGCTATCATATAATGATTTCATTCATTTTTTGATGTTATGTAGTGATTTGAGTGGAAATTTAAATATATGTGTGTTTGGGTTGGCTTTCAGTAAGTAAACTTTGGTTGCATATTCTGTATCATCTTTTTTAACACATCCGGAAAAGAAAGTGATTTGTTTTTTTATTTTTTCATTGTGAATTTGATAGATTGTTCTTTATTGTCAGTCAGGAATTTATCCAATGCTTCTGGTCCTTGGGGTCAAATGGAGAACACATTGTCTGCATACATCCACCATACTGTGGGTTGTTTGTCTTGTTTGTGTACAATATTTTGTTCAAAATCAAAGTCACATTCAATTTGGTCTTTGTTGTCAATGTATCATCCCTCTCTAATATAACTATTATTATTTTTAGCCTTGGTAATGTCAAAACTGACATATGTTGGTATATTGTTGTAATTGTGCTCTATTTGTGCTAGTTGGCAAGAATTGTTGTGAATTTTAAATGCATGTTGTATTGTGTCCTAGAGGTTGTATTATGTCTAAGAGGTACTTATAGTCCAGAGAAATAAGGATTTTTTCGGGACATTCAAAGATCCAGGTAGCTGACTACTTTTTTAGTTATTGTAGACATACAGGAAGAAAACCTACCTGTTTCCTGCCTAGAGTTCGTGTTCGTTTTTTACGTTTTTTAATTATTAACAATTTAGAGCAAAAATCACGATTTTTTCGATTTTTTGCTCCCTATTCAAAAGCTAATTAGTTGACATAAAATTACAAAATTTAATTTTTTAGAACATTAAAAACCTTCAAAATGCCGGTTTCTAAAAGTTAAAATGTTAATTTGTTGCTACGCAAACTGCAAAATAAGTGAAAACCGTTATTTGTTAATCACTTTTACTAAAACTACCTTAGAACTTTAGTGTTTCACCCAAAGTTGGGTATTGGCGTACTTAACAAACCCTCAAAATTTGAGACAGATCCATTAATTAGTTTAAGAGTTATTCTATTTGTTTACCCCAGAGACCTTTATTTTGCAATAACATAAGACAGAAAATATTGAAGATAGGGCAATTCTGAATATGCCAAATGAAAGTAGTGATAGTATCAAAATGCACTAAAAAAAGATAAAAAAATTAATTAATATAGTGAAAAATCCTAATGCCAAATTTTTAAAATTTTGTAGTTTATAAACATTTAGAATAACTTTAAAAATGTTGTTCATAGAAACAATCTTTTTATATATTCAAAAAGCTAGTATTTTAGTACGAATTTTCAAATAAAAAAATTTAGCCTGGGTTCATTTGGGACAAAGTTAGCCATGTGTTTTTTTAATTCACAGCTAATTTGTTTATTGGGACCGTGCAAGTTCGGAAAAGCGACACCTATTTCTACGCTCTGAACTTTTATTCGCACTTTTAATTATATTGGCCAATCATATGGTCCTGGTTACTGGATAATTGTCAAGGCCATAGTCCAAAAAAAATAATAAGAAAAAATAAGATTTAGGTTGTGTTATTCAAATGTAAACAATTGTATGTAGTAAATAAAATTAGTTATTAAAATGCAGTATTGCAAGCAAAATACAATTAATTAAATTTACCTTTATATAATAATTGCATATCATATCAATATTGTGAAGCAATATATAATTTTTCTTCTTAAATGACAATAACTATGAAATGTACGTCAATTTGACAATTTCAGTTGACAATATGAATTATTTAAGAAAGTTGCAATATTTCTCCGCTATTCGCGCACGATCGTTTCGCGTATCCCTTCCAAGTACTTGCACACCGCGAATAATAATTAAGGAATCTCATTAATGCCATTTTAAAGAATGGGATTTGTATTTTTTCTTAAAAAATTTCCACAAACGTACCTTCACAGCACCCTCTACGATTTTTCAAAAATGTAGTCTGGGTTCATTTGGGACAAAGTTAGCCATGTGTTTTTTTAATTCACAGCTAATTTGTTTATAATAATTAAGGAATCTCATTAATGCCATTTTTAAAGAATGGGATTTGTATTTTTTCTTAAAAAATTTGCAGAAACATTGTACCTTCACAGCACCCTCTACAATTTTTCAAAAATGTAGTTCAAACGATCAAACAAAAAGCAATTTCAAACCAATACAATTTTCTGTATATCCGGATCAACTCAATGGATTTTGATCTTTTTTTTTAATTGGTATGTAATTTCTACGTACATTACAAATATGCAATTTGTTTATAAATTTATTAATTAATAATCAGTCAAATTTGTTTAAACAATTCTTGAAAAAATATTTTTTTTACAAAAATCCATTTTTTTAATCATAGTATCATTAATGATCATAGAAAAAGTTAAAGTACACTTGAATAAATAAATTATTTTTATTAGATAATTATTTATTGAAGATAATTTATTTATTAAAGTATACCTTGACGTTTTCTATGAGTAATAATGATAGTATGAATAAAATCATGGATTATTGGGAAAAAATTATTTTGTCAAAAATTGTTTAAACAAATTAGACTGTTTATTAATTAATAAATGTTTAGACAAATTACATATTTGTAATGTACAGAAAAATTATATACAGATTAAAAAAAACGATCAAAATATATTCAGTAGATCCGGAGATATAGAAAATGATAGTAGTTTTAAGTTGCCTTTTTTAGTTTTTGAACTCGTGCATTTGTCGGCTCCCAACTCCCCCTTCACTTACCCCGACTAGTCACCAATTGAACTACATTTTTAAAAATTTGTGCAAAATACCAGCTTTTATAATATGTAAAAGAATTTTTTCTACGGACAATATTTTTAAAGTTATTCTAAATGTTTATAAACTACAAAATTTCGAAAATTTGGCATTAGGATTTTTGACTATATTAGATAATTTTTTTATCTTTTTTTAGTAGATTTTGATAGCATCAGTTTTCTACTTTCATTGTGCATACGCAGAATTGCCCTATCTTCATTATTTTCTGTCTTATGTTAGTGCAAAGTAAAGGTCTCTGGGATAAACAAATAGAATAACTCTTAAACTAATTAATGGATCGGTCTCAAATTTTGAGGGTTTGTTGAGTACCCCAATACCCAACTTTGGGTGAAACACTAAAGTTCTAAGTTAGTTTTAGTTAAAGTTATTAACAAATACCGATTTTCACTTATTTTGCAGTTTGCGTAGCAACAAATTAACTTTTTAACTTTCAAAAATCGGCATTTTGAAGGTTATTTAATGTCCTATAAAATTAAATTTTGTAATTTTTTGTCAACTATTTAGCTTTTGAATGGGGTGCAAAAGATCGAAAAAATCGCGATTTTTGTACTAAATTGTTAATAATTAAAAAACGGACGCAAACTGTGGGCAGGAAATAGGTAGGTTTTCTTCCTATAGGTCTACAGTAACTAAAAAATTAGTCAGCTACCTGGATCTTTGAGTGTCCCGATCATGATCTATTTGTCTATTTCTAGCTTATTTACCTGGAGTATTAGTCTGCTGTACAAGGAGAACCCATGCTACTACAAATTGGTCGCAGGGGTATGTTTTCTTTATTTATCAAGTATATCGACCTCAATTTTGACAGCAAGTAACCTCCTCAACAACTTTATACAGTCTTTGAATACAAATTTTATTAGGTAAAAATGTATTTTTGTCATTACAAACAGCTGTAGTTAATCCCATACCAACACAATATTTATCTTACCAGAAAACAGTTTCGGAAGCTTAATAAGTAATCATGTTTGTATTTAATAGTTTTTCCTTAACTAAAATCACTAGATGTATGTTCCTGGTAAACTTCATGACACACAAAATGTTATAATCGATATTGGAACAAGATATTATGTAGAAAAGGTAACCAAATGTTATCACTAACCAACTAACTTCATATCTGTATATTCTTAACTTCATGTATGTTCTGTTACCTTTTGCCATTCCATTACACATTTTTAGTATTGTAGAAATTAAAGCTGTACAAAAAGCTTGCAAAACAACTTAAGTTGGTAAATATTATATGTCAGTCCACAACCAAATCAATTCTAAGGGCCGGTATTTCCAACCTCACTTAAGCCAAAGCTTACTTTAAGCCTTTGCTTAAGCTTAGATGCCTGTATTTCCACTTCAATTTGAGGCTTAAGCCTAGGCTTAAACCAAATAATTTTAAGCTCGCGCGTGAGTTGATTTAAGCCTTTGCTTAAAATTTGTTTTCGGTTTTTTGAGGTTATTTCTATAGATTATTAATTATAGAGTTGTTTTGAAAACCAACTTTTAAGTAATAACGTTATTATTGGATTATTAAATAATATTCTATTAATTTATTAATCCTAATAACGATTATTAAAATTCTTACTACTTTTGGAAGGTGTAGGCACATGAAAATTGTTTATTTCTAGAATGCTTGGTAGGTATATTTATTTTACAAAAATAAACTTACATTCCAATTTGACATTTTAAGGAATATATCCAATAAACAAAATTACAAAGACGGATCTATTGCTTATGCAAAATAACAATAAAAATATAACCAGAGAAAATATAGACAATAAACTAAAAACACATGTACCATGTACACAAAATTAAGTGAAGTAAAAATAACATTGATACAGATGACAAGATAAAATTAAATGTCAACAGTAGTGGTTTTTACCTCAGAACAGTTAGCTCTGGCACTTTAACGTATTCAGAGGTACAAACCAATTAACTTTACAGCTGAGCATCAGTTTAGTTAAAAGAATGATGGAAATACGGCACCCAGCTTAAGCTTCTCCTTAACTTTTGACACAGGCTTAGCTAAGCAAAAGCTTAAGTAGCTATTGAAATACCGGCCCTTATTTTCTAAGTGTTCTTTTAAATGGCTACAAGCTACTTACAGACACTTTGCACTGTCGGATCCACAAAGTGCAAAGCTTGATTCATCAATAAAAAGTATATTAGCCCAGTCGTTAATATCTCAATCGACATGTTCTGGTGTAAAACTTCAACGTGCTATACAGTGTGCACTGTGGAAAGATCATTTCACAGTTGTCTAGGTGTAACATGATGTGTACACAAAGTCTGCAGATGTAAGTAACGTTCATTTGCGTGGTTGATGCACTTGAGACGTCCTGGAACTGGTCTTCTTGTGTATCCTCCACTTTCTCTATACCTTCTTAAAGCCCTTGAAATGCTCGATTGGTGGATTCCCATAACATCAGCAAGATATTGCTGCTATTGTCCATCTCCAATTAAACCTACAATTTGTGCTGCTTGTTCTGACGTTATATTACTCATTTTTTGTAATAACGCGTGAAAAAGTGAAAACTCAGTGAAAACTCAAGCAGACATGGTGCACAGATCAAATTCTTGAAGACAAATGTCCAAAATAAATGGCGGGTGTATGGGGAAAGGGATATACAGTAGAGCGTCGATTATCCCAACTAATTGGGGACATAGGTGTTCGGAAAACCGATTTGTTCGGATAATCGAACTACAATATATTGATACATATTTATAGTCATACATATTTATCCACAAGTTAATAAAAGCCATATTTATATACCTACATATTGAAATTTTTTCAGAAGTCAAACCACCGCATTTAGGTAACTTTTGTAAAACAACTTGATTACTTTGTACTATCAGTTCTCTTTTTTTTTGTAAGTCAACTTCCATAAATGGGGTAAACGGATCTAAACTAGTTTTGTAAAAGTATTTTCCAAAACAACTTACTCTTAGCCACTTCACTTTATCTCGAAAATTTATTTTTTGGTCAAGACTATTAGTGAGTCTTTTGTTTAAATGAAGTTTTGCAGGTAGAGTTTCAAAGCAATAAAAAAAATGTTCCATGTTAAGGCATACACTTTGTTTGGTACTCGCAGATCTAATAATTTCCCGATATTGGTCTGGTATATAAATATTCTGATGTTTTCTAAGAACCTTTTCTATTCTTCCAAAGTCTCTGTCAGAGTCAAGGTAACTGTGACCAACTTCGGGAAATTTATGGTCAATGATCTTAAATATTTTATTTAATATTAGGTATTGAAAAAGGTTAATAATGGAGAAGTTTTTGTTTTGTCCCCCACATTGATCTGACCAAATTATTAAATGATCAATTTGGGGATTTTCTTCTTTAAGAAGCAGACAAAATCGTAGCAAACAACTTGCTATTTCATTACTTCCCCTATTGGCAATATCCTCAGTCCATGTAAAAAAATAGGACTTATGACCAGAACTGGTTAAACAGTGGACTCCAAAGTTGTATAGCCACATTTGTCTTAAGTAAAAAGATTTTGACGTTGATAGCTTTGGCAAAGGCATCGTTTGTTGAAGATCCATTGTTATGTAACATTTTTCTTTGGAAATTTTTACTGCTTCGCGGTCAACTTTCTGCTGCGCAAAAGCAAGTTGAAAATTATTCGAGTGCTCTAAAGAGTTCTCTCCAGCATCGCATAAACTGCAAGTATCACTTTTTGGTACACCAAAAGATAAGTTAAACCTTGTTTCAAATATATGTCTGTAAAAAGAGGCCTTTACGAAATATTTAGTTTCGAGCTTTTTTGTTTGACAATCCTCTATATACAGTTGATGAAGTCGGTTAATATTTAGTAAAGGGGAAAGGTATTTTTTATGTGGGTTTTTAGTCCTAGAATAATGTGATTCTTCTGAAGGAAACTGCTTGATATGATTTTCAATGCAGTTTATTACTTCATCGGATATTTTTTTTGGATTTTGTGATGCCCTTGCTTATGTGGTGAGGGCATTACCTGGCCAGATTTTAAGTCATTTTGAGCTTTAAAGACTTTTTTTCGTCCAATTCGGTATAAAGAGCAGAAAGCATCTTTACACACTAGGGTATTTTCTTTATCACACGTAATAAAATATTTAAAGCTGTAAGCTTTCGTTTTTATATTTTTACGAGGGCGGTGACGATTAACTTCCTGCATCTTAATACTTTTAAAAATTAAAATATTTTTGGAATTTGTATCTAGCTTATAAAATTTTCTTAGAATTTCTTCTCTGCTTGCAATACTAAACTTCTCAGTACAGTTTAGTCTACATTTTTCTTTACACAGTAAATCTCTTTTAATTGTTTTTTCTTCCATCACTTTACCAGTCTTTTGAGAAATAAATTTTTTACCTTGTTGTCTTAACCTTGCAGCTTTATTTCGTTTCCAATTATCAGGTTTCCGGACTCTTTTTTTAGTTATTTTTAAAACTGGTTTAACAATTTCTCTTCTACTTATTTCATCGGCAGTAACATGGAATTGCTGGTTATGGTCTTCTATACGTATTTCCCGAGGTATTTCCTCCTGCACTTCATCAATCCTATCCGGGGTTTCCCTGCTGTTTGTCGGAACCTTAAAAATATCTTAGTTATTTATTAAATTTATACTTATTTCTAATTTCTATTTTTATTTCTTAATCTTAACTTTTTTTAGCTTTACCTTTTTAATTTCTTGGTTATCAGAAAACATTTTACGTTTGACTCTATCAACATCCGGATATTTGTTTATGAGACTCGTCGAATAAGAAATATTTGAGTTATCAGAATACTCTTCTGAATCTTCTTCACTGGAAGGGGAATATTCGCTGCCTGATGTAACACTTTCATCAGTACAATAATTATCCATATAGTCTAAAAATTTAATTTATGTACATAGGTAGGTATGTATGTAATAATAACTCAAGTAATGTATATTATATCTATATTTTTTAAAATAAAACATTGAATCGCAGAGGGGGTAAATTGTTATTAAAAAGAGATGATTAATTAATAAAGGTAGTAAAAATTTTTTTAATATGCTTACCTGCTTTAGAGTTGACCTTCTTTTGAAGTCCACTAGTGCTTGGCTGCTCCAAAATCACCGCATTGGTATTGACCTCTAGAGAAGTACAAAATACAGTTTCTATTTACAAAAAAATTCTCTATTCGGACTTACCTTTATTTGAAACACATATTTTCTTGTTTTTTACTAATTCTAACATTCTTTTACTTCTCGAACCCATGTTGAAAGATGTGATAAACAACAAACATAACCTTAAAATGTCACATGGCACCTACCATGTAAATAAAACTTTCCCACTATCTAGTGGATAAAGGTGCTATGTCCTTAAATATGGACATAGCACCTTTATCTAATAAAAAAGGGTACTTAGTCATAGGACATAGTACCTTTATCAATTAAAATAATCCTTATTATTAACAATTTAAGAATCTTGAGTTATTCAGGGGTTGTATTACGACTTTAGGTAACCAAATATACAAATAAGTCATTTTTTGAAAAAAATGGACATAGCACCTTTATCAACTCATGTCTTCAATTACTAACGCTTGCTCGGTATTCGAGTGCGGGACGCGGGAGTCGATAGTTCGAATAAGCGGTCGTTCGGTTGATCGACGTTCGGATAATCGACGCTCTACTGTATGTCAACAAAGTATAATTTTGGGAAAACGCGTTTTTGTGATGTGATAATGTGATGTAAATGCTGTATTATTTTATTTTTCAATAAAATGTGTATGACTTAATTCTGGCGCAAGAACACATTTTATGTGGTAAATATATTTTTTTGAATATTTTTTGAAAAAAAAATAGAACATATTATTATGCCTCTTTTCACAACCATTTTTTATTAAAGCCTAGGTACAAATAAAACATATCTAATAATTACTAGTAATCTATTATTGTTAATTGTCCTCTGCTAGTTATCCTCGTGGTCAGATGCATTTGGCAAACTATCCCTTACACTATCTGACTTATATCTATTAACCCAAACGCAGATCAGAAAAAAATGGAACGCTTTTGATCATATTATGTGAACATATACCTCTATTCACAAAATATTTAATTTATTTTGACATATAAGTCTACATAAGCCCGTATTACTTTAAAAATCTCATTTCTAGTCAGTTATATCATTTTACACATATCAAGTCGCACGTAAATTTGTGTAGAATTACATTATCTCTTTTCCTCTAGGTGTAATATCCATTTTTGGAATGTATGGTGTACTTAGCTCATTTTGCGCATTTTTCGACTTATACTTGTATCCCTTTCCCCATACACTCGCCAAATATTCTCATTTAACAACGTTTTGTTTACTGTTTGTTTTTTCGCTAAAAACACGCTTCAACTTGGAATGCTATGGATTTGAAGACACCTAAAGGAGAGGATAGACGAGTATTAAAACATTCTATTGAAAATAATTTTTAAACTTTTTTTCTGTTTCAAAAATTAGACGATACTTATTGTGACTAGTGTATATTGTTCGTTTTGCATTCCCTATATTTAGAAAACAATCAATAGAAATGAATTAAAAATAGTAAATTAACAAAATATTTATTGATTTACCAATGTTTGATTAATTTATTGTCTTATTCTTTTAGGACATTGAGGGAGCAAAAGACTATTTTCAGCGAAAAGTCAAGTTTGTAACAGAACAAATGGAAAAAGTTCAGTGGCTGGGCATAGAGAAGAGCAAAATAAGGGAAGCTGTTATTGAAATTGCTGAAATGAAGATGTCACAGCAGCAGCAACAACAGCCACAACAGAGCTGAATCCTTAGAAGTATTTAATTTGAGTCTTTGTTATTTATTATTTCACAAGAACTCTGTGCCTCATTTCACTGCAGTTTGGTTTCGTTTTGTATTTAGCTTCTTTAGTAAAATGACATATTTAGAAAACAATCAATTTTAATGAAATCTTTATTGCATTGAAGGATATTCGTTAATTTGTTTTTTTTTTTATTGTCAATGATTCTAACATGATTATTTTTTAAAATAAAGAAATTCTCAGTTTTGATGTAGATTTTGTATATTTTACCCCTGAAGGTAAATGGCCTGGATCCCGCGTACTAAAAAAAAGTTGATTAATAGCAAGCTGAAAATTTGTTAATAGCTTAACAGTGTCTGGTCGGACAAATTTTGATGTATGGGAACGCTGGAACAGGGGAAATTTTAATTGTGCAGTAGGGTGAAATGAAATTTCAAGAACTTTTAAAATTTAGTTCTATTTTTCAAAGAAAAAATTATCTAGATAATCTGTTATTATGCTAATAAACCACTATTTAATGCATAATTGCTATTTATTTAAATTTCTCTAAATGAGTTTCCTAAAAATCAACCTTTTCGTAATATATGCCATCTCAGACCGCCTTTACCTAAAACCGAAATATGTAGGAGAGTACGAATGGTGAAAAATGCTATGATCGATTACCAAAACTAAGGAAATATGTCTCCTTGTTGAAGAACAATAAATAACAAAAAAAAAGCCGACTGAAAGACCATCGAGGAAACGACGAGAGGAAGATAATGATCTTTAAATTTAGTGATGAGCGCGCTAATAACCGGCAAAATAACGCAAAAGATGGAAAAAATAATACATTGTGAAGTAAAAAGAGACGAAACAAGTAGAGGTGGAAATTATCGATATAAACGTATAAATTAACATTACATAGTTTCCCACCTTTAGACGTATCGGAGGAGTATGACAACTGTCGCTGTGACAGGAGAATTTTATAAAATACTCCTGTCACAGACTGAATTTAACCAATGTCATGGGTTATGTTTACTTTCTATTCGCTGTGGTTTGTGGCTTATTTGCATATATCTACAACTTAGGAAAAATTCACAAAAATGAGTTTATCTGGGTCGAATTGTACGATCTTGATAATCAGTTTACATCACTTTTACGTGAGATGACAATGCCCTCAAAGAGCTTGTGGAGCGTCTATAATTTGACATGCCCAAAAATGGCCCTCATTGCTAAAGATGATTTTTCGATGGATCAGGTCCCAACTGTTCCAGAGGCCATTTAACGAACACACGTCAGTGGCTATGGTCATTTACCCTTATCTTCTGGGTCAGTTGAATTTTGTATCTACCTATAGGTACGAGTCCAAGTCACGATGCAAAATTCTTCAAGTTATGGTCTGTAAAAAGCCCATTTCTTGTGATCGACGTGAAATAGATTGCATCGAATTCTTCACAATCTCAAAAGATAGAAGGATTATGACGACCGTAAAATGGGCGAAGCACACGTGGAACATTTAGATATAATATTTATGATTTATTAAGATATACAAACTTCTCGTCAAAAGGTAAGGATATTGGTATTATTCAAATATGACTTTGGCTATCGAAAAAATTTGGTTATTTTCATATCGAATGGAAGTAAACAATCCCATATTAAATCCTTTTTTATTCACAAAAATTTATCAGTACACTTTTATCACAATAATTTAGAACAGTGTTTCCTAACCTTTTTCCCATGATCGCCCCCTTAGCAGGTTTCACCAGTTGTGAATATTATAATCGCCCCCCCCCAATTAAATTGAAACAAATAATTAATCAGTACAACATTTATTTATTTTTACATTTTATAAAATGATAAATGGTTAGTAATAATTAATAATGACTTCCTTGGGCCTGGTGTCCCTCACATAATTTCTTTATGTCTATCTCATTGTTGGTTAATAGCAACCTCAAATCCCCTCTTTCTATTATGTCGAGCCTATTTTTTTGTTTGTTTTTCAATACAGTTACATACAGAACTAAAACCTTTCGCCACTAGATATGTCGTGGGGAATGCTAATAATAGTAATTTGATTGCATTCCACAAGATTGGATACACTTCTTTTATCCGCGACAAAAATGTTTCACACCCACACTCCTGGAAAAGACTTTCAGGAGGACATGGCATAAAAGAATGGACATGGCAGAATAGTCAAATCTTGGAATCGGGACTGTAGATCTTCTTTCAATGTTTGAAGATGAAGGCAATATGTTTGAAGATCCCCAGAATCACCACAAGAAGATTTCAAGTTGGGAAATTTGGTCAGATCTCTTCTCTGTCTATTTTCTTCAAAAATAAATAGCTTGTCAATGAATGCTCCGACTACTACCTTCGCTTTGGCCATATTCATGTTCTCTTGTAGTTGCAGGTTTGTTTCATTTAATTTTTCAAAAAATCTGATAAGTAAGCGATGTCATTTCGCTTCTCTAAGTTCAATAACAGTATCCATGAGACTGAAGAACCGCCGTAAGCAAGTATGTTTAGAAAGCCAGCGGACTTCCGTATGTAGTAGCAATGTATTAAATATCTCACCATTTTCTTCACAGAGTGTACGAAATATTCGATCATTCTTTGGTTTCGCTTTAATTTTATTTACCGAATCTATGACACGACGACCACAACTTCGGCGGTTCATTTTTTTTTCGAGTCAGATCGGCAGGGTCGGTATATACTCTCATTATTCTTATCCCAGTTCTATCTTTCTCTGTTGTGCGGATGTTCGCAAAATACGAAAGCTCAATCAAAGGAAAATGCAGAACTTATTACTTACCTATATAATTCAATTGTATAATGATTCATAGCCCTCTGTTACTAGTCGAGATGTTTGTGTTAATATTACCTGCATAGGTATACATATTTACTTTTTATTATCCCATGGATATTCCATCGAAAGTATTGTATTTTTTTCTCAATTACCCATTTCTAGTTTCCCGGATGCTAATCGCCCCCCTTTTCTCTATCACCCCCTTCGCTATCGCCCCCTTTTCTCTATCACCCCCTTCGCTATCGCCCCCATGAAAATCTTAAATCGCTCACAGGGGGGCGATCGCCCCCCGGTTGGGAATCACTGATTTAGAAGGCATGAATTACCATTTGTTTCCAGTCTGTGTCTGAACTGTACAGAATTCTAAACAATCCTTAACTTCCTTCTTTCCATTCATCTACACTAAAAAACTTCGAAATGCTAATGTTGTAGAGGCAAATATGGCTATTGGTACGATCCAGGCTGGAGCTAGGCAAGTGGACGTAGATAAAAGTTTTAATGTATCGCAAAGTGTAGTTACTCGGTTAGTCAATCGTTTCAATGAAACGGGAAATGTTGCGGAACGGCTCAAAAGTGGAAGGTCGAGAGTTACTACGCCCACCCAGCACCGTTACATTTACTCTATCAGCTCAAAGAACGCCACTCGATACCTGTAGAATCCTGAATAGGAGGTTTTTTTAATGTGACGAGAAGTGCAATGTCATTAGCAACTATACGTCGAAGGCTCTATGAGGTCAATTTAAGATCAAAGCGTCTTTTAAGAAGAGTTCCACTCGCCGCAGAGCACAGACGCTAAAGACTAGCTTGGGCTCTGAAACATCGAAATTGGCAGGAAGAATGGAAATCTGTATTCTTTACCGACGAGTCTCGCTATGGAAGGTATTCCGATTGTCGCCGCTTACGTGTTTGGACCAATCCGTTAGTGCCGAGAAATCGTCGACCTGCTCAGGAAATTCGTCCATTTCAATAAGGTACATATACTGTTACAGTCATCATCATTCTCTTTGCCTTATCCCTATGCGGGGTCGGCTTCCCTAATTGCATTTCTCCACACAATTCTATCTTGGGTCATATCAATGTTAATCCCCTTTACCAACATGTCCTGCCTTATCGTCTCCCCCCAGGTCTTCTTTGGTCTTCCTCTCCCTAATAACACAAAACATTCCATGAATGTTCCTAGAATGTACTCACAGGACATTCCAAACATTCCTGGAATGTCCCCAAATGCACACGAATGTCCCTGGAAAGTCCCTGGAATGTGCTGTGTCAGCATTTTAAATATTCTTAGAATGTTCTGTTGGAACATTCCATGAATGTCTACGAATGTTCTTTGGACATTCACAGTATATGTTTTAGACTGAATGTCTTGTTGGAACATTCCATGAATGTTCTTTGGACATTCACAGTATATTTTTTAGACTGAATGTCTTGTTGGGACATTCCATGAATGTTGGAACATTCCATGAATGTTCTTTGGACATTCACAGTATATTTTTTAGACTAAATGTCTTGTTGGAACATTCCATGAATGTCTACGAACGTTCTTTGAACATTCACAGTATATTTTTTAGACATTCTCTGAAATATATCGTCAGTGCTGTGACAATACTTCCTATATCTTTTTTCATGAGGTTTGCAGGAGACGAAAAACATTTTTTAAGGTCACCTCCTGTTTGCATACGTAAGTTCTGGCTTGTTTTGTAGTAAATAGATAGTTAAATTTACTGCAAAACAAGTCAAAAAATATATGAAAACAGGAGGTGGCCCAAACAAGTTTTTAGTCTATCTTACAAATCTCATGAAAAAACAGATAGGAGGTATTGTCACATCACTGACGATATGTGGCCATACCAAATAATGCATGCTTGATAAATATAAACATTTTTATTGCAAAAAATCTTTTCATACATTTTTTTAATGTAATTTACTGATATTCCTATAAAAAAATGTGTCACATTTGCTTTGTAAACCTTTCTTTTGCCTTTCATAGCCACATATTCCATTTCCTTCCTGGTTTTTTGTAGACCACTTCTCTCAGCTGATTCTAAAAGAAAATAAAATAAATGGTAATTTTTCTATCCTTTACAATTAACAATCAGAAGAAATATTTACAGGTAATAATATGCATATAATAATAATAATAAAATAAATAATAAATTAAATAATATTTAAATAAATAATAAATAATATTTAATAAAGAAAATAATAAAACATTTTGTATTTTGACAACGACGTCCGATGTGGAAGTAGAAACCATAATAAAGTTATTTTTTCAAGTAAATTCTGGCTTATTTCCCCATTAAAATAGTTACAATAATTACAAAAATGCCACAAAGAAATAGCTTTTTCACAAACTAATAAGTATTTTGTTTTATTATATTTATTGTTTTTATTATTTACTTTAACTTAAGATTATAACTTAATTCTTGTTTTCTATTTCTGATGTTTTTATTTATTTGCATTCAACATTAATCTGTTTTCTTGTATAATCTACTTCGCAATAATTATGTGATATATTGGACTTAAAATGAATTCAAAAATTTTTTGTAATTGGGCAACAATGTCAACTTAGATCTCTGATGTAGATAATGAAGAACAACGGTATCTACAGTTGGAAAAATGAAAGAATAGGGCTTTTCATCAATTGTCATTTGTTTCGAGCTTCTGTCATGTGTCACATAATATTAATATATCTATGTCATATGTCTTTGGTTTGTATCTATTATTGTATATACCAATAACGTATGTCGTAGATATATTAATATTATGTGACACATGACAAAAGCTCGAAACAAATGACTGTGAATGAAAAGCCCTATACCCATGAACGATCACATCAATCACTTATGTTGTATTTGCTATCTTTTTCTATTTTAGAACAAATAGAAAATGATATAAAAACATTAAAAATAAAAAACTGGAGAAAAAAAGCATGAAACAGATCAGAGTGGAGAAGAATCCTGGAACAGGCCAAGACCCAGAAAGGGCTGTCGAGCCAATGATGATGATGATCTTTTTCTATAGGTAACAAACGTTTGTGATTTATAGAAAAAGACAGCAAATAGGGCTTTTGATCAACTGTCATTTGTTTCGAGCTTCTGTCATGTGTCACATAATATTAATATATCTACGTCATACGTCTTTGGTTTGTATCATTGGTATATGCCAATAACTTATGACGTAGATATAGTAATATTGTGTGACACATGACAGAAGCTCGAAACAAATGACTGAATGAAAAGCCCTATACAAAATAAGTGATTGATGTGATCGTTCATGGTTATAGGGTTTTTCATTCAGTCATTTGTTTCGAGCTTCTGTCATGTGTCACATAATATTAATATATCTACATCATACGTTATTGATATAATCAATGATACAAACCAAAGATGTATGACGTAGATATATTAATATATGTGACACATGACAGAAGCTCGAAACAAATGACAATGAACAAAGCCCTATATTGCTTTTCATCGATTGTCATTTGTTTCGAGCTTCTGCCATATGTTATATAATCTGTGTATAATATTAATACAACACGGATTATACGACATATGACAGTAGCTCGAAACAAATGACTGTAAATGAAAAGCCCTATTCTTTAATTTTTCCAACTGTATATTGTAATTGTATTATTAATTGGGTTAAGCATATTACCTGTGTGATATAAGCTATTGGAACAGCACAGTCTCTCAAACGGTTGAAAGTGAAGTTCTGTCAATATCTTTTTCTAAAAAATGTTTTGAACATACTGCTCTATTAACAAATCTGATTAATACTTCATGCCTTCTTCGCAGGATCTTCTGGAAAGCTAAAAATACAAAATATATGCATTACTGAGCATTATTAACAAATTTTAGTTTTAAATAAAAAATATGATTAATGAACTCACAAAATATTATAAAAAGCAGCTTAGAAATTGTTTATTAGTATAGTCGTTTCCCTAGCCACAACTGGCTAGTGATTTTAGTAGGTAATTTTTTTGTTTTTGGCCATTTTTGCCAAAATTACTAACTATTTAGTTATTTTTTTGCCAATTTTACCAAATTGTCAAAATTATTTACTAAAATCACTAGCCAGTTGTGTCTGAGACTAAGTTTAGCGAACCGACTGTACTATTCATACTGTGTATTCATTAGTTGGTACTATTATAGTGTGTGGTCTACCATCCTGTTTATAAACGCATACATTAGCAAAAACGCAAAAAAAAATTTAATTTTACAAATAATCCGTTTGTTATTATCTCTATTTACTATTTTAATTAGGAATAAGCAAGTTTGTGGCTTATTCGCAATTATTAAAATAATAAATGGATATTTTCTGAAATAGGGGCATGCCTTTGTTTACATATTTGCATAATATACTAACCTTTGAAACATTATTCCTGCAGATTTTTTATCTACATTGCTTCTGCTACTCCAACTGATTTTATGCACTATATTAATAATACTATTAAAGTTATTATAAAAGTATCCGAATTAAAAAATATTCTTAAAAAGCACAAATAAAAACAAACAACGATCACGCACGGCAAGGTGGCCAAGGCAAGATGCATGTCAAGATGGCCGAACCGAAGTCTGAAGTGAGGTCATTGGTCGTTTTTAGTCACGTGATGCCCTCTCTAAGCACCATGCACAAATACATGCGCCGTGAATTTGAAAATGAACAGGAACATTGGTAGTATGTTCACAGAATGTCTTATGGTAACATTCCACGAATAATTTAATCAGATGTTCACCGAATGTTCCCTAAATGTCCAGGACATTCAAATATTGATAGAACTTTGGTAGTACATTCCTGGAATGTTGTGTGTTGTTAGGGCTCCTACTCCTTCCAGGAATCTGCAATTCAGCTATTCTTCGTATTGGGTGATTAACGTCTCGACGTTAAACATGACCAAACCATCTTAACCTATGCTCTCTCATTTTGGCATCAATTGGTGCCACACCTAGACTTCTCCTAATATACTCATTTCTAATTTTATCGTTCTTTGTCACTCCACTCATCCATCTAAGCATGTTCATTTCCGCCACATGCATTCGTTGTTCCTCTTTCTTTTTCACTGCCCAACATTCAGTTCCGTGCATCATAACCGATCTTATGGCTGTTTTATAGAATTTTCCCCTTCAGCTTCATTGGAATTTTTCTGTCACACAACACACCACTCGCTTCTTTCCACTTCATCCATCCAGCCCTAATTCTACTGCATGCATCTCCATCTATTTCTCCATTACTCTGTAATACCGATCCTAGGTACTTAAAACTATTGCTTTTCACAATCATTTCACAATCCAAAGATACCATTTTATTTGTAGTAACTCCATCTTTAAATGAACATTCCAAATACTCTGTTTTTATCCTACTAAGTTTTAAACCTTTTTCCTCCAGAGCGTGTCTCCACTGTTCCAGTTTTTGTTCTAAGTCTCTTTCACTATTTCCTATTAACACTACATCATCAGCATACATTAGGCGCCATGGAATACTACCCTGTAGTTTCGCTGTTATCTGGTCCAAAACTAATGAGAATAAATAAGGACTAAGCACCGAGCCTTGGTGCAATCCTACTTTCACCTGAAATTTATCAGTCTCTCCCACACCTGTCCTAACATTAGTCGTTACTCCCTCATACATATCTCTCACAATCTTTACATATTCGCCAGGGACTCCTTTCTTATTGAGAGCCCACCACAGAATCTCTCGAGGAACTCTATCATATGCTTTCTCACGATCAATGAATACCATATGAACGTTGGTCTCTTTATTCCTGTATTTTTCCATCAGTTGCCTTACAATGAAAATTGCATCTGTTGTTGATCTGCCCTGCATAAAGCCAAATTGATTATCGGATATTTCCTATCAATTACTCTCTCCCATATTTTCATGGTGTGGCTAAGTAGTTTTATAGCCCTGTAGTTTGTGCATTGTTGTATGTCTCCCTTGTTTTTGTAGACAGGTACTAATATACTGCTTCTCCATTCGTCTGGCATTTGTCCAACTTCCATAATTCTGTTAAATAGACCTGCTAGCCAACTTATTCCTGTCTCTCCCAATGCTCTCCATACTTCCCCAGGAATATCATCTGATCCTACTGCTTTTCCTTTTTTATTTTTTGAAGCGCTTGAGCCACTTCCTCGTTTGTTATTCTGGTAACCATTGCTGTTACTGTCTCCGTTAACTCGAAAGGCTGTCTGTCAAATTCTTCTGTTACATACTGTTACAGTATGTCTGTACATGTATGTCTGTACAGTATGTCTGTACATACTGTTACAGTCTGGGGTGAAATTACTTTTGATAGTCGAACAGACCTATTAGTTTTGAACAGGAATGTATGACCAGTGTGATTTATAGAGATGAAGTCATCAACTATATTATCCCACATTTTCTAGTCGCTATTAGTCAAGACTTCCTTTTTCTTAATGATAATGCAACTCTGCACCGGTCTGCCACTGTACAGGGTGTCCAGAAACTCTACCGACAAACGAAGACAGGAGATTCCTCAGAAAATTTTAAGATATTTTAACAAAATTCACCTAGTCCGAAAATGCTTCGTAAGGGAGCTAGAGCTCTTTGAAGATGGCGTCTTGTAATTAGTTTTTCTTAAATAACTCCAGAACGCTTCTATTGAGAAAAACGAAAATTGGTACATATATTTATCTTCCAGCGATAAATCGATTCCATGTATTGAGAATGTCTAGTACCGGTCATAGGCGCCCGTTTTGGGTAGGGCAACAGTTATTATCGCATAACTTTTTTATATTTAATTTTTAATCATTTTTGATTCTGGATTATTAAATTGTGAATTATTGTACAACTAAAAGGTACTCTTGATCTAAGTCGATAGGATACACCGTTTTCTATAAAAATCGATTTGAATTTTTTTTTTAATTTCCAAAAAAAAAAAATCAAAAAAACTATTTAGAAATCCAAAAACTGGTACTTTTATTTATATTTTAGACATGAATCGATTTCGTTAACTGCGAACTTCTAGTACGGGTCATATGCGCCCGTTTTGGGTATTTGTCTTTAATTTTTAAGCATTTTTGACTCTAGATTATTAAGTTATGAGGTATTCTAGTACTAAAAGTTACTCTTGCTTTAAGTTAATAAAATACACCGTTATTTTTTGATAAAAAATTTCAATTTTTTTTCAAATTCAAAAAACGAAAAATTTTCAAATCGATTTTTCTAGAAAACCGTGGTTCTACTGACTTAAAGCAAAAGTACCTTTTAGTACTAGAATACCTCACAATTTAATAATCCAGTGTCAAAAATGCTTAAAAGTTAAAGACAAAAAAGTTATGTGATAAAATACCCGTTGCCCTACCCAAAACGGACGCCTATGATCGGTACTAGAAATTCGCAACAGACGAAGTCGATTTATCTCTGGAAGATAAATAAACGCACCGATTTTCGTTTTTCTAAATTGAAGCGTTCTGGAGGTATTTAAGAAAAACTAATTACAATACGCCCTTTTCAAAGAGCTTTAGCTGCCTTAGGAAGCATTTTCGGACTAGGTGAATTGAGCCAAATTGTCTTAACATTATCTGAATAATCTCCTGTTTTCGTTTGTCGGTAGAGTTTCTGGACACCCTGTATAGTTGAAGCTCGAGAAAATCAAGGTATTCCTCATTTGCCATTATCACTGAGGTCTCCTGATTTCAACATGCTTGGGATCAACTCTAGAGAGCATTAGATGCATACGAGTCAAGTCATCAAACTCTTCAGCAGTTAAGAAACCTATTGCCATAACTTTATATGCAAATGAGGCAAGATATATGTAATTGATGGATTCGACCGTTTCTTGATGGAAGTTCATTTTATCTAGCAATAAAACACTGAAAACTTTTGTTTTCTGTACTTCCACAAAATTTATTATAACTATGTGACTACAGCTGTTTCGGCAGAGTGCCTTTCTCAAGTATGTCTAGTAAATTTTGTGGAAGTATAGAAAACAAACGTTTTCAGTGTTTTATTGTTAGACAAGATATATGTGCTTAACAATTTAGTGGAAAGTATGCCAATACGTTGCCAAGCAGTTATTGAAGCCCGTGGAGGGCACACTATATATTAAATAATTTTTTCTAACAATAAAACACTGAAAATGTTTGTTTTCTATACTTCCACAAAATTTATTATAACTAAGTGACTACAGCTGTTTCGGCGGAGTGCCTTTCTCAAGTGATATAGTTTACAATGTGTTTGCCTTTTTAAGTCTTCAACTGAAGAGGTTGAGGAGTGGGGAGCTGTTTGTCTCGAGTTGATCATTCAGAATTATATCTGTATTTTTCAGTTTATTAATTTCCATAGATTCTAAAAAAGATAGCTTAAGGCCTTTATTTTGAATATGTAGAATTTGAAACTCTTCATTGAAAGAATGATTATGATCTAGAAGGTGAAGTGCGTATGTAGAAGTGTCTGTTTTTCTATTGTTGAATGCCCTTTTGTGTTCTGCTATCCGTTTGTCAAAAGTTCTGCCAGTTTGACAGATGCACGTTTTCGGACAGTCACCACAAGTTAGTTTGTAGTACACACCACTCTAGTTGCTTTCTCTTTCGGCTTTTATTGTTCTTAATATATTTGCTTAAGTTGTTGTTAGTTCTGAAAGCTGGTGTTGTTCCTTTCTTTTTTATGTATCTGGCTATTTTTGTTGTTATCTTGCCAGTATATGTGAGAGAGCAGAAGGTACTGGGTTCTTTCTGTGGTGGTGGATACACTAATTTCAGGGCTTTCTTATGGAGTTTTTGGTTTAAAATTTTGTTAACTGTTTGTTCGTTATAGCCGTTGTTTACTGCTATTTGTTTAATGATGTTTAGTTCTATCTCGAAGTTATTTTTTGTCATGGGAATTTCTGTCAGTCTATGTATCATGCTATGGTAGGCTGCTAATTTGTGTTGTGTAGGATGGGATGATGAATTGTGTATAGTTGTGTCAGTATGGGCAGGTTTATGATATACGGAGAACTCATGTTTGTTGTGTAGTCTGGAAATCGTTACATCTAGAAAGTTTATGGAGTTATTCTGTTCTGTTTCTCTTGTAAACTCAATATTTATATAATAATTTTTTGTTGGATTTTGAAAATGATTCGGCTGTTACACTAAATTTTGTCCATTTAGTTTTTTTATTTTTTTTACGAAACTCTTGTGTTGGTAGACTTTTGATAAATACAAAAGAGATGCAGTGACCTTAATTTAATTTATAATAAAGAATTTTTATCATTTAGGTACGTTTAAATATTTTTTTTAAAGCATTTTCTGATAATATCTCATAACTTTTGACGAGCAGTTTATTTAAGAAATTAAAATATTACTTCACTTAGTGAACTTTTGTGCACCAAATTATATCGCTTTTGAAAAAAAGTGCAATTAAAGTATTATCAAGTGAGTATCCTAATATCCAAGCCTACCTATTAGTCCAGAGTAATAAGGATTTTCCCAGGACACTCAAAGATCCAGGTAGCTATGATTACTTTTTTAGTTATTGTAGACCTATAGGAAGAAAACCTAGCTGTTTCCTGCCTAGAGTTCGCGTCCGTTTTTTAGTTATTAACAATTTAGTACAAAAATCTCGATTTTTTCGATATTGTGCACTCCATTCAAAAGCTGAATAGTCGACATAAAATTACAAAATTTAGTTTTTGAGAACATTGAAATACCTTCAAAATGCCGATTTTTGAAAGTCAAAAAGTTAATTTGTAGCTACGCAAACTGCAAAATAAGTGAAAATCGTTATTTGTTAATAACTTTTACTAAAACTACCTTAGAACTTTAGTGATTCACCCAAAGTTGGGTATTGGCGTACTTAACAAACCTTGAAAATTTGAGACCGATCCATTAATTAGTTTAAGAGTTATTCTATTTGTTTATCCCAGAAATCTTTATTCTGCAATAAGATAAGACAGAAAATAATGAAGATAGGGCAATTCTGAGTATGCCAAATGAAAGTAGAAAAGTGATAGTATCAAAATGTATTAAAAAAAAACAAAAGAAATTAATATAGTCAAAAATCCTAATGCCAAATTTTTGGAATTTTGTAGTTTATAAACATTTAAAATAACTTTAAAATTGTTATCCTTAGAAACAATCTTTTTATATATTCGAACAGATAGTATTTTAACACGAATTTTCAAATAAAAAAAATTTGCCTTGGTTCATTTGGGACAAAGTTAGCCATACATTTTTTTAATTCACAACTAATTTGTTTATAATACTTAAGGAATCTCAACATCAGAGACCTGATGGAATCTCAGGCTTTAACAACATCAGAGAAGAACATCTAATAGAAAAGAAAGAGATGAGAAAAAGTTGGATGAACGACAATATACTACAACTTATGGAAGAAAGAAGAAAATCAAAAAACAACAAAATAATGTACAAGACGATTCAGAGACAAATAAGAACTGAAATAAGAAAGGCCAAAGAAAATTGGTTAAAATCACAGTGTGAAGAGATAGAGTCGTTAGAGCAAAAACATGATACGTTTAACATGCATAAAAAGGTGAAACAAGCAGCTGGTCTTCAGAAATCCAACACAGCTAGCAAATTGCGAGACCAACAGGGGAATATCATCACAGACAGAAATCAAGAAATCTGCATATGGACAAAATCCATACAGGAACTTTTTGATGATACTAGATCCGAACAACCTCCATCCTACATATGTGATGACCACTTACCAATCACATCAGGTGAAGTGGAAAGAGCAATATCACAACTAAAAGATGGCAAAGCTCCTGGACCTGACAATGCATATGCTGAACTCATAAAACTATTTGACACCGACGGTACTCAACGCCTAACCAAAATATTTAACGACATATATTTAAGCGGAGTAATACCAAAAGCATGGTTGAAGTCGACGTTTGTTGCTTTACCAAAGAAAACAAAGTCCGTATCCTGCAGTGATTTCCGAACCATCAGCTTAATGAGCCATATTTTAAAGCTATTTCTAAAAATTATACATCAAAGGATATATAGACTGTGCGAAGAAAAAATCAGCCGAACACAGTTTGGTTTT
The DNA here is from genome assembly GCF_917563875.1 of Diabrotica virgifera virgifera. Lineage (NCBI taxonomy): Eukaryota > Metazoa > Arthropoda > Insecta > Coleoptera > Chrysomelidae > Diabrotica > Diabrotica virgifera. Next base: position 212,685,970 of record NC_065450.1, read on the forward strand.
CGAAATGCAGTGGGTACAAGAGAGGCTCTATTTAGTATACAAGTGCTATTTCAACGATGTAGAGACGTGAATTGCGATATTTATGCATGTTTCATTGATTACCATAAAGCGTTCGATACAGTAAAGCACGACAAGCTGATGGAGATATTAACCAATATTGGAATAAACACCTGTGATTTAAGGATTATCAGCAATCTGTACTGGAATCAAACATCATCTATCCGGACAGAGGCAGGAGAATCCGACGATATCAAAATCAAACGTGGGGTCCGTCAGGGATGTATACTATCCCCACTGCTGTTTAACATCTACTCAGGAAATCTTTCAAGAAGCATTGGATGATGTTGAAGCCGGAATTAGAATTAACGGAGAATGTATCAATAACATAAGATACGCAGACGACACTGTGGTATTCGCTGACAGTTCTGAAGCCCTACAGGAGTTAATGAGCAGAATCGCAGAAGTCAGTCAGAGATACGCACTTTCACTAAACACTAAGAAAACCAAATGTATGATGATCTCTAAGAATGAACAGCAATTTGGACGAATCAGTGTGAATGGTCAACAAATAGAAAGAGTAAAAACATACACCTACCTTGGTACGAACGTCAATGAAAATTGGGACCATTCTATAGAAATCAAATGTAGGATGGAGAAAGCAAGATCTGCATTTCAAAAAATGGCAAAGTTGTTCAAATGTCATGATTTGTCGATACCCATAAAAGTCAGATTACTACGATGTTATATATTTCCTATACTGTTGTACGGAGTTGAGTCGTGGACTCTCACAGACGCCACCTGCAAGAAAATTGAGGCTTTTGAGATGTGGCTTTATCGTCGAATCCTGAAGATATCTTATATCGACCACATTACTAATGAGGGTGTTTTGCTGAGAATGAAAAAAGAAAAAGAGCTGTTAATCAAAATAAAAACAGCCAAAATCGAATACCTCGGTCACATCATGAGGAACAGTGAGAGATATGGACTGTTGCAACTGGTCTTGCAGGGAAAAGTAGAGGGAAAGCGAGGACCAGGAAGGCGAAGGATTTCCTGGCTGAGAAATCTACGAACGTGGTTCAACACAACCACTACAAATCTTTTCAGAGCAGCAGTGTGCAAAGTGCAGATTGCCATGATGGTCGCCAACATCCGAAACGGATAGGCACTACAAGAAGAAGAAGGAATCTCAGTAATGCCATTTTAAAGAATAGGATTTGTATTTTTTGTTACAAATTTTGCACAAACATTGTACCTTGACAGCACCTTCTACGATTTTTCAAAAATGTAGTTCAAGCGATTAGTAGGGGGAACCTACAAATCCACCGAGTTAAAATACCGAAAAAGCAATTCCAAACGAATATAATTTTCTGTATCTTCGGATCAACTCATTGGATTTTGATCTTTCTTTTTTTAATTTGTATGTAATTTCTACGTACATTACAAATATGTAATTTGTTTATAAATTTATTAATTAATAAACTCTAATTTGTTTAAACAATTCTTGAAAAAATATTTTTTTTACAAAAATCTATTTTTTGAATCATAGTATCATTAATGATCATAGAAAAAGTTAAAGTACATTTTAATAAATAAATGATTTTTATTAGATAATTATTTATTTATTATAATTTATTTATTAAAGTATACCTTAACTTTTTCTATGATTAATAACGATAGTATGATTCAAATCATGGATATTTGGGAAAAAATTCTAGACAAAGAGTAGTCAGCTACCTGGATCTTTGAGTGTCCCGAACATGATCTATTTTTAGCTTATTACCCTGGAGTATATCGTCGGGTTACAAGCAAAATACACTAAGTCAGTTTTTGTAATTTTTGACTTAATTACATATTGATATTGCAATTTGTTTAGTTTATGTACTAGCAAAATCCAGTAAGTATTTTTCATCCTTGACAACACAAAACAATAAAATTCTACATTCACTAAGTCTTTACAACGAATGGTTGTTCAGGCAAAATCCATTAAGTGACTTAGTGGATTTTGCTGAAGGAAATTATTTGACATAGTGGATTTTACTTGTTAAATTTGGTTTTAAAACCCCCGTTAAAAAGGATTTAGTACAAGTTTTAGCTTGCAAAATATTGCTTCCTCGCTTTATGTGTGGTGATTGATGAGTCAGTCGTGTCCCAGTCCCAGATGTTTAAACAAAAACTTCATTATGAAACGTAGATATTGACAAAATATTTGCCAACTTTAAAAAACTTGAGAAGGAAATTGTAAATTTGTTGGTGAAGAGATCGACAATCTTTACTAATTAAATATCCATCCATCCAATGGCACTACAGCCCAAATCGAGCCTTGGCCTCCTTCAATAAGCTTCTCCAATCATTTCGATTTACCGCTGTTCTTTTCCATGAACGCGTTCCCAGGAAGTTCCTGGCATCCTCATCGACTTCGTCTTCCCATCTCTTTTTAGGTCTTCCAACCGGTCTTCTTCCCTGCATTCTTGCATTCAGCAATTTTCTGGGGATTCTATTCTCATGCATGCGGACCACGTGCCCTGCCCACCGTAATCTCTGTAGTTTAGTGTGTTGTGCTAGAGTTGGTTCGCTATATTGCTCGTATATTTCTCTATTATACCTAATTCGCCAGTTGTTATTTTCCCTTATTGGGCCCAGTATCCTACGTAATACTTTTCTTTCAAACACATCTAATGCATTGGCAGATTTCTGTGTCACCACCCATGTTTCGCAGCCATAACTTACTATGGGCCTGATTATTGTTTTATATACCCGGAGTTTTGTTTTCGGGTGTACGTCTCGCGATTTGAATATGTGGCCCATCGCGAAATATGCTTTATTTGCCAGCACAAGCCTTCTATTTATTTCCGGTTCTTCTTCACTGCTTGCAACCAGATCCATTCCTAGGTACGTGAATCTATTCACATGTTCTATATCGTCAATAAAGTGTTGTTGCGCCGGTCTATTTGATCTGGTTTGTATGAGTAGTTTTGTTTTATTTGTGTTTATTGCTAGCCCTACTGCTTCTGCACTCTGTTTCAACTCAACGTAGGTTTCTTCCGCTGCATTCATTGTTCTGCTCATTATGTTTATATCATCCGCGTATGCTGCTAATTGGGTAGATTTGTTTGTAAGTATGTTATTTCCGCTTACCGTCAACCGTCTAATTACATATTCAAGAACAAGATTAAAAAGCGTTGGAGCCAGTCCGTCGCCTTGTTTCAGTCCTTGCGTTATCGTAAACGCATCAGTGATCTGTCCTTGAATACATACTTGTGCTTCTGTTTCTGTCATTGTCATTTGCACTAGTCGTATTAATTTTGATGGTATGCCAAATTCTTCCAATATATTAGGTAGAATTGTTCTATCTATTGAATCATAGGCTTGTTTAAAATCTACAAAGAGATTGAAAACGTCCATGTCATATTCCCATGCTTTGGCTAGTATTTGTTTAACTGTAAATAGTTGGTCAATGGTAGATCTATTTTGCCTAAACCCTGCTTGATATTCCCCGATGATTTTTTCCGTGAGAGGTTGAAGTCTTCGATTAAGGATGTTTGTGAATATTTTGTATCCCGAACAAAGTAAAGAGATGCCTCTATAATTCTGACACAACAGTTTGTCTCCTTTTTTATGAATAGGGCAGATTATACTTTTCTTCCATTGTTGGGGGATTTCTTCTTCTATCCATATCTCTCGTATTAGCTGATACATCTGTTGTGTCAAATTCCTTCCTCCTTGCTTGAGTAGTTCTGTCGGTATTTTATCTATTCCCGGTGCTTTATGGCTTTTTTGTATGTGGATTGCCGTTTGGACCTCCTCTAGCGTTGGGGGTCTAGTTAATTCATTTTCTTCTCCAACTTCCCCCAGCTCTTGTTGTTGTACCTCCTGCCGTGCCTGCTGCTGTCTCTGTTGTTGTAATGGTGGTTGTGCCCCTTTGTTTAATACTTCCTTAAAATATGTCATCCAGGTTATCTTAATTTCGTCCATATCGCTAATGATTTCACCCTTCTTATTTTTGCAGAGGCTAGTCTTCGGTTTGTATCCCTGTCTTAAATGTTTAATAAGTTGGTATGCACTACGTGTTTCGTTTTCCTTAAACTCCCTCTCTATGTTTAGTATCCGTTGGTTTTCGTACTTTCTCTTTTTCTGCCTGCACAGTTTATCTGCTCTTCGTCTTTTGTTCTCAAATTCTGTTTTTCTCTCTCTAGTACGTCTGAGTATGTAATTCTTATGTGCTTCATTTCTTTCCTGTATAGCTTGTTTGCATTCTTCATCGAACCATGTTTCTTCTCTCCGTTGTGTCTTTGTTCCTATGACTTCTTTCGCTGTGTTTAGTATGATACTGCTTATTTATGGTGTTCCATTGATTTTCTATTGTGGAGTCTGCTCTGTTTTCTTCTAGTAATTTTTCATCCACTGTTCTCTCAAATCTTTCTTGTACCTCAGGGACTTTTAGGTTATCTAAGTTTAGTTTTTCTTGTTTTGGATATTTTTCCTTTACCTGTCGACTGATTTTGCATCTAAACCGTGTCTGCACTAGTAGATGGTCTGAGTCACAGCTTGCGCCACGTCTGCTTTTTACATCTAATATACTCGTCGCCATTCTTTTTTCAGTCACTATATGGTCTATTTGATTTATTGTGTTTCCGTCAGGTGATATCCAAGTGCCCTTATGTATGTCCCGATGTGGGAAGCATGTCGAACTGATAATCATATTCTTTCCAGCTGCGAAATCTATTAGTAATATAATAATAACTAATTAAATATAAGTACTTTAAATTGAAAATTTATAGTTTTGTAATAACAAAACTACCGCGCGAGAGCGACATCTTGTGGGTGTCGGACTCTACGATTTTGTTATTGCAAAACTCTTAATTTTCAATTTAAAGTACTTATATTTAATTAATAAATATTGTACGACAAATCTCTTGTACGACAAATTTACAGCCGCGTTTCGTTAGTCCCACAACGTAAATAATGTTAATGACACGAGACGTGTCCAACTTGCAATCTGAAATTTTTCAGAAAGTGGTAGACTCGCTCAAACGAAGCAGTTAAGACCATTTTTAAGACTTTTTTAATAATCTTGCAAAAAGGACGATGTACTGTGGACTATTACAGACAAATCTTGTGTAAGGAATACAGTTTTTCATTTTTCAAAACCAAAGAAAGATCAATGTATGACTTGCAGTGAATATGAATAGGCCGCTCCAAAGGAAAGGACAAAGCTGGAACAAAAGTAGATGCATTTAGAAAGAAAAGATGCAGCAATGAACGAAAAAGAAGCCGAGAAACAGAGAGCAACTGGTGACAGTGGTTTCATATCCATTTCCTGTGACATGCAAAGTGTGTTACAAATTTCAACATCTGAAATTAGTTTGCTTTATTATTTACGGAAACTAACCTTGGGTATACAATCTTACAATTTATGAAGCTGCTACACCCAATAACGCATTTTGTTATTTTTGGACAGAAGTAAATGGAAAAAGAGGTAACTGTGAAATTGGCACCTGTTTGTCACTTTATATACAATCATTAACAGAGAATAGAAAACATGTGATACATTTAACTATCCTCTCTGATACATATGGGGGCCAAAATCGAATCGTTAAATAGCCGCTGTATTGCTTAATACTGTTCAATGCCATCCAACCCTTGATGTCATTGAACAGAAGTTTATGGATAGTGGGTATTCCTACATGGAAGTGGATATTATGCATAGTGCTATCGAAACCGCCAAGCACAAAATAGATATTTTTAGTGTACATGCATACGAGAATATCTTTGGAATGGCAAGAAAAACAGAAAAAGTGATAAATCTGCTTACAAAACAAGAAAAATTGAACATAACGATATACATGTTAATTTTAAACGAACCCTTCTTAGCAAGAGAAACAAGAGGACGTTTTAAAAATTCTGACCATTCCTAAATTGTAGACTAAGCAGTTGCCAATTTCTGAAGCAAAAAAGGCCTTGGTGAAACTTTGTAAGAAAAATATTGTACCTCCTGCTCTTGATTGTTGGTATGATACCTAATCTACCAACTTCAACCTTAGTAAGGGACAATGCAACAGAACCATCATCTGTTAGTGATTCAGAGAATGAAGAGATAGTATAAATTAAAATCTCAACATTTCAAATAATTTTTATACTGTCACATTAATTTTACTTAATAGAAAATCGTTTTTTAGTTTTTTTTAGTGATTTTCTATGGTGTTATTTAAGTACTTTCTATAAGACCAAAATTTAAAGTACGAATAAGTCAACAATGTGATTATAAAAGTACAGGCAAAATACATTAATTTTTCAGTTTCAGGTAAAACAGATTAAGTCATTGCGACGTACACAAAAAGTAGTTTATTATAGCTCTTCCTTCATTAAATTTAATATTTTTTTAATAAAATATTGCTTTTAAAACATGTGTGAAGATATACAGAGCAGGGATTTTATTAAAAAAACTAACGCGGATCTTTAATTGATGAATAAGATAAAAGCTAAATTTAAAACTGCAATAACTCAAAACCAACTTTTTTTACTTAGTGTGTTTTGCTTGTAACCCGACGATATTATATTATGCAGGGCTTAAAAAATATATTTTTCCTTAAAAAATACATTAGAATTACAGGATTAGGTACATGTGTAAAAATATTTTTGTTGATGTTTGGAACGCTGAAATGCACTATATAGTAAAATACGTAATAAATGGGTTATAACAGGTAATCAGCAGTTAAATATGTGGAACAAGTTTTAGTGTACGTGATACTCATTTCAAGCCGTTGCAGTGTAACCGTTGTAAAGCCGCAATATTTGAAGATTAAACATAGAGGGCGCGTTCATATGTGAACGTGGTTCGTTAATGAGATTATAGACTGAAATTGGATTTAAACTAATTCGGCTTCCAGCGGTTTGACGTTATTTACAATTAGAGCTAAAAAGATTCTAGAAAATTGTCTTTTTTTTTGTGATAAGCTTTAAAACGGAGCCTACTACGATTTTTATATAAAAGCATGTATACTTGCCATAAAATTATTGCAGAAACCTTAATCTTAGGCTTATTGCAAAATCGTTTCTATTTAAATGGTTTTGTTAAGTTTCCGGCACAGATAAAAATTAATAAATTTAATCTATTGTTCCTTTAATTATTATAGGTACCTGTTTTTTCGGTATGTCTACCTCTAGAAACTTAAGACGCCATTCAAAGACTTTGTGATGTGATTAAGATACGGATTTCTGCAATAATTTGATGGCAAGTATACTTCTAATTTTCCTGATAAATTAATTATTATCTACAGTAGGTTATCTAGAGTAGAAAAAAAAACTCTGTGGGATAAACAAATTGAATAAAATTGAAGTCAATTAGAGAATTGTCTTAAAAATTTTTGTGCATTATAAGGACTACCGAACCCAACTTTTCGCGCAGCATCAAAGTCTTGAGTTTATCTTTGAAAAAGTTATAATAAATTTTTGATTTTCAAAATTTTAGCTTTATTTTGCAATTTACAAAGCAACAAATGATCTAACCAAAATTCAAAAACTGCCATTTTAAACCTTTGCCCATCTACTCAAATTATGAATATTCTAAATAATATATCTGTTATAGTCAAAGCCCGAATTTCAAGCACTCCTAGGTTTGACTAGGCAATCCTCAGGTCTGACTGACGGTCTTAGTCAAAGCCCGAAATAAATTACAGTTTCGGCCTTTGACTAGTCAAACCTTGGAGAGACTAAGTTGGTCAGGCAAAGGTCGAAATTTAATTTTATGAGATCGGGGTTTGACTAGTCAAACCCCGATCAGCTATTAAAATGTCGTAATTTGTTAGATTAGGTTTAATAAAACGTGCTTTTTTGATTCTAATGTTTATTATTTTTGTATTGTCGTATTAAAATACTAAAATTAGAGTTTATTTTCACATGTTAAGGCAGTATGGCATTTAGAGTTGCACAATGCGTTAGACCTTTTACACTTAAATAAATTTTGAAGAGAATTTCTTATTGCATTTATAAAGCCTTGTCCTCCAAATTTAGAGTCTTTTATACTAATTTCTCTTAGAGACAGCTTGACGTCTGGAACATCTTCGAAATTAAGAAAATTCTCTTTGCACTCTCTGATTTGATTTCTTGAAAAAAGTGTGTTTATTGTTCCGTATTTCGAACCAACTCTATATAAACCGTCAATTATTTTATCTTGTATGATACTCAAAATATTTCGAGCATTTCCTTTGGCTCTTTGGGAAACTTTTTTTAACTTAATTGTTTCATAACATTAGCCGGGGACACCTTTAGTCGCCTTTCCTTTATTTATTTTAATCTTTTCTCTCTGTGCACAACGCATGCATGTAACTTTTCTTTTAAAACCTTCATAGTGTGCACCAAGTGTGCTGTTAGCGCACACAACGTGTACCACTTGATTACAAATTATGCACGTATGTGCTTCAGAGATCTCTTTTTGGCAAATACAACAAACCACATCTAAAGAAGTAATCTGAATTGTTTGACAATTTTCTTCCTCTCCTAGTGACGACGGTAATGGGGCTTCGTTAGTATTATGGTGATCCTTAATTTTTTCTCCGATTGCAATATCTTCTTTCACAGTTGACAATAACATTCCCATTCCATCTGTTTGAGCTAAACACACTTTTTTCAAGAAATCAAATAAAAGAATGCAAAGACAATTTTCTTAATTTCGAAGATGTTCCAAACGTTAAGTGGTCTCTAATACTGGGGCCACAGTAACGTCTAATGCCGTTAATTAACGCATTATTTGCATTACAGAGATGGCAAATAATTCGTTAATTAACGGCATTAGACGTTACTGTGACCCCAGCATAAGAGAAATTAGTACAAAAAATTCTAAAATTGAAAGACAAAACTTCATAAAATGCTACTGCAATAAGAAATTCTCTTAAAAATTATGTAATTGTAAAAGGTCTAACGTATTGTGTAACTCTAAATGCCACAATGAATCAACATGTGAAAATAAACACTAATTTTAGTATTTTAATTACGGCAATACAAAAAAAATAAACATTAAAATTAAAAATTTACGTTTTATTAAACTTAATCTAACAAATTACGATATTTTAATAGCTGATCGGGGTTTGACTAGTCAAACCCCGATTTCATAAAATTAAATTTCGACCTTTGCCTGACCAACTTAGTCTCTCCTAGGTTTGACTAGTCAAAGGCCGAAACTGTAATTTATTTCGGGCTTTGACTAAGACCGTCAGTCAGACCTGAGGATTGCCTAGGCAAACCTAGGAGTGCCTGAAATTCGGGCTTTGACTATAACATATCTATTTAATTACGATATTTCTACCTGTAGCGATTTAAAGGAAAAAACTGCCATTTTTGACCTTTATTTGTTAATAATAAAAATTTATTAGTTATATAGTACCCAAAAAACCTATTTGCAACCTGGCTGGTCAAGTGTCCCGAACATGGTAGGTATATTTTTTCCTTATTTACCTGGAGTAATTAGACAACTCCTCGATTATCTATGTAAACTGACTTAAGCCAAAAAAGTGTACTTAATAATTAAATTTCCATTCTCGATAGGTAAACTGAGGTACCTACGTGAAAAAGTGTAATAATAAAATGTATGTTTAAAAAAAACCTTTCTTTGCCGATAATGGGCTTAATTTGTCTGCATGGAATAAAACATAGAAGTTCCAACGTCCCACGGGCCTCCAACATCGTGTTCTGAAATAGAAATAAATGCAGAAGTCAGCCACTTTATGAACGTATCATTAATTTACCTGTCGGCTTTCAGAATCGGCTTTAATAGTGCGGAGAAATGCCAAGACAAGCATTTTGAACGGATTTGAAGGTAATTAGTTGATAAAACACGTTTAAAGCTTCAAAATGACGATGTATGAATGTTGATTTACTAATTTGTTGCTTAGCAAAGTGTAAAAAAACACTAAGAATTCTTTATTTTCAATAATTTTAAAAACTATTATAAAACTGAAGCTACAACCTTGATATTGCGTGGAAAGTTGGGTCTTCTAGTGTTAAAAATATGTTTGAAATTTCAGAGTGATTCGTCAATTAATTTAAAAGTTATTCTTGTTCTGAAGCTATTTCCTTGTGGCATTTTTATGATTAACTATTTAGTGGGAAATATGCCACAATTAAATTGAAAAAATAATTTTATTAACGTTTCGAAGCCCAAATCGGGTTTCGTTGTCAAAATACAAAATACTATTAAAATAAACAAAAATGTTGTTGCTAAGCAAAAAAAAATTCTTCTAATAATTTAATTCTAAAAAATCATAGCATGTGATCTGTCTTTAAAAAGACAACGCAAAATACTCGCGTTAGAGATTCCATAGTAAATCACGAGGGAAAACCAGGAAAAAACCTCGTGATACTATCCCGACATCGTAAGTATTTGGTCTTACATTTAATTTACTTTCAAAAAACTAATACCAAATTCTGACTTTAATATGTTTAAATTATAAATAATAATACATAGATCTACAATAAGTAGTACTAAAATATAAAATTTGTACTAACTCGATATGTTATTGACTTACTAATCGTGGCATTTTCTTTCTATTGACTTCCTCTTTCAGTATGGGTAACCACATCCTACTGCATTCTACCGAGGAATTTGCGACACAATTCAAAAGACTGCAATTTTGCGACTGCAATCAAAGAAGCGGCTCTAATTATGCTAAATGAAACCAATTGTGTCGCAAATTCCTCGGTAGAATGCAGTAGGATGTGGTTGCCCATGCTGAAAGAGGAAGTCAATAGAAAGAAAATACCACGATTAGTAAGTCAATATCATATCGAGTTAGTACAAATTTTATATTTTAGTATTACTTATTGTAGATCTATGTATTATTAATATTTATAATTTAAACATATTAAAGTCAGAATTTGGTATTAGTTTTTTGAAAGTAAATTAAATGTAAGACCAAATACTTACGATGTCGGGATAGTATCACGAGGTTTTTTCCTGGTTTTCTCTCGTGATTTACTATGGAATCTCTAACGCGAGAATTTTACTGTCATCGTTGCATTTGTTTGTCTTTTTAAAGACAGATCACATGCTATGATTTTTTTTGTGACGGATATTCTTGCGAGTTGGGATTGATTTCATGTAATCGAATGAACTATCTTTTAGTAAAGTCGTCCCAGGAACGCAACTCATAAATATTGGCGATATCATTTTAAAGTAGAAGACTTTATACGTCTGAATTGCCAATATAAATGAGTCGGATTAAATAAATTATTAGAAGAATTTTTTTACTTAGCAACAACATTTTTGTTTAGTATTTTGTATTTTGACAACGAAACCCGATTTGGGCTTCGAAACGTTAATAAAATTATTTTTTCAATTTAATTGTGGCTTATTTCCCACTAAATAGTTTTTTTTAAAGGCATGGACTTTATGTCATTCAGCCAGTCACAACATGAGTATTAGTGTCATGTGTAGTGTGTATGTTGAGTAAGTGTCTTGTTAATTTACAAAGTCGACGTCATTGTCTTTGCAAAGAGACGCTAATTGTATCCGAACGTCTGCGGTCCCTCCGGTGAGTACCGATCCCACAAGGACAGAAACTATATTCATTTATTAATTTATAATAAATAAAAAATTTCTGACCCTGGTGAGATTCGAACCCACAACCTTTCGGATTTTTTCGATCCAAAGGCAGGCGCTCTTACTACTGAGCCACGGAGGGGGTCGTACTAAATAGTTAACCATAAAACTTATTCAGTGATATAAAAAGTGGGTTTAAACCTCAAACAAGTCTATGTAAAGATGAAAGTTGGCAAATAATCAGTGACCAACAGAAAGTCACAGAAACCTGGAAGCTTTATTTTCAGATCCTATATACTTGGAACACGAGTAGACATGGAAGATGAAATGGGTATAAACTACGTAGAAGAGAATGGAGTAGAAGCTCCAACCATAGAGGAAGTTCTCGAAGCTATTAAGGCTCAGAAAAACAATAAAGCTCCGGTGGTTGACGAAATACCAGCAGAACTTTATAAGGTACGTGGCGACCACCTAGCAAGTCACATATGACAAGAAGAGAAAATACCCGAAGACTGGATGAAAAATATAGTATGCCCGATCTATAAAAAAAAAAGAGATAAAATCCAGTGCAAAAACTACCGTGGAATCTCTCTACTATGTACAGATATAAAGTCCTCACGTATATTATAAACCAGCGGCTCCAACCACTAGCAGAAAATATTATTGGAGAGTATTAGACGGGCTTCCGACGGGGAAGATCGACATTGGATCAAATATTTACAGTCAAACAGATCTTGAGCAAATCATGGGAACACGATATTGATGTTCACAGCGTGTTTGTAGACTTCAAACAGGCATACGACTCAGTAAAAAGGAACAAACTATACTATATATTGGCTGAATTGGCAATACCACACAAGCTAATAAGTAGACTTAGGCAAATATGCAAATAAAAACATATGAAATATGCGCATAAATATGCAGTATTTTATACAAAAATATGCATGTGTATCTAGAAAATATGTATATAAAAATAAAAAAATATATAAGTATGTATGTATATTTAAACAACTCAGAAAGTATTATCCGTTTTATTTACAAACATATTTTGCAAACTAAGCTTAGGTATTTAACTATTTAAGTGTTTTAACAAATAAATGATATTACTTCGAATTGTGCTAACACTAAATGATTAAACGCTGTTTAAATTTTTTTAACAAAATTTTATGGCTTCTGAGTAGGTACATATTTGTTACAATATATTTTTTAAATGAAAAAACTTCTTTCTACACCAACAGATGTTACTGGGGCATTTTTCAAATTTACGGTAATCTTTGCTTTCACATTAAGAGTGTCCTAACTAAGAGTGTCCCACTTGAACTAAGTACTTCAGAAAGGACCTGGTAACTATTTTCATAACAATTAAAATCAGGAATCTTGAAAATATCAAGATAATATGACTGTGAAAGCAGGAAGGTCCCCCAAATATATACAGGAGGTTCTTGGTTTTTGTTTGTTTATCTAAGAAAAAATACTATGAGCCTAAATCTAAGCACATAACTAAAGGTTATTGTACGAGAAAACAATGTTAAGCAACTTTTCAGTACATTATTGAATGATTTGAATTTTTTAGATACTATTTTTTCATCAAAAAAATTAAAAAAATGCCTGAGAAAATAAGAAACATATCGATTTATTGCGAACTTGTCTTGTGTCAGCACATATTAGAAAATATTCTCGTATAAAATAATATAACACACAATTATGTAATACTTCCAGTTTTGCCACAAATTGAGCAGTAAACTTTATCCTTATCCGTAGATGTAGGTTTTATCCAAGTTTGAAGCAGTGTTTATTTTCGGTAGTTTCAAATTGCAATTCACAATATTATTACAAAAACAGGTGTTAGCGGTTCCAATTTTACAACATAATTGATTTCTAAAGCTGACCATCCCAATAAAAGTTTTTACCTAGAGGTATAAACTAGCAGATTTTGGAAACCTTATTCAAGGACAAAACTACAATAAATATCTAGAGATATTGAAACAAAATTAAATATTCGGATTTCCAAACTCTTGATTTACTATACACCTAAAATTTCAAGTTATATGCACTGTATGCACACTTTTATAGAAATATGCAAAATTTGACATTTTTGCATATTTTATGCATAATATGCAAAATATGCAATTTGCATATTTGCCTAAGTCTACTAATAAAGGCTGTATGACACTATGCATTTTCTTGTATCATTTCTAATATCGTTTCTGATATGTCAAAAAAATGTATAGTGTCATACACAGATACAAGAAACGATATCAGAAACGATACAAGAATTTGTGTCAGGCACAGATTCTTGTACAATAACTGCGCCAATGTCTGCGCAAAGAGCAAAAACGTAAAACCTGCTGGTAAAACTTCTAAATGTCATAATGGCGGCTGAAAATGAGATCATATGATTTATGTCTTGATGAATTTATTTGTGTTTTGTAGGTATTATTTATAAATATTTTATTGATACTTAATATAGCGTTTGGTATGGACTACTGTTCTACTAATAACCATATATTTAGAATAACTTTGGGTTTCATATTGCATAATTTTTGCACAAATATAAAAAAAAATAAAAAACAAATAATCAACAGTCAACCTAAAAATTCTAGTTATTATAACATTAAAATATTTGTTTTTAAAAGTTTATAAATTTTATAAAATCCTTAGAATCAGCTGTAGACGCAGTACTACCATACCAATGTAACGTGACGTGACACAGAGTGACAAACAAAATTTCGACCAATCACGTGCCGAATTTCATACAGTTTTCGATACAAGAACTTGCATAGTGTCATACACGGCACAAATGTACGTACAAGAAATGATACAAGAAAATGTATACAAGACACGATATCAGAAACGATATTAGAATGATACAAGAAAATGCATAGTGTCATACAGCCTTAAGACTCATTAAAGCCACAATGGATGAAACTCAGGCATGTGTACGAATACAAAACCACCGGACAGACTTTTTAAAATTTTCGCAGGTACTAAAGCAGGGAGATGGGCTGGCCCCAACATTGTTTAACCTGACACTGGAGTATGCAGTTAGGCAAATGCAAACTGGACGAGGAAGCCTACTGACCAACAGAACGGTTCAACTGGCCGCTTATGCCGATGATATTAATATTATGAGTAGAACATCAACAGGAGCACAGGAAACATACCCAGAGTTAAAAACACAAAAAAAATGCTAGGTCTGGAAATTAACACAGAAAAAACAAAAGTAATGACTCAGACGAGAAGAAATATAGTTCCACAAAACATTATATATGAAGATGACATTGAAACGGTTGGAAAGTTTACATACCCGGGAGTAGAAATATATGCCGACGGATCAGAAGATGGACAAATACGGAAGAGAATAATGCAGGCAAACAGAGCTTATTTTGCCCTCTCCCATATATGTATTTCGGTCTAAAAGTGTCCACCGAAATACAAAGATGAGAATATATAAAACCTTAATTCGACCAATAACATGCTATGGCAGTGAAGCCTGGGTCCTGAAAGAAACATCCAAAAACAAACTCCGACACATTTGAAAGGAAAGTACTAAGAAGAATACTAGGACCTGTGAGGGAAAACGGAATCTTTAGAAGTAGATACAACAACGAGCTTTATCAACTTTATAAGGAAACACCCCTGTCAGACTTCATTAGAATACAAAGATTTCAATGTGCCGGACATGTGATAAGAATGGGAGAGGATAGGCTACCAGACAAAGCACTGAATGGTAGAATGTAGGGGAAGAGATCGGTTGGAAAGCCAAGAAAGCGTTGTGAAGACACAGTAAACAACGACGCACAAGCCTTTTTAGGAATCCGTGTATGGAGAAGAGTAGAAGAGCAGTCAGCAGTAGAGGCAAAAAATAGAGGAGGCCAAGGCTCAATTTGGCATGTAGTGCCGAAAGTAGTAGAAGAAGAAGCAGAAGAACTTTCTTTTGCAATAAGATACGTCAGAAAAAATGAAACTGAATTGATTCTACTTTTAGCATAAGGAAGGGAGAGAGATAGATAGAGTTATTGTATCAAAAGAACTTAAAAACAGTTAGAAAAAAATATGTCCGACATTGCAAAAGTTGATTGCAAAAATATCAATGGCATAACCAGGGGGGTTTTAGGGGTTTAAACCCCCCCCCCCATTGGGATGTACTTTGAGCTCTATACGCTTAACACCATTACTATTCCATATCCCCAAGAGACTCTCCAGTAGTTGTAAACCCCCTTAGGATTATCCTGGATACGCCATTGAAAAATATTGTTGACGAAGTTAGTCCCTTTTTTTTAAATAGGCTTATCGAATAATATGAACTTCAAACTAAAAGTATAAAATATCTCGAGTTCTTGTTAATGGATTTTGACGTTCCTTTTTATAATTTGTATGTGGCTATTAAATAGTTTGACCTTAACATATCTGGAAGCTGATTTTTAAATATTTTACCTCAATTAAACGCACTTTTTATGCAAAAGTAACGTTAATTAACAGTAGCGGACCCAGAATAATTTGATTAAAATTAAAAAATGGAAATAAAAGGTAAATAAATAAATCATACAATAAATCAAAATATAAATGTAGAAATGAAGGTATAAACTATTCAGTTACCGCAACTGTACATAACGAATATTCTGTTTCTTAATAAATTTAAATTTGCAATAACTTATTTATATCACAAACGAAAAGTTAAGAAAATTTCTTTTTTTTCTGAAATATGGTGAACATGTAATTCCTATTCCAATATTCTCCAATAAAAATGCTAACAATAAAAAACACAAACCTCACCTCACCTCACCTCACCCAATCTGAATACTCACCTAGTATCTCCTGATGACGACTTAATATGAGTCGAAACGCTTCGAGGTACCGGTGGGGTTCGAATCGAACTGAAATGCAATTGTCTGTTTTTCATTTTACTGTATTCTCCAGTAGGAGACGAATTGATCAGCCCGAATGGTGATTTGTTGATGTATTGTCGAGAAAAAGATTCCGTTACATCGCTTTCACAGATTTCTGTTTAATCGAGTACAAATATTGATAAGCAAAATTATTGGCTAAAATTCGTAAAGTGAATGTGAATATAAAAGGTAATATATAAAATGATGAAGGGTCATCATTCCATACATTTCTGGGCAACTATAGACACGTGTTTCGGCCTACTTGGACCTCATCAGTATAGTGTAGTAAGTTAAAAAAGTTGTATGTTAACTTGAAAATGGATCACTACAGGAGCAATGTTACCATTTTTGGTCATATTGTTAGACAAGGCTACCTGAGGAAATGAAAAACCATAACGTTATTAAATAAAATGATGTTGAATAATCGAGTACAAATATAAAATATAGACGTTGATTGAAATATTAATACCCGTATTAATATTTCAATCAACGATATAGATAAGCAAAGCATTTTTCTATGGTGGCGAAAAAGGAAGGGAAAGTAGCGGTAGCAAAAGCCAAAGCAGAATCATATTCAAACCTATACGATCAACTTGATACCAGGGAAGGCGAAACGAAGATATATAAAATAGCCAAACAGAGAGCAAAGAAAGCAAAAGATTTTAATCAGATTAGATGTATCCGAGATGAAAATAATAAAATACTAGTTCACGAAAAGGATGTCAAAAAGAGATGGAAAAAGTACTTTGACAGCTTATTAAATGAAGAATTTGACAGACAGCCTGTAGAGTCAACGGAGACAGTAGCAGCAATGGCCACCAAAATAACAAACAAGGAAGTGGCTCAAGCGCTTCAAAAAATAAATAAAGGAAAAGCGGTAGGACCAGATGATATTCCTAGGGAAGTATGGAGAGCATTGGGAGAGACACGAACAAGGTGGCTAGCAGGTCTATTTAATAGAATTATGGAAGTTGGACAAATGCCAGACGAATGGAGAACCAGTATACTGGTACCTGTTTACAAAAACAAGGGAAATATACAACAATGTACAAACTACAGGGCTATAAAACTGCTTAGCCACACCATGAAAATATGGGAAAGAGTAATTGATAAACGGATACGTGAAGAGACCGAAATATCCGAGAATCAATTTGGCTTTATGCAGGGCAGATCAACAACAGATGCAATTTACATTATAAGGCAGTTGATGGAAAAATACAGGAGTAAAGAAACAAACGCTCATATGGTATTCATTGATCTTGAGAAAGCATATGATAGAGTTCCTCGAGAAATTCTGTGGTGGGCACTCAATAAGAAAGGAGTCCCTGGTGAATATGTAAACATTGTGAGGGATATGTATGAGGGAGTAACGACTAGTGTTAGGACAGGTGTGGGAGAGACTGATAAATTTCATGTGAAAGTAGGATTGCACCAAGGCTCTGTGCTTAGTCCGTATTTATTCTCATTAGTTTTGGACCAGATAACAGCGAAACTACAGGGTAACATTCCATGGTGCTTAATGTATGCTGATGATGTCGTGTTAGTAGGAAATAGTGAAAGAGAACAAAAACTGGAACAGTGGAGGCAAGCTCTGGAGGAAAAAGGTTTAAAACTTAGTAGGACAAAGCAGAGTATTTGGAATGTTCATTTAAATATGGAGTTGCTACAATTAAAATGGTATCTTTGGATGGTGAACTGATTGTAAAAAGCAATAGTTTTAAGTACCTGGGATCGATATTACAGAGTAATGGAGAAATAGATGGAGATGCATGCAGTAGAATTAGGGCTGGATGTATAAAGTGGAAAGAAGCGAGTGGTGTGTTCTACATTGGAAAAATTCCAATGAAGCTGAAGGGAAAATTCTATAAAACAGCCATAAGACCGGCTATGATGTACGGAACTGAATGTTGGGCAGTGAAGAAGAAAGAAGAACAACGAATGCATGTGACGGAAATGAGAATGCTTAGATAGATGAGTGGAGTGACAAAGAAGGATAATATTAGAAATGAGTATATTAGGGGAAGTCTAGGTGTGGCACCAATTGCTGCCAAAATGAGAGAGCATAGGTTAAGATGGTTTGGTCATGTTCAACGTCGAGACGTTAATCACCCAATACGAAGAATAGCTGAAGTGCAGATTCCTGGAAGGAGTAGAAGAGGAAGACCAAAGAAGACCTGGGGGAGACGATAAGGCAGGACATGTTGGTAAAGGGGATTGACATTGATATGGCCCAAGATAGAATTGTGTGGAGAAATGCAATTAGGGAAGCCGACCCCGCATAGGGATAAGGCAAAGAGAATGATGATGATATAGATAAGCAAAATCATTGGCTAAAACTCGTAAAGTGAATGTGAATATAAAAGGAATACATATATAAAATTATGAAGGGTCATCATTCCATACATTTCTGGGCAACTATAGACACCCTTCATCATTATATATATTATATATATTATACATATTTTATAATCATGATTCTTATATGGCCTATCCAAGATTTACTGGTACAAAAATTCCTGTTTCCAAAGGTCTCCCATCCCTGCCGTAGGGTGGTATCTACATGTTTTTATATTCTGTACATTCTGTAATAGCTACCATAAAAACCCTTTTATAAAGTCGATATAAAGAAGAATTGAAAAAAAATTCAATTTCGTCAAACATTATCCGGGCCAATCCCACCTTATTATAAAAGTTTGATCGATTTTTGCGGAACCGACCCCACTGATACCCGATTTGTATGCATGAGATGAATGAATTACATAGTTGCTACATGAAAATCTATTTTGCTAATGCAACTTATATTACTTTATTAGTTTCCGTGCCAGCGTATAAACGGATCCTGCAAAAATAACTACGTGTAATGGCAAATCAGTGAAAAATACGGTTTACAATGACATAATAGCGAGCTTCATTTGCATACAGCGGCTTACTAGACCAGTAAGGATCTGTTTTTAGGTGGATGTGAGAGGTGGCATTCAGATTTTTGCGGATAAAGTTAGGTGATAACTTCGTTAATAATAATTGATTTATGCTCCTTCTCAAATATGCCCGGAACATTAATAAAATAAAATAAAATATTTAAAAATTTCAAAAAATTTCGTTTTTTTTCTACTTTTTTGCTTATAACTTAAAAACTATTCATTTTTTATTCAAGTTCCATAGGAATAAAACAAAGATAATTAAATTTTTTATCAGATGCGATTGGTTAAAAATGTCTTAAATTATCACCCTTGCTTCAAAATAGCAATAAATATACAATAGGGGGGCAAAACAAGCCTGTCCTTATTCAATGATTTTCCATCACTTAGGTTACACTTGGAACCTTCCTACTTCGCTTAGAAAATTTTTGTAACGTGCTAAAACTGTACACCAAATTTCATTAAAATTGACTTACTAGATTTTGCATAATAATTTTGCAATCTAAACTTTTTTAAAAAAATTAAAAATTTTTAAAATCCTGCACAACAAAAACTAGAACATACAAAGATTTGTCAATTTTTTTACACATAAAGGAGTACTCCTACCTATCTAATGCACTTTACAGAATTGAAATCGGATTATTTAAGCAACCTCACCAATGTTTTAAAGTTATAAACAATTTTTTGGCTTATAAACAAATTAGTGCTGTGGTCAGGAGGGGGTGCTACGGGCTTCTTTATTTAGATGGACTTACCTAAGTTTTTTTTTATGTATTTTGACCCGTAGAACACGAATTTTTGGTAACAGTTGATCTGGATGACAATAAGATTGTTATAAACAAAGAACTTGAGGAATTACATATTATCGATTTTTCGCAAAATAAAACATTTTTTTGTATTTCTTAGGTAATTCTAAGCAAAAAATGTTCTTACAAGTTTTTTCGTAGGATGCATAGTTTTCGAGATAAACGCGGTGAAACTTTCAAAAAATCGAGAAATTGCAATTTTTTAACGCGAATAACGTTTGATTAAAAAATAAAATAGCAATTCTGCTGACAGCATTTGAAAGTTTAAGTCAAATTATACCGGTTTTAATTATTTGCATTGCTAAAAATTAATTTTTTTATTATTAAACAAAGCTATTTGTTTATAAGCCAAAAAATTGTTTATAAATTTAAAACATTGCTGGGGCCCCTTAAATAATCCGATTTTAATTCTGTAAAGTGTATTAGATAGGTAGAGCACCTCTTTATATGTAAAAAAATTAGCCAACTTCTAAATGGTCTACTTTTTGTTCAGAAAGATTTTAAAAAATTTGAACTTTTTTAAAAACATTTAGATTGCAAGTTTATTATGCAAAATTTATTAGGTCGATTTTCATGAAATTTGGTACACGATTTAAGTATGTTACAAAGAATCTCCTAAGCGAATTACTAAGGTTCTAAGTGCCACCAAACTGGTTAAAAAATATTGAATAACAACAGATTTATTTTGCCCCCTTATTTAGTATTTATTGCTATATAGCAGAATAGGTAATACCTTAAGACATTTTTTACCAGTCGTTTTACTAGAGGATACGATATAAGGTCGAACTGCACCGATCTGTTTAATGGAAAAAAATTATTTTATATGTAAATTAGTATGTTCAACATTATAAAAAACAAGGGGTGCCTGATATAATCCTGTTCTGACTGTAATTAATTAATAATTAAAAAATGATTTTTTTTATAAATTTGACTGACGTGTTTAACAAAAAAAAAATTAACACTATCGGTAAGTGCAAAGCCTATAGGATATGTAAAAATAGGGGTGCCTGTAAAAAGCCTGTTCTAAATGGGGGTTGCCTAATTTTTAAAATTTTACAGCGTCTACTTATGGATAATTGAACATGTGTAAAACTTTGTTATTACTAATTTTACGAAAAAAAGTTATCCTTTATAAAAAGTTCTGCATGATGTAAATCCTGTGCATGTGATTCAACCATCAGATGTAAAATTTTGTCAATTTTATACGAGTTATGTCAAAAAATGTTAATTTCGGCCAAGAGTGACTTCGGCCTTTCGAAAATTGTTATTATAAAACGGTATTAATAATCAAAAAATATGTTTTAGTGCGGAATTACATCATTACAATTAAAAAAAAATTTCAAATTTTTCTGAAATTAGATTCTTAACTTGTCTGTGTGTGTGTGTGAATAAATGGCTTGGATGCGAGTCCGTTAGCCACAGATTTTTATTTTATTTTTACCTCAATTTATTAGTTTTGTTATATTTTTACGTATTTCACTTAAATGATTATATTTGTTTCTTTCAAGTAGTTTATGAGTAATTTAAATATTTCCATTTTATGACAACTTAGTAGATATTCTATACTAATTCTAAACTTCATTTTTATTTCTTACAAGTAGGATAACTCTTTTATTATCAATTTTGCGAAAAAAAGCAATTGTTCATAAATAGCTTTGAATAGTCTAAAACCTAAGGTGCAGCCATCATCAATTTTATATACTTTATACGAGGTATATAAAAAAATTTTGAATTTCGCTCCGGAGAAAAGTTATTCAGTATTAAATATATGTTGCAATATAGAAGAATATCCTTATAATTTGAAATATTCTGAAATATATAAAGGTATAAAAAATCTCTTAAGCGAAATTCATTGGCAAAATCGGCCAACAAAAAGGGAAAATCACTGCCAAAAACTCGCATTATATGTACCTATACAGTGATGAGCGTGCTAATAACCGGCAAAATAGCGCAAAAGATGGAGAACATATTAAATTGTGAGATAAAAGGGAACAAAACTAGTAGAGTTGTTAAATTTAGCGATAGTAACTTATAGATTGACATTATATTGATTTTTTCCCACCTTTAGACGTATCAGAGGAGTATGTCAACTAAAACTGTCACTGTGACAGTGGCATTTCTCAAACTCGTCCGATACGTCTAAAGGTGGAAAACAATCAATATAATGTCAATCTATAAGTTACTATCGCTAAATTTAACATCTCCACTAGGTTCATTAATATGTTTTTCATCTTTTGCGTTATTTTGCATTATAAATCAAGCATTTAAATATCGTTATAAATTGCAACCAGAAAGCAACACATAGTTACTTGAAACGTTTATCTTTTTCAAGGATGTAAATATAAATGAACAATGTCAGTTGTCAAAAATTTCAAATTAAAAAATAAAAAATAATTATTAAAGATATTTTATTCAGTACAAGAATTTTATTATTCAAAACCATAAGTTATGGACCATGGACGTTAAATGTGGAGACAATGAGACGACTTAACGCCTTTGAAATGTGGACCTATAGAAGAATTGTGAGAGTTTCCTGGGTAGATAGAGTTACGAAAAATGAAATACTGAGAAGAATAGGTAAAGAGAAGGAAGTTGAACTTACAATTAAAGAAAGAAGGCTACAGTAAGTCGGAAATGTGATGATTTTATTTCAATTTGTGCATATAATATACCTAAAAGCACTATGAACTATTAAATTTTGAAGTTTGAACTCTTGACAAAACCGCATCCATAGAAAAAGTACAGTGTACAACACATGAGAAAATTACATATTTCTCCCTCGCTTGATTTGCGGCCCTCGCTTAGTTCCTCGGCTCGTGTCAACAAATATCTGCGCTCGTGAGAAATATGTCATTTTTTCTTATTTGTTGTACAGTATACTATTCTTTACAGGAAATTCCTGTAAGGAAATAATATTTCCATACAGAAATTGTTCGTTTCCAGGCAACAGCTAAATATATGGAAATATCGAACGTTCCTTTCAAAAAAGTTGTCAAAAATGTCTAAATTCCTGACCGATTTTAGGATTTGTATTGAAAAATATATTATAATATATTTTAATATTTAATGTTTACAGTTTTTTTTTAATTAATCTAATGTAAATATATTTCCATATTATTGGATATTTCATAGTACTTGTAATTATATAAGTACCTACATATATTGCGAGCTTTTGCCAGTGATTTTCCTTTTTTTGCTAATTTTGCCAATGAATTTCGCTCAAGAGTTGTTTCATACTTTTATATTTCAGAATATTCCAATTTTAAGGATATAATTCTATATTGCAACATACTTTTAATGCTGAATAACTTTTTTCCCGAGCGAAATTCATATTTTTTGACATACCCCGTATAAAATTGATGATGGCTGCACCTTAGGTTTTAGACAATTCAAAGCTTTTTATGAACAATTGCTTTTTTTTCGCAAAATTGATAATAAAAGAGTTATCCTACTTGTAAGAAATAAAAATGAAGTTTAGAATCTAATTTCGGAAAAATTTGCAAATTTTTTTTAATTATAATGATGTAATTGCGCACTAATACATATTTTTTTATTATTAATACCGTTTCATAATTACAATTTTCGAAAGGTCGAAGTCACTCTTGACCGAAATTAACATTTTTTGATATAACTCGTATAATATTGACAAAATTTGACATCTGATGGTTGAATCACAGGATTTACATCATGCAGAACTTTTTATAAAGAATAACTTTTTTTCGTAAAATTAGTAATAACAAAGTTTTACAAATGTTCAATTATTCATAAGTAGACGCTGTAAAATTTTAGAAATTAGGCAACCCCCATTTAGAACAGGCTTTTTACAGGCATCCCTATTTTTACATATCCTATAGGCTTTACACTTACCGATAGTGTTAATTTTTTTTGTTAAACACGTCAGTCAAATAAAAAAAAAATCATTTTTTAATTATTAATTAATTATAGTCAGAACAGGATCTCCAGGAACAAATCTCCTTGATGAGTCACCTGCTTAAAATATTTCTTAGAGTCATCCACAACCGAATCTATCAAAAACTAGACATCGATATTAACGATACACAGATGGGATTCAGAAAAGGATTAGGTACAAGGGATGCTCTCTTTGCCTTGAACGTTCTAACACAGAGATGCCTGGATGTTAACCAAGAGGTACACGCCTGCTTTATAGACTTTGAAAAGGCCTTTGACAAAGTACGCCACAGTAAACTCAAAGAAATCCTGGAGAGTAAGAACATTGACACCAGAGATATACAAATAATATTAAATCTGTACTGGAATCAGCGAGCTAATATAAAAATAGAAGAACAAACATCGGACGAAATAGAAATACGTAGAGGAGTACGACAGGGTTGTATATTGTCACCGCTCTTATTTAATATCTACAGCGAACAAATATGCCAAGAAGCCCTCTCATATGCAAACGAAGGGATAATAGTCAATGGAGAAGTTATCAATAACATTCGATATGCTGACGATACTGTGATAATGGCAAGAACAGCTGAAGATCTACAACATTTAGTTGAAACTATGAATGAGATATGTAATAACTACGGCATAAGGATGAACGTCAAAAAAAAAAACCAAATATATGACCTTCAGTAAGAATCCAATAAATGACACTAGTATCACAATAAACGGTACCCAACTTGAAAAAGTAAACGAATACAAATACTTGGGAACCCTTATCAATAAAACAGGTGACCAAAATCACGAGATAAAAAGACGTATTGAAATTGCCAGGTCTACTTTTATAAAAATGAAAAAATTATTTTGTAATCGTGATATTAGTATTCATCTACGAACTAGAATGTTAAAATGCTATGTATTCAGTACTTTGCTCTACGGTGTTGAGTCATGGACTCTTAAACAGAGGAATATTAAAAATCTTGAAAGCTTTGAGATGTGGTGCTACCGCCGTATACTACGAATAAGTTGGGTGGATAAAATTACAAATGAAGAAGTAATACGCAGAATAAATAACGAGCCAGAAGTTCTACGGAGTATAAAAAGAGAAAACTTGAATACTTAGGCCACCTGATGAGAGGACAAAAGTACACATTCCTACAAAATATAATGCAAGGAAAAATCCAAGGACGAAGAAATCCAGGCCGTAGAAGAATGTCCTGGATGAGAAATTTGAGAGAGTGCTTTGGCTGTACCACTAACGAATTGTTCAAAACAGCAGTAAATAAAATTAGAATCACCCTAATGATATCCAATCTCCGATAGGAGAGGCACTCAAAGAAGAAGAAAGAAGAAGAAGAACAGGATTATATCAGGCACCCCTTGTTTTTTATAATGTTTAACATACTAATTTACAAATAAAATAATTTTTTTCCATTAAACAGATCGGTGCAGTTCGACCTTATATCGGATGTTAGACTATTTATCATACAAAATTCAATTATCTTTATTTTATTTCTCTACGACTTTGTTCCAAAACGAATCGTTTTAAAGTTATAAGCAAAGAAAGCAGAAAAAATCGATGTTCTTCGAAATTTTGTAATATTTAAATTTTTATATGAATATTCCGGGCATATTTGAGAAGGAGCATAAGTCAATTATTATTACTGAAGGTGTCACCTAACTTTATCTGCAAAAATCCGAATGCCATCTCTCACATCCAAAAATAGACGTTTTTTTGCAGATCCTTACTGGTCTATACGGGTAGTCGATTTTATTAGGTATCAGCGGTGGAAGGATTTCAACTGGAAAATTTTAAAACGTTGGAATTCATTTAGGTAAAGTGGGTACATTTACTTGGATAAAGGTATTTGTTTGTAGACGACCGTTTGTTCCATATATATGCAAAAGACAAACATAAGTAAAAGAGGGTTTTGCTTGTTTTCGATTCAGTGGGATGCACAATCGCTGGACAGCTGTTTCTGCCATTGCAGGCTTCCTCAGCAGCGCTAGCGTGCACACCTCTATATCGAAAAACAGCTCGACCATCTATTTACGGGGAATTTCAAAGACCATTGAAATCCCCATTAGCCCAGGGCGCATCTGTTTTGAGATGGACGTTGAGAGGTGACCCATATTTTTTGGCAGAAATTTCTTGGAATTAACTCCCATAATAATAATTGAGTTATCCTCCCACTCAAAAATGTCCGGAACATTGTTTAAATAATCAAAATGTCAAAAAATGAAGGAAAAATTCGATTATTTTCTTCGTTTTTGATTATAACTTTCAAAGTATTCACTTCCGAGAAAAGTTGTACTAACATAAAAGTTGCGTAGTTAAGTTTCCTACAATATAGAATTAGTTATAAATTTTAAAAATTGTCACCCTTGTTGCAAAATAGCAATAATTGCGAAAAAATAATAAAAAAAATAAGTATTTGCATTTTACGTTTTTTAACCATTTATGCTACACTTAGGACCTTCATATTTTACCCATAAAAACTACATGACATAGTAAAACAATATTGTAAATTTCGTTAAGATCGGTTCAATAGATTTTGCAAAATAAATTTCGCAATCCAGCTTTCGCAAAAAAAATTCATTTTTTCCAAATGTTGCAGGACTGACAATAAAGGAGACAGCAAGTTGGATGTTTTTTTACATATAGAAGAAAACTGTACCTTTCATTTGCAATTTGCAAAATTAAAATCGGTTAACCACTACGGCGTCAGGAATTTTTCTAAATAAACATTAATTTTTGGTGCTAGGCTCAGGACAGCGGTGTTAGATTCACACAAGTTGATTTCCACCAAAATTTCTTCCAATCTTTATCTAATATATTATTTTCTTACTCTATATTTTGTTGTATTTGAATATTTTAATTCCACAAAAATCAAACTAATTTGATAATAATAAAAAATAACTAATAATAAAAAAGTGTTATTTTAAAGGACAAAGTGTGTGTTTTTTTGCAACAAACAAATTTAGATATTTATATCGAAATTTACTAAAAATTAAAATTTATCAATCATTACCAAAGGTCATTGGAATGCCCAATCAGAGCAAACTATCCACTGTCCTGAGCGTAGCACCAAAAAATAATGATTATTTAAAAAATTCCTGACGTCGTAGTGGTTAACCGATTTTAATTTTGAAAATTGCAAATGAAGGGTACAGTATTCTTCTATACAGTGCTAGTCAAAATTCCGTACCCCCCTCTTATCTTTTGAACGGTTTTACCTATAATAGGGAAATTTGGATGGAGAAAATTAACTGACGTAAGCTTCTTAACTAGTTATGACAGGTGACGTAATAGTGACAGATGACGTTACAGAGCCACTGTGACCGATAATTTTAAATGGGACCTTATGGCAAGTGATACCTCGTTTGAAAGGTATTCAAAATACCTACTCAGCCATACTAATTTTTTTGTGTTTTAGTTGATTTTGATTTTGGTGAATAAATTAAATAAATATAATATTGTAGCTTCGCATTTAATTAATAAAAATTCAAATGTACGCCTATGGTTTTTTTGTCAAAAAAGTTGACGTTTTTCGATTCTCTAGTAGTTTTTACGTCAACGTCAACCTTTTTGACAAGTAATCATAGGCGGAATTTTGAATTTTGAATTAATTAAATGAAACTAAAATTTTATATTTATTTCATTAATTCGTCAAAATTAGCTTAAACTTAAACAATATTAGTATGACTGAATAGGTATTTTCAATACCTTTCAAACGAGGTGTCACTTGCCATAAGGTCCCATTTAAAAGTATCTGTCACAGTGGCGCTGTAAAGTCATCTGTCACTATTACGTCACCTGTCATGACTAGTTAAGAAGCTTACGTCCGTTTATTTCCTATCTCCAAATTTCACTATTATAGGTATAACCGTTCAAAAGATACGAGGGGGGGTACGGACTTTTGACTAGCACTGTATGTAAAAAAATCAACTTGCTGTCTTCTTTATTTTCAGTCCTGAAGCATTTTGAAAAAAATGAATTTTTTTTTGCAAAAGCTGGATTGCAAAATTTATTTTGCAAAATCTGTTGAACCGATCTTAATGAAATTTACAAAATTCTTTTCTTATATATCATAAAGTTTTTCTGGGTAAAATATGAAGGTCCTCAGTGTAGCATAAATGATTGAAAAACGTAAAATTCGAATACTTGTTTTTTATCGTTTTTTCGCAATTATTGCTATTTTGCAACAAGGGTGACAATTTTTAAAATTTTTAACGAATCCTATATTATAGGAAATTTAATTATGCAACTTTTATGTCAGTACAACTTTTCTCGGAAATGAATACTTTTAAAGTTATAATTAAAAAACGAAGAAAAAATCGAATTTTTCCTTCATTTTTTGACATTTTGATTATTTAAACAATGTTCCGGATCTTTTTGAGTGGGAGGATAACTCAAATATTATTAAATGAGTTATTTTCAAGCGATTTCTGCAAAAAAATGTAAGTCACCTCTCAACGTCGAAATGTACTAATATTTTTACAGATGCGCCCTGGATAGAAAACAAAAAGGACTCCACTATATGCAGTCACATTCCGACATAAGAACATAAATATTTACAAAAAATCAATACCAACTCTTAAGGTATATTTTATTGCTACCCAGAGCATTGAAAGTGGTACACTCACTATCGTATACCTTTGTCATATCTATAAAGACTATATGGGTGGAAAGGTTGTGGGCTAATCTTTTCCTAATAATCTGCTTTAGACAAAATATGCTGTCCATACAAGATCTGCCTGCACGAAAGCCATTTTGTTCTTCTACATCTGTCATCTCTTTTTCAGTTTTATTATTTTTCCATTGAGTCTTGAGTGTGAGTTTATGACATAAGCCCCCTATAGTTTGAACAATTTTTTCTATCTCCCTTTTTCTATATATTGTTGATATGTGCTTTTGTCCACTTCGGTGGTAAGTCATGACCTTTACAGAAAAAGGTGAAAACACACGCCAGTACAGTCCCTGCTCAATTTATTAGACTCACCCTAGAAATATCAGTTTTTTAAATTTCTAACATCTTAAATAAGTGTATTCAAAGTCATACGGAACTGCTGAATGGGTTAAATAACAATTACTTAATCATCGTGCTACATAATTAAGTTAAAAATAGTGAAACTTTTTGATTGAATTGTGAAAACTTGACAGATGACAATACAATGGGCTAAAAGGGCGCAATGACTCAACTTTTTTCAACTTTAGTTTTTTAGTTAAATTAGTGATGGTGTTCAATGTTCGTAAAATTTGCGGTGGTGAGTGTTAATACTGTTCTAAATTAATGTTAGTTCTTAATTTTTTTAATTTATTTTAAGATATTAATAGAAATATATTATTTACTAAAAGATGAATATCTTCGATTGGAATTTTTTATATGGATGATTGTAAAGGTCTTCCTGTTGAGCAAATTTCTTCTGTTACTGCTCTATTAGAAAATATCTCATGTTTTCAAAGAGAAATAGCAAAAAAATGTGGATTATCTTAATCGCTATTTCGAAGGTTGGGTCAAAAACCTAAAGAGGAACATCGTGTTACATCAATTTGGAGGGGTTGGTATGGCAGAAAATTTCAGTCACCCCCAGAGGCCAACGAATTTTAAAGAATTTGGCTATAAAACGCAGAAGAGTCACCCATAGCGACATAAGGAATAAATTGGAAGAATCAGAGTGTTCGGAGTCCACTGTACGCCGAAATTTGTATGGGAGTATGGGATTCAAATGTCATAGGCCAGTTATGGAACCATCTAAACAACTAACTATCATCACAAATGCTCAAAAAACGCTTAGTTTGGGCCAATTTGCATAAAAACTTCATAGTCATAAAATATTTATGCAAATTGGCCGAAACTAAGCGTTTCTTGAGCATCTGTGGTGATGGTTTTGGTTCGTTAACTGGCCTATGCTATTTGAATCCCATACTGTACAAATTTCGGCGTACCGTGGACTACGATAGTGAACACTCTGCTTCTTCCAATTTATTCCTTATATCGCTATGAGTGACTCTTATGTGTTTTACAGCCAAATTTTTTAAAATCCGTTGCCCTCTGGGGTTTACTGAAATCTTTCTGCCATACCAACCCCTCCAAATTGATGTAACAGGATGTTCCTCTTTAGGTTTTTGACTCGACCTTCTAACTGAAGATTAAGATAAACAACATTTTTTTGCTATTTCCCTTTGACAACATATGTAGTCTGGGCTCATTTTATCGGAGAATAGGCCATTTTTGGGAAAAGTTATTTACCAGCAATTTTATTGCTGGAATCGAATCTTATTATTGTATGTATTAATAATATAGGTATGCAAAGTCCGCAGATAGTGTGCTACTTTTTTATAAACAAAATGGCGCCCGAAAATCGTGTTTTTTTCAATTTTTGCTCTATAACTCCAAAGATTTTAACTTTACACCAAAAACACCCAAATAGAAATTCACCGCAATTAAATTCTGCATAGAAACGTGTTTTTCCCGATTCACTTCGACGAAATGTTTCCCCGTAAAAAGCGGGTTTTTCCAACAAAATCTTTAATTTTCAACTAAAATTTTAGATAAGTAATTGTTAATCGATAATTAAATAACTTGGTAATGTAAAAGCCCTTTGTGTATTGATTATAATTCCAGAATCCGATAGAAATTAAATGAACAGTTTAGCAACAATTGAATTGTTAATTAAAAATTTACGGTCGCTATAATAACGACAATAATTATGATGCATAAGAATAACTATGATTTTTTCATAAAAAGACACTATACCTATCTAATGTACTTTACAGAATTGAAATTGGACTATTTAAGCGGCCTCAGGAATATTTTAAAATTATAAACAATTTTTTGGCCTATTAGTGCAGTCACTGAAGGTTTTCACCTCCGATTTCGTTGAACCTCCATCGATTTTCATGAAAATTGGTGAGTAATTAGAGTATACCTCAAAGAACAAAGGTGACATGATGCCAACTTGCGCTTTTACCCTGGGGATGGATGCCACCCCTTCTCGGGGGGTGAAAATTATTTTATTAAAAATAATACCAAAGGTCGATAGAGGGACAAATTAAAAGCAAAATTTGTTATATAAAGTTATTAAAATAAATCAACACTTTTTGAGTTATTAAGCACCAAAAATTTTATTTTTTCGTAAAAAATCCATGTTTTAAATCGGTTTTTCACGTATAAATCAAAAACTATAAGCTTTTGCAAAAAAGTTATTATTACTGAAATTGAAGATAATAAAAAATTGAATACATTCCTCATATAAACAACTAAAATAATGTTAGTTCAAAGTGAGTTATTGGCAATTAAATGTGTATTTTTTTTCGACGAGTACTCAAATCTAAGTATTCAAACTTAAATAACGGGAAAACGATGTAATGTATAAAATATTCCTGTTAAACATTTGCCAAAGTACTTCGGAATACCTATCAAATGAGCTTCAGAACAAGGTAATAGCATCAAAATTAAGCAAGTTATAATGAAATTAAAGGAACCGTTTCGAATTTTTTAGGAAAAAGTGAAAAATAAAACATACGCCATTTCCACAAAAATTAAAATTTATAGAAATCCTTACAAGAACTTCTTTATATTAGCATAAGTAATGTTTTCGAAAATTTTGACCGGTTTAGAATGTATATTTTTGAAAAAAAGATATAATTTAAAAAAATCACAATTTTTAAAATTATTGTAATTCTCATATTCTTTTGATAATAACTCCAAAAATACTCAATATACGTTAAAAATTATAAATAACCAAATTTTAGTTTTTTCTCTATCAAATATTTTACCTGTCTTACTATTTCTATAGGGTAAAAAATAACCGAGATAGAAATGTTTAAATCTTAAATTTTGCTGTAGGAACCATGCAACCGGGGTCATTTAACCTTTTATTTTTAAAAAAGTAAGGGGTTTAAAAGATTAGGTTCAACGTGCTTAAATAGCACTTGGAATTAACTTTCAAACAGTTTTTAGATGAACCTGATATCGTAAATACGAACGGAGTTATTAAAAAAATCAATAACATTTTTTGGAAAAATTTTTAAAACATAAATTTTAAAAAAATTTTGGAGCATAAATTTTAACGCGATCAACATGTTCGGGAGCTCATTTAATAGATATTTTTAAGTACTTTGACAAATGTTTAATAAGTTTATGTTATAAAATGCATCAATTTCCCGTTATTTTAGCATGGATACTTAGAGTTTTTTACTCGCCAAAAAATATACATTCAATTACCTATAACTCACTTTTAGTAACACTACAAGGTTTTTGTAGTAATGGATTTATTTCATCTTTTATAAGCTTCAATTTTGATATTAATAACTTTTTTGTAAAAACTTACACTCTTTGAGTTATTGATGAAAAATTGGTTAGTAACATGCATTTTTCTCAAGAAGAATTAAAATCTTTGATCTTTAATAACTCAAAAAGTATTGATTTATTTTAATAACTTTATATAACAAATTTTGTTTGAAATTTGTCACTCTATCGAATTATGAAGCTGTTTTTAATAAAATAATTTTCACCCCCGAGAAGGGGTGGCATCCACCCCCAGGGTAAAAGCGCAAGTTATCACTATGTCACCTTTGTTCCTTGAGATATCTTCTAACCACTCACCAATTTTCATACAAATCGCTGGAGGTTCAACGAAATCGGAGGTAATAGCTCATATCCACCTTCAGTGACTCCACTATATAAACAAATAGAATACCTCGGGAAATATTAAACTAAATTAAATTGTAAAAACGGCATTCGAAAAACAGCGACAGTGAGCTTCTTTTAAAAGAAAAAATGTTTAATTATGATAAGTAGCTACTGAGATACAACCGGTCAAAGTTGACCAGAATTTATGGCAAATATATAAACAATAGGATCATAATTTTCAAACCATCACCTTTTTATTTTTTTCCTCTTTCTCCACACCAATTTTCATATCCTTAAAACACTCATAACATATATTATTATAATAAAAACTATCGATAATATGTGTGAAAATTGCCAAAAATAGCAAAATTCCAATCAAAAATTAGGTTTGGAGAAAATGTAACCCTCAAAGTTCAAAATCGGTATACGTTAAAAAAATGCATTTTCTCGGCTTCACATGGAGAAATTTCCTTCACTTTTTTGTTCCCAAGTAACTCGAGTAGAGCCATCGAACTAACGCATTATTAAATGTCAGACTTGCTTCTGTTTTGTTATAATTAATTAATTTATTTATTTATTTAGCGTCCGTGCCTCTGATCCATATGTGAGAACGGGGACTATCAATGTTCTATACAGCCTTATACGAGTTTTTTGAGACAGACGTTTGTTAGCTAAGTACTTTGATAGACTATGGTAACACCTGTTTGCAATTATTATTCGTCTTTTTATTTCCTCTGATGTGTTATTATTGGG
This sequence comes from Diabrotica virgifera virgifera, assembly GCF_917563875.1. Taxonomy (NCBI): domain Eukaryota; kingdom Metazoa; phylum Arthropoda; class Insecta; order Coleoptera; family Chrysomelidae; genus Diabrotica; species Diabrotica virgifera. The sequence continues at coordinate 212,719,414 of NC_065450.1, forward strand.
GTTAACCGATGTCCCTAGATATATGAACTCTTTGACCGCTTCGATGTTTTGGTCATTGATGATTAGATCTGCGTCAACATTTCCAGCTCTTGTGTTTGTGTTAGTCGCCATGAATTTTGTTTTATTTCGATTTATATGTAACCGAAGCGGTCAAAGAGTTCCGCACCCCGGTCCTCTTAATACTCTTACGTCTTCAGCTTGTATGTGTATTTCTTGTTTGGTGATAACATAATGAATAATTGACTTGGTATTTCTCGTCGGTTGGACCCATGTATACGTATGTATGTTTTTATGTTGGTAGAATCCGTTTAGAATTTTCAGAGAATGTTATTTTTTATAAAGTTTATTTTGTAATGTGACAATTTGTTTTCACTTCTGTGATCTGTGTAATGTTGTCATTGGTACAATTAAATGTAATGCGCAATAATTATTTTGCTCTATTTTATGACAAATCACGTAGCCGTACCATTAGCATATATTATACTTCCCCTATTTTCAACCACTATGTAGGTGAGAATCAACAAACCGCTCATTATAAAACTAGGCGGAGCAGTACAAAAAACAAACATAATTTGCGCCGATAATTTATCAAAATATTGACACTTAGGGCTTTGGTAAAAACGATTTGAACGTTGAATAAAAGTTCCTTAATAAACCAACAACCATTATCGTAAGAAACTTTGATAGAACGTCGCCAGATAAAGAAGACGAGATGAAAAGTTACGTCGAGAATATCAGAAACGATCATAATAATCCTGAAGTTAAGAATCCAGATATTCGACTGCTAGGTAAACAAGTTTTTTTAGAGTGATTGCAGTTTTTCTACCAGAAAGTTACTTGTACTTAAGTACTTAAAACTTGAATAATTGTAATAAAATAAAAATAAACTTTTTTGTCAACAGTCAATATGTTATTAGGCTAAAACAAGCTAGAAAAAGTTTACTAGTATTATTATGTCTTCTTCTTAAAGTTCCCTCTCCTATCGGAGGTTGGATATCATAATGGCTATGGTCACTTTGTTGGCTGCTGCTCTGAATAGTTGTAATGTACTACAGTTAAACCATTCTCTAAGGTTCCTCAGCCAGGAGATGCGTCTTCTTCCTATGCTTCCTCTTCCTTGGATCCTTCCTTGCATAATAATTCTCAGCAACTCATATTTTTCTCCTCTGGTAATGTGACCCAAATATTCCAGTTTTCTAGTTTTTATACTTTTCATAATTTCTAACTCCTTATTTAAACGTCGTAGCACTTCAACATTGGTAATCCTTTGAATCCACTGAATTTTCAATATTATTCTGTAACACCACATTTCGAACGCTTCTATTCTTCTTATGTGTTGTCTCTTCAATGTCCAAGCTTCCATTTCGTATAGCAATATAGAAAATATGTAGCATCTTAGAGCCCTCAATCTGAGAGGCAACTGAAGGTCTTTGTTTGTAAGCAGTGTCTTCATTTTTATAAATGTTTGCTTTGCAGTTTCAATTCGGACTTTCATTTCTTTGCTTTGGTCATTTTTCTCATCAACCCAGGTTCCCAGATATTTGTATGTCTTTTCTATTTGGGTTTGCTCTATCATTAACCTTTCATTTCCATGTTCTGTTTTTGAGACAATCATAAATTTAGTTTTTTCTTGTTTATTTTTATACCGTATCGAATGCAATAATCGTTAATTCTATTTAGCAATTCTTGTAGCGATTCCAGGGTGTCTGCCATTATAACGGTGTCAACAGCGAATCTTATGTTATTTACTATTCTTCCGTTTATAGAGATTCCATCACTTAGCTCCGCTATCGCTTCCTGAAATATGGCTTCACTGTACAGGTTAAACAGTAGCGGCGACAGAAAACAACCCTGTCTCACTCCTCTCTTTATACCAATATTCTCGGATTCTTGTTCTTCTATCTTTATATTGGCCTTTTGATTCCAATACAGATTGATGATAATTCGTAAATCTCGTCTGTCTATATCTCTGTTTTTCAATAATTCTATTAGTTTTTCATGTCGGACTTCATATCTAAGCATCTTTGAGAGAGGACATTAAACCCAAACAATGCCTCTCTTGTTCCAAGTCCTTTGCGGAACCCAAATTGGGTATCATCCATATCACATTCTAGCTTTCTGTATAATCTTCCATGAATCACCTTTAGAAATATTTTGAGGGTATGGCTTATTAGTGATATTGTCATTTAGTCTGAACAATCTGTGGCGTATATTGTTTTTGGTGTTGTTACAAAGGTGGACACCAACCATTTCTGAGGGATTTTTCCGGTTTTATATACTTCATTAAACAGATCCAGTACCTAGTACCGGTAGAGTTTCATCATCTAGACATTTCAGTAATTCCGCAGGTATTTCGTCTGGACCTACAGTTTTTCCGTTTTTTGCGTTTCGTATTGCTTGTTCATTATGCTATTGCTTATGTACATAGCATGTACCGAGTATTCGCGGTGTGCAAGTACTTGGAAAGGGAAACGAGAAACGACCGTGCGCGAGTCGCGGAGAAATATTGCAACTATCTTAAATAATTCATATTGTCAATTGAAATTGTCAAATTGACGTATATTTCATACCTTCTGTCATTGACTTAGAAAAATTATATATTGCTCCACAATATTGATATGATATGCAATTATTATATAAAGGTAAATTTAATTAATTGTATTTTGCTTGCAATACTGCATTTTAATAACGGATTTTATTTACTACATACAATTGTTTACGTTTGCTAAACATAACCTGCATCTTATTTTTTTCTTCTTATTATTTTTTTGGACTATGGTCTTGACAATTATCCAGCAACCAGGACTAATATAATTGGCCAATATAATTAAAAGTGCGAATAAAAGTACAGAGCGTAGACATAGAGGTCGCTTTGCCGAACTTGCACGGTCCCAATTGCCTCGTCTGGCATTTATTACTGCTTGAAAACAATCTCTCATACTGAGAATTACCGTTATTATTTCTTCTTGATCAATTTTATACCAAATTTCAACTAACTGTAAAAACAGATCATCTAATGTGTTTGGTGCATTAGATAGTTGTCGTAGTCGTTTGCTCATGATGTCTCTTGGGTTGAGGTCAGGACTTCTCGCAGGCCAATACATGGCAGGAATTCCAACCTTTTGATGATATTGCTGCACAATTCTTACCATGTGTGTCCTGGCATTATCTTGCATAAGACTGAAATTATCCCCAATAAATGGTGTAAATGGCACGACATGCTCTTCTAAAATGTCTGTAATATAGGTACCTCTCTGATGTAAGCCACCGCGATCTATTCTAACTCCGTACGACCCTCCAAATTAATCCCACCCTACACCATTACCGAGCCGCTATCATATCGTACAGTCCCTATGGTGTTACACTGTGCGTAGCGTTCCCCAGGCTTTCTGTACACTCTGCTCCACCTGTCATCAGAAAAAAACAGTACCTTGATTCATCGGTAAATAATATTCTTCCCCAATCGTCATTATTCCAAACAACATGTTCACTAGATATGTTGAAAAAGTATATATTCGTTACAAAGTACTCGTTACTTACGAATACCGAAAGTAACGATTACTATACAGAGAGGCAAATCGTTACTTTGATTACTCTGATTACTTCGTACCAATCGTATCAGAGCGAGTAACGTCTATTGTGTCTACAAACAGTACACTTGATTACTCTCTACCAATCGTATCCCAGCGAGTAACGGACGGGACCGGTATTTTACGAGTGTTATCGAATACCGTTATCGGTATGAAGCGTTTTAAGGATGTGAGCCTCAGAGCCGCACACTGTGAGGGTGAGGAGAAGATAGAATATGAAACAGAGGGAGGTATAATGGAGGTAAAATATGTAATGTATGTTATTAACAAAGATCGAATGCGAGAACCCTATATTTTTATCTAGATCTATATCTATACCTATACAAAATACAAAATACCTACCTACTGAGAAATACGATTCTACATATGATTACCGGTACTCAAATACCAAAATAAGCATAGTAATCAAAGTAACGAATACTGTAAATGATTACTTTATACAAAAGTAACGATTTGTAACGAATACTCGAAAGTAACTATAATCAACATCACTAATGTTCACGAGCAAAATGCAATATTTGCCTTCTATGATCTCTGGTCAATAATGGGCCAGTGGGTGCCCTTCCAGGGTGTAAGTCGTTTTCGGAAAGTCTTCTTCTTGTCGTATTTTGGCTGATTCTAAAGTTATAATGATCTAAAAATTCATTTTGTAGATAAGTAGATACTGGTAACAAACCAAGTACGAAGTGTCAAAATCCGATCTTAATTAGGAGTTGTAACCCTTCTAAGGCCTTGGCCGGATCTTCTTGAGTTACGTCCAGTAACAGAATAATTAACACCATTGAAATGGTTGACTGAGTGACGTTAAAACGTTCAGCGAGTTCTACTTGACTGTATCCTTCTTCGCGAAGAGCCACGATTCTAATACAGTCACTTTTTGACAAATTTCGATCTTCTTTCTGCTGCTGGTTCATTTCAAAGGAAAAACCTTAATAAACTTGAAAAACGTCTTTAAACGTTCGAAAAACTAAAATCGAATTAAAATGAAGCACAACTACTAGCACGTTTTTAATTTTTTTTTGCAAAAATGAAAAACATCGGTTTTTTACTGTCCGTTCGATACATTTTACAATATACCGTAGCTAACAATAATATTTCATCACAAAAATCGAAATATTAAGATTATTTGATTTACCAGGATTTTTAAAATTATGCGTTAATTTTGGCACTCAGTGTATATCTACCTGTGTTCTTTTTTATTACTTAGCTTTGGTCACTAGATTAGAAATAAATTACTCGTTACATTAAAAAGAAAACAACCACAAATCGATAATGTTTACTGGTGGTGTACAGAATGACATCACAGAATTGCAATACACCTAGAAATAAATTGGAAAAATTTTTATATTCAAATGAATATTTATTCTTAATTACTGATGTATATACGAGTATAACGGTCGATAAATTTAATCAACATTTTATTTTTCAAGTTATTAGTCAATTTCGTGCTTTTTCTACGTACGTAAATGGGTCAGTATTAGGAATCATATAGTCATATATACTGATGACCAAAAAAATGTAACACTTTGTATACTGTTATGTTATTTATTTGGATCAAAAGTATTTCTTTGTAACTCTTATCTAAAAATATATATTATGTGATACAATTTTTACCTCTCTATCCTTTCTTTAACTGAAGCCTTTTTGGCGGAGTGGGCGTAGAAGCCTTTTTGGCGGAGTTTTTTGGGCTTAGAGGGAGTGTGAGCCATACGGTCACTCCCTCTAAGGTAGGGTGACCAAACGTCCCGTAAAAACGGGATTGTCCCGTTTTTTAACGATTTGTTTCGGAGTCCCGAAAAAGTATCTCGGGATGCCTAAATGTCCTGTATTTGCGTTGGGTTGAGTTTTTGTATCTGACTATATTTTCTCTCTTTAATTTTTCTTCAATTTCTGCATTTGTTTTCATTCTTATTTCTCCCTCTTTGTTACATTGTGGCCCAGTATTGTTCTCATTCTTTTTCCACGAGGAAAATAAACTTCCTGTAGCTGGCTGTATACCATAAATCACAAAAATGCCAAGTTTCTTGTAAAAGGTATATATTAAAATACCCTAAATAAGGGTCAAAATACAAAACGTTTTCGGATTAAGGAATCCATCATCAGTGTTTAAAAGCCAAAATTTGCATGCCTGAGCCACCAAAATGTATAGGGTAAAAACCCTTTAAATGTAAATAATAAAGATGTTTTACATATTTATACAATTTCCTCGGTATCCTGTATGATTTGTAAATTTTGAAAATCTCAGGAGGTGTAACCAAAGAAATACCTGTTGTCAATCTGGTGGTATGGGAACGATATTTATTGTCGTTTTTGTGCTACTTCGATTGATAACTTACTTTGTTTTTCGGTAGATGGTTCTAGTTCATCCGTAACATTTCTTTCTTTGCAATACGGAAAGGCCCAAAGTGTGATGCCTGGGGAAATCGGAGAGAAGAGGATATGGGACTACTGATGAGAGGGAAAAGACCTCCGAAACTGGTATAGACTCTTCCTGCACTCTCCGATTTAACCAGAGCATTATGCAGCTGCTGCATTTTCGTGTTGCAAAGAAATTGAAAATGTTTATACATATTTAAAAAAATATTAGTCCTTCTAGGTGTTGCATTTTTTTGGCCATCAGTATATACAGCACTTTTGCAGTATAGCTTTTGATAGTTTTCTATAACTATTGCTTACTGTCTAAATATCCAATTAATACTGGTAAACATTCTCCTTTTATTTTATATCAAACTAAAGACACCTTCTCAGTAACTTTTTGGTACTCTGTCAGAAATAAACATTAATTATTCATTCTCTTTGGCAGAATTCCAGACTAAGATTGGACGATTCCTTGGTCTTATCCCATTGGAAAGTACATTTAGACGCCTAAATTTAATACGATACAGCTACTTCATAGTCCTGCTATTAGGTATACCTTTAGGACTGGTCTACATATTTTACCTCAAATGTAACTGTTATCAATCTAAACAGTATTCTCTGCACAGGAGTATTGTTAATGGTTAGTACGTACTATATTTTCACTAAAAGGCTATTTGCACCACCAACATCATTTCCTTCATCACTATTTTTATTATCATAGTGTGACAGAAGGACACACTATGATATGGGTCTATATGGGTCAATTCTACGTGTATTAAGGTACAGTGGTGTTAAAAAGTCCTGCATCACCTAAGCGCCTTATAGTTGTTGAGGTTTAACACAAGTTTTTTGTATATTTTCGCTAATTCATTTTAAGTTTGTGCTTGTAATTAGCATTATCGATAAACTTACTAATGTTTTTTAATCACAAGCTCAAAATTCTACAGAAAAGATTAAAATAATCTGATTGAAGGGATTTCCCATAATCCGAGAAAATTATGAGGTGATTATTAAGTCGTTAAAGTACTATTAAATTGAATCTTAATGACAAATTTGCCACATATTTTGACTATATAAACACTGTAGTTACCCTAACACATTTATTCACTCTTTGATTTTTGATAAAAAGGTCAAAATATCATCCCAGACCAAACAAACTAAATTATTGAACGAAAAGCGTTTTGAAATTATTTTTCACCATAAAAACGACAAATCTAGTCGCGAAATAGCATCCGCAGTACACTGTAATCAATCTACAGTAATTAGAGTCATTAAGAAGTATGCTGAACAAGGAAAAATCAACGACAGACCGCGTATTTGGTAAGGTGATGCAGGCCTTTTTAACACCACTATAGTTAAACGTGTATTAAGGTATATAAAATTCAACTTATCTTATTTCTTTTGATAAAAGTCAACTTAATAAGTTGGACTAATGTAGCGAGAGTACAACAATACAATAAATATATGTCTCATTTTTGTGCATCATAGATCACCGTTGATATGTACACTTTAGTTTCAAGTAACTTTCTGGTGTTTTAAGAGGAAATGCCTTCAAATAATATTACCCAAAACAGAATATTTAGTATATAAGTAGTAGTTAAGATAGCTAAGTGTTGATAAATACGTATACCTTGGACGCCAAATTAGAATAGACAAGGACAACTAAATAGGTGAGATATCAAGAAGAATAGCACATGGATGAGTAATATAGCTTAACAACATATTTCAAGACAGCAACATACAGATTAATTTGAACAGGAAAATTTTCGATCAGTGCGTTCTATCAGGCCACGACAGTTCTTCTACCAGCCCCGAGAACAAGCTGGCTTTCGCTTAAAATTTGGAATAAACAATCACCTACAAACAGCTAGTAAAAACGTTAATAGAAAAATCGATAGAATATAACAGATCACTGGTACTTATCTTTGTAGACTTTCACAAAGCGTTCGACACCGTAAATTTGGACAGAATTATAACTGCTGAACAATAGTAGTATAGACAACCGGGCTTCGGGTTTACATAGCCACCAAAACGCCACAATGCTTGTAAAACTACATAATACCACCAGAGAAATTCATATCAAGCGAGATGTATCACAGGACGACATTCTCTCACCTAAAGTATTTATAACAGTCCTCGAATACACCTTTAAAATCCTAAAGTGGGAAAGTAGAGGAATACAAATAGATGAAATTCTCAATCATCTGCGTTTTGCCGACGATATAGTGCTTGTTACCGAAGATCTGGGTGAAGCACAATAAATTATACAAGAATTAGAAAACTTATCTTTAACAATAGGTCTAAAAATGAACCTCAGTAAGACCAAATTTATGACAAAATAGTTACCAGCGAACACCTAACCAACAAAAATCAAGAGATCGAATTGACAGAAATGTACATATAGACGAGGCAACGAAACATTAAACCTAGGAATTTTGTGCAGTAAGATGAATCGTCATGCAACTTTTTACATTCGATTCGGGAGAGTGTCAGGCAATTTTGTGAACTAAATTGCGCATGAGAAAATGCATCTCTAAGTGCATCTCGAAGAGATGGAAACTAAAAAATTTGGAATTCAAAAAATATTGTCGGAAATGAGTTCAACTTCTAACCTTGGGGGGTTTTGGAGGTCACTGAACACGATTTTCATGATGGCGATGGTCTCCGAGGTACCTGATGTATAGGGTGGGGACGACCTAATACATCGCGGGACGATCGAATAATTAGCGAAATGAAGAATAAATCGAAAACCCGCAAAACACGTTTTCAATATTTTTCAAAAATCTATCGAATGACATCAATCACGACCTCCCACTCCACCCCCTTAAGGTGGGACGGGGGTAACTTTCAAATCTTAAACAGAAACCCCATTTGTTATTGCAGATTTGGATTGCTTACTTTAAAGTAGGCAACTTTTATTCGAGACATTTTTTCGAATTTTGGATAGATGGCGCTATAATCGAAAAAAACATTTTTTTCGTGATACCATAGGTAAATTATAGAAACGGTCTAATATCTCAAGAAATACACTTCCAAATAAAAAACCAAAAAACACGTTTTAATATTTTTTAAGAACCTATCGAATAACATAAAACACGACCTCCACTGCACCCCCTGGAGGTGGGGTGGGAGGTAACTTTAAAATCTTAAATAGGAGCCCCCATTTTTTATTGCAGATTTGGATTCCTTACGTAAAAGTAAGCAACTTTTATTCGAGACATTTTTTCTAGTTATGGATAGATGGCGCTATAATCGGAAAAACACTGTTTATTAGCGCCATCTATCAACAATTCTAAAAAATGTTTCGAATAAATGTTACCGTTGATTGAGGTATATTTTAATCAACGATGTTACTTATTTTTTCATGAGGAATCCAAATCTGCAACAAAACATGGGGATTCCAATTTAATATTTTAAAGTTACCCCTCACCCCACTTCCAGGGGGTGGAGTGGAGGGTCGTGTTTGATGTTGTTCGATAGGTTCTTGAAAAATATTAAACACATATTTTTTGGTCTTTCATTTGGAAGTGTGTTCCTCGAGATATTAGACCGTTTTTATAATTTACCTATGGTATCACGATAAATCGTTTTTTATGATTATAATGCCATTTATCAATAATTCGAACAAATGTCTCGAATAAAAGTTGCTTATTTTTAAGCAAGAAATTAAAATATGTAATAACAAACGGGGGTTTCCATTTAAGATTATAAAGTTACCCCCACCCCACCTCCAGGGGGTAGAGTGGGGATCCTCTTTAGCGTCATTCGATACATTTCTCAAAAATATTAAACACTTTTATTTTTCAGTTTTTCGATCCAAACTTCATTTCGCCAATTATTCGATTGTCCCGCGAATTATTCGATCGTCCCATTATTCTATTTCATTAAAGAACTCAAACCTATCTACGTCTGAAGAGCCAACACAATTTACTTTCTAAATTAGAACAATATGCTCTTTTTGTATCTAACGCTCGATTTCATAATAAAGTTAAAGTGGATTTTAAATTTAAAGTTTCTTTCAACTATAAAATTTGCATTGTTGCTCCACCCTGGGCACCAGGTACCTCGAAGACCATCGCCGTGCTGAAATTTGTGTTCACTGACCTCCAAAACCCCCAAATATAAAAATTGAACCTATTTCCGTCAATATTTCCTGAGTTCTAAATTTTTCATTTTTCATCTCTTCGAGGTGCACTTTGCAAAGGTGCACCTATTCATGCACGAAATTGTTTGCCGGAGATCAATTTAGTTCACAAAATTGCCTGACACTCTTTTGAATCGAATGCAAAAAGTTGCATTACGATCCATCTTACTGCAAAAAATTCCTAGGTTTTGGGCTTTTTAGTGCTTCGTCGTTTCGTCTATTATCTCGGTCATGAAATCAGAATAAGCAAGGATAATCAGACCTACCTGTGAATTTCAACGACGAATAACACTTGCTTGAGCGGCGTATGGTTCACTAATGCCGGCCACTCACTTACGGATATCGAAGAGGCTATGGCATGCAGGCCAGGACTGAAGGCCGTTATTTGAGTAGTTAAGTTAATGAACTGCAGTTGAGACGCCACACACATGCAGTTTTGTGACCGAGCGTGTCAACGCCTTTACGAAAACTGCATGTATGTGGTGATTTTGGCTTCAATTAACCGCCTGTCAATCGCTCGGCCTCTTCGATATCCGTAAGTGAGTGGCCAGCATTAGAGACATCTTTAAGAGCAACAACCCGATAGCTATAAAACGGAAGACATTTGACCAATCCGTTCTTCCCATTATGACATAATACGGAGCAGAAACTCTCACGATCACAAAAACAACAGCACTAAAAATGCGAGTGGCACAAAGGCGCATGGAAAGATCGATTTTCGGCGTGACAAAAAAGACAAAATAAGGAAGCAAGACATAAGGAAAAGAACAGTTGTCACTGATGTCTTCGAACGTATAGTCAAGCTGAAATGGAATTGGGCAGGTCACATAGCGAGACTAAAAGACTCAAGATGGACCAGAAAACTAATTGACTGGCGTCCAAGAGAAGACAATCGCAGCACAGGATAACCACCAACACGCTGCTGGATGGACGACATTAAAAGAATGTCCCGTGGAGAACCGTGGAGAGTGGCGAAAAATGAGAGAGAGACCTATGTCCAGCAGTGGACGGAAGAGTTGCATCATGATTATGATGTGTTCTATCAGTATAATGTTCTACGGCGCCGAAACACTGTCCCTAACAAAGATCAATGCTTCAAAACTAACAATGGCACAAAGAAGTAAGGATTGTTCATAGGAGTAACAATAAAAAACAAGATCACAAACGAAGACTTACGAAACAGAACCAGAGTTACAGCTGTTGTGGAGGAACCTTGCAGATTAAAATCGACATCGGTTTGGCCACGTGGAAAGAATTAAGGATGAAAGGTGGACACGCAAGTTAACCGAATGGAGACAAAGAACAGATAAACGAAACAAATGATCTGAGAAGCATGACGAAAAATTGGATACATACTGCACAAGCCCGTGCACTCTGGATACAAACAAGGGAGGCATATGTCCTGCAGTGGACTTAACATATCTGATGATTGGATTAGTGTAATAAAATATTTAGTAAATCTGTTTTGAATTTTAAAAATATTTTGTTATGTTGTCACGGGTATTAAAATATGCTTATTATTATTTTAGGCGTATCTACTTTATAGTAATAAATTAGTAGCTCTGTAATAATCAATTATTATTAATGGAATATGATATGGTTAAATGCTCGAATATATGAATTTTAGATTATATATCAATGTTATATTATTAATGGGATTAACGTATTAAATAATAATAATTTGGGTATTTTCTTTGATTGCATTTACTATCATGAAATAAAAACGTTTTTAAATATAAAAAAAAATTATTTGGTAGGTTTTCTACACAACATTGGCAAATTTTTTGGACTAACGCCTATTGACATTAAGGATCAAACAAAAAGCAAATTGTTAAAACATGGTTACTCATTGACCATATTGCTGATGATGCCACTGTTTCTGATCTACACTTTTTACTACAGATCTAATTTTTTAATACTTCGCTCCATCCACCGAGGTGTACTATTGGGTTAGTACTTAAACAGTTACGTGATTTATTTTATTTCATAGCGGTGGCACCCAAAATCCCGACAGCCAAAATCCCGACGGCTAAAATCCCGACACGCCAGAATCCCGACACGCCAAAATCCCGACATGCCACAACTCTCGCATAAGTAAAAATCCCGACCACTACATTTTGAATATTTATTGTTTCCTTTTCAAATGCAGTACCAAATCATATATAGAGTATTGAAATCAAAAAATTAATTAACTTACTACTAAGTACGGGTACTAATTATTATGTATTTTAAAAGAGAAAATTATTAAACACTTCATTTTATAATGTAAAAGCTATACTTACTGAAATGGACGGTTGTAAAGGACTTGATAATATCTATTACATATATGAAAGTAAACTTGAATTGAGGATTTGATTATATAGGGTGTCCCAAACAGGAGCGTCATTTGAAATTTTGTTTGGGGGGGGGCAAGCACTATATATACAATACATTATATATGATGTTATGATGAATATTGATGTATTTTTTGTAAATTTCAGTCATTTTTTAGGGCCAGGGGGGGGGCAAATGCCCCCCCCCTGGACGCCCAAATGACGCCCCTGGTCCCAAAAGTAGCGAAACGGTCGAATATTTCGCGAACTGAAGATCGGATGGAAAAACTGAAAATCAAGTTTTCTTCAATAATTTTTAAAAATCTATCGAATGGCATCAAACACGAGCCCCCACTCCAACCTCTGTAGAAGGGGTGGGGGTACCTTTAAAATCGTAAATGTAAACTCCCAGTTTTTATTGCAGATTTGGATTCCTTGCATAAAATTTAGCAACTTTTATTCGAGGCATTTTTTAGAATTGTGGATAGATTGTGACACCATAGGTAAATTATAGGAGCGGTCTAATATCTCGAGAAATACACTTCCAAATGAAAACCCAAAAAACACCTTGTAATATTTTTCAAAAACCTATTGGATGACACCAAACACAACTTCCCCACTCCACACCCTGCAGGTGGGGTCGAGGGTTACTCTAAAATATTAAATACCCCCATTTATACCCCCTTAAATAAACCCCCTTTTTTATTGGATTCCTCATGAAAGAATAAGTAATATTTATTCGAAATATTTTTTAGAATTCTTGATAGATGGCACTAATAAATCGTATTCTGAATATAGCGCCATCTATCAACAATTCTTAAAAATGTTTCGAATAAATGTTACTTATATTTTTATGAGAAATAAAAATATGCAATAATAAATGGCGGTTCCTATTTAAGATTTTCGAGTTACCCCCACCTCAATTCCAGGGAGTGGGGAGGAGGGTCATATTTGGTGTTATTCGATAGGTTTTTGAAAAATACTAAACAGGTGTGTTTTGGTTTTTTATTTAGAAGTGTATTTCTTGAGATATTAGACCGTTTCTATAATTTACCTATGGTATCACGACAAATCGTTTTTTTCCGATTATAGCGCCATCTATCCACAATTAGAAAAAATGGCTAGAATAAACGCTGTAAGTAAGGAATCTAAATCTTCAATAAAAAGTGGGGTTTTCACTATAATTTTTTAATGTTAACTCTCGCCTCCCACCACCACCAGGGGATGGAGTGACATACGTCAGAATGGAACACGTAGTTTTCAGTTTTTCGATCCGATGTTCATTTCGCGAAATATTCGACCGTTCCGCTACTTTTGGGACACTCTGTATATTGAACTATATATTGGCAAAAAAAGAAAAATAATTTAATTCATGTACCTATGCTAGAAATTTTATTTAGAAAATTAGTTCATATTAAATGTTAAACTAAACAAAACAACAAAACAATAATGTAACAAAAATAGATAGGTACTATGTACTTATTATAGTTTTGAAAATCTGGCGGGATTCTTGATTGAACGGGATTTTGTCCGTCGGGATGTTGACTGTCGGGATTTTGGCGTGTCAGGATTCTGGCATGTCGGGAATTTGGCGTGTCGGGATTCTGGCGTGTCGGGATTTTGGCCGTCGGGGTTTTTGGCTATAGGGATTTTGGGTGTCAGGATTTTAGGGTAGATCCATTTCATAGACATATAATACATAAACTGCGCGCAGCAATCTAAAACCGTTCCCCAGTGCGACAGAGAGAAGTGATTGTAAACAGGGTAGGCATCTCTTTCTAATCGACTAATCGCCTTGTGTTTATAGACCACGTGACTTTTCTACTGCCGCCGATTTGAGAAACCTCTTTGATTAGAAAGAGATGCCTAATCTGTTTATCAACACTTTTCTCTGTCGCATTGGGGAAACAGTTTTAAATTGCCGCGCGCAGTCTAGGTATTGTATGTCTATTGGTTATTTAAGTTATGTTAATTGTGGTTAGATTTGAGTAAAGCTTAATTATGATAGATTTAGGTGGGGTGGGGTAATGTTGAACTAAGTTAAGGCATATTTGTAAAGCGCAAAGCTCTTCTTTTTCATGTACCACGTCCTTTCATCAGAACGTCCTTACATTCCATACAAGAGTACAGACCAAACGTAAAACTTTAGCATCGCGTGTCTCAGGTCGAAATCCAACTAGTAATCAGTCAGAAATTTACAAATCTTAAACATTTTAAAGTTTCAAAAAAGCATTTCTGGATTGCTCTAGTCTGCTCTTTGTTTCAGTTTCAAGGTCCCAACTATACTGAATCCCTCTATACTCTGGGTATAGAGATTTTTGAAGAGAAGAACTGACAAGAGGGGGAAAAATAAACGAGAAGAGATTTAAGACAAAAAGAAGAGGGGCTTAGCTCAGAAGGACAAACTAAATGGGCAGAGAGACACTAAATCTCAAGTGGGTATTCGGGCTAGCTTCTATACACCGAATATTGGCTTTATTAGAGATACAAAAAGGAAAGGTTTGATAATGAAATTATAGCAACTAGGAAGAAAATGAGACCTGCAAACACAAAAGTGGAAGAAAAATAGATAAGAATGCTAGAGATAAAATAATATCGAGATACAACAAAGAGAGAAGAAGAACAAAGGGCGCCAACTCGAACGAACAACTCGGCTCTCAGAACCAAGAAGTTGGACAGGTTCGAGATTTTTGAAGTAACGAACAACAGGAACTCTATGACACTGGTTACAACCACCTGAAATACAAAATACTAAATACTAATCTTGTCTTGCTATATTATATACTGGTAATACAGACTGAAATAAAACATCAACCTTTCTAATAAAAAATATATTAACAATAATAACTATATTATACATATATTGACAATGTAATATATAAATCAAAACACAATAACAGTGGTAGTGGGTGGTGTAACGGTCAAACAGGTCCAAAAAGCCACTAACTTACAATTAACCACTACACACTGCGCTAAGTAAATGTATTAGTAGAAAATCCAAAGCAAAAGTCCGTGTGAATAGCACAAAGTTCTTACAACTAAAAGTTAGTAAAATTCCCTAAATTGAACTCGTCTAGAGTGAGATACGTACACGACAAGAACGCTACGGTTACCAAAAATTAAGTATCTCATCTAGCAAAAATACTAATTATTATATAATTGATTTATATAAATGAGCTGGTCAGTGACTCTTTATATACAATGTAAATGTAAAACCCTACTAGACATATTCCCTATTTTAAAACCTCGACAAAATTTTACCCCCGATTCCCTATTAAGTTTTAAAATACAATGCTTTATAATTATTATTAAAAGAAAGACCTGATTTTATTTATTTAAGCAAATTATTAATTATATAGAACCAAAGAAATAAAAACAACGACCTAAAAATCCTATCTATCAAGAAATATGTACCTAGTTTACCTCGATTGTATGCATACAAGAAGTTTACACTGCAAGCAACTATAGAGTACCCAAAATATGTAAATAATAAAAGAAAACAACTTATCTTAACCACAGTTCCTATTTAAAAAATGTTGAAGTCCAGATAGGAATGAATTTCCTCTTGGCACGGCAAAAACTAGTGGGCTGCTGTGGTGATAAATCCAATCCTGGCTGTTGTGAAATGGGTAATATCCAAGATATCCAATTAAAAGTAACTCTAGGGGTAACCCATACCCGAGTTGCTTACAGTTACTGGCACATACTTAGTTACATGAAGTAGTTTTCCCAATTTACATAGAGTGACTAGACTAAGTGTCTATGCATAGATATATAATACTCTAGATTGCGCCCTGCAATCTTAAAATGGGTGACGGTTGCGACAGAGATAAATGAGCCTATTTGGTCGGTAGTCTCTTTTTAATTTAAGGGGAATATCGACGACGTGAATCTCCCACTTTATCGAGTAATATGTGTTGACAGTTGGAGCGGGTGGTGACGAGAAATGGTCTTTGGTCTTCGGACGTGGATAATCGTGGTTCGAATCCCATACCAACTTTACTTTTTTTATTTTTATTTAATCAATATTGCGTTTATTAGATATTTTTACATCTGAAAAATGGACCGAAGTAAATCTAGCAGATAATAAATGTATGTATAGTAAGTTAATATTGGAATACATAATTTGTGAATTGCATAGTAAACTAAAAGTCATTCGTTATTAATATAAATTCGTCCTTATTCGAATGATGTGAATGTTTGTTTTGCTTCTAATTTTTTAAAAAATTGTAACAATAGTTTCATAAATAAAAATAATGTCTAATTACTTATAATTGAATCGGTCATTTCAAAAACAGCAAAGTCCACAATTTTCAGAAACTAACTTTTTGAGAGGAATAGACTCCTTTAAGATAAACGTTGTGTGCAAAAACGACACCAGGCCAGTAAAAACATTAGGAACAAAACTACAATATAACTCTGAATTTTGATGTCATCCATTTCATCCATCTTTCAACTATATAGTTAGTTTTCTTTGCTCTTCTGTAAAATTAGGAATATGTGACTCATGTTGTTTTTGAAATGACCGATTCAATAAATCGATGGTACATTATGTTGATATTAATTATTGGTAATTTTTTACGAATATTTTTAACAATTACTTTATACTGTTCTACAATTAACTTATTAAAAAAAACATTGGCTTTTATATTTTTAAAAATCTATAGGTACCTACACAATTTTTCTTATTTGTTATATATTTCTTTGCATAGATTTACTTTAGAGATGTAATAATATCTAATAAACGCAATATTGATTAAATAAAAAATAAAAAAAGTAAAGATTGGTATGGGATTCGAACCAGGATTATCCACGTCCGAAGACAAACGACCAGTTCTCGTCGCCATCCGCTCGAACTGTCAAACCATCTAAAATACTCGACGACAGAGTAGGATAGTGACGTCGTCGATACTCCCCTTGAATTAGAAAGAGACTACCGACCAAATAGGCTCATTTATCTCTGTCGCAACCGTCACCCATTTTAAGATCGTAAGGCGCAATCTAGAGTATTATATATCTATGTATCTATGTGACTAAGTGACGGAATCTAAAATAAAGTTTATTTAAATTTAATTATTATTTATTTCAATAACGGTAGCAGTACATATTGAACAGGCCCAAAAAAAACATTAAATATTAGGTTAGGTATCTTATGTCATGTCAAGTCAAAACTTTCTGAAGCTAATTTCAATGACATGAACTTGCACGTCGAATGAACATGCGCAGAAGACAGCAGGCTGTATGATGTTCGTTAAAACCTTTTTATAAATATTACCTTATAAAAACAAGTGAAAGGAAAAAACCTAATGATGGGTATAAAATACATTGGAATTTAGGTTTGCCAATTAAAACTTGACCTTCTGTTATTTTCAAATATTTAAAGGATAATATGAGCTAAAATTTGGAATTTAAATTTAACACTAAAACCCTGTGGCCTTGATTGATTGTTCCTTTGTAAATGGAAATGAATATCCTTATTATAATATGGATTATATATGAACTTAACTACATACAATGATGCATTACCACGAAAAATAATGAGAAATATATCAACAGTTTACTTACTTGGAAAGACGAAACACGCTGGCCTTAAACTTCTTTTATGTGAAAAAAACCAAAGATAAATTGAGTTTTGATATCATCGCTATTAAAAAAAAAATGGTCTTAATGTTTCTTGATTTTAGTGATATATCTGCTCCATTTTATTCAAAATCTCGTCCAAATCCGCCACTTAGAAAAAAAAAACAGCGCGTTCGCTCAGACCCTGAGTTTGACCAAAACTGAGGTTCCGTCTCCGTCCGATTCAGATCGACAAAATCGACCCGGCTTTCGCGCGTGAGCAGAGAGATATCGTTCTTAAGTCGATCAACGGCGTCGCACACGGGATTTATTTAGGGGTATTTGATAAAATTTTAATGGGATTTATTTAGTTAATAGCTACAAGATACATTCTACGAACCATCAAAAGCTCGAACATAGCAAAGAAGATTCTTAAAACAACATGCTACCATCAAGGACACATACTCACTAGATACCTGAACACTAAAGTTACCTTTCTGCCAGCTGAACTTTGTCAGGCAACGCACTTCCTGATGAGTACTTTAACATCCATGAATCAATAATCTGCAATGCTCATGATAGAGCCGTTTTTAAAACCTCTTCGGAACAAAATAGTAATCTTCTGATCGTCTGAGAAATACCTGAGAGCTAACAACCCTTCTATTCTAGCGTATATCATATTCTATCCCAACATAAGATCACAAGTTCCCTACCTCAACCCCGTCACAAAAAAAGGAGGCAGCCATACCTTGAGAAAGCCTAAATGCGGTCGTCATAACGTGTCCTGCTGTCAAATTACATTATAATTGTTATTTATGTCATACCGATTTAATATTGCGTATTTATTACTTAGTTACGAACCACCTAATGGTATACCTTATGCCCGCTCGGGCATAAAGAAATTATTGCAATATGAAACAACAAAAATCAAACTTTTCATTTATTTTTGTTTCAAATATTCTCTAAACTTATAATAACTTCCTATGTTAATATTTTTGATTACCAATAAAGTCTTCTTCATCATGGAATATTTCGCACATAAAGAACTGAAAGAAAAAACTTGACTAATGTCTCCAAAGTATGCCAGTAGTACGGTCTTATTTACGCATTCAGTATGATTTTCTACCATCCATTATTGAAATTTAGCGTATTCCTTTATCGAACGTTTCTTTGGATTTTTTTTTTGGTAACAGATTCTCAGTCGCTTTATTGGCTTTTTTAACTATTCCTTCAGAAATATCGAATTTCTCTTGCATTCTGACTTTTTTTTGACAATGTCACATAGAAAAACTTTGTTTACGTTAATAACAAATTGCTAACCAACATCACTTTCCTATCAACGATACTAATGCGATACAATATTATTTCTAATTAATATAAAATAAAATTAAAACTTTAATTGATGCACTGAACCGGTTTGACATAAAGTTTTTTATGCACCACGTGCATTATTAGATGTTTATACCCTCGGGTGACATATGAACTCTCGGGCCAGAGGACCTCGAGTTTATAAGCTTGTCGCCCTTATGGTATAAACATCTATTTAATGCCATTGATACATAAATAATATTCATCATCATCTCATTATAGATCGAGTCACTAGGGAATGCTCCAATAACGGACTTAACATAAATGCAACAAAGACAAAGTTACTTGTGGTTAGTAAACAAGACGTCGGCCCTATGCAACTAATTGTCAATGATGAATCAATAACAAAAGTTAACCATTTTAAATACCTAGGATGTTGGATAAACGAGACACTAAATCCGGATGAAGAAATTAAAACTCGTATAGAAATTGCAAGAGGAGCATTTATGAAACTTAGATCTATTCTGAGCAACTCTCAGCTGAACTTACAACTAAGAATCAAGTTCCTAAAATGTTATGTGTATCCTGTATTACTATATGGATGTGAAACCTGGATCATGAAGGTTAACATGATGAACAAATTAGAAGCCTTTGAGATGTGGTCGTATCGTAGAATGCTCAGAATATCTTGGGTTCAACGCATTTCAAACAGAGAAGTCTTAAACAGAGTAGGTCAAGGCGAAGGTGACTTAATGAAGATGATAAAAAAGAGAAAACTTGAATATCTGGGGCATATAATGAGAGGTAGCAGATACAGGATGCTGCAGTTAATACTCAATGGAAAGATCGACGGAAAAAGAGGAATTGGTCGAAAGAAATATTCATGGCTCCGAAACCTTCGTCAATGGACTGGCTTATCAGCAGATCAATTGTTACATGCCGCACAAGATCGAGAACGATATCGGCAAATTGTTATGGAAGCTACCCACGCCTAAAAATTTGGGCACGGTACTTAAAGAAGAAGAAGATCATCATCATCATCAACCCGTACTCGTCCACTGCTGGACATAGGTCTCCCTCAGCTGTTTCCATCTTTCTCTGTTTTGTGCGGCTTGCATCCAGTTGCCGACTGCTTGCAGTTAACCCATCTAGTTGCTGGTCGTCCTCTGCTCCGTATGCTTCTTCTCGTGGCCTCCACTCGACAATACGTTTTGTCCATCGGTTGTCTGACAATCTGGCGACGTGTCCTGCCCAATTCCACTTGAGCGACGCGATTCTTTCGACGGCTTCCGTTGTTTTTGTTCTACGACGTATTTCTTCGTTTGGGATTCGGTCCCCAGGGAGACACCCAACATCTGGCGCTCCATAGCCCCCTGAGTTATGCGAAGCTTGTTCACTACCTTAATAAGTGAGTACAGGCAATACACACTGGTCAAAGATTTTCCTTTTCAGGCATATGGGTAAGTTCGATTTAAATACATAGCGCAGCTTACCAAACGCTGCCCAGGATAATCCTATGCGACTTGGGAGCTCGCACGTCTGGTTATCTTTTCCCAACCGAATTTCATGTCCCAAGTACTTATAAGATGCAGTCTGTTCAATATCCATTCCATCAACAACAATATTAAGATTTAGCAGCAGAGTACTCATTATTTGCGTCTTGTTGATGTTAATCTTTAGTCCGACATTATTGTTTTACAGTTTTACAGTATTTTTTTACAACATAGTTGTTTAACGTTATTATTGCATCATCCATACGATCGGCGATTTTAGGAATCAGCGATGTCCAATGGCCCGACTCAGGAAAGATTAAAATCAATAATAAAACAATATACTATTCAGGAAGTCAAGACGGTTCACACAGATATGGTGTCGGGATAATACTAAACAAACACATGGATAAAGCTGTAGTAAATTTCATTCCATACTCCAACAGAATTATCCTCTTACAATTAAATCAGAATAAACCCAAATTAAACATAATACAAGTTTATGCTCCGACTGCGGACAAACCAGAGAGCGATATTGAAACTTTCTACGAAGACCTAGACAATATTTTAAAATCCATTAAAACGCAGGATGTTACAATTATAATGGGAGATTTTAACGCAAAGGTTGGAGACGAAAAAGTAGAAGAATGTACAGGAGGATATGGTCTGGGCAACAGAAACGAAAGAGGTGACAGGCTTATCGAATTTTGCCAAAACAATAATTTTGTCATAACTAATACATTGTTTAAAATGCCAAAGAGAAGACTATATACCTGGAAGTCACCAGCAGATCAAGAAGGGAGAATTGTAAGAAACCAAATAGATTATGTATTGATTAGACAAAGATACAAGAACGCAATTATATCTTCAAAAACCTATCCAGGTGCCGACATAGGATCAGATCACAACCCAGTAGTGACCAAAATTAGGCTCAAAATGAAAATAATAAAACGCAGAACAACAGATGTAAAAATCGATACAAGTAAACTAAGAAACCCACTCATAAAACAACGCCTGACAGATGAAATTAATAACCGTTTAATGAATGTTAAAGAACAAATCCAGCAAAATACTGAAACAGAGACAAAATGGTTATTAATAAAGACAGAAATAGATAAATGTCAAAAAGAAATTCTTACACCAACCAGATACAAAAAAAAACAATGGATGACGGAGGAAATCTTAGATTTAATGGAAGAAAGACGTCAGCATAAAAACAAAGATAATCAGATGTACAAAAATGTGGATAAACAAATCAAATCCAAAATTAAACAGGCTAAAGAACAGTGGTTAAAAGAACAATGCGCAGAAATAGAAGAACACCAGAAAAGACATGATAATTTTAACACACATAAAAAAATTAAGGAATTAACGCAGATCAACAGAAAAAGAAAACCGGGGATACTAAAAGATACAGATGGGAAACTTGTGTTGAGTACTAACGAAAAATTAAAGAGATGGACAGAATACATAAATGAATTGTTCAAAGACAATAGAACAGAGCAGATGGAAGTCGAAGTAGAAGATGATACGGTTTTGAAGATGTTAAAAGAAGAAATTAAATCGGCATTAAAAAACAGCAAAAATGGTAAAGCAGTAGGTCCAGACCAAATCCCAGTAGAAAGCTTAAAATGTATAAATGATGAAACCTTAGACATTATCGTAGACTTGTTTAACACAGTGTACAAAACAGGAAACATACCAAAACAATGGTTACTCTCAACCTTTTGTGCTATCCCTAAAAATACAAACGCTAAAGATTGCAGTGAATACAGAACAATATCATTAATAAGTCACATTCTCAAATTATTCTTGAAAATAATACATGGTCGTATAAACAAAAAACTAGAAGAAGGAATAGATGATAGTCAGTTTGGGTTCAGAAACGGACTAGGAACCAGAGAGGCGTTATTTGCTTTTAATGTGTTAGCTCAAAGATGCATGGACATGAATGTGGATGTGCATGTTTGTTACGTTGATTTTGAGAAGGCTTTTGACAAAGTAAGACATGAAAAATTAGTCCAAATTCTAAAGACAAAAAACATAGACAAAAGGGACTTACGAATAATAACAAACCTTTACTGGAATCAAAGAGCACAAATTGTAATAGATAATGAACCCAGTCCAGAAATTGAAATCAGGAGAGGAGTTCGGCAGGGATGTATTATGTCTCCATTACTCTTTAATGCATATAGTGAAGCCATTTTTGAAGAAGCATTGCTATCTCAAAGTGAAGGAATAATAATTAACGGAAGATCTATTAACAACATAAGATATGCAGATGACACCGTGATTATAGCAAGCTCTGCTGAACAACTCCAACTACTACTGAACAAAACAAACAATTTCTGTAAAGAATATGGACTAAAAATGAATATAAAAAAGACCAAATACATGATAATAACTAAGAAAACAAACATACAAACAAGCATACATTTGGGAAATGTACCGATAGAAAGGGTTGATAAATACAAATACCTAGGAACCTGGATTTCAGAGAAAAATGATCAAACAACAGAAATAAGGACCAGGATAGAAATAGCAAGAAATGCGTTTGTAAAAATGAAAACAGTTCTCTGCTCTGCAACAAAGACCTTAGCTTAGAACTGAGAGCAAGAGCTTTGAGATGCTACGTGTTCTCGATACTACAATATGGACTTGAAAGCTGGACATTAAAGCAAGAACACATAAATAAGCTACAGTCATTTGAAATGTGGTGTTACAGAAGAATGCTTAGAATAGCATGGACACAGAGGAAAACGAACACGGAAGTACTGCGAGAAATGGGTAAAGAATGCGAAATAATAAACACAATAAAAATAAGAAAGTTACAATATCTGGGACACGTAATGAGGGGACCGCGATATGAAATGCTAAGACTGATAATACAGGGAAAGATAAGAGGCGGAAGGAGTATAGGAAGAAGGAGAGTGTCATGGTTAAAGAATTTAAGGCACTGGTTTAGATGCAGTTCTATAGAACTCTTTAGAGCAGCGGTGGATAGAGTAAAGATAGTGATGATGATATCCAACCTCCGATTAGGAGACGGCACTTGAAGAAGAAGATACGATCGGCTATAAGGACGATGTCATCTGCGAATCTCAAATGACTGAGCTTCTTTCCATTTATATTGATACCATATTCGTTCAGATCTGCCTTCTTAAAAGTGTGTTCTAAAAGGGTTGTGAACAGCTTTGGTGGTCTCCTTGCCGTACTCCTCGCTGCATACAGAATTTATTAGTTTGTTGATCAGAGAGTCTCACGCTAGCCGTTCCATTGTGGTAGATATATTTTATCATGTTAGTGTAGCGATGGTCTATTCGGCATTCTGTCAATGCCTTTAACATTTTCTGCTGGTTTATGGTATCGAACCCTTTCTCGTAGTCCACGAAGATCAGTGCCAATGGTTTGTTGTATTGCGCCAACTTCTCTATCAAGTTTTTTTATTACCAGTAAGTGGTCGTTAGTGCTATATTCGGATCTAGGCTCTAACTTAGCCTCCAGTCTTTTTTTGGTAATTTTTGTGAAAAGTTAATATATGTTTGATAGCAGACTTGTTGGACGGTAGTTTTTTAGATCTGTTATGTCACCTTTCTTGTGCAATAAAACAATGACTGCATTGTTCCATTGAGAAGTTCATCATGACTGTTCCATCATTGTTGCATTGATAAATAATATTATTTTAACTTAAATATTATACCCCGTTTTCTTATGGCGTTCATTTGTTTTATATAACTGAAAATATATTAAAACGCACCTTTTATCTATCATTTTACAATATATTTATTTAAACGTTAAATAATAATATAACAGGGAACTTGCACATTCTTGTTTCATTAAATAATAATGTTCAGTTTGATTTAAAAATGGGATTTCAACATATTCACTCCTCAAAACCTCATAATAACTTACAAGTACAAATTTAAATTTTTTTTATGTATAAAATCATTTTAAACAATCGAAAAAGCACGCAAACCCTTGTGACGTTATATCATAATATTTTCCAATGACATTTCTCCTGCCTCATATATAATTATATACGATTTTGTTTACTTTGGGGTTTAATACAGCTTTTGGAGAAATAGTGTTGAATTGTTTATGTGCTTACTATGGAAAATAAAAGTAAATACTATAAATATTGTTTCGTACCATTGTGTTAAAGTACATCCGTTAAAACCCCCAATAAAATATTTATTGGATTACCAGTCGATAAGAAACGGCGTTTAATAAAGTGGTTGCATGCATGTTGAAAGTATATTAAAGACATTTTAGTTCATTCTCAAGGTCTTCATGTATGTGAAAATAGTTTTAATGTAAGTATTTAATGTCTGTTTTCTGCTTAATAGTTTCTTTTTAATAAATCAAGTTTATTGATTTATTTAATAAATCAAGTGTATTTTTGGTAGACCTTAGAGATTGGATGATCATTACAGGTTAGAAAAATCAGGATAGGGCCTTGGAATCTTGGTAGTCTTACAGGTAAGAGTCTGGAGTAGTGGATGCGCTCAAACGAAGAAGAGTTCAAATTGCTTGTATTCAAGAAACTAAGTGGAAAGGACAAACGGCGAAAGAACTAGGTGAAGGATACAAATTGTGGTATGTAGGGAGTAGTAACACTAGAAATGGAGTTGGTATAATTGCTGATAGTGAAATGAAAGATAACGTAGTAGAAGTTGTAAGAACGAGTGACAGAATGATGTCAGTGAAATTTGTAATTGATAAAGAGGTATTGAATGTTGTGTGTGTGTATGCTCCTCAAACAGGTCTGGGTGAGAATGACAGAAGAGCTTTCTATGACCAATTAGGAGACGTACTGAGTGATATTAAAGCATATGAGAAAGTTGTAATAGCAGGTGATTTCAATGCACATGTGGGCCAAGCCAAGACAGGATATGAAACAATACATGAGGGATTAGGCTTTGGAACCAGAAATGAAGCTGGAGATGATATGCTTGAGTTAGCAACAGCATTGGATATGGTGATTGTTAAAACATTCTTTAAAAAGAAAGAAACTCAACTTATTACCTACAAAAGTGGACAACATCAATCTCAAATAGACTACTTCATGATAAGGAAAGAAGACATACGTGAATGCAAGGACTGCAAGGTAATAGTTAGTGAGACAGTAAGCCAACAACATAAGCTGCTTGTTCTGGACATCGAAGTAAAAAGCGAAACTAAACAAAAATATCGGAGAGGGCCACAAAAAATTAAGTGGTGGATGCAAAAAGATGAGAAAGAAGGTCTATTCAGGGAAAGAATAGTAGAAAAAATATGTTGGAACATGAAAGGAAGCCCTAACACAATTTGGAGAAAAATGGCCAATATTATTAGAGAGACGGCTATTGAACCTATACGTATTCAAACCTATACGATCAACTTGATACCAGGGAAGGCGAAGCAAATATAGATAAAATAGCCAAACAGAGAGCAAAGAAAGCAAGAGCTTTTAATCAGATTAGATGTATCCGAGATGAAAATAATAAAATACTAATTCACGAAAAGGATGTCAAAAAGAGATGGAGAAAGTATTTTGACAGTTTATTAAATGAAGAATTTGACAGACAGCCTGTGGCGTTAACGGAGACAGTAACGGCAATGGTTACCAGAATAAAAAACGAGGAAGTGGCTCAAGCGCTTCACAAAATATAGAAAGGAAAAGCATTCGGACCAGATGATATTTCTGAGGAAGTATGAAGAGCATTGGGAGAGACAGGAATAAGTTGGCTAGCAGGTCTATTTAATAGAATTATGGAAGTTGGACAAATTCCAGACGAATGGAGAAGCAGTATATTAGTACCTGTCTACAAAAACAAGGAAGACATACAACAATGTACAAACTACAGGGCTATAAAACTAATTAGCCACACCATTAAAATATGGGAGAGAGTAATTGATAGACGGATACGTGAAGAAACCGAGATATCCGATAATCAATTTGGCTTTATGCAGGGCAGATCAACACCAGATACAATTTTCATTGTGAGGCAACTGATGGAAAAATACAGGAATAAAGAGACCAACGCTCATATGGTGTCCATTGATCTTGAGAAAGCATATGATAGAGTGCCTCGAGAGATTCTGTGGTGGGCACTCAATAAGAAAGGAGTCCCTGGCGAATATGTAAAGATTGTGAGAGATATGTATGAGGGATTAACGACTAGTGTTGGGACAGGTCTGGGAGAGACTGATAAATTTCAGGTGAAAGTAGGATTGAGATACACCATAAAATTATTATAAGTAAACGAATATCAAACGTAATGAATTACTGGCGTGGACCTCAAACATTATAATATGACGTCACGACTAATGAGGCCGCATTTTGGGCTGGCTGCTATAATTTTCATTTTTTCTCGATTTTAATCGTCTTTATGGGCCAAGCGACAGACAAAAACAGCTTTTTTTCTTTGATAAATATTTTAAATTATGCTCTGTTGTGATTTACAGCATTTTTTTCGAATTTAAAATTTTATATAAGTTCCCTATTATATATTAAAGTTATTATTTTCTCCACTAACTCCGAGTTTTTTCAACTTTTTAGGTGCGGAGTCAGTTTCCGAGTTTGTTTTCCTATTCAAAGGTCTTTTGGGTAGCTTAAAACTTTACGCGAAACACTGGGAAAACTTCCTAAACACTTCAGAAAAAGTTGAAAAGAAATTGCATACGGAAAACTTCACTGTAAGAATAAACTTCAAGTTGTTTTTTCTGGAGATCGCTTTCTACCATCTGGTGTATTTTACAATATCGGCTGTTGAAATCAAAATGAATGCTACTATTCGTCCCAACTTTATTACTCACAAAATCGCGATGTATTATCAATTCTTCGAACTTATTATAATCTGTAACATAGCGAAGATGTTACGGAAGAGATATAACTTCCTCAGTAAAATGATACGAAGTATTTTGAAATCTCCGATTTATATTGTGTCAAAGAGCGAGGACAAAAGTAAAGAGGATAAGTTGAAAAAAGTGTTTTCTTTGTACCAGGATTTATACGTCATGTCGGATGAATTTAATGTCATATTCGGGTGGAAAATTTTCTTAATATTAATTTGCACGGTGTTTTCCCTGCTTAATCACGCCAACAGGGCTTTGTTGGTATCTAGACAAAAGCAAGATGAGCACCATGTCACATACAAATACATCATGAATGGTCTGGTGTACCCGATTTTGTACGTGGTAAGTAATATTTATTAAGGAGATGGGTACGTATTTTCGGCTGCAATGCTATTCAAATGGGATGAGGATTCATTTTTTCGAATCCTGAGGAAACTAATAAGTATTTTTGAAAAATTTAAACGCAAAATGAAAGATTACGTTATTAGCGAGGGCTGAAAGTCCCTGAGAATTTCTATGATATTTATTTTAATAAGTCGAAAAAGTTAATAAGGCGAAAACTAAGAGAAAATTTAGTGTGATTTTTAATTTCAAATATCTCATTCAAAATAAGCTTTTTATTTATTCTAAGGGACTTTTGGCCCTCGGTGATAATTTAGTCTTTCATTCTGCGTTTAATTTTTCAAATATATTTATTGGTTTTTCAGGATTCGAAAAAAATGAACACAATGTCCGTGGTAATATTTTCCAAATCTATCTTTGTCTTACAACGCACTCAGTCGAATAGAATATTGTCAGCATATTTTCAGTCAGACAGTGATAATCATGCAGTGACAATTTTAAATATTTGACATGGCATCGGGAATATTTTGAGTTGGTGATAAAAAAATATTAATATATTATAGTGTATTTGATAAATAATTGATTTGAGACGTGAACTTAATAAAACGTTATTTATTGTGTATTATTTGTGGAAGATCCAAGCAGAGAATACATCAGGATAATATATTCTGTAATCCAAATCCAAGTACAGTCGAACCTGCTTATTGGAGTAGCCTTCGTCCCAAGCAAAAGTATTCCTATAACCGAGATATTCTAATACCCGATCATTAGTGGCTAGTAAAAACGTTTCGGGAACTCACATTTATATTTCTTAAACCAGGATATTCCTATAACCGGTATTCTAATAAGCTGGTTCGACTGTATTTTGTTGTTAAAGATATTCAAAATTGTAAGCGTTCCATAGTAACAATATATTATTAAAAAATCACTTTAAAACTTTTCCTCTTTCCTCTATTGCGTAATTTTTTGTACATAATAAATTATTACAATCACTAAATACATAGTTTGTGGAAAATTATCAAATGTTTTATCTGAATTAGTAATTTGCAATTATACAAATAACAATTATCCACGAACATTCAAAAGCCATCTCTTTAAGTTAATGATGACATTTTCAAGTAGAATGACATTCTAGTAATGTTTACATATCCATACCAGTGTGAATTTTACTACACGTAATTTGCCGTGTAAAGACACAAAAAGTAGGGATAGCCGTAAAATATTTGCGAATTATGTACCGATGGCCTTAATGTCCGACTGGTATATTATTTGACAAATAATGACATTTTTTCGAAGTCTGTTAAGTACGATATAACGCCCTAGGGCGTTATTTTTAAAAATAAAGCCCTCGGGCAATAAATTTAAATAACGACTTAGATAATGCCAAGTTCACAAATATCAACCTAAGTAAAACTATGGTTACCACAATTACGTTACTACTGTTACTGGTAAGTAAATGTACTTATTTGAAAACTAATTAAATAAAAATTCATTCAAATTTTTCGCTCCCTTCTGTGGCTCAGTGGTAAGAGCGCCTACCTTTGGATCGAAAGGTCCGAATGGTGGTGAGTTCGAATCTCACCAGGGTCAGGAATTTTTCGTTTATTATAAAATAATAAATGAAGATAGTTTCTGTCCTTGTGGGATCGGTACTCACCGGAGGGACCGCAGACGTTCGGATACAATTAGCGTCTCTTTGCAAAGACAATGACGTAGACTTTGTAAAGTAACAAAACACTTACTCAACACACACACACACACACACACACACTACACATGACACTAGGTACCTAACTGCAAACATTTACCATACCTATCATGCCAATGGCCATTAGTTGTCAAGGCATTAGCTAAATAAAAAAAAAAATTTCGCAAAAAAATTCATTCAAATTTTTCAAAAATAATTTAGTCGGACATTAAATGTTGAAGGAACTACGGGTATTATAATAATAACGCTTTCTGTCAACGTATATCTCTCGGGCCGAAGGCCCTCTGTAAATACACCATTGACCTCAAGCGTTATTATCCTTATAATACCCTTGGTACCTTAATGACTATAATATAGCAACATTCTTATAACGGAGAATCTGATTATAGGTCTGGATCCCGAGTATGAAAAAAAAGTTGACTAATATCAAGCTGAAAATTTGTTAATAGCTTAAGGGTGTCTAGTCAGATCAAATTTGATATATGGGAACACTGTAACAGGGGCAGTTAGCCCTCTAGCAGGCAAAACTGAAATAATAGAGATAGAAAGTTGGGAATTTTTCTCTAGGGAATTATTGGTAAAAGAAACTAAAAAAAGCAATAAAACAGGTAAAAAAGTTTATTGGCTCACTTTCTTGGTAAAAAAGGTGAAGCGTTCTTTAAAGAACACTTGCCGGATTAAGCAAAAAAAGTTGGTTTCAGTAATAATATATTTTTTATTATATAGGCAAGCGTTCTTCAAAGAACGCTTCAGTTTGTCAAACATTTTTTACAACTGTTTTTTTCTGTAATCAAACTAATAATCCCTTTCTAAAATAACAAAACAAAAATAAGTTCACTATTTTTTTTCCTTGAACCGGCAAGCGTTCTTCAAAGAACGCTTCACTTTATCAAACATTTTTTACAACTGTTTTTTCTGTAATCAAACTAATAATTTTTATTAATAAAAGACATTTATCTTCTGGCGTCTACACTGACTTTTTGAACAATATTGAAAGCAGCGTGCAAACCAAATTTTGGATTGCATTAATCTTTTCAGCAAATGTTAAACACCTGTTGACGGACGGAACGGCACAGGTTTAAACGATAATAGGTTTGTTCCAACACGACCGAGAACCGTCACGAAACGGTAACGCTCCTGCGCAGTAAACAAAATCCGTTCCAACAAAAATATGATCGTCCTCGGATCGTCCTTCCCACTGTTCCAACAAGAATTGTGATCTTTTAGTGACGGTTTCGTGATGATAATTTCAGTAATTAGGCAATAGGGTTTTTCATTGATTGTCATTTGTTTCGAGCTTCTGTCATGTATCACATAATATTAATATATCTACGGCATACGTCTTTGGTTTTTATCATTGGATTACCGTCATCGGACGATAACTGGGCGATACGGTTACGAACATGCGCACAACAAGCGGTACAAGTAGTTTCGTGACGGTTTCTGGACCGTCCAAAAGTTCATGTTGGAACAAACCTAATAATATTCAGGTATAGGTTTTTCGGTTTTCAAAAGACGAGTTCTTTAAAGAACGCTTGCCGGTTAGAGAGAACAGGTGGAGGGAACAGATGGAACAGGTTAAATATTTGGAACGGTCAGACCACGAAAACGGCACATTTATTTTGTCCGACAGAACAGACTTAAACTCTCCGAACAGAGATTAAACTCCCATGCAAAAATCAGACTGCTATTTATCACCTGTCATTTGACATACTCTATATGTTCCACTCATTAAAACCCCCATTTGGTTATAAATAGCAGTCTGATTTTTGCATGAGAGTTTATTCTCTGTTCCGAGAGTTTGGTCTGAGAGCAGACACAGTCGCAGACGCTGAGCAGTTATAGTAGCATGTGTACGTGATTTTGAAAGTTTTTTATTTGAAAGATTTTTAGTAGCAGTTTGTACAGAGTTTCGGAGTTTATTATTTCAGAAATTTTTAACAGTTTGTGAAGTGAAGCTTGTTTTGATAAGCATGTCTCGTTTAAATCATCTTCTAATAAATGGTTGTTTATCAAAATTTTGAAGTAGGTATCCTTTTTCTTGTCTTCTTGTAAATATTGCATGTTTTTCTAATTTCGGAGCACTTAACATTTCTAACGTGTCGTTGTTCTCTATTTCTTCTGCTAGCTGGTATTTTAACAATAATTTTGTTTTATTTTAATAACAATAATATCTACATATTATTAAAAATTACTTTTTTTTTTTATAAATTCTACTACATTTTTTTCGGTTCAGGCAGATATTATTTTAGATTATTTGGATCATTCGAATCAAAAAAGCTCTTTTGTAAATTTTTTCTTAACCCGGGAGCACCCTTGGGGTCCATATGGGTACGCTATATTTTTAAGCCTCTCACATCTTATCGTTTTTAAATGGAGGGGGTATCAGTGCCTTCACACGTTTGTAGAAAGTGTAAATGTCTATTAGTGTTGCAATTATTTCAGTAGAGTGAACGTGAACGTTTTATTTGCTTTGTTAAAATGGATGACTTTTTCGATGTTCAAAGACTAAAAGATATTTTGAGGTAGGTTCTCAATTATTAGTTTAGTTTTGTGTTATTACGTTATTAACGGTTGAAAGTTTATAAGAATATATAGTTTCATGAATTTATGTTTGTGCAAGTTGCATTTATTTGTAACGTGTTCATGCTGTACCCATATGGACCCC
The DNA here is from genome assembly GCF_917563875.1 of Diabrotica virgifera virgifera. Taxonomy (NCBI): domain Eukaryota; kingdom Metazoa; phylum Arthropoda; class Insecta; order Coleoptera; family Chrysomelidae; genus Diabrotica; species Diabrotica virgifera. The sequence continues at coordinate 212,751,730 of NC_065450.1, forward strand.
GTGGGCACTCACACTTTTTTTTTCAGGCCCGGATTCTCGCTACAGGAAGCAATAGAAATTTTTTAAAAGACCATGAAAATACAGTAAAACCTGTCAGTAACGGCCACTAAAAATTAACGAACTATTGGCCGATATAGAAAGGTGGCCGGTATTGCCAGTTTGTGTAGTCCACAAATACATAAAAGATAATTGGAACTTTGTTTATTTTATTATTAAAAGCAAATATAATTCTATATATGAACGGACTCTACTAATACTACGAAAAAAGGGGATGTTAAGCTTTGTTGAAGAATTTTTCAATTCACTGTTATTTTTATAATGTCCTTTGATAATTTGAGTTTTTACAACACCATATTTTTCGGTCAACTTTTGTAATCTTAAACCGTACTTATAAATAGTGACAAGCATTTCCTCTTTTATGACATTTTATGACCACCACACCGACCCTAATTATTTAATCGCTTTTTAGGTAGGTACAATAGGTATTAAATATAGTACTGGGAATTTCTATCAACAAGTTGACAAAAATATTTGGCTGACATTAGCATTAGCAGGTAAATTTCTATAAAATGTGCTTTAAAACTATGTGATTATTTGGCCGCGTCCGTATTATAAAGGTGGCCCTAAATACCAGATAATAAATAAGGGAATCTACATATAATTTTTTGGCGAATTTTGAAATTGGCCGTTAGTACAGATGGCCGATTTTGACAGGTGGCCGGTAACACAGGTTTTACTGTATAGCCCCAGAGAAAATCTTTTGTTAAGCCTCCACCATGTAATGTACTTACTGATGAAGAATCTGGAGACGAGGATGAACGTGGAACTTTTCAACATTTACCTGGCAATCAACTTTTAGCACCCGCAGAGCTCGTTTTTACTAACGGTCGTATTGGTGGTAATTCAGAAGATGCTATTCAAGAACTGTCGACTATTTCTTTATGTGTTTCTCATCACTTTACGCCAGGCCCCAGCACCTCTTCAATTACGAACGATAATAGTAATAATTATTCAGAAAACATTGACCAACGAAATGTAAATACAATTCCAGTATTTATTGGTTCTTGGTTGGACTATCAAAGAGAAAATTTACAAAACATAGAATATATTGAAGGTGATATATTGAAATATATAAAAGGTGACTTTCCTACATCGGGTTAAGAACTTTTCAAAAATAAAACCCCCATCGAAGTGTTTGAAATGTTTTTTACCGATGAAATTATTGAACACTTGTCTCAGGAAACTACTAGATATACAGCTTTTAAAAATCAAGAGAATCTAAATATCACACACGATGAAATAAAATGCTTCATAGGAATCCTTATTTTGAGTGGTTACAATTCAGTCCCATCTAAACGTCACTATTGGGAGAAGTCCGAAGATATTAGAAATACCTTGGTGTCGAGAGCTATCCGAAGAAATATATTCCTGTCCATTGTGAAGTTCATTCACTGTTCCGACAACACTAAACTGGATATAACCGACAAGTTTGCGAAAATCAGACCTCTAATGAATATGGTCAAAAAAAGATTCCTCGAACTTTTTGTGCCAGAAGAAAATTTAAACTTCGACGAAAGTGTGATGAAGTATTTTGGAAAACATAGTGCTAAACAGTTCATTAAAGGAATTGGCTATAAGGCTTGGTGTATTAACACAAGAGAAGGTTATTGTGTGACATTCGATATGTATCAAGGGAAAAATGCTACAATTCCTGATGCCTATAGCACAAGTTTTGGAAAAGCTGCTTCTCCCCTTGTTAAACATTTAAGCGAATTTCCTGAACCAAAAATGAAGTTACCGTATCAATTTTAGTTCGATAATCTCTTCACTTCAGCAAATCTATTCAACTTCCTTAGATTTAGAGGCTACCAAGCTACTGGTACAATGAGAAGTAACAGAATTCCTAAATTAGAAGTAAGAGAACCGAAGGCTCCTATTAAAAAATCGAAGCAGCTGGTTAAAGAAAGAGGCAAGAAACAAAAACTAAATCAAACGTTAAAAAAAATATTCCACAAGTACTTGATCCACAATTATTAAAAACCAAAGGGCAATACTGTAGCGCCATAGAAAGAAAATCAGGTATGTTTTTTGTTAGATGGAAAGACAACGATGTTGTGTCAGTAGCTTCAACTTGTCATGGTCTTCAACCTGTACGCCCTGTAAAGAGACATTCCAAGGAACAACATAAAAATATCCAAGTACCGCGGCCGTTTGTAATAGGAAAATATAATGAGTATATGGGGGGAACAGACCAAACGGACCGAAATTTAACTGAGTATAGGATAAACATACGAGGAAAAAAGTGGTGGTGGAATCCATTTACATATCTTATTGATTTGCGTGTCATTAATGCTTGGTTAATGTACCGCCATCAAGACCCAAAAATGTCCCAGTTAACATTTAGGCGCAATTTTACCCCTCAAAGCTAACTCGAGAAAAGTAATACCTGACATACGATATGATAACATTGGACATTTGGTAGATTCTACTAAAGATGGTAAAAGACGAACATGCGGATTAGAAATCTGTAATAGTAAAGTGAGAACAGTGTGCCTCAAATGTAATGTTGGATTATGTGTACCATGTTTTGTAACCTATCACACTAAAAAATAAATTTAGTTTCTATACTTATTTTGTACTTTTTTATACTTGTATTTATAGGTTTTTTATTCAATAAAATTACATTAATATTTTTGTCATATTTGTTCTGTGATTTAATAGACTTTTCTTTTAATGCCCACGGGTTCCATATGGATACAGGGTAAATTCAATATTTAGCATTGTCAAAATTTTTTAAAAATATTTTTCTAGTGTTTTCTAAGCCATTTTTAGTGGTTATTGAAACATATACAAACATACACACAAAAAAATAATTAAGGGCGTTGCCAGGTTAATCTGATTGTTTTCTATGGTTTGATTTTAAACCAGTAGGAGTGATTCAAATTTCCCGCGCCGTAATGCTTGTTTGTAATTGGTCCAACAGGAGGCACGTTTACTCCACTGTTATAAAATTTTGACACTAATGACATTTATCAAATTTTGACACGATTGGCATTTCATAGGTTTATTAATTTATATCGCCGAATCTCACCAGGGTCAGGGATTTTTCGTTTATTATAAATTAATTAATGAAAATAGTTTCTGTCCTCGTGGGATCGGTATTCACCGGAGGGACCGCAGACGTTCGGATACGATTATAGCGTCTCTTTGCAAAGTAACAAGACACTTACTCAACACACACACTACACATTAGTAGATGACCAAAGCGGGCATGACTATCAAGATAGGGAAATCAATGTGTTAGAGAGAGAAGTACCTTTCCAATGAGTAAGAGTGAGATAGATGCTGACGTCACAGCGCGAGCGTCGGAAAGGGGAGGGGGTAACGAATACGTTAACACAAAAAACAAAGATGGCGGCATAGCCAAAACGGCAATAAAGCATATCTCCGTTGTTATTGGTCCGATCGTGACGTGTGAGGTATCATCGGAAAGGGGAGGGGGTAACGAATACGTTAACACAAAAAACAAAGATGGCGGCATAGCCAAAACGGCAATAAAGCATATCTCCGTTGTATCGGTACGACGTGTGAGATATCATTGGAAAGGGGCACGTTGGCTCGTGACGTACAAAGGGATCGTTGAAAAGCGGCATGTTACATATACTATATTTTATCTACGACCATAACATTATATGTTATTTAAACCAGTCACGTGCAGAAATCTAAGCTTTACGAGTTGCATACTATATTTTATCTACGACCGTAACATAATTTATGTTTAAGCGATGGTGACATCTCGTTAGCATTGGTCTGATTGGAGATTGTGATACGTTAAAGGTGTGGGGAGTATCGAATATGTTATTAAAACCATAAACTAATCATTATGAGCTGCATACTATATTTTATCTACGACCATAACATAATATGTTATTTAAACCAGTCACGTGCAGAAATCCGCTAGTTGGCGCCACCAAATCGTTATTTTTATTCCAATTCGCCATTTTTAGTCCATTTTGATTCCAATTCGCCATTTTTTATCCAATTTGCTTTGACACAGACATTACGTCGAAGAAATCTACCATAATTCAGCTCTTATCCGATAGTTGGCGCCAACTAGCGGATAATAGCTGAACTATGGTAGATTTCTTCGATGTAATGTCTGTGTCAAGGCAAATTGGATCAAAAATGGTGAATTTGAATAAAAATGGCGAATTGGAATAAAAACGCCGAATATGTTGCGGTCGTAGATAAATATAGTATGCAGCTCATACACTATGTATAGTATGCAGCTCATAATGATTAGTTTATGGTTTTAATAACATATTCGATACTACCCACACCTTTAACGTATCACAATCTCCAATCAGACCAATGCTAACGAGATGTCACCATCGCTTAAACATAAATGATGTTACGGTCGTAGATAAAATATAGTATGCAACTCGTAAAGCTTAGATTTCTGCACGTGACTGGTTTAAATAACATATAATGTTATGGTCGTAGATAAAATATAGTATATGTAACATGCCGCTTTCCAACGATCCCTTTGTACGTCACGAGCCAACGTGCCCCTTTCCAATGATATCTCACACGTCGTACCGATACAACGGAGATATGCTTTAGTGCCGTTTTGGCTATGCCGTCATCTTTATTTTTTGTGTTAACGTATTCGTTACCCCCTCCCCTTTCCGACGCTCGCGCTGTGACGTCAGCATCTATCTCACTCTTACTCATTGGAAAGGTACTTCTCTCTCTAACACATTGATTTCCCTATCTTGATAGTCATGCCCGCTTTGGTCGTCTACTCACATTACTCCCCTGAGTTAATGATAAGTTATAGTCATTATAAAATTGACTGCCCAGTTGGTTGTGAAAACCAGTGCCAATAAAACACAAAACACGCACACATTTTCTAATAAAAATTTTTTTGCAGGTTACTACTGTAGCCCTAGTGATGTCGTGTGATTCAGTCGAAAAGAGTGGAGACAACGTCATAATAACCTGTCACAGAAAATTAATCAATCTAGATAAATCACCGCTAAGACACGACTTGCAGGTTATGGCGAAGTATATGGATAAATTGAGACCCACCTTCACAGCAGCTGGGTTTTTCCAGATCAATCAACTCATTTTGGCTACCATTTTCACTTCCATAACCACATATTTGATAATTATCATTCAGTTTCAGTAGACAATGCTGCGAATATACACTGCGCGCCAAAATTAACTTTTTTTTCTTATTGGCTTTGGATTACTTGATCCATTCAGCCACGATAGATAATAAATTACTGTTTGCTACAATGTTCCAAATATAATAACATTACATACATGTGCGCACATATAATACTTATGCACGCACATACATACGCATAGGTAGATACTGAAATAAATAAAAAGCAAAAAATACAAAAAAGGAGGTGGAAACATTAAATTGACCAGCAGGTTTACTCTTCATTCATGGCCCTAACCAACTTAAATTAATTTTTTTAAACATTGTTTTCATTCTGGTGGGGTGTAGAATAGCATTATGTTGTTTTATATGCCATTAGAGTGAAAACTTAATCTTGCTGTAGCAGTTGCCGCTAGGGCATCTATGCCATTTCGTTCGTTGCAATCCGGGACTGCACGCTGGGGTTTGTTTTGGTTGGATCGGGGAGAGCAGCATATGTGCCTCCTGATGAGAGACTAATAAGTTTCAAAACCGGTAGAGGTGCTTGCTGCACTCTCTGATTGGACTAGAATATGGTTCGGCTGTATTTTCGTTTTGCAACGAAATTGAAAATGGTTATTCATTTTTAATTTTTTTTATGTTTGGAATTGAAAGATCTTCATTTTAAAGCTTTAAAAAATAATAAAAATTATTTGTACAATAAATAACGCAATTGTAAAAAACGGCCATTTTGGACCTTTCGCTGGCTGTGTTGCAATAACCAATAAACGAAATTAAACTTACCGTAGCTCAAATTGTAGGTTTTTTAATTGACTACAACTTTCTATTAAAATTTTTTTCCCTAGAATCAATATCCTAAGCTGCAAAATTAAAAATCATTAAAAAATGCAAATTCAACAAATGAAAATCGCAATAACAAAAAAAGCTCACAATATTTTTGGTCACATTTTAGTAGAAGTTATTCCTGACATCGTCCTTTACAACACCTGGTAGGTTTCAAAAATTCCTGAATTATATCCTGAAATCGACCTATTTTTCACCCACAGCCTGGAATATCTACCTACGAGCTCACAGCATATACGGAAAATATGATTTTTGACATTAATGTTTTCATTAAAAATCCCTGTAGGGCCTGTTCAATTTGATATGGAAGTTTTGCTTGTAAATACATCCCACGACAGACGTTGGATATCCATTCATGTATTTGATTTAACAAATTCTTTGCAAATAGATACCAAATTAATCATGGATATACACCCACTAACATTAAACCATTAATGTACTTCTGATTAAACCGATGACGTCCCTAAAACAACATGTTTACCGATCATTAATAAACTTATACATATTATTTATATTTATCAGTTGATACGATTTGAAAACTGAGCACGAATATTTTACATTAAAATGTCGTTTTTGTTTAGTTGTGCATTTCCGGATCGTGTTTATGAGAAAGTATACTGCGATATATTTTATCTTTGCTATAAACTATATTTTATAGACGTCCCACTGAAAATAAAACTTTTATAGGACTATATTACATGATCTACTCAGTTTTCCTTTGAAATAATCTTCACTTATCCAATACTGAGGGGGACTATTATTATTTCTAAAAATTTTCCATGATTTATTTAAGGATCCTCAAAACTGCAGGCACTTTCAACTTGTTCCCTTATTCAGAGGCGGCTTTACCTATTGTGCAGGGTGTGCGGTGCACCCGGGCGCCGCCGTGATGTTAGGGGCACCGAGCACCAAAAAGCGGGTCCTTTACTTTGTTTCAACATCAAATATGAAATTTTTTTAAACAGGAGGCGGAAGATGAATCAGTAACTGACGCGAAAATACATTTTAAAGTAAACATTTACTATTACCTATTAGGCAGGCCGCACATCAAAGAAACATGAAACGTAAATTACGTTTCATGGAAATAAACCACTGCTAAACAAATATATGTCCGGCCATTTATGAAACTCTCCGAAAATAAAAATGTGTCATGAGCACGAATCACACTCGTTTCATTGGTAGGCGGACTTTGAGATTTGTTTAGCAGTGTTTTCTTTTCATGAAACATGTTTTTCGTTTCATGTTTCATGTTTTTCGTTTCATGTTTCTTTGGTGTGCGGCTTGGCTTAGATACCGCAATTACTAAATTTGGCGAACGCTTCGAAATGCCTTTGACGCCTTTTTAACGAAGATTATAGTATACAAGTCCTGTAAAAACTAGGGGGCGGCTGCCCCCCTGCCCGAGGCTAGGACCGTCACTGGGCGGACACTATTAACAGCCGACCGACTATTCTCGCACGATTTAGTACTAAAGTTCTTATTTGACTGTTGAAGTTAGTAGTCGTACAATGAAAAATTATCCAGAAATGTTATTATCGCTCTCATACAACGAAGGAGGAAATCCAAGAAGAGATTCCGAGAGTATTGAGTGCATTCAATTTACAGTGAAAGAAATAAGACGACGCGACGGTTAAAAGTGATAGACGTGATCCAGAAGATTGTCATGTTAAAATGGAACTAGGCAAGACACATAGGAAGAATTGAAAACAACCATTAAAAGTTCTTAAATGGCGACCAAGGACTAGCAAAATCAATAGAGGCAGACCTCAAACAAGATGGACTGATGGCATCAAGTGAATAGCTGGTCACGAATGGATGCAAAAAACAACAAACAGAAAAGAATGTATACATCTAAGGAAGGCTTCCTTTTGGCGATGGATGGAATAGCTGTTGATGATGCTGATGATGAATTTTCAGTGATAGATTATTTAGTGGAAAATTAGTTTGAAGGCAATCGGGAAGTCCATCAAACTTTTTATCGGCCGATATTAAATCGGTGCAATGTGCGCATATGCATTCCTCTCTGTACTGATTAAGAAGCCGACCAAACGATCGGCCGATAAAAAATCTGCAGTCCGCGGGGCTCTTTTGGGTAGGTTGTTCTGACGCCGTGAATACCTATTGGCTCCCGACATCATTTAATATTGGACTATTTACATCTGTATTTTTGTTTACAATATAAGCGTACCTAATATCCTTTAATACTCTATGTACTAGTACTAGGACTAGGTAGGTACCTATTCGACTATTCCATTTTGACTGCGCGTCTACCAAAGGGCGCCAGAGCATCGACTGCACACCGGCGCTACATGGGCTAGAGCCGCCTCTGCCCTTATTGCAAGACCTTGTTTTCCTAGCAACGTCTAAGAAATATACGTTTTTACGAAAACTTTAATAGCATTTTCAGGTTTATTTACTGTTTGAATTAAATTTCATCGGTTCTCTATAGAGTAGGGAGGGCGAGTCAAGTCCAACAGCACTTGGCCACAAATGACCCATTGTGCATCCTCCCATGGGGTTGTCATCCTTGGTTCATTATCCATCCTGCCATTTCCAGGAAGGCGAACAAATCACCAGGGGACATCTCCTCTATGTCGGCAGGTGTAGGCCAAGGCTCGCCAAATGCATACTCTCGTATTGACGATAACTCCTGACATTCACATAGGACATGCTAGAGTTTCGTCATTTCGTTCATACTTCCTGCATAGAGGTGTGTCTACTAGCCCCAATGTGTGGAGGTGTTTTCTAAGTTGACAATGGCCAGTTAAAAAACCAACTGTCAAGCGTAGGTTTTTTCTGGTCATTCTCAAGTACTTTTCTGATGCTGACTTACAAAGGTTCCTTAGTGTTACCTTGGCAAGTCTACATCCTGGCCCTTCTTCCCATCTTTTCACGGTTTGCGTGTGGGAGTGACATTTGTCAATTTCCGCGATTGTTGCAGTTGACCAGCCAAAAAGATCACCAGGTTTTAAAAGTCTTAGCCTTTCTAGCAAGCTGGTCGGCAATGCAGTTGCCTTTATTTCCATTGTGTCTTTTAACACAACTCAGGATGATGTTGTTACCATCCGAAGCTTGGGCTAGTGACTCATGACACTCCACTACAAACCCTTATATGACACGTGGTCTGTTCAGGGTTAGTAGCGCTTGTCTGCTGTCTGTGCAGATTATTATGGTTTTACCGGCTATACCTTTCCGGGTTATCTATGGAGATACCAGCCAGTGCTGTCTGAACTAGGCTGGCATTTTTGCCCATACCCCATTTAATACTAAGGTTCAGTGATCTGGAGTATATCCCGCATCCTGAGCCTTGTTCCATTTTGGAGCCATCGATGTAGATGCACTCTGCATGCATTTGCCACGTTTGACTCCCTATGTTGTCTTGTTTCGATTTTGTAGGGTTTGTCAAAGACAAACGTAGGTTAAATTGAGTCGCATTTATGGCCCGCATGTAGCTGCCTCCAGCTCACCCCGCCAGAAACGACATCTCAATTGTCCCATTCCTACATCAAGGATTGCACCCGCTGAGCGTAATCTCATCATAGTCATCAGCGCCACCTCTTTGACATATATGTCTAAAGGGGTGATGCCAGTGAGCAACTCTATTGCAGCAGTTAGTGTTGTTTTTATCTTCTTCTTCTTCTTGTGCCACTCCTATCGGAGATTGGAAATCATCAAGGCTACCCTGACTTTGTTTACAGCTGACCTAAAAAGTTCATTAGTGGTGCAGCCAAACCACTCTCTCAAATTCCGCATCCACGACATTCTTCTACGGCCTGGATTCCGTTTTCCTTCTATTTTTCCTTGCATTATATTTTGAAGTAATGCGTATTTATGACCTCTCATCAGGTGACCCAAATACTCGAGTTTTCTTCGTTTTATCGTTAATAAAATTTCTGGGTCTCTTCCTATCCTCCATATTACTTCAAGATTTGTGATTCTTTCAACCCAACTTATCTTCAGCATTCGACGGTAGCACCACATCTCGAAACTTTCAATATTTTTTATGTTGTTCTGTTTGAGAGTCCAGGCCTCTACACCGTATAATAGCGTGTTAAATACGTAGCCACTTAGCATTCTTAATCGTAGAGGGATGCTTATATCTCTGTTGCAGAAGAATTTTCTCATCTTTATGAAGGTGGCCCTGGCAATTTCGATACGTCTTTTTATTTCATTGTTTTGGTCTCCAGTTTCGTTTATTAAAGTTCCCAAGTATTTATAACTTGATACTTTTTCAATTTGAATGCCGTTTATACTAATATGTGCTGGTTGTTTTTATGACACCTGTTATATTTAGGCAAGCCATCCGTTGAATATGGTTTGGTTTGTTAATCGCTGTTGCGTGTAGCACTTTTGGTACTCAAGCAATAGCTCCGTAAGTTAGCATTGGCCTAATGACAGTTGTGTAGATCTAGGCGATCTACATTGTTCATAGGCAATACATATGCTCTTTTAGCTCTACTATCTAAGTGAGAGTTCCATGTTAACTTCCTGTCAAGAGTAATACCAAGGTATTTCACCTTTTCAGAGAAGTTCAGACTGCAGTTTAGAATCCTAGGGGGTATTAAGCCCGTGATCCTTCTTTTCCTGGTGGAGAGGACCATCTCTGTCTTTTTTGAATTTATAGACAGTGAGTGTTCCTTACATCTTATCAGCCTGAGAGAAACTTATAATCTCTCACAGATAGTGGGTATGCAGAGAATAGTGAAGGAACCGCTACATCAGTGTCAAACTCAGTAAATGGACGTCCATCTAAATTTGCTTTACTAGATGAAACTAGATTCGACAATATTAATACTGACCATATTATGCATAAAAAGAGACGATAATGGCAGCAGAAAAAAATCTAGGATATATATAAAATTATGTAATCCTATTTACTATCCGAAAATTTTCATCTTAAAATTTATTCTACATTTAAGATACAATATATTCCTTTATTCAAAATTGTACCCGTATTCGGACAGAGGTGTGTATACGCACCCATTTCTTTTTCCTTCCTTAAGAAAAAGATTTTTTTTTGTTGTAAATTAATCTTAATGTATAATCAATTCAAATAAATAACTTGTTAAATTTCTCTTTGTTTATTTTCTCGCCCGCTAATGGGTTAAGGAGTGTTCCGTAATTGTGAGATTTTAAGTAACGTTTACACGTATCCAGTAACTGGCGCCAGTCTCACTGGAATGCGAGTGCTTGACTAAGACAGCGCTGGATAGGTTCGTTTACACGTATCCAGTAACTGTCGCCAATCTCACTGGCACTCTTATTAAAAATCCTAATACGGCCACTGAAACCACAGGTACGACAGCGCCAGCGACTGGAACGCTGTGTTTACACGTGTCTACAACCACTGGCACGGGGTTAAGTAACGTTTACACGTATCCAGTAACTGGCGCCAATCTCACTGGCACTCTTATTAAAAATCCTAATACGGCCACTGAAACCACAGGTACGACAGCGCCAGCGACTGGAACGCTGTGTTTACACGTGTCTACAACCACTGGCACGGGGTTAGAGGGGACGCGGACGAGTGCCACTGGCACGAAAAATAGACCAGCCTTCTATTCGAGACAGCGCTGGCAGACAGCGCTGGACTGGAACAAAAAAGCGTTTACATGATGCCAGCACTGTCATTCCAGTGCGACTGGCGCCAGTTACTGGATACATGTAAACGCGCCTTTAGAGGGGACGCGGACGAGTGCCACTGGCACGAAAAATAGACCAGCCACTATTCGAGACAGCGCTGGCAGACAGCGCTGGACTGGAACAAAAAAGCGTTTACATGATGCCAGCACTGTCGTTCCAGTGCGACTGGCGCCAGTTACTGGATACATGTAAACGCGCCTTTAATCTTTAATGTGTAAATTGTGTATGTGTGTATTGTGTGTTGCATATGTATTGTGTATGATTGATAACAGTGATTCACATTTTCTAATCCACTATTCTTGGTATAATTCTTGTTGTTCACTTCTTCTCAGTGGCGGATTTAAAAATTTGCCTTGGGAGGGGAAATTTACTTTAGGGGGAACTTCCAATGAAAAACCAACCTAAAGACATAAAAAAGATAGACTCATGGTAGGGGAGCCCAAGTGGGGATTTTTGCAGATACTCAAGCGCGTCAGAAAATCACACGGGGAGAAACCTTGTACCCTGTAAATGTACCTCTACCATATATTGGATCTTAATACATGGGAGTTCGTTAAGGGAGGCCCGAAAAAAAATCTATCCTTAGAAAAACTTGAAATCGTCATATTAGGATAAGGTAAGTTAAGTACATGCAGAACAGTGTATATTTAAAAAATCTGACGGTTTGAACGGGGCGTATGGAAATGGGTGAGCCGCAAAGTTTCACAAGAAAAAAACGAATATTTCGATAAATTAATGTCAGATCAAAAATCTGAAAAATACGTGTTCAGTATTTTTCAAAAATATATCGAATGATACCTAACACGACCCCCCACGGAAAGGGGTGGGGGTAAATTTATTCTTCTTCTTCTTGTAATAGGACTATGTCCTGTTTCTTCTGTTACAGTCTTTGCTGCGATCCGGAGCTCCAACTCTCGTACCATCGTTTTTTGGGTCTTCCTATGGGTCGCTTGGTGTTGGGCTTCTGTGTTTTCGCCCAATGGGTCATACGTTCAGGGTCCATCCGATCTACGTGGTCTCTCCACATGCGTCGTCGCGCTCTTGTCCATCTCACTACGTCTTGAACGCCTAGCTCTCTCAATGTGTCTTCGTTTCGTATTCTATCTCTGAGTGTGATACCTCTTATGAACCTTAGGCTTTTCATCTCTGTTGTTCTCATTATTTGTTTGGTCTTTGTTGTCTCGGCCCTTGTCTCAGCTGCGTATGTCAGTACGGGTCTAACACATGTCTTATAAATGCGGACTTTGCTTTCGGTGCTCATATATTTATTCCGCCAGATTATATCCCTCAGGAAACCAGATATTCTCGCTGCTTTCGTTGCCTGCTGTTTTGATTCTTGCCACAGATGCCTGTCGCTAGATATTTCCACACCTAAGTATCTGCAATCCATTACCTGTTCGATTATATGGTCGTCCACTACTAATTTACATCTAATTGGGTTCCTGGATATTACCATCGATTGGGTTTTCTCTTTGGATAGTGTCAGGTTATACTTTTCGGCGGTTATTTTGAATTTTTGTAGTAGGCGTTGTAAGTCATCTTTGTTTTCGGCTATTAAGATTGCATCATCTACGTAGCAAAGTATTCTCATGGTTCGGTTACCCATTTTGTATCCCTGATTCATTATGTTAACACTACCTATAACTTCATCCATTATTAAATTAAATAGGCATGGACTGAGGCTGTCCCCTTGTCTAATGCCTGCATTGATTTTGATTTCTTCCGTGAGCCCGTGTGTGGTTTTAATTCGTGTTTTGTTGGATCTATTGAGCTCTTTGGTTATGTTTCTATACCTCTGACCTATGTTTTTCTTTTCAAGGATAGTGAGCATGTCCTTTAATCGTAATCTGTCGAATGCTTGTTTCAGATCTACAAAGCATGTGAACATGGGCTTGTCGAATTCTATTGATTTCTCAACTAATTGTCGCATTATGAAAATAGCGTCTATTGTAGATCTGTTTGGGCGAAAACCCTGTTGTTCTTCCGATACACCGGCTTTCTTATATATTTTTTGGGATAGAATTTTTGTCAATAGTTTTGATGTAGAATTGAGTAGTGTAATTCCTCGGTAGTTGGTAGGATCTGTCTTTACGCCTTTCTTGTAGATTGTATTGTTATACTCTCTCTCCATTCCTCTGGTACTGTCATGTTGTTTACAATTTTTTGGAATAATGTTGTTATCTCTTCTATTATTTTTGTACCTCCGTATTTAATTAATTCATTTGGTATATTATCCGGACCTGGTGATTTTCTATTTTTTGATCTTTTGATTGCTTCGTTTACTTCTTCTTGGGTGATGTTGTCATTCTCTGTTTCTTCTTGGTGAATGTTTTGTAGGTCATTTCTTTGTACTTCATTATTATCGTCGTTATCGTCTTTGTATAGATTCTCGAAATGAGTTACCCATTCTTCTGGTTTTATTGCGTTAATTTGTAATTCTTCGGTAACCGGCTTCTTCCTGTTCCTCAACATGTTCCATACCTTCCTTTGACCTCCTCGTAAATCATGTTCCATGTCATTTGAGAATTTTTCCCAATATATTTGTTTTAGATTAAAACAAATAAATTTAAATTTAAAATTTTAAATAGGAACCCCGCGATATTTCACAAAATGAACATCAGATCGAAAAACTGCAAAATACACGTATTCAATATTTTTGAAAAATCTATCGAATGACACTAAACACGACCCCAATGGAAGTGAGGTGGGGGTTACTTTAAAATCTTAAACAGAAGCTCCCATTTTATATTGCAAATTTGGATTCCTTACCTAAAAATAAGTAATTTTTATTCGATACATTTTTTCGAATTATGGATAGATGGCGATATAATAAGAAAAAACGATTGTTGGAATTGGAAAATTAAATTAAAAATGAAAAGTCCCCACTTAATTGGAAAACTTTACTGAACTTTTTTTGGTTTTAAGACCTAATCTTCACAACCCAATAGGTCCCCATAACGCTCGAGTAACTGCAAATTTAGCATACTTTCCTCCCCTACTATCAAATTACAAAAAGACATAAATAATAACTAAATAGGCATTAAGTTCCGTTAATTTCCCTAACTAGGTAGCCGTGTTTATTGGGTTGAATTTGTCTTTCTGTGGTTTCGGTTTCATGTCAGCTAATATATTTTTATGGGGATTTCCTCATTTTCCCTCCCCGTCGATCCGCCACTGCTTCTTCTTTGAGTATTGGCATCCAAAGCCTGCTGAGTTCTGCTGATTGGTGTGCTACACATTTTTCTTCCTTTAGTACGATGAGGGTGCTTCTTTGAGATTTCCCTTTTACATGTCTGTTTCCATCATGATCATTGATGCATCTTTGACGTGATTTCTGTGTACATTGTCCCTGTGAATTGTCAAAATCCCCCACTACCGCCGGTGTAGCTCAAGCGTTAGTGTGCTTGGCTCGAGTGCTGGTAGGCCGGGGTTCAAATCCTCACGCCGGCAAGAACAACTAGACATTTTTAAAAATGTCTTAAGCCCCAGATCGACTAAACCTGAATAAAAATGAGTACCTTGAGTAAAACCAGGGGTAATAATAGCCCGTTGAAGCGTAGCACTCGCCCTGTTACCTTCCTTGTATACCGTAGGCCCTAGATATAGCAGACTACCCTGCTATAATCCCAAAGCCACGAAAGCGGTATAAAACGGGAGACTACTATTATGTTTCATGGTCGTTTATCCTGACGCTAAGTGGTCGTGTAGTTTCTCCCACATAGAAATTGTTGGACTCACAAGGTATATATATTGTAGATCCAGTTTTTTTATCTCTTTTGTGTGTTGTTGGGTTTGGTTTCAGTCAGGATAGATTTGAGTGTGTTGGTTGTTTTAAATATTGTTGTAATGTTGACAACATAACTCATCTTTTAAATCTATACTCTACCTCTACCTGGTTTTGCTTAGGTTGGTAAAATGCTTTAATATCGAGGAAAATAAGAAAATCAACCCTAAAGTCAGTGTTACGTTTATTTACAAAATAAAAATAAATTAAAGGTAAAAATAAATAAAAAAATCCAGTCTTTATAACACAAACGTCGAAAGGATTAAAAATCCCGTGGTCCCGTTACGTCAACATACAGTAGAATAGTACATTTTGTATTTCCTGATATCCAAGTTGGTATTTTGGAGAATGTGACTCACGACCATAATAAAAATAATGACAGCGAAGCAGACATTTAGGCCTACGTCGATCAAGTTATCTCTGAAGAATCGTGCGGTTTTTTGGCAACTAATCAACTTTCCGTCCATGGTCCTAAAACAAAAATAGAAAATAATGATAATGATAATGATAGTGTTGTAAACGAGCGAGGAGGGGTCAACAGGATCGTAGGCTCAACAAAATCGGTAGGGAAGTTTGTATTATGGTAGGCAGTGGCGTAACAATAAAGATTTCATATTTATTTACGAAAACGAATTTATATTCGTATTAATCTAATAAAAGGCTATGACAACACCGGAGCGTCAAGGTCCCTATACCATAGGTTGTATGGTAACTTTGACATTGACAAATGAAATATTGTCATCGTGACGTCACCCACACGATCAATTTTACGAATTGTTTGTAAACATAATAGGATACGTGGTTTGGAGGCTATATTTTGTTATTAAATATCGTTAGTGTTTAAATTTGTGTTTATATCTTGCGATATAATGTATCTATAGATATAATTAAGTGTTTTTAGTATAATAACTTAAACCCAAAACTCTTTTACAAGAAGTGTTATATACGTTGACGCCTAGCCCTATTTCTTTCGCATTTTCTTTAAGCTCCACATACAGTTCTGTAATATCTCTTGTGGTTCTTCACATCAAGTTTACATCATTTGTGTACGTTACAATCTGCTTAGACTTATTGAACAATATATCATAATCATATATCTAATTAAGTCTATAGATAATAGATCTATTATATGTACCTAATTGTTTCATAAAAAATTATAACTGATATTGCAGCCATCTGAAGATCGTTTGAATAAACAATTATAAAGTAAATGAATATATAAAATGGGGAAAATTACCTTTATTGCACCGAAATTGTATTTTTTTATAATTTTCTGTTAATGTAAAACTTCACAGGTACCTATTGAATGGAATCATAATGTTTTAATAGTTTTAGATATAATCCAGTACCTAACGTAATCAGATGCTCTTATGTTAAACTTAAGGGAAAAACTACTAATTTTGATAGGTACATAAATCTTTAGTTGAATCTCTTTTTCACCATGGTTTACATGTTAGAAGGAATTTTTAATAATGTACTACATGCACTATCCCCAATTCAAAATGATTATATACCTACTCAAAATCATTTAAAAAAGTAAATTGTATTCAACCCATTATTAATATACCTAGGATATTTGAATGAATTAGTCCCATATATAAACACAAGAAAGAATCTACTTCTGCTTTAATTAAGTAGTAATGCTATTCTACTGCATATATTTAATTGCAATTATATTCTATGATTTTTGTAGCTCTACAGGTATCTACCACATTTTTTAAAGAATATATTAAATAAATAGTCATTAAAAATCCAAACGTATTTTTTTTAAATATACATATATATTTTCAATCATTAAAAACATTCCTACTTTCCGAGTTCATTTCAATGAGTGAAGTGAATGAATTTGAATGCAGCATTCTGGGTGACGTCACTCCCGCCATTAGATTCTCGACGCTGATTGGTGGAAAGTTACCATGCAACCTGTCTATTTATGAACCTTGTCGGAGCGTCATTTGAAATTTTGATGGGGGGGGGACAAGCATTATACAGGGTGGAGCATTAGTGTGACAAAGTCCAATTACTCGTTTTACGTAAGAGATACGAAAATAAGTTATTTAGGTAAAAGGTGGGGCACTGATTGGACCATAATTTAAAAATATTTTCAAATGTACAGGGGCGCGCGTATTGACAGGGTGACACAAACTTATATTTTTTTAAATGGAACACCCTGTACTGCGTTTTCTTAAATGGAACACCCTGCACTTTAGTATTGTAATGAAATTATATTTTATAGTACTTTTTTATTCCTTAAGCTTTTCCTATACTTAAGTGCTTTAATTTGTAAGTTATTCGTGATTCTTTAAGCCGAACATTAATTGCAAGAGAAATTACGTGAAATTTTATTAGGTGGCCATGAAAATATCCAACCAAAAATAATTTTTGGAAAAAAATATACATAATAATCTAGCCTGATCCTTAACTTATTAATATTGGATGAGATATCTGAATACATTCGTAGTTAAGGTTGTTGGTGCTTAAAATATTAATCAAACATACAAAATTTTCCCTAGTTGGCTATGACACAGAATTTGCTTAAACATTTGACATTACACTATTTATATAGTTCCAGTTGATTTGTTACCATTACTAATATTAATTTTTCTAATAAGGAACTGATTAAAATGGCTTTGTGCTAGGAGAGTATAACAAAAATGAGCTACTTGCAATAAAAATTTATCACGAGCAATTCCCTGATAGACGAAAACCAAAAAGAGAAACTTTTAAAAGTATACTAAAACGGTTTCAATAGACTTAATACTTAAATTGTAAGAACGGTTGTACTAATATGCAGATCCTCAGTGGCACTAAGGATTACATTTAATTCCTGTTTTCTTCACTTACAATAGTTTTTGTTCGATCAGATTTATCATAGTCTAAGTGTCCAGTCCGTTGAAACCGTTCTAGTATATTTTCAAACGTTTCTCTTCTTAGTTGTCATCTATCAGTGAATTTCTGATGAAAAATTCTTATTACTAGTAGCACATTTTTGTTATACTCCACTAGCACAAAAATCTTATTAATCGGTTCCTTATTAGAAAAATTCATATAAGTAATGGTAACAAAGCAACTGGAACTATAAAAATAGTATAATATCGAATTTTTAAGGAAATTTAGTGTCAGCTCGCTAGGTAGAATATTGTATGTTTTTATTAATATTTTGCGCACCAACAATCCTAACTACGAATTTATTTGAATATCTCATCCAATATTAATAAATTAATGATCAGGCTAGATTATTATGTATTTTTTTTCGAAAAATTATTTTTGATTGGATATTTTCACGGCCACCTAATAAAATTTCACGTAATTTTTTTGCAATTAATGTTTGGCTTAAAGAATCACGAATAACTTACAAATTAAACAACTTAGGTATAGGGAATGCTTAAGAAATATAAAAGTACCCTAAGATATCATTTCATTACAATACTAAAATAAAGGGTGTTCCATTTAAGAAAACGCATCAAATACTCATTCCGAGTTTCGACCAACCCTGTATACTAAAATTTAACATTTCGCTATACTGTTAATGTTTAACAATAGTAGAATATATTAAAAATCATTTGAACATAAAATAAAAATTTGATGTCAAATTACTACAATTCTACTGGGTGTAAATGTTACTACGAAATTAACAAAAAAAACGTAATTATCTTTTAAACTACCTGGTATAATATTACAAAACCATATATTTTAAGGAAGGAAACATTGAAGAGAATCCAAAAATGTAAAAATATACAGGGTGTTTCATTGAAAAAAACATAAGTTTGTGCCACCCTGCCAATACGCACGCCCCTGTATATTTGAAAATATTTTTAAATTATGGTGCTATTAGTGCCGCAACTTTTATCTAAATAACTTTTTTTCGTATCTTTTACGACAAACGAGTAATTGAACTTATCGAAATGCAATACATTATACAGTGAGCACGTAAAGGTTGGAATAAATTCATTTTCTCGAAAATGGGCGATTTTGGAAAAAAATCGCGAAACAGGTCAATTTTTATTTTTAAATTACGACTTTTTGGCATATATATCATACTAGTGACGTCACCCATCAGGGCATGATGACGTTATCGATGATTTTTTTAAATGAGAATAGGGGTCGTGTGATAGCTTATTTGAAAGGGGTAATTCAATTCTCTATTCAGTAATATAAACAATAATATAATTATTTATACAGGGTGTCCAAAAAAAAATTTTTGGATTAAATTTATTGACATAAAAAGAAGAATGTATGCAATTTATTTAATTCAGAATACATTTTACTGCTCTCACAAAACAGAAAAAAATGTATATTTGAAAAATAATCATTGCTTTTCGCTTAAATTAAATGTTCAAATTGTCACGAGGCTGGTGGGTGTCTGCTTTAATATTGAATTTAAGCAAAAACCAATATTTATTTGCCAAAAAAACATTTTTTCCTGTTTTCTGATAGCAGTAAAATGTATTTTGAATTAAATAAATTACACACATTCTTCTTTTTATGTCAATAAATTTAATTCAAAAAAATTTTTTTGGGCACCCTGGATAAATAACTATGTTAATGTTTATATTACTGAATAGAGAATTGAATTACCTTTCAAATGAGCTATCACACGACCCCTATTCTCATTTAAAAAAATCATCGATGACGCCATCACGCCCAGATGGGTGACGTCACTAGTATAATATATACGCCAAAAAGTCGTAATTTAAAAATAAAAATTTACCTGTTACGGGATTTTTTTCCAAAATCGTCCGTTCTTGAGAAAATGAATTTATTCCAACCTTTACGTGCTCACTGTATATTATGATATAATGATGAAAATTGATGTATTTTTTGTAAATTGCAGTCCTTTTCAGGGTCAGGGGGGGGGGCAAATACCCCCCTGACCCTATCAAATGACGCCCCTGTCACAGCACGTCATGCGGAAACGCAGCTTGTCTGGGACGATATAGTCCAAGCTGCGGGTGAAAAATAGGTCGATTTCAGGATACAATTCAGGAATTTTTGAAACCTATCAGGTGTTGTAAAGGACGATGCCAGGAATAACTTACACTAAAACGTAACAAAAAATTTTGTGCGGAACAAAAAAAGAATGAAGGAAATTGCTCCATGGGAAGCCGAGAAAATGCATTTTGTTAACGTATACCGATTTTGAACTTTGAGGGTTACATTTTCTCCAACCTAATTTTTGATTGGAATTTTGCTATTTTTGGCAATTTTCACACGTATTATCGATAGTTTTTATTATAATAATATATGTTATGAGGATTTTAAAGATATGAAAATTGGTGTGGAGAAAGAGGACAAAAATAAAAAGGTGATGGTTTGAAAATTATGATCCTATTGTTTATATCTTTGTCGTAAATTCCGGTCAACTTTGACCGGTTGTATCTCAGGAACCACCCGTCATAATTAAACGTTTTTTCTTTTAAAAGAAGCAGCCTGCCGCTGTCTTTTGAATACCGTTTTCATAATTTAATTTAGTTTAACATTTCCCGAGATATTTTATTTGTTTGTAACCAAAAAATTGTTTATAAATTTAAAATATTCCTGAGGCCGCTTAAATAGTCCAATTTCAATTCCGTAAAGTACATTAGATAGGTATAGTGTCTTTTTATGAAAAAATCGTAGTTATTCTTATGCATCATAATTATTGTCGTTATTATAGTGACCGTAAATTTTTAATTAACATTTTAATTGTTGCTAAACTGCTCATTCAATTTCCATAGACTTCTGGAATTATAATACATACGGAAAGGGCTTTTATGTTACCAAGTTATTTAATTATTGATTAACAACTACTTATCTAAAAGTTTAGTTGAAAATTAAAGATTTTGTTGGAAAAACCCGCTTTTTCCGGGGAAATTTTTTGTCGAAATAAATAGGAAAAAACACGGCTCTATGCAGAATTTAATTGCGGTGAATTTTTATTTGGACGTTTTTGGTCTAAAGTTAAAATCTTTGGAGTTATAGAGCAAAAATTGAAAAAAACACGATTTTCGGGCGCCATTTTGTTTATAAAAAAAGTAGCACACTATCTGCGGACTTTGCATATCTATAATATTAATACATACAATAATAAGATTCGATTCCAGCAATAAAATTGCTGGTAAATAACTTTTCCTTGTATTTTGCTAATTAGCCCAGAGTATTAGAGAACTATTCGACGGCAAATATTTCTTGGGGATATTTTGTCCGGGATTTTTTGTGGGGATATTTTGTCCAAAAACATTTGTGGCGATTATTTGTCCGGGATTTTTTGTGGGGATTTTTAGTCTGAGGATTATTTGTCCGGGGATTTTTGTCCGGGGATTGTTTGTCCAGGGATAATTTGTGGGGAATTTTTGTCAGGGATTTTTTGTCCGGGGATTATTTGTCCTAGCCTCGCACTTGATATTGGCGTTACACCTCGATGTATTGAGCGGCCTATAACTAGCCTGATGTATTGTTAATATATTTATGACGATAACTCATATATACACATTAAATGACGTTTAATAAGATCCCTTTAATTTTTTTTATATCTTTTTTATAACCCAGAACCACGGAACCGATTTGGCTAATTTCTATTTTAAAACATTTTTAGAACTCCCAGGATGAAATGGACCGTAATAGTGTGACGTCAAAACGTCAAATTACAGAAAAAAGTAAGAAATTACAGAAAATGTACAATGTATGTATCAAATGTTGAAATAAACGCAAGCAATATGTCATCATATACTACATCTTTTTTTAAACATGACGATATATTTTAATGTTTGAAAAATGTAAGAATAAAAAGTAGAAAATAAAAAAAATAAATTTTTTTTTAAGAAACGCTTTTATTTAGTTATGAGTTACTAAAATTAAAAATATTATAACAAAATCAACTAAAAAGCAAAAAATAAAAAAAAACAATCTTGAAGGATTATTAAAAAAAAACTGTTACAGACAGATTAAATATACAAAAATCTCACACATTCGTTAAAAGATTGAAAAAAGCTAACACATTCGTTAAAGAAAAGCGTGGGGCGCGGCTTCATCGAATAAACGGTTTGAGGATAGATACTTTTTTACTTTTCGCGCCCCACGCTTCTCTTTAACCAATGTGTTAGATTGTTTCAATTTTTTAACGTATGTTTGAGATTTTTGTATATTTAACCCGACTAACAGTTTTTTTTTTTCGAATAATCCTTCGAATGAATTTTTGAATTGAATTGAATTGAATTGAATTTTTTTTATTTTTTGATTTTTAACTGATTTTTTTATAATATTTTTAAGTCACTCGTACCTAAAGAAAAGCGTTTCTTAAAAATTTTTTTTCATATTTTTTTATTTTGGTATTTACACAGTTGGCCAAAGGTTTACTAAAAGTTATTTTTTGAACTTATACCGGGTAGAAGAAAATAAATGTTTTTCTTATGTTAGGTTTGAGACACCCTGTAGGGAGGACAAGATATAAGTGTGGGTATACACCGAAATCATAATATTATAGTCTTATGTTTTGTGAACATCATGTTTTTTTAATGTCCCTGAGATCTTTAGAAACAAAGAACATAGATGGTTTTATTACTTAACATGATGTGTCTTAAGTGAAACAAAACTAAATTAAATAAAAAAAAACAGTTAACAAAACTCTAAAAACAGAAAGGCCCCTAACATTAACAATACTTGTCGACACCTTAAGTGATATTTTTCGACCAAGTGAACGGTATGAAAAGCGCAACATAAGAGAGACGAGATTGTTTAATGGAGGCTCTGTGATATTTTGGGAGGAATTTCATTGTGAGTAAGTACGGATTCAATGTCTACGTGGATGCTTTTTAGATAGCGAGGGGTAAACTGCACATGATGTTCTTCCTTTGAACACTTTGTTCCTTCCGCACTATATAAAGGAAATAATTTCTTGTTAGTGTACGATAAGACTGGCGTTCTCGCTTATTGCATTTCGTCAGTTAAAACACATACTAAAAAGTAATACCATCTAGTTTCTTTGTTATTAAAGATATCAGAAAAAAAATAAATCAAATGTTCACAAAATATATCACTACAATATAATTTGGATATATACCAACCTTTGTCGATATACTCTCACTTGTACCTTGTCCTCCCTACAGGCGTCTCTAACTTAATATAAGAAAACAATTTATTTTCTTCTACCCGGTATAAGTACAAAAAATAGTTTTAGTAAACTTTTGCCCATGTGTGTAAATACCAAAGAAAAATCTAAAATAATAAAATTAATTAGCGGAATCCCTTAATATACAGTGATGAACTAAACGCTAATAACCGGCAAAATAGCACAAAAGATGGAAAACGTATTAAGTTGTGAGGTAAAAAGAAATGAAACTACTGGAGCTGGGAAAGTTACCGATATTAACTTATAAATTTACATTATATTGATTGTTTCCCATCTTTAGACGTATCGAACTAGTACCACTGTCACAGTGACAGTTTTAGTTGACATACTCTTCTGATACGTGTAAAGGTGGGAAACAATCAATATAATGTAAATTTATAGGTTAATATCGCATTTCCCAGCTCGACTAGTTTCATTTATTTTTATCTCACAACTTAATACGTTTTCCATCTTTTGTGCTATTTTGCCGGTTATTAGCGCGCTCATCACTGTATATAATCTGTTCATGAAAAAAAGAATGTGTGTGTACTTTGTACGCACGTAAGAAGTTATACTTCTATTATATGATTTAAACGAAATTAATATACTTTTTATGTATATTTCGTTTAAATATTAAACTAATTTATACTTACTACTTCTCAAACATTTTTATTAGAACAGTGCCAAAAATTAAAATAATAAAAGAATAAAACACACACAAACACATTAAACAAGCCACAAATGATGTCTGAACATTAATTGTCGAAATTTTTTTTAACTAAATACGTATTTCTGAAAATACAATTATATAATAAATATACTTACAATCATAAAATGTATTAAAAAAAACAAAAAAGAAAGTTTCTATTGGGACTCGAACCAGCGCTGATAAGAGCGGTTGGTATTGAAATTCATTCGCCTTCTCCGCTTAGCCACGGACACTATGTGTCATTATTTACAAAGATCGACTAACTAAACGGATTAAACTTGTGATATTTTGAAAATTGATCAAATTATTTTAATTTTGAATTGAAATGATTTAGAATTGAAAAAATACAACAAAACATAGAGTAAAAAAACAATATATTAGGTGAATATTGATAGAAATTTTGATGGTAATCAAATTATATAAATAAAAGTATTACATATTATGTATTTTGGCAGATCAAATAGGTAGGTTTATACCCATGATACATTAACAATTATTACGTATCTGTTGCTTTTAAAAACTATTTAAAAGTCACTACAATATTATAAACTTTTTTGTTTCTGTCCTCACAACAATAAAACTAATATATTATACATTTGTTTACCTTTACCTTTACCTCCAAACCACAGCTGCCTTATTGGATAATTTTTGACATGTCATTTGAACATCCAATCAGAACAAAGTTATAATGCGCATGCGCCGGGCTGATAGGTTTTAACATATAAAAAAATCACCCTCTATCGCCGGTAAAGAAGTATAACTTCAAAAATCAACTATGAAAATGAGCATAGTTTTAGGCGATGAATAACTTTTGAAACTATGTTTAGTAATAACACGCTATCAGAAGTAGTCACTTCTGTCGCAAGTGCCACTCACCGTTATTTATTGTCTTTAGTTTTTAAAATCTACATATATCTATATACTGGGTTGGGACAAAGTATGGAACCAAGCAAATATCTTTGAAACGAAAAGAACAATATTTATGAAACTTTGCATGCAAGTACAGTGACGCAAAAGGCATCTGTTGCCATATTTTTTGTTACTACTCCACTTCCGGTTTCACCGGAAATACCCCTAACTTATTTAATTTAAATGGGACACCCTGTATATTTTGCGAGTTTTAAAAGAACTTCTTATTTTTAATTCATACATACCAAATTTGGTAGATTTTTTTTAAAGTGTCTGTAGATAATTTTTTGTATTAATACAACGTAGTAGGAAATAAACGAGTACCAACTATATCTATACTATACTGTATACTAAAATTGTTGTTTACATGCACTGCATGAATTATTGAATTTAGTATAGTAAGTAAAACTGTTACTGAACTAATTTACAGAAATAAGTTGTATTCAAAATGGTTCATTTAAGTGAAAAAGATCGTATTGAAATATTAATGATAATCGGTTATGGTGAATTTTCATTTTTTTGGAAGTGACTTTTCCAAATCGATGGATTTAACGTAGAGGACTCATAGAGTGGCTCGCTCGTTCTCCGGACCTCAACCCGTTAGATTTTTTTTCTTTGGGGTTATCTAAAAGCACGTATTTACGTTAGGTGACCAACATGCTTGCAGGATTTGAGGCAAATAATAATTGATGAATGTGAATACGTGGAGAAATCTTGCAAAAAGTGACGCACGAATTTATTTATAGGCTTGCACGTTGTCAGGAGGTGAACAGCAAACACTTTCAACGTTTGAAATTATTTTTTTATTTTTAATATCATTGGTCTAACGTAAATAAATTAACCTATTTTTTAAGTAACTTTGATACAGTTTGAATTTTGAAACTCTTTTGTGGCGCGTTTACTTCAAATTTAGCAAATATTATGGAAAAATCTTTTAAAATAAAACTAGAATTTTGTTTTGCATCAAATGAAAATCCATTTTCGCGCCACGTAATATTCATATCAGATCTTTTGTAGCTGGAATATTTTATGCGCCACTCATTTTTACGGCGTTTAGCGGTTTTTTATTCTTGTATCAGGAGTTTTTCAAAGTTATTTATAAATTAAATGTATGAAGTTGAATACAATGTTCCTCTATTACACGTCAAGCTTTATAAATGGTCACCTTTGTTGCATTATCTCCCAAATGATCTAGTGTCCATCGAATGTACACTAGATTTTTTTTATTCGAAATAGATTGAAAAAAAAATATTGAGATAGCCGGTAAATGAAGTCGGACTGCCCGTTGCCAGATCAAATTTAGCGTCGTAACCACTACAACTACATAAACCATTTCGGGAATAATCGTTAATTGGATTATACTTTTGTAGCTTAATAACTTCTAAACGGCTTAACCGATTTTGATTAGTAAACATGAGTTTGAAACGTATTGACCAGTAATATCTGATGGATCTAAGGTCAAGTATGATAACTGAAGCTATTACAGGAATTATTGAGCTTGAGAAACCGTTTTTCCCACAGGAAATAGATTTTATCATACTTATGAAGCCTATAACCTAAAAATTTCAAATTTTCCGGGATATGAGGTATACACCGTTAAATTCGTCTTGAGTCCTTCTACAAACGCTAAGTTATTGGCGCAATTCGTAGGTTGAAATGTTGAGTAATTGTCGAAAAACCAAAATTTTCAAAGTTTAGTTTTTCAGTTTTTCAGCTATACTGAGCCGTGTGTATGTCTGATCCTGACGGCTTAAACACCATTTGAAAGCTTAAGTCAACACTATTAATTTGATGTATTTGCGGTTCTCCTGGCTCTTCTTGATCCGAATATATATACCCCCAAAACATATGCCGTTTTGTACCTACTAAGTCCTATAGCTGGCTTATGGGTGGTCAAAAGTCACAAACTACACCGGTTCTAAATCGGCCCTGACCCCCTCTTCAAACACAGAGAAAAATATCAAATCGGTTTAACTTTCAAACACACATACATACAGTAGGAAAAATGAAAGAATACCCATGAACGAACATATAAAACACGCTGTATTTTCCTGTCACCGTGTCACACAAAAAATTGGCCAGCGCAAGTACATGTAATAATTATTGTTACATGTACTTGCACTGGACAATTTTCTTTGTGACACAGTGACAGGAAAATACAGCGTGTTTTATATGTTCGTTCATGGGTATTCTTTCATTTTTCCGACTGTATATATCCACAAACATTTTCCCTTTTATAAATAAAAATTAAGTCACATTTCTAAGCTCTATAACTTTTGAATGGTATAACCGATTTTCAAAATTAGACATGCGATGGAAAGGTAATGATCAGTTTTATTAGAAGCCGCAAAGGTTGGATTTAAATTTTTAAAGTTTTTGGGAGTTGTGGGGACGAGAACGAAAAACAGACCCTAAAGAGGAAGGGCCGTAAAATCTACACTCTTTGACCAAAATCGATGGTTGACATATAAATGGGGGATTTTTTTTCTGAACTTTAAGATGGGAGTTGGCCCAATTTTCAATTCAGTCAGATTTAGAAAATCGAAAATTTCTTGTATATATAGTGTTACGTGTAGGGGGTGTGGGTGTGCGCTACTGGCGAGAACTGCCGTTCTCTGGTAATGTTCAAAATTAGACATGCGTTGGAAAGGTAATGATCAGTACTGTTAGAAGCCGCAAAGGTCGGACTTAAATTTTCGAAGTTTTTGGAAGTTTTGGGGACCAGAACGAAAAACAGACCCTAAATAGGAAGGGCCGTAAAATCGACACCCTTGGACCAAAATGGATGGTTGACATATGAATAGGTGAGTCTTTTTCTGAACTTGAAGATGGGAGTTGGCACAATTTTCAATTCAGTCAGATTTAGAAAATTGAAAATTTCGTGTATATAATAGTGTCGCGTGTAGGGGGGTGTATTTCTGCGCCACTGGCGAGAACTGCCGTTCTCTGGTAATTTTTTCGATATAAAACTAACAGCTTCGATAACCAATAAATCGAAAACTATTAATTTTATCAAAAAAGTGTATAATGAACATTTTTTGCTTATAATTAATATTTTTACCAGCATTTGCGGTCAAAATATAATAAAAAATTTCTACCCTCGAGATGAGGTGGCAACCACCCCATGGTAAAAGCGTCTTTCGGCATCATATAGATTTTGATCCTTGGACTATCCACTACTTGTTGTCAAATTTTCAAGCAAATCTATCCATTCTGTAAAAATTGCGAAGTGAAAAATTTCAGTTCCTGGACTAATTATACTTTTGGAGCTCTATAACTTCTGAACGGTTTACCTGATGTTGATCACTAAACATGAATTTGAAACGTATTGACAAGTAGTATCTGACGCATCTAAGATCGAGTATGATAACTGAACGTATTACAGGAATTATTGAGCTTGAAAAACCGTTTTTCCCATAAGAAATAGATTTGATTATACTTATGAAGCCTATAACTTAAAAATTCGAATTTTCCCAGATATGAGGTATACACCGTTAGACGCGTCCTGAGTTCTTCTATGAACGCTCAGTTATTGGCGCAATTCGTAGGTTGAAATTTTGAGTAATTGTCGAAAAGCCAAAATTTTCAAAGTTTAATTTTTCATTTTTTTTGGCTCTGGTGAGCAGTGTGTATGTCTCAGCCTGATCGATTAGGCGCCATTTGAAAGCTTAACTCAACCCTATTGATTTGGTGTATTTGCGGTTTTCCTGTCTTTCCTTGAACCTAAGATATATACGCCCAAAAAATATGCTATTTTGTATCTACCTAGTCCTCTAGCTGGCTTACGGGTAGTCAGAAGTCAAAAATTAGACCGGTTCTGAATCGGCCCTCACACCTTCTTGAAACACAGAAAAAAAAATTCAGATCGGTTTAACTTTTCCACACACATACATACATACATACATACATACATACATACATATCCACAAACATTTTCCATTTTTTAAATAAAAATTAAGTCATATTTCTGAGCTCGATAACTTTTGAATGGATTAACCGATTTTCAAAATTAAACATGCGTTGGAAAGGAAATGATCTGTGCTATCAGAAGCCGTAAAGATCGGGCTTAAATTTTTGAAATTTTTGGGAGTTTTGGGGACGAGAACGAAAAACAGGCTTTAAATGGGAAGGGCCGTAAAATCCACACCCTTGGACCAAAATGGAGAGGTAACATATGGATGGACGAGTCTTTTCCTAAACTTTAAGATGGGGTTTGGCCCAATTTTCAGTTCAGTCAGGTTTAGAAAATCGAAACTTTCGTGTATATATAGTGTCGCTTGTAGGGGTGTTGTGCGCCACTGGTGAGAACTGTCGTTCTCTGTGGATAAATTAACCTATTTTTTAACTGTAAAGAGATTTATTCCTTGTTTTAATAGTTTTTCTTCCAAACTTGGTATGTATGAATTAAAAATAACAAGTTCTTTTAAAATCGGCAAAAATCTACAGAGTGTCCCATTTAAAGTAAATAAGTTAAGGGTATTTCCGGTGAAACCGGAAGTGGAGTAGTAACAAAGAATATGGCATTGCCTTTTGCGTCACTGTACTTGCATGCAAAGTTTCATAAATATTGTTTTTTTCGTTTCAAAGATATTTGCTTGGTTCCATACTTTATCCCAACTCTGTATAATAAAAATAAATCAGAGGAAAGTAGTAAAAATCAGGAATGTTAGAAAAAATTAAAAGGTGTCAGGAAAAATAAGAGAGTCAGAAAAAATTGGAGAGAGTAAGAAAAAAATGGAAGAAGTCGGAAAAATTGGAGGGTGCCATAAAAGATTGGAGGGATTCAGAAAAAAATGGTGGGAGCCAGAAAAAATAAACGGGACATACGATAAAATAAGAAGAGGTGAGAAAAAATTGAGTGCACCGACGTAGAGGGCAATTTATTGTATCCCCCGTCGCATGGCGTCGGGCAAAATCACTAGTTACAATATAAAATCCCTACAGAGATAATTACAGTTATCTGCAAATAGGAATCGAGCTGCCGCTATAGTATGTGGTCTACCGCGTTTTTCCTTTATTTTGTGATCTACCGAGGGATGCGGTCTACCTGTGCGGCTAAATAACACCATAATCTCTTCGCAGAAGAGTTTTGCGCAATACAAAAGCTAGTTGACTATTAACAATATAATATCTGGAACGAGACTTGCCGAAAGTCTTCTACAGATGCGTGATTTTAATAGTGGAGTCTGCTGTGGCATTTCTTCGTCAACACGGACTTCTTGACGACTAAAGAGAAAATGCTCAAGTTTGCCATGGTTGTGGAAGGGTCATGTCGTCGGTCTAATAAGAAAATTGCCTAAGTCCATTTTTTCCGAAAATTGATTTTTGGTGTCATCTAGTAGTAGACGGTAAAAGTACAGCCTGACAATTCCCACAAGCGCCATTATTATTTGATTTCGCGCCAATTTCTCCTAAACGAATTTTGCTGAAGTCCAAACGTTCTTTCCCATTCATACGAATATTGCCTATGTCAGTGTTTCTGAAGTTGTTTTGATTGCAAACGCTAGAAAATGTAAGTAAATAAATATATTTTGATTATTATTATCAATATGGATATAGTATAATAAGTAAAAAGTTTGTGTAAATATTTTGTTTTATTAATTTTGGTCAATTATGTATTGCATGGAGTTAGGCAATTTTCTCTTTTTTACTTTTGTTCAAAATTTTTTTGTCTCTCCTGTAAAATTTTTAATTTGTGAGTTAGGCAATCTGTTATTAGACCGACGATGTAGCAAAGTGACACGAAGATATCGATCTTTCTCTCTCTCTCTCTCTCTCTCTCTCTCTCTCTCTCTCTCTCTCTCTCTCTCTCTCTCTCTCTCTCTCTCTCTCTCTCTCTCGTAAAATCAAATAAAGTATAGTTTGACGCTAAAATGTCAAATAAAGGACGGAAATCCTGATTTGTTATTATTTCCAACAATATATTTCCTACAGACTGATATAATAATGGTCCCTAACGTAAACCAGGCAAACCTTACTCGATAATAATTGTAAATTGCGACACAATTAATCCCTCAAAGTTCCTTCTTTACGGTAGTTCAATGGTTTTATACAAATTCGGCGTAAACAAGAAGTAATATTAATTACGACTCTGTGTATTCCCAAAAGATCAAAAGGCGGATCTACAACATCTCAAAATCGATTTTATCTTAACGTTCGTTTCATTTCGACAGTCGAAAAAGAAAGTAATGCTATTAATATAAAACTGCGAAAGCTTATTTTTTGTTGTGTTATTACATTTTGAGAAAAAAACTTGTTTGATCTTTTTTATTTCTCTGGAATATATAAATTTTCAAGCATAATAACAAGGTAAGTGTGTTTATACGGTTTATAATATATAGGAATTTGATCAGTTTATAATTGTTAATTCTGAAACTGAGCTTCAAAGAACTTAATGATGCTTGTCGATTGTTGAGACAGATTCGAACGCGGAAGATTTGTCATAATTTGTGCTCCATCGAGAAATATTTACTTTTAAATTCATCAGAGCAATAATGAATATAAGCTTTTGCTAAAGGTTCTTAATCTTTTTGCATATTGTGATAGATCAGAGGACAGAAAACGATTTTTGTGTCCTTTCATGGCGATCAAAGTAGATTACACCTCTGTACGCTTGTACAATAAGGGAAAAACCCCTTACTGTATAATATAATATGTATCAAAAATGTATATAATTTTAAGTAATTTAGGTGGTTACAAAAAGATATTGTTTCTAAATATGCAAACAAAACGAAGGTTGATTAACACAGTTTTGTTTACGTAACCTCGTAGAGGCTCACGTATAGTTTACTTTTCAAAGTCCAAATTAAAAGGAGATATAAATAGCCCACAGAGGGATTATCATAAGTATTGTTATTATCAAGATCGTTACTATGCTAGTGAGCCGTCCTACGAGAAGGGTGTCCTGAAGGACCACCCCGCGAAACAACATCTTAGTAACCTTATGTTGATTGATGTTGTAAACCTTAAATTAAGTTATAAAGTTAGAGTCAGTGTTTCAACTCGACATTCCAACGCTGCAAGATTATCATGGCAATCTACCAACGTAGCAGCAACGTAACACGCTAACCACTGAAGTGGGAAAGAAGCGGGGGCGCTGAAATAACAGGAGTTATAACAGTCTATTGATACCGATTCAAACTCGGAAGGTTTAACTAATTTGAACTCCAACGTCATCTATTTGGCTTTAATTCATATCAATCTTAAATATTGAAATCCAGGGCAACAAAATAGAACAGATAGAGACATTTAAATACTTCTAAAAGTATTTTAAAAAAACTTCTTAAATAAAAAGGAAATAACAGGGAAAACCAAAATGGTAATATTTAAAAAAATTTACGTACCTATCACTACATATGGAGCAGAGAATTGGGTATTGAACGACAAACAAGAAAATAGATTACAAAAGAATCCACTTGAAAGAATGATACTGAACCGGAGCGCTGAATCTGTGGAGACTAAAATTATTCCAGAACAAGCAGGATTCAGCCCCGGTAAGTGCTGCTGCAGTCAAATTCTTAATCTCACCCAACATATAGAAGATGGTTTTGAACGGAAAGAAATAACAGGAGTAGCGTTCATCAACCTAACTGCCGCCTATGACACAGTTAACCATCAACGGCTACTCGCAAAACTTTTCACTAACAAGGTTAGTGAAATATCTCCTCCAGAATAGACGCTTCTACGTAACGCTCCAGTCCAAGAACATTCTATACAACATATACACCAACGGCCAACCCATACACCAGCAAACAAGGTAATCTATTTACGCTGATGATACAGCTGTGGCAGCTCAGTGAAGAACCTTCAATAAAGTTGAAGTGAAACTGACAGATCCCCTGGGAGACTTAGCTCTATACTACGATGAATACCATCTGAAACCCAATCCCACAAAAATCCAGGTATGTGCTTTCCACCTTAGAAATAATCATGCCCGAAGGCCACTGGAGGTGGAATGGCGTGGTCAGATGCTGGAACACAACGAGACGCCAAAATACCTCGGCGTTCGTCTGGATATAACTCTGTCTTACCGATACCACTGTCAAGATGTCAAGAAGAAAGTAAGTGCCAGAAATAATATCATCCGCAAGCTAACTAATACAAAATGGGGAGCACAACCACACACTCTCCGCACTTCTGTCTTAGAATTATGTTTTTCGGCCGCGGAGTTTGGAGCACCAGTATGGGCAAACTCTGCTCACGCAAAGAACGTTGACGTGGCTCTAAATGAAACGGTTCACCCCATAGCTGGGATTGCTCCACCATGTATCAGGAGGAAAGTCACGTCAGATGTAGAACGAAAAAAGCAGAAGACGGACCGAAGACACCCGTTTATGACCACCAAACTCAGCCAAGTAGATTAAGATCTCGGAAAAGCTTTCTGAAAACATCAAGATCCATCCCCCAAACGCCAGAGACGCGCCGAATACACCTGTGGCAAGCGTCAGCTACCGCAACACATTTTCCTCCCTCAGGGGAAATGGCTGCTGGATACAATTTACCGTATCTGACTTGGAAAGCGCTAAATAGATTTTCAAATTAATTAGCAAGCCAAATTATGTGAAAATTAGCTCGCATGTAAAAGTTTTTATTGGTAATAAAATTATTTGTTTGTTATTCAGCATTATTTACCTGACATTTTGTACAAAACAGCAACTATATGAAATAGTTTTGCAAATGATTAAAACATACATGAATTTAAATGTTTTTATTTGTTTTGAAATATATTTTAATATATTCAGTATTTGTAAGCGAAAACGGAAAACGAAATGGATGTTGGCTTAAAGCTATTAAATCTGTCGATTTGGGATTAAAATGCACAAGTTTTTTTTAATTAAAATTATCAATTACGGTTCATTTATTTTTAATATTATTTATTTGAATTTCTTTTGCCTTGAGCAATTCTGCTTGAATCCGGCTGTCTAAATGTTTTTTTAAATATATTAATTTTTCCTTTAGATAGTGTTCTTATTAACCTATATTTTACCAGTAATTTGGTTTACCAGAAAAATTGCATTTTTATCCCCGTCTTTAAAACAAATAAATATAAAGTATGTACACCCAAAATCATACCGTCCTATATCAATAATATGTTCTTAATGAAAACTTATGGAAAAATAGGAAAAAGAGATTGATGTAGAAACTGGAACACCATGATCAACTAATCATCGAACAAGCTGTCTTTGGACAAGGTAGATCTTGAAACGACAGTATTATCATTCTGGAAAACGCTATTCACGAAGATTTTAAATATAACCAAAAACGTATGGCAATTTACTTTGACATAAATGAAGCATTTGATACAGCATGGAAACACCGTATATTGGATATAATAAAAAATTTGAGATATCAAGGAAATATCTCGGCCTATATAAACAATATTTTAACTCAAAGTACATTTTAAGTCCGTATGTCTGCATACCACCTTCTCAAATATCTCAAAAAATATGAGCCTGCAAGTAAACGAGGAGAAAACTAAGATGATAGCAATAACTCACGGTTGATAACTCTACCTTTGAAGTGGTGGACAAATTCACATACTTAGACTCCCTGATCATCAAGGAGAACGTTATGACGGAAGAAATCAAGCAAAGAATAATTCTAGCAAACAAATGCTATTTTGGACTAAGTAGACATATGAGAAGCAGAAACTTAATTTAAAAAACAAAAATAACCATATATAAAACCCTTATACAACCAGTGTTAACATATGGATCGGAGACATGGACCATCTCCAAGGCAGATGAAAACCTCCTGCTTATATTTGAACGAAGGATCCTAAGAGGAATATTCGGTGGCATCTGTGAAAATGGTACTTGAAGAAGGAGGTACAACTACGAGGTATACCACAGATATAAACATTGACTAAGACATACACATAAGACATATAGAAGACTAAGATGGGCAGGACATCTAGCAAGATCACAGCAGAACAACCCTCCTAGAAGAATCCTTATGTCACCACCTGTGGGAAGTAGAAATAGGGGTAGGCCAAAACTCAGATGGAAGGATGGTGTGGATGAGGATGGGAAAAAATAGGCGCAGCAAACTGGCAACGGTTGGCAATGGATAGGACTGACTGGCATTATAGACTTGGAAAGGTCGAGGCTCTTTCATAGGGCTGTAGCACCATTGATGATGATGATGATGATGACATTTCAAGTCCGAGCGAATGATATCCTATCTTTGGGAACAAAACTGAATCCCACAAGGATCGGTTATCATTCCTACTCTGTTTTTAACAGGAACTTAACTTGAAGCCGGCAACGGGATAAGACAGGGGGATTCCTTGAGTCCTTTATTGTTCAACCTGATCATGGACGAAATAATAAAAAAAGTAAGAACTAAAAAAGGATACCAAATGGGAGAAAAACAACTTAAAATAATCTGCTATGCGGACGATGCAATACTAATCTCTCAAAGTGAAGATGATTTACAACGTATGCTGCACCAATTCAACATAATCGCCAGAAAATTTAACATGTTAATTTCCTCAAAAAAGACAAAATGCATGGTTATAACAGCAGATCCAATAAGATGTAAATTGGAGCTGGAAGGTCAGATAATAGAACAAGTGATGGAGTTTAAATACCTAGGCATCACACTATCTAGCTAAGGAAGACTTGAAACAGAAGTGGAAGATCAAGTGAATAGAGCAAACAGAGCCGCAGGTTGCCTGAATGACACAATATAGAGAAATAAAAATATCGGAAAAGAAATGAAAGGCAGAATTTACAAAACAGTCATCAGAACAATAATGACATACGCGGCAAAAACACGACCCGACACAGAGAGGACAAAAAGATGGCTCGAAACAGCGGAGATGAAGACCCTTCGAAAAATCGATGGTAAGACTCTATGGGACAGAGCTAGAAGTACAGATATACGACGGAGATGCAAGGTGGATAACATTAACAACTGGGTAAGAAAGAGAAGAATAGAATGGAATGACCACATAAGCCGAATGACAACAAATAGGGTAGTCAGGACAGCGAGAGACGGTTCCGCAATAGGAAGACGATCAGTGGGAAGACCACGAAAACGATGGAACGACAACTTACTAGAGGCACATTGAAAAAACAGAGTCATGTCTATACAAAAAGAAGAAGAAGAAGATAAATAATAATTTTTTGAAAATAAATACATGTTAATCTAGAATGATCCTTAATTTATTAATATTGGGTGTAATACCAAAATGCCTACGTTGTTAATATTGTTGGTGCATAAAATATTAATAAAACAAACAATATTCTACCTAGTTGATACTTTTGGCTTTGACACTAAACTTGATTAAACATTAGACATTATATTATTTTTTCGTACTTCCGGGCCTAAAGTGACAACTTCACTCCCTTGTGACAGGTACTAAAGTGTCACATTTAATCCCTCCGGGATTAAATATTGACGAAACTCCCGGAACGATTAAATCACAAACAAACGAATTTAAGGGATATTTTATTGAAAAATATAATTAATTAGAATGGTAATTAACGTTAATATTCAAATTAATATTGTGACAGTTCGTCATATTGACCAGTCTTTCCTGGGTTAATGCAGCAGGTAACTGACGAGTAACAGATAGGTCCTTTTCATATTGAACTGGTGTTTGTTTCGAAGATCCTGCGGAAACAGGAAGCGAGAATGAGAACTGTGGCATAACTATAGTGGACGAATCGGCGACTTGACCAAATATTTTATCTGAAATTTTTTGTTTATTTTTAATAGACGATTCAATATATCCCTCGGCCACGTTGGAGGATTTCCATCCTCCATGTCTCTTCAGCACGTCTATTGTTGCTCCCGAATCAGCTAACAAAGACGCAGATGTGCGTCTAAAACAATGTCCCGTATAAGACGTCGCATTTTCTAATTTCAAGAAAGCTGCTATTTGCCGTGGAATTGTACCAAACATGTTTTTTCCTACTACTCGCGTAGTACATTCTTTGTTGATGTATTGAACAAAAAATTTTGAATGAGTTGTCCCTGTCTTTCGCAATGCCACATATTTCCGAAATATCGCCACAAAACTGATGGCACTGTTTTCTGAATTTTTGATCACAAAATTTCGGTCAATTTTATTTTTGGTGTTTCTAATCGCAATTAGGAAGGAATCGCCCAAATCTCTCACATCGTCGATTTCTAAATCAACCAACTCTTTTCCACGACAAGCTCCCGCAACGCCCAAAATAAGTGCAACCTACAAAAAAATTGATTTCTTAAAATTTCTGAATATAAACAAATTTCCAAATTTACCTTAAGCATTAAATATTTATCATCCGGAGCCTCCCGTAAGAACTGATCTACCTGCTCAGACGTGAGAATTCTTGACTTCTTTGGCTTAAATCCCTCATTTCTTCTCTTCAAAAAAGCTAATAATTTTGGAAATTTACTTATATCAATATCTTCTCTAATGTTAATAACCGATTTCAGCATTGAGTAATGTGCCCAGAGAGTTGAGGCACAAACCGCTTTTGATTTATCATCGAAGTAGACTAACAGCGCATTTTCAGTAGGTTGTCTCACATTTTTTAAGCGGCACCACTTTTTAAAAGCATCGTACTGCTGCTCGTATAGTTTTCTAGATTTCGGTGGTAACAATTCTTCACCTACTTCGGCTGCTCTTTTATCAATATCAGATACACCTTCTTCACTCATGATACCAATAATTATCAATAACAATGTTTCTTTACAATGACACTAGTAATGACAATGTTTCTAAATTATAACTGTCACAACGCAATGTTACTATGGTAACTTATTTTAAAGACAGTTTATTAAATGAGTTGAAGAGAGAAAAAACTGATTGAAATTATTGAAATAATTAATAAAATCATACCGGAAGTACGAAAAGTATCGTATATACCTTGCGACTGAAGTACATTTAATCCTTCAGGTAAATTATGGCCCTCCCTGCGGTCGGGCCATAAACTTTACCTTCAGGATTAAATGTACTACTTCAGTCCCGCGGTATATAATGTACTATTATAGTTCCAGTTGCTTTGTTACCATTATTAATATACATTCTTGTAATGGGGAACTGATTAGTAAAGTTTTTGTTCTAGGAGAGTATAACAAAAATGTACTACTAGCAATAAGAATTTATCATCTGCAACTTCCTGATAGACGACAACTAAAAAGAGAAACTTTTCAAAGTTTACTAGAATAGTTTCGACGTACTAGACACTTAGATTACGAGAACATTCATACTAATATGCACATTCTCAGTGACACTAACATTTTTAATTAATTTTAATCATTTACAATAGTTTTTGTTCGATCAGATTTCTCGTAATCTAAATGTCCAGTTCTCTAGTAAATTTTGAGAAGTTTCTCTTTTGGAAATATCATGGAATTGCTGATGATAAATTTTTATTGCTAGTAGCACATTTTTATTTGTTATATTCTCCTAGAACAAAAAAACATCGGAATCAGTTCCTCATTAGAAAAAATTCATATTAGTAACGGTAGCAAAGCAACTGGAACTTTAAAAATAGTAGAATGTTTAAGCAAAGCAAATGTTTAAGCATATTTAGTGTCAACGTCATAGCCAACTAGATAGAATATTGTATGTTTTTATTAATATTAAACGCACCAACAATCTTAACTACGTAGGTATTTTGATACATCAACCAGTATTAATAAATTAAGGGACAGTCGACATTAATATGTATTTATTTTCGAAAAATTATTTACGCTTGAATATTTTCACGGCAAACCTAATAAAATTTCACGTAATTTTTGTTGCAATTAATGTTTGGCTTAAAGAACTACGAATAACTTATGTACAAATTAAAGCAGTTAGGTATAGGGAATGCTTAAGAAATAAAAAATATCATTTCATTACAATAGAAAAATGCAGGTAAAATTAAACATTTCGCTATATTATTAATTTTTAATAATAATAGACTATATTAAAAATCATGTGAACATAAATGGAGTTTTTCATATCAAATCAGTACAATTCTACAGGGTGTGAAGTTTGCTACAAAATTTATAAAAAACCGTAATTACCTTTTATTAAACTACCCTGTATAATATTACAAAACCTCATATTTTAAGAAAGAAGACATCGAGAAGAATGCAAAAATGTAAAAATATACAGGGTGTCCTATTTAAAAAAAAAAAACGAAGTTACAACCAACTTCCGGTATATCCGGAAGTAGTAAAGAGATATTTTCATTAAATAGTTCATACCTCAAAACCCCTGTATTCTAATTTTCATGATTCTCTTACATTCATTCCTCGAGATATTTCTAATAGGCCCTTTATCTGCCTCACCCTGTATACCATTAAATTTTTTATCATTTTTTAAATTAAGTTTATGAAGGCTTTTATGTTATACATAAGAGATAACTAGAAAATATAAAAAAGAGCCTACTTTATATGGAACATCCGTCTCTGATCTTATCCGAGGTAAAAGGTCACGGATAGATTTCGGCACAAAAGGGGTAGGTATGTTGTTTTGTTTTACAAAAAGCTATTTGGAAAAGGATGCGGAAGCTGTAAGAGGGAGGATGTTTCGTATTTACGCAAAAATATGGGGGAGTTTGTTTACAAAATACCAATATTATCATTTAGGAAGTTGGTTGTTTTTTAAGGCAACATCAGCGATTTTGTAAACAGAAATGATATACAGTTTTAGGTCGAAATGTGTTCCGTATGTTTATGCAGTTAATGAACGAGTTGGTTTTTTATTTACACACTTATGCTACATTAACCACGCAGGTTTATTAGTGAGATTCAAAGAAACCATATAACGGAAGAATAACTCCCCAACATAAGAATTGCAACGTTTGAAACATTATATATTTGTTATTTTTCTTTAAATATATTACTTCTAATAAATACTACTATAGGAGCAATAATCACCAATGACAACAAAATAGATCGATAAGTTGAAACGCGAGTAATGGCAGGAAACAGATCTTTCTTTGCAGTGCAACGTCTAATGAACTCAAAACTTTTCTCACGAGGTGCAAAAATCCAGATATATAATCCATAATACGACCATCAGTCGTGTATGGAAGCGAAATATGGACGCTAACAAAAAGAGAAGTAAATAAAAATTGCTGGTGTGGGAATCCTTCGAATGATATATGGCCCTTGCAGAGACAGCATGACAAACGAATGGAGGCGTAGATACAATAACGAGTTGAGTCTCCATAAGGAAAAAATTTCCTGTAGCTGGCTGTATACCATTAATTACAAAAATTGAAGAAAAAATCTTCTGTGTAAAGGGTATATTTATTTGAAAACCCCAATAAAGGGCTACATTAAAAAACAGAACGTTTTCGCTCTAAAGAGAGCATCATCAGTGATATAAGCAAGCTCTACATACTAGGATACTATTACTAGGATACTAATACTATTTTACTACATACAATTTCATTCATCGCCAGGATTTAATATACAACATGTTAATGTAAGACTTTTAGTCGATATTTTAAGGGTTTTAACACATGTATTTTTGGTGGCTTAGTATGTATAGCTTGCTTAGAACACTGATGATGCTCTCTTTAGAGCGAAAACGTTCTGTTTTTTAATGTAGCCCTTTATTGGGGTTTTCAAATAAATATACCTTTTACACAAAAGATTTTTTCTTAAATTTTTGAGTTAGAGTCCGGAAAGGAAAATATGGTCCAATGTATAAAGGAAAATATAGTCCGGTATATAAAGGCCAATAGACTCACATTTACTTCTCCTTAAACAATTATCCCCAGTTATAGAAGAAAGGAAACTAATTCCCAAACACCAATTTGGGTTCAGAACATAACACGGAACGGTAGAACAGGTACATAGACTGGTAAAACACATCAGAAGTGATCTAGAAAATAAAAGGTATTGTTCTGCTGCATTCCTGGACATTGGTCAGGTCTTTGACAAGGTATGGCATGCTGGTATGCTCTTTAAACTAAAGAAAAACCTTCCCCGTCCTTTTTATTAAATCCTAAAAAGCTATATTTCCAACCGACATTTCCTAGTCAAGCAGGATAATGAATACACAAGCCTAAGACCAATAAAAGCCGGAGCACCACAAGGAAGTGTCTTGGGACCGATATTGTACTTGCTCTACACTGCTGACCTACACACAAGTAACAGAACAACGTGTGCAACTTTTGCTGATGACACTGCTGTACTAGCCCTCACCAAGATCCAAATACAGCATCCAGAACCCTTCAGAAAGACCTTAATAATGTACAAAGATGGCTTAAAAAATGAAAGATAAAGGCGAACGAGAGTAAATCTATCCATGTAACCTTCACCATGAAAAGACAAACATGTCCACCTGTAACACTAAATGAAACGCAACTCCCTCAAACCGATACTGTCAAGTACCTATGAATCCATATTGATAGGAGATTAACTTGGCAAAAGCACATTTTTACAAAAAGAAAACAACTAGGAATAAAATTCCGAGAAATGTACTGGGTCATCGGTCGTAAATCTCAACTATCTCTTGAAAACAAACTTCTGATATATAAAACTATATTAAAATCAGTGTGAACCTATGGTATCCAACTTTGGGGGACAGCCAGTCAAACTAACCTAGAAATACTGCAGAGATTCCAGAACAAAGTCCTTAGAACAATGCAGAATGCCCCTTGGTACGTGCCAAACTATGTGATAGAGCAAGAACTCAATGTGCCATCCAAAAAAACAGTAATAACAGAATATTACAAAAAATATTCCAAGAGACTAGAATCTCATCCAAACGAGTTAGCCAGCAACTTCACTGATGACCACAATGATGTACGACGCCTGAAGATATTCAAAGTAGTGCACCTAGCTAGCAAGAAGATTCGAATAATCTGTGATAACTAAACTTGTTTTAATTTAATTCATGTAAAGAGGGTGATCACTGGATCTCCCTCTACAGGTCAAATTTTCAATTTTTGTCAAATAATTTACCTGTTGTTCTTAGTTAC
Source organism: Diabrotica virgifera virgifera (assembly GCF_917563875.1). NCBI lineage: Eukaryota > Metazoa > Arthropoda > Insecta > Coleoptera > Chrysomelidae > Diabrotica > Diabrotica virgifera. The sequence continues at coordinate 212,793,799 of NC_065450.1, forward strand.
GGACAGATTGTAAATATTACAACATTAAAAAAAATAGACTCACATGGGCAAGGCATGTGATACGTAGTAACGACAATCACCTAATAAACAATGTGTTTTGGAAAAGGCCAGATGGGAGAAGGTCTGTAGGACGGCGTAGAAAAAGGTGGAAAGATGCAGTCAGAGAAGATCTGGAGAAAATGGGAATGAGACAATAGGAAATAGTGGCACAGAACCAACAAACATGGAAGGCAATAGTAAACGTGGCAAATACTCACGAAGAGTTGTAATGCCATTGTTGATGATGACTTGCTTTGTTGCTATTACAATTTCATTTTTTTATTGTACAATCAATATGATTAGTTAATGTTTTATTTGTCCCTTTTCAAACCTACGGGTACGAGCTGGACGAAGCTAAAACAATTGGTTCCCAACGTTAGTTGAAGGTTTATTGTTCTATATTGGCCACCAACTTTCTGCGCTAGTTATATTGTTACAGCATTAATGGAAGAGCGGAGAAAAATGCAAAGTAATAGAAGCAAAGGACACCATGAACTTAGAGATATAAGCTAAACGATACAAAAATTTATTAGGACGGACATCCGAAAGCATAAAAGTAAACAAATCCAACAAACGATTGAAGATAACTAGTACCTCAAAGTTCTAAGGAGAAAATTAACAAAATGCCAAAAATGAAGTAACGAAATTAAAGAATAATGATGGAAATATCAACAACAGAGATGAACTATTAAGGCTAATAGAAGATTTCAATAGAGAATTCTACATAGATCAACATAATGAGCAAATAACAGATAAGTTAGAAAATTCAGGAAAATTATTAGTTAATCAAGGATAGGAATTGAGACCGGATATATCAAAAGTCGAAATAAGGAACGCATTAAAGAAAATCAAAAGAAATAAAGCTTTTCTTCATACAGAACAAGTAAAAACTTCGTTTGTATAATGGTATAAAAAGTTTATTGAAAAACTATTAAAAAGTCATCCAAAAGGATTCGCAAAACGTTTTCAATCTAGATCAGATCATCTTCAGTGCCTAGAACAAAGTATTTCCACGTTAGAATGAATACAAAAGGTTAAAATTATGACCAGTTAAAGAAAAAATGTGGAATATACTTACGTTCTGCTTAGTACATGAAACTAGCAACCTTGTAGAATAGGTGACATCGAGAAATATGATTTACATTTTTAAAAGATGATGTTAGTGGCGACTCTAAGTCGATGTTAAGTGATAAAATTTTATGAGTGTTCAAAGGGCAACATGATTCACTGCTCGGTGGTAACGTGTGGTACTTGCCAGTTAGATGGACACAGACCAACAAGAATATAGGAGATGACAATCTATTTATCAGACTGAAGTGACATGACAAGACAGGTAGTCAATTTTTGGTTATGAATTTAAATTTAAATTATCAGTTAAGCTGAATGGATGTTAATAACTGTATTAAAGTGGAATTCAAATTATAATAAAATTAGATTGTATTGTAAAAGTCTATAAGGTAACTCTCTGTTACAGAAAGAACTGTTATTGTTAGGTTAATAAAAATGTTATTCATAGTAGTCCATTCTTTCACGGTTTTTGCTCTTAATTTTAAAGAACCGCTTGGATTGACATGAAATTTGGCATACGTATAGCTTACATGTCAAAGAAAAAAAGTGATATTGTGCCGATGTGTGCTTTTGCCCTGGGGGTGACTTTCACTCCCTCTTGGAGGTGAAAAAATATATGTCCACAATAAGTCCGGAAATGGGTAAACTGACTAATTTTAAGTAACTTTTGTTCTATAGAGCTTTTTCGCCAAGTCAACCCTTTTCGAGTTATTTGCGAGTGAATAAGTTCATCTTTCAACAAAATAACCACATTTTTAGACGGTTTTTCGCAAATAACTCAAAAAGTAAGTATTTTGTCAAAAAAAAAACGTTGTGAGCAAAAATATAGCTTATAAAAAACTAAAAAAAATGGTGTACGCGTTAGGTCTCTGGATCTCGTAGAACCAGAGTTATAGCCAATAAAATTAGATTCATATTCACCAAATTTCAAATAGAATATTTCGACGTGAAATATCCAAAAAATTAAGCACTTTTTGGGGAAAACCCATAATAACTTTTTGAACGTGTTTAAAAAAACCTATATTTCTGTTTTTACAAAAAGTTACTAGCATTAAATTTAAGGAAGTTACGCTCAAAATAAAGTTGGTTCCTTTTGTTTTTGCAAAAAAAAATCGGGAAGACCACCCCCTAATTAGCAACTTAAATGAAATTAATCGGTACCGCTCCACAAATTATTTTACTTATCTTGTGTTTATATGATCTGTAAGTTTCATCGATTCAAAGTGTTTATTTTTGAAAAAATTTGGTTTCAAATTTAAATTTTTAAAAATTTAAATTTTGAAAAATATGCTTTTTTTCAAAATAACTTAAAAATTGTTAGAGATACCAAAAATCTCGAAAAATAAAAAAAAGGCAAATTTGCTTTTCTGAATATCATGTATTCTTTTGTTTTTCTGTTAGACAAAAATTGATTAAGATTTGGTGTTTCTAAATTTGCATACATTCGTGATCACTGACTCGTTCAACCCTTTTTAACTACAGCCCTTTCAATAATAAGGACTTTGGACCGATGAAATTTACAGATCATATAAACAATATACACACGAGTCAAAAAGCTTGTGAAGTCGTAACGATTAACTTCATTTAAGATACTAATTAGGGGGTGATTTTCTCGATTTTTTTATTAAAACCAAAAGGGACTAAGTTTATTTTGAACTTGTTTAATTTTGATGTTAGAAATTTTTTTTATAAAACAAAAATGAAACTTTTTTTAAACACTTTAAAAAAGTTGTAATGAGTTTTCCCCGAAATGTGCTTCATTTTTGGTTATTTCACGTTAAAGTAATCCATTTGGAATTTGACGAGTATGAACCTATTTTTCATTAGCAATAACTCTACTTCTACTAGGTGTAGATACGTGATATATACACCATTTTGTAAAATTTTATACAGGCTATATTTTTGCTATAAATGTTTTTCCGGCAAAATACTTACTATTTGAGTTACTTGTGAAAAACCGTCTAAAAGCGTGGTTATTTTGTTGAAAAAATGAACATATTCACTGCCAAATAACTCGAAAAGTATTGACTTAGTCAAAAAACTCTATAGAACAAAAGTTACTTAAAATTAGCCAGTTTATCCATTTCTTGACTTTCTTTGGACGAATATTTAAACCACCCCCAGGGCAAAAGCACATATCGGCACAATATCACTTTTTTCTTTGACTTGTTAGCTATATGTATAAAAAATTTCATGTCAATCCAAGCGCTTCTTTAAAATTTAGAGATTTTGCAATATTTTACCGTCAAAGAACGGACTATAGTAAAATCAATGACATCATTGATGACAGTTTAAAAAAGAAGAAGAAAGTTTAATTTAGTTTTGAAATAAAAAGAGAACTGAAAAAACTTGAATGTAAATAACTAATGGAAATTAGACTTATGGAATTGGACATTCTAACATGGAAATACTTCGTTCTAGGCACTGAAGATGATCTGATCTAGATTGAAAACGTTTTGCGAATCCTTTTGGATGACTTTTTAATAGTTTTTCAATAAACTTTTTATACCATTATACAAACGAAGTTTTTTTACTTCTGTATGATTTTTAATTATGGTATACAGCCAGCTACTGGGACTTTCCCATCGATTTTGTTTTAAAGCTTTTCTTCTTTAAGCGCCATCTCCACGACGAAGGTTGGCAATCATCATGGCTATTTTGACCTTTGAGGTAGCTAGTCTGAACAGTTGCCTTGAGCTGCAACCAAACCATTCTCTCAGGTTCTTCAACTAGGAAACGCATCTCCTTCCTACGCTTCTGCTACCCTCTATTTTTCCTTGAATTAGCTCTAGAAATAAAGTTCTAGGAGATGATGATATAGTTATGGAAGCCCCAAAGATTGGAGGACAGACTTTTAGAGAATATAAAGGAACTTTTCAACTTATGTCTGGACCAAAGTGAAACACCTACAAGATGGCAGAGTGCACTTACCATTTTAGTGCACAACAAGGGCGATCCAACATACCATATACCTCCAAAATTATGGACTCATAAGCCTGTTAAACCACCTATAAAAGATATTTACAAGAATAATAACAAGTAGACTGAAAACAAAATCGTATTTTTACCAACTCAGGGAATGAGCAGGTTTAGGGAAATTTTTAGCACCAACGACCACATCCACTGCTTAAAAGGGATTATAGAAAAAACCATAGAAAATTACTAATTATATATCAGAAAAATGGTAAACCTGGCAACATTGCAAACATAAAAATTTTAATCTCCATATTGCAAATTAGGCGCATTCTGGATTTTGTATAATTCGGACCATCCATTTTAGACGAGCGGCGCACCCCCCAAAATAACTTTTTTTGGGAATGTATAACGTCAATATTAAAAGTTGCACCATTTTTTCTATAAAACATTTTGATCTAAAACTTTCCAGAAAACTTCTTTGTACTCTATATTTTAACATAAACGTCATTAAAAAGCCAAATTTCAAATTTTGCCACTCCACATTTGTGATTAAACTTTGCAATTCAGGAATCTGCACCTTTTACTTTAAAAAATTCATAACTTTTGTAAGAATAAGACTGACAGCTTGAAACAGATCCGATTGTCGTCAGAGAGGTGAGAAATATATACTATAAATATTTTAGAAAAAAATATTAAAATGGAACAGAGTTGTAGCAAGTTAAACGCAAAAAAACGTGATTTTTTTTATTTTTAGGGTTAAATTGCGATGTTAATAATATTCTTCCACATAAAATTCAAAATAAACCTTATTTTAGTTTTCAGCACCATCAGAGATATAAAGTATTAGCAGAATTTGCCGTTCAACACGCCGTGGTCAGTACCTGGTCATTTTGGAGGTGCGTGCCGCTCGCCTAAGATATAATTATGTGTTTCCAGACTTTTAGTCTGCGCTGTATGTGACCTTAATATGCTTTTAATATTATTTGAAATTACATTCCTTTAAACTTAGAATGCAGTTTACGACATTCACAACCCCCATCCAAACAACGCCGTCCCATAACTGTGTTAATAAGAAGCAACAGTAATTTCTAAGAGGCGGCTAGCCGCCACCAGCACGTTTACCAACCTAGTAAAACTACAATAACGTCTGAAATCGGAATGGCCCTCAGTCCTTGTCGAATGGCCCTCCATTCCTGCTATTCCCATAAAGAGAGAAAGGGTCCGATGAATGCGTGGTCGACAAAAATGAAAACTGACACAAGGACGGGGCCGAGACGTGAAAAGATGCGGAATGCTGGATGTTTGGACCAATTTAGAAAGACGGAAGCGTATCATAACCGAGATGAAACAATTTGGACAGACATCGCAGAATATATAACAATGATGTCTCTAATATCCGGATGTGTGAAACTATTTTATTTTAAAATGTGGGTTTCGGATTTATTATTGTAAAATCTTTATTCTTTCACAACAAATAACTTTCACAACAATTTTTCGTGTCCTTTGCTTTTACTCGAACTTTATATAGACATTATTTTAAGTAGTCTTTATATAATAATTTCAAGTACTTAAATTACAATGTCATTATTCAAAAAACCAAGTTATTAACATTTAGAAATTACTGCAAAAATAAGGGTTTTTTGCAATTATCTCGGTCCATTGTTTATGTATTTTAACTTGTTCGTTCACGAATTAAATATTAAATTTCTTTGAGCTACAAATCTGAAATTGGCAACACAGCGAGAATGATTTTTTTCCAAATTTCATATTAGTTTTACATTTTCAAAATGCACAGTTTGGTCACTACAAGATGTCTTCATTTAAAATATTAGATCTTTTTTTAAATACTGTCAAAAAACAAATTATTTTATTCAATAAGTAATGGATGGTATCTTACTGAACGATTTTCTTCTTTACTTATACAGATATGAACATGGCATTTGTCGCATGTCAATATATAAATGTCGCATGAAATATAGAAACCTGTATTTCAAAAAATTTAATACTTTGTTTAAAAGCTGGTAGATGGCAGAACAAGTACTCATTGGACGGAATAGGATGTCCATAACCGGGGACAATGTGTTAAAAGCGTAAAAACACATGGAACTACATACAAAAATTATAGAATAGGTTGTCCTCAATTGAGGACACGTCGAAGAAAGGAGCAATTAAGAAACTCACAAATATAAGAACACTTTAAGATCTACAACTTTTGTTTCAACCATTTTTCTATAAAATGTTTAAAAAACCTTTTACGTTAAAGATAGACTGGGGTACTGGGCTGGTATACCGCTTTAAGAGATATTAGGCCCGGATCTCGCGTACCAAAAAAAAGTTGATTAATAGCAAGCTGAAAATTTGTTAATAGCTTAACGGTGTCTAGTCGGACAAACTTTGACGTATGGGAACACTGGAACAGGAGAAGTTTTCATTGTGGAACGTGACTTTAATTATGGAACGTGTCATCCTGACAAGTTTATGATTGTGAAAACTAGCAGGTTGTTTTTAAATTTATTCAATAGCAAACTTTATTATAAAAATATAATATATGAAAAAATGTTTGCCCGAAAAATATGTTGGGTATTTTAGTAAGCCTGACACGTAGAACATGTCAAATGACAGGCATTATGTTGGTGGTAAATAGCAGTCTGATTTTTGCAGGAGAGTTTAATGAAAGGGTAACAAATCAATTGGAAGTTCTGTCCGATAAAACACGTGGGACGTTTTCGTAGTCTAACGTTCGAAACCTGTAACCTGTTCCACGTTCCACAATTAAAACTTCCCCTGTTCCAGTGTTCCCGTACATCAAAGCTTGTCCGACTAAACACCGTTAAGCTATTAACAAATTTTCAGCTTATTTAAAAATTTTTTTGGTACGCGGGATCCAGGCCTATATTTTAATAGATGAACATAGTGTTGACATTTATAAATAATCTTGTTTATTTTTATAACAGGTATATTTGTTTTAATTAACATAATTATTAGAGAATTCTTATCCAACAGTTATGAACACATATTTAACCAAAAATATTAATGAAAGGTTAATGATCGCTATGAACTAAATTACACTTTTCAGCATAAAATTTGGAGTCAAGGTCGACCGTTGATGATAAGTTTACTGTTAAATGAGGAGAAATTGGTTAATTGGCAAATGTTCGGGGAACTGTACTAACATTCTCCATATTGGCAATTTGTCATTAAATGCTTATTCATTACAACAAGCCATTATTTCAATACCGAGTGAAATTTTTAAGAATACAAACAAAGAGAATTGATTGAATCTAGAAACACATATTTCTGTTACTAGGTTAAGAAGTAAATATAAATAAAGATAAGTTACCCTAAAAACCCGATTTCAGTTAAAACCCGAATTTACTAGGAAAACTAGTTTTAACTATGGGCTTTAGATGATCAGAGCCGGATTTAAGGCAGTGGGGGGCAAAATTGGTGTGGGGGCCCTACCTCCTACCATTAAAAAAATGTTGATCTACTTTTATAAATATAATTTTAAATAATAAAAAGTACAAGAGCTGTAACTTGTTACAGTAAAATATTAAAAATGATAGTAAGATTTATTGTTTTAAAGTCTGGGAACTTTTCGAGGTATTTTAATTGAAAATTTCTTGATTATGTGAGACATTTCTAGTTGCATTAAGACATCGTGGCCAATGCTCATTGTAGAGAGATCATTTAAACACTCTTGGCACATCATAGACAAAAGTCGATTTTTAATTAACTTAAATTTTGAGAATGATCTCTAACCACTGCAGTTAGTTAGCATCACAACTAAATATAAACAAAGTGTCATCTCAACATTTGGAAAAGCATCATTCATATACTTTTCTTTTAGCAGTTGGTACATTTGAAGTTGAAGTTCTTTGCTTATATTTGATGATCTGATTCCCTCTTTAAAAGAATTGAAGAATCTTACAAACTGTACCAGATGGACACATAAGTTTTCATCTAAATAATTGCTATAAATGTTGGTAAGTTGATGGTAATGTTGGTGAGTGAGCTTCAATTTCATTGAGAGTTAAATTTTCCAATTTTCCCAAATGATGTAAAAATCCAAAATTGGAATGAATGGATTCATATTTATGCAGAAAGCCTATGACTTAAAGAGGTAATGAAATGACTGAAATTTTGAGTTCTAAACTTTTCTGATGTTCTCATATCTTTCGAAATTGTCATGTCTTGACTGTATAATTTATTTAAGTGATCCAAGTGCTGCCACTCCTGAATTAAGGTCAATATTTGGATCTTGAAAAATACGACTTGTGCTGTTTGTCCTCCCTAATATCCTCTCTGTTTCTAGTAAACACATTCGATTATAGGTACAAACCATTTGCAATGCTACGAGTTTTAAATTGTTGCTCATAGTCTTCCGAAATTTTGGATAATGCTCCTTTAATCTGATTATAACCTTTAACTAGTCGTTTTGCGGCATTACCTCCATGACCATCCTAGTATTTGCTCTTTTAGAAACAATAATATTTTTGCCACGGTCTGCGTCGCTGTTGCTTAAAGACGCAGCTGTTAAACATTCTGTTAAGTTGTATCTATGTATATGTAGAGGAAGTGAAAAATACAAGAAATTCTAAGAAATTATTCTAAGAAATTGATGGTTAATTGATTGATATGAACTGAATAATATTTTGACTTTTTAATCCTTGAAACTATTTCATTTAATACGTTTTGACCCATCGGATATACAATTTCCTCACATAATATAGTTGATGAAAGATAGGTGACATATCCGCTTCCAGGATTTGAATATTTATTACTATGGTGCTTCAAAAATTAATCATATTCAGCTAATAACAGGAGTATTCCCAAATAATTTTCATTTTGTGATGAATTCGACAACTCATTTTCGCTGCGAAATACTAAATCTTGTTCACAAATAAACTTGATAACACTAAAATTATTAGTCTTTGAGTTACCATTTTCCAATAATTCTTTATTTCTTCGGCCTGTTTTGCTATTTCAGTATCAATACTCCCAATTCCTTCGTGTGCTTTAGACATTTCGTGATCCATAAGCCTACTATCTGCATGTTTCCAATTACAAAATCCTCTGCGGCTAAAATGTGTACGAACACTAGATAAGAATTTACAAACGAAGCAATACGCTCACCCGGTGGAAGGTGAAAAACATAACCATGAACAATGTATTATATTATTATCACTCCTACGCTCCTTCATTTTATACTTGTCGAGTTCCTGTATCTCCTGGCAATATCTGTTTAAAGAATCTCTTATGTTTGGGGCTTTGTGGGGCCCAGCCTGCCACCCCTTAAATCCGGCCCTGTAGATGATTCTAGTTGACACTAGTGAAAACTAGAACTCTCAAATATTTTCAGTTAATTCTAGTTGAGACTAAACATATTTCAGTCAAAACTAGTTTTTACTAAACTTTTCAGTAATATCCAGATTCAACTAAAACTCGGTAATTAATTTGCTACCCCGTTTGTTTGCAAATAATTTCTCTAAAACATAAAATACTGGACAATATCTTAAACGTAAAAAATGCAAATCCTTTTGACCACATTGTTGTGTTATATTGTCTTGCATCCAGGCTGCTAACATTTTCTCGATGTCTTGGTTAGCTCGCTCGACTGAACCTTGACTCTGGCTGAACCTTGGTTTTCCATGCAATAATTTTGCCTCAGGCCAGTATGACATTACCTCATTTATAACTGTCTTACCGAACTCTCAGCCATTATCGAAATATCCGTTAATTGATAAGCAACTTCTTCTGCCCTTACTTTGTAATGGTCTCAGCAAAACAAATTTTGTTAAATGGTCTTGATAAACCATAATAAACTTGTAGCCGTGATCCTCTTGTGATTGCATATCGATCAAATCCACCTAACAGCAAATATTCATTTCTGAATGCAATATAGGTTTCGACACAAGACCCCTCTTCGCTTTACTTTTCTTCCGTTGGAAGGTTTCACACATTGATATAAAATTGATGAACATGTCAATAATTGTTATATTTGCTCAATATATAGATAGGCTCAATTCTAGAAGCCAATTTTTTATTTCGCCAACTTCAGCAATTCTAAATCATTTTAGTGTTTTCTTGGCAGACAGTTCCGCAAGTTGTACTTCGGTCATTAATTTATTATACATGCTTTTGGTCACAACATTGTAGTGACTTTCTTGCTTCTTGCTTTGTTCCATTTGTAAAATCTTTTACAAAAAAACGTTCTTTCCATGTTCTTATACAGGGTCTCCAGAAACTCTACCGACAAACGAAGACAGGAGATTCCTCAGATAATTTTATGATAATTTAACCCAATTCACTTACTCCGAAAATGCTTCCTAAGGGAGCTAGAGCTCTTTGAAGATGGCGTCTTGTAATTAGTTTTTCTTAAATACCTCCAGAACGATTCTATTTAGAAAAACAAAAATTAGTACGCGTATTTATTTTCAAGATATAAATCTAATCCATCTATTGCAAATTTCTAGAACCGATCATAGGCGTCCGTTTTGGGTAGGGCAACGGTTATTTTATCGCATAACTTTTTTATCTTTAACTTTTATGGATTTCTGACACTGGATTATTAAATTGTGGAGTATTCTAGTACTAAAAGGTACTCTTGTTTTAAATCGGTAGGACACACCGTTTTCTAGAAAAATCAATTTGAAAATTTTTCGCTTTTTGAATTAAAAAAAAATTCAAAAAAAACTGTTTAGAAAGACGAAAACTGGTACATTTATTTATATTCCAGAGATAAATCGATTTCATTAATTGCGAATTTCTAGTACTAGTCATAGGCGTCCGTTTTGGGTAGGTCAACAGTTATTTTATAGCATAACTTTTTTGTCTTGAATTTTTGAGCATTTTTGACACTAGATTATTAAATTATGAGGTATTCGAGTACTAAAAGTTACTCTTACTTTATGTTGGTAAAATACTTCGTTTTTTGTTGAAAAGTTCTTTCAATTTTTTTTCAAATTCCAAAAACGAAAAACTTTCAAATCGATTTTTCTAGAAAACGGTGTGTCCTACCGACTTAAAGCATGAGTACCTTTTAGTACTAGAATACCTCACAATTTAATAATCCGGTGTCAAAAATGCATCAAATTTAAGGACAAAAAAGTTATGCGATAAAATACCCGTTGCTCTACCCAAAACGGACGCCTATGACCGGTATTAGAAATTTGCAAAGGATAGAATCGATTCATCTCTGAAAAGTAAATATGCATACCAATTTTCGTTTTTCTAAATAGAAGCGTTCTGGAGGTATTTAAGTAAAACTAATTTCATGACGCCATCTTCAAAGAGCTCTCGCTCCCTTAATTTTCGAACTAGGTGAATTGGGTTAAATTGTCTTAAAATTATCTGAGGAATCTCCTGTATTCGTTTGTCGGTAGAGTTTCTGGACACCCTGTATATCTGCTTTCACCCTCATCTTCGACATTATCATTCATGGTAAATAATACACAGTAGGTAGTGTAATATAACCAATAAAAAGGATGCAGGAAAATCAACAGTTGTACATACTAGTTTGTTACCGACCGGCCGGGCCGCCTCGTCACTAACCCTAACCCGAACAAGCCAAATCGTATTTGTCTCTTCTCGCAACGATTTAAACTGTTATTCGCTAGTAATTCAAGTAAAAACTAGTTTGAACTAGTATAAACTGCTCTAAATGAAATTTATTGGGGATTCCTAAACGCTCACTATACTACTCGCGAAGTCGATCGAAGTTCAGCGAGTACGAGAGTGTAGACAGGTTGTTCATGCGACTTCGCTGCGCCTCGGCCTACTACCATTCTGTGTCGGTTTTTGCGACCAAGTCAAAGCAAACGAAGTCCTTATCGCCCGGCGTGAAAGTGTTCCTCGCGAAGTAGAACGAGTGTGCAGTGACGGGTACTTCGGACTTCGGTGAACTTTCCCGAAGTAACTTCGCGAGAGTGTAGTACCTCTAGATTTAACTGAATTTAGCAGTCAAATGTAATTTTGACTAGGTAAAATTAGAATTGTCTAAAGCGCATAGAGTTAAAGTGCGATGACCCTCCCACAACTATCCTTGTGAACTACATATTACATTATTATGTAATTGTCTTGGAAAAAAGTGATGTTAAGAAGTTTGTGGATATAGCATGGACTAGCTGCCATCTTATGTTGAAAGGGATGATTAGACGATATAGATATCTTATGATCGATTTGAATAGGTTTTCTAAACACGTTTTCTAAGTCTAAAAAAATGATAACGGTAGGAGAGCCCAAGTGAGGATTTTTGCAGTTATTCGAGCGCGTCAGATTATCACATAAGGAGAAACCTTGTACCCTGTAAATGTATTTCTACCATATATTGGCTCTTAATATAGGGGAGTTCGTTAAAGTGGGCCCGAAAAAAAATCAATCCTTAGAAAAACTCGAAATCGTCAGATTAAGATAAGGTAAGTTAATTACATAGATGCAAAACAATTAGACCTTGATCATGCGTACCAAAAAAAAAGTTGATTAATAGCAAGTTGAAAATTTGTTAATAGCTTAATGGTGTCTAGTCGGACAAACTTTGATGTACGGGAACACTGGAACAGGAGAAGTTTTAATTATGGAACAGTTAAAAAATTTGGAACATCAGATTACGAAAACGTCCCATGTATTTTGTCGGACAGAACATCCAATTGATTTGTTACTCTTTCATGCAAACTCTCATGCAAAAATCAGACTGCTATTACCTACTTACCAACATGATTCTTGTCATTTGACATGTTCTTCGTGTTCCACTCATTAAAATGCCCAGTTGGTGATAAACACCAGTCTGATTTTTGCATGACAGTTTAATTAAATGGTAACAAATCAATTGGAAGTTCTGTCCGACAAAATACATGGACGGTTTTCGTAGTCTGACGTTTCAAATTTTTAACCTAGTCCAAACTTAAATTAAAACTTCCCCTGTTTCAGTGTTTCCATACATCAAAGTTTGTCCGGCTAGACACCGTTAAGCTATTAACAAAATAACAAATTTTCAGCTTGCTATTAATCAACTTTTTTTAGTACGCGGCTGACGATCTGAGCGTGTAAGGAAATGAGTGAGGTAGTGAGTTGCGAAATGAATGACAGATCGAAAAACTAAAAAATACGTGCTTAATATTTTTTAAAAATCTATCGAATGATACCAAACACGACCCCGGAGAGCCATGGGAGTAAATTTAAAATTTTAAATACGAACCCCGCCATATTTCGCGAAATGAACATCAGATTAAAAAACTGGTAAATACACGTATTCAATATTTTTGAAAAATCTATCGAATGCCACCAAACACGACCCCCACGGAAGTGGAGGGGGGGTTACTTTAAAATCTTAAATAGAAGCCCCCATTTTTTTATTGCAGATTTGGATTCCTTACATAAAAATAAGTAACTTTTATTCCAGACATTTTCTCGAATTATGGATAGATGCCGCTATAATCGGAAAAAACGATTGTTGGAAATGGAAAATTAAATTAAAAAATGGAAAGTCCTTACTAAAATGGAAAACTTAACTTAACTTTTTTTGGTTTTAGGACATACTCTTCACAACCTAATAGGTCACCATAACGCTCGAGTGATTGCACATTTAGCATATGTACTTTCCTCCCCTACTATAATGTTTTTTTCTAACTCTAAAGTAAAGTTAATTGCTAGATGTAGGTAGGCTTTCTATGAAGGCTAAAATATCATCTACATATCTGTACCATACGGTTATTTGTAGTTGGGAATAGACAAAGTGTTTGCAAGATAATAAAAAATAAGATCAGCAAGTAGGGAAGATAGTGGATTATTACCCATTACTAAATCTTCAAGTTGTCTATAAATTTTATTATTAAATATGAAGAAATCTTCGGAAAATAAGAATTGAATTACATATATAGATAAGTAATAATTTGTGAACATTTATGCGGTCAATGTTTTTTGTAAGTTAAAGGCTATTAATGATTAGAATGATGTCTAATCGGGCAACATTTAAGAAAAGGTTTGTTACATTAAAAAAGACCATAGTAAAGTTGTTTAGAAGAGTACCTACCTATTTATAGTTGAATAATGTTTGAAGATGAAATCTACAGTATTGTTGACAGTATATTTGGGGGGTGCATTTATTTAGATCTTGAAGAAAAGTGTTAAGAGCACACAGTAGCGATCAACAGGTAGCAACAAACGCCGTCCAAGATTGCGAAAGTTCTGCGATCTTTCAAAAATGAGGCAACAGTGCGTCGGTAATTCGACAATGACAGTGACGTTTATACTATCAAAAACAATAATTTTTTTATACATAGGCGCGAAATGTTGCCAAGTAAGTGACGTTCGATTTCTTGTTATAAAAAAAAAATCGATTTTTAATAGTTCCAATGGGACACAAAATCTAGGCACGGGATAAAAAAGTTTATTTGAAGAAAGTGTATTTTTTATCTTTCTTAATGGCGGTACAGGCTCCTTTTTTCAATATTTTATTTAGTTATAGAGGAATTTCCACATACTAACATATTTCTGAAATTGGACTCTGTACCGCCATTCTTTATTATATTACCAATATTTGTGCCAAATATCTCGACAAAATATTCAAAATTAGAGCCGCAATCTTGGAACGCGTTTGTTGCTACCTGTTGATCGCTACTGTTTGCTCTTAATAAACTTTGCCGGTGAAGCCAGTGGAGTATTGACAAAACTAACTAGTGTGCTTATTGGAGTAATTTTATGAATTTTTGAAAGAGGAAGTTATAGTTATTAATATTTGTTAATAATTAAGAATTGGTAAGATTTTTACAGATTTCTAAGCAGCAAATCAGTATTAGCTATTTTAAAGCTTTAAACGTGTTTTGTCAAAAAATAATTACATCCAACTCCGTTCAAAATCCTCTCCGTTTTGCTGGTAGACGACAGTTAGAGGACAGAAAACGTTGCTTATATTGGTGAATTTTTGACCTTAAATTGTGGATAATTTGAAAAGTCCACTGAACCCATGGCAGGAATCATAGAGGTTTTGGTTATCTAAATTCATAAAACTCAAAATACTTGTCAGGTACCTGGCTGCATAAAAGTCACGAGAATATGTTATTTTTCTACGAGCGTGCAAAAATGTCTACTTTCGCGCACGCATTTTAGTTTAGAAAGTTTCACTTTTCCGCACGCGTGTTACTGTTCCGCACGCGTGTTACTTTTCCGCACGCGGTTTTTACTTTTCCGCACGCGTGTTAATTTAGATATATGTTAATATGACCTTAAAGTAATTATAATACATGCAATAAACTAATATTTAGATATTATTTACTAATTTGTTTTAAATATATCTTATTGTGTTCCTGTTTTAATGAAATTAACGCGACAACTCGGTGAAATAAAATTATTTTGACATAATTTGACATAAAAGTCAAATCGGTAGACAATAACAGTCGTTTTGAATCATCGTCATGGAAACCAAGATCGTCGTCATGCTAACTAATTATATTGAAAGTTTGGTTTTGACAACCTTGTCAAAGAATTAATTTGTGTATGTATTTTCACATTAATTAAATTAACTGATTAAGATTTGGTAATTTTTTAAAGACTCTTAGAAAAAATATTGTTCCTAACTCTTGTAGAAAGTCTCTTTTCCGCACTCGACTGCTTGATAAACTCCCGCTTCGCGTCGTTTGGCAAACTGCAGTCGCGTGCGGAAAAGAATGACTTTCTGCACTTGTTAGGAAAATAACTATTCTATGGACTCATATTAAAAATAAACGATTAACAAAACTAATAATAAACTGGAAACCAATAGGGCGCTGAACAGAGACTTGACAAGAAGAGATATACAATTAAACAAGGTAATGTGGATATGATATAAATAGCATAAAAACGTTAGGATTATAGTAAAAAATAAAGCTAGATTTCTACTTAAGTAATATAGACCAGGGCGCATCTGTAAAAAATATTAGTACATTTGGACGTTGAGAGGTGACTCGTATTTATTTGCAGAAATTGCTTGAAAATAACTCATATAATAATATTTGAGTTATCCTCCCACTCAAAAAGGTCCGGAACATTGTTTAAATAATCAAAATGTCAAAAAATGAAGGAAAAATTCGATTTTTTTCTTCGTTTTTTGATTATAACTTTGAAAGTATTCATTTCTGAGAAAAGTTGTACTGACATAATTAAAAATTTTAATAACTGTCACCCTTGTTGCAAAATAGCAATAATTGCGAAAAAACGATAAAAAAAAGTATTCGCATTTTACGGTTTTCAACCATTTATGCTACACTTAGGACCTTGATATTTTACCAAGAAAAACTTTATAATATAAGAAAACAACACTGTGAATTTCATTAAGATCGGTTAAATAAATTTTGCAAAATAAATTTTACAATCCAGCTTTCGCAAAAAAAATTATTTTTTTCAAAATCTTGCAGGACTGAATATAAAGCAGACAGCAAGTTTAATTTTTTTGCATATAGAAGAATACTGTACCTTTCATTTACAATGTGCAAAATTAAAATCGGTTAACCACTACGGCGTCAGGAATTTTTTTAAATACACATTTTTTTGGTGCTACGCGCAGGAGAGCGGATAGTGTGCTCTGATTGGGCATTCCAATGACCTTTGATAATGACTGACAAATTTTAATTTTTAGTACATTTTGATATAAATAAATAAATTTGTTTATTGCATGCTCTGTCCTTTAAAATAACACTTTTTTTGGCAAAATCTTTCTATGTTCATATATTTTAAGTTAGAGAATAAAAGTTTATTATTTTTAAACATAGGCAACTGTTTAAACAATATTTCACAAACAATAATCAAAATAGTTTGATTTTTGTGGAATTAAAATATTAAAATAAAACAAAATATAGTATAAGAAAATAATATATTAGATAAAGATTGGAAGAAATTTTGGTGGAAATCAACTTGTGTGAACCGAACAGCGCTGTCCTGCACGTAGTACCAAAAATAATGTTTATTTAAAAAAATTCCTGACGCCGTGGTAGTTAATGGATTTTAATTTTAAAATTTGCAAATGAAAGGTACGGTATTCTTCTATACGTAAAAAATTTCAACTTGCTATCTGCTTTATTTTCAGTCCTGCAACATTTTGAAAAATAGACATTTTCCTTTTTCCTAACTAGTGCGGAAAGTGATACTTTCACGCACGAGAGTGCCGTTGACCCGAACGACGCGATAGCGGAGTTCGGGCAAGCAGTCGAGTTCGGGCAAGCAGTCGAGTGCGGGGGAGACACTTTCCGCATGAGTTAGGAACAATATTTTTTCTAAGACCGTACGTTTGGAAAAAAGCCACAAAAAATAGAGTTATATCAATTTTTATTTAGAAGTGAAAATATACAAATTAATTCTTTGACAAGGTTGTCAAAACCAAACTATCAATATAATGGGTTACCACGATGACGATATTGGTTTCCATGACAACGATTCAAAACCATTGTAATTGTCTACTGATCTGACTTTTAAATATTATGTCAAAA
Source organism: Diabrotica virgifera virgifera (assembly GCF_917563875.1). NCBI lineage: Eukaryota > Metazoa > Arthropoda > Insecta > Coleoptera > Chrysomelidae > Diabrotica > Diabrotica virgifera. Next base: position 212,811,279 of record NC_065450.1, read on the forward strand.
TAACTTTATTTCATCGAATTATCAGTAGTAATTGCACAAGAGCTCTGAAATTCTATATTAATTTCAGAGGTTGAGTGCAATTTGTTGCGATTATTTCATGAATAAAACTGTTCAAAACCAAAATTTTATTGTAATTTAATTATGTAAGTACCATTAAACACACAGTTTTTATAAATATTTGACGATTGAAAGTCATCACTTTTATAATGTTTAAAACATTAATTGTCATTAATGTCACTAAATGTATTTTTTCGTAGCAACGAAGGGCATCTGACGTAATATACTTAACGACGGGAGATTATCAAAAATTATCGATTTAATTCAGATTTCTGTAGCTTTCTATTGGTCAGAATCTCCTATGAATGAAATAATCGCGCTAATTTCATTAAAACATGAACACAATAAGATGAATTTAAAATAAACTAGTAAATAATATCTACATATTAGTTTACTGCATGTATTATAATATATTATAATGCCATATTACAAGGTACTTTACTTTCCCGCACGCCGTGCGGAAAGTACAACTTTCGGAAACGAAATACATGTGTGAAAGTGGCTCTTTTAGCACGGCCGTAGAAAAATGAACTTTTTTTTTGCGAAAGCTGGATTGCAAAATTTATTTTGCAAAATCTATTGCACCGGTATTAATGAAATTTACAGTATTGTTTTACTATACATATTATATAGTTTTTCTGGGTAAAATATGAAGGTCCTAAGTGTAGCATAAATGGTTGAAAAACGTAAAATGCAAATACTTGTTTTTTTAGGGTTTTTTCGCAATTATTGCTATTTTGCAACAAGGGTGACAATTTTTAAAATTTGTATCCAATCCTATATTGTAGGAAATTTAATTACGCAACTTTAATATTGGTACAACTTTTCTCGAAAGTGAATACTTTGAAGGTTATAATCAAAAAACGAAGAAAATAATGGAATTTTTCCTTCATTTTTTGACATTTTTATTATTTAAACAATGTTCCGAACATTTTTGAGTGGGAGGATAACCCAAATATGAATATAGAAGTTAATTCCAAGAAGTTTCTGCAAAAAAAATATGAGTCACCTCTCAACGTCCATCTCAAAACAGATGCGCCCTGGACTAATAATTATAAGAAACATTGAAACTAAAAATATATCACACTACCAAAACCACAAAGCTACCCATTTCACAAAAATTAACAGTTTTATACGTAAACTAACAGTACAAACACAAGCAATATTTACCGGTTGTAGTTAGTAATGATAATGTCCTTAGCCATTTTGTTTGTTGTAGCTCACTCACTCGGTCACTGATACCGCTTGAAATAAACAAAATTCTTGCCGACTCTCAACTAACGGTGAACGCTTCGAAGTCGCTTCTTTCATTCTACCTAGTGCAGATTGCCAGACACACGGATGCTACGTAATGGTAGTATTATAACAGGTAATCATTGACTTTCACCAATGTCACAATGTATGGTGTATTTGAATGTAAACGGTGAGCGAAAGTATTGTTTGATGCCTTATTTCTAACTGTTTGGAAGTGATCGTGACAGACAACAGCTTTCATTACTGCTACTAATGTACTAATATTCTTAATTTGTACTAATTGTTTCTGGTTTATGCAGGAACGTATTAAGTAGGAAACCCATCATGAACGCCCGGCTCGGCACCAAGGACCGACCCAGGACCGATTTTCGGGAAAGGCCATGACCAGTGGCGTAACAAACTCCGTCGGGGCCCCCCGCAGAATTGGAAATGGGGCCCCCTTTAAAAAATTACTATATGCGACATGTGTAACAAATACCTGTAGTGTTACAGCCCAGTTAATAGGCTATTGGTTATATTCAAAATAAGACAGCTAAAAGGAACTACAACGTTAACGGGGTTTTATTATATGGTCAATGAATCTCTATATATGAAAAAACCGCGGAGTGCTACCATTTAAAGGGGTGCGTTTTTGAGAAATGGATGAATTAGTCCCTGGGCACAGGTTACATTAGGGTGAGTTCTATGCACTTTTGGTACAAACACGTCTACATAAAAATTGTTTCTGGTTAAATTTCCTATCTAAATATCACTTTTTAAAGTCAATGATACTTTTTTTTACAAAAATATATTCAAAAGAAAACGCACAAAGAAACCTAAAAGAAAGAAATTTTGTTTGTTGTCCCATAACTTTTGTCCACGAGGATATAGGTACAGACATTGCTTCACAGAAAAAAAACTACATATTTCTTCTTTAAAATGTTGTTTAGTAGAAGTAATTAGGATTTACAGTTTTCGAAATATGATTTTTGAAAATTCGCCACTCGCAGCAATTTTGGGCAATTTTCCTTGTTATTTCGTAAATATTGTTCTGTAACTTTTTTCTACGTAACTTTAGGTATATGCAATGGTACATGTAATAGGAATAGAAATCAATTACCTTTAAAATGGTATACTGTAAAACGTTGTACGACTTTTTTTAAAGAGATGATGTTTTTTCAAGGTTTTATAGTTTTAACGATTTTTTATAATATAATATAAAAATAAAATAATATTATTATATAATATTATATTATATATAGTATATATAATATATTATATTATATATTATGTTATATAATACCTAACATAAAAAACATAATTTTTTACATTTTTTACGATTATTTTTGAAATTTCTCATTATAACTTTTTTTTCTTGTAAGTACATGAATCTATTATATATTGCTCAATAAAGAGGGCTTACTTTCTGTTCTTTAAAATGGTGTATCATTTACATTTAAATATATAATGGAAACCGAGTAATTATTTGACATTTTTTACCTGCATTATTTAAAATTATTTCTTTTACAAAAATTACATAAACATTAGTCTTAGAAAACATCACTTTAGTTAAAATTATTTAAACGCTGACATTTAAAATTTTTTCAAAATCAAAGTCCATCTCTTCGTTTGCATTAGCTTCAATATCTTCCTCTGACACCTCAGTTATCTTAGAGTTCCCACAATTAGTACCCATGCACATTCACCCTTTGCAGAATATTGAACAACTAATTCCTATCTTCCTACAACTGCATTTTTTTGTACATCCCTTGGTACATTTACATGATATTTTTTCAAGCAAAGCTTTTGGTGCAGGAGCTTTGACAGTAAATATTGGAATTAATTCATATTTTGAAATTTGCCGGCCGAGTCAAGTGGATCCAAAGTATTACCTATAAAAAATAAGATTCAATCATAACACACAATCACATAAAAAAGTTATAATGAGGAATTTAAAAAATAATCCTAAAATCAAAAATCGATACTAGTAGTTATTACATTTTGAAAAAGCATACCTTATTCAAAAATAATCCCAGAATTTTTTATAATACACAATTTTAAAGTAAACAGAATAAGCTTTCTTTTTTATTGTATAATATATACCTAAATGTAGAAAAAAAAGTTATAATGGGAAATTTAAAAAATAATCGTAAAAAAGATAAAAACTCGTTAAAAGTATAAAGTCTTCAAAAAGATAACCTCTTTAAAAGAAGTCGTACAACAATATACAGTAGAACATTTAAAAGGTAATTGATTTCTATTCCTCTTACATGTACCATTGAATATGCCTAAAATTACGTAGAAAAAAGTTACAGATCAATATTTGCGAAATAACAAGGAAAATTGCCCAAAATTGCTGTGAGTGGCGAAATTTGAAAAATCATATTTCGAAAAATGTAAATCCTAATGACCTCTACCAAACATCATTTTAAAGAAAAAATATGTAAGTTTTTTTTTCTGTGAAGCAATGTCTATACCTATATCCCCGTGGATAAAAGTTATGGGACAAAAAACAAAATTTCTTTCTTTTGGGTTTCTTTGTGCTTTTTCTTCTGAATATATTTTTGTAAAAAAAAGTATCTTTGACTTTAAAAAGTTATATTTAGATAGTAAATTTAACCAGGAACAATTTTTATGTAGACGTGTTTGTACCAAAAGTGCATAGAACTCACCTTAATGTAACCTGTGCCCAGGGACTAATTCATCCATTTCTCAAAAACGCACCCCTTTAAATGGTAGCACTCCGCGGTTTTTTCATATATAGAGATTCATTGACCATATTAAATAATAAAACCCCTTTAACGTTGTAGTTCCTTTCTATAGTTCATAAATCAATAGCCTATAATCAACGTAAAATATGGCGATACCGTGTAATTTTCAGTGTCACCACCGAAGTGGTAAACTCAAGACTTTTCGAGTGATTTATAAGTAAAAAAGGTTTATTGTTCAACAAAAAAAAAAACGTTTTTAGGCGATTTTTCGCAAAAAGTTCAAAGAGTAGGTATTCGATCGAAAAGAATATTGTTAGCAAACATGTATCTAGCTTATAAAAAAAAAGAAACAAAATATGAAATCTATCGACTCAGTAAAAGAAAACTTGTAGCTCATGAAAAGTTTTTCGAATTCGTCAAATTCCAAATCGAATATTTCAACGTGAAATAACCAAAAAATGAAATAATGTTCGGGGAAACTCATTAGAACTTTTTTAAAGTGTTTAAAAGAAGCTTTATTTTTTACAAAAGTTTCTAGCATCAAAACTAAGCCAGTTACGCTCAAAATACAGTTAATCCCATTTTTTTGGTAAAATATTGTGAAAATTTCCCCCTATTTAGCACCCCAAATGAAACTAATCATTATCCCTTACAAATTACCTAACTTTTTTTATACGACCTGTAAGTGTCACCGATTCAAAGTGCTTATTTTTAAAAGGGTTCTAATTGAAGGGCCTGAACGAAAAACTTTGAGATTCCCCATTTCCTTTCGCCCGGCTCAAATCGTCAGATTTTTGAAATATACACTGTTTTGCATGTACGTAACTTACCTTATCTTCATCTGACCATTTCGAGTTTTTCTAAGGATAGGCTTTTTTTCGGACCCCCTAAACGAAATCCCATGTATATGGTAGAGGTGTATATATAGCTATATATATATATATATATATATATATATATATATATATATATATATATATATATATATATATATATATATATATATATAGCCAATAGGTATATGGTAGAGGTGCATTTACAATTTACAGGGTACAAGGTTAACTATTTAGATGGGAAATAAGCCACAATTAAATTGAAAAAATAATTTTATTAACGTTTCGACGCCCAAATGGGGTGTCGTTGTCAAAATAAAAAATACTACTAAATTAAATAAAAATGTTGTTGCTAAGTAAAAAAAAATCTTTTAATAATTTATTTAATCTGACTCATTTATATTGCCAATTCAGACGTATATTATACATTTTGAAGTAGAAGACTTTAAAATGATATCGCCAATATTTATGAGTTGCGTTCATGGGACGACTTTACTAAAATATAGTTCATTCGATTACATGAAATCAATCCCAACTCAAGAATATCTGTCACAAAAAAATCATAGCATGTGATCGGTCTTTAAAAATACAACCAAATGCAACGATGACAGTAAAATTCTCGCGTTAGAGATTCCATAGTAAATCACGAGGGAAAACCAGGAAAAAACCTCGTGATACTATCCCGACATCGTAAGTATTTGGTCTTACATTTAATTTACTTTCAAAAACTAATACCAAATTCTGATTTTAATATGTTTAAATTATATATAATATTAATAATACATAGATAAATGTTATTGTTTTTTTGTAAATACCTCCGGTAATTTTTAAGATATCAGGTTCACCTAATAACTAATTAAAAGTTGATTCTAAGAGCTATTAAAAACGACGAAATTAGTCTTTTAAACCTCTTACTTTTTTAAAAATAAGAGGTTAAATGGCCCCGGTTACATGGTTCTCGCAGCAAAATTGAAATTTTAAACGTTTTTATCTCGGTTATTTTTTACTCTACGGAAATAGTAAAATGAGTAAACTATTTGGAACAGAAAAAACTAAAATTTAGTTATACATCATTATTTACGTATATTAAGTATTTTTGGAGTTATTATCAAAAGAAAATGAAAAGTACGATATTTTAAAAATTCTGATTTTTTAAAATTATATATTTTTTTCAATAATATGCATTCTAAACCGGTAAAAATTGTTGAAATCATTAACTATGTTAACCTAAAGAAATTAATGTGAGGATTACTACAAATTTTAATTTTTGTGGAAATGGCGTATGTTTAATTTTTCACTTTTTCCTAAAAATATCGAAAGGGTTCTCTTTTTTTATCATAACTTGCTTAATTTTGACGCTATTAACTTCTACTGGAGCTCATTTGATAGTTATTCCAAAGTACTTTGAAAAGTGTTTAACAAGTTTATTCTATAAAATGCATAGTTTTCCCGTTATGTAGGCTTGGATACTTAGATTTGAGTACTCTTCGAAAAAAATATACATTCAATTACTCATAAGTCACTTTTAAATAACATAAGTTTAGTTCTTTAAGTGGAAGTGTATAAAATTTTTTATTGTCTTTAATTTTGGTAATTATAGCTTTTTTACAAAAGCTTGCAGTTTTTGAGTAATACATGAAAAACAGCTTTAAAACATGCATTTTTTTAAGAAAAAATAAAATCTTTGATATTTAATAACTCAAAAAGTATTGATTTATGTTAATAACTTTATATAAAAAATTTTGCTTAGAAGTTTCCCCTCTATCGATTTCTGGTATTGCTTTATTAAAAAATTTTCACCTTCGAGAAGGGGTGGCATCCACACCCAGGGTAAAAGTGCAAGTTGGCATCATATCAGCTTTGTTCCTTGAAGTATATTCTAACTACTCACAAATTTTCATGAAAATCGATAAAGGTTCAACGAAATCGGAGGTGAAAACCTTCAGTGACTCCACTAATAGACGATTTATAGAGTCACATCTTTTTGTGTGAAAACATATCGAAAAGAACAAACTCTATTAGAGGACATTTTGGCACCAAGGAGCAAAAGAGTTTTAGAAAGTATATTCACAAAAACTGAGAACTTCGACAAATAGGTATAATCAAATTCGATTAGGTATACATGCAGTTAGAAACATTTAAAATAAAAGAAGGAATTAATAAAGATTATAACAAATAATATTCTAAGAACTAAAATATGTTCCTATATTTAAATTTTAAGAATTCGTTAAGAAACCATGAACCTTCCTACTAAAATTCTGGTTTTAGTCACCTTAAAAATGATACTATTCCATTTGTTATTGTTTTCATAAAATCAAATACAGGTTATAAGTAGGGCAAAGGGTTTTGCGCATTCTAGTTTTGACAGTGCATTTCTATCTAGTAGTCTGGTCTTAGCAATTGTTGTGACGCGGCCAATAAAAAGTTGATATTTTTCTAATACCATCTTGAAATGATAGAGACAAAGCGATGTCTGGTTTTTCGGGTAGAACGCGTCTGCTTTGTGTTGAAATGTTCATCGTTTTCATCGATAATTTGTGCAAAAATTTATTTATTAGTGTCGACAGTGAGTGTTTAGTGGTAAATAATGTTAGTACTTATTTTGGTAATGATTCTCAAAAGGTAAGTGCAAAAATATGATAATTATTAGATGTATCTTAAAAAGCACAATACACGCCATGATGAATTATCTGATAAAACCAATTATGCTTCCTTAACATTTTAATAAATACTTGTTATAATATAATGATTAGTTGCCTGATAGATACGTTAAAATGGTCTATTTGCGTATTTTCAATAGTGATGGGTTGCTAAATAGGAGATTGCTTTTTTAAGCTGCTATCTGGTTCTTAGTAGCAGCTACTACTACCGGCTTCGAAATAGCTGCTACTTTTGCAACAGTGTTATGACTGTGACTTTTTTTCTTCTTCTACTTTCTTGTATGTAGGCTTCAAAAAATAATGTTTCTTTCTCAATATTAGCCTCCTAAATTGTTTAAATTATCGCACCATCCTTTTCTTGGTATGCCAATACTTCTTCGTCCATTTGGTGACTTATCTCGTGCTATTCTTACTATCCTATCCTCTGCCATTCTAGCCTAATAAAATAAAAAAAGGCATTATGTAAATTCGTACAGGTTAAAACAAATTTTATATCAAAGTTTAGGTGGGTACAAAATATATTTTCAAGAAAGTATCCAAATCATACAAGGGGATCATTGTTTAAATAATTAAAAAGGGGTCATTTTTGCAAAAAAATTACTTTTTTAACTGCTGAGGTCATTCAGTTACCAACGAAGGTCTATAGGATTTTTTTCTGCAAAGATGAAGAGTAAATATTTCTCATAAGACTTACTAAATTAAATTTGACCCCCTATTTATTTAAATAATTATATATAAAACTTTAAAAACAAATTTGCAAAAAATTATTTTTAGCGTTTTAAATAAGCACTATAAAATATCTTATTTTACAGACTAAGTTGAGCTCTGTTACCAGTATCAAGCAAAAAAAAAATTGGTCGAAAAATATTTTAATAGTTTTTGAGATATTGAACTTGTTTATTAAATGTTACTATATTTTCAATTGCAAAAACGCGATTGTTGCCAAAGAAATATTCACCTGCTTAAGATCTCAATATTTTTATTTTTATATATATTTTCGATAAATGTATTGATAAATTCAAATTTCAGTTAAACTCCCCCCTAAAATGGCATTTGAAAATTATTCAAATTTATTTATAATTTGTTTTTTTAATAACGTCACGGGGATTAAGTATTTTGAAATGCTGTTTCGATCATTGGGTTCCTGGGATTTTTTTACTAATTAACAAAATTTTTTTGTCGTTTTCCTTCTTCTTTTTCTTCTTGGAGTTATATTACTACGGGCCCTTTTAGGGTTAATTTTATTAAGAATGTCGAATCTCTGAGTTGTAGATTCTAGACCTAAAAATATTAAGATTTAACTAAAATCTTTTAAATAAAATGTGGCTACTTACTGAGTTACAGGGTGTTTTATTTAAAAATTTAAAAATTATTTTTACCAAGTACATTAAAACTATTTGACGTATCCTTATCATACTTGGCAGAAAGTGTGGCTATTATACACCCTATTAAATTGTGATTAATAAACGTTTCTAACTAGTGCCAGAGACGTACGACAGGGGATAGTGAATGATTGACCCTTCTCAAATTCTACGCCACTGAGTGAATTACTATTTTAGCGAAATTTTTCGATTCTCCAATACTTTCTTTGTAAATAACTTTATTGGTATTGATAAAGTCATCAGTTTGAGAGATATTGGAAGTTTAAAATGAATGAATGAATGAATCAAAATAACTATGCCGTTTCATTTTTAACGTCCAATATCTCGAAAACTAATGACTTAATCATTACCAGTAAAGAGTATATTATTTACATAGAAAGTATTGGAGAATCTAAAACTTTCGCTTAAATAGTAATTCCCTCAGTGGCGTAGAATTTGGAAAGGGTCAACCTTTAACTGGCCCCTGTCGTACGCCTCTGGTGGTAGCTAAAACTTTTATTTATCACAATTTAGTAGACTGTATAGTACCCACACTTTCTGTAAAGTATGATAAGGATACGTCAAATAGTTTGAAAGTACTTGGTGAAAATAATTTTTAAATTTTTAAATAAAGCTCCCTTAACTCAGTAAGTAGCCACATTTTATTTAAGTGATTTTAGACCAATCTTGATATTTTTAGGTCTAGAATCTACAACTTAGAGATTCGACATTCTTAATGAAACTTAACCCAAAAAGGGCCCGTAGTAATACAATGTCAAGAAAAAAAAGAAGAGGAAAGAAAGACAAAAAAATTTGTTAATTAGTGAAAAATTCCCAGGAACCCAATTATCGAAACGGCATTTTAAAATATTTAATCACCGCGACGTTATTAAAACAACAAATTATAAACAAATTTGAATTATTTTCAAATGCAATTTTAGGGGGCAGTTTAATTGAAATTTAAATTTATCAATACATTTATCGAAAATATATATAAAAATTAAAGTAATAAGATTTAATACAGGTGAATACTTCTTTGGCAACAACCGCGTTTTTGCAATTGAAAATATAGTAACATTTAATAAACAAATTCAAAATCTCAAAAAATATTAAATATTTTTCGACCAATTTTTTTTTGGTTAATACTGACAAACATAGCACAATTTATCCTGTAAAATAAGATATCTTATAGTGCTTATTTAAAACGCTAAAAATAATTTTTTGCAAATTTGTTTTTAAAGATTTATGTATAATTATTTAAATAAATAGGGGGTCAAATTTAATTTAGTAAGACTTATGTGAAAGATTTACCCTTCAACTTTACAGAAAACAATCCTATAGACCTTCATTAGTAATTGAATGTCCTCAGCAGTTAAAAAAGTAATTTTTTTGCAAAAATGACCCCTTTTTAATTATTTAAACAATGATCCCCTTGTATGATTTGGATACTTTCTTGAAAATATATTTTGTACCCACCTAAGCTTTGATATAAAATTTGTTTCAACCTGTACGAATTTACATTTTGATTTACATGTAGTGTAATTTTATTTTACTAGACTAGCCTAATAAAATAAAAAAAAAAGTCAAAATGTAAATTCGTACAGGTTAAAACAAATTTTATATCAAAGTTTAGGTGGGTACAAAAGATATTTTCAAAAAAGTATCCAAATCATACAAGGGGATCATTGTTTAAAAAATTAAAAAGGGGTCATTTTTGCAAAAAATATACTTTTTTAACTGCTGTGGTAATTCACTTATTAATGAAGATCTATGGGGTTTTTTCTGCAAAGTTGAAGGTTGAATCTTTCAGATAAGACTTACTAAATTAAATTTGACCCCCTATTTATTTAAATAATTGTATATAAAACTTTAAAAACAAATTTGCAAAAAATTATTTTTAGCGTTTTAAATAAGCACTATAAAATATCTTATTTTACAGACTAAGTTGCAGACTGTTATCAGTATTAACCAAAAAAAAAAAAATTGGTCCAAAAATATTTAATATTTTTTGAGATATTGAATTTGTTTATTAAATGTTACTATATTTTAAATTGCAAAAACGCGGTTGTTGCCAAAGAAATATTCACCTGCTTAAGATGTCACTATTTTTATTTCTATGTATGTTTTCGATAAATGTATTGATTAATTCAAATTTCAATTAAACTCCCCCCTAAAATTGCATTTGAAAATTATTCAAATTTGTTTAAAATTTGTTTTTTTTTAATAACGTCGCGGGGATTAAGTATTTAGAAATGTCGTTTCGATAATTGGGTTCCTGAGAATTTTGTACTAATTAACAAAATTTTTTTGTCGTTTTTTCTTCTTCTTTTTTTTTCTTGGAGTTACATTACTACGGGCCCTTTTAGGGTTAAATTTTATTATGAGTATCGAATCTCTCAGTCGTAGATTCTAGACCTAAAAATATTAAGATTTAAATAAAACCTCTTAAATAAAATGTGGCTACTTACTGAGTTACAGGGTGTTTTATTTAAAAATTTAAAAATTATTGTTACCAAGTACTTTAAAACTATTTGACGTATCCTTATCATACTTGGCAGAAAGTGTGGCTATTATACACCCTATTAAATTGTGATTAATAAACGTTTCTAACTAGTGCCAGAGACGTACGACAGGGGATAGTGAATGATTGACCCTTCTCAAATTCTACGCCACTGAGTGAATTACTATTTTAGCGAAATTTTTCGATTCCCCAATACTTTGTATGTGAATAATTTTATTGGTATTGATAAAGCCATCAGTTTGAGAGATATTGGAATTTTAAAATGAATGAATGAATGAATGAATCAAAATAACTATGCCGTTTAATTTTTAACGTCCAATATCTCGAAAAGTAGTGACTTAATCGTTACCAGTAAAGAGTATATAATTTACATAGAAAGTATTGGAGAATCTAAAACTTTCGCTTAAATAGTAATTCCCTCAGTGGCATAGAATTTGGGAAGGGTCAACCATTAACTATCCCCTGTCGTACGCCTCTGGCAGTAGCTAGAAACTTTTATTTATCACAGGTTAGTAGACTGTATAGTACATACACTTTCTGCCAAGTATGATAAGGATGCGTCAAATAGTTTGAAAGTAATTGGTAAAAATAATTTTTAAATTTTTAAATAAAACACCCTGTAACTCAGTAAGTAGCCACATTTTATTTAAGTGATTTTAGACCAATCTTAATATTTTTATGTCTAGAATCTACATCTTAGAGTTTCGACAGTCTTAATGAAACTTAACCCTAAAAGGGCCCGTAATAATATAACTCCAAGAAAAAAAAAGAAGAGGAAAAAAAGACAAAAAAAATTTGTTAATTAGTGAAAAATTCCCAGGAACCCAATTATCGAAACGGAATTTCAAAATATTTAATCCCCGCGACGTTATTAAAAAAAAATTATAAATAAATTTGAATAATATTCAAATGCCATTTTAGGGGGAAGTTTAATTGAAATTTGAATTTATCAATACATTTCTCAAAAATATACATAAAAATAAAAATAATAAGATTTAACACAGGTGAATATTTCTTTGGCAATAACCGCGTCTTTGCAATAGAAAATAGAGTAACATTTAATAAACAAATTCAATATCTCAAAAAATATTAAATATTTTTGGACCAATTTTTTTTTGCTTAATACTGATAACATAGCGCAACTTAGTCTGTAAAACAGGATATTCTATAGTGCTTATTTAAAACGCTAAAAATAATTTTTTGCAAATTTGTTTTTAAAGTTTTATATACAATTATTTAAATAAATAGGGGGTCAAATTTAATTTAGTAAGACTTATGTAAAAGAATTACCCTTCAACTTTGCAGAAAAAATCCCACAGACCTTCATTGGTAATTGAATGACCTCAGCGGTTAAAAAAGTAATTTTTTTGAAAAAATGACCCCTTTTTAATTATTTAAACGATGATCCCCTTGTATGATTTGGATACTTTCTTGAAAATATCTTTTGTACCCACCTAAACTTTGATATAAAATTTATTTCAACCTGTACGAATTTACATTTTGATTTACATGTAGTGTAATTTTATTTTACTAGACTACTAGGAATATTTTATTATATGCGCGTAGAAATAATATTTAAAGGTTTCTATTAATGTTAACTCAAAGAAATACACAATAATATGTTTAATGTAATTTGGATAAATGGATTAGAAAGCGTTTTTATGAAGCACATTTGTTCGGAATACACTGTAACTATAATCGAACGAAGGTGATATTTTGGCATAAATTGGTAACATTTATTTGACAGTTGTGGTGATGACACTTCATATTTGTTTATATTCTTTACTAAGTATTTGTTTCATTATATTTACTGTTTTTATTGTGTACGTTAACGTAAGATTATAACTTAATTCTTGTTTTCTATTTCTAAAGTTTTTATTTATTTACATTGAATATTAATTTGTTTTGCTGTATAATCCACTTCCGCAAAATTGTGTGATGTATTTGATTTAAAATGAATTCAAGAATTTTTTGTAATTGGGCAACAATGTCAACTTAGATCTCTAATGTAAATAATGACGTGCAACGGTAAGTAAATTAGACGGACTGTATGTTCACTTATGCTTCGTTTCCAAGATACGGGGTGTTGAAATTTTTCTTACGAACTGATAATTTATTTGTTAGTCTAAAATCGATTGCGATATGTAAATGAAATTTGGTGGGCTTTAAGAGGTAGTTATTGCGCACTTTTTAACATACAATTAGGAATTTAACATTCACCATTGGCGTGCATACGGGTAATATCATCCGTATGTGCGCCAATGGAGAATACAAAATTATAAATTTTATGCTAAAAAATGCGCACTACCTACCTCTTAAATCTTACCAAATTTCATTTTCATATCTTAACCGGTTTTATAGCAATAATAAATCGTCAGTTTCTAACGGTGTGCTCACTACGGAGACCAAAGGATTGTATCCTCGCTCCAACCCTCGCTCCCAGGTATTTATATTCGTGAATTCTCGCATTTAAAATAAATATATTATTTTAAATGCGAGAATTCACGAATATAAATACCAGGTAGCGAGAGGATACAATCCTTTGGTCTCCGTAGTGAGCACACCCTAAGAAAAATTTCAACATCCCGTATGTCGGAAACGAAGCATTTGCGGACATATGTTTACAAAGCAGACTGTCATTTTTTCATGCAGAATGAAGCCTTAAAGTTTGTCGCACTTATTTAGAAACACCCTGTATTTATGAATAACATGTTAAATAACTGTTAAAGTACCTAACTTATTTAATATCCAACATAAGTGAATGAATAAAAAAAACAGAATCTTAAGAAAACCTGAGGCTATAGTTTTATTTTAATTTAAGTCTTTTATAAAATCTAGAATATTCCACAGGATGTGGTGAAGTTTAAGAAAAAAACATAGTTTGATTGGTACACCCGCTATACAAATAAAATTTACCTATCTAGCAACAATATTGCTATAGCGATATTGTTAAAGAATAAGGCTATAAAATATTAATAAAATCACTTAAATCTGATAACAGTTTTAGGAACTACGAGACATCAAAAATGATCTATTTTTAAGGTGGTAAGGTGGTTTTTAAGGTAAGGAGGTTAATTTCTTGGAGTAATGTATAAACATTGTACGAAGGGATACCTTTTGTTCATAGCAGGTAGTCAAGATTTCTTTTAGTGTAAAAATCTTATCTGTCACTGATCTATTAACTCTCAAACCGACCTGATATTCTCCTAGATCTTCAGCAAATGTGTTGACTCTTTCTCTCAGTATTCTTACTAATACCTTGTAACAAGTATCCAATAGAGCAACACCACTCTAATTTTCTTTCTTCTCTTTCTTTCTCCAGTCTTCTCAACACCTCAACATTCGTGACTCACTTATTCCTAATATTCTTCTGTACGGCCATAACTCGAAGGCTTCTAATCTACCCGAAACATCTTTTCTTTAATGTCCAATCCTCCAACCTATAAAATAATAGGGAGAACACGTAGCAAGACAATGAGTGGTCCGCTGAACACTAGTGGTCCTCTTGGTCTTCTCACCGGAACGTTTCCAAAAACAATTAATTTCTATAAATTATCGTCACCTTTGCGAACTGTGCCACTAAAGAAGCGTAGAATTCATTGCAGATATGTTGTGCATACACAAGGTATGCGTAGCATTCTTCTCCAACACTACACCTCAAAATTTTTTGCCATTCTAGTGTGCGAAGAGTTTAAGTTTTACCAGTTTTAATAATTTTAAAACCAACTTTAATGCTAAAATCCTGTATAAAAGTTATATTTAAAAATCCTTTTTAAAAATCATATAACTAGTTTTCGACTGGTTTACCAGTCATCATCAGTGCTTACGTGCAATGTACATGCTAATTACCAAGATAGTATTTAACAAAAATATTAGGGTCAAAGCCTAGTAAAAGAGGTCCGTCTAGGAAACATTGGTTTAAAAAGCTACATAAAGTATGGATGTTTAAAATATTTAGCTAATCTGCCGCAGGTAACATCTGAGATGTGGATTTGACTTGTTTACATGTTGAATGTATGAGGGCAAGTGACAATGATGGATAGGACCTCTGAACGAGGTTCAGAGGTCCTATCCATCTCATCATTTTCGGCATTAAATAGATTCGGATTATTAGAAACGGAAATTAGAAACGGATTACTCATGGGTTTTTGGGGTTGCTGAAGACAAATATGCCGTCAGAACAAACACCGGAGCACCTGGTGTCTAAGGTATATCATCTTATGGAGTTTAGAAAAATTTTGGTACAAAATTGATGTAAACGAATAGCTCATGAGTTTTTGGGTTTACGGAATACGAATTCTACTATGTTGATCTATTTAATTTTTTTACATGAGTTTTATTATGTGTTGACATTACTTGTGATTACCGTAATCACTAGATACTCCAGAATTCCTCATGTAAACCATATTCGTGTTCAACAACCCCAAAACCAAAAGTAATCATTTTTCATCAATTTAGTACCGAAAACTCTCGAAATTCCAAAAGATAACGTGCTTTAGGCAACAGGTGCTTCGGTGTCTGTTCTGATGGCGTTTTCGTGTTCAGGTACCTGAGAAACCCATGAGTAATCCGTTTTCATCAATTTAGTACCGAAAACACTCGAAACTCTCGAAGATGACCTACCTTAAGCACCAGATGCTGCGTGGGTTGGGTCTGATGGCATATTGATATTCAGCAACCCCAAAAACTCAAGAGTAATCCGTTTGCACTAATTTAGTACCGAAAACTATCGAAAAACAACAGGTGCTCCGGTGTCTGTTTTAATGGCGTATTTATGTTCAGAAAACCCAAAAACCCATGAGTAATACATTTGCATCAATTAAGTAACGGAAACCCTCGAAACTCCAGAAGATGACGAGCCCTAGGTACCAGGGGCTCTGGTGTTTGTTCTGATGACGCAATCGTGTTCACCAACGACAAAATCCGATTAGTAAATAATCCGTTTGGATCAATTGAATGCCGAAAATCCTCGGAACTACAGAAGATGACCTGCATTAGGCACCAGGTGCTCTGAGGGTGAGATCTGATGGCGTATTCGCGTTCAGGAAACCCAAATACCTATGAGTAATCCATTTGCATCAATTTAGTACCGAAGACTCTCGAAGCTCCAGAAGATGACGCCCCTAGCAATAACCTTGGGCACTAGGTTCTCCGGGATTCGGTTCTGATGGCATATTCGTATTTAGGGACCTCAAGAACCCCTCAGTAATTCATTTCTAACAATTTAATGCCGAAATTTCTCTAAACTCCAGAAGATGACGTCCCTTGCAGTGACCCTGGGCACCAGGTGCTCGGTGGGTCTGGTCTAATGGCATATTCGTGTTTAGCGACCTCAAAAACCCCCGAGTAATCCATTTTTTATTATTTTACTGCCCAAATTCTCTCAAACTCCAGAAGAGGACTTCCCTTGCAGTGAGCTTGTGCTCCAGGTGAACAGGGAGTCGGTGTTGATGGCATATTCGTGTTTAGCGACCTCAAAAACCCGTAAGTAATCCGTTTGTATCAATTAAATACCGAAAGCCCTCGAAACTCCAGTATATGACGTCCCTTATAGTGGCCTTGGGCACCAGGTGATCCTAAGGTCTATCCTGATGGCATCTTCGTGTTTAACCACCTCAAAACCCCCCGAGTAGTCCAGTTACATCAATTTAGTGCCGAAATCCCTCGAAACTCCAGAAGATGACGTGCCTTAGTAGCGACCCTGGGCACCAGGTACTCCGGAGGTCAATTTTAATATCATATTCGTATTTAGCAACCCCTAAAATCCTTTTGAGTAATCCGTTTGCATCGATTTAATGCCGAAATCCATCGAAACTCCAGAAGATGACGTCTCTTGCCGTGACCTTGGGCACCACGTGATCCGGGAATCAGTTCTGATGGCGTAATCGTATTCAGTGACCACAAAAACCCCCCAAATAATAAATTTTGTTCCTTAGTATACTGATTTTGACTTTATTTTTATATTTATGCAATTTTGGATGCATTTTATGCATTTTACAGTGCAATTATGCATTTCCACCCATTTTTGAATAGTAGACCTTTTTCCTGACGTGATCCTGAACATAATGCAAAAAACTGCAAGTCTCTAGGTGCTGTATTTAAAAATTTATTTATTCGGGTGTTTTTAGTGCTAAATGCCCTGGTCTATATGTTTGATAAAATCTCGAATGTAACAGCACAGTATACGAAAGTTCCTCCTATACTGTGGTAACAGTATAAATATTAAACCAAACGCCCAGAAATTATATTGATTTTCTAAATGTATTGAAGTATAACTTTTTTTTTATGTAATTATGTTTATTTACAATCTACATCATTAAAAGAGTATTAAGTAAATTTGTTCCGTGTTTTTGGGCATGAAGAAGAGACTTCCAATGATGGCTCATCTTATTCTATTTATGTTTAAGTTTTAAAATAGGTCCTGAGGCCAGGTTCGATCTAGTCTCCTTGTGGCAGGGCCATTATGGAATAATTCCCTTACTAATTCATTGTCATGGTGAATGGTAAATACGCTCGTTTTGTGATACAGATGCTCGATGGATTTCTTCTCTGATGAAAGGTATATTTAAGTCTTCGTGAAGTGTTTGATTAGTTACATACCGTGGTGCATCCACTATTGATCTTAGAACTTTAGACTGAAATCTTTAAATGATATTGAGTGATGTTGACTTTGCACAGCCCCAGAGGTGTAGTTCTTAGTACCAAATAGGTTTGAGTATTGTTTTGTACAGAAGACTTTTGTTTTGGATGTTGAGTTTTGATCTGCATCCAAGGAGCCAATACATTTGCCGAAATTTCAAGTCTAGTTGTCTTCTTTTGGTCTGTAAATGTTTTTTCCAAGTAAGACGTTGGTCAAGATGGAGGCCAAGGTATTAAGCGTCTGTTACTGTTGGTATTCGTACATTTTCCATTCTTACAGGTGGGCATGTGTTGTGACGGTTTGTAAACGTTATTTGAGATGATTTTGTTTTATTTACTTTTGTTCGCCATTTTGTGTACCACTCACTTAGTATGTCCAGATGGTGTTGCAGGTCTTGTGAGGCTTGTATGTGATCTTCATTTACAGCGAGTATTGCTACGTCATCAGCAAAGGAAGCGATCGTAGTATTATGAGACTCTGATATATCGGCTGTGTAGAGTGAGAAAAGCAGCGGCCCGAGAACACTACCTTGCGGAACTCCGGAGTTAATAGGACAGAGGCTGGATTGTTGGTCTTTGAATTTTACTGAGAAATATCTATTTGATAAGTAGGATTTGATTAGGAGGAAATAGTTACTAGATAGTGCTAATTTTACTTTGTAAAGTAGATATCTGTGCCAAACTTTGTCAAACGCTTGTGAGATATCTAGGAATACAGCGTTGCAGTATTTCTTTTCTTCGAGAGTTTTTGATATTTCATTTACTATTCGATGGACTTGTTGTGTAGTAGAGTGGTTTTCCCGAAAACCAAACTGATGTTCTGGTAGTAATGTTAGGAATTCATGTTCTGCGTATATTCTTTGTAGCAGCAATCTTTCAAAAACTTTGCTAACGATTGGGGGTAGGCTGATGGGTCGATAAGATGTTTGTAATATAACTTAAACTAATGAAAAATGAAAACAAAATTATTACTTCAAACACCATATTGTTTACAAAACTACAAAACACGAATATGAGATAGATATTTCGTCAAAAGTTACTTTATTATGTTGCGTTATTGATATTAAGTAAGATAACATTCATATTGAAATAATATTTTCTCATTAATATAGGCAAGTTATTAATAAGAAATGAAACCGTTGCAAGAATTGGAGATTTTTATTAAAAACCAAACCGAGATGGTTATTAATATTATGAGGAGTTTCTGCAGAAAAAAAATTAATAATGTTAAAGTTGATATTCTTTATTATAAACCGTATACAAACAAGCATTACATTTCCAAAGAAACTGTAGATTTGTTTTCGAATTGTAATAAATCTCTTGACGGTGGAAGTTGATTTACAAAACAATCTTTGATTCTATTTCGTTATGGTGTTTGGTGCATATAGTTTTCTAGTTTTTTAGTCTTATCTAACTTGAAAAATCATTTTTAAATGTACTTTATGTAGTCTAGTTCAAGATTTTTCTAGTTCGAAGACACAAAATTTAAAATAAATATATTTACTAAAAACACCAATATACTTTTTCACACTTTATTTGCATGGATACATACGTAACTTAAAATATTTAGCATCTAACTTCATACTGTCAATATGTCAATATATACAATTCTTAAACTACAGTAGAATTTATTTTATCAAATATAGTTCAGTTGTATGTTAAGGACCAGTATTTGTTTACATTTCTATAATTACTTACGCTGCGGAAATTATTGTGGATTACAGCTTGGAACATAATCACGCAAACGACCTCCGAAAGCTGACAAAACTCCGAAAAAAAAAGCTAATTAAATGAGGTATTAAGAAAAGTAACATGCTCGCTGTGAATGTGGGAAAACACTGAATGTTGAACATCTTCAGAGTGTGCAGCATAGAGAAATAAAAAAAAGAAATAAGTGTGCAGAATAGAATAGAAATAAGAGAATAAGAAATAAGAGTGCAGAATAAGAAATAAGTGTGCAGCATAGAGAAATAAAAAAAAATCTCTTTTTATTTCTCTATGGTGTGCAGTGTACCCTCAATGATTTATGATCCTTAAATACAAAATATGTAGTAGACACCTCCAGATCTGGGCAGAAAAATTGATTGCAGTAGTAGACAGTACAGACTCGAAAAGGTAAAGTAAGGACAGTCTTAACCTGTTGCGCTTATTTTGTACCTGAGTATATTATAAAATTTCAAATAAAGTACGAAAGTCTACGTATCACTCCGAATCAAAACAAAAATAGCAAGAAACATTGTGTGGATGAGGCAGCTTTTAATATTAAAATAGTTTACGTACAAGTCTCTTTACTCTTAACATTAGTAAAGAGAATGTTTAGAAGAAAAGAGAAAGAACAATACGAACACGCTCTAAACGAAATTGTTAACTACTACGATGGAAAAGACTCACGAAAATTCTACCAACAGATAAACAGCTGCAGAATAGAATTCAAACCCAGAATAATTGCCTGTAAAGATAGGGATGGCTCTATAATTATTAGTAACAAGGAACAGATACTAAACAGATGGATGAAACATTTTGAAGAACTGCTTAGTGGCAATCATGAAGATGTTAAGTAAACTTTAAGTAAGGAGAGGCCTTTAACAAATCAATACAAATTGTCGGATACGCAGATGACATAGACGTCATAGGTATAGAATGGGACTAAATACGAGTATAAACGTTCAAAAAACCAAATATATGTACTGCACGAAGTCAAACAACCCGACACCTACAAGAATAAAAATTGACGACCTAGAACTGGAAGGTGTCGACACCTTCATATACTTAGGCTAGCTGCTAACTAAAGATAACAATGTCAGTGAAGAAATTAAAAGAAGAATAGTGCTCGCCAATAAGTGTTACTATGGCTTAAGGAGACAGATTGCCTCAAAAATGCCTAGAAAAATTAAATTGACTGTCTACAAAACACTAAAAAGACCAGTGCTAACATACGGTTAAGAAACTTGGTCACTTACACACAATGACCAAGAACTGCTGAAAGGTTTTGAGAGAAAAATCCTAAGAAGAATTTAGGGAGGGATAAAAGAACAAGGTTTGTGGCACAGGCGTTACAACTTTGAGTTGTATAGAAGTTTTGGAGAACCTGACGTTGTAAAATTCATTAAGATAGCACGCCTTAGATGCCATAGTCCGAAAAGATTTTGACCGAAGAGGGCTGATAGGACAACGAGCAAGAGGAAGACCGAGAGTCTTAGATACCAAGACAACTTAGAGAATGATTTAAAATCTATTTGAATTAGAGCAAGGAAAAGAGTTGCCAGAGACAGGGGCAGATAGAGGATTGTTCTGAAGAAGACTTTGGCTCATAAATAGCTGTAACACTGATGATGATGATGACTAGAGCTCGGGAATATGCACTTAAAAACCCTAAAATATGCATGCAAATATGCACAAAAAACTGTTAAAATATGCACTAAAATATGCTTTTATGCATTTAATGCATATAAATAAAAAAGCAGCAATATTTGTATTTAAAGTATTTAATTTGTTTTATTATGTCAAAATCACAAAAATATTTATTGCAATTTCTACATCATTATATTCATATATTCTTCATATTCATCAGCAGCATTATCATTATTCTTTATTATATTGTTATTAAAGTTAAAACTATATGTAGTAATGAAACACAGACTTACTCACAATCATTTAATTATATTTTGACGACCGGTTTCGATCTCTACATTATACAGATCATCTTCAGGTCGGCGTTACAAGTAGTTAAATGATGCCGTTACAAGGGATGTGTTGCCACTTAGTTGTTATCATATTAATTCGTCCAACTTATGCCAATTGGTTTGCTGGGAGAGCTATACGGTAAACAGACATGTTACGCAGGTCAAAACAAAGTAAAATTTTTTGAATTTGGAATGGATCCTGAAGGAAGATGCGTGCTGTGAAACAGGTGATGACTTGTTAGAATGGAGAAAGATAATGCTCAAGTGGTTGTGTATTGAATGTAGCCAAGTATGAAAACTTTATTGTAGACACTTGTACAAATGTGATGGTCTTAGCTCGTATATGTTTTACGATACGGGCAGAGGTCAAAGCATAGGAAATGACAAATAGGAAATTATTTTAATAATTAAATTGAATTATGTCTTGTTCCCGGTCAAATGACTAAGGGATGTCATAAATTTAATAAACTAGTAGGTGCCAGACACTTTGAAATCTATGAACTGCATAGAAATAATAAGAAAGAAAGCTAATTAAATGAAAAGTAGTAAAAATTATCAAAAAGATTGGTTAAGAAACTGTAGAAGTAAATTATAAAAAGATCAGAAAAGCAAGGGTTATTTTGTTTGAGCTATTGTTTAAAGGAATATGTTCAAAGAACAGTTATTGGTAGGGTGTGGTGTAGGCACTTACTTGAGAATAGTTTTTAAATAAATAAATAAATTAACACATAACACATAGGATTTAAAAAGCACAAAGACATAACAATAGTTGATAAAAAATTGGAGGTAGCACTACATTTCCCCAATTCACTGAATAACTTATTTTTTATTCTTAAATTGAAGTTTGGTTTTTGTGTTATTAAGAGGGAATATTGACAGTATACTACGTAAAACATCTACGAGCTAAGACCATCACATTTGTACAAGTGTCTACAATAAAGTTTTCATACTTGGCTACATTCAATACACAACCACTTGAGCATTGTCTTTCTCCATTCTAACAAGTCATCACCTGTTTCACAGCACGCATCTTCCTTCAGGATCCATTCCAAATTCAAAAAATTTTACTTTGTTTTGACCTGCGTAACATGTCTGTTTACCGTATAGCTCTCCCAGCAAACCAATTGGCATAAGTTGGACGAATTAATATGATAACAACTAAGTGGCAACGCATCCCTTGTAACGGCATCATTTAACTACTTGTAACGCCGACCTGAAGATGATCTGTATAATGTAGAGATCGAAACCGGTCGTCAAAGTATAATTAAATGATTGTGAGTAAGTCTGTGTTTCATTACTACATTTAATATGGACTCACATATGCAACCCATTCAATATTTAGAACTATATATTATTAAATGTTTTTCTAAATTTTC
Source organism: Diabrotica virgifera virgifera (assembly GCF_917563875.1). Taxonomy (NCBI): domain Eukaryota; kingdom Metazoa; phylum Arthropoda; class Insecta; order Coleoptera; family Chrysomelidae; genus Diabrotica; species Diabrotica virgifera. Next base: position 212,834,353 of record NC_065450.1, read on the forward strand.
GAGAGAAAACTGTGCCGTATATCTGACAATAATTGTTTATATGCGGAAAAACTTCTTTCTATTTCACCCCTATTGAGCTGGCCCCCCACCTTGTAGAGATTAAAATACAAATAGCGCTAAATTACGAGCTATTTATGAGCTTTCATATACCGTAGATTAAAAATTTCGGACTCGTTACACTAAATAGGAATTTAATATTTTTGTGAGGGCTAACGCAGCCCCACCCACTACTTAAAAATAGGTATATTGAATTGATCTTTGCGGCGGAATTACCAGCTACTTATGGGCTTTCGAAGTGATATAAGGTATCTGAAGGTAATATCGCCAAGCTAAGGTTTAGAATTTTTTTGTTGGATAGTGGGTCATATAAAAAAAGATGTCACAACTTGAGCTATTCAATGAACTACTTGACATTACGTAGAATCCACTAAAATAATAATTTGGGTATTTTTACACATTTACTGGACAATTTAAAAAAAAAGTCATCTTTGGCGATATTTCCAACCATTGTTGGCAATATCGCCAACCTATTATTTCGAATGCAATACGGTCTATCAATTGAACATTATACTTCAAAATGATATATTTGCTGAAAAATAACAATAAGTAAGTATTTAAGAACAATAAGATTTTTGTACCATAATCTGGAGTGGTTAACAAAATGAAGTGTCATGTTTTTCTTCATCTGATGTTTCCATCTCGCTTAACTCTATATCATCAGAATCACTAGTGCTTGTCGATGACTCTACGGCAGAGCGCTTTTTAATTTTTCCAACCTTCGACGTATCTGGAGAAGGTTGCCAAGGCAACCTTATCCTAGTAGGGATGGTAACGCCAAGGCGTTATTACCATCCATTGGACTTGGCGATATTACCGATATGCACATAAATTGTTTGTAATTTGGTTTTCGAAGATAAGCAAAACTATCTTAAAAATCTGAATGCAACATTTTATTCCTTAGGAAACACAGTACAAATCACCGAAATCAAATAATATTACTTATCAATAACGCCGCTCCAATCTAATAAACACAAAAGATGTAAAATTATAAACGGTACTCCTTCTACACCGAACACTGATACTCAACTGTCATAAACACTGCTGGCGAATCTAAGGTCATCGGAAACATGATCACGCGATTTAGAATACTATGAGGAACGGTGTGAATACAACTATGAGTTGGCGATATTACCAAGCTGACGTTATTACCTGCACATACCTTAGTTTAGATTTTGGAGCTTATCCCCTTAACCCTCGAACAACCCTCTAATTGATTCAACCCAAGAGAAAAATTAAAATATATCATATCGAGGATATAATCCGTATAGCGTATAAATTCTAAGAATCAACTTTCAAAATACGCGCATTTCGATTATTGAGCTTACAACCCCTTCGCAAGAAAACCTCCCCATCTTTCTTAAGGCTTAAGAAAGAATTGAGGCGCTGAGCAAAAGTGGCCTAAGCCACAAATTAGGGATTTTTAGATTAATATATCAATAAAAGCAGCAACGTTAAATCTTCGGATTAACAAGGGTCTACACAACCTACCTCTATATTTGGCTAAATGGCGATACATAATTTGTAGCGCCATCCCATAAGCATAATGGAAATACGAATGCAATGATTCCATTTCTCTCAAAACTTCGTTTTTGGGGTTAGGCCACTGTTGCTCTGAGCGCCTCAATTGTACTTAACATTAAAAAAATTAATAATTTTTCGACTACATATCGTTTACTAATTTATGAGCTTGCAAAATATGCACATTTCGATTATTGAATTGCTATTTTTGTTCTATATTGCCGTCCCCGAAGTTAAAAATCAACCTCCAAAAACCTTTGATTTCGGTCAACCTCCATCAATTTTCAGGAAAATTGGTGAATGGTTAGAGAATACCTTAATAAACAAGAGTGACATAGTGCCAAGTTGCGCTTTTACCCTGGGGTGGATGCCACACCCTTTTCGGGAGTGAAAATTACTTTATTAAAAATAACCCCACAAATAGATAGAGGGACAAATTTTAAGGAAAATTTGATATATAAAGTTAATAAAATACTTAAATCAATAGATACTATTTAAGTTATCAAAGATCAAAGATTTTGATTTTTCGTGAAAAAAATGCATGTTTTAAAGCGGTTTTTCATAATTAACTCAAAATATGCATTTTTAATAAATGCATATGCACTTTTAAAATTTATCCAAAATATGCAAATATGCACCTAATATGCGTTTTGCATATTTCCCGAGCTCTAATGATGACATACAAGTCAAGAAATCTGAAATGAAAATTTAAATACGTCTGTACATGTACCTTTAATTAAAAATTTGTTTCTCAAAGAAAACTTCGTTTTTTCTTCGTATAAACTTTTACAGCGTTGAAGTTATGTCCTGCACTGTGTGTGCCGTTTAAAGTGCACATATTTTTAACAGCCTTTGTCATTAAACCCGGAAGAGACAATAAAAGAATATTTTGTTCATCGTAAATAAGCTACAGTGTATAATAAACTTCAAGGTAATAAAGTTCACAATGGAGTATTTTTGCTCGTATATTAGAGCTAGGCTTTGTTTGTATCTTTCTTGTGAAGTTGCTACAAAAAACGTTGGAGTAAGAAATTTCTGTTTATTGAAATATAACCGTAACTTGGAATATAATTGAAGGGTCCAATGCATAAACCGGGCAAGTCCACTTTTTGGGCAAAATGAGTTAATCATTTATTCATGCACAGTATACAATTCTACATCTTCCAGTGCATAAACCCGCTCGATAGGATTAAAGATATCAATAATAGAGCGTATAATGTGTTGCCTGCATTTTGATACTTTGCATAAACCGGTGGAGTCCTGGACTTGACTGGTTAATGCACAGTGGAACTTGCATCCCCTGACCTTACCAAACCATGACCATAAGTTGGACACTGAAAGGAGAAAGCTAAAAAAGAACAAATTCGAGCATGTTATGTCTTCGGCAACAAATTATGTGCCACAGTGTGATCAATGGTTTTATGAAGCAATCCGAAATTACCATCAAAACGTCTCACCAGACAATAAGGAAACTTCGGTATCAGAATGCAGTGACAGTGAGTAAAGAAAAATATATCAACTCTGCACTAAAATTTAGTTGAAACTATGTTTTGGCTTATTTCATTTAATAAATTACTAAAAAATATTTTTTTTAATATGAAATTCTATTTTGTTTTGTTTTTCCTCACAAAAAAAGATGAATACTTTGCATAAACCAGTCAAGTCCAATTCTTTTTCCCCCATAACTTTTATCTTTTTTAACTTACAATTTATTATTTAAAAATATACAGTTAACAAGATGATCTTCAAATGACAGAAAATACAAAATGTATAAGGATTTCACAGTTTTACCTCAAAATGTTTTTTACTTCTCCTGAACATTTTGCTTTATTTGACTTGACCGGTTTATGCATTGGACCCTTCAATTGTAAATTAAATCATTTAATACAAATAGGCCTGGATCCCGCGTACCAAAAAAAAACATTATTAATAGCAAAATGAAAATTTGTTAATAGATTAACGGTGTCTAGTTGGATAAACTGATGCATGGGAACACTGGAACGGGGGCAGTTTTAATTGTGGAACGTGTCGTCCGGACAAGTTTATGATTGCTAAAACTAGCAGGTTGTTTTTAAGTTTATTCAATAACAATGTCCGACACGTAGAACATGTAAAATGGCAGAAATTATACGTCGGTGATAAATAGCGGTCTGATCTTTTCATCAGAGTTTAATGAAGGAATAACAAAGTTCTGTCCGACAAAATAGATGTGGCCTTTTTGAAGTCTGACATTCGAAACCTATAACCTGGTCCACAATTAAAACTTCTCCTGTTCCACTGTTCCCGTACATCAAAGATTGTCCGACTAGATACCGCTAAGCTAAATTTTCAGCTTGCTATTAATAAACTTTTTTTGTACGCGGTACCAAGGCTTAAAAATTGTTGTTGAATTAACCCTAGTTTTTTAAAGTAAAATTTTGTCTTCTGATGTACCAAATAGGTTTAAATGACGAAAATGTCTTTTCAACGCCAATGAAAACGATGGGTACGTATTTAAGAGGATGGGTACGTATTTTCGGCTGCAATGCTATTCAAATGGGGATTCATTTTTTTCGAATCCTGAGAAAACTAATAAGTATTTTTGAAAAATTTAAACGCAAAATGAAAGATTACGTTATTGGCGAGTGCCGAAAGTCCCTGAGAACTTGTATAATGTTTATTTTAATTATTTCACAGGGGTGAAAAACTAAGAGAAAATGTAGTGTGATTTTGAATTTCAAATATCTCATTCAAAAGAAACTTTTTATTTATTCTAAGGGACTTTCGGCCCTCAGTAATAATACAGTCTTTCATTGTGCGTTTAAATTTTTCAAAAATATTTATTGGTTTTTTCAGGATTCGAAAAAAATGAACACAATGTCCGTGGTAATATTTCCAAATCTATCTTTGTCATACAACGCACTCAGTCGAATAGAATATTGTCAGCATACTGTCAGTCAGACAGTGACAATCAGTGACAATTTTAAATATTTGACATGGCATCGGGAATATTTTGAGTTGTTGATTAAATAATATTGATATAATATAGTGTATTTGATAAATAATTGATTTAAGACGTGAACTTAATAAAAAGTTATTTATTGTGTATTATTTGTGGAAGATACAAGCAGAGAATACATCAGGATAATATATTCTGTGATCCAAGTATTTTGTTGTTAAAGATGTTCAAAATTGTAAGTGTTCCATAGTAACAATATATTGTTAAAAAATCACTTAAACACTTTTCCTCTTTTCTTGATTATATATTAGTTTTTGTTGTACATATAAATTATTACAATCACTGAATACATAGTTAGTGAAAAAATTATCACATTTATGAACTGAATTAATAATTTGCAATTATAAAAATAACAGTTATCTAAGAACATTCAAAAGCCATCTCTTTAAATTAATGATGACATTTTCAAGTAGAATGACATTCTAGTAATGTTTACATATCCATACCAGTGTGAGTTTTACTACACGTAATTTGCCGTGTAAAGACAGAAACAGTAGGGATAGCCTTAAAATATTTGCGAATTATGTACCGATGGCCTTAAAGGATGCTAGATCATTCCTTGTTGTATCACTAAAATCTATACAACCCTTCATACAGTGCTAGTTAAAAGTCCCTGCCCCCCCCCCACGTATCTTTTAAACGGTTATACTTATAGTAAAATTTGGAGGGAGTAAATAAACGAACGTAAGCTTCCCAAATAGACCGTGATAGTCGTGACGTCAAAACGTCAAAAAAAGTTTTCCAAACACGTTGTGTCTAGGTGCACGCTAAAATGTACGCAAATAAAAAAGTTAAACTTCATCAAGCTAGTGACTATTTAGCGTGGGCAGTGACTGTATATTTTGATACACGCTATTTTGATATGTTTAGTGTTTGTTTGATAGAAAAATATTTGTTATGACGTTTAATTCTACCTAACTTTTTTATTTGCGTTCACTGTAGCGTATACCCTAGACACAACGTGCTTGGAAAAATTTTGACGTTTTGACGTCACACTATCATGGTCCATAGGCGTAGCAGGTGACGTAATGGTGACAGATGACGTTGCAGGGCTACTTTTTTGACCGACAATTTTAAATGGAACTTTATGGCAAGTGATATCTCTTTTGAAAGGTATTAAAGATACCCAATCTTTTTTTTTGGGAATAAGCCACAATTTTATGGTATTTTTACTACAAAAGCGATATTACGTAGGTCAAAATTTTTGACGTAAGAGAAGTGTCAAAACATTAGAATGTGACTTTTCATTATTGCCATGTTTATATAAACCATTATTGCCATGTTTATTATAAACATGGCAATAATGAAAAGTCACATTCTAATGTTTTGACAGTTCTCTTACGTCAAAAATTTTGACCTACGTAATATCGCTTTTGTAGTAAAAATACTATACTTTAAAATAAGTGTATTTTGTTCTTTCGATTTCCACTTCGCAAATAGGTCTCAAAATACAAAACATTATTAAATTTTAGATACAGGCCTACAGTGTTTTTGGTGCCGAAGTGTTTAGAGCTAATTTTGGGTTTATTTGGGGTGCTGATTCCGAATATGGCCTTAGTTTTGCTCTATCAGCTCTAGTTTTCAAGATAACGTATTTCATGCCAGCTTTTATGCATTAAAATACGAATATGCTGATATGGATACACTAAATTAAAATGAAAACCAAACAATTAAAAAATACGTATATTTTAAGCCATTTCATCATCATCCAGCCCTTTGCGTCCACTGCTGGACATAGGCCTCCCTCATTTTTGTCCATTGTGCTCCATTTTGAGCACTTTGTATCCAATTTCTTGACATTTTCTTAAGATCATCAGTCCAACGAGTAGGAGGTCTTCCTCTACTTCTTTTGTCTAATCTCGGCCTCCACTCAAGTAATCTCTTCGTCTACCTCCAATCACTGATTCGGGCGACGTGCCTGGCCCAGTTCCATTTCAGGGTGGCAATTCGGGAAATACATCGGTAACTCATGTTCTTAGTCTAAGTCTTAATTTTCAACTCGGTCACGAAGCGATATACTCAGCATTGACCTTTCCATTTTCATTGACCCAGCATTTTAGAAGTTGTAGCTATCAATGTCAAAGTTTCGGCACCATAAGTCACCACAGGCAACACACATTGGTCACATGTTTTACGTTTTAAAGAAATTGGTATATCGCTTTTAAAGATGTCTTTGAGTTTTCCATAGGCTGCCCATGCCACATCTTCCTTGGGAGCGATCCTCAATGGTTTTTATCTCTTGGTGAAGTCTCTCACCTTGCTCATTACTTGTGTCATCTAAGTTTTCTGCGAAACGGTACAGGTGGCTGTGAAGATAGTTGACTTTGATGCTCACATTCCATCCAATTGGTAGAAAGTTATTCAGCAAACGGTTTACCAGCTCAGCATAGTTTTCACTTTTGTGATTTCCCAGAAAATTTTTCATAATATCCACAAATGAAAGCCGAGCTTTCTCTACCTCATTCATTGACCCCACAAATGCCGGATCATCTGTAAGAAGTCTAATCTGTGGCCCATCAAAGATTCCAGCTTTAAGTTTTCCATACTTATCTGGGGAAGCTTCCTTCCTATGTAGGTGAATCCATGGGCTATGAGCCATTATTAGGTGGAGGCTGAATGGGTTTACAAGTGATAAATGTATCATTTTAAAAAGTTTAAAAATACTCTCCAAGCTGTTTTATTTCCTTAAAAAATAGTAATGTAACGATGGTAAAGTATTATTTCTTGCATAAATAAAGCATAATACAGTGGGGACAACAAATATATACTGAGGAATAAGTTTAATTAACAATGTACATTCCTTTGAATAGCACATTCTTCATTATCTCAAATATTAAAGCTCTAATTTCGAATTTTGTCATATCCATAAAATTAGAGCTGATACAAAAAAACGAAATCCATATTTCGATTTATCGCCCCTAATATAGTAAAAATCAGCTTAAGGATTCACGGCACCAAAACAATTTTTTTTCTGTAGGCCTGTGATTAACAGAACAAAGAACTTGATATCTCCTATTGTAACCCGAGTAATCCAACTGGATTATGAATACCTTTATCATTATCTACTTTCAAATTTTATATTTGTTTCAGTTTTAATAATTAAATACTTTTCCATTGTCATTTGGTTATACTTTTTTTTATCATTTAATTTTATTTTTAAACAATTACCATTATAGGGTGTCCAGAAACTCTACCGACAAAAGAAGACAGGAGATTCCTCAGATAAATTTAAGACATTTTAACCCAATAATTGGGTTAAAATGTCTTAATATAGAATGAAGAATTATTCTTCCAGCCCGAAAATGATTCCTAAGGAGCTTAAAGATGGCGTCTTGTAATTAGTTTCTCTTAAATAACTCCAGAACGCTTTCATTTAGAAAAATGAAAATTGGTACGCATATTTATTTTCTTCTTCTTCTTCTTAAGGTGCCTATCCGTTCCGGATGTTGGCGACCAGCATGGCTATCCTAACTTTGCTTGCTGCTATTCTGAATAGTCCGGTTGTCGATGTATTAAACCACTTTCTCAGGTTTTGAAGCCAAGATATTCTTCTTCTCCCTGGTCCTCTCTTTCCAAATACCTTGCCTTGAAGAATGAGTTGCAACAAGCCATATCTCTGTTCATTCCTCATAACATGGCCAAGATATTCTAGTTTGCGCTCTTTGATTATGTTAATAATCTCGCATTCCTTGCCTATTCTACGTAGAACCTCAATATTAGTCACACGATCCACCCACGAAATTCTCAAAATGCGCCTGTAACACCACATCTCAAATGCCTCGAGTTTTCTCAAAGAAGCCTCGGAAAGTGTCCAGGCCTCTACTCCGTATAATAACGTAGAAAATACATAGCATCTGATGATAGAGATTTTGGTAGCAAGAGGTAAATCGTGGCTTCTGAAAAGAGACTTCATCATTATGAACGCTGATCTCGCTTTTCCTATGCGTTGTTTTATTTCACTTGAGTGGTCCCACTGGCTGTTTATGTTGGTACCAAGGTATGCGTAGCTGTCGACCCTGTCAATTAGTTGTTGGTTAACCAAAAGCTGTGTATTTAATATTTCGCGCTTACTGACTACCATATACTTTGTTTTTTTCGTATTGAGATCAAGTCCGTATTCTCTACTTATATCTGATATGCGCGACATTATTCTTTGCAAACCATCTAGACTGTCTGCAAAAACTACAGCGTCGTCGGCATATCTAATGTTGTTCAGACGCACTCCGTTGACTAATACGCCTTCCTGTAGTTCTCCCAGCGCTTGCTCGAAGATACATTCAGAGTATATATTAAACAGCACCGGGGACAGGATGCATCCTTGCCTCACTCCTCTATCTATGGAGACTGCCTCTGTTAATTGGTCTTCCACTTTAATATTGGCAGTTTGGTTGTAATACAAATTATATATGATTCTCAAGTCTCTATCATCTACTCCCGCTTCTTTCAAGATGTTTATGAGTTTATCATGTTTTACTCTATCAAACGCCTTTTTGTAGTCGATAAAACAAATATACACTTCACAGTCAACATCCCTGCATCTTTGCATAAGCACTTGGACAGCGAATAGAGCCTCTCGGGTGCCTAAGGCATCGCGGAATCCAAACTGCGTCCATGATATCTGTTGTTCGCATTTTTTATATATTCTGCCATGTATCACCTTCAGAAACGTTTTGAGTAAGTGGCTCATTAGGCTAATTGTTCTGTAGTCTTCACATGTTTTGGCATTTACTTTTTTGGGTACAGTTACGAAGGTCGACTTTAACCAGCTTTGGGGTATTTTTCCAGTTACGTATATTTTGTTGAATACGGTTGTTATCCATTTTATTCCTTGTTCATCCATAAGTTTTAGGAATTCTACATAAAACTGGTCAGGCCCTACAGCTATTTTCCGGAGATAAATCAATTACATTTATTGCGAATTTCTAGTACCGGTCATAATTCATATGCGTCTGTTTTGGGTAGGTCAAGGGTTATTTTATCGGATAAGTATTTGTCTTTAATTTTTAAGAATTTTTGACTTTAGATTATTAAATTATGAGGTATTCTAGTACTAAAAATTTACTCTTACTATAAGTTGGTAAAATGTAAGTAAAACGCCGTTTTTTTTTGGATTTTTTTTTTTAAATTTTCGTTCAAGTTCAAAAAACGAAAAATTTTCAAAGCGATTTTTCTAGAAAACGGTGTGTCCTATCGAATTAAATCAAGAGTAACTTTTAGTACTAGAATATCTCAAAATATAATAATCCAGTATTAAAAATGCTTAGAAGTTAAAGACAAAAAAGTTATGCGATAAAATAACCGTTGGCCTACCCAAAACGGACGCCTATGACCGGTACTAGAAGTTCACAATGGATGAAATCGTTTTATCTCTTAAACTGGGGTAAAATGTCTTAAAATCATAATATGTATGAGGAATCTCCTGTCTTCGTTTGGTGGTACAGTTTCTGGACACCCTGTATAAGCAGACGGATATGGTATCTCCAATAAAGTAGTGCACAGAAATGGTAAGTGCGTATATATAGGTAATTAATTCTAAATGAAACATTAAAAATGTAGTGGATTTGTTTTAAATTGATAATATAGCAGTAGTTCAAGGCACTAGTCTTTGCCTTTATAGCAATATACAGGGTGTCCCAAAAAGATTGGTCATAAATTATACCACAGATTCTGGGGTCAAAAATAGGTTGATTGAACCTCACTTACCTATATACAATACTGCACACAAAAAAGTTACAGCCCTTTGAAGTTACAAAATGAAAATCGATTTTTTTTCATATATCGAAAACTCTTAGAGATTTTTGATTGTAAATGTACATGTGGCATTTTTATGGCAGCAACATCTTAAAAAAATTTTAAGTAAAATTTGTGCACCTCATTAAAATTTTATGGGGGTTTTGTTCCCTTAAACCCCCCAAACTTTTGTGTACGTTCCAATTAAATTATGATTGTGGCACCATTAGTTAAACACATTATTTTTAAAACTTTTTTGCCTCTTAGTACTTTTTCGATAAGCCAATGTTTATCGAGATATTTTGAATATTTGTAGAATCCACCACATATTTGTATATGGTTAAGTACGATTTGCAGAGACCTGTTAATAATCTGAAAATTTATTTATAATTTACATTTTTAGGTATATTTTGAAAAAGAAGCTACATCTCGATAGAAGATGACTTATGAAAAAAATACTAAGAGGCAAAAGTTTTAAAAACACTGTGTTTAACTAATGGTACCACAATAATAGTTTAATGGGAACGTACACAAATATTTGGGGGGTTTAAAGGAACAAAACCCCCATAAAATTTTTACGTAAATATATTGAAAAAGAAGCCGCATCTCAATAAAAACTGGCTTATAGAAAAAATACTAAGAGACAAAAAAGTTTTAAATACGTTGTGTTTAACTAATGGTACCACAATAATGAATTACTTGGAACGTACACAAAAGTTTGGGGGGGCTTAAGAGAACAAAATCCCCATAAATTTTTTATGGGGTGGACAAATTTCACTATAATTTTGTTTTAAGGTGTTCCTGCCATAAGAATGATACATGTCCATTTTCAATAAAAAATCTCTAATAGTTTTCGATATATTGAAAAAAATCGATTTTCATTTTGTAACTTCAAAGGGCTGTAACTGTTTTTATGAGCACATTTGTACTAAGGTAAATTAGGTTCAATCGAACTATTTTTGACCCCAGAATGTGTAGTATAATTTATGACCAATCTTTTCGGGACACCCTGTATAAGCTATAACAGCTTACAAGAACTAGACGGATAAACTTTAAAATATAGTAAAAAAATTGTTTTATACCACATTTTTGTCTTTTATGCCATCGATATACCCTGTATAAGATCATACATCAGATCAAATTTATTAAGCGAGTACAAAAAATTAACATTTTCCTTTCAGCTTTCCTTTTCTTTGTATTTTAAAAAGGGCCAGCCGTCTTAAGCATTCTCCCAAATAACCGGATATTTAACATCCTTTAAAACGGATGAGTATCCCCACAAAAGCCCCTTAGCCCCTTTCTAAATAGCCATTTTGCTTATCTAAATCACCCGCACTTTGCGCATTTTCTTTCACTCCATATCCGTGGAATAGGAATAGCCGTGGAAGGCGTACAGGACGAAACTGCATTAGGCGAGGAAATGGAGCTTTAAAAAGCACCAAACTTACCAATTTTCCACAGCAAGAAGAATCGTTATGCAACTTTTTGGGTTCGATTGGGAAAAGTGTCAGGAAAGTTTGTGAACAAAATTCATGGTGGTAAAATAAATATTGCATTTTGTGTATAAGGAAAATGCATTCTCAGAAGTGCATAGAAAATGAAAAATTTTGTTACTCGGAGGTTTTCAGAAAGGTCGCTGGAGACGAATATGATAACGACGATGTGTCTCGAGCTACCTGGTACCTAGAGTGGAACTCACCTCCTAATAGTCCAGGGCGCATCTGTTTTGAGATGGACGTTGAGAGATGACACATATTTTTTTGCAGAAAATGTTTGGCATTAACTCCTATAATAATAATTGAGTTATCCTCCCGCTCAAAAAGGTCCGGAACATTGTTTAAATAATCAAAATGTCAAAAAATGAAGGAAAAATTCGATTATTTTATATGATTTATGAGTTTCTTATTCTCAAATTTGTTTAGAATGCTTCACTTTTTAGTAACAGACGAAAAAAGCGAAAATTTACCGTTTTTTGGTCTTCATTTGTTTATAACTATGTATATCATCAAAATCGGCTACAGGAAACATATAGGTTATTATTATAGATGTCCATACTACTCAAAAAATTTGGTTTCGGCCTGAAGGGGGATGTGTCTCGAGAAAAATCTTATTTCTCTGGACTATTGGTGCTTTTTAGGGCTTTATTTCCTCGCCTAGGATGAAACAGTATAGAAAGAGAGCCAAACAAAAATTCCGACGCACAAATTACAAGCTGAACCGCTTGTGGGAAGATTTTCACGCCAGCGAAAAAAGACAAAAACTAAAACAAGGCGTGATTTACGCAAATGAGTGTTGGTAGCAAGAGAATATTTGAAGGGAATGGGAACTGTTTATGTGTTTCCCTTTAAATCTTTACCGAGGCCCGCTGGACTTGTTTTTATAAGATTGAAAAAATTAACCCTTCTTGTCTTATGTTCTTTACACGGTGTACAACCAGTAGTTGATGTTTTTTTTTAAATTGCTGTTTTGACATTAAGGGAATGGGTACGTAGTTTCGTCTCTAATGCTATTTAAATGGGATTCATTTTTTTAATCATGAGAAAACTAATAAATATTTTTGAAAAATTTAAACTCAGAATGAAAGACTACGTTTTTACCGGGGGCCCAAAGTCCAAGAACACTTCTGTAATGTTTATTTTAATAAGTTACAGGGGTGAAAACTAAAAGAAAATGTAGTGTGATTTTTAATTTCAAATATCTCGTTCAAAATAAACTTTTTATTTATTAAAGGAACTTTCGGCCCTCGATAATAGTTTAGTCTTTCCTTCTGCGTTTAAATTTTTTAAAAATATTTATTAGTTTTTTTTCAGAATTTCAAAAAAAAAATGGACATCATGTCCGTGGTGATATTTTCCAAATCGAACATTCGCTATCTTTGTCATATAACGAACTGAGTCAAATAGAATATGATGACAAGATAGTGACAATTTTAAATATTTGACATGGCATCGGGAATATTTTGAGTTGTTGATTAAATAATATTGATAGTGTATTTGGTAAATAATTGATTTAAGACGTGAACTTAAGGTCATGGGTACATAATTCGCAAATATTTTTCGGCTATCCCTACTTTTTCTGTCTTTACACGGCCTATTACGTGTGTAGTAAAATTCACGCTGGTATGGACATGTAAACATTACTAGAATGTCATTCTACTTGAAAATGTCATCATTAACTTAAAGAGATGGCTTTTGAATGTTCTTGGATAACTGTTATTTGTATAATTGCAAATTATTAATTCAGTTAATAAATGTGATAATTTTTTCACTAACTATGTATTCAGTAGTGATTGTAATAATTTATATGTACAACAAAAACTAATACTCAATCGAGAAAAGAGGAAAAATGTTAAAGTGATTTTTTAATAATATATTGTTACTATGGAACACTTATAATTTTGAATATCTTTAACAACAAAATACTTGGATCACAGAATATATTATCCTGATGTATTCTCTGCTTGGATCTTCCACAAATAATACACAATAAAGAACTTTTTATTAAGTTCACGTCTTAAATCAATTATTTATCAAATATACTATATATCAATAATATTTAATCAACAACTCAAAATATTCCCGATGCCATGTCAAATATTTAAAATTGTCACTGATTGTCAATGTCTGACTAACAATATGCTGACAATATTCTATTTGACTTAGTGCGTTGTAAGACAAAGATAGATTTGGAAAAAATTACCACGGACATGGTGTCCATTTTTTCTAATCCTGAAAAAACTAATATATACTTTTAAAAAATTTAATGAAAGACTAAATTATTACCGAGGGCCGAAAGTCCTTTAGAATAAATAAAAAGTTTATTTTGAATGAGATATTTGAAATTAAAAATCACACTAAATTTTTTCTTAGTTTTTCACTTCTGTAACTTATTAAAATAAACATTATAGAAGTTTTCAGAGACTTTCGGCCCTCCCTAATAACGTAATCTTTCATTATGCATTTACATTTTTCAAAATTATTTATTAGCTTTCTTAGGATTCGAAAAAAATGAATCCTCATTTGAATAGCATTGCAGCCAAAAATACGTACCCATACTCTTAATAAAAAGTTAATTGTTTGTTATTTATGGACGATCCAAGCAGAGAATTGACCAGGATATATTCTGTGATCCAATTATTTTGTTGTTAAAGATGTTCAAAATTGTAAGCGTTCCATAGTAACAATATATTATTAAAAAATCACTTAAACACCTTTCCTCTTTTCTCGATTGAGTATTAGTTTTTGTTGTGCAGTATATAAATTATTACAATCACTGGATACATAATTAGTGAAAAAATTATCTTATTTATTAACTGAATAAATATTTTGTAATTATCAGTTATCCAAGAACATTCAAAATAGGTCTGGATCCCGCGTATGAAAAAAAAGTTGATTAATAGCAAGCTGAAAATTTGTTAATAGCTTAAGGGTGTCTAGTCGGACAAACTTTGATATATGGGAACATTGGAACAGGGGAAGTTTTAATTGTGAAACAGGTTAAAAATTTGGAACGGTCAGACCACGAAAACGGCACATGTATTTTGTCCGACAGAACAGACTTAAACTCTCCGAATAGAGATTAAACTCTCATGCAAAAATCAGACTGCTATTTATCACCAAATGGGCGTTTTAATGAGTGGAACATGTAGAATATGTCAAATGACAGGAATTATGACAGGTGATAAATAGCAGTCTGATTTTTGCACAAGAGTTTAATCTCTGTTCGGAGAGTTTAAGTCTATTCTGTCGGACAAAATAAATGTGCTGTTTTCGTGGTGTGACCGTTCCAAATTTTTAACCTGTTCCACAATTAAAACTGCCCCTGTTCCAGTGTTCCCATATATCAAAGTTTATCCGACTAGACACCCTTAAGCTATTAACAAATTTTCAGCTTGCTGTTAATCAACTTTTTTTTCATACGCGGGATCCAGACCTAAAAGCCATCTGTTTAAAGTCAATGATGACATTGTCAAGTAGTAATGTTCACATATACATACCAGTGAGAATTTTACCACACGTAATTTGCTGTGTAACGACAGAAAAAGTATGGATAGCCGTAAAATATTTGCGAATTATGTACCGATGGCCTTAAGTTTTCACCAACATCTTCCATATTGTCGGTCTGATTGGTGTCTGATATTGTCGCTATGTAATGACTAAATTAAAATAACATTAGATATTATCTGTACAATTAAGGTATACAGTGGAACGTCGATAAGTCGGATTAATCGGGACCGCGGCCTATTCGGGTTAGCCGGAGAATATTGTAAAAATTAATAAAATACGTACAAATAATAAACAAATACACATTATAATGGCAAAAACATGAAACACATATGCACAATACATCTAAATTACGTATAGTTGTATACAGTATTGTTTATTTCTTGGGAAAAAACTCAAAGTGAAGTCAAAGTGAAAAAATGTTTGTTTTGTCTGACGAAAATCGGTTCGGGTTAGCCAAACTTATAAAAATAATTGCAGAGTTTTTGGACTGTACCTACTATAGGTGTGGTTCGAATGAATTAGGAGAGATATTATTATGTTATACAGACAATATCTACATCAAGTTTATCAAAAGGCTTACCAATAGCACAGTTACATACACCATGTATAAATAATTATATTGTTTATATTACTGAAGAGAGAATTGCATATTCTTTTAAACGAGCTAGCACACTACCCCTATAATGAAGTTGTATTTTAACATGCTCTGTATCAAATTCAAAGAGTATTTGCAAAATCTAAAATTTTTAGGAATTCTGAGTATAATTTAAAAACTGTCTCCAACAGGTTGTTGGTTTTTTTCCCCACCTTTTCCACCCCTTTTCAATTATACAGGGCGTGAAGCAAATTTTAAATTTAAAATAAAATAAAGGATGTTTCGTTTAAAAATATATCTGTTATGCGGTACAATGTTATGGAAGACCCTTTATATTTGCAACTAATTTTGCTTTGTTACAGAAGTTGGTATATCTCCCTGTATATGTGCAATGTACAATGTACATGTACTAGGGTACTTATATACAACTTAAAAGTTTCTAAGTTACAATGTAAATAAAAATGTAGATAATTTACCTGCTAAAATAATGAATCTGTACGTTCTGGACTATTTTTTGATCTGTCAATTAATTCAATTTTTCCATCTCACTAACCACAGTCACTTAGATCTTTCGTCTAATTAAAAACTTTACTTACAAACCAAATAGAGGATAACTGCCAAGGATTTTTCTAATCAATAAATTTAGCGAACAGCCGAGCAATATCTAACATATATTTTTATTCGTGTTAGGCAAAAACTCGCTGTTTAAAAAAACTATGTCAACAATTTAATAGTTTACGTACATTCTCGAAAGGTTAAATAAAAAAGCGTTGTTTAATTTTTTTTTATTAAGTCAGCTGGTCGCATAGGCATGTGTCACCCATATACAGATATAAATAAACAATATTTGTAAAGGAATTAGTGGCAATAGACAAATAATAATTATTGTTAAAATTTCGTAAGAAATATTTTGTAATGATACATACGTACGAAAAGTCTTAGACAAAGTTAAACAATATATTAGACCGGGCTGTATCGTCGCCCCCGCTAGGGAAATTATTCCGATTCGATTTTTTTTGCACAAACTTACTCAAAAAGAGGTCCTTATAACATATCCACAGGATGCCGGGCGGTGCCGTGGTCGAAAAATTATTTAAACATCTTTTAAACAAATTCACAGAAATATTTTTTTCAAGTTTAGGAAATATAAGACATCAAAAATGACCAAATTTTTAAGTGGGCCGATTTCTATGCACGTAAGTTTATATCGTGGGTAAGCAATGGGTGAAAACTACTAGTAGCAAATATCAATGGAAAGAAACGTAAGAGGACCATGTCCAGCAGTGGACAAGCATGGGCTGAATAAGAAGAAAGAGATAATTTAAGTGATCATTTTTGCTTTCAGTTTAATTTAGACGTGTTTTTAGAGTAACAATACTTTTAAGCCACAAAAAATTATTTGCATAAACTTGTCGAAAAACTAACATTCAAGTTTTAGATCTGAAAATTACAAAGAAGTTCTATTGAATTTAAATTTTGTGGGCGATTTATACAAAACTTTCTTGAAACAAAATCTTTTGATATAAAAAAGACGAGAAATTAATACATAGCCTCACTAGTTCAGAGAAATAAGGAAAAAAAATATCGTGTTGGTGACACAACCCCGTTCAGGCCGAAACCAATTTTTTTGAGTAGTATGAACATCTATAATCATAACCTATATGTTTACTGTAGCTGATTTTGATGATATACATTATACATAGTTATAAACAAATGAAGATCAAAAAACCGTTAATTTTCGCTTTTTTCGTCTATAACCAAAAAGTTAAGTATATAGAATAGAATAGAATAGAAATATGCTTTATTGTCACTGAAAATACAAATTTTATGGACAAAGCTTAATTAAAGTCAGAAAAAAAAATAATATCTAACAATAACAATAACAATAACAAATACAATTTTCTGAAATTTGATAAATCGTCAATATAAAAAAAATATACATAATACAAAATATAAGTTAATAAAGTAAAGAAAAAAAAACAAAATCGATATATTGCAACAATTTATAGAAATTGCAAAGTGAATATACAACAAAGTAAACTATTTATAGACATAGGAACTAATAAGTTTAAGCTGCTGCATGTGACACCCAAATATAGATAAGTTTGGTTACTTGTACATTACACTGTAATTTCTTAGTTAGTCATTAAGAAACTCTTCTACTGAATAATATGGTCTTTTAGATAGATGAGCTTTTGTCATTTTACGGAATTTGGGGAAAGATGTTGCAGATTTGAGTTGTAAAGGAAGATGGTTGTATAGTTTTTTTGCGGAATATAATATAGATTTCTTTACTAACTCAGAGGACGGGATCGGTAAATAGACATCAAAATTTGAATTTCTGGTGGAGTAGTCATGACGAGGCCTTGCTGGAAAGACATGCATGTGTTTACGATTTAAGCAAACAGTTTCTAAAATATATAAAGATGTAAGGGTTAAAATGCCGTGATCTTTGAAGTAACTTCTGCAATGTGTTGTTCTTCTGAGGCCAAACAGATACCTTATTGCTCTTTTTTGTAATTTAAAAATAACATCTAATTGGGCAGCTGTACTAGAACCCCAAAAAGGAAGACCATATCGAAGATGAGACTCGAACAAAGAAAAATATGTTAGTTTAGAAGATGCTAAATTTAGTTCTTTCGAAAGAGATCTTATAGCATAGCAGGCTGAGGCGAGTTTCTTACTTAACACATCGATATGAAGGGACCATTTGAGGTTGCTGTCTAAAAAAATACCAAGAAATTTTACAGAATGAACGGTAGAGATCTGGCTGTTATTAACAAGCAGGGGTTGAAGAGCACTTTTATAGGATAATGCTACTGTCTTATCCACGTTAAAAGAGAGTAAATTAGAGTCAGACCAGGTTTTTATCGTAAGCAAATCAGAAGTTATAGTTGCATGAAGAGATGCAATAGTTGAGTTGCTCCAAGTGATACTGGTATCATCAGCAAAAAGAAAAATTTTTCCATCGATTTTTAAGTTAGTGATGTCATTTATAAAGATAAGGAACAGTAGAGGACCCAATACTGAACCTTGTGGTACTCCACATACAATGTTTTTGAGACTAGAGTCAGTATCATTTGCTCTAACTAGTTGTTTCCTAATATTCAAGTAAGATTGGAACCAATTCAAAGAAATACCTCGAATCCCATAGAAATTTAGTTTTTTAATCAAAATGTCGTGATTTACACAATCAAAAGCTTTGGCATAGTAACAGAAAACAGTGGCAGTATAAAGATTATTGTTTAGTGCTTGGTAAACCTCATGAAACACAGAAAACCAGGCATCAGTGGTATATTTATTAGTTAAAAAGCCGAACTGATTTTGGGATAAGATGTTGTTATCAATGAGAAAGGACATAAGACGGGTTTTTATGAGCCTCTCAATAATTTTTGAAAGTACCGGTAGTAAGGCAATTGGTCTATAGTTGCAAGCATTAGATTTTTCACCACCCTTATGAAGGGGAATAATAATGGCTATCTTTAGGCACTCTGGGAATTTGCCTCTTTCAAAGGAATCATTAATTAGTGAGACGAGGTTTTCCAACACATTTTCTGTGAGATTTGAGAAGATTTTTATGGATAGTCCATCAGTACTACAGGATGATTTGCTTTTGATACTATTGATAGTTTGGATCAGTTCAGATATATCGATTGGTCTTAAAAAGAATGAATTCGAGAACACTCCTGAATTGGGGAGATAGGAAATGGGATCTTTTTGTGGCAAAATAGTAGAAGTTATATTTTTACTCACATTAACGAAATATTCGTTTAGATTTTCCGGGTCTGGAAGGACAAATTAGTAAAAAAGTATTTTAAACAAATTTGAGAGTGAGAATCTCATATATCATATAAAAAACTTCAATATGGCGTTCGCTGAATATGTCTATCCTTATTGGTTGCTTAGAAAATTGCAAAATGAATAATAAATTTTGAGTTTTTATAAATATTCATAACTTATGTAAAAATTGACTTAGAACGTTCTTATTACACGAATTGCTGATACTTGTGCTTAAATTATATTTTATATTTCAAATCAATTGGTCAAATAGTTTAAAAGTTATTTAATGTGTTTATCCCAAATAAATTTTTTTTGCAACGCTATAAGTCAGAAAATGGTGAAGTTACACTAATACTTTGAATAGTTATGAAAGAAGAAGATTTATACTATTATTTTAATTAAAAAAATGACAAAAAATAATTCTAAATACTGCAAAATTATTATGCAAAAACATGTGAATTAAAAAAGAGGGGGCTAACTTCGTGCCTAATTGTCCTAGGACAATTGTTTTTCTTTCTAAATGTGTATAAAAATTCAGTTTTTCCAAATCTGAAAAAATAATTTTTCTACGAATAACGGTTAAAAAATTATTCTAATTGTTTATAAGTAAGCAAAAAATCGACGTGTCTTTGCAAAATAATTTTACACTGTTTAAAATGACTTTTTGGCATTTTTTTTTTAATTAAGCCAATAGTATAAATTTTCTTCTTCCATAAACTGTCAGAAGTCTTACTGTAACCTCATAATTTTCTGATTTATAGTGTTGCAAAAAAAATGAATTTGGGATAAACAAACTAAATAACTTTTAAACTATTTGACCAATTGCTTTGAAATTTAAAATATAATTTAAGCCCCACAAGTCTCCAATTCGTGTAATAAGAAGGTTCTAAGTTAATTTTTACATAAGTTATGAAAATTTATAAAAACTCAAAATGTATGATTTATTTTGCAATTTTCTAAGCAACCAATAGGGACAGACATATTCAGCGAACGCCATATTGAATTTGTTTTAGACGATTTATGAGTTTCTTACTCTTAAATTTATTTAAAATGATTAACTTTTTGGTTATAGACGAAAAAAGTGAAAATTTATCGTTTTTTATCTTCATTTGTTTATAACTATGTATATCATCCAAATCGGCTGCAGGAAACATAAAGGTTATTAATATAGATGTCCATACTACTCAAAAAATTTGGGTTTGGCCTGGAGGGGATGTGTCACGAGAAAAATCTTATTTCTCTGGACTACATAGACTCATGGCCTACTTTAGGCTTGTTTAACTAAGCAGAAAATCAGGATATATTGATGATAAACATCGCTAGTTGTTAACGTACCTAACTTTTTTATTATCCAACATAAGCAAATCAATCAAAAAAGCAAATTTTAATTAAGCCTTAGAGTATAATTGTGTTTTATTTTCAATATTTTATAAATGCTAGAATATTTTAGAGGGTTATCCAAACTTTAAGGAAAAAACACAGTATGATTGTTACACCCGGTATAAAATGACATTTACCTGCCTAGAATTATTATTATTACAGCGATATTGTTAAAGAATACGGCTATAACATACTAAAAAAATCACTCAAACCGGACAACAGGTTTAGGAAATTCGAGAAAACTAACGTGTATAATTCATCGAGCGAGTCGAGTTTTTTGCCCTTAAGTATATAATACCAAACTGGATAAAGATTAGATAAGAACTAAATTATGAAAATAGCAAGTGCATCCCTGTAGGCAATTGCTATTTTGATTTACATGTTGCATCCATGGCTCTTATCGCCAAACACGGACATACCCCATTAAAAACAACTACTTAATACACTTCTTATCTATTCATTATAAAGTTAACATTAATACCGCGCGCTATTAGACCAAGGACGTGATATTTTTATTCTCAGTCGTCGTTAGAAGTCCATAAATGTATTGTCGGCAATAAACCTAATGCCTAACAACATTACACAATATCGTTCCAACTATAGTTTTATGGCCTTCTATAAAAATCTGAACCCGACCGTCAAATTGATGCGATGTTGTTGTCTTAAAAGAAGCAGTTACTTTTCTGCCTTATTTGGAAAACGATTCGAGTCAAGGTATTATAAGCTTGTTTGTTTACCTATTTTTACAATATATTTTCATTACCTCAATGAGTCGTTAGAAAAATATACAGGGTGATGGATTAGTGGGGTAAAGCTCCGTAGATCCGTTATAGTAATAGAGAGCAATAAAAGTTAATAACAAAAATTACAGCCAAGTTTGAGCTTCACATTGCAAAATTAGTTAGAATGTTACAGGGTGTTCGATAACATAGTGGCAGACCAAACTTCTATGTTTTTTTAAATGGAACACCCTGTATCATATATGATGTTCTTATCTTCTTAACTTCTCCATTACAAAAATATAAAGGTTTAGTATGTTATACAGGGTATTTACAAAGTTATAAAAAATTTTACATGAAAATCGTAAAAGTTCAACTCCCTTTATAAATAAAAATAAGCACATCGGCAATGGTTTATTTTTGCTATATTTTTTCATTTATTGTCAAAATATTCATAAATGATTGATATTGTTAGTTTTCTTAGTAATTTTAAATGGAACACCCTGTATTTTATATCACTATCAAAAATTACCATTACCGTACTTTAATTTGTATACAACATTCCCTATGTCCCAATTTATTAGTTTTTGAGATATTTTAATTTTTCCATGGACCAGTAGCGTGGCCACCCAGATTACCAGAATTTAATAAACTGGACCGATTTTTTGGGGTTACTTGAATTTTTTTTTTATTTTTATTTGCTAAGTGCTACAATCTGGTCTTTGACCAATGAGTAACTTTTTATCTATCCTATCTTACTAACTACTTAATATCTAAGAGTCACCCTTTCATGTCTTCTTAGTTGTCTTTATTATTACTGGCGCACTTTTTGATTGCGCACTATCACACAAAGCGCTGCTTTTCACTTTATCACGTACTACACCAACACGTTGCTTGCACACTAGTCGCGCAATGTTCCGCTATTAGCTTTGTCGCACACTACACCAACTCGTGAGGTTTGGTCCTCTTCAGTCTTCTTTTCTGGTTTGAGTTGTCCAGGAGCTGGATGGCCTCAATATTTTCGTGGAGAAGAAGTCTTTTTTCATGACTTTCTGCGTGTTTTCGGATTTCTTTGTCGACGGGCTCCATTCGTAGATCCTTGTGGATATCGTCATTACGGATGTACCAGGGTGCGTTAACTATGCCCCTTAATACTTTGTTTTGAAAAGTTTGTATTATTTTCAAGTTTGTCTTTTTTGTACATCCCCACAGTTGGATACCATACGTCCATACTGGTTTTATAACTTGTTTGTAGATTAGCATCTTGTTATACGTTGACAACCCTGAGTATCTTAGAATAGAATAGAATAGAAATATGCTTTATTGTCATGAAAAATTGTACAATTTTATCGACAAAGCTTATAAAAAGTCAAGACAACAAAACAATAACAATCCAATTTACTAAAATTACATAAATCGTCAATATATTTACAATAATAACAATAATAATGAAGTTAAACAGAAGTAGTCAATTGCAAAATTTAAGTAA
The DNA here is from genome assembly GCF_917563875.1 of Diabrotica virgifera virgifera. Taxonomy (NCBI): domain Eukaryota; kingdom Metazoa; phylum Arthropoda; class Insecta; order Coleoptera; family Chrysomelidae; genus Diabrotica; species Diabrotica virgifera. The sequence goes on from NC_065450.1 coordinate 212,857,628, forward strand.
ATTGCAAATGCATAGTCTACCTAGTAATTAATAAGTTTAAAAGTTAAGCTGCTGCATATGACACCCAAATATAGACAAAAAAAAAATGATAACAAAAATACTACTTGTGCAAAGGGTACTGTAATTTCTTAGTTATTGATTAAGAAAATCTTCTACTGAATAATATGGTCTTTCAGATAGGTAGGCTTTTGTCAGTTTACGGAATTTGGGCAAAGATGCTGCAGATTTAAGTTGTAGAGGGAAATGATTGTAAAGTTTTTTTGCGGAATATAATATAGATTTCTTTACTAACTCAGAGGACGGGGTCGGCATATAGACGTCAAACGTAGACTTTTTCGTGAAGTAGTCATGATTAGGTCTTGGTGGAAAGACATGTAGATGTTTACGAATTAAGCAAACAGTTTCTAAAATATACAAAGATGGAAGGGTTAAAATTCTGTGATCTTTGAAGTAACTTCTGCAATGTGTTGTTCTTCTGAGGCCAAACAGATATCTAATTGCTCTTTTTTGTAATTTGAAAATAACATCGAATTGGGCAGCTGTACCAGAACCCCAAAAAGGAAGACCATAACGAAGATGTGACTCGAACAAAGAAAAATATGTTATTTTGGAAGATGCTAAATTGAGTTCATTCGAAACAGATCTTATAGCATAGCAAGCTGAGGATAGTTTCTTCCTTAACAAATCGATATGGTGGGACCATTTAAGGTTGCTGTCTAAAAAAATACCAAGAAATTTCACCGAATCAACGATACAGATCTGGCTGTTATTAAGAGGTAAGGGTTGAAGGACTCCTTTATAAGACAATGCTACTGTTTTATCTACGTTAAACGAGAGTAAATTAGAGTCAGACCAGGTTTTTATTGTAAGTAGATCAGAAGTTATAGTAGCATGAAGAGTTGCAATATTTGAGTTGCTCCAAGTGATACTGGTATCATCAGCAAAAAGAAAGATTTTTCCATCGATTTTTAAACTAGTGATGTCATTAATAAAGATAAGGAAAAGTAGAGGACCCAATACTGAACCTTGAGGTACCCCACATACAATGTTTTTGAGACTAGAGTCTGTATCATTTGCTCTAACCAGTTGTTTCCTATCATCCAAGTAAGATTGGAACCAATCTAAAGAAATACCTCGAATTCCGTAGAAATTTAGTTTTCTTATCAAAATGTTATGATTTACACAATCAAAAGCTTTGGCGTAGTCACAAAAAACGGTGGCAGTGTGAAGATTATTGTTCAGTGCTTGATAAACCTCATGTAGTACAGAAAAGATGGCATCAGTGGTGCATTTATTATTTAAAAAGCCGAACTGATTTTGTGATAAAATGTTGTTTTCAACTAGAAAGGACATAAGTCGGGCATTTATGAGTCTCTCAATAATTTTGGAGAGTACCGGTAGTAGTGCAATAGGTCTATAATTGCAGGTATTAGATATTTCACCACCCTTATGAAGAGGAATAATGATGGCTGTCTTCAGGCACTCTGGAAATTTACCTTTCTCAAAGGAATCATTAATTAGTGAGATGAGGACTTCTAACACATTTTCTGGGAGATTAGAAAAAATTTTTATCGATAGACCATCAGTACTACAGGAGGATTTGCTTTTGATACTATTGATTGTTTGGATCAGTTCAGATTTATCGACTGGTTTTATAAAGAATGAATTCGAGACCTTTCTTGAATTAGGGAGATAAGCAATGGGATCTTGTTTTGGCAAAATAGTTGATGTAATATTTTTACTCACATTAACAAAGTAATCATTTAGATTTTCAGGGTCTGGAAGGGAAATTGTTTTAGCAGTGTGGGTTTTATTTCGAAGATCGTTTATTATGGACCAAGTTTCTTTTGCAACACTTTTTGAGCTTCCCAAACGGTTATGGTAGTAGTCTTTTTTAGCTGATTTTATAAGTTTAAGATAGGTTGCCCTGTACTTGGTGATATATTCAGTGATAGAAACGTTGGTAGTAAATTTCCTGATATAGAGAAGAGAACGCATATTCTTGGAAGATATTCGGATACCTTTAGTAGTCCAGGGTTTGCGATGTTTTGTCTTAATTGCAATTAAAGGAAATGCTTTATTGAAGATACGGACAAGCTTATCCAAAAAAGTACTGAAATTATTATCCACGTCCATAGCAGGAAAGCGCCACTCAGAGGTTAAGCATAAATTTTGGAAATTACGAAAGTTCCGGGTGGAAAAAATCCTGCCTAAACGTCGTGTTTTCGAGGAGGGTTTGCTCAAGATATTAAACTTCGTATAAACTGCTTCATGATCAGATAGTCCAGCATTAATAATTGTAGAGTGGACATCAAGGGGTGAAAAATCTGAAACAGTATAATCAATTATGGTAGATGAAGTTTTTGTAATCCTTGTAGGAGAATCAACGTGCATTGTTAGACCATACGATTCAAATATGTTGACCAAGGATATTTGTGTAGCACTAGCAGCAGCATAATCAATGTTAAAGTCCCCGCATAAAATTTTTCTACTTTTATGGGGCAGGTCATCTAACAAATTTAGCAGGTTCTGAAAAAATAGTTCCACGGAAGAGTTAGGTGATCTATAAATGCAAATAATATAAAGATTAAGATTCTTATTGTAAATTAACGAAAACTCAAAGAAGGCTTCACTTAGCAGAAAGTCATATTTTGTTACCGAAGAAAAATCATTGCTCGTAGATAGAATTAGGGTGCCTCCGTAAGCTGAGCTTGGACGATCATACCTAGCAATTGTGGTGTATTTTTCTACAAAAAAAGGCTCGTTGACTTCAAGCCAGTGCTCTGTAACCGCAACTACCGGGGGAAATCCTAATTCCTCTAGGAACAAAAATAATTCATCAGTTTTGTACCTTATAGAACGAATATTAATTAGAACCATGCTAAAGTTGTTATCACTAAAACAATTTGAGGATTCTAGTCCCTCAGAACACGTCGTGATGTTTAAAAATTTCGTTTTGGAGAGGCAGCGGAATAGTAATTTCGGTGACATTCCCTTGATTTTTGCAGGTGAATAATTCTTTCAGAAGTGAGAAAGGATCTGTAAGCATCAAGATCAGCTTCCACCTCATCTGGACCAATCCCATAGGCATTGTTAAATTCCAGCAGAATTCGTCGTAGATCTTCAGTCTTAGTGGGACGTCCCTCGAAAGCCAAAAAGAGTTTAACGCTTGTATTGGTAAATCCATCGTAAAACACTGAAGCTGGTTGGTCGTGTAGATAAGCAAGATGAAGTTTAATGGCTTTTAAGATATCCGGTTCCCTTAATCTGGCTAGAAGATATCGACTATTCGAGTTATTGGTTAATCTAACTCTTGGTCGGGTCAAAGGATCCAGATTTATCGAAGGTTCTAAAGTATCCTTCTTAATGAAATTTACAGGCGAATGGAACGGATTCTTAGATTTACAAACTTCGATGGCCTGCTTGTCTGTACGTATGTTTGTGTTTTCTACTTCATCTTTGTTCTTGCGAGAATTCGTAATTGGATTTTCCAAGGTGACAGGACTTCTGAGATTCTTCGGATTCTTATGTGACTCAGATGAAAGCGTTGGTTCAGAATTGGATGATTCTATAGACCATTTGATGTTAACACCAGGTGGCCAAATTTCCTTATTAAATAATAGGTTAATAGCTGTTCTAGATTTTATACCTATTTTGAACGAAGAGCCAGTTGCTGTGTCGGCATCTTTAAGGAGTGTGTAACATCTAATGTATTCCTTAATGCCTAGCCTCTCTTTGATATAGTGCACAACTTGTATAGGGGTGTACATTGGGGTCAAGTTACTAATAACTACAAAGTGACATTTATCTTCTGTAATTTTTGGCTTTTGCTCTGGACTTGGTTCGAGATGTCGGGGCTCTTCAGTTTGGGTACTTGCGGTGGCATAAGATGTATTTTTCTTCAATATCTCTTTTTTAGTTGGTATATTAGATAGATTTTTTGTAAGACTGCTCATTTGATTTGACATTTCACCGATATTTGAAGAGAGCCTTTCTAATCCCAACGTAATCTCAGTTGAATTTGTGTCTTGGATTTCAACCTTGATAGTCTCATCTGAAGAAGAGCCGAAAAAAACTGACGATATATTAAAAATGTCGTGTTCCATCTGCCTTACAGATTTTAAAACCTTCTCAGGATTCAGCAGGTTGTTTAGTTTGTGGATCTCGTCAATTTTTTTCGTAAGATAGTCCAGTTTGCCGTCATTTTTAGTTAATAGGTCATAAGTCTCGATGAAAACAGGCAAATTGTCATTTAGTTTTTTAGTAACTTGAATTAAGGCCTCAAAGTTCTCTAAAGGTATTTGATTTTTTGATAAATTTGTAATTTTGTCATTTAAATAATTTAAACTTGGAGAGTCACATACGGTACAAAAGAATCTAAGGTGAGAAGACTTTTGGTCCAATAGAGCTTTAGTGATGGTCTTGTTTAATTTTGTACATTTCATACAGAAGTTTCTTTGGCAATCTCCATTACATCTTAACTGGTTGTATTTATCCGAGTCAGAATATTGTGTAAGACAATGTTCACAAATGTACGTCATTTTCAAGGTTAGATGTGCAAAAATGAACTAGGTCGATGTGATGATGGTAATAAAAATTGAAACACTTACAGCTAGTATTCACAACACATAAATCAAAACAAATAACAAAACTTGTAAACACAAGAAAACAAATCAAAACATACATCCGTATACTTCCACTGCTGATAAACGAATGAAGTACAATCTTCTCAGTAGCCAGTACAATTTTTTATATTTAATATTTAATTCTTCCTTCTTTTTCTTTACATGGGCTTTCCAGCGAAGCTTCGTGTCTAGGGTTAAGCCCAGGTTACTTGAATGAAGGTTATAAAATGCCTCCAACAACAAGAGATCAGGTGAAAAATAGAATACAAAGTGTATTTTAAACCATTTAACCATTTTTAGGCATGCATAAATTTGTTAGGAGGTCATTTTGAACAACTTATGTAATTAAATATTTAAAATATTTTATTAAAAGTAGCTTTTAATTTTTTCAAAAAGTTTTATTTTATGTTCATTTTTATTTATTTGTTACATTGTTACATTTACATAAAAAAGTGGTTTTTAATTGTTTTCACAAAATGTTGTATTTTTTGTTTGTGTTTTTTTTTAAATTTATAACTAATAAATTATTTTTCTTTCTTTGATTGTTACACTTACTTACATACAAAAGTAGTTTATAATTGTTTAAAAATATTGTATGTTGTGGTTGTGTTTTTTTTTGTAAAATTTATTACTAATAAATTATATTTATTTCTTTATTTGCTGCATTGTTACATTTTTATTACCAATTTGATAATAAATAACTGTAAATTGTCAGTATTAGACAATTCAGTCTTGGCTTATTTAAAATTTGGAAAGATTTAGACCCGCAATTAATAATTTGCTCTGAAAAATGAAAATATCTCGAAAACTAATAAATTTATTCATAGGGAATGTTATATAAAAGTTAAAGTACGGTATTGGTAATTTTTGATAGTGATATAAAATACAGGGTATTCCATTTAAAATTACTGAGAAAATAATGTACTTGCCTTTTTACTCAGTCTGTATTCAATATGTATAAAGAAAATTAACAATATCAATTATTTATGAAAATTTTTACAACAAACAAAAAATATGGCATCAATAATCCATTGCTTTTGTGCTTATTTTTATTTATACAGTGAGTCGAACTTGTTAAGATTTTCATATAAAATTTGTTATAACTTTGTAAATACCATGTATAGCATAACAAACCTTTATATTTTTGTAATGGAGAAGCTAAGAAGATTTCGGATATGCAATAAAATATGGGGTGTTTCATTTAAAAAAACATAAGTTTGGTCTGCCACTGTGTTATCGAACACCCTGTAACATTCTAATTAATTTTGAAATGTGAAGCTCAAAGTGGGCTATACTTTTTGTTTTTAACTTTTATTGCTATCTACTATTACTATAACGGATCTACGGAGCTTTATCCCACTAATCAATCACCTTGCAGATACAAATCTTAGTTATTATTGTTGATGGTTCGCGCCATATACTTTATTATTATCAAAAATGAATAACCATTTTCAATTTCATTGCAACACAAAACTACAGCCGCATCATTATTCCAGTTCAATCAGAGAGTGCAGTAAGCACCTCTACCAGTTTCGAAACTCAATAGTCTCTCATCAGGAGGCACATATGCTGCTCTCTCTGATCCAACTAGGACAAACCCCGGCGTGCAGTCACGGATTGCAACGAACTAAATGGCAGGGATGCCCTAGCGGCAACTGCTAGCAAAAAACTAAGTTTTAAATCTAATTGCACATAAAACATCATCCAAAAATGTTATTCTAAATCCTGCCAGACTGAAAACAATGGGAACCTTCTCTGGTAATTCAGTGTTTACTATTTTTAATAGTACGTTCTCTTAGCCAAGCCGCACACCAAAGAAACATGAAACGAAAAACATGAAACATGAAACGAAAAACATGTTTCATGAAACTAAAACACTGCTAAACAAATCTCAAAGTCCGCCTACCAATGAAACGAGTGTGATTCATGCTCATGACACATTTTTATTTTCGGAGAGTTTCATAAATGGCCGGACGTATATTTGTTTAGCAGTGGTTTATTTCCATGAAACGTAATTTACGTTTCATGTTTCTTTGATGTGCGGTCGGGCTAAAGGTAAAATATTGCAAAACCTCTAAATTTTAAAGAACCGATTGGATTGACATGAAATTTGGCATACACATAGCTAATAAGTCAAAGAAAAAACGTGATATTGTGCCAATGTGTGCTTTTGCCCTAGGAGTGAGTTTCACCCCATTTTGGGGGTGAAAAATATATGTTCGAAATAAGTCCGGAAATAGATAAAAGACTAATTCTAAGCAACTTTTGTTCTATAAAGTTTTTTCACCAAGTTAATACTTTTCGAGTTATTTGCGAGTGAATATGTTAATTTTTCTACAAAATAACCACGTTTTCAGACGGTTTTTCGCAAATAACTCAAAAAGTAAGTACTTGGTCCAAAAAAAGTTTATATAAAAAATATAGCACGTAAAAAGTGAAAAACAAGGTGTATACATTTGGTCACTATACCTAGTAGAAGCAAAGTTATAGCTAATGAAAAATAGGTTCATATTCATCAAATTCAAAATCGAATATTTTAACGTGCCATAACCAAAAAACGAAGCACTTAATTGGGGAAAACTCTTTTTAACTTTTTTAATTTGATTAAAATAATGCTTATTTTTTTTTTAATTTTTTTAGCGTCAAAAGTAAACAAGTTACGCTCAAAATAAAGTTGGTCCCATTTTTTTGGTAAGAAATCGGGAAAATCATCCCCTAATTAGCATATCAAATGAACTTAATTGTTACCACTTCACAATTGTTTTACTCGCGTATGTATTGATCATATGATCTGTAAGTTTTATAGGTTCAAAGTGCTTATTTTTAAAAGAGCTGTAGTTAAAAGGGCTTGAACGACTCACTTATCACGAGTGTATGCAAATTTTGAAACACCGGATCTTAACCAATTTTTGTCTTACAGAAAAACAAAGAAATACAAAATATTCAGAAAAGTAAAGCCGACTTTTTTTATTGTTTAAAATTTTTGGTATCTCTAACAATTTTTAAGTTATTTTGAAAAAAAGCATTTTTTTCAAAATTAAAATTTTTTAAAAATTTTACTTTAAAACCAAATTTTTTCAAAAATAAGCACTTTGAACCGATGAAACTTACAGATCATATAAAAACAACATAAATAAAGTAACTTGTGAAGCGGTAACGATTAATTTCATTTAAGTTGCTAATTGGGGGGTGATCTTCCTGATTTTTTTTTTGCCAAAACAAAAGGTACCAACTTTATTTTGAGCGTAACTTGCTTACATTTTACAAGCTTTTTTTAAACACCTTAAAAAAGTTGAAATGTTTTTTCCTCAAGAATGCTTTATTATTTGGATATTTCACATTGAATTATTCTATTTGGAATTTTTCGAATATTAACCTATTTTTCATTAGCTATAACTCTGCTTTTGCTAGGTACAGAGACCTAATATATACACCGTTTTTTCATTTTTTATAGGCTATAGTTTTGCTAAGGATATTTTTCTCGACAAAATGTTTACGTTCTGAGTTATTTGCGAAAACCGTTTAAAAATGTGGTTATTTTGTTCAAAAATAAACATATTCACTTGCAAATAACTCGAAAAATATAGATTTGGTGAAAAACCTCTATAGAACAAAAGTTGCTTAAAATTAGTCAGTTTATCCATTTCGGGACTTATCTTGGACATATATTTTTTCATCCCCGAGATGGGGCGAAACTCACCCCCGGGACAAAAGCACACATCGGCACCATATCACTTTTTTCTTTGACATGTTAGCTATGCGTACGCCAAATTTCATGTCAATCCAAGCGGTTCTTTAAAATTTACAGTAAAAACCGTGAAAGAATGTACTATAATGGGATATACCATTTTGAAATCGTTCTCAAAATACAAACTAAATTAAAAGTTTTAATTTAATAAAAAAACACCTACAGAGTTCTATTGTAAATATAAGAAATAACCTAGAGGTCGAACTTTCTATAACCTTATTAATACAGAATTAAAACCCGCTAGAGAGCGCTATTTTTCGGCGGAAAGAAAATAAAAGGACAAAAAATTGAAAATTAAATTTGACTGAAGACAATTACTCTGGGAAATTAAAAAAAAATCAAGGAAAAGTTATTTACCAGCAATTTTATTGCTGAAATTGAATCTTTTGATTGTATAGTTAATAATATAGGTATGCAAATTCCGCAGATTGTGTGCTATTTTTTTATAAACGAATTAGCGCCCCGAAATCGTGTTTTTATTATTGCTCTGTAACTCAGAAGATTTTAAATTTACATCAAAAACACCCAAATAAAAATTCACCGTAACTTAATTCTGCAGGGATATTTTTCCCGATTTACCTCGACGAACATTTTCCTCGAGAAATCTGGCTTTTCCCAACAACATCTTTTATTTTCAACTAAAATTTTAGGTAAGTAACTATATACCAATAATTTAATAACTTGGTGACATACAAGCTTTTTTGGTATAGATTAGTTATATTTCCATAAACCGGTGGAAATTAAACGAATACTTTAGTACCAATTAAATTGTTAATTAACTATTTACGGTGGCAATAATAACCATAATAATTGCGATACATCAGAATAGCTATGATTTTCGTATAAAAAGGCACTATACCTATCTAACGTATTTGACAGAATTTAAATTGGGCTATTTAAGCTGCCTCAGAAATATTTTAGAGTTATAAACAATTTTTTGGCTTAAAACAAATAGAATATATCGGCAATTATTAGATTTTAGCAAGTATTACTATAACAGGGATATTCTAATAACCGATCATATAAGCCTAGTAAAAACGTCTAGGGACCTTAAATTTCTATTACTTAAACGGGGATATTCCTTTAACCGGTATTCTAATAAGCGGGTTCGACTGTATTCCAAACCCCGTCGAAGTCACAAAAATTCATCAGAAATCAGAATTACTTGACGTAATTAGTACATCGTCATAATTACCAACATAATCAATAGAATAGAATAGAACATTATAGAATAGAATAGAATAGAATAGAATAGAATAGAATAGAATAGAATAGAAATAATATGCTTTATTGTCATGGAAAATTTAACAATTTTATAGACAAGGGTTAGAAGAGTCATAAGTAAAGTAATAACAAATACAATTTGCTAAAATTATATAAATCGTCAATATAATAAAAAATAATAAAGTGAAACAAAAAACAATAAATATATATTGCAAAATTTAAAAAAATTGCAAATTGTACAATCTACCTAGATGCGACTCGAACAAAGAAAAATATGTTGTTTTGGAAGAGGCTAAATTAAATTGATTTGCTTCGAAACAGATCTTATTGCACAGCAAGCTGAGGATATTTTCTTGCTTAACACATCGATATTAAGGGACCATTTAAGGTTGCTATCTAAAAAAATACCAAGAAACTTAATGAACGATACTGATCTGGCTGTTATGTAGAGGTAAAGGTTGAAGAGCTCCTTTATAGGATAGTGCTACCGTTATATCTACGTTAAAAGAGAGTAAATTAGGATCGGACCAGGATTTTATTGTGAGTAGATCAGAAGTTATAGTATGTAGCATGAAGAGTTGCGATATTTGAGTTGCTCTAAGTGATACTGGTATCGTCAGCAAAAAGAAAAACTTTTCCATCGATTTTTAAACTAGTGATGTCATTAATAAAGATAAGGAAAAGTAGAGGACCCAATACTGAACCTTGTGGTACCCCACATACATTATTTTTGAGACTAGAGTCTGGATCATTTGCTCTAATCAGTTGTTTCCTATTATCCAAGTAATATTGAAACCAATTCAAAGAAATACGTCGAATTCCGTAGAAATTTAGTTTTTTATCAAAAAGTGGTGATTTACACAATCAAAAGCTTTGGCATAATCACAAAAACAGTGGCAGTGTGTAGATTATTGTTTAGTGCTTGATAAACCTCACGTAGTACAGAAAACATGGCATCAGTGGTACATTTATTATTTAAAGAACCGAACTGATTTTGTGATAAAATGTTTTCAACGAGATAGGACATAAGTCGGGCTTTTATGGGTCTCTCAGTAGGTCTATATTTGCAGACATTAGATTTTTCACCATCCTTATGAAGAAGAATAATGATGGCTGTCCTTAGGCACTCTGAAAATTTACCTTTCTCAAAAGAATCATTAATTAGAGAGATGATGACTCCCTTTTCTAGGAGATTTGAGAACATTCTTATTGACAGTTAATAATCGTAATTATGTATTCAACTAATCTTGATTGTTACACAATAAAAGTAATTTTTTATTAACATCTCATTTTAATAAATATTTAATGAACAAAAACGACCGAACCTTCCATCGTCTCTCGCAAAAAACCGTAATATCTTCTCAGATCCCTACGTCCTCGCAGATGAAAGCTGTATCCGCAGACCCATATATTTTCTTTATAACAATAAAAAACAGATATCGTCATTGTCCCTTTTTACCTCAACTACCCATCTGATAATTTTGTTTCCGTTTCATTTGGCGCAATTGGTTGAAGAAAAACTGATAGTCTAGCGCAAAATTGTAATACAGGTTGTTGGTGGCAGGTGTTTTAAATTGGCAACAAATGTAAAATAAATAAAAAAAAACAAGATTTACGTTTACACTATCACACCGTCTCACAGACGTCTCGTTTTTTGGCCCACTATTTTTTTTTGTTGTCCTGAAATGTATTGTGATGTTTAATCTACTATCAAAACTATGCGAAAAATACGACCTCATGCGTTTTTGTGAAAAATTATTTAAAGCAGTTACTGTAGTACCTATTAAGTTTTGACATATTTGTCAAGTCAGTAGAATATGGAGTCAAATAAATAATATCTGCTTATTCTACTATTAGTCTTGTCGCCAGGGGTTGGTACAACGGCCTTCTTTATTCAGAACTATTCAGCAGGACTTACCCAAGTTTTCTTTATGTATTTTGGCCCGTAGAATACGAATTTTTTGGGTAACAGTTGATCCGGATGTCGACAAGATTGTTAATAACAACGAACTTGAGGAATTATATAAAAGCGATTTGTCGCAAAACAAAACATTTTTTTGTATTTTTTGTGTCATTCTAAGGTAATTGGGTATGATTAACGATTTCTCCATGTTATTGACAAGAATAAACATGCAGGAATAAACATAATGTAGAAAAACATAAGAAAATATTATATTTGGGACGGGTTTCGGAGAGATGTTGAGGAATATGTCAGGACATGTGCGATTGCCAAAGGCATAAGAATATTCATTGCTCTAGTTGGCCCATTTGAAATGGACGATGATTGGAATAGATAAATATTGACACTAAAATGAGAGCTAACTAAATACATAGAGGGACATGTTATAAAGAATAAAGAAGCCGAATCAGTAGCCAAATCATTGGTAGAAATCATTATGTTGAGATATGGTGTACCCAAAAAAATAGTAACAGACCAAAGCTCAGAGTTTATCGGAAGAGCAAGAATCTTTAAAGAAACATGCTCGTATTGCTCATTGTTTAAAACAGAGCAGTTAAACTCCATAGACTATCACTACATGACTATGGGAGCTTTAGAGAATAGTCGTAAACATTAAATACGTATCTTAAGATACAGTTTTAAAAATTCCCCACGAATTGGAATACATGGGTGATACATGTACACATTTCTGTGATTTATATGGCATTTCCGTACACTCAGTGTACTCGTGCATTCTCCACACTATGATAAAATATAGATGTTAACTCAATTTGTATATTGGGACCGTGCAAGTTCGGAAGAGCGACACCTAGTGTCATAGCATCAGTAACAAACGTAGCGCTTTTAAATATATTGACCAATTATATTAGTCCTGGTTATTGGATAATTCAAGGCCATAGCCCAAAAAAAAAGGATAAGAAGAAAAAGTATGATTGAGGTTATTTTATTAAAAGGTAAATATTGTATGTAGTAAAGAACATTAATTATTAAAATGCAGTATTACAAGTAAAATACAACTAATTAAATTCACTTTAATAATTGCATCATATTTAATAACACAGGCCAACGATGAAAAAACTTTTTTGATAAAATTACCTCTATCTTATGTATTTTGGTGTGCTGAGTCCGAAAATCATATATGGTGTATCACCCACCATTCTTTCACAATTTAACATTTAAAATTGCATAATTACCTTTGAAACCAACATTACTACTAAGGAAAAAGAAGCTTGGATTGGATCCAAAAAAGTTGTAACCAAGTTTTTAGGTAATGTGAAAGACCCTAACTACGAGCTTATAGTAGCTAATTTATTAGATAAGTTTTTTAATAGTCCATTCTTTCACGGTTTTTGCTCTAAATTTTAAAGAACCGCTTGGTTTGACATGAAATTTGGCATACATATAGCTTACATGTCAAAGAAAAAAAGTGATATTGTGCCGATGTGTGCTTTTGCTCTGGGGGTGACTTTCATCCTCTCTTGGGGGTGAAAAAATATATGTCCAAAATAAGTCCGGAAATGGGTAAACTGACTAATTTTAAGTAACTTTTGTTTTATAGAGCTTTTTCGCCAAGTCAACACTTTTCGAGTTATTTGCGAGTGAATATGTTCATTTTTCAACAAAATAACCACATTTTTGGACGGTTTTTCGCAAATAACTCAAAAAGAAAGTATTTTGTCGAAAAAAACGTTCTTCGCAAAAATATAGCACATAAAAAAGTAAAAAAATGGTGTATGCGTTAGGTCTCTGGATCTCGTAGAACCAGAGTGATAGCCAATGAAAAATAGATTCATATTCACCAAATTTCAAATAGAATATTTCGACGTGATATATCCAAAAAATTAAGCACTTTTTGGGGAAAACCGATTATAACTTTTTTAAAGTGTTTAAAAAAAGCTTAATTTCTGTTTTTACAAAAAGTTTCTAGCATTAAAGTTAACCAAGTTACGCTCAAAATAAAGTTGGTCCCTTTTGTTTTTGCAAAAAAAAATCGGGAAGACCACCACCTAATTAGCAACTTAAATGAAATTAATCGTTACCGCTCCACAAATTATTTTACTTATGTTGTGTTTATATGATCTGTAAGTTTGATCGAGTCAAAGTGCTTATTTTTGAAACAATTTGGTTTCAACGTAAAATTTTTAAAAATTTAAATTTTGAAATATATTCCTTTTTTCAAAATAACTTAAAAATTGTTAGAGATACCAAAAATTTCGAAAAACAAAAAAAGTCAGATTTGCTTTTCTGAATATCATGTATTTTTTTGTTTTTCTGTTAGACAAAAATTGATTAAGATTTGGTGTTTCTAAATTTGCATACATTCGTGATCAGTGACTCGTTCAACCCCTTTTAACTACAGTCCTTTCAATAATAAGGACTTTGAGCCGATGAAACTTACAGATCATATAAACAATATATACACGAGTCAAGAAACTTGTGAAGTCGTAACGATTAAGTTCATTTAAGATACTAATTGGGGTTGATTTTCTCGATTTTTTTACCAAAACCAAAAGGAACTAACTTTATTTTGAGCGTAACTTGTTTAATTTTGATGTTAGAATTTTTTTTTATAAAACAAAAATGAAGCTTTTTTAAACACTTTAAACAAGTTGTCATGAATTTTACCCGAAATGTGCTTAATTTTTGGTTATTTCACGTTAGAGTATTCCATTTGGAATTTGACGAATATGAACCTATATTTCATTAGCTATAACTCTGCTTCTACTAGGTGTAGAGACGTGATATACCATTTTTTTTTAAATTTTTTACAGGCTATATTTTTGTTAAAAATGTTTTTTCGACAAAATACTTACTATTTGAGTTATTTACGAAAAACCGTCTAAAAGCGTGGTTATTTTGTTGAAAAAATGAACATATTCATTGTCAAATAACTCGAAAAGTATTGACTTAGTGAAAAAACTCTATAGGAGAAAAGTTACTTAAAATTAGCCAGTTTATCCATTTCCTGACTTTCTTTTGACGAATATTTTTTCACCTCCAAGAGGGGTGAAAACCACCCCTAGGGCAAAAGCACATATCGGCACAGTATCACTTTTTTTCTTTGACTTGTTAGCTATGTGTATGCCAAATTTCATGTCAATCCAAGCGGTTCTTTAAAATTTAGAGGTTTTGCAATATTTTACCGTTAAAGAACGGACTATAAGATTTTAGATAAGATTTAGGATTTGGGATGTCAAATGAGCCTCAAAATCTACCTTTTGCATAACTTTCTTGATCATTTTTCTGAAAATCTGGGTGGAGTCAGTGAAGAACGAGGCGAACGCTTCCACCAGGATATCAAGGTGATGGAGCAACTATACTAGGGATGTTGGAACACAAACATGATGGGTGATTACTGTTGGTCACTTCATCGGGAACAACAGAGTGTTTCGCATAGGAGAAAAAGCTACTTAAGAAGTTTTTCAGAAAAAAAAAGGGAAAGAAAATACAAAAGCATTGACTCCTGAAATGCTTGTATAGACCTATACTATCAGAAGATAAAAATTAGATAAATGGTATTATTCTAATAATGTATCATTTTAATGTATTCCGGTATTTTGTGTTTTTCAAATTATTAGATTGTAGAATAAGCCAGTGCCATATTGTGGGAAAACTGTGGGTGATACGTAAAATCTAATTTCAGATTCTTTTTTAGCGCCAAAAATACGTAGGATTGACATAAATTTATAAGAAAAGGTTTTCAAATCTAATCTTTTTTTTCGTTGGCCTGTGTAATATTCACTTTAATAATTTAATAATTGTGTAAATTAATAATACCCCGTATCCCTACTTAGTATGTGGTTAGTCGCCCTGAACGATTTGGGTGCGAAAAGTTTTTTTCCCTTACCTACCCTGGATTGTTTTTGTAATGGATTCGGAGAGGGAATCGTAATGATCTTGGTGTATGGTGAGGCGTCGATTTCGACAAGTGTTGCTGGCTAAATGGGCGCAGTTCCCAAAGGCCATAAAAGAACAAAAAGTCGCATCATATCAATATTGTGGAGAAACATTAATGCCTGATTTCATACTGGCAACATAAAGTACACTTTAACTAGGGTTTATTTTAGACATAAAGTGCACAAAGCACATAAAGTTACTTACTTCTGCTTTATTATTATGGAAATCCATTTTTCTCTTTGTATTAATTTGTGCTTATAAATTGGAAACAAATAGAAATTAAATTGACATTTTTTGTTGTATTTTAACAATTTACAACACATCATTTGCAAAACCAATTTTTTTCAATAACAGTAGGTATATAATATGTCAATATGACAATTTCAATTGACAATAAATATGAATTATTTAAGAAAGTTACAAGATTTATCCGCTACTCGCAGCGAGTACCTGCACACAGCGAATATAACGAGTTTATTAGAGCTGTCGCCGTTTCTCACATTCTCGACTCCCAACGCTTATGATCAGTCTAGTCATCTACTTGTAGCACCATTTACTTCTTGTATCCACCTTTGGACTTGTATTTTTATGCGGTTGGTGGAGATCCACTGTAACATTTTCTTTCGTCATCATCGATTAATCCGTTCAACATTTCGGCTTTTTTACATTCTATAGTTTCCAGGATTTCAATGTCTATGCTCATACATTTTCTGATTTCAGCATTCCTTACTCTATCTCTTCTAGTAATTTGGCAATATCTACTTCAATAATTAATTTCCATTGTTTTTATTTTCTTCTATCCTCGTCATATCGGCGTACAACTCCCTCACAGCATTCATGTGAGGGAGTGGAATTTTCTTGTCTTTTACCACCTGCCACAGCTTGGCTAAAGGGACACTTTCATAGACCTTTTGAAAATCAATAAATATCAGAACGCATTGTAAATGCACGAACGACCAGCATGAAAGCCACTCTGATCTTCAGCATCTCCTTCAACAATCTTCAATTTGGCTTTTGACTGTGTACAGATTGCTGGTATACTATGTAGTTTTCCATTCTTGCAAGACTAAATTAACCCTCTAGTAATAAATATTTCCAGCCTTACTATTTAAGTATTTTATAGCTGCAATACCAAAACCACCTCTTGAACTAGATCAGATAAGGACTCAGCTTTTAAAAATTTGGCCGATCAGACCAATTTTTACGCTGTAATTGTCAGTTTAGAGTAAAATTTGGTAGTGGGCACTAGAGGGTTAAAGGTATTAGACAAGAGCTGAAATAGTTCGTCAGGGCCATATTTAATCAGTTTTATGGGTACTCCCTCCGGTCGTGGAGCCTTCCCATTTTTCATAACGTTTGCATGGCTTTTAATTTCTTCTAGTGATATTTCCGATTCTTTCCCGTAGGAAATCAACTCGATTTACAATGGTTATTTTAAGATATTGAAATAATTTTTCATTATCGTCACAGCAAATAGAGATAAGTATCTTGTTGTGGAATTATTTGATTTGAAAACAAAGAAAAACCCATTTCCTTTTCATCATATTACATCGACGGCTGTATTCCTGAGTTAACAAATCAGTGAGTTTTCACTTCCTTAAGGAAACTCGATCTGGACTATGCGGAGGAATATAAAAATAAACGTGAGCAAGTGAACGGAGAGGCCAAGTCGGCATGTGCAATAAAACAAAGGATAATTCAATTGCCGGTCGATGCGGGAGCTTTATCCATTCGGGAATACTTTCCCACTTTTTACAACAAACAAAAAAGGGAAATTAGGCTATAGGAATGTATACTTTTATTTAAATTCAAATAAAACAATCAACTAAATAGGGTTTCTTTCCGAAATGAAATATTATGGGAATTTAGGGCGCTTAGAAATCGTTCACACAAGTTTATTAGAGTGAATGTGAACCCCTAATGCTTGCTACATTTTAATTTCATTATATTTTCAAATATTTTAGGGGAGTTTACGTCGTTATTTGTAGACACGCAGTAGTGTGTATTTTCTGTTATCTAAAGTACGAGGCTTGTTAAATTAAAAGTCTAGTGATAGTGAACGTGGTGATTTTTAAATCACGCCGTCATCAGTGACTGTGATCATCGTTCATTTATGTATACTAATTTATGTTTGCCTCCCAGTTGCCATATTGATTTAATTTTGACAGCATGTTGGAATGCCCTATTGGTATTACATTAATTTTAAGGCAAATGACTATACCTTTATCTCAAAGACTTTGATCGTTGATCACAGCTGTAATAGCTGTATAGTAAGCTATTAATAATAACAAATACAGATCAGGACCTCACAATGAGGATCGGCCAAGATGAAATAGAACAAGTTCACGATTATATATCTGGGTCGTCAAATTATAAATCTTAACAAGGAAAACCAAACATCAGATATCAAAAGACGAGTTACACTGGCAAAGGCGGCAATTGGCAAACTAAGCTACATTCTTAAAAACAAAAGATCTCCACAACATCTTAAGACCAAGGTATACAATCAATACGTACTCCCTGTTCCCCAAACGTGGCGTTTACAAAAGAAAGCATGGACAATATCATAAAAACGCAAAGAGAAATGGAAAAACAAATGTTGTACATAAGGCTGATGGATAAAAAGAGAAACGAGTGGATAAGAGAGAAAACAAAAGTTAGAGATGTTAGATAAGAGATATCAAAATTGAAATGGAGATTTGCTGGACACAATGTAAGACCGATGGAACAAAATTCTTATAAATTGGAGACCGTGGGAATATTAACGAAGCAGAGCAAAGATCAAAATGAGATAGGCAGACGATATCAAGAAGCGCGTGGTCTCTATATGGATGACTGTAGTGACAGACAGAGAAGAACACGGAAAAGGATTGGGGAGGTCTACGTCTAAAGATGGACTGAAGAAGGTTAATTAGATAGATAGAAGCCATTAATGGAAAATTGTTACCACCGTATAGAGTTTACCTTACTTACGATTATATCCCATAATGTAAACAAAAACAAATTTTTAAAGAGAAAGAAAAAACTCGAATACCTAAATATATAAACTAAATATACAGGGTGTCCCGAAAAGATTGGTCATAAATTATACCAGACATTCTGAAGTCAGAATAGTTCGATTGAACCTAACTTACCTTAGTACAAATGTGCTCATAAAAAAAGTTACAGCTCTTTGAAGTTACAAAATGAAAATCGATTTTTTTCAATATATCGAAAACTATCAGAGATTTTTTATTGAAAATGGACATGTATCATTCTCATGGGAGGAGCATCTTAAAACAAAATTATAGTGAAATTTGTCCAACCCATACAAATTTTATGGGGGTTTTGTTCCCTTAACCCCCCCCCCCAACCTTTTGTGTACGTTCCAATTAATTCATTATTGTGGTACCGTTAGTTAAACACAACGTTTTTAAAACTTTTTTGCCTCTTAGAATTTTTTCTATAAGCGAGTTTTTATCGAGATGCGGCTTCTTTTTTAATATATTTACATACAAATTTCCTGGGGGTTTTGTTCCTTTAAACCCCCCAAATGTTTGTGTCCGTTCCAATTAAACTATTATTGTGGTACCATTAGTTAAACACAGTGTTTTTAAAACTTTTTTGCCTCTTAGTCTTTTTTTTGATAAGTCACCTTTTATCGAGATGTGGCTTCTTTTTCAAAATATACCCAAAAATGTACATTATAAATAAATTTTCGGATTATAACAGGTCTCTATAATCGTACTTAACCATATACAAATATGTGGTGGATTCGACAAATATTCAAAATATCTCGATAAACACTGGCTTATCGATAAATACTAGGAGGCAAAAAGTTTTAAAAACAATGTGTTTAACTAATGGTGCCACAATAATAATTTAATTGGAACGTACACAAAAGTTTGGGGGGGGGGGGTTTAAAAGAACAAAACCCCCATAAAATTTTTATGGGGAACACAAATTTCACTTTAATTTTTTGTTAAGATGTTGCTGCCATAAGAATGCCACATGTCCATTTTCAATAAAAAATCTCTAGGAGTTTTCGATATATGAAAAAAAATCGATTTTCATTTTGTAATTTCAAAGGGCTGTAACTTTTTTTGTGTGCACTATTGTATATAGTTGTAAGTGAGGTTCAATCAACCTATTTTTGACCCCAGAATATGTGATATAATTTATGACCAATCTTTTCGGGACACCATGTATAGTACATTTTTCATGATTACACAAAATCTTAAGTTTTTAGTGTATATTTATTATTTTTAGGGCTATTTGCAACTGTTACAAGTTTTGCTCATTCACAATAATTTAATAGCAAGTGTAGTTTCATCTGGGACGCACGCTCTGTCAAGAAAAACAAATATAGTCTCACCCAAAGTAACCACAGCTGCTAATTCAGAACATTTCCATGGTTTCTATGTGCAATATACTAGCGAATAGAATAATAATAGAATAAAATGTTAGCAATCACAACACACCCTCACGGCTTAAAAAGAGCAGGATCTCTTACTGGCGAATCCTAGAGAAATCCCTCGGCATATTAAAACTTCAGAAGGGCGGAAGTTTCAGAATGGCTTTTCGCTGAAACAAAACCCTTTCAGGCATCGGCAACTACTGTCTAGCGATACCTTATTCTCGAAGCTTAAAGACCAAATACCGCTTTTACATCAGAGTCATCCCATTTATTAGCTTTCTTGTCTCGAATGTGATAAACAGCATATAGGGCAAACATCGCAGTAGTTAAAATATAGAATAACACAGCACAAAAGTGACTGCAAAATAGAGAAAGATTCTTGTGCAGTAGCACACCATTTCCAATACAATAGACTACACATTTAATTTATCAGATGTTAAGATCTTGGATATAGAAAACAATTATAAAAAACACTATTTTTCGAAATGTATCGCATTAAAAAAAACAAATATTAAATGAACTATTTAATATGTGGTACCAGCCAAGTGGTGTTTATTCACGATGGGCATGGAACGTTTTAAGTGACATGTATTGTATAATATTTTAAAATTCTGATAAACTAAAGACATCAACCAACTGGTTCGATAATAAAACTATTAGGTGGCTCTAATGCTACATGTGAAAAAAGACGAAATCAGTACCGCTTCGGAATACAACATTTCGTAAGTGATAATATTGTGAATGTTATGTTTGTATCTACTTGTTAGTTAATTTTGTAGTATGTTCCTGTTGTAGTTAAAAAAATAAATTGTCATCGAACTTCCGAATTAAATGCAGCTTAAATTTAAGCCGTAGACCATATTCCCGACACTTTATCACTATTTCCTAGTGTTATTCAACACACCTGTATGATCGATAATTTTTTAGGAATTCTAAGGATTACTAGAAAAAGAAAAAAATCCAATATTTTGTTTCACTCATTGAAAATAATTTAATAAAAAGTAGGTATACTGACTTAGTTTCCAAACAACACTGGGTCGCACGCCTCTGTCACAAAAAATAAACACAGTCTCGCCCAAAAATACCCACAGCTGTGGTTATAATTCAGAAGGTTTTCATGTACACTAGCGTAGAGAATAATAATAGAATACTCGGTTAATCAATGAAATAATTCCGACAGGAAACAGAACCTTCTGGAAATACATCAACTTCCTCAAAGATAAGAAGATTACTCAGAATACTCAACTGATAATTTACAGAGCAGCAATTAGACCAGTAATCACAAATGTGGTGCTTAGGATTGAGGATCCTAGAGAGAAAAGTCATTCGGAGAATATCAGGCCCACTAAATTTAGGTAATAATGAATTTAGAAAACAGATTAACTACGAAGTAAAAGAAATTTTGAAAGGTGAAGACATCGTCAGATTTATCAAAGCAAAGATTCTCAGATGGATGGTACATATAGAAAGGAGAAATCCAGAAGCATTTATGAAGAAAATTGCCAAATGGAGACTTTACTAAATTTACAATGAAGATGCAGTAGAACTAAACAAACCAAGATACGTTAAATGCTACTAGGAGCACTCCCGAATCATAGTTTACAATGTATTATTGTGTTTGAATTTTATCAATCAAAAGCAAAATAAAAATTAAATTAAATTTTTTTAAATAACGCGGGCACATAAATTTGATACACCCTGTATATTGAGCTGTAGGTATTTATTAGAATTAAGTTTGGATGTAAGTAGATTTCTCTTTTAATGAGCTTTCCGATTAACCATTAAAGACTTTTGTGAATAATTAAAGTGAAAATAACGATGTATTTAGATTTAAAATGGAAAAAGATTGTTTAGATTAGAGGTAATTATCAATTTCTAGAAAAGGGGTTTTATGGAGAAAGTTTGGAATTTTAGTATCTTTGTTTCAACATGAGTAAATATTGTATAGTTCTCAGAAAGTAATTAGGATGATCGGAATAATTTTGAGGGTGACTGTTTGTTTGTCGAATGGAAAAGCCGATGTCTTTTATTCTTGGCAATGTGGAAGGGTAAAAATGGATTGGATGATTGAGACAGTTTGAAAGAGAAGTCATTATGTTTTTGGCATCGCTAAGGAGCGGTTCGACGTGTTTAGTGGATAGATAGTTAGCAGATACCAGCGGCTGTTTTGATAGTGGAGAATAGTGTTGAAAAGTGGAACGAGAGACAGATCAAATTGAGACGAAATACCTCTTTGATTCTGTATTATTGTGAGAAGGAGAGCAGAGAATTTTTGGAGTTTTGTTTGAATCGAGTACGTGTCAAAAGATACCCGGCTTGTTGGAGAATTAGTGCTGGTATGCTGATAGTTTGGAAGCTGGACAACGGAGAGAGGCTTTGATGAGTAGCCTTTAACATAGTCAACGAGGGAGAGCTGTTTTGGGTCACGAGAAGACATCAGAGTGAGTGAAGCAAAAGGTCAGTCAATTTATGTGAAAGAGATTTTTATGTTCGGAAACTAAATTTTTTGAGTAAAAAGCATATGAATTAAAATTCCAATATTTCAAAAAGTAAATAGTAAATATAGGTAATCTTGCGAATACATAAATTTGTTTTGTTTAGTTTGTTTTACCAAAGTCATCGGGAACAAACCGATAAATTGTTTTTTTTTTAACTATAATAAATTTAAGCGGTAAAAAGTTCATTCGGACATCTGTGTTCACAGGTTTTTAGATTCGATAGATTTCAGAGTATTGATTTTGATAAATAAAAGACAATTCTGTATTTTTATTTTAATATTTTGCTTTATTTATTTTCCCTATTTTATCCCGATTAGGATCAACGAAGAGATACTGAACCCACGAGAGAAGATAAGTATAACGTGAGATAATTTGGATTTTTTTTATAGTATAAAAAGGCACCCTGAGATTTTTTATTCAATTTTTATGTATGTTTTGCGACAATTAAATAATAAATCAAATAAATAATAATCAATATAAAATTAATAAGAAGCAGATCACAACAGTATATACATTGTAAATTCCAAATCATGATTTCTAAAGTTTATACATTGTAAATTATGATTCGGGAGTGCTCCTATTAGCATTTAACGTGTCTTGGTTTGTTTATTTCTACTGCATCTTGAATGTAAATTTAGTATGGTGTCAATAGAAACAGAAAAATGTTTTATTGCCCTTGAAAATTGTACAATTTTATAGACACAGCTTTAAAACAGACGAAAACCAAACAGTAGCAAATAAAATTTACTAAAATTGCATAAATCGTCAGTATAAATAAAAAAATAATAATAAATAAGTAAAACGAAACAATATATTGCAAAATTTAAATAACTTGCAAATAATCAACCTTAGAAAGAATAAGTTTAATAAGTTAAGCTGCTACATATGATACAGAAATATAGGTAAAAATACTACTTTTATGTAAGAGTACTGTAATTTCTTAGTTAAAGTATTGATTAAGAAATTCTTCTACTGAATAATAATTAATATGGTCTTTCAGATAGATACGCTTTTGTTAATTTACGGAACTTGGGGAAAGATTTAAGTTGCAGAGGGAGATGGTTGTATATTTTTATTGCAGAATATAATATAGATTTCTTTACTACCTCTGTGGATGGGATCGGTAAATAGACGTCGAAGGAAGAATTTCTGGTGGAATAGTCATGATTAAGTCTTGCTGGAAAGACATGTAGATGTCTACGAATTAAGCGTTAAAATCCCGTGATCCTTGTAGTAGCTTCTGCAATATCTGCAATGTGTTGTTCTTCTGAGGCGAAAAACATATCTTATTGCTCTTTTTTGTAATTTAAAAATAACATCGGATTGGGTAGCTGTCCCAGAACCCCAAAAAGGAAGACTATATCGAAGATGCGACCAAAATATGCGATATCACGCAGATCACGAAGAAGACCGAAAACGAGATGGGAGAACCAGGAAATTGCGGACTTTAGGAAGATGAGAGTTAGTGAATGGATAACCATAAGCAAAAACAGGAACGAATGAAGAAATATTGTAGAGGACGCTAAGTCACACAACCAATTGAAGACATAACTGGAAGAAGGGGGTATGTAACATTTTCTAAAATTTTGAATTTCTTAGTGAATGAAGGTGGTATGTAACTTCACTATCATATGACACTTATACTGTACCTCTAAAAAGCTTAATAGGAGATATTCTAGTGGATGAAGGAGATATGTAACATGTAAAATACAATTCTTGAATGGAAGAAGGAGGTATGAAACATTTTTCGTCTTTTTCAGGTTTAAATTGTTTATAACTCGAAAACTATTAACTTTAGACGAAAACTACAAAAGACCTTTTTTGTTTCCAATGATCAAAAGAACCTAAAATAATGTACCCGGATTGAAAATAGTATATTGTAAAACAAGAGAGAAAAAAGACATATTTCTCACGAGCGCAGAAGTTTGTTTCTCGCAAATCAAGCGAGAGAGAAATATGTCATTTTCTCTCGTGTTGTACACTGTACTTTTTCTATGAATGAGTTTTTGTCAAGAGTTCAAACTTCAAAATTAAATAATTTAGGTGCTTTTAGTTATATTATATGCCTAAATTGAAATAGAATACATAATATATACACATAGGTATTTAATATTCTTAATATTTATATACTTTATTTATTTAAAATTATAATTCACAGTTGAACAGTCTTAAAAGCTAATTTTTGATAATTTTTGACAAGTTCGAACACATTTTGTTTGACAAAAATAATTGTGTTTGTATTGTGCATATTACCATGTAAATGGCGATAATATGTATGTAAACCGGCGGTGAACCCGTGAGAAAAAATATTTCTCACTGCAATGGCCGACTTTTCGCACTGCCTGAGAAATTGTTCATTTTGAATGTATGTAAGTAGTGAGAGAAGTTGCACGTTGTATTCGCGGTGTGCAAGTACTTGGAAGGGATACGTGAAACGATCGTGCGCGAATAGCGGAGAAATATTGCAACTTTCTTAAATAATTCATATTGTCAATTGAAATTGTCAAATTGACGTACTTCATATCTACTGTCATTGAAAGAGAAAAATTATATGTTGCTCCACAATATTGATATGATATGCAATTATTATATAAAGGTAAATTTAATTAATTGTATTTTGCTTGCAGTACTGCATTTTAATAACTATTTTTATTTACTACATACAATTTTTTACGTTTTCATCACATAACCTGAATCTTATTTTTTCTTCTTATTATTTTTTTGGGCTATGGCCTTGACAATTATCCAGCAACCAGGACTAACGTAATTGGTCAATACAATTAAAAATGCGAATAAAAGTGCAGAGCGTAGAAATAGGTGTCGCTTTGCGCAACTTGCACGGTTCCAATAGCATCCATAGAAAAAATAAATTTTTTTAATTTGTTTAAATTTTTTTTTTCTACAAACGTGTTACAAATGCAACTTTAGTACTCCATAGGAGCGTTAAAAATGTTACTTTATCTACTCTATGTCATATTATGTATAAGTTTTTAGTTTGTGAAAACTGTCACTATAGATAGCAGTGCTTGAAGGATTTAAAGTGTGCGTGAAGTAACAATGTATTTTAAATGGGATTTAATTTTTCGCACTGTTTGTAACTTTCGAGTTGTCATGGTGACAATCCTTAACTTTCGCGTTGTCATGGTGATGACAATATGAGCAATGAATTACAACAAAAGTTTTGACAGTTTTGTGGTTTGAAAGTAGTTAGAATTTTTAAATGTCAAAGTTCTAAAAATTCTAGAACAGAATTGAATTCCAGTGACGAAGAGTTACGGCTTTTTTTATTTGTTTATCGTAGATAAAATATTGTATGAAACTGTGCGTGAAGTACTTTTTGCGAACTTACACGATTTATAGCGCTCGCTCCGTTGTCGCTCGTGCTCTAAAAACGGCGTGCGTTCGCAAAAAGCATACTTCACGAACTGTTTCATAAATAACTATTAAAGCACTAGTGCTTTAATAGTATATTGTGCAACAAGTGCAGAAAGATACTAATTTCTCACGAGTTTGAAAAGTTGCGGTACGAGCGCAAGCGAGTGCCGCAATTCAAACGAGTGAGAAATTATCTTTCTGCACGTGTTTCACACTATACTTTTTCTACAAGCACAGTTTTTCCTAAAAATAAAAATCACAATTTCCAAACGACGATTAATTATAATAGGTACCTATGTGATAAATTTTAAACTGTATTGAATTAATACCTACTAATCAATTTAAATTCCTTATACCTAAATAAATTGCACAGAAATCAGTTAAAAAATTAATGCACTGCCTTAATTTGTTTAAATTTAAACAATTATTACACATTATTGACATTATATTTATGCAGTCACGGATTTACGCAAAACCTACTTCATTCGACGTCTCTTGCACAGGTTGCTAAATCCTTATTGGTTATTTGATAATTATAAAATGTTTAATAAGAATAAAATTGTAAAATAAAACAGTTGTAACATCCATAATTTAGTTTCTATGCTATAGTTAAATATAATATTTGTCTTATAGGTTATATATTTGTTTAAAGTTTAACCACGGATGTAAACAGAATATAACGTTACTCAGAATGCGGTAGTCCACGGATGTAAACAGAATATAACGTTACTCAGAATGAGGTAGTCAACTGTGCAGAAAAGAACTTTGCGGCACAGAAACGTCACTTTGCGGCACAGAAACGTAACTTTTCTGCACACTAATGTCAAATATCTTATACTGTGAGAAAATATCAAGTTTGCTAACATAAAACCGTGCAGAAAAGTGCACTTTGAATAGTGGTTGTAGAAAAAAATTTTAAGGCACTGCAGTTAAAATTGAAATGTAAAATTTTGAAAACAAACCTCAAAATATTTTTTATATTTCATTTATTAACATTAATATAATTAACAGTACAACTTGCGCAATTTGAAAAAGTTTTTTAGAAGGTTTTTTAAAATTTAATTTAAACTGTATTATTGCATTTTTAACACGTCTGTAGAAAAAAACTATTAAAATTTGTTAGAATATACAACAATAAAAGTAGATGATATTCTATAGTTGTTATGATTTACGTATTTACAGTATAGGTATTGACAGTTTTGATGTAATGTCAAGAAAAATATAAAAATGGAATGTCAGTAAAGTTCAAGTAAAAATTTTTGTAGGTATTGTCCTGTAATTGAGAATAAATAAAGTATAATTGTTGATATATATGTAAGACGTTTGTAGAAAAAATATTGTATGATATACGTGTTAAAATTACATTTTTAAAGCACTCATGTGAAATGCAGAATTTGCTTCGCTCATTCTGCAAAACTTCACATGCGTGCCTTAAAATTGTGTTTTTAACACTTATAAAATAAATAACTATTTTTTAAATAAATGTAGCTAAATAACTACGAAATTATGGCATTTAGATATGGGGAATATCACACGAAAAATAATAATCAGCATTTCATTAGATTTACAGAAAACGGAAGTTCTGACAGCAATGTAATTGTCATTATAATATCGGCCGCATTAGAAAACCCTTTGTGACCAAAATCTATAAAAAAATCATGCAAGCCGTTTCCGAGATAATTGAGGCTTTCCATACATAAAACTCACTCTGTATAATATACTCCATTTAATAATACAAGGCAAGGTAGTCCGTAGAAGAAAGGTCAGGTCGAAGAAGAAAATCCAGGTCGAAGAAGACCGTCATGGCTTAGACACCTGTGAGAATGGTTTAACAGATCCTCTGCATCCTTTTAGCGAGCTGCCATTAACACAATTACTATAGCCAATTTGATAGCCAACGCTCAATAATCGAGCACGGCACATGAAGAAGATTCTTTTGTGTTCAATTACATAAATTTCTGTAAAACTGATTATAGAGTATTAGTTGATTCCACATACCCCCTTCATCCATTCAGACAAAGAATAGTTATACAAACTAAAACAAATGGAAGAAGGCGGTATGTACAGTTTTTATTTATTTTTAGAAAAAAATACTAAAAATAAAAACAAATCATCAACATTTAATTATATGTAAAGGAATGCTTATAGAAATATAAATGAAACCAAATAACACAAACAATAGTTTCATGATAAAAGTAGAGGAATAAAAGCTTTAACTTTAACTGCCCATATCTCAAAAGGTAGGTTTGTAACCTCCTTCTTCCACTTAGGTATTCAATTGTAAAACCAAAATGTTAATGCCGATTGATTCCTCGCGATATATGAATCAGAAGAGCCCAAAAAGGGCGACAATCGCTACGCTAGGGGTGTAGGACTTCGGCCCATTCCGCATCTATCATGTCATAATATGAACAAACATAAAGTTTTAAAGAGAAGTTAGAATACGTAAATATATCATCTAAAGACATTTTGTCTTACTCGTTCAAATTAATTTAATAGAAAGTACAGTTTCATTTGGCACGCACGCCTCTGTCACGAAAAACAAACAGAGTCTCACCCAAAAATACCCACAGCTGTTATTATAATTCAGGACATTTTCATGGTTTCCATGTGCAACATACTAGCGAATAGAATAATAATAGAATACAATATTAGCAATCACAACACACCCTCACGGCTAAAAACAACATCTCTTACCGGCGAATGGTCCTAGAGAAATCCCTCAGCATATTAAAACTTCAGAAGGGCGGAAGTTTCAGGAATGGCTTTTCGCTGAAACAAAACACTTTCAGGCTTCAGGCATCGGCAACCACTGTATTTATCACGACGCGATCGCAGTAGTTCCTGAACGCACTTTATCGCTATCTATAGATCTCTATCTGGATTTGAACGCACACCGACAACCGCGGCGGTGAGATTATTAAGGTTTGTGAACGATATCGTGCATGTTTGGTTTAGAACGCAAAATTTTATTAGCGACGGAAGTACAGTGGTGTAGATAAAAATGTTGAAAAGGGGTTATTTAAATCTGAAACTTTTCTTGTTGGAAGTTCTTTCTGGTACACTCATCTCATAAAATGGTACACTTTTTTTCTCAATGTAAACCTGTGTTCAGACTGGATACAATAGGGCTTTTCATCGATTGTCATTTGTTTCGAGCTTCTGTCATGTGTCACATAATATTAATATATCTACGTCATACGTCTTTGGTTTTTCTCATTGGTTATATCAATAACGTATGACGTAGATTTGACGTATTTGTTTCGAGAAGCTCGAAACAAATGACTGTGAATGAAAAGCCCTATAGGTAGGGTTACCATACGTCCGGATTTCGTCCGGACAGTCCGGATTTAAAATACATGTCCGGATTGGCGTCCGGATATGAGAAATGTCCGGATTTTTTCTTTACTAAAAAAAAATTGAAAAAACTTGGCCCAACGGTGGGAAATTTCATTCTGCGCTAAATCAAATGGTTTTAAGGCTACAAGGTGAAAGAGATTGAAGAGAGCGCTTTAACTATAGTCAGCGTTGTACCGAATTCTGTCAATGTGGATGAATTATTTGATGAGCGCCTGTCACTTCTCCAAGATATAAAAAAGCTGAAACATAAATGGACTTTACTTTATTATGGAATATTTTTAAAATAGTAGAATTCATCTTTTGTCTGCTTGGTACTTTGGCTCCTACTGAACGTATCTTCTCGATGATGAATTTTATGTGGACGGCTGAAAGAGGAAGATTATCTCTGCCTGTGGTAAAAAGCTTTTCAATATTTAAGCAAATTCTGTAATGTCATGTTCCGAATTCCACGACAAAATAAAAAATGGCAAGCCACTTTTGAGAAAAATTATGTCTTCTGTAAAGTATGAAAGAAGAACAGATGAAGAATGTCCTATCCCTGGGCCCAGTACAGACTAAGCATTTCGCATATATATACAATGTAGAGGTAGCAACACAGTCAAATTCACATTTTACATTTTCTACAACCCCTTGGACTACTCCTGTCCGGATTTGGCCTTAATATATTATGGTAACCCTACTATAGGTGACAATAGTTCGTGAATCACTTCGTTGTTGTCATAACAGATAACGGAATTGCACTAAATCTGAATACAAAAAATGACATTTAAAAATGTATAAAGGTTTTAGATAGGTATTATTTTTATCACTACTAATTAACCATCATTGAAGAAACCTGGGAAAGCTTGGACGAAGATGAAAATTTATAACTAAATTTCTCAGTGCACAGAAGATTACAAGAAGTGATTAATAATAATGGAACTATGACAAAATATTAATATTTCAGCAGTTTCGAATTGTAATACATATATTTAAATTCCACACTTGTTCACTGTAAAAGTTATTCATATTGTATTTATTTCAAATATCTTTTTTTAATTTTTCCCGTGTGTTTATTCTAGTATCCCACAACTCAATAGAGTTTTGTATTTTACAGTACAATTTACGAGAAACCAATCACGTTTCACGATTTTAATTTAAACATAATAGTCTAAGAGCTAGAGCCGAAAAATCATCGTCATAAGTAATATGGAGTTTGTCATGTGAAATGTGTCTATTGTGTATTGATAATTATGACCTCTTTCAGGCTGCCACCTCAGTGGATACAGGAAGTAGCAGTAAGGGATGAAAGGGGAAAGTTAGTGTAGTCTTTAAAGGTTTTCACCTCCTATTTTGTTAAACCTCCATCGATTTGCATGAAAATTGGTGACTACTTGGAGTATACCCCAAGAAATAAAAATGATTTGGTGGCAACTTGCACTTTTACCCTGGGGGTGGATACTACCCATTCTCGGGGGGAGGGTGAAAACTATTTTATTAAAAATAACCCCACAAATCGATAGAGGGACAAATTATAAGTAAAATTTGTTATATTATGTTATTAGAATAAATCCATACTTTTTGAGTTATTAAAGATCTAAGATTTGTCTGTTTAAGAGCACATGCGTACAGTTACGGATGATAAAAAGAACATATTAATTACTTGCATGTTACTAAAATATTATTTTTATATTATTTCGATTACATTAAGCAAAAGTTTATTCGAATATGTCAAATGTACCCATTATTGAACACCCCCAGTTTCTGGACATATTCAGTTTATATTGATAGAAAAAATTCAATTAAATATCGAAATAATATAAAAATAATATTTTACTAACATACAATTAATTAATATGTTCTTTTTGTCATCCGTAACTTCACGCATATTATGCTCTTAAATAGACAAATCTTTGATCTTTAATAACTCAAAAAGTATTGATTTATTTTAATAACACAATATAACAAATTTTACTTAAAATTTGTTCCTCTATCGATTTGTGGGGTTAATTTTAACAAAATTGTTTTCACCCGCAGGAAGGGGTGGTATTCACCACCAGGGTAAAAGTGCAAATTGGCACCAAATCAGTTTTATTTCTTGAGGTATGCTCTAACTAGTCACCAATTTTCATGCAAATCGATGGAGGTTTAACAAAATAGGAGGTGAAAACCTTTAATGACTGCAGTAACTTTTCCCTTTCACCCCTTATTGCTACTTCCTGTATCCACTGAGGTGTCAGCCTGAAAGGGCTCATAATTTTCAATATACAATAGACACATTTCACAGGAAAAACTCCATATTACTTATGACGATGATTTTTCGGCTCTAGCTCTCCGTCTATAATAATTTAGTCCAGATTATTGTTATGTCTAGATTTATTAACTATCATTATTTTTAAATTGAAATATTTTAATAAATTATAATGAAACACGAATCAATGTATGGGTACTTAATTGAGATGAATGACAACGTTGCCCTAGAAATTAGAATGACACATTTTACAAGATCAACTTACACAACTTGAAAAACGCGGTTTTCGGTTATAAGAGTTGTACCATTTTTTTTTTGACGCGAAGTGTACATCCTTAAGAGGAAACAGTAGCGATCAACAGGTAGCGAAAACGCGTTCCAAGATTGCGGCTGTAATTTTGAATATTTTTTCGAGATATTTGGCACACGTATTCGTAATATAATAAAGAATGGCGGTACAGAGCCCAATTTGAAAAATACATTAATATGTGGAAATTACTCTGTAGTTAAGTTTCATGTCAATACAAGCAATTCTTTAAAATTCACAGCAAAAACCGTGAGTACATGAACTATTATTTGAAGACTAAAATATCAAAATGAAACATACAGAATAATATTATAACAAAATTAATTAAAATGCCTGACTCCTGACATGTTCTCGCACAAAAGAATCGGCAGTAACTGGATGATATGCCAATAAAATTTCGTGTGTATTTATACTTTCTTCTTCTTTAGGTGTCGTGTTCATGAAAAATTTTTTTGACCAATCCATCTCTTTCCTTACACTTTTCCTTGTATTATAAGGAGAAATAGATGGTATTTAGGTTTTCTAATTATATCGCCGAAGTATTCTGTTTTTCTACTCGTTTTCTCCTGTTTATACTTAGCCTATTTATATTTCTCATTATTTTAAAATTAATTTTTGTTTTTTTTTGCAATTTTTGACCCCGCGTTTTGGCGCCCCTAAAGGATGGCACTTTGCACATATGGCACCGGGGGCCCTGATCTGGCAACTGAAAGGCATTTTATATCACAATCATAATCTAAAGACAATGTACTTTGAAAGGCAAAGTTTTCAACCCAATAGAAACATTAATAGTATTGAAAAATATTAAAAATATTACTAAAAGATTTTTAAATTGAAAACACCTCCTTCATTTCCTTGGTAACACCTCCATGGCTTCTAAAAATTGCAAGCCAGATAGATGCTGAAGCGAAGAAGACAAGAGGGAATTCAAAAACTTACAATTCACGACCCCGTCTGTTCAGCTGGTAAATTCCAACGGAAAATGGACCAAGTTACTCAAAGTAGTAAAGACCAATATAAAAATTACAATAAAAATTCCAGTAACTAGGTTCATTTTCCGTTGGAATTTACCAGCTGAACAGACGGGGTCGTGAATTGTAAGTTTTTGAATTCCCTCTTTTCTTCTTCGCTTCAGCATCTATCTGGCTTGCAATTTTTAGAAGCCATGGAGGTGTTACCCGGAAATGTACCAATAAGTTTTCAATTAAAAATCTTTTAGTAATATTTTTAATATTTTTCAATATTATTAATGTTTCTATTGGGTTGAAAACTTTGCCCTTCAAAATATATTGTCTTTAGATTATGATTGTGATATAAAATGCCTTTCAGTTGCCAGATGACGCTAGTCACCTACTCCATAAACATCAGTACTCTGGGCTAATTAGCAAAATACAAGGAAAAGTTATTTACCAGAAATTTTATTACTGGAATCGAATCTTATTATTGTATGTATTAATAATATAGATATGCAAAGTCTGCAGATAGTGTGCTACTTTTTTTATAAACAAAATGGCGCCCGAAAATCGTGTTTTTTTCAATTTTTGCTCTATAACTCCAAAGATTTTAACTTTAGACCAAAAATACCAAAATAAAAATTCACCGCAATTAAATTCTACATAGAGACGTGTTTTTTCCGATTTACTTGGACGAAAACTTTCCCCGGAAAAAGCGGGTTTTTCCAACAAAATCTTTAATTTTTAACTAAACTTTTAGATAAGTAGTTGTTAATCACTAATTAAATAACTTGGTAACGTGAAAGCCCTTTCCGTATCTATTATAATTCCAGAAGTCTATGGAAATTGAATAAACAGGTGAGCAACAATTAAAATGTTAATTAAAAATTTACGGTCGCTATAATAACGACAATAATTATGATGCATAAGAATAACTACGATTTTTTCATAAAAAGACACTATACCTATCTAATGTACTTTACAGAATTGAAATTGGACTATTTACGCGGCCTCAGGAATATTTTAAAATTATAAACAATTTTTTGATTTATAAACAAATAAAATATCTCGGGAAATATTAAACTAAATTAAATTGTGAAAACGGTATTTGAAACACAGCGGCAGGATGCTTCTTTTAAAAGAAAAAACGTTTAATTATGACGAGTGGTTCCTGAGATACCGCCGGTCAAATTTGACCGGAATTTACGGCAAAGATATAAACAATAGGATCATAATTTTTAAACCATCACCTTTTTATTTTTGTTCTCTTTCACCACACCAGTTTTCATATCTTTAAAATCCTCATAACATATATTGTTATAATAAAAACTATCGATAATACGTGTGAAAATTGCCAAAAATAGCAAAATTCCAATCAAAAATTAGGTTGGAGAAAATGTAACCCTCAAAGTTCAAAATCGGTATACGTTAACAAAATGCATTTTCTCGGCTTCCCATGGAGCAATTTCGTTCATTCTTTTTTTGTTCCCCAATAACTCGAGTAGAGCCATCGAACTAACGCATTATTAAATGCCAAGCTTGCTTTTGTTTTGTTATAATAGATTAATTTATTTATAAGAACAGAAAATTATATATATTTTTTCCAGTTGTAGGCTTTTTTAGATAAACTTACTACAAGTGTACCTTTTAAAGTTAAAAACATAAATATTCTCATTTGAAAGCTGGATAATTATTTAAACAATTTTTATTTAAACAAATTAAAATATTGTGTTATAATAAATAAAGTAATTTATTATAACAAAACAAAAGCAAGCTTGACATTTAATAATGCGTTAGTTCGATGGCTCTATTCGAGTTATTGGGGAACAAAAAAAGAATGAAGGAAATTGCTCCATGGGAAGCCGAGAAAATGCATTTTTTTAACGTATACCGATTTTGAACTTTGAGGGTTACATTTTCTCCAACCTAATTTTTGATTGGAATTTTGCTATTTTTGGCAATTTTCACACGTATTATCGATAGTTTTTATTATAATAATATATGTTATGAGGATTTTAAAGATATGAAAATTTTTGTGGAGAAAGAGGACAAAAATAAAAAGGTGACAGTTTGAAAATTATGATCCTATTGTTTATATCTTTGCTGTAAATTTCGGTCAACTTTGACCGGTTGTATCTCAGGAACCAGTTGTCATAATTAAACATTTTTTCTTTTAAAAGAAGCGTCCTATCACTTTCTTTCGAATACCGTTTTCACGATGTAATTTAGTTTAATATTTCCCGAGATATTCTATTTGTTTATAAGCCAAAAAATTGTTTATAATTTTAAAATATTCCTGAGGCCGCTTAAATAGTCTAATTTCAATTCTGTAAAGTACGTTAGATAGGTATAGTGTATTTTTATGAAAAAATTATAGTTATTCTTATACGTCATAATTATTGTCGTTATTATAGCGACCGTAAATTTTTAATTAACATTTCAATTGTTGCTAAACTGTTCATTCAATTTCCATCGACTTCTGGAATTGTAATACAAACGGAAAGGGCTTTTACGTTACCAAGCTATTTAATTATTGATTAACAACTACTTACCTAAAAGTTTAGTTGAAAATTAAAGATTTTGTTGGAAAAACCCGCTGGAAAGTTTTCGTCGAAGTAAATCGGAAAAAACACGTTTCTATGCAGAATTTAATTGCGGTGAATTTTTATTTGGGTATTTTTGGTCTAAAGTTAAAATCTTTGGAGTTATAGAGCAAAAATTGAAAAAAACACGATTTTTGGGCGCCATTTTGTTTATAAAAAAAGTAGCACACTATCTGCGGACTTTGTATATCTATATTATTAATATATACAATCATAAGATTCGATTCCAGTAATGAAATTGCTGGTAAATAACTTTTCCCAAAAATGGCCTATTCTCCGATAATCAGCCCAGACTATAGTTGCAATGCGGGGAGAAGCTCTCGGAGTTTTATCACTTCGGGCAGAGAGCAGCAAGCCTACGCCTCTCTGATGATGACTCCAAATAGAGTCGAAAATCCTCGATTTAGAGTGCTGGTTTGCGCTCCCTGTTCTAAGTGAAAAATAAGACGGTTTTGCCTTCGCATTGCGACTGAATATTTTTATTTTTATATTGGTCTTTCTGGATTAACTAGGTCCATTTTTCGTTGGAATTTACCAGCTGAACAGACAGGGTCGTGAATTGTAAGTTTTTAATTCCCTCTTGTCTTCTTTGCTTCAGCATCCATGTGGCTTGCAATTTTTAGAAGCCATGGAGGTGTTACCAGGGAAATGGGCCAATAACTTTTCAATTAAAAATCTTTTAGTAATATTTTTAATATTATTAATGTTTCTATTAGGTTGAAAACTTTGCCTGATATTTATGAGTTGCGTTCCTGGGACGACTTTATTGGAAGATAGTTAAGTCGATTACATGAAATCAACTTTATCTAAAGAATATCCGTCACAAAAAAAATCATAGCATGTGATCTGTCTTTAAAAAGACAACCAAATACAACAGTGGCAGTAAAATTCTCGTGTTAGAGATTTATGGCTAGATTTATTTATCATTTATTTATTTGTGGCTTGTTTCCCTTTTAGCATAGTTGTTTACCCTGTATTGATGAAGAATATGGCTAGTTGTTAAAGTACCTAACTTTTTTATTATCCAACATAGGCGAATGAATAAAAAACATAATGTTAAGAAAACCTGAGGCTATAGTTGGGTTTTAATTATTTCAGTATTTTATAAATGCTAGAATATTCCACAGAGTGTGGTGAACTTTGAGAAAAAACACAGTTTAATTGGTACACCCTGTATACAGCGACAATTTACCTGTCTAGCAACAATATTATTACAGCGATATTGTTAAAGAATAAGGCTATAAAAATCACTCAAATCGGACAACAGATTTAGGAAATTCGAGACATTAAAAACGGCCCATTTTTAAGGTAGTGATCCACATGTTTTCCCAATAATTATAACATTTCATGCATAAATACACTGTGGGTCAGAGAAAACTAGCGACCCATAAAATTGGTCATTTTTGATGTCTCGAATTTCCTAAACCTGTTGTCCGATTTAAATGATTTTTTTAACATGTTATAGCCATATTTTTTAACAATATCGCTGAAATAATATTGTTTCTAAACAGGTAAATTTTCATTGTGTACAAGGTGGACAATTCAAATTGTGTTTTTTTCTCAAAGTTCGCAACACCGTGTGGAATATTCTAGCATTTATAAAATATTGAAATTAAAACCCAACTCAGGCTTTCTAAATATTCTGTTTTTTGATGCATTCGGTTATGTTGGATAATAAAAAAGTTAGGTACTTTAACAACTAGCCATGTTCTTCATCAGTACAGGGTGTTTCTAAATAAATGCGACAAACTTAAAGGGGTAACTCTGTATTAAAAAAAAAAGAATGTGTGTGTACTTTGTACGCACGTAAGAAGATATTCTTCTATTATATAGGTAATTTAAACGAAGTAAATATACTAAACAGGTTATTTGTATTTTATTTAAAAATTAAACTAACTTTCTTATCTACCACTTTCAAAATTTTTTTATTAAAATAACGAAAAATAAAAAAAAGTACGAATCATCCAGGATTAGAACCCGCGACCTTCCGTGTGCTTCCGTTCTCTGTCCCACCGCTCAGCCAACTACACCATCAAGCCACTTGAATTGACACGTAAGTTTCGGATATAATTACACAACACGGCGACAAACTGTAAAAATGTTATGCCTACATATTTTATTATTTTACTACAGGGAAACACAAATCCAAAAACACAAGAATTATAATAAATAATACATTTCCTAAAACCACTAATATATTCTTTTAATGACTTATTTGCACGGTTACAGATACACTGAAAGATTAGCAATTAACTACATACTGTCAGTGTGCGCAGGCGCGTGGTTCATGTACAATTTTACCCTCAATCGATTCGTCGCTAAAGAAGAAAATCTTCAATAAGAATGTTTGTGTACTTTGTACGCACGTAGGAAGTTATACTTCTATTATTATGATTTCAACAAAATTAATATACCTAACAGGTTATTTGTATTTTATGTATTTAAATATTAAACTAACTTTTTACCTACCACTTTTAAAAAATTCTTATTAAAACGATACCAAAAACATAAAAAAAGAATATGAATCGTCCGGGATTTGAACCCGGGACCTCTTGATCTCCGGTCACACGCTTTACCACTGAGCTATATTCCCTTTGCTTTGATAGGTTACAAGATTTCTTATACATACTGACAAATTTAATAGACCAATTGAATTATACAAAAATACTTTAAATATACTTACTAATATTATAAAATATCTTATTCCTGAGGAAGACAAATCCAAAGACACAAAAATTATAATAAATAATGCATTTACTAAGAACACTAATATATCCTTTTATATGATATAATATGACTTATTTGCGCTGACAGCGCTGATACATACATACATATCTTGAAAGATTAGCAACGAACTACATACTGTCTGTGTGCGCATGCGCCCGGCATTATAAAATTTCACTCTCGATCGTAAAGAAGTATAACTTCAAGAATAATTACCGTTTGCTATATACACATTATAAATATGTCACAGATGAAACAGTGGACACGAGCTCTGGAGGAAAAAGGTACTACAAATAAAATGGTATCTTTGGATGGTGAACTGATTGTAAAAAGCAATAGTTTTAAGTACCTGGGATCGGTATTAGAGAGTAATGGAGAAATAGATGGAGATGCATGCAGTAGAATTAGGGCTGGATGGATGAACTGGAAGGAAGCGAGTGGTGTGTTGTGTGACAGAAAAGTTCCAATAAAGCTGGAAGAAAAATTCTATAAAACTGCCATAAGACCGGCTATGATGTACGGAACTGAATGTTGGGCAGTCAAAAATAAAGAGTAACAACGAATGCATGTGGCGGAGATGAGAATGCTTAGATGGATGAGTGGAGTGACAATAAAGGATAAAATTAGAAATGAGTATATTAGGGGAAGTCTAGGTGGGGCACCAATTAGGGAATCCAACGATCTGTCAAACTATTCCAATATGTCTGGCGATTGGCATGCAATACATTGAAGGCATATGATAGTATAGTGTTATTTTAGTATTTTAAAGTAATTTTCGTATTTTATGTCCATGTAAGTATTGCTAAATACTTCTGTGACATAGTAACAAATATTGCTTACGTCAATAAACTTTAATAAGTAGTTAAAAAGTTTTAACTAAGTAATTTGGAAGATTGAAGAAAGCTAGGTTAACAAATTTTATGTTTTATAAGTTTAATAAAAAATAATATTGAGCATCCCTAAAATAGATTTTAGGTAAAATCATCGGGGTAATATATATTTTATTATTTTAGGTACTTAGTAATACCACATTGTATCTTAAATTTGAAATTTTAATTTAAATAAAGTATCCAATAAAATCGCTTGTGTGCAGTGTTGCCAGAGAAATTTTTGTAAATGCACCGGAATGACTGGAATAGTGACACAAAGTACTAAACCAACACATTTTGTACAAAAACTTAAAAAAACGTCGTTTAATATTATTTGAAGCAAATTTCTTATGTCACAAAATTTTAGGTTTTTACTTTGGAGACTTTAGTATCAAAAGTTTGGTTGTTAATTGTATCAAATTGGTACAATTTTAACAACTCTGGCAACGCTGAATTGCCTGCCATACGTCCTGTCATTAAAAATCACGTGGTTTGGATTGCCTAATTGATGCCAAAATGAGAGAGCATAGGTTGAGATGGTTTGGTCATGTTCAACGTCGAGACGTTAATCATCCAATACGAAGAATAGCTGAAGTGCAGATTCCTGGAAGGAGTAGGAGAGGAAGACCAAAGAAGACGTGGGGGGGAGACGATTAGGCAGGATATGTTGGTAAAGGGGATTAATATTAATATGACCCAGGATAGAATTGTGTGGAGAAATGCAATTAGGAAAGCCGACCCCGCATAGGGATAAGGCAAAGAGAATTATGATGATGAAATATGTCACAGATGCTTCGTTTATGAGTTACGGGATGTTGAATGGTTTCTTACAAACTGACGATTTATTTTTTGCTCTAAATCCGGTTCAGATAAGCAAATGAAGTTTAGTAGGTTTAAAGAGGTAGTTATTGCGCATTTTTTGCGTGCATACGGGTAATATGACTTGTTTGCGCGCCAATAGAGAATATACAATTTTTAATTGCATGTCAAAAAATGGACTAAAACCTACCAAATTTTATTTGCATATGATATCAACCGGTTTTAGAGGAATAAATAAATCGTCAGTTTGTAAGAAAAAATTCTACATCTTATATCTCGGAAACGAATCATTTGCGGACATATGTTTATAAAGCAAATGGTCATTATTTTTAATGCATAATTGCCCCTTAAAGTTTGTCGCAGTTAATTAGAAACACCCTGTACTGATGAAGAACATGGGTAGTTGTTAAAGTAAATAACTTCTTTATTATTCAACATAAGCCAATGAATCAAAAACAGAATGTTAATAAAATTTGAGCCTATAGATGGGTTTTAATTTCAGTATTTTATAAATGCTAGATTGTTACAGCGGTATTGCTAAAGAATAAGGCTATATCAAATTCAAAAAATCACTTAAATCGGACAACAGGTTTAGGAAATTCGAGACATCAAACATGACCAATTTGTGGGCCGCCTGTTTTCTCAGACGCGCAGTATATTTCAATAACTTCTGAAACGAATAACATATTGGTGGGTAGAAAAGTAATTATCTGAATTTTTCTCTATTCCTTTTAAAAGAGTAGGTAGTTTACGTGAGAGTAGGTAATTCAGGGTCTTGACGAATTTTGTGTATAAAGATTATTATTTTTCAAGCACAGACTCAGACTCCAAAATATATTATATCTGCTCGTTCCATTTCAACAAGATTTCACTTATTTCCGGTTTCTTTCTTTTTTGCCTTTACGTAAATAAACAGAATTTTCTGAGGTAATCAAGCAGATGCTTTCACCCACAGTTATTTCCCAGCTACTCTCTTTTAAACACGCAGAGAAAAATTTGTGTCTTAAAAATATCTTTTGTCGGTGCTTAAATTGAAGGGGTCGGGGCAATAAGGGACCTAAGCCTCATTTGAAAAGTTTTGAGTAAATCACGTTTAAAGTTTTTGACAAAATCCTGAAATCACATTTTTATATTTTATAATGTTTACCTTAATTCCTTACATGCATAATAAATTCTTAAATATATTTTTTCAAATACAGACACAAAATGACACTGCATCTTTTAAGAAAAAATTTATTAAACAAATAAATGAGGCTTATGACCTTTTTGAAAATAACAAAATGAACCACCATTCTAAAATCAAGAATATACCTACAATATTATTTTTTATTAAAAAATCGGTTTCATCATCCCTGTCTACTTCCTCTGCTTCATCAACTTGGTTATAGTCTTATTCAATGTTACTTGTACTGATTCCAATAATACTGAGATAAAATTGCTGTTTTGTGAGAGGAATATATTGTAAAAGTTTCTTTATATCCTGAATTTTTTTGATGTTCAGTATTATTGGTCTTCCATATGTATATTTTTTAAGCTTTTTGCTGTCACCAAACTTTACAATCCTCTTACCAACATTTAATTCATCAAACGCTCCATTTAGGATGTGTTTAATAAATATGGAATTTGGGTGTTCGCTATCGAACCAAGAAGGGTCCAAGCCACCTACTAAATAAAATACTTTTTTGGTCTTAAAACGTGTTATTGACAAACGAATTTAAATAGAATATTAGTGTTAATGGCCCTTTATCAATAAAAAAAATTTAGAATAGGTTATTTGGGGCTACGTTTTACTAAAAAAGTAAATTTAATGTTATTATAACTTATTAAGACACAAGCCACATATCCTACAGCAAGAAGGTCTCAAGCCACTAAAATGTTTACTTACCTTTTTCGGAGAAGATTCATAACTTTCACTGGAACTCGTATGCGGAGAATATTCTCGATCATTTACAGAATCGTCAGAGTCAAAATCCGAACCAGAACTACTGTATTTGTCCTTATAAAATAATTGTTTTTCTTTCAACACTCTCCGATCATGTGTCGCCATGTTGATTTTACTGTGGCTTATGACGTTCTTGCTTAAAAATTTTCCATGATTTTGCAAATCGGCAACAAGGTCATTATAGCCTGGTGGCCACATTTATTGCCCAATAGCCGTAAAACTTCGCTTGTGGCTTGAGACCATTGTTACAGGGCCTTTTTTAATAAAATCTTCAAATTTCAAAAAATGTGGCTTAGTACCCTTATTGCCCCGAGCCCTTCAATTTCGTGATAGCCTGCAGAGCCTTCCTGCTCTACTGCTCTTTCGAATCAATTTTTATCTTGTCCAAAGATGACAGTGCAATTCCACAAAACA
This sequence comes from Diabrotica virgifera virgifera, assembly GCF_917563875.1. Lineage (NCBI taxonomy): Eukaryota > Metazoa > Arthropoda > Insecta > Coleoptera > Chrysomelidae > Diabrotica > Diabrotica virgifera. Next base: position 212,899,572 of record NC_065450.1, read on the forward strand.
CTTAAAAAGCGATGAGCTGAATTTTGGTACACCTATTATAAATGTATGTATATAAATATACAGGGTGTAACAAAAATACAGGTCATAAATTAAATCACATATTTTGGGACCAAAAATAGTTCGATTGAACCTAACTTACCTTAGTACAAATGTTCACATAAATAAAGTTGCAGCCCTTTTAAGTTACAAAATAAAAATCGATTTTTTCCAATATATCGAAAACTATTTGTGATTTTTTATTGAAAACGGACATGAGGCATTCTTGTGACAAGAGCATCTTAAAATAAAATTATAGTGAAATTTGTGCACCCCATGAAAATTTTATAGGGGTTTTGTTCACTTATACCCCCCAGACTTTTGTGTACGTTCCAATTAAATTATCATTGTGGCACCATTAGTTAACAACAATATTTATAAACCTTTTTTGACTCTTAGTACTTTTTCGAAAAGCTAGTTTTTATCGAGATATTTTGACTATTTGTCAAATCCACCACATATTTGTTATTACGTACGATTATACAGACCTGGTAATAATATGAAAATTTATTTTCATTGAATGTGAATTTCATTTCATATATTGAATGTACACAAACATTTGCGGCGTTTAAAGGCACAAAATCTCCATAAAATTTTTATGTAAACGTATTATAAAAGATGCCGTATCTCGATTAAAACTGATTTATCGAAAAATTACTAAGAGGCTAAAAAGTTTTAAAAACATTGTGTTTAACTAATGGTACCACAATATTAATTTAATTGGAACGTACATAAAAGTTTGGGGGGGTTTAAGGGAACAAAACCCCTATAAAATTTTTATGGAGTGCACAAGTTTCATTATAATTTCTTTTTAAGATGTTCCTGTCATAAGAATGCCACATGTCGATTTTCATTAAAAAATCTAATAAATAAAAGTTTTCGATATATCTAAAGAAATTGATTTTCATTTTGTAACTTCAAAGGACTGTAACTTTTTTTGTGTGCATATTTGTACTAAGGTAAGTTAGGTTCATTCGAACTATTTTTGGTCTCAAAATATGTGATTTAATTTATGACCTGTATTTTTGTTACACCATATATACATACCAAAGTTTCTTGGGATTAGGTTCATAAAAAATATTGTCTATGATGTTATGACATTTTATTGATATTTTATCTGTCGTTTCGACAGGAAATCCATGCCTTTTTCAAGAATTAACTAAAAAACATTTATTCAAAAATACTATATAATTTAAAGAAAATCGACTTACCAAGTAATCGTAAATTTAGTTGGGAAACACGTACACACATAGACGTCACAATTAAAACAATGTTAAAATCACAGGAACAGACCCACTCAGTCATTATGTGAAGAATAATGAAATATGTCAAAAATTACTATGGTGTTTACTGTTATTTGATTTTATGTTATAACAATTAGTTAGGTACCTCCGCCTCATAGGCGTGCTAAATTTATTATATAGTTTATTTTAGATTAAATTGTAGTACATTTTGTTAAGGTTTTTGACATCTCTTTTGTCATTTACTGCGTTATTTTTTTTAATTTCTATTGTCTCTACGAGTTCTCTCTTGTTTTAGTTATGTTCACTTTACTAGAAAACTATACATTTTTGAGAAAAATCACAAGATATCTTTCTTGATTAGAATGACCCAAAAAACCTAAAAAATATTCTTCGGGTCAGAAAAAGATGATCTTTTGTATTTGTTTAAAAAAAATATTAAAACAATTTCTGCCCAAAAATTCGGCCCGTCACCCTTCAGATTTTTTTAATGGAGATATTTTTGAATGGGAAACCGAATCAGAAATTTTTTCAGACGGGAGCGGTTTCACCACATGGACTATTTATTGAGTTGTAACCGTTGACCTGAAGACGCTCTGCATACTGTAGAGAGCGAAACCGGTCGTCGGAAGTTACAATAAATGATTGAGGGTACGTCCGTCCTTTACTTCATTCAAAGTTCGAATTGTTGGAGCATCCACAGAATTATTCAGATTTGGTTCTTAGCGACTGTCATTTGTTTCAATACCTAAAAAAAATTATGCATGAAAAGCGTTTTTCATGAAATGATGAGTACGTAACAGCTGTGGAAGCTTTTTTTGAAGCTCTTCCAGATTATCCCTTCGGGGATGGAATTTATAAATTGTAATCTCGTTGATACAAGTGTATTGATGTTCAGGGAGACTATACTGAATAATAAAGTGTATTTCAAATCATAAAAATGTGTTTTTCTTATTAAACCGGAAAACTTATTGAACAACCTCGTAAGTTGTGCTTGTTATCAAATTAACTTATATTAGTCCAAGTAATGAAGCTTAAAATAGGACAAAACCTCGCAATTTTTACAGAATGGATCGATTTGCTTGAAAATTTGAGAATAAGTACTGGATAGTCCAAGGATCAAAATCTATATGATTTCGAAAGGCGCTTTTACCATGGGGTGGTTGCCACCCCATCTGAGGGGTGGAAATTTTTTATTATATTTTGACCACAAAAGTTGGTAAAAACATTTATTCTAAGCAAAAAACGTTCTGTATATTTTTGTGATGAAATTAATAGTTTTCGATTTATTCGCTATCGAATGTGTTAGTTTTATATCGAAAAAATCAATGTTTTTAATAAGTTTTCTGCTAATAACTCCAAAAGTTTTCGTTTTATCAAAACTACTTCACTTAACAAAAATGTACCTTTTGAAAAAATAAACAAAATCGTTTTTTTTATTTTCTTTAAGAAAAACAGTAATCGAGCTATACTTTATTATATGTTAGCTCTTCTTCGTCAAATGCTAAATATTGTAGTTTCAAAGTCAACAGACGGGAAAACTATGCATTCTTCGAGGATAAGTTGTTGAAACTAATTTAAAGTATTATACTAATAGAAAAAGTCTCTAGCTCAAAAATTAAGTAACTTATAATAAAAAGAATGTCAGTCCGGTCAGTTCTTATTTTTTTCAGCGAAAAAGTGATCGGAAGCAACCGCCCTAATCACCACTCTAATTAAAATTAGTCATTGACCTTATTTGGTCTTCTTTATTTATGTATTATTAATAGGTTCTAGAAGTTTGACCGGCCTAGAATGATTGGTTTTAAAAAAAAATGGAGTTAAAAGCGAATAACGAATTTTTGTAGTTTGGAAAAAATGGCTTTTTTTGGAATAGAAATATTATCATCAGAGATACGAAAAAATGTTTAATAATAAAATTGTAGCTTATTTAATTACCAAGAGCCTGGTTTGGAAAAAATTTTTCTACGGCAAAAATTCAGTGAACTATTGACAATTAAAACTTGTAATAACATGCAAAAACCATCTTTACCAACCCATTCAGAGTCACCTCTTTTTGCGACTGAGGACTTTTAAAAGATTTAATAGTAATGCCCTTATATATCTTGTAAAAACCTACAAAATTCATTTTTAACAAACTTTCTAAGGTAAAAAATAAAAAAGTTACGGTTAAAAAATCAATATATTTTTTTGAAAAGAAAAAAGGAGAAATCCAATTGGAAGTATAATAATGTAATTTAGCGGTGTTTGTAGTCATTTGTCTTATTAATTCATCTTAATTTATGTATTTTTAATAAATTCTAAAAGTTTGGGTGGCTTAAAATGATTAGTTTTTAAAAAACTAGAGTTAAAAGCGAATAACGAATTTTTGTAGTTTGGTAAAAAATGCCATTTTCTTCAGAATAGAAAGATTAGCATCAGAGATACGAAAAAATGTTTAAATATGAAATTGTACGCTATTTAATTTCCAAGAACTTTGTTTGAAAAATTTTTTTTGCGACAAAAATTGAGTGAATCGTAAATGAGTACAATTAGTAAAACATTGATTTTTTTGATATAAAACTAACACTTTCGATAGCGAATAAATCGAAAGCTATTAATTTTATCAAAAATATGTATAAAACATTTTTTGCTTAGAATGAACGTTTTTATCAAGTTTTGTAGCCAAACTATAATAAAAATTTCCACCCCGAGATGGGGTCGCAACCACCCCAATAGTAAAAGCGCCTTTCGGCATCATATAGATTTTGATCCTTGGACTATCCACTACTTATTCTCAAATTTTCAAGCAAATCGATTCATTCTGTAAAAATTACGAGGTGAAAAGCTTCGGTTCCTGGGCTATATAATGTTTAATTGTGATTGTTAATAAATGCTTATAAAAAAAACTAGGTATCCAGTGGCTCCCAAAATACATACCAAATGACACTCTACTTTTAAAACAACCTTTTTTATGTGGTGAACTCCGTACACTAAGGCATATCAAAGAAACATGAAACGTAAATCACGTTTCATGAAAATAAAACACTGCTAAACAAATAGACGTCCGGCCATTTATGAAACTCTCCGAAAATAAAAATATTTTATGAGCATGAATCACATTCGTTTCATTGGTAGACGGACTTCAAGATTTGTTTTCCTGTGTTTTATTTTCATGAAACCTGTTTTACGTTTCATGTTTCATGTTTCTTTGGTGTGCGGCTTGCCTAATAGTGTAGTGTTTCACCGTTCCACCCTGAAATTTCCTCGCCACGCCACCCATTTTTTATTGATACTGCCGGTGAAATCTGTTACGAACTATTTACCAAAATTGACAATAAATTCAGAACATTCCTAATTCAATAAGAAATTTAGCATATCAATAAAATGCCATTCGCGACAAATAAATTCACGGAACGAGCGTTCCAACAAAAATTCTGGCAAACTTAGGCCTAAGAGAAATATTGAGTTTTGCATTTGAGGCACAATTTCAGAGAACTTTTCCAATAAAAACATATCTAAGGATTTATTTCGGCAGTTTTATGGTTTCCGAATGAATGGAGAAATTATTACATTGTGACTGTTTAATGGGGAGCATAAAAAATCACGGAGGTGTAAATACACTAAAAGGCAGGAGGGTGGGTAATTTATGCACACAATGATTTCTCGGAACAAAGAAGTTTTTCTGAAGATAAAAGTTAGTAAGAAAGCTTGACAAATGCAGCTTGTTATACGGTCCGTGTCTACAATGATATACGTTAGGCGGCGGTTACATTGGATGCGAGTTCGTACGAAAGTTTATTCGTACGTATTCGTACTGATTTAAGTCTTAAGACATATTGGTTACATTAGATGTGACCTCAAACGAAAAAACGAAGTAGATATATTAGAGTTTTCACATTGTCTCAAATCTCGGTTGTTGTATTGTTTACTTTTTTGGTTCCATAAAGATTACCTTTCTTGGACTAGTTTTATTAATTTTTCAACATCCATTTTGTGACTATAATCAGGCGAATACTACAAAACTATTAAATACATTCGACTTCTCGTAGGAATCGTCGCAGAAAAAACAAATTATGTTGTGTCGCATCAGAAAACCGTACGAGTTCGTAGTAATTCGTAAGAAATGTTTGTAAGTAATGCAATCGTGCATATAATATTGTACGCATTTGTTTCATTCTGATGATTTCGTACGTATTCTTACGAATTTACGCCGCACGAAATTACAGCCGCATCATATTCTAGTTCAATCAGAGAGTGCAGCAAGCACCTCTACCGGTTTCGAAACTTATTAGTCTCTCATGAGGAGGTACATAAGCTGCTCTATCTGACCCAACCATGACAAACCCCGGCGTTCAGTTACTGATTGCAACGAACGAAATGAGCGGCCACTGCTAGCAAAAGACTAAGTTTTCAATCTATTAGCATATAAAATAATATTAAAAACAATACTCTACATCCCACCCACCAGATTGAAAACAATGGGAACCTTCTCTGGTTATACCTCCGAGGCTTCTAAAATTTGCAAGCCATAACGGATGCTGAGACTAAAGGAGATGAGGGAATTTTACAATTTATAATTCACGTCCCATCTACTCAGCGCGGTAAAGTTTTAACGAGAATGGTTCCCTTCGTACTCCAATCAGAGTAAACATGTAAATCAAAAATTAATAGCCATTTTTAATTTCGTTGTAACACGAGTATCCAAGTAACAACTAAATTAACTAAAATTATTGAAAGCATTAACTTAAACATATAGGTATTTCTATTTTTCCAAAATAACTTAAAATTCTGAACATTTAAAAAACAAAATCAAAATATAGAAAATTAATGAAGATGATGGTTCAACATCGGAAGTGTCTGAATCAAAACCAGTAAAGCACCCAAGACTTAATTCTGCCTCTTCATTTTCCCTTCTTTCAGTTTCTTGTTCACGCCAAATCAATTCCAAATTGTCATGTTTTTGGTATGAAGAACTGTTTAAATATTTAAACATGAATACAATTTTAGCAGCCTTTTCGGTTCCTAAATTATTTCGTAATTTGGAATGCACAAGTCCAAAGCTTGAAAAGCACCTTTCAATGCTTGCCGTTGAGGCTACTGCTGTAAGTAATTGGTTAATTCGTTCGAGAAATATTTTTCCAGGCCAAGCAGATTCAGCGATTGGAACAGACTTCCACCATAATAATGGAGATATTTTTTTTTAATTTGGACGATACATGAAAGACGGAAAAGGTTTAGACTTCGAAGTTAGGGCCATTACAAACGGAACAAAATCTGTGTTGATTGAATTTAAATATTCATAAGCCTGTTCTTTTTGTTCGGCAGTAAGTCTTTCTCGCAAAAAGCGATGGTCCAGTAAGTTTGCCAAAAAATGAGGCGAACCTAGAGCCATATTCCTCCTTTTGTAATAAAAGTTCTTAATTTGAATTGGTTGATCTTGATTGATTTGAATTCCTGTTAGAAGGCAAGTCAACGCAGTTGCGACGTTGCCGCTTTTTAACCTTACTATGTAAATATTAGTACGAAATAAAATACTGATATATATCACGATATATATAATATAAATATCATGATATATATCACGATATATATCGTGATGTATATCAGTGGATATATATCCTCGAGCTCTGCCTCTGGTACTGGTGCAGACTTTTAGCCGCACTTAAGGAGTAATTTAATTCTGCCAAATTAACTCTATTTTTATGATTTTTTAACTAGCTTTCTTTAACCGTTATCCGGGCAAGGTGGGTCTAATGGGCCCGAGACGCCAATTATTTTATCATAAACTGATAAAAAAAAATTATTAAATTTTATGCATCACTGAATTTGTTTAGAAGTATGTTTCCTGCAATATAGTCATAAGATATTCAAAGTATTCATTATCATTTTTGAAATTATTGCGTCGAAACAATTTTGTCGTCACGTAAAGGGGCAACACGGGCCCGTCGAACCCGATTTTTATTTATACCTAAAGTCTAAATATTTGTTACAGAAGTTAATATGGCAGTCATGTAATGTTTTTGTGGTTATCTAAACGACTTTTATGACTCCGGAAATCCCATATTAAAGTCTAAACGTGTCACAAAAATGTAAACATCTCTTTGATGTGAACATCAAAGAGATGCTCACAATAGGTGTTTTATCTATTCTAAATGAATTTTAAAAACTGATAATCATTGTTGGAATGCAATAATATTGTTAGGTAGGTACCTACAAATATTTTGAAATAAATAATGCATCTGCTATCAGTCGTTTGATATCGATGTTAGTGTCGACAACTAAGCTCCTAAAATTATATTGAATTACATTGAAAGTACATAGTGCGAAAGTGAAAATGTCCCTAAAACCATTATCAGCTGCAGAACTGCAAGTTGCTAATAATTTATGGGGTTCCGATGATGAAGAATCTCCTGAAGTAGGTGGCATTGAAAGTGACTCTGAAATTAAAGGTAATTTTTCGGAAGCAACTGAAAAGGATGATCAGCAAGTAGTATTGGGTGATAATGAATAATAATGTGGAGCTACAAGTACCCAGATTTCTGAGCGTGTAATTTTTGAAACTAAGGATGGAATTAACTGGAAGAGTCAACTACTACCGACCGGACGTAAGCGATTCTGCAATATAGTCATAAGATATTCAAAATATTCATTATCATTTTTGAAATTATTGCGTCGAAACAATTTTGTCACGTAAAGGGGCAACACGGGCCCGTCGAACCCGATTTTTATTTATACCTAAAGTCTAAATATTTGTTACAGAAGTTAATCTGGCAGTCATGTAATGTTTTTGTGGTTATCTAAACGACTTTTATGACTCCGGAAATCCAATATTAAAGTCTAAACGTGTAACAAAAATGTAAACATCTCTTTGATGTGAACATCAAAGAGATGCTTACAATAGGTGTTTTATCTATTCTAAATGAATTTTAAAAACTGATAATCATTGTTGGAATGCAATAATATTGTTAGGTAGGTACCTACAAATATTTTGAAATAAATAATGCATCTGCTATCAGTCGTTTGATATCGATGTTAGTGTCGACAACTAAGCTCCTAAAATTATATTGAATTACATTGAAAGTACATAGTGCGAAAGTGAAAATGTCCCTAAAACCATTATCAGCTGCAGAACTGCAAGTTGCTAATAATTTATGGGGTTCCGATGATGAAGAATCTCCTGAAGTAGGTGGCATTGAAAGTGACTCTGAAATTGAAGGTAATTTTTAGGAAGCAACTGAAAAGGATGATCAGCAAGTAGTATTGGGTGATAATGAATAATAATGTGGAGCTACAAGTACCCAGATTTCTGAGCGTGTAATTTTTGAAACTAAGGATGGAATTAACTGGAAGAGTCAACTACTACCGACCGGACGTAAGCGATTCTGCAATATAGTCATAAGATATTCAAAATATTCATTATCATTTTTGAAATTATTGCGTCGAAACAATTTTGTCACGTAAAGGGGCAACACGGGCCCATCGAACCCGATTTTTATTTATACCTAAAGTCTAAATATTTGTTACAGAAGTTAATCTGGCAGTCATGTAATGTTTTTGTGGTTATCTAAACGACTTTTATGATTCCGGAAATCCAATATTAAAGTCTAAACGTGTTACAAAAATGTAAACATCTCTTTGATGTGAACATCAAAGAGATGCTTACAATAGGTGTTTTATCTATTCTAAATGAATTTTAAAAACTGATAATCATTGTTGGAATGCAATAATATTATTAGGTAGGTACCTACAAATATTTTGAAATAAATAATGCATCTGCTATCAGTGGTTTGATATCGATGTTAGTGTCGACAACTAAGCTCCTAAAATTATATTGAATTACATTGAAAGTACATAGTGCGAAAGTGAAAATGTCCCTAAAACCATTATCAGCTGGAGAACTGCAAGATATTGCCAATAATTTATGGGGTTCCGATGATGAAGAATCTCCTGAAGTAGGTAGCATTGAAAGTGACTCTGAAATTGAAGGTAATTTTTCGGAAGCAAGTGAAAAGGATGATCAGCAAGTAGGATTGGGTGATAATCAAGAAGAATGTGGAGCTACAAGTACCCAGATTTCTGAGTGTGTAATTTTTGAAACTAAGGATGGAATTAACTGGAAGAGTCAACTACTATCGACCGGACGTATGCGATTCTGCGACATAATAAAAAGAAAAGTGCACAAAGTAATGTTAGCCCCTGGTCAGGTGTAGATGATCCTATTGATTACTTTTGTTTTTTTGTGGACGTAAAAATTGTGAACGAAATAGTGAAGTGTACAAATAAAGAAGCCGAAAAAGTCCTGGGGATAGAGAACAGGAAATATTGCGACTCTACAGAGCTATATGCCTTTATTGGACTACTACTAACTGCAGGACACCTGAGTGCCCTCGATCGCAAACTCGAGGTAGACCGCATACTATAGTAGCACCTTTTTTTATTCTAGACAATTTAAATTTAACTTTAATAAAGAATCAAAAAAGAATATTAGAAATACAGGGTGAGTCATGAGGAACTGTACATACTCCTACCTCGTATAGAGGCTCCTATGGGGAATAACAAATGACCATTAAAAAGTGTCTGCTCCCAGTGTTTAATAATATACAGGGCGAGTTTCCCATTTTGACAGAAATTTGTATTCGTCATAATTTTTGAACGGTCAGATCGATATGTCTCTTATTTTAGTCAATCTTTACACTATTATCACCTAATCAACTGATTTATTCAAACTTGAAAAAAATCAGGTCCGGCTTCAAAAAAATTAGTTCGTTTGGGTCTTAGAAAAAATTTCACCCTGTATACGCTTTTTGAAAACTATAATATGAATTTTACAAATTAGACAAATAAGCAATTAAAATGACATATTTATTTTTTTCCCCACACGATTACTTAATTTTTTATAAAAAAATCAAATTTGACTATAAATTAAAAGTTTGGTAAAGTGAACCATAGATTTAAAAAAAATAACTTTTATTACAAAAATTAATTTTTTTTAACAAATATTTAATTTATGTTACCACCCAATCAACTGATTTATACAAGCTAGAAAAAAATCAGGCTCGGCTTTTTGAAAACTCTAATATGAATTTTACAAATTGGAAAAATAGGCAATTAAAATGGCATATCTATTTTTTCCCAGACGATTATTTAGTTTTTTATAAAAATCAAATTTGACTATGAATAATTTAAAGTTTGGTAAAGTGAACCATATTTACTAGAAACCAGATTTAAAAAAATTAACTTTTATTACAAAAATTAATTTTTTTTTAACAAATATTTAATTTATGTTACCACCCGACCAACTGATTTATTCAAACTAGAAAAAATCAGGCCCGGATTTAAAAAATTAGTTCGTTTAGGTCTTAGAAAAAATTTCACCCTGCATAAGCTTTTTGAAAACGCTAGTATGAATTTTACAAATAAGACAAATAGGCAATTAAATTGGCGTATTAATTTTTTTCCTTACACGATTGCTTAATTTTTTATTAAAAAATCAAATTTGTCAAAATCGGAATTTTACCATAAAAATAAAAAAAATTAAACAACGTTTTTCTTAAAATTAAAAGCTTCACCATTTTTTTTCTATACCACGTCTAGATCTAAAACCCATAATACTTCTCTTTGGACTCTATAGTTTAGCATAGACGTGATCAAATAGATAAATTTTAAATTTTTTCACTTAATTTTTACGATTTAACTTTGCAATTCACGAATCTGCACCTTTTATTTTTAAAAATTCATAACTTTTATGGGAAGACTGAAAGTCTACAGCAATTTTCATAGTCTTCACAATATATGCTGTAAAAATTTCAGAAAAAAAAATATTAAAATGGAACAGAGTTGTAGCGAGTTAAACCGTGATTTCATTTTTTTTTCATTTTTAGGTTAAAATTCCGATTTTGACAAATTTGATTTTTTAATAAAAAATTAAGTAATCGTGTGGGGAAAAAAATAAATATGCCATTTTAATTGCCTATTTATCTAATTTGTAAAATTCATATTAGACATTTCAGAAAGCGTATACAGGGTGAAATTTTTTCTAAGACCAAAACGAACTAATTTTTTAAATCCGAGCCTGATTTTTTTCTAGTTTGAATAAATCAGTTAATTGGGTGGTAGCATAAATTAAATATTTGTTAAAAAAAATTAATTTTTGTAATAAAAGTTAATTTTTTTAAATCTGGTTTCTAGTAAATATGATTCACTTTACCAAACTTTTAATTATTCATAGTCAACTTTGATTTTTTTATAAAAAATTAAGTAATCGTGTGGGGAAAAATAAATATGCCATTTTAATTGCCTATTTGTCTAATTTGTAAAATTCATATTAGAGTTTTCAAAAAGCGTATACAGGGTGAAATTTTTTCTAAACTAAAACGAACAAATTTTTTAAATCCGGGCCTGATTTTTTTCTAGTTTGTGTAAATCAGTTGATTGGGTGGTAACATAAATTAAATATTTATTCAAAAAAATGAATTTTTTTAATAAAAGTTATTTTTTTTAAATGTATGGTTCACTTTACCAAACTTTTAATTCATAGTCAAATTTGATTTTTTTATAAAAAATTAAGTAATCGTGTGGGGAAAAAATAAATATGTCATTTTAATTGCTTATTTGTCTAATTTGTAAAATTCATATTATAGTTTTCAAAAAGCGTATACAGGGTGAAATTTTTTCTAAGACCCAAACAAACTAATTTTTTTGAAGCCGGACCTGATTTTTCAAGTTTGAATAAATCAGTTGATTAGGTGATAATAGTGTAACGATTAACCAAAATAAGAGATACATCGATCTGACCGTTCAAAAATTATGACGAATACAAATTTCTGTCAAAATTCTAAACTCGCCCTGTACATTATTAAACAATGGGAGCAGACACTTTTTAATGGTCATTTGTTATTCCCCATAGGAGCCTCTATACGAGGTAGGAGTATGTACAGTTCCTCATGACTCACCCTGTATATGGGTAAGTATGAATAGTACATATTCAAGAACAGTGGTGAGCCCAACGGACCCGAGTTGCCCGGTTACGTAAGTAAAATGTGTTGCCCGGATAAGGGTTAAACAGTACCTGTTTAACACAATCCCATTTTATCATCCAAAATTACGCTTTAAAAGCTACAAATACAGCTATTTTACATTGTTCTGTTATCCCAAGTGCCTAAATTTAGTTCTAAAATCGAGTTTTATTTTAAAAAAAGTGTCCTTTTTTACTTTTTCCCTGAAAGCCCTTTCGTTTATTACTGTAATTCAGATAAAAAACGGCAGCAACTGACCGATATCGGTCGTATTTTCGCTCGACTCCAATTTTCCAATTAAAGCATTTGGCACTAGAGCTCATTTTGGCTCGCCACAAAATCTGCAACGGACATTAAAATTTACGGATAATATAATTTTTGCCATAAACATAACGTCGTCGACACAAGAAAACCGCGTAACTCCAATTTTTACTTAAAATGAGATTTTACTGCCATCCATTAGCCAATCGCCTATTCTAGCCATCCGACAAATAATACGTCATTTAAATGTAGATTTCTAATTTTAAAATGTATAATAGAAAAGCAGGTATCTCCCTTGTCAAAAAATTATGTTAGTAAAACACGCAACTCCTTCTGCTAAGTCAGTTAAGTGATTATTGCCGTTGATTTGATTTGTTATTTTGGAGTGAAATAAAGGTTTTTAAGTTCTAATTTTACATCTGTAAGGAAGTAAGATAAAGTAAGTTGATTTGGGTAATAAATGTTTTTAGTACGATTTAAAAATATAGGGATTTTTGTTGCTTTAAACTATCGCTGGAGTTACATGGTTTTTCATATTTTATTTTATGAACCCATTTTGGAGTTACATGTTCTTCTAAATTACTGTTTTTTGGCTCTCCTGAAAAATTAAGGAAAATGGAGTTACCAGTTTTTCTTGTGTCGACGACGATAAGCTCCCACATTTTTATTGGCCTTTTGGAATGGTTTATATACTAGGAACAGGGAATAAATATTTGCAAGAAATAATAAACCTGTTATAGATAACGATTACTCAGCAAGAGTTGGTCTCCCACTTTTAAAAATATTAATCTGAGATTGCATGGGACGTGGCGTGGCGCGCCAAAATAAATAGAAAATATGTAATAAAAATATATAAAATAAAGACGAGAATCAAAGCAACCTGAAATAGTATTAAAAATGTATAAACGTTTTCAATTTCGTTGCGATCCAAAAACTCAGTAAGTACAATATTCTAGTTCAATCGGAGAGTGCAGGAACAGTCTATAAAGGTTTCGAGGCTTTTTTGCTCCATCATCAGTAGCCCCAAATCCTCTTCTTTCTGACCAAACCAGATAACTCGACGAGTGCCGTCACGGATTCTCTCTCCTGTCGTTTCCCCATTACTGAGGATCGTGATTTCTTCCAATATTCCTAACAATGTTTCTCCATTGGTCTCTATTTTCAGCTGCTCTAAGATCTTCGCAGAATGAGTTTCCAGCTGAATGCTTTATTTGGTCAGACCATCTAGTTGGTGATCGTCCTCTTGATCTTCTCCCCGGAACGTTTCCAGAAACAATTATTAATCTCTCCAAACTGTCGTCACCTCTGCGAACCACGTGACCAAAGAATTGCAGAATTCGTTGCAGACATAATGTGGACAGCCTTTTTTTATATTGAGTTGGTTTAGAATGGAAACGTTTGTCCTATGAGCTGTCCAAGGTATGCGCAGAATTCTTCTCCAGCAACACATCTCAAAGGCATAAATTTTTTGGAGCTCGCATACGCGAAGAGTCCAAGTCTCTGCTCCGTATAGAAATATTGAGAATACAAGGGCATTGACCAGTCTCATTTTGATATTTTGAGAGATAGATCTGTCTTTCCAAACTTTAGTTAGGCGACTCATCGCATTTTTTGCCATACCAATAGGTTTCCGAACTTCTGTTTCACAGTTACTATCGTTAGTTATACTAGACCCGAGATAGACAAAGGTGTTTACTATCTGGTATTCCTGTAATATGTTAGTCAGTTGAATAGTGTCAAATGTGTCGACCACCATTATTTTTGTCTTAGCTTTATTGATTTTCAGACCAACTTTATTGCTTTCGTACTAAACTCTTCGCAGAAGATCAAACATTTCTTGCTCATTTGCTGCTATAAGTGTAGTGTCATCATAGATTTTCCTACCAGCTACTGTTACTCCACCGGCCCATCCTTCTTAAACCATCCTCATTACATGTTCACCATAAATGTTAAATAAGTCAGGTGACAACACGCATCCTTGTCTAACACCTCTCTCGGTCTTGAATTGGTTTGAGAACTTCTGATCTAGTCGTACTGTCGCTATATTAGACTGGTACAGATTCTTAATAAGTGTCACCAGGTGCATTGGTTTCTATTAAAATTGACCACAGATTTATACAGCTTACACAATCAAATGCCTTTTGGTAGTCAACGAAGCATATAATCATAGGTACTTGAAATTCTCTAGACTTTTAAATGAGTTGTCTCAGGTTCAGGATTTGTTCCCTTGTACCTTTACCCTTTACAAACCCCGCTTGTTCCTGAGGTATTTGGTAATGTAGATAGGTTTTTAATCATCTGTTTTTGATGATATGCAACAAGATTTTACTAGCATGTGTTATTAGTGACAGTGTGCGGTAGTTTTCATATCTGGTAGTAGTTCCTTTTTTGTGTAGTGTGATATAAATTGAGGTACACCAATCAGATGGCCATTTTCCTGAATTCCAAACAGCGACACAGATTGAATGGATGATATGTAATCCTTTGTCACCTAGTAACTGTAGTATTTCACATGGTATTGAATTAATGCCTGGGGATTTATTTCTCTTTAGTGATTTAATTGCATCTTTGACTTTAGCGAGTAAAACAGTAGGTTCTCTAGGGTGGTCAGAAGGCCACTGATTTTCTGCTGATACCTCGTTATTTTTATATAGCTCGCCACAGTAGTTTCGCCATGTTTCCAATATTTCATCAGTATCGGTCTTTAAATTACCTTCCTTATCTATTACCGACCACGTTTGAGGTTTAAATTCTCTGGTAAGGAGTTTGATTTTCTGGAATAAATCCCTCGGTTCATTTCGACAGCCATGTTCCTCTATCTCTCTGCATATTTGAGAGATGTAATCAGCTTTATCTTTGCGGCACTGTTTTCTGATTTCTCTCGATAACGCTCTGTATTTATCGTTTGTTCCGTATCTAGCTTTATGTTCTTTTCTGCGTTGAATCACAGTCCACGTATTATCGGATATCTATGGCTTACGGCCAGTGGAAACCGCTGCCTCACAGTCTTTTGCAGCCTCGATTACCTTATCTTTCAGATAGATCCAAGTGCTCTTAGGGTCACTATCTACTTGGTCTAAAGAAAGAGCATCTTCTAGGTTTTGTTGGAAGTCATTGATTTTTGATGGAGTTAGAGACATGACTTTTCTCTGGGGGTCTTCTTTTGGGGACTTTAAAACGAAGTCGAACGTTCAATACCAGGAGTTGATGATCGCTTCCACAGTCTGCGCCAGGATAGGTTTTACAGTTGATGGACGACGACTTCCATCTTGATCTTATTAGGATGTAGTCTATTTGATTCCTTGTTCGTCCATCTGGACTGCGCCATGTGTATAATCTCCGTTGATGATGTTGATATAACGTGTTTGTAATTGTAAGATGTTTTTCTACACAGAACTCCACTAGACGGTCGCCATTCTCATTTCTCTGTCAATATTTTCATTAGATGACCCCACTTTGGCGTTAAAATCTCCTAAAATTATGACGAGCTCACGATTCGGAATAGCGCGTACAGTTTCTTCTAGACGACCATAGAACCTGTTGATGTCTTCTTCTTGTACAGCTGTTGTAGGAGCGTATACCTGGACAAGGTGTAGGGTATTGGTGGATATTCTCATTTTAAGGGATATTATCCTGTCATCAATAGTATTATATCCAATTACGCAGTCGTTAAGTTTAGAGGGTACAATTATTGCGACTCCATTTGTACTCTTGTTATCTGGGCCTGAAAAATAAGACGACGTTGCCAGCAGTTGTTTTAAAATGCCCTTTTCCTCTCCAGTGAGTTTCTGAGACTCCCAGTACCGAAAGATTGTGGTCTGCCATTTCTTTTTCAATTATGTGTAACTTTCCAGGGTTTTGGATCAGTCTCTGGACGTTCCATGTACCAATTCGCTGACATTCTCTTAAATTAAATGAAAATTTGGATTCAGTCACACAATTTCTGTCAGGTGCCTGGTCCCTCACACCTTGGCAGCCGGTAGCAAATTTCACACCATCCGACCCGGAACCGAGATAGCGCCGAGCGTGAGTCGGGTCGCTACACATTCCATCTTCACTTACCAAAATTGTCATCGTTATGGGAAGAAATTCTCTTGGGAAAATAGTGCAGTGGTTTCCCTTTGCCTTCTGCACCGCTGTATATGTGCCGTTTCTGTGGCTATCATTCTCGCCGCATGGTCAGTTTTGTAACAGCCAGCTGCCACTGTCCAACCTATCACCATGTCTGGCTACCCTCACTTAGTTTAGCCTGCAGACCAATGCAGTTGCCCGGGATGTGGCACATGGAGCCATAAGTGAGAGTTGAGTGCCTTATGAGGACCAGTTCTCAAAAACAATCACCCGTCTATGACGTTTGATGCGGTCGTTCCAATAAAAGGTGCTACCTCAATAATACACTCGTACACCCCATTTTTATGGCCTTGTCACGGATTGCAACGATAGAAATGTCACGGATATCGTAGCGATATCTGCTAAAACAAACTAAATTCTCAATATAGCAGTACAGAAACCGACAATAAGTATCGTTATCCATACTACCAGATTGACAACAGATGGAAATCTCTTTGGTTACTATCTCCGCGGCTTTCAAAAATTATAAGCCATACGGGTGCCGAGACGAACAGTAAGATGAGGGAATTTTAAATAATGGCTGTTGGAGTTATAAGTTATCTGATTAACAGATTATTAATATCTCATTAACAGTTGTCTCGTTTGGTTAGAGAGAAGATGATATGGGACTACTGATGATGGGGCAAAAAAACCCGAAACCGGTATAGACTCTTCCTGGACTCTCCGGTTGAACCAGAATATGGTACTTGCTGCGTTTTCGGGTTGCAATGAAATTGAAAATGTTTATACATTTTTAATTTATTTACTCTTTTTGGAGTACTTGGGAACTCTTCTTGTTGGAACTTTACCACGCTGAGCAGATGGGACGTGAATTATTTAAAATTCACTCATCTTACTGTTCGTCTCGGCACCCGTATGGCTTATAATTTTTGAAAGCCGCGAAGGTAGTAACCAAAGAGATTTCCATCTGTTGTCAAGCTGGTAGTATGGAGAACGATATTTTATTGTCGAAAAACCATAAAATCCTTTATACTCTGGGCTAATTAGCAAAATACAAGGAAAACTTATTTACCAGCAATTTTATTGCTGGAATCGAATCTTATGATTGTATATATTAATAATATAGATATGCAAAGTCCGCAGATAGTGTGCTACTTTTTTTATAAACAAAACGGCGCCCGAAAATCATGTTTTTTCAATTTTTGCTCTATAACTCCAAAGATTTTAACTTTAGACCAAAAACACCCAAATAAAAATTCACCGCAATTAAATTCTGCATAGAGACGTGTTTTTTACGATTTACTTCGACGAAAACTTTCCCCGGAAAAAGCGGGTTTTTTCAACAAAATCTTTAATTTTCAACTAAACTTTTAGATAAGTAGTTGTTAATCAATAATTAAATAACTCGGTAACTTAAGAGCTCTTTCCGTATGTATTATAATTCCAGAAGCCGATGGAAATTGAATGAGCAGTTTAGCAACAATTGAAATATTAATTGAAAATTTACGGTCGCTATAATAACGACAATAATTATGACGTATAAGAATAACTATTATTTTTTTATAAAAAGATACTATACCTATCTAATGTATATTTCAGAATTGAAATTGGACTATTTAAGTGGCCTCAGGAATATTTTAAAATTATAAACAATTTTTCGGCTTATAAACAAATAGAATATCTCAGGAAGTGTTAAACTAAATTAAATTGTTAAATTGTGAAAACAGTATTCGAAAGACAGTAGCACGACGCTTCTTTTAAAAGAAAAAACGTTTAATTATGACGAGTGGTTCCTGAGATACAACCGGTCAAAGTTGACCAAAATTTACGGTAAAGATATAAACAATAGGATCATAATTTTCAAATTATCACCTTTCTATTTTTGTTCTCTTCCTCCACACCAATTTTCATATCTTTAAAATCCTCATAACATATATTATTATAATAAAAACTATCGATAATACGTGTGAAAATTGCCAAAAGTAGCAAAATTCCAATCAAAAATTAGGTTGGAGAAAATGTAACCCTCAAAGTTCAAAATCGGTGTACGTTAAAAAAATGCATTTTCTCGGCTTCACATGGAGAAATTTCCTTCATTCTTATTTGTTCCCTAATAACTCGAGTAGAGCCATCGAACTAACGCATTATTAAATGTCAAACTTGCTTTTGTTTTATTATAATAGATTAATTTATTTATAAGAACAGAAAATTTAATATTTTTTCCAGTTGTAGGCTTTTTTTTAGATATACTTACTACAAGTGTACCTTTTAAAGTTAAAAACATAAATACTCTCATTTTACAGCTGTATGATTATTTAAACAATTTTTATATAAACAAATTAAAATAATGTGTTATAATAAATAAATTAATTTATGATAACAAAACAAAAGCAAGTTTGACATTTAATAATGCGTTAGTTCGATGTCTCTACTCGAGTTATTAGGGAAAAAAAATGAAGGAAATTGCTCCATGGGAAGCCGAGAAAATGCATTTTTTTAACGTATACCGATTTTGAACTTTGAGGGTTACATTTTCTCCAACCTAATTTTTGATTGGAATTTTGCTACTTTGGCAATTTTCATAAGTATTATCGATAGTTTTTATTATAATAATATATGTTATGAGGATTTTAAAGATATGAGAATTGGTGTGGAGAAAGAGAACAAAAATAAAAAGGTGATGATTAGAAAATTAAGATCCCTTTGTTTATATCTTTGCCGTAAATTTCGGTCAATTTTGACCGGTTGTATCTCAGGAACCACTCGTCATAATTAAACGTTTTTTCTTTTAAAAGAAGCGTCCTGCCGCTGTCTTTCGAATACCGTTTTCGCAATTTAATTTAGTTTAATATTTCCTGAGATATTCTATTTGTTTTTAAGCCAAAAATTGTTTATAATTTTAAAATATTCCTGAGGCCGCTTAAATACTCCAATTTCAATTCTGTAAAGTACATTAGATAGGTATAGTGTCTTTTTATAAAAAAATCATGGTTATTCTTATACAACATAATTATTGTCGTTATTATAGCGACCGTAAATTTTTAATTAACATTTCAGTTGTTGCTAAACTGTTCATTCAATTTCCATCGGCATCTGGAATTATAATATATACGGAAAGGGCTTTTACGTTACCAAGCTATTTAATTATTGATTAACAACTACTTATCTAAAAGTTTAGTTGAAAATTAAAGATTTTGTTGGAAAAACCCGCTTTTTCCGGGGAAAGTTTTCTTGTCTCTATGCAGAATTTAATTTCGGTGAATTTTTAATTGAGTGTTTTCGGTCTAAAGTTAAAATCTTTGGAGTTATAGAGCAAAAATTGAAAAAAACACGATTTTCGGGCGCCATTTTGTTTATAAAAAAAGTAGCACACTATCTGCGGACTTTGCATATCTATATTATTAATATATACAATCATAAGATTCGATTCCAGCAATAAAATTGCTGGTAAATAAGTTTTCCCAAAAATGGCCTATTCTCCGATAATCAGCCCAGACTATTATAAAAGGTATATTTGTTAAAATCCCTATACAGTTCTACATCAAGAACATAACTAGTTTTCAATCTGTTGACCGATCATCATCAGTGTGTGCTCAGAATCCAACATGCTAACCACCAAATTAAAAAATTTGGTAAAACCCCTTTACAAATAATCCTTAATAAAAACATAGAAAATTGATGTGAATTTAAACATGGATGTTAAAGGTATCCAATGTTTCCTGCTCTAGGTACCATTGAGCTCAAATTTGATTTCTTCACATCATGGCTGTATGGTGGGTAAGTACTTAGGAAATCTTCTTGTTGGAACTTTACCACGCTGAGTACATGGCCCTCTAGATGGGGTGGAAACCACCCCCAAGGTTTGAACGTACAGCTACATGATATAGAAAATGATCCTTGGGCTATTCCCTACCATTTGTAAAAATTTTAAGAAAATCCATGCTAGACGAAAAAATTGCGAGCCAAAAGACTTCATATCCTGGCCTATAATATAAGAACGGAGAAATTTTATTTACGGATTTCATTGAAAATTTAATATTTTATTAAATTTACTATGTAATTAAATGTTGCGAAAATTTATACGAGAATGCTACGTTGAGAATTACATGCTGTTACATTTCCGGGAAATTCATCTGTTTATTATAATATTATTTAAACTTATAATTAAACAATAAACTCACACGAAATACCTAATATATAAGAACCAACTCAATTCAACTTCTGAAATGTAAAATATTTTAGTAACTCCCGTCATTTCAAAACGGTAGGTTTACATTTAGCATAATGTACAGGAAATAGTTCTAGCAACTTTATAGTTAATAATTCTGTTTAATTGATTTCAGTAAAATAACTACGTATTATGAAAGAGAGAAATATACAAAACTATTTACATTTAAAGCTAACGTATGTAGCAGAAATTTAAAAGAATGATAAAATAACAACCAGTAAAGGGGAAGAATGAATTATTGTAACTATAAGAATACTAATAGGGGAGTCAATATAGATTTTGACTTCAGAAAAAATCAAACAAGACAAAATTGTTTGTAATTTGATTAATAAATGTTTCATAAACAACATATCAAAAAGTTCTACTCGAGAAGTGGGTGCTTCATTTTTTATTAAACAAATAACTGCGAAATTAGTTGTTATTTTAAATACCTTCGAAAATATAAATCTCAGAAAAAAACTGACTTGACCATTGCAAAACTCAGAAAATTTTACAAAAAAAAAACTTATATAATTTTTTTTTTAATTGAATCTATAGTCACTCTTCTCACAAAAATTGGCGCACTGTAAACTAGCGTTCGACGAAGTGCACGGTTGAGTTATTTTAACATAATTCTTTAACTAATGGATCAAATGAAATTTTACAAATTGGACATGAAAGAAAAACCATTTTACCTCTTATGGATATAATAAAAAAAAATAGGGGAATAAGTACGGTGTGGGCGTAAACTGAGACTTACATAAATTTTGTTTAAGAGGAAACAGTAGCGATCAACAGGTAGCGAAAACGCGTTCCAAGATTGCGGCTGTAATTTTGAATATTTTTTCGAGATATTTGGAACACATATTCCTAATATAATAAAGAATGGCGGTACAGAGCCCAATTTGAAAAATATATTAATACGTGGAAATTGCTCTGTAATTAAATACAATATTAAAAAAACGAGCCTGTACCGCCATTAAGAAGAACAAAAAAATACACTTTCTTCAAATAAACTTTTTTATCCGATGCCTAGATTTTGTGTCATTTTAGAACTACTAAAATTTTTTATTTCATTAGTAATTCCAAAATGACACAAAATCTAGGCATCGGATAAAAAAGTTTATTTGAAGAAAGTGTATTCTTTTGTTCTTCTTAATGACGGTACAGGCTCGTTTTTTAATATTGTATTTAATTACAGAGTAATTTCCACATATTAATATATTTTTCAAATTGGCCTCTGTACCGCCATTCTTTATTATATTATGAATACGTGTGCCAAATATCTCGAAAAAATTTTCAAAATTACATCCGCAATCTTGGAACGCGTTTTGGCTACCTGTTGATCGCTACCTTAAGAAGAATTTAAAAATGTGTAACTAAAATAATTTTATAGTCGGTTCGCTAAACTCAGACACAACTGGCTAGTGATTTTAGTAAGTAATTTTGCCAATTTGGCCAAAAAAAAAAAATTAATAAATAGTTAATAATTACTAAATAGTTAGTAATTTTACCAATTTTGACAAAATCGGCAAGAAACAAAAAAATTACCTACTAAAATCACTAGCCAGATGTGTCTGAGTTTAGCAAACCGACTATACCTATAAAATTCTCATATTTACACAACTTACCGTTCTAACATCTTTCTAAATATTGTTTCATTCAAAACAAATCTCAAAAAGTTAATTCAAAGCATACGACGTCTAAAAAAATGTTATTTTTAACAACTTTGTAGTTTTACAGAATTACTACCATTTTAATACGGTATTACTTAAGTTTGAACAGATTTATTACAATTTTATAGGTACTTTTTAAAAGCTTAGGATGTAGTCTTTAAAATGTACTAAATTAAACAAACAATTTCTTTTTGTGAAAATTAAGAAATATAAAAAATGTAATACAAAAACCGAACATTACCAGCTAAAAAATGTTTATACAAAGGGATCAAAACCTTTTTTGTGTAAAGCTTACCTAAAATACATTTAATAATAAGCTTCATCAATAACAAATGTTTAACAAAATTTTTCCTTGAGCTGTTATACAGTATGTCTGCGTAATTGGGAACCTATTGATGACTACTGATTGCGTAGGTACTAAAGCTACGTAGAAAAAGTTACAGAACAATGTTTGCGAAATATCAAGGAAAATGGCCCAAAATCGCTGTGAGTTGCGAAATTTGGAAAATCATATTTGGGAAAGTATAAATCCTAGAGACTTCTACTAAACGTCATTTGAGGGACATACGAGGAAGGATGAAAGATTTTTTCTGTGAAGTAATGCCTATACATATATTTCCGAGGAAAAAAGTTACGGGGCAAAAAACAAAATTTCTTTGTTTCGTGTTTTTTTGCTTTTTTTTGTAAAAAAAAAATATATTTTTGACTTTAAAAGGTGATCCTTCGATATTAAACTTAATGTGGAACAATTTTTCTGTATACGTGTTTATACCAAAAGTGCGTAGAACTTATCCTAAGGCATGCGCCCTGTGCCTAGGGACTAATTCAACCCTTTCTCAATTATGCACCCTTTTAAATGGTAGCACGGTTTTTTCATATTTAGAGATCCATTGACTATATGAAACAATAAAATTCCGTTGACGTTGTAAAGTATATAATCAATAACCTACTAGCCTAATAATGAAATAAATATTGAAAAAATCAAAAAATTTCAAAAAACTAATATTTACATAAATTCTACTTATACGTTATAATAAAAGGACACATAAGTATCCTCTTGTCACTTTACGGCCATACTACCCGAATCTGGTGGTTTCCAAGGATATAAATCCACATCCCCAATGTATATAATATGTAAGTTATTCAAGTATTTTTTATTTTTTGAAGTTATACTTCTTTAGGCGCGATTGAGATTGAGGGTGAATTTATATTGATCTGCGCGCATGCGCACACGGACAGTTTGGTGTTAGTCTTTATACGGGCTCTGATTGGGTGTTGAAATGATCTGTCAATAATTGTTCAATATGGAGGTTATCGGTAAACAAAAATGTTGTATAATATATTAGTTTTTATTGTTGTGAGGACAGAAATAAAATCAAATTTATAATTATAGTGACTTTTTGAATAGTTTTGAAAAGCCACAGGTACGCAATTCTAAATGTTTCAGTTGTATTCCAATAAAAAATTATCTTCATACCTATTTGGAAAATGTAAAAAAAATAATGTACTTACCTAGTACTTGCTATGCTATACCCCTAGTAGGCAATGTTTTAATTTACATAATCTGATTACGAACAAACTTTCTACAAATTTTCATCTAATGTATCGTTTTCTTACTCTATATATTGTTGTATTTTAATTCGACAAAAATCAAACTAATAAAAATTCATATAAACAAAATGTCAAAAAGTTGTTTAATTTGTGTATATTCCCACATGACGTATACGCGAAGGTGGTGCAGTTTGAAATCGCTCGACTCTCGTACGGCGTGATACACGGGAAGTAGGTTCAAGCCCAATGCAAGTTATATCATTTTTTTATTTTTTTTATATATTTTATGATTGTAAGTATATTATTATGTAATTTTTTCAGAAAATACGCATTTAATTAAAATTTTTGGCAAAAATTATTGTTTAGAAATCATTTGTGGCATTTTTCAATGTGTTTATGTGTGTTTTATTCTTTTATTTTTTTAAATTTTGGTATTGTTTTAATAAAAATTTTTGGAAAGTAGTAGAGAAACTGTTTAAAGTATATTGATTTCATTGAAATCATATAATAGAAGTATAACTTCTTACGTGTGTACAAGTTGAGCTAACAGTTATGTATTTCTCTGTAATAAAACTTCTTTTATAAAATATGTAATATTTCTTGGCTTACCCTTATACAATGTCAGACAAAAGTGGCAGTCCAAACAGGTAAAACTTTTTCAGCTTTTTATATACACTTTATGTATAAAGTGTTTAAAGGGGCCTTAAAACTATTTGTTTTAAAATGTATTTTGTGGTTTTTATGATAGATAATGTCAACTTGACATTTGGAAAATACCTCACATTCATTTAGGTACTAATCTAATGTTTTGGTAGCGCTGTGGGGTTCTGGTCAAGCTTTTTTACTATGCTTTGTTTTTAAACCAGGAGGAGTAAACTAAAAAGACAGATTCGCATCTAAAAAAGTCACTATATAGAAAGATCACCAAATACATGTTTTTTTGGTTGATCATGTCGGGCTTCGACTCTTCGACTGAAATATGTACATAAATTAGGGGAGAGAAGTATGCTAAATGTGCAGTCACTCGAGCGCTTTGGGGACCTATTGGGTTGTGAAGAGTAGGTGTTAAATCCAAAAAAGTTAAGTAAAGTTTTCCATTTTAGTGGGGCCTTTCCATTTTTAAATTTAATTTTCCATTTCCAACAATGGTTTTTTCCGATTATAGCGCCATCTATCCATAATTCGAAAAAATGTTTCGAATAAATGTTGCTTATTTTTACGTAAAGAATCCAAATCTGGAATAAAAAATTGGGGCTCCTATTTAAGATTTTAAAGCAACCCCCCACCCCACCTCCGAGGGGGTCGTGTTTGGTACCATTCGATAGATTTTTCAAAAATATTGATTAAGTGTATTTTGCAGTTTTTCGATCTAATGTTTACTTTGCGAAATATCGCGGGATTTGTATTTAAAATTTTAAATTTACCCCCACCCTTCTCCATGGGGGGTCATGTTTGGTATCGTTTGATAGATTTTTGAAAAATATTGAACACATATTTTTTAGTTTTTGGATATAACGTTCATTTCGCGACTGATGAGCTTTTTTTGTGAGAATTTTTAACTCGCCCATTTCCTTACGCCCCGCTCAAATCGTCAGATTTTTGAAATATACACTGTTTTGCATGTCCTTAAGAGGAAACAGTAGCGATCAACAGGTAGCGAAAACGCGTTCCAAAATTGCAGCTGTAATTCTGAATCTTTTTTCGAGATATTTGGCACACATATTCGTAATATAATAAAGAATGGCGGTACAGAGCCCAATTTGAAAAATATATTAATATGTGGAAATTACTCTGTAATTAAATACAACATTAAAAAAACGAGCCTGTACCGCCATTAAGAAGAACAAAAAAATACACTTTCTTCAAATAAACTTTTTTATCCGATGCCTAGATTTTGTGTCATTTTGGAACTACTAAAATTTTTTATTTCATTAGTAGTTCCAAAATGACACAAAATCTAGGCATCGGATAAAAAAGTTTATTTGAAGAAAGTGTATTTTTTTGTTCTTCTTAATGGCGGTACAGGCTCGTTTTTTTAATATTGTATTTAATTACAGAGTAATTTCCACATATTAATATATTTTTCAAATTGGGCTCTGTACCGCCATTCTTTATTATATTACGAATACGTGTGCCAAATATCTCGAAAAAATATTTAAAATTATAGCCGCAATTTTGTAACGCGTTTTGGCTACCTGTTGATCGCTACTGTATCACCTTAACTTACCTTATCTTAATCTGACAATTTCGAGTATTTTTAAGGATAGATTTTTTTTCGGGACCCCCTTAACGAACTTAACGAACTCCCCTGTGTTAAGAGCTAATATATGGTAGAGGTACATGTGCAGGGCACCAGGTTTCTCCCCTTACGATAATCTGATGCGCTCGAGTAACTGCAAAAATCCCCGCTTGAGCTCCCCAATCATTATATTATACTAATACGTCGCTGAAGAGTTTTAAAAGCAACTGTTTTTTATATAGATGCAGACTAAATATCTAAAAATTAAAAGAGTAACGCAGAAAACACAAAAATCGCCGATAGAACTTAATACCTATGAAATGTCAATAGTGTCAAAATTTCATAATAGTCATTAGTGTCATATTTTTGTTGGCCCGGATCTACAAATTTTGGGCCCCTGCAAACCCGAAGGGCCCCACATGAGCGGTTCTCGGCATTTTCGGTACCTACCGTGGGGACTGGAGATATTGCCCAGAGGGGGAACACCCCAGGACAACGTGGGGCCTCCACCGGAAAATTAAAAAAAAATAAGTTTAAAATGGTGAATTTTCAGGCACTTTACAATGCCATAAATACTTCAAAAACTATAATGTTCATAGTCTATTTTTGTATTATATGTACAATTTATTACAAAAGACAAGTAAATAAAATCTAACAATAAAACACTTATACTTCCACAAAATTTATTATAACTAAGTGACTTAGTTATAATAAATTTTGTGGAAGTATAGAAAACAAACGTTTTCTGTGTTTTATTGTTAGATAAAATGAACTTCCATCAAGTAACGGTCGAATCCATCAATTAATAAATAAAATGATATAAGACCCAAAATTATTTAAAATTATAAATGAACTACTCACTTAAAGTAAATAAAACACAAAATACAAAATATATTACATTTAAACAAAATCCTATTTTCTATTCTTCATTTTTGCAAAATTCTGTATTAGTATTTTCCTCCTGTCAAATTGGGTAGCTTCCTCTGAGTTGATTGCGAATAATCCAAGGGCATTTTTATACCTGGTTGCTCTAACAAATCTTAAGCTCCAGCTTAGCTAAGCTCAGCTTATAAATGATGCTCGGCTATTTTAGCACGTCTTCACTGGTAAGTTTAAGATGCAATCCACGTGGAAATCCGTTGTGGCAAACTGAAAATTGATCTAAGTCTTAATAGTGCAACGCGTGTGTCTCGTAAGGTAAGCTTATGGCACGTCTTAATCCTAAGATCTATTGGTGCCACCAGGCATAATCTCTCCTGACCCATAGCACTCCTTATATAACTTTTAATTCGCTTTAACACTGAAAATGATCTTTCAGCTAGTGCAACTGAAACAGGCAAAGTCAAAAATAACATTTGAGCAGTCAGTATTTCAGGATAACTTGAGGATAGCGTATTAGGGATGGGAAAAACTTACCTGTTTTAACCTAAAACCGGTTTTTTTACTTCGCAATAACCGGTTGTTTTTTTGTCTCGGTTATAACTGGTTTTTTCTTTTTAAAGTAATAAGCGGTTATTAGGTTTTTACGGTGATTAGGATTAGGTTAGGTATTATTTTGGATCCCAATCATAATTATTATTCTCAAGTAATTATTCCAAACAAAACCATAATTCAAATTTTATTTTGTAAATACAGAAGCAAACTGAACGTGCAAACTCACATCAGCCAGAAACAATTAAGTTTTATTATAATATTTCCTTGAAAATATATCATAATAATTACATAAGAAGTGATCTGGTTGAAATTGACGCAAACATCATCTATTTTTCACACCTGACTCTTGACATTGAAAGTGGGTGAATGACTTTTTCTGATTACCAAAAATAATGTTCTGACTATGAATATAGAATTACCGATTACGAATACGAATCTCTACGTTTTCAAAAGGATACACCCATACAGGAAGTATTAAATATACAAACGTGCTAAAAGAAATACATGATAATTTTTTTTTGATGGTAGTAAAAATAAAAGATAAATTGCATTATCCAATTTATTTGTAAGTAAAATATTTATGTTGATATTATTTTTTTTTTAAATCCCATTTGAAAGAGTCTGGGAAATTTTTTATAAGTTGAAATAGTTGGGTTAAATTGTATATTATTGCAATATGTATATATTAATTTTACGCTATATTATCATCATCATTATCATCCAACCAATTCACGTCCACTGCTGGACATAGGTCTCCCCCAATTGTATCCACACTTCACGGTTTTGTGCTGATTTTTGCCAGTTTTTACTAATCCGCCTGATATCATCTGTCCATCGTGTAGGCGGCCTTCCTCTACTTCGTTTATCTTCTCTTGGTCTCCACTCCATCAGCTTTCGTGCCCATCTTGAATCTTTCAGCCTGGCGACGTGTCCTACCCAGTTCCATTTGAGCCTGGTGATACGTTCTACAACATCTGCGATACCGGTTGTTTGTCTGAGATCTTCATTTCTTATTTTATCCCGTAGAGTTACGCCCAGCATGGATCTTTCCATGCGCCTTTGAGCAACCCGCATTTTCGACGCTGTTGCCTTGGTTAGAGTCAGTGTCTCTGCTCCATATGTCATTACCAGTAGCACACATTGGTCAAACACTTGTCTTTTTAAACCGATCGGTATACTGCTCCTAAATATGTCTCTCAGAGCTCCGTAGGCTGCCCAAGCAAGAGTTAATCTTCTTTTTATTTCGCATGTTTGGTTATCTCTGCCAATTCTAATTTCATGACCCAAGTAAATGTACTTTTCCACTAGTTCTACTTCTTGTTCGCGTATAATCAGCTGCCCGCTAGGAATCAGATTAGTCATAAATTTAGTTTTAGAAAAGTTCATTTTCAGACCTATTTTCCAGCAGATAGCGTCTAACTCATTTAGCATTTTCTTTACTTCTCCTAGGTCATCAGTTATAAGGACTATGACATCTGCAAAACGCTATATTATATTTAATAATAATCAATAAATATATAATAATAATAAAATAATAAATAAATATAATAATTAATAGAATAAAACGGTTTTATTAAAAATTGTGTTTTATTTATATTGATGTTCTTTCGATAGTACTAACTTTGATCATGTATATGTAACATTGTAACCTATTGTATTAAAAAAACCAAAAACCGGTTTTTGGAAAAACCGTTTTTTTTGGCCGGTTATAACCGCCAGGTTAAACTGTAAGCAAAAACGGTATAACCGAAAACCGGTGTTTTGTCAAAAACCGCCATCCCTATAGTATATCGAACTGATCAGCAGGCAGGCCATTTGATATACTGTTTTTAGGGTTAATATTTTTAACCCTTCCCGAAGAGAAATTAGTTCCAATACCAGAGAAGGGCTAATGTCATTTTCATACGTTTTTTGAAGTTTTTCTGCTCTTTGCATAATTCCTTCCTCTGTCAGTTTTACGAGGACAGTAGGAAATATGCATGAAAATGTATCAACTACGTGGTGTAGAGAATTGAACCGTTCTCCAATCTGACCTTTTATCACATCCAAAAGAGCATAGAACACCATGACCTTGAAAGAGGTCTTTTCATCATAAAATCTATGGTACTGTGCTAATTCATCAAAATGCCTTTTAACTTTGCTCTATCGGTTACTAGCAAATATATCTACCTGCCATTTGGAAGCACGCTTAGTAGGTTCGTTTGTTATAGCTTGGTAGTCTTCTCGAATGTTCTGTAAACGTTCTTTACTCGCTTTTACCTTAAAGTATTTTAGAAGAGGTATTCAACTGAATGAATAGCTTAGATATATTATAACAGTCATAATAATTAATTTAAAACTGTCCATTGCTTTTACATGTCTGTATGCTTCTGCAACTTCGTCCGGTTTTTTGCTTTTAAGCAAAATCCTTCTTGGTGCTTTCATAACATCTGAAAATCTAAGTTTCATGTTGTTTTGTACTTGAAGATGTTTTTTAAATAAATGTAATATATTATTAATTAGGCCTACTTTAAACATTGTACGAATTAACGTTGGAAATAATGAATTATCACTATCAATGTAAATCATAAAATAAAATCTCAATTTTTAACAAATTTCTTATCAGCCTTTCAAATGACTATATATATAGTTTTTCTTTCCCATTTGTTTCTAGCGCCCGGGCCCCTCCGGGCGCGCCCCAGGTACCTGGGGCCCCGCATTAGGGTCTCTCAGCTCCTAGATCTGGGCCTGGTTACGCAACTGAATAGTTCATTTGAACTGCATCCAAACCATTCACGGAGATTTTCCACCTGCCTACGCTTCTTCTGCCTTTGATTTTGCCCTGAATTATCTTCCTTAACTTCGTTTTATTTGAATTTATTTTTAGTGAATAGTTTTCACGCATAATTTTCTATTCCTCCCCTCCATATACTAAATGGTGAATGGGCTCGTTCCAACAAAGAACAAGCGGACGTCTTTGCCGAACATCTTACAAGTGTATTTCAAACCAAGCCACCAGACCCTGACGAAGAAGTGGAAGAACTAATTAGCGCAGCATGTCAAATGTCCCTTCCAATCAAAAGTTTTACTCCTATAGAAGTCAAGAAAGAAATAACCAAACTCCACTCACGAAAGGCTCTAGGTTATGACTTAATCCCGGCACAAGTACTAAAACAACTTCCTCGTAAGGCCATTCTTATGCTCACAGTAGTATGTAATCGCATGATAAGTTTATCGTACTTTCCAAAAATATGGAAATTTGCAGAAATCATAATGATCCTTAAGCCAGGCAAAGCGCCCAATGGGGTAACATCTTATCGACCCATCAGCCTACTCCCAATCATTAACAAAGTTTTTGAAAGATTGCTGCTACAAAGAATATACGCAGATCATAAATTCCTAACATTACTACCAGAACATCAGTTTGGTTTTCGGGAAAATCACTCTACTACACAACAAGTCCATCGAATAGTAAATGAAATATCAAAAACTCTCGAAGAAAAGAAATACTGCAACGCTGTATTCCTAGATTTCTCACAAGCGTTTGACAAAGTTTGGCACAGAGGTCTGCTTTACAAAGTAAAATTAGCACTATCTAGTAACTATTTCCTCCTAATCAAATCCTACTTATCAAATAAATATTTCTCAGTAAAATTCAAAGTCCAACAATCCAGCCTCTGTCCTATTAACTCCCGAGTTCCGCATGGTAGTGTTCTCGGGCTGCTGCTGTTCTCACTCTATACAGCCGATATACCAAAGTCTCATAATACTACGTGTGCTTCCTTTGCTGATGACGTAGCAATACTAGCTGTAAATCAAGATCACATACAAGCCTCACAAGACCTGCAACACCATCTGGACATACTCAGCGAATGGTACACAAAATGGTGAACAAAAGTAAATAAAACAAAAATAAAGTTTATCAACCGCCACAGCACATGCCCACCTGTAAGAATGGAAAATGTACGAATACCAACAGTAACAGACGCTAAATACCTTGGCCTCCAACTTGACCAACGTCTTACTTGGAAAAAACATATCCAGACCAAAAGAAGACAACTAGACTTGAAATTCCGGCAAATGTATTGGCTTCTTGGACGCAAATCAAAACTCAACATCCAAAACAAAATTATTCTGTACAAAGCAATACTCAAACCTATTTGGTACTACGGACTACACCCCTGGGGCTATGCAAAATCAACATCACTGAATATAATCCAACGATTTCAGTCTAAAGTTCTAAGATCAATAATGGATGCACCATGGTACGTAACGTAACTAATCAAACACTTAACGAAGACTTAAATATACCTTTCATCAGAGAAGAAATCGATCGAGCCACGGAGTCACAAAATGAGCGTACCATTCACCATGACAATAAGTTAGTAAGGGAATTATTCAATAATGGCCCTGCCACAAGGAGACTAGATAGAACTTGGCCTCAGGACCTATTTTAAAACTTAAACATAAATAGAATAAGATGAGACATCATTTGAAGTCTCTTCTTCATGCCCAAAAACATGGAACAAATTTACTTAATATTATTTTAATGATGTAGATTGTAAATAAACATAATTAAATAAAAAAAATAATAATTTTCTAAATTTTGTTATGGAGACGGTCCTGTCTAGAAAGTTAGAAATTACCATAATGTCAGAACAAAAGCAGCTATGATCGCTAGTTATGGATATCACTATTTTAGAATTATAATATCGACCGATCTTTATTGTATAAAGACGCTACTCATTGTCCAGGAGACGAATACGTTAGGTATGGTATGTTAAACAGTAAATGGTTAAGTTCAATTAGTTACCACTATAAACAGCCCGGATTAACCGATAATAGTATAAAAGGCCCGGTTTCAGGTAAAATTTATTTAAGGCTTTATTATGGGAGTACCGTCTAGTCAGTGTTAATTGCAAAAGACCAACTCTGTCTACCTCGGTGGCTTATCGCTCCGGGTGGGTCTTAACAATGGGCCAGGTCAGATAAATTTAATAATATTTACGACCGCACTAATTGAACTCAAACCATTTACTGTTGAAAAACGATACCACCTACTGTATGCTACCAAGCCAGGATGGACGCGCGACGTCAAGATGTAACGATTAAAAAAATGGTGGAGGAACTTATATTATATGATGTTTATATAATTTGGTGGAAGTTCCATATCCCTGTTTATTTTTCTTCTATGTCTCTACATCGTTCTAAATGTCATGTAACCATTGTGAATATTTCTACACAATTTTGTGAATTTTCTGGAAAGTTTTAGATCAATATGTTTTATAGAAAAAAAAATGGTGTTACTTTTAATATCGACATTATAAATCCCCAAAATAACGCATATTTTTCGAGATACTGACCATGGGTGGTGAATCGGTAATTTTGGTCTTACTTTATGTTTTTTACTGAAAACGAAAATCAAATTTATTTTATTTTTTAGGTGCGGCAAAATTGTCAAAATCGCAATTTTCCCCTAAAAAAAAAAATTAATCACATTTTTTTGCGTTTAACTCGCTACAACCCTGTTCTATTTAAATTTCTTTTTCTAAAGTTTGTACAGTATTGCTCACCCTTATGAAGACACTGGTACTGTTGCAAGCTTTTAGTCTTTTACTAGTAAAAGTTATGAATTTTTTAAAGTAAAAGGTGCAGATTCGTGAATTGCAAAGTTTAATCGCAAAAGTTGAGTACGAAATTTGAAATTTAGCTTTGAATCACGTTTATGTTAAAACATAGAGTATAAAGGAAGTTTTCTGGGAAGTTTTAGATCAAAATGTTTTATAAAAAATGGTGTACGTTTTAATATGCACGTTTTAATATCTTAATGGTGCACCAAGGCTCTGTGCTTAGTCTGTATTTATTCTCATTAGTTTTGGACCAGATCACAGCGAAACTACAGGGTAACATTCCATGGTGGAATATAGTGAAAGAGACTTAGAACAAAAACTGGAACAGTGGAGGCAAGCTCTGGAGGAAAAAGGTTTAAAACTTAGTAGGACAAAAACAGAGTATTTGGAGTGTTCATAAAGATGGAGTTACTACAAATAAAATGGTATCTGTAGATGGTGAAATGATTGTAAAAAGCAATAGTTTTAAGTACCTGGGATCGGTATTACAGAGTAATGGAGAAATAGATGGATATGCATGCATTAGAATTAGAGCTGGATGGATGAAGTGGAAAGAAGCGAGTGGTGTGTTGTGTGACAGAAAAATTCCAATGAAGCTGAAGGGAAAATTCTATAAAACAGCCATAAGACCGGCTATGATGTACGGAACTGAATGTTGGGCAGTGAAGAAGAAAGAGGACAACGAATGCATGTGGCGGAAATGAGAATGCTTAGATGGATGAGTGGAGTGACAAAGAAGGATAAAATTAGAAATGAGTATATTAGGGGAAGTCTAGGTGCGGCACCAATTGATGCCAAAATGAGAGAGCATAGGTTAAGATGGTTTGGTCATGTTCAACGTCGAGACGTTAATCACCCAATACGAAGAATAGCTGAAGTGCAGATCCGTGGAAGGAGTAGGAGAGGAAGACCAAAGAAGACCTGGGAGGAGACGATAAGGCAGGACATATTGGTAAAGGGGATTGACATTGATATGACCCAAGATAGAATTGTGTGGAGAAATGCAATTAGGGAAGCCGAACCCGCATAAGGATAAGGCAAAGAGAATGATGGTCCACGTTTTAATATCGACCTTATACATCCCCAAAATAACGCTTATTTTTCGAGATACTGACCAAGAGCGGTGAATGACTAATTTTGGTCTTACTTTATGTTTTGAATTTACTGAAAACGAAAATAAGGTTAATTTTAAATTTTATATGGCAAAACATTGCCAGAATCGTAATTTTACCCTAAAAATAAAAAAAAATGGAATCACGGTTTTTGCTTTTAAATTTCCTACAACTCTGTATTATTTTAACGTTTTCCTCTGAAATTTTTAAAGCATATTTTTCTCACCCTTAAGACAATGGTATTTGTTTCAAGCTGTATTTTTTGTTCACTTTTTACCATTTATAAAGTCGGCCCTGGTCTATAATGCGTTACTTCGGCCCTGGTATATAGTGCAATTACCTTTAAAAGCAAACCATAGATTAGAATGTAGAAACAAAATTACATGTATTAGTAGTTATATTCTAAAATTGCCGTCAATTGCAACAAAATAATAATAAAATGCTTTATAAACTTGTTTTTGTAAAATAAAAAGTCTCTCAAAGGATTCATCTAATAAAACAAACAAAGAATGTAATAAGTATACATAACAACGTTGTTATGAAAATATTTTGAAACGAAGGGAATATTTTATATAAATAGCATCTTTTTGCTTACCGATATTAAAGTTACAGATGTTAAAAAAAAACAACATAAACCTTTCTTTAATTAAGTACTTTCTATGGGAAGTAAGCCACAATTTTACTAAAAAATGAATTTATTAACGTTTCGAAGCCCAAATCGGGTTTCGTTGTCAAAATACAAAATACTATTAAAATAAACAAAAATGTTGTTGCTAAGTAAAAAAATTCTTCTAATAATATTTTTAATCTGACTAATTTATATTGGCAATTCAGACGTATATTATACATTTTAAAGTAGAAGACTTTAAAAAATATCGCCAATATTTATGAGTTGCGTTCCTGGGACGACTTTACTAAAAGATAGTTCATTCGATTACATGAAATCAATCCCAACTCAAGAATATCCGTCGCAAAAAAATCATAGCATGTGATCTGTCTTTAAAAAGACAACCAAATACAACGATGACAGTAAAATTCTCGCGTTAGAGATTTCATAGTAAATCACGAGGGAAAACCAGGAAAAAACCTCGTGATACTATCCCGACATCATAAGTATTTGGTCTTACATTTAATATACCTTCAAAGAACTAATACCAAATTCTGACCTTAATATGTTTAAATTATAAATAATATTAATAATACATAGATATACAATAAGTAATACTAAAATATAAAATTTGTACTAACTCGATATGTTATTGACTTACTAATCGTGGTATTTTCTTTCTATTGACTTCCTCTTTCAGTATGGGTAACCACATCCTACTGCATTCTACCGAGGAATTTGCGACACAATTGGTTTCATTTAGCATAATTAGAGCTGATTCTTTCAGGACTATATATTTTTACTATCTGATTCTTTCAGGACTATACTTGAATCTCTCCACTGAACTCTATGTTCATTATCCCATGCGTATATGCGTCTCACATATTTGAGATCTATCAAATTCTCTATTTTGAATATAAGACTGACGTTCACTTATTCTAACGTTTAATGGTCTTGATGTTTCACCT
The DNA here is from genome assembly GCF_917563875.1 of Diabrotica virgifera virgifera. Taxonomy (NCBI): domain Eukaryota; kingdom Metazoa; phylum Arthropoda; class Insecta; order Coleoptera; family Chrysomelidae; genus Diabrotica; species Diabrotica virgifera. Next base: position 212,935,581 of record NC_065450.1, read on the forward strand.
AAATAAAATTGTTCGCATTCACAAGGTATTTTATAAATGCAATTCTTTGTTCTTTCTTGTTCATTGTTAGGTTTAGTTTTAGATAGAATAGATCTCAATGTGTTTGTTGTTTTGAATGTTGTTGAAATGTTGAATTAATTTCCTATTGTTTTAAGTTTCTCGGATAGTCCTTTTATACAGGGTGTCCAGAAACTCTACCGACAAACGAAGACAGGAGATTCCTCAGATGATTTTAAGACAATTTAACCCAATTCACATAGTCCGAAAATGCTTCCTAAGGGAGCTAGAGCTCTTTGAAAATAGCGTCATGTAATTAGTTTTTCTTAAATACCTCCAGAACGCTTCTATTTAGAAAAACGAAAATTTGTATACATATTTACTTTTTAGAAATGAATTGATTCCATCAATTTCGAATTTCTAGTAACGGTCATAGGCGTCCGTTTTGGGTAGGGCAACGGTTATTTTATCGCATAACTTTTTTGCCTTCAACTTTTAAGCATTTTTGATACTGGATTATTAAATTGTGAGGTATTCTAGTACTAAAAGGTACTCTTACTTTAAGTCGGTAGGACACAGCGTTTTCTAGAAAAATCGATTTCAAAGTTTTTAGTTTTGGGAATTTGAGCAAAAAAAATTAAAAAAAATAAAAAAAAACGATGTATTTTACCAACTTAAATCAAGGGTAACTTTTAGTACTCGAATATCTCATAATTGAATAATCTAGTGTCAAAAATACTTAAAAATTAAAGACAATATAGCTATGCTCTAAAATAACTGTTGACCTACCCAAAACGGACGCCTATGACCGTTACTAGAAATTCGCCATTAATGAAATCGATTAATCTCTAGAATATAAACAAATGTACCAGTTTTCATCTTTCCAAATAGTTTTTTTTTGGATCTTTTTTCTTTAAATTCAAAGAACGAAAAATTTTCAAATCGATTTTTCTAGAAAACTGTGTATCCTATCGACTTAAAGTAAGAGTACCTTTTAGTACTAGAACACCTCAAAATTTAATAATTCAGAGTCAAAAATGCTTAAAAATTAAAGACAAAAAAGTTAGGCAATAAAATAACCGTTGCCCTACCCAAAACGGACGCCTATGACCGGTACTAGAAAGTCGCAATGGATGGAATCGATTCATTTCTGGAAAGTAAATATGCACACAAATTTTCGTTTTTCTAGATAGAAGCGTTCTGGAGGTATTTAAGAAAAACTAATTACATGACGACATCTTCAAAGAGCTCTAGCTCCCTTAGGAAGCATTTTCGGACTAGGTGAATTGGGTTAAATTGTCTTAAAATTATCTGAACAATCTCCTGTCTTCGTTTGTCGGTAGAGCTTCTGGACACCCTGTATATGGTATTGTTATTTTCCGAGAAACTTAAAACAATAGGAAATAAATTCAAAATTTCAACAACATTCAAAACAACAAACACATTGAGATCTATTCTATCTAAAACTAAACCTAACAATGAACAAGAAAGAACAAAGAATTGCATTTATAAAATACCCTGTGAATGCGAACAATTTTATTTAGGTGAAACATCAAGACCATTAAACGTTAGAATAAGTGAACATCAGTCTTATATTAAAAATAGAGAATTTGATAGATCTCAAACATGTCAACACGCATGGGATAATGAACATAGAGTTCAGTGGAGAGATTCAAGTATAGTCCTGAAAGAATCGGATAGTAAAAAGAGAAAAATCAAAGAAGCAGCTCTAATTATGCTAAATGAAACCAATTGTGTCGCAAATTCCTCGGTAGAATGCAGTAGGATGTGGTTACCCACACTGAAAGAGGAAGTCAATAGAAAGAAAATACCACGATTAGTAAGTCAATAACATATCGAGTTAGTACAAATTTTATATTTTAGTATTACTTATTGTATATCTATGTATTTTTAATATTATTTAGAATTTAAACATATTAAAGTCAGAATTTGGTATCAGTTTTTTTAAGGTAAATTAAATGTAAGACCAAATACTTACGATGTCGGGATAGTATCACGAGGTTTTTCCTGGTTTTCCCTCGTGATTTACTATGGAATCTCTAACGCGAGAATTTTACTGTCATCGTTGCATTTGGTTGTCTTTTTAAAGACAGATCACATGCTATGATTTTTTTGCGACGGATATTCCTGAGTTGGGATTGATTTCATGTAATCGAATGAACTATCTTTTAGTAAAGTCGTCCCAGGAACGCAACTTATAAATATTGGCGATATCATTTTAAAGTCTGCTACTTTAAAATGTATAATATACGTCTGAGTTGCCAATATAAATGAGTCAGATTAAATATATTATTAGAAGAATTTTTTTACTTAGCAACAACATTTTTGTTTATTTTAATAGTATTTTGTATTTTGACAACGAAACCCGATCTGGGCTTCGGCTTCGAAACGTTAACAAATTCATTTTTTAGTAAAATTGTGGCTTATTTCCCATAGAAAATACTTAATTATAAAAATACCACAAGGAAATAGCTTCAGAACAACATTATATCTTTCTTTATTTTAATGATATATCTCATATTATATCCGCAGTTATAAATAGATCTTAAAAAATTAATATTGTGTTTACCCGGTTTTAAATATTATAGGAGGGGAGGAAATTATGCTAAATTTGCAGTTACTCCAGCGTTATGGAGACCTATTGGGTTGTGAAGAGTAGGTCCTAAAACCCAAAAAATTTAAGTTAAATTTTTTATAAAATGGGGGACTTTCCATTTTTTAATTTAATGTTCCATTTCAAACAATCGGTTTTTCCGATTATAGCGACATCTATCCATAATTCGAGAAAATGTCTCGAATAAAAGTTACTTATTTTTAAGTACGGAATCCAAATCTGCAACAAACAGGGGGGCTGCTATTTAAGATATTAAAGTAACGCCCACCTCACCTCTGTGGTTGGTCACGGATGTGACGGTGTTTGGTGCCATTCGATAGATGTTTCAAAAATATTGAATACGTGTATTTTTCAGTTTTTCTGTCTGATGTTCATTTCGCGAAATATCGCGGGGTTCGTATTTCAAATTTTAAATTTACCCCCCATCCTTCTCCGTGTTCGGTATCATTCGATAGATTTTTGAAAAATATTAAACACATATTTTTCGACAGTCAAATAAGTCAGGAAATCGATATATAGTTTTTCGATCTGACGGTTATTTCGCGAAATTTTCTCTTTCTTTGTGAAACTTTGTGACTCGCTGATTTTCTTACTCACCATGATAGGTGAATGGCAAATGTTGGTCATTATTTATGTTTTCCAGGTCGCTGAATCCGAATAATCGTTTTTTGGGGAGTGCCACTCGTCTATAAAGTCACATAACTTGTTTCCTATTACATATTTTGACTTGAAATATTCCAAAAAACTTCTTCATGACTTATGTTTTAATGCTGTGTTGGTTTAAATTATAAACTAAAATGGTTGTCGCCCAACTCTTTAGGGCAAATATAAAACTAACGAAATCTGACGATAAAATGTTTAAAAACTAACAACTTCTCTTTTAATTTGTTTTATAAATTACAAATTTAATTGTTATATAAATGCTTCAAAGATAATAAAAAAAATTCGAAAAAAATATTTAGAGCTACCAAAGATACAGCGAGTTAAATTTGAAAAATCATCTAAATTTATTTATCTTCTCTATGTCATATTATGTGTAAGTTTTTAGTTTGTGAAAACTGTCATTATAGAGAGCAGTGCTTGAAGTGTTTAAAGTGTGCGTGAAGTAACAATGTATTTTAAATGGGACTTACTTTTTCGCACTGTTCTTAACACACTTTCATATAATCAAATATTAACTTTCGCGTTGTCATGGTGATGACATAATGTGCAATAAATTACGACAAAAGTTTTGGCAGTTTTGTGGTTTGAAAGAGGTTAGAATTTTTAAATGTCAAAGTTCTAAAAATTGTAGAATAGAAATGAATTCCAGTGACGAAGAATTACAGTTTTTTTATTTGTTTATGGTAGAGTAGATAAAATATTGTATGAAACTGTGCGTGAAGTACTTTTTGCGAACTTACACGATGTATAGCACTCGCTCCGCTGTCGCTCGTGCTCTAAATATCGCGTGCGGTCGCAAAAAGCATACTTCACGAATTGTTTCATAAATAACTATTTCGAATTTTTGTATAAATAGTTATTTTCCTAACTAGCGCGGAAAGTGATACTTTCAGGCATGAGACTGCTGTTGACACGAACGACGCGATAGCGGAGTTCGGGCAAGCAGTCGAGTGCGGGGAAAACACTTTCCGCATGAGTTAGGCACAATATTTTTTCTAGGGCCGTACGTTTGGAAAATGCCACAAAAAATAAAGTTATACAATTTCTATTTAGAAGTGAAAATACACAAATTAATTCGTTGGCGAGGTTGTCAAAAGCAAACTTTCAATATAATGGGTTACCACGACGACGATAAAATTTAGTTTCACGCTCGCCGTGCGGGAAAGTGCAACTTTCGGAAACGAAATATGTGCGTGAAAGTGGCTCTTTTAGCACGGTCGTAGAAAAATTTGATTTTTGAACATGTTTCACCAATTTTAGATAAAAATAAACTTCATATTCAGATTCAGCAACCTCTAAAACATAAATATTGGACAAACTTTCGTCATTCACCTGAAAGTTGATTTACGTGGTGGGTATAACATCATATTAGGGGTCGCTGCCGCTCGCCTAAAAGATACAGTGGAACCTCGATAAGTCGGATTAATCGGGACCACGGCCGATCAGGATTATCGAAAATCCGGGATAGCCGGAGAATATGGTAAAAATTGATAAAATCCTGTATACTTACAGATAAACTCAAAAAAATCAGTCAAAGTGAAAAAATGATTGATTTGTCAGATGAAAATCGGTCCGGGTTAGCCGGAGACCGACTTATCGAGGTTACACTGTATGATGTATTTAAATGATTTTTCCAGTTTTAAACATTTCTGCATTTAAACAGATTCTGAATAATTGCATTTAACCACAAAAATAAAAAATGCCCGAGTTTGTATGACCTTCAATTTAAAAATTGTTTTGTTCGAGTTTTACATTATATTGATTTATGTGAAGTACAATAAAGTTAATTCAAGACTGTTAATGGATTTGTGTAATATTTTAAAACTATTATTATATGAATACTTGAAACAATAAATGGACTTTTCTATTTTGAATCCCACGCGATTGTGTGGCTTTATTAATTGTTCATTAATTATTTACTGGATCGAATTGTTTGATGTTTTATTTATAAAATTATTTTCATCAATAATGATTGAATAATTGATCTACTTGTTTATTCTTAAATATTTAAAATATTTATGGATTTTCAATTAAAAGGAGTGAAGAAAGAGTTTAATCGGGGCTGTAAATAGATAAACTTCATATAATAAAATAGCTGAATATGCAGGGTGTCCCGGAAATTGTTCGAAAAAAGTCTAGTAATATTGTTTTGGAAAATCCACCGCTCAAAAAAATATATTAATTTTAATCCATCTGATTATTGTCCAATGAAAAACAAATACATCCGTCAACGTTGGGCTCCTTCTTATGTTGAAATTACTAGATATGAATCAGCGATGGTTAGACAACATATTGTATTGATATGATAACAGTGATAGACAAGAATCATTTGTTTTTAGTAAATATCTAATAATTAAGTTTGTCTACTGTTTTTGCTAATATGAAAATTTATTATTACAATGGTAGGGCAGCCCAAGCGGGGATTTTTGCAGTTACTCGAGGGCGTCAGATTATTACATGGAGAGAATCCTTGTACCCTGTAAACGTACCCCTGCCATATATTGGATCTTAATACGGTGGAGTACGTTAAGGGGGCTCCGAAAAAAATCTATCCTTAGAAAAACTCTAAATCGTCTGATTAAGATAAGGTAAGTTAAGTACATGCAAAACAGTGTATATTTCAAAAATCTGATGATTTAAGCGGAGCATAAGGAAATGGGTGTGTTACAAAGTTTCACAAAACAAAAGCGAATATTTCGCGAAACGAACGTCCGATCGAAAAACTCAAAAATACGTGTTCAATGTTTTTCAAAAATCTATCGAATGGTACCAAACAGGACCACGCACGGAGAGGGGTGAGGGGTAGATTTAAAATTTTAAATACGAACCCTCCGATATCTCGCGAAATGAACATCAGATCGAAAAACTGAAAAATATACGTATTCAATATTTTTGAAAAATCTATCGAATGACATCAAACACGACCCCCCATGGAGGTGGATGGGGGTTACAGCCCCATTTTTATTGCAGATTTGGATTCCTTACGTAAAAATAAGTAATTTTTATTCAAGACATTTTTAAGAATTATTGATAGATGGCGCTATAATCGGAAAAAAACATTGTTGGAAATGGAAAATTAAATTAAAAAAAGAATGTGTGTGTACTTTGTACGCACGTAAGAAGTTATACTTCTATTATTCTCCTTTTCATGAACATTTTTCAGTGCGTCACAAATTATAGAAAAAAAGGTAAGTCCGTGATAATACACATTTATGACATTTATTCTAACGTGACATTTTAGGTAAATCTGACAGTTGTCAAATTTTATTTTCAATTTGGAATAAAACCAAATCAATTGTGTCTATTGCATTTATAAAATGGTATTTTCTTTCATTTGTATAGTCTTATAAATTGTACAGATTATATTGATAATAGTATTATTTTATTTAATAAATAATTCTTTTTTGATTATGGCGCCATCTATCGACAACTAGAATAATCACCAAACTAGAATAATTATCGAAGTATTCACAGACGTGCCTTTTTTTCTGTCACATACAATTTAATGCGTTAGAGAGAAATCGAAAAACTGTGACGCACTGAAAGATGATCATGAGAAAAAGAATATATGATTTAAACGAAATTAATATACTTTTTATTTATATTTTGTTTAAATATTAAACTAATTTATACTTACTACTTCTCAAACATTTTTATTAGAACAGTGCCAAAAATTAAAATAATAAAAGAATAAAACACACACAAACACATTAAACAAGCCACAAATGATGTCTGAAAATTAATTGTCGAAAATTTTTTTAACTAAATACGTATTTTCTGAAAATACAATTATATAATAAATATACTTACAATCATAAAATGTATTAAAAAAAACAAAAAAGAAAGTTTCTATTGGGACTCGAACCAGCGCTGATAAGAGCGGTTGGTATTGGAATTCACTCGCCTTCTCCGCTTAGCCACGGACACTATGTGTCATTATTTACGAAGATCGACTAACTAAACGGATTAAACTTGTGATATTTTGATATTTTGAAAATTGATCAAATTATTTTAATTTTGAATTGAAATGATTTAGAATTGAAAAAATACAACAAAACATAGAGCAAAAAACCAATATATTAGGTGAATATTGATAGAAATTTTGATGGTAATCAAATTATATAAATAAAAGTATTACATACTATGTATTTTGGCAGATCAAATAGGTTGGTTTATACCCATGATACATTAACAATTATTACGTACCTGTTGCTTTTAAAAACTATTTAAAAGTCACTACAATATTATAAACTTTTTTGTTTCTGTCCTCACAACAATAAAACTAATATATTATACATTTGTTTACCGTTACCTCCAAACCACAGCTGCCATATCGGATAATTTTTGACATGTCATTTGAACATCCAATCAGAACAAAGTTATAATGCGCATGCGCCGGGCTGATAGGTTTTAACATATAAAAAAAATCACCCTCTATCGCCGGTAAAGAAGCATAACTTCAAAAATGGAAATTCCCCACTTTATGGAAAACTTAACGTTTTTTTGGTTTTAGGACCTACTCTTCACAACTTAATAGGTCCCCATAACGCTCGAGTAACTGCAAATTTATTATACTTTCCTCCTCTACTACAATAAATGTTCGGAGTGACCATGACCACGTAAATGTCTTATAAACAATATTTTTAGAAATGCCAACCATTCTAGCCACATATCGGTTAATTACTGTTGTATTATCACTGACTTTATCCAAAATAGCATCTTCTGGATTTAGTCTATCGTTGCTTCGTGTTCTATTGGTAGTTTTTTTTAGACACCACACACTCACAACCCCTCACTAAAAACCTTTGGGATACATCCACAAAACTTCGGGCATTAGGATGTCGCCCTTCGAGATAGCGTTTAACATAAAGTCTAACAGTCCTAATACTGCCAAAGTGAGTTTAACCGTACGTAATTAACATATAATCATACTCGCAAATCGAAAACATGACAATACGATGTATTCTCGGGTTACAAGTATTTACGACTGTTTAAAAAAATGTATTTTCTCTGTATCAAAATAAATAAAACTACCAAGTTACCAAATGTAAGTTCAACTAAACTAAATTTATTTTTATTTTTTGAGTCAACACATGACTTTAGAAAAAAAGTTATAAAAAAGTTTTCTTTTAAATGGTGCATTCTACCTGTATCTTTAAGAAACGCACTATTTTCCGGACCACCCTGTATACCCTTATCATTTGAATAAATAATGTCTGGTAAGGAAGCTTATTATGACTATGAGCTGATTCCTACTTGTTTTCTTTAATACTTCAGATTTATTAGCATATAATTTATGGATTCGACCTATTCCGTACTGTCGTTGGATGCGTGTAATAACTTTATTGTACACGGAACCAAAAAAAAAAAATAATAAATAAGTGTAAAACAACAAACTGTCAGTAATATATTTATTTCGGTAAAAAGGGCGTCTATTTCTCGAAGAGGGTTCTGTTATTCTTTCCGTACCGAACGCTTGCGACAGACTGACTGAACTCGTTAATTTGTCACATGTGGTTTTAAAATCTGAAAGGTTCAAATGCATTTATAAACAGATTTATTGACCCAAATAGGCTGGCTGGTTGGGTACGGTTATGTATTAGTATGGCATTTTAGTTTCCCATACATAAAAGAGATTTTTAGGCAATTAATAATATAACAGGTTTCTGTATATAACGAGCAGAACAAATATGAATTTTAAATGAAGCGTATTATCAGAGTATTATTTCGTTTAAAGAGGAAGGTTAATAATTTAAAATTAGCATATAAAAAAATAGTAATTGAGGTGTGTCCCTACAAACCGTTACTTTATGAAAATTTATTTTATCTAACAATAAAATACTGAAAACTTTTGTTTTCACTATTCCCACTAAATTTATTAAACATTACTCTCACTACAGCTGTTTCGGCAGAGTGCCTTGCTTAAGTGATGGAGTTTTATTATGTGTCTACGCTTAAAGTCTCTAGCTGAATAGATTGAGGTGTGGGGAGCTGTTTGTCTCAATTTAGTCATTCCTAATTATGTCTGCGTTTTTTAATTTAATAATCCGTCCAATAGGTATACGTTTTGCTGTCGACTAGATATATTTTATTATTAAAAATTCTTTTGTCTTCGTATTCAGGCTTTTTTTGCGACCATTCCATATTTTTGAGTTTTATTATATTAAAAAACTCTAACATGGAGTAAAAACCGCTTTTCTATGTAATTGGTATATTTATTAATTTTTTTTTAAATCCCAATGGATTAAATAAATTGTGTCCAATTCAGAACGTTTTCGGACCTCTCAGTCTATCGTCAGTGAATCTAAAATAGAATACGTAATCGAACTATTAAAATTGAAAGATGGTTGAAATTTTGAAAGTTAAAAAATATGGTTATGATTACTTACTCGAATACTTGCTAAATAGCCCCAGAACCAAACAATGGTTGAATTTATAATTCAATCTACATTATGTCATAGTAATATTGAACAGGCTAAACGCCGATGTAACAGATATAACGTCCGGGAACATGGTGAAACCCTACCAGGAAACTTAAACAACCATCTTAGGCCAACGTCGACTACCAAGTGTCAAAAGTTTGTAAGGAACTGTTTGGAGTGACATTGACAGTAGTGAAGAAGGTAGTCGATTTTCAAAGGTTTTAACAAAAGGTCATGATCCAAAACATTGATAATATGATAAAGATTTTATTATCTGAAAATTACTAACATTTAAATCTATTGTTTTTTGAAAAGATAATTGTGTTTTACAAAATTTTTAGTATAAAATTATTTTAATTTGGCTGTATACGCTCTGAGCTTCGCTGGTGTCGCTCCTAGCGGTTACTAATTCAACTTTTACCGGTAATTTTTAAATTGATTATTTAATTGTTATCGCTTAATATTTACAACGCAAAAAAGTAATTAAATTGTAATCGATTTTTTTAAGATTTTTCTAATCATTTTGACGTTCTATTGATAAAATATCAATTTCTTACTTCGGATACTTTGACAATAATCGTGTAGATGGCGCTAAGATTATAATAGATTATTTATAATTAGATATTACGGAACATTAAAAAAACTTAAATTCAGTATTTAAAACGTAAGTATATTTAAGGTAAAAATATATACCACAGCTTTGACCAACTAATATTGTTTATAATTAATGTTTTTAATTTTAATTTTAAATTAATCACTTTGACATTTATGTCAAATTTCCAGTAAACGTTTACAAACTTGTCACTACTGGCGTTCGCGAATTTGTAAATATCCCCTCTACGTACGAGCTCACAGCGTATACTATAAAATTAAACTGATCAAACTGATTAAAAAGGAAGTATGAGCTGCTATAGGGCTTTTCATTCACAGTCATTTGTTTCGAGCTTCTGTCATGTGTCACATAATATTAATATACTTACGTCATACGTCTTTGGTTTGTATCATGGTATATACCAATAACGTATGACGTAGATATATTAATATTATGTGACACATGACAGAAGCTCGAAACAAATGACAATCGATGAAAAGCCCTATTAATAATGATAAACAAAAAGATAAAAACAGATGATGGTGAGAGAGGAGAAAGAATAAATTTTAAATTGATATATTATTATACAAAGCAATTAACAGGTTGACAAATTTATTTATATCTATATTGTATTGGTGGTTGTATATGTAAAAGGGAAATTGTTTTAATTTAAATGTAAATGAAACATCAAAATCTCATTTAAAGTCAATAATACTCTCAGCAAAAGCTTAACTAATACCAAAGATCCTATCCATTATATGAACCGGAGTGGGGTATACAGACTCTCTTGTTCAGATTGTGATGCCACTTACATCGGCAGAACTTACAGAGCCCTTTCTACCCGATCTGCAGAACACAGTAAGAGAGATACCACTTCAGCCTTTTCACACCATTTAAAAGGCAATAAACATGAACTTAAGATTCCTGAAGGTGTCCAGTTGATACACAATATTCAACAAAAAAATATACTCCGTTTAGACTTATACGAAGATTTGGAAATTCTCAAAGACCTGAAGAAGAGTCCCAATTGTGTCAATAGACAAACACCCCTTAACCGCAATTTTGTCCCCATTCCCGTCAATTATTCTCATAATTCCTATTACACACAACTTTCTCCTCTTTTGTCCTATTCTCTCTCTTCTTTAACTTAGTCACCCTCCTTTTCAATTATTTTCCTCTTTCCCTCGCTGTTTCCAAACTCCTTTATACACACTAATCATTACTAACTACATGAACCCCTACTAAACTAAATCCAATTAATTCACCCTACTATCTTCTCACTTCTCTTTCATTTCATTACTTCATTCAGTTTAACTTTCACACCCCCTCTTTTCTCAATCCCTCTCTTTCCTTTATTACACTTGTCCTTCGACCTTACACCACAGTCCTTTACTTTTTGTCTTTGACTGTTTCCAAATATATTTTACCTCTCCAATTAACATTTCATCAAATTAATTTCAGTTCTCATATTCAAACCCGTTATTATTACAATTAGTCTGGGCTGATTATCGGAGAATAGGCCATTTTTGGGAAAAGTTATTTACCAGCCATTTTATTGCTGGAATCGAATCTTATTATTGTATGTATCAATAATATAGATATGCAAAGTCCGCAGATAGTGTGCTACTTTTTTTATAAACAAAATGGCGCCCGAAAATCGTGTTTTTTTTCAATTTTTGCTCTATAACTCCAAAGATTTTAACATTAGACCAAAAATAGCCAAATAAAAATTCACCACAATTAAATTCTGCATAGAGACGTTTCTTTCCGATTTACTTCGACGAAAACTTTCCCCGGAAAAAGCGGGTTTTTCCAACAAAATTTTTAAATTTCAACTAAACTTTTAGATAAGTAGTTGTTAATCAATAATTAAATAACTTGGTAACGTAAAGCCCTTTCCGTGTATATTATAATTCCAGAAGTCGATGGAAATTGAATGAACAGTTTAGTAACAATTGAAATGTTAATTAAAAATTTACGGTCGCTATAATAACGACAATAATTATGATGTATAAGAATAACTATGATTTTTTCATAAAAAGATACTATACCTATCTAATGTACTTTACAGAATTAAAATTGGACTATTTAAGCGGCCTCAGGAATATTTTAAAATTATAAACAATTTTTTGGCTTAAAAACAAATAGAATATATCGGGAAATATTACACTAAATTAAATTGTGAAAACGGTATTCGAACTACAGCGGCAGGACGCTTCTAATAAAAGAAAAACCGTTTAATTATGACGAGTGGTTCCTGAGATACAACCGGTCAAAGTTGACCGAAAGTTACGGCAAAGATATAAACAATAAGATCATAATTTTCAAAGCATCACCTTTTTATTTTTGTCCTCTTTCTCCACACCAATTTTCATATCTTTAAAATCCTCATGACATATATTATTATAATAAAAACTATCGATAATACGTGTGAAAATTGCCAAAAATAACAAAATTTCAATCAAAAATTAGGTTGGAGAAAGTGTAACCCTCAAAGTTCAAAATCGGTATACGTTAAAAAAAATGCATTTTCTCGGCTTCCCATGGAGCAATTTCCTTCATTCTTTTTTTGTTTTCAAGTAACTCGAGTAGTGCCATCGAACTAACGCATTATTAAATGTCAAACTTGCTTTTGATTTGTTATAATAAATTAATTTATTAATTATAACACAATATTTTAATTTATTTCAATAAAAATTGTTTAAATAATTATACAGCTTTCAAATGAGAATATTTATGTTTTTAACTTTAAAAGATACACTTGTAGTAAGTTTATCTAAAAAAAAAGCCTACAACTGGAAAAAATATGTAATTTTCTGTTGTTATAAATAAATTAATCTATTATAACAAAACAAAAGCAAGTTAGACATTTAATAATGCGTTAGTTCGATGGCTCTACTCGAGTTATTAGGGAACAAAAAAATAATGAAGAAAATTGCTCCATGGGAAGCCGAGAAAATGCATTTTGTTAACGTATACCGATTTTGAACTTTGAGGGTTACATTTTCTCCAACCTAATTTTTGATAGGAATTGATGGTGTTGAAGGAATTGAAGAGTGATGGTTTGAAAATTATGATCCTATTGTTTATATCTTTGCCGTAAATTCCGGTAAACTTTGACCGGTTGTATCTCAGGAACAACTCGTCAGTCATAATTAAACGTTTTTTCTTTTAAAAGAAACAACTTGCCGCTGTCTTTCGAATAACGTTTTCACAATTTAATTTAGTTTAATATTTCCCGAGATATTCTATTTGATTGTAAACCAAAAAATTGTTTATAATTTTAAAATATTCCTGAGGCCGCTTTAATAGTCCAATTTCAATACTGTAAAGTACATTAGATAGGTATAGCGCCTTTTTATGAAAAAATCATAGTTATTCTTATGCATCGTAATTATTGTCGTTATTATAGCGACCGTAAATTTTTAATTAACATTTCAATTGTTGCTAAACTGTTCATTCAATTTCCATCGGCTTCTGGAATTATAATATATACGGAAGCGGCTTTTAAATTACCAAGTTATTTAATTATTGATTAAGAACTACTTATCTAAAAGTTTAGTTGAAAATTAAAAACTTTGTTGGAAAACCCGCTTTTTCCGGGGAAACTTTTCGTCGAAGTAAATCGGAAAAAACACGTCTCTATGCAGAATTTAATTGCGGTGAATTTTTATTTGGGTGTTTTTGGTCTAAAGTTAAAATCTTTGGAGTTATAGAGCAAAAATTGAAAAAAAACACGATTTTCGGGCGCCATTTTTTTTGTAAAAAAGTAGGAAACTATCTGCGGACTTTGCATACTTATATTATTAATATACAATCATAAGATTCGATTCCAGCAATAAAATGGCTGGTAAATAACTTTCCCTTGTATTTTGCTAATTAGCCCAGAGTAAATTAAATTATATCAGTATTCGTTCTCTTAATTTGGTTTTGCTAATTTTATTTTATTCAGTACAATTTTTCAATATTAATTTCATTTTAATTTCATTTTTGTATCAACTGGACTCAGCTATAATCATACATTTCTTTATCTTCAATTTCACATACCCCCACTTTGTCACAAGAATTCTCTCAAATTTTTAAAAATATCTCATAATAATTACAATCCTTTTAATTTACATATTTCATACTATTAAATTGACTGTATCCTCACTGCAATCCATTATTTTAACATTTTCATTTACATTTAAATTAAAACAATTTCCCTTATACATATACAACCACCAATACAATATAGATATAAATAATTTTGCCAACCTGTTAATTCTTTGTATAATAATATTCCAATTTAAAATGTATTCTTTCTCCTCTCTCACCATCATCTGTTTTTATCTTTTTGTTTATCAATATTAATAGCAGCTCATACTTCTTTTTTAATCAGTTTGATCAGTTTAATTTTATAGTATACAGTCAAATTAAAATAATTTTATATTCAAACATTTTGTAAAACACAATTATCTTTTCAAAAAACAATAGATTTAAATGTTCATTTTCAGATAATAAAATCTTTATCATATTATCAATGTTTTGGATCATGACCTTTTGTTAAAACCTTTGAAAATCGACTACCTTTTTCCCTACTGTCAATGTCACTCCAAACAGTTCCTTACAAACTTTTGACACTTGGTAGTCAACGTTGGCCTAAGATGGTTGTTTAAGTTTCCTGATAGGGTTTCACCATGTTCCCGGAGGTTATATCTTTTAACATCGGCGTTTAGCCTGTTCAATATTACTATGACATAATGTAGATTGAATTATAAATTCAACCATTGTTTGGTTTTGGGACTATTTAGCAAGTATTCGAGTAAGTAATCATAACCACATTTTTTAACTTTCAAAATTTCAACCATTTTTCAATTTTAATATTGGGATTACTTATTTTATTTTAGATTCACTGATGATGGACTGATAGGTCCGAAAATGTTTTGAATTTGACACATTTTATTCAATCCATTGGGTATTTAAAAAAAATTTATTAACTCTACCAATTACATCGAAGTGGTTTTTACTTCATGTTAGAGTTTTTTAACTATATGGTATACAGCCAACCTAGGGAACTTCCCTTTTTAGTTTTTATTATATTAATATTTTGTATTTTGAGGATAATTTTAGAGTGGAAATCGAACCGTCAAATAAACTTTAAATAAAATTGTACCTTTTTTTATTATATAATATAGCGATTTTGACAAAGTTCCTCCACTTAAAATTTAAAATAAACTTCATTTAATTCATTTTCAGCAAAAGATAAAACATAAAGTAAGATCAAAATTAGACATTCACTAGTCGTGGTCAGTATCTCGAGAAATAAGCCTTATTTTTTGGGTGTGTAACTTTTCTTTTTGTATAAATTTATGCTTAGAAGTTGGAAACGAATAGAACTTAAATTGGCAATTTTTGTTGTATTTTAAACAATATTATAACACAGCATTTGCGAAATCTCATTTTCTTGAATGATAGTAGGTATGAAATATGTCAATATGACAATTTCAATTGACAATATGAATTATTTATGAAATCTAATAAAGTTGCAAGAGTTCTCCGCTACTCGCGCACGATCGTTTCTCGTTTTCCCTCCAAGTATTTGCACACAGCGAATATTGAACACATGTTGCCTATATGTTAAGATTTCTATACTTTTTAATAAAAATATTTGCCTATAATATAGGAGCATTTTTCTTTAATTTTTGTTGCCTATAATCCTTGATTACAAAATCCAATCTCTGAAAGAAGCACCAGAAGCAATTTTTTTTTTAAAAACAACTATCCTATCTTGCTGTTAAACGAAATCTCGAAAATAAACATAAAAGTTAATTTTAATGGAAATTTCAGTATTTTTAATTACGTCAATTAGTTGACCCTAAAAGGGTTTCCCTTTATTTCGTAGTCTGTTAAATATTATTAACTCTTACGGAATTTTAGCCAACGAAATAAAAAGCTTTTTTTAATTTTCTTTTGAATTACGAGGTTTACTCAATTTAAACTTGTTTTTAATCACATGATGATGATATAAAAATAAAGACTAAATGAAAGGACCGATTTTAATCTACAAAAGGCACGACAAATTTTTTTATATAATATAATCAGATTTAAAAACATATTTTAGAGCTGTAAACAGAGCACAAATATCAATTTAAAATATATAGAGTGGAAGGCACTTACGGAATAAAACTGTTTCTGTCTTTGTTTTAAAAAAATTTAAAAAACGATAAGACCCATTTATTTTAAATATAAATATACGCTTTTTATAGCTAAATTTGAATGTACAGGGTGAATCACGCAAACCTAGCATAATTCATAAGGTTTATCCTTAATGGTGCACCATTTATATATTTTATATTTTTAAATGCTGCTTAACAACCTGATTTCATCGAAGCATATCATGTATGGTGTATTATGAATAATACAGGCTGAAATTTTTAAATGATAGTGTGTAGACACCGCTTATGGAATAAAATATTTTGTGTGCTTATTTTAAACAAGCTGAAAAAGCATTATCATAACGGAAACTTTGTTTATTTACGTATTTTAATTCGTAATATGGAAAATTGCTATTATGAAAAGTAGTTTAGAATTATTAATTATGTTTTAATGTGCAATTATATCATTCTAATTTAAATGTTATTAACTATAAAGGTAGTTTACTCTTGATCTAAATTTATATTATTATATACCTCGTATAAAATTAATAATACTTTATATAATATGTTGGTTGCATCATAAATCTTAGAACATGAATAGCTTTTTATGAAGAATAATTTTCCTTCGTCAAATTAAAAATAAAAGAGTAGTTATAAATGAAAATGTTGGTATCCATAATTTGAGAAAAATCTTCAAATATTTTTTTCCATTAGAATTGCACATATCAGACCATAATTTTTTATACCAACAATATTATTTCATATACTGTCGGTTCGCTAAATTCAGACACAACTGGCAAGTGATTTTAGTCAATAATTTTAGTAAAAAAAAATAATTACTAATTAGTTAATAATTACTAAATAATTAGTAATTTTGCCAATTTTGGCAAAATTCGCTCAAGAGAATTTAACCACATTCACCTAGTCCGAAAATGCTCCCTAAGGGAGCTAGAGCTCTTTGAAGATGGCGTCTTGTAGTTAGTTAAAGTTATTAGTTATTATTAGTTAGTTAGTTATTATTAGTTTTTCTTAAATACCTCCAGAACGCTTTTAGTTAGAAAAAACGAAAATTGGTACACATATTTATCTTCCAGATATAAATCGATTCCATCTATGGTGACTTTGGGTGGTGGTTTTGGGTGGGGCAACGGTTATTTTATCGCATAAATTTTTTGTCTTTAACTTTTAAGCACTTTTGATACTGGATTATTAAATTGTGAGGTATTCTAGTACTAAAAGGTACTCTTGCTTTAAGTCGGTAGGACACACCGTTTTCTAGAAAAATCGATTTGAAAATTTTTCGTTTCCTGAATTTGAAAAATTTTTTGATAATTAAAAAAAACGGTGTATGTTACCAACTTCAAGCAAGAGTAACTTTTAATACTAGAATACCTCATAATTTAATAATGCAGTGTCAAAAATTCCTAAAAAATAAAGACAAAAAAGGTATGTGATAAAATAACCGTTGATCTACCCAAAACGGACGCATATGACAGGTACTAGAAATTCACAATTAATAAAATCGATTCATCTCTGGAATATAAATAAATGTACCAATTTTGGTTTTTCTAAATATTTTTTTATTGAAATTTTTTTTTTGATATTCAAACAACGAAAAATTTTCAAATCGATTTTTCTAGAAAACGGTGTATCCTATCGACTTAAAGTAAGAGTACATTTTAGTACTATAATACCTTACATTTTAATAATCCAGACTCAAAATTGCTTAAAAATTGAAAACAAAAAAGTTATGCGATAATATAACTGATGCCCTGCCCAAACGGACGCCTATGACCGGTACTAGAAATTTGTTAATGAAATCGATTTATCCCTGGAAGATAAATATGTGTACTAATTTTCGTTCTTCTAAATAGAAGCGTTCTGTAGATATTTAAGATAAACTAATTACCAGACGCCATCTTCAAATAATTCTAGCTTCTTTAGGAAACATTTTCGGACTAGATGAATTGGGTTAAATTGTCTTAAAATTATCTGAGGAACCTCCGTTTGTCGGTAGAGTTTCTGAACACCCTGTATTTTAATTTCATGACAAATGGAACAGTCCATTTATCATAAAGGGTAGGCCGTATACTCGTAAATATATACCTACTTAATAAATTATTGCTTTTAAAACATACTCAAATTGTATTTTTGAGCATCTTATTTATTTTATATAATAATTAAATTCACTATCAAATGTCATTGATGTTTTATTAATTAATACTTAATTTAAAATTTCTTCTTCTTCTTCAGTTTATTGGCCTCCACCTACTTGGGTATTTGGCCAGCTCATCGTCTCGGAACAAGGGAAAAATCCCTTATTCACTTACAATTTGGAGTTAGTACATTGTACAATTTGTTTCTTCTTCTTCTTCATCTTTTTCTTCTTCTTCTTTAGTTAACTAGAAATTTTGGTTGGTGTGGGACAAACATAACAAGATAAAAAAAATTTCACGCTAGGGGCAACCTCCAACCTCTCTTTCCTTGTCTAAGGGGGCAACTGTCTATCAATACACAATCTTCTTTTTCTTCTTTGATTTAGGAGAAATCTTGAGTTGGCATGGGACAAATACAAAAACGTAACTTTTTTTTTCCACGACATTAAACTTTTTTCTCTCAAGGGCAACTGCCGACTACTACACAATCTTATTCTTCTACTTCTTTTTTAGTTTACTGGCAATTTTGAGTTGGCATGGGACAAATTCAACAAAGACACAAACTTTGCTCTCAGGAGCAACTGCCGACCATTACACAATCTTATTCTTCTACTTTTTTTTTGAGTTTACTGGCAATTTTAAGTTGGCATGGGACAAATATAACAAGACACAAACTTTTTTCTCTCAGGGGTAACTGCCGATCCTTACACAATCTTATTCTTCTATATCTTATTTACAGGCAATTTTGAGTTGGCATGGAATAAATACAACAAAGGCACAAACTTCTCTTATACAGGGCAACACCTGACCATTACACAATCCCATGTTGTTGCCTCAGATAGGTATAGTGAAAGACCCAGGTGATTACAGAATGTTTATATAGAAACAAAAGGTTATATTATTCAGTTATACGAATTATATTTTCACGTGTACTTTTGACATATTTTTCAAATTATTTATAATATATTCATTTATGTTATTAATTTATTTTCAATATGTTACTTTCCTCATAACTTAATTTTGTGTATATTCAAAAAATGTATTAAAAGTTTAATAAGAACCAACTGCTGTTTATAAAGAAGGGTTGTAAGGGATATGGGTGTTGGGCACCCATTTTTAGCTAATTCATTATATAAATCAAAATTTTGCACAGTATTAATAGGGCATTCAAGAATCACATGTTGTAAATCTGCTAATTGACCACATTCACAATAAGGATATTCTACTATCCCCATTTTAAATAGGTGATTTAGAACCAAACAGTGACCTGTACGCATTCTGATAATAGTTGTTATATGTCTTCTATCTATGTAAGGAACATTGAGATACCAAGGACTATTTTTGAAAACTGGTTGTAGCTGTTGATACCAAATACCTTTATATTTAAAAATTCCTTCCACTCTTTTTTAAATTCATCCCAGTACATTTTTTTTAAAAAAGGGAAAATAGTCATCTTTCTCCACCTTTATGTTTACTGGACAATTGAGACAACGACCTACATTAGCAAGTGAATCAGCTTTAATATTTCCTAATACTCCGGAATGCCCTGGGATCCATGCAATGATAATATCTAAATTAATATTTTTTGCTTCTAATAATTTAAAATTTAGTTTGACATTCACGAAGTGTCAAACTCAAATGTAAATAAACTATGCTTTGCTGAACAAATTGAGAATAAAAAAAAGTAGCCTACTTCCTAATCAACCATGCGAGCTGACGTTTAGTGCGTTGGTAGTAAATAACCGGATTGTGACGTCACATTTTAGATTTTGAGGTCGATTATCTCGAAGACGGTTAGAGATATCGAAATGCCGTTCTCAGATTTGGATTCAGAAGGCAAAACTACATAAGAATTCATCGATATACCTGCTCTAAGTATTGCAGGAGCGGCAACGCAATAACACACAGACTTTTGCAAAATAAACGAAAAGTTTTCGTTGAAAATTATAAAAAACACTAGGATACGTTAACCTTTAAATTCAAATATGCACTGTTTAAATATAAATTTAAATCTACAGGGTGATTCACGCAAGTCTAGCATAGTCGATAATCTTTAATTTTAATGAAACACCCTGTATATGTTTATGTTTTTAGAATCTGCTAAACAACCTCAGATAAAAATTTGTATTATGTAGGGCCTATTGTGAATAACACAAGGTAAAATTTTAAAATTATATATAATTTTCAGCAGGACTGAAAATTTGTTAAAAGCTTAACGGTGTCTAGTCGGACAAACTTTGATGTATGGGAACACTGGAACAGGGGATGTTTTAATTAAGGAACAGGTTGAAAATTTGGAACGTCAAACTACGAAAAGGTCCCATGTATTTTGTCGGGCAGAACTTCCAATTGATTTGTTACCCTTTCATTAAACTCTCATGCAAAAATCAGACTGCTATTTATCACCAATATAATTCCTGTCCTTTGACATGTTCTTCGTGTCCAACTTATTAAAATACCCAGTTGGTGATAAATACCAGTCTGATTTTTGCATGAGGGTTTAATGAAAGGGTAACAACTTAATTGGAAATGTCTGTCCGACAAAATACATGGACGTTTTCGTAGTCTGACGTTTCAAATTTTTAAGCTGTTCCACAATTAAAACTTCCCCTGTTCCAGTGTTCCCATACATTAAAGTTTGCCCGACTAGACACCGTTAAGCTATTAACAAATTTTCGGATTCCTATTGATCAATTTTTTTTGATACGCGGGATCTAGGCCTAATATTTATATTAAAATAAATAAATGTTATTATTGTATTTAAATCTTACTGAACTTTTAATCTATATAAAAAATTCTTATTTTTAAATACTAGTAGGAAGGCATTTTAGATTGTTATTATTACATGAATTTTATTGGTTTTTAAATACCAAATATACAGGGTGTCCAGAAAATCTCTCAACAAACGAGAACCAGAGATTCTTCAGATAATTTTAAGACAATTTAACCCCATTTATCTAGTCCGCAAATGCTTCCTAAAGGAGCTAGAGCTATTTAAAGTTGAAGTCTTGAAATTAGTTTTTCTTAAGTACCTCCAGAACGGTTCTATTTAGAAAAACGAAAATTGGTATGCTTATTTATCTTTCAGAGATAAATCTATTCCATCTGTTACGAATTTCTATTAACTGTCATAGGCGTCCGTTTTGGGTAGGGTTATTCTATCACATAACTTTTTTGTCTTCATCTCCTAAGCATTTCTGATACTGGATTATTATATTGTAAGGTATTATAGTACTAAAAGTACTCCTACTTTAAGTCGGTAGCATGCACTGTTTTCTAGAAAAATCGATTTGAAAATTTTTCGTTTGTTAAATTTAAAAAAAAATTAAAAGAACTATTTAGAAAAATGAAAACTGGTATTTTTTTTTATCTTCCAGAGATAAATCGATTTCCTTAATTGCGAATTTCCAGTGCCGGTCGTATGCGTTAGTTTTGGGTAGGTCAACGGTTATTTTTTTGCATAACATTTTTTTTCTTTAATTTTTAAGTATTTTTTACACTTGATGATTAAGTTATGAAGCATTCTAGTATTAAAAGTTACTTTTGCTTTAAGTCGGTCAAACACAGCGTTTTTTTGAAAAAATTTTTCAAAATTTTTTAAAATTTTTTTCAAATTCAAAAAACGAAAAATTCTAAAATTGATTTTTTTAGAAAACGATGCGTCCTACCGACTTAAAGCAAGAGTACCTTTTACTACTCTAATACATCACAATATAATAATCCAGTGTCAGAAATGCTTAGGAGTTGAAGAAAAATAAGTTATGTGATAGAATAACCGTTGTCCTACCCAAAACGGACGCCCATGACCTTTACTAGAAATTCGTAATAGGTGAAATAGATTTATCTCTGGGAGATAAATAAGCATACCAGTTTTCGTTTTTCTAAAGAGAACCATTCTGGAGATACTTAAGAAAAACTAATTTCAAGACGCCATTTTTAAAGAGCTCTAGCTCCCTTAGGAAGCATTTTCGGACCAGATAAATTGAGTTAAATTGTCTTAAAATTATCTGAAGAATCTCCGGTCTTCGTTTGTCGGGAGAGTTTCTGGACACCTTGCATATTATGCAATGCGCATATTTGCTCGGTTTTCTCTTGCACATAGTTGTCTCTAGGTATAAGGTTCAATAAGCTAAGTGGCTGCAATATATAGATGGCTTGCGAAAACAAGGTCACAATATAGAAAAGATAAATATTTGGCGCAGTCAGTAGGATTGATTTTAGTTTATTAAAAAAATAAACAATCCCGTGTTTGTAAGTTTCCTGTGAAAACGAACCTCTTAAATTGTTAATCCAACAATTTTATTTTAACTTCTGAAAACTCATTCATTCAGCGACGGTAGCAACTTGATGAACGGAACCAGGCACTTGCGCCTTCCGCCTCTTTTGCTCTACAGCTCCGTCAGTATGTCTGAGTGCCCTACTCTAACCAGCCGACCTACTAGAGCACCCTTTTTCGCATCCGTCGCGAAACTGTAAGTATCTCCTGTTCTTGGCACGAACTCTTCTTCTTATCGTTTTAACTAAAACACAACTGTAGCTTCCAAAAGCTGCCTTTGGGCGTGCAGGTGAGAAATCTTTGGATTTCTTCTAGCTGATTGGACAATGAAACGATCGTTGCGAGCTGTTGTTACTTTTGGCGACTTTGTCTGTTTTTAAGCTTTCCTAATTACTGATCCCCAGTGTAAGTTTTTGACTTAACTCTTCGTGTAATGCCTACCACTTCAGCTATGTGTCTCTGAGATATTCCTTGCTCCACAAAACCAATAATATTTTCCATTTTAACGTCCATTAATGCCACATAAGGCTTATTTTAGTTTTCGAACGCAGAAGTTTATTTTATCATCATCACCCAGCCTTTTGCATGCACTGCTGGACATAGGCCTCCCTAATTTTTGTCCATTATGCTCTATTTGAACACTTTGCATCAAATTTCTAGACATTTTCTTGAGATCGTCAGTCCAACGAGTAGGTGGTCTTCTTCTAATTCTTTTATCTAATCTCGGCCTCCACTCAATTTTTCATCACTGATTCGGATGACGTGTCCGGCCCAGTTCCATTTCAGTGTGGAAATTCGGTAAATTACATCGGTAACTTCTGTTCTTCGTCTTAAGTCTTTATTTCTAACTCGGTCACGAAGCGATATACTCAGCATTGACCTTTCCATTTTCCTCTGAGCTATTTGCAGCGTTTTAGAAGTTGTAGCTGTCAATGTCAAAGTTTCGGCACCATGGGTCATCACAGGGACCACACATTGGTCAAATGTTTTACGTTTTAAAAAATTGGTATATCGCTTTTAAAGATGTCTTTGAGTTTTCCATAGGCTACCCATGATAGGTTTATTCTTCTTCGTAGTTCGCATGTTTGGTTGCCTCTTGTGATCTTTATTTAGTATCCAAGGTATATGTATATTTCCACTAGCTCTACTTTGTTGGCTCCAATATTGATATTTTTGTCATGAATTATGTTTTGGAGACGTTTGTTTATTCTACTTCAATTTAGAACAAAAACAAACACTCTACAACGTAACGAACTGTGCTAATTGTTTATGGGTTTGTTTATTTTCAATAAAGACCTTTATTCGTCTACGCAAAAATAGAACAGCTTCTTTCAAAGGACATTAGTTATTTAACAAAAGTTATTTACCAGCAATTTTATTGCTGGGATCGAATCTTATGTTTGTATATATTAATAATATAGGTATACCCTATTCCACGAACATACGCCTGTTTTGGATTACTTCGACAACTAATATTTTACTGTGCAAAATAAGAAGAACGAAAGTAAATTTCAAATTACATTGTTGTTTATTGGAATAATTATTAGCGCCATTTACTTTCGTACTTCTTATATTGCACAATAAAATATTCGTTGTCGAAGTAATCCAAAACAGGCGTATGTTCGTGGAATGGCCCATATGCAAAGTCCGCTGATAGTGTGCTACTTTTTTTATAAACAAAATGGCGCCTGAATATCGTGTTTTTTCAATTTTTGCTTTATAACTCCAAAAATTTTAACTTTACACAAAAATACCCAAACAAAAATTCACCGTAATTAAATTCTACATAGAGAAATGTTTTTCTCGATTTACTTCGACGAAAATTTTCCCCGGAAAATGCGAGTATTTCCAACAAAATCTTTAATTTTCAACTAAAATTTTAGATAAGTAATTGTCCATTAATAATTAAATAACTTAGTAGTGTAAAAGCTCTTTTCGTATAGATTAAAATTCCGAAAGCCGATGGAAATTGAATGAACAGTTTAGCAACAATTGAATTGTTAATTAGAAATTTACGGTCGCTATATTAACCACAATAATTATGATGCATAATAATAACTATTATTTTTGTATAAAAAGCCATTGTAGCTATCTAATGTATTTTATAGAATTGAAATTGGACTTTTTAGGCGGCCTCAGGAATATTTTAAACTTATAAAAAATTTTTGTTTACAAAAATTGAAAAAAAAACACGATTTCCTGGCGCCATTTTGTTTATACAAAAGTATCACACTATCTGCGGACTTTGCATACCTATATTATTAATATATACAATCATAAGATTCGACTCCGGCAATAAAATTACTGGTAAATAACTTTTCATTGTATTTTGCTAATTAGCCCAGAGTAATATAAGGTCCAATCAGAAAAGTGGCTGCAATAATATAATAGACGGCTTGCGAAAAAAAGGTCGGATATAGTCGGATATAGAGCGGATAAATATTTGGCGCAGTCAGTAGGATTTATTTTAGTTTATTAAAAAAATAAACAATCCCGTGTTTGTAAGTTTCCCGTGAAAACGAACCTCTTAAATTGTTAATCCAACAATTTCATTTCAACTTCTGAAAACTCATTCATTCAGCGACGGTAGCAACTTGATGAACGGAACCAAGGGCTTGCGCCTTCCGCCTCTTTTGCTCTACAGCTCCGTCAGTGTGTCTGAGTGCCCTACTCCAACCAGCCGACCGACTAGAGCACCCTTATTCCCATTCCGCCGCGAAGTTTTAAAATTCCGCGAAGTTGTAACGGTTGTCGTCTACGAAGTCTACGAAGTTTTGCGATAGTGCGAGTTCTGAAAGTAGCTTGGGGTTTTAGTGCAGTTCGCAAGAAGGGTAAGTAGTTTCTGTATCTATTTAAATTTAACGTTATCTTATAGTGCCGGAGTTTGCGAAAGTTTCGGTATAATTAAATCTAATACATGAGTGATCCAGTAAAGTGCGTCAGCTTTTTTTAAAATTATACACTCACCGGCACAAAATTCTGCCACTAAAAATTTTTGATTAAGTTGGACAATTTATAACTTTATTATTTGTACTCCGACTTTCAAGATTCTTGCATCAGTTTGTAGGTACATGTATTGATATTATTTGTTATTATTCCGGTAACAAGAAAATTTTGCTAAGATGGATGGGGGTAAAAGGGCTGATGTTGTTTCATAAGTACTCCTTTCGTATTATCTCGGAGGCATCCCCAAGATAAAAACTGCTTTGAAGGTTTATTTAATTAAATATATCAAACGCACAATATTAACAACACAAAACTAAATTAACAACAAAACAATTCAATAGGGGATATGTCCATCTCTAGCAGCAATGATTGCTCGCAATCTGTTTGGCATCTAATGAATAAGATGTGTTACCCTTGCCTGGGGAATAGCCCGATATTCTCCTACCAGTGTCATAAATCTACCAAATTTTCTGGAGGTCTAGGATGACGGCGAATAGTTTTTTCAATTCATCCCATGAATGCTAGATACAATTGAGACCTGGGTTGCATGTGGGCCATTTTAGTCTTATCAATCCAACCTCTAGTTTATAGTAGAGGAAAAAAGTATGCTAAATGTGCAGTCACTCGAGCGCTTTGCAGACCTATTGGGTTGTGAAGAGTAGGTTCTAAAACCAAAAAAAGTTAAGTAAAGTTTTCCATTTTAGTGGGGACTTTAAATTTTTGATTTAATTTTCCATTTCCAACAATCGTTTTTTCCGATTTCCGATAGCGCCATCTATCCATAATCCGAAAAAATGTTTCAAATAAAAGTTATTTATTTTTACGTAAGGAATTCGAATGTGCAATAAAAAATGGATGCACCTATTTAAAATTTTAAAGTAACCCCCACTCCACATCCGTGGGGGTTCGTGTTTGGTGCCATTCGATAGATTTTTCAAACATATTGGATAAGTGTATTTTTCAGTTTTTCGATCTGATGTTCATTTCGCGAAATATTGCAGGATTAGTATTTAAAATTTTAAATTTACCCCCACCCCTCTCCCTGGGCAGTCGTGTTTGGTATCATTCGATAGATTTTTGACAAATTATGAGTACATATTTTTTAGTTTTTAGATCTATGGTTCATTTCGCGAAATATTCGCTTTTTTCTTGTGAAACTTTGTGACTCACCCATTTCCTTACTATTCGCCCAAATCATCAGATTTTTTACATATAAATATACTGTTTTGCTTTTACTTTATTTACGTTATCTTAATCTGACGATTTCGAGTTTTTCTAAGGATAGATTTTTTTGCCCCCCCCCTTAACGAACTCCCCTGTGTTTAGAGCCAATATAAATATGGTAGAGGTACATTTACAGGATACCAGAGTTCTCCCCATATGATAATCTGACGCGCTCGAATTACTGCAAAAATCCCCGCTTGGACTCCCCTACCATTAAATATTATTTATGTTTATGAGTCAATCAGAATCAATTAAGTTGTTCTGAAGCTATTTCTTTGTGGTATTTGTGTAATTTACTATTCTAATTAGGAAATTAACACAAATTAATAAGTCACAATTAAACTTGAAAAATAATTTTATTGACAACGTAGAATGAAGTAAACACTTCTGTTGTATGTAGGTATATAAATTTATTAAAAAATTCTTAAAATTTATCCACAAGGGAGTGGAAGTACAATAAAACGTTTTCGGTCAAACTGACCATCCTCAGTGTAAACGTCCAGTGTACAAGTAATTGAAACTAATCACTTGAATAGGTGTAAAACCTCAAAATAACATTATTGCTACATTATGAGCTGTATAGTAATCGACAATAAGTCGATGTCTTAAGATTAAAAATATATCACATCCACATACGTAAAAGTTTCCACTTCCACTTCGGACGTCGTTATCAAAATATCTATTTAGAATATTACTTTCATAATAAGAGTAATGTTTCTAATACTTAAAAAAATTTACAACAAACAGATACTATTTTTCATTTATTTATAAATATTCATAGTTCTTTCACTAACGGTCAAATATTGCAAAACCTATAAATTTTAAAGAACCGCTTGGATTGACATGGAATTTGGCACATACAGTGATGACCACGCTAATAACTGGCAAAATAGCGCAATAGATGGAAAACATATTAAACTGTGAGATAAAAAAATAAAACTAGAGACGTATATCAACTAAAACTGTCACTGTGACAGTGGCATTTCTCAAATTCGTCCGATACGTCTAAAGGTGGGAAACAATCAATATAATGTCAATTTATAAGTTAATATCGCTAAATTTAACACCTTTTCTAGGTACATCTCTTTTTATCTAACAACTTAATATGTTTTACATCTTTTGCGTTATTTTGCCGGTGATTAGTGCGCTCATCACTATATACCTAAGATGTCAAAGAAATAATACTTTTCGAGCTATTTGCGAGCAAATATGTTCATTTTTCAACAAAAAAAAAAAACACGTTCTTAGACGGTTTGTCGCAAATAACTTAAGAAGTAATTATTTTATCGAAAAAAACATTCTTAGCAAAAATAATACTCATACAAAAGTGAAAAAAAGTGATGTATGCATGAGATCTTTAAACCCAGTAAAAGAAGAGCTGTAGCTAATGAAAAATAGGTTCATATTGAAAGCATAATATAACGAAGGGAAATAAAACGAAGCAATCTTTGGGGAAAACTCACTTCAACTGTTTTTAATGTGTTTAAAAAAAGCTTTATTTTTGTTTTTTAAAAAAGATTATAGCCTTAACAGTAAGCAAGTTACGATCAAAATAAAGTAGGTTCCTTTTATTTTTGGTAAAAATTCATGAAAATCACTCCCTATTTAGCATCCCAAATGAAATTAACCGTTACCACTTAATAAGTTGCTTTACTTTTGTATGTATTTTTTATATGATCTGTAAGTTTCATCGGTGAAAAATACTGATTTTTGAAAGGGCTGTAGTCGAAAGGGGTTGAACGAGTCACTAACCACGAGTGTATGCAAATTTTGAACAGCCATATCTTAACCAATTTTTGTCTTACATTAAACAATCCAAAATATTCAGAAATGAAAAACCCTACATTTTTACTGTTTGAGATTTTTGGTATCACTAATAATTTTTAAGTTATTTTGAAAAAAGCATGTGTTTCAAATTTAAAAATTATAAAAATTTTACTTTAAAACATTTTTTTTTCAAAAATAATCACTTTAAACCGATGAAACTTACAGATCATTTAAATAATAAATAAGTAAAGCAACTTGTGAAGCAATAACGATTAATTGCATTTAAGATGCTAATTAGAGGGTGATTTTCCCGAATTTTTTTTATAAAAAAAAGGAACCAACTTTACTATGAGCGTAACTTGCTTACTTTTGATACTAAAAGCTTATTGAAAACACAAAAATAAAGCTCTTTTTAAAGACTTTAAAAGATTTATAATTAATTTTTGCCAAAAAGTGCTTCATTTTTGGTTATTTAACGTTGAAATATTCGAATTGGAATTTGACGAATATGAACCTATTTTTCATTAGCTACAACTCTGCTTCTACTGAGTTTAGAGACCTCATACATACACCATCTTCTCAGTTTATTATAAGCCATATTTTTGCGGAGAATGTTTTTTTTTTCGATAAAATACTTACTTTTTAAGTTATTTGCTAAAAATTGTCTAAAATTTTTTTTATTTTATTGAAAAATGAACATATTCACTCGCAAATATTTAATTAGCGAAAAACCGCTATGGAACAAAAGTTGCTTAGAATTAATCAGTTTATCTATATCCGGACTTATTTTGAACGTGTATTTTTTCACCCCCGAGAAGGGGTAAAACTCACCCCTAGGTAAAAAGCACACATCGGCACAATATCACTTTTTTCTTTGACATGTTACCTATGCGTATGCCAAATTTCATGTTAATCCCAGCGGTTTTTTAAAATTTAGAGCAAAAACCGTGAGTAAATGAACTATCAAGCGGAAATGACAATTCGATCATAACTTCAAATCGATTATTATTACGTCATGAATTTATTAGCATACCAAAGCTCTGGACTCAGGAACTGAGCTGCTGTCGATCATGATAATTATTATTAAAGACCCAGTTGACACATTAATCGTCTTTGATTATAATCAACTGGTTGCAGTAGATTATTCAGCAAATCGATTCCAGGACTCGGTGCAAATTTATGGTTATTGGTCGAACAGCAAAATAGCCTTGTTAAAAATAGGATAATAATTAATTAAAGCTTTAATTGATTTACAAATTTTGCAATATAGTCATCGAAAAAAAAAATCGTAGCTTCGGTAAGCTATGTATTAAAAAATCCTTCACGCATCCATACATGATAAAAATATCGGAATGGGACGTTTCGATGCCGCCGGTTCATCGCCGGCCGTTTCGATGCCGCCGGTTCATCGCCAGTCCATTTCATCGCCAGTCCATTTCATCGCCGTCATATCTCGCATTTCCTAGAATTCCTAATTAATACTAAAAATAACTAATAATTGTAACTGTCGAAAATTCGGAAATATATCAGATAGCGATTAATTGAGTGGCGATGAATCGGCCGGCATCGGCATCGAACTGGCGGCATCGAAACGGCGGCGATGAAACGTCCTAGACCCTAAAAATATACATAATTTAACTTGTTTACAATGTTTCATTTTCTCCACAACAGACTTTTCAATAAAATGCGAAATGATAAATATTAACATCATTCTGGATGACTTTATGATATATGGCAGGGGTGGCCAAATTGCGGCTCGCGAGCCACATGTGGCTCTTTGGAGGATAATTTGTGGCTCTTAATAAATGTACCTACCTGGATTATTTTTAATTTTTGTGTTTCAAAATGTCTTAAATTACTGACGACAAATATAAAAGACCAGGTGTAACATCAGGACTTAGAAAAGGAAACCCCTCATCACCGTTGCTATTCAATTCGGCCTTAGAATATTAGACTAAGAGCCGCTATAGGTGAAATTTCTTAATCATTTTAGGCACGATGGGACCCTGTAACTTAAATAGTAGAACCTAAAAAAAAACGTTTGAACACTGTGCCGTCACTTTTCAGTGGCACATGCGTCGACAGTGGCGCATCAAACTTTCCACTTATGGACGGGATAAATAAATTAAAAGTTAACAGAACTTACTAACAGAATTAAATTTTTTTTATTTTTTTAAGTTCTATGTGATTAACACATAGGATTCATCGTGATTTTAACCCACCACCCCCTTCCCCCTGCCCCCACCATCAAAAACTTCATTTTTCGTTTTTTTTTTGTGGAATGCAATCAATTTTAAAATTTCAAAAAATTCACACGCATAGTTGAGGCTTTTATAAAACATGCCTATTTTTTATAGACCCATAGGTAGAGTGTACATAACCTCAAAAAATTAAAAGAAATTTTTTTTTCAAAAAAGCGTATAACTTTTTTGAGGAATAGCTGCCAGTCTAATTTTTTCTTAATCTTGTGTGTTTTATCAAACACTATATTTTAAATTTTTTTCAGATTTTTCTGTAAGTCTCCCCACCTTCAAAAATCCGAAAAACTGTTTTTTGGGGGTTTTGGGGGATTTTCTCTATTTTATAGACTTCATAATATATCAAATCAATTTTGTTTTTATAGGTTATATGTAACTTGAAGTAACTGAGTTCTTTAGAATATTTAAAAATCAGAAAAACGCGTTCAAACCCCCCAAAACCCCCTTAAAAAACAGTTTTTTGGATTTTTGAAGGTGACCAACGTTACAGAAAAATCTGAAAAAAATTAAAAATATAGTGTTTGATAAAATACACAACACTAAGAAAAAATTAGATCTGCAGCTATCCCCAAAAAAAAGTTATATACTTTTTTTCAAAAAAAAAAAATTTTAAAATTTTTTTGAGGTTATGTACACTCAACCTACAGGTCTATAAAAATAGACGTGTTTTATAAAACCCTTAACTATGCGTGTAAATTTTTTGAAATTTTAAAATTGATTGCATCCCACCAAAAAAAAATAAAATCGAAAAATAAAGCTTTTGATGGTGGGGGCAGGGAGAAAGGGGTGGTGGGTTAAAATTACGATGAATCTTATGTCTTAATCACATAAAACTTAAAAAAATGAAAAAAATTAAATTCTGATAATTAGGGAGCGTATTTTTTAATTTATGTATCCCGTCCATAAGTGGAAAGTTTGATGCGCCACTGTAGACGCATGTGCCACTGAAAAGTGACGGCACAGTGTTCAAACGTTTTCGTTTAGGTTCTACTATTTAAGTTATAGGGTCCCGTCGTGCCTAAAATGATTAAGAATTTTCACCTATAGCGGCTCTTAGTCTATATGTAATAAGTAAAATATTATCTGAGCTGACATGGGATTTGTGAATCGAGGATCAAAACTACTATTGGCCTTCTACAAGAGACGTGAAAGAGGTGTTTTCACAACTCGAGGAAGAAACAGGTAGTAGGGCCTTCGAATAAATAAAGGGAAGATGAAATTCATGCTAGTAACCAAAAATCCAAGAACAAGAGTTAGATTAAGAGCCGGTTGTTCGAACGCTAATCAACATTGATCACTATCAAATACTTAATTACTGTCACAACTGTCAATGTCAACTTTGGTTGGGTTGCCGAAAACATAATTATTGATGACAATTGTGAAATTAGTTAATCAATTATGTTAATAATTGTTATGTTAATTGACTAACTAATCTCATATTTATAATTAACTATGTTTTCAGCAACCGAACCAAAGTTGACATTGACAGTTGTTACAGTAATTAAATATTTGATAGTGATCAATGTTGATTAGCGTTCGAACAACCGGCCCTAATAGTTACAATCCGTAACTATTAATGACCACAACTTCGAAATAGTAATAGTTTAAATATCTAGGGGCAGTAATCATAGATGACACCCACATATAAAAAATGGTCTTAGCAAGAATAGCTGCGTGGAATAGAGCATTATACACCCTATCATTATTATTAGGATCTAAGCTGCTAAAAAGATAATCTAAATTAAGACTGTACATGCCAATTATTCGCCCAATAATTGTTACATATGGAAGTGAAACATGGACTCTACATCAGCGGGAAATAAATAAACTGCTGGTATGTGAAAGGAAAGTTCTTAGAATCATATTTTGCCCTCAAAGAGATGAATTGACAGGAGATGAAAAAGGTGCCGAAAAGCTGAATTGGTGAATGTGTATAGTACTGAAAACATCGTCAGATACATAAAAGCTAAGATAAGATGGATAGGTCATGTAATAAGATCAGAGGAAGACAGAGTGTTAAAGATTGTGTTTTTTGAGAGACGGACCAAGGATGATGAAGAATCGAAGTGTCCTGAACTAACATGTGAAACATTGTTCATGTGAAACAAATTTCACTTTAAAATTCGTGATATCCAAACACTGAGAAAAATTTTATATCTTTTTTATAGTTTTTAAATAATTGTTTAATTGAGGCTCGCGAAAAATTTAAAATTTTGAAAAATGGCTCGGACTATTAAGGAATTTGGCCACCCCTGATATATGGTTTGGTACAGTATAAATACCGTTGCACGTCATTATCTACACGAAATCGTTTCATGAAATAAATAAGTACTGCAACAAAAGGATGATGTAAAATACCTAGTCATGCACTTGGACCGCAAAGTACCCCGCACAAACCTTATAGAAATTAGGTCCCAGTGAATTTCGTTCATACTTTGGGAAAATACCCTTTGAAGCATCCTGATAAAAAGTTCTCATGGACACAACTCAATCGTATGAAGGATTTTCAAGATAAAGAGGCACAAACTCGGAAAATTTTAAGATTTACTGGGTATTCCAATTCCCTGAGTTACTGGTTATCTGGCAACATGTAGAAGTTTGAATCAAAGAAAAGTACTAGTAGTTTAGGATTTTTTCCTGACTATCCAATGGCGACCTTTACTTTGACCTTGACCTTCAACGGACATCATCTTCTAGAGTTTCGAGGGTTTTCGGCATTAAATTCATATAAACAGATTACTCATGGGTTTTTGTGATCTCTGAACACGAATATGCCATCAGAATTGACCTCCGGAAGACGTGGTGGCCAGGACCACTGCAAGGGACGTCATCTTCTAGAGTTTAGATGGTTTTCGGCATTTAATTGATGCAATTGAATTACTGGAGGGTTTTTTGAGGTCGCTAAACACGAATACGCCACCAGAACCGACTCCCGGAGCATCTGGTTTAAAAGGTCAATGAAAGGGGTTCCTGGAGTGTCGAGGTACTATATTAATGTCTTTGGTACTATATTAATGGAATCGGATTAGTTATAGGTTTTTGGGGTTGCTGAACACGAATACGTAATCAGAACAGACACAGGAGCACCTGGTGCCTAAGACAGGTTATCTTCTGGAGTTTCGGAGGAATCAAATAGATTACTCTTAGGATTTTCACTGCAGAAGATAACCTGTGTTGGGCACCAGGTGATCCTGCGTCTGTGCTGATCACGTATTCGTGTTCAGGAACCACAAAAACCTATAAATAATCCGTTTGCATTAATGTAGTAGGTACCAAAAACCCTCGAAACTCCAGTTACGCCTTTCGTTGACCTTGGAAACCAGGTGCTCCGGATTTGATTCTGGTGGCATATTCGTGTTTAGCGACCTCAAAAAACCCTCCAGTAATTCATTTGCATCAATTAAATGCCGAAAACCATTAAAACTCTAGAAGATGACGTCCCTTGCAGTGCCACCACGTCCTCCGGGGGTCAATTCTGATGGCGTATTCGTGTTTAGAGATCCCAAAAACCCATGAATAATCTGTTTATATCAATTTAATACCGAAAACCCTCGAATCTCTAGAAGATGACGTCAGTTGAAGGTCAAGGTCAAAGTAAAGGTCGCCATTTTATAGCCAGGAAACAATCCTAGACTACTAGTCCTTAGACTACTAGTCCTTAGACTACTAGTTGCCGGATAACCAGTAAATCAGGGAATTGGAATACCCAGTAAATCTTATAATTTTCAGAGTTTGTGCCTCTATATCTTGAAAATCCTTCATACGATTGAGTTGTGCCCATGAGAACTTTTTATCAGGATGCTTCAAATAGTATTTTCCCAAAGTATGAACGAAATCCACTGGGACCTAATTTCTATAAGGTTTGTGCTGGATACTTTACGTGAAAAAAACATATTCACGAAAAGAAAACAATGAACTCTGATACTCAGTGAAATATAGTGGTTAATAGGAAAAAAGGTCACAACTGAACTTGCATAATAAATGTTGTTCTGAAACTATTTTCTTGTGGCATTTTTGTAATTAACTGTTTTTAATGGGAAATAAGCCACAATTTTACTAAAAAAAAAAAATGATTTTATTGACGTTTCGATGTCCAAATCGTTAATAAAATCATTTTTTTAGTAAAATTGTGGCTTCTTTCCCATTAAAAATAGTTAATTGCATAATAAAATTCTAGTAGTGAGTGATCAAGCCAATATGGAGCTACGGAATCCAACTGTGGGGATCTGTGTTGAGATCCAATATCGATATCCTGGAGAGATTCCAATCGAAGATATTCCGCATTATCACAAATTCACCATGGTACATGCCCACTGAATGCATTAATGGCGACTTTTAAAATGAAAATTTTCAAAGAAGAAATTGACTGTTACCTGCTCACAAAAATACGACAAACGACTGCAAAACTACCCCAATAAACTAGCGAAGAACTTTATGAGACTCAAGGCAAACAGAAGGCAAGCACCACACCCAAAGCGACCAACATACCACCGAACAACCCTTAGAGCATGGAAAATTTTTTCTTTCTCTGGAGATCTAACACGCAATCTGTTATTCGAACGAAAGTGAATCCTTATTTTAATACGGTTGGTTCTCATTGAGATTTGACATGTTTTATTAGTGATTTTTGTGCGATTTATGAGTGAAAACTAGCAATTTTTTTAACTCTTTATAGTGGTGATGTGTTCGGCTTACGGTTGTAAAAGCGACAGCAGCAGGAAATAAGTGCGAATTACATTTTACAGGTAAATAAATATTTCTGTTATGTGTGCGTAGATGAAAGTTCAATAAATACTGCTATATTCTTAGATATTGCCTCTTAAATGGTTAATAATTTGAAAATTAACACTTCAATGTACCTTATTACATAATTAAAATTACATGGTTAAGTTATAAAATGAGAAAAATTTACATGTAAAATTAAAAGTAACATAAAAAATCACCATTTTACCAGTAAGTGGTGTATGTACGAAACGGTACGAAATAAATGAAATTATAAAATATATTGTGGCAACTTCCAAAATGGAATTAATAGCGTATATTGTTATTACATATTATTGACTTTTTTTGTTGTTAAACATTTTATTGCTTGATTTTATTTTGTTTATATGTAAAAAAATTATTTAAGAGCACAGGCGCAAATATTTTACGGCTATCTCTACTTTTCTTTTTTTACACGGCAAATTATATGTAGTAAAGTTTTCACTGGTATGGATACGTACATAATAAACATTACTTGATAATGACATTGTCACCATTAACTTGAGATGACTTTTGAATGTTCTTGGATAACTGTTACTTGTATCATCGCTTAAATTATTAATTCAATTAATTAATATGATAATTTTTTACTAACTATGTATTCAGTGATTATAATAATTTATATACTATGCCATAAAAGATAATACTTAATCGAGAAAAGAGGAAAAGTGATTTTTTTAATAATATATTGTTACTATGGAACGCTTAGATAAATTTTGAATATCTTTAACAACAAAATGCTTATATCACAATATATATATCCTGGTGTAGTCTCTGCTTGGGATCTTCCATAAATAATAAACAATAAATAACTTTTTATTAATTTCACGTCTTAAATTCTTTAGCCAATACACTATCAATATTATTTAATAAACAACTCAAGATAACGAGCGATACACAATTATTGGATCAAAGCTAGCCGTGCAAAAAATTACGTATGTCTTGTTTTAATCTGAATTTTTATCAATTAATTTTGATTAACGTTATAAAACATAAAAAATCAGTCAAAGCCTTTAACACAGAACTTTCATCTAAAATAAAAAGAATTAACACAATTATAAGTAACAATAATAAATAAAATCAAACAGGATGCTGTATATGTCCACCACCAACATCTCTACATAACCTACATTTTCTTGTTAAGTTGACGTGCACTGCAAAGTTGACGTAAACTGGAAAGTAGTATATCTGAATTAAGAACAGACATGCACTGTATATCTATCTCTGTCGTTGAGAGCCGCCTATGGTGACAATAATTTTGGATCAAACGTTATTATTATTTGTAAAGCCGTGTCAAATATCTAAAATTGCCGCTGTCTTGTCAGCACATTCTGTTCGACTGAGTGCGTTGTACGACAAATATAGCGAATATTCAATTTGGAAAATATTACCACTGACATGGTGTTCATTTTTTCCAATAGGGCTTTTAATAGATTGTCATTTGTTTCGAGCTTCTGTCATGTGTCACATAATATTAATATATCTACGTCATACGTCTCTAGTTTGTATCATTGTTATATACCAATAACGTATGACGTAAATATATTAATATTATGTGACACATGACAGAAGCTCGAAACAAATGACTGTGAATGAAAAGCCCTATACTGAAAAAAGTAATACTTTTGAAAAATTTAAACGTAGAATGAAAGACTAAATTATTACCGAGGGCTGAAAGTCCCTCAGAATAAATAAAAAGTTTCTTTTGAATGAGATCTTTGAAAATAAAAATCACACTAAATTGTCTCTTAGTTTTTCACCCCTGTAACTTTTTTCTCAGAATTAGAAAAAATAAATCCTATTTAAATATAGTATTGGAGCCGAAATTTTGCGACCTAAGTGAAATAAAGATATCTATCATAAATCAATAATTCAAAAAGTTTGCTTTCGTCACATCCCCTAATTCCTAATCCTGTTTTATTTTGAGTGGGTATAAAAGTTCAACATACTAAAATACTGTTATTTGTTTCAATCTTTCTATGTAAGCCATGCATAATATTGTGTAATTAATAAAAATAGAAAATTGAACTAAACCTACGAGCAATATTATTTAATTATGTAGTTTTATATAGTTTCTTCTGGCCTACGCGATACGCCACTGGCACTCGTGTTTGGTTCTAACTTAGTTTTGGCTTCAGTTTCGTTCTCGTTGCGGTCACTCCAGGGAGAGGGTAAAAAATTTCCATACTCTAAGGAACAACCCGAAGGTGCACTTTAATAAATTTCATTGTTTAGCTGTCAGACAGATTCTGTGACCTTGCGCCATTTTATCGGTCCAAGTGGTCAGATCCGGCTTTGCTTAAATAGATGTTGCAGGACCGGTCTTGATTTTTCAAATAAGTGTAGCAGATAAAATTTATTTATTTTAAACTTATTTAACATATAATTTTAATTAAAAAATCTATTTTTAATTGTGCTCTCTGATACCAGTACAAGTTTTCAATACATTGTATGTCTTTTTGGTATTTTTGGCAGCGTTAAATAATTAAGATATTATGGTGGATAATTTGTTAATAAATTATTTATTAGTTTATATGTCGTTTCATTAAATTTAAAACAGTTAAATGGAAAAATTGCAATACCAAAATGCCCATACGAATAATAATTATTGTGTATTTTTAACACGTTGACGGACACCAGCTAACGTTTTTTCGACCACACCAACGCACTTGATTATCTATTATACTATGGAATATTTTGAATTCAAATTTTTAGAAATGACTTAACTGCTTAAAATTAAGTGACTTTACTAAAAAAACTATGACGGTAGGAACCGTCACCGTCCCACCCGCGGCAAATATATTATGTCTAATGGGACACAACGGCTGCAACCGTTCAATGTAATTTTACGTCAAATTGTTTTATTAGGTATTTGGAACATTAGAGAAAGTCATTTTTGGACAAAACAAATTAATTTTTTTCTATATGCCATCTTTCGAAGCATGGTCCAGGGCAAAGAAGTGGATTGTCCTGGCATGCCTTACATCTCCAATGAGTTTATGTCCTCTTCTTGTCTCTGGAACACTGTTTACAGCGTAGGTAATAGAACTTTCTATGATGGTTATCTGGTCTTGGTATTAGTTCTTGGAAGTGTTGAGATACTGTACCAGTAGCATAATGGGGTTCTGAATTGTCACTACGTTGATGAATTGGCTTGAAATTGACACAGAAACAACCATCCTTGAAATTGTTATCGAGACCTAATAGTGATCTAATAAGAGCTTCTCTGTATTCTATGTATTTTATCCCTTTTTGTGTAATTTTTTTTGTACAAAAAATAGGAGTTCCAAGCTCTACAATAACAAGGTATGTATAAGTACGTTTTCAACAATATTTTATATATACATATAGGTAAAGTTTTGTTCTGAATTTTCAATGATTGAATACAAGAATTATTTTGTATTTTGACAACGACACCCGACTTGGGCATCTAAACGTTAATAAAATCATTTTCTTGGTAAAATTGCGGCTTATTTCCCATTGAAAATAGTTGATTAGGTAAAGTTTCATAGTTAACACCAAATTTTCAATACCTACCCATTAAGTACATACACATTTACAAAAACATTGTGAATTTAAAAATGCTTACATTGATTCGTCTTTTGGAAAACGGAAAAAACTATAGCTGCAATTTGATACCGTGTTTTTACAGTTGATCGCTGCACATATTGAATTCGAACTTCCTTTCTTTTTGCCCATATCCTTAATTATTATTGCACAATGCACAAAAACAAAATCACCGAACAGAACAACACAAAATCAAAGTAACCCCGAAACAAGCGTAATCTGACAACAACAATCACAAATTGATCGTGTCAGCAGCGGACCTGTGGACCGAAAAAATGGCCGCCGGCCGTGCGCAAACCAGATGCGCGAACTCTTCCCGCCGAGTCGACTGTGCCTTCGGGTTTTTCGGTGTCCATACCAACCCTATTTTATATTTTCAAAAATTTTTAAATTATTCCAATTCCATTCCAATACACATTTATTCCAAAGTCACAAATAATTTTGTTATTAAAATTATGATTTAATAGGTTATTGTCACTGGACAGTCTTCTGCAAGTCTCTTTTAATTTCATTAACCAGTTTACTTATTGCAAGCATTATTACAGATTGTAAATAACTGCGATGTTAAAAAAAATGGTACTATCCACATTTTTTAAGGTACGTTATCGTACTATCGTCCGTTAGAATTATAAGTGTTATCCCAGTTAACTCTTTGATTTTT
The DNA here is from genome assembly GCF_917563875.1 of Diabrotica virgifera virgifera. NCBI lineage: Eukaryota > Metazoa > Arthropoda > Insecta > Coleoptera > Chrysomelidae > Diabrotica > Diabrotica virgifera. The sequence goes on from NC_065450.1 coordinate 212,975,643, forward strand.
TTTCATCTGTTTTAAACAAAATAAGTTGTCCCTTCGAGTCTGGAATTGCACGTTTTCTCTTAAGGTGTTAGTCCTCTTCAATGACAGCGATTTGGAATTTTCTCGTTAATCCTGTTAGGTTGGTGAGTTACTAGTCTAAGAGCTAGTGAACCCTCTGATTAACGGTCTTCCTGTAAGGCTAGAAATTTGTATAGTGATAATTCATAGCACACCAAGGTTAAAAACCATGACCTGGCAGGCATCAGCCCTGCACGTATATCTACCAGGTGAATCGAAAAGTGCATAGTTTAGGGGAAAAATAAACTTTCTCCTGTAAGATTTAAATTTAAGTATGTGTTTGAATACGTTATTTAGAAGAAACGTGTACAATGACAGGCGATTCTGAGGAGCATAAGACCTTGCCAGGCGAGGGGAAAATTAGGGGTTTTTCCTAAAATTATTTTTTTGCATCGAACAAAGCTTTTTTTAGGTTTTTTCAATCATTCCAAACAGAAAAGATCTTTAGTGATTTTTCTCTTAGGTTAATAGTTTTTGTTATATAGGCGATAAAGAATTTTGAAAATTGCGAAATCGGCCATTTTTAACCCTAAATCGGACATTTAACTAAAAATTTCAATGTTGCCAAGGTAGATAGGTATTCTTTAAACATTGATTGATGAAATCCCGAAGAGTTTTTTGCAATACGATGTCGAAAACCCCTTTGTTTTTTAATTGCTAATCAAGCGGGCGCGACACTAGTATAAGTGAGGAAGTTTGAGTTTGCATAAATTCATTATCTCGAGAATGGCAAATTTGAAGAAAAATCCTCAGACAGTTCAATTTTTATTCTTAAATTAGGACTTTTTCTCATATATTTAATATTAGTGACGTCATCCATCTGGGCGTGATGACGCAATCGATGATTTTTTTTAAATGAGAGTAGGGGTCGTGTGATAGCTCATTTGAAAGGCTATTTAATTCTCTATTCAGTAATATAAACTTGAACATAATTATGTATACAGGGTGTACAAATAAATTTTTTCTTCTTTTTGTCTAAATTAGTTTAATAAAAATTTTTTTATACACCCTGTATAAGTAATTTTATTAGTGTTTATATTACTGAATAGAGAATTAAATAACCTTTCAAATGAGCTATCCCACAACCCCTACTCTCATTTAAAAAAATCATCGATTACGTCTTCACGCCCAGATGGATGACGTCACCAGTATTATATACATGCCAAAAAGTCCTAATTTAAGAATAAAAATCGACCTATCTGAGGATTTCCTTTCAAATTTGCCCATTCTCGAGATAATCAATTTATGCAAACTCAAAAAATGTCCTCACTTATACTACAGTGTCGTGCCCGCGTGATTAACAATTACAAAACAAAGACGTTTTCGATATTTTATTGCAAAAAACCCTTCGGGATTTGATCAAACAATGTTTAAAGAATATCTACCTACCTTGGCAACATTGAAATTTTTAGTTAAATGTCCGATTTAGGGTTAAAAATTGCCGATTTCGCAATTTTCAAAATTTTTAATCGCTTACATAACAAAAACTATTAACCTTAGAGAAAAATCACTAAAGACCTTTTCTGTTTGGAATGATTCAAAAAAACTAAAAAATACTTTGTTCGATGCAAAAAAATTATTTTAGGAAAAACCCCTAATCTTTCCCCTCGCCTGGCAAGGTCTTATGCTGTTCAGAATCTCCTGGCATTGTACACATTTCTTCTAAATGAAATAACTTACTCAAACACATACTTAAATTTAAACCTTACAGGAGAAAGTTTATTTTACCCCCTAAATTTGCACTTTTCGATTCACCTGGTAGATACACGTGCACCGCTGATGCCTGCCAGGTCATGGTTTTTAGCCTTGGTGTGCTATGAATTATCACTAGACAAATTTCTAGCCTTACAGGACGACCGTTAGTCGGAGGGTTCACTAGCTCTTAGACTATACGGTATATACAGGTCAAAAGCACAGCATTCCGATATTACGTTCTTTTTTAAAGGTGCGATATATGTCACTAATAACCTGAGAGGACTATACCACAAATCTTGTCAATATTTCATTAAAATCTATTAGCTGCGGCCAATATTACATCCTATACACCATACAAAAGAGATAGTTTTTGTTAGGAATTTTCGAGACTCACGTCAATAGTTTCCAATATGAAACACACGCTCAAATGGATCGTCTGTAACAGCGGGGAATCCACAGCACACAGCATACAGCAGTGGTGTCAGCCCCTGTGCAGAATTAACGTTGGGTCACATTCCCAGTAACACAATATCAGTAAAATTTTAACGGGAAAGAATAAACGAGAATGTAGGATAGGAAACGTGACACCAGGAATATGGTGTTATTATAATTTTAGTGGCCCTAAAATGTAATGACCTTTTGGTGTACGACATTTATTTAAATTCGTAAAAGTGTTCATCAACATTTTGTAAAATGTATCTAATATTGTAGTAGATTTATGTCATGATATGTTACAGATAAACGGGTTTGGCATTTATTATAATAACAAATGTTATATGAATAGGATAAATGTTTATTTAGGGACTTGTTATTTATACAATTCGGTTTATATTTAAATTAACTTCATCATATACATCGCTAGTCAGCATCAATCAAGTGATAGATACTCTCACGTCCCCGAAGGCTTAACCACTTCATGTATTAACTACGAGGGATATTCGGTATGCAATGACAAGATTGAATGAAAGCCGACTTTCTGCTACCTATAAAATAAGTGCACTATATCGAAAATGCCCCAAATAAATAATAGTCCAGGAACCAAAGCTTTTCACCTCGCAATTTTTACAGAATGCATCAATTTGCTTAAAAATTTGAGAATAAGTAGTGGATAGTCCATGGATTAGAATCTATATGATGCCGATAGGCGCTTTTACCATGGGGGTGGTTGCCACCCCATCTCGGGGGTGAAAATTATTTATAAATACATTCATTTTAAGTAAAAAATGTTCTATACATTTTTTTGATAAAATTAATAGTTTTTGATTTATTCGCTATCGAAAGTGTTAATTTTATATCTAAAAATCAATGTTTTTCGAAGGTATACTCATTTACTATTCACTTAATTTTTGCCGTAGAACAAATTTTATCAAACCAAGTTCTTGGGTATTAAATTAAATACAATTTCATATAAACATTTTTTCGTATCTCTGATGCTAATATTTCTATTCTGAAGAAAATGGCATTTTTTACCAAATTACAAACATTCGTTATTCGCTTTAAAATTCAGTTTCTTAAAAACTAATCATTTTAAGCCAGTCAAACTTCTAGAATCTATTAACAATACATAAATAAAGAAGAATAAATAAGGCCCATGACTAAAGACACCGCTAAATTCCAATTAGATTTCTCCTTTTTTTTCAAAAAAAATATATTGATTTTTTAAACGTAACTTTTTTATTTTTTATTTTAGAAAGTTCGTTAAAAAAGAATTTTGTTGGTATTTACAAGAACTATAAGGTTATTGATACTAAATCCTTTTAAAATTCTCAGTCGCAAAAAGAGGTGGCATTGAAAGGGTTGGTAAAGGTGGTTTTTGCATGATATTACAAGTTTTAATTGTCAATAGCTCACTCAAATTTTGTCGTAAAAAAACTTTTGCAAACCAATTTCTTGGGAATTAATTAAGCTACAATTTCATATTTAACTATTTTTTCGTATATCTGATACTAATGTTTCTATTCTGAAGAAAAGAGCATTTTTTTACCAAACTACAAAAACTCGTTATTCGCTTTTACCTAACTCCATTTTTTTAAAAACTAATCATTGTAAGCCGATCAAACTGCTAGAACCTATTAACAATACATAAATCAAGAAAACCAAATCAGGTCAATGACAAATTTTAATTAGGGTGGTGATTAGGGGGTTGTTTACGATCACTTTTTTGCTGAAAAAAATAGGGACTGACATTCTTTTCATTAAAACTCACTTATTTTTTTCATTATAAGTCACTTTTTTAGCTAGAGATTTTTTTTTGTTTCTGGAGATACACGTTTTTAATACTTTAAATTAGTTTTAACAAGTTATCCTTGAAAAGTTCATAGTTTTCCCGTCCTTTGACTTTGAAACTACAATATTTAGCATTTAACGAAGAAGAGCCAACATATAATAAAGTATAGCTCGATTACTGTTGGTCTTAAAGAAAATAAAAAAAAAACGGTTTTGATTATTTTTTAAAGGGTACATTTTTGTTAAGTAAAGTTGTTTTGACAAAAGGAAAACTTTTTGAGTTATTAGCAGAAAATTGATCGAAAACTAACACTTTCGATAGCGAATAAATCGAAAACTATTAATTTTATCCAAAAAATGTATAAAACGATTTTTGCTTATAATGAATGTTTTTACCAACTCTTGCGGTCAAAATATAATAAAAATTTCCACCCCCGAGACGGGGTGGCAACCACCCCCATGGTAAAAGCGCCTTTTTGCATGATATAGATTTGGATCCTTGGACTATTCACTACTTATTCTCAAATTTTTAAGCAAATCGATCCATTCTGTAACACTTGCGAGGTTTGGTCCTATTTTAAGCTTTATTACTTGGACTAATATTAAATCAGATAAGATCAGATCAAATAGACCAGCGTTTCCCAAATGGTGGGTCGCGACCCGATACCGGGCCACGAAAGCAAAATGCCTGGTCGCCTCGCCGTTGGTTGATACTGTAAGGACTGCCCTATAAGCCAATGTATTGTTGCCCTTATCCCGCCACTATGAGGCACGTATTTTATTCCGGATACAGACACAGATACAGAATCCACCATTATAATAGAAATTAAAATGGTAAATAATTGTTTAAATCTGAAACTTTTCTTGTTGGAAATTCTTTCTGGTACATCCTTATTCTGCGACTTTTACAATTTATAAGAAAGCAGACGACGAATATAGAATACAAAAAGGACTCCACTATATACAGTCACATTGCGTTTTCATTCGTCTAGGAAAAGGACAGAAAGAAACTTCCTAGTACCTGCTCAAATCTGAGTAAATATAGAGAAGTAAAAGACGGTTTTTGCTTGCTTTCGATTTAGAGGGATGTACAATCCCTGGACAGCTGTTCCTGCCTTACATGCTTCCTCAGCAGAACTAGCGTGCACACCTCTGGAGCGTAAACAAGCCAGCCCATCTATTTAAGGTAAATTTCAAAGATCATTTGAAATCCACATTGAGACGTAATTCAGCGACATCTTTTAAATGAACTAAAAAGTCTCAAATACAGAATCCACCATTATAATAAAAATTAAAATGGTAAATAATTATTGAATTCTAAAACTTTTCTTGTTGGAAATTCTTTGTGGTACATCCTTATTCTGCGACTTTTACAATTTATAAGACAGCAAACAACGAATATAGAATACAAAAAGGACTCCACTATATACAGTCATATTCTATTTTCATTCATCTAGGAAAAGGGCAGAAAGAAACTTCCTAGTACTCAAATCTGAGTAAAGATAGAAAAGTAAAAGACGGTTTTTGCTTGCTTTCGATTCAGAGGGATGCACAATACCTGGACATCTGTTTCAATTCAGATGTCGTTGAATTGCGTCCCAATGTGGATTTCAAATGATCTTTGAGATTTACCTTAAATATATGGGATGGCTCGTTTTCGCTTTAGAGGTGTGCACGCTCACTCTGCTGAGGAAGCCTGAAACGCAGAAACAGTTGTCCAGGGATTGTGCATCCCTCTGAATCGGAAGCAAGCAAAAACCGTCTTTTACTTTTATATTTATATTTTTCGTAACTGAAAATTTGAAAACCAATGGGCAAGTTCAAAACCTAAATGCTAGATATAAAAATACCTTATGTGCCCCAATGTCGATACCTACAAAATTATGTAAGAGCTTTAAACAAGCTTTAAACTAAATTTAAAGGAATCATTTGAGTGCACACTTTTTTATTCAGTTGAAGCATTTTTGCAATTTTAAATACTACTCTTTTTATCTAATAATAAAACACTGAAAACTTTTGTTTTCTATACTTCCACAGAATTTATTATAACTAAGTGACTACAGCTGTTACGGCAGAGTGCCTTTCTCAAGTGATATAGTTTACAATGTGTTTGCTTTTTATGTCTTCAACTGAAGAGGTTGAGGAGTGGGGAGCTGTTTGTCTCGAGTTGGTCATTCAGAATTATATCTGTATTTTTCAGTTTATTAATTTCCATAGATTCTAAAAAAGATAGCTTAAGGCCTTTATTTTGAATATGCAGAATTTGAAACTCTTCATTGAAAGAATGATTATGATCAAGAAGGTGAAGTGCGTATGTAGAAGTGTCTGTTTTTCTATTGTTGAATGCCCTTTTGTGTTCTGCTATCCGTTTGTCAAAAGGTCTGCCAATTTGACCGATGTACGTTTTCGGACAATCACCACACGTTAGTTTGTACACACCACTCTGTAGTTGCTTCCTCTTTCGGCTTTTATTGTTCTTAATATATTTGCTTAAGTTGTTGTTAGTTCTGAAAGCTGGTGTTATTCCTTTCTTTTTTATGTATCTGGCTATTTTTGTTGTTATCTTGCCAGTATATGTGAGAGAGCAGAAGGTACTGGGTTCTTTCTGTGGTGGTGGATACATTAATTTCAGCATCAATTCAGGTGGATACATCAATTAATGTTTTAACATCATTAAACAAATAGCAGTAAACAACGGCTATAACGAACAAATCGTTAACAAAATTTTAAACCAAAAACTCCATAAGAAAGCCCTGAAATTAATGTATCCACCACCACAGAAAGAACCCAGTACCTTCTGCTACAAAAAGCCACAATTTTACCAAAAAAATATTTTATTAACGTTTCGAAGCCCAAATCGAGTTTCGTTGTCAAAATACAAAATACTGCGGCCAATATTACATCCTATACCATACAAAAGATATAGTTTTTGTTAGGAATTTTCGACATATAAAACCATTTGCAAATAATAATGACACATTTATAAAAAATACACAACATTTTTTAAACAAATTATCAAATATTGAATTTAATCCAAATAATATTTTAGTAAGTTTTGACATAAACATTTTATTTACAAATGTGCCATTAGATAAAACTTTAAACATAATCAAAACGAAATTAGAAAATGATAATACATTGACAACTAGGACAAGACTAAATGTATCAGCTATAATGGAGTTATTGATATTACGTACTAATAATACCTATTTTCAACTAAATAATGAATTCTATAAACAAAATTTTGGTCTAGGAATGGGCTCTCCTTTATCTCCATTATTGGCTAATATATTAATGGAGGATTTCGAAACTAATATTATTTATAAACAAAATTTAAAACCCACAGTATGGTGGAGATATGTAGATGATGTGTTTTCAATATGGCCTCATAGATCAGAATTGTTGGATACATTCCTGAATATTATAAACGATCAAGAAGAGACAATAAAATCTACAATGGAAAAGGAATACAATAACACTTTACCTTTCCTCGATGTTTTAGTCTCAAAGAAGGATACTGGATATGAGACTCAAGTGTATAGAAAAGCAACACACACCAACAGATATCTCAATTACAAATCAAATCACAACATCAACGTTAAAAAGGGAATCATTAAATCCTTATATGATAGAGCCAAAATTACTTGTTCTAACGAAAATTTATTTTTAGGAGAAAAACAATTGTTAACATCTGTTTTATTAAAAAATGATTATCCTTTATCGTTTATAAATAAGGAATTGTCAAGAGTGGATCGAATGGAACATAACAACTTAGAACGGGATCCTACAACATTCACAAGAAATAATACGAGAAAAATATCAATACCATATATAAAAGGACTATCCGAGAAACTTAAAACAATAGAAAATAAATTCAACGTTTCAACAACATTCAAAACAACAAACACATTCAGATCTATTTTATCTAAAACTAAACCTAACAATGAACAAGAAAGAACAAAGAATTGCAATTATAAAATACCTTGTGAATGCGAACAATTTTATTTAGGTGAAACATCAAGACCATTAAACCTTAGAATAAGTGAACATCAGTCTTATATCAAAAATAGAGAATTCGATAGATCTCAAATATGTCAACACGCATGGGATCATGAACATAGAGTTCAATGGAGAGATTCAAGTATAGTCCTGAAAGAATCAGATAGTAAATAGAGAAGAATCAAGGAAGCGGCTCTAATTATGCTAAATGAAACCCATACTGAAAGAGGAAGTCAATAGAAAGAAAATACCACGATTAGTAAGTCAATAATATATCGAGTTAGTACAAATTTTATATTTTAGTATTACTGACTGTATATCTATGTATTATTAATATTATTTATAATTTAAACATATTAAAGTCAGAATTTGGTATTAGTTTTTTGAAAGTAAATTAAATGTAAGACCAAATACTTACGATGTCGGGATAGTATCACGAGGTTTTTCCTCGTGATTTACTATGGAATCTCTAACGCGAGAAGTTTACTGTCATCGTTGCATTTGGTTGTCTTTTTAAAGACAGATCACATGCTATGATATTTTTTTGTGACGGATATTCTTGAGTTGGGATTGATTTCATGTAATCGAATGAACTATCTTTCAGTAAAGTCGTCCCAAGAACGCAACTCATAAATATTGACGATATCATTTTAAAGTCTTCTACTTTAAAGTGTATAATATACGTCTGAATTGCCAATATAAAATGAGTCAGATTAAATAAATTATTTAGAGATCGGAATATATGCAACACAATATTACCAAAATATGCGCATATATATGCATTACTTTTACTACAAATATGCAGGTATATTTTCTAAATTTGTCGAAATGTGCAAATGCATATTAAAAATACTCAAAAATAAAACAATATATTAAATAAAAACATTTATGTTTAAAAAATTCAACCTATATTTATGTTTAATACATATTTATTTTTCACATAAAAACAAATGAAATGACACACAAAAACTGATATTATTTCTTTTGTGGGACATGATGCTTTTGTTTGTCAGTTCCTCATTTAAAAAATGAAATAAGAAAATGAATGTAACTTACGATTTTGGAACAGACCTTGCAAAATCCTTTGTCTCCACTTAGCTTTTATCCAAGCACTTTTTTGAATGTTAGACATATTTAAATTTAATATATACCAATCACTTCAAAAACACTAAATACGATACAACGTTTACTTTAAACAAATATTGGCCGGAAACTGACAAAATAAATATTAGACCCTTAAAAGCAGGTAGGTACCTACGACTTGCTACGCTAATAAAATAATATTTTTCTGGGAACACCCATAATTGTTAAATTCAGGTAGTAATGGGAAAGTCCAGATAGATAATAATGAGCGATAGATAGATAAATAACGAGCTCGTTCATATCGAAGTTATAAAATTCCAACTAAGAGAGGAAAATTTTAAACTTTTATATAATTTATTTTTAAAATATGCAAAATAAATCGTGTTTAGTTTAAATATGCAATGTTGTGTTTGTTGTCTGAAAATATGGAATATATGCATCTATATGCACTTTGCATATATTCCGCTCTCTAATTATTAGAATAATTTTTTTACTTAGCAACAATATTTTTGTTTATTTTAGTAATATTTTGTATTTTGACAACGAAACACGATTTGGGCTTCGAAACGTTAATAAAATCTTTTTTTTGGTAAAATTGTGGCTTATTTCCCATTATAAATAGTTGATTACAAAAGGTGATAAGACAACTACTACAATTGATTTTTGTACTAACTCGTAAAAAGTAAAGTGTTTTTCTCAAAGAACAGTAGCTTTAATGAGACACAGCTACAATTCTCTTGAAAATCGCCCACTGCACAATCAACAAACGTAGAACAAAGAAAATAAAAGCTTTTAATCAGTTTATATGTACCGAACGCCAAAATAATAAAGCAGGTTTTTGAATTACCATAAAGAACTAATAGCCGGCTCAATTGTATCTTCATTACAACTGTTTTTCACTTAAAACAATTCAAAAGTATTAACATCTAACACAAGAGAAAAAAATAGACGACGGAGAAACTTTTCCAGCCATTCTGTTTAAGACATTTCATATTACCAGCTCCAAGTTTCTTGTTAGTCCAGGGCGGATCTGTTTTGAGGTGGACGTTGAGAGGTGACTCATATTTTTTTGCAGAAATTCCTTGGAATTAACCCATATAATATTAATTGAGTTATCCTCCCACTCAAAAAGGACCGGAACATTGTTTAAATAATCAAAATGTCAAAAAATTAAGGAAAAATTCGAATTTTTTTTTGATTATAACTTTAAAATTTTCACTTCCGAGAAAGGTTGCACTAAAATAAAAGTTGCGGAATTAAATTTCCTAGAATATGGAATTGGTTAAAAATTTTTAAAATTGTTACCCTTGTTGCAAAAAAGCAATAATTGCGAAAAAAAAAAAAACATAAAAAACAAGTACTCGCATTTTACGTAGGGTAACGGGTACAGTTGTTGGCCGGTCACTAGTGATTGGCCACTTTCACAAAAATCCGAAATATTAAGATTTTTAGAAAGTATAAGGAAATAAATGTATTTGCATTGCAATTCGGCAACATTGCTATATATTTGGTCTAGGCATTATCTCTCTCAATTAATATTGTCTAGTTGTGACAGCGTGTGTAGTTCGAAGCTTAACAGGTGCATCCAGTTTTAAGAGTTTTTTAAAGAATCCTTTAAGGAAGGCCATTCATGAGGTGAGTTATCTTGGCTAATAATATTGTGTATCTGCTTATATTAATGTTTTGTGATGATTTAGTGGGGTACATCTTACGTTATCGGTGGTTTTAATAGTAAGGTTATAATTTTTTGGTGGTAAATTTTAGTTGCCAAGCACTGTATCTTAAATATGTCCGCATTATAATGATGGGCCTACCGGCCAATTACTGTACCTACTTTAAATTAAAATATTTATTATAATTTAGGCTCTTTTAGCTTAGTTTGGCCCAACACAACATATTTCAAGCATTTTTTTCTTATTTTTTATGGCAATAACTAGTGGTTGGCCGACTGCCAATCACTAAACCGCAGGGTGGCCAATAACTGTAATGTGTAATAAGAATATATTTTTTGTCCGGATTCGTTTTTATTAAATTACAATTATTTTAGTTGTTATAAAATTAATGCCAATGCGGGCAATCTGAATCAAATTTGAAACGTCCGTATTGTAGATAACATTATTAGATACTATTAAATGATTTTTATTTGTAGAATAAAAAATGCCAAATATCCGGAAAGATAAAACGTATCAAAAAAATATACAGAACAAGATCTTCAGTCTGCTTTTCAGGCCATAGAAAATGGCATGAGCCAACGGAAAGCCGCTGAACAATTTAATGTGCCAAGAGCAACACTGCAGTTTAGAGCAAGCGAAAAATTTAATGAAAAAACTAACCTTGGTCCCAATCCTATTCTTTCTTTGGAGGAAGAGAATCGTTTAAAGAATTGGATCGTAACATGCCAAGACAAAGGTTTTCCAGTAAGAGTGGAAAATATACAAGACTCGGTTAAAGGTTTTCTTGATGCAAATCCACGTACTAACCCTTTTACTGACAATCGGCCCGGAAGAGGTTGGCATAGATCCTTTTTAAAGAGACATCCAGATTTAAGCGAGCGAACTCCAGAAGCGGTAACAGCAGCAAGTTCAGTTGTGTCTGAAAAAGATATAAGAAAATGGTTCACCGGTGTTCAAGAATATTTACACCGTAAACGTTGCATTGATATTCTTTAAGACCCTTCACGTGTTTTTAATGGGGATGAAACCTGCTTCCTCTTGTGTCCCAAAAATAAACGAGTGTTGGCTGTAAAGGGAAGCAAAAATGTATATCAAACAGAACATCACTCCAAAGTTAATTTGACGGTTATGTTTAGGTTTGCAGCATCTGAAGAAATAACAGCACCGATGATTTTTTACCCATACAAACGACTTCCTAGCAATGTTATAAATTCAGTTCCTCGAGAATGGGGCATAGGCTGTAGCGATACGGGATGGATGAAGAATGAAAACTTCTATGAATACATAGGAAACGTCTTATATAAGTACCTAGTTGCAAAAAACACTAAATTTCCAGTCATTTTGTTCGTTGATTTACATAAAACTCACTTAACCATTCAAACCAGTGAATTATGCTCAAAGTTACAAATTATTTTAGTGGCATTATATCCCAATGCGACCAGAATTATACAGCCTGCAGATGTTGCTGCATTTAAACCATTAAAGGCAAATTGGAACCGGGCAGTATTAAAGTTTAGACGAGAAAACCCAAACAAAAAGATACTATTGTCACAGAAGATACAATGACTTTAGATATTTAATCGACATCCGATAATCTGCCTTTAGTAAATCAAGACAACTCATTATATAAAGAAATTGACACCTCAATAGACAAATCCTTTTTTGGCCAAAAACCCCAGAAAGAAAGGGTAAAAAGCAAACAGAACGGTTGCCTTTCGTGCTCACTTTTTCAGATCGTCAAAATGCAGAGAGGCGTAAAATTGAAGAGAAAGACGAACAAGAAAAAATAAAATTGGAACGAAAACAAAAGCGAATTGACACAAAAGCAGACGATAAAGGTAAACAAAATAAAGAAACCAAGAAGAAAGTAATAAAAAAAATTGCCACAAGAGCCAATTCCGAGAGCAAAAAATGTCAAAATGTTGTGAAGAATAAAGATAATGTTACACTAAATACAGGTGATATTGTAGATACAAATACTTTTAAATCAGACGCACTTCTTGATCATACAATTAAAAGCACTACTTTGAGAAGTGAAGTTAGAGTACATATACCAGAAGTGATTAACGCCAAAGAAAACCACGAACTGTCACGGAACCAATTTCCTGATTCTGTAGAGGAGAACGCTATTCTGCCCTCAATTGATAACGTATCTTTTGATGTCTCCAACAATAAGAATTCATCAAATTTGAAGGAATACCTCCCAAAGCAAATGTACAAATTTGGAAACCAGCAAAGAAAAACGTGCTGGTGAGTCGGCTAAAAGAAATTTGTTTTTCGAAACAGAGGGATATCCAGAATATGAAAAAATACAAAATTCTCTCAGATATATTGGTGAAACAATCAGACAACACCAACATATCTGTAAATAATAATCTTTTGTATACAGGATTGTGCTATTCTTGTTCCTAAAATATTTCTAAATCAAAAGTTGGAATAAAATGTTTTTTTTTTGTGTCAGAGGCTCCCATATTGGTAGTTGTGTTAAAAAACAACAAGAAATTGAAAATCTAAATAGTTTTGTGTGCCCTAACTGCACAAACAAAAAAAGAAAATTAGGAATTTTATGAGTGGCCAATAACTGTAAATCTATATGCCAATAACTATGTTTGAATGGCCAATAACTGTGTAATTTTGTATGTTTTTAAATTTGTGTTAATTTTTTATGTACATTATTATTTTTACTAAAATAACCTGAGTTTTTATAAAATTTGATGTTTCATTGTTATTAAAAAACCCTTACAAAATATTTCACATTAAAATATACCAATTTACAATTTTAATTCAATTTGAAATTCCTTAAGTGGCCAATCGCTGTACCCGTTACCCTATTTCAACCATTTCTGCTACACTTTCATATTTCATCCAAAAAAAAACTTTATGATATGATAAAATAATCTGAAAATTTAGTTAAGATCGTTTCAATAAATTTTGCAAAATAAATTTTGCAATCCGGCTTTCGCAAAAAAATTAATTTTTTCAAAATGTTGCAGGACTGAAAATAAAGCAGATTACAAGTTAAATTTATTTTTACAAATAGAAAAATACCGTATTTTTATTTGAAATTTGCAAAATTAAAATCGAACTACTACCACGGAGTCAGGAATTTTTTTAAATAAACATTAATTGTTGGTGCTACGCGCAGGACAGCGGTGTTCGATTCACACAAGTTGATTTCTACCAAAATTTCTTCCAATCTTTATCTAATATACTATTTTCTTACTCTATGTTTTCTTGTATGTTCATATTTTAATTCCACAAAAATCAAACTAATTTGTTTATTGTTTGTGAAAAATTGTTTAAACAATTGCGTATGTTTAACAATAATACACTTTTATTTTCTAAGTTAAAATTATAAACAAAGAAAGTATGTGCTAAAAAAAAAGTGTTATTTCAAAGGACAGAGTATGTGTTTTATTTTGCAATAAACAAATTTATTTATTTATTTCGAAATGTACTAAAAATTAAAATTTTTTATTTCGACTAATCCAGGTCGTTTTTTCCTGATGGGATTACAGATATTTTTTTATATTTTTACATTTTTTACTAAACTACTAAATCTATTTTTACAATTTATTAACTAATTTGCCATAATCTATTAATTACATTTAACAAATACATTTAACAAGTTTAAATAAACAATATACATTTGTTAAAATATTTTTGGTACCATCAACTCCCTTCTAAGTTATAAAGACAGACTCTATTTTCAGAAGAGAGTTGGTAGTCTTTTTTTTATTTTATTAATTATTTATTGAAATATTATTTTTATTTATTTATTTTATATTGAATTATTATTATTATAATTGTAAATATCTATTTTTGAATTTATATTTTATTTTATTTATTTTAACTTTATCTTACTCAACTTCATCAGGGTTGGATTATTTGATGTTTTCTTTTATTATTATAGATTTCTTGTTGTTTTTTAGATATTATTTCTGTTGGATTGTTTATTATTCCAAAATATTCTTCATTTTGTAATATATCTCTTATTTCAATTCTTTCTAATCTTCTTCTCATTTTTCTATGTTCTTCATTTTCTATAGTATTTTCACAATGTAACACTATATGTTCTGGGGTACCTAGTTGTCCACATTCACAATATGCAGTATCTTTTAAGTTAAATCTTTCCAAATATGTTGGGTACGGTCCATGTCCTGTTAAAAAGTGTACTAAACCTTGTTTTGGATTAAAATAATTTGGAATGTTTTCTAATATTGATATAAAATTGTATAAACGTCTAGATTTTGTTGAATTTTCCCATTCATTTTGTCTTTTTCTATTTAGCATTTCTTTTAATTCTCTTTTATTTCTTATATCTAATCCTAGTATTTGTATTATTTTTTCATATTTTTGTTTTTTTAGCCAATAATTACATGCTCTTTTTTGTGTTTCTAAATGCATTGGCATTACTCCAGTTAAAACTGTGAGTGCCTGTGTTGCAGTTGTTCCAAATGCTCCCGTCATTCTTACAAGAAATCCTTTCTGAGTTCTATTTAATTTTTCTGCATGTTTTTTAGTTATTAATCTATGTGCCCATACACTTGAACCGTACCCTACAATTGATGCAAGTATTGTACTTAGGTATATTCTCATCTGTCGGAACGAAATTCTATATTCCTTCTGTGCTAGACTCGCAATGCTATGCATGATCTTTGTTGCCTTTTCACAGACACAATTGTGTTTTGTAAATAATTTTTGTTCGTCTATTATAATACCTAAATATCTTATTTCCATTTTTCTTTTTATTGTTTTCCCTCTAATTTTTATAATTGGATCTCTTTCTAAATTTCCTTTTATTAAACTGTATGTTGTTTTTGAATCTGATATTGTTAATTTTACTTTATTCATCATCATTTACTCTTATTAATACTTCATTTGATTTATTTTATAATTCTCTTCTTGAGTTTGCATCTATGATCAACAACAAATCATCTGCATATGCTATGCTTCCAAGCAATTCAGGATCTATAGTCAATTGTTCCAACAGTTCCTCTAGCATTACATACCAGAACATAGGTCCACATACTGATCCTTGTGGACATCCTTTTTTGATATGTTTTGTCTTTTTTCCTGTTAGACAGCTTAGGCTTGCATATCGGTCTTGACAGTAGTTTCTGAGTCTCTTCTGAGTTCTGGAAGTCTTTCAAAGAATGACGGCCACCAAAGATTGTCAAAAGCCCCAGACACGTCTATAAAGAACATTAAAACATACTTTTTTATGCTTTCATTTACTATTTCAAATACTTTATTTATTGCATCTTCTGTTGATCTACCTTTCCTAAAACCATACTGACCAGGATGTAATCCAATTTCTATTCTTATTTGATTTAATTTTTTACATAGTAATTTTCCTTGTAATTTTCCCATGGTATTTAATAAACATACCGGTCTATATGATTTCGGCAAGGTAGGATCTTTTCTTTCCCTTTATGAATTATTATAACTTCTGCTCGTTTAAAATTATTGGGAAACCTTCTTTGTCTAAGACATTCATTATATAATGATGTTAGTACTGGAAATATTTGTTCCGACAATGCTTGAAGTATTTCAACATGAATATTATCCGGTCCAGGTGCCTTCTTTCTTTTCATTTCTCTCATATTTTCATAAAATTCTTCTTCTGTGAATTCCTCTATTTCTCTTTCTTCTTCTATTTGGTATTCTTGTATCATTTCTTCTCTTATATTTCTTTGTTCTAATGTTTCTCCTTCTAATTTATCTGGAGGTAATAATACATTAAGTAATGTTTCAGCCGATTCTTCCCAATTTTCTGTAAATATTCCATTTTCTTTTTTTAAAGTAGAAAGCATTGTCGGACATCTAATTTTTTTAGAAACTATTTTATATGGTATTCCCCACATATATAATTCTAAGTGTCTTGATACGAAGGTTTCCCAACTTTTAGCTTTTGTTATTTCTATTTCTTGTTTATATTATTGTTTTAGTCTTCCATACTCACCTAGAAGTATTTGCCTCTCAAGATAGATACCACCACATCGTTGATATCGCTTTCGCGCATATCATTCTATTATTGGAATGCCCAATCATAGCGAACATGCGAACGTATCCGTTGTCTTGCGCGTAGCACCAAAAATTAATGTTTATTTAAAAAAATTCCTGACGCCGTGGTAGTTAACCGATTTTAATTTTGCAAATTGCAGATGAAAGGTACAGTACTCTTTTATATGTAAAAAAAATTCAACTAGCTGCCTGCTTTATTTTCAGTGCTGCAACATTTTGAAAAAATGAATTTTTTTGCGAAAGCTGGATTTCAAAATTTATTTTGCAAAATTTATTAAACCGAACTTAATAAAATTTGCACTATTGTTTTACCATTTAATAGAGTCTTTCTGGGCGAAATATGAAGGTCCTAACTGTAGCATAAATGGCTGAAAAACGTAAAATGCGAATACTTGTTTTTTTATGTTTTTTTAGAAATTATTGCTATTTTGCAACAAGGGTGACAATTTTTAAAATTTTCAGTTAATCTTATATTTAGCCCAGTAAATGAACGGGAGATCCGGCGATACCGTGTAATTTTCAGGGGCAACTCCGAATTGCATGAAAAAATTTGGATATAGGTTCTACTTATCCTCCACTTCAAAGTTGAAATTGTGCCGTTGGTTGCTTATACCGGGGGATGCGTGACAGTCACTCCTTCTCGGGGGTGAAAAAAGATACGTTCAAGATAAGACCGTAAATGGATAAATTGACTGATTTTAAGCAACTTTTGTTCTATAGAGTTTCTTACGTAAGTCAATACTTTTCGAGTTATTTGCCATTGAAAATGTTGATTTTTCGACAAAAAAACTACGTTTTCAGACGGTTTTTCGCAAATAACTCAAAAAGTAAATACTTTATCAAAAAAATATCCTCAGCAAAAGTGTAGCTTATAAAAACTCAAAAAAATGGTGTATCAGTAAAGTCTATCAATCGAATAAAAACAAAGTTGTAGCTCATGGAAAATACGTTCTTATTCTTCTAATTCCAAACCGAATATTTCAAGGTGAAATCACCGGAAAATTTAGCACTTTTCTGGAAAAACCCTTTTAAACTTTTTTAAAGTGTTCATAAAAAGCTTTGTTTCAATTGTTAACAAAAGTTTTAGCATTAAAGATAAGCGAGTTACGCTCAAAATAAAGTTGGCCCTCTTTTTATTTGTAAAAAATCATGAAAATCTCGCCGTTTTTAGCTCCCCAAATGAAATTAATCGGTACCGCTTTACAAACAATTTACTTACCTATCTATTTTTTATATGATCTGTTAGTCTCACCGGTTTAAAGTGTTTATTTTTGAAATGGTTATAATTGAGAAAGCTTGAATGGGTCACTAATCACGAGTGTATGCAAATTTTGAAGAGCCATATCTTAACCATTTTTTGTCTTACGGAGAAACAAAATGAAACTAGCATATTTTATAATCGCAAAACCTACATTTTTACTCTTTAAGATTTTTCTTATCAGTAATAGTTTTTAAGATATTTTGAAAAAATAAAAATTTTCAAAAATTTTTACAAATTTTTTTTAATATAAAACCAAATGTTTACAAAAATAAGCACTGGAAACCAATCAAACTTACAGATCATATAAACAATACACATACAGTTAAAATAGATGGTGAGGCCAAACGATTAATTTCATTTAGGGTGCTAAATAGAGGGAGGTTTTCACGATTTTTTTTACCAAAAAAAAGGGGCCAACTTTTTTTCAGTGTAACTCTTTTATTAAAGATGCCGTAAACTTTTGTAAAAAACAAATAATAAGCTTTTTTTGATACTTTCAAAATGTTGATAAGGTTTTCCCGAAAAACGCTTTTTTCTTCGGTGATTATTGAATTGGTGCGTTGAATTATTCGATTTGGAATTAGACGAAAAATCATTTATTTTTCATGAGGTACAACTTTGCTTCTACTCAATTTGTAGACTTTACTGGTACACCATTTTTTTCGTTTTTTTATAGGCTACACTATTGCTAAAAATATTTTTTTCGATAAAATATTTGCTTTCTGAGTTATTTGGGAAAAACTGTGTGAAAACGTAGTTTTTTTTGTCTAAAAATCAACATTTTAAATCGCGAATGATTCGAAAAGTATTGACTTACGCAAAAAACTTTATAGAACAAAAGGTGCTTAAAATAAGTCAATTTATCCATTTCCGGCCTTATTTTAAACACGCGTTTTTCACCCCCCGAGAAGGAGTAAATGTCACCCCCCAAGTAAAAGCAACCAACGGCACAAATTCAACTTTTAAGTGGAGGGTAAGTAGAACCTAAATCCAAATTTTCATGCAGTTCGGAGTTTCCCCTGGAAATTACACTCCAAAACGGTCATTTATTGGGCTAATTGTAGGAAATTTAATTACGCAACTTTTCTCGAAAATGAATACTTTTAAAATTATAATCAGAAAACCAAGAAAAAAATTGAATTTTTCCTTCATTTTTTGACATTTTGATTATTTAAACAATGTTCCGGACCTTTTTGAGTGGGAGGATAACTCAAATATTATTATATGAGTCATTTTCAAGCAATTTCTGCAAAAAAATGTAAGTCACCTCTCAACATCCAAATGTACTAATATTTTTACAGATGCGCCCTGGTCTATGTTGACTTCTCAAAAAATTAATGGACGCTAAAAGTGTCGTAGGCACAAATGAATTGACAATTTACATAAATTACCATGGAAAAGGAATGAAAAATACGAAAGCGATCGATAAGCGACGGTGAAAATGGTCTGGGGGCCAGCTGGGTTACCGTGGCCATTTTAATTCTGATTATTTTAACACTCGGGTGGGTACGTTTTTAAAAATCACAAGAGTGAGCGCGCGGTTGGACTTAATGCCACAATAGACGGAGAGGTAGCGCTGAAAAATCTATTTGAATTTACTAAAGTTAGATTTTTCACAGTTGATTACAGTGAGTGTGTAGAGAAACATACTGCGGTCGGTCAAGCGAAACGTAGAACAGGAGTTGCTGAGAGGGTATCAAAGTTGCTTTCCTACGAAGGTTATTATTTCCATTTACTAAGGCTGAAAATCAGTACACACATTCTAAATTAAATATAAATAAAAGTTATTATAGTCGGTCAGCTGTATGACGGGACAGAGCCGGTCGGTCGGCCCCAATAGTCGATTGAGGAAATTAAGCATTTTGGCTCGCAATTTTTTCGTCCAGCATGGATGTACTTGAAATATTCACAGAAGATAGGAAATAGTCCAAGGATCATTTTATATATCATGCCGCTATCCTACTCTAAAACCTTGGGGGTGGTTGCCACCCCATCTCGGGGGTGAGAATTTTTATTACATTTTAACCACGTAATTCGATGGGAAAAGTGATTCTAAGAAAAAAATGTTTTTTACATTTTCTTCGTAAAACTAATATTTTTCGAGTTATTCGCGCTTGAAAATAACAGTTTTTCGACGAAAAAATCGAATTTTTTAGAGGGTTTTTTGAAAATACTTCGAAAAATATGCATTTAATCAAAAAAACTGTAGATATTAAAATTATATCTTTTAGTAACACAAACCAAATTCTTTTACAATAATATCTTTAAGACCAATACAAACCGAGATACGTATTGTTAAAAGTAAGCTTTTTTCGTCAAATGCATAATTTGAAATATTCAAAGCCAAATAATGGGAAAAATTTGCATTTTTCGAGGAAAACTTAAATAATCTTTTTTCAAGCATACAATTAGATCTTTCAAAAAAAATAATAAAAAGTTTCTAGTATGAAAATTAAGCGACCTATAATCAAAAAAATATCAATACCTGCTTTTCTCTACGAAAAAATCAGTGAAAACAACCCCCTAACTACCTTCCTAATTCAAAATTGGTCTTCACCTGCTTTATGTAGTTCCTTTCCTATTTATATTATCAATACACTCAAGGAGTTTGACCTATTTAAAATGCCTAATTTTGGAAAAATATTATATCTCACTGTGTACTGATTTTCAGCCTTAGTAAATGGATTTAATTACCTTCGTAGGAAAGCAACTTTGATACCCTCTCAGTAATGAGACCCCTCAAAAACGATTTTGTAGGATTTTTAAAGAGCTATAAGACTGTGCAAATTAAATTCCGTAAGATACCTTAGTTTTAAATGGGGCGGGTTTAAATGGCTCGATTAAGGGGGTGTTTGCTGATAAATAGATGTTTTAAACAGCTATATCTGGCTAAATATTCACTCTAATGGAAATCTATGTACAGGGTAATTTTAGTCATTAAAAAAGCTACAATTTAGTAGTTTATAATTTTTTTCATATCTTCAGTATTTTCGGAGATATTTTGAAGTATAAGGTGAAAAATACCAAATTGCAAAAAATCAATTTTTCTTGTAAACTCCAACTTTTCCAAAATTGGGCATTTTAAATAGGTCAAACTCCTTGAGTGTATTGATAATATAAATTTAAAAGGAAATACAGAAAGGTGAAGACTAATTTTGAATTAGGAAGGTTGTTAGGGGGTTGTTTTCACTAGTTTTTTCGTAGAGAAAAGCAGACACAGACATTTTTTTTGTAAGTTGCTTAATTTTCATGCTAGGAACTTTTTATTATTTTTTTTTGAAAGGTCTAATTGTATGCTTGAAAAAAGTTTATTTAAGTTTTCCTCGAAAAATGCAAATTTTTCCTATTGTTTGGCTTTGAATATTTGAAATTATGCATTTGACGAAAAAAGCTAACCTTTAACATGCAGTATCTCGGTTTGTATTGGTCTTAAAGATATTATAGGAAAAGAATTTGGTTTGTGTTACTGAAAGATACAATTTCGATATTTACAGTTTTTTGATTAAGTGCATATTTTTCGAGGTATTCTCAAAAAACCCTCTAAAAAAGTCGATTTTTTCGTCGAAAAACTGTTATTTTCAAGAGCGAATAACTCGAAAATCGAAAAATATTAGTTTTACGAAGAAAATGTAAAAAACATTTTTTTCTTAGATTAACTTTTTCCATCGAATTGCATGGTTAAAATGTAATAAAAAATTCCCACTCCCGAGATGGGGTGGCAACCACCCCCAAGGTTTTAGCGTATGATAGCGGCATGATATATAAAATGATCCTTGGACCATTCCCTACCTTCTGTGAAAATTTCAAGTAAATCCATGCTTATGAAAAAACAAAAGATGTAGATCTTTGAAACACACTCAGTGATCAAAAGATCCACAGGTACTGGTTTGGACGACCACTCGTACGAAAACAAACAAATGAAATAGAGAATGCGGAAAAATCCCCTTACGAACAATTCACACATCCACTACTTCGGGCTGGGAAATTTTTTTTGAATAGAATCGAAGATCCAAACACCAGCTCTTAGAAATGTGTTTCGCCCTCTTCAACCTCTATGGGCTCATCGGTGAAGATGAGAGGTTGAATATCTTCAGACACATTCCAATCAAAAAACAACATTCGAGACCTAGACATAGCAGGAACGTAAATCTACGCCCAACCTGACAATGCCATTCTCAAGTTTTAATTCCCTAATTACTTTAGAGTAAGTAAGATAATGTTTATGAAAAAAACAAAAGATGTAGATCTTTGAAACACACTCAGTGATCAAAAGATCCACAGGTACTGGTTTGGACGACCACTCGTACGAAAACAAACAAATGAAATAGAGAATGCGGAAAAATCCCCTTACGAACAATTCACACATCCACTACTTCGGGCTGGGAAAATTTTTTTGAATAGAATCGAAGATACAAACACCAGCTCTTAGAAATGTGTTTCGCCCTCTTCAACCTCTATGGGCTCATCGGTGAAGATGAGAGGTTGAATATCTTCAGACACATTCCAATCAAAAAACAACATTCGAGACCTAGACATAGCAGGACCTTTAGAGTAAGTAAGATAATGTTTATGAAAAAAACAAAAGATGTAGATCTTTGAAACACACTCAGTGATCAAAAGATCCACAGGTACTGGTTTGGACGACCACTCGTACGAAAACAAACAAATGAAATAGAGAATGCGGAAAAATCCACTTACGAACAATTCACACATCCACTACTTCGGGCTGGGAAAATTTTTTTGAATAGAATCGAAGATACAAACACCAGCTCTTAGAAATGTGTTTCGCCCTCTTCAACCTCTATGGGCTCATCGGTGAAGATGAGAGGTTGAATATCTTCAGACACATTCCAATCAAAAAACAACATTCGAGACCTAGATTTACGTTCCTGCTATGTCTAGGTCTCGAATGTTGTTTTTTGATTGGAATGTGTCTGAAGATATTCAACCTCTCATCTTCACCGATGAGCCCATAGAGGTTGAAGAGGGCGAAACACATTTCTAAGAGCTGGTGTTTGGATCTTCGATTCTATTCAAAAAATTTTTCCCAGCCCGAAGTAGTGGATGTGTGAATTGTTCGTAAGGGGATTTTTCCGCATTCTCTATTTCATTTGTTTGTTTTCGTAAATCCATGCTGGTCGAAAAAATTGCGAGCCAAAATGCTTCATTTCCTCAATCGACTATTGGGGCCGACCGACCGACTCTGTCTCGTCATACAGCTGACGGACTATTATAACTTTTATTTATATTTAATTTAGAATGTGTGTAGGAAAGCAACTTTGATACCCTCTCAGTAACCCCTGTTCTACGTTTCGCTTGACCGACCGCAGTATGTTTCTCTACACACTCACAGTTAGGGCTTACAATACCGGGATTCCGGGATCCCGAATACCGGAATCCCGGACGATGTTTGTCCGGTATTAAAAACCGGTATTTATCTGAAAATACCGGTATTTTGGTATTACATTAGTTGATAAAAATTGAATTTATGCTCAATGTAAGTCTAATTTAAAATAATATTAATTAATTACAAGAATTTTTTTTGAAGATAAAGAATCAATTTCGTTGTATTAAAATCTATATCAGGCATATTTATTAGATTACACATACACCGAGCCGAGTATGGCACCATCGAGAAGCGGCGGTATCGGCAATATAAAGCGTATGTTTATGTTTTACGTCTACTACCCAATGCCACATTTTCTTTCGAAATGCCACATTTTGCAAGAAAAATTAACCCGATGGAATTTTGGAAAAAATACAAATCCACTTTCCGTGAGTTTATTATTTGGCTATTAAATATTATTTGTCAATACCTGCAACATCAGTACCTTCCGAAAGAGTATTTTCAAAGTCTGAGCAGTTAACAAATTTTAGAAATTAGACTAGGCATAAGAATACCGGTTTTAATACCGGTATCCCGATATTTCAAATTTCCAATATCAAATACCGGTATTCAGATTTTAGTTCGGTATTGTAAGCCCTACTCACAGTAATCAACTGTGAAAATCTAGCTTTAGTAAATTCAAATAGATTTTTCAGCGCTGCGTCTTGGTCTACAAGCAGAAAAACGTATTTATGTTACAGTTCAAGTTGATTCTCAGTTAGAGTTGAGTATTCCTAGTTCGAGTCAACTCAAACTAAAACAAGTAGTAAGAGTTGATTTGAAAAATTTAATTCAAATTTTACTAGTTGAAGTAAACTCTTCCTAACCCTTGTCAGTGAAAGTAGATCCCGGGAAAAAGAGAATCAACTGTTACTAGTTTAAGTTGACTATTCCTGAAACTATTCACTAAATGTAGAATTGCACGTGCTTTTTTGATGCGTGTACATCTCTTTGTTTTGACTGTTATCAACTCATAACATTTTATTTATAGGATCTAGTGTTTGTTTTTGTGATTGTGCCGCTTTTGAGATTTTCAAATGCTTAGTTTTTATTTTTTTTTTAAGTTTAGGTGTTTCAAGTTTTAGTTCAAATTCAAGTTACTGTTGATTATTTTTAAAATGTCACAAACTCATGCGGATATTTTTCATGAGAAGTTAGTTTTTCAAGAGATGAGCGGCAAAAGCAAATAAGTTGACACTGTCAAAAGCCAAGTATGAAGAATACAATAAAAAAGTCAGAAATCTGAAGGCTAAATCTAAAAAGAATTTCGGCATTTCAAAATGTTTAATCCTTGACACGTTGTTAGAAAAACAACGTCTTACAACGTCTAACGTTGTTGGAAGAACAATTTTCAAATGCCATTTTGGAGGGGAGCTTAATTGAAACTTGAATTTATCAATACATTTATCGAAAATAGGTATATACAAAAATAAAAGTAATGATACCTTACAAAGATTTATATTCCTTTGGCAAAAATCGCGTTTTTGCAATTGTAAATATAGTAACATTTAATAAACAAATTAATATCTCATAAATTATTAAATATTTTTCATCCAATTTTTGTACTTAATACTGGTAACATAGCGCAACTCCTCCTATAAAATAAAATAATTTATAGTGCTTATTTAAAACGCAAATAATATTTTTTTTGAAATTTTGATTTTTAAATTTCATATATAATTATTTAAATAAATAGGGAGTCAAATTTAATTTAGTAAGTCTTAGGTGAAAGATTTCCTCTTCATCTTTGCAGAAAAAAATCCTAAAGACCTTCATTAATGTAAATTACCTCAGCAGTTTTTTTTGGCTTTAAGGTAAAACCCACACAGCCAGATACAAATTTTGTAAAAGAGAGTACAAGGATTTAACACAAGGATTACACTCTTCTTGCCCAGGGGCCAATCAAGGCATTTTATAAACGATCAAAAGTAGGCCTCGAATAGATAAAGTATACATATATACATTAAGGAAAGACATAAGGTAGCAGCAAAAGGTATTGTTAAATTTGTATTTTTGTTATTCTGACGAAATATAACAAACAATCGTAAATCTCTTTTCTGTCTAAAGCAAGAAGATACATTATGTTATATGGGCTTTCAATGTTCAATTGTAGAAGTTTTCTGAGCAGCTCATTGGATTGAGCCCTATATTTTTGGCAATCAAAAAAGATGTGTTCCAGGTCACCAATTTTATTACAAACTTCACAAAAATCACTCTCAAGTATTTTGATTTTATGTAAGTGTGCTGGATAACATGCGTGACCAAACTTCATTCTACTAATAGTGGTTATGCTTTTGCGATTGTAATCGTACTGATTGTACCAGGGTTTTTTCCTCAATTTGGTTTCAAGTCTGGTGTAACGTATTGGATTTGTAAAGGTGTATTCTTGCCACAAGTAGGACCATTTTCTCATCATTTTATGTTTTGATAAGTTTATTTGTTCATCCGTAGTTCATTCGCAATTTATCTGTTCCTCTATTTCTATGCTTCCTTTGGCAATTTTATCTGCAATTTCATTGTTTGTTATTCCTACGTGTGCTTTAACCCAGAAGAATTTTATAAATTTATTTTGATCTTGTAATTTTTTAATAATTGTTTGGATGTTAAACATAATATCATTTGTTGTGTTTGAGTTGGATTTTAAAATTTTTAGAACTGAAAGTGAATAGGAGAAGATAATGGCATTCTGTTCCTCTTCCTGTTGTATATATTCTAGTGCTTTTAGAGTTGCTATTGCCTCAGCTGTGAATATTGATGTGTTTTTATGTATCTTATAGTGTTTTTTTATACGTTTTGGTATTACGAAGGCACAACCTGTGCCGTCAGTGTTTTTTGATCCATCAGTGTATATTGTGACATATTTTGGATGTTGGTCTAAAATTTGATTAATAACTGTATTATTAGATGATCCTAATTCAAAGTAATGGGGTATATTTACATCACATACAACAAAGTGAACAAAGCAATCGATCTCCACATTTGTTTGTGGTTGTAGGGTCACGTTTCTTAATGTGAACAGCTTCACAAATAGGAGGAGAGTTCTTATGTATCCAAAAAGCCTTGGTTAAGTCATATTCGTTTAATTTGTATGTGCTACTAATGAATGATGAATTTTTTTTAGTGATTTAATAATCATTTTTTCAGCTAAAAATGATCTCAGTTCTAATGAAGGTTCGATTGCTTCAGCTCTTAACGGCTCAACTGGTGTAGATTTCATTGCTCCCAGACATATTCTAAGTGCTTTGTTTTGTATAATGTCCAGCTTAGGTAGATTGGTTTTATTTGCCGTTCCATAAATTGTACAACCATAATCAATTATTGATCTTATGTAAGCTCTATAGAAAATTAGTGCTGTTTGAGTTTCTGCTCCCCACCAAGTTCGCATGATGGGTTTTAAGAAGTTAAGTCCTTTGTTACATTTTATCTCTAGTTGTTCAATATGTGGTTTCCAGGTCAGTTTTCTGTCTAATATAACTCCTAAGTATTTGAAGAAATTCTATTTTATTTATTTTGATTTTCTGCATTGGTTTCACATTATGCCTGGTGAAGATTCCGACTTTGGATTTTTCAGCGGAGATTTCTAGTCCTAAATCATTTATGGATCTTAAAAAGAGTTCTGTGCTGGAGTTTAAACGATTGATGCATTCATCCAGGTGTTTGCTACGTGTATAAACAACAAAATCATCGGCATATTGTATCATAGTTGCTCTAGATATGGAAGAGTGTAGATTAGTGGTATATATATTGAAGTGTAGTGGTGCAAGAACAGATCCTTGTGGCAAACCTAAATTTGCAGTTTGGTATTTGACGGGACAGCCATCACATCCTCTGAGTCCTACTTGCTTGTTTATATACAATTTGCATACGGTGTTAGCAACTTCTTGAGGGATTTGTAGTTGTATCATTTTTTCCCGTAGAATGAACCAGTTGGCATTGTCATATGCACCTTTAACATCTAGAAACATCTTGCCATTATAATGTTTTTCAGTTAAACATATTTGTATGTCTGTAACTAAGTGTGTCACCGCATCAATGGTGCCAAACCCTTTTTGAAAACCGTATTGTGTGGTTGGCAGAGAGCCAGTTGTATTTAACCACCATTCCAGTCCGTTTTAATTATACTTTCAAAAATCTTGAGTATACATGGTATAAGTGCAATAGGTCTATATGAATCGCATAGGTGGGGGTTTTTGTTTGGTTTGTGTATTGGTATTACAATGGTCTTTTTCCATTCTTCTATACATTCCCCATTAATCCAGATGTCATTTAGGATTTTGATTAGTAACATCTTGGCATTGTTTGGTAGTTGGAATATCATAGGATATCTAATATCATCATAACCACGTGATGTATTCATTCTATTCTTTATGTTACAGTTTAATTCTGGCAGACTGATAGGTTCACTGAAAATTTTAAGATTGGTATTATTCTGTTCTTGTTTTGTAAAAATGTGTGACATGTCATTCAAGGCATTAGCT
This sequence comes from Diabrotica virgifera virgifera, assembly GCF_917563875.1. NCBI lineage: Eukaryota > Metazoa > Arthropoda > Insecta > Coleoptera > Chrysomelidae > Diabrotica > Diabrotica virgifera. The sequence goes on from NC_065450.1 coordinate 213,003,528, forward strand.
GGCGAAATTCTATCTAGAAATTGTTCTTGCCATTCATAATTCCTCGATGTTTTAACTTCCACACCAGTGCTGCTAATATAATTTGGCTTTATATTTTAAAAAATTTTGGTTTTTGAATTTTCGTTTTTTCATTACATGTAGTTTTCCATGGTGCTTTGTTGCTTATATGTTTTGAGCATTTGTTTTCTTTTTTTAATAGCATCTTCGCAGCTTTGATCCCACCATGGTGGAAGAGAGGTTTTTTTGCTCATTTTAAAAGGTTGGTAGATGGGTATGGACGCATTGGCTGCCTTATTTATCCCTTCAACTAGTAAGTTGTACTTATGTTCTACGTTGTTGTTATATTTAATGTGTTGTGAGAAGTATGTATCCGCAATTTCTTGATATAAGCTCCAATCTGCTTTATTTAGCTGCTTTATTTAACCTCAGCAGTTAAAAAAGTAAATATTTTGCAAAAATTACCCCTTTTTAATTATCTAAACAATGATACCCTTACATGATTTGGATACTTTTTGGAAAATATTCTTTTTATTCACCCTAAACTTTGATATAAAATTTATTCGAACCTGTATAGAATTACATTTTGATTTTTTTGTATTATGCTATAGCCTACGGCTCCTGGATTAAAGTACACGCTTGATTTTTGTATTCAACTTGGGAAGTCTTAGAATTCAAGAACAACAAAACAAAATATTAGAATGCATAGCGCTATACTCCGATATTGATATTTCCCATGTTTTGTATGTTTATTTAGCGTTGTTTGTGAGTTGATATGTTTGTAATATACATCCCTTTACATGTGTAGTCACACTTTCCAAACCTAACAAGAGAATAAGACAATTTCTTGCATATTGGTTATATTTGCATAACATATAGGAAGCATGTATAATTTTTTTATTTTTGTAATCATTTACATTGGGAAAAATACCTACAGATATTTTTAGCATATGGAAATCCATCAAAATGAACTAAAATAAAAACAGATCACTTAGAAATATTGTCTCTATTATAAACGTGACTAGTCAGTTTTTCTCTCATTTCGCTTGATAAAATCATCTTCTGCATCCTTGCGCGGTGGACCAATTGCTTGGTTCATCCACCTTCGAGGAGGTTGTGAGACTCCTAGTCGTTTATTTTCCTGTGATTTAAAAAAAAAAGAAAGCGCGTTACAACTACCTCGCCACCATAATATAAGAAGAAGAGACCAAAACCAGAAGATAAGAGCGTGCATCGGATAAGCTAGATCCACCTTTAACACTGAACCAAAAAAGTAAGTACATAAATATAATGAAAAAAACATTGATTCAAAAACGGTGAGCATTAATTTTCGTCCAAAGATCAGTATCATTGGTCCAATGTAAGTAGATACATTAACTAATGCTCAAAAACATTAACCAATAAAAAGTTCGCTAATATTACGAATTGTATACATTAACCCAAATAACGAATTAAGTTCCTTAAATTAACGAATTAGTTCAATAATTATATGAACATTATTTTTTAATTTGATGAATTAGTACGTACATTCAATGTACTTTCTAGTTAAAAATCAATGTATCGGTACATTGATGCAGTGAAATATATGCATTATATTAATGAATGTAATTATTGAATTAAAAACTATTTTACATTGTGTAGTCGTATGAGTACGTAGATAGGTATAATAAAATATTTACACCAAAATACTGGACGTTTACATTGATTCAATGTGTTAAGACAACGATATGGTCAAGCCATATTAAACGGAAAGTTGAAAATAGAGTTGATGAAAATAATGTTCAAAATAAGTTTTAGAAGTTTAAATATAACTATACACACTATAGTTTAAATATAGTTTAAATATAACAGGTACACTGAGTACCATACAAATAGTTAATATGTAAACAAAGTGACGACTTAATATCTACATTAAGTATTACAAAAAATATAGGTTGAAGCAACGATTTTTTGCATATTCTCAAATTATGTATGAATATATAAGTTTAAAAAAAAACATATTTTTAATTAATACACAACTTTTTATAATTTAATTTGGAATAAACTGAATAACTAAATATACGTAGCAGAAATTGATTCTTCTTATTTAATACAAAAATCAATCAGGATGAAAATATCTAAAACGCTCTGAAACTTCAGCAACTTTTTGTTTCTGTATAAGTATATTGTATATTGTATATAACTTGTGTTATTTTTTGAAGTTATACTTCTTTAGGCGCGATAGGGAGTGAATTTTTATTATTCTGCGCGCATGCGCACAGAGACAGTATGTTGTTAAATTTTTTAAGCTGTATGTATCAGTCAATTTACGTCTGCTTTATAGATTTTGAGAAGGCGTTTGATAGAGTTCAACATAATAGGTTGTTTGAATATCTAGAAATAATTGGAATAGACGATAAAGATCTGAGACTTTTACAACATCTATATTGGAATCAAGAAGCTTCTATTCTGGTAGACGGCAAAGAAACAGACAAAATTTGTATTCAAAGAGGTGTCAGACAGGGTTGTGTGTTATCCCCAACTTTGTTTAACGTATACTCAGAAATAATTTTTAATGAAGCCTTGGAAGGACAATGTGGAGTTCGAATCGGGGGAGAAACTATTAACAACATCAGATATGCAGACGACACCGCGATCATGGCTGAAAATATCGAAGATCTTCAATTCCTTATAGATCGAGTCACTAGAGAATGCTCCAATAACGGACTTAACATAAATGCAACAAAGACAAAGTAACTTGTGGTTAGTAAACAAGACGTCGGCCCTATGCAACTAATTGTCAATGATGAATCAATAACAAAAGTTAACCATTTTAAATACCTAGGATGTTGGATAAACGAGACACTAAATCCGGATGAAGAAATTAAAACTCGTATAGAAATTGCAAGAGGAGCATTTATGAAACTTAGATCTATTCTGAGCAACTCTCAGCTGAACTTACAACTAAGAATCAAGTTCCTAAAATGTTATGTGTATCCTGTATTACTATATGGATGTGAAACCTGGATCATGAAAGTTAACATGATGAACAAATTAGAAGCCTTTGAGATGTGGTCGTATCGTAGAATGCTCAGAATATCTTGGGTTCAACACATTTCAAACAGAGAAGTCTTAAACAGAGTAGGTCAAGGCGAAGGTGACTTAATGAAGATGTTAAAAAAGAGAAAACTTGAATATCTGGGGCATATAATGAGAGGTAGCAGATACAGGATGCTGCAGTTAACACTCAATGGAAAGATCGACGGAAAAAGAGGAATTGGTCGAAAGAAATATTCATGGCTCCGAAACCTTCGTCAATGGACTGGCTTATCAGCAGATCAATTGTTACATGCCGCACAAGATCGAGAACGATATCGGCAAATTGTTATGGAAGCTACCCACGCCTAAAAATTTGGGCACGGTACTTAAAGAAGAAGAAGATGTATCAGTCCAAAAAAGGTGTGGAAAAATATATTAGTGTTTTTAGTAAATATATGTATTTATTATAATTTTTGTGTCTTTGGAATTGTCTTCCTCAGGAGTAAGGTAATACGTATTATTAAAACATTTTTATTTAATACTTCACTTCGTCAATTTGTTACCGTTTGTTCTCATAATGTCCGAGAAACCGTCAAAACAATGCCTTCGTAGCCTCGTTGGTACAGCATTCAACTACGAATCGAGAGGTCCCGGGTTCAAATGCGGACAATTGCTCTCTTTTTTTTAATTTTTGGATTTTTGGAAAGTGGTAAGTAACTATTAAACTCAGTTTAATATTTAATAAAATAAAAATAAACTGTTACAAATATTTTATTTCGCTGAAATCATATAATAGAAGTATAACTTCTTACGTGCGTACAAGGTACACACACATTCTTTTTTATTAATAATGAACATGAATATAAAAAATTATAAATATCTAGAATCAATATTTATTGCAGGTAATTTCAGACTTATTTGTTATTAGATTATCTAAACTATTTTTCTGGATTATTTTTCAAAGCTCCCGATTTTAGGGGGCGTTCAAGTATTACGTAACGCAATTTTTGAAGATTTTTTGACCCCCCTCCCCCTATGTAACGCACCGTAATGGGCGTTCAAGTAGTACGTAACGCAATTTTTGAAGATTTTTGACCCCTAACCTGCGTTACGTAATACTTGAACGGTCCCTTGTATGGACTTTTGAAAAAGAGCAATTATCTTGTATTAAAAAAAAAATATATAATATTCAATAAAATTCCAGAACATTTCTGACTCGGAAGGAAAATCCAGATTAAATAAATTAAAAATTTGTACCTGATATCGGCAAAATATACACATATCCCTCTGGCAGTATGTAATTAATGGTTGAATGTCATTTTTATTTGATTTCAAAAATGTAATATGGTCTTACACTTCTTGCTGAGTCTTCCCGACGTATAAGAATGTTTCCTGGAATCTCTGATGGTATATTTTATTATATTTGTTTGTCCATAAAGATATTTTTTTAACCATTTTATTAGTTGGCACAAAATATCCATGTAGAACCCAAAGAAGAACTGCAAGTTTGCCATTTACAATTATTATTATTATTATAAAAAAATAAATCTAAATAATGTAGGTATATATTTGTATTTTTGGGTGCCATTTTTATTACAGAAATATTTTAATTTATACTGAAAAAAATTTATTTTAATACTAGCGACGCGACTACAGGAGTTAATAATATTTTTCAATTATTTACGGTTTAATCACATGAAGATTTAATTTACTAATCTTTTATAAGATTATACCATTTAGAAATATTTTCAAATCGTTCCTATTTTCATTTACCTATGTGTCGAATTAGCTTTTCAAAAAATTTACAGAGACCAAAAATTAATTAATACTAGATAAGTAGGAGTGAATAATGCAATATTTACCTTCCGTAATTAATGTCTTCATGGGTAGCCTTTTCAAATAAAATTTATTTGTTTTTCCTTGATCTGACTTTCACACTGAAGAAAGGAAATAATTCTTTCGAAATTGCTGTCATATCCATCGATAAGTCAATTTCCATTTCCAAATGCCACTCCAAAGTCCATATCAATCTGCAAAAGTAAAAATAGAAGTACAACTTTTTTTACAGAGATCTAACTTAATAATTTATTAATTGTTAACAATATATGTAAATACATACCTTAGAAATATGAACCACATCGCTGAAATTTTCTTCGTCTGTGCATGTTGAACAGACAAATTACTAGTGCCAAACCAGTCCAAGAAGTCTGTAGGGTTGATTCACTGTTGTCACGTGACTTTTTGCACCAATAGAAACATTTATAACATTTCAAGGAATGTACAGGTTTATGTACAAGATTATTGTTACAATGTATTGATCACTGGTTCAGGTATATTATGTACATTAAAACAATGATCTCGGTTTACTTTAACAGAATTATATTTTATCTTGAACATTAAATCAAGAAATGCGTTTATTGATTCAATAAACGAGGTCATAATTTCAAGAACACTGTACATTAATGCAACGTTTTATATTCATTAATTTAACCGCATAATCCTGATGTATAGTTTTATATATACAATGAACAAACTATTAGTATTATGAAAAAAGTCATTGGATCGATAAAACGATTCATTGAATTAATGATTATATTCATTATTTTTTAATGAATCGAATTGCATTGTAATAATGAATATGGTCATTACTTAATGATTACGTGTTTATTGTGTTAACAAAATTTTCATTGAATTAATGTAAAAAAGTCAATGATTGGCGTTCATTGGTACTATGTACAATATTTTTTTCAGTGAACCTGATGGGGGGCCTTCGTTAAGAGCCATAACCTTTCTCTTGGTATAAAAGTAAGAGTTCTGCGGTGCTACGTCTTCTCTGTACGTTTTTATGTTGTTGAATCGGTGACCTTGAACGAAGATATGTGCAGAAGATTGTGAGCATTTGAGATATGGCTATATCGGAGAATGCTTAGGATCACGTGGACTCACTCAGTCACAAATGACAAGGTCCTCAGAGAAGAATGACCCTCAAATCTCGAAAGTTATAATACTTTGGCCACATAATGCGAAATAAATCTAGATATGCCCTTCTACAAGCCATTCTGCTAGGTCCAGAAAGAAGTCGGACATCCCGGTTCAAAAACCTCAGAATTTGGTTCAAAACAACATCAAGGCAGCTTTTCCTTGCTGCTGCAGATAAGACGAAGATTGCTATGATGCTAAGATTTCTCGGTGATGTTTTGGGGTTTCTGAAAACGAATATGCCATCAAAACAACAGCCGGAACACCTGATGTCTAGGGCCACGTCATCTTCTAGAGTTTCGAGTGTTTTTGGCACTATATTGATGCAAAAAGATTACACGGGTTGCTGAACACGAATACGCCATCAGAACCGACTACTGGAGCACGTGGTGCCTTCAGTCGCTGCTTAGGCACGTCATGTTCTGGAGTTTCTAAGGTTTTCAGCATTAAATGCATGAAAATAAATTATAGGCGGTTTTTGAGGTCGCTGAATACGAACATGCCATCAGAACTGATCGGAGAGAAAGAAGTCGGACATCCTGGTTCAAAAACCTCAGAACCTGGTTCAACACAACGTCAAGGCAGCTTTTCCTTGCTGCTGCAGATAAGACGAAGATTGCCATGATGCTAAGATTTCTCGGTGATATTTTGGGGTTTTTGAAAACGAATATGCCATTAGAAAGACAGCCGGAGCACCTGGTGCCTATAGTTACTGCTAAGGAACGTCATCTTTTGAAGTTTCGAATGTTTTCAGCACTAAATGCATGAAAATAAATTACTAGGCGGTTTTTGAGGTCGCTGAATACGAACATGCCATCAGAACTGATCGGAGAGAAAGAAGTTGGACATCCTGGTTCAAAATCCTCAGAACCTGGATCAACACAACATCAAGGCAGCTTTTCTATGCATCTTACCAAAAAAAGCTATATTAAACATTTTTGTAGGTTATAAAAAACAAAGAGACTCTTGCCTTCATAAATCTTCTAGTTATAATACAAAAAGAGATATGGTAGGTGAAAATAGTTTGTTTTTTGGTACATTCTCAAATTGGTGTATTCGACTTGAAATAACGGAGAAATGGTCAATTTAGGTATATAATGCTACTAATACCTTTTGTATTGTTGTTCTGAAGCTATTTCCATGTGGCATTTTTATAATCAACTATTTTTAATGGGAAATAAGCTACAATTTTACCAAAATAATAAAATCTTTTTTTTTTTCGAAAAATTGTGGCTTATTTCCCATTAAAAATAGTTGAATACCTTTTGTAGTGCTTTAAAAGACCTTATTAGATGTCAATTTTAAAACTAAGCGAGATATTATGCTGCAAACAAAGTTGATAACTAATGTATTTTAAGAAAAAATGAGAACTAATGTTAACCCCCTCCACCAAAATGTAAATTCATCGTTTTCCTTCTACAATACCTTTTATTTGAGTGTTATTTTTATGTTCACAAAGTTGGACGGGTTTAAAATGAATGGGTTTTGAAAAAAAAAGATCAAATTATAGAGCGCATTTTTCAAATTTTATTAAAATTCTTCTTTTTCTCCATGTAACTTGAAAATGATAAGAGATACAGTAATGAAAAATGAAAAGGAAATTTATATCTGAAAAATCCCTACATTTTTGTGTAATATATCTTTTTCGAGTTACATGGAGGAAAAGGAAGATTTTTAAGAAAATTTAAAAATGTGCTCTATAATTTAATCTTAATTTTTTTTCAAAAACCATTCATTTTAATCCAGTCCAACTTTTTGAACGTAGAAATACCACTATAATAAAAAGTACTGTAAAAGCAATATCGATGTATTTAAGTTCTGATGGATGAGGGGTTAAATATACTTCTCATTCCTTCTTAAAATACATTAGTCATCAATTTTTTGCAGAATATCTCGCTTAGTTTGAATGTGATCGACATTTAGTATTGCTCACTTTAAAGGTCTTTTCAAGCCTTACAAAAGTTATTAGTATCATTATACACTTAAAATAGACAGTTTCCCTGTTATTTCAAGTTGAATAAACCGATTTGAGCGTGCAGCAAAAAAACAAACTTTTCTTACCTATCATACCCCTCTTAGTCCAGAAAGCCACTGCGCATCCGCTAGGGAAAATATTCTAATTCGTATTTTTTGCACAATATTACTCAAAAAGGACTCCTTTTAACAAATTTGCATGTTACCAGGACCAAAAGGTGGTCAATAATTTTTTAAACGTTTTTTTTTTTGTTTTTTTCCTAAAATTATTTTTTTTTTGCATGGAAAAAAGTTTTTTTAGGTTTTTTGGATCATTCCAAACAGAAAAGGTCTTTAGTGACTTTTCTCTAAAAATGATAGTTTTTGACATATAAGCGAATAAAAATTGAAAAATTGCGAAATCGGCCATTTTTAGTCCTCAAAAACTATGTGAAAAACTGAAAATTTGAATGTTGCCAAGGTAGGTAGATATTCTTTAAACATCGATTGATGAAATCCCTAAGAGTTTTTTGCAATACAATATTCAAAACTTCTTTGTTTTTTAATTGCTAATCAAGCGTGCGCGACACTATTTTCCACCGACAGTATGGTGCAAATGAAAGGAATAAATTCGTTATTTCGTAAACCGGCGACTTTAAGGAAAAATCCCGAAACAGGTCGATTTTTATTTTTAAGTTATGATATTGTGGCATATATGATATACTAGTGACGTCATCCATCTGGACGTGATGACGTAATCGATGATTTTTTTAAATGAGAATAAGGGTCGTGTGCTAGCTCATTTGAAAGGTTCTTCAATTCTCTATTCAGTAATATAAACATTTACATAATTATTTATACAGGGTCTCCAGAAAATTTTTATTAAATTAAATTATTTGACAAAAAAAGAAGTAGAAGGACCCCTGTATAAATAATTATGTAAATGTGTACATTACTGAATAGAGAATTGAAGAACCTTTTAAATGAGCTACCAGACGATCCCTATTCTCATTTAAAATAATCATCGATTACGTCATCACGTCCAGACGGATGACGTCACTAGTATACCATATATGCCACAATATCATAACTTAAAAATAAAAATCGACCAGTTTCGGGATTTTTCCTTAAAGTCGCCGGTTTACGAAATAACGAATTTATTCCTTTCATTTGCACCATACTGTCGGTGGAAAATAGTGTCGAGCACGCTTGATTAGCAATTAAAAAAATTAGGAGTTTTGAATATTGTATTGCAAAAAACTCTTCGGGATTTCATCAATCGAGCATATCTACCTACCTTGGCAACATTCAAATTTTCAGTTTTTCACATAGTTTTTGAGGGTTAAAAATGGCCGATTTCGCAATTTTTCAATTTTTAATCGCTTATATGTCAAAAACTATCATTTTTAGAGAAAAGTCACTAAAGACCTTTTCTGTTTGGAATGATCCAAAAAACCTAAAAAATCTTTTTTCCATGCAAAAAAAATAATTTTAGGAAAAAAACAAAAAAAAAAACGTTTAAAAAATTTTTTACCACCTTTTGGTCCTGGCAACACGCAAATTTGTTAAAAGGAGTCCTTTTTGAGTAAGAATATGCAAAAAATCTGAATTAGAATATTTTTCCTAGCGGATGCGCAGTGGCTTTCTGGACTATCTTTGTATTTTAACTAGAAAATTTATGAAGAAATAAATCTCTATGTCTTTTTATAACCTACATACATATTTTATATAGTTTTTTTGTTAGATGCATGGTTTTTAAGGTATTCGCAAAAATTTGTCCGAAAAGGTGTAATTTTTCAATGAAAATGGCCAATTTTCAACCACGAATAACTCAAAAAGTATTGAGTTTTCAAAAAATAATTATAGAACAGTTTTTGCTTAAAATTGGGTTCTCTAGCCTCTTTCTTGGCTATATTAACCAAATCATTTTTCACCCCTGACAAGGGGTGGTAACGACTCCCAAGATAAAAGCTCACATCGGCATAGGATAGACTTTGTTTCTTGAGCTATTCCCTACTTGCTGTGAAAATATCAAGTAAACCCATGTAGTAGGATGGAATTTGAAGCCAAATACCCTACCCTACCCTATAAGTAATGTGACATTTTTTGACATCGATTTTTTGTCACGACTCGTTATTTTAAAAATGTCGTCTATAGACGTTGTGTCACATTACATCAATGGAAATTAGACGTCTATAGACGTTCTGCCCGCCAACGTGTTAAAAATCGATTTATTTTGTGCCAAATGCCTTGGTATAAAATGGCTTTTTCTCTCAACGTTTTTAAAAATATATAATATTCAGATCGATGTTTTTTTCATTAAATTTGGGTATAATTTTTATTTAATAATGATAAATTACATCGATTGTAGAGTTAATTTAAAATTTTACTGGGATATCAATTATTATGTCGTTGAAAATTGAATGTTTTTGTAATTTGTGCTGATATTTATGTCACAAGTAAATTATTAGTTGCCGTATGCGACACAATAAATATTTGTTATATTGTATTAGTATGAATATAGCTTAATTGCAACATGATTTATGTATGATCGGAAAATAATGGTAGTGGAGCAAAGTATGCTAAATTTGCAGTCACCCGAGCGTTATGGGGACCTATTAGGTTGTGATTATTAGGTCCTAAAATCAGAAAAAGTTAAGTAAAATTTTCCATTTTAGCGCTTTCCATTTTTTAATTTAATTTTCTATTTCCAACAATCATTTTTTCCGATTTTAGGGCCACCTATCCATAATTCAAAAAAATGTCTCGAATAAAAGTTGCTTATTATAACGTAAAAAATCCAAATCTGCAATTAAAATTTGTTTAAGATTTTAAAGTAAGCCCCACCCCACCTCCGTGGGGGTCGTGTTTGGTACCATTCGATAGATTTTTCAAAAATATTTTGTTTGCAGTTTTTCGATCTGATGTTCATTTTGGGAAATATCGCGGGATTTGTATTTAAAATTTTAAATTTACCCCCACCCCTCTCCGTGGGGGTCATGTTTAGTACCATTCGATAGATTTTTGAAAAATATTGAAGAAGTATTTTTTAGTTTTTCGATCTGACGTTCATTTCGCGAAATATTCGCTTTTTTGAAGTTATACTTCTTTACGGGCGTAATGACGGTGAAATTTTATATGAGAAAACCTAGCGACCGGGCGCATGCGCATTATAACTTTGTTCTGATTGGATGTTCAAATGACATGACAAAAATTATCCAATATGGCAGCTGTGGCACAGCTGTGGGACTGTGCATGGTTTGGTTATAATGTATGCTTGTTGCGTTTTAAAATTTGTAGGAAGAGAAACAACAAACAAAAAGTTAGTTAATGGTTATACTGCCTTTTTAAATAGTTTTCGTATTATATTTTTGGACTTATTTACATAGAAGAGATGATTGTTGCATGCCAATGTGAAAGCTCATCAAACTGTGCCTAGTATGAGTGCCGCAGATCTCGCTTATTCAAAGCTAAAGAATCTTTCACTGGTAAGTGTTTTATAAATAGTTGATCAAATTTTGTTATGATATTTGAACATAGCCACTTTGCACGACGCAAGTGATTGCGAAATTTATTAGTCGTTATACGGGCTCCGATACCTACCTTGAACCTACCAAAATACATAAGTAGTATGTAATACTTTTATTTACATAATTTGATTACCATCAAAATTTCTATCAATATTCACCTAATATATTGTCTTCTTACTCTATGTTTTGTTGTATTTTTTCAATTCTAAATCATTTCAATTCAAAATCAAAATAATTTGATTTACATAAGTTAAAAATGTCAAAAGGTTATTCTGTTTAGTTAGACGATCTGCGCACATAATGACAAGCTGTCTCTGTGGCGAAGTTTTAATGCGGGTGAATCCCAATACAACGCAAATACCAGCCGCGTGGTAAGTTGGTTCGAATCCCAATAGAAACTTTTATTTTTTTATTTTTTTTATACATTTTATGATTGTAAGTATATTTATTATATAATTTTATTTTCAGAAAATACGTATTTAGTTACAAATTTTTCCGACAATTAATGTTCAGAAATCATTTGTGGCATTTTTAATGTGTTTTTTGGCACTGTTTTAATAAAAATGTTTGAGAAGTAGTAAGTATAAATTAATTTAATATTTAAATAAAATATAAATAAAAAGTATATTAATTTCGTTTATAATCATATAATAGAAGTATAACTTCTTATGTGCGTACAAAGTACACACACATTCTTTTTTTTGTAAAACTTTTTGACTCGCCCATTTCGTTACGCCCCGCTCAAATCGTTAGATTTTTTAAATTTACACTCTTTTGCATGTACTTAACTTACGTTTTCTTAATCTGACAATTTCGAGTATCTTTAAGGATAGATTTTTTTTTCGGGCCCCATTTAACGAATGTTCCTGTGTTAAGAGCCAATATAAATGGTAGAGGTACATCTGCAGTTTTCTCCCCATAAAAATAATCTGACGCGTTCGAGTAACTGCAAAAATCCCCGCTTGGGCTCCCCTACCATAATATAAACTTACGTGCACAGAAATCAGCCCACTTAAAAATTTGGTCATTTTTGATGTCTCATATTTCCTAAACCTGTTGGCCGATTTAAGTGATTTTTTAAAAATTTTAAAGCCTGATTCTTTAGTAATACCACTGTAGTAATATTTTTGCTAAATAGTTAAATTTTCGCTGTATACCGGGTGTACCAATCAAGCTGTGTTTTTTCTCAAAGTTCTCATCACCCTGTGGAATATTCTAGCATTAATAAAATACTTAAATTAAAACCCAACTATAGCCTCAGATTTTCTTAAAATTCTGTTTTTTGATTAATTCGTTTATGTTGGATAACAAGAAAGTTAGGTACTTTAACAACTAGACATGTTCTTCATCAATACACGGTGTTCCTAAATAAGTGCGACAAACTTTAAGGGTTAATTCTGCATGAAAAAATAATGACAGTTGGCTTTATAAACGTATGTCCGCAAATGTTTCGTTTCCGAGATACGGGATGTTGAATTTTTTCTTACAAACTGACGATTTATTTGATTGCTTTAAAACCAGTTGAGTTATGCCAATGAAATTTGGTGGGTTTTAAGACGTAGTTATTGCACATTTTTTGACATACAATTAAGAATTTAATATTCACCTTTAGCGCGCATATGTGTAATATGACCGATCATATTACCCGCATGCACGCTAATGGTAAATATAAAATTCTTAATTTTTGTGTCAAAAAATCCGCAATAACTATCTCTTAAAATCTACCAAATTTCATTTGCATATCGCAACTGGTTTTAAAGCAATAATAAATCGTCAGTTTGTAAGAAAACTTTCAACATCCCGTATCTCGGAAACGAAACATTTGCGAACATACTTTTGTAAAGCCAACTGTCATTATTTTTTCATGCAGAATTACCCCTTAAAATTTGTCGCACTTATTTAGAAACACCGTGTATTGATGAAGAACATGTCTAGTTGTTAAAGTACCTAACTTTTTTACTATCCCACATAAACGAATGAATCAAAAAGCAAAATGTTAAGAAAACATGAGGCTACAGTTGGGTTTTAATTCCAGTATTATATAAATGCTAAAATATTCCACAGGGTGATGCGAACTTTGAGAAAAACACAGTTTGATTGGTACACCCGGTATAGAATGAAAATTTACCTGTTTAGCAACAATATTACTATAGTGGTATTGTTAAAGAATTAGGCTATAACATGTTCGAAAAATAACTTAAATCGGTCAACAGGTTTAGGAAATATGAGACATCAAAATGACCACTATTTTAAGTGGGCCGATTTCTATGCACGTAAGTTTATAACAAAAGCATTTTATATTGGGTAATAAGGACAAATCGCTATACATCACGTCAACGTCAGTAAGACATAAAAGTAATACATTACCTTACGAGATACAATTATTATGTACAGAAGATTGTAGGAGGATTTTGAGGTTTGTATTTCGGGCTTCCACTTTTTTGTAATTAGTTTACTTACTGACGATTTTTGCTGTAAATTTTAAAGAACCGCTTAGATTGACATGAAAATTGGCACATATCGTCCCTGCCATTTCCAACTATCGAATGTAAAAAGTGGTACTTTTCAGGATATACTTTTTGTTTAGAGACTCCTAAATCGGCGCATTGACAAATGGGATAATTTTTATATTTTTTGTATGTAATGTTTAATCCTTGTTAGATTGATAACAAATTTGACCTGCTTATCATTTTTTTCTTTCCAAAAAATCACATTCGTTACTTTGCTTTTTGTATTAATCAAAGATTTGTTTCGGTTCGATGATTCAAAGTAGCCAATGTATAACAGCGAATAACTGTATAATAAAATAATAAAACTCCGTTAAAATGAAATCATAAACTGCCTCACAAGAATTTTTTGGAAGCGATACTGAAACAAAATTCGCACACATTGTAAACACGTGCATTTTATTTTTCTCAGCCGTTTAGCATTTTCGTCAGTTTACAGATTATGATTGAATAACTGTTGAATAAATTACAACACAAACTAACGAATGTAACACATTCGACATTTAGCGTTGTAAAAATATACATTTAGTTATATTTATACAAAACAAAAGTATCGAATATAACTATTTTCGTCAATTTGCAGTCAACCAAATAAAAAAATGTTCATATTCGATGGTTTAAACAGCATACTTCCCGCGCTCCTAATCTCCTAATCAAGCTCCAATAACTAGAATTTGCCACATATCACGTATAGCTGTGAGCTCGTAGGTAGAGGGGATAATTAAAAATTCGCGAGCGCCAGTAGTGACAAGTTTGTAAACGTTTACTGGAAATTTGCTTTTTGACGTTCTGCATTAAGAGTTGCATATTATAGCGTTTAAATGTCTCACGAAAGTTGTTGTATTTAAGAGTGTCGAAATACTGGTTACAATAGTAACTGTGTATTCTACAACTTTCCTGTCGCTAAGCATAAGGTGGTTCAACGACAAAAATGGATTGATGCAATTAGAAAAAAGTAAGTAAACAAAATTTTAATTTTAAAACGGTAGAAAAATTTGAGCTAAAGGATTAGTTAGCACATTCTCGAATTTTGATGGTTTCAATTTTACAATCCAATCCTGAAACAAAATTTGAATGTGTAAAGATAACGACCAATCACAGCAAACGAAGGATGCCGTTAACTGTCATTCATAAGTTAATATTTAAGAAGTATTATACTATAAATATATTAAATTATTATACTTTTTTGCAGAATAATTTTTTTCTAATATTAGTTGTCAACATAAACGTCAAAACGATAAGCAAAATCTTAAAAATATTAATAATGAATAATAAATTCTGTACTTACTGCTATTAATTATCGATAACAATCCAATTACTTCTTTATGTTGTAAATATTACACGATAAGAATTAAATAATAAGTTTGAAACAACTATTATTTGCTTTTCTACTGTCTTCTTTAAAATTCCGGCCGAAATAGGAACACTAGTCAACCGTTAGATGGCAATAGCAGCCATACCAGCAAAATTCACAGAGTATAGGCAACACTTTTTTCTTTCCAGAAATTTTCCGGTAAAAGTTGTACTAGTAATCCTGTAGGTAGGTGGCGATACCAGCGAAGCTCGGAGCGGATAATGCGAGGGCAACGTATCGAATATGAAAAATCCGATTTTTCACATTCGATAGTTGGAAATGGTAGGGACGATATATAGCTAACCTGTCAAAGAAAAAAAATGATATTGTGCCGATGTGTGCTTTTGTCCTGGGAGTGAGTTTCACCCCTTCTCGGGGGTGAAAAAATATACGTTCAAAATAAGTCCGGAATTGGATAAACTGACTAATTCTAAGCAACTTTTGTTTTTTGGACTTTTTTCACGAAGTCAATACTTTTCGAGTTATCTGCGAGTGAATATGTCTGTGACGGTTTTTCGAAAATAACTCAAAAAGTTGGTATTTAATCAAAAAAATATTCTTATCAAAAAAATATTATAAAAAAGTGAAAAATATGGTGTAGATATATATGAAGTCTGTAGATCTAGAAGACGCAGAGTTGTAACTAATGAAAAGTAGGTTCTTACTCGTCAAATTCCAAATCGAATATTTCAACGTGAAATAACTAAAAAATGAAGCACTTTTTGGGGAAAATTGATCACTATTTTCCTTTTTACATCACAGTTACTTTTTCTGAAATAATCAATTTATTCCATATTTTTCATCATACTGTATACAAATTCCTGTATACAATCAATTATTGTACTTACACATTTTCGAAGCTGACCTCAGTTCGCCCTGAAATTACCCATAACTGGAAGAGGGTGCTTTTTTCAAATAATGTCATGAGACAAAAAGCTTTTATTTTGTAAAATTTTCGAAAAAGAAGATATTTTTTTTATTTTGCAATAAAAATAACCAATTATTGGTAAAACAATATTCAGGTTTTTTCTTTCAAATGACAGAAGGAATTGATTCAACTTTGTTTAAAACCATTGTCTTTTTTCAGGAGGTTACTTTTTTCTACATTTTTTTAATAGTGTGCTGCTTAAAAAACATTTTTTTTATATTCAAAGTTCAACAAATATTCAACAAAATTATGAAAAATGTAACTGTTATTTACACGGAAACATAAATATTGCTGTGAATTCAATAAAATATTATTAGTTGTTGGAATACAAGAAAGAAAAAAAAGGTAATTTATGATGAAATATTTGACATAGAATACACCTACACATTTTAGGCACCATCGGTTTTTAATAAAAAGAAAGAGAGAACACGCTCGAACAGGTTTCATTTTTTCGAAACAAAGTAGAAAAACCAGCGCGTGGCATCAAAGAAAAAAATGTAAATGAAGGGAATGTAATATTTCCAAATTGTATAAGTTAAAGCTTAGTGGATATCTCGACGTACTGAAAATTAAAATTTGATATCAATTTTAGATAAACACGTGCCTATAGCTGGGCTTTGACAGGGTTAGACGGAAATGATAACAAAGCAGTTCCGGGCCTGAATATATTAGCACTTCAAAAAAGCTCGGGACTATACTAGGCTCTAGTGGTAGTTTTGTAAGTAATATATATATAGCTACACAAATCGCCAAAGGCGTTGAGTGAAAATTTGTGGGTCAGGTACAGATTTAAAGTGTTAAATATGTACATATCTAAAAAACTACACGATTACTACATTAAAACTTAGAACACTAAAACCGTTGATTGATATATTGTGGGCTAAACTCAAGAACAGCTAAAACTGAAGAACAGCTGTACCGTTTTTAATCATATTTCATTTTTGGGATCATAGACGTGACAAGCTTTTATCATTAGATAGTCTGGGCAGATTATTTATCGGAGAATATGCTATTTTTTGGAAAAGTCATTTACCAGCAATTTTATTGCTGGAATCGAATCTTATGATTGTATATATTAATAATATAGGTATGCAAAGTCCGCAGATAGTGTGTTACTTTTTTTTATAAACAAAATGGCGCCCGAAAATCGTATTTTTTTCAATTTTGGCTCTATAACTCCAAAGATTTTAATTTTACACCAAAAACACCCAATTAAAAATTCACCGTAATTAAATTCTGCATAGAGACGTGTTTTTCCTGATTTACTTCGACGAAAATTTTGCCCTGAAAATGCGGGGTTTTTCAACAAAATCTTTAATTTTTAGCTAAAATTTAAGATAATTATGGTTTATCAATAATTGGATAACTTGGTAATATGAAAGCTCTTTTCGTATAGATGCCAGAAGCTGATGACACAGCTAGATGCACTAATTCCAGAAGCCGTTGGAAATTGAACGAACAGTTTAGCAACAATTGAATTGTTAATTAGAAATTTACGGTTACTATAATACCCACAATTATTATGGTACATAAGAATACCTATGGTTTTTGTATAAAAATACACTGTACCTATCTAATGTACTTTACAGAATAATTGAAATTGGACTATTTAAGCGGCCTCAGGAATATTTTAAAATTATAAACAATTTTTTGGCTAATAAGCAAATAGAATATCTCGGTAAATAATAAATTAAATTAAATCATGAAAGCGGTATTGGAAAAAAAGTGGCAGGACACTTCTTTTAAAGTAAAAAACGTTTAATTGCGATGAGTGGTTCCTGAGATACAACCGGTCAAAGATGACCGGTATTTACGGCAAAGATATAAACAATAGGATCATAATTTTCGAACCATCACCTTTTCACTTTGGTCCTCTTTCTCCACACCAATTTTCATATTCTTAAAATACTAATAACATATATTATTATAATAAAAACTATCGATATTACGAGTGAAAATTGCCAAAAATAGCAAAATTAAAATCCAAAATTAGGTTGGAGAAAATGTAATCTCAAAGTTCAAAATCGGCATACGTTAAAAAGATGCATTTTATTGGCTTGCCATGGAGCAATTTTCTTAATTATTTTTTTGTTCCCAAGTAACTTGAGTAGAGCCATCTAACTAACGCATTATTTAATTGCAAAGTTGCTTCTGTTTTGTTATAATAAATTAATTTATTTATTATAACTAAAAATTTTAATTTGTTTAAAGATTATTTAAATATTTATACAGCTTTCAAATGAGAATATTTGTGTTTTTAACGTTAAAAGGTACACTTGTAGTAAGTTTATCTACAAAAAGTCTACAACTGGAAAACATATGTGATGGTTCGAAAATTACCATCCTATTGTTTATATCTTTGCCGTAATTGCCGGTAAATTTTGACCGGTTGTATCCCCGGAACTACTAATCACAATTAAACCTTATCCGGGCAACACATTTTACTTACGTAACCGGGCAACTCGGGTCCGTTGGACCCACCACTGTTCTTGAATGTACTATTCATAATATTTACCCATATGTTTCTAATATTCGTTTTTAATTTTTTATTAAAGTTAAATTGTCTAGTTAAAAAAAGGTGCTACTATAGTATGCGGCCTACCTCGAGGGTGCGATCGCCCTGAAGGATTTGCATAAAAGAATGAAATGCAAGAAAACTTTTGTAGAAACAATATTTATTTACAAGTAATAAACATTTGGAGTCATATAAAGACTTTATTAATAAATAAATAAAAACTTTTGTAAATCTACCATGCCATGTTATTTGAAAAGAGGGGTTGATGTTTACGTATACCCTGGATACAGTTTCGTGTTGCCTTTCATTATTGTGTAAAAACCCTTCTGAGGAAAGATTATGGTAAATGGTTCATGTATAAAATACCGACAAAAACAATATTTACAAAATGAATAAAACGCATAAGTCAGAAGAATATTATTATTTTACTTTTACAAATTAATACTTTGTCATACCAATTTGCTATTTTAGTTGGGACTATGCCACAAGATTAGCTTATTCACTCTATCGTTCACAATTTTTTCGTCCACAAACAAAAGGAATCAACAGGATCATCTACACTTTGACCAGGGGTTAACATTACTTTGTGCACTTTGCTTTTTATTATGTCGCAGGATCGCATACGTCCTGTCGGTTGTAGTTGACTCTTCCAGTTAATTCTATCCTTAGTTCCAAAAATTACACTTTGAAATCTGGGAACTTGCAGCTACACATTCTTCTTCATTATAACTCAATACTACTTGCTGATCATCCTCTTCACTTGCTTCCGAAAGATGATCTTCAATTTCAAAGTCACTTTCAATGCCACCTACTTCAGGAGATTCTTCATCATCGGAATCCCATAAAGTATTAGCAACATCTTGCAGTTCTGCAGCTGATAATGGTTTTCGGGACATTTTATTCGCACTATCTACTTCCACTGTAATTAAATATAATTTTAGAAGCTTAGTTGTCAACATTAACATCGATATCAATCTACTAATAGCAGATGCATTATTTATTTCAAAATATGTATAGGTACCTACCTAACAATATTATTGGATTCCAACAATGATTATTGGTTTTTAGAATTCACTTAGAATAGATAACACCTATTAGTCTGGGCTGATTATCGGAGACTAGGCCATTTTTGGGAAAAGTTATTTACCAGCAATTTTATTGCTGCAATCGAATTATAAGATCCTATATATTAATAATATAGGTATGCAAAGTCCTCAGATAGTGTGCTACTTTTTTTATAAACAAAATGGCGAACGAAAATCGTGTTTTTTTCAATTATTGCTCTATAACTCCGAAGATTTTAACTTTACAACAAAAACACTCAAATAAAAATTCACCGTGATTAAATTCTGCATAGAGACGCGTTTCTCCCGATCTGCTCCGACGAAAATTTTCCTCGGAAAATGCGGGTTTTCCCAACAAAATCTTTAATTTTCAAATAAAGTTTTAGATAAGTAATTATCTACCAATAATTAAATAATTTGGTGACTTAAAAGCCTTTTCGGTTTAGATTATAGTTCCAGAAGCTGATGAAAATTAAACGAATATTTTAGCAACAATTCAATTGTAAATTAATAATTTACGGTCGCAATAATAACCAAAATAATTATGATACACTGATCAAGCTTTGAAATCTTATAAAGATGAGATGCCTATTTAATATTTTGTCGACAAAATATGAATTTTTTATTTTTTTGCATAATCTTTAAATGTTTAAAAAAAATAGTTATAAACAAATTAACGTTTCTCAGAAAGTTTTTATTATATTATAATTTTAAAAAATAGCTAAAATGAGCATTTTAAATATGTCTAAAATGAATGCTTTACAACTTTTTGCAACCATTTTTAAAAAAGTTATGAAACAGCAAAATAAACATACGATTACTACTGTGTTTATAATTTTTTTTAATTCTTTCAAAGCGTAGAAGTGAGTTTAAAGTACAAGCTAATTATTTACAACAAAATCGATTATCAGTTTAATGGTTATATTTTAATTAAAGATTATAAATATATTTTTTTGTAATTTACACGCGCGAAAGTAGAGTAACACAGTACTGTAGCTAAAATTTTCACCCTGAGCGACGACCGGCCGCGTGATGTACACTTTTAATAAATAATGCAAGCTGCGTGTCAGTCGCTTCGAGTGACATTTTAGCTCCGACTCTGTATCAGGCCTACGTTTGCGCTAAAAATTACAAAATAAGTATTTTTAATCTTTGAGTAAAATATAACCACTGCACTAATTTTTGACATTCTTTGTGAGTAATTAGGTTGTATCATAGACTCACTTTTAAGCTTTGAAAGAATTAAAACAAATTATAAACAACGAAGCTTTCGTATATTTATTTGGCTGCTTCATAACTTTTTTGCAAATGGTTGGAAAATTTTTTTAAAGCATTCATTTTCAAGACCTATGAAATACGCATTTTAAGTATTTTTTAAATTAGAATATAATAAACAATTTCTGAGAAATGTTAATTTGTTTATAACAATTTTTTTAAATATTTAAAGATTATGCAAAAAAATGAAAAATTTATATTTTGTCGACAAAATATTAAATAAGCATCACACCTTTATAATCTTTCTAGGTTTGATCAATGTCTCATGATTATTTTGGTTGTTATTGCCACTGTAAATTGTTAATTAATAATTGAATTGTTGCAAAAATATTCGTTTCATTTTCACCGGCTTCTGAATTTATAATCTATAACAAGAAAGCTTTTATTTCACCAAGCTATATAATTATTAATAAATAATTACTGGCCCAAAAAATTTATTTGAAAATTCGAGATTTTGTTGGGAAAACCCACATTTTCCGAGGAACATTTTCGTCGGAGCAAATCGGTAAAAACATGCCTCTATGCAGAATTAAATTGGGGTAAATTTTTATTTGAGTGTTTTTGGTGTAAAGTTAAAATCTTCGGAGTTATAGAGCAATAATTGAAAAAAATACGATTTTTGTTTATAAAAAAGTAGCACACTATATGCGGACTTTGCATACCTATATTAATAATATATAGGATCTTATAATTCGATTCCAGCAATAAAATTGCTGGTAAATACCCTTTCTTTGTACTTTACTAATTAGACCAGCGTATTATAACTATGTCTTTTTTCAAAATTTAATGATTATGCCAAAAAAAAGAAAAATTTATATTTTGTCGATAAAATATTAAATAAGCATCTTATCTTTATAATCTTTATAAGTTTGATCAATGTATCATGATTATTTTGGTTATTATTGCGATCGTAATTTGTTAATTTACAATTGAATTGTTGCTAAAATATTCGTTTAATTTTCACCGGCTTCTGGAATTACAATATGTACCAATAAAGCTTTGATGTCACTAAGTTATTTAATTATTGATTAATAATTACTTACCTAAAACTTTATTTGAAAATTAGAGTTTTTGTTAGAAAACCCGCATTTTCCGAGGAAAATTTTCATCGGAGCAAATCGTGAAAAACATATGCCTATGCAGAATTTAATTGCGGTGAATTTTTATTAAGATGTTTTAGTTGTAAAGCTAAAATCTTCAGAGTTATAGAGCATAATTGAAAAAAATACGATTTGTCGGCGCCATTTTGTTTGTAAAAAGAGTAGCACACTATCTGCGGACTTTGCATACCTATATTATTAATAGATAGGATCTTATAATTCGATTCCAGCAATACAATTGCTGGTAAATAACTTTTCCATGAATTTTGCTAATTAGCCCAGAGTATATTGTAAGCATCTCTTTGATGTTCACATCAAAGAGATGTTTACATTGTTTGCGCACGTTTAAACTTTATTATTGGATTTCCGGAATCATAAAAGTTGTTAAGATAATCCACAAAAACATTACCTGACTGCCAGATCAACTTCTGTAACAAAGATTTAGACTTTAGGTATAAATACAAATGGGGTCCAACGGGCCCGTGTTGCCGTTTATGTGACAGAATTCTTTCGATGCAATAATTTCAAAAGTGACAATGAATATTTTGAATAGCTCATGACTATGTTGTAGGAAACATACTTCTAAACAAATTCAGTGATAAAATTCATAAAATTCAATAAAAATTTTTTTATCAGTTTATGATAAAAGAATTGGCGTCTCGGGCCCGTTGGACCCACCTTGCTCGGATAAGGGTTAAACGTTTTTTCTTTTAAGAGAAGCGTCCTGCTATTTTTTTTCGAATACCGTTTTCATGATTTAATTTAATTTAATATTTCTCGATATATTCTATTTGTTTATAAGCCAAAAATTTTTTTATAAATTTAAAATATTCCTGAGGCCGCTTAACTAGACAAATTTAATAATAATAATAATAATAGTAACATCGAAACTAGAAAGTAACATCGAAACTGAAAATATCGCAATCAGCCGGGGCCTGTTTCAAGGAGATTCGTTGAGTCCTCTGTGGTTCTGTCTAGCTATGAACCCACTATCTCAGCTATTGAACTCCACAGATGCAGGTTTTAGCGTCAAAAATAACAACAATGTGGTGGCGAAGCTTAATCATTTATTGTACATGGATGATTTGAAATTAATGGCTTCCACTCGAAACCAACTCGACGAGATGCTAAAAACTGTAGAAACTTTTTCTAATGATATTAGTATGCACTTCGGACTAGACAAGTGCCGTATTTTAAATATAGTCAGAGGAAAAGTACAACCCGGAGGATTCGATATGCAAAATGGCCAGAACATCGAGGCCATGGGTGAAAACGATATGTACAAATATCTTGGAGTAAAGCAAGCGCGGAAAATTGACCATAAACAAATGAAAACAGAGATAACTACTGAGTTTATACGAAGGGTAAATCAGCTGCTTCGCTCACACCTTAACAGTAGAAATTTGTTTAAGGCACTAAACACCTACGCATGTTCCGCGCTTACCTACTCATTTGGTATTGTTAAGTGGACAAAAACAGATATAGAAGCTCTTCAGCGAAAAGTGCGAACACACCTCACAAAGGCACAAAAACACCATCCTAAAAGTGCAGTAGAAAGAACAACATTACCACGGCATCTAGGAGGAAGAGGACTTATGGATATAGGTGAGCAATTAGATAAACAAATTGCTAATTTAAGAACTTATTTTCAGATGCAGGCTGAGACATCTACTCTACATCGCGCTATCTGCGCAGTAGATGACACAACACCGATCAAACTGAGGGAACCAGAAATGCGCATAAACCACCTTACTAAGGACGAAAAAGTGCGCGCCTGGATGGGTAAACCTCTGCACGGGCGACATCCCAATGAGGTCAGCCAAGACTATGTCGACAATATAGCGTCGAACTACTGGTTGACATAAGGAAAGATGTTCGCTGAAACGGAGGGTTCATTACTGGCCATTCAGGATCAGGTTATACCAACCAGAAATTACCTGAAATATATCATCAAAGACCCTCAGGTTCAAAACGACAGATGCCGATATGGATGTCAAGCCCAAGAAACCATCCAACATCTTACAGGGGGCTGCCAGGCATTTGCTGCAACTGAATACAAGGAACGGCATGATGCAGTAGCAAAAATCCTTCATCAAGAGATAGCTATCAAGCTGGGACTTCTCCAAACAGACCATCTCCCGTATTATCAATACGTCCCTGAGAGTATGCTTGAGGATGGCAACTACAAGCTATACTGGGACCGCACTGTGCTCACAGACCAAACAGTGGCACATAATAGACCAGATCTCGTACTAGTTAATAAATTAACAAGACAAACAACACTAATTGATGTGGCGATACCTAACAACAATAATCTACGTAGTAAATTTACTGAAAAGATCGCCAAATACAGAGATCTAGAAATTCAAATACGAAGGCAATGGAGAATGCAAAGTACCCAGACGATACCGATTATTATGTCTACTACTGGAGTCATTCCGAAGACCCTCCTCGAAAGCATAAAAAAGCTGGGTCTGAATGAACATCTTTATAAGACCATGCAGAAAACTGTACTACTCGCGACGGCCAGATGCGTACGAAAATTTCTGGGAGATACACCTGCATTCCAAGTCACCTAGGGCTCGATAACACGGAAAGAGTCCCACCAGAGCTCAATCCTTTTGATACCGTAGGTATCTGGGATGAGTCAATATTCCCCTTAGAGGGAGTGTGAGCCGTATGGCTAAATCTGGATAATAATAATGGCTTTATTGCTTTTTTTCAAAAAAAAAATACAAACTAGACAAACAGTAATAATTATAATAAAGCAAAAGGCGACGTTCGCTCTTAGATGATGTTCCTAGAAACACCAGCTAAGAAGCGCTCTTCCACGTAACCGCATTTTCAATTCTGTTAAGTACATTAGATAGGTACAGTGTCTTTTTATACACAAATCATATGGTAGGGGAGCAAAGTATGCTAAATGTGCAGTCACTCGAGCGCTTTGGGGACCTATTGGGTTGTGATTACTAGGTCCTAAAACCAAAAAAAGTTAAGTAAAATTTTCCATTTTAGCGGGCGCTTGCCATTTTTTAATTTAATTTTCCATTTCCATTAATCGTTTTTTCCGAATATAGCGCCATCTATCCATAATTCGAAAAAATGTTTCGAATAAAAGTTGCTTATTTTTATGCAGATAATTCAAATCTGCAATAAAAAATGGGGGCTCCCATTTAAGATTTTAAAGTATCCCCCACCCCACCTACGTGGGGGGTCGCGTTTGGTACCATTCGATATATTTTTCAAAAATATTAAATAAGTGTATTTTGCAGTTTTTCGATCTGATGTTTATTTTACTAAATATCGCGGGATTTGTATTTAAAATTTAAAATTTACCCCCCACCCCTCTCTGCGAGGGGTCGTGTTTGGTATCTATCGATAGATTTTTGAAAAATATTGAACGCGTAGTTTTTAGTTTTTCGATCTGACTTTCATTTCGCGAAATATTCGCCTTTTTCTTGTGAAACTTTGTGACTCACCAATTCCCTTACGCCCCGCTCAAATCGTCAGATTTTTTAAATATACACTGTTTTGCATGTACTTAACTTACCTTATCTTAATCTGACAATTTCGAGTATTTTTAAGGATAGATTTTTTTTTTCGGGCCCCCCTAAACGAACTCCCCTGTGTTAAGAGCCAATATATGGCAGAGGTACATCTGCAGGGTACCACGTTTCTCCCCATATGATAATCTGACGCTCTCGAGTAACTGCAGAAATCCCCGCTTGGGCTCCCCTACAAATAGTTTTTCTTATGTATCATAATTTTTGTGGATATTATAGCGACCGTAAATTTTTAATTAACAATTCAATTGTTGCTAAACTGTTCATTCAATTTCCATCGGCTTCTGGAATTATAATCTATACGAAAAGGGCTTTTATATTATCAAGTTATTGAATTATTGATAAACAATTACGTATCTAAAATTTTAGTTAAAGATTTTGTTGGAAAAACCCGCATTTTCCGGGGAAAATTTTCGTCGAAGTAAATCGGGAAAGACACGTCTCTGTGCAGAATTTAATTACGGTGAATTTTTATTTGAGTGTTTTTGACGGAGTTCTTTGGAGTTATAGAGCAAACATTGGAAAAAAACACGCTTTTCGGGCGCCATTTTGTTTATAAAAAAAGTAGCACACTACGTGCGGGCTTTTCATACCTATATTATTAATATATATGTATAATCATAAGATTCGATTCCAGCAATAAAATTGCTGGTAAATAACTTTTCCTTGTATTTTGCTAATTAGCCCAGAGTATATAGGCTAGGAAATGAAGCAATAAGCCTACCAGTTTATTTTTGCAGCGGGATGAATCTCAATGAATCTTTTTGCATTCGATTCATAAGAGCCTTAGGAAACTTTGTGAACAAAAATTATGGTGACCAAATTAAAATAAAGTGAAAATTTTCTATACAGAAAACAACCCGCCAATTTGATGATATAACGGAAGAAGAAGAAGAAAAATAATATTTTTTGACTAATTCTCAAAACCTAAATGGACAAAATTCTTTTATACCATCTGACTGCCTTACGTGCAGGGAACATAAATAATATTCTCACATTCATCATTGCATGTTTAAACCCTTTATAAATTCCACCCCAAAAAACCCATAATTTAACAATTATCTTTTTTATCTATAAAATTAGCATCTGCATTAAAAACTCTCATTTACGCTTCAACTTTGATTCAAGTTTTGAGCTTAATATGCAAAGTTTCATAGAACTTCCGCCGACCTAGTTTTTCACGATTGTCGTTCTACTATTTGCCCAGTTTCGCACAAAATATTCGTCAACAGAACAATAAAGTAAGTTGTATCCGACGATTATTACTCGGCGATATAAACTTAGGAATAACATAAAGGAATACACAAAATAGACGACAGATAATGATAAGATATTGTTAGGAAACTGGTTTCTTACGAGTAAACAATGTTCCGAAAAGCTCGTACTTTTTATCGAAATAGGTCCAGATGCGGTCGTTGCATAATATGCGGTCAAGGTAATTATCGTTGCAAATGCGGTCAATCCAAAATATTTTGGCAGGTAACGTTGCACTTGCGATCAGACATTTTACTTGAAGGCTAGAAATGTAAGAAGGTCGTAAATTAGTAACCACCCGAGTTATTAGCAGGCCCGGTCGACCCTATTGAAATATTTTATTCCGCTTATCTATATTTCGAACAATAGGTAATGAAAACAGTAATGACTAAACCACAATAATCCCCTCATTACGGATTTTTGGAAAGTTTGTATTTGCCTAATTAAAAAGGTTGGGGGAGCATATTAAAACAAATGCATATTATTTGTATATTATTAACAACAATATATTAATAATAACACTAACAACTTTTAATAATGGAAAATTTTGAAGTGATTGAAACCACCAAGAGAAAACCTTCTGCTCTTCACGCTGGATATCAGTATTGAAAATATAGGAAGAATAAAGAAGATGTTGTAACTTGGGTATGTGTAAAAGAACGTCACCACAACTGTAAAGGGAGGATGAAGACAAAACTGACGGAACTACTCGAAGTCAACCAACACACTTGTGGTGTCCCCGATGTAGCTCTCTTAGAAGTAAAAAAGGATACGTACATTTCAAAAAAGAGAGCTCGAGAAGAAGACACTCCAACCCCAGATATTTACAGGAAAGAGTTCGAAAAACTATTTACAAAAGGACTCGATTTTGTAAGTAAAATTCCTTTGTATGCCTCACGTAAGTCTACACTTTGTCGTTCAAGACATTTACAAACTGGTGTCGGACCAGAACCAGCGTTGTCTATTGAAATAGATATCCCACTGGAAATGTTGACATTAGAAGATGGTCAGAGTGTTTTGTGTTTTGACGACACTGAAGAAGGAGAAATAATTTTATGTTTTTCGACTTCGAAAGCAAAGGAAACGTTAGCAACAAAAACAGATTGTTTTGTCGACGGTACATTTAAGAGCTCCTCCAAACAGTTTACATAAATATAGATATACCATGCATGTTGATATGGGCAGCACTGACGACGAAACAAGAATTGTCCCTGTGTTGTATGCGCTTCTACCAAACAAAAAAATGAAAACGTATAGAAGGCTGTTTACAATACTGACAAAAAACTAGGCGGATGGAAACCAACAACAGTGACACTTGATTTTGAAGATGCTGTTATTCAAGCTCTCAACACTGTTTTCCCAGATGTTAGACTGCATGGATGCAACTACCATTTTAATCAGTCGCTTTGGAGGAACATTCAGTCGATCGGACTGACAACACAATACATTACCGACGATAACGTT
Source organism: Diabrotica virgifera virgifera (assembly GCF_917563875.1). NCBI lineage: Eukaryota > Metazoa > Arthropoda > Insecta > Coleoptera > Chrysomelidae > Diabrotica > Diabrotica virgifera. Next base: position 213,032,029 of record NC_065450.1, read on the forward strand.
AGACTTTAAGAATGTGTTCTGCATTGGCATACTTACCTTTGGAGCAAATAGAAGACGGGTGGCTAATTATTCAATTGGCTAATTGGGTGGCTAAAATTTGACAAAATTTTATGATTACTTCGTTAACGAATGGCTAGAAAATCCAGTGATTAGCATGAATATGTGGAACTGCCATGGCCTCCGACACCGAACAAATAATGCCGTGGAAGGATGGAACAACCGGTTAAACAGAATGTTAAAGTACCTCATCCAAACATATACATTCTCAGAAAAAATTTAAGAAAAGAAGCAGAATATTTCGATTTCATATTAAATAGAATGGATTTAAACCTAGAAAATAAGAAACGAAAGAAAATGTTGTTCTGAAGCTATTTTCTTGTGGCATTTTTACAATTTTAACTATTTAGAATGGGAAATAAGCCACAATATTATTAAAAATGATTTTTATTAACGTTTCGACGCCCAAATCGGGTGCCGTTGTCAAAATACAAAATACTATGACATAGTATTTTGTATTTTGACAACGGCACCCGATTTGGGCGTCGAAACGTTAATAAAAATCATTTTTTAATAATATTGTGGCTTATTTCCCATTCTAAATAGTTAGAAAGAAAATGTATATTCAACTGGATAATAGGATAAATAGTGCAAGAGAACTATTGCAGCGCTCTTGTGATATAAAATCATTTTTGGTGTCCGTGGCAAATATTCAAAAATTTCACTAAAAAAAACATTAAAATAAAAAAAAAGACAAAAAAAACAAAGATAAAAAACAGAAAAAATAGATAAAAAAAGCTAAAAAAAAGATAAAAAAAAACAAAAAAAAATTAAACATGCCTATGATCCATCATAGCCAGTCCTAAGCCTGGACAAAATGTGAGGGATTTTTTTAAATGTTTGTACTTAACTAATACACATTAAATATAAAAAGACATGAAAGCATCTTAGGGAAGGAACTCCCATTTTTAAATTTTTAATACTTTTTAACATTTGACACAAACAGTAAAGTAGCCAATTTATATAGAAATAATCAACAATTCGCTAATATTTTATTTATGTGACACTAAGGTTTATTAAATCAACTATCTTCATTTTTTATAATTAGTGCACATAATCTCACTAAACTCTCAAAAGAAGAAAGTTTTTTTATATCAAAATACTTTTTGCCTTAATAAAATTATTAGTAAGCATTTTCTCCTCTTATCAACGTCTATGGTAAATATTATTTAAATCTTACAAAAATTTGGTTATAGAATTATTCATGTGATAGTGGTAGAAAAAGGTAAAAATATGATTTGTTTATTAGGCAATGACCGCACATGCAACGATAAAATCAACATATTTTTGTATGACCGCAAATGCAACGATAATAGCCGTGATCGCAAATGCTACGACCGCATCTGCAACGACACCCTTTTTATCAATAACATGTTTTTGCTTATTAGAAAATTATCAAATGTAATAGTGTATTGCATAGTGTTCAATTCAATTTTGGGATCAGACTGTAAGTTAGACCATCTTTTTATTATTACCTGACCTGACCAAAAAATAGCAAACAACGACCATAAATACCAATAAAAAGTTAATAGTCCAATCAACAGTCATTTTCTCGTGGAGATTTGAAAATCAAGTTCGATTTCCTTGAAAATTTGGATGTAAGTAGTATTTATAACCCTTGTCAAAATCCACCCTACGCCAAAGCGGGATTTTCACCTGGGGGCGAAAACAACCCCATCTAGGGGATGAAAATTTTTTCAACCAAAATAACTATGGAAGTGGATAGATCAATCAATTCTGAATAAATTTGGTTCTATAAGATTATCTTTTAAAGTTGATACCTTCCAAGTTATAAGCGATTGAAACTATGCATTTTTCATTGAAAAAACTCTTTATAACTTTTTATAACCGTTTTTCATGAATAAGTTCATTTTAATTTTATAGAAAAAATCATTAGCCATAAAATTGTAGCTAATAAAAAACAAAGATATTAGCGTTAGAATATGTAAACACAATAACGACTGAGTTATTGCTCTTTAGAGGATGGTTATTTTCGAAGAACCTCGAAATGGAGAATCATTAATCTCAAATAACTCAAATGCGGTGCAATTTTTTGGGAACAATTAATAGATTTATTTGAAAGTTAATTAAAAAAATAATGTGTGTGTACTTTGTACGCACGTAAGAAGTTATACTTCTATTATATGATTATATGATTATAAACGAAATTAATATACTTTTTATTTATATTTTATTTAAATATTAAACTAATTTATACTTAATACTTCTCAAACATTTTTATTAAAACAGTGCCAAAAATTAAAATAATAAAAGAGTAAAACACACACAAACAAATTAAAAATGCCACAAATGATTTCTGAACATTAATTGTCGGAAAATTTTTTAACTAAATACGTATTTTCTGAAAATAAAATTATATAATAAATATACTTACAATCATAAAATGTATAAAAAAAATAAAAAAATAAAAGTTTCTATTGGGATTCGAATCAACTTACCAGCGCGGCTGGTATTGGCGTTGAATTGGGGTTCACTCGTATTAAACGCTTCGCCACGGAGACAGTGTGTCATTATGTGCGAAGATCGACTAACTAAACGGATTAAACTTTTGACATTTTTGAATTATGTAAATCAAATTATTTTGATTTTGAATTGAAATGATTTAGAATTGAAAAAATACAACAAAACATAGAGTAAGAAAACAATATATTAGGTGAATATTGATAAAAATTTTGATGGTAATCAAATTATGTAAATAAAAGTATTACATACTATGTATTTTGGTAGGTTAAATAGGTAGGTACCTATGATACATTTACCATTATTACGTACCTGTTGCTTTAAAAACTTTAAAAATCACTACAATTATAAACTTTTTTGTTTCTGTCCTCACAACAATAAAATTAATATATTATACATTTGTTTACCTTCATATTGAACAATTATTTATTATTGACAGATCATTTTAACACCCAATCAGAGCCCGTATAACGACTAATAAATTTCGCAATCACTTGCATCGTGCAAAGTGGCTATGTTCAAATATCATGACAAAATTTGATCAACTATTTTTAAAACACTTACCAGTGTAAGATTATTTAGCTTTGAATAAGCGAGAGCGTAGATCGCCCCGGTTGATTGTTGTTATCCACAGTTCTCTACGCCTTCGAGCTAATAGATTTTTTATCAGTAATTTTGCGGCACTCATATTAGTCACAGTTTAATGGGCTTTCACATTCGCATGCAACAATCATCCCTTCTATGTTAATAAGTCCAAAAATATAATATGAAAACTATTTAAAAACGCAGTATAACCATTAACTAACTTTTTGTTTGTTGTTTCTCTTCCTACAAATTTTAAAACGCAACAACCATACATAACCAAACCACAGTCACACAGCTGTGCCACAGCTGCCATATTGGATAATTTTTGTCATGTCATTTAAACATCCAATCAGAACAAATTTGTAATGCGACTGCGCCGGGATCAAAGGTTTTAATCCTATTAAAATTCACCCTCATATCGCGCGTAACGAAGTATAACTTCAAAAACCTTTCAAATGAGCTCAAACAAAAGTTTTTTGCATAAGAGCTGACTGACTTATGATGAAAATAAACTCGCTCCCTGCTTTTTTTTTTTTAAATGTAACAATAATTAAATCTTCGTCATTACAATCCTAATAGAAATGAAGAGCTTCCCACTTGAAATTAATTTTATTTTGGTATAATTGATATGTTACATTTGATTTGACCGGTTTGGAATGCTTAGTTTAGAAAAAATAGTTGATTAAATCGAAAATAAAATTTTTATAATTAAAAAAAGTGCAAAAGTGGTGAAATCGTCGATAAGAGTTCTGGTTGTGCTCTCTGAACTAAGTACAAAATTAAGACAGTTTTGACTTCGACTTGCAACTGAATAAAAATGGTGTACATTTTTATTTTCTAAAATTTAAATTGATTAATTAGAAAAAGTTATGTTACATTAACTCAATCGCGCAGTTCGTCGAACGCTACCATACAGTGCGCCAATGTTTGTGAGGAGTGATTCGAGCGTTATAAATAAAAACATATACAAGCTATAAATTTAATTTTAGAAAACGCTTTATTTTTATAATGTTTTTTTGTGTAAAATTTTGTGATTTTTTCGGTGGTCAAGTCAGTTGTTTTCTAAAATTTATATTTTCGTAGGTATTTAAAAAAACAACCAATTTCGCAGTTCATTTGTTTAATAAAAAATGAAGCACCTACTTTTGGAGTAGAACTTTTTGATATGTTCTTCATTGTACCGGGTGTCCCAATAAGAATGGCTCTCGGCCATATCTCAGGAACCGTTTATAGTAGAGCTTTGAAATAAAAAATTTTATAACAAAAGTTGCCTCAGAAAAAGCCTGGAAATTATTTTCATAATTGTGGGTCCACCGCTAGAGGGCGTAATTGAATATCAAAAATAAAAAAATCTAAATTTTACAAAATTTTCCTAATGAAGGGGCACTAGAAATCCGATTATTGTATTCTTCATCAAATTTTGCGCATATTTGATTTAACAAGTTTAACTCTACCTTTGCAAATAAGAGGTGGGGGTGAGTGGGAACCTTGTTATGAAAAAAATGCCTGTAAGTCCGGTTCTGCTAAATCAAATTTTGAAAACTGGGTCTTGTTGAAGACAGATATTTTTCTTCAATGTAAGCGTGATAATTTTGAACCATCCTAGTAAGTAATAAGCCAGCTGGGAGGCGTTATTTAATTTTTTTCAGAAATCTAGTTTTCTTTGGAAAATATTAAATACAAGTAAGTATTTTTAATCATACTTTATAAAATTAGATTAAATTAGCAATAGAATAGCGAAAACCGCATGTCGATACCTTTTTTCTATCTCAAGATATCTCGAGAAACGTGTAAATTTTATACATAACTGTTACTATCACCGGTAAACTAAGTTAATGAAAAGTAGTGTGCTGTGGAAAAAAACAAAATAATATTTTCTAGATGTCAACGTATAAAAATATAATTAATTAAAACAACAATATAAAGAAAAACAATACTATTAAAATTAAATATAACACAGAACAAAAAGAACTACTTAGTGACGACCTAAATATTCAAATTGTTGCCCACCATACACTACTCTAGAATACATTATCCAGAGAATACTAAACGCCGTTCAAAGCATATCGAGAGCAGAAATTGAGACTGCTGTTCAATCTACTCTTGAAAGAGTAAAGGTTTGCAACGAAAATGATGGGCAAAAATTTGAAAGTTTATGTCATCACTAAATAGTTGTTATTTCTTTGTAATAGGGCTTTTCAACGCTTCTCATTTGCTTCGAGCCTCTGTCATATGCCGTATAATCCGTGTATAATATTAATATACGAGATATGAACGAGGCTCGAAACAAATGAGAAGCGTTGAAAAGACCTAATATACGTTGACAGCTGGAAAATGTTTCTTTGTTGTTTCCATAGCACACTACTTTTAATGAATTTCGTTTACCGGTGACAGTAACAGTTATGTTTTTAAATTTACACGTTTTGTAAGATATCTCGAGATAGAAAAAGTATTAACATGCGGTTTTCGCTATTCTGTTGCTAATTTTGTCTAATTTTGTAATATGGTATTAAAAATGTATGTTTGTGTTTAATATTTTCCAAGGAACACTAGATTTCTGAAAAAAATTAAATAACGCCTTCTAGCTGGCATATTACTCAGTAAGTTGGTTCGAAATCATAACTTTTACATTGACGAAAAAGATCTGTCTTCAACAAGACCAAGTTTGCAAAATTTGATTAAGCAGAACCGGACTCACAGCCAGTTTTTCATAACAAGGTTCCCACTCACCCCCACCTCTTATTTCCAAAGGTAGACCTAAACTTGTCAAATCAAATATGCGTAGAATTTTATGAAGAATATGACGATCGGATTTCCAGTGCTCCTTCATTAGGAAAATTTTGTAAAATTTAGATTTTTTAATTTTTGATACTTAATTACGCCCTCTAGCGGTGGTCCCACAATTATGAAAATAATTTCCAGGCTTTTTTTGAGGCAACTTTTGTTATAAAATTTTTTATTTCAACGCTCTACTATAAACGGTTCCTGAGATATGGCCGAGAGCCATTCTTATTGGGACACGCGGTACATTTCTTATGCCTGGTTGCACCAACAGATCTTAAGCTTTAGACGTGGTTTAAGCTCAGCTTACGAAACATACGAGTTGCATAATTGAGTCTTAGATTAATTTTCAGCTTGCCACAATGGATTTCCACATGGATTGCGACTTAAACTTCGTCTCAGTTAACACATGCTTGGATAATAATCGAAAATTTTCGATTTCGAAATTGAGCTGGGCTAAGTTGGAGCTTAAGATTTGTTAATGCAACCAGGCATTAATTAAATTATAAAAACTTTTATTTTGTTTGATTTTTTCCATAAGTAAAAACTTCATTGACTCGACTATACCGGGTGGTGAATTGAAACAAGGGCCATAGGAAACTCAATGTAAAATTTTAACTGTTGAATTCCTGTTTCCCTAATTATTTTACATCAAAAGTCATAAGAAACTATTTGTAGAGAATTGAAATCTGTATTGAAAACAACTGTTAATATTGTTCTACGAGCAATAATTATTTAAAATTTTGTAAAAATATAATAGAATTTTCAGAGAAATACGCCAAAGTTACGCCACACACAGTGCAATAATGTGTATAAGATTGCATTCGGTGACAATGAATTTATTATATTAACAATTTAAACTGTCAATTTCTTTATTTATTTTATCATTAATTGTTTAAAACACAATAAAGTTGATCAGATACCCTCAGTTAATGAGAAAGTATTAATAATAAAGATATTTTCTTCAGTCAATAGTGTGCTGACTGTCAGTTAAATAGTAACGTGTGGCCTAACATGCCCACACATACCTACTGCGGTAAATACATTATATTTTTCAAAATTTTGGAATGTGTTTAAATCGTAGAACAATTCGTCCCCTTAATACTACTACTAGGTAACTCGAAATTCTGCGCTTTTGAGTTATCTACCATTATCGATATAAATTTTCACGCTCTTTTTAATACTACAACTAGATAAGTTCTATTCCCATTCTATACAATGTATACTACAACTAGGTAACTCGAAATTTTGCAATTTTGAATTATCTACCATTATCGATATAATTTTTCACGCTCTTTTTAATGTCGCAAAATTTCGAGTTACTTAGTTGTAGTATTAAGTGGACGAATTGTAACATCTGTTTTTAATACAGATTTCAATCCTCTACAAATAACTTCTGATGACTTTTGATGTAACATTATTAGGGAAGCAGAAATTCAACAGTTTAAAATTTTACATTGAGTTTCCTCTGACCCGATTTCCGATTCACCACCCTGTATAACGGAAATGTAAAATGCAACTTCGGTTACATTATTTAGTTTTTCACCCCGCCCAGTCTTTAATATCGGGTAGATACCTCGGTCTTTAAAATTCTTCGAATTTTATCGTATCTGCTATTCGATTGAACTCTTTATAATAAAATCGAAACATTATCCGCGTAGTAGATATAATTTTCCGTGAAAACCGATGCCTTCAAGTTTGAACGACTTCTGAAAAATATTACGAGTCCAAGCGACAAATTGGCTGCGTTAAAGCCAGTTTATGGCACATTTTAACGATCTTCAAGTCACTTTTTTCCATTACATGTGATTAAAAGTTTCACTAAAGAGCATCAATCGGATTATATTCGCTATAAAAGTTTTTCCTTCAGACTTTTTGGAATTTAACTAGAGAGATACAGAAAAAAAAATGTGACAAAATATATATAAGAGCGCTTTTTATAACAAACTTTTAACCCTTTAAACACCAAATCATTAAGAACTGTGAAAAAATATCAAATATCCGTAAAAAATGTGTTATTGGGGTATCTTTTATCATTTAATTTTGGGGAAAAAATACAATACTGTGTTTAAAAAAAAAACATGTTCCCAAAATGTTGGCATCAATGGGTCACAACCACAACTATAGTAACATCATTGCTATTAGTGCAGTAGATTCGTGCAAATATTATAAGGATTGTGCATTTAATGATAGAAGCATATAATTTGGACCACAAATACTACACATATAAAGGTTCAAAATTAGATACGAGGCCATCTCAGATTTTACCTTTTACAAAAATGGCGGGCATTCAAAATGGCGACGATACATATGTGACTAATAGCACGATAACTTTTAAACAAAACGGCGGACTTCAACCAACTTTGGTGTATGGGTTCTTTTTCTGATGTATAAGGTCGAGTTCCTGAACCGGAAGAATCGGTTTACCAGAAGTTGTGTTTTTCCTGATTTTTTATGTAAAAATATGGTGTTTTTTTTTTTAAATTCTTTCGCGCTGTATATATTAATTTTTCAAAAAGGTGTCACCCGCATTAAAAAGAGAGAAAAAATATTTTTTAGGAAATATCTTGAACTTTTCAGTTGTGTTAATTACCATGTAATAAGTGCATAACTTATCTTCACATGTACCTATGTGCAGCAGATTCGTGCAAATATTATGAGAATTATTGTGAATTTAATGGTATGGGTTATTCCACGAATGTGCGACCGTCTTGGGTTATCGCGACAACGAATATGTTAGTGTGGAACATAAGAAGTGCGAAAGTAAATGGCTCTAATAATTGTTCCAATAAAGAACAATGTATTTTGCAATTTACTTTTGTTCTTTGTAATTTGCACAGTAAAACATTCGTTGTCGAGTAGGGATGGGAAAAACCTACCGGTTTTAACCGATAACCGGTTTTTTTACTTCGCAATAACCGCTTTTACCGGTTGTTTTTTTGTCCCGGTTATAACCGGTTTTTTCTTTTTAAAGTAAAAACCGGTTATTAGGTTTTTACCGTGGATTTTATTATTTATAATTAGGTTTTATTAGTTTGGATTCCAATCATAATTATTATTCTCAAGTAATTATTCCAAACAAAACCATAATTCAATGGACCATTTTATTTTATGAATATAGAAGCAAACTGAAAGTGCAAACTTACATCAGCCAGAAACAATTAAGTTTTATTATAATATTTCGTTGAAAAGGTATTTGTAATCATAATATTTACATAAGAAGTGATCTGGTTGAAGTAGACGCAAACATCTTCTATTTTTCACACTTGACTCTTGACATTGAAAGTGGGTGAATGACTTTTTTTCTGATTACCAAAAATAATGTTCTCACTATGAATATCGAATTACCGATTACGAATACGAATATCCAAGGATTTCCCTACCTTTTCAAAACGATACACCCATACAGGAAGTATTAAATGAGTTAAATGTACGTATTATAAAAAAATATACAAACGTGTTAAAAGAAATACATGATAATTTTTTTTGATGGTAGTAAAATTAAAAGATAAATTGCATTATCCAATTTATTTTTAAGTAAATTATTTATGTTGATATTATTCTTTTTAAATCCCATTTGAAAGAGTCTGGGAAATTTTTTATAAGATGAAATGGTTGGGTTAAATTGTATATTATTGCAATATGTATAACATATTAATCTTACCCTATATTATATTTAATAATAATCAATAAATATATAGTAATAATAAAATAATAAATAAATATAATAATTAATAGAATAAAATGGTTTTATTAAAAATTGTGTTTTATTTATATTGATATTGATGTTAAAAACAAGATATTGATGTTCTTTCGATAGTACTAATTTTGATCATATTGATATCGAGTATCGAGTCGAGTGGATAGTATCGTAAACTAAAGTGCATTGTAAATGTAACATTGTAACCTATTGGATTAAAAAATCCAAAAACCGGTTTTTGGAAAAACCGGTTTTTTGGCCGGTTATAACCGCCAGGTTAAACCGTAAGCAAGAAAAAAACCGGTATAACCGAAAGCCGGTGTTTTGCCGAAAACCGCCATCCCTATTGTCGAGATAATCCACAACAGTCGTATGTTCGTGGAATATGGTATAGAAGCATATACCACATAGACCACATATACTACACATACAAAATACAAATTTAGATATGAGGCCATCTCAGATTTTGCCTTTTACAAAAAAGGAGGCATTCAAAATGGCGACTATAAATATGTGACTAACAGCACGATATCTATTGAATGCAGAGTCCGATTTCAACCAAACTTGGTATGTAGGTTCTTTTTTGATGTATAAGATCCAGCTCTTAAACCGGAAGAATCAGTTTACCAGAAGTTGTGTTTTTCCTGATTTTTTTGTAAAAATATGTTGTTTATTTTTTCAATTCTTTCACCCTGTATATATTAATTTTTCAAAAAGATAATACCGGAGTTGAATAGAGCGTAAAATTATTATTTAGGAAATGTTTTGGACTCTTTAGTTATGTTAATGATCATTTAATAAATGAATAACGTATCTTCACATGTATGTACCTCTGTGCGGCAGATTCGTGCAAATAATAATATAATAATTATTGTGAATTTAACGGTAGAAGCATATAATTTGGACCACATATACTACACATACAAAGGTTCAAATTTAGATATGAGGCCATTCTCAGATTTTGTCTTTTACAAAAATGGCGGGCATTCAAAATGAATCTGCAGGATGAATAGGTACATGTGAATATACGTTATGCATTTATTAAATGGTAATTGACATAACTAAAAAGTTCCAAATATTCCCTAAAAAATATTTTTACACTCTTTTCTATGGCGATATTTTAGGGTGAAAGTATTAAAAAGAAACAACATATTATTACATAAAAAACAGTAAAAACACAAATTCTGGTAAACCGATTCTTTCGGTTCAAGACCTCGATCTTACTCATCAAAAAGAGAAACTATATGCCAAATTTGGTTGAAATCTGACGTCTCGTTCAAAAGTTATCGTGCTATTAGTCACATATGTATAGTCGCTATTTTGAATGCATGCCATTTTTGTAAAAGGAACAAAAACTGAGATGGCCTCATATCTGAATTTGAACCTTTATATGTGTAGTATATTTGGTCCAAATTATATGCTTCTAACATTAAATGCACAATAATTATTCTTATAATATTTGCAGGAATCTGCCGCATATAGGTACATATGAAGATACGTTATGCATTAAATAAATGGCAATTAACATAACTAAACATTCAAAATATTTCCTAAAAATATTTTTACGCTCTTTTCAATGGCGGTGTTAGCTTTTTGAAAAATTAATACATACAGGGTGAAAGAATTGAAAAAAAAAACAACATATTTTTACATAAAAACTAGACAAAAACACAACTTCTGGTAAACCGATTCTTCCGGTTTAAGACCTCGATCTTATACATCAAAAAGAGAAAATATGTACCAAATTTGGTTGAAATCTTACGTCTAATTCAAAAGTTATGGTGCTACTAGTCACATATGTATAGTCGCCATTTTGAATGCTCGTCATTTTTGTAAAAGGCAAAATCTGAGATGGCCTCATATCTAAATTTGAACGTTTTTATGTGTGGTATATGTGGTCCAAATTATATACTTCTATCATTAAATGCACAATTGTTTCACATATCCGCTGCACCATGCAGTCAAAGCAATTTTATTCCTTTCATATGGGAGCAAAGTATGCTAAATGTGCAGTCACTCGAGCGTTATGGGGACCTATTGGGTTGTGAATAGCAGGTCCTAAAACCAAAAAAAGTTAGGTAAAGTTTTCCATTTTAGTGGGCGCTTGCCATTTTTTAATTTAATTTTCTATTTCTAATAATCGTTTTTCCGATTATAACGCCATCTATCCATAATTCGAAAAAATGCTTCGAATAAAAGTTACTTATTTTTACGTAGGGAATCCAAATCTGCAATAAAAAATGGGGGCTCCTATTTAAGATTTTAAAGTAACCCCCCACCCCACTTCCTTGAGGGGTCGTGTTTGGTGCCATTCGATAGAGTTTTTAAAAGTATCGAATAAGAGTATTTTACAGTTTTTCGATCTGATGTTCGTTTCGCGAAATATCGCGGGATTCGTATTTAAAATATTCAATTTACCCCCCACCCCTCTCCGTGGGAAGTCGTGTTTGGTATCATTCGATAGATTTTTAAAATATATTGAGCACATTGACTCAGATTTTTGAAATATACACTCTTTTGCATGTACTTAACTTACCTTATCTTAATCTGACAATTTCGAGTATTTTTAATGATAGATTTTTTTTTCGGGCCCCCCTTAACGAACTCCCCTGTGTTAAGAGCCAATATATGGTAGAGGTACATCTGCAGGGTACCAGGTTTCTCTCCATATGCTAATCTGACGCGCTCGAGTAACTGCAAAAATCCCCGCTTGGGCTCCCCTACCATAATAATAAAACTCAAAAAGTTAAAGATAAAACTGTAAATCTAATGTTACCAATAAATAGTTAACAAGTTTTATGGTATTTATCAAAACCAAAAATTTTATGCTGGTGCTCTTGACATTTAGTACACTATATTAGTAGCATTGTACGAATCTGACAGATTTATGATAGACCGAGATTTAAAAAAGATTAGAAGCTATTAAAATAGATAAAATCATAATATCGCTCAACACTCCAAGAAAAGCTAGCGTCTGAAGTAACACAATTAAAAAATAATCTGTAAGTTCGTCTACAATCTTTTTAAAACGTTTTTATATACTTGGATTCGTCTTTATCACTATCCCCGCAAATTTTGTTATCCATTTTAAACAGAGTTCTAGGCTACCTAGGCACCTGCAATTTTAAGAGTGGCTCAGAACTTGCTAACGATGCAATATTTAACTGCTATTATATGGATAAATCTTCTTCTTCTTCTTCTTCGTGCGACTAAGATTACTCCTGTTTGTCGGCCTCCTATTCTGTTTCAGTTGTTTTTGACTGTACATTGTCTTTCCACCTTTTCGGCGGCCTTCCAACGGGTCTTCTGCTCTACGGCTTGTTGTTTTTACAGATGTTCGCTAATCTATCTGGTTCCATTCGGTATACATGTTCGTCCGAAGTTTTTCATTATGGATGATAAATCGAGTTTTTTAATTTCAAACTATTTTAAAAATGTCACTAATGCACCGAGAGAACAAAATTCTTGACATAAAGAAATTTTATTAATATTTAAGAAAGATCGACTTGGCATATTGCCTAAGAAATATATCTTTGTATGTAAGATATAATTTTCAGTAGTAATTGCACAAGAGCTCTGAAATTATTGAATTTTTCCCGAGTGACACTTTGACAGTTGTAATTTCACGAGCCGAAGGCGAGTGAAATTATGTCAAAGTGTCACGAGAGCAAAAATTCTATATTAATTTCAGAGGTCGAGTGCAATCTGTAGCGATTATTTCATGAATAAAACTGTTCAAAACCAAAATTTTATTGTAATTTATTTATGTAAGTACCATTAAACACACAGTTTTTATAAATATTTGACGATTGAAAGTCATCACTTTTATAATTTTTAAAACATTAATTGTCATTAATGTCACTGAATGTATTTTTTCGTAGCAACGAAGGGCATCTGACGTAATATAATTAACGACGGGAGATTATAAAAAATTATCGATTTAATTCAGATTTCTGTAGCTTTCTATTGGTCAGAATCTCCTCAGATATGATCTGGTCAGAATATGAATGAAATAATCTAAATAATTTCAAATATATTTTAATATACCTACCCAAAGAAATATATCTTAAACATGATTGAACTATCACTTTCTTGCAAACTAAACCCATTTGCCAGAAAGAAATTATATTTGTCATAAGAATATATTTTCTTGGCATTACAAAACTCTTCCTTCTGAGCAATAATATTTCTTAGTAAGGAATATTGTTATCTTACCATTATTAGTTAATGTTAAGAAATATATTTCGCAGCTATAATTGTATATTTAGAATTAAGTCACATTTCTTAAAATAAAGTGATATTACACACGGCGAAAAAAAAAATAATTCTGTTAAAGTAAAATTATTCTTTATTATATAATAATAACAGGATATAAAACGTTAGATATTAATACATATAAATAATTTCTCCACTCTTAAACCACTGGCTTCTATACAAAAATAAAAGGATGGAGAGGCAAATCCAACTTCCTTAATTTTTCCGCCTTTGTGTTAATAGCACTTTGTATATTAGCAATTACCAAAACAAAACCGTTATGGAGAAAGAGTAAACTTATTTTAATAAAAAAAATTTTATAAGGATATAAGTACATACTTATTTTGACAAAAGAAAATACAAAAAAAGAACAAATACACAGGCTCACATAAAAACTATTAATTTTTTGGTATAAGAACGGTAGGTATCAGTAAAACAGTCTACAATCCAAAAATATTTCTTGGCATTTCAACAAATAATGATCAATCATATTTAGTTCAAACATGGCTTTATTTATCCTACCATCTTTGTTAATTTTTTTCTTTTTGTATATGAACTATTAATATTATGCTATATGCTATAATGAGCAAGTTACAACAACAGTTTTGACAGTTTTGTGGTTTGAAAGAAGTTAGAATTTTTAAATGTCAAAGTTCCAAAAATTGTAAAATAGAAGTGAATTCCAATGACGAAAAGTTACAGTTTTTTTATTTGTTCATCATAGATAAAATATTGTATGAAACTGTGCGTGAAGTACTTTTGCGAACTTACGCGATGTATAGCACTCGCTCCGGTGTCGCTCGTGCTCTAAACATCGCGTACTTTCGCAAAAAGTATACTTCACGAACTGTTTCATAAATAACTCTTATGACAGAAATTGAAACAACAAAATAGTTTATAATTTTATATTGGGTCCTATAAATAATGAAAACGTTTTATTATAAAAAGTTCTTTTTTATAAAAGTGTAATTATTAATTTTACCTTACGTTACATTATTTTGGCTGTGGTTAAACCCCCAAATGAACTACATACCAGATCTTAACTCAAATTTATAGACTCTCACTTAACTTTTGTAGGTAATTGTTCATTAAAATTTTATTACTCTATTAATATCATCATTAAGCCAAAGGCAATCGATATTGCTATCTAGTGGAGTCAATGAAGGTTTTCACCTCCGATTTCGTTGAACCTCTATCGATTTTCATGAAAATTGGTAAGTATGTAGAGGATACCTCAAGAAACAAATGTGACATGGTGCCAACTTGCGCTTTTACCCTGGGAGGGGGGGATGCCACTCCTTCTCGGGGGTGGAAATTATTTTATTAAAAATAATACCACTAATCGATAGAGGGACAAATTATAAGTAAAATTTGTTATATAAAGTTATTTCAATAAATCAATAGTTTTTGAGTTATTAGAGATCAAAAGTTTTGATTTTTCCTGAAAAAAATCCATGTTCTAAAGCAGTTTTTCATAAATAACTCAAAAACCATAAGTTTCTTCAAAAAAGTTGTTATTACCAAAATCGAAGATAATATAAAAATAAATAAGCTCCTTATTCGAAAAATCCTTTACTGCATATACAAAGTGAGTTATATGCAATTGAATGTATATTTTTTTTCCGCGAGTACTCAAATCTTAGTATTCAAGCTTAAATAACAGGAAAACGATGCACTTTGTTAAATATAGATATTAAACATTTTAATAAACTACTTAAAGGTAACTATCAAAAAGCTATATAAGTAGTCGATAGCATCAAAATTAAGCAAGTTATGATGGAAATAAGAGGACCCTTTCAAATTTTTTAGGGAAGAATGAAAAATGAAACATACGTCATTTCCACAAAAATTAAAATTTATAGTAACCCATTTAAAACTTTATTTATTTTAATATGAGTAATAACTTTAACAATTTTGACCGGTTTAGAACGCATATTTTTGACAAAAAAAATACGATTAAAAAAAATTAGAATTTTTCAAATTTTCGTGAATTTCATTTTCTTTTGATAATAACTCCAAAAATTCTCGATATACTTAAAAAATGGTAGAGAACAAAATTTTAGTTTTAACTTTATTTAAGCTTTTTCTTTTTTTAATATTTTTTTACGACAAAAAATAACCGAGATAAAAACATTTAAAACATAAATTTTACTGCGAGAACCATGTAACCGGGGCCCTTTCACCTTGTATTTAAAAAAAAATAAAGGATTTAGAAAATTATGTTTAATACACTGTTATAGAACTTTTACTTATCTTTGTAATGGTTTTTGGATAAATCTCATATTTCAAAATTTAACGGAGTTATTTAAAAAAAACCAATAACATTTTCTTTGAAAAAATTTTATAGCGGAGATTTTGTATGTATACAGGTTGTGGGAAGTCCAATTAGTCGTTTGTTGTAGGAGATACGAAAAAAGTTTATTTAGGTGAGATTGGGGCATAGATAATATCAGAATTTAAATACATTTCCAAATATACAGGGCCACCCATATTGACAGGGTGAAACAAAATTATCTTTTGTTTAATGGAACACCCTGTATATTTTTCATTTTTGGATTCTTCTCTATGTTTTATTTCTTAAAATATCAGGTTTTGTGATGTTATACGAAGTAGTTTAAAAGATAATTACGTTTGTATTTTCAAATTTCATAGCAGTATTCACCCCCTGTTGACATCAGAAAATCAATTTATGTTCAAGTGATTTTTAATATAATCTATTATTGTTAAAAATTATTAATCTAGCAAAACGTTTAATTTTAGCTAATACAGGGTTGGTCGAAACTGAATGAGTGTTTTCTCAAAGTTTGAGAGTATGAGTTTTCTCAAACGGAGCAGCCTGTAATGCCTGTAATGAGCATTATAATGAAATGCTATTGTATGGCACTTTATTATTTCCCACCCTGCCAGTGAGAACTGAATTTATTTTTGAAATCCCTAACTTTATTTAATTATTAATTATTTTAAATATTGTAAACGATTAAAAAACAATCAAATTAAATTGAAATGAATAACCAGTGTATATCTTTCACATTTACTTCATATTTAACGTAGCCTGTACCATAACATTGCACAGATTATTATCCCTGTATAGCAACGATATACCATGAATGTGAATTCATACTTGAGAAATGTCCTATATCCAGTCTCACAAAAAAAAAGGGATTCCTCAAACATAATATATATGCAGACAAAATCAGCCAAAGTGGTTTGCGATATCTAATTAAAGGCCCTACCAAGTTGGTTTTGTTGAATATAGCATGGAAGCACGACGATACTTTAGTGATAAGCGTATTTTTCGTAGTAGCTGTAGTATATTGTTTTATATTATGTATTACCTATATTAAATTAATTTTAGTATGTTTCGTTTATCTAAAAAAATGTAAAACAAACAAAAATTCTGTTTTTCTTGTAGTTGTTTTTTCGTATAGATATTTTTTTATATTGTAGTAAATTGAATTTAGTTTTAGTATGTTCCGTTTGTTTGTAGAATTATATTTAATTAGATTTGCTTTAATTACTAAAATAAATAAATTTTCAATTATATTTTATGTATTTGTGGAAAAGGAAACCTAGCATTAGCGGCCACATTTCTATAACGGCCAATTGTTTTCTATTTTTAGTGGCCGTTATTGTCAGGTTTTACTGTACCAATAATATTTTATTAAATTATGAAATATTATTTAAATAAAAAATTGATAAACTTGATAAAAGAAAGTTTGCTTAGAATGTACTCCTCTATCTAATTATGGGGTTATTTTTAATAAAATAGTGTTCACCAATGAGAAGGGGTAACATCCACCCCCAGGATAAAAGCGCAAGTTGGTACCACATAATTTTTGTTTCTTGAGGTATCCTCTAACTACTTACCAATTTTCATGAAAATTGATGGAGGTTCAACGAAATCAGGGGTGAAAACCTTCAGTGACTGCCTTTTTGGAAATATGAAAGATTAATTTTTTTCGTGATTGTCGATTTGTTAATTTTCTGATTTTTGGTTGCTATAAGGTTTAAAAAATTAATAAAAATTTTAAATCATGCACATAAATGTAAAAAAATATTTATTTTACTTAATTAAACAAGATTGCTTGAGCCAGAATGCTGAAATATGCATTTTTATCATTAAAAAAAAAGGTGGATTTCACCCCTAAAATGCAGAAAGCGCAACTTGGTGCCATATCACTTTTGTTTTTTGAAGTATCCTCTAACTCAGCGGTTCTCAATCTCTGGTACATGTACCACTGGTGGTACATTTCATTATTTGAGGTGGTACGCAAAACTCAAAACAGCCAAAATCAGCACCACCACTGGCACAATTATAGTTAATTAGATCACCTAGCTAGACAGGTATTTTAGTTAGGTGGTACCAAAAATAATAAAAAGTATTTGGTGGTACCTGACTCAAAAATATTGAGAACCTCTGCTCTAACTAATCAACAAATTTCATGATAATCTATGAAGGTTCAAAGAAATCGTGGGTGAAAACATTCAGTGACTACACTTTCAGAAATATAGAAGAATAAGGTTTTCGTGATTTTCGACTTGTTAATTTTCGGATTTTTGGTTGCTATAAGGTTTGAAAAATTAAAAAAAATGTAATTTATGCACATATATATAAAAAAATATTTATTTTTCTTAACTAAACGAGATTACTTGCGCCATAATGCGGAAATCTGCATTTTTTACAATTTAAAAAGTAGGGGTGTATTACATCCCTAAAATGCAAAAGCGCAAGTTGATGCTATATATCTTTTATTACTTGAGATATCCTCTAACTACTTACCGATTTTCATGAAAATCAATGAAGATTTAACAAAATAGGAAGTGAAAACCTAAAGTGACTGCACTTTCAGGAATCTAAAAAATAATTTTTAGAAAAGGGGTGTATTTCACCCCTAAAATGCAAAAAGCGCAAGTTGGCACTATATCACCTTTGTTCCTTGAGGTATCCTTTAATCACTCACCAATTTTTATAAAAATCGATGGAGGTTCAACGAAATCTGAGGTAATAACTCATATCCACCTTCATTGACTCCACTAATCAATCAAAATGAAATTTTATTTCGAAAATAATTATCTCCTCGGTCGTAAAAAACGACTTGAAATAAATACATTGTTCAATATTACTTCGAAAAATATCGTTGTATGAAAATCTCATCAATTTTTTTTAAATTTTTTAAGGTTGATTATATCAGTGCAATATACATATAATATATTTGAATTTTATTTAAATATACCATGGCGTGACGAATAAAATTTATTAATATCCATATTGAAGTCCAGTGGAGTTTTTATGCTTTATTTTCTTTTAGAAATTTCATTAAACTTATAGATTTTGAAGTAGCATTAGCATTCGACTAGGTCGATTCCTTTGCCTCAAACAGAGACACCTCTTTAACGTTACAATAATTGTAAGTCGGATTAGTCTTCACGAGCTTGCTAGAAGAAAACACGTGGTGTGTATATTAATTTTTAGTGACTTTCAGTGTATAACACTTTGGATTCAAAAAGTTTTTATTTTAATGTATATAATTTTTATTAAAAAATTTTCAAAAGTCATCCAAATAAATGGATTATAACAGAACCTTTTTTAATCTAGTCAGATCATCTTCAGTGACATTTTGTGTAGTAGTTGAAACTAGCCCACTAGTTGATATACAGTGCGTCCATAAAGTAACGCATAAATTCGATATTTCGTAAACCGACGACTTTAAGGAAAAATCCCGAAACATGTCGATTTCTATTTTTAAAGTACGATTTTTTGGAATATCTTTCATACTAGTGACGTCACCCGTCTACGCGTGATGACGTAATCGATGATTTTTTTAAATGAGAATATGGGTCATGTGATAGCTTATTTGAAAAAGTATTGAATTCTCTATTCACTAATGTAAATATTAACATAATTATTTATACGGGGTGTTCAAAAAAATATTTTTTAATTAAAATAATTGAGAGAAAAAGAAGAATATATGTAATTTATTTAATTCAAAATGCGTTTTACTACTGTCAGAAAACAGAAAAAAAAAATTATTTGGCAAGTAAACGTTGATTTTCGCTTAAACGAAATGTTAAAACTGGCAAGAGACAGGTGGGTGGCAGCTTTAACATTGAATTTAAGCGAAAAACAATATTTATTTGTCAAATAAACATTTTTTTCCTCTTTTCTGACAACATTAAAACGTATTTTGAATTAGATAAATTACATACATCCTTCTTTTTTCTCAATTATTTTAATTAAAAAATGTTTTTTTTAACACCTTGTACAAATAATTATGTTAATGTTAATATTATGGAATAGAGAATTGAATACCCTTTCAAATGAGCTATCACGTGACCCCCATTCTCATTTAAAAAAAATCATCGATTACGTCATCACGCCCAGATGGATGGCGTCACTAGTATGATATATATGCCAAAAAATCTTAAATCTTAAATCTGCTTAAAGTCACCGGTTTACGAAATAATGAATTTATGCGTTACTTTATGTGTTATTGTAGTACGACACATGTCGATGTTAGTACGACACATGTCGATGTTAGTACGACACAAGTCGATTAGACAGATAGTAATATCGAAATTGTGTCTTACTACAATAACACAATATTTAAGAAATAATTATGTAATTTTGAAAGCTATATATCACCCAGTGGACATTGTTTCAACTACTACACAGAATGTCATTGAAGATGATCTGATTAGCTCGAAAATGTTCTGATGTTTTAATCCATTTGGATGACTTTTTTTAAAGTTTTTTTAATAAAAATTATATACAGTCAAACTCGCTTATTGGAATAGCGGTTAAAGGAATATCCCGGTTCATGGAATAGAAATTTGAGGTCTCGAAACGTTTCTACTAAGCACCAATGATCGGTTATTAGTATATCCTGGTTATAAGAATACGTTTGCTTGGCACGAAGGCTATTCCAATAAGCGGGTTCGACTGTACCATTATACAAACCGAAGTTTTTTACTTCCAGGTAAGTTTTTTAACTATGGTATATAGCCAATCACTGGGATTTTCTCTGTAATCTGTTTTTTCTATTTTAAGTTGGTGTAGTAAAAAAAGCATAATACTTACATCATGTATACGGTAAATTCCATGTCAAATCATCATCATCATAAGTGGCTCGACAATCCCTTGTGGATCTTGGCCTGCTCACAAAGAAGTCGCCACTCCTGCCGATTCCTGGCAACTTCCCTCCATCTTCTGGCCCCTAGAATTGTTAGGTCTTCTTCCACATCATCAATCTATCTTCTTCGTGGTCGTCCTCTACTTCTTGTGCCCTCTGGTTTTAAAAATGTTAATCTCTTAGTGTATTCGTGGTCTGACATCCTAGTAATGTGCCCAGCCCATCTAAGTCTCTGCACTTTAACGAATTTCACAATATCTGGATCGGTGTATAACTGATACAGTTCAAAGTTGTATCTTCGACGCCATAGCCCATTTTCATTTACTGTCCCAAAAATCTTTCTGACAATTTTTCTCTCAAAAATACCAAGAAGTCTTTCATTACTTTGAGATAGGGTCCACGTTTCAGCTTCATATATCAAAACCGGTCTTATTAAGGTCTTGTGTATATTGAGCTTTACTGCACGTTTTATATTTTTATTTTTTAAATATTTACGGAGACCGTGAACAGTTCTGTTTGCTATTGCTATGCTTCTTTTAATTTCATCGCTTGTGGTGTTTATTAAGTTTACTGTCGATCCAACATATGTGAATTCCTTGACTTGCTCAAAGTTGTGATTGTTATTTGAATTCTCTGTTGGATATTTCGGGAGTTTTCAGAAACCAACATATATTTGGTTTTTTCCTCGTTTTCCACAAGTCACTAATTCACTTGCCGCGTCCGCAAGCCTTGTAAAACACTGCACCATGTCTCTCAAACTTCTGCCCACTATAACTATATTAGACCAGGGCGCATCTGTAAAAATATTAGTACATTTGGACGTTGAGAGGTGACTCAAATTTTTTTGCAGAAATTGCTTGAAAATAACTCAAATAATAATATTTGAGTTATCCTCCCTCTCAAAAAGGTCCGGAATATTGTTTAAATAATCAAAATGTCAAAAAATTAAGGAAAAATTCCATTTTTTTCTTCGTTATTTGATTATAACTTTAAGAGTATTCATTTCCGAGAAAAGTTGTATTGACATAAAAGTTGTGTAATTAAATTTCCTATAATATAGAGTTGGTTGAAAATTTTAAAAATAGTCACCCTTGTTGCAGAATAGCAATAATTGGGAAAAAACTATACAAAAACAAGTATTCGCATTTTACGTTTTTCAACCATTTATGCTAAACTTAGGATCTTAAAATTTCACCCAGAAAAACTATATGATACGGTTAAACAACACTGTAAATTTCATTAAGATCGGTTCAATAAATTTTGCAAAATAAATTGTGCAATCCAGCTTTCGCAAAAAAAAATTCATTTTTTCAAACTGGTACAGGACTGAAAATAAAGCAGATAGCAAGTTGAAATTTTTTCTGCTTATAGAAGTGTACTGTACCTTTCATTTTAAATTTGCAAAACTAAAATCGATTAACCACCACGGCGTCAGGAATTTTTTTAATTAAACATTAATTATTGGTGTTGCGAGCAGGACACCGGATAGTTTGCTCTGATTGGGCATTCCAATGACCTTTTATAATTATTATTGATACATTTTAATTTTTATTACATTTCGATATAAATAAATAAATTTGTTTATTGCAAAATAAAAACACATACTCTATCCTTTGAAATAACACTTTTTTTAGCACAAACTTTCTTTGTTCATATATTTTAACTTGAGAATAAATGTTTATTATTTTTAAACATATACAATTGTTTAAACAATATTTCACAAACAATAATAAAATTAGTTTGATTTTTGTGGAATTAAAATATTAAAATACAACAAAAGTTAGAGTAAGAAAATAATATATTAGATGAAGATTGGAAGAAATTTTGGTGGAAATCAACTTGTGAATCGAACACCGCTGTCCTGCGCGTAGCACCAATAATTAATGTTTATTTAAAAAAAATCCTGACGCCGTGGTAGTTAATCGATTTTAATTTTGCAAATTGCAAATTAAAGGTACAGTACACTTCTATACGCAAAAAAAATTTCAACTTGCTATCTGCTTTATTTTCAGTCCTGTAATATTTTGAAAAAATGAATTGTTTTTGCGAAACCTGGATTTCAAAATTTATTTTGCAAAATCTGTTGAACCGATCTTAATGAAATTTACAGTATTGTTTTAGTGTATCATAAAGTTTTTCTAGGTAAAATATGAAGGTCATAAGTGTAGCACAAATGGTTGAAAAACGTAAAATGCGAATACTTGTTTTTGTATGGTTTTTTCGCAAATATTGCTATTTTGCAACAAGGGTGACTATTTTTTCAACTTTTAACTTATTCTGTGTTATAGCAAATTTAATTACGCAACTTTTATGTCAGTACATGTTTTCTGGGAAATGAATACTTTTAAAGTTATAATCAAAAAACCAAGAAAAAAATCGAATTTTTCCTTCATTTTTTGACATTTTAATTATTTAAACAATGTTCCGGACCTTTTTGAGAGGGAGGATATTGTTGTTTATTTGGGTTTATATGACTGCGGACACTAAATCCATTCGCCAATTTAACTATTTTTTATTTTATTAGTCATTTTTTCGTATCTTATCCTAAAACTAATACTAATATAACAAACAATTCTACTAATAAATAATTATTTTTGTATTTTTTTTTAATAATTTTTTATATATATATATTTTTATTAATTTTTTTCCAAATGATGTTCTCAGAGTTCCACAGCAAAAACTGCAACATTCTTCTTTAGCCCTCTACTTCATTCGAAAGCTATTTTACTATGGACTGTCCAAGTTCGTCATTCATTTTTATCTACATATTTTTTTTTTTATATTTTTTTTAATTATTATATTTTTTTTTCTATTTTTTTTATATATCTTTTTTATATTTTTTCTTTCTTTTTTTTTTATTATTTTTTTTTTATTTTTTTTTTATTTTTTTTTGTTTTTTTTTTTTTTTATTTTTTTTTTTATTTTTATTTTATTATTTTTTTTTATATTTCTTTTCTTTTTTTTTTCTTTTCTTTTCTTTTCTTTTCTTTTCTTTTTCTTTTAACATATAACAATTTACAAGAAATACTTACTCTATATTTTACAATTACAATTTAAGCTTAATATCTAAAATATGTTTATACAATAGTCGGTATACCAACTCATTATTTTCTAATGTTAATAAATAATTTAAATTAATGGGATGGTGGACATCAGTCAAAGAATACAGTGAATTTAAAAACATATTAACTTTATTAGAGATAAGAGAACAGGTCAAAATTTTGTGTTGTAGATTGCCCAACTGTCCACAAATACATTGTGGACTATCAGCTATATTAATTTTAAATAAATATGATGGAGTAAGACAGTGGTCAAATCTCATTCTGCATATGGTTCTTATCATATCTTTTGTCGACTCCATTTTAGAAAACCAAGGTTTATCCGTTATATAGTTTCTGATTGATCTGTAGTGGTTTCCTGTATTTACGTTTTCATCAATATACCTTTCTTTCCATTCTTTCTTAATCTCTTTGAATAAATTTGATTCAATATCTTTTGGCGTACAAAGATAATGGGTTAATACTCCTTGTGTCACCGCGTTTTTAGCCAATTCATCTACCATTTCATTTCCAGTTATTCCACAGTGGCTTTTAACCCATGCCAACTTAACAGACTTTCCTTGTTGCTGAAGTTCTTTAATTTTATTTATGATATATAATTCAATGTAGTTCACTTTTGATTTAGGATTTATAGCACTAATTTTACTAAGAGAACTTTTACTGTCACTAAAAATTATAAACTTTGAATGATTTATATTAGATAAATATTTTAGTGCTTCCATTATCGCTATTAATTCAGCTGTGTATATACTCATAATAGAATTTAGTTTAAACATTTTACTAATTTTATTACTGCTATCCCAATAGGCACATCCCACACCTTCAATATTTTTTGATGCATCTGTATATAGCATACAATAATCTTTGAACATTTGTGAACTGTCGGAGATAAACACTAATTTTCTTAAAGATATAGGCAACTTGCTATAGTCCCTTAAAAAGTATACCTGAACTTGTTCCATACTATTAAAGTCAATATTATAATTTGGGTTTATGTCATATTTATAAAGTTGTTTATCATATATTGTCATTTTTGAATATAAATCTACCATATTTAGAGTTTTCTTTTTTATCCAATATTTTTCTGTCAAGTCTGCTAAAAACAGTTGATGTATTTTGGAAATTAAACTTGCCTTTTTTTCATACAATCTAACTAAAAGGTTGATGCCAAGTTTTTTTCGTCTTATATCCATCGGCATTTCACAGCATTCAACTTGTAGATTATTTATCGGTGTACTTCTTAGGGCTCCTATACACAATCTAAGGGATTTATTAATGATTTTGTCTATTTTATTTAAATGACACTGTGATGCGTCACTGTATAATATTGATCCGTAGTCGAATATAGCTCTTATATTATTTTTAAATAACAACAAAGAAATATTTGGATCTGCTCCCCAACGTAAGTGTGATACGAATCGAAGAAGGTTTATTCCTTTTTCTGTTTTTTTAACTATATTGTCTATATGTTCTTTCCAGAGAAGCTGTCTATCCAGAGTAATACCCAAATATTTAACATAACTTTGTACAGGATAGGATATATTGTTTATTAAGATGTGATTGGGTATTTCTTTTCGTTTTCTTGTAAAAATACATAATTTGGTTTTGGAATCAGATATATTTAGTCCATGTAATTCACTCCATATTTTAATATGTTTGTCTCCTTCTTCAATGGATTTGACTGCATTTTCTATTTTAATGTTTTCTTGATAAATAACTATATCATCTGCAAATTGTAAAATTTTTGTTGAGTTTAAATTTTTTTCTATATCAGAAGTGTAAATTAAATATAACAAAGGGCTTAATATTCCTCCTTGAGGTAAACCACCCATCGCTACTCTTGGACCAAATGTGTTATTATTTACCGATATATAAATTTTTCTACAGTCATACAATTTTATTATTTTTTGACAGAAGCATTCTGGCAGACCTATTTGTATCATTTTGTTATATAGTATATTTAAATTAACGTTGTCGTATGCTGCTTCAACATCTAATAAAAGAGCGATTACTGAAGAATTTTTCGTAAACGCTAAATTTATATCTGTTACCAAATGACTCACAGCTTCCACAGTAGAATGATTTTTTCGAAATCCAAATTGTGTTTGTGATAATTTATTGTTTTTTTCTAGCCAACTTTCGAGCCTAAGTTTTATCATTCTTTCCAGTGTTTTTGTTATGCAGGAGCTCAATGAAATACCTCTATAAGATTCTGCTGAATCAGGATTCCGATTTGTTTTGAGAATAGGAATCACCCGGTACTCTCTCCAGTTATCTGGAATATCTTCTGATAACCATATTTGATTAAAAAAATTTAATAGTGTTTCTTTCCCTTTTTGATGTAAATTGGCCAACATAATATAATGTACATTATCTATACCTGGAGAAGTATTTTTCTTATTCTTAAGGCTTATTTCTAATTCACAGAAACTAAATGGAATTGAAAGTGGATGCATAGAGTTTTTTCTTTCCATTACATTAATTTTTGAAAATATATTATCTGGACATAATTTTCTTAAAAACTCCTCAACCCATTCTCCTTCAGTCACTGGATTTACTTGTGGTTTAAAAATGTTTTGTAATCGTTTGGCTTGATTCCACATATCTTTAATTGGTGTATTTTTGTTTAAAGTTTTACAAAAATTTCTCCATGCATTACGCTTACTCTCTAATACAACTTTTTTGGTTTTCGCTACACATTTATTATAATTTATATAATTTTGTATATTAGACTGTAGTTTAAACTTGCGTAAAGCTAGTTTTTGTTCTTCTATTACCTTTTTACAATTGTCATTCCACCAAGTTTTTCTAAATCGTGGATTAGTCCCTGTTCTCTTCTCCGGTATACATATCTTACAATATTCGTTTAATTTATTTAAAAATTGTTGGTAATTTAAATTATTATCTATTTCCATGAAATTATCAGTGATAGAAGAGAAAAGAGACCAATCCGCTTTATTTATGTTCCATTTGAATTTTGTATTTACACATTCCGCTTTATTAACATTAATATTTGACTTAATAATAATAGCAAAATGATTTGATCCTAATGTCTCGTCCACAACATCCCAATCGAAAAAATGACTAATATTTGCTGAGCATATTGTAAGATCTATTGCAGATTTATTATTGCTATTCGGTCTACGCATCAAAGTTTCTTTACCATTATTTAAAATTACAAGATTACAGTCCTCAATAGCTTCTAACAGATTTTTTCCTATAGTATCTACAGTACTACAACCCCAAACATAATTGTGGCTATTAAAATCACCACCAATTATAAAAGGCTTCTCTAGACTATTAAAAAACTTTTTCCATTCATTTAGAGTGATTTTAAGATTTGGTTTTACGTATATTGAATAAATGTTTAACTTTTTTCCGGATTGAATTTTAATTGATATGCTATTGCACATTATGTCATTAATTTGGTGAAAAGTAGGACTGTTGTAAAATTTTATTAATTTTTTCAAAAGGATGGCTACTCCACCATATCCATCATCTCTATCATTCCTAAAGACATTATAACCAGTAAAGTTAATAAAATTACTTTTTTTTAACCAAGTTTCTGATATTAATCCTATATCTATTTTATTGTCATACAAGAATTTTTCTAAATAACCCTTATTTGTTTTAATTGATCTCGCATTCCATTGAAGAAATGAAACGTTAGCCATCACGAGGTAATAATAATTGTGAAATATTGTTTTTTAATAATTCCAACGTTTTTTTATCTAAATTGTGATTAATTTGATTTAATGTTGCTGAAATAAAGTTTACTATTATTTCTCCTATATTATTTTGATTATCGTTTTGTGTTTGTGTTGTGTTAGAATAAATGGGATTATTAAAATTATAACAAGGCTGACTTTGTATTCTTGGTGTTTGCAAAATTTTTCTGCGTGCTTCCATTGTTTCTTTATCTACACTACTAGAATCAATACTACTTGATCTTTTTCGTTTAGATATTGTATATTTATTTGAAGTATTTTCTTGGTCTTTACTTACTGTTGAATAACATTTTTTATATTTATTATTAGCTTCATAATATGTTATATTTTCATTATTCATAATTTTTTTAATATATTCCTGTTTTTGTCTTTCTGTACAATCTGCTCCCTTGTCAGTAGCGCTGTGTTTTCCTTTGCACAATACACAAAGTAAATTATTCGGATTGGAACAATTAGATTTGTTGTGTTCTTCGCCACATCTTTCACACCTATCTTTTCCTCTACATTGGGCACTTATATGCCCAAATCTCAAACACTTTAAACATTGGATTATTCTGGGTGTATAATTTTCCACCTCGTATATCATTTTTTCTATTATTACATTTTTTGGTATAGACTGACCTTTAAAAGTGACAATTACGGTTCCTGTTTTTACATAATTAGTATTACCATTATCTTGAATCACTTTCCGCATAATTCTTTTTACATGTAATACTTCGAATTTAATTCCAAATCTAGGTTTAATTAATGATAATAAATCATTATCTTCTATCTCTTTATCTACCAATTTTATAACACCTTTCTTTTGAGTAAAAAACGTTGGAACATATGCCTCATACTCTTTGCTTTTAAGAATTTGAGAATCAATTAATTTATTAGCACTAGCAAAATTATTTAGTTCTACCTTGATTTTATTTCTACCAACTACTGTAATTTGTGTGATATTATTTTCAATTTCAGGAACTGCACTTAAAATCAAACGGGCCGTGCCGATCCTGTGTAATCGACCAATGTTACCGTTTTTATTTTCTATGTGTACTATATAAGGTGCATTATCTCCAAATTGATATCTATGTTTTAATCTTAAATTTATTACTTTATTTAAATTTTGCTTACCTGACTTATCTGTTTGATTTAAATTTGTCAAATTTTCATCGTTATTGCAACTAAATTTGTTACTTACCTCAATAGTATTACTTGTTTGGTTTTGTTTGTTTGTTACCTTATTATTTACTCTATTGTTATTTTTATTTAATTCCTCATATTCCATCATCCCATCTCCTTCCATTTCTACATAAAATTTACCTTTATCTGGAGGTTCGGGTGGTATACCTTCCATATTATTTGTTTTCTGAAATTTAACTTCTAGGCGCTAAATTTCACACTTTCTTACAGATCACTGGTTTAGTACTTCTTTATACTACTCGTAATACTCAAAAAGTTAAGAAAAAACCTTAAAAATTAATAATTTTTAGGAGAACTTCTAAAATCGAGAGGGAGGATAACTCAAATATTATTATTTGAGTTATTTTCAAGCAATTTCTGCAAAAAAATTTGAGTCACCTCTCAACGTCCATCTCAAAACAGATGGGCCCTGGACTATATCGTCAGCGAATGCGAGAATTTGCGTCGATCTATTAAAAATAGTTCCATTCATTCTAATATTTAATTTTCTGACTGCCTTTTCCAAGGCAATATTAAAGAGGAGATACGCCAGCGCGTCTCCCTGTCTTAGACCATTATTAACGTCAAAGAACGTAGAGTTTGTTGGGTCAACTTAACTAACTTAGGTGGGATTCCAAAGTCTATCATTGCATTATATAATGCGCTTCTTTTATCACTGTCATAGATTGCTTTGAAGTCGACGAAGAGATGGTGTGTATCTATGATATATTCTAGTGACTTTTCTAGAATCTGCCTATGTGCTTGAATTTGATGTATAACTGACTTTCCAGCGGTAAATCCGCATTGGTATTGACCTACAATATCCTTTGTAAAATGGTTAAGTTTTTCAAATAATACATTGCCGAAGATTTTATATGCAAATCACTCAGGCAAAAAATTTTGGATTTCCGATTTGTCTGAAAATTGGTATATAGCTTCTGCGGGACGTAAAAATACGATATTTAAGGTAAAAAAATCTTCTTCTTTTTTTCTCAAAATGTTATTTTATGCGATTTTACAGTGATTTGGTTTTTATCTAAAAAAATTTGCATTTTGTATCGTAAAGTATTAATGAAAAACATAATATTTTAATAGAAGGGACACAAAAATGTGATTATATGGCATTATAACAAGTTATTTTGATTCAAAACGTTTTTGATCAAATTTTATAGCGTAGAAAACTTTAAAATACCGTTTTTTACATTTTACATTTTTCCTCGCAGAAGCTATATACGAATTTTCAGACAAATCGGAGATCCAAATTTTTTTTGCTCCAAAATTGAGTGGTTTGAATTGGAATCACCCATACACTAAGATCATCTGTACGAAGGTACATATTTACAGTCCGTGCAATATAGATACCGTTGCCCGTCATCCGCGTCATTGCACGTGGCGTCACATGATACCAACACGAAATATTTAAGTCGTAGGTGCGTTCCTTTTTAGAATCATTTAGCTGAGTACACTGGAATTACAGCCACTAGACATATTTTATTATATACGCGTACAAATAATATTGGAACATTTCTATTAATGCAACTTTAATGAAACATACCCTAACTTGTTTCATTTAATTTGTATAAGTGGAATATAAATGGTTTTTACAAAGCACACTTGTTCAGATTACACTCTTACTGCGATCGGACAAAGGTGACATTTTGGCATAAATTGGTAACATGTATTTGACAGCTGCGGCATTGACACTTCAGATTTGTTTTTATTCTTTACTATAAATATTTGTTTTATTATATTGATTGTTTTTATTATTTACTTTAACGTAAGATTATAACTTAATTCTTGTTTTCTATTTCTAATGTTTTTATTTATGTACCGGGTGTCCCAATAAGAATGGCTCTCGGCCTTATCTCAGGAACCGTTTATAGTAGAGCTTTGAAATAAAAAATTTTATGACAAAAGTTGCCTCATGAAAAGCCTGGAAATTATTTTCATAATTGTGGGTCCACCGCTAGAGGGCGTAATTGAATATCAAAAATAAAAAAATCTAAATTTTACCAAATTTTCCTAATGAAGGGGCACTGGAAATCCGATTATTGTATTCTTCATCAAATTCTGCGCATATTTGATTTAACAAGTTTAACTCTACCTTTGCAAATAAGAGGTGGGGGTGAGTGGGAACCTTGTTATGAAAAAATGGCTGTAAGTCCGGTTCTGCTAAATCAAATTTTGAAAACTGGGTCTTGTTGAAGACAGATATTTTTCTTCAATGTAAGCGTGATAACTTTGAACCATCCTATTAAGTAATAAGAAAGCTGGGAGGCGTTATTTAATTTTTTTCAGAAATCTAGTTTTCTTTGGAAAATATTAAATACAAGTATGCATTTTTAATCATACTTTATAAAATTAGATTAAATTAGCAATAGAATAGCGAAAACCGCATGTCGATACCTTTTTTATATCTCAAGATATCTCGAGAAACGTGTAAATTTTATACATAACTGTTACTATCACCGGTAAACTAAGTTAATGAAAAGTAGTGTGCTGTGAAAAAAAACAAAATAAGATTTTCCAGATGTCAACGTATAAAAATATAATTAATTAAAACAACAGTATAAAGAGAAACAATACTATTAAAATTAAATATAACACAGAACAAAAAGAACTACTTAGTGACGACCTAAATATTCAAATTGTTACCCATCATACACTACTCTAGAATACATTATCCAGAGAATACTAAACGCCATTCAAAGCATATCGAGAGCAGAAATTGAGACTGCTGTCTCAATGATGGGCAAAAATTTTAACGTTTATGTCATCACTAAAAAGTTGTTTTTATTTCTTTGTAATAGGGCTTTTCAACGCTTCTCATTTGTTTCGAGTCTCTGTCATATGCCGTAAAATCCGTGTATAATATTAATATACGAGATATGAACGAGGCTCGAAACAAATGAGAAGCGTTGAAAAGACCTAATATACGTTGACAGCTGGAAAATGTTTCTTTGTTGTTTCCATAGCACACTACTTTTAATGAATTTCATTTACCGGTGACAGCAACAGTTATGTTTTTAAATTTACACGTTTTGTAAGATATCTCGAGATAGAAAAAAGGTATTAACATGCGGTTTTCGCTATTCTGTTGCTAGCTTTGTCTAATTTTGTAATATGGTATTAAAAATGCATGTTTGTATTTAATATTTTCCAAGGAACACTAGATTTCTGAAAAAAATTAATTAACGCCTTCTAGCTGGCATATTACTCAGTAAGTTGGTTCGAAATCATAACTTTTACATTGACGAAAAAGATCTGTCTTCAACAAGACCAAGTTTGCAAAATTTGATTAAGCAGAACCGGACTCACAGCCAGTTTTTCATAACAAGGTTCCCACTCACCCCCACCTCTTATTTTCAAAGGTAGACCTAAACTTGTCAAATAAAATATGCGTAGAATTTTATGAAGAATACGACGATCGGATTTCCAGTGCCCCTTCGTTAGTAAAATTTTGTAAAATTTAGATTTTTTAATTTTTGATATTCAATTACGCCCTCTAGCGGTGGTCCCACAATTATGAAAATAATTTCCAGGCTTTTCCTGAGGCAACTTTTGTTATAAAATTTTTTATTTCAAAGCTCTACTATAAACGGTTCCTGAGATATGGCCGAGAGCCATTCTTATTGGGACACCCGGTACATTAAATATTAATTTGTTTTGTTGTATAATCCACTTTATAATAATTATGTAATATGTTTGATTTAAAATGAATTCAAGAATTTTTTGTAATTGGGCAACAATGTCAACTTAGATCTCTGACGTAGGTAATGACGTGAAACAGTATCTATATTGTACGGACTGTATACAACTACGTGGACGTTTTAACCTCTGTAGAAACAATGGATATTTTAATTATTCTACCTGATTCAGCAGATCAAGGTACTGATAGTGACGAGGATACTATCGACGATCAGGTTAGATATTCATGATATAGCAAACGATGTAGGCACCCCATAAAGTAGAGATTCATGTTTATGAGTTTTGCGATAAGGATCGGGAAGAACATATATACATAGGTTCAACGTAAATGGAAAAAATTGAGGTTTTAATTCAAGATCAGGCTATAGTATGATATAATTGATCCAAAAGATGGCATAACCCAGACATCCAAAGTGAAAGTTTTCCTCCAACACCACATTGTTCTATATGGTCCACATATCGTTTAATAAAAGTTACACCATTTTGAGCGTCCGGTTTGGGGGGGGGGGGGGTGGGAGAAGTCGGTAAATTAGTAGTTTTTTTTAGGTTTTTCGTAAGTATTTCTAAAACTATGCTTTAGCGTAAACAATGTTCTATACAAAAATGTTCTACATGAAATTTAAAACAAAAAAGGTCCTGTACATAATTGTTATAAAATCAACGGTTTCAGAGTTACAGAGGGTGAAAAGTGGAGCTTTTCGACACTTTTTATATTTTTTGGGCAATTGATGACGATTTTGAGTGGTGAGGTTTACGTTTCTTCAAGCGCTTATCACTAACATACTATCGGTCACTGAAATAGTAAATTTTATTTACAAAACACAGTCCTGTTAAAAACAACCTCTTTCATCAGTAATAATATTATAAATTGCCCAATAAATATAAACAGTATCGAAAACTTCCACTTTTCACCCTCTGTAACTCTGAAACTGTTGATTTTATAACAATTATGTATAGGACCTTTTTTGTTTTAAATTTTCTGTAGAACATTTTTGTATAGAACATTGTTTACGCTAAAGCATAGTTTTAGAAATACTGACGAAAAACTTAAAAAAAACTTTTAATTTACCGACTTCTCCCCATCTCCCCCCCAAATCGGACGCTCAAAATGGTGTTACTTTTCACTAAACAATATGTGGACCATATAGAACAATTTGGTTTTTGAGGAAAACTTTTAGTTTGAATGTCTGAGTTAAGGATGTATGACACTATGCATTTTCTTGTATCATTTCTAATATCGTTTCTGATATGTCAAAAAAATGCATAGTGTCATACACAGATACAAGAAACGATATCAGAAACGATACAAGAATTTGTGTCAGGCACAGATTCTTGTACAAGAACTGCGCCAATTTCTGCGCAAAGAGCAAAAACGTAAAACCTGCTGGTAAAACATCTAAATGTCATAATGGCGGCTGAAAATGAGATCATATGATTTATGTCTTGATGAATTTATTTGTGTTTTTGTAGGTATTATTTATAAATCTTTTATTGATACTTAATATACCGTTTGGTATGGACTACTGTTCTATTAATAACCATATATTTAGCTCCTAGTAAAGTTCAAACTATGTACAACTTTGGGTTTCATTTTGCATAATTTTTTAATAGAGGAAAATACAATAGTTCCTAATTTGGATCAAACCGAAGATAATTCTAATGCAAATATTTTAGGACAAATATCAAAACAAAATAAAAAACACAAATAATCAACAGTCAACGTAAAAATTCTGGTTAACATTAAAATGTTAAATTTATGTTTTTAAAAGTTTATAAATTTTATAAAATCCTTAAAATCAGCTGTAGACGCAGTATTACCATACCAATGTAACGTGACACAGGGTGACAGACAAAATTTCGACCAATCACGTGCCGAATTTCATACAATTTTCGATACAAGAAAATGCATAGCGTCATACAGCCTTTAGGCCTTTTTTTTGGACCAATTATACTATACTACCTCCGTAACTTTGGAACCGTTCATTTTTGAAGGATTATGCATAGGAACTTTTTTTATTTCAAATTTAATGTAGAACATTTTTTTATAGAAGGCTGTTTACGCTAAACCGCATTGTTTTAGAAATATTGACGAAAAACGTAAAAGACTACGAATTTACTGATTTCTCCCCGCTCTCACCCCCAAACCCGACGCTCAAAATGGTGCGACTTGAGACAACAAGAATAGACGATGAACACTTGGAATAATCTGAGTTCGAAATTATTTCATTATTTTTCGCACCTGAAATAATTTAGTTTATTCATTACAATGTCAACATCATGGCATACATCTGAATATCATGGCTGAAAAATCTAAGGCAACGGTATGGAAAATCTACTACATCGTTATTCAGAGTACCTGTCAATACAGTCACGATAGCGAATATGGTAGCCAACACGATATCCAACGATCGATAACGGTCATGGAACAAGAAGAAGATGAAAATAATGCAAAGTAAAGAAAAATTAATAAGATAGTAGACGAAGTTACAGATTATTTTTTAGTAGTGTTACTTCTGACGCTACCTTTTCTTGGAGTGTTGAGCGATAATATCATTGTATCTATTTTATTAACTTTAAATCTCTTTTACATCTCTGTTTATCCTACACCTCTCAGATTCTTACAATGCTTATACTGAAAAAACGGAAAAAAGCAGCGACCAGAGTGAGGATTCTAATTAAGGAAAAATTGGTAAAAACGATAACAATAAAAAAGATATCGATATGTACTCACCCTTAAAGAGATAACGATATAAGAACAAAGGTATATAGAAAAACGATATAACTAAATTTATGGACAAAAGTAATACAACTTTAAATAGATAAAATATATACATAAAAACATATTTCCACTTCTGCATTGCAGGGCTCTACTGTAACGTACTATTGGCCGATTCAACGCTTAACTGTAGAAAAAAGTGACACAATTTGGTGAATAAAAAAGTGAAACTTCACCATAAAAACACACCGGCATATACCTCCACCATTATCTATGTTTATTGTTTTACATAGCAACAGTTTAACTAATTTAATTTTATGAATATAACTTCTTGTATTATCTAACACTTTTCTTATTTTATCGTTCCTAGTTTTGTCATTTGTAAACAAATAAATCAATAAATTTTGTTAGTAAGAGCAATATTAGAAGCAGTTAAATATATTAGTAGGCAGGCCTAATTTGACAGCAACTAAAGCTAATTACGTCATATTCTCTGATAGTAAAAGTTCAATACAAAAAATTCAAAATAGCTCTTACTATAATAATATTGGATTTAACTATGTATTGTCTGAAATTATAAACCTGGTGGGTACACTAAAATTAAGAGGATCTAATATAATGTTTTGTCGGATAAAAGCTCATTGTGGATTATTAAACAATGAAATAGTAGACAAAATTGCCAAATATAATGAACCATCTAAAGAATCAGAATATAAATTAATGTGTAATTGAGGATCTAATCTCTTATTTAAGGAAAAAATGATCAATTCATGGCAAAGAATTTGTCCAACAAGTAATTATATTATAAAGGCGTGAAACCAAGAATACAGTCCTCACCGTGATTTAAAAACTCAAATTTCAATAAAGCTATGATTAGGATACTATCTAGAATAAAATTCAACCATGTTCTGTCTCCGTTACATAAATTTAAAATTAATTTAGCTGAAACTCCATTTTGCGAATGTGGCGAAGAAGGCTCAAATGAGCATTTAGTTTTAAATTGCCCATTAAATACACGATGCATAAACCAATTTATAAAAAAAATATATGAGTATATCAGTAGTGAAAAAAATCCTGTTATGCTACCTTTTAATTTATTAGATTTAATAAAATCCAACAACTTGCATAGATATGAAATAATTTTTCGCCACATACGTAAAATGAAACTGAATTTCTAAATGGAAAAACTTATTTAATTTGCGAAACGTTAGTGATATAAGTCCTTTGTTTTAAACCAGTTGTTAGCCTTTCTATCCGTGGTCTAATTTTGTTTTGTGCAAGTCGCCTTGATAGTCACCTAATCCATACACGTCAGTTGCAATGTGGGGATAAGCTTTCGTGTTTGTTCACTTCGAGTATGGAGCAGCAGGCCTACGCCTCTC
Source organism: Diabrotica virgifera virgifera (assembly GCF_917563875.1). Classification (NCBI taxonomy): domain Eukaryota; kingdom Metazoa; phylum Arthropoda; class Insecta; order Coleoptera; family Chrysomelidae; genus Diabrotica; species Diabrotica virgifera. Next base: position 213,068,774 of record NC_065450.1, read on the forward strand.
CGAGGATGACTCCAACAAGAGTCGAAAATCATCGATTCAAAGTGCTGGACTGCGCTCCGTATTCTAAGTGAAAAATAAGATTGTTTTGCCTTCGCATTGCAACTGAATAAAAATGGTATACATTTTTATTTATTTCATATTAGTAGTACTCCTATAGAGTAACTAGGTCCATTTTCCGTTGGAACTTTACCAAGCTTCAGGCAGGGGTTGTGAATTGCATAGTGTAGAATTCCTTTCCTTTTGTCTTCACTGCAGCATCCATCTGGCTTGCATATTGTAGAAGCCTTGGAGGTGTCACCAGGGGAATGGACCGATAAGTTTTCAATTTAAAAATCTTTTAGTAATATTTTTAATGTTTTTCAATACTATTATTGTTGCTATTAGGATTAAAAACTTTACCTTTCAATTGCCAGATGACGCTAGTCACCTAATCCATACACGTCAGTTGCAATGTGGGGATAAGCTTTCATGTTTGGTCACTTCGAGTATGGAGCAGCAGGCCTACGCCTCTCCGAGAATGACTCCAACAAGAATCGAGAATCGTCGATTCACAGTGCTGAACTGCGCTCCGTATTCTAAGTGAAAAATAAGATTGTTTTGCCTTCGCATTGCAACTGAATAAAAAAAATGGTATACATTTTTATTTATAAATCAATATATTATGTAACTATATATGTATAATGTATAAGTCAAGATAAAATTAGATCTATATTGTTATTAAGGGTTCTCTCTATAACAGTTGTTAAAAAAAAACTTGAATTATTTATCAAAACAGAATAGGCTAATGGATTATGTCCCTAGTCAGAAAATGAAATTACACACACACAATTTTGTTTCATATTATGCTCATTTTTGTAGGTAAATTTCTTATTTCTCACTTATACTTAAGTTCCCCAGATTCTTCTTTTACTCATGATCTTCTTAATATAAAATATTGATTATTCGATTCACTTACGTTCTTGTTAATTTGAGGGCAAGTCACCTCAACAACAGAATTTCCTAACCCCTAATAAACTTTCCAGACCATTGCCTGATGGATTAACTAGTTACTCAGTTACTAAGATTATAATTGCTTGAGGGAAGGTATTTTATCTATAGGCTAGTCTTTGAGGTTGAATTGTATTTGAATCATATATTTAACTAATTAGCAAAAAAAGATCGAAATATAGTTCTTCCACTATAACTTTTTCCATGCGTCACGATTCATTTTAAAACAAGTTAAATAAAAAAATTAAGTGAAATATACGTCGATGTGTATTGATACGTACTTTCAGAGTGTCAGTGGTAATTATTAGGAAATGGCTATTATCCCGTGAACTTATTTTATAAAGTTATTTTATTGAAGTGTTTAATCTTTTTGCATTATTGAGGAGATTGATACAGTGGCGGCCGGTCAGCGGCCGGTCAGGGTCGTCCAAAATATATACAAATATTTTTAATATTTGTATCTGTGAAGTAAAAAAAATCTATCAGATAATACAGACTAACTTTTATTCATGGTTTTTAAAAGGATTTGAACAATCCGAGCGTTAAGTGATCCCTGCGTATAACAGACTTCTCAAAAAATGAATGATCCGAGCCATTCATCTGACTTTTCGGCTAGCCGTACCCAACGCATCGGCAGCTGATGATTTACACGTAAAACTCAACGAAATAACAAGTCGATGAGCAAGCGAACATACATTCTCTCAAGTCGTTTAATTGATATTGTAATTTTTTAAGTTGTCAGGAATTATCATGTAGTGGACATGATGGATCGAAGCATTTGTTAAAAATCAAAGTAATTATAGAGAAAATAATAAAATTGTTTTAGAAATATTTACTTTCTGATTCGAAGTGTATTCGTAATACAGAATGAACTAATACATATAATCAAATAGTTACATTTTGAATAACGTTATTGAATCTGAGATTTAGAAAACCATTTGCTTTTCGCTGGAAGTAGATGAAACTTCTGATTATCATGTCATTCACAATTATCAATTATTGTTGTTCGATACGCGTTACGTCGTTACGTGGTAATATTTATGAAAGGTTTTTAGGTTTTAGAAACGTGAGTAAAAGCAATACGGCAGAATATATTTTTGATGTTTTAAAGAATTTTTTAAAATTTTTTGATATCAAAAATAAATTGGTAGGGCAAACTGGGGCAATCTTATGACGGCGTTGCTGTGATGTGTGGTGAATTGCATGGTCTCCAGGCAAAAGTTAAAACTACATATTGCATCACAAGCTTTATTTACTCACTATTATGCGCATATAATAAATTTAGTTTTGCATGATACGTGTAAAAAAACAAAGGATATCGTCTTTTCTTGCCAGTTTAGCTCACCTAAACGGATTACCGCTTTAGAACAAATTTGTTTCGAAAAAAAAGCGAACAGTTTGTCAGACGCAATGAAATTTTAAATCTCGGTTAGTTTTATCTAAGCAGATTATCTCTGGTAGTTTTAGTATCTGTAGCAGATTTTCGTGAACAGCTTTTGGAAGTTTTTGATTTTATTATTGATTTTATTATTGATTTTTATTTTGATTTTGAAATTGGCGATACCTCGATCCGTGAAGCAATCGATTTGAGAACTTTCTTTTAAATTTAAATTCTTTTAAATATTTTTAAAACAGAGTTTGCCCAAGATATTCATTATTGTTCAAAATCAGTCAGCTGACATTATTTATTCAGAAAATAGAATACGAAAGCTGGTGCAAAATCTCAGAGATTTTCGTAATGATAGTAGTTTCCAATATATACGCAGTGACATTTTGGACTCGCTTGATATTTCCGAACCATTCCAAAAAAGACAACAACATGATACATATCTCGAAAAACGAATAGGTATATCTTGAAATTTTGGATACCTACTAATATATGCAAATAGATACTCGTTTTTCGAATTTTGAAGATTTGCAAATTTTTGACTTTTTTCCAAAGAATTTCCAAGATATCCGTTATAACAAGTTAGGTACTTAAAAATTATGCCGATCCAAATATTTTCAGACAGTGGGATAAGTTACAAAATATGTATGTATAATTATATGTAGTAAGTACTGCAATTCATTATAACAAACTGTTCATCAATTATCTTATCACCACTACCACCAATTTCTGCCTCAAATAAACGGTATTTATCTTGTCTTAAAAGAATCAACATGTATGGTCGAAACACCATGAAACAAGAGAGAATGTCAAGTACATCATATTAAAAAAAAAACAAAAAACAACAAAATCTCCTATGATGATTTAAGCCTTTTAGTTTGATGGTATACCTATATGAGGAGACAAAATACCTTGCCGACCCTGTCTCCAAGGCCACGAGCCGCCACTGGGACTCAACATTAAACAAAAGATAAGATCAAAGATGAATAACCATTTTCAATTTCGTTGCAACACAAAACTACAGCCGCATCATTATTTCAGTTCAATGAGAGAGTGCAGCAAGCACCTTTACCGGTTTCGAAACTTATTAGTCTCTCATCAGGTGGCACATATGCTACTCTCTCTGGTACAACTAGGACAAACCCCGGCGTGCAGTCACGGATTGCAACGAACGAAACGACAGGGATTCCCTAGCGGCAACTGTTAGCAAAAAACTAAGTTTTCAATCTAATAGCACATAAAACAACATCCAAAAATGCTATTCTACATCCTACCAGACTGAAAACAATGGGAACCTTATCTGGTACCACCTCCGGGGCTTCCACACTTTGTAAAGATAAGACTTTATAACTAACCATTTAGAATCAATTACTTTTAATGGGAAATAGGTCACAATTTTACCAAAAAAAAAAGATTTTATTAACGTTTCAACACCCTATACTAAGTCTATCTATACTAATAGTCTAAGAGCTAGAGCCGAAAAATCATCGTCATATTAATTATGACCCCTTTCAGGCTGACACCTCAGTGGATACAGGAAGTAGCAATAAGGGATGATGTAGTCTTTAAAGGTTTTCACCTCCTATTTTGTTAGACATCCATCGATTTGCATGAAAATTCCACACCTGTAATTTTGAACCAATCAAAATACGTTATTTTGACAGATCACCATGGCAACGGAGGTATTTTATCGGAAATTTTTTGCTCGTGGGGTACCCAACAGCGAATTATAGTGGAAATTTTTTGACGTTTACAATAACAGAACATTTTTGACAGACTGGTTTTTATTTGTTTACATAATTTAGTTTTGATTCATTTTCTATCACTTGTAGTTACTCAAAACTTATGTAAAATTGAAGAATATACTATTTTCTATCTTGAAATGGTATTCCCATGCAATACAATGAGTAGAAGTTACGAATTTGAAAGCCTAAATAATTGCTGACAAAGCTATGGCGCGCTATTAATCTGTTCATGCAGCTTTGGATTTTCAAATGCAAATTTGGTGTGGAATTTTCTTACCGAATACCACGCGAAGTCAAATTAATATCCGGAAATTTTTTTTTGATCATGAATATTTTTAGAAAATTTCCCTCGTCTGCGACTCGGGAAATTTTCAAAATATTCATGATCTCAAAAAAATTTCCGGGAAATAATTTGACCTCTAGTGGTATTACTAGTGAAAATTGGTGACTAGTTAGAACATACATACCTCAGGAAATAAAAATGATTTGGTGCCAACTTGCACTTTTACCCTAGGGGTGGAGACCACCACTTCTCGGGGGTGAAAACGTTTTTATTAAAAATAACCCCACAAATCGATAGAGGAACAAATTATAATTAAAATTTGTTATATCATGTTATTAAAATAAACCAATACTTTTTGAGTTATTAAAGATCAAAGATTTGTCTGTTAAAGAGCACATGCGTGAAGTTACGGATGATAAAAAGAAAATATTAATTAATTGTATGTTACTAGAATATTATTTTTATATTATCTCGATAGTATAAATTTAGCAAAAGTGTATCCGAATATGTCAAATGTACCCATTATTGGACACCCCCCGTTTCTGGACATATTCAGTTTATAATGAAAAAAAAAAAAAGATTCAAATAAATATCGAAATAATATAAAAATAATATTTTATTAACATACAACTAATTAACATGTTTATTTTTATCATCCGTAACTTCACGCATATGCTCTTAAATAGACAAATCTTTGATCTTTAATAACTCAAAAAGTATTGATTTATTTTAATAACATGATATAACAATTTTTACTTAAAATTTGTCCCTCTATCGATTTGTGGGGTTATTTTTAATAAAATACTTTTCACCTGCGGGAAGGGGTGGTATTCACCACCAGGATAGAAAAGCAAGTGGCACTAAATCAGTTATGTTTCTTGAGGTATGCTCCAACTAGTCACCAATTTTCATGCAAATCGATGGAGGTTTACCAAAATAGGAGGTGAAAACCTTTAATTGACTTTACGCCTTGAAAAAATGTTGATACTAGTTTGAACTAATGTACAAATCCAAATATGGACAGTCGTTGGTGCCTAATTATGGAATAGCGGATTCAGTGTAAGTGGGCTCATTATGATTGTGCTGGTCCAGAGTTTGATACATGGATCTGTGATTTTTGCAAGTGAATTAAGTATTTTTTTATTTTTCACAACGTTTTTATTTAAATTTATTTGATCTCATATATGTTATGTTTGTTTTTGTTATTGATATATGTTGATTTATGCTTGTATTCCATATATGGGTACCTATTCCATATTTGGATACTAAAATGTGATTTTGTTTTTTTGCTTATTTTTTTTGTTAATTAAGGTATTTCATAGAATTCTTTTAATTACGATATATAAATGTTTGAATGATTTGTCCTAACATTAAACTGTTTTCATTTCTATATAGTTATTTTTTATGTCCCCAAAACAAAATGGTATTTCATAATTGGCGCCTTTCCTCTAATGGTATACTTGACATTGAATATCGTTTTTGATTAAGTTTTATCGGAGTATATAATAAACCTTACTCCTTAAATCAAATGTAAATCTCGGATATTCAAACACACTTAACAAACTAGACTATAACAAAATCCAGGATGTAATTTAATGTAAATTAGGAGGCTCAAAATAGAAATCCAGTAGACGTAGAGATCGCTCAAACAACTAACTATTCCGGCCTAAACTTTAAGTAACTCTTAAAGATTGAGCCTAGTATAGCATCCCAAAGATAATCAGATTAAAGCTCCCTAAAACTTATTAGCTGTCTTAAATATATTCTCTCTGCGATTATCATTATATTATACTAATACCGCATTGGGGACACTATAAATTAAAGATAAAGTGAAATGGAATTGTTGAATATATCATGAATACATATTTACTCTGGGCTAATTAGCAAAATACAAGGAAAAGTTATTTACCAGCAATTTTATTGCTGGAATCGAATCTTATTATTGTATGTATTAATAATACAGGTATGTAAAGTCCGCAGATAGTGTGCTACTTTTTTTATAAACAAAATGGCACCCGAAAATCGTGTTTTTTTCAATTTTTGCTCTATAATTCCAAAGATTTTAACGTTACACCAAAAACACTCAAACAAAAATTCTCCGCAATTAAATTCTGTATAGGGACGTGTTTTTCCGATTCACTTCGACGAAAACTTTTCCCGAAAAAAGTGGGTATTTCCAACAAAATCTTTAATTTTCAACTAAAATTTTAGATAAGTAATTGTTAATCAATAATTAAATAACTTAGAAACGTAAAAGCCCTTTTCGTATAGATTATAATTCCAGAAGCCAATGAAAATTGAATGAACAGTTTAGCAACAATTGAATTGTTAATTAAAAATTTACGGTCGCTATAATAACGACAATAATTATGATGCATAAGAATAACTACAATTTTTTCATAAAAAGACACTATACCTATCTAATGTACTTCACAGAATTGAAATTGGACTATTAAAGCGGTCTCAGGAATATTTTAAATTTATAAACAATTTTTTGGCTTATAAACAAATAGAATATCTCGGGAAATATTAAACTAAATCAAATTGTGAAAACGGTTTCGAAAAACAGCGGCAGGACGCTTCTTTTAAAAGAAAAAACGTTTAATTACGACGAGTGGTTCGTGAGATACAATCGGTGAAAGACCGGAATTTACGGCGAAGATATAAACAGTAGGACTCAAAGTTCAAAATCGGTATATGTTAAAAAAATTCATTTCTCGGCTTCCCATGGAGCAATTTCCTTCATTCTTTTTTTGTTCCCTAATAACTCGAGTAGAGCCATCGAACTAACTCATTATTAAATGTCAAACTTGCTTTTGTTTTGTTTATAATAGATTAATTTTTTTATAAGAACAGAAAACTACATATTTTTTCCAGTTGTAGGCTTTTTTTTAGATAAACTTACTACAAGTGTACCTTTTAAAGTTAAAAACATAAATATTCTCATTCGAAAGCTGTATAATTATTTAAACAATTTTTATTTAAACAAATTAAAATTTTGTGTTATAATAAAAAAATAAATTAATTATAACAAAACAAAAGCAAGTCTGACATTTAGTAATGCATTAGTTCGATGGCTCTCCTCGAGTTACTTGGGAACAAAAAAAGAATGAAGGAAATTGCTCCATGGGAAGCCGATAAAATGCATTTTTTTAACGTATACCGATTTTGAACTTTGAGGGTTACATTTTCTCCAACCTAATTTTTGATTGGAATTTTGCTATTTTTGGCAATTTTCACACGTATTATCGATAGTTTTTATTATAATAATATATGTTATGGAGTATTTTAAGGATATGAAAATTGGTGTCGAGAAAGAGGAGAAAAATGAAAGGTGATAGTTTGAAAATTATGATCCTATTGTTTATATCTTTGCCGTAAATTCCGGTCAAATTTCACCGGTTGTATCTCAGGAAACACTCGTCGTAATTAAACGTTTTTTCTTTTAAAAGAAGCACCCTGCCGTTGTTTTTCGAATACCGTTTTCACAATTTAATTTAGTTTAATATTTCCCGAGATATTCTATTTGTTTATAAGCCAAAAAATTGTTTATAATTTTAAAATATTCCTGAGGCCGCTTAAATAGTCCAATTTCAATTCTGTAAAGTACGTTAGATATGTATAGTGTCTTTTTATGAAAAAATCGTAATTATTCTAATGTATCATAATTATTGTCGTTATTATAGCGACCGTAAATTTTTAATTAACAATTCAATTGTTGCTAAACTGTTCATTGAATTTCCATCGGCTTCTGGAATTATAATCTATACAAAAAGTGCTTTTACATTAGCAAGTTATTTAATTATTGATTAACAATTACTTACCTAAAAGTTTAGTTGAAAATTAAAGATATTGTTGGAAATACCCGCTTTTTCCGGGGAAAGTTTTCGTCGAAGTAAATCGGAAAAAACACGTCTCTATGCCGAATTTAATTGCGGTGAATTTTTATTTGAGTGTTTTTGGTGTAAAGTTAAAATCTTTGGAGTTATAGAGCAAAAATTGAAGAAAACACGATTTTCGGGCTCCATTTTGTTTATAAAAAAAGTAGCACACTATCTGCGGACTTTGCATACTTATATTATTAATAAATACAATCATAAGATTCGATTTCAGCAATAACCTTTACGTGCTCACTGTATATGCCAAAAAATCGTAATTTCAAAATTAAAATCGACCTGTTTCGGCATTTATCTCCAAAATCATCCATTCTCGATAAAATGAATTTATTCTAATCTAAACGTCCACACTGTATGTACGACTAGCTAAAAATGATTAAATATATTACCCTTGTTGCAAAATAGCAATAAATACAAAAAGAGTGGAAAACAAACCGTTTATTATTAAATATTTTTCAACTGTTCACATTGCAGTTTAGCCTTTATAGTTCTAGCCCAATAAATGACCGTTTTGGAGTTTAATTTCCAGGGGCAACTCCGAATTGTATGAAAATTTGGATTTAGGTTGTACTTACCCTCCACTTCAAAGTTGAATTTGTGCCGTTGGTTGCTTGGAGGGTGACATTTACCCCTTCTCGGGGGGTGAAAAACGCGTGTTTAAAATAACGCCGGAAAAGGATAAATTGACTTATTTTAAGCACCTTTTGTTCTATAAAGTTTTTTACGTAAGTCAATACTTTTCGACTTATTCGCTATTTAAAATGTTGATTATTCGACAAAAAGAAAATACGATTTCAGATAATTTTTCCCAAATAACTCAAAATGTAAATATTTTATCGAAAAAAATATTTTTAGCAAAAGTGTAGCCTATAAGAAAACGAAAAAAAAATGGTGTACCAGTAAAGTCTACAAATTGAGTAGAAGCAAAGTTGTAGCTCATGAAAAATACGTTCTTATTCGTCTAATTCCAAATCAAATTATTCAACGCGAAATCACCGAAGAAAAAAGCGTTTTTCGGGAAAACCTTATCAATATTTTTAAAGTATCGAAAAAAAGCTTATAGTCTGGGCTGATTATCGGAGAATAGGCCATTTTTGGGAAAAGTTATTTACCAGCAATTTTATTGCTGGAATCGAATTATAAGATCCTATATATTAATAATATAGGTATGCAAAGTCCTCAGATAGTATGCTACTTTTTTTATAAACAAAATGGCGCCCGAAAATCGTGTTTTTTTCAATTATTGCTCTATAACTCCGAAGATTTTAACTTTACAACAAAAACACTCAAATAAGAATTCACCGCGATTAAATTCTGCATAGATACGTGTTTTTCCCGATCTGCTCCGACGAAAATTTTCCTCGGAAAATGCGGGTTTTCCCAACAAAATCTTTAATTTTCAGATAAAGTTTTAGATAAGTAATTATCTACCAATAATTAAATAATTTGGTGACTTAAAACCCTTCTTGGTTTAGATTATAGTTCCAGAAGCTGGTGAAAATTAAACGAATATTTTAGCAACAATTCAATTGTTAATTAATAACTTACGGTCGCAATAATAACCAAAATAATTATGATACATTGATCAAACTTTGAAATCTTATAAATATGAGATGCCTATTTAATATTTTGTCGACAAAATATAATTTTTTTATTTTTTTGCATAATCTTTAAATGTTAAAAAAAAATAGTTATAAACAAATTAACGTTTCTCAAAAAGTTTTTATTTTATTATAATTTTAAAAAATAGCTAAAATGCGCATTTCAAATATCTTGAAAATGAATGCTTTAAAACTTTTTTGCAACCATTTGCAAAAAAGTTATGAAACAGCAAAATAAACATACGATTACTATGGTGTTTATAATTTTTTTTAATTCTTTCAAAGCGTACAAGTGAGTTTAAAGTACAAGCTAATTATTTACAAAAAAATAACGATTATCAGTTTAATGGTAATATTTTAATTAAAGATTATTAATATATTGTTTTTGTAATTTACACGCGCGAAAGTAGAGTAATACAGTACTGTAGCTAAAATATTCACTCGGAGCGACGATCGGCCGCGCGACGTACACTTTTAATAAATAATGTATATGCTGCGTGTCAGTCGCTTCGAGTGAACATTTTAGCTCCGACTCTGTATCAGGCCTACTTTTGCGCTAAAAATTACAAAAAAAGTATTTTTAATCTTTGATTAAAATATAACCATTGCACTAATTTTTGACATTCTTTGTGAGTAATTAGATTGTACCATAGACTCACTTTTAAGCTTTGAAACAATCAAAACAAATTATAAACAACGGAGAAAACATATATTTACTTTGCTGTTTCATAACTTTTTTGCAAATGGTTGGAATTTTTTTTTAAAGCATTCATTTTCAAGACCTATGAAATACGCATTTTAATTATTTTTTAAAATTAGAATATAATAAACAATTTCTGAGAAATGTTAATTTGTTTATAACAATTTTTTTTAAACATTTAAAGATTATGCAAAAAAATGAAAAAATTATATTTTGTCGACAAAATATTAAATAGGCATCTCAAATTTATAATCTTTAAAAGTTTGATCAATGTATCATGATTATTTTGGTTATTATTGCGATCGTAAATTGTTAATTAACAATTGAATTGTTGCTAAAATATTCGTTTAATTTTCACCGGCTTCTGGAATTACAATCTAGACCAAGAAATATTTGATGTCACTAAGTTATTTAATTATTGATTAATAATTACTTACCTAAAACTTTATTTGAAAATTAGAGTTTTTGTTAGGAAAACCCGCATTTTCCGAGAAAAATTTTCGTCGGAGCAAATCGTGAAAAACATATCTCTATGCAGAATTTAATTGCGGTGAATTTTTATTTGGGTGTTTTTGTTGTAATGTTAAAATCTTCGAAGTTATAGAGCAATAATTGAAAAAAATACGATTTGTCGACGCCATTTTGTTTATAAAAAAAGTAGCACACTATCTGCGGACTTTGCATACTTATATTATTAATATATAGGATCTTATAATTCGATTCCAGCAATAAAATTGCTGGTAAATAACTTTTCCATGAATTTTGCTAATTAGCCCAGAGTATTATTATTTGTTTTTTACAAAAGTTTACAGTATCAAAAATAAACGAGTTATACTGAAAAAAATAGTTGGCCTTTTTTTGGTAAAAAAATCGTGAGAACCTCCCTCTATTTAGCACCGTAAATGAAATTAATCGTTTGGCTTTATCATATTATTAACTGCATGTGTATTGTTTATATGATCTGTAAGTTTGATTGGTTTTAAGTGCTTATTTTTGAAAACATTTGGTTTTATAGTAAAAATAAATTTTCTTATTTTTTCAAAATAACCTAAAAAAGTATTAGTGACAAGAAAAATCTTAAAGAGCAAAAAAATGTAGGCTTTGCTATTATAAATATGCTAGTTTCATTTTGTTTCTCCGTAAGACAAAAATTGGTTAAGATATGGCTGTTCAAAATTTGCATACACTCGTGATTGGTGACCCATTCAAGTTTTCTCAATTATAACCCTATCAAAAATAAACACTTTAAACCGGTGAGACTGACAGATCATATAAAAAATAGATAGGTAAGTAAATTGTTTGTAAAGCGGAAGCGAATAATTTAATTTGGGGAGCTAAACACGGCGAGATTTTCATGATTTTTTACAAAAAAATAGGGGGCCAACTTTATTTTGAGCGTAACTCGCTTATTTTTAATGCTAATACTTTTGTTAATAATTAAAACAAAGCTTTTTATAAACACTTTAAAAAAGTTTAAATGGGTTTTTACCGAAAAGTGCTTAATTTTTCCGTGATTTGACCTTGAAATATTCGATTTGGAATCAGACAAATAAGAACGTATTTTTCATGAGCTTCAACTTTGTTTTTATTCAATTGATAGACTTTACTGATACACCATTTTTTTTGGGTTTTTTATAAGCTACACTTCAGCTAAGGATATTTTTTTCGATAAAATATTTACTCTTTGAGTTATTTGCGAAAAACCGTCTGAAAACATTGTTTTTTTGTCGAAAAATCAACATTTTCAGTCAGCAAATAACTCGAAAAGTATTAACTTACGTGAAAAACTCTATAGAACAAAAGTTGCTTAAAATCAGTCAATTTATCTATTTCCGGTCTTATCTTGAACGTATGTTTTTTCACTCCCCAGAAGGGGTGACTGTCACCCCCCAAGTAAAAGCAACCAACGGCAGAATTTCAACTTTGAAGTGGAGGGTAAGTAGAACCTAAATCCAAATTTTCATGCAATTCGGAGTTGCCCCTGAAAATTACACGGTATCGCCGAATTTTCCGTTCATTTACTGGGTTATTGGCCTAGAAAATCTTTATATTATTATAATAAAATAGTTCTCCAAATTTCACTATAATCAATTCAATATATTTCGCATATTAATTTTGCAATCTATTTTTTTAATTGAAATTCTTTAAAATCTTGCACATAAAAAAAAGCCATATATAAAAGAACACTCCACCCATCCAACGCACTTAATAGAATTGAAATCAAATTATTTCTGCATCCTCAGAAATTTTTTAATACCTTTGAATAGCTTGATCCATTCAGTTACGATAGATAATATATACAGTATGTCCCTGTAAGTTGTATCCATATGGAAAACTTTTTTATTATTAATTTTACGAAAAAAAGTTATTCTTTATAAAAAGCTCTGCATGGTCCAAAACCTGAGATTTAACCATCAAATATCAAATTTTTTGAATATTATACGAGTTATGTCAAAAAGTTTGAATTTCACTCAAGAGTAAAGTAGCTTTATTTTTCGTAATATTGGAAATTGCTATTATGAAAATTTGTTTGGAATTAAAAACTATATTCTAATATGCAATTACATCCTTCTAATGGAAAAAAAAAATTTTTTTGAGAAATTATGGGTAGCTATCATTATTTTTTCAGTTATTTCAATTCTGATAACTCTTTTATTATTAATTTTACGAAAAAAAGTGATTCTTAATAACAAGTTCTGTATGGTCTAAAACTTAAAATACAACCATCTTATTTTATCAATTTTATACGAGGTATGTCAAAAAAGATAAATTTAGATTAAAAGTAAAGTACTTTAATAGTTCAGAATATTTCAATTAGAAGGATGTAATTACATACTGAAACATAGTTTTTAATTCTAAATAACTTTTCATAATAACAATTTTCGATATTGTGAAAAATAAACGTATTTTACTCTTGAGCGAAATTCATATTTTTTGACATACCTCGTATAAAATTGATAAAATTTGACAAAAGATGGTTGTATTTTAGATTTTAGACCATGCAGAACTTTTTATTAAGAATCACTTTTTTTCGTAAAATTAATAATAAAAGAGTTATGTGAATTAAAATAACTGAAAATAATGTTAGTTATCCATAATTTTTCAAAAAAAAAATTCAATTAGAAGGATGTAATTGCGTACTAGAATACAGTTTTTAATTCCAAGCAATTTTCAATACTGTAAAAAATAAAGCTACTTTACTCTTGAATGAAATTCAAACTTTTTGACATACCTCGTATAATATCCAAAGAATTTGATATTTGATGATTAAATCTTAGGTTTTGGGCCATGCAGAGCTTTTTATAAAGAATAACTTTTTTTTCGTAAAATTAATAATAAAAAAGTTTTCCATATGGATACAACTTACAGGGACATACTGTATATTGAATTCGCCCAGCCGAGATTCATTTTGACACATTCGGAATAGGAAACATACAGAAACATACATCCAACGCACTTTATAGAATTGAAATCGGATTATTTCTGCGTCCTCAGAAATTTTTTAATACCTTTCAATTGAATCCATTCAGTCACGATAGATATATTGGATTCGCTCAGCCAAAATTCATTTTGACACATTCGGAATAGGAAACATACAACACAAAAATTCCTACCTCACACTATTATCTGCTCAAATCAACTTAATCTTTCATTAAAAAAGAAGAATTATTGAAAATAGTGGGAGTGTATACTAAACTCATAAACTTTTGTGGAATTTATTTCTTCAAAATATTTTTATTTTGTATAATAAATAATTTTCTCATTTGTTATGAATACATTATGATGGTGCAAATTAATAATTATTGATTATCGTAAGGTTTATGTTATTTATGTCTGTTTACTATTAATAATATTGGCCATGATCAGCTATGTTTGGTTGTGTAGTAATTTCCAATCACGCCTAGTAACCTAACTTCCCAAAAACAATTACCAACATCATTAGACAGTTGTGTTTCAGATTAGCGAATCCACTATAATACTGTTTCCTACAATATTAAATGTATCAGGATATTAAGGTGATACAGTAGCGATCAGCACGTAGCAAAAACGCGTTCCAAGATTGCGGCTCTAATTTTAAATATTTTTTCGAGATATTTGGCACACATATTCTTCGTAATATAATAAAGAATGGCGGTACAGAGCCCAATTTGAAAAATATATTAATATGTGGAAATTACTCTGTACTTAAATACAATATTAAAAAAACGAGCCTGTACCGCCATTAAGAAGAACAAAAAAATACACTTTCTTCAAATAAACTTTTTTATCCGATGCCTAGATTTTGTGTCATTTTGGAACTACTAAAATTTTTTATTTCATTAGTAGTTCCAAAATGACACAAACTCTAGGCATCGGATAAAAAAGTTTATTTAAAGAAAGTGTATTTTTTGTTCTTCTTAATGGCGGTACAGGCTCCTTTTTATAATATTGTACTTAATTACACAGTAATTTCCACATATTAATATGTTTTTAAAATTGGGCTCTGTACCGCCATTCTTTATTATATTACGAATACGTTTGCCAAATACCTCAAAAAAATATTTAAAATTACAGCCGCAATCTTGGAACGCGTTTTCGCTACCTGTTGATCGCTACTGTTTCCTCTTAACTAAAGCGCACATGCAGTGTGGCAAAGTGGCAAGGCAAATGGAATAATTTCATTATTTTGTAAACAGGGGACTTGAAGGAAAATCTTGAAACAAGTCGATTTTTATTTTTAAATTATGATTTTTTTGGCATATGTATCGTACCGGTGACGTCATCCATCTAGGCGTGATGACGTAATCGATTATTTTTTAAATAAGAATAGGTGTTATGTGCTAGCTCATTTGAAAGGTTATTCAATTTTCTACGATATGCCGATTTTATAGCTTGAGAGATCGGTCTTGCCTTTAATATTCTCCCGACGTCAGGATCATTGACCCTCACAGAGTGCTATCAAAGTGTCAGCTGAACTCTGGTCATTTCTAGAGGTGCTACTCCTCGATCTCTCATCTTTTTACGATCTTGAGACCGTCTACATATATTGTTTGTAGAGCTACTCAGTTCAGCCCGCAACTAATACGGGCAGAGTTAAGAAATGTATCTGAGAATTAATTGATCTGATTTTCCTTTATCGTTATTAATTACGGAAATGTCAGTTGTTTTTAAACTTTTCGGACATCCAGTATACCTATGATTATAAACGGTGCTTTACTGATATGTTATAGAATAGAACAGAATAGAATACAATAGAATAGAATAGAATAGAATAGAATAGAATAGAATAGAATAGAATAGAATAGAATAGAATAGAATAGAATAGAATAGAATAGAATAGAATAGAATAGAATAGAATAGAATAGAATAGAATAGAATAGAATAGAATAGAATAGAATAGAATATAATAGAATAGAATAGAATAGAATAGAATAGAATAGAATAGAATAGAATAGAATAGAATAGAATAGAATAGAATAGAATAGAATAGAATAGAATAGAATAGAATAGAATAGAATAGAATAGAATAGAATAGAATAGAATAGAATAGAATAGAATAGAATAGAATAGAATAGAATAGAATAGAATAGAATAGAATAGAATAGAATAGAATAGAAAAGAATAGAATAGAATAGAATAGAATAGAATAGAATAGAATAGAATAGAATAGAATAGAATAGAATAGAATAGAATAGAATAGAAATATGGTTTATTGTCATGAAAAATTTAACAATTTTATAGACAAAGCTTACAAGAACCATATATAAAAACAAAAACAAATACAATTTACTAAAATTATATAGATCGTCAATATAAATAAAATATAATAAAGTGAAACAAAAAACAGTAACAATCTATTGCACAATTTAAAAAAATGCAAATTGCGTAATCTACTTTAAGAAATTTAATAAGTTAAGCTGCTGCATATGACACACAAATATAGATTAAGATTTTACTTTATACATAAGAATACGGTAATTTCTTAGTTATTGGTTAAGAAACTCTGGTATTGAATAATAATATGGTCTTTCAGATAAATAGGCTTTTGTCATTTTACTGAACTTGGGGAAAGATGTTACAGATTCAAGTTTTAGAGGGAGATGGTTGTTTAGTTTTTTTGCAGAATATAATATAGATTTTTTACTAGCTCACTGGACGGGATCGGTAAATAGATGTCAAAGGCAGAATTTCTGGTGGAATAGTCATGTCTAGGTCTTGCTGGAAAGACTTGTAGATGTTTACGAATTAAGCAAACAGTTTCTAAAATATATAAAGAAAGTATAGGTCTGCATCCCGCGTATGAAAAAAAAGTTGATTAATAGCAAGCTGAAAATTTGCTAATAGCTTAAGGGTGTCTAGTCGGATAAACTTTGATATATGGGAACACTTGAACAGGGGCAGTTTTAATTGTGGAACAGGTTAAAAATTTGGAACGGTCACACCGCGAAAACGGCACATTATTTTGTCCGACAGAACAGAGCTAAACTCTCCGAACAGAGATTAAACTCTCATGCAAAAATCAGACTGCTATTTATCACCTGTCATAATTCCTGTCATTTGACATATTCTACATGTTCCACTTATTAAAACGCCCATTTGGTGATAAATAGCAGTCTGATTTTTGCATGAGAGTTTAATCACTGTTCGAAGAGTTTAAGTCTGTTCTGTCGGACAAAATACATGTGCCGTTTTCGTAGTCTGGCCGTTCCAAATTTTTAACCTGTTCCTCAGTTAAAACTTCATCTGTTCCAGTGTTTCCATATATCAAAGTTTGTCCGACTAGACACCCTTAAGCTATTAACAAATTTTCAGCTTGTTATTAACCAACTTTTTTTTCATACGCGGGATCCAGACCTAGTAGTGTTAGAATCCTGTGATCTTTGAAGTAGCTTCTGCAATGTGTTGTTCTTTTGAGGCCAAACAGATATATTGTTGCTCTTTTTTGTAATTTAAAAATAACATCGGATTGGCAGCTGTACCAGAACCCCAAAAAGGAAGACCATATCGAAGATGGGACTCGAATAAAGAAAAATATGTTATTTTGGAAGAGTCTAAATTCATTTCCTTCGAAATCGATCTTATTGCAAAGCAAGCTGAGGATAGTTTCTTGCTTAGCACGTCGATATGAAGGGACCATTTAAGGTTGCGCTCTAAAAAAATACCAAGAAACTTTACAGAATCAACGATACAGATCTGGCTGTTATGAAGAGATAAGAGCTCCTCTATAGGATAATGCTACTGTTTTGTCTACGTTAAAAGAGAGTAAATTTAAGTTTACTTTAATTATGAGTTTAATTTTATTGTGAGTAGATGTAGATCAGAATTTATAGTAGCACGAAGAGTTGCGATATTTGAGTTGCTTCAAGTGATACTGGTATCGTCAGCACAAAGAAAAACTTTTCCATCGATTTTTAAACTAGTGATGTCATTAATAAAGATCAGGAAAAGTAGAGGACCCAATACTGAACCTTGTGGTACCCCCACATACAACATTTTTGAGACTAGAGTCTGTATCATTCGCTCTAACTAGTTGTTTCCTATTATCCAAGTAAGATTGAAACCAGTTCAAAGAAATACTTCGAATTCCATAGAAATCTAGTTTTTTTTATCAAAATGTCGTGATTTACACATTCAAAAGCTTTGGCATAATCACAAAAAACAGTTGCAGTGTGCAGATTATTGTTTAATGCTTGTTAAACCTCATGTAGTACAGAAAACATGTCATCGGTGGTACATTTATTATTTAAAAAGCCGAACTGATTTTGTGATAAAATGTTGTTATCAATGAGAAAGGACATAAGTCGGGCTTTTATGAGTCTCTCAATAATTTTGAAGAGTACCGGTAGTAATGCAATAGGTCTATAATGGCAGGCATTAGATTTTTCACCACCCTTATGAAGAGGAATAATGATGGCCGTCTTTAGGCACTCTGGAAATTTACCTTTCTCAACAGAATCATTAATTAGAGAGATGAGGACTCCCAACACATTGTCTGGGAGATTTTAGAAAATTGTTATGGATAGTCCATCGGTACTACAGGGAGATTTGCTTTTGATACTATTGATTGTTTGGATCAGTTCAGCATTCAATCAGTGGTTATCAACCGGTCTTATAAAGAATGAATTCGAGACCTTTCCTGAATTAGGGAGATAGGAAATGGGATCATGTTGTAACATAATAGTTGATGTTATATTTTTACTCACATTAACAAAATATTTTTATTTAGATTTTCTGGGTCTGGAAGGGAAAATGTTTGAGCTGTGTGAGTTTTATTACGAAAATCGTTTATTATGGACCGTTTCTTTTGCAACACTTTAAGAGATTCTGAGACGATATTGATAGTACAATTTTTTGGCTGATTTTATAAGTTTTAAATAGATTGCCCTGTACTTGGTGATATATTCAGTAACAGAGACGTTGGTAATAACTTTCTTGATGTACAGTAGTGAACGCATATTTTTGGCTGATATTCGGACACCTTTGGTAGTCCAGGGTTTGCGATGTTTTGGCTTAATAGTGATTAAAGGAAATGCTTTATTGAAGATACAGACAAGCTTATTCAAAAAATAACTGAACTTATAATCGACGTCCATAGTAGGAAAGTGCCATTCAGAGGTTAAGTATAAATTTTGGAATTTATGAAAATTCCGAGCGGAAAGAAACCTGCCTAAACGTCGAGTTTTCGAGGAAAATATCCAGCTCAATTTCAATGATAAAATACTCGACGGGTCATTTTCAACGTCAATACTTGTTAAGATGAGTCCATTAAGCGTTAACCATACAGTTTATGAGGAAGCTGTAAAGCTTACCATAAAATATTGTGTACATAATTGTTGAAATACAATATGCATGTGTTGGGAAGTTGTTCAATTAATTCGCCAGGACGAAGTTAATGTTTGTTTCGGCCATATTCAGCCACGCTATAGGGATAAACGCTATGAAGTTTCAGCGTTAATTGTGATGATTTGTATATGGTAAGTGCACTATATTAAGGTGGTTTTTGATTGATGTGTGCATTTACGACGAAGTTTGTTGATTATAGTCGGGCACCAATATTGGCAATTTACATCAATTGTAGATTGCTAGGTTTATATCAAAGTGGTTTTACTTCCAAATAATTTTAATCCTCAAGTATCGTTTATATGATGAACTGTTAGCACATTAAGGAACATTATTACTTTGGGCTAACTAGCAAAATACAAGGAAAAGTTATTTACCAGCAATTTTATTGCTGAAAGCGAATTTTATGATTCTATATATTAATAATATAGGTATGCAAAGTCCGCAGATAGTGTGCTACTTTCTTTATAAACAAAATGGCGCTCCCCTATCGTGTTTTATGCAATTATTGCTCTATAACTCCACAGATTTTAACTTTACACCCAAAATCATCCAACTAAAAGTTCACTCTAATTAAATTCTGCATAGACACATGTTTCTTCAGATTTACTTCGACGAAAATTTTCCTCGGAAAATGCGGGGTTTTCCAACAAAATCTTTATGTTTCTACTAAAATTTTAGGTAAGTAATTATTTATCAATAATTAAATAACTTGGTGACATAAAAGCCCTTTGGGCATAGAATATATTTCCAGAAGCCGATGGAAATTGAATGAACATTTTAGCAACAATTAAATTGTTAATTAAAAATTGACGGTCGCTATAATAACCATAATATTTATGATACAAAAGAATCACTATTATATTTGTATAAAAAGGCACTATACCTATCTAATGTACTTTACAGAATTGAAATTGGACTATCGAAACAGTCTCAGGAATATTTTAAAATTATAATAAATTTTTGGCTTATAAGCAAATGGAATATCTCTGCAATTATTAAATAAAATTAAATCATGAAAACGGTATTGGAAAGAAGGGAGCAGGATGCTTCTTTTAAAAGAGAAAACGTTTAATTACAATGAGTTGTTCCTGAGATACAACCGATAAAAGTTGACCGGCATATACGGCAAAGATATACAGTGATAAGCTCGCTAATAACCGGCAAAATAGCTCAAGAGATGGAAAACGTACTAGGTTGTGAGATAAAAAGAAATAAAACTAGTCGAGCTGGGATATTTAGCGATATTAACATCTAACTTTACATTATATTGATTGTTTCCCACCTTTACACGTATCAGAGAAGTATGTCAACTAAAAGTGTCACTGTGACAGTGGTAAAGGTGGGAAACAATCAATATAATGTGAATTTATTGGTGAATATCGCTAAATATCCCAGCTCGACTAGTTTTATTTCTTTTTATCTCAAAGCTTAATACGTTTTTCACCTTTTGTGCTATTATTCCTGTTATTAGCACGCTCATCACTGTATGAACTCTGGGATGGTAATTTTTAAAATATTACCTTTTTATTTCGGTACTCTTTCTCCGCAAAAATTTTCGTATCTTTAAAAGACTCTTAACATTATAATAATAAAAATTATCGGCATTACGAGTGAAAAATGCCAAAAATACCAAAATTTCAACCAAAAATCAGGTTGGAGAAAATGGAGTCTCAAAGTTGTAAAAACGATATATACGTTAAAAAATGCATTTTTTCAACTTCCCAGGGAGCAATTTTTTTCATTTCTTTTTGTTCCCAAGTAACTCGAGTATCTAGCCATCTAACTAACGCATTATTAAATGTCAATTTTGCTTTTGATTTATTATAATAAATTAGTTTAATTATTATAACAAAATTTTTTAATTTGTTCAAACAAAAATTGTTTAAATAATTGTACAGCTTTCAAATGAGAATATTTATTTTTAACCGTTAAAATTTACCATTGTGCTATGTTTATCTAAAAAATGTATACAACTGGAAAAAATATATGTAGTTTCTTGTAAATAAATTAATTTATTATAACGAAACAAAAGCAACTTTGACATTTAATAATGCATTTGTTAGATGGCTCTACTCGAGTTACTTGCAAAAAAAAATAAAAAAAATTGCTCCATGGGAAGCCAAAAAATGCATTTTTATAACATATACCTACCGATTTTGAACTTTGAGGTTCCATTTTCTCCAACCTAATTTTTGATTGGAATTTTGGTATTTTTGTCATTTTTCACTCGTTATATCTAGCCCAATAAATGACCGTTTTGGAATGTAATTTCCAGGGGCAACTCCGAATTGCATGAAAATTTGGATTTAGGCTCTACTTACCCTCCAATTCAAAGTTGAATTTGTGCCGTTGGTTGCTTTTACTTGGGGGGTGACATTTACCCCTTCTCGGGGGGTGAAAAACACGTGTTTAAAATGAGGCCGGAAATGGATAAATTGACTTATTTTAAGCACCTTTTGTTCTATAAAGTTTTTTACGTAAGTCAATACTTTTCGAGTTATTCGCGCTTAAAAATGTTGATTTTTCGACAAAAAAAACTACGTTTTCAGACGGTTTTTCCCAAATAACTGAAAAATTAAATATTTTATCGAAAAAAATATTTTTAGCATAATGTAGTCTATAAAAAAACGAAAAAATATATGTACGAGTAAAGTCTA
The DNA here is from genome assembly GCF_917563875.1 of Diabrotica virgifera virgifera. Lineage (NCBI taxonomy): Eukaryota > Metazoa > Arthropoda > Insecta > Coleoptera > Chrysomelidae > Diabrotica > Diabrotica virgifera. Next base: position 213,090,853 of record NC_065450.1, read on the forward strand.
TAGATTGAGTAGAAGCAAAGTTATAGCTCATGAAAAATAACTTCTTATTAGTCTAATACCAAATCAAATAATTCAACGCGAAATCACCGAAGAAAGAAGCGTTTTTCGGAAAACCCTTATTAATATTTTTAAAGTATCTAAAAAAAGCTTATCATTTGTTTTTTACAAAAGTCTACAGCATCAAAAATAAACGAGTTACACTGAAAAAAATTATCGCCATTTTTTGGTAAAAAAAAATCGTGAAAACCTCCCTCTATTTAGCACCGTAAATGAAATTAATCGTTTGGCTTTGCCATCTATTTTAACTGTATGTGTATTGTTTATATGATCTGCAAGTTTGATTGGTTTTAAGTGCTTATTTTTGAAAACATTTGGTTTTATAATTAAAAAAAAATAATTTCTAAAAATTTTTGAAAAATTTAAATTTTTTCAAAATAATTTAAAAACTATTAGTGATAACAAAAATCTTAAGGAGTAAAAAAATGTAGGTTTTGCTATTGTAAATATGGTAGTTTATTTTGTTTCTCCGTAAGACAAAAATTAATTAATCTATGGCTGTTCAAAATTTGCATACACTCATGATTAGTGACCCATTTAAGCTTTCTCAATTATAACCCTTTCAAAAATAAACACTTTAAACTGGTGAGACTGACAGATCATATAAAAAATAGATAGGTAAGTAAATTGTTTGTAAAGCGGTAACGATTAATTTCATTTGGGGAGCTAAACACGGCGATATTTTCATGATTTTTTTACAAAAAAAAGAGGGCCAACTTTATTTTGAGCGTAACTCGCTTATTTTTAATGCTAAAACTTTTGTTAACAATTAGAACAGAGCTTTTTATAAACACTTTAAAGATGTTTAAATGGGTTTTTCCCGAAAAGTGCTTAATTTTTTGGTGATTTCATCTTGAAATATTCGATTTGGAATTAGACGAATAAGAACGTATTTTTCATGAGCTACAACTTTGTTTTTATTTGACTGATAGACTTCACTGATACACCATTTTTTTGGGTTTTTTATAAGCTACACTTTTGCTAAGGATATTTTTTCGATAAATATTTACTTTTCGAGTTATTTGCGAAAAACCGTCTGAAAACGTAGTTTTTTTTGTCGAAATGTCGACATTTTCAATGGCAAATAAGTAACTCGAAAAGTGATAACTTACGTAAAAAACTCTATAGAACAAAAGTTGCTTAAAATCAGTCAATTTATGCATTTCCAGTCTTATCTTGAACGTATGTTTTTTCACCCCCGAGAAGGGGTGACTGTCACCCCCCAAGTAAAAGCAACCAAAGGCACAATTTCAACTTTAAAGTGGAGGATAAGTAGAACCTAAATCCAAATTTTTATGCAATTCGTAGTTGCTCCTGAAAATTACACGGTATCGCCGAATTTTCCGTTCATTTACTGGGCTAATCGATAGATTTTATTATTATAATATATGTGATGAGTGGTTTAAAGATATAAAAATTAGTGTGGAGAAAGAGGACCGACATAAATAGGTGATGGTTCGAAAATTACAATCCTATTGTTTATATCTTCGCCGTGCATGCCGGTCAACTTTGACCGGTTGTATCTCAAGAACCACTCATCGCAATTACTTTTTTCTTTTAAAAGAAGCGTCTTGTCGCGTTTTTTCCAATGCCGTTTTCATAATTTAATTTAATAGTTGCCGGGATATTCTATTTCTTTATAAGTCAAAAAATTGTTTATAATTTTAAAATATTCCTGAGGCCGCCCAAATAGTCCAATTTCAATTATAATGCTTTTTATACAAAAATCATAGTTATTCTTATGTATTCCCCGAAATATTTGTGTGCATTCCAATTAAATTTTTTTCAGTTTTTATCGAGATATTTTGAATATTTGTAAAATCCACAATATATTTTTAATGGTTAAGTATGATTATAGAGACCTGGTAATAATATTATGAAAGTAATATTCTATAATCTTACTCAATCCCCCGTTGATTGTAGTCCCTTTTATTTATTCTCCGTTAGTGTCCGTTATGGAGAAGTTTCACTGTATATTCATCTTCCTGAAATTTTTTCAAGCTTTCCTTCGTCCGTATCATTATTCTTATTCATCCATAGCAATTTTCGTAGTCCCATCAAATCAAATTTTAGGATATTTATAGCTTGTCTTGCTATACACTTCCCAAGTGAATTAAACTGAATGCGTAAAAAATCTAAAAAATGATATTTTCAACAGACGCCATTTATTATTATTGAACAAAAACTTTCTCGTTCAAAATCGAGCAGAAAATAACATCATTAAATTGGATCGTCAAACTCCTCCAGTCCCCTAACAAAAATACCTTCAAATTCTTTTGAATATTTCTCTCCACGTTAAACGCATGAAAAATGTGTAATATTTTTCAATAAAATTTTTTTCCAAAAATTCTTTTATCGACTGTTAATAATCTTTGTATTTTATGGAGGCAAGAGGAGAAAAATCTCATTACTGCGGGAGAGTGGCGAAGGCAAGGCACTAATATAAATAGTAATAAGGTTAACCAGATTTTATCTCCAATTTCTGTCAGAAGTCGAATAAGTTTATAAAAAAATGAGGTTCTTTTACCTCTTTGTATTGTGTTTGCATTCAGTGTCCACGATTTTTTTAAAATCTAAGGCAGAAGCAATGAACAAAAAAAATATATAAATAGCAGTTTTTATGGCACAATTGAGTAATTGGTAATTTCTATGGTATATTTAGAAAAGGTTTGGCACCAGAGAGGCATTTTTTACACTCCTATAACGGGGTGGAGATGTCAACTGTGACTTATTTATATACCTGGTTGACTTTGAGAAAGCTTTCGTCAAAATAAAACACAGAAGTGAAATGAACAATGAAAAATGAGTTAATATACTAAGAAATGACAAATATGAAACTTACAGAGCATACAAATAATACACACACAAGTAAAGCAACTTGTAAAGCGGTAAAGATTAATATCATTTGGGATGTTAATTAGGGGTGATTTTCACGATTTTTTTACCAAACAAAGAGACCCACTTTATTTTGAGCATAACCGGGTTCCTCTTGATGCTAATAACTTTTTGGGAAACTAAAAATAATCCGTTTTTTAAACACTTTAAAAAAGTTGTAATAAGTTTTCTCCAAAAAGTGCTTCATTTTTTGTTTATTTTAAGTTGAAATATTTGATTGGTAATTTGTCGAATATGAGATTTTTGCATTAGCTACAACTTTGCTTTTATTTGGTCTAAGGACTACATACGTACACCATTTTTTTATAGTTTTCTTTTCATATTCACTCGCAAATAACTCGAAAAGTAATAACTTACTGAATAAACCCTATAGAACACAAGATGCTTAGAATTAGTCAGTTTATCCATTTCCGGACTTATTTTGAACGCATATTTTACACCCCCGAGAAGGGGTGAAATTCACCTCCAGGGTAAAAGCACACATTAGCACAATGTCACTTTTTCCTTATAACATGTGTATGCCAAATTTTATGTCAATCCAAGCGGTTCTTCAAAATTTAGAGGTTTTGCAATATTTTATTGTCAGCGAATGGACTACAGTGATGAGCGCACTAATAACAGGCAAAATAGCATAAAAGATGGAAAACGTATTAAGAGGAAACAGTAGCGATCAACAGGTAGCGAAAACGCGTTCCAAGATTGCGGCTGTAATTTTGAATATTTTTTCGAGATATTTGGCACACGTATTCGTAATATAATAAAGAATGGCGGTACAGAGCCCAATTTGAAAAATATATTAATATGTGGAAATTACTCTGTAATTAAATACAATATTAAAAAAACGAGCCTGTACCGCCGTTAAGAAGAACAAAAAAATACACTTTCTTCAAATAAACTTTTTTATCCGATGCCTAGATTTTGTGTCATTTTGGAACTACTAATTTTTTTTATTTCATTAGTAGTTCCAAAATGACACAAAATCTAGGCATCGGATAAAAAAGTTTATTTGAAGAAAGTGTATTTTTTGTTCTTCTTAATGGCGGTACAGGCTCGTTTTTTTAATACTGGATTTAATTACAGAGTAATTTCCACATATTAATATATTTTTCAAATTGGGCTCTGTACCGCCATTCTTTATTATATTACGAATACGTGTGCCAAATATCTCGATAAAATATTCAAAATTACAGCCGCAATCTTGGAACGCGTTTTCGCTACCTGTTGATCGCTACTGTTTCCTCTTAAGAGGCTACAGTAGCGATCAACAGGTAGCAACAAACGCGTTCCAAGATTGCGGCTCTAATTTTGAATATTTTGTCGAGAGATTTGGCACACATATTCGTAATATAATAAAGAATTGCGTTACAGAGCCCAATTTCAGAAATATGTTAGTACGTGGAAATTACTCTATAACTAAATAAAATATTGAAAAGAGGAGCCTGTACCGCCATTAAGAAGAAAAAAAAATAAACTTTCTTCAAATAAACTTTTTTATCCCATGCCTACATTTTGTGTAATCTTGGAACTACTAAAATTTTTTATTTCTAACAAGAAATCGAACATATTATAACTAAATAACTAATTAGGCAACATAGAGAAATTATCACTGTCATTTTGACAAACCTTTGTCAGATTTTCTCTAATTTGTTCTGTCATCTTTATCGATATCTGTTTAGTGCAGTAGTGTGTTAATTTAAGAATTCGTTTTTGTTGTTTCATAGGAAAGTAGTGTTTATTGATAGTTAATTTATTATATATTTGTTGTTGTTGTATAAGTTGTTGGCCTCTTTGAAAGAATAGATTGTGGTTAATTGTGAATTTTACTTATATGTAGGTAGGTAAGTATATTTTACGTAAAAATATTTCGAATTCAAATGCGAGTATATAAAGTTTTAGGAGGATTTTTTATTCTAAAAATATTATCAATAGTTTAACTAAATGGAAAAAGTAAATCAAACGAAAAATAAAGTGAAACCTTCCAAGAAAAGTCCATTAAAAATCTTGCCAAAATTATGCGAAAATCGAAATTTGTGTCGCTTCACAACAAAAAATGATTATTTATTATTGTTTTATTATTAGATATTTCATGCAAATACCTTTCTAAATACCTATCTTAACATAAAATTTTCACCCATTTTGGTTTATATTTATAAATATCTATTTATTACTAATAAAATCGTTTTCTATTACTTCCATTTAGAGCGACGATGATATTGTCAAAATATTAATCTTAGATAATGTCAAAGATTACCACTGTTGTCAAAGTTTATGATACTATCTCCCGAAGTTATATTTTGTTGCTACCTGTTGATCGCTACTGTTTACTCTTAAGTTTTGAGATATAAAGGAAATAAATCTAGTCGAGCTGGGAAATATAGCGATATTAACGTATTAATTTACACCATATTGATTGTTTCCCACCTTTAGACGTATCGGACGACTTTGGCAAATACCGCTGTCACAGTGACAGTTTTAGTTGACATACTCCTCCGATACGTGTAAAGCAGGGAAACAATCAATATAATGTAAATAAAAAGGTTACTATCGCTAAATCTTCCAGCTCGACTAGTTTCATTTCATTTTATCTCACAACTTAATACGTTTTCCATCTTTTGTGCTATTTTGCCGGTTATTAATGAGGTCATCATTGTGTACGCTTTGACCTTCGCTGGTGTCGCTCCTAACGGATTACTAATTCAACTTTCACCGGAAGTTTTTAAATTTATTGTTTAATTGATATCGCTTAATATTTACAACGCAAAAAAGTAATTAAATTTTAATCGATTTTTTTAAGATTTTGCTAATCATTTTGACGTTCTATTGATAACAAATAACTTCGAGATAGAACTAAACATCATTAAGAGGAAACAGTAGCGATCAACAGGTAGCAAAAACGCTTTCCAAGATTGCGGCTGTAATTTTGAATATTTTTTCGAGATATTTGGCACACGTATTCGTCATAAAATAAAGAATGGCGGTATAGAGCCCAATTTGAAAAATATATTAATACGTGGAAATTACTCTGTAATTAAATACAATATTAAAAAAACGAGCCTGTACCGCCATTAAGAAGAACAAAAAAATACACTTTCTTCAAATAAACTTTTTTATCCGATGCCTAGATTTTGTGTCATTCTGGAACTACTAAAATTTTTTATTTCATTAGTAGTTCCAAAATGACACAAAATCTAGGCATCGGATAAAAAAGTTTATTTGAAGAAAGTGTATTTTTTTGTTCTTCTTAATGGCGGTACAGGCTCGTTTTTTTAATATTGTATTTAATTACATAGTAATTTCCACATATTAATATATTTTTCATATTGGGCTCTGTACCGCCATTCTTTATTGTATTACGAATACGTGTGCCAAATATCTCGAAAAAATATTCAAAATTACAGCCGCAATCTTGGAACGCGTTTTCGCTACCTGTTGATCGCTACTGTTTCATCTTAAACAAATAGCAGTAAACAACGGCTATAACGAACAAACAGTTAACAAAATTTTAAACCAAAAACTCCATAAGAAAGCCCTGAAATTTGTGTATCTACCACCACAGAAAGAACCAAGTACCTTCTGCTCCCTCACATATACTAGCAAGATAACAACAAAAATAGCCAGATACATAAAAAAGAAAGGAAAAACACCAGCTTTCAGAACTAACAACAACTTAAGCAAATATATTAAGAACAATAAAAGCCGAAAGAGAAAGCAACTACAGAGTGGTGTGTACAAACTAACGTGTGGTGACTGTCCGAAAACGTACATCGGTCAAACTGGCAGAACTTTTGACAAACGGATAGCAGAACACAAAAGGGCTTTCAACAATAGAAAAACAGACACTTCTGCATACGCACTTCACCTTTTAGATCATAATCATTCTTTCAAATTCTGCATATTCAAAATAAAGGCCTTAAGCTATCTTTTTTAGAATCTATGGAAATTAATAAACTGAAAAATACAGATGTAATTCTGAATGACCAGCTCGAGACAAACAGCTCCCCACTCCTCAACCACTTCAGTTGAAGACTTAAAAAGGCAAACACATTGTAAACTATATCACTTGAGAAAGGCACTCTGCCGAAACAGCTGTAGTCACATAGTTGTAATAAATTTTGTGGACGTATAGAAAACATACGTTTTCAGTGTTTTATTGTTAGATAAAATATTAATTTCTTACTTCGGATACTTTCACAATTATCGTGTAGATGGCGCTAAGATTAATAGATTAATTTATAATTACATATTACGGAACATTAAAAAAACTTAAATTCAGTATTTAAAACGTAAGTATATTTAAGGTAAAAATATATACCACAGCTTTGGCCCACTAATATTTTTTATAATTAATGTTTTTAATTTTAATTTTAAATTAATCACTTTGACATTTATGTCAAATTTGCGGTAAACGTTTACAGACTTGACACTACTGGCGCTCGGGAATTTGTAAATATCCCCTCTACGTACAAGCTCACAGCGTATGAGTAAAGTAACAGTATGTGCTAGCTCCCCACCATGTTTGACACAGGGATCGAATAATATTGATTTAAATACCTTAGTTTATTTAAATGGGAAATTTATATAGGTTTTTTATCGCGTGATATTCAATTTGCGTCAAGTTTCCCTCCTATTTTAAATATTTTAATAGTAAGCAATAATTTAATTTGATCATCCTTTTATGTTTAAGCCTTGGTATGATTTACTGTTATTCTATATTCATACCAAAAATTATTACGTCTACTCATAAATTTGCTTTCCTGAATAATTCATTCCCTTAAGTATAATTTTAAAGAGTCGATTCAAATTAAAGGGCTTTAAGCATTTCTATAGTACATACAATTTCACCAGTAAGGGTATAATTGTTATTTGTGAGAAATTCCTTGGAACACGAGTTAATCTTTTTATCTTTCGTTATTTATTAAAAAGAGTTAATTATGTATATCAAACAAATTACTTCAGTTCGGGTTCAGTTTTTAACGGTTTTTTTACCTCTTGTTTTCTTACTTCTTGCTTTTTTAACCCCTTTTTAGAATAAAATAAGATATTTTTAAATACAATCTTTTATAATTTCATGGAAGAAGCCAGATATTTCTGGCTGTGTTGGGATTATATCACTGATAGTCTAAGAGCTAGTGAACCCTCCGACTAACGGTCGTCCTGTAAGGCTAGAAATTTTTCTAGTGAGAATTCATAGCACACTAAGGCTAAAAACCATGACCTGGCAGGCATCAGCAGTGCACGTGTATCTACCAGGTGAATCGAAAAGTACAAATTTAGGGGGTAAAATAAACTTTCTCCTGTAAGGTGTAAATTTAAGTATGTGTTTGAGTAAGTCATTTAGAAGAAATGTGTACAATGACAGGCGATTCTGAAGAGCATAAGACCTTGCCAGGCGAGGGGAAAGATTAGGGGTTTTTCCTAAATTTATTTTTTTGCATCGAACAAATTTTTTTTAGGTTTTTTGAATCATTCCAAACAGAAAAGGTCTTTAGTGATTTTTCTCTTAAGTTAATAGTTTTTGTTATATAAGCGATTGAAAATTTTTAAAATTGCGAAATCGACCATTTTTACCCTAAATCGGACATTTATCTAAAAATTTCAAAGTTGCCAAGGTAGGTAGATATTCTTTAAACATTGATTGATGAAATCCCAAAGAGTTTTTTGCAATACAATATCGGAAAAGCCTTTGTTTTTTAATTGCTAATCAAGCGGGTGCGACACTGTAGTATAAGTGAGGTCGTTTGAGTTGGCATAAATTTATTATCTCGAGAATGGGCAAATTTCAATAGAAATCCCAAGACAGGTCGATTTTTATTTTTAAATTAGGACTTTTTGGCATATATATAATACTAGTGACGTCATCCATCTGAGCGTGATGACGTAATCGATGATTTTTTTAAATGAGAGTAGGGATTGTGTGATAGCTCATTTGAAAGGTTATTTAATTCTCTATTCACTAATATAAACATTAACATAATTATTTATACAGGGTGCACAAAAAATTTTTTTTTATTAAATTAACTTTGATTAAATTTGACAAATAAAAGAAAAAATTTTTTTGTACACCCTGTATAAATAATTTTGTTAATGTTTATATTATTGAATAAAGAATTAAATAACCTTTCAAATGACCTATCACACAACCCCTACTCTCATTTAAAAAAATCATCGATTACGTCACCACGTTCAGATGGATGACGTAACTAGTATTATATATATATATATATATATATATATATATATATATATATATATATATATATATATATATGCCAAAAAGTCCTAATTTAAAAATAAAAATCGACCTGTCTGAGGATTTCTCTTGAAATTTGCCCATTCTCGAGATAATGAATTTATGCCAACTCAAACGTCCTCACTTATACTACAGTGTCGCGCCCGCTTGATTAGCAATTAAAAGACAAAGGCGTTTCCGATATTGTATTGCAAAAAACTCTTTGGGATTTCATCAATCAACGTTTAAAGAATATCTACCTACCTTGGTAACTTTGAAATTTTTAGATAAATGTCCGATTTAGGGTTAAAAATGGCCGATTTCGCAATTTTCAAAATTTTCAATAGCTTATATAACCAAAACTATTAACTTAAGAGAAAAATCACTAAAGACATTTTCTGTTTGGAATGATTCAAAAAACTTAAAAAAAATGTTGGATGCAAAAAGAATAATTTTAGGAAAAAACCCTAATCTTTCCCCTCGCCTGGCAAGGTCTTATGCTCTTCAGAATCGCCTGTCATTGTACACATTTCTTCAAATGACTTACTCAAACACATACTTAAATTTAAACCTTACAGGAGAAAGTTTATTTTACCCCCTAAATTTGCACTTTTCGATTCACCTGGTAGATACACGTGCACCGCTGAGGCCTGACAGGTCATAGTTTTTAGCCTTGGTGTGCTATGCATTATCACTAGAAAAATTTCTAGCCTTACAGGACGACCGTTAGTCGGAGGGTTCGCTAGCTCTTAGACTATGATGTTAGCTGTTAGCATTGTTTGTACCATAAACAACTTAAAATTTAGTGGCTAGTGTAACCAACTTTTCACAAAACTTTAAGTTTCATTGACATTTGTCCTGACATTAGACAGATTCGCTTTCGAACTTATCAGTCGTTTTTCACCTCTTTTAACATAATGACCTAATTAATTGTTACCTAGTAACCCACTTACTACGTGTGGGAGTCATATCATATGTTGTCCTAAGGCCATATCTATAGGATTTTATATCCATCCTTTGGATTTTACTATGTTTTTACACATATAAGACTTTTAGTCTATTTTTAAAAGGTTCTCACCTTGGTATTTTTGGGTGGCTTACCATTAGGCCGGGCCGAAAAAGGGCAAAAAAATTTTTTTTGGGGAATTTTAAACGGGCTAGTAAAAAAAAGTTGTGTATGGTAGTCCTAATACTGTGTACCGAACATACGCCGAATTAAATTATTTTTGACCGGGCCCCCGGGGGCCTAAAAAAATTATTGTTTTTTTGCTTTATTTTTGGGGCGGGCTAGTGTGTAAGATATTAATATCAATGCTACTATCTTGTGAAAAAATTTTCACCATGATCTAAAAAGATTTAACCGGCTCCCAGGACCAAAAATATAAAAGAGGGGTAACCAATGCATATTTATTTACTATTTTTGCGCTGTGAACTGTGCAGCTTTTTGCTTGAATCAGTATTCGGCACAAAAGGTTTTTATATTGAACTATTATGCACATATTTAACGTTATTTCGTATATTATTCATTTAACCCAATACTCACCACGATAAGGTTGCTGCACGGTGAGTTTCACTCGCTCACCCTCCTTTGCTCAACATTTTTAATTACTCATTCCTTGAAGCATAGTGTCGACATTTACTTTCAAATATTGCCTAATTCTTTCTGGCATCAAGTTTAGCTCGAATATAACCGTCCCTAGATTCTTCACCACACACTTTTATTGATGGATCAGTAATTATCTTCACACACCTCCTTCACCGCTTGAGGTATTATATATGGCAAGGAAAATTGTCAAACTTTGGAACTTGTTTCACCATGTCCCACAATTATTCTTCGTCTGCTAAATGCTGTATTAGAGGAGGATCTGTTACAGTACTATTCATCCAGTCTATGATTTAGGATACTATGAAAGCACAATTTTTATACCGGCCTTCCTATATTTTAAAATCATTCTGAGAGCATCCTCTCTAATACGTTGACGTTAATCTGTTAACATACAAATTTGAATGATTTCCGGGTGCGCAAAGTAAGCATTGTCTTAAATAACTTTATTAATAAATTGATGAAACATTATTCGGAAAATCTCTCGAGGGCTGCATTGATTTCCATAGATGCCTGGCACCATATTCCAATTTTGTCTGTGTTTTTATCTCAAACCTTATACGTGAATATACTTGTATTACAAACTCAGCTAAAATCTTTAAGCTTTCTCAAGGATCAGTTGTAGCCACATAAACTCTAAGAATGCGGTTAGCTGTCGTGAACCAACGTGTTTGTGTCATCTTCCCTGGACTTTTCTCTGCCAAACTTTGAGAAAATATTCCATCTCCAATTATTGCTTAGGATAGTTTGGATAAATACTATTGATCTGAACTTGGATCATTTTCATTTACAAGAGGCAGGACAGCTTTTATGATGTTAAATTTAATAACAGGCATTTTTTCGTAATTGGGAAGAAAGGATTCAATCGGCTCAGAATATGAATAGAGACCTTTTGTGTGGTCATCTAGTTTTTGCAGCAAATATCGCAAGGTAAGTTCATTAGCGTGCAACGGGCATACACTCCACTGTACTGGTTTATTTACTCGCCTTTCTATAATTCGTATGATTCCACCTTCCAGCCCCGTATTTACATTTGAACCATCACATCCCGTAAGACCTAATTTGCTTAGATCTTAGATATTATGGCTTTGTAAGTAGTCTAATATTCCTTCGTCAATATCTATGACATGAGATTGGCTAAGATTCAAGTACCCAAAATATAAACTAAGGGGTCCTTCAATTAAAGCTATGTGGTCTTTAGTTTTCATAATTCGGCTCGCCTTTCCGAATACCATGGTTTGATCTTTCCTTTCATCAAAGTGTAGCCCTTCAATATTGACTTGTTTAAATTTTTATTCCCATGCTGGGTTTGCCGTCTGTTTCCCTTAACTCCTCTCCGAATTTTATTTTTGTTGATGACTAGCACTGTATTATCTTTGAAGATTTAGTTTAGATCTTCTAAAACGGCATTTAAAAGCTTAAGTATTTTTCCTGTCTACTGTATTATCTTTCTTTTGCTTAATAATAGAATATGACAACAGAAGCTCTTTTAATAGCCCCAAACATTATTTTAACAATATAAAAATTCTTTAAAGGCCGGGGGGCCCGGTTAATTACTTTCTAAATCGTCCCAAATTTGGTGTAGGATTATATAACTATTAGTTACAACTTTTAGCAACTAGCCTTGTACAAGAATTTAAAAAAAAAATTCGACCCAAAAAAATTTTTTTAAGGGCCAGGGGGCCCGGTTAAATATTTTTTAAACCGGCCCAAATTTGGTATAGGTTTATGTAAATACTAGTCCCAACTTTTGGCACCTAGCCGTCTAGAAAAATAAAAAAAAAATTTTCGGTCCGGCCTTCTCACCATGTCCTTGTAAGTGTAACCAAACTTTGTTTTTACCTTGGTCATAATTTAACTTTAGCATTTTGTCTTAATTAATGTGGTTATACTTATTTTAGGTAACACTGATGATGCTCTTGTTACAGAGAGAAAACGTTTTGTTTCTATGTTTGTAGCCCTATAGTGGTTTTTTAAACTAATATACCTTTTACCAAGACAAAATTTTTTATTAAATTGTACTTGTAATTAATGGTATACAGCTAGAGGAAATTCTTCCTTGTGGATGTTTAAAATAAATAATTTCTTAATTAAAAGTTTTGCATATCATTATTTAAATATAATAATTAGTTTCACAATAATTAAGATCCGAAGCCAATAAGAGAATTAAAATGTTAATTTGCAAATTAAAACGAAACAAGAAGCTGTATAGTCCAGAAAGCCTCTGCGCATCGGCTAGGAAAAATATTCTAATTCGGATTTTTTTGCACAATCTTACTCAAAAAGGACCCCTTTTAACAAATTTGCATGTTGCCAGGACCAAAATGTGGTCAAAACTTTTTTAAACGTTTTTTTGTTTTTTTCCTAAAATTATTTTTTTGTATGGAACAAAGTTTTTTTTAGGTTTTTTGGACCATTCCAAACAGAAAAGGTCTTTAGTGACTTTTCTCTAAAAATGATAGTTTTTGACATATAGGCGATTAAAAATTGAAAAATTTCGAAATCGGCCATTTTTAACCCCTTAAAAAGTATGTGAGAAACTGAAAATTTGAATGTTGCCAAGGTAGGTAGATATTCTTTAAACATCGATTGATGAAATCCCGAAGAGTTTTTTGCAATATAATATTCAAAACTCCTTTGTTTTTAATTTCTAATCACGCGTGCGCGACACTATTTTCCACCGTTGCATGTGTATACAGTATGGTGCAAATGAAAGGAATAAATTCGTTATTTCGTAAACCGGCTACTTTAAGAAAAAAAAAACCCGAAACAGGTCGTTTGTAATTTTTAAGTTATGATATTGTGGCATGTATGGTATACTAGTGACGTCATCCGTCTGGGCGTGATGACGTAATCGATTATTTTTTTAAATGAGAATAGGGGTCGTGTGGTAGCTCATTTGAAAGGTTCTTCAATTCTCTATTCAGTAATGTAAACATTTACATAATTAAAAATGTATAAACATTCTCAATTTCTTTGCAAAACGAAAATGCAGCAACTGCATAATACTCTGGTTAAAGCGGAGAGTGCAGGAAGAGTCTATACCGGTTTCGATTTTCCGGTATTTATACATGGTGTCCAAAAAATTTTTATTAAATTAAATTATTTGACAAAAAAATAAGTAGAAGGACACCCTGTATAAATAATTATATAAATGTTTATATTACTGAATAGAAAATTGAAGAACCTTTCAAGTGAGCCAGCACACGACCCCTATTCTCATTTAAAAAAATCATCGATTACGTCATCACGCCCAGATGGATGACGTCACTAGTATATGCCATAATATCGTAACTTAAAAATACAAATCGACCTGTTTCGGGATTTTTCCTTAAAGTCGCCGGTTTACGAAATAACGAATTTACTCCTTTCATTTGCACCATACTGTCGGTGGAAAATAGTGTCGCGCACGCTTGAATATCAATTAAAAAACGAAGGCGTTATGAATATTGTATTGCAAAAAACTCTTCGAGATTTCATGAATCGATGTTTAAAGAATATCTACCTACCTTGGCAACATTCGAATTTTAAGTTTTTCACATTTTTGAGGGTTAAAAATGGCCGATTTCGCAATTTTTCAAGATTTAATCGCTTATATGTCAAAAACTATCATTGTTTGAGAAAAGTCACTAAAGACCTTTTCTGTTTGGAATGATCCAAAAAACCTAAAAAAACTTTGTTCCATGCAAAAATAATAATTTTAGGAAAAAAACAAAAAAAAAACGTTTGAAAAATTTTTGACCACCTTTTGGTCCTGGCAACATGCAAATTTGTTAAAAGGAGTCCTTTTAGAGTAAGATTGTGCAAAAAATCCGAAATAGAATATTTTTCCTAGCGGATGCTCAGTGGCTTTCTGGACTATTACTAATTCCCCTAGACATCGACACAGACAAAACTTTTAAAGACGAGGGACGAGAAAAAATTACTTGCTAGTTCCTTAGTAACCAAGGAAAACCTTAAAGAAGCCCTCGAGTTCTCAAGGGATCAGTTGATGAATGTGAAGATTAAATAATGTCCAAAACTATTTTAGTTATGAGGAGCAATTAAGGAAATAAACCTAACATAAAATTCAACTTTGTAGAAGTAGTATTTATTCTTTTAACAGTTTTAGCTAATACTCTGGGCTAATTAGCAAAATTCATGGAAAAGTTTTCCGATAAATCGTATTTTTTTCAATTATTGCTCTATAACTCCGAAGATTTTAACTTTACAACAAAAACACTCAAATAAAAATTAACCGCAAATAAATTCTGCATAGAGATATGTTTTTCAAGATTTGCTCCGACGAAAATTTTCCTCGGAAAATGCGGGTTTTCCTAACAAAAACTCTAATTTTCAAATAAAGTTTTAGGTAAGTAATTATTAATCAATAATTAAATAACTTAGTGAAATCAAAGCTTTCTTGGTATAGATTGTAATTTCAGAAGCCGGTGAAAATTAAATGAATATTTTAGCAACAATTCAATTGTTAATTAACAATTTACGATCGCAATAATAACCAAAATAATCATGATACATTGATCAAATATATAAAGATTATAAAGATGAGATGCTTATTTAATATTTTATCGACAAAATATAAATTTTTCTTTTTTTTGCATAATCTTTAAATTTTGAAAAAAAATAGTTATAATACGCTGGTCTAATTAGTACAGTACAAAGAAAGGTTATTTATCACCAATTTTATTGCTGGAATCGAATTATAAGATCCTATATATTATTAATATAGGTATGCAAAGTCCGCAGATAGTGTGCTACTTTTTTTATAAACAAAATGGCGCCGACAAATCGTATTTTTTTCAATTATTGCTCTATAACTCCGAAGATTTTAACTTTACACCAAACACTCAAATAAAAATTCACCCCAATATAATTCTACATAGAGGCATGTTTTCCCGATTTGCTCCGACGAAAATTTTCCTCGGAAAATGTGGGTTTTCCCAACAAAATCTCGAATTTTCAAATAAATTTTTTTGGACCAGTAATTATTTATCAATAATTATATAGCTTGGTAAAATAAAAGCTTTCTTGGTATATATTATAAATTCAGAAGGCGGTGAAAATGAAACGAGTATTTTAGCAACAATTCAATTGTTAATTAACAATTTACAGTCGCAATAACAACCAAAATAATCATGAGACATTGATCAAACTTAGAAATATTATAAAGGTGTGATGCCTCTTTATTATTTTGTCGACAAAATATAAATTTTTCATTTTTTTGAATAATCTTTAAATGTTAAAAAAAATGTTATAAACAAATTAACATTTCTCAGAAATTGTTTATTATATTCTAATTTTAAAAAATACTTAAAATGCGTATTTCGTAGGTCTTGAAAATGAATGCATTAAAAAATTTTCCAACCATTTGCAAAAAAATTATGAAACAGTAAAAGAAATATACGATGTCCCCGTTGTTTATAATTTGTTTTAATTGTTTCAAAACTTAAAAGTGAGTCTATGGTACAGTCTAATTACTCACAAAGAATGTCAAAAATTAGTGCAATGGTTATATTTTAATCAAAGATTAAAAATACTTTATTTTGTAATTTTTAGCGCAAAAGTAGGCCTGATACAGAGTCGGAGCTAAAATGTTCACTTGAAGCGACTGACACGCAGCATACATTATTTATTAAAAGTGTACGTCGCGCAGCCGGTCGTCGCTCCGAGTGAAAATTTTAGCTACAGTACTGTATTAGTCTACTTTCGCGCATGTAAATTACAAAAAAATATATTTATAATCTTTAATTAAAATATAACCATTAAACTGATATTCGATATATTTTTGTAAATAATTAGCTTGTACTTTAAACTCACTTCTATGCTTTGAAAGAATTAAAAAAATATATAAACACCGTAGTAATCGTATGTATACTTTGCTGTTTCATATATTTTTTGCAAATGGTTGCAAAAAAGTTTTAAATCATTCATTTTCAAGATAGTTGAAATGCGCATTTTAGCTATTTTTAAAATTATAATATAATAAAAACTTTCTGAGAAACGTTAATTTGTTTATAACAATTTTTTTAAACATTTAAAGATTATGCAAAAAAATAAAAAATCTATATTTTGTCGACAAAATGTTAAATAGGCATCTTATCTTTATAAGATTTCAAAGTTTGATCAGTGTATCATAATTATTTTGGTTAATATTGCGACCGTAAATTATTAATTAACAATTGAATTGTTGCTAAAATATTCTAAAATATTTTTATTTGGGTGTTTTTGTTGTAAAGTTAAAATCTTCGGAGTTATAGAGCAATAATTGAAAAATACACGATTTTCGGCCGCCATTTTGTTTATAAAAAAGTAGCACACTATCTGAGGACTTTGCACACCTATATTATTAATATATAGGATTCTATAATTCGATTCCAGCAATAAAATTGCTGGTAAATAACTTTTCCCAAAAATGGCTCATTCTCCGATAATCAGCCCAGACTATAAATAGAAAGAAAAAAGTTGCATATTGTAATATGTTACAGGATCTCTAATCCAGAGAAATAAGTAAACGAGTATATACCCTGTTTGACTCGGTCATTTATTTGAAAATTTTCTGCAGTGTTCTGTGGCATTATTAAAAATTTAATTCAAAAATACACCATTTTTAAAATGTTCGTCTATTGATTTTCTTTATATTAATTTCCTCTTTTAACGTGATTTGCCACATCCTACTGTATTCTGGAAATTCGGAGGAATTTGCGACATGTTGGTTTCATTTAACATAATTAGAGCAGCTTCTTTGATTTTTCTCTTTTTCCAACTGTTTCATTCACGACTATAATTAAATTTTTCTACTGAACTCTATGCTCATTGTCCCATGCGTTTTAATGATCTTGATGTTTTACCCAAATAAATATGTTTGCAATGTTTTATAAATACAATTATTTTTTTATTAAACGCTTTTATTTAGTTCAACAGTTTGCGTCAAATCTTTAGACGTTAATTTGAGTGCCTTTTCTCCAATGAAAATGAATGAAAATTTGCAGACATATGCATTCGCGGGAACAGTACACGAATAATCAATAAAAAAAATTTTTTATGTTTATTAATTGTTTAAATAAAAAAAAACGATTTTAATGGAAAATGCTTAAATTCTCTTGTTTTTTGTAAAAAATGTAAATGTAAAAACTTTTACGTTTTGTAGCTAATGATATGAACTATACATAATTTCACTTTTTACGTTAATTGTTTACGTTAAGCTTCATAAATAAACAATAAAGTTTCAAATTTTTGGCGATTCCGACTACTTTTCATGTTAGTACATCATATATTTTATACATATTTTAAGAAATATGACGATATATTTTAATGTTTGAAAAGTGTACGACTAAAAAGTAAAAAATAAAAAAAAATAGGAAAAAAAATTTTTTAAGAAACGCTTTTCTAGTTACGAGTGACTACAATTAAAAATATTATAAAAAAAAATCAACTAAAAAGCAAAAAATTTAAAAAATTTAAAAAATCTACCACATTCGTTAAAGAAAAGCGTGGTGCGAAAACCGTTTATTCGATGAAGACGCGCCATGCTTTTCTTTGACGAATGTGTTAGATTTTTTCAATTTTTTTTATTTTTTGCTTTTTAGTTGATTTTTTTATAATATTTTTAATTTTAGTCACTCGTAACTAAAGAAAAGCGTTTCTTAGAAATTTTTTTTTCATATTTTTTTATTCGAAGTTATACTTCTTTAGGCGCGTTGGGAGCAAATTTATATGTGCGCGAATTCATCAAAAGTTTTTGTCCTGAGCGCAGCTCAAACGTTATACGGGCCCTGATTGGGTAATTACAATGACCTGTCAACAATTGTTCAATATTTGTCCCCGCGCATTCTAGTAAAAAAAACGTAATCGTATTTAGTTTACTTCCAATTTGTTAGAGGGTGTGCGAGGCGCTGATTTCGGCATCGTGATTGGTGGAACATGACTTTTGACAAATCCTGCGCTGTCTGTGTTCAGTCATTATGGTCGGTATTATTTTGTGTTTGTTTGTGTCACCATAAAAAGAATAATATTATTCAGTCGTGTTTTTTGATATTTTTGTTATTTTGTAATCGAGTACCTATTTAAAGTTAAAGGTAGGTTTTTCTGATTGTAAGGTAGAGATTTTGTGATTGTACTGTTTATCCAACGGGTTTAAAATGCACATTTTATTTCGCGTTTTGTTGTTAGGTCTAATGGCTCCGATCAGCTTCAGCTGTTGTGTGCAGACGGTGGAAAAGTTCAACAAGTAAACATATATTTAATCAAATTAAATACTCATATTTCTATGTGAAATGTCACATTATATAAATAAATAATTAAGAAACAAAAGTTGTTTGTGTTTTACCTTTATTGTCCCTTGAATAAAATATTAAATATTGGATATTAAGTATTTGGAAGTACCGTATGGAGGCTAGATTATAGTACACTTCCAATTAATCAGATGACGCTGAAATACGTGACATATTTTTTGAAGAGTGAGATCGCATTCTACCCAATCCTACTAAAACTTTTATCTATGTTCAATATGTCGGTTATGGGTAAACAAATGTTGTGTATATTAGTTTTTATTGTTGTGAGGATAGAGAAAAAAGCAAGTTTATAATTGTAGTGACTTTTTAAATAGTTTTTAAAAGCAACAGATACGTAATTATTGTAAATGTTTCAGTATTGTAATAAAAAATTACACAGGTACTTACCTATTTGGAAAATGTATGTAATACATATCTAGTAGGTAATGCTTTGATTTACATAAATTGATCACCAACATAATTTCTACCAATCTTTATCTAATATATTGTTTTCTTACTCTATGTTTTGTTGTATTTTAATATTTTAATTCCACAAAAATCAAACTAATTTGATTAAATTCAGAACTGTCAAACAGTAAAGCGTTCAGTTGGCCTATCTTCGTACATGAAAGGTACGTGTAGATGGCAAAATGAGTAGAGGCTTCGACTTTAAATCCTAAGCTTCCGAATAAACGCGGGTTCGAATCCCAATGCAAGTTTTTATTTTTTTATTTTTTTTATACATTTTATGATTGTAAGTATATTTGTTATATAATTTTTTTTTTCAGAAAATGCGTATTTAGTTAAAATTTTTGCCAACAATTATTGTTCGGAAATGATTTCTTTGTGGCATTTTTCAATGTATTTTTGTGTGTTTTATTATTTTATTTTTTTAATTTTTGGTATGGTTTTAATAACATTTGTTGGAAACTAGTAAGTATTAAAATTAGTTTAATATTTAAATAAAATATATCTACCTAAATAAACTGTTTAAAGTAGGTACATATTAATTTCGTTGGAATCTATAATAGAAGTATAACTTCTTACGTGCGTACAAAGTACACACACATTCTTTTTTTTTTCTTGTTCGCTGTTAGGTTTAGTTTTAGATAAATGAAAAATATGCAATAAAATGAAAACATATTCTTATTGCATGTGTGATTTTTCTGACGAATATTCTTAAGTTCAAGTTGATTTCATGTAATCTAATGAACTAAATTCCAAAGTCGTCTCAGGAACGCAACTTAAAAATACTGCCAATATCAATTTAAAGTGATCTACTTTAAAATGTATAATATTTATATATCTAAATTGTCGATATGAATGTGTCAGATAATATTAGGTAAATTACTAGAAAAAATTTTTACCAAGCAACAAAAACAAACTTTGTTTTATTTATTAATGTTTTGTATTTTGAGAACGATTTCTGAAATGGAAATGGAAACGTCAAATAAATTTGATTTTAAAGTAAAATTTTGGCTTATTCTTAAGAAAAACAGTTAACAACATTAAGATGCCACAAGAAAATAGCTTCAGTGTTTCTTAATACTTCTCGCGCACTACAATTCGTCTAGTCTCATTATGATTATAAACTATTCATAAACATTATGAATAATACATTTTTATTAAATAGCTTTAGAGCTACAGTGGTGTTAAAAATTCCTGCATCACCTTACCAAATACGCGGTCTGTCGTCGATTTTTCCTTGTTCAGAATACTTGTTAATGACTCTAATTACTGTAGATTGATTACAGTTTACTGCGGATGCTATTTCGCGACTAGAATTGTCGTTTTTATGGTGAAAAATAATTTCAAAACGCTTTCCGTTCGATAATTTAGTTTGTTTGGCCTGGGATGACATTTTGACCTTTTTATCAAAAATCAAAGAGCGAATAAATGTGTTAGGGTAACTACAGTGTTTATATAGTCAAAATATGTGGCAAATTTGTCATTAAGATTCAATTTAATAGTACTTTAATCACTTAATAATCACCTCATAATTTTCTCGGATTATGGGAAATCCCTTCAATCAGATTATTTTAATCTTTTCTGTAGAACTTTCAGCTAGTAATTAAAAAAACATTAGTAAGTATACCGATAATGCTAATTACAAGCACAAACTTAAAATGAATTAGCGAAAATATACAAAAAACTTGGGTTAAACCTCAAAAACTACAAGGCGCTTAGGTGATGTAGAACTTTTTAACACCACTGTATGTAGAATATTCTGCATTATTTACAAAACTACCCAATTATTTAATAAAAACATTCGAGAACTCACATTAACAAGGTCTTCTAATAAACGAGGAAATTCTTCAGCCACCGCAATTGCTTTCGGAAATCTCTATCTACGCAGGAATTTTTTAATAAAAACAACGGAAAATTACTTGAGTGAACTGTAAAAACAGGGATGATAAGAGCTTCGTAATAAAAAGGTGTCGTAAGCATGTTAACGAGGTTTTCCTAATGTATTTTGAGAAGATGGCATATTGGTTTATGATAAAAAAAATTTGTGATAAGAAGAAACAATTTTTTTTTTATTAATTTAGCAATTACAATATTGGTGTACATCAAATATAACTTAAAAATATAGAAGATAATAAGTAGTTTAACTTGGACATAAGAAACAATCATTAAGGTAATATTTTATTATCTACTATATATCTTATATCTCATATATCTACTATATTATAGTAAACAGGGAAAAAATAAATCAATTCTCCTTTTTGCTGTGCCTGTCCATTACGGATCTTGTCTCTCTCTCTCTCTCTCTCTCTCTCTCTCTCTCTCTCTCTCTCTCTCTCTCTCTCTTCTCTCTCTCTCTCTCTCTCTCTTTCTCTCTCTCTCTATCTCTCTCTCTCTCTCTCTCTCTCTCTCTCTCTCTCTCTCTCTCTCTCTCTCTCTCTCTCTCCTCTCTCTCTTTATCTCTGTGGTCTAAAGATCCCTGTCTCTGGTCATTTCTTTTAACCCATTCATAGGTCTTTTGCATATTCCTGTAATTTGATTCCTGAGTCCTTTAATGAGTCTCAAAGTTACAGGGGTGAAAACAAAGAGAAAATTTAGTTTGATTTTTAAGTTCAAATAGATCATTAAAAAGAAACTTTTTGTTTATTCTAAGGAACTTTCAACCCTCGGTAATAATGTAGTCTTTCAATCTGCGTTTAAACTTTTCAAAAATACTTATTAGTTTTCTCAGAATTCGAAAAAAAAATGAATGCATTTAAAAAGCATTTGCCCTAAATTTTGCCTAAGTATTATACATTTTTGTAGTCAGTATTTCAAAAGCTTTTAAATGAGGTGTAACATGATGTACTTTCCCATTTAAAAAAATCAAAGTTATGATTGTTATCTGAAGAGAGATAGCGTAAAATTAGAAACATTGATGCTATAATATACAATAGGTTTGTTCGTAGTACGATCCAAACGATCAGCAACCGTTGCCAACCATCAGACGCATACGCAGTTAACAGTTGGCGCTGCGCAGTTAACAGTTTGAGTTCGTAAACTACGAACGCGCATGCGTCTGATGGTTGGCAACGGTTGCTGATCGTTCTACGAACAAACCTAATGTTTATTTTAAAACTCGACCTGTCCGAGCGTTTTGCTTTTGTGCTAAAAATAAACGAGTTAATATGGGGGGGGGGGGCACTTATTCCAGCGCACTGTATATTCCTCCTCAAAGTAATTTATTTATTTAGCGTATTGCGTACATCACAGAATAGGTAATTAATTAGATTTATGCATTATACAATGCATCACAAAGAGTGTCTAGTTTTTTTATATATTCAATTGACCCTTCGGTTGCCATTACAAAGTCTATAGGGTCGCCTGTGTATGCTCTGCGTGGGCAGTCCTGAATTATGTATCTGATCGTCTGTCTTGCAGCACCGCAGTCACAAGAAGGCGAGGGAAGTTTACCCCATCTGTAGAGGGAGTCGGCGCATCTTCCACAGTTTGTTCTAATTCGATTAAGTGCTGCCAAAATCTTACGGGGATGTTCAAATTGGCCAAGTTTTTCTATGATGTCCGGTAGACTGTGGTAATGCGGATCTGTCTTACTTTCCCAATGTTCTCTCCATCGGTTATTTAAGTCAAAGTTGGATTGCTGCAGCGCTTGAGCAGATTTTATGGATGGGATACGGTTTCCAAGAAAATTGGGGATGTCGTTGTGGACTAGAAGTTGGCGACTGTCCATTATTTTGGTGTATTATTTAACAAATGAATGTTCGCGGCGTAGGTTGGGTGGTGCTATATTACTAAGGGTAGGTAGCCACACTCTAGGGGTGAGATTAATTGTGTCTGTTTTCATAGAGATAGCACAGTTTAGTTGAGTGTCGACCAGGTGGGTATGCCTGCTATTTAGCCACACTGGTGCACAGTGTTCTGCCACCGGCTATATCAGGCCAAGAGCAGAGGGTCTTAAAGATGATGCTGTGGACCTCCATGTAGTGCAGCAGAGTTTCTGTATTATGTATATTGTTGCGTGTTTTCAATTTTGCTGCTGTTTTTGTCAGGTGTTCTCTGAATGTGAGCGTTCTGTCTAGAGTAACCCCAAGGTATTTCGGGTATTTATTGTGTTTGAGTAGTTTGTTATTAAAATACACTCGCAATTCTCTGTTTGCAAGCCCTCTGTTTGTTGTTGAAATGAAAAGCTGATAATTCTGTTTTTGTAGTTCTTGGTTGTAATCTCCATTTCTTAAAGTATTCGCTGAGGATGGATAGGTCATTCGTGAGAGTGATTTCTGTAGTTTCTAAAGATTGGTGGCTTGTTGCAAGGGTCCAGTCGTCAGCATATCTAAACTTCCGAGATTCGGTTTCAGGCATGTCAGCAATATAGAGGCTGAAAAGTAAATGGGCAAGGACAGAACCCTGTGTAAGGTCATTGTTAAGTTTCATGTGTCTACTCATCTCCTTTTCCACTATTACCTGGAATATTCTGTTTGTCAGCATATTGTCAATGAGACTAATTGTCTTTTTGCAGGGGATAATACGGGCCAGTTTATATATTAATCCCTGTCTCCAAGCAGTATCATATGCTACCTCATGTATCATATCCTCAAAGTAAATTTTCGCACCATGACGAAGATTTAGTAATATAATAACTAACCTTCTATCTGCAAAAATTTGCTTACTAGACTGTGTATTTTAAGACTTTTAATAAAACTAGCCTCTTAAGGTACTACATTTTATATTTAACCATATTTTATATAAAATAATTGCTTTTTACTTCTAACGAACACCTATTGTCAATATTGCGAAAAATTTGTACAAAATATAAGTACATTTCATCCACCAGTGAGCATGGCAATCGCTACAATTCCAACTAATAAAATTATTCAAAGTGCTTTTAGTCCGATTTGAACTTTATTAGTATAATCCTAATTAGCATTCAACAGAAATACTGCTATCTGCATGATAAAACAAACATTTTATCCTTAATTTATCCATCTATTTTCCCCAGCTGCGCTCATTTTATTCGACTCGGTTCCATTTATTCGAAATTCTGACAAACCGGTTTTTCGAAGATATGCGTCTTTGCCGTAAATTTTCTGTGTATCTCTTTTTGACGCAGTAGCGCAGGACTCGAGATTGCCAAAGTATCGTTAACATTGTACTTTCCCCCCCAAGAAATTGCAAAATTCATTAAAAGTTTTGCCAAAACTTTACTTCTTTACAAAATATGTTTCATTTATCAAATAATTTTGTGCACAAAAGCTTAGAAATTGTTTTCTTAATACTTATTTGAAAAGGAAGTTGACGTATGGTTCTGAACTTTTTCTTGTAGCATCTCTATATTATCATTTCGATTTTATGGAAATTGACCAAAATTTTAATTAATATTAAGTTTATTTTGACGTTTCGATATCCACCTCAAACAAAACCTTAAAAATTGTTGGCACTTTGTCTTAATCTACCGAATTTGAAAGTGCTTGAGAGCATAATAGACCAGGGCGCATCTGTAAAATATTAGTACATTTGGATGTTGAGAGGTGACTCATATTTTTCTGCAGAAATTTCTTAAAAATAGCTCATATAATAATATTTAATTTATCCTCCTACTCAAAAAGATCCGGAACATTGTTTAAATAATCAAAATATCAAAAAATGAAGGAAAAATTCGATTTTTTTCTTCGTTTTTTGATTATAACTTTAAAAGTATTCATTTTCGAGAAAAGTTGTACTGACATAAAAGTTGGATAATTAAATTTCCTCTAATATACGATAAGTTAAAAATTTTAAAAATTGTCGCACTTGTTGCAAAATAGTAATAATTGCGAAAAAAAAAATAAAAAACAAGTATTCGCATTTTACGTTTTTTAACCGTTTATGCTACACTTAGGACCTTCATATTGCACCCAGAAAAACTTTATGATACAATAAAACAATACTGTAAACTTGATTAAAGATCGATTTAATAGATTTTGCAAAATAAATTTTGCAATCCAGCTTTCGCAAAAAAATCATTTTTTCAAAATGTTGCAGGACTGAAAAACAGCAAGTTTATTTTTTTTTGCATATAGACGAATACTGTATCTTTCATTAGCAATTTGCAAAATTAAAATCGGTTAACTGCCACGGCGCCAGGAGTTTTTTAAATAAACCTTAATTTTTGGTGTTACGCGCAGGACAGCGGATACGTTCGCTCTGATTGGGCATTCCAATGACCTTTGATAATGATTGATAACTTTTAATTTTTAGTACATTTCGATAAAAATAAATAAATTTGTTTAGCAAAAACTTTCTCTGTTCATATATTTTAACTTAGAGAATAAAAGTTTATTATTTTTAAATATATGCAATTTTTTAAACAATATCTCACAAATAATAATCAAATTAGTTTGATTTTTGTGGAATTAAAATATTAAAATACAACAAAATATAGAGCAAGAAAATAATATATTAGATAAAGATTGGAAGAAATTTTGGTGGGAATCAACTTGTGTGAATCGAACACCGCTGTCCTGCGCTTAGTACCAAAAATTAATGTTTATTTAAAAAAATTTGTTACGCCGTTGAAGTTAACCGATTTTAATTTTGCAAATTGCAAATGAAAGGTACAATATTCTTCTATACGTAAAAAAATCAACTTGCTATTGCTGTATTTTCAGTCCTGCAACATTTAAAAAAAAATGATTTTTTTTTGCAAAAGCTGGATTGCAAAATTTATTTTGCAAAATCTGTTGAAGCGACGAAATTTAAGTTATTGTTTTACTATATCATAAAGTTGTTTTGAGTAAAATATGACGGTCCTAAGTCTAGCATAAATGGTTGAAAAACGTAGAATATGAATACTTCCTTTTTTTATGGTTTTTTCGCAATTTATTGCTAATTTGCAACAACGGTGACAATGTTTAAAATTTTTAGCAAATCATATATTCTAGGAAATTTAATTACGCAACTTTTATGTTAGTGTGTAACTTTCTTGGAAGTGAATACTTTTAAAGTTATAATCAAAAAACGAAGAAAAAAATCGAATTTTTCCTTCATTTTTTGACATTTTGATTATTTAAACAATGTTCCGGACCTTTTTGAGTGGGAGGATAACTCAATTATTATTAGGTATATGACGAAGACGAAGTAGCCAGATGGCGCTAGCCACCTACTATCATCACTTCAGTTGCAATGGGTGGGAAAACCTCTCGATACGAATCAGTTAAAATATGGAGAACAGTGCCTACGTTCCTTCCGATGAAGGCTCCAATAAGAGCCGAAAATCGCGATTCAAGGGACTGGACTGCACTCCGTATTCTAATTGAAAAGTAAGATTGTTTTGCCTTCGCATTGCAACTGAATAAAAATGGTATACATTTTTATTTTATATTATTATATGAGTTAATTACAAGTAATTTCTGCAAAAAAATATGAGTCACCTCTCAACGTCCATCTCAAAACAGATGCGCCATATACTATAGTTTTTATAGCTGAATATTACAACGGTATTACACTATTCAAAGCAGAAAAATTATTATTTATATAATAATTAGCTAACTTAATTCTCTCCTGCCTTTCCTAATGCTCTCCACACTTCCCCAGGAATATCATCTGATCCGCCTCCCTTTCCTATTTTTTTAAGTGCTTGAACCACTTCCTCTTTTGTTATTTTCGTGATTATATATTTGTTATATTCCTATTTTTTGGCTGTGGTCTCCAATAACTCAAATGAACTCAATTGAACTCAAATAACAACTCGTCTTTTTCTCTTTTATGAATTAATTCACTCATTTCGCCATGTACAAGCGCATACCAGCCGTACGCAGCAATGCTCGAAAATAACTAAATAATACGCTGCGTCCAATATCTGGAGCAGATTGACGCAGCGTTCGACGTACAATAGAGACCACATACGTTATTTCTGGTACCAAGCATAGAGATGCGACCTACTGCGTGTAGCTACGCTGTATGCAGCCTAGAGCGTCTTTTGGAGACCACCGAGTAAAATGTCAGAAGTCACAGTCAGAAAAATATGAACAGAAATTATGTAAACAGCCTTGTGCCATAATAGACTGCATAAACTACTATTACGCTTTTCTTGTTTTGTTGTCCCCTGTTTACGATTTTATAATTTTTATGTCCTTTGTTTCTCAGTCGCAGTTTTTCTGTTATGTACTCATAAAAAATCTTATAAATGCACCGACTAGAGAAAGCTGTATTTAGAAAGACGCTTTGCGAAGCAAGAGAACCTTAATTGCTCTAATAGCAAAGCAAGTGCACTAGGGTAATCAGCAGCTAGTTAATTTAGCGTCAAGACTTTATAGTCCAGAGAAATTAGGTTTTTTGGGTACTATATACCTAATACATTATAAACACAAAAATGCCCGTCACAGTTCGAACGAGAATTTTAGGTATTAACAAATAAGTGTCAAAAATTGCAGTTTTTTTCGTTTAAATCACTATTATTGGGATCAAAGCTAGCCGTGCAAAAAATTACGTATGTCTTATTTTAATCTGAATTTATATCATCGGTTTATCAATTAATTTTGTTTAACATTATAAAACATAAAAAATCAGTCAAAACCTTTAACAAAGAACTTTAATCAAAAATAAAAAGAATTAAAAAAATTATAAGTAGCAATAATAAATAAAATCAAACAAGATGCTGTATAATATTTCCACCACCAACATCTTTACATAACCTAACTTTTCTTGTTAAGTTGACGTACACTGCAAAGTTGACGTAAACTGGAAAGTACTTATATCTGAATTAAGAATAGATATGCACTGTATAGCTATCTCTGTCGTACAGAGCCACCTATGGTGACAATAATTTTGGATCACACGTTAGTTATTTATGTACCAAGTCAGTAAAGTGACTCTTTAACGAACGAGCCTTGATATTACGAGAAGAGCGAGCGTAGCGAGCGAGGTGAGTAACAGACGAGTTCGATAAAAAGTCTTTACTGACGTGGTGCATACAAAATTTTATCGCCAACATAATTTGATTGGAAATCAACTTGGAATTTGAATTCCGATGATTCACACCTTAAAGTTGACTACGTAAGAGGTTGGGCTCTGTAATCATTTAAAAATAATATAAAATTTATAAAATAAATTGAATAAAAATCTGTCGTTTATTTAACTTCTTTAAAATCTCATTATAACACTACACAATTTTTTTTTTATTTGATTATTTTCATTATTTCATAAAATTAATCGTCTTTAATTTTAATAATCCCTGAATGAAAAACTGGAAAATGAAATACTGACAGCTTGGAAAATGCCAAAATATATTTTATCTACAATTTCACTTTCTACAATAATTTGATATTGGTTTTAACACTCACTTGCAATTTACAATTTAAGAACTTTTTAAATTTTAGACGTCGTAATAATTTCATGACAGTGATGACAGATAACTTTTGCAAGATGGCCGCTTTCGATTTTTAATCGATAGTTATCAATATTGAATAATTACTAAATCGGTAAAGTTTTAATTTATTTTATATGAATATATTTACAAAATACTACAAAATTTCACGTTTTGATATAAATTTAAGTTATATCATTAATATTATATAAATAATATAAATTTAATTGATAATAACGCAAATTATGTACAATATTTTTAATAATTAAAGTAAATAAATTTTAAGTTCACTCAAATTCTCGCCATTCGATTACTGCCATCGACCACTTACGTTCAATCTGGGTTAATTTGATTAATCGCGGCAGGTAAAGTAAAACTCTTCTTTCAGTACAATAAAGTGACGGTTGGCGATAAAATATATTATCAATTTGGGGTATTCATCTTTTAGTAGATAAGCAAAGGTTTAAAAAGGGTAGTTTTTGAATTTTGGTCCGATCATTTTTTGCAAAGTAAGAATAAAATTTCGAAAATCAAAAATTTGCTATAACTTTTGAGAAAATGAACTTAGACATTGCATGAATAGAGTCAAAGAGTTCGTATAATACACAAAAAATTTCAAGATGATTCGTCAATTAGTTTAAATTTAGAAACCACAAGAAAGAAGAATACTTATGTTTTCAACTTATTAAAAAAAATCATTAAAAAGTCATTTTTACCAGTCCGAAAACATTTTACTAAATTAGAGTCATTTTTGGCTTATAAATAATTTGAATAACTTTGTTTATATTGACTGTGGCCTAAATCTACTTTAGCATTTGAAAAGCTGATATTTTTACACGAATTTTTAAAAAAATAACTTTTCGCCTAGGTTAATTAGGGTCAAAGTTAGCCACTTTTTTATTTAATTCACAGTTACTTCTACATATTTTATAATTCTCATGTAACAGTGTTACTTACCATATTCCTCCGAAACGGGTTGACCGATTTTTATGACATTTTACACGTATATTCTGTAGGACTAACAATAGCTTGTGATATATTTTTCATACACATAAGGGGGTTGCCCCCTGACATTTTTTTTAATAATTTTGGACAATATTGTCTACCTTAATTTTATATGATGTAGCATTAAAAAATACATACAACCCTTAATGTTCACCACCTTTATGTCACCAATATCTATTTTTTAATAGCCATCTATATATTTACATTTATAAAATTCTACTATGACGCTGTTAGTTGCCATACTCCTCCTAGACGGCTTGACCGATTTTTGAAGTTATACTTCTTTACCGGCGATAGAGGGTGATTTTTTATATGTTAAAACCTATCAGCCCGGCGCATGCGCATTATAACTTTGTTCTGATTGGATGTTCAAATGACATGTCAAAAATTATCCGATATGGCAGCTGTGGTTTGGAGGTAAAGGTAAAGGTAACCAAATGTATAATATATTAGTTTTATTGTTGTGAGGACAGAAACAAAAAAGTTTATAATATTGTAGTGACTTTTAAATAGTTTTTAAAAGCAACAGGTACGTAATAATTGTTAATGTATCATGGGTATAAACCTACCTATTTGATCTGCCAAAATACATAGTATGTAATACTTTTATTTATATAATTTGATTACCATCAAAATTTCTATCAATATTCACCTAATATATTGTTTTTTTACTCTATGTTTTGTTGTATTTTTTCAATTCTAAATCATTTCAATTCAAAATTAAAATAATTTGATCAATTTTCAAAATATCAAAATATCACAAGTTTAATCCGTTTAGTTAGTCGATCTTCGTAAATAATGACACATAGTGTCCGTGGCTAAGCGAAGAAGGCGAATGAATTCCAATACAAACCGCTCTTATCAGCGCTGGTTCGAGTCCCAATAGAAACTTTCTTTTTTGTTTTATACATTTTATGATTGTAAGTATATTTATTATATAATTGTATTTTCAGAAAATACATATTTAGTTAAAAAAATTTTCGACAATTAATGTTCAGACATCATTTGTGGCTTGTTTAATGTGTTTGTGTGTGTTTTATTCTTTTATTATTTTAATTTTTGGCACTGTTCTAATAAAAATGTTTGAGAAGTAGTAAGTATAAATTAGTTTAATATTTAAACAAAATATAAATAAAAAGTATATTAATTTCGTTTAAATCATATAATAGAAGTATAACTTCTTACGTGCGTACAAAGTACACACACATTCTTTTTTTATGAAATCATATAATGTATATTCGGTAGGTCTGAGAATCGGTCGTAATCTATTTTTCATATCCCTGAGTGATAAGGGGGTTCCCCACTAACATTTTGTAATGTTAGGTGGGGATATTGTACATCACGTACTCTACAAGACTACGAGTACATACAAATTTAAAAAATAATGATTAAAATCCATCAACAAGCTCCGGAGATATTAACCTCAGCATATTTTTAAGAATCAATTTCAACTTTTGAGTCCACTGATTTTGATAATTCCCCTTTACCGACCCCGAACCAATTTCGTTAGGATGTAATTTTAAAAGCATTATTAACCACTGTGTTGAAGTTCAAAGTTTATTCAAACGTTTACACATAAACTGTATACCTTGAACTTCAAAATGGCGCTAGGTAGGTTGATGAATTGTTATAAACAAAATAGCTGTGAATTAAATAAAAAAAGTGTCTAACTTTGACCAGGCGAAATTTTTGAAGTTATACTTCTTTAGGCACGAGGGTGAATTTTTACATTCCCTGGCGCATGCGCACACCGACAATATATTAGTCAATTATTATCGTTATATATGATAGTATATTTAGTCGCTCAAACGTTATACGGGATCGTACTGGGTGTTACAGTCATCTGTCAATAATTGTTGGAGATTATGGATCAACAAATGTTGTGTATATTAGTTTTTATTGTTGTGATGGCAGAGAAAAAAGCAAGTTTATAATTATTCTGCCCTCCTAAGGAAAACCATCGCATCTGCAGTACTTATGTATAAAAATAAGTAAGAATCTGCAACTTTTAAAAGGTGCTAAAATTGTTACAGCAATGCGGTTAGAAACGATTTTACTTTATATCAATATGTCTGTAAATAAACTGTGTTTTAAAAAAAGGAGCAGTAATTTATCCTAATTTTATGCCTACTATGGCAGATACTGGGAAAAAATTGTAAGTAATATTAGCAATTGCTAAGTAAAACTACAGCATCTACGGATGTTATGTATATGCGGTGTTTTTTCTTAGCATAATGTTACAGACAATATAATTAAACAACAAAATGAGTTTTTGAAAAATTTATTATATCTACATATTTATCTAACAATAATCAATCGAATCCATCAATTATCTACATATTTAATAAAAAAAACCACCTTTATTAGACCGAATAAACCCTAACAAACAAAATTTAATACAAAAGCAAAAAAATTAAATATACAAAGAAATTATTAATTCTTATCTGCCTCAAGGTTTTGCCAAAATTGTAATCTATTTGAAGGCATTATGATATTGAGATTTTTTTATTTTTTGATACTCCATATGGAGATGTAAATGCCTGAGGGCTGGGAAGTTTTTATTTAAAACTTTATTTTGAAGAAAATTCATTTCAAACATACATAATATCGAATTTATTTGTTAACTTGTACTTTAGAGAATGATCCCCTGTTGGCAACAATTTCTATTAAGTATTTTCTCCAAGTAAGGACGTGTCTCTATTTTTTAATTTTTGCTTGTGACGCGAAATCTTGCCACTTAAAAAATCTGTATACTGCATTGTTTTTATTGTAACATTTTTTGAATTTACATTTCCAATACCTGTCACAAAATCATTAAAATCGTAGGTTTTCTTTTGTTTTTTTAAAGATATTCCACCTGATGGTGATGACATGAAGGTGTGTCCTGGTTCGAAATACTCAATACAAATATCTTGAGGAGATATAGCGTTAGAATTTACAATATATACAAGGAAAGATAAAAAACCCCACTTTTTATTTTGACCTGAGCAGTTGTCAACCCAAAGGACAAAATGTTCAATATCCCTGTAATGTAAAAATAAAGCATTATAGGAGCTAATTATTTCTTCTTCTCTTTACCCTACTTGCTTCTCAACATTAAAAATTTTACGTTGTTTCTTAATCAATTTTGCAGACAGAAACTAACACAACTGCACCATATACAATATACAAGTTGAGAAGAAACTAAATAAATTGATAAATCGCGCCAATTGCGTAGCAAAAACACCGCAATTGGGTATTGCTTAGAATAAACACAGTAACTGCAGGCTCCGACAAGTATATGCGGGGTTTTACCTAAGTAATGTTCTAGTTGCGGGGTTTTTCCTTAGTTCGTCGCATGTTTTCGTAGATGCTAGGTTTAGTATTTCTTTCAGAATATATAGTTGGGTTGTAAATACTGTACTTTTCTTAAATAATGATGTAATATAAACCCTCTAGATCTAATTTTCGCGCCTAACTCAATTTTCATAATTTTTGCATATGCGGTGTTTTTCCTAAGGACGGCAGTATTGTAGTGCCTTTTAAAATAGTTTTTAAAAGCGACAGGTACGTAATAATTGTAATGTTTCAGTATCCTAATAAAAATTACATAGGTACCTACCTATTTGGAAAATTTAAAATGAACCTATCAAAATAGCATGTAATGCTTTGATTTACATAATTTGATTACCATCAAAATTTCTCTCATTATTCACCTAATATATTGTTTTCTTACTCTATGTTTTGTTGTATTTTATTATTTCAATAATATTTCAATATTCTACAAAAATCAAAATAATTTGGTTAAATTCAGAATTGTCAAAAGTTTAAACCGTTTAGTTCGTCGATCTTCCTACATGATGCAGGTGTCTCCGTGGGTAGAAGTGTAAGATGAATGAATTCCAATACTAACTGCGCAAACATAAGCGGGTTCGAACCCCAATAGAAACTTTTATTTTTGGTTTTTTTTATACATTTTATGATTGTAAGTATATTTATTATATTTTTTTTTTTAGAAAATACGTATTTAGTTAAAAAATTTTCCGAGAATTATTGTTCAGAAATCATTTGTGGCATTTTTCAATGTGTTTGTGTGTGTTTTATTCTTTTATTTTTTTAATTTTTGGTACTGTTTTAATAAAAATTTTTGAAAAGTAGTAAGCATTAAAATTAGTTTAATTATTAAATAAAATATAAATAAACTGTTTTTTCACGTAAATTAATTTCGTTGAAATCATATAATAGTAGTAGAACTTCTTATGCGCGTACAAAGTACACACACATTATTTTTTTTGTGATATGATTTGTGTAAAGATATCTGCTTTACAAATATCAAAGTGGATTTAGTCTACAGTTAATATTAACAAAGTTATTCAAATTATTTATAAGCCAAAAATGACTTTACTTTATTAAAATATGTGTGCAATGGCAAAAATGACTTTTGTTGATTTTTTTATTAAAAATAATCAAAACACTGGTCTTCTTCTTTCCTATTGTAACCGCAAAATCGCTGTATCATCATTATCTTTTGAGCAATATCATTGCAAAAAAAATTCCACGGGATAAACAAATTGAATAAAATTTAAACTGACCAATCATCTTGAAATTATGTGTGCGTTATATAGACTGTTTGACTCAACTTTTCATGCAATTTCAAATTAAGTTCATTTTCGCAAAAGTTATAGCAAATTTTAAATTTTCGCACTTTTAGTTATTTTTTGCAATTTTTGAAGCAATAAATAATTGGACTAAAATTCAAAAACTGCCATTTAAAACCTTTGCTCATGTCCAATAACAAATATTCAGAATTCATATCCGATATTGAACAGTATAATTATATCACCCAGTAGATCGCACGAATTTATTTGTTGTTATATTCACACATGTGGATTATTAGTTTAGATACAAATTGGTCAATTATCAACAATATAATTTGGAAATGATACGAAAGTGCTGACGAAAGTAGAACTATTTACCTTAAATTAGATATACAACTCACGCGGGCATCGTGTCAACGATGACCCAATTTAAGCTTCTATAAAACTACGATATCTCAGCTAGAGAAAGAGTCTTCAACTAAACGTGTACAAGTAACAAGTCAGTACTCAAAGTTCTCTCGGGGCAATTACCCTAGTGTCGGTTTTATAAATAAATTCTTTTATCGCTATTGGTGTTTCCCTTATCTGAAGAACAGCCTCCACTGAGCCCTAGGATTATACAGCTCATCTACTTAAAGAAGAATAGTCTAAATAAGATATTTAAATACCCTATCTTTACCAGAAGCGATTTAAACGAAAAAACTGCCATTTTTGAATCTTATTTGTTACCTAATAACGAAAATGCTCGTCTGAACTCTGACGGACATTTTTATATTTATAATGTACTTAATAGGTATCTATTACCAAAAAAACCCATTTGCAACTAGGCTGGTCAAGTGTCCCGAACATGGTACATTTTTGAGTTATTTCCCAGAGTATTATACAACGCAAATAAATTCGCGATGCTTAGCAGTCCTCGCGAGACTATAAATGCCGCCCCTCTACCATCTGCTGTATAAATATTAGGATTCGTTTTCCTTGAAAGTCTTGTTGTTGTTTATTTTTAAGGCGAATGTATAATAAAGCCAAAGCTATCTTTTAATTTATGCGCAAAACTTTGGAGGAGGGTGTGATCTATCTTGTTAAATGCTTGTTAATGTTAGAAAATCTGGAAATATTAGTTTTCTAAAACTGGAATCCAACGGAACGTGGCGTGGCAGGCCTTGAGAAATAGAAAAGATGTAATAGAAAGTGATACACGCGATGGAAAGAGCAATGCTTGGCATATCACTTAAGGACAGGAAAACAAACACATGGATAAGACAGAAATCCAGAGTCACCGATGTGGTACAAAAATCATTAAAATTGAAATGGGAATACGCTGGACATGTAGCTAGGAGCGATCTAAATAAATGGCACAGAACAATTCTAACCTGGATACCATACCAACACAAAAGACCCAGAGGCAGACCTCCTATGAGATGGACAGATGATCTGAAACGGACTGCCGGGAAAAATTGGCTACAAGTAGCGTACGACAAAAAACAATGGAAAGGAAGGCTTGAAGAGGCTTATGTTCAGATGTGGATGTGAATAGCTAGACGAAGAAGAAGAAGAAGAAAAATAGAAAGAGATAAAAAAACACGGGAATTAACGCAAAGCGAAATAGCGTTATTTCCCGCAGAATTTTTTATTTACGATTCTTGGGCTATGACTGAACCCTCCAATTATGACCGGCCTGGATCCGCGCGACATATTCTATTGTTTGTCAGTAAATAAACACGGTTTTAAGGAAGTCTTGGGAAGTACTAAGTACGTAACCCTCCAACCCCTTCCGACTCAGCTATCGGCTGCTACAATCAGTGCCGTGGTAATTTGGTGGTCTAACGACGTTGTACTGGAATTTTTATCATTGTATGAATTAAGCAACTCACTAAAATTCCTACCGCCAGCACTGGTGATACACCCTGGATACCCCAAGGAACAAGAATGGAAAATTCCATTTTCTATCGAACGTTGGATATCAACATGGCAATTCTTATTTTACTTACAGCAGCTGTAAATGGAGCAGTTGGTTAGAACTCAGAGTAAACCAGTCCCTTATGTCTCGTAATCAGGAGCTTCGTCTTCTTTATACATCTGCATTAGCTTTTATTTTGCCGTCTATAATCAAACACAGCAGACTATAACGAGACATGGATAATTTAAGATTTTCACCATTTTTTATTTTTGTAAAATTAGTGAAAATAACAAATGTTTTACAGGTTTAGTTTAACTATTTATTGTACTCGTAATATCTGCTCAAAATCACAAACCAGGGATCAGAATTAATGCCAAAATTAAGACCATACGAAGTTAAAAAGACATTTTCAGAAATGAAAAATAATAAATCCCCTGGCGATGACGGAATACTGATCCAGGCAATTAAACAAGGTGGAAATAAAATTATCCAGGTTTTGGCCAAACTTTTCACCGAATGAATTTACCAAGGAAAAACCCCCTCTCAATGGGACAATGCAGTCATTGTTTTATTGCACAAGAAAGGTGACATAACAGATCTAAAAAACTCACACATATATAAACTTTTCACAAAAATTATCAAAAAGAGACTGGAGGCTAAGTTAGACTTCTATCAGCCTAGAGAACAAGCTGGGTTTAGATCCGGATGTAGCACTAACGACCAACTTACTGGTAAGAGAAAACTTGATAGAGAAGTCGGCGGGTACAACAAACCATTGGCACTGATATTCGTGGACTACGAGAAAGCGTTCGATGCCATAAACCAGCAGAAAATGTTAAAAGGATTGACAGAATGCCGAATAGACCATCGCTACACTAACATGATGAAATATATCTACCACAATGCAACGGCTAGCGTAAGACTCTCTGATCAACAAACTAATAAACTCTGTATGCAGCGAGGAGTACGGCAAGGAGACCACCAAAGCTGTTCAAAACCCTTTTAGAACACACTTTTAAGAAGGCAGATCTGAACGAATATGGTATCAATATAAATGGAGAGAAGCTCAGTCATTTGAGATCCGCAGATGACATCGTCCTTATAGCCGATCGTATGGATGATGCAATAAGAATGTTGAACAAGTTATATCACGCTTCCTTAGAGGTCGGACTAAAGACTAACATCAACAAGACGCAAATAATGACTAATCTGGTGCTAAATCGGGATATTATTGTTGATGGAATGGATAATGAACAGACTGCATCTGATAAGTACTTGGGACATGAAATTCGGTTGGGAAGAGATAACCAGACGTCCGAGCTCCCACGTCGCATAGGATTAGCCGGGGCAGCGTTTGGTAAACTGAGCTATGTATTTAAATCGGACTTACCCATATGCCTGAAAAGGAAAATCTTTGACCAGTGTGTATTGCCTCTACTCACTTATGGAGCGGAAACATTAACATTCACAAAAAAGGTAGTGAACAAGATTCGCATAACTCAGAGGGCTATGGAGCGCCAGATGTTGGGTGTCTCCGTGAGGGACCGAATCCCAAACGAAGAAATACGTCGTAGAACAAAAACAACGGACGCCGTCGAAAGAATCGCGTCGCTCAAGTGGAATTGGGCAGGACACGTCGCCAGATTGTCAGACAACCGATGGACAAAACGTATTGTCGAGTGAAGGCCACGAGAATAAGCACTACAGAGTAGAGGACGACCACCAACCAGATGAGCTGACGATCTGAAGTGTATTGTCGGCAACTGGATGCAAGCCGCACAAAACAGAGAAAGATGGAAAGAGCTGAGGGAGACCTATGTCCAGCAGTGGACGAGTACGGGTTGATGATGATGAATATAAGCATGGTCGAAGCAAATGTTTGAAGTTAAACTTGTTTATGGTGGAATTAGAGCCAAAATTGCTTAAAACATTAGTATGTTCAGAATACATGTGACAGAACATGATGTCAGTTGTTTGTGAATCTAGCCATCAGTCTGTTTATGTAATTTCACCAGAACCAGCCTCTCGCTACCTGTGGTAACAATGTATCCTCATGCGGTTTCTCAACATGCAATCTACCCATTGGAAACTTATTTGATCCATTTCTTTTAGACGAATCATCACCCTCATCCCTCATGATTGCTTAGTAGCAGCTTAGTAAAATGTTATCCAATGCTACCTCTATATTGAGAAATGCACTTAAGATAATAAGTGCATGGATACCTTTTGATTTTACAGAACGTACTATATTCCCTGTATATAAGATGATGTAGTGCCGTTTCTAAGGGAGAATTTGAGATGCTTAGCAGTCCTCGCAACGCCATAAATGCCGCCCCTCTACCGGGCGATAATTAATAAAGCCCTAAAAAATTAGGATTTGTTATCCTTGAAAGTCTGGTTGTTGTGTATATTTAAGGCGAATGTTTAATAAAGCCAAAACTATCTTTTAATTTATGCGCAAAACGTTTGAAGAGGGTGTGATCTATCTAGTTAATTGCTTGTTGATGTTAGACAATTTGGGAATATTAGTTTTCTGAGAAATAAACTTTAGAGTGGCAGTTTATTGTTTGTGTACGAGACATCTTGTACACAACAATGATTTGTAATTAACTTTCTCTCGAAACAGACGGGAAGGCAATATATATTTATTGGTGATAATAAACTTATTACTTATTAATATTATATTGCAATGGTGAAGTAAACAAAATGGGATAATCTAGGGATTCGTAAAAATAAAAAATCAAGTAGTTTTAAATATCCGATGTTACTAAAATTTCAAATATTGGAAGAAAATAGACAAAATACAGCTGTAACATAGAACAGAAGTAAATATAAAAAATCAAGAAGTACGTATGGTATCACTTAGGCATACAATAGTTTGATACAATTTTCAACTAAAAAAGCAGACATACACACACAAACATACAAACACACACACACACACACACACACACACACACATACAAATAATAAAAGTCCCAACCAGACATCTGAGTGAACCTAGTCCTATTATGAGGAGACGATGATATGGAATGCATCTACACACTTTAGCTACAAGCCCCTTGTAACTGATCAGCCACTTTGATCTTGATCCTCCCTTTTCCTTTCTTCCTGCTGGATTCCATTCTATCATCACTCCTTAAAATCTTCCTCGTCAGATATGAACTCTAGTTCCACAATGCTTGATTTGGTCAGGATATCTTATCTCAGTACTTTCTTAATCTCTGCTATTGTTCATCATCTATATTCATTTTGATCTGTTTTAATTGACCCAGTATAGTTCTCATGATCTTTCTTTCCGCTATTCGTAAGTCTTGTCCAATAACAAATATTCAGAATTCATATTCGATATTGAACAGTATATTTTTAACACCCCGTATATCACATGAGCCAATTTGTTATGGTATAATACATGTACGGGTTTCTAATTAGTCCAGAAAGCCACTGCGCATCCGCTAGGAAAAATATTCTAATTCGGATTTTTTGCACAATCTTACTCAAAAAGGACTCCTTTTAACAAATTTGCATGTTGCCAGGACCAAAAGGTGATCAAAAATTTTTTAAACGTTTTTTTTTGTTTTTTTCCTAAAATTATTATTTTTGCATGGAAAAAAGTTTTTTTAGGTTTTTTGGATCATTCCAAACAGAAAAGGTCTTTAGTGACTTTTCTCTAAAAATGATAGTTTTTGACATATAAGCGATTAAAAATTGAAAAATTGCGAAATCGGCCATTTTTAACCGTCAAAAACTATGTGAAAAACTGAAAATTTGATATACCAATTTGATTTGATGTTGCCAAGGTAGGTAGATATTCTTTAAACATCGATTGATGAAATCCCGAAGAGTTTTTTGCAATGCAATATTCAAAACTCCTTTGTTTTTTAATTGCTAATCAAGCGTGCGCGACACTATTTTCCACCGACAGTATGGTGCAAATGAAAGGAATAAATTCGTTATTTCGTAAACTGGCGACTTTAAGGTCGATTTTTATTTTTAAGTTATGATATTGTGGCATATATGGTATACTAGTGACGTCATCCGTCTGGGCGTGATGACGTAATCGATGATTTTTTTAAATGAGAATAGGGGTCGTGTGGTAGCTCATTTGAAAGGTTCTTCAATTCTCTATTCAGTAATGTAAACATTTACATAATTATTTATACAGGGTGTCTTTCTACTTCTTTTTTTGTCAAATAATTTAATTTAATAAAATTTTTTTGGACACCCTGTATAAATAATTATGTAAATGTTTATATTCTTAATAGAGAATTGAAGAACCTTTCAACTGAACTAGCACATGACCGCTATTCTCATTTAAAAAAACCATCGATTACGTCATCACGCCCAGACGGATGACGTCACTAGTATACCATATATGCCACAATATCATAACTTTAAAATAAAAATCGACCTGTTTCGGGATTTTTCCTTTAAGTCGCCAGTTTACGAAATAACGAATTTATTCCTTTCATTTGCACCATACTGTCGGTGGAAAATATTGTCGCGCACGCTTGATTAGCAATTAAAAAACAAAGGAGTTTTGAATATTGTATTGCAAAAAATTCTTCGGGATTTCATCAATCGATGTTTAAAGAATATCTACCTACCTTGGCAACATTCAAATTTTCAGTTTTTCACATAGTTTTTGACGGTTAAAAATGGCCGATTTCGCAATTTTTCAATTTTTAATCGCTTATATGTCAAAAACTATCATTTTTAGAGAAAAGTCACTAAAGACCTTTTCTGTTTGGAATCATCCAAAAAACCTAAAAAAAACTTTTTTCCATGCAAAAATAATAATTTTAGGAAAAAAACAAAAAAAAACGTTTA
The DNA here is from genome assembly GCF_917563875.1 of Diabrotica virgifera virgifera. Taxonomy (NCBI): domain Eukaryota; kingdom Metazoa; phylum Arthropoda; class Insecta; order Coleoptera; family Chrysomelidae; genus Diabrotica; species Diabrotica virgifera. The sequence goes on from NC_065450.1 coordinate 213,132,024, forward strand.
AAAAATTTTTGACCACCTTTTGGTCCTGGCAACATGCAAATTTGTTAAAAGGAGTCCTTTTTGAGTAAGATTGTGCATAAAATCCGAATTAGAATATTTTTCCTAGCGGATGCGCAGTGGCTTTCTGGACTAAATTTAGTTCACGAATTGTAAATTGCAAACAATAATTCAGGCAATTGTGAAGCGTTTTGCGTACAACTGGAGCCGGAAGGAGGCTAAAAATGAGTCGGCCTCACACGTTGGGTGCCAGTTGAAGCATTTAACATGTCTGCTCATATGGGAACAAGGAAAGACTATCTATAGAGATACTGGGGGGTAAGAATGGGGCTAAAGAAGAAGAAGCAGACACATAAAGCCTCGTTGCGGGACGGCAGCTCATTTGTTGTGCGGGAGCTAGGTCGTAGATTCGTTAGGGAGGGTGAAGGGGTGTTAAGATGACTAAACTACCATAACCAAATACAAAGGGTACTTACTCAGACTAGAGGATCTTTCTACTATTTAAAAAACAGGACGCCGTTCGAAACAAATCCTCTGGTTCATATTTGGGTACTTACTAAGACATTTTCTTCTCTTATGGGGTACCAAATGGGGAGACCTTCCTCTCAGATTCCTCGTTTGGGGTTATACTAGGTAACTTTATCTCAATACTGGCTTCTATGCCACATTCTTTTTCTTCTACTCTAAAACTTACACACAGTTGCATTAGAATTTAGTTAAAATTTTTCCAAAACAAGGTTACAGAAATAAAATGGTAGATACACTTACAAAACGTTTATTCAAAACTTTAAACTCTTACCAGGTTTATTCAAAATTTTACTACAAAAACAATGATTACAATGATTACAAACAAAACAATTACAATTGAACTTGTTGGGCAGTATATGTCAAATAAAATTTGACCTATTTATTTCAACACACGATTTGACGTAGCTGTCAAATGTCATAAGTCACTGCCTTTTTTTACCATTATGAAAGCAAATTTCTTTATACAATTATTTACCAGCAATTTATCCACTTGAAATTTAGTAAAATTAAAAAAACGTATCATACCTTAAAAACAAAAAAAACTCTTCTGTCACAGTCACAAACTACAGGGGAGGGGTTCATCAACAAACAGGGTCATCGAACTGAGGCAGGGGGCAGGGGGAGGACATGGCTTCTTTCTTCAATTTCAGGGCAATCACTGGAGGGTGGGGTGTGGGGTAGACATTCCATACACAAATCACAAAGGGGGCTCTTCTGGGAAATTGAAACTTTTCAGGGCAATCAACTGGAACTTGCATAGGGACAGGAACAAACAAAGACTTCTACACAATGCCGGCTTATAGAACTGCGTCACAACTCAACCAGAGTATGAGAGCACAAAATTCTACCATACAAATCCACTATGGGGCAGAAAAATCATCGTGCACTCACACTAGATCTTCTTAACTTCTAAAACGACCATTCTATGCTTATTACCGGCGAGGAACAAAAGGGGCTACGCCCTTTTTCAAGTGAGTCGGCCAGCGGGATCATACCGCTTCGAAATCTAAAACCGGACTGATCTGCGCTTCGCTCTGAAGCTACAGATAGGGAAAAGTACGACGAAGTACCGAGCGATTTTGATCCTTAGAGATGCTTACATGACAAACTCACGTCACTTTCGGTTCAACATTTCTTCTAGAAAATTCATCTACGCATCAACACTTCTTATAAATTGTAACACATTGAAATGTTGTGCAATACTTAATGGCTGTATACAGGGACGGCTTGGGATATTTTTGATGATATTCAACTTCACAAAATAAATTAAAAAAATGGACATTCTTTTTGGGAATTGGGATTTTAAATTAATGTTGGAGTTTTTTCAAACGCTACAATTGCATTATTTAATTTGATGATCAAATATATTTCTTTGTTCTCAATATTTGTAAACATGCTCAGCGCGTGGCTTGACACCAATACTAAGTGCCACCGCTGAGAAAGTATACACATTCAGAATCATTCTCAAAAATCACTTCAACCAGGCCAGAGGTGCCTTTAACTTCAATCAATATGTAGTATCATTACAGTCTTCAACTGAAACGCGAATAAGTCGTAAGTCATTACTCAAAGTTCTCCCGGGGTGTAGGTCTCATTAATAAATTCTCGCATTACTATTTGGTGTTTCCATTCTCTCTGAAGAACAGCCTCCACTGAGCCCCACGAAATTTATAGAAGTCTTCTTCATATTTTTTTAGTCATTTTCCTTGTTTCTGAAACTGTTTTATTGTTGAATATCTAAGTTGTATATGATTTAACACGGAATTGAACGATATGAAGTAAACGTTTCGGGGATCTTGTGATTAGCAACAGATTCTAGTTAGACCAGGGCGCATCTGTAAAAATATTAGTACATTTGGACGTTGAGAGGTGACTCATTTTTTTTTGCAGAAATTGCTTGAAAATAAATCAAATAATAATATTTGAGTTAAGAAAATTAAGGAAAAATTCGATATTTTTCTTGGTTTTTTGATTATAACTTTATAAGTATTCATTTTTGCGAAAAGTTGTACTGACATAAAAGTTGCGTAATTAAATTTACTATAATATAAAATTGGTTAAAAATTTAAAAAATAGTCACCCTTGTTGCAAAATAGCAATAATTGTGAAAAGAATATACAAAAACAAGTATTCGCATTTTACGTTTTTCAACCATTTATGCTACACTTAGGACCTTCATATTTCACCCTGAAAAACTTTAGGATACAGTAAAACAATACTGTAAATTTCATTAAGATCAATTCAACAGATTTTGCAAAATAAATTTTGCAATCCAGCTTTCGTAAAAAAAATTCATTTTTTCAAAATTTTACAGGACTGAAAATAAAGCAGATAGCAAGTTGAAAATTTTTTTGCGTATAGAAGTGTACTGTACCTTTCATTTGCAATTTTGCAAATATAAAATCGATTAACACCACGGCGCCAGGAATTTTTTTAAATAAATATTAATTATTGGTGCTACGCGCAGGACAGCGGATATTTTGCTCTGATTGGGCATTCCAATGACCTTTGATAATGATTGACACATTTTAATTTTCATTATATTTCAATATAAATAAATAAATTTGTTTATTGCAAAATAAAAACACATGATCTATCCTTTGAAATAACACTTTTATTAGCAAAAACTTTCTTTGTTCATATATTTTAACTTAAATAATAAAAGTTTATTATTTTTAAACATATGCAATTGTTTAAACAATATTTCACAAACAATAATAAAATTAGTTTGATTTTTGTGGAATTAAAATATTAAAATACAACAAAATATAGAGTAAGAAAATAATATGTTAGATAAAGATTGGAAGAAATTTTGGTGGAAATCAACTTGTGTAAATCGAACACCTCTGTCCTGCGCGTAGCACCAAAAATTATTGTTTATTTCAAAAAATTCCTGACGCCGCGCCGTGGTAATTAATCGATTTTAATTTTAAAAATTGAAAATGAAAGGTACAGTACACTTCTATAAGCAAAAAAAAGTTCAACTTGCTATCTGCTTTATTTTCAGTCCTGTAACATTTTGAAAAAATGAATTTTTTTTGCGAAAGCTGGATTGCAAAATTTATTTTGCAAAATTTATTGAACTGATCTTAATGAAAGTTACAAAATTGTTTTCTTGTATCATAAAGTTTTTTGTGGGTGAAATATGAAGGTCCTAGGTGTAGCATAAATGGTTGAAAAACGTAAAATGCGAATACTTGTTTTTGTATGTTTTTTTAGCAATTATTGCCATTTTGCAACTAGGGTGACTATTTTTTAAATTTTTAACCAATTCTATATTGTAGAAAATTTAATTATGCAACTTTTATATCAGTACAACTTTTCTTGGAAATGAATACTTTTAAAGTTATAATCAAAAAACCAAGAAAAAAATCGAATCTCTCCTTAAATTTTTGACATTTTGATTATTTAAACAATGTTCCGGACCTTTTTGTGAGGGAGGATAACTCAAATATTATTATTTGATTTATTTTCAAGCAATTTCTGCAAAAAAATTTGAGTCACCTCTCAACGTCCATCTCAAAACAGATGCGACCTGGACTAAGTGCTCAAAGCCGGTTTAGATTTTATGAAACCTGTCAAACCACTAAATGATGTAAATTCATATATACCAATAACTCTTCTACCTCTCGTGTCTAAGTTATGAATATATTTTCATATTCGTATTATTATACTTCATAACATTCCATTTCGTAAAATTGTATCCCCCTAATACAATATTTACAATATTTTTGCTACATTATGTCCCATTAAGATGTTTTTAGATAAAGCAAACTCTCGTTCAAGGCTCTAACAGCATGAGCCTTTTGTACCTTTTTAAATAAATTTGTAAGCCGCCTTCAAGGATAACGCTTATGATTGAATTACCGAAAACCTTGGAGTTTTTCCACGAAATATCATTCCGAGTTTAAACGCCTAAGCCCAGTATTATATTAGGCAACTGGTGACGCCACCAAGTTGCTCCACCAGTGACTCATTACGTCACGGGGCATTTAAGTAAATGAGACCTATTAGACTACGGTAACTGGTTGTGCCACCAGTTGCCCATATCGGCCACCAGTTGCCCATAATATTTTGTGTGCTTTAATTTGGTGGAGCCACTAGTTGCGCCACCAGTTGCCCCACTAGTTGCGCCACCAGTTACCTAGTCTAATAATGGCCTAAGTGTACTTTTCTAGTTTGTAATGAATAGTTCCACTTAAAGTGGGAATTGCCGAATGCAGTCGAAGTGTTGTACATAGTTGGTCAATATTACGAAAGTAATCGACAATGTAAAGAAGGCTTTTTTAACCTGTACAAGTAGCTACGGAAGCTCCAGTGTCATGTGAGCATCTGTCTATTAGATAGTAGGCTAAGCGCCAGTGTCCGCAGTCCAGCCAACTCCGCAGATTCGGTATCAGTGACTTCGTCCACTGTGCCACATCCAACGTTGCCTACCAGTGGCGGCTCGTCAGGGTCGGCAGGGTCGGCAGTGCCGACCCACACATTTATGGACACATTATAGATTTTTGAAATATTTAATTTAATCGGAGTTGATGATATTCGTTTCTGTGAAATAAAAAATATATCTGTGAGATAATACAGACTAAATTTTATTCATTGTTTTTAAAAGAATTCGATCCTGATACGTTAGTTAAGTGATCCCTGTGCGCTGTGCGTAAGAGACTTTTCAAATTAATGATCCTATAGCCATGCACCCGCACCCGTTTGCGATTGTGTGAATTCTTATTATAAAGTCCGGCTCGGCATGCCGTCCCCAGATCGACGATTTGCTTATAATAAGAAGCTATGGAATATTAGCCGATAGGCAACCAATTATACATTCCCCGTATTTATTTGAATGGTAAGTACGGCAGCGGGTACCTTTGCCGAACGGTGATCTGCAAACGGCAGAAAGGCACGTACGTAGCCACGTATTATCTTGCTAGCGCGCTCGGGATAAAATTATGAAATAGGTAAGTAGTTTTACGTCGTTTAATTATTATTGATATTGTAATTCTTTTAAGTTGTTAGGAATTACCATTTAGGGGACAGAATGTATCGGAGCATTCGTTAAATCAAGTTAATTATAGAGAACAAATACGATCTGGAATTTTCTAATTTATTTTCTGATTCGAAGAATATAGCGGCGTACCTAAAACAGCACAGAATGAAAGATTCAATTGGTAGTTACATTTTGATCCTTTTCGGTAGAAGTAGACGAAACTTCTGATAGAGGTAACATGTCACTCACAAGTATCAATAATTGTTCTTCGATACGCGTTACGTCTAATATTTATGGGAGGTTGTTAGGTTTTCAGACGTGAGTAGAAGCCATAAGAGAGAATATATATTTGGTGTTTTAATTTAAAGGACAGATTAAAATTTTTTGATATCAAAAATAAATTGGTAAGGCAAATTTATGACGGGGCTGTCTTGATGTCCAGTGAATTGTATGGTCTCCGGACAAAAGTTAAAACAATTGCACCAAGCAAAACTATTATTTACTCACTGTTATAAGTCATTGACCTCTTTGATTATTCAAAATTTAAAAGTTACGTCAAAGAATTTTCAAAATATCTATTAGAAAAGTTCATTAAAAATTATCCATCATTTTTTAATTAAATAAAATAAGAAAATGGATTAACAGTTTTATATTCTGATCCAAATATTTTCGGAAGTTACAGACTATGTATAATTTTATATACTGCAATTCATTAGGTACAACAAACTGTTCCCGAAATTAATAAATTATTGTGCTCAAATGTGGGCAAATTCTGTCTCAAATGAACGGGATTTCTCTTGTCTCAAAAGAGTTAAAACGTATTGTCGAAACACCATGAAACAGGAGAGAATGTCAAACTTGTCTCAAATGTCGATAGAAAAAAACTTCTAAAATCCCTCCAAAACAATAATAAATTTTACAATTACGTTATAACCCATTTTGCTACTTCGAAACAACATAGACTAGAGTTAATGTATAAACAGGTATAGTTTCTAAATTTATAGGAAAAAAAAACAAAAAAAAAAACAAAAAAAATAAAAAAAAAACAAAAACCAAAGATCTCCTATGAAATTGAAGCCTTTGGAGACAAAATCTTGCCGACCCTGTCCCTAAAGCCACGAGCCGCCACTGTTGCCTACTACTATCGCTCTTCATTTTTTCTGTCTGTAGTTTTCACATGCCACTATCTTATTACTGCGTTTTGTAAGTTTTCTTAAATTTCCTGCCTGCACCGACTTTAATCTTGATATTCTCTCTTTCGTTCTTCCTGCTGGATTCCATTCTGTCATCACGTATGTCACTGATAATAATCTCTTGTTCATCAGACGTGACCTCTAGTTCAACAATGCTTGATTTGGTCAGGATATCTTTTCTCGGTACTTTCTTAATCTCCGCTATTGTTCAGCTTCTATATTGTGTTTGATCTGTTTTAATTGGCCCAGTACAGTTCTCATGATCTTTCTTTCCATTATTTGTAAGTCTTCTTCATATTTTTTAGCCATTGTCCTTGTTTCTGAAACTGTTTGCTTGTGGAATATTTAAGTTACTTTAGTGCTCAAAGCCGGTTTATATTTTTTGAAACCTGTCTATTTGAAACCACTAAATGATGTAAACTCATATAGACCAATAATTCTTCCACCTCTCATGTTTAAGTTATGAATATATTTTCGTATTCCTATTATGTATTATATTTCATAATATTTCCAATTCGTAAACTTGTATCGCCCTAATACAATATTTACAATATTTTTGCTACATTATGTCCCATTAAGATGTTCTTAGATAAAGGAAACTCTCGTTCAAGGCTCTAACAGCATGAGCCATTTGTATCTTTTTAAATAAAGTTTGTAAGCCGCCTTCAAGGATAACGCTTAGGATTCAATTACCGAAAACCTTGGAGTTTTTCCACGAAATATCATCCCGGGTTTAAACGCCTAAGTGTACTTGTCTGGTCTGTAATGAATAGTTCCCGGCGATGCGGAAGAGATAATAACAAAGTGATGGAGGAAATGATTTCCACTTAAAGCGAGAAGTGCTGGATGTAGTCGAAGGGCTGTACATAGTCAGTCAATATTAGGAAAGTTTTAGATAACTAATATCAATATAGTTTTTTGAGATTCACCTTATTTACTTGTATTTTCTATTTTAGGGCAGTCAATGAGGGTATTTGGCCCCGAATTCCATCCTGCTACATCGATTTACTTAATATTTTCACAGTAAATAGGGAATAGCTCAAGAATCAAAGTCTACCCTATGCCGATGTGGGCTTTTATCTTGGGGGTAGTTCTATAAAACTGTTCTGTAATTATTTTTTGAAAACTCAATACTTTTTGAGTTATTCGCGGTTGAAAATTGGCCATTTTCATTGAAAAATTACACCTTTTCGGACGGATTTTTGCGAATACCATAAAAACTATGCATCTAACAAATAAACTATATAAAATATTTCTATAGGTTATAAAAAAACAAAGAGATTCATTTCTTCATAAATCTTCTAGTTAAACTACAAGGAGGAATATGGTAGGTAAGAAAAGTTTGTTTTTTTGCTGCATGCTCAAATCGGTGTATTTAACTTGAAATAACAGAGAAACTGTCGATTTTAGGTGTATAATGATACTAATACCTTTTGTAGTTCTTGAAAGGCCTTTAAAATGAACAATACTAAATGTCGATTACATTCAAACTAAGCGAGATATTCTACAAAAAAGTTGATGACTAATGTATTTTAAGAAGAAATGAGAAGTATATTTAACCCCTCATCCATCAGAATTTAAATACATCGCACATAGGGGTAAGTTTCGCCATTTCCAACGCAACCGGACCGACCTGTCACACTATGCGTTTAGTCTGGTGCAGTTTGTAAGCGCGTAGCGATGACTCAAAACGCATCCGTTTCCGACGCAACCGGACCGATCTGTCACACTATGCGTTTTCACCGGATGCGGCGGAAAGGCATCCGGTCAAAACGCATAATGTGGCATCGGCCTTAGGCGGCCAAAAGTCGATTTTTCAAAACAATAAGTACGTCAACAAAAATATTTACCTGATGTACAAGAACCTTCCGAGAATAGTACCCAAGCCCTTTCGACCCCTGACCTCCACTCACGTTCGTGTACGGTCAGTCTGAATTAGAGCTTATCACCTCGTGCACGTGTATTGGTTCTCGGCGCTCCTATAAACGTTATTTACAAAGTGATATTTTACTTTATTAAAGTTTGTTTGTGTAGAAAAAAATCATGGATTCTCAAACAAGAGGTTAGTAGCTTATAATGTATATTAAAATTTGTTTGATTTATTGGTTTATTAATTTACTTTTATTGCTCTGAAAATAGGTTGTTTTTGGTCCAAATTTTCTCAAAAAAAATTACTTATGTAGTAGATTTTCATTTCTATCGGAATAGATCGGGCAACTATTTTTGTTACTATGTATAATTCAATGTCATAGCTATTAGGAAGTCAAATAATTTGCCACGGATAATCCCGGATAATTAAAAATGTTGTACTTTGAAAATTATAAGATAATGTGGGATTGTGTCCAAGAGATATGAGATTGATAATGTCCGAAAAAATTCTTTATCTGTTTTTGGCTTAAACGAAATATATATTTGTTTTAGGTTCAGGGGGTACATCTGGGATGAAGATTGTAACCAGAAAATACTTGTTCGACCGCATAAAAAATGAAAATTTACATAGTTTACAAGAAAAACTAAATTGTTTAAAAAATCAACTTTTGTCTAATGAAGACTACACTAATGACCAAATCGGAATACTGACAAGGAATTTTGCGTATTTCAAGTCAGAAATAAAGAAAAGATGGACGAACGCCCATAATAGAGAAGATGTATTTCTTAAATACAACGATTCTTGGCTCGAGGGGACCTTTGAGGTTCCTGTTACCGATAGTACGGCAAATCGACCAGGACGACCTCATAAAACTTTTGGAGTTCTCAGTGAAAGAAGTAAACGAAGGAGAACACAAGATATTCGCTCCAACTTCGACGTAGATACTCTAGTACATGCTGCTCAAGTCAAGTCAAGTTACAAGAAACAGGAAAGAGAGATGCTTCCAATGTACTCAAAGGAATTATAAATTCGCCAACTCGCGCATCAAAATATAAAAAGGCATACAATCGCACAAAGTCTTTGAGAGATAAAATTAATCCTTTGGGTATCCAGGAAGCCAGCCAAATGTTCATAGACGCAGACCTAACACGCGCACAATATGATGTAATAAGAAACACGAATAAAAACTTCTTTCCGTGTTACAGTCTTCTACATAAAGAAAAAAAGAAATGCTATCCGCCACCTGAAGCTTGCACTGTAACTAGCTCTAGTGCGGAAGCTAAATTGCAGCCTTTGATCGACCTTACCGTTAGACGATTATCGGAGTACCTGGAAGAGGTTTTACTATCTTTAAAAGAAAAAGAACGCGAAGCTCTAAAATTAATCTGCAAATGGGGCTGTGATGGATCCCAGCAATCGCAGTACAAACAAAAGTTTGATAGTAATGAGGACAGTGATTCCAATATATTTCAAAGCTGCTTTGTTCCTTTGAAATTAGTATGTGGACAAAAAAATGAAAAAACTGTATGGGAAAACCCCACACCCTCTTCTCCTAGGTTCTGTCGGCTAATAAGGTTTAGGTTTGTCAAAGAGACCAGTGATACCACTCAAGAAGAAATTGATTATATCAATAATTCTATTAACTCGCTTGTTGCAACCGATTTTGACTTATGTGGTCAACAATTTAGAGTCAAATATGAATTCATAATGACAATGGTGGACGGAAAGGTCTGCAATGCTGCCACAGGAACTACATCAACAAGCCGATGTTATATTTGCGGTGCTACATCAAAAGACTTCAATAACTTAGACAGAGCAAATTGTGTTGATGATGGGGCAGTTCAATTCGGACTCTCTGTATTACATGCCAGGATAAGAGTATTTGAAAGTATTCTGCATTTGGCGTATAAATTACCAGTGAAAAAATATAGAGCAAGAAAAACAGAAGCTGAAAAACAATTGGAAAAAGAAAGGAAACAAGAAATCCAGGAGAGATTCCGTAAAGAAACTGGATTGCTCGTGGACATGCCAAAGGCGAATTTCGGCAATACAAATGACGGAAATACAAGCCGAAGATTTTTCGAGAATCCCCAAATTGCTTCAGAAAGTACAGGTATTAATTTCGAATTAAATTAAAAGTAATTTTGGAGACTATTTCAAGCGGCCACAAAATTGACCATGATAAATACGACAATTACGCAAAAGAAACTGCTCGTTTATATATAGATCTGTATCCATGGTACCCCATGACGCCCACATTACACAAAATACTCATTCGTGGTGCAATAATTATAAAAAATGCATTGTTGCCAATTGGGCAGCTCTCTGAAGAAGCCTCAGAAGCGCGCAACAAGCACTTCCGGTCTTATCGCCAAGATTTCGCACGGAAATTTTCGAGAGAAAGCTGCAACAGGGATATTTTAAATCACCTACTTTTGAGTTCGGACCCATTGATGAGTTGTAGGAGGCAAAAAAAAGAAAGAAAAGTAGTTTGAAATCTGAAACATTGCAAATGCTGCTACCTACCGATCCCAACCCAGTTGGATACTCTTCTGGAAGCGAAGGAGAAAATGTGCCTTTAAATGATCGTGAAAGTGGTACTAGTGATTCTGAGTGATCTTTCTTCTTCAGTATATTTTCATCCGCTGCTGAACAAAGACCTCCCCTTAAGTGTTTGATTATTATGTTATTACTAGCAATTATAACATAGGTATATTTTACGATAGTAAGTTTTATCGGATTAGGAACACAGTTAACATTTTGATTTCAAAATAATAACAAAAGTATTAAAATATAGTATTTTTTGTTAATAAAATTTTTTTTTGTGATAAAAACTATTCGTTCGGCTTAGTAACATTTTTTAAAATACAATACACTATAAAAATAATTTTGGCCGCCTAAATCGTTCAAATACCCCTATGTGCATCGTTTTCCTTCTACAATACTTTTTATTATAGTCTTATGTCTGTGTTCAAAAAGTTGGACTGGATTAAAATTAATGGTTTTTTGAAAAAAATAAGATCAAATTATAGAGTGCATTTTTAAATTTTCTTAAAAATCTTCCTTTTCCTCCATGTAACTCAAAAAATATAAGAGATACGAAAAATGATTCCACACAAAAATGTAGGGCTTTTTCAGATAAAAATTTCTTTTTTATTTTTCATTACCGTATCTCTTATCATTTTTAAGTTACATGGAGAAAAAGAAGATATTTAAAAAAATTTAAAAATGCTTTATATAATTTGATTTTTTTTTTCAAAAATCATTTATTTTAAACCCGTCGAACTTTTTGAACATAGAAATAACAATATAATAAAAGGTATTGTGTAAGGAAAAACGATGTATTTACATTTTGGTGGATGGGGGTTAAAATTACTTCTCATTTTTTCTTAAAATACATTAGTTATCAATTTTGTTTGCAGCATATCTCGCTTAATTTTAATATAATGGATCTTTAATATAGCTCATTTTAAAGGTTTTTTCACGCAGTACAAAAGGTATTACATTATACACCTAAAATCGACCGTTTCTCTGTTATTTCAAATTAAATACGCCAAATTGAGAATGTACCAAAAAACAAACTATTTTCACCTACCATATTTCTTTTGTATTATAACTAGAAGATTTATGAAGGCAAGTGTCTCTTTGTTTTCTTATAACCTTCAAAAATGTTTAATATAGTTTTTTTTAGTTAGATGTACAGTTTTTAAGGTATTCGCAGAGGCGGCTCTAGCCCATGTAACGTCCGTGTGCAGTCTGTGCCTTGGCGCCCGTTGGCAGACGCGCTGTAAAAATGGAATAGTCGAATAGGTACCTATCTAGTACTAGTAGGTACATAGGGTAAACAAAAATCCAGATGCAAATAGTGCAATATGTATTAAATTATATCGGTAGCCAATAGGTATTCACGGCGTCAGAACAACCTACCCAAATCTGTTAAAATTATGTAATTAAAAATGAACTTTTTTATCAAATCTATGACGTAAGGTTGAAAATTGGTTGAGGAAATTTGACAGGTTTTAGTACACGAGTAAATAGTACTTTTAGGAAGTAATTGGTTAGGTGAACAAAAAAGAACAGGTTTTTGATTATTTAAAAAAATAATAATTTATGAAAAAGATATATTTTAAAATGGAACTAAAAATGTCATTATTTTGCTTTAAAAGTTCGAAGTGTTCGTCAAACTTAGTAATTGCGGTATTTAATAGGGAACAGTGAAAGTTTACTTTAAAATGTATTTTCGCGTCAGTTACTGGTTCATCTTCCGCCTCATAATTAAAAACCAGCACGAGGGCGGGCAGGTGTGAAAAATTTTGCTATAGCCTCGACTGCTTCTGCTACAGTTTTCGCAGTATTAATCAACTCCTCAAAAGCATAGTTACTCATTGCGTAATTCAGACAAACTTATTTTTGCATGACCAATCATTTTACGGCTTCTAACAATAATACGACATGTGACTTTTGAAGAGCCTTGCTAACTACACTCACCGGCAGAGAAAACGGGCACCCCAAAAAATGGGTCATTTTTAATGTCTTGTATTTCTTTGATGTCCGATTTAAGTAATTTTTTTAGTATGTTATAGCCTTATTCTTTATCAATATCGCTGTAATAATATTGTTGCTAGACAGGTACATTGTCATTGTATACAGGGTGTACGAATCAAACTGTGTTTTTTCTCAAACTTTGGAACACCCTGTGGAATGTTCTAGCTTTTATAAAATACTAAAATTAAAACCCAACTATAGCCACAGATTTTCTTAACATCCTGTTTTTTTATTCATTCGCTTATGTTGGATAATAAAAAAGTTAGGCACTTTAACAACTACCCCTGTTTTTCGTCAATACAGGGTGTTTTTCAATAAGTACGGCAAGCTTTAATGGGTAATTCTGCATGATAAAATAATGACAGTTTGCTTTATAAACTTATGTCCGCAAATACTTCGTTTCTGAGATAAGGGGTGTTGGAATTGTTCTTACAAACTGACGATTTATTTATTGCTCTAAAACGGTTTGTGATATGCAAATGAAATTTGGTAGATTTTAAGAGCTAGTTATTGCGCATTTTTTGGCATACAATTGAGAATTTTATATTCACTATTGGCGTGCATACGGGATATATCTAAAATATTTATACCTGTATGCACGCCAATGGTGAATATAAAATTCTTAATTGTATGCCAAAAAATGCGCAATAACTACCTCTTAAAATCTACCAAATTTAATTTGCATATCATAAACCGTTTTAGAGAAATAAATAAATCGTCAGTTTGTAAGAACAATTTCAACACCCCCTATCTCGGAAACGAAGCATTTGCGGGCATACGTTTATAAAGCAAACTGTTATTATTTTATCATGCAGAATTACCCCTTAAAGTTTGCCGTGCTTATTTAAAAACACCCTGTATTAACAAAAAACAGGGGTAGTTGTTAAAGTGCTTAACTTTTTTATTATCCAACATAAGCGAATTAATCAAAAAACGGAATGTTAAGAAAACCTGAGGCTATAGTTTGGTTATAATTTCAGTATTTTATAAAAGCTAGAACATTCCACAGGGTGTTCCAAATTTTGAGAAAAAACACAGTTTGATTCGTACACCCTGTATACAATGACAATGTACCTGTCTAGCAACAATATTATTACAGCGATATTGATAAAGAATGAGGCTATAACATGTTAAAAAAAATTACTTAAATCGGACATCAGGTTTAGGAAATACAAGACATTAAAAATGACCCATTTTTTGGGGTGCCCGTTTTCTCTGCCGGTGAGTGTATATTTATCTTGCTTAAAATTTCAAACCAAATAAGCAAAAGCAGATGAATTTAAATGACTTAATTGTTGCCAATAATGATTTTGCCATATTTCTTGACTATACATCCTTTAAATAATTTTAATCAAAAGAAAATCCGATTTTACTTTATATTTACATGTTAAATTAAATATGTATAATACTTAATCCATTCCGTCAAAGCTTATTTCGCAAAATTACCCCGCTCCACGTGTACAAACGCCATTGAAAATGGCAGACAAGTCCCAAGCAATTTGACCTTAAGGCCGATGCAACATTATGCGTTTTGACCGGATGCGGTGAAAACGCATCCGTTTCCAACGCAACCGGACCGATCTGTCACACTATGCGTTTTCACCGGATGCGGCGAAAACGCATCCGGTCAAAACGCATAATGTGGCATCGGTCTTATAGGTTCCACAACCGATTTCGGAATCATTGTTGGTGTGTCTTCAAACAAAAGATTGCCGCCCGTCCGTTGGACGGACATATCGGCGGGCGGCAGTCTATACATCGCGCTTAAGTACCAATGTAATTTTTCATTAATCGTTTTAAAGCATATTTTATGTTGAAACAAAGTAAAGGACCCGCTCTTTGGCGTTCGGCGCCCGTGTGCACCGCACACCCTGCACCATAGGTAAAGCCGCCTCTGGGTATTCGCAAAAAACCGTTCGAAAAGGTTATTATGTTTCAATGAAAATGGCCAATTTTCAACTAAGAATATCGTAAAAAGTATCGAGTTTTCAAAAAAAAATTATAGAACAGGTTTTGCTTAGAATTAGGTTATCTAGCGAATTCCGTTGTAATTTTAACCAAAAAATTTTCCACTCCTAAGATGGGGTGGGAACCACCCCCAAGATAAAAGCAGACATCGGCATAAGGTAGACTTTGAATTAGGAGATAAGTGTAGGCTAGGCCCAAAATTTCATTAAAATCCATGCAGTAGGATAGAATTCGGGGGTAATATCATATTTTTGCTCCCATTGACTGGCGTATTTGTTTTATTAGGAATTATAGGCGAGGGAATGAATCAATAAACCTATCAAATTTCGTAAGAGCCTTAGGAAGCTTTGTGGACAAAAATGATCATAACGAAATGAAAATTGCATTATTGAACAACGAAAATGCATTTTCCAAAATGCATTTCGAAATGATGAAAAATGGTACATTTTTAATTCGGAAATAATTAACGGAAATGCGTTGAATTTTGCTACTCGGGGGGTTCTTGGGCTCGTTGAACACAAATATCATGACGACAATGCTATTCAAGAAACCTGAAGCCCAGGATGGACCTCGTCTTCTGATGATTAAGGAAATTGAATACAAAACCAATTAGTCCATTAAAATGTTACATTTAGGGTTGTATTTCTTAGAGGAGTCAATTTTATTTTTTTAATGTGTAGGGGGGTTCAGTGGAAGCTTAAGTTCAAGTTTTTGGGGTCGCCACCCTTGTCCCCCGGCCGCCATATTGGAAAAAGTGGTGCAAAGGGCTTTCGCGCTGTATCTCCTAAAATTTCCTACAGAAAATTTAATTACACATAAAATGTAGCAAATTAAATTTCCTATTTCCTATAATGTTATATCTATTATTTTTTATCGTCAAGTGACCAACAAAAAAGTTATAAACAAAAATATGAGAAAATTTTGTAAGAAGTTTCCTTTTGGAGGGTATAATTTTTTTCCGTTCATTTCAAAATAAAATAACATCATAGCGATTTTGTTGAGGATTTTTCAATGAACAATTTTCACTATAAAGTTGTTTAATTTTATTTATTATCTAGGATTTACAGCGCTCCAATCTTGACCAGATTCTCGAATTCTCATAGGAATACAATAAAAAAAATACTTTTCTATCTATATATTTTAGTCGAGCGGCAGCAATCGTTATGCCGACCACGAAAATCAAATTTAAGGCGAATGGCCAATTTTGATATATTTTTAAGTTTTCGAGTTCGCTGAATCCGAATATGAAGTTTATTCTTATCTAGATTTGGTGGAACATGTTCAAAAATCAAATTTTATACAATAATGCCGAAAATCAATTATGATGATTTTCAAATTTACCTCGCTATATCTTTGGTTGCTGTAAATATTTCCTTTTGAAAATTTTACTGTGTCATCTTTGAAGTATGTAGATAACAATTAAATTTATCCAAAATGTTTAAACACATTAAAAAAGGAGTTGTTAGTTTTTAAACATTTTGTCATCATATTTAGTTAGTTTCATGTTTACTTAAAAAAGTTGAGTGACAAACTTTTTAGATTATAATTTTAACCAACACAACAATAAAATATAATTCATAAAGAAGATTTTTGGAAAATTTTAAGTCAAAATATACAATAGGAAAAAAGTTATGTTACTTCATAGACAAGCGGCGCACCCCAAAAAACGCTTATATGTCGAGATCTTGACCACGGTGAGGTGAAAGGCTAATTTTGATCATACTTTATGAACCACGGTGAGGTGAAAGGCTAATTTTGATCATACTTTATGATTTTAATATCAAAAATTCGTTTTTTGCTCATCTTTTTGCATTTTGCATTTTGCGGTTGCGTCATTCATCTTCTGAACCGGCGAATTTTTCCTCAAACAACTTCTTGGGCCTTTTCTATATATGCTTAGGTTTATAAGTTTTATAGTGGGAAGAAAGGTCAAAAGCAACTTAATAATAGCATAGAAATGTTAAAATTATAATAAGTTGTACGAATAAAAAAAAAATATATATAGATAGAAAATTAAGCCTAACTTTTGTTTTTATTGTACCCCTATGAGCATTCGAGAATCTGGTCAAGTTTGGAGCGCTCTAAAACCTATATAAATAAATAGAATTAAACAACTTTATAGTGAAAATTGTTCGCTGAAAAACCCTCTACAAAATTGCTATAATGTTATTTTATCTTAAAATGAACTGAAAAAAGTTATAACCTCCAAAAGGAAACTAGGTAAAATTTTTTTACATATTTTTGTTTATATCTTTTTTGTTGGTCACTTGATGATAAAAAGTAATAGAAACAAAATTGTAGAAAATTTAATTTGCTACATTTCATGCTTAATTGGATTTTTCGTAGGGTTGGCAGTTTACGAGATATAGCGCGAAAGCCCTTTGCACCCCATTTCCAAGATGGCGGCCGAGGGACAAGGGTGGCGAGCCCAAAAACTTAAATTTAAGCTCCTACTGTTCCCCCTACACATTAAAGAAATAAAATTGGCTTTTCTAACAAATGCAAGGTATGGCTTAAAAAATGTAACATTTTTGGAGTAAATGCAAACTCGTTACTCTAGTTTTTGGGCTCGCAGAACATGAATATCGTGACGGCGGTTGTCTGCGAGGCACCAGGTGCCCCGGTGCCCAGGGTAGGCCTTCTATCGTGGAGTTTGATGGAAATTTGATACAAAATCAATGCACACTTGTTACTCGCTGGGTTTTCGAGACATTTGGTACCCATAATGTGTATCATCTGGAGTTTTATGGAAATCAGTGCTAACTTATTCTTCTTCTTCTTTTGGTGTATATTCGTTTCGAATATTGGCGATCATTCTGACTAATTATTTTATTAACTGATGCTTTACAGAGATTAGTTGTTGTTGTGGAGAACCATCTCCTCAGGTTCTTTAACCATGATATTCTTCTTCTCCCAATTCCTCGCTTTCCGAATACTTTTCCTTGAAGGATTACCTTCAGTAATCTGTACTTAGTGCCGTTTCTCATTATGTGTCTGAGATATTCTAACTTTCTCCTTTTAATCGTATACATCACCTCTCATTCTTTCCCCATTCTTCGTAGTACGGTCTCGTTGGTTATCTTGTCCGTTCATGATATCCTTTTAGGGTTCGCTTATATAGCCACATCTCAAAGGCTTTACATTTTTTCTCCATCGCTTCAGTGAGTGTCCAGGATTCAACTTCGTAGTATAATATTGAGAAGATATAAGATCGCAGGAGCCTTACTTTTATCTCCAGATTAGGGTTGTGGCTTTTAAACAGTTTGGCCATGTTATTGAATGCACTCCTAGCCTTCTCTATTCTACATTTTACTTCTTGTGAGTCTTATCGCTTCACTTGGTTCATCTCCAAGATGTGTTCTTATTGTGACTGATTGGTTCCAGTATAAATTTTGTATTATACGCCGGTCTTTATCATCCATTTGGGCTTTCGTTAGAACATTCATCAGTTTTCGGTGTTGAACTGTATCAAATGTTTTTGGTAGTCCACAAAGCAAGTCATATCTCTGCATCTTGTGGCATTTTTATAATTAACTATTTAGATGAGAAAAAAGCCACAACTAAATTGAAAAAAATAATTTTATTTACGTTTCGACGCCCAAATCGGGTGCCGTTGTCAAAATACAAAATACTACTAAATTAAACAAAAATGTTGCTGCTTAGTAAAAAATTCTTCTAATAATTTATTTAATCTGACTAATTTATATCGACAATTCAGACATATATTATACATTTTAAAGTAGAAGACTTTAAAATGATATTGCCAATATTTAAAAGTTGCGTTGCTGGGACGACCAAGGAGAGTAAATTAAATGTAAGATCAAATACTTACGACGTCGGGATAGTATCACGAGGTTTTTTCCTGGTTTTCCCTCGTGATTTACTATGGAATCTCTAACGCGAGAATTTTAATGTCACCGTTGCATTTGGTTGTCTTTTTAAAGACGGATCATATGCTATGATTTTTTTGTGGCGGATATTCTTGAGTTGGGGTTGATTTCGTGTAATCGAATGAACTATCTTTCAGTAAAGTCGTCCCAGGAAACCAACTCATAAATATTGGCAATATCATTTTAAAGTCTTCTACTTTAAAATGTATAATATATGTTTGAATTGCCGATATAAATGAGTCAGATTAAATAAATTATTAGAAGAATTTTTTACTAAGCAACAAACAAAATCTGGTACTTACTCTACCACACCAATTTCACCCGCTAGGCATGCGTGAAATTGGTGTGTCGTTTACACGTCCATGCATTTGCGCCAATCTCATGCAAATTATCTAACCATCCAGATTTTACTCAAGTCAAACTTTGTGACTTGTACTAGTCAACAATTTACGTTTTCACGCATCAATTTGCATGCACAAGTTTGCATGTACAGTGTGTCCCAAATTGGTATGTTTTGCAGTGTATACCGAAAACTAGAGGAGATAGAAAAAAAGTAGTTAAGATGTCATGACTTCTTTTTTCGTTAAAGTAACGATTGCCCAATCAAATCATCAATAGCTCCTCACATTATCGAGATACTGGGCGATTATTGAAAAATGTCGAAAACGACAGGGTTACAGATCTTCTTTATTAAGAAAAATTTTAAAAAACTTTATAGGAATTTTTGATAGATATATTATGGACGGATTCATTGGCGTACAAAAAACTTTTTTAGGGGGTCTCGCTAAGGAAATATAAATCATACTTATGTTTTTTTAAATGGGACACCCTGTATATTTTGACATTTTTCCTTTACCTTTTTAATTCTCTTTCATCTGATATGACATATCATATATTTATTTTCAGTTGTTGGAGCTACTGTGCAAATAAATTGTTTATAGTTGACGTCAGGTTAAAGGCACTTAAAAATAAAACACTCAGTAACGTATTTTAACATTTTAATATTAGGGTACCAATTCTTGACAGTTTTATTCAATTTATTTATTAAAATAAAATCAGTACCTACCTAACTTGAAAATAAAGTAAATACTTAACTGCTTATTATTGGTTCAAAGTGAATTTTTATGTTTAAATTGTTGATTCCATATTTTATAAATAAAATTATCACGAAATAGAATACACTGTGTTTTATTACCTTTTTCGTTTCCATTTATAATTTTTTTACCCAATACATATATTATTTTTATTTATACATATATTATTATTGTCTTTTATACTTTCTGTCTAAAATGACATATTGTTACATCTTGTAAGAATGTTCATTTCATCGAGTAGGCTTTGGTAATGTTGGCATGGAAAATAAAACAAAACATGTATCATCTGGGTTATCTGTCAGAATTAATATTGTCACTAAAATATTGTCAACAAAAACATGAATTTTGAAAATTATGAAAAATACGATATGCATTTGGCATATATTGAATGTCAAAAGAATGTTATTGCTGCATCTGAATTATATTTTCAACGATATCCAGAAAGAAGGCAACCAGACAAGAGAATTTTTAAAAAGCTTGATTCAAATTTATTACAGTATGGATGTTTCGTAAAACCACGGCGCGTCAGTATGACAAAAATAATGAAGCGAGAGTTTTAAATACGTTGGGTTATATACACGCATACCATAAAACTTCTTTATGTCAAATCGAGAAGGAAATAGGTATTCCAAAGACAAGTGCTGGGAGAATTTTAAAGAAACATAAATTTAGGCCTTATCGTACATCTGTCCGACAAAAATTATATCCTAACGATTATTTGAGAAGGATACAATTTGCAGAATGGTATATAGAAAAATGTAATGAAAATCCAAATTTTTATTCAAAGGTAATATTTAGCGATGAAGCTCGCATATCCAGTTCAGGAATCTTTAACCGACACAATGAACTATATTGGAATGACTCAAATTCCCACTTAGTTCAAGGGATCAGGAGGCAAGGCAGATTCGGTTTTAACGTTAGTTGTTTTGTCAAGCATAATAAATTAGTTTATCACGTATTTGACGATAAACTAACTGCTGCCGGATATGTAGATATCCCAGAAACGAATTTAAATGACATTTTTGATGAGGAATATTTGGCTGATCGGAATACATTTTGGTTCCAACAAGATGGAGCACCTGCCCATAACGCAGAATTCGTTGGAGATTATTTAAATGAAAAATTTCCTAATCAGTGGATTGGAACTTATGGTCCTGTTAGGTGGCCCCCCCGTTCACCAGAACTAAATCCTCCTGATTTTTTTATTTGGGGATTTTTAAAAAACAATATTTATAAAACTGAATTTAACACCAAGGAAGAATTATTACAAAGCATTCATCAAGCATTTAGAAAAATAAAACCAGTCCATATACTCAATTGTGTAAGATCTGTAAGAAAAAGGTGTCAATTATTATTACAACAAAACGGGGAGTATTTTGAACATTTATTATAATTTTCATATTTTTGTAAAATTAATTATAGTTGTTACGTTGTTTATTATTGTTGTTTGTTGGTTTATGTTAATGTTATTATTTTTGTAAAATTAATTCTTGTAGTTAAGTAGTTTTTTGTTGTTGGTAAATTTGTTATACCTATTTTTTAAGTTGATTGATTTTATTTTTGCTAAATAAAAATGTCAAGGATTGGTACCCTAATATTAAAATGTTAAAATACGTTACCGAGTGTTTTATTTTTAAGTGCCTTTAACCTGACGTCAACTATAAACAATTTATTTGCACATTAGCTCCAACAACTGAAAATAGATATACGATATGTCACATCAGATGAAAGAGAATTAAAAAGGTAAACGAAAAATGTCAAAATATACAGGGTGTCCCATTTAAAAAAACATAAGTATGGTTTATATTTCCTTAGCGAGACCCCCTAAAAAAGTTTTTTGTACGCCACTGAATCCGTCCATAATATATCTATCAAAAGTTCCTATAAAGTTTTTTAAAATTTTTCTTAATAAAGAAGATCTGTAACCCTGTTGTTTTCGACATTCTTCAATAATCGCCCAGTATCTCGATAATGTGAGGATCTATTGATGATTTGATTGGGCAATCGTTACTTTAACGAAAAAAGAAGTCATGACATCTTATCTACCTTTTTTTCTATCTCCTCTAGTTTTCGGTATACACTGCACAACATACCAATTTGGGACACCCTGTACAAGTCAATTGGCGCAAGTTGCATGAGGGTGAAAACGTACCTTTGTAAACAATGTAAAATTTGCTGAGTAATACTTAAACAAACAAGGATAAATGGAAATATATTTAAATATCTATCGGCGCGTTTCATTTATTTTAAAGGATTTTTTGTCGTACTAATTCCAAATTGAAATAAAACCCTTATTTACATCTAACGACAGTTTAAAATGGAACAGCTGTACCGTCTTTTAATTACTACCACTTTTATACAAAATCGGGTCCGCAAAAAACCTTAAATATTTCTCGTCTAAATTTTTATAGCCTCATCATTCCATGTAATTTTCCGTTGTTTCCATCTTTGCCTGCCGATGCAAAATTAGCATTTATAAATTACAAACTCAGCCAGTTGTTAAATTTACGACATATTAACAAGCCGAAGGGCCCAAAGACGACATCTGAGGGATGTTGAACGTTAAAGATCGGGGAGGTAGAGATTCTTTGACGTGATTACTTTTTGTTCACTTTATTTTCACAACAAGGGAGCGCAGTTGGAGTTGGTTTTGAGTTTGATAATATAGTTCAACCAGAAGCTGTTTACTTCCGTTACCGCACTTCGGAAAATCCGCTTGAAGGTATTCGGAAAAAATTAAGAGCTGGATTTATGGTTTGAGTTTATATCGCACGAAAATCTATATTAAAAGCTAATATTTATATAAACGAAAACTTTTTCCTATTTTCAATTTGCTGTGAGTGGTGTTTTTTAACCGCATGAAACCCTGGGGTTATTATCGGGGACTTTGAAAGTTCTGCTACATAGTATCAGAGACAGATAAGTAAAAGCAAATAGGGGATAGTGGGGCAAATTGGTCCCTGTAACATTTTTTAGGCTAAAAAAAAACAAAAAACGAAATACTTGTAGCATTTAACGAGGAAGACGAAAAGCCCTAGATACAAAGTTTGCTACAATTAAAACAATGAAAATAAAAATAATAAACAATATTTTAAATCCAAGACTTTTCAAATCTTGAATGGGTTGCATGTGAGAGTTCATTTTAAATGAAGTAAAAGTCAGACTTACTCTCAATCTTTATTATAACTTCCGACGACCGGTTTCGCTCTTTAATCTTTGTAGAGCATCTTCAGGTCAAAGGTAACAAGTTACAAAATGCTACAAATAAAAACCAGAATTAGCACATTGTCTGGTTGTAAAAGATGCTAAAGATCCATATGATCAAGCCAATGTTGAATAACATACATAAAAGTAGCGAAATATCATACCAATGCACATGCAAGCATTCATGGGGGTAGTGGTACAAAACTTCCCTCAAACGCGACAACATGCGCAGAAGTATGCTATACATAATCATGCAATCATAACGTGTCGTACTTACATTCGGATACAAGGTGCCATCAACTCAGTTTTCATTATCATGATGTTTCTTTTAAAGTTATGTTAACGGGATATGGTGGAATAGACGGGCGATGCAGCAAAGGTAAACAAATCTATGGGAATTAGGAGTTCTTGAGGGTGATGAGATAGTTGGTGCAAGTTAACCAGCAAATCTATGTCTGTTGTTATGTTTGTGTAAATCAGATTAGTGAATGACTTTTTTACAATTTTAATGTGTGTTGATTTTAAAGATTTTATTTTATTTTATTTTATTTTAATTTTATCTATATTTATATGTATATTAAAGAATTCTATTTATTATTAATGTAAGATTGACAACGTTTGGATCGTAAATGTATTGAGTAATTATTGTGTATGTTAGAATTTGATTGTGCAGTTGTAAAATGATTATTTTAAGGTCAAAACCAGATCTGTGACGTTTACTGCTCGTGTGGGACTATTGTTCTAATAAGAGGAGTAGGGTGATCGAAAGCTTATTAATTGTAGTTAAAATGCCATATCGGCAGTCAAATAATAAATAGCAATACAAAGTAAAAAAGGTGGATTTAAATTAAATTAAAAATTAAAACAGCAATGTAGGCAAACAAAAAATTGTAATGTTGTGTTTGCCTACATTGCTGTTTTAATTTTTAATTTAATTTAAATCCACCTTTTTTACTTTGTATTGCTATTTATTATTTGACTGCCAATATGGTATTTTAACTACAATTAATAAGCTTTCGATCACCCTACTCCTCTTATTAGAACAATAGTCCCACACGAGCAGTAAACGTCACAGATCTGGTTTTGACCTTAAAATAATCATTTTACAACTGCACAATCAAATTCTAACATACACAATAATTACTCAATACATTTACGATTCAAACGTTGTCAATCTTACATTAATAATAAATAGAATTCTTTAATATACATATAAATATAGATAAAATTAAAATAAAATAAAATAAAATAAAATCTTTAAAATCAACACACATTAAAATTGTAAAAAAGTCATTCACTAATTTGATTTACACAAACATAACAACAGACATAGATTTGCTGGTTAACTTGCACCAACTATCTCATCACCCTCAAGAACTCCTAATTCCCATAGATTTGTTTACCTTTGCTGCATCGCCCGTCTATTCCACCATATCCCGTTAACATAACTTTAAAAGAAACATCATGATAATGAAAACTGAGTTGATGGCACCTTGTATCCGAATGTAAGTACGACACGTTATGATTGCATGATTATGTATAGCATACTTCTGCGCATGTTGTCGCGTTTGAGGGAAGTTTTGTACCACTACCCCCATGAATGCTTGCATGTGCATTGGTATGCTATTTCGCTACTTTTATGTATGTTATTCAACATTGGCTTGATCATATGGATCTTTAGCATCTTTTACAACTAGACAATGTGCTAATTCTGGTTTTTATTTGTAGCATTTTGTAACTTGTTACCTTTGACCTGAAGATGCTCTACAAAGTTTAAAGAGCGAAACCGGTCGTCGGAAGTTATAATAAAGATTGAGAGTAAGTCTGACTTTTACTTTATCCAAGACTTTTCGTTAAGAAACTGCTTTCTGGCTACATCCCGTATCTCTGGCTTTTACAATATATAAGCACAGAGACGACGAATATAGAAGAAAGCAAATAAAGGACACGGTCACGTATTTGCATTTTTTCGTCTGGGAAAAGGGCCAAAAGACAGTTTCTGGTACACAAATCTGAGTAAAGATTAGGGGTCGACAAGACAAGAATTCTTGTCTTGACAACAACTTCTTGTCTTGTCTTGAGAAAAAATCCAGAAATTTAAAAAAATCTTGTCTTGACGTTTTCTTGATATTTTATATCTTGTCTTGACTTAAGAAATTTCAAGATCTTGAAATTTCTTGATTACCCGGTCCGGTGATTCCCCGGCGACCTTTTTATTGCGTTGCGTGCTATTAACACGGCCACTGGGGAGAGTCCCGATAGAAAATCTAAATAAATGCAAAATATTAGATAAAGAATGGGTTCTGCTCAGAAAATTTTGTCAGTATCTGAGAAGCTTTAAAACACTTTTTTCAATACTCGGAAGGCTCGAAGGGGAAAACTATTGCACACTGCCGTTGGTGGTAATTGGAGTAAACTTACTTTTAGTCAAACTGGAAATATTGGGCTTACTAACTTGATAATTAAATTGACAGAGAGAATACCGATGAGTAATTCATTTACTTCATTCAAGCTGCGAGAGATAAAATACTGAAACACTGTAACAAAACTAATTGGATATACTGTATAGTTCTTATTTTGGATGCTCGGCATAAAGTAGAGGCATTTTCCTCTTTATCTTGGAGAAAGCTTCTACAATCAGAGGCAGTACAAAAATTTGAAGAAATATTTAAAGCTTACTATTTTATTCAATCCCAGTATGATCTACAGAATCCAATACCAGAGCCAGTACTTAGTCTGAAAAAAGAAGATAACGAATTTGATTTAGATATTACTTAACTATTTAAGAACGCTGACAACGACAACTTACAATCTTGGAAGTATGAAATTGAAAAATACATAAATGAGCCTAGGTCAGAATATAATGGTCTGAGAATATACTTGATTGGTGGAGAAGACACGAAAATATCTACCCGTCATTATCGAAAATGGCCAAGGGTTTTCTCGGAACGCCAGCAACATCTGTACCTGCGGAAATGCTATTTTCAAGTCCAGCTTTAACAATAACAAAGCCAAAAAATCTGCTAGGCGTTGACTCCATGAGAAGCGTTATCTGCCTTAATTCATGGCTTATCAATTCCGATTTAAAAATGTGCTAAATTTGTTATTTAAAATAAAATCTAGGTTGCAATTTTATTTTCAACAGGATTAGGTAGGTATCATTCATTATTATTATTTTTAATTTCCATTTTTGTAAATTTTTTTAGCAAAAAAAGTGTTCAATAAATTAAAATATGTTAAAATAATGTTATATTTTTCACAAATAAATACGTTTAAGAGTTTTCATTATTAGTCAAGATATTTCAAGATTTCTTGTTTTCTTGACAAGAAATTTTGGTATTGGTATAAAATGTCTTGTCTTGTCTTGAAATCTAAAATTACTTCTTGTCTTGATCTTGTCTTGAAATCAAGACAAGATCAAGACAAGATGAAATTTTCAAGAAGTTGGCGACCACTAGTAAATATGAAAAAGGAAAGGGTAGTTTCTGTTTTTATTTGATTCAGAGTTGGACCACCATCTCCAGATAGCTATTTCTGCATCTCATGCGTCCTCGGTGGAGCTATGCAGTCAAAACTCTAAACCAAATATCAACAGCCTGCCTATTTAAGGGAAATCACCGCGAAGCAATGATTCTACCTTTGAGGTAGGCTGTTGATATTTGGTTTAGAGTTGTGACTGCATAGCTCCACCGGGGACGCATGAGATGCAGAAATAGCTATCTGGAAATAGTGGTCCAACTCTGAATCAAATAAAATCAGAAACTGCCTTTTCCTGTAACATTTAAGTTAGTTATTTATATCACCATGGCATCTACACTACTGGCGAAGTGACTACCGATCTATTTGGGCCCTTCCGATTCATTTGTCGCGGCGAATCAGTCCGCATTATAACTTTTTGGTTTTACAATTGAGGCGGTCACAGCAACAGTGGCCTCACGCACAACCCAAAGTTGTACCAAAACGCTTTTATTACAAAAAAAAGGTATCCCTTATTTAAGCATTTTCAGATGCAGAGTGGCTCAAGCATTGGTTAATTGAGCCACTCTGCATCTGAAAATACTTAAATAAGGGATAACTTTAGTGTAATAAAAGAGTTTTGGTAAAATTGTGGATTGTGGGTTAGGCCACTGTTGTTCTGAGCGGCTGAATTGGCTGTGTGGCTTGACGGCCTCTACAATAATATCTCTACATTCTTTCCTACTTATAACAGAAAATAATGACTACACTGCAGAAATCAACGTCAGAATCGAAAAAGCACGTTCTAATTTTATGAAAATTAATAAGGTCCTATGTAGCAAATATTTAACATTAGCTCTTAAAGTACGCCCAACAAAATGTTACGTATACAGTGTACTATACTATACTATGGAGCGTACTATACTATGGAGTGGAATCATGGACGTTAAATGTAGAGACAATGAGACGACTTAACGCCTTTGAAATGTGGACCTATAGAAGAATTATGAGGGTTTCATGGGTGGATAGAGTTACGAACAATGAAGTACTGAGAAGAATAGGTAAAGAGGAGGAAATTGAACTTACAATTAAAGAAAGAAAACTACAGTATTTCGGACGTGTGATGCGGGGCGAGAAGTATGGCATCCTGCGACTCATAATGCAAGGAAAGATAGATGGTAGAAGAAGCATCGGAAGAAGACGAAATTCATGGCTGAAGAACCTGAGAGAATGGTTTGGATGCAGCTCAAAACAACTATTTAGAGCTACTGCTTCCAAAATTAAAACAGCTATGATGATTGCCAAGCTCCATAGCGGAGATGGCACCTGAAGAAGAAGAAGATTCTTTCCTATTTCTGCTTACAGTTATCCATTCTCTAACCGCCATCTTCTTAAGATCCTCAATTATCTCGTTTTCGGTCTTCATCACGGTCTGCCTGATATTGGTCTCCATTTGGTGATTTTCTTGATGACTGCTTCTGGATGTGAGTCTCTGTACCTTGATAAATCTGACGATATTTTCTTATTTCAAAAGTTCTCTTCGTAGTTCATCAATTTTCTAAATTTTTTATTATATATGTAATATCGGTTTACAACGTTCCTCGACGTCTTCTGATTTCCAATCTCCATCTCGTTCTGTCATTCCATAGATCGTCCTCGAGTTCTCTGTCCCTGATTTCTCTATCAACTCCTTCTCTCCAACTTCTTCTAGACCTTCCTGGTCTGCGCCTTCCTCTTGGATGCCATTTGAGGATTTGTCTTAGTATTCTATTCTCCGGCATTCTTCTTACGTGTCCGTACCAGCTGAGTTGTTTCGTCCTGATGTCGTCAATAATAGTATGTGTAACCCCCATGATTTCTCGGACTCTCTCGTTTGTTATTCTGTCGCGTCTAGATATTTCCGCCGAACGGCGCCAGAAGTCCATTTCTGTTGCTCTAAGCATTTTCTCTGTTCTGTCTTTGAGGGGCCAAACTTCGCATCAATATGTTGTGATGCTTTTTATTATAGTGTTATATATTCTTCTTTTATTTTCTTTAAAAATATTTTTATCCCAGAGTACGTTGTTCAGTAAAGATATGCCTTTCCTTCCCTGTATATTTCGTTATTTAATAGCTGCATCTAATTTTCCGTGTTGAGTAATCTTTAATCCCAGGTATTTGCAGTCTTCACATAATTTTATTTCTTGATTTTCCTCTACTCGGAGGCTATGTTGGTCTCCTCCGATACTCATGTATTCAGTTTTTTTCCATATTCACTTCTAGGCTCCACCCTGTAAACTCTTCTAATAGTTTTCGCATCATGTAACTAAGATCTTCAGAGTTCTGTGCGATGATCACCTGGTCATCCGCAAAGCACAGCGTGTACAAAGTTGAGTCCGTTAGTGTTATGCCCATATTCGTACATTTTTTCTTCCATTTGTTGAGTGCTGCTTCGATGTATATTTTGAATAGCGTTAATGAGATACAGCATCTTTGCGTTAGTCGTTTAGTTACTGTGAATCCAGGTGTTATGAGATTTCCCGTTTTAATTCTTGTTGTTTGTTGGTAGTACAACGTTTTTACAGCTTAAACCAATTCTATATTTGTTTTCTCCAGTGCCTCCCATAATTTAACCAGCGGGACACTATCATACGCTTTTCTAAGGTCTACAAACATCAGATGGACTTCTTGGCCACGAGCAACTTTCTTTTCAATTATCTGAGTATTGAAGAAAACATGATCTATTGTAGATCGACCTGCGCGAAAACCAGCCTGTTCTTCGGCTTCCATATTTTGGTATTCTATTCGATTTTTAATAAGTTTTCCATATATTCTGCTGACACTACTAGTGACTGCAATTCCTCTATAGTTTTCAGGTTTTGATTTATCTCCCTTTTTTTGGATAATGCTCTTTCCATTCTTCAGGTATTTCATGGTTATCCAAGCATTGCTGGAAAAGTTGTCTTAGCCGCTTAATTAGAACTTTAGGTCCATATTTGATGAGTTCCGGAGCTATATTTCCTGGGCCAGGTGATTCGCCATTCTTCAACTGTTTGCATATAGTTTCGACTTCTCTCTCATTTACTCTGATTGGTGATCCTATCAACCTGACGCCTTCAACACCATTGGATTGTATCTATTTGAAGGGCTCTCTTGTCTCTGTTAGTAAATCTTCAAAGTATCCTTCCCAAGTTTGTGGTGATATAGACTGAATAATGGCTTTCTTTCTGTCGTTTGTTAAATTTTTTAATAGTTTTCAACTTTCTGAACTTTAGCTTCCACCTATGTATGTATTTAGCATGGCACACTTTTTTTGTCCAGGATTGGTTTTTTTTTGACATATTTTCTTCTGACCCTCGCTTGCATTCTTTTATAATATATTCTGTCTTCCACGTTTTTTGTGTTCAGATATTTTTGATACAGTTCTCTTTTCTTTGTTATTTCCTGCGAAATATCTTGATCCCACCAATACGGTTTTCGATGTACTAAATTCTTTATTACCTAAGTTTATTATGTCTGCTATTCTCCTAATAATTTTTCTCTACAGGTTCCTCAATATTTCTTCATCTTCATGTTCCAGGCACATTACTTTAGCACTGTATATGTGATTACTGGTCTAAATGATGCTCTATAAACCGTTAGTTTAGTATTCTGAGTAAGCTTCTTAGCTTTGAGGAAGTTGTTGTATTTCCAGTAGGTTCTGTTTCTTGATTTTCAAAGTGATATTCACAAACTAATATTAAAAAAAAACAGTAAAATCCTGTATAAGAGGTATATTTAAAAACCCTCAAAAGGGCCACATCAAAATCACATAACTAATTTTCGACTGGTTTACCAGTCATCATCAGTGCTTACGTGCAATGTACATGCTAACCACCAAGATAGTATTTAACAACAATATTAGGGTCAAAGCCCAGTAAAAGAAGTCCGTCTAGGAAACATTGGTTTAAAAAGCTACATAAAGTATGGATGTTTAAAATATTGAGCTAGTCTGCCCCAGGTAACATCTGAGATGTGGACTTGACTTGTTTACTTGTTGAATGTATGACGGCAAGTGCACTTCAATCAATAATTTTGAAAAATATTAAAAATATTACTAAAAGATTTTTAAATTGAAAACTTATTGGTATATTTCCCTGGTGACACCTCCAAGGCTTTTACAATTTGCAAGCCAAATGGATGCTGCAGTGAAGACAAAAGGGAAGGAATTCTACACTATGCAACTCACAACCCCCGTCTGCAGCTTGGTAAAGTTCCAACGGAAGTTGGAACTTAGTTACTCCACGGAGTAATACTACTATAAAATAAATATGTATACCATTTTTATTCAGTTGCAAAAAATGTCTTAATTTTTACTTAGATTAGAGAGCGCAACCAGCACTCTTATCGACGATTTCACCTCTTGTTAGAGGCTCTTCAGAGAATGCATAGGTTGCTTTTCTCTAATCCAGTAAATTTTTCGACATATATTAGCCCCACACTGCAACTGAGGTAAATGGATTAGGTGACTAGCGTCATCTGGCAATTGAAAGATGAAGTTTTTCAATCCTAATAGCAACATTAATAATATTGAAAAATATTAAAAATATTACAAAAAGAATAAAACTTGATAAATAGATGATAGACTTGATAAATAGATGATAAACTTGATAAATAGATGATAGATAAAAATTGATGATAGAATAAAACTAAAAAATATTGCAACTGAATAAAAATGGTATACATATTTATTTTATAGTAGTATTACTCCGTGGAGTAACTAGGTGCATTTTCCGTTGGAACTTTACCAAGCCGCAGACGGGGGTTGTGAATTGCATAGTGTAGAATTCCTTCCCTTTTGTCTTCACTGCAGCATCCATTTGGCTTGCAAATTGTATAAGCCTTGTAGGTGTCACCAGGGAAATGTACCAATAAATTTTCAATTTAAAGATCGTTTAGTAATATTTTTCAATATTATTAATGTTGCTATTAGGATTGAAAAACTTTATCTTTCAATTGCCAGATGACGCTAGTCACCTAATCCATTCACCTCAGTTGCAGTGTGGGGCTAATATATGTCGAAAAATTTACTGGATTAGAGAAAAGCAACCTATGCATTCTCTGAAGAGCCTCTAACAAGAGGCAGCAACAGAGGCCCTTTGGAGGGCCTCTGTTGCTGCTTCCTGAAGACATGTTTTTATATAATGATAATGCTCTTCATTGCTGGTAAATTGCATGGTTTCTAACTTTTTATCTAGTCTACTCCTGTATAAATCCCTCACGCTTTCTTGTTCTAAGCTGTTTAGGTTGTATTTCTTTTCTGTTAATTTTTCTATTTCCGCTGCAGCTTCTTTTAAATCTCTTGCTCTATCTATTCCTATTGTGAGCTTTGTTTTTAATAGATGGTGGTCACTGCCGCAAGTGGCTCCTCTATATACCCGCTCATCCTGTACAATCAATTTAGTCTTTTGTCTTATGATTGTTTAGTCTATGATTGATTTCAGACCTCGGGTATTTTGTGTCCATGTATATTTATGGATATCTCGGTGTTGGAAGAATCCATTTGTGATTTTCATATCATTTTGTTCGCATAAGGCTATTAGTCTAGTACCATTGTCATTTATAGCTTTTTCTCCATATTGGCCTATGACTTTGTTGTGCTGTTTCTTACCTGTTCTACTGTTGAGGTCCCCCAAGATTATAATTTGTCGTGATCTGCCGATATTTGCAATTTCTGAATGTAGCTTTTCAAAAAAGTCGTCTTTAATATTCTCCAGTGCATCATCGTTTACTGCATATACTCCAATAATCGTAATCTTTTTTCGTTTGATAGTTAGATTCATTTTTATGAGCCTTTCGCTGATGGCTTCCCAAGCAGTTATGAATCTCCTTAGTTTCTTTCGTATAATTATACCTACGCCTTGTTGGGTTTTTTTCTCCTTTGGTACCCCGCTGTAGAAGTAATCACATTCTCCGATATTTTCTGATCCTTTGACCCTTTCGTTTTGTTTCTGTAATCACTGCGATATCTACGTTCAGTCTATTTATTTCGTGTATTACTTCATTTATTTTTTGTTTAAACCCTTGTACGTTCCAAGTTCCAATATTCGTTATCCTTTTCCGTAGCATGTGTCGTTGTGTTATAATCAATCGATTCCGAGGCGTTTCGCTAGGTTTTTTAACAGTTTGAAATTTTTCCGAGTAACGAGTTAACCCGATGCCTCAACCCCCGACCTGGAGGACCAGGGTTTGATTTTGGAGTATTCCTTCTCCTAGAGGATTTGCTTTCTCTACAGCTTTAGAGCATCTTCCGCCCTAGCTGTTGGTCCGCGGGTAGTATTTTATTTCCTACCTATCCACCAGCACTAGGTTGGTGAGGACATGCTCCTATCCGCCACCTTGGGGATGCGCTCTCTAGGGGTTACAGGTTCCCCCGAGAGCTAATATTAGATTCCCTGTTGAAAAATTGGGTCAAAGTATTAGAGTGCGAATTCCAGAAGTTGACAGAGCTAAGGCCGATAGCCGAAACACTATTTCCATTATTATTTCTGTCATAGATGAAAAGCTATTGATGCTAGGCAATAAGCATGGCATTTTAAACCAACTTCATGCAAGAAACGAATTTACCACCTGCAGATAAGTCTCAATGAATGCGTTCGTAAATATTCGAATTTAGGCCGTCAAAGATTCCGTCACTGCGATTGTAGTGGCCAATGCAATTAAAAACGCTACAAATGCAAAAAATTAAGCGTTCTTTGTAATTCTAAGTGCCACAAGAGCCTTTTCTATAAAAACAAGTAATTATAGTCTAGTCGCCTAGTCGCATAGTCGTCTATAATCGACGGACTGGCTCCAACGCTTTTTAATCTTGTTCTTGAATATGTAATTAGACGGTTGACGGTAAGCGGAAATAACATACTTACAAACAAATCTACCCAATTAGCAGCATACGCGGATGATATAAACATAATGAGCAGAACAATGAATGCAGCGGAAGAAACCTACGTTGAGTTGAAACAGAGTGCAGAAGCAGTAGGGCTAGCAATAAACACAAATAAAACAAAACTACTCATACAAACCAGATCAAATAGACCGGCGCAACAACACTTTATTGACGATATAGAACATGTGAATAGATTCACGTACCTAGGAATGGATCTGGTTGCAACCAATGAAGAAGAACCGGAAATAAATAGAAGGCTTGTGCTGGCAAATAAAGCCTATTTCGCGATGGGCCACATATTCAAATCGCGAGACGTACACCGGAAAACAAAACTCCGGGTATATAAAACAATAATCAGGCCCATAGTAAGTTATGGCTACGAAACATGGGTGGTGACACAGAAATCTGCCAATGCATTAGATGTGTTTGAAAGAAAAGTATTACGTAGGATACTGGGCCCAATAAGTGAAAATAACAACTGGCGAATTAGGTATAATAGAGAAATATACGAGCAATATAGCGAACCAACTCTAGCACAACACACTAAACTGCAGAGATTACGGTGGGCAGGGCACGTGGTCCGCATGCATGAGAATAGAATCCCCAGAAAATTGCTGAACGCAAGAATGCATGGAAGAAGACCTGTTGGAAGACCTAAAAAGAGATGGGAAGACGAAGTCGATGAGGATGCCAGGAACTTCCTGGGAACGCGTTCATGGAAAAGAACAGCGGTAAATCGAAATGATTGGAGAAGCTTATTGAAGGAGGCCAAGGCTCGATTTGGGCTGTAGTGCCATTGGATGGATGGATGGATGGATGGATGGAATTATAGTCTAGTAACTTAAAGCATAATGCGTGTGTATGAGTTTGTTTTTACTTATATGGTGTCTAGTTGAGGTTTTTATTGATAAATTCTGTTTAAGTGTTTAAATTTATTGTCAAATTTCATAAATAAACAATATTGAGGCCCAAAATGCGTTTTTATTACATTAACCAGAATTGTTAGGAAACTATTAATAATAGCCGGTAAATCTAATTATAAAGGCATTATTAATCATATTGACCAGCCTGCTACGGTTACTATTAATATTTACCGGTAATTATTAATACAGACCGGATTTATCACATCAACCGTAACATATACATTAGTCTCATCATTAATGAAACTCTAAAGCACTCTTGATATTAAGGAATGGATCATAAGTGCTTGCTTGTGAAATGCCGCACTTACAATAAACTTATACCCATCAAATTATATCGGTTACTATATACCTACCCAACTACTCTCATCCTCTATTTATATCTTAAAACCCCTATAAAATTCCTGCTTTAAATGCTCCAAGTTTAGAATATTAAACCTGCCTAATAGGCATATACTTCGTTCACAACTATATAAATTCCATAAACTCATATCTAATTTTGTGAATACTGCTCGTAAAATCCTTACCGGGGTGAAAATCGAATTTTGATCAAAAATAGGAATCTAAAACATTATTTTGGTAGTCCTTGATATTGAGAAAAAAAGTTAGTGGTCTATTTTCGTACTTGCCTAGTCATGTGTAATGTTCCAAGTTGAGGATAGCTAGACGACCGTGAAATTTTTAAGGATTTTATGGACGGACATAAAAGAAATGTGTTTGCTTTGGTTAATAAATAATCAGTTTTTATGGAGAACGGTTCTGTTGTCTTCTTCAAATTCTTTTAAAAGGGTAGTTTCCTTTAATTTTATTTTGTATCTAACGAAATGATTAATATACTTACTGGAAATTAAATGCGCACATAAAAAATGTATAGGAACACAACTATTATTCCAGTTTTTTAAATAAATTGAAACAGATAAAACTGTCTATTAATTAGACCAGGCCGAATCTCTTTTGAGGTGGATGTGAGAGGTGGCATTCGGATTTTTGCAGATAAAGCTGGGTGACAACTTCAATAATTATAATTGACTTATGCTCCTTCTCAAATATGCCCGGAACATTAATAAAAAATTTAAATATTTAAAAATTTCGAAAAATATCGATTCTTTTCTACTTTCATTGCTTATAACTTTAAAACTAATTATTTTGGAACAAAGTCGTAGTGAAGGAAAATAAAGATAATTGAATTCTGTATAATATACGACTAGTTAAAAATTTCTTAAATTATTACCCTTTCTGAAAAATAGCAATAAATACAAAATAAGGAGGCAAAATAAGCCTGTTTTTATTCAATGTTTTTCAACCACTTTGGTTGCACTTAGAACCTTCATAACTCGCTTAGAAAATGCTTATAATATACTTACACCGTTCACCAAA
This sequence comes from Diabrotica virgifera virgifera, assembly GCF_917563875.1. Classification (NCBI taxonomy): domain Eukaryota; kingdom Metazoa; phylum Arthropoda; class Insecta; order Coleoptera; family Chrysomelidae; genus Diabrotica; species Diabrotica virgifera. The sequence continues at coordinate 213,167,951 of NC_065450.1, forward strand.
TTTCATTAAAATTTAAATCTTTCTGAACAGAAAGTAGACAATTTAGAAGTTTGCTAATATTTTTTTCATATAAAGAGGTTCCCTATCTATCTAATACACTTCACCGAATTAAAATCGGATTATTTAAGCGGCCTCAGCACTGTTTTAAAGTTATAAACCATGTTTTGGCTTATAAACAAATACAGTGAGGACGTTTGAGTTGGAAAAAATTCATTTTCTTGAGAATGGGCGACTCTGGAGATAAATCCCGAAATAGATCGAATTTTATTTTTAAATTATAATTTTTTGGCATAAAAATCGTACTAGTTACGTCATCCATCTAGGTGAAATGACGTAATCTAAATATTGGAATTAATTTAACTCAAATTTATTATTTAATTCAAACCCTGTATAAATAATTATGTTAATGTTTATATTAGTGAAAATACAAAATTGAATAGCCTTTCGATTGAGCTATCACACGGCACCTATCCTCATCTAAAAAACGCTGGACGGAAGGGCCGCCCGAGGACTTTATCGTACCGATCTATTATCGTTATCGTACTAGATACTGGCATTCTATAAAAATAACAAAGTTACTCGTTATTTTGATATTTTAGAAACACCTTGTATACTTCAAAATATTTTCTGATTCTACGCATCATTAATTCCCGCATTTGAGAAAATGTTCGGGGACACACTATAGATTATTGCATAAATCAATAGAATATTAGTCGTACTTTCATTTCAAATTAGTCCATTTTTCTGAGAAATTAATAGTTTACAATATTTGCATTTTACTGCATGGATTGTAATGAAATTTTGGGAGTACCCCAAAGCCCAATCTCCTAATTCAAAGTCTATCCTATATACTATGGCGCTTTTATCATGGGGGCGGTTCTCACCACTTCTCGGGGATAGAACATTTTTATTTTCGAATTGCATGGCAAAAGGAAGAATTTTAAGAAAATTTAAAAATGCGCTGTATAATTTTATCTTATTTTTTTTCACCCATCCAACTTTTTGAAAGTAGAAATAACACTATATTAAGAGGTATTGCAAAAGAAAAACAATGCATTTAAATTCTGGTGAATGAGGGGTTAAATGTATGTACTTCTCATTTTTCCTTATAGTATATTAGTCATATATTTTTTGCACCATATCTCGCTTAGTTTGAATGTAACCGACATTTAACGGAGCTCGTTTTAAAGGCCTTTTCAAACACTACAAAAGCATGAGCACTTTGAGCATGCACCAAAAAACAAACTCTTTTTACCTACCATATCTCTTTTTGTATTATAAATAGAAAATTTACGAAGGAACGAATCTCTTTGTTATTTATAATTAAAAAAAAATTATATAGTGTTTTTAGTTTGATGCATAGTTTTTAAGGTATTCACAAAAAACCGTCCGAAAACGTGTCATTTTTAAATGAAAATGGCCAATTTTCAACTACGCATAACTCAAAAAGTATTGAGTTCTCAAAAAAAAGTATAGATCAGTTTTTGCTTAAAAATAGGTTCTCTAGCCACTTCCATGCTTATTTTGACCAATAAATTTTCCACCCCCTTGAAGGGGTGGGAATTGCCCCAAGATAAAAGCGCTATAGTATATAGGGTAGATTTTGTTTCTTGAGCTATTCCCTACTTACTGTGAAAATATTAAGTACATCGATACAGTAGGATGGAATTCGGAGCCAAATACCCTCATTGACTGCCCTATAATAATGCTCTGCTCTGATCGCGTGAGAGGGGACACACACAAGATTCTAGCAAAATTTCAATTTTCTGCAACTTTTCGAGTTTTTGAGTTATAGCAACGAGTTTTATGTCATTGGAAAGATAATTTTACATTCTTTCAAAATATGTAAAAAAAATTAAGATTTTTTTTCATTTCCGGTTAAACAGGAAGCCATATTGTGGGTAAAATTTATTGTGCTAATAGATAACAAAGTACTATATATGTCTGCCAAATTTCAAATTTTAGTTTCTATTACAGAGGTAGTTACTGGCACTCGAATATTTTTTTTTTTAATTCATAACTCCCCTCCTATGAGGAGTTAAGAAATCTGACCAATGTTATTCAATTTAACGATAGGATATCAAAAATATGTCAAAAAATAAACAAATTCCTTGGAGTCATTTTTGAGAAAATTTAGTTCAAATTTATGTCAAATTTTGACCCCTTAAATATAGGCAACCCATAACTTTTTCTGAAAAACGATAATATTCTTACTAATGAAGTAAAAACCTCACGTGTAGGTAGATGGTATATAATTTATTAAAAAATTTTTTTCTAAAATGATCCAAAATGGATAAAATCACACAAACGTTTTCGGACCAATCAGTCCATCATCAGGTGGTAGAAACTTTAGATCCAAAGTAGTTGGAGCTAGCTACATATTTAGGTCAAAAGACCTTAATATTATAATAATTATGCCATTTCTGCTACAAAAATGTCGACACTAAGTCGATGTCACAAGAAATTAAAATGCAGCGGTATTACAGAGTGGTCTTCATCTTGGCTTCAAACTGACAGAAGTTATTGTCGACATTTTTGTAGCCAAAACGGCATAATTATTATAAAATTAAGGTCTTTTGACCTAAATATGTAGCTAGTTCCAACTACTTTGGATCTAAAGTTTCTACCACCTGATGATGGACTGATTGGTCAGAAAACGTTTGTGTGATTTTATCCATTTTGGATCATTTTAGAAAAAAAAATTTTAATAAATTATATACCATCTACCTACACGTGAGGTTTTTACTTCATTAGTAAGTTTTTTATTATGGTATACAGCCAATGAGAGGAATCTTTTCCTTTTTATTTGATAATATTCTTGTTATAGCCCCATCTTTAGGCTATATAAATGTTTTTTCAAATTAAATTTATCTTAAACAAGTTTTTAGATTGGTAGGGAAATGTATCGGTTGGGCGGTCGGCCATGCTGGCCGCCATTTTGGATTTGGAAATGTCAAATTCCGTATTTCTATTTACCTATCGATGAGCTAACCTTAAGTTAAATTTCATTCGTTTTGGTCAAAATTTGCAAAAATGGGCCCCAAATAACCCCCCTATTTCGGCCCCCCTTTGAGAGGTTTTTTTCAAAAGATTAGTTTCTCGACAAAATTCTCTTAAACTTACTCATACCGAATTTCATCGAAATCGGTCCAGTAGTTTTTGCTGGGCGGTGGCGACATACGTACGTACATACGTACATACTTCCGACATGTTTTTTTTATTTGCTTTTTAGACTCAGGGGGGCTCAAAACGTCGAAAAAAAGTGAAATCTGAAAAAAATTTTTTTGCACGATCCTATAACTTTATCTATTATACTCATACTGCGTATGTAGTACGATAAAGTAAAAATCATCGATTACGTCATCACGCCTAGATGGCTGACGTTACTAGTATGATATATATGTTATAGTCAAAGCCCGAATTTCAGGCAATCCTAGGTTTGACTAGGCAATCCTCAGGTCTGACTGACGGTCTTATTCAAAGCCCGAAATAAATTACAGTTTCGGCCTTTGACTAGTTAAACCTAGGAGAGACTAAGTTGGTCAGGCAAAGGTCAAAATTTAATTTTATGAAATCGGGGTTTGACTAGTCAAACCCCGATCAGCTATTAAAATGTAATTTGTTAGATTAAGTTTAATAAAACGGCATTTTTAATTTGAATGTTTGTTATTTTTATATTGTCGTAATTAAAATAAAAAAATTAGTGTTTATTCTCACACGTTGAGGCATTATGGCATTTAGAGTTGCACAATTCGTCAGACCTATTACACTTACGTAATTTGAAAGAGCATTTCTTATTGCAGTAGCATTTTATAAATCCTTGTCCTCCAAATTTAGAATCTCTTGTACTGATTTCTCTTAAAGACAGAGACAGCTTAACGTCTGGAACATCTTCGACATTAGGACATTTCTGTTTGCATTCTTTTATTTGATTTCTTGAAAAAAGTGTGTTTATTTTTCAGTACTTCGTACCAACTCGATATAAACCGTCAATTGTTTTATCCTGTATGCTACTCGATATATTTCGAGCATCCTCTTTGGCTCTATCAAAGCTGGGGATAGGTATTGTTACAGTTTTTGCGATGAAAATTGGAGGACATTTTTTTCACTGCTTCATAGCATTAGCCTGGGCGTGAAGACCTTCAATCGCATTTCTTTATTTATTCTAATCTTTTCTGTATATGTACAACGCATGCTCGAACGCGTGCCAAGGAGATGCTCGAAATATTTTGGGTATCATACAATATAAAACAATAATTATTATTGACGGTTTATATAGAGTTGGTATGGAGTAGGGAACAATAAACACATTTTTTTTCAAGAAATCAAATAAGAGAATGCAAAGAGAATTTTCCTAATCTCGAAGATGTTAGAGACGTTAGGCTGTCTCTAAGAGAAATTAGTGCAGAGGATTTTAAATTTGGAGGACAAGGATTTATAAAATACCACTGCAATAAGAAGTGCTCTTCAAAACCATCTAAGTGTAAAAGGTCTAACGTATTGTGTAACTCTAAATGCGATAATGCCTCAACATGCGGGAATAAAAACTAACTATTTTATTTTAAATACGACAATATAAAAATAATAAACATTAAAATTAAAAATGACGTTATATTAAACTGAATCTAACAAATTACGACATTTTAATAGCTGATCGGGTTTTGACTAGTCAAACCCCGATTTCATAAAATTAAATTTCGACCTTTCCCTGACCAACGTAGTCTCTCCTAGGTTTGACTAGTCAAAGGCCGAAACTGTAATTTATTTCTCGCTTTGACTAAGACCGTCAGTCAGACCTGAGGATTGCCTAGTCAAACCTAGGAGTGCCTGAAATTCGGGCTTTGACTGTATATATATACCAAAAAATTAGAATTTAAAAATAAAAATCGACCTGTTTTGGGACTTATCTAAAGATAAGCCTATTCTCGAGAAAATGAATTTATGCCAACTCAAACGTTCTCAATGTATTTGTTTATAAGCCAAAAAATTGTTTATAATTTTAAAACAGTGATAAGGCCGCTGAAATAATCCGATTTTAATTCTGTAAAGTGTATTAGATAGGCAGAGAACCTCTTTATATGTAAAAAAATTAGCAAACTTCTAAATAGTCTACTTTTTCTTAAGAAAGATTAAAAAAAAATTGAACTTTAAAAAAAATTAGATTGCAAAATCTATCTGCGAACGATTGAAGTATGTTGTAAGAATTTTCTGAGCGAATTACGAAAGTCATAAGTGCAACAAAAATGGTTGAAAAACATTGAATAAAAAAAGGCTTATTTTGCCCCCTTATTTTTTATTTATTGCTATTTTGCAGAAAGGGTAATAATTTAAGACATTTTTAACCAGTCGTTTATCATTCAAAATTCAATTATCTTTATTTTATTTCCCTACGACTTTGTTCCAAAATATCTCGCTTTAAAGTTATAAGCAAATAAATAGAAAACAATCGATGTTTTTCGAAATTTTTACTTATTTAAATTTTTTTATTAATGTTCCGGGCATATTTGAGAAGGAGCATAAGTCAATTATTATTGTTGAAGTTGTCACCTAACTTTATCTGCAAAAATCCGAATGCCACCTCGCACATCCAAAAATAGACGTTTTTTCACAAATCCGCCTTGGTCTACTATACAGGGTGAGTCATGAGGAACTGTACATACTCCTACCTCGTATAGAGGCTCCTATGGGGAATAACAAATGACCATTAAAAAGTGTCTGCTCCCATTGTTTAATAATATACAGGGCGAGTTTCGCATTTTGACAGAAATTTATATTCGTCATAATTTTTGAACGGTCAGATCGATGTGTCTCTTATTTTGGTCAATCGTTACACTATTACCACATAATCAACTGATTTATTCAAACTAGAAAAAAATCAGGTCCGGCTTTAAAAAATTAGTTCGTTTGGGTCTTAGAAAAAATTTCACCCTGTATACGCTTTCTGAAAACTCGAATATGAATTTTACAAATTAGACAAATAGGCAATTAAAATGGCATATTTATTTTTTTTTCCACGTGATTACTTAATTTTTTATAAAAAAATCAAATTTGACTATGAATAATAATTAAAAGTTTGGTAAAGTGAACCATAGATTTAAAAAAATTTACTTTTATTACAAAAATTATTTTTTTTTCTAACAAATATTTAATTTATGTTACCACCCAATCAACTGATTTATTCAAACTAGAAAAAAATCAGGCCCGGGTTTAAAAAATTATTTCGTTTTAGTCTTAGAAAAAATTTCACCCTGTGAAAGCTTTTTGAAAACTCTAATATGAATTTTACAAATTAGACGAATTGGCAATTAAAATGGCTTATTTATTTTTTCCCCACACGATTACTTAATTTTTTATTAAAAAATAAAATTTGTCAAAATCGGAATTTTAACCTAAAAATGAAAAAAAAAAAAAGATGAAATCACGGTTTAACTCGCTACAACGCTCCATTAAAAATTTTTTTTTTCTGAAATTTTTACAGCACATATCTCTTTCCCTTGTGAAAACTATGACAATTGTTGTAGGCTTTCAGTCTTCTTCTCGTAAAAGTTATGAATTTTTAAAAATAAAAGGTGCAGATTCGTGAATTGCAAAGTTAAATCGCAAAAATTAAATGAAAAAATTTAAAATTTATCTATTTGATCACGTCTATGTTAAACTATAGAGTCCAAATAGAAGTGTTATGGGGAGTTTTAGATCTAGACGTGTTATAGAAAAAAAAAAAATGGTGAATCTTTTAATTTTAAGAAAAACGTTGTTTAATTTTTTGTATTTTTATGGTAAAATTGCGATTTTGACAAATTTGATTTTTTTTATAAAAAATTAAGTAAACGTGTGGGGAAAAATACATATGTCATTTTAATTGCCTATTTGTCTAATTTGTAAAATTAATATTAGAGTTTTCAAAAAGCGTATACAGGGTGAAAGACTAAAACGAACTAATTTTTTAAAGCCGGACCTGATTTTTTTCTAGTTTGAATAAATCAGTTGATTAGGTGGTAATAGTGTAAATATTGACCAAAATAAGAGACACATCGTTCTGATCGTTCAAAAATTATGACGAATATAAATTTCTGTCAAAATGTGAAACTCGCCCTGTATATTATTAAACAATGGGAGCAGACACTTTTTAATGGTCATTTGCTATTTCCCATAGATAGGAGCCTCTATACGAGGTAGGGGTATGTACAGTTCCTCATGACTCACCCTGTATATTACAGGTTTCGATATACAGGTATAATTATGATTCTAAAAATTACACTAGTATAAAATAGTATTTTTTATCATACCACGGTTGTTTAAAATGGTATATATAATTTTAAGTATATAAACTTTTAATTATTTATTAAAACAATTTAAAAAAAGATACGCAACAGCCGGGTTCCAACTGGGGACCTTTCGATGTGCAGTCTAATGCCACTGAAGCACCGTCAATTTGTAGATATCGATTTATTAACGTACTTTAAAATATCATTGCATTCGTCACATTTTTAAAATAGTTTTAAATTAAAAAAAAATCGATTTATCCATACAGTGCGATTGGTCAGTGGGGTAAAGCTTTGTAGATCCGCTATAAGTAATAGATAGTAATAAAAGTTAATAACAAAAATTGTAGCCAACTTTGATTACAGATTGATAATCAGTAATCGTAAATTGTAAGTTTTAGACAATTATTCAGCCATGACTTACTTAAAATTTGGAAAGATTTAGACCCGTAATTATTAATAATTTTGCTCTGAAAAATAAAAATATCTCGAAAACTAATAAATTTACACATAGGGAATGTTATACAAAAATTATAGTATAGTAATGGTACTTTTCGATAATGATATAAAATACAGGGTAATCTATTTAAAATTACTGAGAAAATAATGTACTTGCGTTTTGACTCACCCTGTATTCAATATAAAAAAAAATAGCAAAACAAACTTTTACAAAAATTTTGACAATAAATAAAAAAATATGACGTCAATAAACCATTGAAATTGTGCTTGCTTTTATTTATACATGTAGTTAAATTTGTTACGATTTTCATAGAAAATTGGTTATGTTATAACTTTGTAAATACCCCGTATAATATACCAAACCTTTATATTTTTGTAATCGAAAAGTTACAAAGATTTCGAATATAAAATAAAATACAGGGTGTTCTATTTAAAAAAAAAACATAAGTTTGGTCTGCCACTATGTTATCGAACACCCTGTAACGTTCTAACTAATTTTGTAATATAAAGCTCAAAGTTCGCTACAATTTTTGTTATTATCGCTATACATTCGCTATACTTGCTATACAAGTTTTATCGCTATACATTACTATACCGGATCTACGGAGCTTCACCCCACTATATAATTAATCACCCTGTATAATAGCAGTTAAATATTGCATTGTAAGCTAGTTCTAAGCTATCCTGAAAATTTCAGGTGTCTAGGTAGCCTAGAACTATTTTTAAAATGGATTACAAAATTTGCGGAGTCCGTGACACCAACCAAGCCAAGTATATAAAAAGATTTTAAAAATTAAAGGACAAAAAATAGCTGCTTCTGTTTTTATTTCAGATCTGGAGACTTTTTTCGTTTTAATAAAATTACCTAAAAATGACTCTCAAAAACAAGATTGTCAATATCTCGAGCAAATGTGTCACAAGTAAAGAAATATAGTGGCCCTGCGGGAATATAGTGATAAGGGGAACGACATAGCTTTTACTGACTACATGATACTGTAGATGTATATCCCATTTTAACCTTTTTCTCTTCCCAGATATTTATAGCGACAGAAAGAAAGCAGCTTGATATTTTAAAGTTTAGAAAGTTGTTTTTGTGAAAGGAGTGCCAGCTTAAAAGGATTAAAAGTCATTTTCAACCGGTGCAAACTATTTTTAAGAAAGTAGAAAAATGTACAATACATTAGACTTTTCACGATAGCGTTAATGTTATTCGAGTAAAATTGGAAAGCATTTATCTAATTAATGAATGGGAAAAAAAAGTGTTTCTGAAGTGTATGTTTCGTCTCCGTATATTTTTATTATTTTATTATTTAATTTTTATACGTGTTTAATATTTATTTTTGGTACATTTGTTTTCCCGAAAATCTTTTCAAAAGATTAAAATATCATTTTTAATATGTTTTTTTGAAATTCGACCATTGTAATTTTTATTTTTAGAAATGGCTATAACATTTTTTACCATCATCATAATTCTCTTTGCCTTGTCCCTATGCGGGGTCGGCTTCCCTAATTGCATTTCTCCACACAATTCTATCTTGGGTCATATCAACATTAATCCCCTTTACCAACATATCCTGCCTAATCGTCTTCCCCCACGTCTTCTTTGGTCTTCCTCTCCTACTCCTTCCAGGAATCTGCACTTCAGCAATTCTTCGTATTGGGTGATTAACAACTCGAGGTTGAACATGACCAAACCATTTCAACCTATGCTCTCTCATTTTGGCATCAATTGGTGCCACACCTAGACTTTCCCGAATATACTCATTTTTAATTTTATCCTTTTTTGTCACTCCACACATCCATCTAAACATACTTATTTCCACCACCTGCATTCGTTGTTCCTCTTTCTTTTTTACTGCCAACATTCAGTTCCGTACATCAAAGCCGGCCTTATGGCAGTTTTATAGAATTTTCCCTTCAACTTCAGTGGAACTTTCCTGTCACACAGCACACCACTCGCTTCCTTCCACTTCATCCATCCAGCCCTAATTCTACTGCATGCATCTCCATCTATTTCTTCATTACTCTGTAATACCGATCCCAGGTACTCTAAACTATTGCTTTTTACAATCAGTTCACCATCCAAAGATACCATTTTAATTGTAGCAACTCCATATTTAAATGAACATTCCAAATACTCTGCTTTGTCCCACTAAGTTTTAAACCTTTTTCCTCCAGAGCTTGCCTCCACTGTTCCAGTTTTTGTTCTCTTTCACTATTTCCTACTAACACGACATCATCAGCATACATTAAGCACCATGGAATGTTACCCTGTAGTTTCGCTGTTATCTGGTCCAAAACTAATGAGAATAAATACGGACGAAGCACCGAGCCTTGGTGCAATCCTACTTTCACATGAAATTTATCAGTCTCTCCCACACCTGTCCTAACACTAGTCGTTACTCCCTAATACATATCCCTCACAATATTTACATATTCACCTAGACCTCCTTTCTTATTGAGTGCAAACCACAGAAACTCACGAGGAACTCTATCATATGCTTTCTTAAGATCAATAAATACCATATGAACGTTTGTTTCTTTACTCCTGTATTTTTCCACCAACTGCCTTATAATGAAAATTGCATCTGTTGTTGATCTGCCCTGTATAAAGCCAAATTGATTCTCGGATCTTTCGGTCTCTTTACGTATTCGTCCATCAATTACATTTTCCCATATTTTCATGGTGTGGCTAAGCAGTTTTATAGCCCTGAAGTTTGTACATTGTTGTATATCTCCCTTGTTTCTGTAGACAGGTAGTAGTATACTGCTTCTCCATTCGTCCGACATTTGTCCAACTTCCATAATTCTATTAAATAAACATGCTAGCCACCTTGTTCCTGTCTCGCCCAATGCTCTCCACACTTCCCCACGAATACCATCTGGTCCTACCGCTTTTCCTTTCTTTATTTTTTGAGGCGCTTGAGCCACTTCCTCGTTTGTTATTTTGGTGACCATTGCTGCTACTGTCTCCGTTGACTCCACAGGCTGAAAATTCAATTAAATATCGAAATAATTATAAAAATAATATTTTACTAACATACAATTTATTAACATGTTCTTTTTATTATCCGTAACTTCACACATACGCTCTTAAATAGACAAATCTTTGATCTTTAATAACTCAAAAAGTATTGATTTATTTTAATAACATGATATAACAAATTTTACTTAAAATTTGTCCCTCTATCGATTTGTGGGGTTATTTTTAATAAAATAGTTTTCACCCACGGGAAGGGGTGGTATTCACCACCAGGGTAAAAGTGCAAGTGGCACCAAATCACCAAGCACCAAGTTTTGTTTCTTAAGGTATGCTCTAACTAGTCACCAATTTTCATGCAAATCGATGGAGGTTTAACAAAATTGGAGGTGAAAACCATTAATGACTGCACTAACTTTCCCCTTTCATCCCTTATTGCTACTTCCTGTATCCACTGAGGTGTCAGCCTGAAAGGGGTCATAATTGTCAATATACAATAGACACATTTCACAGGAAAAACTCCATATTACTTATGACGATGATTTTTCGGCTCTAGCTCTCCGTCTATGAGGTGGTATTGTTAACTCAAAACACAATCAATTCTACATATTTCACGACCTCAATCCCCTTGTTTGATCCATTGTTTATTCATGTTATTCATGAATAAAATAGGTAACCTTCAAGACATAGAGTGGGTCTTTCTTTGATAAGCTTCCAAGCTTCTATAACTCATTTAGTACCTTCTTACTTTGACAAGAGCAGTGGTTTTCTTATTGTCTCATAATATTCAGCTTATAATATAGTTCGTTTATTCTCTAACGTATATAACTCTCAAAATCCCTTGACTCATTAAGTCGGCTCGTTAAATTATGACTAGGGCTTACAATACCGGGATTCCGGGATCCCGAATACCGGAATCCCGGACGATGTTTGTCCGGTATTAAAAACCGGTATTTATCTAAAAATACCGGTATTTTGGTATTATATTAGTTGATAAAAATTGAATTTATGCTCAATATAAATCTAATTTAAAATAATATTAATTAATTACAAGAATTTTTTTTGAAGATAAAGAATCAATTTCGTTTTATTAAAATCTATATCAGGCATATTTATTAGATTACACATACACCGAGCCAAGTATGGCACCATCGAGAAGCGGCGGTGTCGGCAATATAAAGCGTATGTTTATGTTTTACGTCTACTACCCAATGCCACATTTTCTTTCGAAATGCCACATTTTGCAAGAAAAATTAACCCGATGGAATTTTGGAAAAAATACAAATCCACTTTCCGTGAGTTTATTATTTGGCTATTAAATATTATTTGTCAATACCTGCAACATCAGTACCTTCCGAAAGAGTATTTTCAAAGTCTGAGCAGTTAACAAATTTTAGAAATTAGACTAGGCATAAGAATACCGGTTTTAATACCGGTATCCCGATATTTCAAATTTCAAATATCAAATACCGGTATTCAGATTTTAGTTCGGTACTGTAAGCCCTAATTATTATGACTAGAGCTCGGGAAATATGCAAAATGCATATTAAGTGCATATTTGCATATTTTGGATAAATTTTGTAAGTGCATATGCATTTATTAAAATTTCATATTTTTAGACTTTTTTGCATTTCTTTTTGCATAGATGCATTTTAAGGAGAAATGAGAAGTCTCAGATCTAAACAATAAATCTAAAACATCTCATGGAACCACTTTCTGGTAATATCCTTAATATCTGCCTTTTACAATTTAAGGCGACGAATAAAGGAGACGAAGGGGACTCTACAATATGCAGTCACATTTTGTTAGTGAAAACATTTTGTTGTTGTTAAGTGATGCTGCGCCATATGACCAAGGTGGACAACATTTAAAAATATTTTTTTCAAATTTGTAACTTGTCTAGAGCACGCGTCTGCTACAAATAGAGTAACAGCAGGCTACAAACTGTAAGGATGGAATTTACAATGGTCAATAATACCCTTGTATCAAATATAAAAACATATTTTTAAAAGTCTTTCTGCGAGTATAGGTGCATAAAAATCGTTTTGTGATAACTAGATGGAAAACATGGTTAAATTCTGTAAATGCCATAACCGATAATTTTGAGGGAATTAGAGACGTCATTTGTAGTTTCGATGTAGATGTAACTCAGGTGCTATGAAAAATGTGTGGATGTTTTAAAAAAAAAACCGTTATTAAAGAGTAATTTGACACATATCCAAACCAATTTTGTAAATATTGCTTAGCCAATTACTAAATTAGAAAAGCGAAACATTTCTTTAGAACAAAGTATTGAAATTATCAATTCATTAAATGAAATAATTAAACACGTTGGTGAAAACAACAAAGTGTATTAAAAATCTCCACGGTGTTAAAGAAAAATGAAGGATATCAAAAAATAATTAAAAGAAATATTATTAAGATGGGGAAATGTGAAGATAATATAATTTTATGGGTAGAACCCTTAATTAAACAATATTTTAAGTTTGCTTTTTTAACTTCATGTGAAGTAGAAAGAAGTTTTTCCGTGTATGCTTAAACAATTACAATCAGATATACCTACGACTGTGTTTCTGTAGAAAATTTAGAAAAACGTTTAACAATATATAGTAACAATATTAATTGTAATAATAAAAAAAAGAAGGATGATATATAGAAAGAATAAAAAATGAATATAATGATGTAGGTTATTATAGAAACTTAATAAATTAAATATTTTTTACGACTTTAGCATAAAATAAATATTTTTTTTAGCAAATACCTCGACAGTCCATTGGCATTAATTAAATACTTTCAAAACAAGAATTACTGTGTTTTTTTATTTATATGCATTAAATGCATAAAAGCATATTTAAGTGGATATTTCAACTGTTTTTTGTGCATATTTGCATGCATATTTTAGGGTTTTTTAAGTGCATATTTCCTGAGCTCTAATTATGACACTTGCTTATTGCAATGTTGGTCTTAAAGCTCTTAATATTATCATGTGTAATCGCTAATTATTATTTAATATAATAATAGTCTTCCGTTTTACACCGCTAACGCGGCTTTGGGATTATAGCAGGGTAGTATGCTATATCTAGTGCCTAAGAGTTAATTACCTTAGCACATTAAGTTTTTTTTTTTTTAATTTTGCACATAGATGTGTGTTTGTGTATTGAATGTTTGAATGTTTGTTATTGAGTGTGATTGTAGATGAACTTGTTCTGTGACTTCTTTGCTCCGCTATTATTGTAATTTTCATTACACCAATAATTATATTATTATTGTGGCTTAATCCAATATAACATAATATACCAGGCTGTGGGTGAAACAACGTGTTATAATTCAGGAATTTTTGAAACTCATCAGGTGTTGTAAAGGACGATACCAGGAATAACTTCTACTAAAATGTAACCAACGATTTTGTGCGCCTTTTTATTTATGACGTTTTTCATTTGTTAAATTTGCAATTTTTAAATATTTTAAATTTTGCAGCTTAGGATATTCATTTTTGAGAAAAACTTTTAAACAGAAAGTTGTAGTAACTTAAAAAACCCTACAATTTGAGCTATGGCAAGTTTAATTTTGTTAATTTGTTATTGCAAAACAGCCTGCGAATTGTCCAAAATGGCCGTTTTTGCAATTACAATATTTATTGTAAAAATAACTTTTTTATTCTTTAATAATATAAAATAAACATATTTCAATTCCAAACATAAATAAATTGTAAAGGCCGATTGGTGAACAGAACGCTTAGATATAGATATAGATCAAATGTCGAAGGCTATAACTTTTTGAAAAAAATCCTAGAGAGTTAATCCTAGATCCCCTCTCCTTCTAAAGACTTTCATATTCTGGTATAAATAAATGCATAAAACAATTTTGTTATAAACAATTAGAACTGAAGCGGCCCCTATATATCATATTAGTTTCTACCTTGCAGATTATTCTTGCTGAAGACAAAACGAAGATTTAAAACAAAATAAACATTTTCTACGAACAACTGAAGCCAAGGTAATTGTTTTTGTTTTCTTAAATCATAGTGACTTTATTTATAACAATTAAGAAATTATTTCACAGTTATGGACTAAAGAGAGACTTATATTATCTTAAGATAGAAATTATTTTAAAAGTAAATTACATTTAATTATTAAAGTGGAGTGGAGTTTTGTTCTTTATAATTTTGATTTATTGTGTCGGTTGCCCTTAGCAACTTATAGTAGGTACATTGAATCACGGTTTTTGCTCCAAATTTTAAAGAACCGCTTGGATTGACATAAAATTTGGCATACACATAGATAACATGTCAAAGAAGAAAAGTGATATTGGGCCGATGTGTGCTTTTGCCCTGGGGGTGAGTTTCACACCTTATGGGGGGTGAAAAATATCCGTTCAGAATAAGTCCGGAAATGGGTAAAATGTCTAATTCTAAGTAAATTTTGTTCAACATCATTTTTTTACTAAATTAATACTTTTCGAGTTATTTGCGAGTAGAATATGTTCCATCGCAAAGAAAAATAGGTAAATATCCTCTCCACTTTAAAAATCATTTTTAATAATTTAATGAAATTTTCTATTAAAATAATTTTTTTAAAGATAATATAAGACTTTTTTACTGTGAAATAATTTCTTAATTGTTATAAATAAAGTCACTACGATTTTTAAGAAAACAAAAACAATTATCTCGGCTTCAGTTGCTCGTAGAAAACTTTTATTTTGTTTTAAATTCAGGTTATAAAATCATAGAATGTATAGGGGCTGCTTCACTTCTAAATGTTTATAACGAAATTGGCCCCCTTATTTTCAAACCCGAAATAAGAGGGTGAAAAATAATTTACGCATTTATTTACATCAGAATATGCAATTACATAAATATAAGTCTTTAGAAGGAGAGTGGATCTAGGATTAACTCTCTATGATTTTTTTTTCAAAAAATTATAGCCTTCGACATTTGACCTCTCGGGATAAACAATTTAGGTATAATATCTAAGCAACAAGTTCACCAATCGGGCTTTACAATTTTTTTTATGTTTGGAATTTTAAAGCTTTAAATAATAAAAAAAGTTATTTTGGCAATAAATAATGCAATTGCAAAAAACGACCATATTGGACCTTTCGCAGACGGTTTTGCAATAAAAAATTAACGAAATTAAACTTTGGATAGCTCAATTTGTAGTTTTTTTTAATATACTATAACTTTCTAATTAAAAGTTTTCCTCTAAAATGAATATCCTAAGCTGCAAAATTAAAAGTCTTCAAAAATTGCAAATTTAACAAATGAAAAACGTCATAAATAAAAAACGCATAAAATTTTTGGTTACATTTTAGTAGATGTTATTTCTGACATCATCCTTTACAACACCTGACCTGTTTCAAAAATTCCTGTATTATATCCTGAAATCGACCTGTTTTTCACTCACAGCTTGGACTATAATCCTTAAAATATTTTTACTATTATAAAAGATTTAAATTACATAGATTCATCCTATATAAAAAAGATCCTATCAAATAAAAAAGTTTTCGGAAAATGCTGATAAATGAATATCCATAAAGTTTCTAACACTGCCAAAAAGTGCTGTTTTTTATCTTATCAAAAGAATCCTAAGAGGATATCTATTTTGGTTCATTCGACAGATGTCCCAAAAGTCGGCAACGCAATTCATCATTTTTAATATCCGCGTTAATGCTGTTTTTGTAGCATAAAAAATAGGATCTTCCTATTATCAATGTAGCTTTTAAGGATGTATAGCCTTTTAGAATATATGATGTGTATACTCAGTGGCGTAACCAGGAGTTGTTTTTTGTTACTGATATTTGGGAATACTATAAGATGTTATATGAACGGCTGTATTAATACATAGTCCAGAAAGCCACTGCGCATCCGCTAGGAAAAATATTCTGATTTGGATTTTTTGTACAATCTTACTCAAAAAGGACTCCTTTTAACAAATTTGCATGTTGCCAGGACCAAAAGGTGGTCAAAAATTTTTTAAACGTTTTTTTTTTGTTTTTTTCCTAAAATTATTTTTTTTGCATGGAAAAAAGTTTTTTTAGGTTTTGTGGATCATTCCAAACAGAAAAGGTCTTTAGTGACTTTTCTCTAAAAGTGATAGTTTTTGACATATAAGCGATTAAAAATTGAAAAATTGCGAAATCGGCCATTTTTAACCCTCAAAAACTACGTGAAAAACTGAAAATTTGAATGTTGCCAAGGTAGGTAGATATTCTTTAAACATTGATTGAGGAAAAATCCCGAAACAGGTTGATTTTTATTTTTAATTTATGATATTGTGGCCTATATGGTATAATAGTGACGTCATCCATCTGGACGTGATGACGTAATCGATGATTTTTTTAAATGAGAATAGGGGTCGTGTGCTAGCTCATTTGAAAGGTTGTTCAATTCTCTATTTAGTAATATAAACATTTACATAATTATTTATACAGGGTGTCCAAAAAAAATTTATTAAATTGAATTATTTGACAAAAAAAAAGAAGTAGAAGGACACCCTGTATAAATAATTATGTAAATGTTTACATTACCAAATAGAGAATTGAAGAACCTTTCAAGTGAGCTACCACACGACCCCTATTCTCATTTAAAAAAAATCATCGATTACGTCATCACGCCCAGACGGATGACGTCACTAGTATACCATATATGCGACAATATCACAACTTAAAAGTAAAAATCGACTTTTTTCGGGATTTTTCCTTAAAAACGTCGGTTTACGAAATAACGAATTTATTCCTTTCATTTGCACCATACTGTCGGTGGAAAATAGTGTCGCGCACGCTTGAATAGCAATTAAAAAACAAAGGAGTCTTGAATATTGTATTGCAAAAAACTCTTCGGAACTTCATCAATTGATGTTTAAAGAATATCTACCTACCTTGGCCACATGCAAATTTTCAGTTTTTCACATAGTTTTTGAGCGTTAAAAATGTCCAATTTCGCAATTTTTCAACTTTTAATCGCTTATATGTCAAAAACTATCATTTTTATAGAAAAGTCACTAAAGACCTTTTCTGTTTGGAATGATTCAAAAAACCCAAAAAAACTTTTTTCCATGCAAAAAAAATAATTTTAGGAGAAAAACAAAAAAAAAAAACGTTTAAAAAATTTTTGACCACCTTTTGGTCCTGGCAACATGCAAATTTGTTAAAAGGAGTCCTGTTTGAGTAAGATTGTGCAAAAAATTCGAATCAGAATATTTTTCCTAGCGGATGCGCAGTGGCTTTCTGGACTACAAGATCTACAGTTGAGTCCGCGAGTCTTTACCCGTGCGTCATTAATACTTGGTGAGATAAAACACATACTTTTTATCTACAGTCCGTCTAATTTACTTACCGTTGCACGTCATCATCTACACCAGAGATTTAAGTTGACATAGTTGCCAAAGTATAAAAAAATCCTAAATTCATTTTAAACCAAATAGATCACATAATTATTGTAAACGTGGATTATACAACAAAACAAATTAATATTCAATGTAAATAAGTAAAAACTTAAGAAATAGAGAACAAGAATTAATTTATAATCTTTTAAGATTTGCAGTGCAAGCGTTTTTGCACTGCATTGTTACTAATTAAAAAAAAGAATGTGTGTGTACTTTGTACGCACGTAAGAAGTTATACTTCTATTATATGATTATATCATTATAAACGAAATTAATATACTTTTTATTTATATTTTATTTAAATATTAAATTAATTTATACTTACTACTTCTCAAACATTTTTATTAAAACAGTGCCAAAAATTAAAATAATAAAAAAATAAAACACACACAAACACATTAAAAATGCCACACATGATTTCTGAACATTAATTGTAGAAAAAATTTTTAACTAAATACGTATTTTCTGAAAATAAAATTATGTAATAAATATACTTACAATCATAAAATGTATAAAAAAAAATGAAAGTTTCTATTGGGATTCGAACCAACTTACCACGCGGCTGGTATTTGCGTTGTATTGGGATTCACTCGCATTAAAACTTCGCCACAGAGACAGCTTGTCATTATGTGCGAAGATCGACTAACTAAACAGATTAACCTTTTGACATTTTTAACTTATGTAAATCAAATTATTTTGATTTTGAATTGAAATGATTTAGAATTGACAAAATACAACAAAACATAGAGTAAGCAAACAATATATTAGGTGAATATTGATAGACATTTTGATGGTAATCAAATTATGTAAATAAAAGTATTACATACTACTTATGTATTTTGGTAGGTTCAAGATAGGTATCGGAGCCCGTATAACGACTAATAAATTTCGCAATCACTTGCGTCGTGCAAAGTGGCTATGTTCAAATATCATAACAAAATTTGATCAACTATTTATAAAATACTTACCAGTGAAAGATTCTTTAGCTTTGAATAAGCGAGATCTGCGGCAGGCATACTAGTCACAGTTTGATGAGCTTTCACATTGGCATGCAACAATCATCTCTTCTATGTAAATAAGTCCAAAAATATAATATGAAAACTATTTAAAAAGGCAGTATAACTATTAACAACTTTTTGTTTGTTGTTTTTCTTCCTACAAATTTTAAAACGCAACAA
This sequence comes from Diabrotica virgifera virgifera, assembly GCF_917563875.1. NCBI lineage: Eukaryota > Metazoa > Arthropoda > Insecta > Coleoptera > Chrysomelidae > Diabrotica > Diabrotica virgifera. Next base: position 213,187,212 of record NC_065450.1, read on the forward strand.
GCATACATTATAACCAAACCACAGTCCCACAGCTGCCATATTGGATAATTTTTGTCATGTCATCTGAACATCCAATCAGAACAAAATTATAATGCGCATGCGCCCGGTCGCTAGGTTTTACCATATAAAATTTCACCGTCATTACGCCCGTAAAGAAGTATAACTTCAAAAAACGGCTCCGAACTCTTGGCATGAAGCCGGTAGGTTTCTTTGTATATGTCTACCTACAATAACAACTAAAAAAGTTGTCAGATACCTCGATTATTCCAAGTCGTGATAAAATTAGGTGAAATTTATATTTTTATAGTAGAGGATGTTTTTATAGTAAAGTAAATAATAAAAACAGTAAATATAATAAAACAGATACTTATTAAAGAATATAAATAAATATGAAGTGTCATCACCGCAACTGTTAAATAAATGTTACCAATTTATTCTAAAATGTCACGTTCGTTCGATTACAGTTACAGTGTAATTCGAGTAAATGTGCTTCATAAACACGCTTTATAATCCATTTATACAAATTAAATGAAACATATTTTTGTGCGTTTCTTTAGGTTAATATTAATAGAAATCTTCAAATATTATTTCTACGCGTATATAATACAATATGTCTAGTGGCTGTAATTCCAGTGTATTCGGCAACGTGATTCTAAAAAAAACACACCTACTGCCTAAATATTTCGTGTTGGTATCATGCGACGTCAAAGGCTATGACGCGGATGACGTGCAACGGTTAGTAAATTAGATGAAGTATAGCATCATTCTCTTCCACGCATGAAACTCATGACAAACAAGCTGCCGTTTGTTATTAAGTAAAAACACATGTTATTTTTATGAACCATCTAGACTCAGTGCATTGAAAAGAGATAGGTACAAAAAAGAAGATTCGGTATGTTTTCATACTTTAAGCACCATTTGTTTGACGTTTCTGCTTTGTTTACTTTTGAGGCTGTCAGTCAGTTGAATTTTTTGAGGTTTTTGTCGAATTTTTGCGTTTTGAAGTTTCTTTATATTACACAAACAGTTGTTTTCACAACTAATTTTATATTGGGCTTTGAAATTTTAAGGTAAATAATTATATTTTGGCAATTAAGATTTAAAACATACAAAGCTAACTTCATTCACACAGTAAAGAAATGATTGAAAATAAAATATGTTATTGAATTTTTTTATAAATTGTTTATTTATTTATTCATCAATAATAATAAAATAATTTATTAAGCTACTTCAAATGTAGCTGTAATTCTACACAAAAATTTTGAAGCAAAACTTACATTTGACATTCTATATATTTGATAACGTCAAATTTTATAATAAAACCCGTAATCGGAACAGTAGCCACTTTCTGTCAGTTGTTGTTGCGTGAAATAGATTTCCGACTTATTTCGTATGCTTTAAATGATGACGCACGGGTAAAGACTCGCGGACTCCACTGTATGCAAATATGTGCATATTGTGGATGATGTTGCCTTAATAAACCGTAACAAAAGGATATTAAGCGAAAACGCTATAGAGCTGAAACGGGAAGCTGATACGTTTGGTCTTATGAAATTAAAACAAAATACACTGCGCGTCAGAGAAAACGGGCACCCCAAAAAATGATGGGTCATTTTTTTATGTCTCGCATCTCCTAAACCTGTTGTTCGACTTAAGTAATATTTTTAATATGTTATAGCCCTATTCTTTAGCAATATCGCTGTAATAATAATAATATTGTTGCTAAACATGTAAATTTTTATTGTATACCGGGTGTACGAATCAAACTGTGTTTCTTTCTCAAAGTTCGCAACACCCTGTGGAATATTCTAGCATGTATAAAATACTGAAATTAAAACCCAACTATAGCCCCAGGTTTTCTTGATATTCTGTTTTTTGATTCATTCTCTTATGTTGGATAATGCAAAAGTTAGGTACTTTAAGAACTAGCCATGTTCTTCATCAGTACAGGGTGTTTCTAAATAAGTGCGACAAACTTTAAGGGGTAATTCTCCATGAAAAAACAATGACTGTTTGCTTTATAAACTTATGTCCGCAAATGCTTCGTTTCCTAGTTACGGGATGTTGAATTTTTTCTTACTAACTGACGATTTATCTATTGCCCTAAAACCGGTTGAGATATGAAAATAAAATTTGGTAGGTATTAAGAGATAATTATTGCGCATTTTTTGACATGAAATTAAGAATTTAATATTCACCATTGTCACGCATACGGGTAATATGATTGATCATATTCCCCGTATGTGCATCAACGGTGAATATAAAATTCTTAATTGTATTTCAAACAAGCTGAAAATGCGAGCATTATAATAACGAAAACTTTGTTTATATACGTACGTATTTAAATTCATAATATGGAAAATTGCTATTACAAAAAGTTGTTTAGAATTAAAAATTATGTTTTAATGTGCAAATATATCATTCTAATTTAAATGTTGTGAACTACACTGCGCATCATAGAAAACGGGCACCCCAAAAAATAGGTCATTTTTCATATCTCGTATCTCGTAAACCTGTGGTCTGCTTTAAGTAATTTTTTCAATACCTTATGGCTTTATTCTTTAACAATATCGCTGTATATAGTAATAATGTTGTTGCTAAACAGGTAATAATGTTGTTGCTAAACAGGTAAATTTTCATTGTATACCTACCGGGGGTACCAATCAAACTGTGTTTTTTCCTTAAAGTTTGCAACACCCTGTGAAATATTCTAGTGTTTATAAAACACTGAAATTAAAGCCCTACAATAGCCTCAGGTTTTCTTAACATTCTGTTTCATGATTCATTCGCTTATGTTGGATAGTACAAAAGTTATTAGGTACTTTAACCCGGAATTGGTCGCTAGGTAGGTTGTTACGCGAGTGGTCGCGCGTGCGATTTTCTCTCACATATCCAACTTTTGCCTTTCTTTACAAAATTTTACAAAAAAGATGAGGTTTCATCAACAATAAAGCCATTTGCTTTAAAAAGACACGACGTTTTTCTGTTTTATTATTATTATCTTTATATAAAATGTAACTATTGATTCCGCCAATATTTAACATTGAAAAATATATGGTAAGTGACCATCTACAACTAACCTGTGAAACAGAATATAGTATTTTCATATCATCGACCACATCCACGGGGCCTTTTATTACATCATAAAATGATATTATTTTAGGTTTTAAGGGGAAAAATAAAATTAATTTTTATACACAGTTGGTGACGCCTGTGGTCGCTTGATGAGAGAATCTCTCACATGAAGCGCACTTACTCAACAATATGGAGATACTAAGTAAACTGAGTCACTATCTGAGCGGACGAGTCTATTAAATTGTCGAGGGAGGATAGATAGGCGACTAGAAGGAACTACAGCGCGTATAATTTCCCAGAAAAAAAGTTGTGCGCAATTTTCTGAAACCGTGAGAGAAAATCTCATATAGCGACCACTGGCGGGTTAATAATTAGGCATGGTCTTTATCAGTACAGGGTGTTTCTAAATGCGAGAACCAGTGCGACAAACTTTAAGGGGTAATTCTGCATTAAAAAATAATGACAGTTTGCTCTACAATCGTATGCCCGCAAATGCTTCGTTGCCGAGATACGGGATGTTGAATTTTTTCTTACAATATGACGATTTATTTATTGCTTAAAAATTGGTTGAGATATGCAAATAAAATTTGGTGTTAGTTATTGCACATTTTTTGACATAAATTTAAAAATTTTATATTCACCATTGGCGTGCATACGTGAATATAAAATTCTTAATTGCATGTCAAAAAATGCGCAATAACTATTTATTAAAATCCACCAAATTTCATTTGCATATCTCAACCGGTTTAAATGCAATAAATAAATAGTCGGTTTGTAAGAAAAAATTCAACATTCTGTATCTCAGAGGCGAAGCACTTGCGGACATATGTTTATAAAGCAAATGCTCATTATTTTTTCATGCAGAATTACCCCTTAAAGTTTGTCGTACTTATTTAGAAACACCCTGTACTGATGAAGAACATGGCTTGTTGGTAAAGTACCTAACTTTTGTATTATCCAATATAAGCGAATGTATCAATAAACATAATGTTAAGAGAACCTGAGGCTATAGTTATATTTTAATTTCAGTATTTTATAAATGCTAGAATATGCCACAGGGTGTTGCAAACTTTGAGGAAAAAACACAGCTTGATTCGTACACCCGGTATACAATCAAGATTTACGTGTTTAGCAACAATATTATTACAGCGAAATTGTTAAAGAATAAAGCTATAAGATATTGAAAAAAATTACTTAAATCGGACGACAGGTTTAGGAGACACTTGACATCAAACATGACCCATTTTTTGGGGTGCCCGTTTTCTATGACGCGCAGTGTATAAAAATACTTTACTCGAAATTCATATTTTTTATATACCTCTTATAAAATTAATAAAATTTGATTCGTGATAGTTGCATCATAAATCTTAGACCAAGAAGAGCTTTTTATGAAGAATAACTTTTCTTCGTCAAATTAAAAATACAAGATTTATAAATGAAAATGATGTTGGTATCCATAATTTGAGAAAATTCGTCAAATATTATAATTTTTTATTCCAAACAACATTTTAAGAACAATTTTCAAATATTGTGAAATACATAATACATAAAGATACTTTTTACTGATGAACTGTAGTAGTACTTATGGAACAGTCTATTTATCATTAAAGGGGAGGCCGTATACTTACTCGTACAAACCTTTTGAAAGCTATTAATACATTATTGCTTTCAAAATATACTCAAATTGTATTTTTATACATTTATTACACATATTATTTTATATAATAATTAAATTCACTATAAAATGTTATTTATATTTTATAAATAGCTAAATAATTTAAAATTTAGTTTGACATTCACGAAGTGTCAAACTCAAATGTAAATAATAACATTTGCTTTGCTTAACAAATTCAGATTAATAAAAGTAGCCTACTTCCTAATCAAAGATTTCAGCTGACGTTTCGTGCGTGGTATGAAATAACCGGATTGTGACGTCACATTTTAGATTTTGAGGTCGATTATCTCGAAGACGGTTAGAGATATCGAAATGCCGTTTTCAGATTTGGATTCCGAAGACAAAACTACATAAGAATCCATCGATGCATCTGCTCTAAGTATTGCAGGAGCGGCAACGCAATAACACACAGATTTTTGCAAATTTATAAACGAAAAGTTTTCGTTGAAAATGTGCAATAACTACGTCTTAAAACCAGCCAAAAATCATTTGCTCATCTCTACCGGTTTTAGGGCAATAAATAAATAATGTAAATTTTAAACAATGAAAAGGTGTCTGGTTTGTTGCTAGTAACAATTTTTTGCTTATGCACGTTAATGCTAGAGCTCACGTTGCACTAACTGTAAGCGAATATTTACAACAGGTAAATCTTCGGACTTTGAATTGGCCACCGCATAGTCCAGATCTTAACCCGATTTGTAGAACATAATTGGCAGAAGACTACGCAGGGCCCCCGCAAGGTTGATTGGCGCCCGCGTGCGGGACATATTTTAGCGCCCTTTAAATTTACTATACATATAAAACTAATAAATCTTTTTGAAAAATTTCAACCCAGAATGAAAGACTACATTTTTACTGAGGCAGAAAGTCATATAATTGCAAATATTTAATTGAAAAGAAACTTTTTATTTATTTTTTCTACAACCACTATTCAAAGTGCACTTTTCTGCACGGTTTTATGTTAGCAAACTTGATATTTTCTCACAGTACAAGATATTTGACATTAGTGTGCAGAAAAGTGACGTTTCTGTGCCGCAAAGTGACGTTTCTGTGCCGCAAAGTTCTTTTCTGCACAGTTGACTACCTCATTCTGAGTAACGTTATATTCTGTTTACATCCGTGGACTACCGCATTCTGAGTAACGTTATATTCTGTTTACATCCGTGGTTAAACTTTAGACAAATATATAACCTTACTTACTTACTTAGTCCTAAGCCTTTCTACCTTTAGGTGTAAGGCTGGTGGAGTTGAGTTTGGCATTGTAGTCTCCATGCTTTCCGATCTTGCGCTAGGTTTCTTGCACTTTCCAATGTCAATCCCTTCTTCTCGACTTCTTTCCTGATTTCATCTACCCACATAACTCTTGGTCTCCCTCTTTTGTTTTTCCCCTGCACTCTCGTTTCGAACACTCGTTTTGTTAGCCTCTCGTTCGACATTCTACACACGTGCCCGAACCATCTAAGTTGTCCTTCTACTATTTTTTCATTGATTGGTTCTAGTTTTAGGTTTTGTCTAATTGTTTCGTTTCGTATTTTGTCTGTCCTTTTTCTGTTTGCTATTTTCCTCAGGAACCTCATTTCCATAGCATTGACTCTGGATTTTTGTCTCCCCGTCAATGTCCATGTCTCGCTGCTATACATGATTGTTGGTCTAACTACTGATTTAACGACTGCCGTTTTTACTTTTTCCGGTATCCCTTTTTTCCCAAAAAATGTTGTTTTCATAGTGTTAAATAAGCTTCCTGTTCGTCCCATTCTCTCGTTTATTTCCATGTCTTGTTTACCATTTGATTCGATTATTACTCCTAGGTATTTAAAATATTCCACTTGCTCTAGTTGTTTCCCGTCTAATTCTATTGCGTGTGTCTTCCTCGTATTTGAAATTATCATTGTTTTTGTTTTCTCTGTATTAATTTTCATATTTATGTTTGATAGTTCTTCTTCTAGGATTTCAAGATTGTTCTGTAAGTCTTCTCTGTTTTCTGCTATCAATACCATGTCGTCTGCAAATAGTAGCTCCGATAGTTGAGTCTGTTTCATTTGCCAGTATCCTAATGTTAGTTTTCTCATTCTTCTCTTGGCTTTCTTTATCGCTTCATCCAGTACCACTGAGAATAGCAGTGGACTCAGCACGCATCCCTGTTTGACGCCTTGACTTGTAGAAAATTCTCTGGATTCCTCGTTATTGGTTCTTACTGTATTTGTATTATTTTTGTACATATCCTTTATTACTTCTATTATGTGTCTGTCGACTCCCCTTTCTGTTAGTGTCTTCCAAACGTCCTTTCTTCGGATTCTGTCAAACGCCTTTTCCAGGTCAATGAAGCACATATGTATCTCTCTATTTTTCTTGATTACCTTCTCACTTACTTGTCTTAATGTGAATATTAGGTCTTGCGTGCTTCTGTCCTTCCTGAATCCACACTGTGTGTCTTCCATAGTTGTTTCTATTTGTGTTTTTATTCTTGTCTCTAGTATTCTTGCTAATACCTTCCCAGGGATACTTGATATGGTGATACCTCGGTAATTATTACAGTTTCTCTTGTCTCCCTTTTTGTGTATTGGTAATATAATGTCTTTCTTCCAGTCCTTTGGTAATTCTGCTCTATTTATGATATCATTCATTAGTTCTTTCATGCTATCCATTCCCTCTGTCCCCATGAATTTTATCATTTCCGGGGTGATATGATCCTTGCCTGGTGCTTTGCCCAGTTTTACTCTTTCTATTGCTTTCTCTAATTCCTCTCTTGTTATGGATTCCACTTGTTGTTCTTCATTCCTTTCTTGTATCTCCCCTATGTTGTCCTTGTCTACATGAGTTAGCTCTTTGAAATGTTCTCTCCATCTTTCCATTATTTGTTTTTCTTCTGTTAGTACGTTTCCATTCTTGTCTTTTATATTCGGCATCGTGTGCTCTTTCTTTTGTCTGAGTTGTTTTAATGCGCCGTAGAAGAGTTTTTGGTTTTCCCTATAATTTTTTGTCATTTTTTGTCCAAATATCTCCCATGACCTTTCCTTTCCTGCTTTCACCGCTATTTTAACCTCTTTCCTTTTTTCTTTATATGCTTCGTAATCTTCCGGGTGTTTTGTGCTTAGGTATCTTTTCCATTTGTCTTTTTTGTTCTTTATTTTCTCTCGTATTTCTTCCGTCCACCATTCTGTTCTCCTCATGTTAGTGTTTGCTATTTTTGCTTTCCCGCAAGTTTCCTCAGCTGCTTTGATTATGCTGGTTTTTAGATATTCCCATTTTTTTTCTATATTTGTATTTTTTGCCCTACCTTTCAAAGTATTATCTAAGTTTTCTTGGAATTTCTTCTTATATATTTCCTCTTTTAATTTGTAACTTTTTATTTTTTCATTTACTACCTTTCTTCTCTTTTCTTCTTTTTCCTCTGTTGTTCTCATTCTCATTATTACTAGATGGTGGTCACTGCCAATCTCCGAGCCTCTTTTCACTTTCGTATCCTGTACTCTTTTCCATTTGTTGCTGCTTACCAAAAAGTAATCTATGATTGATTTTTCGTTTCTGCTGTCTTGTACTCTCGTGTATTTGTGTACTTCTTTATGTTTAAATTTTGTATTTGTTATAACTAGTTTATTCTCCATACATATTTCTATTATTCTTTCACCATTTCTGTTTAGCATTTCTTCTCCTTCTTTTCCCATGCACTCCTCTATTCCGCTGTTGTTGTTTCCGACTCTACCGTTTAGATCTCCCATTACAATTATGTTTTCTTCCCCATTATCAATTTGCATTTGGAGCTCCTCGAAAAATTTATCTTTCTCTTCCTTTCTTGCATCTTCATTTACTCCGTAGGCTGTTATTATTGTCCATATTTCTTCGTCCATCAGTTTAATTTTCACCGATAATATTCTCTGGTTAACATATGTTTCTTCTATAACGTGTTGTAGTCTATTCGGTGCAATTATTATCCCGACTCCTTCTTTTGCTCTCTCTTTTGTATCCGCTCCTACCCAAAGTAACCAATATCCTTTGTGTATTTTCTTAAGACCTTTTCCTTTCATCTTCGTTTCTGTTATTCCTAGTATTTCTATTTTTTGTCTTATCATATCTTCTACCAGTTCTTCCTCTTTTCCATTGATGCTTCTCACATTCCATGTTCCCATTTTTATAATATATATATATAACCTATAAGACAATTATTATATTTAGTCCTGTCGCCAGGGGGGGTACAACGGCCTCCTGTATTCAGATGGACTTACCCAAGTTTTTATTATGTATTTTGGCCCGTAGAACACGAATTTTTTGGGTAACAGTTGATCCGGATGTCGATAAGGTTGTTATAAACAAAGAAGTTGAGGAATTACATAACAGCGATTTCTCGCAAAACAAAACATGTTTTTGTATTTTTTGGGCCATTCTAACCAAAAAATGTTCCTACAAGTTTTTTCGTAGGATGCATAGTTTTCGAGATAAACGCGGTTGAACTTTCAAAAAATCGAAAAATTGCAATTTTTGAACCCGAATAACTTTTGATTAAAAAATAAAAAAGCAATTCTGCTTACCGCATTTGAAAGTTCAAGTCAAATTCTATCGGTTTCGAATATATACATTGCTAAAAATTTATGTGTTTATTGCTAAAAAAAAGCTATAAACACATAGTGTTTCCCGTGCCTAATACATGCGTTTACATGCATGCTACATAGAAATAGCCTCGCTTGCACTTGAACCTACTCTACCTACTAGTTCGATTTTAAATGAAAAATCATTGAAAAAATCACTCCAGCACTAGGTGTTTATACTTTTGTTTAACAATAAAATAATAAATTTTTAGCAATGCAAATAACTAAAACCGATATACTTTGACTTGAACTTTCAAATGCGGTAAGCAGAATTGCTATTTTATTTTTTAATCAAAAGTTATTCGGGTACAAAAATTGCAATTTTTCGATTTTTTGAAAGTTCCACCGCGTTTATCTCGAAAACTATGCATCCTACGAACAAATTTGTAGGAACACTTTTTGGTTAGAATGGCCCAAAAAATACAAAAACATGTTTTGTTTTGCGAGAAATCGCTGTTATGTAATTCCTCAACTACTTTGTTTATAACAATCTTATCGACATCCGGATCAACTGTTACCCAAAAAATTCGTGTTCTACGGGTCAAAATACATAAAAAAAACTTGGGTAAGTCCATCTGAATACAGGAGGCCGTTGTACCCCCCCTGGCGACAGGACTAATTTAACTATAGCATAGAAACTAAATTATGGATGTTACAACTGTTTTATTTTACAATTTTATTCTTATTAATCATTTTATAATTATCAAATAACCAATAAGGATTTAGCAACCTGTGCAAGAGACGTCGAATGAAGTAGGTTTTGTGTAAATTCGTGACTGCATAAATATAATGTCAATAATGTGTAATCATTGTTTAAATTTAAACAAATTAAGGCAGTGCATTAATTTTTTAACGGATTTCTGTGCAATTTATTTAGGTATAAGGAATTTAAATTGATTAGTAGGTATTAATTAAATACAGTTTAAAATTTATCACATAGGTACCTATTATAATTAATCGTCGTTTGGAAATTGTGATTTTTATTTTTAGGAAAAACTGTGCTTGTAGAAAAAGTATAGTGTGAAACACGTGCAGAAAGGTAATTTCTCACTCGTTTGAATTGCGGCACTCGCTTGCGCTCGTACCGCAACTTTTCAAACTCGTGAGAAATTAGTACCTTTCTGCACGTGTTGCACAATATACTATTAACGGACTGTCGGCCCTCGGCAATAACGTTATCTTTCATTCTGCTTTTAAATTTTTTAAAAATACTTATTAGTTTTCTCAGGATTCGAAAATAATGAATACATTTAAAACACTTTGAAAATTTTGACAGGCGACATTTTGCGCCTTTCTCCTTAGATTTTTTTCTACTTTTTCTACAGGGGTCACTGTGTCCTGTTCAATTCTGATGGACAAACTCAACGGTTTCTTATGGATTTTTGGCTGCTAATTACGAATTTCGAGGGTTTCGATCCGAGTGGTCAAAAAATTGTTATAAACAATTTAATTGTTTATAAGGCTCTGGCTCATATATAAAAGAGATAAAAAAGAATGTTTCAAATAAAATTTGTTCGTTAATAAAAAACGAAGCAATCCTCGAATTCCACTCTCGAAATTCGTAATCAGCAGCCAAAAATCCATAAGAACCCGTTAAGTTTGTCCATCAGAATTGAAAAGGACACGGTGAGCTCTATTTGGCGCCTAGACTATGATCGAAATTCATATTTTTGATACTCAGAAGATTGACACAATTTAGTTTTTAGACTATGCAAAGCATTTTATGAAGTATACATTTTTTCCGTAAAATTAATAATAAAAAAGTTTCCCATATGGTTCCAAGTTACGTAGACACAATGTCTTAATTATTTTCTTTTTTTTTTCAAAATAAATTGTAAATTATTGTGGATTTTATTAGAGGGAACCCGATTATAATCGACTATTTAAAATGAATCCTTATTAATTTATGCAATGATTATGATACTTACCATTTTCACAATTAATTTAATTTCCACGCCACTTAAAATGACAACAAATAAAAAAAAAGTGTCCAATATTTTTACACGAAAACAAAAGTTTAAAATCAGGGCAGAACAAATCCAACGGATATTGCAATAATAGTCGTAGTCGTAGGTAATTATTAACACCAATATAAAATAAAATTTTAAACCTTTCACTGCAGGAAACCAGCCGTTCACCAGTAACAGTAAATAATATTTATGCCTAATAAACGCATAGACGAGAAGGGAAACGTTACTCAAGTCAAATACATAATCATAATTCAAAGAGTATTTGTTTACTTTAGGGTAATTATCATAAATTAGAGTAAAAGATTCACTTAATAAAACTGCTTGATCCATCAAGTGGTGTTTTTGTTGGAGTAAAACTGCTAAGTTGCGTTTTATAGGTGTTAATTTATGTTTCTACTCGTCATGGGGTGTGATTTGATGTTTATTTGACTATTATGAGTGTCGCTTTAATTTACAACATAAATCGATTGGATGGTATGCCAAGCGTAATTCAATCTACTTCAAAGAAAAAAGTTAGAAAGGAACAACACAGTATTTTTGACACACTATTTAAGTTCAACATTTCAGGACGGGAATAATTATTTTTTCAGTAATAACACAATATTATTTGATTTTTGAGATTTCTCTAGCTGTTCATGAAATAATTAAAATTGTATATAAAAAATGATTATCTCATTTAAAATAAATATTTCTTATTCACCAAACCTTTGGTTTGGCGCCCCTTTGGGGTAACGCCGGCGTGCGCCGCATGCGTTGCACGCCCGGTTACGGGGGCCCTGAGACTACGACAGCGTTTGCCATCTCCTAGAACTTTACCAGAGGTAGAAACAATAGCTCTTGATATTTGGAATGATATTGATCAAGACCGTAGAAGAGTTTTTGGTTTTCCCTATAATTTTTTGTCATTTTTTGTCCAAATATCTCCCATGACCTTTCCTTTCCTGCTTTCACCGCTATTTTAACCTCTTTCCTTTTTTCTTTATATGCTTCGTAATCTTCCGGGTGTTTTGTGCTTAGGTATCTTTTCCATTTGTCTTTTTTGTTCTTTATTTTCTCTCGTATTTCTTCCGTCCACCATTCTGTTCTCCTCATGTTAGTGTTTGCTATTTTTGCTTTCCCGCAAGTTTCCTCAGCTGCTTTGATTATGCTGGTTTTTAGATATTCCCATTTTTTTTCTATATTTGTATTTTTTGCCCTACCTTTCAAAGTATTATCTAAGTTTTCTTGGAATTTCTTCTTATATATTTCCTCTTTTAATTTGTAACTTTTTATTTTTTCATTTACTACCTTTCTTCTCTTTTCTTCTTTTTCCTCTGTTGTTCTCATTCTCATTATTACTAGATGGTGGTCACTGCCAATCTCCGAGCCTCTTTTCACTTTCGTATCCTGTACTCTTTTCCATTTGTTGCTGCTTACCAAAAAGTAATCTATGATTGATTTTTCGTTTCTGCTGTCTTGTACTCTCGTGTATTTGTGTACTTCTTTATGTTTAAATTTTGTATTTGTTATAACTAGTTTATTCTCCATACATATTTCTATTATTCTTTCACCATTTCTGTTTAGCATTTCTTCTCCTTCTTTTCCCATGCACTCCTCTATTCCGCTGTTGTTGTTTCCGACTCTACCGTTTAGATCTCCCATTACAATTATGTTTTCTTCCCCATTATCAATTTGCATTTGGAGCTCCTCGAAAAATTTATCTTTCTCTTCCTTTCTTGCATCTTCATTTACTCCGTAGGCTGTTATTATTGTCCATATTTCTTCGTCCATCAGTTTAATTTTCACCGATAATATTCTCTGGTTAACATATGTTTCTTCTATAACGTGTTGTAGTCTATTCGGTGCAATTATTATCCCGACTCCTTCTTTTGCTCTCTCTTTTGTATCCGCTCCTACCCAAAGTAACCAATATCCTTTGTGTATTTTCTTAAGACCTTTTCCTTTCATCTTCGTTTCTGTTATTCCTAGTATTTCTATTTTTTGTCTTATCATATCTTCTACCAGTTCTTCCTCTTTTCCATTGATGCTTCTCACATTCCATGTTCCCATTTTTATAATATATATATATAACCTATAAGACAATTATTATATTTAGTCCTGTCGCCAGGGGGGGTACAACGGCCTCCTGTATTCAGATGGACTTACCCAAGTTTTTATTATGTATTTTGGCCCGTAGAACACGAATTTTTTGGGTAACAGTTGATCCGGATGTCGATAAGGTTGTTATAAACAAAGAAGTTGAGGAATTACATAACAGCGATTTCTCGCAAAACAAAACATGTTTTTGTATTTTTTGGGCCATTCTAACCAAAAAATGTTCCTACAAGTTTTTTCGTAGGATGCATAGTTTTCGAGATAAACGCGGTTGAACTTTCAAAAAATCGAAAAATTGCAATTTTTGAACCCGAATAACTTTTGATTAAAAAATAAAAAAGCAATTCTGCTTACCGCATTTGAAAGTTCAAGTCAAATTCTATCGGTTTCGAATATATACATTGCTAAAAATTTATGTGTTTATTGCTAAAAAAAAGCTATAAACACATAGTGTTTCCCGTGCCTAATACATGCGTTTACATGCATGCTACATAGAAATAGCCTCGCTTGCACTTGAACCTACTCTACCTACTAGTTCGATTTTAAATGAAAAATCATTGAAAAAATCACTCCAGCACTAGGTGTTTATACTTTTGTTTAACAATAAAATAATAAATTTTTAGCAATGCAAATAACTAAAACCGATATACTTTGACTTGAACTTTCAAATGCGGTAAGCAGAATTGCTATTTTATTTTTTAATCAAAAGTTATTCGGGTACAAAAATTGCAATTTTTCGATTTTTTGAAAGTTCCACCGCGTTTATCTCGAAAACTATGCATCCTACGAACAAATTTGTAGGAACACTTTTTGGTTAGAATGGCCCAAAAAATACAAAAACATGTTTTGTTTTGCGAGAAATCGCTGTTATGTAATTCCTCAACTACTTTGTTTATAACAATCTTATCGACATCCGGATCAACTGTTACCCAAAAAATTCGTGTTCTACGGGTCAAAATACATAAAAAAAACTTGGGTAAGTCCATCTGAATACAGGAGGCCGTTGTACCCCCCCTGGCGACAGGACTAATTTAACTATAGCATAGAAACTAAATTATGGATGTTACAACTGTTTTATTTTACAATTTTATTCTTATTAATCATTTTATAATTATCAAATAACCAATAAGGATTTAGCAACCTGTGCAAGAGACGTCGAATGAAGTAGGTTTTGTGTAAATTCGTGACTGCATAAATATAATGTCAATAATGTGTAATCATTGTTTAAATTTAAACAAATTAAGGCAGTGCATTAATTTTTTAACGGATTTCTGTGCAATTTATTTAGGTATAAGGAATTTAAATTGATTAGTAGGTATTAATTAAATACAGTTTAAAATTTATCACATAGGTACCTATTATAATTAATCGTCGTTTGGAAATTGTGATTTTTATTTTTAGGAAAAACTGTGCTTGTAGAAAAAGTATAGTGTGAAACACGTGCAGAAAGGTAATTTCTCACTCGTTTGAATTGCGGCACTCGCTTGCGCTCGTACCGCAACTTTTCAAACTCGTGAGAAATTAGTACCTTTCTGCACGTGTTGCACAATATACTATTAACGGACTGTCGGCCCTCGGCAATAACGTTATCTTTCATTCTGCTTTTAAATTTTTTAAAAATACTTATTAGTTTTCTCAGGATTCGAAAATAATGAATACATTTAAAACACTTTGAAAATTTTGACAGGCGACATTTTGCGCCTTTCTCCTTAGATTTTTTTCTACTTTTTCTACAGGGGTCACTGTGTCCTGTTCAATTCTGATGGACAAACTCAACGGTTTCTTATGGATTTTTGGCTGCTAATTACGAATTTCGAGGGTTTCGATCCGAGTGGTCAAAAAATTGTTATAAACAATTTAATTGTTTATAAGGCTCTGGCTCATATATAAAAGAGATAAAAAAGAATGTTTCAAATAAAATTTGTTCGTTAATAAAAAACGAAGCAATCCTCGAATTCCACTCTCGAAATTCGTAATCAGCAGCCAAAAATCCATAAGAACCCGTTAAGTTTGTCCATCAGAATTGAAAAGGACACGGTGAGCTCTATTTGGCGCCTAGACTATGATCGAAATTCATATTTTTGATACTCAGAAGATTGACACAATTTAGTTTTTAGACTATGCAAAGCATTTTATGAAGTATACATTTTTTCCGTAAAATTAATAATAAAAAAGTTTCCCATATGGTTCCAAGTTACGTAGACACAATGTCTTAATTATTTTCTTTTTTTTTTCAAAATAAATTGTAAATTATTGTGGATTTTATTAGAGGGAACCCGATTATAATCGACTATTTAAAATGAATCCTTATTAATTTATGCAATGATTATGATACTTACCATTTTCACAATTAATTTAATTTCCACGCCACTTAAAATGACAACAAATAAAAAAAAAGTGTCCAATATTTTTACACGAAAACAAAAGTTTAAAATCAGGGCAGAACAAATCCAACGGATATTGCAATAATAGTCGTAGTCGTAGGTAATTATTAACACCAATATAAAATAAAATTTTAAACCTTTCACTGCAGGAAACCAGCCGTTCACCAGTAACAGTAAATAATATTTATGCCTAATAAACGCATAGACGAGAAGGGAAACGTTACTCAAGTCAAATACATAATCATAATTCAAAGAGTATTTGTTTACTTTAGGGTAATTATCATAAATTAGAGTAAAAGATTCACTTAATAAAACTGCTTGATCCATCAAGTGGTGTTTTTGTTGGAGTAAAACTGCTAAGTTGCGTTTTATAGGTGTTAATTTATGTTTCTACTCGTCATGGGGTGTGATTTGATGTTTATTTGACTATTATGAGTGTCGCTTTAATTTACAACATAAATCGATTGGATGGTATGCCAAGCGTAATTCAATCTACTTCAAAGAAAAAAGTTAGAAAGGAACAACACAGTATTTTTGACACACTATTTAAGTTCAACATTTCAGGACGGGAATAATTATTTTTTCAGTAATAACACAATATTATTTGATTTTTGAGATTTCTCTAGCTGTTCATGAAATAATTAAAATTGTATATAAAAAATGATTATCTCATTTAAAATAAATATTTCTTATTCACCAAACCTTTGGTTTGGCGCCCCTTTGGGGTAACGCCGGCGTGCGCCGCATGCGTTGCACGCCCGGTTACGGGGGCCCTGAGACTACGACAGCGTTTGCCATCTCCTAGAACTTTACCAGAGGTAGAAACAATAGCTCTTGATATTTGGAATGATATTGATCAAGACCAAACAGCAAACCTTATTTGTAATAATAGTTAATATTATATTTATTTATTGTCGAACATAAACGAATGAATAAAAAAACAAAATGTTAGGAAAGCCTGTGGCTACAATTGAGTTTTAATTTCAACATTTTACAAATGCTTGTGGAAACAAGGTATTCCGAGCTTTTGGAAAAAACACAGTATGACTGTTACGCCCGGCATAAAATAATATTTACCAGTCTAGCAACAAAACTGTCACGGCGATATTCAAGAATACGGTTATAACTATAATATATAAAAAAACCACTCAAATCAGACAACAAAACCTGTTTTCCTTATATATATATATATATATATATATATAAATTCGGGTTCCAAACGTCCTCCGACGTTGTCCGATGCCTTGTTGCCAATATCTTCTATCATTGCAGTTTTCATCTTCTAATCCTCGTACACTCATTGATCGTCTTACTCCTTGTATCCATGTCGTTCTTGGCCTTCCTCTTTTCCTGTTTTCTGTAGGTATCCATTTTATAATTTTCTTTGGCAGTCTTTCCTCCCCCATTCGCTGAACATGTCCGTACCACGTTAATTATTTCTTCTCAATGCATTCTAAAACCGTTTCCTGTAAATTAATTCTTCGCTTTACTTCCTCATTTCTAACCCAGTCCAATCTCGATGTTCTACTGGCTCTTCTTATAGTCCAAGTAATGAAGCTTAAAATAGGACAAAACCTCGCAATTTTTACAGAATGGATCGATTTGCTTGAAAATTTGAGAATAAGTAGTGGATAGTCCAAGGATCAAAATCTATATGAGGCCGAAAGGCGCTTTTACCATGGTGGTGGTTGCCACCCCATCTCGGGGGTGGAAATTTTTTATTATATTTTGACCACAAAAGTTGGTAAAAACATTAATTCTAAGTAAAAAACGTTCTATAGATATTTTTGATAAAATTAATAGTTTTCTATTTATTCGCTATCGAAAGTGTTCGTTTTATATCGAGAAAATGAATGTTTTTAATAAGTTTTCTGCTACTAACTCCAAAAGTTTTCATTTTATCAAAACAACTTTACTTAACAAAAATGTAGCTTTAAAAAAATAAACAAACAGTTTTTTTTTAATTTTCTTTGAGACCAATAGTAATCCAGCTATATTTTATTATATGTTAGCTCTTCTTCGTCAAATGCTAAATATTGAAGTTTCAAAGTAAAAAGACGGGAAAACTATGCTTTTTTCGAGGATAACTTGTTCAAACTAATTGAAAGTATTTAAAAATATCTATCTCCAGAAATAAAAAAATGTCTCTAGCTCAAATATTAAGTGACTTATAATGACAAGATGTCAGTCCCTATTTTCTTCAGCGAATAAGTGATGGGAAGCTTTATTTATGTATTATTAATAGGTTCTAGAAGATTGACCTACTTAGAATGATTAGTTTAAAAAAAAAAGGAGTTAAAAGCGAATAACGAATTTTGTAGTTTGGAAAAAAATGGCCTTTTCATCAGAATAGAAAGATTAATATCAGAGATACGAAAAAATATTTAAATATGAAATTGTAGCTTATTTAATTCCCAAGAACTAGTTTACAAAAATTTTTCTACGGAAAAAATTTAGTGAGCTATTAATTAAACTTGTAATAACATGCAAAAACCACCTTTACGAACCCTTTTAAAGTCACCTCTTTTTGTCACTGAGGATTTTAAAAAGATTTTACAAAATTTTTTTTTACCAAATTTTCTACGATAAAAAATAAAAAAGTTACGGTTAAGAAATCAATATACTCGTATTTAAAAAAAAAAAGGGGGAGAAATCCAATTGGAAGCATAATAATGTAAGTTAGGGGTGGTTTTAGGCATTGGCCTTATTAATTCTTCTTTATTTATGTATTATTAATAGATTTTAGAAGTTTGACTGGCTTAGAATGATTAGTTAAAAAAACTGGAGTTAAAAGCGAATAATGAATCTTTGTAGTTTGGTAAAAAATGCCATTTTTTTTCAGAATAAAAAGATTAGCATCAGAGATACAAAAAAATGTTTAAATATGAAATTGTAGGATATTTATTTCCCAAGAATTTGGTTTTGAAAAATTTTTCCTACGGCAAAAATTGAGTGAATAGTAAATGAGTATTATCGAAAACCATTGTTTCAATATAAAACTAACAATTACGGTAGCGAATAAATCAAAAACTATTAATTTTATCAAAAAAATATATGGAACATTTTTAGCTTAGAATTAATGTTTTTATCAACTCTTGCGGTCAAAATATAATAAAAATTTTCCACCCCCGAGATGGGGGGCAGCCACCCCCATGGTAAAAGCGCCTTTCGGCATCATATAGATTGTGATCCTTGGACTATCCACTACTAATTCTCAAATTTTCAAGCAAATCGATCCATTCTGTAAAAATTGCGAGGTGAAAATCTTCGGTTCCTAGACTATTAGGGCGTCCATCTCAACTTGTTTTCTATATTTTATTTATTCAATATTTCTGGTTTAGCACTAGTAGCTTCTTTCTTTTTCTCTCCAATTTTATTTTTGTTTGTCTACTCGTGGGAATGTCTTAGGAACAACCCCCACATTTCTTCAGACTCTAAGCAATGCGGCCTCGTTTATTTTGTGTGCCTCAAAATGTTTGTTGTGTTACAATGTAACATTCATGCTTTAATTTTCATTCAAAAAAAAACTTAAGGTATAGAATTTTCAAAAACTGAAAACCGTGCAGCAAATTTATGCAAACTAAAAGAACAGTAAAGGGCACTTATCGCTAAAAACTCAAATCGTGTATTTCAGTCAAAGTTGGAAACTGCACCGAATATGTTATACAAGTTCAAATGATTACAAATCAGTTCAAATCTGGTAAACATAGTTCGTGATTAGTTTCATAGCTCGTTTGGAAATTGAAATTGTTAGGATTTCTGGTTCGATGTGACGTATTGTGAAATTTATTTGTAAACTGCCGCTTATGTGTTTGTCAGTTTTTAATTTGGAAACTTGGCTAATATAAAATGTAACCTTTATTCCCAAACAAGTAGTTCTGAATTAATATAGTAACTCTATGAATAATATATAGTCCAAGTAATGAAGCTTAAAATAGGACAAAACCTCGCAATTTTTACAGAATGAATCAAAATATAATAAAAAATTTCCACCCACGGGATGGGGTGGCAACCACCCCCATGGTAAAAGCGCCTTTCGGCATTATATAGATTTTGATCCTTGGACTATCCACTACTTATTCTCAAATTTTCAAGCAAATCGAACCATTCTGTAAAAATTGCGAGGTGAAAAGCCTCGGTTCCTGGACTAATATTGCTAAAACATTGACTATAGGTCATGGGTAACACACCTCACAGAACTATAGATGCAAAGAAAGTCCAGACGAGGAAGTAGGCGCAATGGAAGACATGAGAGATAATGAAATAGGGATACCAGCATATGATGAATATTTAGACATCATTCAAAAAATGAAACAGAAAAGAACACCTGGCCAAGATGATATTCCCAACGATCTAATTAAAAACAAAGGGTAAGAGTTCTTAACAAGCAGCTATAACCTAATAGTTAGAATATGGGAAACATGCCCGTGGGTATGCCCGGAAAAATGCCCGTTTATTGGAAGGAAAGCAGAATTATACTAATATTTAAAAAAGAATGTGTGTGTACTTTGTACGCACGTAAGAAATTATACTTCTATTATATGATTTCAACGAAATTAATATATTTTATACAGTTTATTTATATTTTATTTAAATATTAAACTAATTTTAATACTTACTTCTTCTCAATTTTTTTTAATTAAAACAGGGCCAAAAATTAAAATAATAAAAGAATAAAACACACACAAACAAACACATTGAAAAATGCCAAAAATGATTTCTGAACAATGTAGAAAAAAATTTTACACTAAATACGTATTTTCTGAAAAAAAAATTATATAATAAATAAACTTACAATCATAAAATGTAAAAAAAAAAATAAAAAAACAAAAGTTTCCATTGGGGTTCAAACCCGCTTATCACCGCAGTTAGTATTGAAATTCATTCACCTTAAACTTTTACCCACGGAGACCATGTGTCATCATGTGCGAAGATCAACTAACTAAACGGATTAAACTTTTGACGGTTCTGAATTTAACCAAATTATTTTGATTTTGAATTGAAATTATTTAGAATTGAAACAAATATTAAAATACAACAAAACATAGAGTAAGAAAACGATATATAAGGTGAATATTGATAGAAATTTTGATGGTAATCAAATTATGTAAATCAAAGCATTTCATACTATTTTGGTAGGTTTTTTTTTTAATTTTCCAAATAGGTAGGTACCTATGAAATTTTTCATTAGGATACTGAAACATTTACAATTATTACGTACCTGTCGCTTTTAAAAACTGTTTAAAAAGTCACCGCAATATTATAAACTTGCTTTTTTCTCTGCCATCGCAACAATAAAAACTAATATACACAACATTAATTTGTTTATCCAAAATCTCCATATTGAGCAATTATTGACAGATGGTTTTAACACCCAATCCGATCCCGTATAACGTTAATACCATACTGTCGGTGTCCGCATGCGCTCAGTAAAATAAAAATTTACCCTCATGCCTAAAGAAGTATAACTTCAAAAAGGAGAGGTAACAACCTGTAACAGCTATAGAACAATATCTCTACTGAGTACAAAGGCTGCTCAATTCTCTATTTAGTAATATAAACATTATAGTCCTTGGGCGCACAAATAAATTATTATTTATCACCACACCGTCAAAACTTTGTGTACTTGTTATTTGGGTGGAGTCGGACACATTTGGAGCTTGGCGCATTATGGTAGTGGGTCGTCTGTCTGTCAATCTGTCACGAAGTTGTCAATTTTGTGCAAAAAAAAATTTATACCCAAATTTATGAAAATAATAAATTTATTACCACATGGCTAATTTTACCAGAATCTACCATAAAACCTTTTTACAATAATGTGGTAACTTTGTTGGAAAATTTTCACGGGGCTTTTGCGCAGTCGGATGCGCCAAAGATGTCAATTTCCTGGATTTTTTTTTATTTACAACCATTTTTCCGACAAAAATAGGAGGTTATAAGTAATTATATTCCTAATAAAAAAATCTAAGTATCCGACAAAAATATTGGGGCAAATCGACAGTCGGACAAAAAGTTTAATTTTTATTAGTAAACTATATGTACTTTTAAACTACGCTGGGTTCGTGCATCCCTTTATCGTCACAACCATTTTTCCGACAAAAGTAGTAGGTTACAAGTAATTACATTCTTAAATAAAAAATGTAAATGCCTGACAAAAATGTTGGGGCAAACGAACAGAAAATTTAATTCTTTTTAAGTTATCTTCGTCCTTAAGAGGAGGTAATGTCAAAAAACAAAATTTAAAACAGTTTTTCTCGGTTACTTTTGAATCGATTTAGCTGAAAATTGGTACACACACCAAGTACAATATTTAAAAGGCGGTGACGTAGAGTTGTACCCAAAATTTTCCAAAAAAATTTCTGACAAGAGGGAAAATTTTGGAAAAATTTTGATTTGAAAATTTGTGTACATATCCCTTCAACAATGACAAACATCGTTCCGTAGCTTTCTCTTTTCGAATTTTCAAAAAAAAATTCCGACAAGAGTCAAAATTTTGGAAAATTTTTTGAAAATTTTGGACCCATTAATTTTGTCCGACAAGTGATCCAATATGCATTACACATGTAAATAAACAGTACAAAATAAAAATGACATCTGTGGTAATAAACAAAAAATTCTAGGAACATGACATCTTCGGCGCACCCGACTGCTCATATGCCCCGTGAAAATTGTCCGATAAGGTTACCACATTATTGTAAAAATGTGTTATGGTAGATTTTGTTAAAATTAGCCATTTGGTAATAAATTTATTATTTTCAGAAATTTGACATATTTAGCGTGTCCGACCCGTCATATGACCGAATATTTTTGTCTGACAAAATGGATTTTGCTGTTTATATGATAAAAATCATTGATTACAATAAAATAACCAATATCGTTATAAATTTTTGTCTTGCATAAAATTGACAACTTCGTGACAGCTTGACAGACAAACGCCCACTACCAAAATGCGCCAAGCTCCAAATTTGTCCGACTCCACCCAAATAACAAATACAAAAAGTTTCGTACGTTTTATGTGGCCATAAATATTAATTTTATATGTGGACCCAAGGATTATTAAGATCATTATTTATACAGTGTAGCCAAAAAACAATTTTTGAATTAAATTAATTAACGCAAAAAGAACATTTTTACTGCTGTCAAAAATAGAAAAAATTGTTTCTTTATTTCAAAAATAAACATTGATTTTCGCTTAAATTTAATATCAAACAGCCTCCCACCTGCCTATTTGCAGTTTGAACAGTTAATTTAAATGAAAAGCAATGTTTATTTTGCAAATAAACATTTTTTTTATTTTCTGACAGCAGTCAAATACGTTTTGGCTTAATTAATTTACATACATTCTTCTTTTTGGGCAATTAATTTAATTCAAAAATTATTTTTTTGGTCACAATGATCATGATGTCAATGTTTATATTACTGAATTGAGAATTGAACAACCTTTGAAATTTAAATATAAAAATCAGCCTGTTTTGGGATTTATCTCCAAAATCGTCCATTTTAAAGAAAATTAATGTATTTAATAATTTTGCCCCTCTCTGTATAATAAATACAAGAATAAAAACAGCTAAACGCCGTAAAAATGAGCGGCGCATAAAATATTCCAGCTACAAAAGAGCTGATAAAAATATTACGTGGCGCGAAAATGTAATTTCATTTTGATGGAAAATAAAATTCTAGTTTTATTTTTAAAATTTTTTTGCATAATATTTGTTAAATTTGAAGTAAAACGCGCCACAAAAGAGAAATATATATATTATACAGGGTGTTTCATTGGGAAACGGAAATACTTTAATGGTGAATAGAGGTCACCGAGCCGGTTCTAGGATATAGTACATTTTTTGTCCTACCGACTTTTATAACCGAGTTACAGGGTGTTTTATCGATTTTGCCCATTTTTTCCTAAGCCATAACTTTAGAACCACCCTGTATATTTTTTTGGTATTTGGTATACATATGTCTCATTCAAAACCCAAACGACCGACATACTAACCATTAGAAAAATACAGGTCCGGATTAACAAAAAATTATAAAGTAATTTTGACCTTAAACAACACCCTGTATATCGAAATTTTGAAAATCTGTTTGCATATTTGAAAAGAGCACAAACAAGTAAGTTTTATGGTTCGATTCAATGTTTCGGCCAGACAATTTTATGACTTTAATTTTGAAATTATATTGAATTTTTTAAGAACTTTGACATTAAAAAGCAGATATTTTTATTTTTTAGTTATAAATTATTAAAGTTAATGAATAAATACTTATTTTAAAAATAATCAATACTTATTTACCACATTGGAACGACCCAATTACTAATGACAAGAAAAATTCAGGTCCAGGATTAAGAAACAAATCCAAAGAAATTGTGACCTTGAACCAACACCCTGTATATTGAAATTTTAAAAATTTGTCTGCGCATTTTAAAAGAACATGAAAAACTGTGATTAAAGGCTTATTTTAATTTTTCGCCGTTGATTTAATTACATCAATTTGAAATTATATTGAAATTTTAAAGAACTCTGAGATTAAAAACCAGGTATTGTTAAATTTTAATAATAATTTAATGTTAATGAATCAATACTTATTTTAAAAATACTTAATACTTATTTGCTAGGCTGGCTTCATATATTCTCTGGATATTTAGCTATATGCAGATCATTAAAAATTAGAATTGCGAGAATTTGGATATTTTAATGATTTATTAAAGAATTAAGAAAACTGCTATATCTAATAAAACAAAAATTCGTTACAATTCAACAATTTAACATAAATTAAAAATATTTGAACTATAGCAGTTGCTCAAAATGTCCGCCATTTTGTTCGATGCATTTCCTTGCTCGTTTTAAAAGATTTCGAATCGATTTTCTAATTACATTGGGATTGTTCTTCATTTTTCTGGTAGCTTCTTGTGGCCTTGACAGAATTAATCAATATGATTTCAAAATTGCCGTAATTAAATTATCTGCGCAAAAATTTGACATGCCCCTTTTAACGCAGTTTTTATGCTCTTTTAAAATGCACAAATTTTTTTTCAAAATTTCAATATACAGGGTGTTGTTTCAAGGTCACAATTACTTTATATTTTTTTCTTAATCCGGACCTGGATTTTTCTTGTCATTAGTAATTGGGTCGTTCCAATGTGGTAAATAAGTATTGATTATTTTTAAAATGAGTATTTATTCATTAACTTTAATAATTTATAACTAAAAGTTAATAATATCTGCTTTTTAATGTCAAAGTTCTTAAAAAATTCAAAATAACTTCAAAATGAAAGTTATAAAATTGTCTGGCCGAAAAATTGAAGCGAACCATTAAACTTGATTTTTTGTGCTCTTTTCAAATATTCAAACAGTTTTGTTTTAAGGTCACAATTACTTTATAATTTTTTGTTAATCCGGACCTGGATTTTTCTTATGGTTAGTATGTCGGTCGTTTGGGTTTTTAATGAGACATATGTGTACCAAATATCAAAAAAATATACAGGGTGGTTCTAAAGTTATGGCTTAGGAAAGAAATGGGCAAAATCGATAAAACACCCTGTAACTCGGTTATAAAAGTCGGTAGGGCAAAAAATGTACTATATCTAGAACCGGCTCGGTGACCTCTATTTACCGTTAAAGTATTTCCGTTTCCCAATGAAACACCCTGTATAATAATGATAGAGTTTGCAATTTGGGGCTCTTTTGTGGAGCGTTTTACTTTAAATTTAGGAAATATTATAAAAAAAATCGTTCAAAATAAAATTAGAATTTTATTTTCATTTTTAGCGGTTTTTATTCTTGCATGGGGAGTTTTGAAAGTTTTTTATATATTAAATGAATGAAGTTGAATGTAATATTTCTCGATTACACGTTAAGCGTTATAAATGGTGGCCTTTGTCGCATTTTCTCCCAAATGATCTAGTAGTTACGACACCAGACTTGTGATAAGACAATCCGAGATGATATCCCAGCCATCCTAATAATTATGACCGGCAAATGAACTCGGATTTTCCGATCAAACTTAGCGTCGTAACCACTACAACTACATAAACTATTTCGGCGATAATGGTTAAATGAATTATACGTTTGGAGCTCGATAACTTCTAAACGGCTTAACCGATTTTGATCACTAAATATGAGTTTTAAACCTAAGTAGTATCTGAGGCATCTAAGGTCAAGTATGATAACTGAAGGTGTAAGAGGAATTATTATGCTTGAAAAATCATTTTTCCATAAGAAATAGGTTTGATCATACTTATGAAGCTCATAACTTAAAAATTCGAATTTTTCCAGATATGAGGTACACACCGTTAGACGCGTTTAAAGTCCTTCTACAAACGCTCAGTTATTGGCGCAATTCGTAGGTTGAAACACACCCTTGGACCAAAATGGAGAGTTGACGTATGAATGGGCGAGTTTTTTCCTAAACTTTAGGATGTAATTTGGCCCAATTTTCAATTCAGTCAGATTTAGAAAATCGAAAATTTTGTGTAGGTATATATAGTGTCGCATGTAGGGGTATTGTGCGCCACTGGCGGGAACTGCCGTTCTCTGGTAATAATAAAATATTTAATAAAAAATAAAATATATACTAAAAACACTGGGGCGATAATTTGCCCCACCTGGTATTAGGTATTTTAAAATTGACTTAGTATTAGGAAGGTTAATAAATCATTAATTTTATCTCAATTATTGTTGCAGGGTCTCGCAACATGCGGTCAACGAAACCATTCACCGTCACTTGAAAGAAAATGCAAAGTTCCTTCTACCGGCACAGAGAAGACCCTTTGGAAAATGCCACCGAAATCGTCCCGTTGCAGCAGCTGTTCTTGAACCAGACCTACGACTGGGGCCCCAAGCGTGACCCCCTCTATGTGGTGATACCGATCAGTGTAATCTACATAGCCATTTTTTTGACTGGAATCCTCGGGAACGTCAGCACCTGCATCGTGATCGCTAAGAATAAATGCATGCACACGGCGACCAACTACTATCTATTCAGTTTGGCGATCAGTGATTTGTTACTTTTGGTTTCTGGGCTACCACAGGAGGTGTATTTTATCTGGTCAAAGTATCCGTATATCTTCGGAGAGATATTTTGTGTTTTGCAGGTAAGTACTTCCGTAGTTTTTCCCATTTCCAGAAATCTTCATCCAGCCTCAAAAGTCCACTGCTGAACATAGGCCTACTCCCCTCGTTTCCAACCCCGTCTATCCTGTGCCACTCTCATCCAGTTTTTATTTAACTTTCTTAAGTTGTCAGTCCATCTTGTAGGCGGTCGACTGACGCTTCTCTTGTCTTCTCTTGGCCTCCATTCCAATAACCTGTTCGTCCATCGCCCATCTGTCATTCTGGCTATGTGTCCTGCCCATATCCACTTCAACCTGGCTAGCTTCTCGATGACGTCAGTCATCTTTGTTCTTCTCCTGATTTCTTCGTTTCTGATTTTGTCTCGCAGAGTTATTCCTAACATTGACCGCTCCATTCTTCTCTGCGTGACTCTTAGTTTGGTAGCAGAGGCTTTAGTTAAGGCAAGTGTTTCTGATCCGTACGTCAAGACTGGGAGGACGCACTGAGCAAATATCTTTCTCTTTAGGCATGTAAGCAACTCACTTTTAAAAGTTTCTCTCAGTTTTCCAAATGCTGCCCACCCAAGACCGATTCTTCTCTTCAGTTCATGAGTCTGGTTATCCCTGCCAATCGTAATTTCATTTCCCAGGTATTTATATCTATCTACGAGTTCTATTTCTTTCCCACAAGTACTGATGTTCTGGTTGGGTACCAAATTTGTCATTATTTTGGTTTTCGAGGTGTTTTTATTTAAACCTACATTTTCTGTAGCTACAACGAGTTCCTGCATCATCTCTCTTGCCATACCTAGATCCTCAGCTACTATGAAAATATAATCGGCGAAACGTAAGTTGTTTAGAGAATTTCCAGAAATAATGGCCCTTAAAATTTTGATAGTGCTGTACCCATAATATTTCACAGACTGTCGTAATTGCCTAGCCCTTTGAATGATGATATGCACAACATTCGTTTAGAAGTTCGTATTTGTTCGATTTTGACTGAAAAGAGTTGACTTCCTATTGAGTATTTAAAAATTTGTTTTTATATCGTCAGTTTAGATTCATATTATGTATAGTGCAATTCCAGGGCCATCTGGAAAAAAACACTACAATGTAAATGTAGCGAAAAATAGAGTTAGCACCCAGGTCACTTTATGCATATTTCGTCAACAATGAAAGGGCTAGGCTACATCTGATTTCCATCTCCACATATAATTAAACAAAGACATAGCTTAGAACTGAGAGTAAGAGCTTTGAGTTGCTACGTGTTGTCGATACTACAATATGGACTTGAAAGCTGGACATTAAAGCAAGAACACATAAATAAGCTACAGTCATTTGAAATGTGGTGTTACAGAAGGATGCTTAGAATATCATGGACACGGAGGAAAACGAACACGGAAGTACTGCGAGAAATGGGTAAAGAATGCGAAATAATAAACACAATAAAAATATGAAAGTTACAATTACCCCAATAAATAACCGTTTTGGAGTGTAATTTCCAGGGGCAACTCCGAATTGCATGAAAATTTGGATTTAGGTTCTACTTACCCTCCACTTCAAAGTTGAATTTGTGCCGTTCGTTGCTTTTACTTGGAGGGTGACATTTACCCCTTCTCGGGGGGTGAAACACGCGTGTTTAAAATAAGGCCGGAAATGGATAAATTGACTTATTTTAAGCAAATTTTGTTCTATAAAGTTTTTTGAGTAAGTCAATACTTTTCGAGTTATTCGCGATTTAAAATGTTGATTTTTCGACAAAAAAACTACATTTTCAGACCGTTTTTTCCAAATAACTCAAAAAGTAAATATTTTGTCGAAAAAAATATTTTTAGAAAAAGTGTAGCCTATAGAAAACAAAAAGAATGGAGTATCAGTAAAGTCTACAAATTGAGTAGAAGCAAAGTTGTAGCTCATGAAATATACGTTCTTATTCGTCTAATTCCAAATCGAATAATTCAACGCGAAATCACCGAAGAAAGAAGCGTTTTTCGGGAAAACCTTATTAATATTTTTAAAATATCGAAAAAAAGCTTATTATTTGTTTTTTACAAAAGTTTAGAGCATCAAAAATAAACGAGTTACGCTAAAAAAAATTGGCCCCGTTTTTTGGTAAAAAAATCGTGAAAACATCCCTCTATTTAGCACCCTAAATGAAATTAATCGTTTGGCTTTACCATGTATTTTAACTATGTGTGTATTGTTTATATGATCTGTAAGTTTAATTGGTTTGAAGTGCTTATTTTTAAAAACATTTGGTTTTACAGTAAAAAAAAATTTCCTAAAAATTTTTGAAAAATTTCATTTTTTCAAAATAACTTAAAAAGTATTAGTGATAAGAAAAATCTTAAAGAGTAAAAAAATGTAGGTTTTGCTATTATAAATATGCTAGTTTCATTTTGTTTCTCCGTAAGACAAAAATTGGATAAGATATGGCTGTTCAAAATTTGCATACACTCGTGATTAGTGACCCATTCAAGCTTTCTCAATTATAACCCTTTCAAAAATAAACACTTTAAACCGGTCAGACTGACAGATCATATAAAAAATAGATAGGTAAGTGAATTGTTTGTAAAGCGGTAGTGATTAATTTCATTTGGGGAGCTAAACACGGCGAGATTTTCATGATTTTTTACAAAGAAATAGAGGGCCAACTTTATTTTGAGCGTATTTCGCTTATTTTTAATGCTAATACTTTTGTTAGCAATTAAAACAAAGCTTTTTATGAACACTTTAATAAGTCTTTAATAAGTTTTTCGCGAAAATTGCTTAATTTTTCGGTGATTTCACCTTGAAATATTCGATTTGGAATTAGACGAATAAGAACTTATTTTTCATGAGCTACAACTTTGTTTTTATTTGATTGATAGACTTTACTGATACACCATTTTTTTGGGTTTTTTTATAAGGTACAGTTTTGCTGAGGATATTTTTTTCGATAAAATATTTACTTTTTGAGTTATTTGCGAAAAACCGTCTGAAAACATAGTTTTTTTTGTCGAAAAATCAACATTTTCAATGGCAAATAAATCGAAAAGTATTGACTTACGTAAAAAACTCTATAGAACAAAACTTGCTTAAAATCAGTCAATTTATCCATTTGCGGACTTATCTTGAACGTATGTTTTTTCACCCCCGAGAAGGGGTGACTGTCATCCCCCAAGTAAAAGCAAAAACGGCACAATTTCAACTTTGAAGTGGAGTGTAAGTAGAACCTAAATCCAAATTTTCATGCAATTCGGAGTTGCCCCATGAAAATTACACGGGATCGCCGAATTTCCCGTTCATTTACTGGGCTAAATATCTGGGACACGTAATGAGGGGACCGCGATATAAAATGTTAAGACTGATAATACAGGGAAAGATAAGTGGCGGAAGGAGTATAGGAAGAAGAAGAGTGTCATGGTTAAATAATTTAAGGGACTGGTTTAGATTCAGTACTATAGAACTCTTTAGAGCAGCGGTGGATAGAGCAAAGATAGTGATGATGATATCCAACCTCCGCTTAGGAGTCGGCACCTGAAGAAGAAATATAATTAAATGTCTGTCACTAAATATTAATATATCTACGTCATACGTTATTGATATATCCAATGATACAAACCAAAGACGTACGACGTAGATATATTAATATTATGTGACACATGACAGAAGCTCGAAACAAATGACAATCGATGAAAAGCCCTATACCTCCTATCTGCTTTTTTATGAATTTTGTAAGAGATATTTCATACTTTTTTTAGGGTCACCTCCTGTGTTCATATGTAAGTTTTGTCTTATTTTGTAGTAAATAAATAGTTGAATTTACTACAAAACAAGTCAAAAAATATCAAATGAAATCAGGCGATGACACTAAAAAAAATTTGAAATCTCTCTTAAAAAATTCATGAAAAACCAGATAGGAGGTATTGTCACATCATAGATGACAGGAAACTATTTTTGAGCTCCCATCAAGAATGTTTATATTTCTCTTAGATTAATAATTAGTCTGGCTAAAGGTAGAAATAATCGAACACCACTATTTTATTCCATTCTCTCTTCGCCGAAATGATACACGACGTTAATTTATAAGTTTTTAAATAGTGAAAAAACCCACAAATTGTAGATCCTTTTTCAATGCACACTAATTACCGAAATAACTATAAATTATTTCACCAAATTTTATGTTACCGTTTGTCCTGTCTAATAGGAAATTAAGGACTTCAATCTCCCAGTCCAATGGCTTTTTGAGATTTCCTACTTTTCTTTTTGGATTAAGTTTTTATTGAGTTATTCCTAATTGCTTCTTCTACTACTAGGTGTATTTGGGTTTTCATATAGTCTTCATTTGATATTCCTTGTAGATCTTTAGTTTTCGACGACAGATTCAGTTTATAAAGAAAAGGTATCGTTTTGTTTATCTATAGAATATCTTTTTGATTTTATGTTTTCACCCTCATTACACGTTAGCTTTGTTAGACTGGTAATCGTTATTTCTTATTTACATATATTCCTAATCTCTTCAAATGGTGGTATGATCCATAGGTGGCTCCTCTATACAGGGTGAGGCAGATAACTGGCCTATTAGAAGTATCTCGAGAACTAAAGGCAACAGAATCATGAAATTTGGAATACGGGGGTTTTGAAGGATGATCTATTAAATGAAAATATTTTCATCTCTTTGCAACTTCCGGTTATACCGGAAGTTGCTTATAACTTCTTTTTTTTTAAATGGGACACCCTGTATATTTTTACATTTTTGGATTCTCTTCGATGTATTCTTTCTTAGAATATGATGTTTTGTAATGTTATACGGGGTATTTTAAAAGATAATTACGTTTTTTTATTAATTTCGTAGCAATATTCACACCCTCTAGAATTGTAGTAGTTTGACAACTAAAACTCTACTTACGTTCAAATGATTTTTAATATAGTCTTCTATTGTTAAGAATCATTAGCATAGCTATATTTTCAATTTAAGTATACAGGGTTGGTCGAAACTAGGAATGAGTATTTTCTGAGTTTTCTTAAATAGAACACCCTGTATTTTAGTATTGTAATGAAATGATATTTTATGGTACTTTTTTATTTGTTAAGCATTCCCTATACCTAACTGCTTTAATTTGTGCTTAATTGTTAACCGCACCAACAATCTTAACTACGTAGGTATTTTGATAGCTAAACCATTATTGGTAATTTTAAGAATCAGTCTGGATTAATATGTATTTATTTCTGAAAAATTATTTATAATTGAATATTTTCACGGCCAACCTAATAAAGTTTTACGTATTTTTTGTTGCAATTAATGTTTAGCTTGAATCACCAATAACTCACAAATTAAAGCAGTTAGGTATAGGGAATACTTATAAAATAAAAAAGTGCTATAAAATATCATTTCATTACAATACTAAAATACAGGGTGTTCTATTTAAGAAAACTCAGAAAATATTCATTCCGAGTTTCGACCAACCCTGTATACTAAAATTTCAAAATTAGCTATACTAATGATTCTTAACAATAATAGACTATATTGAAAATCACTTGAACGTAAGCAGAGTTTTTAGTGTCAAACTATTACAATTCTACAGGGTGTGAATATTGCTACGAAATTAATAAAAAAACGTAAATATCTTTTAAAACACCCTGTATAATATTACAAAATCTCATATTTAAGAAAGAAGATATTGAGGAGAACAAAAATGTAAAAATATACAGGGTGTCCCATTAAAAAAAAACGAAGTTATAAGCAACTTCCGGTATAACCGGAAGTTGCAAAGAGATGAAAATATTTTCATGTAATATATCATCTTTCAAAACCCCTTTATTCCAATTCTCATGATTCTGTTGCCTTTAGTTCTCGAGATATTTTTAATAGGCCAGCTATCTGCCTCACCCTATATACTCTTACAACAATAAATTAGAATTAAAGTAAAATACAGTAAATTACAGTAACATTTAATACAGTTATATAACTGAACAGTTCAAGTCACTTTCAATGTAGATAAGTGGTTTACAAGTGTAAACACATCATGGCCAGGATATGTCCATGCTTCACGGATATGGAGCAACTCACAAATTTGTAACATCGCATCGCTAAAAATGAGTTTAGGAGGTCAAATGCAATAATGTTAGGGGATGAAGGTTATGGCGTAGTAGAGTAGTTAATGATGCCCTTTATAAATCTGAATAATCCTGCTATGCATAATTTGCTTATAATAAATTATTTACAAAGGAGCGTGTTAGAATTGAAAGATCTTTTAGACAACTAAAACAATGATTTCCGATACTTCAATATAAAGTTCGGGTTTCGATAGAAGATGTTGCAAAACTCTGACATGTTTAAAAATTAAATAGAGGGTATCTACTCTTATGTACTGTGAGCAGAAACTCATCACATCAAATTATTTTTATTCATACGAAAAAGAGTATAAACTTATCCTTTATATTCATACTTATGAGAACATACTCGGAGTTTATACTCCGTTTTTATTTATAGCACCCACCTCTTTCTTCTATTCTCATGTCTTCTTCTTCACTGATTCTCCTTTCATTTATGGCTGTCCAATCTTTGAAATATTTTTCTATTTTCAGTAAGTATCGCGCTGTACATTTTTCATTGTTGTACTTCTGCAAAAGTTTCCTACCAATTATAAATACATAATTATAATAATTACCATTAAAAATATGTAGTAAATAATTTTAAACTGAAGCAATAAACAAATCAGTAAATGCCCAATTTTATATCCGATGTTCCTTTTTAAGATTTTAAGAAAATAAATCAGCTCTTATCCCTTTTTTACGACCCTTTGTCTACTTAATCCCCATTTTCCATTCCTCGATTAATTGTCTGCACGTGCTGAATATTTATAGGAAATTTCATGCAACAGTGAACTGTGACTTTGTAACATTTTAAAATATTCATATCTCTGCAGTCTAACAATAAAGACAAATAAGATGTCCGGTGGGTCAGCATTCTCCTTCAGCAATGGCTAGCTGCAACAATTTAAAGTTTTGAGACTTAAAGAAATTCGATAAGGAGGAAATTATCGTTTGTCCCCAAGGTCACTGTAACAGTCGTTCTAAATTTGTTCGAAGTTTTTACTGTGTGCTTTTGTTTTTTATATAGGGTGTCCCAAAAGTAGCGGAACGGTCGAATACAGTATAGCCCGAAATAAACAGTACTGAAACTGAAACATAGGTTTCTCTTTCTGCAAGCTGGCATACCCAAATTAACTTGTATAAACCTGCCAAGTAATTCTTAACAATTATTAATTATTAATAATTGTTAAGAATTACTTGGCAGGTATTAATAATTAACAATTGTTAAGAATTACTTGGCAGGTCTATACAAGTTAATTTGGGTATGCCAGCTTGCAGAATGAGAAACCTAGGTTTCAGTTTCAGTGCTGTTTATTTCGGGCTATACTGTATTTCACGAAATAAACCTCAGATCGAAAAACGGAAAAATACATGTTTAATCATTTTCAAAAATTTATCGAATGACATCAAATACTATTCATCACTCAACCCCCTGGAGGTAGGGGAGGGTGGGGATGGTTGTAACTTTAAAATCTTAAATGGAAACCCCCAGTTTTTATTGCAGATTTGAATTCCTTACGTAAAAGTAAGTAACTTTTATTCGAGACATTTTTTCGAACTGTGAATAGGTAGTGATATAATCGGAAAAAACGATTTATCATGATACCATAAATAATTTATGAATACGCTTCCAAATGAAAAACGAAAAACGCGTATTTAATATTTTTCAAAAACCTATCGAATGCCACCAAACACGTCCCCCCACTCCACACCATGGAAGTGGGGTGAGCGGTGACTCTAAAATGTTAAGTAGGAACCCCCGTTGTTATTGCTGTTTTAGATTCCTCATAAAAGAGTAAGTAACATTTATCCTAAACATTTTTTGGAATTGTTAACAGATGGCGGTAATCGCCGATCGCCGTAATGGCGAACCGTTAAAATTTTCTATGTAAGTGGGGACTTTCGATTTTTTAATTTAATTTTCCATTTCCAACAATGGTTTTTTACGATTATAGCGCCATCTATCAACAATTCTAAAAAATATGTTTCGAACAAATGTTACTTATTTTTTCATGAGGAATCCAAATCTATAATAAACAAGCTGAAAATGCGAGCATTATCATAACGAAAACTTTGTTTATTTACCTACGTATTTTAATTCCTAATATGGAAAATTGCTTTTATGAAAAGTTGTGTAGAATTAATAATTATGTTTTAATGTGCAACTATATCATTCTAATTTAAATGTTATGAACTATAAAGGCACTTTTTATTCTTTATCGAAATTCATATTTTTTATATACCTCGTATAAAATTAATAAAATTTTATATATGATGGTTGCATCATAAATCTTAGAGCATGAAGAGCGTTTTATGAAGAATAACTTTTCTTCGTCAAATTAAAAATAAAAGAGTTATAAATGAAAATGTTGTTGGTATCCATAATTTGAGAAAAATCTTCAAATATTTTTTTCCATTAGAAGAATATAATTGCACATATCAGACCATATTTTTTTTCCAAACAATATTATTTCATATAGTCGGTTCGCTAAACTCAGACACAACTGGCTAGTGATTTTAGTCAATAATTTAGCCAATTTGGCAAAAAAAATAATTACTAAATAGTTAATAAGTAAGTACTAAATAATTAATAATCTTGCCAATTTTGGCAAAATTGGCAAAAAAACAAAAAAAATACCTACTAAAATCACTAGCCAGTTGTGTCGAGTTTAGCGAACCGACTATAACAATTTTCATTTCATAACGAATGGAACAGTCCATTTATCATTAAAGGGAAGGCCGTATACTCGTATAAACCTTTTTAAAGCTGTTAATAAATTATTGCTTTTAAAATATACTTAAATTGTATTTTTGAATATCTTATTTATTTTATATAATAATTAAATTCACTATTAAATGTTATTGATATTTTATTAATACTTAATTTAAAATTTAGTTTGACATTCACGAAGTGTCAAACTCAAATGTAAATAACCTATGCGTTGCTTAACAAATCGAGATTACAAAAACTAGCCTACTTACTAGCAACGATTTAAGCTGAGGTGTAGTGTGTCGGCAGAAAATAAATGGATTGTGACGTCACATTTTAGATCTTGAGGTCGATTATCTCGAAGACGGTTAGAGATATCGAAATGCCGTTTTCAGATTTGGATTTAGAAGAAAAAACTACATAAGAATCCATCGATAAATGTGATCTTAGTATTGCAGGAGCGGTAACGCAATAACACACAGACTTTTGCGAATTTATAAACGAAAAGTTTTCGTTGAAAAGAGGGTTTCTATTTAAGATTTTAAATTTACCCCCCACAAAACACCTCCAGGGGATGGATGGATGGTCATATTTGGTGTTATTTAATAGGTTTTTAAAAAATAATAAACACGTATTTTTTCGTTTTTCATTTGGAAGTGTATTTCTCGAGATATAAGACCGTTTTTATAATTTACCTACGGTATCACGATAAATCGTTTTCCCGAATATAGCACCATCTATCCAGAATTCGAAAAAGTGTCTAGAATAAAAGTTGCTTACTTTTACGTAAGTTATCCAAGCCTGCACTAAAAATGTGGGGTTTATATTTAAGATTTTAAAATTACCCCCACTTGACCTTTTTTTTTAATATTTTAGATTTTTGTTTAGTATTTACACAGTTGTGCAAATGTTTACTCAAACTTCTTTTTTGTACTTATACCGGGTGAAAGAAAAGAAATGTTTTTTATGTTAGGTTTGAGACGCCCTGTACCTGGACTAGGTACAAATGTGAGAATACATCAGAGTCGTATTGTATTCTCATGTTTTGTAAACATTTTGTTCTTTGAATGTCCCTAAAATCTTTAGAAACAAAAAAATTTTGTAACTTAACATGTGTTTTAACCGAAATAAAAAGTTTAAGAAACCTTGTAGGAAGGAAAAGGCACAAAGGTGCAAATGCATCAATATTATATTGTAGTCTGATATTTTTCGAATATTTGATTTTTACAATTTCTCTGATATCTTTAATAACAAAGAACCTAGACAGTTTTACTCTATAATATGTATTATAACTTACCTATTTCCAACTATGGTACGAAAAGTCCAAAATGTTTAAAAAAAAAATCTGTGTAATGATAATCTCTCGGTATTTAAAGAGCCTACACGTAGACACCAAATCCGTACTTATTCTCAATGAAATTCCACCCCAAATCATTACAGAGCCTCCATTAAACAATCTCGTCTTTCTTATGTTGCGCTATGCATACCGCTTACCTGGACGACAAATAACTCTTATAGGTGTTGATAAGAACTGTTTACCTTATGTGCCTTTCTGTTTTGAAAGTTTTGTTAACTGCTATTTTTTATTGTTAATTTAGTTTTGTTTCAGTTAAAATACTTATTAAAGAGTAAAACCACCTATCTTCGTTGTTACTAAAGATATCAGGGACATTCAAAAAACAAAATATGTATTCACAAAACCTATGACTACAATACGGTTCTGATATATTCTCACATTTGTACCTCGTCCTCCTTACAGGTCGTCTTAAACTTAACACAAGAAAAACATATTTTTTTCTTCCACCCGGTATAAGTACAAAAAATAGTTTTGAGTAAACCTTCGCACAACTGTGTAAATACTAAAGAAAAATCAATCTTAAATAATAAAAAAATTAGCGGAATCCGTTAATTTGTTCACGAAAAAATTGACTATGAAAATGAGCATAATTTTATATATCCCTAAGTTTTGACGAGCAGTTTATTTTCAAAACGTATAATATACAGTTGACTTGCTCGTAGTACATAAAGCATTTGATTTAATTAATGCAGAAAACATAAAAAGGGTTGATCTAAATATCCACTAATATTTATACACCAAACAAGCTTTGACAAAGTGAACGACCAATTTATGCAAATAAAAACTCAATCACTGGGTACGAAGGTTATTTTTGAGAGAATATAGGCTACCCTGGTGTAAGAGGTAATAAAAATGCTGATCAATTAGCAAAAAAAGCAATTAAAATATGAAAAATTTACAATATTTTGGACGAGCGTAACTTACATAACCTTATTTATATTAAAATGTGAAAAAACGGGATTACATAATTAAAAAACGTTTTGAATTATTTATAAAATGGCTCACTTTAAATACATCCCTTAATCCAAACACAGATTTGTTGGCTGTCTTTTGCCACTTTGCTCTCTACAATCAAGAACTTGCCCATGTACTTGTTAACCTATACAACCAACATTTTCCGTATATTAGCCCAGTCGGGATAGCATTTGACCTTTCATTACGAGCTGCCCCAAATTTTATTTTTCTAATCTTTAAGGGGGTCAATAGTAGTATAAATTTAAAATCTTGACTGAATTTGACCTGCAGGTATACACTTTTATTTTTATTTTATTGAATATATTAGTGTTTTTACTATATATATTTATTATAATTTTTGTGTCTTTGGATTTTTCTTCCTAGTATTATTAAAACATTTTTATTTATACTTCAATTCGTCTGTTTGTTACCGTGAATTGTCATTATGTCCGAGAAACTATATAGGTAAACAGAGAGCTCGTAGCGTTATTGGTAGAGCATTCGGCTAGAGATCCATAGGTCTGGAGTTCAAATCCGGACCATTCCTATTCTTTTTTTTTTTATTTTTGGAAAGTGGTAAGCGTTAAAATTAGTTTAATATTTAAATAAAATAAAAATAAACTGTTTAAAGTATATTTGTTTCGCTTAAATCATATAATAGAAGTATAGCTTCTTACGTGCGTACAAAGTACACACACATTCATTTTAGTTGAAATTGATTTTTGATTTTTGGGTGATTTAATTTCTTTTTGTAGGGCTAATAGCCTAACATATCCTCAAGATGACTGCAAATTTGGAAGCAAAAATAACTTACAGGGTCGGACTTATAAAAAAATTTATGTAACAATGCATTTGACCTCTTTGCAAATGAAGACTGTCTTAGCTAAAATTGAATTGGTATGCTTTTTTGGTAGGGTAACTATCCAGAACACTTCAGTAAAAAGGAAATTTTTTTAAATTACCTGATTCGCAAAATATATTTTTTTTTATTTAAATAACGTTCAGAACATGCCTTCCCCATAAAATTTTAAAGAATCCCGGATTTGTAAAATGTCATTTTTTACTTAAATTAGGAAATCTTATTCGAGTACTTTTCTAATATGTTCACTAACCCTCTTAACACTAAATTACATATTTTTCATCGTTTTTGACTCATATTAGCAAGAATTTCTTAAACACTCAAATATGTCAATTTTACTTAGTACCTAAGCCATGACTGCTTACTTTGCCATGGAATTTGATTGACATTTTTGTAGTTAAATAAGTAAATTGGCCAGTTCATAATGCCATATTTAAGCAAAGGAGGCAGAATATTAATTAAATATTACCGTGAAAACTATAATTATGGTGCAAGAAAAATTGTAACTGCATTTTCTGAGAAAAATTCGCAGATTGAAATGGTGGGAAAGTTCTTAAGACATCTAACGGAAACCCATGGGTCTATTGTTAAGAACTGAAGAAAATATTGCCAGAGTAAAGGTTTTTAGGAAATTTGCAACCTGGTCAATCTGTCGGAACAATGGAAATCGCAAAAAATACTATGATTTACCGCACATCAGTTCGAAGAATCATTAAAAAAGATTTCCATATTATAGTATTTAAAAAAGTTTACTGTCAAAGCGTTACTGCCAATGTAAGAGAAAAACGACTGGAAACATGTAATTTGCTACTAAGAAGATTCCGCTCTCGTGTATACATTAGAAAAATATGGTTTTCAGATGAAAAAATGTTTTATTTACGGCCTCCTAAAAATACCCAAAGTAGTAGGGTGTATTCTGACATACCAACAATAAAAGACAGAAATTCCTCTAGAGCATATTTTAATTGAAAAAAGTCATTTCTCAAAAGGTGTAATGCTCTCTGTTGCAGTATCCATGTTTGGAAAATCTCGTCTGATTTTTGTTGATGCCGGGGTAAAACTTAATTCAGAAACACTTCAAGAACAAATTTTGCAGCACCTATTACCTGAAATTGAAGAAGTATATGTTATGATTACACTTTCCAGCAGGATGGTGCTCCTTTGCACACTTCCCACAATACAAGGATATTCTTGAGTGGAAATTGCCCAGACTATATTGAGCCAGAGATGTGGCCATGTACCAGCCCAGAATTAAATCCGGTTGACTATTCAATTTGAAGAATTTTCAAACAAAATTTGTATGACGGACAATAATTTGAAACCATCGAACAGCTCAAAGAAAGAATGCAGTTTGATTGGAACAATTTTGAACAGGGTGTAATAAATGGGGCTAATAATTTATGGCGCGGACGGCTTTAAGAAGTTATAAACAATAATTGTGGCCACATTCATAATAATTTAGTCTAAGTTTTAAAATTATTAAACTGTTTTCATAAATGTGATATTTGTTAAAATATTATATGTCCCTAATTTAATAAAAAAAAAGATATTTTGCGAATCCGGTAATTTTAAAAAATTTCCTTTTTAGTGAAGTGTTCTGGATAGTTAACCTACCAAAAGAGCATATCAGTTCAATTTTATTTAAGACAGTTTTCCTTTGCAACGAGCTCAAATGAACCGTTACATAAATTTTTTTATAAGTCCGACCCTGTACGTTATTTTTGCTTCCAAATTTGCAGTCATATTGAGGACATATTAGGCTATCAGCCCTGTAAAACAATCGCCTAAAAAGCAAAAAAGTTATTTTCAACTAAAAAATGTACTCCTTTATTTCGGCCCACAGTGTATAAACATATATCAGGGTGAGTGAGGAGGAACGCACCAAACTTTAAGTCGGTATAATATACGTAATAATAATTAAAAATAACTTATATGTTGTTATTCTGTTTTCATTTGTTTCCGAGATACGGGGTGTTAAAATTTTTCTTGCAGACTGACGATTTATTTATTGCTCTTAAACCGCTTGAGGTGTGCAAATGAAATTTGGTGGGTTTTAAGATCTATAGTCTGCTTTTAAACCAAGAGAAGTAATTCAAATTTCACACGCCGTAAAGCTTGTTTGTAATTGGTCCAACCTCAACCAAGTTTACTCCACTGTTGTCAAATTTTGACACTAATGACATTTAAAGAATTTTGACACTTTTAACAATTCATAGGTTAATTAAGTTATATCAGCGATTTTTTGTATTTTCTGCGTTATTCCTTTAATTTTTAGATTTTTAGTCTGTTTTTATATAAAAAAACAGTTAATTTTAGAACTCTTTAGCGACGTATTAGTATCATATACTATTTTTATGAATTATTACCGTCAAAGGCCGATATGATCAACCAAAAGAGAAGATGTATTTGGTGATATTTTTAGTGACTTTCTTGGGTGTGAATCTGTCTTTTTAGTTTACTCCTCTTGATTTAAAAATAAAGCTTAGTTATTGCGCATAATTAAAAATTTTATATTCAGCATTGGCGCGCGTAGGGGTAATGGTCTGAAATTTTTTAAATATAAAAATGGTACGCCACTGAAATTTTTCAAATTAAAAATCTTTCTTGAGTTCCTCGTTCAATTTGTGACAAAAAAAAGGTTAGTAATATTTGTTTGTGTACACGACTTTACAGTAGAGAACATTTCTCACGTGTATCTTAAATAAAAAGTGCGATATGAAAAAAAAATATAAAAACGAGGATATTTTAAGTAGGGGATTATTACAATTATTATTGTTTGAGATGTTTGAGGTATCTGAACGGCATAACGTAAAGCGACACTGCAGTAAGCCCTTCTATTTATCATGTACTTGCATATTCAAAATAAAAAGAGTGTAGAATCAGTGTTTTTTCCTATTTCGAGAGATTTCCGTCCCACGCCACACTCCATTGGATGCGGGCTTATAATATTATGCAATATGTATAAAACGGGTTCTATATTCAGCTTTACATATCGTCGCCTTAATACTATAACTTGATAACTCGAAATTAGTAGTTTTGAGATAAACGAGTTTAAAGATTTTAAAGATATTTGTGCTGTTATCATGATGTTGGTAAATACGGAATTCACTCTTCAGCTATAAAATACTGTTCCTTAACTTTTTGGTAACTGATCTATTTAGGAATATGGTGTAAATTTGTTTTCCAATATGAAAAAAAACATGAAAAATTAAAGTTATCAACTTTTAGCACCACCATAATGTTAACATTTGGTAATGTCGCATGTTGTGCTAAGTCGCATATAAATGAACTTTTTAACACAACTAATATTTTAAACATTATTTTGTTGAAAATTAGCCCTCTGTCATGGGGGTTGCCAGATCTGCTAACAATTCTCGAATTCTTGCATTAAAATGAACCGAATAAACAGATGCAATTATGTGGTAAGTTCAATGGTTTCAAAGAAACACGTGCTAAAACTAGATAACTCGAGTTATCTAGTTATAGCATTCAGTGTATGTCGTATTCACGATTATTTCGATTAAATAATAGCTTGATAACTTATCTTGTCAAGTTTTAGCACTGAATATTAGTGGCATTTGAGTTTTATCAACTTTCGTCAATCATAAATAAATACTTAACCCGTTTGAAGTGAGCTATCAAGTTTTTACACAATATGGAGGCAAATAAAATACATCTTGTGAACTAGTTATCTCAAAAATGTCAATTTTGGAGTTATCAAGTTATAGTACTAAGGCGACGATATATACCCTATTCCACGAACATACGACTGTGTTGGATTATCTCTACAACGAATATTTTATTGTGCAAAATATGAAGAACGAAAGTAAATTGCAAATTACATTGTTGTTTATTGGGATAATTATTAAAGCCATTTACTTTCGTACTTCTTATGTTGTACACTAAAATATTCGTTGTCGCGATAATCCAAAACAGCCGTATATTCGTGGAATGAACCATATTTACTCTTATTTTTATTCCTAAAAGAATAATATCCCTTTCAATAATTATATTTATTTTTCTGGGCAAAACAGTGCTCAATTTCAAAACTTATTTAGACAAATAGCGGCATATTAAATAATAATTTTTGTAGAATACTTATTTTAAATTCATTACAACCATTTCACAAGCAAATTAGTCCAGAGAAATAAGATTTTCCTCGTGACACATCCCCCTCCAGGCCGAAACCAAATTTTTTGAGTAGAATGGACATCTATAATAATAACCTATATGTTTCCTGCAGCCGATTTTGATGATATACATAGTTATAAACAAATGAAGATCAAAAACGGCAAATTTTCGTTTTTTCGTCTATAACCAAAAAATTAAGCAATTTAAACAAATTTGAAAGTAAGAAACTCATAAATCGTCTAAAAAATTTCAATATGGAGTTCGCTGAATATGTCTATCCTTATTGGTTGCTTAGAAAATTGCAAAATAAGTCATAAATTTTAAGTTTTTATAAATATTCATAACTTATGTAAAAATTAACTTAAAACCTTTTTATTACACGAATTGCTGAGACTTCTGATGCTTAAATTATATTTTAAATTTCAAAGCAATTGGTCAAATAGTTTAAAAGTTATTTAATTTGTTTATCCCAAATTCATTTGTTTTTGC
Source organism: Diabrotica virgifera virgifera (assembly GCF_917563875.1). Classification (NCBI taxonomy): domain Eukaryota; kingdom Metazoa; phylum Arthropoda; class Insecta; order Coleoptera; family Chrysomelidae; genus Diabrotica; species Diabrotica virgifera. Next base: position 213,230,621 of record NC_065450.1, read on the forward strand.
TACACTATAAGTCAGAAAATTATGAGGTTACAGTAAGACTTCTGACAGTTTATAGAAGAAGAACATTTATGATATTGACTTAATTAAAAAAAAATTACAAAAAGTTATTTTGATCAGTGTAAAATTATTTTGCAAAAACACGTCGATTTCTTGCTTACTTATAATCAATTAGAATAACTTTTTAACCGTTACCCGTAGAAAAATTATTTTTCCATATTTGGAAAGACTAAATTGCTATACACATTTAGAAAGAAAAACAAGTATCCTAGGACAATTAGGGACGAAGTTAGCCCCCCCTTTTTTAAATTCACATGTTTTTGCAAAATAATTTTGCAGTATTTAGAAATATTTTTTGTCACTTTTTTTTTTAATTAAATTAATAGTATAAATTCTCTTCTTTCATAAACTATCCAAAGTATTAGCGTCACTTTTCATTTTCTGACTTATAGAGTTGCAAAAAAAATTAATTTGGGAAAAAAAAATTAAATAGCTTTTAAACTATTTGACCAATTGCTTTGAAATTTAGGGCATGATTTAAGCACCAGAAGTCTCACCAGTCAGTGTAATAAGAACGTTCTAAGTTAATTTTTATATAAGTTATGAATATTTATATAAACTCAAAATTTATGAATTATTTTGCAATTTTGTAAACAACCAATAACGATAGACATAATATTCAGCTAACGCCATATTGAAGTTTTATATACGATTTATGAGTTTCTCACTCTTAAATTTGTTTAAAATACTTAACTTTTTGGTTATAGACGAAAAAACGAAAATTTAGCGTTTCTTTATCTTCATTTGTTTATAACTATATATATCATCAAAATCGGCTGCAGGAAACATATAGGTTATTAATATAGACGTCCATACTACTCAAAAAATTTGGTTTCGGCCTGGAGGGGGATGTGTCACCAACAGGTTATTTTTTTCCTTATTTCTCTGAACTAAATAATTTCATAATATTTTAATTCTTTTTCCGCATTCCTTTCTGAAAATTACCGGACAAGATTAATTAATAAACTTCAAAAGATTTATAGATTTTTTAAATATAGTGTTATCACAAGAATTTCCTCGAAATTGGTTCCCGTAGTTCAGAATTAAAATAATTTTCTTAGAAAAGAAATTGATTAATTTATTTTGAAAATAGAACGGTTTTATATTTTCATAACTTTATCAAATGAGTAGAATGGAACTAAATTTAAAATATAATTGAAATTTTAACAGTTTTGTCGTTTAATTTAGTTTTTCTACAACCGTGTTAAAAAAGCAATTTTTAGCACTCCATACGAGCGTTAAAAATACTTCTTTAAGGCACTAGTGCTTTAAAAAAAATTTAAGGCACTGCAGTTCGTATTGACCGTATATGCAATTTTGATATAATGTCAAAAAAATATAAAATTGGAATGTCAGTCAAGTTCAAGTAAACGTTTTTGTAGATATTGTCCTGTAATTACGTTTGTAGAAAAAATATTGTATGATATGCGTGTTAAAAAGTACATTTTTAAGGCACTCATGTGAATTGCAGAACTCACTTTCGCTCATTCTGCAAACTTTCCCATGCGTGCCTTAAACGTGTACTTTTAACACTTATACCATAAATAACTACTTTACATCTAGGATATATTGTTATACTCTGTATTTTCTCTCTGTTATAGGATTGATCAGCATATTCTAATTTTGATTAATTAATTAATAATTCTAATTACTACTTATGTAAAACAAAACCAAAATTAAATAAAACTTTCTAAAAAAATTTATTCTCAGGGCTAATTTATTTTAATGTATGTATTACCTTTGATTTGTGGCTTCTAGTATCTCTAGTTGCTTACTTCATCCAGGACAAAACGGAAAATAAATATACTCAATCGATGGCTTAGTGTGAAAACCTCGTATCTCATTAAATTACAATTTTACAGGAGAGGCAAAAAACTGATTTTTTGCATAATATAATCTAAAAACAAAAACTACCCTTACATATTTTAATTTGAGCACATTGAGACAAATATCTGATCTTGGCCCAGAGCTGAAAGTGTTAAATGTTGCTATTAAATTGAAAATAAAAATATTAACTATGAAAAACACGTAAATATCCTTGCAGTACATAGAGCATTTGCCCAAGTAACTATGATAGCCTCGTATATCTTTATATACGTGTTTTTCATCTAAAATGAGGTTGTGTTTATGATTATTTACGAGGTTTTCATTTTTCATAGCTTATTGCACACCTCCAAATACTAGGTTGATACAGTACAAATCTTTTGACTTAAGGTTCATAAAATGTTTCTATATACCGGACTATCTTTTGTTGTTCACAAAAAAACATTTCTCCAAGTCGAATTTTTTAAGCAAACACTCCAAATTAAGTACCAAATTCGTGGTTATAAATATACGTGGTATTCACATTAAATCAAGAGAGCAATTGATATACGTGGTTTCCTTTTTCGGATGTAGAAAATAGTCTGGTGTATTTGGATTTTTTCTAACAGTTGTAAATCGTGAGATACAAGGTTTTCAAACTAAAACCACCAAAATGTCATTTTCGAAAAAAAATGAGATACGAGGTTTTCACACTAAGCCATCGCAATGTCATATAAATTCTATAAATATTATTTATTTATCCAATATACCATAAATATAAGATTTAAATGTATGCTAAAAATCAAATTGTGTTGCAACTATTTCTTATCTAATAAATTAATCTTTAATTCTGCTATCTTCTTTTTTTAACAAAATTTTCATTTAAATAATTTGTTAGACTGTTCTTACTATTATATAAAAAAATTTACTTATCACCTTTTGAATTGATTACTTATTTCTTCTTTGAATTTATGAATAACTAAATGGTGCTGTAGAACTGTTCCATAAAAAATAAACAAATATGGTGTTTGATATAAAAAAACTCTCTCCGTTTCACAAATAATCTTACTAACCTTTTCTTTTCTTTACTTCTTCTCATGGATTGTGTAGTCACTGATTCTCCCACACGTGCTTCTAGGATCCTTCACGTCCAAACTGCTTCACAAACAACAACACTCGTTCGAAATCTCTCCTCAATTTTCGCTCTGCTCGATATCTTGTGCAAATTGATACCAGCCGACTACTCGTTCCAGACAAAAACAGGAATCTCTTCGGACACAAGGAGATTTAACTTCTCAACTCGATCAACGATTTCGTTTCAACACGATTCTGCTTACACGGCCGCCAACTTCTCCGCTTTACACCTACTTCTTACTTTTCAAAAACTGTACTGCTCTCTTCAGGTTTTAAATTACAAAGTGAAACTTTTTTTCTCCCCCAAGTCAGACTCAAACACTCTATTCACCTTCCATCCGTCGCTCTCACCAATAACAAAACATCCGCTCTACACATTACATCCCGCTTTTCATTTCTTAAGAACAAATTAATTTTGTATACAACTTTTCCATTTTGTCAAATTCCAGGAGACACCAAAATTACTTTTGTGTTTCTACATGCGATAAAAACCCGATATATTCTAAAACTCAACAATAATGGTGTTTACCGTCTGTCCTTCCAAGAAGCATTTATAAATGTCCTATTGTTTACTGCAAAGCGAATACATGTACTTTCTAATCCGACCGTTTGATTAAGTCCGTTCATAGAAATACTAATGCTGAACGATTTTTACTTTCCGCGAACCACTGCTCATGACTAAATTATACTATTTACAATATTTGGCCATATACAGGGCGATGAAAATCTATGATCTCGTGGTCTTTGACATAAATTAATTTTCTAAATTTTCCCCATAAAAATTATATAACAATACATTATATTCTGTGTAGTTTTTATTATCAAATTTTTTACAATTTTTAAGTGACAATGAAATATTTGGAATTACACAATATATAGGGTGTCCCAAAAGTAGCGGAACGGTCTAATAGTTCACGAAATAAATGTCGTATCAAAAAACTGAAAAATACGTTTTCAATAATTTTCAACAATCTATGGAACGACTCCAAACACGACCCCCCACTCCACACCCTGGAGGTGGGGTCTGCCGTGCTAAGCCCAAAGGCGGGATCTAATTTTTTATCGAAAATAAGATTTTTGCATTTTTAGGTAGAATAGGGTATTTAGTATATATTTATAAAGTCTTTGGAGTTGTAGAAGCATTATATTTCAAAAAAAATTGCAATTTTGTTAGCGGTATCTACACTTTTCAGTTAAAATACTAAGCAATTTGGCGGCAAATGTTAAATACTATGGCGTTTTGACGGTATCTGCTACAGTTGCCGTCCATATACCTTAGCATATTGCACTTACCGCTAATCTACTTTCAAGAATTCTACGCCTACATTTAGAAACCGCCAAATCGCCTTAGTATTACAAAGTAAATTCGGCCTAACTTTACAAGGTTAAATTATTGTGTTAGTTAAAAGAGTTGTGTTAGTAAAAGAAATAATTAGCGAGGATGGTAAGAACTTTTCGAGATTATTATATCTATTGAAATATATTTTCATTTATGTTTATAGTATTTCAAGAATTAACCATTTATGTTTTCCTAAACAATATGAATCTGCGCCAAGTGGATGATTTATATGTATGTTTAAACCCTTTGTTAGGTTGCAACAACTAAATCAATGCAAGCCACTGATTGCATTTTTTTTGTTTCAATACAAGCTATTATCATTGTTTAACTAGACAATGTCTAATAGTAGTCTAGTTATACAATGCTATTATAGATACGGGATTGTAGATTTGGGATATCTTTACCTAATCTTTTGAGAATCCTTTACATAAGTTTTATACAAAAATGCTGGTTTTATTCCTTTATAAATTTTCTAAGAATGCGTCAGGTACCTGGATAATGATCCAAAAATTTGTTTGCAAGAAACAAAATAAAAATAGCTGAGAAGAGAAAGTCAAAAGTATGGTTTACAATCACATTTACAGTTGAAGAATTCTTTAAAACGCAGATGTTTAAACAGCTACAACAATCTGAACGGATTCTGGTTTTTCGTTCTATAAGTACAGTTCTGCCCAAATTATTAGACGCACTATAAAAGATTTTATAAAAAAATGATAATTATGAGGTAATACCATTGTAATACTAAATAGGTTTTGTGTATGTACCGGACACAATGTATGGTGTTCGATTGTCTATTAAATCGTCTATATTGAATCGCAAATAGAACATTAATATTAATGAACCAATATGTATTTATTGACTCTTGAAAGAAAACAGATATAACGACAACTAAATATTGTCAATTTGTTGTTGTCATATTGTGGCTCAACAAAATAATAACATTTAATAGTACTTTAATTCTTTCAATTTAATAAACTGGAATACACAGAAAACCTTTCTATTTCATATCAATCACAACTATAAACCACATACCGCTAATAGGCTTAGTTTTATAGTAAGTTTTGATAAAACGTTTTAGCGGTATCTACCTCTTTTTATATAAAACTTTGTTTTAAAATAAAATTAACGGTTCCCTTAATAAACTGGGGCATATATCCATGCATAAAAACTATTAGCTAGTCCATAAATCCCTAACGGGCCAAAATTTTAGCATTCAATTTTGAAATCGATTTTGACACCATTTTCTCAAATGTTAGTTACCGCCTTTGGGCCTAGCACGGCAGGCCTAGCTTTAAAATCTTAAGTAGAAACCCCCAATTTTTATTGCAGATTTGGATCCCTTGTGTAAAAGTAAACAACTTTTATTCGAGACATCTTTTCGAATTATTGATAGATGGCGCTATAATCGGAAAAAACTGTTTATCGTGATACCATAGGTAAATTATAGAAACAGTCGAATATCTCGACACACCCATTTCGAAATGAAAAACCACAACACACGTGTTTAATATTTTTCAAAAGCCTATCGAACGACACCAAACACGACCCCCACTCCACACTCTGGTGGTGGGGTGGGGGGTAACTCTAAAATCTTAAATAGGAACCCCCGTTTTTTATTGCAGTTTTGGATTTCTCATGAAAGAGTATGTAACATTTATTCGAAACCAGTTACAAAAAAAAATCCTTTTTTTTTGTAACTGGTTACCTCGAGACCATATTTGAGTAATATGGATACTTCTCTTCATGATTTATTCGAAACATTTTCTAGAATTGTTGATAGATGGCGCTAATAAATCGTATTTTTCCGATTATAGCGCCATCTATCAACAATCCTGAAAAATGTTTCAAACAAATATTTCTTATTTTTTGATGATAACTCCAAATCTGCAATAAAAAATGGGGGTTCCCATTTAAGATTTCAACGTTACCCTCCACTCCACCTACACGGAATGGCATGGGGGCCATGTTTGTTGTTGTTTGATAGGTTCTTGAAAAATGTTTAACAAATATTTTTTGGTTTTTCATGTGGTAGTGTATTTCTCGAGATATTAGAACGTTTCTATAATTTACCTGTGGTATCACTATAAATTGTTTTTTTTTCGATTATAGCGCCATCTATCCCCAATTCGAAAAAATGTCTCGAATCAAAGTTCCTTACTTTTCCGTAAGGAATCCAAATCTGCAATAAAAACTGGGGGTTTCCATTTAAGATTTTAAAGTTATCTCCCACCCCACCTCCTGGGAGTGGAGTGAGGGGTGGTGTTAGATGTCATTCGATAGATTTTTTAAAAATTATTGAACACGTATTTTTCAGTTTTTTGATCGGATGTTCAGTTCGCGAAATATTCGACCGTTCCGCTACTTTTGGGACACTCTGTATAAGTTTTACTCATATTGAATCGAAAGCATTGAATCCTTGTAGGAGTGACAAGAACAGAATTATTATTTATACAAAGCGTAACATATTTCTCGAACTTCTTGTTAAATCTTTCAATAACATATGAGTATGCAACATAAAGTGCGAAAAAAAAATAGAAAAAATAGCAAAAATATTATTGATAAATATTATTTCGTAAATTTTTCGTTATTTTATCTGTATAGTGTCACAACTCAAAAAAAACATATTTTTTTTAAATATTTTTAATATACTTATTTTATAGAGCTTCAAAGACCATTGTAACTGACTAAAATAGTTATTATTCTAATTTTAATAGTTTTTGGATTAAACCCGAAAATGTTGCAGGACAAACTTTAAACGTCGTTTTCTCGAAATTTTGTTTTTTGACTTATGGACACTCTTTGAGCGGAGATGCGATATACATATTAATCAAAATAATAGTTGTGCCGTTTCATTTTCAACTTTAAATATCTCGAAAACTAATGACTTTAACGTTACAAATGAAGAGTGTATTAGTTACACATAAAGTATTGGAGAATCTAAATATTGTGCTAAAATAGCAATCCCGGCAGTGGCGTAGAATTTGGGAAGGGTAAACCTTTCACTATCCCCTGTCGTACACCTCTGGTAGTAGGCAGACACGTTTATTTATCATAATTTAGTAGGAGGTACAGTATCCACATTTTCTGTCAAGTATGACAAGGATATGCCAAATAGTTTTAAAGCACTGGGTAAAAATAGTTATTAAATTATTAAATAAAACACCTTGTAACTGAGTAACGAGCCCCATTTTATTTAAGTGATTTGGGTTAAAACTTAATATTTCGAGGTCTAGAATCTACAACTCAGAGATTGGACATTCTTAATGAATCACCTTGTATAATATAAAATACTATTTCGTTGTGTGCCAATATTTTTTGTTAAACTAGGTCAGTATTGAAGGGAATCAACATATTCTACAAGAATAGTGGAGATTCGCACAATAATAAAAAAAATAAAAATTTTTTGTTTTGATGTCTTAGTTTTATATTTTGGTTAAATAATGAACAGATAAAAATTAATTACTATAATACAGTCGAACCCGTTTATTGTAATAGCCTTCGTGCCAAACAAAAATATTCTTATAACCGGGATATTCTAATAACCGATCAGTGGTGGCTAGTAGAAATAAATATACTGAATATACGTCATAATAGTACACCCCACTTTGTAGGTACATGTACCTACATACTATGTATGTACATGTACATGTACATAGTATGTATTTACATGTACAGACATACGTGATGTACATATGTATATGGTTTTATTTCTTTTTATGTCAATAATACAGTACCTAGTATAACTATTGCTTATTTTTTTATTAAAACACCAAACTACATTATCTGTGCATACATACACAAATAAGTATGAAATGTATGCAATAATATGTAGTTATAGGTATACATATTTTCTTATTAACATACATACAACAGACTTACTTTTTTTATGGAAAAATAATCGGTAATCTGAGACTAATTTTTGTGTGTTACCTAAAATATTAGTCACTTATTGTTTTAAAATATAATAATTTAAAAATTGACATTGGTTGTAACCTCCAGAAAATTTCATATAATACATATTATAAAGCGGTTATTATGGTAGGGGAGCCCAAGCGGGGATTTTTGCAGTTACTCGAGCGCGTCAGATTATCATATGGGGAGAAACGTGGTACCCCGCAAATGTACCTCTGCCATATATTGGCTCTTAACACAGGGGAGTTCGTTTAGGGGGGCCCGAAAAAAAAAATCTATCCTTAAAAATACTCCAAATTGTCAGATTAAGATAAGGTAAGTTAAGCACATGCAAAACAGTGTATATTTAAAAAATCTGACGATTTGAGCGGGGCGTAAGGAAATTGGTGAGCCACAAAGTTTCACAAGAAAAAAGCGAATATTTCGGGAAATGAACGTCAGATCGAAAAACTAAAAACTACACGTTCAATATTTTTCAAAAATCTATCGAAAATACCAAACATGACCCCTCACAGAGAGGGGTGAGGGGTAAATTTAAAATTTTAAATACAAATCCCGCGATATTTAGCAAAATAAACATCAGATCGAAAAACTGCAAAATACACTTATTTAATATTTTTGAAAAATATATCGAACGGTACCAAACGCGACCACCCAGGGAGGTGGGGTGGGGGTTACTTTAAAATCTTAAATAAGAGCCCCCATTTTTATTGCAGATTTGGATTCTCTGCAAAAAAATAAGCAACTTTTATTCGAAACATTTTTTCGAATTATGGATAGATGGCGCTATAATCGGAAAAAACGATTAATGGAAATGGAAAATTAAATTAAAAAATGGCAAGCACCCGCTAAAATGGAAAATTTTACTTAACTTTTTTTGGTTTTAGGACCTAATAATCACAACCCAATAGGTCCCCAAAGCGCTCGAGTGACTGCACATTTAGCATACTTTGCTCCCCTACCATTATATACAAGTGGATATAACTTCTAAATTAACAGTTTCTAAAAATCTAAACAGACAACGACGAGGGTGGTGGGTGAGCAATAAGAATATTTACACAAATGAAAAAGTACCTACTTTATGATCGGTAAATGTTTGGCGGAGGTTAGAATTGGTGCCAGTAATAAATCAAGTAATAAAGTGTTTATTATCTACAGGTCCTATAAACCAGAAATCATTTAAATTCGTGGGAAATTGTACATAAAAAGTTTTTGGTCACTTGAAAAATATATTCTAATAAGCGGTACCATTTTACAAAAACGTATTCCTATAAACAGGTAAATTTATTAAGAAGTAAATGGAAACGTTTCCGGATCTCAAAATTCTATTCCTTGAACCGGGATATTCCTAAAGTGGGTTCGACTGTATAGTGTATACTTAATTAGCCTCATTCTATTTTTTTAATCCTGACCTGTACGCTCCTCCACACAAAAGGCTAAATTGATTTATTTTCAATAAAGATGGAAGAGGTTTATTTTATTGGGAGAGGTTTATTCGAAAATAATCAAAAATTATTCCGCTAATCAGTTTTTCATTCTTTGGAATAAAAGTAATAATAACTGATTTATTGACGGTTTCTCCAAGGCGTATCATTTAATATAGGCTGAATAAAACCATGTTATTTAATAAAAAGAACATCGATATAATTATATCAATAATTCACAGACTAATCTAAAGGTCCGGACCAACGGAGTGTGTTCAGGTGCGCTTCACCAGTTTACCAATTTAAACGTCAGCAAAGAGTAATATAAAATATTATAATAGTAAAAAGGAAAGAGATCACGTTTAGCACCCCACGTTACTATGCAATTAATAAATATTTACTTTTTGATAAAATCGGTCGGATCCAGACTACGGATTTGTACATCACCAGTGTGGACGTTAGAAATTTTATTATGTTGATTACTTAAGCTGTGTTAAGGTATGGTGGTGTTGAATCCAATCATGGACCAGATATTTTTCTACAGTATATTCCACCCAAATATGTGTCATACCCAGTGACTCACCTACATTTGGTCTTACTAACATGACTGGTTTCAACATAACTCTATCTAATATTTATCTAAAATTATCAGAACTGGATGCGAATAAGGGTCCTGGTCCTGATGAATTGCCTCCAAGCTTTCTCAAAAACTGTTGTTTTATATTATCCAGACCTCTTTTTCACATCTTTAATCTATCCTTAAATGTGGGTGAATTTCCAGAATGTTGGAAAAATAGTTTTTTAACACCTATTATTTATAAAGCGGGAGATAATTCATTGGTGAATAATTACAGGTCCATTAGTATAAGTAGTGTAATACCAAAGATATTTGAATGTTTTGCATGTGACTATCTTAAACCTTCACTTGAAAAACAGCTAGTTGACCAACTATTTGGATTTCGGAATAACCGAATGTAACATACTAGTGTTTGTGGACTTCCTGAGGAAGGCCTTGGAGAGGGGCTGTAGGGTACATGCACTATACATACACCGATTTCTCCAAGACTTTCGATCGGGTCAGCCACAATATTTTAATATTTAAACTTAAACAAATGGGTGTTAATGGTTCACTTCTTGAGTGGCTGAGAACATGCTTGATTGACCGAGTTCAGATGGTGCGTATCAGGGATTTTGTTTCCAGTGAGATTAAGGTTCATTCAGGAGTACCTCAGGGATCGCATTTCTGTTATTTAACGTATTCATCAGTGATATACACCACTGCTTCCGGCACAGTTCACCTCTTCTTTTTGCAGATGATCTAAAGTTCTATACAATTATCAACAATACAGAAGATTGTATTAATCTTCAACATGATCTTGATGGGTTGAGTGAGTGGTGTATGTTGAATGCCATGGCTCTGAATGCATCCAAGTGTCATGTCATTTCTTTTGGATGATCGAGAAACCCAATGGGATATAATTAAGTATAATATACAGAATATTTCTTCTGACTGGGTTACTGAAATTCGTTATTTGGGAATTAACTTAGACTTTAAACTTTTATTTGAATCACAGTATACTTAAAAAATTTCCAAATCTTTACAAATGCTTGGTTTTATAAAAAGGTGCACTAGATAATTTCAGAATATTGAAGCAATTAAACTACTATATTGTTCTTTAGTTAGACCTCATCTAGAGTATTGTTCTTGTGTATGGTCTCCATCTTATAATATTTACATATCAAAAATCGAGACAGTCCAACACAAGTTCTTGAAATATGTAGCATATAAACGGGGTATACCTTTTGAGTTAAATCAAGTAAATTATCATCAAATTGAAACCCAACTTGGCATTTTCTCATTTCTAAGCCGGCGAATAATTAAATATGCAAAGATGCTTTATGCCATAGTTAATTCAACAGTTTTGTGTCCTCAGCTACTTGAGCACGTTGGTCTCCATGTACCTCTCCGCAGAACACAATTAAACCAAACTTTCTATGTTACTATTCACAGAACCAACTATGCTTATAACAACTTTTTATCTCGAGCACTAGGATGGGCAAATATTCACCCTGATCTAGATTTTTTTGCTCCGAAATCTGAATTCATTTCGGGCCTCAGGCGTATATTTATTTGAGTAGTTGTGTAATAGATAGTCATTGTTGTGGTATGTAAATCTGTTTTTGCACGATTGATCATTTTTGACTGTTTACCGTGACAGAGTTTACGTCAGTAGGTGACATTTACTAGCAACTCGACGGTAAGTAATCCAACTCGACGGTAAGTACTCCAACTCGATGGTAAGTAATTCACTTACCGTCGAGTTAAAAAATCTCTTAATTTTAATTTATTTTTTGAAAGAATAAAGAAAACTAACGAACTATTTATTAATATTGAAACTTATGGTACAATTTGTTAAATTATTTAATGAAATCCCACTTGTTTGGGCTGTGGTTTCACTTCTAACAGAAACTCTTGCAGAATCGCATACATTAATAGTATCCAATATTTTTTCTCTTCAAATACGCGATCAAAGTTGATAACTTGGAAATATCAATGCCATCATAAAGAAAAACGGTGGATTTAATCATTGAATATTCTGCCCAGAGGCTTCCAGGAGCTTTCAAATGCATATGTCTTTGAACGAAATATGCCAATAAAGTCTTTTCTTCGATTCTTAAATTCTTGCCTTCGCACCATTTTTTAAAACTTTGGTAGGTATTTTGATAAAGGATTTTGGATTTTTCGGGAATAATTGCCGAACACCCGTCTTCCCAAGCCCGTTCAATTTCTTCAAATTCACTTTCGCTCATATTTTAATTTATAATAATCAAAATTGTACTTAAAATTATTGACAACTAAATAAAAACTCAATTCTCCATTGTTGTTATGCACCCTAGTTACTACCTAACAACCAAAGTATCTATCTTGATAAAATGAATGAAACTAGTCAATATGACGAAAATGTTTAATTTTATAATTTATAATGGTATCAATCGTGCAAAAAACGTTACAAGCATGTCGAACGTTAAGGGTAACCGATCTCAGACAATAATTGGAGTCGTCGCTCCGCTCCTCCTCCAAACAATTGTCTTCTATCGGTATAAAACCCTTACCGTTCTCCATACTTAATATACTATTGTGATATTTATATTTTATTGTATTATTGTAACTTTTTTATTATATTTTAGTAATTATTGACACACATAAGTATATTGAAATATTGTATTAAAAACTTGTAATCATATTGGGAAGCAGCCCGTTGAAAATAAATAAATAAATACATTCATACAATAATAAAAGTTTACCACAACGTGGTTAGACCACTGAATAGTAAAATTATCAAGGCACTGATCGTAGCTTCTAGTAGCTGTATGTTAAATTTCTTTGAACCGTGTCATTTTACCGACAATTCCCGGAAAAAACGCGCCACTCCACAGGGACCGTAAATATAGTGTTGGTATTTTTAAAACCGGTTATTTAATATGGCTCCACTAATAAATAATATAGTCGGTTGGCTAAACTCAGACACAACTATCTAGTGATTTTAGTCTGTAATTTTTTTGCTTTTTGCCAATTTTGCCAAGTATAATATAACAAAACTTGATAGAGAAATTAGACGATGGACAAGATTTAAACATTTACTCCATCGATCAAAAAACTAACGAATATAGAACAAAACAAGGATATTATATTATAAACAGAAAGGGTGAAAATCGATCAACAAAATAAATATTTTTTTACAAACTGAAGAGAAAAGGAGAAGTGTAGAGCACTGTTGAAAGATCTGGCGATGATTGATACGAAAACAAGCAACAAATGACTAGAATGAAGAGCAAGAGAAAACTTCCGCTATGTTTCCGATGAGATAAGTTTTAAAACAAACCCTTTGTACCTTTTTGTAATTTATTTATAGGAAGCAAGTAAATACATGCAGTATCATATTGGTCGCACCTCGTACAACATAACTCGACAGAATATTCTCTCATTTCCCCGTTGTGCCCCTGAACGTGAAATATATGACTACTTTATTTCAAAGTTAACATTCGCAGGAAGAAATTTGAAATGCATATCTTGACTTCTTATGTTCTCTGTGGATTAACCTCCTCCAAAATTTAATATTACTTTGATTTATATTATTTGGATACGTCAGAAATAAATATGTCGACCAACGGAACATTAAACCATAAGAGAAAGAAACATTGGAAACGCTGAAAGCAATGGAAATGGAATTTTGGAGAAAAGAGTGACGAGAAGATGTAGAAAAAAAAATGATTAAGAGGAAACAGTAGCGATCAACAGGTAGCGAAAACGCGTTCCGAGATTGCGGCTCTAATTTTGAATATTTTTTCGAGATATTTGGCACACGTATTCGTAATATAATAAAGAATGGCGGTATAGAGTCCAATTTGAAAAATATATTAATATGTGGAAATTACTCTGTAATTAAATACAATATTAAAAAATGAGCCTCTACCGCCATTAAGAAGAACAAAAAAATACACTTTCTTCAAATAAACTTTTTTATCCGATGAGATTTTGTGTCATTTTGGAACTACTAAATTTTTTTATTTCATTAGTAGTTCCAAAATGACACAAAATCTAGGCATCGGATTAAAAAACTTTATTTGAAGAAAGTGTATTTTTTTGTTCTTCTTAATGGCGGTACAGGCTCGTTTTTTTTTAATATTGTATTTAATTACAAAGTAATTTCCACATATTAATATATTTTTTAAATTGGGCTCTGTACCGCCATTCTTTATTATATTACGAATACGTGTGCCAAATATCTCGAAAAAATATTCAAAATTACAGCCGCAATCTTGGAAGGCGTTTTGGCTACCTGTTGAACGCTACGGTATCACCTTAAGAACGAACGCATTAGAGAGATAACGGGAATCAAACGAAATGTTTCTGGCTACTACCATAGGCGTACGACAGGGGGCAGTGAATTGGTGACCCTTCCCAAATTCTGCGCCACTGGCGGAATCGCTATTTTAGCACTTTTTTTTCGATTTTTCAAAACTTTTTATGGAAATAATATACTCTTCACTGGTAACGTTAAAAACATTAGCTTTCGAGATATTTGAAGTTAAACATGTAACAGCACAGTTATTTTGATTAATGTATTGTGCCGCTTAATTTTTAAGTTCAAATATCTCGAAAACTAATATATCGGAGTAACGAAAAATTGTGCTAAAATAGCAATTCCGCCAGTGTCGTAGAATTTGGGAGGAGTCAACCATTCACTGTCCTATGTCGTACGACTGTAGTAGTAGCCAGAAACGTTTACTTATCATAATTTAATAGAATGTATAGTACCTACACTTTCTGCCAAGTATGACAAGAATATATCAAATAGTTTTGAAGTACTGGGTAAAATTACTTTTTAAATATTTATGTTGTTCTGAAGCTATTTGAGGCGCTCAGAGCAACAGTGGCCTAACCCACAACCTACAAGATTACCAAAACGTGTTTATTACATTAAAGTTACCCCTATAAGGTACCAGTATACTTTGGAACACCAAGAATAATAATTTTTTCAAGCTGATGAACATAACACTTTTTAAATATCAATATCCAACTCTAAGAGAGCACAAAAAATATATCTTTTTTCATTTATGCTCGTACATTAATATTGTAGAGGGCACAAAAGTCGAGGCCTCGAAAAATGATGGCAAACAGTTAATCTCAGGATTGGGATATCTGAAACAAAAAAATCGTACTGCATTTGATAAAGAAAGGTTTCTTACGTGACAATTTACCACAATTTGGCCAAAAAATAAAAAATAAATATTTTTAACCATGAAAACGGGCGATTTTTTCACAAAAAATTTTCAAGTTTCCGTAAAATCTTTTTTTTTGCGGAAATTTTCACTAGCGGTAGTAAATTGTCACATAAGAAACCTTCCTTTTTGAAATGCAGTACGATTTTTTTGTCTCAGAGATACCAATCGTGAGATTAAATGTCCGCCATCGGAACTACTTTATTTCGAGGCCTCGACTTTGGCGCCCTCTACAATGTTAGTGTACGTGCATTAATGAAAAAAGATATATTTTTTGTATTCTCTAAGAGTTAGATATTAGTATGTAAAAAGTTCTATGTTCATTTTTCCTAAAGTATCTGAGAAAAAAAGTCTTCAAAAAATGCTTATTTTTGGTCTTCTAAAGTGTACTAGTACCTTAAGTATTTTCAGATGCAGAGTGGCTCAAGCAACTAATCCTTGAGCCACTCTGCATCTGAAAATACTTAAATAAGGGATAACTTTAATGTAATAAAACGTTTTGGTAATTTTGTGGGTTGTGGGTTAGGCCATTGTTGCTCTGAGCGCCTCATTTATTTGTGGCATTTTTGTAATTAACTATTCTAAATGGGAAATAAGCCACAATTTAACTAATAAATGATTTTATTAACGTTTCAATGTCCAGATCTGACGTCGTTATCAAAATATGATATTTACGATCTGGACATCGAAACGTTAATAATAGTATTTTTTTAGTTAAATTGTGGCTTATTTCCCGTTTAGAATAGTTAATATTAAGGTGATACCGTAGCGATCAACAGGTAGCAAAAACGCGTTCCAAGATTGCGGCTGTAATTTTGAATATTTTTTCGAGATATTTGGCACACGTATTTGTAATATAATAAAGAATGGCGGTACAGAGCCCAATTTAAAAAATATATTAATATGTGGAAATTACTCTGTAATTAAATACAATATTAAAAAAACGAGCCTGTACCGCCATTAAGAAGAACAAAAAAATACACTTTTTTCAAATAAACTTTTTTACCCGATGCCTAGATTTTGTCTCATTTTGGAACTACTAATGAAATAAAAAATTTTAGTAGTTTCAAAATGACACAAAATCTAGGCATCGGATAAAAAATTTATTTGAAGAAAGTGTATTTTTTTGTTCTTCTTAATGGCGGTACAGGCTCGTTTTTTTAATATTGTATTTAATTACAGAGTAATTTCCACATATTAATATATTTTTCAAATTGGGCTCTGTACCGCCATTCTTTATTATATTACGAATACGTGTGCCAAATATCTCGAAAAAATATTTAAAATTACAGCCGCAATCTTGGAACGCGTTTTCGCTACCTGTTGATCGCTACTGTTTCCTCTTAAATATTTAAATAAAACACCTTGTATCGTATGTAGGAGTCATATTTTATTTAAGTGATCTGGGTTAAATCTTAATATTTTGAGGTGTAGAATCTAAAACTCAGAGATTTTACATCCGTTATGAATCACCCTGTATAGACCAATACATACTTACATACGGCTGCGTATTATGGATATAAAGAAAACTATAGAGTAAGGTACAAGCCCTAGAGATGAAGTATTTACGATGAATTAGAGGAGTGACAATGAAAGACGGAATAAGAAACAGATATATGGACAGACCCCAAGACGAAATCGGTAATTGAGTATATTGAAGAAAAACAACTTGTGGGGCACAAAAAAATGAAAGACAACATACCGGTTAAAAAATATAGAACTCTACAACACAAAAGAAATAGAGAAAGACCTAGAGAACATTGTCGCGGAAATCATTCAAAGGGATGAAAAAACAATAGCAGAAGCAAGCAGATTAGATGCAACAAGAAACAATCGCACCCTCAGTAATATAAGGGCTGAACTCAAAATTTGTGATAACTGTGATTTTAAATGATATGGTAAAAAATGTAATTCTCTACCGGTTAACGTTGACAGAGGGAGAAAAATAATATGAATGATTCGGTAAATATATGTATGCCTCTCTCTCACTCTCCCCGGACACCTCTGGTTTTTACTGCTACAAGGGAGCAATCAGTAACATGTCGTTCTATGACGAAAATCCTGGTTAGTTTGTGTTTTAACATTTTGTATTATATAGAATAGTTTTTAGTTGAGCCGTTATGTTATGCAAAATATAATAAATAAATGGGTCTAATTCACTATAGATCGTTATTTTGCATAAACAGTGACAGGGAATTAATTATATAAGAGATCAAACTTAAACAGTTTCCTTATTTCTGTTATGTTTTTTTTGTACTATTTGGGACTAACTTGAAAGTATTTTTTTCAACTACATGTAATTAATGGAATTTATTTATGTTAATTTTTTTTTCTCATCGCTATTTATAGTGCAATTATCAAATAACAAATCTGCCCAATTTCACATTTATAACTTAAATAATAAACATGTTATTTGAAAAAATAGCTATAATTTTGGAAACCAGAATCTTTAACCTTCGGATGACCAAGCGGGGGAAATTGTGACCCCAGCGTAGGTTTTTCTTTAATAAATTCAAAAGTATTTTAAATTTTTAACCCGTTATTTTTTTATTTGACTTTAATATCATTCTAGATATCCTCATATTTTGAAATAAAAAAAAATCCCTATATTTTTACGAATAAAAAATATATTCTGAAGTTGATTTTTAGTAAAATACCGTATATTATGTGTAATTCCAAGAAGTTTTACGCTAATGACGTCGACTTTGCAAAGTAACAAGACACTTACTCCACCTACACACTACACATGTCACTAATACTCATGTTGTGAGTGTCTGAATGACAGTCATTGCAAAAAAAATTAAAAAAAAAACTTAATTTTTTTGTTAATTGTCATTTTTGACATTTTTGACCTGGGGTCATTTTCCCCCCCTTGGTCATCCGTGTAACAAAAAAAGGTTGGTCATCGGAAGGTTAAACGCGATTTCCCAAAAATCTACTTTTTTGAATTGTGCCTCTATATTACTGAGGGTGCGCAATGGTCAACAATTGTACACACGTTAAAAAATGTGTCAGTCTCAACACTGAAAAGTAAAAGGGACTCAAAAAACTGTATTATACAAACCCGTTGTACCTTTTTTGTAATTTATTCATAGAAAGCAAGTAAATACATGCAGTACTTATCATATTCGTCACACCTCGTACAACATAACTCGACATTCTCTCATTTCCCCGTTGTGCCCCTGAACGTGAAATCTATGACTACTTTATTTCAAAGTTAACATTCGCAGGAAGAAATTTGAAATGCAAATCTCAACTTCTCATGTTCTCTGTGGATTAACCTCGTCCAAAATTTAATATACTTTGATTTATATTGTTCGGATACGGCAGAAATCAAATTTTGAGTTCACGTCGACTTTTTAAGAAAGTAATTATTGGTATGAAATGGGATTACATTATGTAAAAATGATTTCGGTGTATTTACATGTAATTTCGTAATGTAGAAATGATGGATATGTTGATGCTTACGTTTTTGCGTGATATTTTGTTACCCCAAGTCGATTTTCTTGTAAGTTTAGGTTTAGGAAATATTTATCACCTGCTTCAAAATTTACGCTGTGTCGAAGTGCGGTTTTCCTTAGGGAGTACAGTCATCCCTTCTAGATTTTTAATCAAAATAAGAGTGGAACTCAAAGAAATTCGTTTTTAATCACTTCTGTAGACTCAATGTTGTTCTGAAGCTATTTTCTAGTGGCATTTTTACAATTTTAACTATTTATAATGGGAAATAAACCACAGTATTTTAAAAAATGATTTTTATTAACGTTTCGACGCCCAAATCGGGTGCCGTTGTCAAAATACAAAATACTATTAACATAAACAAAAATGTTGTTGCTTAGTAAAAAAATTCTTCTAATAATTTATTTAATTTGACTCATTAATATCGGCAATTCAGATACATATGATACATTTTAAAGTAGAAGACTTTAAAATGATATTGCCAATATTTATGAGTTGCGTTCCTGGGACGACTTTACTGAAAGATAGTTCATTCGATTACATGAAATCAACCCCAACTCAAGAATATCCGTCACAAAAAAATCATAGCATGTGATCTGTCTTTTATAAGACAACCACATGCAACGGTGACATTAAAATTCTCTCGTTAGAGATCTCATAGTAAATCACGAGGGAAAACCAGGAAAAACCTCGTGATACTATCCCGACATCGTATTTGGTCTTACATTTAATTTACTCTCAAAATTAACACCAAATTCTGACTTTACTATAATTTTGTTTAAATTATAAATAATATCAATAATACATGGGTATATAAGAATACTAAAATATAAAATATGTACTAACTCGACTATTGACTTACTAATTGTGGTATTTTCTTTCTATTGACTTCCTCTTTCAGTATGGGTATCCACATCCTACTGCATTCCACCGAGGAATTTGCGACACAATTGGTTTCGTTTAGCATAATTAGAGCCGCTTCTTTGATTTTTCTCTTTTTACTATCTGTTTCTTTCAGGACTATACTTGAATCTCTCCACTGAACTCTATGTTCATTATCCCATGCATGTTGACATATTTGAGATCTATCAAATTCTCCATTTTTAATATAAGATTGATGTTCACTTATTCTAACGTTTAATGGTCTTGATGTTTCACCTATATAAAACTGTTCGCATTCACAAGGTATTTTATAAATACAATTCTTTGTCGTTTCTTGTTCATTGTTAGGTTTAGTTTTAGATAGAATAGATCTAAATGTGTTGGTTGTTTTGAATGTTGTTGAAATGTCTAATTTATTTCCTATTGTTTTAAGTTTCTCGGATAGTCCTTTTATGTATGGTATTGATATTTTTCTCGTATTATTTCTTGAGTTAAATTAAATAAATTATTAGAAGAATTTTTTTACTAAGCAACATTTTTGTTTATGTTAGTAGTATTTTGTATTTTGAAAACGTCACCCGATTTGGGCGTCGAAACTTTAAAAATCATTTTTTAATAATATTGTGGCTTATTTCCCATTATAAATAGTTAAAATTCTGTAGACTCAATACGAATCGGGTCATTGCTTGTTGGTCGGTAATTTTTCGAGAAGCCCTGAAATTTGAAACTTCCTTACCTTACTAAACCTTAAATAACTTGAAAATGGTGAATTTTTCATTGAAAACGTAAAGAATATTTTTAAAAGTACTAAAAAACCAATGGATTCTTAAGAACCGCAAAATACCTCAATACTTAAGGAGCAGAGTGTTCAACCAGTGTATCCCTCCTATCATGACATATGGATGTCAAAAACGGACCCTAACTAAGGCCAATATGAATAAACTAACCAAAACAGAAAGGTATACTACAGTCAGATAAAAAGAGAAACGACTGGGTAAGATCAAAAACAAAAGTCAAAGATATCACAACAAAAATTATCAATCTCCAATGGAGCTGCGTAGACCACACTGCTAGACAAAAAGACCAACGTTGGAATGCTACAATACAATACTGGAGACCTTACGAAGATAGACAACCGAGAGAAAGACCATAGATGGAATGGGTAGATGATATAAAAACAATAGCCGCAACAAATTGGGAGTGTCTTATTCAAGATAGACATCTATGGAAGATGGTGGAAGAGGCCTATGTCAATAAAAGGAAGATAGAAATCTTTTGCATAAAAAGTCATCCATGTATGACAAAAATAAGTCACTTTTTTTTCTAAAAAAAAATGAAAAATAGTACCCTTGGCATTACCACCCTAATTGAAAGAAATCTTAACCCACTTACAACTGATTTTATTTGGGTACTATTAATATAATTCAAGTGATGCAGGAATACAAACGATACACAAGTACTCCAGGGAAATAAGTTAGAAATAGACCATGTTCGAGACACTCAAAGATCCAGGTAGCTGACTACTTTTTTAGTTATTGTAGACCTATAGGTAGAAAACCTATCTGTTTCCTGCCTAGAGTTCGCGTCAGTTTTTTAATTATTAACAATTTAATGCAAAAATTGCGATTTTCCGATTTTTTGCACCCCATTCAAAAGCTAAATAGTTGACATAAAATTACAAAATTTAATTTTTAGAACATTAAAAAACTTTCAAAATGCCGATTTATGAAAATTAAAAGTTAATTTGTTGCTACGAAAACTGCAAAATCAGTGAAAATCGTTATTGGTTAATAGCTTTTACTTAAACTACCTTAGAACTTTAGTTTTTCACCCAAAGTTGGATATTGGAGTACTTAACAAACCCTCAAAATTTGAGATTGATCCTTTAATTAGTTTAAGAGTTATTCTAATTGTTTATCCCAGAGACCTGTATTTTGCAACAACATTAAGACAGAAAATAATGAAGATAGGGCAATTCTCCGTATGTCAAATGAAAGTAGAGAAATGATGCTATTAAAATGTACAAAAAAAAGATAAAAAATTATCTAATATAGTGAAAAATCCTAATGCCAAATTTGTGAAATTTTGTAGCTTATAAACATTTAGAATAACTTCATAACTTCATTAACTACATATTAGAAAATCTGATATTTTACACGAATTTTTAAAAATGTAGTTCAATTGGTGACTAGTCGTGGTAAGTGAAGGGGGAGCTGGGAGCCGACAAATGCACGAGCTCAAGAATTAAAAAAGACAACTTAAAACTACTATCATTTTCTATATCTCGGAATCTACTAAATATATTTTAATCGTTCTTTTTTAATTTGCATATAATTTTTCTGTACATTACAAATATCCAATTTGTCTAGACATTTATTAATTAATAAACAGTCTACTTTGTTTAAACAATTTTTGAAAAAATAATTTTTTCCCAAAAATCCATGAGTTTAATCATACTACCGTTATTAATCATAGAAAAAGTTAAGGTATACTTTAATTAATAAATTATCTGCAATAAATAATTATCTAATAAAAATCATTTATTTATCAAAGTGTACTTTAACTGTTTCTATGATCATTAATGATACTATGATTAAAAAAATAGATTTTTGTAAAAAAAAATATTTGTTCAAGAATTTTTTAAACAAATTATACTGTTTATTAATTAATACAAATTAAAAAAAGAAAGATCAAAATCCATTGAGTTGATCCGGAGATGCAGAAAATTATATTCGTTTGAAATTGCTTTTTCGGTATTTTAACTCGTAGGTATGGATCCCGCGTATGAAAAAAAAGTTGATTAATAGCAAGCTGAAAATTTGTTAATAGCTTAAGGGTGTCTAGTCGGACAAACTTTGATATATGGGAACACTGGAACAGGGGCAGTTTTAATTGCGGAACAGGTTAAAAATTTGGAACGGTCTTACCACGAAAACGGCACATTTATTTTGTCCGACAGAACAGACTTAAACTCTCCGAACAGAGATTAGACACTTATGTAAACATCAGACTGCTATTTATCACCAAATGAGCATTTTAATGAGTGGAACATGTAGAATATGTCAAATGACAGAAATTATGACAGGTGATAAGTAGCAGTCTGATTTTTGCATGAGAGTTTAATCTCTGTTCGGAGAGTTTAAGTCTGTTCTGTCGGACAAAATAAATGTGCTGTTTTCGTGGTGTGACCGTTCAAAATTTTTAACCTGTTCCACAATTAAAACTGCCCCTGTTCCAGTGTTTCCATATATCAAAATTAATCCGACTAGACACTAGACACCCTTAAGCTATTAACAAATTTTCAGCTTGCTATTAATCAACTTTTTTTTCATACGCGGGATCCAGACCTATCGGTGGATTTGTAGGTTCCCCCTAGTAATCGTTTGAACTACATTTTTGAAAAATCGTAGAGGGTGCTGTGAAAAGTACACTGTTTGTGCAAATTTTTTAAGAAAAATACAAATCTCATTCTTTAAAATGACATTAATGAGATTCCTTAATTATTATAAACAAATTAATGTGAATTAAAAAAAAACATATGGCTAACTTTGTCCCAAATGAACCCAGGCTAAATTATTTTATTTGAAACTTCGTGTTAACTATCTATTCGAATATATAAAAAGATTAGAAGATGAAGTTTTCGATCCTAATAGCATTATTAATGATATTTAGAAAATATTAAAATATTACTAAAAGATTTTTAAATCGAAAACTTATTGGTCCATTTCCTTGGTAACACCTCCAAGGCTTCTAAAATTTGCAAGCCAAATGGATGCTGAAGCGAAGAAGACAAGAGGGAATTCAAAAAACTTACAATTCGCGACCCCGTCTGTTCAGCTGGTAAATTCCAACAGAAAATGGACCTAGTTACTCGAAGGAGTAAAGACCAATATAAAAATAAAATAAAATAAAATAAAGTAATAAAATAAAATAAAATAATGTATAATATAAAATAATATATAATAATAAAATAATATAATAATATAATAAAATAAAAAAAATTATTTTATTTTTATAAAAAGATTGTTTCTACGGACAACATTTTTAAAGTTATTCTAAATGTTTATAAACTACAAAATTTATAACAAAATAAAGGGGTCTGGGATAAACAAATAGAATAATTCTTAAACTAATTTATGGATCGGTCTCAAATTTTGAGGGTTTGTTAAGTACCCCAATACCCAACTTTGGGTGAAACACTAAAGTTCTAAGGTAGTTTTAGTAAAAGTTATTAACAAATAACCATTTTCACCTATTTTGCAGTTTGCGTATCAACAAATTAACTTTTTAAATTTCAAAAATCGGCATTTTGAAGTTAAAAAAAAACAATACAAAACAAGAAAGACAATAATACTGAATCCGATCTAAGATCTAACAGAGATAAACAAGATAGAAAACTAACAATAATACAAATAGAAAATAGTGTAGGAGAAGAATGATTAGCAACAAAAAGGAAGTAGAAAAAAGAGAAGAACCAAGAGTAAGAAGAAAGAACATAATTAAAAATTGTTTGTTCAGAAAAGACTGTTTTAAAACTGAAGGTTTAACAGAAAAAAATACAGAAAAACATGGCACAAAAACACTAATTGACCAAGGCAAACAATATTACCACGAAAAAAGGAGATGTACAAAAATAACATATGCACAACTAAAAACAATCAGTGGTTAGACAATTCACTAGAAAATATTGAAAATAAAGAAATGCAGTATTGCTATACCAACACCTTAAACAAATTAATAAGAAAAGTACAAGAGTTCACCAAATCGATGAAAGTCAATGAACTAAACATTATAACAATTTATACAAAGACAATTAACACACAAAACAAGAAAACATAGTATGTAATTAGAAAAGCAGGAATACCATTATGTCATAATTTATTTTGGTCACTTTTTTTAATGTTGAAAATTTTTAAAATCATGAATAGTTATTTTCCTAACTAGTGTGGAAAGTGATATTTCCGCATGAGTTAGGAACACTATTTTTTCTAGGGCCGTACGTTTGGAAAAAATCCATAACAAATAGAGTATATCAAACACAAGAAAGTACAACTTTCGAAAACGAAATACGTGCGGGAAAGTGGCTGTTTTAGCATGGCCGTAGAAAATAGTTATTTTCCTAACAAGTGCAGTAAGTCATACTTTTCCGCACGCGACTGCAGTTTGCCGAACGATGCGAAGCGGGAGTTCGGCAAGCAGTCGAGTGCGGAAAAGAGATTTTCTGCAAGCGTTAGGAACAATATTTTTTTACGAGTCTTTAAAAAATGACCAAATCTTAATCAATTAATTTAATTAATATGAAAATACATACACAAATTAATTCTTTGACAAGGTTGTCAAAACCAAACTTTCAGCATAATTGGTTAGCATGACGACGATCTTGGTTTTCATGACGACGATTCAAAACCACTGTTATTTTCTACTGATTTGACTTTCGAATATTATGTCAAAATTATTTTATTTCATCGAATTCTCGTGTTAATTTCATTAAAACATGAACACAATAAATATATTGAATATCTAAAGATATTCAAACTCTCATCTTTACCGATGAGCCCACGGAGGTTGAAGAGGGCGAAACACATTTCTAAGAACTGGTGTTTGGATCTTTGATTCTATTCGAAAAATTTTTCCCAGCCAGAAATAGTGGATGTGTGAGTTATTCGTAAGGGGATTTTTCCACGTTCTCTATTTCATTTGTTTGATGAACACAATAAGATATATTTAAAATAAATTAGTAAATAATATCCAAATTTTAGTTTATTGCATGTATTATAATTACTTTAAGGCCATATTAACATATCTAAATTAACACGCGTGCGGAAAAGTAAAACGCGAGCGGAAAGTAAAACGCGTGCGGAAAAGTAAAACTTTCTTAACTGAAACGCGTGCGAGAAAGTGGACATTTTTGCACGCTCTAAAAAATATTTTATCTACTCTATGTCATATTATGTATAAATTTTTAGTTTGTGAAAACTGTTATCATTGATTGCAGTGCGTGAAGTGTTTAAAGTCTGCGTGAAGCAACAATGTATTTTAAATGGGACTTACTTTTTCGCACTGTTTTTGACACACTTTTATATAATTAAATATCCTTAACTTTCGCGTTGTCATGGTCATGACATAATGAGCAATAAATTACGACAAAAGTTTTGACAGTTTTGTGGTTTGAAAGAACTTAGAATTTTTAAATATCAAAGTTCTGAAAATTGTAGAGTAGAAATAAATTACAGTGACGAAGAGTTACAGTTTTTTTATTTGTTCATCATAGATAAAATATTGTGTGAAACTGTGCGTGAAGTACTTTTTGCGAACTTACGCGATGTACAGCACTCGCTCCGTTGTCGCTCGTGCTCTAAAAATCGCGTGCGTTCGCAAAAAGCATACTTCAAGAACTGTTTCATATTTTTATAAATAAATATTTATTACTATTTATTTATTGGTCATTTGTATTGGTATTTTTTTTAATCTTAAACCAATTTTATTACACAGTGAAGCCGTTTGAGTTGGAATAAATTCATTTTCTCGATGGAAGACTCCAGAGATAAATTCCGAAACAAATCGATTTTTATTTTTAAGTTTTATTTTTTTTGCATATATATCATACAAGTGACGTCATCCATCTGGGCATGATGACGTAATTGATGATTTTTTTAAATGAGAATAAGGGTCGTGTGATAGCTCATTCGAAAGGTAATGCAATGTTCTATGCACTATTGTAAACAATAACACAATTAAACAAACGACGAAACCCAAAAGACTCCATTTTCAAACGAATAAATATTTAAAAATAAAATCATTGGATTTCTTAATTTCAGAAACAGATTCTCTCTTATGCCTATTACCCATCCTTCTAAAATTTGCAAGAAATAAAGGGTGATAAATGCAGAGGCATGGAGAGTCTATAAGTTGCACTCCACAACACATTAATTCAACGAGGCAAAGATGAACAAATCTGTTTCCTAGTACTCAATACGTGAGTAACAACTCAGGTAGATAAAGGCATTTTATATTTAATTTCCAATTAGAGATCATTACCATCTCTATATGGATCATTTCGAACTTCTGTTCTCCTCAGGAGAGCTTGTAATGATGTTCTGAATCGAAATTAGACATATTTGCCAAGTATGCCAATTACAAAGAAATAATCAACATTTACACGCACTCGCGACCCCTATTAAAGAAACGACGAAACCCAAAAACTCCATTTTCAAACAAATAAATAATTAAAAATAAAATCTTTGGATTTCTTAATTCGGAAACAGATTCTCTCTTATACCTGTTTCCGAATTATGAAATCAAAAGATTTTATTTTTAAATATTTATTTGTCTGAAAATTCAGGTTTTTTTGTTTCGTCGTTGCTTTAATAGAGGTCGCGAGTGCGTCTAAATGTTGATTATTTCTTTGTAATTGGCATACTTGGCAAATATGTCTAATTTCGATTCAGAACATCATTACAAGCTCTCCTGAGGAGAACAGAAGTTCGAAATGATCCATATAGAGATGGTAATGATCTCTAATTGGAAATTAAATATAAAATGCCTTTATCTACCTGAGTTGTTACTCACGTATTGAGTACTTGGAAACAGATTTGTCCATCTTTGCCTCGTTGAATTAATGTGTTGTGGAGTGCAACCATATAGACTCCCCATGTCTCTGCATTCATCACCCTTTATTCCTTGCAAATTTTAGAAGGATGGGTAATAGGTATAAGAGAGAATCTCTTTCCGAATGAAGAAATCTAAAGATTTTATTTTTAAATATTTATTTAAATATAAAATGCCTTTATCTAATAACATAATTATTTATACAGGGTGCCCAATTTTTTTGAATTAAATTAATTGAGATAAAAAGAAGAGTGTATATAAATTATTTATTTCTAAATACATTTTACTGTTGTCCGAAAACAGGAAAAAAATGTTTATTTAATAAAAAAATACTGTTTTTCGCTTAAATTCGATATTAAAGCTGCCTCCCACCTGTCTCTTATGGTAGGGGAGCCCAAGCGGGGATTTTTGCAGTTACTCGAGCGCGTCAGATTATCATATGGGGAGAAACCTGGTACCCTGCAGATGTACCTCTACCATATATTGGCTCTTAACACAGGGGAGTTCGTTAAGGGGGATCCGAAAAAAAAATCTATCATTAAAAATACTCGAAATTATCAGATTAAGATAAGGTAAGTTAAGTACATGCAGTCGAGTGTATATTTCAAAAATCTGACGATTTGAGCGGGGCGTAAGGAAATGGGTGAGTCAAAAATTTCACAAAATAAAGGCGAATATTTCGCGAAATTAACGTCAGATCGAAAAACTAAAAACTACGTTTTCAATATTTTTCAAATATCTATCGAATGATACCAAACATGACCTCCCACGTAGAGGGGTGGGGGGTAAGTTTAAAATTTTAAATACAAATTCTGAGATATTTCGCAAAATAAACATCAGATCGAAAAACTGCAAAATACACTTATTCAGTATTTTTGAAAAATCTATCGAATGATACCAAACACGACCCCCCAAGTAGGTGGGGTGGGGAGTTACTTTAAAATCTTAAATAGGAGCCCCAAATTTGTATTGCCGATTTGGATTATTTACGTAAAAATAAGCAACTTTTATTCGAAACATTTTTTCGAACTATGGATAGATGGCGCTATAATCGGAAAAAACCATTGTTGGAAATGGAAAATTAAATTAAAAAATGGCAAGTCCCCACTAAAATGGAAAATTTTACTTAACTTTTTTTAGTTTTTGGACCTAATAATCACAACCCCATAGATCCCCAAAGCGCTCGAGTGACTGCACATTTAGCATACTTTGCTCCCCTACCATTAGCAGTTTGAACATTTAATTTAAGCGAAGAGCAATGTTTATTTTTTAATTTAACATTTTTTTCTTGTTTTCTGACAGAAGTAGAATGTATTTTGCGGTAAATAAATTACATGCATTCTTTTTTTTTGTCTCAATTAATTTAACTCAAAAAATTTTTTTGGGGCACACTTTATAAATAATTATGTTAATGTTTATACTAGTGAATAGAGAAATGAATAACCTCTCGAATGAGCTATATCGACTATTCTCATTTAAAAAATCATCGATTACGTCATCATGCCCAGATGGATGACGTCACTAGCATGATATATATGCCAAAAAAATTAAAATTTATCTATTTAAAACATATTTATATTTATATTTACATATTTAAAAATTATAATCGGGATATATCTCCAAAGTCGCCCATTCTAGAGAAAATGAATTTATTCCAACTCAAACGTCCTCACTGTATATTTGAAATACTTTGCAGCACTAGAAAAATGTCTTATTAATTATCTAAATTAGTTCCAAAGCAAATAAATCTATGTATAAAAATATACTTGGACTTTTCCGACATGTGTAGTTGATGATTGACACATGTATACAAAAAGAAAGAAAACTTATTAGCACTAATCAACTAATGGGAACAACATATGCTTTGTCTGACGTAAAATAAATTGAAACTTCTATTGTTAGCAGAATGCGCTTCAAAAATTATGACTTTAATATTTACTATAAAAACTTTCATTATAGGTACTAATAGTTTAAACATTCAGTTGACCGGTAGGTAGAGTTTGATTAATTGAAATATTAGGTCAAATCACTCAACTTTGGATCAAAAACACTTTTGGATCTACGATTTGTCTGAAAATTAGTATATAGTCCAGGGCGGATCTGTTTTGAGATGGACGTTAAGAGGTGACTCATATTTTTTTGCAGAAATTGCTTGTAATTTACCCATATAATAATATTTGAGTTATCCTCCCACTCAAAAAGGTCCGGAACATTGTTTAAATATTCAAAATGTCAAAAATTGAAGGAAAAATTACTGAATAAGACTATTCACTTCCGAGAAAACTTGCACTAAAATAAAAGTTGCGTAATTAAATTTCCTACAACATAAGATTAGTTAAAATTATTTAAAATTGTTACCCTTGTTACAAAGTAGCAATAATTGCGAAAAACATAAAAAAATAAAAAGACTAAGTTTTCACTTTAACCCGCCGTTACACGCGTCTTCTATTGTGCCGTGGTTGCACGCGTATGAGCGTCGCCCTCACCTACATAAATTCGACTTATTTCGAGGAAGAATGAATGTCAACATGTATAAATATAAAATGGATTGTACTCACATATTATAGAAAGTCTCGTAAACCAATTTTTTTTATTAATTTAACAAAACAAAAGTAAAAATAATATAGATCAGAGGCCAGTTTTCTTAATTTTCAATTTCAGCAAGCCACTGAAGAAATTAACGTTCTTTACGCGAATTCTTTTACTAAAAATACAAATTAAAATTAACAACTGTTCTGAAGCTATTTCTTTGTGGCATTTATGTAATTAACTATTAATATTTTGTATTTTGATCACGACGTCCGAGGTGGAATTCGAAACGTCAATAAAATCAATTTTTCAAGTTAAATTGTGGCTTATTTCCCAATTAGAATAGGTAAATTTAAAAATGGGTTCTTAACCAGTGGCGCACCTAGAATTTTCCTCTGGGGGGAGGGGGTTTGCTTGGGCACCGAAAGTTTTTTGTATTATTTGTGAAAGACAAGTTACATTTTCCTACCTTCTTTTATATATATTTCTATATGCTCTGGGTGGGATTTTAACCCTCAAACCCCCCTCTCGATGTGCCACTGTTCCTAACCTAATCCAAACAATAATATTTTAATTAAACCTACCTAAATATTAAATAAAAACCTAAAAGTTTCTTTGAGATAACAGAAACGTGATTTCACCGTGACTGCACGCGCAGTGAGGAATTCCCTCACTTGAAGAGGGATGTCTCTTCTTTCAACTATTACACAGCACACTGACCGCCTGAAATATTCTATAACTTTTTCATACCCTCTCATGAACCATGCTAAAGGCATTCCTGGGTGCTTAAGGTTATCGTATTAGTTTACACAATTTCATTGCTTATAAACAAATATGGTGAGGGATTCCCTCATAGCGCGTGTAATGGCGGGTTAATGGCATATAAAACAACATAATGCTATTCTACACCCCACCAGAATGAAAACAACGGGAACCTTCTCTGGTTACACCTCCGAGGCTCCTACAATTTGCAAGCCATACGGATGCTGAGACTAAGGAAGATGCGGGAATTCTACACTTTACAATTCACGTCCCATCTGCTCAGCGCGGTAAAGTTCCAACGAGAATGGTTCCCTTCATACTCCACACAGAGTAAATGTAAATCAAAAATGAATAACCACTTTCAATTTCGTTGCTCAACAACGTTTTTTTCAAAGATCCGCCATTTTTTTTCGTATTTGAAAGCGATATAAAAAATTCATGCGATTCAGACAAAACTTTTACTAAAATAAAACATTTCAGCGAAAACCGCATATTTCTATCTTGAGCAGGGCCGCCCAGAGCCAGGCCGGGCCCCGGGGATGAGACCCGGCCGGCCCCCCCCCCCAAACCCAGTTGAACGAAAATTCCCAAAAATCTGATAACTCATAAACTGGGATATGTAATAGTGAACACTCATGCTATTGACACAGGAAGGAAGAAAATTAAAACAGTTTAACCATTAAATTTTGTTTTTAATTATTTACAATAGAACTGTTAGTTACAACATAACTTTTCTTGCTTTCATATCCGCAAAGTTTTGGATCACGTGGTCGAAATCAAGAGTTTTTGCAAGTTTCGACTCTATGTTTAACAGTCCCAAATCAGATAATCGTTGTTGATCCATAGTAGATCTTAAACAATTCTTAATTCGGCTCAAAACACTAAATGATCTCTCGGCCTGAGCAACGGATACTGGTAGGCAACAGAATATACGAAGAGCAATGCACACATTGGGGAAAAGATTTGTCACATTAAGGGACACGAGCTTGTTCAAAAGTTTTGCTGGTTTCAGCGACGTATCTGAGATGTTTGATTTACTAACAGTTTTCAAGTAAATCATTTCATCAACTAGATCCCTGCTTACATCTGAATTGTACTCTTCGGCGAATATTACACAACTTTCTGAGATCGTATTCTCGTCCATTTCGTTATACTTCTATAAAAATGAAAATTTCATTTCGATTTCTCTCAGTGCTGTGAACCTCGTTTTCAGGTTGGCCACCAAAACATCAATTATTGTGTAAAAAAACTTCTGTTTTGAAGCGTTCTTCCGGAGATAAATTTAACATTACATCTTCTGTAGCTGCTTCATCGTGAAAAGTCTTCCTCTTTCTCGCACGGGAAGTGGAGAGTTCCGGTTCGATACCATAAGCATTTGCAACATGTTTGCATTCAGACAATATCTTGTCCCAGTTATTTCTTAAGGCACTTAAATCATCAATTAGGCTCTCTATATTACTACTCTCAACATCCAAAGTAGCGTCCATAATTTGAAGTAGTTGACTTCTGTAGTTGATGGGTACCAACACTTTCACTCAAATTGACGCCATGAGGATGCACTTGAAGGTGTTAAGATTTTCTAAAACCCCATTGATTG
The DNA here is from genome assembly GCF_917563875.1 of Diabrotica virgifera virgifera. NCBI lineage: Eukaryota > Metazoa > Arthropoda > Insecta > Coleoptera > Chrysomelidae > Diabrotica > Diabrotica virgifera. Next base: position 213,262,911 of record NC_065450.1, read on the forward strand.
TGGCTCTCGTTTCAACAGTTACGTTAAGATTCAACAATGATGAAACTGCCTCAATGATTTTGCCTATGTATGCCGCTATTGGTTTCACACATTCTACTCTAGCACTCCACCTCGTATCAGACAATGAGTGCAGTGAAGATCCTACTATCTCTTTCAGAAGCTCCCATCTTTTCGGGCTGCAACTGAATAAATTGTACATATTCTGAACAACACCAAAGAAAGTCTGTGCTTCAGTACAACTCTCAGCAGCGCATACTCCACATAAGTGCCGAACTGCCGAAAATTGCAATTGAAACCTGTGACGAAGGGGGTATATGGGAATGGTAGTGAGTCCAGGACGTAAACTCGTAAACAAACAGACGTCGCGCCAAGGTCAGCGCTTCTGCGAATCGTGTGGCAGTGGCCGATAGAGCGAGCTTCCGATCAGGAGCTTCCACGCGCAATGTATTCCCGATATATTTTTATTAATTGTAACTTATGCAAAGAAATGATTTCTTGCATATTGCCTTTTCCAAATGCATAATATTCCTTATAATAATTTCATAATTAAAACCGCAAGCAAATTCAATCTGTTGTAAAATATTTTAATAAAAGGAATTTTTTTAAATTTGCTAACGGCCGGGCCCGGGCCCCCTTGGGCCCCGGGCCCCGGGGATTTTGCCCCCCCTGCCCCCCCTCTGGTCGGGCCTGATCTTGAGCCGTTTAGAAGTTATAGGCAGTTAAAATGGGGGAAAATATAAGTGGACACCCGGTACAACGTGCCCCTTATCTCACTACTTACATATATTCAAAACGAAACAAAGTCGGCCATTGCAGTGAAAAAAGTCCCTATTGCCGGTTTCCCATACACATGATCGCCGCGCCGTCTCCATGGTAACATGCACAATACAAAAACAATTATTTTGTCAAACAAAATGTGTTACAGAAAAACTTACTAAGAATTACGTTTTAAAACTGTTTAAATATAACTGTGAATTATAATTTGAAATAAATAAAGCAGGTACATGAATATTCAGAATATTAAATACCTACATATATACAGTGTGGGGCATTAGTGTGACAAAGTCCAATTACTCGTTTGTCATAAGAGATACGAAAAAAAGTTATCAAGGTAAAAGTTGGGGCACACATAGTACCATAATTTAAAAATATTTTCAAATATACAGGGTCGTCCGTATTGACAGGGTAACACAAAATTTTGATTTTTTTAATAAAACACCCTGTATATTTTTACATTTTTGGATTCTCCTCGATGTTTCCTTTCTTAAAATATATGGTTTTATAATATTATACGAGGTAGTTTAAAAGTTAATTACGTTTTTTTGTTAATTTCGCAGCAAAATCTGCACCCTGTAGAATTTTAGTGATTTGACATCAAATTTTTATTTTATGTTCAAAGGATTTTTAATATAGTCTACTATTGTTGAACGTTAACAGTATAGCGAAATGTTTAATTTTAGTATACAGGGTGGGTCGAAACTCGGAATGAGTATTTTCTGAGTTTTCTTAAATGGAACATCCTGTATTTAAGTATTGTAATGAAATGACTTGTACTTTTTTATTTCTTAAGCATTCCCTATACCTAAGTGCTTTAATTTGTAAGTTATTCGTGATTCTTTAAGCCAAACATTAATTGTAAGAAAAATTACGTGAAATTTTAATAGGTGGCTGTGAAAATATTTAATCAAAAATAATTTTTGGAAAAGAAAATACGTCATATTCTAGTCTGATCCTTAATTTATTACTATTGGACGAAATATCCAAATAAATTCGTAGTTAAGGTTGTTGGTGCGCAAAATATTAATAAAAACATACAATATTCTACCTAGTCGGCTATGACACTTTTCCTTAAAAATTTGACATTATACTATTTTTATAGATCCAGTTGCTTTGTTACCATTACTAATATGTATTTTCCTTATGAGAAACTGATTAATAAGATTTTGGTGCTAGTGGAATATAACAAAAATGTGCTAGTGGCAATAAGAATTTTTCATCAGAAATTCCCTGATAGACAACTAAGAAGAGAAACGTTTAAAAATATACTAGAACGGTTTCAACGGACTGATCATTTAGATTATGATAAATCTGCTCGAATAAAAACTATTGTAAGTGAAGAAAACAGCAATTAAATGTAATCCTTAGTGTCACTGAGGATCTGCATATTGGTACAACCGTTGTTACAATATATGTATCTAGTCTGTTGAAACCGTTTTAGTATACTTTCAAAAGTTTCTCTTTTTGGTTGTCGTCTATCAGGGAATTGCTGATGATAAATTTTTATTGCAAGTATCTAATTTTTGTTGTACCCTCCTAGCACAAAGCCATTTTAATCCGTTCCTCATTAGAAAAATTAATATTAGTAATGGCATCAAATCAACTGGAACAATATAAATAGTATAATGTCAAATGTTTAAGCAAATTTTGTGTCATAGCCAACTAGGCAGAATTTTGTATGTTTGATTCATATTTTAAGCACCAACAACTTTAACTACGAATGTATTTGGATATCTCATCCAATATTAATAAATTAAGGATCAGGCTAGATTATTATGTATTTTTTTTTCGAAAAATTACTTTTTATTGGATATTTTCACGGCTACCTAATGAAATTTTACGTAATTTTTGTTGCAATTAATGTTTGCTTAAAGAATGACGAATAACTTACAAATTAAAGCACTTAGGTATAGGGAATGCTTAAGAAATAAAAAAGTACCATATAACATAATTTCATTACAATACTAAAATACAGGGTGTTCCATTTAAGAAAACTCAGAAAATACTCACTCCGAGTTTCGACCCACCCTGTATACTAAAATTAAACATTTCGCTATACTATTAATGATTAACAGTAGCAGACTATACTAAAAATCGTTTGAAAGTAAATAGAAAGTTTGATGTCAAATCACTACAATTCTACAGGGTGTAGATTTTGCTACGAAATTAACAAAAAAACGTAATTAACTTTTAAACTACCTCGTATAATATCACAAACCCATATATTTTAAGAAAGAAAACATCGAGGAGAATCCAAAAATGTAAAAATATACGGGTGTTCTATTTAAAAAAACATAAGTTTGTGTCACCCTGTCAATACGGACGCCCCTGTATATTTGAAAATATTTTAAAAATCTGATACTATGTGTGCCCCAGCTTTTACCTAAATAACTTTTTTTCGTGTCTCTTACCACAAACGAGTAATTGGACTTTGTCACACTAATGCCCCACCCTGTATGTGTATATATAATATTTTATTTAAATTTGGGCATATAATATACCTCAAAGCATAAATTATTTAATTTTGAGGTTTGATCTCTTGACAAAAACGCATATACAGGGTGTTTCATTAATAATTGTCCATATAATAACTGAAGAAATCTTAGCACAAAATACGAAGATTTAACCTAAAACACTTAAATAAAATGTGATTCCTTACTGAGTTACGGGGTGTTTTATCTGAAAATTTAAAATCTATTTTTGCTCAGCATTTTAAAACTATTTGACGTGTCCTTTTCATACTTGGCAGAAAGTGCGACTACTACACATCCTACTAAATTATGATAAACAAACGTTTATAGCTAATACCAGAGGCGTACGACAGGGGATAGTAAATGGTTGACCCTTCTCAAATTCTACGCCACTGGAGGAATTACTATTTTAGTGCCATTTTTAGATTCTCCAATACTTTCTACATAAATAATACACTCTTCATTGGTAACGATAAAGTCCTTAGTTCTCGAAATATTTGAAGTTAAATATGAAACGGCACAGTTATTTTGATTAATTTATGATATGATTCATATGATTAAAATTTAAAAATTATTTGTACCCAGTACTTTAAAACTGTTTGGCATATCCTTATCATACTTGGCAGAAAGTGTAGGTACTGTACACCCTACTATATTAAGATAAACAAACGTTTCCAGCTACTACCAGAGGCGTACGACAGGGGATAGTGGCTGGTTGACACTTCCCAAATTCTACGCCACTGACGAAATCGCTATTTTACTGTATTTTTTTTATTTTCCAATACTTTTTATTTAAATAATATATTCTTCATTCGTAACGATAAAATGATTAGTTTTCGAGATACCTATTTGAAATTAAAAATGAAGCGACACAATACATTAATCAAAATAATCGTGTCGTTTCATTTTTAACTTTAAAGATCTCGAAAACTAATGACTTTATCGTTACGAATGAGGAGTATATTACTTTCACAGAAAGTATCGGAGAATCCAAAAATTGAACTAAAATAGCAATTCCGCCAGTGGCGTAGAATATGGAAAGGGTCAACCATTCACTTTCCCCCTTCGTACGCCTCTTGTAATAGCCAGAAACGTTTGTTTAACATAATTTAGTAGTTTGTACAGTAGCTATACTAGTATGAAAAGTATACGTCAAATAGTTTTAAAATTCTGAGCAAAAATAATTTTTAAATTTTTAGATAAAACACCGTGTAGCTCTGTAAGGAACTACATTTTTCTCCAGTAACTATATGGACAATTATTAATGAAACAACCTGCATAGGAAAAAATACAGTGTACATGTGAGAAAATGACATATTTCTCCCTCGCTTGATTTGCGGCAACAAACTTCTGTGCTCGTGAGGAATATGTCTTTTTTCTCACTTGTTGTACAATATATTATTTTTGCATTAACCAGATAGAATAAACCACCTAGAATATAATAGAACAATGCATCAGAACATCTAACTTAAGTTTTTATTTTTGTTTGATTTAAGGCTGTTTGCATGTTGCCTCCTCACACACAGTGCAAGGTTTTTTTATTGCTTTTCAAGTACGCTTGTGTTTTTTATTAGTCTCTGTCCAGACCAATTCGTAAGAGACCGCTAATCTTCTTTATATATAATTCCATAATAATATATCCTGTCTCTTGAGTCGACATAATTTTTTATCCATTCTGACGTGCATACACGCGCGTGAAAAAGAGCCGAAAAGAAGCAAATAAATCACCGATATTCATCTTTATCGTCGACAGCGGCGCGTTATAATGGCCACGAAGTGGAAGCAAAAGATTTTGCTGTGGAAATCGGATTATACAGATTGATAAAAACCTGAGGATTTAGATTTCGCGGTTAAATATATGTATTACGGATTTGGTTATACGAAATCCGTAATAATTGGTTAAATATCGGATAATTTTTTAAAATGTTTTTAATATCAATCAAAGCTTTAGATGTTTAAAAAGAATTATTACGTTATTTAGAAAAAAAATATATATAAAAACTGCGAGGGGACGCAAGTAGAGCTTTGTTATGGTTTATCTGAATTATTAGCTCTTGTTTAACCTTCCGTTACTCGCGCCAATTTTTTGTGATCCAATACTTGCGCACGGTGCAGAACACCGGGTCCAAAAATATGTGTCATCAATATTTAAAAAAATTTCTTGCAAAATTGTGTACCAATATATTATTTAATGAATATATGATCATATAATTTTGTAGATATGCGTTTGTGTCAACATTATATTACTTTATTAAAAAGTAACTTTGGTAATCATCATCTTCATACGTTTCCTCGTCAGTCAATACTTTCTCAAATAAATTTTATAATATTTGCTTCTCCTTCTCGTAATCCATATCTAAATATGGAAGAGATCTAAATATGGAAAATAAGAAAGAGACCTTAAATTACCTTACTAATTAAAACTATCGATGTCTGATTTAAACACAAAAATTTGTGCACAAATACTCACACCTGGTGTACCGCACCGTGTTGCCTAAAAATAAAAGTACAATACTCTTTTTTACACTGTACCTGGACTTCACCCACAAATTGAAGAGGTACATACAGCAGCAATTCAAGATCTCCATTAAAATCAGCGTTATAGGAAGTTATTTAGAGGGCTATTTTCATACACCGCGTGCAAGTAACGGAGGGTTAACCTAGTCAATAGCATAAGGAAAAAGGAAAATATCCCCAAAGATTGGAATAAAGCTTTATTGTGTCCCATATATAAAGAGGGATAGATTGTCATATGAAATTACACAGGTGTTACTTAGGATGCTAAGCGAGATACAGATTTGCTGAAGATAAACTAGGTGAGTATCAGGTCGGTTTTAAAGTTAATAGATCAGTGACAGAATAGTAATAATTAAAGCTCGGATTTATAGGCAACAAAAATTGAAGAAAAAGGCGCCTATATAGGCAAAGATTTTTATTAAAAAATGCAGGAATATTAACATTTAGGCAAAATATAGGCAATAAAGGAATATAACTTATTATTTATAACCACTTAAAATTTTATCATTAATAGAAACAACTAAATGTTTTTCAATATTTTCGGTCTTAAAACTATGTCTTCAATCACTTAAAATTAATTTGTACATTAAAAATGAACGTTCGACATCGACAGATGTAATTGGAGCATATTTCACAGCGGATAATAAATCTGGCATAATTTGTAATTCCTCGGAAAATGTCGCATTCAAAACTTTAGCAACATTAAATAAAAACGAAAAACCTTCATTCTTGTCGAAAACCTATTTCATTTTTTTAAAAATTAATTGACCGTTACTTCCAGGTGCCGATTTAATTTTCGTCTTTAAATTATTTATTAATTGTACTGACTCACATAAATTTATCTCTTGTTTTTCTAATAAGGTAATTGTGGTAACTATTTATTTATAATTGTCATTGATATAAGCGAGTTCCTGTTTCAATTTGGGAGTTTTTAATATTTTTTTTGCTTCTCGAATGGCTTCGGAAATATCATCATCAAATTCTGACATAACTAATTATATTTCATTGCAGTGTTCAAAGTAAAAAAAACTGCTTCGAGCCAGGTTCCCCACCTTGTAATTACTGGCTTAGGTGGCAAAAGGACACCGGGAAGTCTTTCTTTATATATTTGCACCCTCAACGGAGCCTTTACAAAAACTTTTTTCATAAAATTTATAAAATTATTTACCAACGGAAACAGATTTCTTATTCCTTCAGCAATTTTATTTACCCCGTGGGCTACACAAGTGCAATGAATTAAATTAGGATAAAAAATCTTTAAATTAACAGCAGCTTTTAACATATATGCCGCAGCATCTGAAAGCATTAAAACTATTTTATTCACTGGTATATGGTTGGGTAAAAAGAGGTTTGTTAAACTATCTTGTATAAATCGACTTATTGTTAAATTGTTAGTTTTTTCCAATTCTTTAACGGCAACTAAATAAGGTTTTCTCGCAAAGTTTTCGTTCAAAATTTTAATCATTAAATTAGCTATATACCTGCCGCATACATCTGTCGTTTCATCCACGATAATATACAAAAAATTGCCCTCTAACTCCCGCTTAATTTTTGAAATACATTCCACATAACATTTTTCCACAGTATGTTTTCTCAATGTACTCTCGTCCGGTAAGGATTTATTAAGATATTTTTCGAAAAAGCATTTCAAACTATAATAGGGTTATTAACTTTATATAGAGGAATGTTGGATGCAATCATCATCTGGCATAAATCAAATTTAAATGCGTCTTCCTCCTTTTTTTTTGAACTGCTCAAACTATCCCGCAGAGATATTTGGGCTAACTTAGAGGAATTTAATTTTTCCAAATTACGTTTATGAAGTGGGGTTCCACAATGCTGGTCAATAAAGTACTTTTTTAGTACTTTTAGAATTTAGTTATGTTTTGGGACGAGAAAAAAAGAGAAAAAATAAAACTTACCGATTTGCCGCATGGTTTACAAAATGCTCCATCTCCTTCTAGAGAAAGTTCCGAATAAGGTGCGATCCATAGCCTTTATTTAGATGTCATATTTTCACACAAATGTCTAAAACGTTTTAAAACGTGTTCTTTGCTTTTCGGTATACGCAACAAAACTAAACTAGGATATAGCAATTTGTGACTAAACTCTGATACAGTAACCGACTGTACAACTGATAATAAACTATAGTATATTAAGTATGGAGAACGGTAAGGGTTTTATACCGATCGAAGACAATTGTTTGGAGGAGGAGCGGAGCGACGACTCCAATTATTGTCTGAGATCGGTTACCCTTAACGTTCGACATGCTTATAACGTTTTTTGCACGATTGATACCATTATAAATTATAAAATTAAACATTTTCGTCATATTGACTAGTTTCATTCATTTTATCAAGACAGATACTTTGGTTGTTAGGTAATAACTAGGGTGCATAACAACAATGGAGAATTGAGTTTTTATTTACTTGTCAATAATTTTAAGTACAATTTTGATTATTATAAATTAAAATATGAGCGAAAGTGAATTTGAAGAAATTGAACGGGCTTGGGAAGAAGGGTGTTCCGCAATTATTCCCGAAAAATCCAAAATCCGTTATCAAAATACCTACCAAAGTTTTAAAAAATGGTGCGAATGCAAGAATTTAAGAATCGAAGAAAAGACTCTATTGGCATATTTCGTTCAAAGACATATGCAGTTGAAAGCTCCTGGAAGCCTCTGGGCAGAATATTCAATGATTAAATCCACCGTTTTTCTTTATGATGGCATTGATATTTCCAAGTTTTCAACTTTGATCGCGTATTTGAAGAGAAAAATGTTGGATACTACTAATGTATGCGATTCTGCAGGAGTTTCTATTAGAAGTGAAACCACGGCCCAAACAAGTGGGATTTCATTAAATAATTTAACAAATTGTACCATAAGTTTCAATATTAATAAATAATTCGTTAGTTTTCTTTATTCTTTCGGTACAGTAAGTGAATTACGTACCGTCGAGTTGCTAGTAAATGTCACCTACTGACGTAAAATCTGATGTCACCTACTGACGTAAAATCTGTCACGGTAAACAGTCAAAAATGATCAATCGTGCAAAAATAAAGCTTAGGGATTTCCAAATAGTTAACCCTCAAGTCTCGATCAGGAACATTTTCCTAGAAATCTGTTATATAAACAAACCATTGATATTTTATTATTGACCCAAAATTTTATTATAGAATGGTTTAGTAATAGAATAATATCATGGGTAGTACCATGAAATTTTAAAAAAGGCTCAAATAGGCGGAATTTACGAAAAAAGGCAAAAAGTTCAAAAAACAATTATAATAGGCAAAATAGGCAAAAAAGGCATTTTGCCTATAATCGGAGCTTTAGTAATAATATATCGCCGGTCCGGAATAAGAATGACGTAACTGAAAAAAGCCAAATTTCTCAGGAGACCAAAAACAACGATTTTTAAATAGTTAAAATAGGGATTAATGAGAAGTAATCGTTCAGGAGCATCGGCATGGCGTTTATTTTTTCAATTATAGTTTTTATTTTTATTCCTATTGGTTCGACTTTATCTTAATTTAATCCCCCAATTTAAACCCTTTTTACAGTTGCGTCATTCTTCATCTAAAAATATTTAAATATTTACAATACTGATTAAATAAAGAGTAACCGTCCGGAGCATTGGTATTGTGTATTTTCTTAAAATTATAGCTTTTAGTTTCATCCCTATTGGTTCGAATTTCATTATCTTAATTTAATCCCCCATTTACAACCCTATCTACAGTTGCGTCATTCTTGAATTTAAAATTTTTCTGTACAAAAAGACTATTTTTAAGTATTTAGTATGTCGTTTATTCTTACAGCGATGGGTTTTATTTGCATCCCTATTGTTCCGAATTACATTATCTTAATTTAGTCCCTCCATTTTCAACCCTATTTACAGTTGCGTCATTATTCATCTGAAACAAGGTCTAAAATGGTGCGTATTTCAATAACGACGTAACTACCCTGTAGTGGCTCAGCACATTACTCAGTGTTATCTTAAATTCGTTAGAATTCAGTGCAAATTTTATTTCGCCAGAACAATTTAAAACGAAAATAGTGGTAGTTTTGATAAATCCTCTTATTTAATAAATGCGGTAAGTTTTTAATACTTGTTTTTATGGTTTATTGTTTTTTAATTGAATTTTAAGTCTAATTTACTAATTTGGTAATGACATAACCTATGTTTTTTAGTTGTTCTTGTGCAAATATCATAAATATTATATTTGCAACAAAAATATATCAACTTGTAGTAAGTTCACTGAAACATGAAACAAATGTAAATTGTCCAATATACATGGAATATTGAAACATAGCTTTTGATTTCAAACAACTTCTTTTATTAAAAATTTTCGATATTGATAAAGCTACTTTACCTGCTCTTGAACAAGATTCATATTTTTTGACGTACCTCATATGAAATTAATAAAATTTAATATCTGATATTTTTTTTTTAACTGATAATAAAAAGTTACCAATAGGTTCCAAGTTACGCAGACATACTGTATAAGAGCTCAAAAAAATTAGATTTATAATTTTTTAAGCTTGTTATTAAATGTATTTAGGTAAGTTGTACAGAAAAGGTTTTGATAACTTTGTACAAACATTTTTTTAACTGATATTTTTGAGTTATTGTATTACATTTTTTTCATCTTTCTTAATTTTCTCAAAAAGAAGTTGTTTATTTCATATCTAAAGCAAAAGAATTTAGTGCATTTTAAAGACTACATCTCAAGCTTTAAAAAACACCTATAAAATTGTAATATCTGTTCAAACTTGACTAATACCCTCTTAAAGTGGTAGTAATTCTGTAAAACTACGAAGTTTTCAAAAATTACATTTTTTGGGACGTCGTATCAGTTGAATTACATATTAGACACAGATTAATATACGTATTAAATTTTATTTTTCTTTGTCGATTTTTATTATTAATAATATTTTTTCTGTTAAGATACTTACGTTATTTATGAATATTCATTTACAGATTGATACCTTGAAACTATCGTATGTTTATCTTCCCACTTCTACTAATATCCCTTTTAATCCCCCTTTCTTCAGTACTACTGCAAAGTAGTATTTTTTTCCACTGCGGCTTCTCAACGTAGAAGCCACTTCACTCTCTTCTTTCCATTACTCATACTTTCATCTTCATTTTGTTCCATTACTTCTATACTCTAGTTATTCTTTTCTTTTTCCTTACTTCTGTTGGAGTATATCTTTCTTTTTACTTTCACTCCAACAGAAGTTTTCTTAGTTTTGTTACTGCAACTAAAATTTACACAGACAAGGTCTAACAAAATATCGTAGGTTACATAATTTAATAAAATAATGTTATATTACAGTTTTTTTTTATTAAATTAATATTTTTTATGTACTAATTTATCATAGTTTCAAAATTTTAATTATATTAACCAAAAAGTCGGTAGAAGAAAAAGTCGTCTCCTGTAAAATGTGCGTTTTTCGGTTACGATGTTTTGTCAAAAACCCATCGATATGCAGTTACGTCATTCTTATGCAGGACCGGCGATATTATAATAATAATAAAATAAAAATAAAATATATTACAAAAATTAGTACCAGATACCAAAACTAAAATGATAAAGAGAACAGAATAAATATATTAATTGGCAGAAATAAGGTACTCTTTTGTTTTGATAATCTTAACTGATTTAAATGTTGATGCGCAAAATCTAATAATAAACTCTGTTTTGTCATGGCTATTTTTGCTGAGCTCCCTTCGCACGTAAACAATTTTGGTCTAGTGTATCTTCAAAGTCAAATCTTGAGTCTTGAATGTCCTAACGTTGTACTGTACATTAATTTGAACCTGTATATTTTCTAACGTATCAGAGGAGTTTGGTACAAATGTATCTGCCTCATGACGAAGAGGGCGAATATCGTACTGGAAATTTGTATATGAAGAGTACAGGGGAAAAAACAAGGAATGTCACATTTTATACATATTGAGATAAACACCAATAAAGGTTTAATTATTATTATATCTAAAAACTACTTAGGAGATTCTTAGCCGAATTCTAGCAATTCTTATTCTATAATCTTACTATAATATGAATCTATATTAATTTAATAATGCACAAAAAAACTGCTAACATTCCTTATTTTTGTTCAGTGGCGTGCGGACAATCCTGGTTCTTCGCCTGGATACAAATTCTTTGAAAGTTTATATAGACTCCGGAATCGATAGCCTAGTCGATCGTACTCAGTTTTTGCTACCACATATTGAGAAAAACAAAAATTAATGAAAAATTGACATTCCTTGTTTTTCCCCTGTAGTCTTCATATAGAAGTGAGTGTTTTGGTTTTGAGCTAAACAAAAGCGTTGGGTAAGATCTTAAGCCCCATACAATGAGTATCTTGGGTAAAAACGGGGGTAGTATGCTTCTTTTCATGAGCATTTTTCAGTGCGTCACAAATGATAGAAAAAAAGATAAGTCCGTGATAATATATATTTAAGTGACATGAAATTTTAGTTAAATCTGACAGTTGTCACATTTTATTTGCAATTTGGCATAAAATCAAATCAATTGTGTTAATTGCATTTATAAAATGGTATTTTCTTTGATTTGTATAGTGTTTTAAATTGTTCAGATTATATTCGTAGATATATTATATAATTCGCAAATTATTTTATTTTCGATTATGGCGCCATCTATTGACAACTAGAATAAATTTTATAAATGTCACCGACGAAATATAATCACCGACGTGCGTTTTTTTCTGTCACATACAATTTAATGCGTTAGAAAGAAATCGAAAAACTGTGACGCACTGAAAAATGCTCATGAGAAAAAGCATAATAGACGGTTGAAGCGTAGCAGTTGTTACCTTCCTTGGAAAGAAAGACTATTAATAAAAACATAATTAAATGGAGGAAATTTGTTTATAGTTATTTAACCAAGAAGTGTATTAATAAGGGCGATTAACAAATGAGATATTTTAACGCGTGAGCGGCGCGAGCGCGTTAATGTTCGAGATTGTTAATCGCCATTTTAATTCGCGAGTTCGTTACAAAACTTTTCCGTTGACCGTACTTTTCAGAAATAAAGATATATCTATCTTTTGATTTTTCAAATACACAGAATTTTAAACAATAAAGGAAATAATGACATACAATGACAGATAGTACTAACAGCGGCTACTTGATTTTAAATTTTTTAGTGGGAATATAAATAGGTCTATGTTTGGTTGCCTACACCACAGGTCACTGCCAATCGCAGAGCGTTTAATTAAATTATGCAAGCAATTTATGTTGTGTTGCCTATAATGAAATCGTTCATTAATAGAAAATCATTCATTAATATGGGTCATTAATCAATTATTTTACGGGTGTTAAAATTGATCATAAATGGACGGACGACGGAAAAAGTATTTTATTGTCAGTTTATTGTTTGTGCTCGGTTTCTTTAAATATTTTCTACCTGGTTACTTAAAATAGATGTTTCAGAATAGTTGTCACTATTTATATTTACTTCTGAAAATGTGCCTTCTTCTAATCCTTCTGCTGTGTAAGCTTTGTTTGTTGATACGTCCTTTTATGTAACCAGTTTGGTTATTTTTTTATTTAGTTAGAGGCACATGTTTTCTAAGGGTATTATACTGCTTTTTTTTTATTTAAATGTTCGCAATTGAAAATGGAGTTCATTTTAATTTGAGTTTAGTAAAGAATTTTAAATAATTTTCGTTACAAATTCTACTTTGATATTGTTATTTTATCTTATTTATTTTATTTTATTTTTTTTAATAAATCGATGATTTTTAGAGCAAAATTAACTCTGATTATATTTTGGATTTTTTGTGAAAGAATTCTCTTCCTTTAAAGATTATGACGTGAAAAATATGAATACCCAATCCCCAGGGGACATACAGAAGTGTAAACTGGAAAACACATAATTAAAAAACTCATACAGAAGTAAAAACTTCGAAATGTATTCTGGTATAAAATCATTTATTTAAAAACTATTTAAAATGTCATGGATTGCAAAAGGTTTTCGTTCTATACAGAACATCTTCAGTGCCTGGAATGAAGTACTTCCACGTTAGTTTAAAGCAAAAGATTAAAATTGTGACTGTTAGAATGAAAAAATGTGGGAATACTTACATCCTGCCGAGTAGTTTGAAAGTAGCACACTGTATATAGTGTTAACCCCATCATATAAATTTTAATATATTATATTATGTAAGCCATATATGATGGGGTTAACACTATATACAGTGTGCTACTTTCAAACTACTCGGCAGGATGTAAGTATTCCCACATTTTTTCAATCTAACAGTCACAATTTTAAAGTTTTGCTTTAAACTAACGTGGAAATACTTCACTCTAGGCACTGAAGATGTTCTGTATAGAACGAAAACGTTTTGCAATCCATGACATTTTAAATAGTTTTTAAATAAACGATTTTATACCAGAATACATCTCGAAGTTTTTACTTCTGTATGAGTTTTTTAAACTATGGTATACAGCCAACAATTGGGATTTTCCCATTGATTTTTTACATAATTTAAACGAAAAATGGCCAGAAGAATAGAATGGGCAGGAATATGGGCACAAATTGAACAATACATAGGAGGACCAAGGAAATCTGAATCCTGGAAAATATTAAAATTTTCAAGAAAAAATACCAATGCAAAATTCCAAATATAATACATATCAGAAGAAGAGTGCGAATAATACTACAAAGAGCTACTTACAGAAAACTGTCCAGATTTTATAGAGACCAACACGTAATTTAAACAACACAGAAATAAACCTAAAAAACGGATTGTGCTAACACTAAGCAAAGTAAACAATGTTATAAGAACTCTAAAGAACAAAAATCAGGGGGACCATGAGGAAGAGCGTATGAAGAATATTATTACAAACACAGAAAGCTGTCTCCTGCTATCCTCCGATAGCTATTTCTAGGTCTACCCGTTGTCAAGGACGCTATGCAAGAAGACAAATTGACATCAAAACTTCCCATTTTTTCGGTATAAAATAAACTATTTATATCGTAGTAAGGTTAGAACGACCTCTAACGGGGAATGAGTAAAATAATTATTACAAACGTTTAACGTTTCTTCCTACGTTATGCTTACAATAATTTAGTTAATCAAACAAATGAGCTATCAGTGATACGAAGTTCAACCTGTGATTTAGAAAATGAACATGTTATACCCAATAAAATATTTTTAACACAGAATTTACTTCTATTAACTACCTTTGTGGATACCCTGTATAATTTAACTTTAGCTTATATCGTTTAAAAACCTTCCTAAGCTCTACGACAATATCCCTTATCTGTTTCTGATCTTAGTGCGCTATTTTCGAGAACACACAATTTATTTCGCCCTTCAGACATCCATTGAAAATTTACTTTATAAACTCTTTATCTTTTTTTGTTTATTTCAGGGCTTTACTGCAGAAACATCGGCCAACGCTACAGTGCTCACAATCACTGCTTTCACAGTGGAACGATACGTGGCTATCTGTCATCCTTTTCTGTCGCACACTCTCTCGAAGCTAAACAGAGCCATCAAGTATATCATCTTCATCTGGGCAGTGGCTATGTGTCTGGCTGTGCCTCAAGCTATGGCGTTGGGGATTGTCTGCGAGAAATTTAACGGTAAGTTAAGATGTCAAGATACACTGAATAACCAAAATTTTGGAAAAACAGCAAAATTACTAAATAAGCATTTCCTAATATAGACCGGTCTAGTTAGACTCAAAAATAGGAGTGAGGTTACAATAATTACCATCAAGCCGAAAATTGGCAGGATTGTTCAAAATACCATCAAAAATGAAATCTATCATAAATCCAACCCGAGCGTCATCAATTAAAGCATACGAAATAAGTCGATGATAAGTCGGAAATTGAAATTTACTAAATGCAACAGCAAGTGACAGTAAGTGATTTGCTGTTGCGTTTAGTAAATTTCAATTTCCGACTTATCATCGACTTATTTCATATGCTTTAATTGATGGCGCACGTGTAAAGATTCAGGGACTCAACTGTATATATATCACTGAAGCTGTAATACAAGTAACCATAATATTCTATCGTCAACTTAACTTATATTACATATAATAATATAAGATATTATAAATATGATAATGTTTCTACTATACAGCTTGCGGTTTACCGAGGGATGCAATGTATGCTGTATTATATTACAGTGCCAACAAAAAAATCTTTACAAATTGAATGTACCGCGAAAATAATAGGAATTAATATTTTAATTTTACGGGTTATTCCCAACAAAAATAGTAAATTGATATGACAAAGTATTAGCTTCTAATAATTCTTCTTACTTATGCATCTTATTCAATTTGTAAAGATGGTTTTTGTCGGAATAAACACGTTCTATCGGTACGTCGGCTAATCTAATCACCCTACTTATTCTTTTCTCAGAAGGGTTTGAACATAATAATGAAAGCCAACTTTCTAGGCAAAATGTTTAATGCTAAGTACTAATAAACATTTCAATATGTAATAAATTTTATGAAAATTTAGTTTGTCTACTATTATGCAATTTACACCTTTATCTTCCTGGGTGGCGAAATCATTCAGGTAGATGACACCCTCGAGGTATTAATTAGTCTTGAATACTACTCCGGAGTGAAAATACGTGTTAAACCTATATTACTTCAATGTGTTGAAGTTTAAAAAAACTAATTCAACTCCACAAGAAGTTATTTTCAACGGAATTAGCTTTCTTCTCTCTATGTATGGAGCGCCTAAAAAAACTACTCTTCATTTGAGGTAGTTACAATTGTAAGACGTAAGTTTCACTTTATAATTTTTTATGAATAAGATTCTTCAACTTATTCTTTTTATAGGATAGCTATGATAATAGCATTAAAAATGCTGAAAGTACTTAGCTGATTTTAATAAATTTATTTACACATTATCGAACTTTTAAAAAAATTCTGGGTAGCGTACGTCATTTTTCGCAAACTTATAAATAATTATTTTTCTTGTAATTTTTTTCTTTCTTTAGAATGGCGGGATTTAGATTTGCCATTTCCTCTCCGAAAAATTCTTAAGTTTAAAAAAATATTTTTCGGTTTTCCTCCATGTTTTTAGCACGTAAATGCTATTCAGTATACTATTATAACAATAAATAATGAGTTTTGATACAATTTTTTTAATTTCTAATATCGGGATCAGATTTTCCCTTTTTCAGACCAGGACATGCTCAAAATAATACAAGTCCTCTTTTTTCTAAATGTTTATATGTAATGCAGGAAGACATCCATTTTTTCCATTTTTTCTAATATCATTGCTATGGAAGCCATTTTCAGAACCATGCTTATGCTTACTCCTAAGGTAAAAAAACTGCCTGACTGGAAATGACAAACAAAAAATGGGGATTTCTCGAATTTTGAGGAAGTTTCGGTGAGAAAATAGCAAATCTAACTTCGCCAGTCAGAACAACTGAAAAAACATATACGAAAAATTATTATTATTTATAAGTTTGTCAAAAATGATCTACTACAAAAGCTAAAATGCTTTTGAATAGTGAATTCAAATATTTTTCCTAAGCTCAATTTTGATGCAAAAATTCTGAAAAAATCAGAGCGTTTTTGGACACTAGTCCAAGTAATGAAGCTTAAAATAGGACAAAACCTCGCAATTTTTACAGAATGGATCGATTTGCTTGAAAATTCGAGAATAAGTAGTGGATAGTCGAAGGATCAAAATCTATATGATGCAGAAAGGCGCTTTTACCATGGGGGTGGTTGCCACCCCGTGTCGGGGGTGGAATTTTTTTATTATATTTGGACCCCAAAAGTTGGTAAAAACATTCATTTTAAGCAAAAAACGTTCTATACATTTTTCTGATAAAATTAATAGTTTTCGATTTTTATTCGCTATCGTAAGTGTTATTTTTATATCGAAAAAATCAATGTTTTTAATCAGTTTTCTGCTAGTAACTCAAAAAGATTTCGTGTTATCAAAACAAGTTTACTTAACAAAAATGTACCTTTTGAAAAAATAAACACAACCGTTTTTTCCAGTTTTCTTTAAGACCAATAGTAATCGAGCTATATTTTATTATATGTTAGCTCTTCTTCGTCAAATGCTAAATATTGTAGTTTCAAAGTCAAAAGACGGGAAAACTATGCGTTTTTCGAGGATAACTTGTTTGAAACTAATTTAAAGTATTTAAAAATATCTATCTCTAAAAATAAAAAAGTCTCTACCTCAAAAATTAAGTGACTTATAATGAAAAGAATGTGTCCCCATTTTTTTTTCAGCAAAAAGTGATCGAAAACAACCCTCTAATCACCACCTTAATTAAAATTAGTCATTGACCTGATTTGCTCTTCTTTATTTATGTATAATTAAGAGATTCTAGAAGTTTGATCGGCTTAGAATGATAAGTTTAAAAAATGGAGTTAAAAGCGAATTAAAAGTTTTTGTAGTTTGGTAAAAATGCCCTTTCCTTCAGAATAGAAAGATTAGCATCAGAGATACGAAAAAATATTTAAATATAAAATTGTAGCTTATTATTCCCAAGATATTGTTTTGCAAAAATTTTTACTACGGCAAAAATTGAGTGAACTATTGACAATTAAAATTTGTAATAACATGCAAAAACCACATTTACCAAGCCTTTCAACGTCATCTTTTTTTGTGAGTGAGGATTTTAAAAGGATTTATTATTAATAGCCTTATAGATCTTGTAAAAATCTACAAAATTATTTTTTACCAAACTAAGATAAAAAATAAAAGAATTGCGGTTAAAAAATCAATACACTTTTGTGAAAAAAAAAAAAGGTGAAATCCAATTGGAAGCATAATAATGTAAGTTAGCGGTGTTTTTTAGGCATTGGCCTTATTCATTCTTCTTTATTTATGTATTGTTAATAGATTATAGAAGCTTGACTGGCTTATAATGATTAGTTTAAAAAAACTGGAGTTTAAAGCGAATAACGAGTTTTTGTATTTTGGTAAAAATGCAATTCTCTTCAGAATAGAAAGATTAGCATCAGAGATACGAAAAAATGTTTAATATGAAATTGTATGTTATTTAATTCCCAAGAACTTGGTTAAAAAAAATTTTTCTACGGCAAAAATTGAGTGAACCGTAAATGAGTATACCATCGAAAAACATTGATTTCTTAGATATGAAACTAACACTTTCGATAGCGAATAAATCGAAAACTATTAATTTTATCAAAAAAATATATAGAACGTTCTTTGCTTATAATGAATGTTTTTATTAATTTTTGCGGTTAAAATATAATAAAAAATTTCCACCCTCTAGATGGGGTGTCAACCACCCCCATGGTAAAAGCGCTTTTCGGCATCATATAGATTTTGATACTTGGACTCTCCACTACTTATTCTTAAATTTTCAAACAAATCGATCCATTCTGTAAAAATTGCGAGGTGAAAAGCTTCGGTTCCTGGACTATGTATCTTCATGAATTTTTTCATATTTTTTAAAGCCAAGGATAGCTCAGGAAAACTTGTTTCGAAAAAACACATTTTTGCGATAGGAGACCCCTGAAGCTACAGGTAGCTAAAAATTTGGCTAAATGAGTTTTTAAATAGTACTTTTGAGTACCCAGTCCCAAATAAGAATCTAGCCGAGTGCAGATTTTACCATCTAATCCCGCTATATACTTTATTTGATGAAGATCCATTTTTTACAGGATGTGTCAATTTTTTACAGGTTATGTTCGTGAAGATTACTGCGTCTGCAACGTCAAACGTCAAGTGATCCCACACGCATTCGAAATATCCTTCTTCCTATTCTTCGTAGCCCCAATGTCCCTAATTACAATACTCTACATCTTCATCGGTTTGCAGCTTCGGAAATCCACCGTGGGACCTTCCAGAGGAAACAGCGTCAAGATGAGGCATCGGGTCTACAAACCTGTAGTAACCTATATGCATCCTTCCACTCAGGTCATAGTAATGAACCGAGGAGGAACAGTTGGTGAAGTTGTTGAACAAGGAGAGGAAGAGGGTAGGAAGAACTTCGCGAGAAGTGCACAAGCCACGAAGCATGTCGTCAAGATGTTGGGTAAGTTTTTACTTTAACTTATTTTTGCTTTTTAAATTTTAAAAGTTAAGTAAGTATTTTTCTTACAATTTTCTTCCTTAGTAGTAAAACTTGAGGAACCAATTGGATATCAAATTGTAAAAGAAAGTCAAATATTTTACAACTATAAAAACTTATATATTATACATTTAAAGATAACTAAAATATACGAATAAGTGAAATTGACAATTAGCAACCATAATTACCAGAAAACGGCAGTTCTCGCCAGTGGCGCACAACCACCCACATTCAGTGGACTGAATTGAAAATTTGGCCAACTCCCATCTTAAAGTTCAGAAAAAGACTCACCCATTCATGTGTCAACCATCCATTTTGGTCTAAGGGTGTGGATTTTACGGCCCTTCCTAATTAATATCTGTTTTTCGTTCTCGTTCCCAAAGCTCCCACAAACTTTGAAAATTTAAGTCCGACCTTTACGGCTTCTAATAATACTGATCATTACCTTTCCAACGCATGTCTAATTTTAAAAATCGGTTATACCATTCAAAGTTACCGAGCTCAGAAATATGACTCAATTTCTATTTAAAAAAGGGAAAATGTTTGTGGATATGTATGTATCTATGTGTGCGGAAAAGTTAAACCGATCTGAATTGTTTCTCTATGTTTCAAGAGGGGGTCAGGGCCGATTCAGAACCGGTTTGTGACTTTTGACCACCCATAAGCTAGCTATAGGACTTGGTTGGTACAAAACGGCAATTTTTTTGGGGGTATATATTTTCGGTTCAAGAGGAGACAGGAGAACCGCAGGTTTGAATACACCAAATCACTAGTGTTGAGTTATGCTTTCAAATGGGGTCTAAGCCGTCAGGATCAGACATACACACGGCTCAGTATAGCAGAAAAACTGAAAAACTAAACTTTGAAAATTTTGATTTTTCTAAAATTACTCAAAATTTCAACCTACGAATTGCACCAATAACTGAGCATTTGTAGGAGGACTTTAGACGAATTTAACGGTGTATACCTCATACACAGGAAAATTCGAATTTTTAAGTTATAGGCTCCATAAGTATGATCAAATCTATTTTCTATGGGAATCCGAGTTCATTTACCGGCCATCCCAATATTTTTTTTTCAATATATTTCGAATAGAAAAAATCTAGTGTACATTCGATGGACACTAAATTATTTAAGAGATAATGCGACAAAGGCGACCATTTATAAAGCAACGTGTAATCGAGGAACATTGCATTCAACTTCATATATTTAATTTATAAATAAATTTGAAAAACTCCTAATACGAGAATAGAAAAACCGCTAAACGCCGTAAAAATGAGTGGCATATACAATATTCCAACTACAAAAAAGCTGATATGAATATTACGTGGCGCAAAAATGTATTTTCATTTTGATGCAAAACAAAATTCTAGTTTTATTTTAAAAGATTTTTCCATAATATTTGTTAAATTTAAAGTAAACGCGGCGCCACAAAAGAGTTTCAAAATTCAAACTGTATCAAAGTTACTCTTTTGTGGCGCATCTTACTTCAAATTGAGCAACTATTATGGAAAAATCTTTTAAAATAAAAGTAAAATTTTGTTTTGCATCAAAATGAAAATACATTTTCGCGCCACGTAATATTCATATCAGATCTTTTGTAGCTGGAATATTGTATGCGCCACTCATTTTAACGACGTCTAGCGGTTTTCCTATTCTTGTAGCATTTTATACGAGAAAAATATGAATTAAAATGTTTATCTGACAGTTTTTGAAAGTTATTGGTATAAAAATAAAGCATTAATCTATTCGGTTTGTTTTTTAAAAATAGCTCGGTAGCATTTTTTCTACACTGTATATCATAAATGTTTCCTGAAAAAATTTTTAATAAACATTCCGCAATGTCTAGGAGATCTTCTAAGAAAAGGACTTTAAAAATTTAATCTTAAAATTTCGAACGAGAATAAAGATAATCCAAAGAAAAACATAATCCAATTGTTTATTTATATTGACAATTGTTTATTTATATTATATTCCTAGTCGACTGGGAAAAATTTCCCGGCGAGAGCGGGGCCTGCGTTTAGTTAGCGATTGAGAGATTTTTTTTCTTCGTCTGACAATGAAACAGTGAAGCCGTGCCTGATATAGCTGTACCTTTGGCGGTGTTTGTGTACTTATTTTTGTCAAATCTATTATGGTTTGGTTATTTTTAATCCCAACAAATATTTTTCACTACTGTTATTATTTAAATATTACCACAAAATTTATATTCTTTTGGCTGAATTAACTACACATATTAGATTATGTCAAGGTGCACTGTCAGTCTGGTAATGACATCCTTCCGGGGGTCATTCCGATCAGTTGTCACCTAAACTCTGCCATGTAAGGTTCTACCTACAATTTTCCAACCAATATGGTTGATGTCATGTGATGCCAGGGGTTAATCTGAAAATATTTGTAACATCCTTCAAAATCTGATAACATAATATTACCCCAACTGTTTAAAATCAATTTAAGGGTTTTTACCCATACATTTTTGTGGCTTAAATCCTGTAAACCTGTAGGTATAACTATCTATTCACTTTTTTACCTTTGTCAAAATTTAACCTCACGTTTGTTTTACTTATAGAGTTATACTTATTTTAGGTGATAACACTAATGATGGAATATTTATTCCGAAAACGTTTTGTGATACAGTCCTTTTTAGGGATTTTAAATACATATACCTTTTACAAAATAATTTATTTTTTTATTATGGCTTCCTTCAATTTCCAATCTATCTCTTGGTTACAAGATGATAAAGCATGTCCACCTGCCTGCTTACGGGAGTGGAGATTAAGAAGTGTCCTTAAATTATTAGCTGGAAAGTAGCTCATCTGTACTACAATCACAATAAAGATGCACTAGAAATAAACAAACCAGGATACGTTGAATGTTATGAGGAGCACTCCCAATGTATATACATTGAAAACCCCAAATCATGATTTACAAAGTTTATACATTCAACGTAACATTCAACGTGTCTTGGTTTATTCATTTGCAGTGCGTTTTTATTGTGATTTTAGTATAGTTATTCTTTATTCAAAAAACCCGTCGACTTTGCAGTCAAAATATAACAATTTAAAATTCACTACCTATAAGTTTTTTATTTCACTTTTGGTATTTCTCCTAAAGAACATTACAAAACATTGCAAGGGCTAAAATGATTCTAATTAAATCCTTTTAAAATGTCCAGTGGTCAGTGAATCATATTAAGGGATGTATAAATATGTTCAACAATGATACTTTTTCTTGTATGTTTTGAAATATAGAAATCAATGTATTTAATCAATATAATGGTAATATATTAATATAGTATTGGTGTAATGATAATGCTAAATATGTTATGTTTTTGAAAAACATTATTGCAATGTTCAAAATTTGTTTTTTTTTTCTATATCTTTTAAATTAAGTTGATAGAATAAACCTTATTTATTTCAAAAACCATCCACAGAATTACTGTTAGTCCTGTCGCCAGAGGGGGTACAACAGCCTCCTTAATTCAGATTGACTTAACCAAGTTTTTTTGTATGTATTTTGACCCGTAGAACACGAATTTTTTGGGTAGCAGTTGATCCGGATGTCGATCTTCTTCTTAAAGTGCTGTCTCCTCAATGGAGGTTGGCTACTACAATTGCAAAGTTTTCTCTGTTTCAGCTGTTCTTATTAGCTGTTCAAAATTTAGCCCTGTCCATTTTCGGATATTTCTGAGCCACGAGAGTCTTTTCCTTCCTAGTCCTTTCCTTCCCTCGATATTTCCTTTCACTATAAGTTGAGCATATTGGTACTTATTTCTCAGTATGTGGTCCAGGTATGATGTTTTTCTAACTTTCACTGCGTTGAAAAGTTCTCTTGACTTGCCTATTATTCTATGCAGCACTTCTTCGTTTGAGGTATGCGATGTTCACGAAATTTTGAGAATTCTCCGGTAGATCGACATTTCAAAGGCCTCCAACTTATTTATGGTTGATGATTTAAAGGTCCATGTCTCAAATTCATAGAGAAGAGTCGACCAGACGTAGCATTTGGATAAACGTACTCGAATTTCGAAATTTATTCGAGAATCACAAAGCGGTTTTTTGATGTCGATAACATTGTTATAAACAAAGAACTTGAGGAATTACATAACAGCGATTTTTCACAAAACAAAACAAATTTTTGTAATTTTTGGGTGATTCTCAGCAAAAAATGGTCCTTAAAGTTTTTTCGTAGGATGCATAATTTTCGAGATAAATGCGGTTAAACTTTCAAAAAATCGAAAAAGTGCAATTCTTGAATCCGAATAACTTGTAACTAAAAAAATAAAATAGCAATTCTACTTACTGCATTTGAAAGTATAGGTCTAATTCTATCGGTTTTGATTATTTGCATTGATAAAAATTAAGTTTTTATTTGTTAAACAAAGCCATAAACACATAGTGTTTCCCGTGCCCAATGCATGCGTTTTAATGCACGTAATCTACGTTTAAATTGTCTGTATGCGCGCCTACTCGTTGGATTAAAAAAAAAATGATTTTTAGCAATGAAAGTAATCAAAACCGATATAATTTGACTTGGACTTTCAAATGCGGTAAGCAGAATTGCTATTTTATTTTTCAATCACAAGTTATTAAGGTTCAAAAATTGCAATTTTTCGATTTTTTGAAAGTTCAACCGCGTTTATGTCGAAAACTATGCATCCTACGAAAAAACTTGTAAAAACATTTTTTGCTTAGAATGACCCAGAAATACAAAAAATGTTTTGTTTTGCGAAAAATCGCTGTTATGTGATTCCTCAAGTTCTTTGTTTATAACAATCTTATCGACATCTGGATCGAGTGTTACCCAAAAAATTCGTGTTCTACGGGTCAAAATACATAAAAAACTTGGGTAAGTCCATCTGAATTAAGGAGGCCGTTGTACCGCCACTGGCGACAGGACTATGTGTCGTCATTATTTTCTTACTTCTATGTTCTTGCAAAAAAACTGAATTTGCGAAAAATATGATGAGGAATGAAAAATAATTAAAATACCTTTTAAACATTTGACCGATCGCTTTCAAATTTTAGGCATATTTTAAGAGAGTAGGTGCAAAATCTTGGTCCAATGCTATTTAAATTCATTTATGTTTTTCGAATTTTGAGAAAACTAATAAATTGTTTTGAAAAATTTAAACGGAGAATGAAATGAATGAACATTATTACTGATGGCCTAAAGTCCCTGAAAACTTCTATACCTAATGTTTATTTTAATAAATTACAGAGGTGAAAAAAAAGTGAAAATTTATTGCTCTTTTTGGTTTCAAATATTTCCTTCAAAAGTAAATTTTCGTTTATTCTAAGGGACTTTCAGGCCTCGGTAATAATGCAATCTTTCGTTCTGCGTTTAAATTTTTCAAAAATATTTATTAGTTTTCTCAGGATTCGAAAAAAATCAATGCATTTAAATAGCATTGGACCAAGATTTTGCGGCTATCCCCTTAAGCACAATAAAATGCAACATTGAATGTGATATGAAGATTCTAAGTTCACGTTTAAAAAGTTATTAACATTTATAAAATATCGAAATTTCGAAATTTCTGACTTAATAACAAGTGAACAAATTTTGACAGAATAAATAGGTATAGAAATATTTAAAAATGTCCTTGTGTTTATTAAGCTATTAAGTTTTTATTTTACTTATAAGCTTCTAACTTAGCGGAAATTAACCGTTTTTAACTTAATTTGCTAATTAGTAATTCATCATCAGGGCTTTTCATTCCGGGTGGAATGTTTGCCGCTCTAAACGTAGAGCTCTCGGATTCGCTTATTGCGGTGAATCACTCCGCATTCCACTTGTATGTTGTCAAAGTTTGTTGTATGACTTGGCTTTCGTTACAATTTTCTTCCACTTATTTCGGTACGTGCATAGTTCCCTCCAGTTTCTCACTTCCAGAGTTTTGATATCTCTTATGACCTGGTCGTCCCATCTCTCTCTGGGTCTTTCCTGGGGTCTTTCACTTTCTGGTTTCCATCTAGTGATCTTCTTAAACAGTAGGTTGTTTTTCCTTCTCTCTATGTATCCCAGCCGTATCAACCTCTGTGCTTTAATAAATCTAACTATATCTTCTCCCTTCATTATGTCTCTTAGTTAATGGTTCATTTTTCTTCTTAATTCTCCGTTGTTCATTCTTCTCGGGCCCATAATCCGTCTGAGGATTTTCTTTTCGAATATTCTCAATTTTTCTTCATCTTTTTCCGTGAGGCACATTGTCTCCGCTGCGTACGTAACTACTGGTCTGATTGCAACTCTGTATATTTTCAGTTTTGTATTTCTGGATAAGTTCTTGTCCTTCAGAAGCCTATGATATCTCCAGTATGTTTTGTTGCCTGCTAGTATTCGTTCCGTTACTTCTTCACTTCTCTTGTTTTGCCATTCACTATTACTCCCAAATATTTATATTGTTGGACTCTTTCAAAAGTGTAGTTTTCTATTTTGATTTCTCTCGTCCTGTTGTCTTCTCTTCTAGAGCAGAGTAGATATTTTGTTTTTCCTTCGTTAATTTCTAGACCTCTTTCCGTGCTTCATTTGCCAGGATTGTTACTGCTTCTTTTAATATTTCCTTGTCTCTTCCCATAAGAACTAAATCATCTGCATATGCAACTATTTGTGTTGAGGAGTGGGCTATAGTTCCTTTAATTTTGCTGGCCATGACTGTTCCTTCTACTGTTCTGTTGAATAATGTGGTTGACAGGGAATCACCTTGTCGCTCTCCCGTTTCTATTGCAATTGATTTTGTGCTACCTTCTTCTGTTGTTACTTTAGCTCGAGATCCATCCATGGTCATTTTTGTTAATCTGATTAATTTTGCTGGTATATCTTGATTTTTCATTCCAATAAATAATTTATTTCTTGCAATACAGTCAAAGGCTTGTCTGAAGTCTACGAAGAGGATATGGAGTTTTATGTTGTGTTCGTGGCATTTTTCGATTGTTTGTGTAACTATGTGGATCGCATCTGTAGTGGATTTTAATTTATAACCACTATTTTTCGACTTATCGTTGGAGCGAAATATTTTGATGTGTTACCACTCACACACACTGTTGCTAAGTCCCAATAAGTAGTTAGTCCACAAAAAAAGCGAATGCAAAAAGCATAGGCATCACAAACAGGGCCCTTTTTGCTTATTTCCCTGAACTAAAAAGCCATTGTATATTTGAATAACTTATAAAAGGCTAGAGCATTAATAAAAGTATATAGGCCATTAATATAATTCTATCGTATGATTACAGACAGCTTCCATAAACGGTTTCGTGTTTTGCGTACTAAAATGTAATGGAAAAAGCCCAAAATTTTTATTTTGTGCCGTTTTTGCCGGATATTTACGCCTGCCATTGCGCCATAATAAAATAAAACATTGATCGCCAAAAATGGTCATTGAAATCACCATAGTGAACCATAATCGTTAACTTAAGTCAAATAGCTGTAAAATTGTAATCGAAAAAAAATCCTATTATATTTTGATGAAGGGTTCAGAAGAAGCTGTAATCTTTATGCTAATAAAAATATATTTTGTTGTATTTGATGTTTGTTGTTAAAGATGTTCAAAATTGTAAGCGATAGAGTATTAGTTTTTGTTGTAGGTACATATAAATTATTACAATCACTGAATACATAGCTTGTGAAAAAATCATCAGTAGTAATTGCACAAGAGCTCTGAAATAATTGAATTTTTCCCGAGTGACAGTTTGACAGTTTTAATTTCACGAGCCGAAGGCGAGTGAAATTATGTGAAAGTGTCACGAGAGAAAAAATTCTATATTAATTTCAGAGGTGGAGTGCAATTTGTTGCGATTATTTCATGAATAAAACTGTTCAAAACCAAAATTTCATTGTAATTTATTTAGGTAAGTACTATTAAATACACAGTTTTATAAATATTTGACGATTGAAAGTCATCACTTTTATAATTTTTAAAACATTAATTGTCATTAATGTCACTGAATGTATTTTTTCGTAGCAACGAAGGCATGTGACGTAATATACTTAACGACGGGAAATTATCAAAAATTATCGATTTAATTCAGATTTCTGTAGCTTTCTATTGGTCAGAATCTCCTATGAATGAAATAATCACTGTCATTTTGACAAACCTGCGTCAGATTTTCTCTAATCTGTTCTGTCATCTTTATCGATATCTGTTCAGTGCAGTAGTGTGTTAATTTAAGAATTCGTTATTGTTGTTTCATAGGAAGGTCGTGTTTATTGATAGTTAATTTATTATATATTTGTTGTTGTATAAGTTGTTGACCTCTTTGAAAGAATGGATTGTTGTTAGTTATTGTGAGTTTTAGTTATATGTAGGTAGGTAAGTATATTTTAGGTAAAAATATTTCGAATTCTAATGTGAGTATATAAAGTTTTAGGAGGATTTTTTATTTCCAAGGCGTATTTTTCTTTCAAGAAAAAGTCCATTAAAAACCCGCCAAAATTATGCCAAAATCGAAATTTGTTTGGCTTCATAACAAAAAATGATTATTTAATATTGTTTTATTATTAGATATTTCATGCAAATACGCTTCTAGATACCTATAGTAACATAAAATGTTCACCCATTTTGGTTTATTTTTATAAATATCTATTTATTAATAATAAAATCGTTTTCTATTACTTCCATTTAGCGCGACTATGATATTGTCAAAATATTAATCTTAGATAATATCAAAGATTACCACTGTTGTTAAAGTCTATGATACTATCTCCCGAAGTTATGTTTTGTTACGAACAACGAATTACTGAGAAGAATAGGTAAAGAGAAGGAAGTTGACCTTCCAATTAAAGAAAGAAAACTACAATATCTCGGACATGTGATGCGGGGCGAGAAGTATGGCATCCTGCGACTTATAATGCAAGGAAAGATAGGCAGAAGAAGCATCGGAAGAAGACGAATTTCATGGCTGAAGAACCTGAGGGAATGGTTTGGATGCAGCTCAAAACAACTATTAAGAGCTACTGCCTCAAAAATTAAAATAGCTATGATGATTGCCAACCTCCGTAGCGGAAATGGCACCTGAAGAAGAAGAAGAAAAATATTATTTAAATTTTAAAAATACAGAAAACCTTGCATGAAGCTTCGCGCTAGTCTGCAGTGCCGCCTACTGTATCATTTTTTTGTTCCTAACATTCTCGTTATCGAAAAACATATTTTTCATTCTTCTGTTGTAACGTAATAAAATAATGTAATATAATTTTTTGTAAAAAAATTAGATATTAAATTCAGTAGAGTTTTGTAAAAAAAGTCTCCCTACCGTTTAAGGAGTATAAAAAACGCCAAATAAATCCATTTAGAATACGTGTAAAATTCGTCTAATCGTAAAAAAACCTTTGGAGAATTTTCAACGCTTCTCACTTTTTGGTCCATACTCATTCGACCTAAAAACGAGCAAAAGCTTTCCGCTAACAAGAAAATTAGCGAATTATAAAGAACGAAATTCAGACAAGCGTGAAATATAAGATTAATGGATACTGTTTTATAAATTTGATTAACACCAAATGATTATTGAAAGCAATAGGGAACAATTATTGTATAAGTGGAAATCGATAGCCCCAGAAGAAGGAAATGGCCAAAAAACGAACTTTTAATCTTTAAAATCGAAAAGGAAAAGTTAATTTCCTGCAGTCGGATGTAGACCTTAAACCAGAAAAAATTTAGTAAAAGATCCTTAATAAAAGGAATATTAATTTAAATAAAAAGTGGTACAGTAGGCCGCACTGTAGACTAGTACGAAGCTTCATAGTATGTTTTTTGGATTTTTAAAATTTAAACAATATTTTTAAATTTGAATAATCTACCTAATTTTATTATTTATTTATTATTATTTCTAATTAATTCTGCGGCACTTTTAACTATGTGCTGCCCACAACTACATTATTTAATCTTAAAAAAGCCTAATGCGACAAGTCACGCATCTTCCCGGGACATTGTCGATATGTAAACATTAAATGACGTTTAATAATCGTGATTTTATTTTAATATCTTTTTTATAACAGCTTTAGAATAACTGAACAGATTTAGTTAATCTCGATTTTGAAACATTTGTAGAAGTCCAAGGCAGGTTTAAACGGTGAGAAAATGTGATGAGCTTTTAAAGAAAATACTAAAAACAACAACGCTATTTTAATAGACAGTTATAATAAACTACATACTTTAGATTTTAAATCTTTTTTTAATATGTAAAGATATAAGATGTAAATAATATAAGTATAATATTGAAAATGTAACTAATTAGTACATTATTATTATATTTAGCATATTAGATCAAACAAAGTGACAAAATCGGCTAACTAGAAATAGTTGCCTTGTACCTACCATAACATTAGACTATTCATATACAGGGTGATTCATTAAGAATGTCCAATTTTTGAGCTGTAGATTCTAGACCTCAAAATATTAATATTTCACCCAAATCACTTCAATAAAATGTGCTTTGTTACTGAGTTACAGGGTGTTTCATTTAAAAATTTAATAATTATTATTTTTACCCAGTAATTTAAAAATATTTGACATATCTTTGTGATACTTTACAGAAAGTGTAGTTACCATATATTCTGCTAAATTATGATAAATAAACGTTTCCGGCTACTATCAGAGGCGTACGACAGGGGATAATGAGTGATTTACCCCTCCCAAATTCTACGGCACTGACGGAATTGCTGTTTTAGTACAACATTAAGATTCTCCAATACTTTCTAGGTAAATAATATACTCTTTATTCACAACGATAAAATCAGTCGTTTTCGAGATATTTGAAGTTGAAAATGCAACAACACAAGCTCTTTTAAATTAATGTATTGCGCCCTAATGAAGACTATATTATTTACATAGAAAGTATTGGAGAATATAAAAATTATGCTGAAATAGCAATTCCGTCAGTGGCGTAGAATTTGGACAGGGTCAACATTGACTTTCCCCTATACGCCTCTGATAGTAGCCAGAAACGTTTATTTAACATAAATTAGTATGGTGTACAGTACCTGCACTTTTTGGTAAGTATGTAAAGGATATTTTAATAACTTTTAAAGTAGGTACTGGGTACAAATAATTTTTAAATTTTTAAGTCAAGCATTCCTGTTACATTGATATTAATTATTTGTATCCATTACCTTAAAAATATTTGACATATCCTAATCATACTTGTCAGAAAGTATAGGCACTGTATAATATACTAAAATATGTTTAATAAACCTTTCGGGCTGCTACCAGAGGCGTACGACAGGGGAACGTGAATAGTTGACCCGTCCCACATAGTACGCCATTGGCGGAATTATTATTTTAGTGAAATTTTTCGATTCTACAATATTTTCTATGTAAATAATATAGTCTTCATTCGTACCGATAAAATCATTAGTTTTCGAGATATTTGAAGTTGAGGATGAAAGAGCGCAACACATTAATCAAAATAGCTGTGCCGTTTCATTTTCAACCTTAAATATCTCGTAAACTAATGACTTTATCGTTACGAATAAACAGCATATTATTTACCTAGAAAGTATTGGTGAATCGAAATATTGTACTAAAATAGCAATTTCGCCAGTGGTGAAGAATTTGGGAAGGGAAAACTATTCACTGCCCCCTGTCGTACGCTTCTGTTAGTAACCAAAAACGTTTGTTTAACAAAATTTAGTAGGGTGTAAATGGGAAAAGAAATGTAATGAGTTGGAAACATATATAGGTGGTAGGAGAAGTAGAGAATCGTGGAGGTTTATCAAAACACTGAGATCAGATACAACAGAAAATGTAAGGCTTGACAACATAACAACAAATACATGGGAACAGCATTATAAATCTTTGCTGACTGAAGACCGCCCACAATACATACAAGAAGAATCAAACCCAGTAATAGTAGAAGGTGAAGAAATAACAATAACAACAGAAATGGTACAGAAAGCTATCTCACAATTAAAAAATGGTCGGGCACCTGGCCCTGACAATGTTCCCGCAGAACTAATAAAATCAGGTTCAAAGAAATTAATCCGAATGATCACAGAATTCCTTCACAGAATTATTAACGGAGAACAAGTTCCGAAAAGCTGGAAAGAGGGCTGGATCTCTTCAATACACAAAAAGGGAAGTAAAAGTGATGTCAACAATTATAGGGGAATAACTGTAACAAGCACAATGAGCCGTTTATATGGCAGAATACTGAAAACCATTATTTTTGAAGAATATCAACCCTATGAATCCGAAGAACAGTGTGGTTTCAGGGCCGGACGATCTACGATCGATAATATATTCTGTCTAACACAGGTTATGGAAAAAAGACTAGAACGTGGACAAGACACACATATACTTTTTGTCGACCTAACGAAAGCATATGACACAGTGCCCGTGAAAAAACTGTGGGAGGTTTTGGACAATACACACATATCTGCAACTGTCATCAAAGCCATACAATGCCTCTATAAAGATTCTATGTCAAG
Source organism: Diabrotica virgifera virgifera (assembly GCF_917563875.1). Lineage (NCBI taxonomy): Eukaryota > Metazoa > Arthropoda > Insecta > Coleoptera > Chrysomelidae > Diabrotica > Diabrotica virgifera. The sequence continues at coordinate 213,295,164 of NC_065450.1, forward strand.
AGTAAAGAGAGGTAACCATCTGTCATCTAGCTTCCAAGTAACAAAAGGCCTTAAACAAGGGTGCTGCTTATCTCCCATTCTTTTCAATATATATACCGACGGTGCTCTCAGACTTTGGAAACAGAAATGCAGTGGTATGGGTATACCAATCGGAGACATAACATTATACACTTTGAACTACGCAGACGACCAGGTGGTAGTTGCTTAAGATAAGGAAGACTTAGAATATATGACCAGAAAATTGATGGAAGAATACAGGAAATGGGGTTTAGAGGTAAACATAAGGAAAACACAATATCTACACATCGGTAACCAAATACAACAGGAGGACCTAGATCTTGACGGAAGTGACTACATCAGGGGTTGTACAGAGTATATATATCTAGGGATTAAATTAACAAATAGTGGAAGAACGGAATCCAGTATAGATGATAGAGTGACGAAGGCTAGAAAGGTTACTAGAGCCCTAAACCCTGTCTTATGGCAACATAACATAAATTTAAATACAAAAATGAGGATGTACGACGCTATTCTGAAACCAATTTTAACGTATGGCTCCGAAGTGTGGCAAATGACAAAAAAATCCGAAAATAAGCTGCTTACCACTGAAATGGATTTTTTTAGAAGATCTGCCAGAATATCGAGATTGGACCATGTTCGAAATGAACAGATCAGAGAAAAAGTAGGTAAGCAGAAAACAATAGTGGACGAGGTACAACGAAACCAACTTACCTGGTATGGACACGTCCAACGAATGGGAGATGAAAGATTACCAAAAATTACAATGAGATGGATACCGCCAGAAAAATGGAAAAGAGGAAGGCCACCGACCTCCTGGAAACAAGGAATTACAAAAGCCATGTCAGAAAGAAATCTTCAAGAAAATGACTGGCTAGATCGACAGGCTTGGCGATTGGGTACCGGAAGGCGTAGAACGCTATAGAACCGGTTATATATATATATATATATATATATATATATATATATATATATATGTAATGATATTTATAGGAATAAGGACAGCTGTGTTGCTCTAGAATAAAGAAACGACATTTAATGTCAATATTCCCAATCTATGATTATTTCTACAAATAAGTGAAAATAAAAGTTTCATAAATGCTTGACATTTCATAAATGACGACGTCTGTCAATCCAATCTCTTCTCAGCTAGTGACGGTTCGGCAGTCCAGGAGTGTGTTCCGAATTTCTAACGTTGGCTGACTGCGTTCCAATTTGAAATTCCAATTTGAGATGACATCTTGGAGCACAGCAATATTAAAATGATGAAAGTATAATATGTAGTTTCATTACATCATCCTTCCCAAAGGTGAAAATATTCAAATATTTTCGTTACCATCTTCATCTTGACCTTCTTCCTGTATAGGGAATGGAACCAGCTTCGAGATATGGAATAGATTAGAGTCTGACTTCTTCCGATTCATATTTACTTTATAAATGGAATTTGATAGTTTTTCTGTTATTTCATATGGTCCAATTTTTAATTCGTCCAATTTTTTTCGGTTTAACCTGTTTCCATTTTCGACAAACACCAAATCACCTATGTTGAAGTCCACATGTTTACGGTTCTTGTCATAAATTTGTTTATTATATTTGTGAGATCTTTTCGTTCTTTCTAAAGCAAGATTTTTGTTTCTTATCCAATCTTTTTCTGAATCTACTTCTTTCAGTTCAGATGGCAGTGTTGTTACTTTTTTGCCATACATTAAATATGATGGTGAGAAACCAGTTACAGTATGTTCGGTATCATTGTATTTGCCCACACATTCTTGTGCTATTGTTGTCCAAGCTTTTTTTTTCTTTTGTCTCGTTAATTCTACACCTAATTTTATTAACCAGGGTTTGATTTAGTCTCTCATTGAGACCATTAGAAAAAGGAGAGTTAGCAGCAGTGAATATTAGTTTCGTAAACTTTTTCTCTAAAAACTTTTTAAAATCATTTGAATTTATTCCTGGATATTGGTCTGATAGAATCATTTCGATTTGATCATTTTCTGGAATACTATTTACAAGTTTAATGAAATCATTTGCAGTTTGAGTTTTCGATGTCAATATATATGCATATCGTGTGAAGTGGTCTACTAGAATATGTAAATATTTTTTTGTAGAACGGGAACCTCCAAAACCTCCTACTGTGTCTATACTGACAATGCTGAAAGGCTTTGTGGCTGGTCCCAAATGTGACATTAATCCGAATTTTTCTAATCCCCTTGATTTATTTCTAATGCATACTGAGCATTTTTGGCAGGTTTCTCTAATGTTTTTCTTCAACTTTTTCTTTAAAATCTAAGAATACTTTCTGTCTTTTACCTTGCTTGTTTACCAAGTATTCATTCTTGTTCAACTCACTAAATAGATGAGTAGTTGAAATCAATGAATATTTATCAAGTTTATTCATTATGTCGTCTGGCAAACCTAATACAATAAGGTTTATTAATGTGTCATTGTCGATTGTTTTATTTACTTCCAATAATAATCTTTCTTTTTTTGTTGCATATTCTATAAGAGAACCACTTTGATATTTGAATGTGAATGCGTATTTGATTTGAGACCAACCTTTCTTTTCATATGCATCACAAAAGTTTGTTTTCCAAATTTTCCAATCTGATTGTACTGTGTATTTAATTATCATGCTACTGTACCAATCTAAACATTGTTTTTCAAGTAAGTATTTTAATGACTCTATTTTCTGTTCATCATCTATGATTTCAAATCGTTCACACTCTCTCTCAAAGTCTTCCATCCACTGACAAGCATTCGGTATTTTTATAGAAAATTTTTCAATCAAAAAACTTTCAGTTACTCTGCTAAAATTTTTTATTGATGGTATTTCTTTTTCATAAGTAGCAACTACAGATTGTGTTTTCTCATCTAAATACTGTTCCCCAAATTGTAAATTCTCACCATCATCTAAATATATCTTTCTCATTTCAATATCTAATGGTACCCATAAATTTCTTTTTTGACCTCTTTTTTTCAAAGAATTTTTTACTTTCATAAATACATTAGATTTCGCTAGGTATGTATGTTTATTTACCTGCTTGAATTCTTCTGGGAGCTCAAAAACACGTCCATCTGGAGTTTCAATTGCTGTTATACATATTTCATTCGTTTTTCCATCTGCGGATCCCTGTATTGTAAACTGGAACTTTAATTTCTCCATTTTTTTGACTAGTAATGTCGTTTTGTAATGATATTTATAGGAATAAGGACAGCTGTGTTGCTCTAGAATAAAGAAACGACATTTAATGTCAATATTCCCAATCTATGATTATTTCTACAAATAAGTGAAAATAAAAGTTTCATAAATGCTTGACATTTCATAAATGACGACGTCTGTCAATCCAATCTCTTCTCAGCTAGTGACGGTTCGGCAGGCCAGGAGTGTGTTCCGAATTTCTAACGTTGGCTGACTGCGTTCCAATTTGAAATTCCAATTTGAGATGACATCTTGGAGCACAGCAATATTAAAATGATGAAAGTATAATATGTAGTTTCATTACATATATATATATATATATATATATATATATATATATATATATATATATATTGTACAAATATTTTCGACCGTACTGTGTTAAATAGTGATTTTTTGAATAACGGCAATTCGGTCAGATGAAATAAAACTCTATTTGTTCTAGGTCTCAATATTTCGTCACTATTTGGTGACTTCTTCAGGAGAAAACTGTAAATTTATTAAGATTAGATATGGACAAAAGACAAAACATTTCATTACTTACAACTATAAGAGTGATAATTTAAATTCGTTTAACATATTATATTGAACATTGACTTGAGAAATGACTGATGTTATTTTGACATATATTTCGGAGTTATGGTAACTGCAATATATTTTATGTTAATAGAATATTGTCTAATATTGAAAAAAAATTTTAGTGAATACGTCAAAGTAAACAAGAAAAAGTATTTGCGAAATTTTAAGGTGGAAAGGTAATAGTAGATAAATGAAAAAGGACTTGAAGTATTTTAAATTGACTATAAAATGTAATCGATGGTACGTAATGAGTTAGTGTAAGACTGGTATTCAGAACTTGAATAAAAATAAGGTAGATTCATTGTTAGTAGATTAATTGAGTAATTTGTTTGTATTTTTTAAATTTTGGGAAAGAATGTTATGAATTACTTAGAATATTACAGTAGATATTACTCAAATGGTTAGTGTCAGTCTTATAATTAATTGATTCTGGAGTTTTGTTAATATGTACCATCTCAAGGAAGAGTCGTTTTTTATAGTTGTCAACTTGTTCTATTCAACTAACAATGAATCTACCTTATTTTTATTCAAGTTCTGAATACCAGTCTTACACTAACTCATTACGTACCATCGATTACATTTTATAGTCAATTTAAAATACTTCAAGTCCTTTTTCATTTATCTACTATTACCTTTCCACCTTAAAATTTCGCAAATACTTTTTCTTGTTTACTTTGACGTATTCACTAAAAATTTTTTTCAATATTAGACAATATTCTATTAACATAAAATATATTGCAGTTACCATAACTCCGAAATATATGTCAAAATAACATCAGTCATTTCTCAAGTCAATGTTCAATATAATATGTTAAACGAATTTAAATTATCACTCTTATAGTTGTAAGTAATGAAATGTTTTGTCTTTTGTCCATATCTAATCTTAATAAATTTACAGTTTTCTCCTGAAGAAGTCACCAAATAGTGACGAAATATTGAGACCTAGAACAAATAGAGTTTTATTTCATCTGACCGAATTGCCGTTATTCAAAAAATCACTATATATATATATATATATATATATATATATATATATATATATATATATATATATATATATATATATATATATATATATATATATATATATATATATATAGTAGGGTGTGCGGTAACTACACTTCCTGCAAAGTATGGGATGGATATGTCAAATATTTTTAAAGTAGTGGGTAAAAATAGTTATTAAATTTTCAAATAAAACAACACTCAGTAACGAAGCACATTTTATTGAAGTGATTTGGGTTAAATATTAATATTTTGAGGTCTAGAATCTACAACTCAGAGATTGGACATTTTTAATGAATCATCCATAAATGTGATTTAATGCTTAAGAAATGTCATATACTTATGCAGTTCAGCAAAAGGGATTCCCCGAACATATCGCTGCCTCAGTGCAACACTGTACTATCTCAAAATCAACCATTTTGAGAAAAACGGGTTTAAAGTTTTTCATGCGCTAAGATTGACTCCTCAGCGAAAATTATTGTTTATTTTCGTTTTTCAGTTAGTTGTTAGTTTACGTAAATTAGTCTTGTACAATTTTAAAAAGCACTAATGTATATATCGTTTAAAACATTTTTTATTTATTGGTTTAAATGAAAGGAATTTGAGTGGTTACAATATTGAACTGAACGTTTCAACAACTTTTAAAACTGTTATATTTATTTGTAGATGTTACTGTTTTGTTTTGGAAATTTAATGACATTAAATTAAATTTTTTCCACAATGTTATACAATAGTTTTGAATGTTACACTTTAGCTCTGAAATAATATAATATATAATAAAAATATTGAGTGATTGTTGTGTAAGTGTTGTTGGGAAATTTTTGGTAAAACGCCATTTCCTAATGGAGAATAAATAATATTTATTGACACTGCCATCTTAAAAAACTACATTTATTTTTAGGCTGTATTCAGTACACGTGACATACAACAGAAAGAACTGACTTAATTATCTCCATCATTTTCTTTGGTCTTCACCCCATGGAAAAAGTTATAAGGCGTTGGTATTAATTTTGCATCGCATAAACTTATATTAAATCCGCTTTTTTCTGAAGTAGAATCCCTGGAGGAGCTCGATATGCTTGTTTGAATTGGTGCTTGTTGGAGTTCGGCTCGTTGGAGTTCGGCGGCTGTTGTTTTGCTTTTCTAGGTTTCTTTTGGACATCTTTAGAAGTAACTGAAGAGCAAGAATGTCCTCTAGACATAACAACAAGAGAACCAATTTTCTTTTTTGTTATTTTATCGTCTAGGTTAAAAAACACCATTTCGTTTTGCTCATAAGAATATTTATAAAAAACAGTCGATGGAGTTGATTTCTTTACTTGAAATGATTTAACGTTCGCCCATACTACTTTCTCTCCTGATATAGAGTACTGGAAATTTTTACCCGGAAAAGGATTTTCTATCGCAGTTCAGTCGTATACATCTGAGGTGTCCATTTCTTTTACCTGAAATTGTCTTTTTTCGTTATTTGCCACTTGAACTACAGCGACTAGTTGGCTGGGGACATAAAGAGGGTTCCTGTTAATAGTCTTTTTTAATTGTCGTTCAATCGAAGAATGCATGCTATCCCTCTCGTTTTGAGTATGACCAACAAGCAAGTATTTATGAGTAATTGAAGGAATATCTAAAGTTTGTACTGCATATAGATACATTGCTAGGAGAACGTGGTTGTTATTTTGGCCACTGCAGTTGCCAGAATACAAAATAACAGATTTTCCATTAGCAGTTTCTTTTAAAAGATCAAAAAGGAATGAAGCGATTTTTAAAGCTCCACGTTTTGCACACCCTTCATGCCAAATATAGCAATGGCCTTGCTTAGATGTGGCGTCAAAAACCGTAAAATTTAAGGTGTTTAGTTTTCTTTTATAGTAAAATGTTGAAATTTGCCCCTTTGGAAGTTGAAATACAGCTTCAAGATCAAAACAATCAACAAGAGTGTTCGAGTTATGATCCCTACTATTGTTTATGTCTTGCTGCTTATCTGCACGAGCCGTACAGAGAACTGCCTGCATGGCAATACTACAATAATTCTTTGATTATATTACTGTATTGCTCTGAGTTTTATACAATTTTTCTAGAGCAACACCGTAATATTTTTAGTTATTATTCTATTGCCCTGTAATGTAAGCTCTTTAAGCACAGAACCATAGTAACGTATGATGGAATTATAAATTTAAAAAAATATATTTTAAGATAGTACAGTATTGATCTGAAAAGAACCATCATTCATTCATAGGAATTTATTCTTATTTCAGAACATACAAATTTTGAGATGTTACAGTATAGCACTGATACAGCGATATATCTGCAGATAAAATAAGCCAAATTGATTTGTGACATCTAATGAGAGGTCGTAGAAAGTTGATTTTGTTCAATATAGGATGATAGCACGACGATACTTTATACTTTAGTGATAAGCTGACATAAAATTTCAATAGTAGATACCACGCTATAAGAAGTAGTCACTTCTGTCACAAGTACCACGTACCGTTACTTATTGTCTTTGTTTTTGAAATCGATATCTACACTACACCAACAAATTAACGCACCATCTTAAAAATGGGTCATTTTTGAAGTCTCGAATTTCCCAAATTTTTCGTCCGTTTTAACTGATTTTTTTTATATGTTATAGCAGGGGTGGGCAAAGTGCGGCCCGCGGGCCGCATGCGGCCCTTTATAAATTTTTTTGCGGCCCGCGGAAAAAAGTAAATTATTTTCAAAAAATGAATAACCATTTTCAATTTTTGATTTACATGTTTACTCTGATTGGAGTACGAAGGGAACCATTCTCGTTGGAACTTTACCGCGCTGAGCAGATGGGACATGAATTATAAATTGTAAAATTCCCTCATCTTCCTTAGCCCCTGCATCCGTTACGGCTTGCAAATTGTAGAAGCCTCGGTATGTAACCAGAGAAGGTTCCCATTGTTTTCAGTCTAGTGGGATGTAGAGTAGCATTATGTTATTTTATATGCCATTAGAGTGAAAACTTATAGTCCAGGGCTCATCTGTTTTGAGATGGACGTTGAGAGGTGACTCAAATTTTTTTGCAGAAATTGCTTAAAAATAACTCAAATAATAATATTTGAGTTATCCTCCCGTTCAAAATGGTCCGGAACATTGTTTAAATAATCAAAATGTCAAAATATGAAGGAAAAATTAGATTTTTTTATTGGTTTTTTGAATATAACTTTATTACTGTTCAATTCTGAGAAAAGTTGTACTGACATAAAAGTTGCGTAATTAAATTTCCTACTATATAGAATCGGTTAAAAATTTAAAAAATAGTCACCCCTGTTGCAAAATAGCAATACTTGCGAAAAAAAAACATACAAAAACAAGTATTCGCATTTTACGTTTTTCAACCATTTATACTAAACTTAGGACTTTCATATTTTACCCAGAAAAACTTTATGATATAGTAAAACAACACTGTAAATTTCATTAAGATCGATTTAATAGATTTTGCAAAATAAATTTTGCAATCCAGCTTTCGCAAAAAAATTACTTTTTTAAAAATGTTGCAGGACTGAAAATAAAGCAGATAGTAAGTTGAATTTTTTTTTGCTTATAGAAGTGTACTGTACCTTTCATTTGCAATTTGCAAAATTAAAATCGAATAATTACCACGGCGTCAGGAAATTTTTTAAATAAACATTAATTTTTGGTGCTACGCGCAGGACAGCGGTGTTCGATTCACACAAGTTGATTTCCACCAAAATTTCTTCTAATCTTTATCTAATATATTATTTTCTTACTCTATATTTTGTTGTATTTTAATATTTTAATTCCACAAAAATCAAACTAATGTTATTATTGTTTGTGAAATATTGTTTAAACAAGTGCATATGTTTAAAAATAATAAACTTTTATTCTCTAAGTTAAAATATATGAACAAAGAAAGTTTTTGCTAAAAAAATTGTTATTTCAAAGGATAGAGTATGTGCTTTTATTTTGCAATAAACAAATTTATTTATTTATATCGAAATGTAATAAAAATTAAAATGTATCAATCATTATCAAAGGTTATTGAAATGCCCAATGAGAGCAACCTATCCGCTGTCCTGCGCGTAGCACCAATAATTAATGTTTATTTAAAAAAATTCCTGACGCCGTGGCAGTTAATCGATTTTAATTTTGCAAATTGCAAATAAAAGATACAGTACACTTCTATACGCAAAAAAAATTTCAACTTGCTATCTGCTTTATTTTCAGTCCTGTAACAATTAAAAAAAAACGAATTTTTTTTGCGAAAGCTGGATTGCAAAATTTATTTTGCAAAATCTATTGAACCGATCTTAATGAAATTTACAGTATTGTTTTACTGTATCATAAAATTTTTCTGGGTGAAATATGAAGGTCCTAAGTGAGCATAAATGGTTGGCAAAACGTAAAAAGCGAATACTTGTTTTTGTATAGTTTTTTCGCCATTATTGCTATTTTGCAACAAGGGTGACTATTTTTAAAATTTTTAACCAATTCTATATTGTAGGAAATTTAATTATGCAACTTTTATGTCAGTACAACTTTTCTCGGAAATGAATACTTTTAAAGTTATAATCAAAAAACGAAGAAAAAAATCGAATTTTTCCTTATTTATTTGACATTTTGATTATTTAAACAATGTTCCGGACCTTTTTGAGAGGGAGGATAACTCAAATATTATTATTTGAGTTATTTTCAAGCAATTTCTGCAAAAAAATTTGAGTCACCTCTCAACGTCCAAATGTACTAATATTTTTACAGATCCGCCCTGGTCTATTAGTCTTTGAAATTATTTTCATTTAAAGGTTTTTTAAAATTATTGCTAATATTAATAAATAAATATAGATAATGCAGCTAATTAGTTAACATTTTCGCAGCGGGTGATTTTTCCGCAAATTTTCAACATAACGCGGGCAATTATTTGGGTTGCCGGCACATAATTTTGTCGTACTCCCTAGGGAGGAAAAGTATGACTTTGGTCCCTACAATCATTTCAGTGAAACAATACTACAGATAAAACAATATTAGTAAAAACATAAATAGGTTCATAGATAAACTGAAAATAGATAAATATCTACTCTTATATTTGTGGGAAATAGAATACTTAAATAAGTGAGAATGTTATTTGGAGAAGAGAGATATGGTTCGAAAATTTTGAAAATTTCGAATATTTTATTATTTTGAAAGAAAGTACATAACTTCGGGAATAGTCTCTGAAAATTCCAGTTGGACCGAAGTAAAATTACCGCATGTTTGATATTCCTACCTTCGGCTCACTTTGCAGCAGCTTCGAGCCAGCGCGCTTGAGCGTAGGGGAGAGTGGTCTATGCTGGGACATGGTTCATAGTGGGACAAATGACCTGGCAACCTTGTAAATTGCGTCGAACACCTCAAATCACTTGTGTTGAGTCATATGTTCAGACACGTTGTGTTTTGTGATTAATTTGCGGTTTCCGGTCGATAATAAGAGAAATATTTAATATTTTCAATAAAAAGGTAAGTAAATATATGTCATTTCTCCATTTAGAGTCAAATAATTTCGTTTATAACTTTTTTATTAGTAAATATTTTAAAAACATACTTAGTATGTTTTGAGGTTATGATATGAGAGAGTAGATCGGCTAGTAAATATTTGTTTTCGTGTTGTCAATTTTAAGTAATCAGTTAGAATTTATTTTTCGTGGAATGGTTCATACTGGGAAATATCTATGTGGTGCATATTGGGACATCTAAAAAAGTGGTCTATACTGGGACGCATGTAAATAGTGTATGTTTTAAGCGTTTTTCTGATGATTTTTATTTAAAAGTAGGTTTCTAATTAAATATTTTTAACTTTTGTATATTTAAAACATATCAATGTTGCCAAATTGAATAAAAAACAATTAAAGATGATAATTTTTATATCTTGTTTAATTTTGTTACAGATTTTTTAACAATGCCTAAGTGGGCGAGGGGAAAGCTACAAGATCATTATGAAGATAGTGCGATACTTCACTTGGAAAGAGCAAACCAGATAAAGAAAGCTGTCCTACAAGTAATCAGCGGTCAGAAAACCTTAAGAGAAGCAGCAGCAATAAACTCTATATCAAAATCGGCTTTGCAGCGTCATGTTTCAAAATATAAGGCTCTCTCAGGTGATGAAACAGAGAAGTATGATTTTACACAAAAACATGGGTATAAATCCGTATTTACTGAAGCACAAGAAGCTATGTTGGCACAATATTTACTTGATGCCTCTTATATGTGCTACGGTTTAACTGAAAGAGGGACTAGAATTTTGGCTTATTCTTTTGCCATCACAAATTCAATTGTTATACCAGACTCTTGGAATTTAAATGGTGCTGCTGGGACTGAATGGATGAAAAATTTCCGACATCGTAATTCGCGGTTGAAGTCACGCACACCGGAAGCTACCAGTTTGTCTCGTGCGACAAGCTTTAACAAACACAATGTTAGTGAGTTTTTTAAAAATCTAACGAGTGTGCTTCAAAAGTATAAATTTTGTGCAAGTGACATCTATAATTTAGACGAGACCGGAGTTACGACTGTTCACAAGCCTCCAAAGATATTAGCGCAAAGTGGTTGCAAACAAGTCGGAAAAATCACTTCGGGAGAACGAGGTATTTTAGTAACAATGTGTTCTGTAATATCTGCAAAGGGTACTTTTATTCCACCATTTATGGTTTTCCCAAGAAAAAAATTTATCCCAAAAATGTTACAACACGCTCCTCCTGGTTCTGGTGGTTCCGCATTTCCTTCAGGTTGGATGACTGCGAACAGGTTTTCAGAATGTTTGGATCATATTATCAAACATACTAACTGCTCTCCTGCTAAAAAGATATTAATTATATTGGACAATCATGAAAGCCATTAAGCACTTGATGTTTTAAAGAAAGCAAAAGATAATGGCATAGTATTATTGACCATACCACCACACTGCAGTCATCGGCTGCAGCCTTTGGATGTTTCCTGCCATGGGTCCTTCAAGTCATACTACAATAGAGCATCTGATGAATGGATGATTAATCACCCGGGTACACTTTTAACAATTTATAACATAAGTGAAATTGTTGGTAAAGCATTTCCTTTAGCCTTTACCCCAACCAACATCTTAAAAGGCTTCCAGAAAACTGGAATTTGTCCGCTGAATTCCAACATTTTTACAGACCAAGATTTCATGATGTCTTATGTCACAGATCGGCCGTCTGAAGTTGCAGCTTTACCAAATCCAGAACCTCAAAATACTACAACAAACGAAGCAAATACTCCACCCCAGTTATCCACTGAGGTTCATATTGTTCCCATAGAAAAGATATCAGTTGATTCAAATGAAATTAATACTGCCTATTTTGAACCTTCTGATTTATCTCCAGTAGCTGGACCTTCTCATTCTAGAGCATTAATATTAATAACACCTGAAGTCATTAGGCCTCATCCAAAAGCACCTCCTAGAAAAAATACCACCTAAAGAAAGAAGGGGCAATCACTAGTACTTACAGACACTCCTATAAAAGATAAAATAGAAGAAGAGTATAGACAAAGATAAGAAAAGAAACAGTTAAAAGAAAACAAGAAACAGAAAGTCACAAAACAAGTGTTTGGAGCATTACAAAAAATATAAACTAAAAAAAATAAGAACACATGTAATGTAGATTTATTACCTAACAAAAGGTACAAACGCCAATCAAGCTTTGAAGAGTCCGAAACAGACGACGACATAGAATTCAACGCACTTTGTGACGATGGAGACAATGATTTAGAGCCAGATATTCATATTGGCGATTTTGTTATTGTGAAATACCCTACCAAAAAAACTGTTCGTCATTATGCTGGATGTGTTGAAGATATTATTAACGGTGAATATGTGATTTCTTTCCTTCGTAAAACATTGGGTAATACATTTACTTATCCCGAGAAAGAAGATATAGACACAATAGAACAAGATAGTATTGTTAGGATTTTACCAAAACCTAGCGCAATAGGTTCAACGGAACGTTCAGCAAATCAGCTACAGTTCCAGTTTGATTTTTCTACATATAAAATGTTTTAAATGCTTTCTGTAATCTTAATTTTTATATAAATAAATTTCTTAATATTTTTAATATTGATTCCCCATGAACACCTACTTATCTCCTGCTTCAACTATATGGTCCCAGTATGGACCATATGTGTCCCAATATAAACCAATAGGAGTCCCACTATGAACCAATATTGGTCCATACTGGGACAAATGGTTCATACTGGGACAATGATTATGCAGTCCTTTCTATTAACTTTATCTAAAATTCCAATTGACACATAATCGAGGATATTCAAAGCAGTGATTTTATACGTTCAAACCTTTAGAAAAATAAGAGATGCAACCGAAAGACTGAAATGTTCAAAAGTGTCCCACTATAGACCACCCTCCCCTACTGAGAAACGTTCAACAGGTGTTCCACTTCTCTTTTGTAAATTACTCCGCGATTTAAAAATATATTCCGATGTGCATCACTTTACGATTTGACATACAAAAAAAGAAATCGAAAATAAAAATTGTCAAAACTTTAAACGCGTTTTTCTCAAAAATCCGCAAAAACGCTTCCAAAACTTACAACGTTCACCGTCTCAAAAGCGGTGGACATTGTAACTCAAAAGCTACTTGACAGATCCACCTGAAATTTTTCATATATTTTCTTTAGACATTTCGTGAAGTAAATCTGTCGAGATATTTTTTGTTTTGGGCTTCATTTTCACCCTTTTTTACAAAAAACTTTAAAATCTAAAAAATAGTTAAAACTAAAAAAACTCGGGAGTATTACCTCAAGAAACTCATGCTAATAAAACATTTTTGAATTTCTTTTTCATGATCCCATTACTAGTTTGTTTACTGCAAAATCTTCTTTTTTGAGGTGTCTGTAAAAATTTGCCACAGTTGGCTTATTTTTCAATATTAAGTCTTGAATTTTTCTTAATATGTACCATTTTGTTTGTTTGTTTTGTTTTCAAACAAAATTCAAAAAAGGTGCTTGAAATGTTAATTTCAAACCATGCCCTCTCTTACGCATAATTAGTAAAAAGGTAAAAATTCGAACATGTTAAGGTAACAAATATTGCGGCAGTGGCGGATCCAGAGGGGGGATCACGGGGTTACGACCCCCCCCCCCCCAACGAAAATAAATATTAATTCAATAATTTTAAAACAAAGAAAAACCGAGAACTGTCAAACAAAAAAAATTAGGCCCATCCAAAAAATAATTGAAAACCCACTTATCTTAGGGGTGGTAAGACTAAGTGACCTTGCATCAGAGAAAAGTAATTCAATCATCCTCAAGATCCATGACTCCCCCCCGCCAAAAAATTCTGGATTCGCCACTGTATTGCGGCCCTCGGTAATAGACAAAAACATTTTGTGGCCCTTTCTAAAAAAAGTTTGCCCACCCTTGTGTTATAGCCTTATTTTTTAACAATATCGTTGTAATAATATTGTTGCTGGAGAGGTAAATTGTCATTTTTTACCGGGTGTAACAATCAAACTGTGTTTTTTTAAGTTCACCAGACCCTGTGGAATTGTCTAGCATTCACAAAATACTGAAATTACAACCCAATAATAGCCTCAGATTTTTTTAATGGAAACTAGCCATGTTTTTCATCAATACAGGGTGTGCGGCAAACTTTAAAGGGTAATTCTACATGAAAAAGAAATGACAGTTTGCTTTATAAACTTATGTCCGCAAAAGCTTCATGTTCGAGAGACGGGATGTTGAAATTTTTCTTTCAAACTGTCGACTTTGTTGCTCTAAAACCGGTTGAGATATGCAAATGAATTTTGATAGGCATTATTATTTGATAGCGATACTGCGCATTGTTTGTCATATAATTAAGAATTTTATATTTACCATTGGAGTGCGTACGGGTAATATGACCAGTACGCGCGCCAATGGAGTATACGCACCTTTACTACATTATTATTATTGTCCAGTTATATTCTCAGTTATATCTAGCGATTGGTTGGTTAGATATTTAGTTTTTGTTTGATTTATTTTTAATCCTATTTCTTTTGATTTGGTAGTTAGGTCTAATAACATGTCCTGAAATTATTCTCTGCCTTTTGCTATTAGCGTAACATCATCGGCAAATTTCAGATGGTTTAGGTTTTCATCTATCGACCATCTAGTCTAGTTAGGCGAAGCAATAAAGCAATAAAATCGGCCTTACCTCCGAAAAAAAAAACCACAAGACGGATATTAATAATTTTGCATTCGATTCGTGAATGCGCCAGGAAACTTTGTGACCCCGAGCCACGATATAATATTGAAAAACTGCATACAAAAAATGCATTCTTAAAGTGCATCTCAAACAGACAATAAAAAAAATTCAGAACTTGTTCTAGAACTATCGACCGAACTATCGGCGGAAATGATTCCATTTTTTTTGCTAGGGGGGTTTTTGGTGTCGTTGAAAACGAATATGACGTCGAATGTGATCTGCGGAGTACCTGCTGCCCAGGGTACCTACTGTTCAACTCGTCTTGTGGAGATTTCGGCAAATTCATTAAAAAAATAGTCAAAAATCATTAGTCACTAGATAAACAGTAGGTACCCTGGGCACCAGATACTCCGTAAATCACTTCCAATGTCATATTCGTAGTCATAGACTCTAAAAACTCCCGAGTAATGAATTTTGATTAATTTTTTAATGAATTTGCCGAAATCTCCAGAAAACGAGGTAAATAGTAGATACCCTCGATACCGGGTACTCCGGAAATCACTTCCGATGTCATATTCGTCGTAAGCGACCCCAAAAACCCCCCAAGTAATGATTTTTGACTAATTTTTAATAAATTTGCCGAAAACTCCTCAAGACGAGGCAAACAGTAGGTACCCTGGGCACCAGGTACTCCGAAGATCACTTACGTCATATTCGTTTTCAGCGACCCCAAAAACCCCGGAGTAACAAAATTGAACTTATTTCCGCCGATAATTGACGAGTTCTGAATTTTTTTTATTGTCTGTTCGAGATGCACTTTAAGAATGCATTATTGTAAGCAGTTTTTTAATATTATATCATTGCTCGGGGTCACAAAGTTTCCTAAAGCATTCACAAATCGAACGCAAAAAGAATTATTAAGATCCGTCTTGTCGTTTTTTTTTTTCGGAGGTTCGGTGCTTTTTTGCTTCGACTAATTATAGTCTAAGAGCTAGTGAACCTTCCGACTAACGGTCGTCCTGTAAGGCTAGAAATTTTTCTAGTGATAATTCATAGCACACCAAGGCTAAAAACCATGACCTGGCAGGCCTCAGCGGTGCACATGTATCTACCAGGTGAATCGAAAAGTCCAAATTTAGGGGGTAAAATAAACTTTCTCCTGTAAGGTTTAAATTTAAGTATGTGTTTGAGTAAGTCATTTAGAAGAAATGTGTACAATGACAGGCGATTCTGAAGAGCATAAGACCTTGCCAGGCAAGGGGAAAGATTAGGGGTTTTTCCTAAAAATTATTCTTTTTGCGTCCAACAAATTTTTTTTAGGTTTTTTGATACATTCCAAACAGAAAACGTCTTTAGTGATTTTTCTCTTAAGTTAATAGTTTTTGTTATATAAGCGCTTGAAAATTTTGAAAATTGCGAAATCGGCCATTTTTAACCCTAAATCGGACATTTGTTTAAAAATTTCAATGTTGCCAAGGTACGTAGATATTCTTTAAACATTGATTGATGAAATCCCGAAGTGTTATTTGCAATAAAATATCGAAAACCCCTTTGTTTTTTTAATTGCTTATCAAGCGGGCGCGTCACTGTAGTATAAGTGAGGACGTTTGAGTTTGCATAAATTCATTATCTCGTGAATGGGCAAATTTCAAGAGAAATCCTCAGATAGGTCGATTTTTATTTTTGAATTAGGACTTTTTGGCATATATATATAATACTAGTGACGTCATCCATCTGGGCGTGATGACGTAATCGATGATTTTTTTAAATAAGAGTAGGGGTTGCGTGATAGCTCATTTGAAAGGTTATTTAATTCTCTATTCAGTAATATAAACATTAACATAATTATTTATACAAGGTTTACAAAAAAGATTTTTCTTCTATTTGTCAAATTTAATCAAAGTTAATTTAATAAAAAAAAATTTTTTTGTACACCCCTTATAAATAATTATGTTAATGTTTACATTAGCGAATAGAGAATTAAATAACCTTTCAAATGAGCTGTTACACAACCCCTACTCTCATTTAAAAAAATCATCGATTACGTCATTACACTCAGATGGATGACGTCACTAGTATTAAATATATGTCAAAAAGTCCTAATTTAAAAATAAAAATCGACCTGTCTGAGGATTTCTCTCGAAATTTGCCCATTCTCGAGATAATGAATTTATGCCAACTCAAACGTCCTCACTTATACCACAGTGTCGCGCCCGCTTGATTAGCAATTAAAAAACAAAGGCGTTTCCGATATTTTATTAAAAAAAGTCTTTGAGATTTTATCAATCAATGTTTAAAGAATATCTACCTACCTTGGCAACTTTGAAATTTTTAGATAAATGTCAGATTTAGGGTTAAAAATGGCCGATTTCGCAATTTTCAAAATTTTCAATCGCTTATATAACAAAAACTATTAACTTAAGAGAAAAATCACTAAACACCTTTTCTGTTTGGAATTATTCAAAAAACCTAAAAAAAAATTGTTCGATGCAAAAAGAATAATTTTAGGAAAAACCCCTAATCTTTCCCCTTGCCTGGCAAGGTCTAATGCTCTTCAGAATCGCCTGTCATTGTACACATTTCTTCTAAATGACTTACTCAAACATATACTTAAATTTAAACCTTACAGGAGAAAGTTTATTTTACCCCCTAAATTTGCACTTTTCGATTCACCTGGTAGATACACGTGCACCGCTGAGGCCTGCCAGGTCATGGTTTTTAGGCTTGATGTGCTATGAATTATCACTAGAAAAATTTCTAGCCTTACAGGACGACCGTTAGTCGGAGAGTTCACTAGCACTTAGACTATTATGATTGTAAAGCATCCAGAAATCGGATAATGTCTGTGAGATTTTATTTAAAATAAGAAAGTTGATAACTGCCACTGTTACATAATATACTCCGCATACAGGGTGTAACAAAAATACAGGTCATAAATTTAATCGCATATTCTGGGAACAAAAATAATTCGATTGAACCTAACTTACCTTAGTACAAATGTGCACATAAAAAAAGTTACAGCCCTTTTAAGTTACAAAATGAAAATCGATTTTTTCGAATGTATCGAAAACTATTGGAGATTTTTTATTGAACGTGGACATGTGACATTCTTATGGCACTAGCATCTTAATAAAACATTATAGTGAAATTTGGAGACCCCATAAAAATTTTATGGCGGTTTTGTTCCCTTAAACCCCCCCAAACTTTTGTGTACGTTCCAATTAAATTATTATTGTAGTACCATTAGTTAAACACAATGCTTTTAAAACTTTTTTGCCTCTTAATACTTTTCGAAAAGTCAGTTTTTATCGAGATATTTCGAATATTTGTCAAATCCACCACATATTTGTATATGGTTAAGTACGATTATGGAGACTTGGTAATAATATGAACATTTATTTATGATTTACATTTTTAGGGATATTGTGAACCATATTAAAAAAGAAGTCACATCTCGATAAAAGGTACCTTTTCGAAAAAATACAAAGAGGCAAAAAAGTTTTAAAAACACTGTGTTTAACTAATGGTACCGCAGTAATATTTTAACTGGAACGTACACAAACATTTGGGGGGTTTAAATGAAGAAAACCCCCATAAAATTTTTATGTGAACATATTGAAAAATAAGCCTCAACTCGATAAAAACTGCCTTATCGAAAAAATACTAAGAGGCAAAAAAGTTTTAATAATATTGAATTTAACTAATGGTACCACACTAATAATTTAATTGAGACGTACACAAAAAGACTAAGTTTTCACTCTAATGGCATATAAAACAACATAATGCTATTTTACATCCCACCAAAATGAAAACAATGGGAACCTTCTCTGGTTACACCTCCGAGGCTTCTACAATTTGCAAGCCATACGGATACTGCGACTAAGGAAGATGAGGGAATTCTACAATTTACAATTCACGTCCCATCTGCTCAGCGCAGTAAAGTTCCAACGAGAATGGTTCCCTTCATACTCCACACAGAGTAAATGTAAATCAAAAATTAATAACCATTTTCAATTTCGTTGCAAAACGAAAACACAGCCGAACCATATTCTAGACCAATCAGAGAGTGCCGCAAGCACCCCTACCGGTTTCGAAATTTATTAGTCTCTCATCAGGAGGCACATATGCTGCTCTCCCTGATCCAACCAAAACAAACGCCAGCGTGCAGTCCCGGATTGCAACGAACGAAATGGCATAGATGCCCTAGCGGCAACTGCTAGCAAAAAGACTAAGTTTTCACTCTAATAGCATATACAACAACATAATGCTATTCTACATCCCACCAGAATGAAAACAATGGGAACCTTCTCTGGTTGCACCTCCGAGGCTTCTACAATTTGCAAGCCATACGGATACTGAGACTAAGGAAGATGAGGGAATTCTACAATTTACAATTCACGTCCCATCTGCTCAGCGCGGTAAAGTTCCAACGAGAATGGTTCCCTTCATACTCCACACAGAGTAAATGTAAATCAAAAATAAATAACCATTTTCAATTTCGTTGCAACACGAAAACACAGCCGAACCATATTCTAGACCAATCAGAGAGTGCCGCAAGCACCCCAACCGGTTTCGAAACTTATTAGTCTCTCATCAGGAGGCACATATGCTTGCAGGTGCTTGCGGCACTCTCTGATTGGTCTAGAATATGGTTCGGCTGTGTTTTCGCTTTGCAACGAAATTGAAAATGGTTATTAATTTTTGACGTACACAAAAGTTTGTTTGGGTTTAAGGGAACAAAATTCCCATAAAATTTTTATGGGGACACAAATTTCACTATAATTTTTTTTAAGATGTTCCTGCCATAAGAATGCCACATGTCCATTTTCAATAAAAAATCTCCAATAGTTTTCAATATATTCGAAAAAATCGATTTTCATTTTGTAACTTCAAAGGGCTGTAACTTTTTTATGTGCATATTAGTACTAAGGTAAGTTAGGTTCATTCGAACTATTTTTGGTCCCAGAATATGTGATTTAATTTATGACCTGTATTTTTGTTACACCCTGTATATTTCTTATTTTTAATATGTAAATTCAACATTCAACATTTTTACTTTAATTGATATTTTATCTAATAAAAATACAAAAATATTTTTATTTCTATGCAAATTAGAGTTATATTTTTAATAAATGTACAAAAGGCATGTTGTTTTTATATTCTACTATAAAATAAGTTGGTTTATATTAGCTGAACTAATAGACAAATATGTTTGTGAATCTGTTGTGTAGATTTGTTTTTTAAAAATAGTGAAACTCGTTAGAGAAACCAATTATTACTGTAGATCAGCGGTTCTCAATCTTTTTTGGTGACGGAACCCTTCTGGAAAGCAAAATACTTAACGGAACCCTACAATAAAACAATAATAGCAATAAGCATAATCAAACTCCAATGTAACAGTTACTTATTACTTACTTACATAACAAGTATGATAATAGAATATAATATTAAAATAAAAAGAATCTAACTAATGGGAGGTATGAAACTGTTTTTTATTTTTCATCAATTGGTTGATATCAGGTTTGAGAGATGACATTAATTTGAAGTCTCATATCAGGTTCGGCGTCCAGTCTATTGCGGTATTTTGTTTTTGTGGCTGCATATGTTGAGAATCCTGTTTCGCATAAATATGTTGTTGGGAACGGGAGAAGAATATTCAGCCACTTTGGCAATCATTGGATATTCATCACGGATTCTGCACCAAAAATCTTTGAGAGGCGTCGTTTTAAACAATGACTCCATAAATGTGTCTGATGACATTCGTATGAATGAAAAGAGATTCGTATATATCGTTTGACATATTTTCGGGCTTTTGTAAGTTGGGTTTATGAATCCATAAATTCAGTCTCATTTTTGTCTTCTGTTCTTCGGGAAAATACATTAAAAGATGCACGCATGGAAGTGAGATATTTGACTAATTCTTCAAATACATCATCTTGGAACATTTCTGAGTCCGTATCGCTAACAAACTGAGTAAAGCTTTCTATTTTTCTCTTTCTGACGCAAATAATTAAAAAATCTTATTTTCTTTTGAACGCAGTTATTTTGTTACAGGCCTGGAACACTGTTGTCTGTTTACCTTGCAATGATAAATTTAAACCGTTCAGTTTTTGAAAGATATCCGCCATAAAAGACAGTCGGAACAACCAAGTTTTATCATAAAAACGGTCTTTCAAATTGAAATAAGTATCTGAAAGAAACATTTGTAACTCAGCTCTAAGTTCAAATAGCCCTGTTAAAGTTTTACCCCGAGATAGCCATAGCACTTTTGTGGGTCTAGGACGTTTCATCGCCGCCGTTTCGATGCCGCCAGTTCGATGCCGATGCCGGCCGATTCATCGCTAGTCAATTAATCGCTATCTGATATATTTCCGAATTTTCGACAGTTACAATTATTAGTTATTTTTAGTATTAATTAGGAATTCTAGGAAATGCGAGATATGACGGCGATGAAATGGACTGGCGATGAACCGGCGGCATCGAAACGGCCGGCGATGAACCGGCGGCATCGAAACGTCCCATTCCGCACTTTTGTATGGAGCAGCAGTGCTTTACATTTGCTGCCATGATCTTCACACAATAATGAGAACAATCGAGAATATGGTCGTGATTTGATAAAATTAATTCTTTTTACTGCTTCATCCATAACTAATTTTAGATTTGACGGCATTTGCTTCATCGCAAGTGCTTGTATATGCAGTATATAATGGCTGGAGCTATAATTGGGAGCTTTATTTTTTATTCGTGACACTAATCCTGCTGTTTTACCTGTCATCGCATTGGCCCCATCTGTACAAATGTCAATGCAATCGTTCCAACTGAGATTATTTTCCTCAAAAAACATAATTATTTTATTAAAAATTTCCTCTCCGGTTGTGTTTGTGGGCAGCGGTGAACACATAAGCTTGTCTTCATCAAAAGAACTTTCATATGGATATCTCACGATAACCATCAAGATAGCCAGACCAGCGACATCAGTAGACTCATCTATTTGCAAGGCGAATCGTGTCTTTTGTAGACGTGTAACTAGGTAGTTCTTGTTTGACGTAGCTGGCCAGATCATGAATACGCCGTGAAACAGTATCGTTCGATAGCGGTACAGTAGAAAGATGCTTTGCAGATTTTTCATCGAGCATTCATTTTGTTATGTCTAACACACATGGTTTTATTAAATTTTCAGCCATATTGTACACTTCACCTGCTTGTGCAATGCGATAGCTAACTAAATATGATGCCTCTGTAGCCTTTTCATTAAAAGTTTTGGTTACATGCATTATAGTTTTTTGACTTTCCAATAACTGTTCTTTTTTACGTATAAAAAATTCTTTATTCTTGTTTTTAGACTCAGGGTGTACAGTTTATAAATGTCGGCGCAACTTAGCAGGTGCCATTGGAACTATTAGGAAACAGTTTACTACATAAAATGCAGATAGGTGAGCCGTTGGAATCAACAAAACCGAAACTGTGACGTCGTTGCATAATCGTCTTGACCGGTAATTGCTGTATATTCCGCGCGTACTGCTTTCGAACATTCGGCTTCGGTAGAAGATGTTGTTGCATCACGTTTAACGCCTTTAAGCCAACGTTCCATTCTTCTTTATTAAAAACCAGAAAATAACGTACGATCACAAACAACAAAAGTACAAAACTGATAAAATCAGAATACACCAGTAGAAAAATAAACACTTTTTTCTAGCGAGACTACTGACAGTACTGACTAAGGACTAAGTCACCAAAGAATACCCCAAACCACTAAGTTGGTTGGGGTATTCTTTGGTCACACTTAGTCGTGTATCGGCTGTGACAGGCTAGTAAAATTGTATGAGGCAACAGGAGGCAACTAAGTTCGACCAGTGGTTCGACCACGCCTCGTAAATCGTGCTGTACCGCGTCAGAAAAGTTGAACAGAGAGAGGTGTTTTGAATTTTTTTCTAAATTCTCGCGGAACCCTTACAGGGGTATCGCGGAACCCTAGGGTTCCGCGGAACACACTTTGAGTATCGCTGCTGTAGATATATAAATTGCCAATACTGCCAAAATGAATGCATAGACAATAATAACTGGTATCATCACAAACAATTTTTTTAGATATAACAATAAGTAATACACGTGTGGGTAGCTATTGAATTTTGTTAGTGTATTGTGTGTGATTATTGATTGCGAACAATGAAATGAAATATTTCCCAAAAATCGAAGAGCAAAGCAGATTTCGCGCCGGACGCTCCTGTTTAGAGAATACCTTTGTATTATACTTACTTACTTACTTAGTCCTAAGCCTTTCTACCTTTAGGTGTAAGGCTGGTGGAGTTGAGTTTGGCATTGTAGTCTCCATGCTTGTATTATAGCAATTGGTAAAAAAGAGAATGGAGAGAAATTTGACAACTCACCTAATGTTTGTTGATTTGGAAAAGGCTTATGAGAGTGTGCGAATAAACATGGTGTTTAAAGTGCTCCAAGAATCTGGTTTAGATAACACGTATGTAAAAGCTCTTGACAATATATACAAAAATTCGGTTAGTAGGATAAAAATAAAATACAATTTATCAAAACCTTTAAGACATCTAAAGGTCTAAGACAGGGATGTTGTCCCTCACCTACGCTGTTCAAAATTTACATCCAAAAAGCGCTACAACTATGGATGAAAAAGTCCCCAAGAATGGGAATAGAAATTGGAGAGGACTGCCTGTGTGCTTTGCTAGTTACAGATGACCAAGTACTAGTGGCAAATGATACAGAAGACGTAAAATCCATGACTAAAAAGCTAATCGAGGAATAAGCTAAATGGGGATTAAAAATAAACATAAATAGAACGAAACATCTTGAAGTTGGAGGAAATCCAGAAAATATTGCAGTTGAAGACGGTATTACAAACAGCTGTAAAGAATATAAATATTTAGGAACTGTTATTACGGAAGATGGTATCACAGAAAATGATATCCGTAAAAGAATAATTCAAGGACGAACAGTTATCCAAAAATTAAATTATATATTATGGTCAAAACGCGTCAGGATAACAACAAAAATAAACCTCTTATATAGTATAGTAGAACCAAATACAACATATGGCTCAGAATGTTGGCAGATAACACAAAGAAACAGAGACAAACTGAAAGCAGTAGAAATGAACTCACAATGGGATCACTCACAAGAAGTAAAATGTAGAATAGAGAAGGCTAGGAGTGCATTCAATAACATGGCCGAACTCTTAAAAAGCCACAACTTTAATCTGGAGATAAAAGTAAGGCTCCTACGATATTATAATATCTTCTCAATATTATACTACGGAGTTGAATTCTGGATACTCACTGAAGCAAAAGAGAAAAAAATTGGAGCCTTCGAGATGTGGCTATACAGATGAATCCTAAGTATATCATGGACTGACAAGATAACCAACTAGACCGTATTACGAAGAATGGAGAAAGAAAAAGAAGTGATGTATACCATCAAAACGAGAAAGTAAAATATCTCGGACACATAATGAAAAATGGCACTAAATAAAGATTACTGAAGGTAATCATTCAGGGAAAAGTATTCGAAAAGAGAGGAATTGTGAGAAGAAGAATATTATGGTTAAATAACCTGAGAAAATGGTTCCCCACAACAACTACCAATCTATTTAAAGCGTCAGTGAATAAAATAATTATAGCCAGAATGATCGCCAATATTCGAAACGAATAGGCCCCAAAAGAAGAAGAAGTTTACAATACCTGACTTGCCGAAGAGTATTTCCGAAATCTTTTTAGTTCAGATTCAGATTCAGATTCAGAAATGTTTATTGCTTTTAAATACAGTAAGTAATACAGTAATATCTCTCCTAATAAAACATTTTCCCCCATGACCATTGGTCATCTGGGGGGTTGGCCAAAATATAAATCAACATTTTTTTTCTATAAATAACAATTAAATTAACAATCATTAATAAAAAATATAACTAATGAATATGAAAAAAATGATAACTATGCTAGTTTCCAGGAAAAACCTCGTGATACTATCCCGACATCGTAAGTATTTGGTCTTACATTTAATTTACTCTCAAAGTTAATATCAAATTCTGACTTTACTATAGTTTTGTTTAAATTATAGATTATCAATAATACATGGATATATAAGGAATACTAAAATATAAAATATGTACTAACTCGACTATTGACTTACTGATTGTGGTATTTTCTTTCTATTGACTTTCTCTTTCAGTATGGGTATTCACATCCTACTGCATTCCACCGAGGAATTTGCGACACAATTGGTTTCGTTTAGCATAATTAGAGCCGCTTCTTTGATTTTTCTCTTTTTACTATCTGTTTCTTTCAGGACTATACTTGAATCTCTCCACTGAACTCTATGTTCATTATCCCATGCGTGTTGACATATTTGAGATCTATCAAATTCTCTATTTTTAATATAAGATTGATGTTCACTTATTGTAACGTTTAATGGTCTTGATGTTTCACCTATATAAAACTGTTCGCATTCACAAGGTATTTTATAAATTCAATTCTTTGTCCTTTCTTGTTCATTGCTAGGTTTAGTTTTAGATAGAAATTATATTAAAAATATAGAATTTGATAGATCTCAAATATGTCAACACGCATGGGATAATGAACATAGAGTTCAGTGGAGAGATTCAAGTATAGTCCTGAAAGAAACAGAGAGTAAAAAGAGAAAAATCAAAGAAGCGGCTCTAATTATGCTAAACGAAACCAATTGTGTCGCAAATTCCTCGGTCGAATGCAGTAGGATGTGGATACCATACTGAAAGAGGAAGTCAATAAAAAGAAAATACCACAATTAGTAAGTCAATAGTCGAGTTAGTACATATTTTATATTTTAGTATTATTTATATATCCATGTATTATTGATATTATCTATAATTTAAACAAAATTATAGTAAAGTCAGAATTTGGTATTAATTTTGAGAGTAAATTAAATGTAAGACCAAATACTTACGATGTCGGGATAGTGTCACGAGGTTTTTCCTGGTTTTCCCTCGTGATTTACTATGAAATCTCTAACGCAAGAATTTTAATGTCACCGTTGCATGTGGTTGTCTTTTTAAAGACAGATCACATGCTATGATTTTTTTTTGTGACGGATATTCTTGAGTTGGGATTGATTTCATGTAATCGAATGAACTATCTTTCAGTAAAGTCGTCCCAGGAACGCAACTCATAGATATTGGCAATATCATTTTAAAGTCTTCATATTTAGTCTAAACACTATCTTTAAATATTTTTTATGCAACTTCATCGTAAATAGATAGACATGCTCAATGTTGGTTTCTAAATCCAACATGTAGTTTGGACAGTAACTCTTAATATTCAACTTATTTTTTATAAAATTTCTTACCTCCTTAACTTCCTTAAATTCCGCCGATCCCCAAACTTAAGCTCCATAAGTCAGAATAGATCGGACTACCCCTTTATATATACGCACCATAGATGATAGTGGAAAATTCGCCTTAGCTAAGACCTGTCGCCCAGCCGTATTTATAGCTGCTCTAGCCGCTCGTCGTTTTTCGATAAAGTGGGAACTAAAAGATAGCCTCGGTGTTAGTTTCAGTCCCAAATAGCCATAGTTATTAACAACTTCCACCACTTCTCCATTTATTGTCCACTCTTCTTTAATTTTTCCACCTCCTTGTCTAAACGCCATAATTTTTGACTTGCCCATGTTGATCTTCAAATTCCGTAGTCTGCAATACTCCCCTAATTTATTGATCATAATTTGTAAAATTCTTGGGCTGCTTGCTAAAAGTATCATATCATCAGCATACAGCAATATTCTAATGATAAATCCGTTTAAATCAACGCTTCCTCATAGAAAATCATGTAAGTCATTAAGAAATAGTGCAAATAGCAGCGGACTAAGAATGCAGCCTTGTCTAACTCCCACCTCACAGTCAAACTAACGTGACGTACTATTCGTTCCCCATACTGTAGATTGTGCTCCTATAAAAATTCATTTGATAATTTCCCGCATTTTGGAAGACAACCCCATACAACTAAGCTTCTAATACAACGCTTGTCGATCAATTGTATCAAATGCTTTACTGAAGTCCACAAACAAAGCATAAATTCTCTTATAACACCTTGATCTTCGTATTTTAATTATGCTTGTCAAGTTAAACAGTTGGTCAACTGTAGAGTATCCTTTTTTAGAAAAATATTTTTAGTTGTCGTTTTCGGTATCTCAAAAAGCTTCAGTATACAATAAAACAAAACAAAGCTTATTTTGGAGACAAATATTTTTCAAAAATGGCCTCAATTTTGCGGATGTTATTTTATTTAAGAATCATTGTAATCACCCATACTTCCCTTAATTGTTTCCTTGTAACCTGTTCTCTTCAAGCTCTGTGTCTGGCCTCCCTTTTCAATAAATCTCGAAGAGCGTTGTAGAACATTTTTAAATTAGATATGAAAAATAAAAGAAGTCGCTAGCCTTAAAAAGTCATTTAGTGTTAGTACTGCGAAGACATTAAAATGTTTCATACTTCTATTTCCATTAAATCCCTAACTGTAATTACTTACATAGAATAGTTTGTGCTTGTCTTTTTCTCCTTTGAACTAGAGGACGTAGGCGGTTCTTGATAATAAAATTCCAATAGAGGGCGGTTTAGTTTTTCTTCTTTATAAGACTTTGTTTGAGTTGCATAGCGTGAATGGCTTTTAAAATATCTACTTAAACTCACTCTGTGTGGGAAATATTTTATTGGGGGTTAGTTTTATATATACAAAAGGATTACCATACACATATTCAACGTATAAGTACGTAATAAAAAACTTTACAAAGCTTTTTCGGTTTTATCGCTGATGTTAAAAATAGTCTAAATTAAGATAGATGATACGATATCAACAAGCAAGATTTTAAGGAGACAATATGTAAATATACAGGGTGTCTCGAAAAGGTTGGTAATAAATTATACCACACATTCTGGGGTCAAAAATAATTCGATTGAACCTAACTTACCTCAGTACAAATGTGCTCATAAAAAAAGTTACAGCCCTTTGAATTTACAAAATGAAAATCGATTGTTTTCAATAAATCGAAAACTATTAGAGATTTTTTATTGAAAATGGACATGTATCATTCTTATGGCAGGAACATCTTAAAACAAAATTATAGTGAAATTTGTCCACCCCATAAAAAATTTATGGGGATTTTGTTCCTTTAAATCCTCCCAAACTTTTGTGTACGTTCCAATTAATTCATTATTGTGGTACCATTAGTTAAACACAACATTTTTAAAACTTTTTTGCTTCCTAGTATTTTTTCGATAAGCCAGTTTTTATCGAGATTCGGCTTCGTTTTCAATATATTTACGTAAAAATTTTATGGGGGTTTTGTTCCTTTAAACCCCCCAAATGTTTGTGTACGTTCCAATTAAACTATTATTGTGGTACCATTAGTTAAACACAGTGTTTTTAAGACTTTTGCCTCTTAGTCTTTTTTTTATAAGTCACCTTTTATCGAGATGTAGCTTCTTTTTCAAAATATACCTAAAAATGTAAATCATAAATAATAAATTTTCAGATTATTAACAGGTCTCTATAACCGTACTTAACCATATACAAATATGTGGTGGATTCGAAAAATATTCAAAATATCTCGATAAACACTGACTTATCGAAAAAGTACTTAGAGGCAAAAAAGTTTTAGAAATATTGTGTTTAACTAATGGTGCCACAATAATAATTCAATTAGAACGTACACAAAAGTTTGGGGGGGGTTTAAGGGAACAAACCCCCATACAATGTTTATGGGGTGCACAAATTTCACTTTAATTTCTTTAAAATGTTGCTGCCATAAAAATGCCACATATCCATTTTCATTAAAAAATCTCTGAGAGTTTTCGATATATGAAAAAAAATCGATTTTCATTTTGTAACTTCAAAGGGCTGTAACTTTTTTTGTGTGCACTATTGTATATAGGTAAGTGAGGTTCAATCAATCTATTTTTAACCCCAGTATCTGTGGTTTAATTTATGACCTATCTTTTCGGGACACCCTGCATAATTGGCCAATATCGAAAATGGTTATTAAGAAAAGTTATTTTGAATTAAAAATTGTTATAATATGTAATTGAATCGCTCAATGCGAAAACAATCCAAGTCCTTATTTTGGGTAAAATGACGTTTCGACGCCATGATGCTTTTAAAATATAAATCAACAACTCTATTTAAATATCATATATAACCAACTATACCCTATTCTAAAATCGTATCTTACTGACCGATACTTCTAAGTCAAAATTGAAGATAACTTCTCAAATTACCACATCATTCAATCTGGCGTATAACACGGTAGCGTTCTCGGCCAATTTCTGTATCTGATATTTACAGCCGACATTCCAACCAGAAATAATACCTTCTTAGCTACTTTTGCCGATGATACGGGAATCTTAGCAGTGGATGTCGACACTAATGTAGCATCACAAAAAGTACAAAATCATTTAGACTAATTAAAAAACAGGCTCAAGCGATGGAAAATAAATGTTAATGCTAGCAAATCAGTACAAATTACTTTTACAACCAGAAAATCTGCATGTCGTTAAGTTTCTGTAAATAATACTCCGATTCCCATCAAGCCAGTTGTCAAATACTTGGGTTGCATCTGGATGAAAAACTCATATGGAAAACACACATTAAAATTAAACGTAAACAATTAGATCCTAAACTAAAAAATATGAACTGGCTATGTAAAAAGAAGTCTCAGTTATCTCTTGAAAATAAACTGCTTCTGTACAAAGCTATACTTATACCAGTTTGGTCTTACGGAATAGAACTATGGGGCTGCAGTAAACCTTCAAATACGAAGATACTCCAAACATTCCAATCCAAAATTCTCCATATGAGAAGTAAAGCTCCATTGTATGTATCCAACCAGACACTCCACAATGATTTGGACATCCCACTAATCAAGGACTTAATAAAAAATCGTTCATTAAAATATAAAAATCGCACCACTGACCACACCAACGAATTAATAAATAATTTATTCACCCAACCACTTGCTGACAGATAAATAATTAATTCACTTAACCACTTGCTGACAGAAGACTAAAGAGAAAATGGCCAGACGACCTACCACAATATACAATAATACTTAGAGAACCGTCACAGCTGTCCCAAGTAGAAACACTGTAAGCGCCATTTCGAAAATTGTTCAACAGAGCAGGAAATGTGAAGGGCTCTGCTTTTCAAATTTCTATTTTGTTTAAAATAAAAGTGAATACACATTAATATAGCATAAAATACTCTTGTTTTTTAGCAAATATTTTTATGTCTGTATTTTATGTCTTGACTAGATTTTGAACACATACAGTGTTTTTATTTGGGAAACCTAAAAATATAAAATAAAATATCCCAATTTGTAAAGATATTAAGTACTACAAATTATACTTTATTCACGTTAATTTAACAAATATAGGTATAAAATAATTGGTTTAAAAACATTTTAATGATCATTGTCCTGTAATTGCTGCAATCCACGGTTATGGAGGAGATCGTCCACTGCTGTCTCAGCGACCGACAAATTAAGCCAAAAGGATCTTCTGTTCTCAGGCATCAAAGGAATAAGTTTCTGTATTATTCAACGTACGAATACCTCGTACGTTGGTGTTCTGAGGAAAATTTGACACCACGAACCTGACTTGCAGGAATTCAAGTTTCTGATAGTTTTCATCTTCGAAGTTGGTTTTTAATTTAAGGGAGCTAGAGCCTCGTGAAAAGTTAGCTTCTACTATGGGATTTATTAAAAATGTTTTCAAAGGATCATTTTCATCTCCCTTTCGATGCTGCCGTTTCTTTCTTGGCCATTGGAATGAAGTTTGTACTTGAAGTACATTTAAATTTTTTCGTGATTGTCTTACACATAAGAGACAATAAATCTTGAAAGTCAAATACATCTCGTGCTTTATTAATTTGTTGCTCAATGTTGCCATGAACACCATCTGCAGTCATGTGTGTATGACCTTTGGTAAGATACTTGAATGTTATGTTGTTTACATGAGAGGTATGGGTATCATTATTTACCATAATCGCTAATGCAGTAAAGAAATACCAGTTTTTATTTTGGGCAGTGCAATTATCTGCCCAAAAAACAAAATTGTTCGTATCACGATCTTCTTTAATTAAAGCATATATTGCATTGATGATGTTAGAAGCATCACGACCGCCAAATGCTTCATGCCAAACCACTGAATAGTTGGAACTTGATTTCTTTTTTAAAGAAGCGAAGACTTCATTAAAAACAACTTAACGACTTGTAAAAAAGACATCTTTGTTTCCTGGCATAATTGGTAACAATAATACTTTTTGCAAGTCAAAAGATAAATACTTAGTTTTATTAGTTTCTGGTAATTCTGCATCAATTTTATAATATCTATTAGCATCATCTGCTTTCTTTTTGTGTGCCTCCCATTGAGCTTTTTTGGTAGAAGATTCGACCGAGTTATCTATGCCTGTGCTGCTTGCTTCTACAAATTTTTTGTACTATAAACAATCAGAGCATGAATCCATTTGGGGCATGTGTAAAGATATTTTCATTGTCTTCATCATTTTTCTTTAAGTTTCAATTTGACATATACCTGGGTGTGTAACGAGTAACGTTTAGTGTGTAACGTGTAACGTTACACACTAAAAAATATGTAATGATTGCAACTTCAACGGTCTTAGAGAATATAAACAACATAAATATAATTTTGATGATATCGACAGTCTTGAGTTTTGGCGAATGTAAACTCTATGATTCCCACGGTAAATCGCTGTTAATCCCAAAACTAAATAAAAACACTGTATATCCCGCATATACAGTGTTTATACTTGGGAATATGGATATAATGTGTTTTAAATTGGTAAAGTGAAGTTGGAATGTGATATACAGTGTTTCGTATCAACCATAAATTGTGGTTCTGCAAATTTTTTTATTGTTTATTCTTCGTAAATTGTAGATAATAACACCCCATATTCAAAAATGCAATAAAAGCGATTTTGAAAAAAAAAATGGATATACAGTGTTTCTACTTGGGGCAGCCGCGTCACT
This sequence comes from Diabrotica virgifera virgifera, assembly GCF_917563875.1. NCBI lineage: Eukaryota > Metazoa > Arthropoda > Insecta > Coleoptera > Chrysomelidae > Diabrotica > Diabrotica virgifera. The sequence goes on from NC_065450.1 coordinate 213,327,178, forward strand.
GGATGGTACCTAACTCACCTTAATTTACTTTCAGACTATTTACTTATTACTTTATGTTTAGAGTAGATTGTAAAAATGCAGTGTATCAAAAAAAATATTATATGGTAGGTCGGTATGTTTTTCGTTCAGTTCAAAAACAGCACATGTCCTTTACTTGAGTATTTTGACTGTTTCGTGCTGAAAATAAAGAAAGTTTTAGTACAAACGTTAAAAATCATTTCGAAATCTATATAAGTCTACAAAATTAAAACATTAATATCAAATAAACTAAGTAATATTTACTCATTTTCTTGCATATACATATACAATATATCTAAATTTAAATGTATTTTGACTGTTTTTGCCGAAAATAAAGAAAAAGCAATAAAAATTATGGTTCGTTTCGAAAAAAACGTAAGTCCACAAAGTTATAAACATATTATAAAAAAATACGCAACATTTTAGTCCAGAAAGCCATTGCGCATCCGCTAGTAAAAATATTCTAATTCGGATTTTTTGCACAATCTTATTCAAAAAGGACCCCTTTTAAGGAATTAAATTTAAATAAAGTTGGTCAAAAATTTTTTAAACGGTTTTTTTTCCTAAAATTATTTTTTTTGCATGGAACAATTTTTTTTAGGTTTTTTGGATCATTTCAAACAGAGAAGGTCTTCAGTGACTTTTCTCTAAAGTTGATAGTTTTTGACATATAAGCGATTAAAAATTGAAAAATTGCGAAATCGGCCATTTTAAACCCTCAAAAACTATGTGAAAAACTGAAAATTTAAATGTTGCCAAGGTAGGTAGATATTCTTTAAACATCGATTGATGAAATCACGAAGAGGTTTTTGCAATACAATATCAAAAACCCCTTTGTTTTTTAATTGCCAATCAAGCGTGCGCGACACTATTTTCCACCGTTGCATGTGTATACAGTATGGTGCAAATGAAAGGAATAAATTCGTTATTTCGTAAACCGGTCACTTTAAGGAGAAATCCCAAAACAGGTCGGTTTTTATTTTTAAGTTATGATATTGTGGCATGTATAGTATACTAGTGACGTCATCAATCTGGGCGTGATGACGTAATCGATGATTTTTTTAAATGAGAATACGGGTCGTGTGCTGGCTTATTTGAAAGGTTCTTCAATTCTACATTCAGTAATATAAACATGTACATAATTATTTATACAGGGTGTCCAAAAATTTTTTATTAAATTAAATCATTTAACAAATTGACAAAAAAATTAAATTATTGGACACCCTGTGTAAATAATTATGTAAATGTTTATATTACTGAATAGAGAATTGAAGAAGCTTCTAAATGAGCTAGCACGCGACCCCTATTATTATCGTTTAAAAAACATTGATTACGTCATCACGCCCAGATGGATGACGTCACTAGTATACCATATATGTCACAATATCATAACTTCAAAATAAAAATGGACCTGTTTCGGGATTTTTCCTTAAGTCGCTGGTTTACGAAATAACGAATTTATTCCTTTCATTTGCACCATACTGCATACACATGCAACGGTGGAAAATATTGTCGCGCACGCTTGATTAGCAATTAAAAAACAAAGGAGTTTTGAATACTGTATTGCAAAAACCTCTTCGGGATTTCATCAATCGATGTTTAGAGAATATCCACCTACCTTGGCAACATTCAAATTTTCAGTTTTTCACATAGTTTTTGAGGGTTAAAAATGGCTGATTTCGCAATTTTTCAATTTTTAATCGCTTATATATCAAAAACTATCAACTTTAGAGAAAAGTCACTAATGACCTTTTCTGTTTGGAATGATCCGAAAAACCTAAAAAAATTTGTTCCATGCAAAAAAAATAATTTTAGGAAAAAACAAAAAAAAACTTTAAAAATTTTTGACCCACTTTTGGTCCTGGCAACATGTAAATTGGTTAAAAGGAGTCCTTTTTGAGTAAGATTTTGCAAAAAATCCGAATTAGAATATTTTTCCTAGCGGATGCGCAGTGGCTTTCTGAACTATTTAGGCTTCTTTTGTCTTTCAGAAAGATGCATTTATAACCCATAATATCTTTATTAAATATAGTATTACCTCAGAACATCCCTCTATTAATGAAAAGATTTTTACTTTTCCTAAAAAATTTACACATTGTAATATACAGTGAGCACGTAAAGGTTGGAATAAATTCATTTTTTCGTGAATGGGCGAATTTTAAAACAAAATTTTGATTTTTTGCCATACTTATCATACTGGTGACGTCATCCATCTGGGCTTGATGACGTTATCGATGGTTTTTTAAATAAGAATATGGGTCGTATGCTAGCTCATTTGAAAGGTTATTCAATTCTCTATTCAGAAATATACACATTAACATTATTATTTTTACAGGGTGTCCAAAAATTTCTTTTATTTAATTAATTTACAAAGATAAGAATATATGCAATTTGTTTGATTCCAATAGGGGAGTGCATATAGATTTTCACTTCGGAAAAAATCAAACAAAATAGAACCTTTCGTAATTTCATTAAGAAATGTTTAATAAACAACGTATCAAAAAGTTCTACTCGAGAAGTGGGTGCTTCATTTTTTATTAAATAAAAATGAACTACGACCTTAGATGTTTTTAAATGACTCCGAAAATATAAATTTTAGAAAAAAACTGACTTGACCATTGAAAAATTCAGAAAATTTTACAAAAAAATATCCTTCTATAAAAAATTTTCTAAAATTAAATCTGTATCATCTATAATTTTTTATTTATAACGCTAAAGTCACCCTTCTCACAAACATTGGCGCACTGTAAACTAACGTACGGCGAAGTGCACGGTTGAGTTATTTTAATGTATCTATTTAACTAATTGATCAAATAAAATTTTACAAATTGAACATGAAATAAAATTGATTAAGCTATCTTACGGTTATAATAGAAAGAAATAAAATGTATGGGCATAAGAACGGTGTGGGCGGAAAGTGAGCCTTACATGAATTTTGTTTAAAAATGCTTTAAAAATGTGTAACTAATACAATTTTTCTTATAAAACTCTCAATTTTGCACAACTTACCTTTCACGCATCTTACTAAATGATGTTTCATTCAAAAGAAATCTCAAAAATTTAATTAATTTAATTCAAATAATATCATCTTCATCAATGGTGCTACAGCCCTATGAAAGAGCCTCGACCTTTCCAAGTCTATTACGCCAGTCAGTGCTATCCATTGCCAACCGTTTCCAGTTTGCTGCGCCTATTTTTCTTCCATCCTCATCTACACCATCCTTCCATCTAAGTTTTGGCCTACACCTATTTCTACTTTCCACAGGCTGTGACATAAGGATTCTTCTAGGAGGTTTGTTATGCTGTGATCTTGCAAGATGTCCTGCCCATCTTAGTCTTCCTATTCTTATAAGAGATACTACGTCTTTACCACCAAATATATGTTTATATCTGTGGTATACCTCGTAGTTGTACCTCCTCCTCGAAATACCATTTTCACAGATGCCACCGGATATTCCTCTCAGGATCCTTCGGTCAAATCGCACCCCTGCGAGAAAAGTGACACAAACCAAAAATACTGAGATAAATCAACTTAAAGATTGCTGTAAAACTTATCCTCATAATTATTTTAAAAGGTTTTTGCTAAAAACAGTTATATTGGTTGATTATGTTATATTGTATAGCATTATTGTATGCACATGATGCACATGTAGGTCTACTTTTGTGGAATTTGCGTCATTATCAGGTAGATACAGGTAGGGTCTTTGAGTTATGTCACTTTTCTTGCTTTATTTGTTTATTTTTTTGTTATGATCCTGTACTGTTAGTTACTTTATAACACCAAACCATTGTATATTTTAACTGACTGTAACATAATACGACTATCAGACCTTATATACCTGGAAAAACTACAGCTTAAGGAAGATTAAAAAATAAAACACGTCGAAAATTATTGATTTATTAGAAAAATACAAAACGCAAAATTAACACAATTTAATAAAGAATAACTAATAAGATACAACTAAAGTGATCAATACAATTACAACTAAACATAGAACTAAAGTAATTAATGCAATTAAAGTAATTAACGCAACGTCGAAAATTGATTTATTAGAAAAATACAAAACGCAAAAATTAATACAATTTAATAAAGAACAACTAATAAGATACAACAAACTAAAGTAATTAATGCAATTTAAGAAAACATAGATTCATAGATGGGCTTATACAATGTAGGAATGCTTTTCGCTGAGATAAGTGATTTTATGAGCTTTCTTTAGAGCAGAAATTTGCATTTTTTTCTTATACGCTGCAACGCACTCCGGTGTAGAGATCTGCATGCTTCTTCTGTTATGATTGACGTTGATCTGCGCAAATTCTTTTGGCTCGTATGTAGTTTTTACAAAAATAATGCCTGGGTTATTCTTCTGCACTTTAAGTATTTTTATGTCACTTGTTCGGATCAGTTCATTGTCCGATAATTTATTATAGTTTGAACCTATTTGCTGAGACAGTGTCTTCAAATCCATAAAGTCCTGGTAACCTAATTCTGTTACTTTATACGGATTTCCCTTTTTTCTTGCAGACTGAATTAATCTGACGTAATCAGTGGGAATATAGATGGGACCTGATTTAAGTGCTCGCTTAATCTGCTTTTCTATGACAGAATGAACATTATCTCCTTCATTTTGCGTGTGACCTGCAATCAGAAATTTATGTGTAATAGATTTAATATTATATTTTTGTACAGCGTATAGGTACATTCCCATTATAAACTTGTTCTTTTGCTGACCACAGCAATTGTCTGAATAAAGTATGATTTCAAGATTATTGTTGTTGGTGGCGTTGACTTTTTCTTCTAGGTATTTCAGAATGCAAGAACCTATCTCTATTGCTCCTCGAGCACCTTCACCTTCATGCCAAAAAAAAAACACTGTACATTATCTGACTGTAGTTCAATGACAGTTAAATTGTAGCTATTAATTTTGCTTTTATAATAAAATGTTGATGAATTCCCTCTTGGTGCAGGCAAAACTGCTTGAGTTTTTTTGTTCGATGTCTACTTGGTTACATTGTGGTACTATAGTGCTGGATTTTATTTCGTTTGCAACATTTTCATGTTCTTCTGGCACTATGTCTTCCAATTCTACTTCTTTAGTTGACTTTTTTTGTTCGACGTCTGCTTCATAACATTCTAGCACTGTGGTGCTAGATTTTAGGTCATTTGAACCAATTTTTTGTTCCATAGCTTGCCCCATTTTAATGGCTCCAGCAGCCGGTGCCAGTAATTTACTACCTCTACTTCCTTGCTGGGAGTACATGATGAATCTGTAAAAAACGAATTTTCTGAAGATATGCTTGTAAAAATATCTACGTAAATATATTATGAAATTAATGTTAGAAACATGAAAACGAAAAGTATTATTATGAAAACTTACACGAAAGTATTAATAGAGGAAAGTATAAAATAAGCAGTTTTTTTATTAACTTTGTATAACTGTTAAAAGATTTTTATACTAACCCCATATACATTAAAATATAATATGTGCACAAATTTTACCATTAAAAATTGAGATCAATAACGTACGAAATTATTTTTAAAATTATTCAGAAAAACTCACAGTTCGAGAGATAACATAAAATAAAAAATACGTAAGGTCTGGTTTTATGCAGTGGATACGTTCTACAGAAAAGCGCATATAAAAAAATCGCATTACAAATGACTTTACTTGCCTTGAAAAACTAGGTAACCATTCCGTAGTTTTCTAAAATCACATAAAACCAAAACGTTTGTCCTCCAAAATTAATTGTCTTTGATGTTTTTTTTTTTATCATTATGGGCCAAATAAAATCTTGAAAGAAATTACAAAATGGCAAATACGGTACTGATATGGAAATAACCTCTTCTAATGAAAAATGAAACTTTATGACACTCACGTTAAATGTTTCAATCAATAAATCAAAATGTGCTGCTCATTAAACTGCAACTTGAATCAGCAAAATTTAAATTCTCCACTTATTATAAAATAGCACCGCTAAGAGAAAATTTAATTTCAAAACAATTACAGATTGTACATAATGATGTAATAGCAACATCATATAACCAGGGGTCTCCCCGAATTGCAAACACTTACTATACTTTGCTTATATCTGGATGTGAAGAGTTAATATTAATAAAATTATTATAGTAGCTGTTAATAATAGAAAATTTGGATGAAATATAAACCGCACAACTTCAAAATCGCATTAAAATAATCTGCATAAAAAGAGACCTTACTGTATATAATAATAATATAAAAAAGTTATTTAACACCTAATTAGTTTAATATTACTAATATAATATTACTAATTATGACCGTATAAAAAATTACATTAAACTTATCTTATTCACGAAAAGTGACACAACTCAAAAGTGACGATTTTCTTGATTGGTTTCTTGACGAACTAGCCTTCGATAAAAGTGACACAACTGCCCTCACGTGGACAAATTTATAGTTAGAGATGTGGCGGTTTTCGTGAACGTTGGGACACTTCATTGATACGTTTCCATGGCATAACCCCAAAATTCCCAATTTTTGACTTGTGTCATTTTTCTTGCCGGCGTGCGAAATGATATGACATCTCAAAAATTGTAATTTTTGAAATCTTCGTAGTTTTATAGAATTACCACCCCTTTAAGACGGTATCACTAAGTTTGAACAGATCTATTACAGTGTTATAAGTGCTTTTGTAAAGCTTAGGATGTAATCTTTAAAATTCACTAAATTGTTTTACTTTAGAAATGAAACAAACTATTTCTTTTTAAGAAAATTAAGAAAAATGACAAAAATGTAATACAAAATCCAAAAATTACCAGCTAAAAAAATGTTTATACATAGTAATCAAAACTTTTTTCTGTAAAACTTACCTAAAATACATTTAATAATAAGCTTCAACAACAATAAATTCTCAGCAAAAAAAATTTTTTTAGCTCTTATACAGTGTGTCTGTGTAACTTGGAACCTTTTGATAAATATCAAATTTAATTAATGTTATACGAGGTATGTCAAAAAATATGAATTTCACTCAAGAGTAAAGTACCTTTACATTTCACAATATCGAAAATTGTTATTAAGAAAAGTTGTTTCCTCTTCTTCTTATAATAGACCTCTTGGCCTGGTCTTACCGATTTTGAGCTTGTATTTGTAGCTGTGATATTGACTGCCAGCTATCTCGCCACCAAGGGCCTTTCTATTGGTCTCTTGCCTGTTGGCTTCGAATCCCAGGCTACACAGGCTATTCTCTCGCTGTCCATTCTCGTCACACGCTGATTCCCCTCTCGTCGTCTCTGTCCTCCCCACCGTACTATATCATTTATGTTACAGATATCTCTTATTCTGTCGTTCGGTATTCTGTCTCTCAGTGTTTTCCCATTTATTGACCTCAGCGTTCTCATTTCTGATGTTCTCAGTATCCTCTTGATTTCTGCTGTGTCACAACTTGTTTCAATCGCGTACGTCATGATCGGTCTTACACATGATTTGTATATGCGTACTTTCCCTTCCAGCCTCACAGAGCTGGGTAGTATCCGGATACAATATCCGGATACTTTTTATGTATCCGAAAGCTGTATCCGGATACTTTTTAAATTTTGTATCCGGTATCCGTATCCGTGATCAAATTTTAAAGTATCCGCCGGCATCCGGATACTTTTTTTGATATTCGGATACTTTTAAATATGTATCGCCCGCCGATAATGCACCTAACGTAGGCACAACACTGCCATTCCTTCAATCCAGATGTGTCTAATATGTTAAATCCCATTTTTCGTACTCGTCACCGTTATAATATATTATTATATAGCTAATGGAGCTTTGTTTTTACCTAATCAGTTATAAATCTTCATAAGTACGTTGTTTAATTAATTACTTACATTTATTTTTTATATTTTCTATATCTCCTTTTTGAAGAACCCTTTTTGTACCCTGTAAACAATTTTTTGAGTACTTTCTGATTTCTTTCTCCATCATTTAATATATTTTTATTATTATATATTACATTAAAAATACAAGCACATCACATAGTTCTAATACTAATAATTTATGTCCTTAAAAAAAGTATCCTAGGAAGTATCCGAAAAAAATATCCGGATACTTGTATCCGAATACATTTTTAAATGAAAGTATTCGTACTTTTTTAAAAAGTATCCGGATACATTTTGAGTATCCGTATCCGGTATCCGGATACTTTTTTTCAGTATCCAATCCAACTCTGCAGCCTCATATCTTTGTTTCTCCAGATGACATCCCTCAGACATCCTGACACGTAATTGGCTTTATTTGCTTGTTTTAGGACGCTCTCTTTAACATCTCCATAACTACATATTTCGATTCCCAGATATTGGAATCTCAAGACTTGTTCAATTAGTTCGTTGTTAATTACTAATTTGCATCTAATGGGTTCATTAGATAATATGGGATCATAAAGTTGTTTGGAATTAAAAAAATTGTTTTAGTGTTCAATTACATCCTTCTAATTAAAATATTGTGAATAATAAAGGCACTTAACTCTTAAGAAAAATTCATATTTTTTACATACCTCGTATAAAATTAAAAAAGTTTGATATCTGATGATTGTATCTTAGATTTTAGACCAGGGAGAGCATTTTATGAAGAATAACTTTTTTCGTAAAAGTGATAATAAAATAGTTATCATAATTGTAATAAAAAATTATGATGAGTATCCGTAATTTGAGAAAAAATTGAAATCTTTTTTTCGATTTGAATGATGTAATTGTATATTTAGACATATGTTCTAATTTCAAACAACTTTTCATAATAGCATTTTTTGACATTCTGGAATATACAGGGTGTTTCATTAATAATTGTCCATATAGTAACTGGAGAAACCTTAGCACAAAATACGAAGATTTAACCTAAAATACTTAAATAAAATGTGGTTCCTTACTGAGTTACAGGGTATTTTATCTAAAAATTGAAAAACTGTGGCATTTTAAAACTATTCGACGTATCCTTTTCATACTTGGCAGAAAATATAGATAATATAAAATATACTAAATTATGTTAACCAAACGTTTATGGCTATTACCAGAGGCGTACGACGGGGAAAAGGGAATGGTTGACCCTTTCTAAATTCTACGCCACTGGCGAAATTGCTATTTTAGTTCAATTTTTGGATTCTCCAATACTTTCCATGAAAATAATATACTCTTTATTCGTAACGATAAAGTCATTAGTTTTCGAGATATTTGAAGTTAAAAATGAAACGACACGGTTATTTTGATCAGTGTATTGTGTCGCTTCATTTTTAATTTCAAATATCTCGAAAACTAATCATTTTATCGTTACGAATGAAGATTATATTATTTATATAAAAACTATTGCAAAATCAAAAAATTACACTAAAATAACAATTTTGTCAGTGACGTAGAATTTGGGTAGGGTCAAGCAGCCACTATCCCCTATCGTACGCCGCTGGTAGTAGCTAGAAACGTTTATTTTTCTTAATTTAGTAGGGTGTACAGTACTTACACTTTCTGCCAAGTATCAGAAGGATACGCCAAATAGTTTTAAAGTACTGGGTACAAATAATTTTTATATTTTAATCATATGAATTAGGGATGGGAAAAACCTACCGGTTTAAACCTAAAACCGGTTTTTTTACTTCGCAATAACCGGTTTTACCGGTTATTTTTTTGTCCCGGTTATAACCGGTTTTTTCTTTTTAAAGAAAAAACCGGTTATTAGGTTTTTACGGTGATTAGGATTAGGTTAGGTATTATTTGGGATCCCAATCATAATTATTATTCTGAAGTAACTATTCCAAACAGAACCATAATTCAAATTTTATTTTATTTTATAAATACAGAAGCGAACTGAAAGTGCAATCTCACATCAGCCAGCAGATTCAGTTATTAAGTTTTATTTAATATTTCCTTGAAAAGGTATTTGTAATCATAATATTTACATAAGAAGTGTCTGTTTGAATTAGACGCAAGCCAAACATCATCTATTTTTCACACTAAACTCTTAACTCTTGACATTGAAAGTCGGTGAATGATTTTATCTGATTACCAAAAATAATGCTCTGCCTATGCATATCGTATTACTGATTACCAATACGAAACTCAAGAATTTCCCTACGTTTTCAAAACTATACACCCATACAGGAAGTATTGAATGAGTTAAAATGTACCTATTCTAGAAATATATACAAACGTGTTAAAAATAATACATGATAAATTTTTTTTGATGGTAGCAAAAATAAAAGATATATTGCATTATCCAATTTATTTTTAAGTAAAATATTTATGTTGATATTTTTTTTTTAAATCCCATTTCAAAGAGTCTGGGAAATTTTTTATAAGTTGAAATGGTTGGGGAATTTTTTGATTTTGGGAGGAGAGGAAAACTGTAATTGTAAATGTAACTTTGTAACCTATTGGATTAAAAAAACCGAAAACCGGTTTTTCCAAAAACCGGTTTTTTTTTGGCCGGTTATAACCGCCAGGTTAAACCGCAAGCAAAAAAAACAGGTATAACCGAAAACCGGTTTTTTGTCAAAAACCGCCATCCCTAATATGAATCATATCATAAATTACATAATCAAAATAACTGTGCCGTTTCATATTTAACTTCAAATATCTCGAAAACCAATGACTTTATCGTTACCATTGAAGAGTATATTATTTACGTAGAAAGTATTGTAGAATCTAAAAATGGCACTAAAATAGTAATTCCTCCAGTGGCGTAGAATTTGAGAAGGGTCAACCATTCACCATCCCCTGTCGTACGCCTCTGGTAGTAGGTAGAAACATTTGTTTCTCATATTTTAGTAGAGTGTCTAGAAGTCGCACTTTCTGCCAAGTATGGAAAGGATACGTTGAACAGTTTTAAAATGCTGAGCAAAAATAATTTTTAAATTTTTAGATAAAACACCCTGTAGCTCAGTAAGAAACCACATTTTATTTAAGTGTTTTAGGTTAAATCTTCGTATTTTGTGATAAGGTTTCTCCAGTTACTATATGGACAATTATTAATGAAACACCCTGTAAATGTACTTTACTCTTTAACGAAATTCATATTTTTGACATAACTCGTATAAAATTGATAAAATTTGATATCTGATGGTTGAGTTTTAGATTTTTGACTATCCAGAGCATTTTATTAAGAATAACTTTTGTTCGTAAAATTGATAATAAAAAAGGCTTACATGTGGTTTATAGCTACGCAGACACACTGTATAAGGGTTTCTGTATAAGAATTTTTAAATTGCAATGCCATATTCGGATTCAGCATAATCAAAAACAAAATACAAACATATTTTATCAAAGTAAAATAATGAATTTATCGATATTTTTAAAATTATTTTTATACAAAACAATTGTTACTGTTTAAACAATTAATAAACAGTTAGCGGCCAAATCTGCGAGTACAACTTTTTAGTTTAATATGTATGTAAAGTAACAAAAAAAGTTTTAGAAAAATATAAGCTTGTTTGAATTTTTCCGAAACAATGGATGTTTTCGTTGTAATTGCACTCCCCCCTAAATAGTATATTACTTTATGAGGCGGAGAAGCATGACTTTTCTTGACGCGCCCGATATTACGCGCCGAACGAAGTGAGGCGCGTAATAGAGGGCAAGTCAAGAAAAGTCGCTTCTTTGCCGAATAAAGTATACTATTTTTTCTTCAAACGTAACAATTTTCAACCATAAATAGTACAATTCATACGCTATTTTTACTCGAAATTAACTGTGACAACTATCAAAGTCGTCTAGATGTTAGAAATTAAAATATTTAAGTCGTCGGAATGATTGCTGAAAGTTGTGCTCGACCATCAATATCATCAACAATTACCAATGCGTATCAAGAGTCGGTAACATTTTTGCACGGTTTCAATTTTGAAAATGCCTCATTAACTAATTGTACTTTTAATATTACTATAAATAAAAATGATGTTTAATTGTTGTTAATGGCATTTGTATTATTGCTTTGTGACATGTTTCATATTGTTGCCATGACAACATTTTTCCCTCCGCCGTAAAGAAATGGGAAAAAAAACTGCTGCCGGCGGAGACATCAAACTTTGACAGGATCAAGTTAGATAAGTAATGTCATCATTATTTGACGTTTGAAGAAAAAATACATTTTACTGCTGCTAGAAAAAAGGGAAAATGTTTATTTAACAAATAAACATTGACTTTCACTTAAATTCAATGTTCAAGCTGCCACCTACGTGCCTCTTGACAGTTTGAATATTTAATTTAAGCAAAAAGCAATGATTATTCTTCAAATAAACATTTTTTTCCTTTTTTTCTGACAGCATTAAAATGCTATTTTGAATTAAATAAATTACATACATTCTTATTTTTGTCTCAATTAATATTTAATTGAAAAATTATTTTTGGAGACCCTGTATAAATAATGATGTTAATGTTTCTACTACTAAATAGAGAATTGAATATCCTTACAAATGAGCTATCACACGACCCCTATTCTCATTTAAAAAAATCATGGGTTACATCATCACGCCCAGATGGATGACGTCATTAGTACGATCTATATGCCAGAAAATCGTAATTTAAAAATAAAAAATCTATCTGTTTCGGAACTTATTTCCAGAATCGCACATTCATGAAAAAATGAATTTATTCCAACCTTCACGTGCTCACTGTATATTGTTTTCGCAATGACCGATTCAATTAAATTCTTCTAATTAAAAAAAATTTAAATTTTTTCTCAAATTACGGACACCCAACATCCTTTTTATTTATGAAAACTCCGTTATTATTAGTCTTACAAAAAAAAGTTATTCATTATAAAAAGACATCAAGTACTGTTCTTTTCTAAGTTATAAATCAGTCTGCCTCTTGTTGTAATAAGATCAGATCAGGAGCAATTTATTTCATCAAAAGTGAGGCTTCGAATTGTGAATTCGAAGACTAGACACTTATTGAAGACAATCGAATAAAAATAAAAGTTTAGTAATAATTGGGAAATTTAAGTAGATATTAAAAAAACAGACGTAGCAAAAAGAATAAGATATAATAGAGATAGTAGTAAATTTTTATAATTTTCGAGTTACACGGAGAAAATTGTTAAGAACATTTAAAAATGCGCTTTATAATTTGATCTTTTTCAAAAACCATGCAATCTAACCCGTCCAACCTTTTGAATGTAGAAATAACACTATAATAAAATGTATTGTAGGAGTAAAATAATGTATTTAAATCTGGTGGATTAGGGATTAAATATACTTAGCATTTTATCTTAAAATAAATTAGTCGTCAATTTTTAACTCCCTGTATAAATAAAAATAAGCACAACGGCATTTGTTTATGCCGCATGATGCCATATTTTTTTTATTTATTATCAAATTTTTTTAAAATGATTGATATTGCTAATTTTCTTTATATCTAATACAGGGTGGGTTAAAACGCAAATACATTATTTTCTCAGTAATTTTAAATGGAATAAATATTTATATCACTATTAAAAAGTACCATTACCCTTCTTTAATTTTTATACTAATGTAGTTATGTGTTTTACTTATTTAACTTATTTTAATGAGTATGTGTTCGCTTTTAACGTTTGTCAGTTTTTGCTGTAATCTAACTTTCTGGTAAGTTTCAAAATTTTTGTACCTCTTTTAAAATGCTTAGCAAGTAATTTATTTGTAGAACCTTGAAAAAGGAGGCAGTCACCTCCGAAAGCTTGGAATTAAAATAAATAGTGTGCCTTAGCAAAGCGCTCTGTTTTATTTGACTACTACACCCGAAAAGAAAAAAATGTTTGTATTTTTTCCAAACTAGTCAAAAAACTTTCCTTTGAGACTAAAAGACTACTTTCCTTTTTATATATACAGGGTGAGTCACCACTAACGGGACGGAAGATTACAGCGAAATGGTAAAAGATTTGAAATTTTTTTTAAATTACTAGTGTGTAAGTTGATAAGATCTACATTTTAAAATTATTTTGAAATATACAGGGTGTCCCAATAAATGGCGGCATATCAAAGTTATATTTTTTCTTATGGAACACCCTATATATTATTGTATTTTTTAATTTTCTGCAAAAAATAAGGTATAGTATCATAAGGCTTCCCTATACCTAAGTACAGAGTGTTCTGAGTTATGTTGACTTTTATTAAAATGTAAAGTTTTAAAAGAAGGCTTATTCTCAAGTTATTTAAGAAATTATAAAAAAATTAGTTTAACATTTAAATTTTTGTATATTGGTTGAATGTATTTCATGATTATTTATTACACATTTATTTACAGTGTGTTCAAAATTTACAGTTTCATTATTGGATTATTTAATATGTCATATGATTCTTATTTTAAATAGAACACCATGCATATTAATAAATAATTATACTAAAAAATTTTACCTCTTTCGAATGGTATATGGATGTCCTATACCTAGGTCTCATGGTTTTTGCGTAATTTACAATTACTTAAATTCTTAATCTGTAAATTGATTTTAAAACAAAAGATGTAGTTAATTAATGGCATTATATGACATTGTTACCTTATGACAGTACGGTCTGGTAATTATTTTATAGTTAATGTATTCCATGATTGATTATTACACATTTATTTACAGGGTGTTCAAAATTTACAGTTTCGTTATTGGATTATTTATTGTGTCATATGATGCTTATTTTAAATAAAACACCATGTATATTAATAAATTATTGTACTAAGCACAGGTTCCTCTTTCGAATGGTATAGGGATGTTCTATAACTAGGAGTTATAGTTTTTGCGTAATTTACAATTTTCTTAAACGGTAAATTGATTTTAAAAATAATATTTTCGTACTTCCGGGCCTAAAGTGACAACTTCACTCCCTTGTGACAGGTACTAAAGTGTCAAATTTAATCCCTCCGGGATTAAATATTGACGAAACTCCCGGACCGATTTCAGCATTGAGTAATGTGCTTAGAGAGTTGAGGCACAAACCGCTTTTGATTTATCATCGAAGTAGACTAACAGCGCATTTTCAGTAGGTTGTCTCACATTTTTTAAGCGGCACCACTTTTTAAAAGCATCGTACTGCTGCTCGTATAGTTTTCTAGATTTCGGTGGTAACAATTCTTCACCTACTTCGGCTGCTCTTTTATCAATATCAGATACACCTTCTTCACTCATGATACCAATAATTATCAATAACAATGTTTCTTTACAATGACACTAGTAATGACAATGTTTCTAAATTATAACTGTCACAACGCAATGTTACTATGGTAACTTATTTTAAAGACAGTTTATTAAATGAGTTGAAGAGAGAAAAAACTGATTGAAATTATTGAAATAATTAATAAAATCATACCGGAAGTACGAAAAGTATCGTATATACCTTGCGACTGAAGTACATTTAATCCTTCAGGTAAATTATGGCCCTCCCTGCGGTCGGGCCATAAACTTTACCTTCAGGATTAAATGTACTACTTCAGTCCCGCGGTATATAATGTACTATTATAGTTACTCTCGATTTTTAAACTGTACGAAATAAATGTTTGTTTACTGTATCATAATGAAATGAAAATTATGTCTATTTACTAGACCATTATTATGAAAAGTAGGTATATTGGTCTGTATACAATCATTAAAAAAATCAGGATCTTCTATAAAGTCTAAAGTCCATAAACGATAAGTTAAATATTTATCATAGTCCTGTTTGGTCTAATACTGGTGTAGTTGAGTTTTATAGGGATAATAGTGGTTACTCTTAAGTATTCTAACAGTCGTTTGACTGATTTACAATTCACCCGAAATTTTTTCTTTACTAGTATTTGGGTTTTCCGTAACAGAAAACAGGATATCAAGCTCCTTGACGTCATCACAAATAACTGGTTTATTTTTATTTAACTTTCCGTATACAACATTACCAGTAGCACGGAATCTATTGAAATCTCTCAAAAACGTCCTTTTTTGGGTGTCATCTATCACGATACTTTTGAGCGTAAACTTAAGAAGGTAAGATACAATTTTGCAAACACTCCCCAATGCAAAGTACCATGTCTACTCTTTCGTAGATAACATGATTATTCATTTTTAGGAACAATTAAATTTGAATATCATACACGAATGTTTTAATTTTTGATAATTACCAGACCGTACTGTCATAAAATGACGATGTCATAAAATGAGATACATCTTTTTTTTTAAACTCGATTTACAGATTAAGAATTTAAATAATTGTAAATTACGCAAAAACGATTAGACTTAGGTATAGGAGATCCATATACCATTCGAAAGAGGTGACTCCCTTTAGTATAATGGTGTATTAATATACATGGTTTTCTATTTAAAATAAGCATCATATGACACATTGAATAATCCAATAATGAAACTGTACATGTTGAACACCCTGTAGATAATTATGTAATAATTGATCATGGAATACATTAAACCAATATCCAACTATTTAGATGTAAAAGTATTTTTTTCATAATTTCTTAAATAATTTGAGAATAAGCCTTCTTTTAAACCTTTACATTTTAAGAAAAGTCACCATATCTCAGAACACTCTGTACATAGGTATAGGGAAGCCTTATGAAACTATACCTTATTTTTTGCGGACAATTAAAAAATGCAATAAAGTACAGGGTGTTCCATAAGAAAAAATATAACTTTGATACGCCGTCATTTATTGGGACACCCTGTATATTTCAAAATAATTTTAAAATGTAGATTTCATCAACGTAAAAACTACTAATTTAAAAAATTTTTCAAATCTTTTACCATTCCGCTCTAATCTTCCGTCCCGTTAGAGGTGACTCACCCTGTATATATCGAGTCGGGATAATATCGAATTTATGGAATCTGATTATTCAAAGAGATTATAACAAATGTTTTGTCGCGGGAGTGTTTGTTTCTATGAAGTCCCATAGGAGCTCATTTGTTAGAGTAGAATTAAGTTAATTTAATCAAATAATATATCCTTTAGGGACTGCGGCCCGAGAATTTCACTTGTAAATATCTTGGCTTTGTTAAAGATAAGAGGGTAGATAATATAACATATAACATCAACTTTAAGGTACGAACAATACGTATATACAAGGTGAGTCATGAGGAACTGTACATACTCCTACCTCGTATAGAGGCCCCTATGGGGAATAACAAATGACCATTAAAAAGTGTCTGCTCCCATTGTTTAATAATATACAGGGCGAGTTTCGCATTTTGACAGAAATTTGTATTCGTCATAATTTTTTAACGGTCAGATCGATGTGACTCTTATTTTGGTCAATCGTTACACTATTGCCACCTAATCAACTGATTTATTCAAACTAGAAAAAAATCAGGTCCGGCTTTAAAAAAATTAGTTCGTTTGGGTCTTAGAAAAAATTTCACCCTGTATAAGCTTTTTGAAAACTCTAATATGAATTTTACAAATAAGACAAATAGGCAATTAAAATAACATATTTATTTTTTTCCGCACACGATTGCTTAATTTTTTATAAAAAAATCAAATTTGATTATGAATTAAGAGTTTGGTAAAGTGAACCATAGATTTAACAAAATTAACTTTTATTAACAAAATTAATTTTTTTTGAACAAATATTTAATATATGTTACCACCAATTAACTGATTTATTCAGACAAGAAAAAAATCAGGTCCGGATTTAAAAAATAGGTTCGTTTTGGTCTTAGAAAAAATTTCACCCTCTATACGCTTTTTGAAAACTCTAATATGATTTTTACAAATTAGACAAATAGGCAATTAAAATGGCATATTTATTTTTTTCCCCACACGATTACTTAATTTTTTATAAAAAAAAATCAAATTTGACTATGAATTACTAAAAGTTTGGTAAAGTGAACCATAGATTAAAAAAATAACTTTTATTACAAAAATGAATTTTTTTGAACAAATATTTAATTTATGTTATCACCCAATCAACTGATTTATTGAAACTAGAAAAAAATCAGGCCCGAATTTAAAAAATTAGTTTGTTTTGGTCTTAGAAAACATTTCACCTTGTATACGTTTTTTGAAAACTCTAATATGAATTTTACAAACAAGACAAATAGGCAAATAAAATGGCATATTTATTTTTTCCCCACACGATTACTTATTTTTTTATTATAAAATCAAATTTGAATATGCATAAAAAGTTTGGCAAAGTTTTTGCATAGATTTAAAAAAATTAACTTTTTTACAAAAATTAATTTACAAAAACAACGTTTTTTTTTAAATTAAAAGTTTTACCATTTTTTTTTTCTATAACACGTCTAGATCTAAAACTTCCCATAACACTTCTTTTGGACTCTATAGTTTAACATAGACGTGATCAAATTGATAAATTTTAAATTTTTCCACCTAATTTTTGCGATTTACAAGTTTGCAACTTTTACAAGAAGAAGACTGAAAGTCTACAACAATTTTCATAGACTTCACAATGGTAAGAGGTATGTGCTGTAAAAATGTCAGAAAGAAAATATTAAAATGGAACAGAGTTGTAGCGAGTTTAAACCGTGAGTTCATTTTTTTCATTTTTAGGTTAAAATTCCGATTTTGACAAATTTGATTTTTTAATAAAAAATTAAGTTATCGTGTGGGGAAAAAAATAAATATGCCATTTTAATTGGCTATTTGTCTTATTTGTAAAATTCATATTAGAGTTTTCAAAAAACGTATACTGGGTGAAATTTTTTCCAAGACCCAAACGAACTAATTTTTTAAAGCCGGACCTGATTTTTTTCTAGTTCAAATAAATCAGTTGATTGGGTGGTAACATAAATTAAATATTTGTTTAAAAAAAATTAATTTTTGTAATAAAAGTTAATTTTTTTAAATCTATGGTTCACTTTACCAAACTATTAATTCATAGTCAAATTTGATTTTTTTATAAAAAATTAAGTAATCGTGTGGGGAAAAAAATAAATATGCCATTTTTATTGCCTATTGGTCTAATTTGTAAAATTTATATTAGAGTTTTCAAAAAGCGTATACAGGGTGAAATTTTTTCTAAGACCCAAACGAACTAATTTTTTTAAAGCCGGATCTGATTTTTTTCTAGTTTGATTAATTCAGTTGATTGGGTGGCAATAGAGTAACGATTGACCAAAATAAGAGACACATCGATCTGACCGTTCAAAAATTATGACGAATACAAATTTCTGTCAAAATGGGAAACTCGCCCTGTATATTATTAAACAATGGGAGCAGACACTTTTTAATGGTCATTTGTTATTCCCCATAGGAGCCTCTATACGAGGTAGGAGTATGTACAGTTCCTCATGACTCACCCTGTATATATATCGAGTCGGGATAAAATCGAATTTATGGAATCTGATTATTCAAAGACGGGTAGTAACGGGTAGTAGTCTGGGCTGATTATCGGAGAATAGGCCATTTTTGGGAAAAGTTATTTACCAGCAATTTCATTGCTGGAATCGAATTATAAGATCCTATATATTAATAATATAGGTATGCAAAGTCCGCAGATAGTGTGCTACTGTTTTTATAAACAAAATGGCGCCCGAAAATCGTGGTTTTTTCAATTATTGCTCTAGAACTCCGAAGATTTTAACTTTACAACAAAAACACTCAAATAAAAATTCACCGTGATTAAATTCTGCATAGAGATGTGTTTTTGCCGATCTGCTCCGACGAAAATTTTCCTCGGAAAATGCGGGTTTTCCCAAAAAAATCTTTAATTTTCAAATAAAGTTTTAGATAAGTAATTATTTAGCAATAATTAAATAATTTGGTGACTTAAAAGCCTTCTTGGTTTAGATTATAGTTCCAGAAGCTGGTGAAAATTAAACGAATATTTTAGCAACAATTCAATTGTTAATTAATAATTTACGGTCGCAATAATAACCAAAATAATTATGATGGTAGGGGAGCAAAGTATGCTAAATGTGCAGTCACTCGAGCGCTTTGGGGACCTATTGGTTTGTGAAGAGTACGTCCTAAAACCTAAAAAAAGTAAAATTTTCCATTTTAGCGGGCGCTTGCCATTTTTTAATTTAATTTTCCATTTCCATTAATCGTTTTTTCCGAATATAGCGCCATCTATCCATAATTCGAAAAAATGTTTCGAATAAAAGTTGCTTATTTTTATGCAGAGAATTCAAATCTGCAATAAAAAATGGGGGCTCCCATTCAATATTTTAAAGTAACCCCCCACCCCACCTCCGTGGTGGGTCGCGTTTGATACAATTCGATATATTTTTCAAAAATATTAAATAAGTGTATTTTGCAGTTTTTCGATCTGATGTTTATTTTGCTAAATATCGCGGGATTTGTATTTAAAATTTTAAATTTACCCCCCACCCCTCTCTGTGAGGTGTCGTGTTTGGTATCTATCGATAGATTTTTAAAAAATATTGAACGTGTAGTTTTTAGTTTTTCGATCTGACGTTCATTTCGCGAAATATTCGCCTTTTTCTTGTGAAACTTTGTGACTCACCAATTCCCTTACGCCCCGCTCAAATCGTCAGATTTTTTAAATATACACTGTTTTGCATGTACTTAATTTACCTTATCTTAATCTGACAATTTCGAGTGTTTTTAAGGATAGATTTTTTTTTCGGGACCCCCTAAACGAACTCCCCTGTGTTAAGAGCCAATATATGGCAGAGGTACATCTGCAGGGTACCACGTTTCTCCCCATATGATAATCTGACGCGCTCGAGTAACTGCAAAAATCCCCGCTTGGGCTCCCCTACCATGATGCACTGATCAAACTTTGAAATCTTATAAAGATGAGATGCCTATTTAACATTTTGTCGACAAAATATAAATTTTTTGTTTTTTTGCATAATCTTTAAATGTTAAAAAAAATAGTTATAAACAAAAAAACGACCTGTTATTATACATGCTTAACTCGTCTTACGCTTTGGCCCACAGGCGATTTTTTACGGCGCCCATTGGTTTGACTACCTCCTCCAGCAATTTTAGATGAAATCATTTCATCTAAAATTGGTGGAAGAGGTAGTCAAACCAATGGGCGACGTAAATTATCGCGCCGTAAAAAATCGCCCGTGTGGCCAAAGCCTTAACCAAAATACATTGCATACAACGGGGTGTTCGTGGACCCCAATGCCATATTTTACAAAAAATTTGGAAAAATTAAATTCTGGAAGAAAAATCAGCAAGGACAGGATCACAGCGCTTCTTCTTCTTCAGGTTCCGTGTCTGTATTCAGACGTTGGCTGTCATCATGTTTACAAGTTTCTGAAACCCCTCTCTCTCGGCTGCTGCGCGAAATAATTCTTCTACAGTGGAACCACACCATTGTCTAATATACGCAACCATGAAAGTTTCTTTCGACCAATCCATCTCTTTTCCTCCACTTTTCCTTGTATTATAAGGCGACGAAGATGGTATGTAGGCCCTCTAATTATATGGCCGAAGTATTCTGTTGTTCTCCTCTTTATGATGCTTATGAGCAGACGTTCTGAATTCATCATTTGAAGAACATCTTCATTGGAAGTGTGTGAAACCCATGTAGTCCAGAAAGCCACTGCGCATCCGCTAGGAAAAATATTCTGATTCGGATTTTTTGCACAATCTTACTCAAAAAGGACTCCTTTTAACAAATTTGCATGTTGCCAGGACCAAAAGGTGGTCAAAAATTTTTTAAACGTTTTTTTTTCCTAAAATTATTTTTTTTTGGCATGGAAAAAGTTATTTTAGGATTTCTGGATCATTCCAAACAGAAAAGGTCTTTCGTGACTTTTCTCTAAAAATAATAGTTTTTGACATATAAGCGATTCAAAATTGAAAAATTGCGAAAGCGGCCATTTTTAGCCCTCAAAAACTATATGAAAAACTGAAAATTTGAATGTTTCCAAGGTCGGTAAATATTCTTTAAACATCGGTTGATGAAATCCCGAAGAGTTTTTTTGCAATAGAATATTCAAAACTTCTTTATTTTTTAATTGCTAATCAAGCGTGCGCGACAGTATTTTCCACCGACAGTATGGTGGAAATGAAAGGAATAAATTCGTTATTTCGTAAACCCGGGACTTTAAGGAAAAATCGCGAAACAGGTCGATTTTTATCATATATGATATACTTTAGCATATATGGTATACTAGTGACGTCATCCTTCTGGGCGTGATGACGTAATCGATGATTTTTTTAAATGAGGATAGGGGTCATGTGGTAGCTCGTTTGAAAGGTTCTTCAATTCTCTATTCAGTAACGTAAACATTTACATAATTATTTATACAGGGTGTCCTTCTACTTCTTTTTTTGTCAAATAATTTAATTTATTAAAAAAATTTTGGACACCCTGTATAAATAATTATGTAAATGTTTATATTACTGAATAAAGAATTGAACAACCTTTCAAATCAGCTAGTACACGACCCCTATTCTCATTTAAAAAAATCATCGATTACGTCATCACGTCCAGATGGATGACGTCACTAGTATACCATATATGCCAAAATATCATAAGTTAAAAATAAAAATCGACCTATTTCGGGATTTTTCCTGAAAGTCGCCAGTTTACGAAATAACGAATTTATTCCTTTCATTTGCACCATACTGTCGGTGGAAAATAGTGTCGCGCACGCTTGATTAGCAATTAAAAAACAAAGGAGTTTTGAATATTGTGTTGCAAAAAACTCTTCGGGATTTCATCAATCGATGTTTAAAGAATATCTACCTACCTTGGCAACATTCAAATTTTTAGTTTTTCACATAGTATTTGAGGGTTAAAAATGGACGATTTCGCAATTTTTCAATTTTTAATCGCTTATATGTCAAAAAGTATCATTTTTAGAGAAAAGTCACTACAGACCTTTTCTGTTTGGAATGATCCAAAAAACCTAAAAAAACTTTTTTCCATGCAAAAAAAATTATTTTAGGAAAAAAACAAAAAGAAAACGTTTAAAAAATTTTTGACCACCTTTTGGTCCTGGCAACATGCAAATTTGTTAAAAGGAGTCCTTTTTGAGTAAGATTGTGCAAAAAATCCACATCAGAATATTTTTCCTAGCGGATGCGCAGTGGCTTTCTGGACTAATGATATCTTTAGAATTCGTCCATAACACCACAATTCGAATGCTTCTAATTTATTTAGCGTTGTGATTTTTAACGTCCATGTTTCACAACCCTACAATAATAAAGACCACACGTAACATTTTAGGACCTTCTTGCAAATCTTCATCAACAGGCTTCGGTTACATAAAACTGGTTTCCAGGTCATAAAAACCTTACGTGATATTTCATACCTGGTTATTATGTCTTCATCACAATCGCAATTTACATTTTACCAACTGCCAAGGTATTTAAAATGGTTTACTCGTTTTATCTCTTCTCCATCAAGAGAAATCTTGATCTACATTTATCTTTACAACTGTCATCCACTTTGTCTTTAAAATATTGATTTTTAGGCTTCTTCGATAACTTGTTTCACTGAGTAGACTTACTTATGTCTGGAGATCTTCTAAATGTTCTGCAAGGATGGCTGTGTCGTCAGCATATCTGATATTGTTGATTACTTCTGCGCCCAGTCTTACTCCAAATAACAAATCAGTAATAGTGCAGCCGATATGTGAAACAATTGTGCATTTAATGATAGAAGTATATAATTTCGACCACATATACTGCACATACAAAGGTTCAAATTTAAATATGAGGCCATCTCATATTTTGCCTTTTAAAAAATGGCGGGGATTCAAAATGGCGACTATACCTTGTGACTAATAGCACGATAACTTTTGAACGAGGCTTCAGATTTCAACCAAATTTGGTATATAGGTCCTTTTTCGATGTACAAGATCGAGGTCTTGGACCGAAAGAATCGGTTTAGCAGAAGTTGTGTTTTTTCTGGTTTTTATGTAAAAATATGCTGTTTTTTTTTTCAATTCTTTCACCCTGTATGTATTAATTTTTCAAAAAGTTAATACCGCTATTTAAAAGAGCGTAAAAATATTTTTTAGGAAATATTTTTATCTTTTTGGTTATGTTAATTACCATTTAATAAATGAAAAACGTATCTTAACATGTACGTATACAGGGTAGCGATAAAGTATGGAAACACGGTAATTTATCGGAAACCGCTAGAACGATTTTTATAGATTTTGGTGGGTAAGGGGTTTTCTAATGAGGCCGATATCATAGTGGTAATTACATTGTTGTCAAATCTTTCGTTTTTCTAGAAATCTAATGAACTTTCTTATTTTAAATAGAACACCCTGTACATTTTTTGCGTTTTGAATTCCTTAAGAAATACTAATTACTTTTTATTTTAAATCCCCTATACCTAAATGCCATAATTTCGGAGTTATTGCTAAATTTATTAAAAAAAATTTAAACCAAATTATAAAAATCAATTTTTTCGGCCGGAGTAGATATTATTTTAGGTTCTTTGGATCATTGGGAACAAAAAAGTTTTTTTGTCATTTTCCTCTAAAGTTAATTGTTTCCGAGTTATAAACAAACTAGAACTGAAAAAAATCGAAAAATGAGGATTTTCTAGGTGTAAAAACACAAGTAAAAAATATTAGTTTTGAAACTGCGAAGTGAATAGCTTTATGTTCAAATCTTATTGTTTCAGCTACCTATAAGTGATTTGGTCTTATTTCATTTTAAAACATCGTTTTTTAGTTGTTAATACAGCCCGATCGCCCGTCCTCTCATATGCGCTTCATTAACAATTTAAAAAACAATGTTTAAGAATAAAACGTGCCAAAAATTTTTATAGGGAGCCGATAGAAGAAGGTTTAAGCTTGAATTTAGGTGCTTCGTAATTTTAAAAATTATTTTTTTTTACTTGTGTTTTAGAACCTTGAAAATCGTCATTTTTCGATTTTTTTTTAGTTTTAAATTGTTTATAACTCGGAAACAACTAACTTTAGAGGAAAATCACAAAAGACCTTTTTTGTTCCCAATGATCAATCTAATCTAAAATAATATCTACTCGGGCCGAAAAAATTGATTTTTATAATTTGGTTTAAAAAATTTTTTAATAAATGTAGGAATAACTCCGAAATTGTGGCATTTTGGAATAGGGAATATAACATAAAAAATAATTAGTATTTTATAAGGACTTCAAAACGCAAAAAATATACAGGGTGTTCTATTTAAAATAAGAAAGTTTATTAGATTTTCGGAAAAACGGAAGATTTGACAACAATGTAATTACCACTATGATATCGGCCTCATTAGAAAACCCTTACCTACCAAAATCTATAAATATTGTTTTAGCAGTTTTCGAGAAATTACCGTGTTTCCATACTTTATCGCTACCCTGTATGCGGCAGATTCGTGGAAATAATATAAGAATTATTGTGTATTTTATAATAGAAGCATATAATTTGGACCACATATACTACACATATAAAGGTTCAAATTTAGATAAGAGGCCATCTCAGTTTTTGTTCCTTTTACAAAAATGGCGGGTATTCAAAATGGCGACTATACATATGTGACTAATAGCACGATAACTTTTGAACAAAACGTCAGATTTCAACCAAATTTGGTATATATGTTCTTTTTTTGATGAGTAATATCGAAAACTTGAACAGGAAGAATCGGTTTACCAGAATTTGTGTTTTTACTGTCTTTTTTTACGTAATAATATGTTGTTTATTTTTCAATTCTTTTACCCTGTATATATAAATTTTTCAAAAAGGTAATAACGCCATTGAAAAGAGTGTAAATATATTTTTAGGAAATATTTTAAACTTTTCAGTTGTGTTAATTACCATTTAATAAATGCATAA
The DNA here is from genome assembly GCF_917563875.1 of Diabrotica virgifera virgifera. Classification (NCBI taxonomy): domain Eukaryota; kingdom Metazoa; phylum Arthropoda; class Insecta; order Coleoptera; family Chrysomelidae; genus Diabrotica; species Diabrotica virgifera. The sequence continues at coordinate 213,352,836 of NC_065450.1, forward strand.
CGTATGTTCACATGTACCTATAAGCGGCAGATTCATTTTGAATGCCCGCCATTTTTGTAGAAGACTAAATCTGAGATGGCCTTTTATCTAAATTTGAATCTTTGTAGGTGTTGTATGTGTGGTCCAAATTATATGCTTCTACCATTAAATGCACAATAAATCGTATAATATTATTTGCACGAATCTGCCGCACATAGGTATCTACAGTGTCGGAAGAATGGGTTTACCAGAATTTGTGTTTTTACTGTCTTTTTTTTACGTAATAATATGTTGTTTATTTTTCAATTCTTTTACCCTGTATATATAAATTTTTCAAAAAGGTAATAACGCCATTGAAAAGAGTGTAAATATATTTTTAGGAAATATTTTAAACTTTTCAGTTGTGTTAATTACCATTTAATAAATGCATAACGTATGTTCACATGTACCTATAAGCGGCAGATTCATTTTGAATGCCCGCCATTTTTGTAGAAGACTAAATCTGAGATGGCCTTTTATCTAAATTTGAATCTTTGTAGGTGTTGTATGTGTGGTCCAAATTATATGCTTCTACCATTAAATGCACAATAAATCTTATAATATTATTTGCACGAATCTGCCGCACATAGGTATCTACATGTTAAGGTACGTTATGCATGTATTAAATGGTAATTAATATAACTAACGACTTATATTAATTAAAGCGTAAAAATATTTCCTAAAAAATATTTTTAATATATACAGGGTGAAATAATTGAAAAGAACAACATATTTTTACATAAAAAAAAACAGTAAAAACACAAATTCTGGTAAACCGATTCTTCCGGTTTAATACCTCGATATTATTCATCAAAAAATAACCTATATACCAAATTTGGTTGAAATCTGACATCTCGTTCAAAAGTTATCGTGCTATTAGTCACATATTTATAGTCGCCATTTTTAATGCCCGCCATTTTTGTAAAAGGAACAAAAACTGAGATGGCCTCGTATCTAAATTTGAACCTCTATATGTGTAGCATATGTGGTCCGAATTATATGTTTCTACCGTTAAATGCACAATAATTCTTATAGTATTTTCACAAATCTGCCGCATATAGGTACATGTGAAGATACGTTTTGCACTTAATAAATGGTAATTAACATAACTAAAAATTTAAAAATATTTCCTAAAAAATATTTTTACGTTCTTTTTAATGGCCGTATTAACTATTTAAAAAATTAATACATACAGGGTGAAATAATTAAAAAAAAACATGTTTTTACATAAAAACCAGGAAAAACAAAACTTTTGGTAAACCAATTCTTCGTGTTCAAGACCTCGATTTTATACATCAAAAAAGAACCTATATACCAAATTTGGTTGAAATCTGAAGTCTCGTTCAAAAGTTATCGTACTATTAGTCACATATGTATAGTCGCCATTTTGAATCCCGGCCATTCTTGTAAAAGACAAAATCTGAGATGGCCTCCTATCTGAGTTTGAACCTTTATATGTGTAGTATATGTGGTCAAAATTATATGCTTCTATCATTAAATGCACAATTCTTATAGTATTTGCACGAATCTGCCGCACTATGAAATAAATTGGTTGATGCAATGACAAAATAACAAAAATTATAAAAAATTTACATAAATGATAAGTAACCATGGCAACATGGTAATCATAGCAATTGCTTATAGGTCTGAGAACCCTCTATTGTCACTTGATCCGAACAAGCGCATCAAACCATATCTTCTCGTCGCACAAGTACTAAGGCGGGCTAAAGTAACAACTGTACACTAATCATATTTAGAAACAAAATTAAATTTTTTTCAGACCTTTCAAAAATTAACCTTTCCCTGTCTGAATAATAAATGCGAACTAATATTTTCCTTCTCATAAAACTGGCTTAAAAAGATTTAATTTAGAGTCCGAACGTGTTAGAGTTACGACTTTTTCTGCAAATAAGGTAATAAAAAAAATAAAAAATGGCTTTTAATTTTCACGCGGGAGAAATCAGGTAAAACCATATTTATCGAAAACGTTTGAAACTCTCAATTAAAAGCGTAGCCACCGTTTGTAGCAGCTGAATTTGCTGTTTTTTTGTTTAAATTTGTTTTTAATTTGTTTTAATGTGGAGCACGAGAAATATCAAATAACCAATTTTTAGTTTTGTAGTTAGCTAGTTAATTATGCAGTTAGTGTAAAGTGAAATATTATTGCGCCATTGATATTTTCTTTTAATTTCAATTATACCATTATTTTATTAGTTACACCAATTACTCTGGTAAACACACAGTTTGCTGCCGGAAATTTTTTTACTGTTTCTAGGTAATTTGGGTCTGCTGAATCCAAAAATGCCACCAGATTTGCTCCATCAGATCGCTTTCAGAAAATACGGCGACATATCACATTTCTAACATATAGGGCAATTTAACGCAGCACTACCTACATATATGTAGTAATGCTACCCAAGAAATAAACAAAACACGAATAAAAAGTAAGATATTTATTGTACAACAATATACTTACAAAAATCATGACACATATCTGCCCAGAAAAACTTAACTTTTCATCTAACCTTACCAGCGTCGGCGTCGCAGCAAAAATATGTTATTCGGCGTCACCTAAAAACTTCCTTTTATATGATTTTCTTGCAAAGGCTTTAAAAGGAAGGTCCCTTTGAAGACTCCAGCAGTAATCTGCCATCATGTGATTGCCTTATCTCCCCTGATACCTCTCTTCCATCGTTTAATATCTTGGTTGAAGCGTCCCCTTTGTTCCTCACTAAGGTCACCAACATTTTCTGGGAAACGGTCTAAATGGCTGTAGAGGTATTTTAATTCTCATATGACAACCGTGTTCGTTAAGCTGTTGAGCATTTCTTGCCCATTTCATACCCAATTGATATACTTCCATATTTGTTGCCATTATGTAGGACACACTTTAAACTTCGTTTGGAACTATCGATAAATAGACGCCAGTGATCTGGTGTATACTCCGATACACCCATTTCTTCTAACAGTCCTGTAGTATTGTTATAAAAAACCATATCATCTTGCTGAGAAAAAAAAGGCAAAAGAACTTTTTCTGTATTACGGTAGTATGTAATTTTGGTGTCTGGGTGAAGAGCATTCCTTTGTTTTAGTCTGGAGGCAAGCAACTCGGAAGAATCCTTTGAAAGGTTCAAAGCTCTGATAAGATCGCTTAGCTCTTCTTGAATAAAGCGCTCAGGATGTGTTGAATCCCCTTCAAAATCACTGTCGTCTTCCCAAATCTATTAGTCTGTAGTTCGTCAGATAACATTTCGATATTATGCTCTGGTAACGTAGGTAGACTGCTAAATATTGGAATGGGTATCTGCTCAAGCTGATGTGGAATTGGTTTTATTGCTGAATCCAGGTTAGGATGGTCTTTGATGAATCGTCAAAATTTCGTCCACTGTCGCAAGTTTTCAAGACAAGTTTTTCACACTACATGTGAAGCCCAGGATTTATCTTTATCTCCTAAATGAACTCCAAAATAGCCTTGATATGCCCTTTTGTCCATTTGCCCATTTGTCTCAGAATTTGTTAAGTTTGTTTTAAACATATTGCAATTATAGTGGTTGAATATACAGAAATGTAATAATATTTAAGTATTTGATGAGTATGTTATATCTCGAAAACTAGAGCTGATACAAAGAGAAGGTTTGCATTTTTGGAATCAACAGAGATGAATTAACTATAATCAGTTGATTTTTTTTCGGCAGCAAGACAAAATTTCTTTTTGTTGGGCTGTGTTATTATTACTGTCATCACGGGTAGGGATGGCGGTTTTTGACAAAACACCGGTTTTCGGTTATACTGGTTTTTTCTACCTATGGTTTAACCTAGTGGTTATAACCGGTCAAAAAATCGGTTATTCCATAAACCGGTGTTCGGTTTTTTTATTCATAGGCAATACCTAATAGGATACATTTACATTGCGCTTTAGTTTGCGATACTCCATTCGGATCGATATCAGTCTATATCAGTATAGAAATCAGTCATCAGTGTTGTAAAATCGGTTTTAGTAATTTTTCTCTAAATTCAGTATTTTTTCCATTTATCCAGTTTTTCACCAATTATTACTTTAAAAAGAAAAAAACCGGTTACAACCGGGGCAAATAATCAACTGGAAAAACCGATTATTCCCGAGGAAAAAACCGGTTTTACGTTATACCCGGTAGGTTCCTCCCATCTCTAATCACGGGTCATTGGTCAGCCGACCGCGGCACTCGCGATGTGCATCGCCCTGCCCTGTTTCCCTCGGATTGGTCGGAACCTTAGGATTCCCGATCGTCCGAGTCTTCCATTTTCCCTTTTCCGAAATCTTGGAATTCTCGGTTTCAATGCTCTGAGAAGCTTCTATAAAAACCGGCGGTTCCAAGTTTCGGTATCTCAGTCTACACGGGCTCCTCCAAAAGTCGCCTGCACTCTCGGAGTCCCGCTAGCTGGTGCTCTGCCCTTACCTGCCTTAGACTCTGTGGTTGGTCTTTTTGTATAGCAGAAAACTTGAGTTTTATGTTGGATGTCTAACTAGTTTTCCTTGATTTAGCTAAGGCGTTTGACACGGTCTCTCATAAAATTCTCTTAGATAAACTAAGTAATTATGGGGTTAGTGGAATTGCACTAAATCTAATAGCAGATTATTTGTCGGAAAGAGCTCAACGAGTAAAAATTGGCCCAGAATTGAGTTCTGAAACTACAATAAAAATCGGAGTACCACAAGGAACAGTATTAGGACCACTTTTATTTAATATTTATCTGAACAATATCACAAGAATTAATAGTTTCAACGGCCACATTGTGTGTTATGCCGATGACACAGCAATATTATTTATGGGGAAAACATGGGAGGAGGTTAAAATCAGCTCTGAAATGAACCTAAAACAGCTAAACTTATGGCTAAAATTTAACAAACAGGCTTTAAATATTAATAAAACAAAATATATCGCCTTTAGCCCAACAATTGTTGACCAACCTACAAATTTTCATATAAAATTGCAAAACGCAAAATGTCAAGGACAAAATTGTGACTGTTCTTCAATAGAAAAAGTTTTCTCTATAAAGTATTTAGGTGTCTTCATAGATCAACATTTACGTTGGTCAGACCATATCACTCATGTCAGTAAACGAATAAGGGCTCTAATGCATAAATTTTATATCTTAAGAGATATTCTACCCAGGAAAAAATTAATCATGGTTTATAACTCGCTTGTAGAATCAGTCTTAAGATATTGTATTGTAGCATGGGGTGGCGCGTTTAACAAAACTCTTAACATTTTAGAAACAGTTCAAAATACTCTATTAAAAATAATTTTTAAAAAAAGAAAACTGCATCCAACAAAAAAATTATATGATGAAACACAAAGATCCCTAATGTTCTTTGGACCTAAATTTTATAACATAATTCCTATACATATCAAACAAGAACCTAAATTATTTAAATTTAAAAAATACATAAAAACCTATCTAAAAACCCACTTACAATTATTTTTGGACGCAATGTCTTAATGTATGAACGACAGCATAATCAGAGTAGAATTTGGGTGTATATTGGTATTATAATTAACAAAGTATTCAGCAGCTAGAGAGGTTTACCGTAAGTCTTGTTCTGTTGCATTATCTCTTCGATAGTTAGGTATGTTACTTCTTAGTTCCAACCTTAATACTACTTTTATGTACAATTGATACAGTTTCGATTGACATAGTACAGTGCAAAACAGGCAACTCTTGCCTAGGCATGGTGCTGAGTCAGTCGATACTAATAATAATATAAGATCTAAATGTAAAATGTTGTACACACATATTTTTGAATAAAAATTTGAATATCCAAAAAAAAAAAAAAAAAAGTTCCCGCGGAGACACTACCCAAAAGCTAGTAGCACTGGTCGATTCCCAGGCTACTGCACAAGCAGAGGACCTGCATGTTTTCCGTTCATACCATGGAAAATAGACGAGGATTCAATAGACCGGGCGAAATAAGGAAGGTACCCCAACTTACAGTCTTCCTTATTTCCCCTATTGTGGACGTTACATTGCAAACATATTTAAAAAGTAACAAAACAATTCCAAAATATAGATACATCAATGTGGATCTAAAACTTAGAGAAGCGCATTCGCCAGAATTGATACTGCCAAAAGCGCTCTCACCAAAAGTGTAACTGTTATATGTGTAAGTGTTACCAACTGTCTAGTAGATTTAGTAATTTTTTGCTACTTTGATTAGATTTTATAAGTAGAAAGTTTTGAATATAGGTACCTTATATCCAGATTTAGCCGCACCGTACGCCTCACACACCCTCTGAGGGGAAAATTGACTCTTCCCAGATACTTATGGTATCAAAAGAATTGAGCTCTGGTGGGACTTTTTCGTGTTATCGAGCCCTAGGTGACGTGGTATGCTGGAGTACCTCCTAAAAATGCTCATACACATCTGGCCGTCGAGGGAAGTACAGCTTTCTGCATGGTCTTATAAAGATGTTCATTTAGATCCAGCTTTTTTATATTTTCGAGGAGGTTCTTCGGAATGTCTCAAATAGTAGATAATATAGATAATAATAGGTATCGTTTGGGTACTTTGCATTCTCCATTGTCGTCGTATTTGAATTTCCAGATCTCTATATTTGTCGATCTTTTCAGTAAATTTAATACATAGATTATTGTTGTTAGATATCGCCACATCAATAAGTGTTTTATGTCTTGTTAATTTACTAACTAATACGAGATCTGGTCTATTATGTGCCACTATTTGATCTGTGAGTACAGTGCGATACCAGTATAGCTTGTAGTTGCCATCGTCAAGCATACTCTCAGGAACGTATTAATAATATGGGAGGTGGTCCGTTTAGAGAAGTCCCAACGTGATAAATGTCCCTTGATGAAGAATCTTTCCTACTCAGTCATGTCGCTCTTGTATTTATTCTGTTGCAGCAAATGCCTGGCAACCCACTATAGGATGGATGGTTTCTTGGGCTTGATATTCATATCGGCATTTGTCATTTTGGACCTGGGATTTTTGACGATATATTTCGGGTAATTTTTGGCTGGTGTAACCTGATCCTGAATGGCTATTAATGAACCTTCTGTTTCAGGGAACATCTCTCTTGATGCCAACCAATAGTTTGACGCTATTATTGTCGACATAGTCTTGGATGACCTCATTGGGATCTCGCCCGTGCGAGGTTTACCCATCCAGGTGCGCATTTTTTCGTCCTTATTAAGCTGGTTTATGCGCATTTCTGGTTCCCTCAGTTTGATCGGTGTTGTTTCATCTACTGCGCAAGTGGCGCGATATAAAGTAGATATCTCAGCCTGCACCTGAAAATAAGTGTTAAGCTAAGTTAAACTAGCAATCAGTTTATCTAAATGCTTACCTACATCCATAAGTCCTCGTCCTCCTAAATACCGCGGTAATGGCGTTCTTTCTACTATACACCTGGAAGATGGTGTTTTTGTGCCTTTGTGGGGTGTGTTCGTACTTTTCGCTGAAGACTATCTATAGATATCCGTTTTGTCCACTTAACAATACCAAATGAATATCTAAGCGCGGAACAATAGTAAGTTAACAAATTTTTACTGTTAAGCTCTAAACGGCGCAGCTAATTTAGCCTTCGTATAATCTCAGTAGTTATCTTAGTTTTCATTTGCTTATGGTCAATTTTCCACGTCTGCTTTACTCCAAGATATTTGTACAAATCGTTTTTACACATAGCCTCGATGTTCTGACCATTTTGCATATCGAATCCACCGGGCTGTACCTTTCCTCTGACTATATTCAAAATACGACATTTGTCTAGACCGAACTGCATAGATACTAATATCATTAGAGAATGTTTCTCCAGTATTTAGTATCTGTTCTACGCGATCTCAAGTGGAAGCCATTAATTTCGAATCATACCTATACAACAGATGATTAAGCTTCGCTAGTACAATACTGTTGTTTTAATGCTAAAATCTTTCAGTAGATTTAAATAGCTGGGATAAGGGGTTCATAGCTAAACAGAACCATAATGGACTCAACAAGTCTTCTTGAAACAGGCCTCGGTTGATTGCGATATTTTCCGTTTCGACATTGTTTTCACCAGGAATTTGGATGTGAATTTTAGTCCTCCAATTTGTCATTACATGTCTTAAAAAGGCCATTATGTTATCGTCGACTTTTATATTCTTAATATATCTATAAACCATTCATGCTGCACTGAGTTAAATGCCTTTTTGTAGTTAATAAAGGCAGTAAAGAGGTTTGTTTTTTGGTGAATGTCTGGTTACAAATAACTAAAGTCGATGATAAGTTGTTTTTTGCAACCCATGGAACCCTTAGCGCATCATTCCTGTTAAGGCTATATGATATTGTTTAGAGCGCAGTGTTAATAGATACGCCAGGATATACAGGACGTGACGAATTTATAAAAAGTTGGAAGACAAGTGATTGGGCGGTACTTAGAGTTATGAATGATGGTATTTCCTGTGGAATAGAAATAACATGATTAATTAATGTTAATAAACAGTAATAAGCACTCATGAATACTCCAAAACTTCTTAATCTAGAAGTTTTGAACTCCATCTGGTCCAGGAGTTTTCCAGTTATGAAGCTCTTTGATGATATTTGAGACCTCTTCAGTAGTGAATGCTTCATAGAGAGTAGTAGGCACATCTGTTCATTCCCGATGGAATACCTTTCCTAGATACTTGTATTCATCTACATACCTATCTCCTTGTAATCTAGTATAATATTTATTGTGTCTGTTCCAATGTTGAGATATTTGGATTTTTAACGTGAGACTTAACGATATCATTGCCTACATATTTTCTAAATAACTTTTTTAGATATTCTTTTTTTGGATAGCATAATGAAATTATCGACAAATATCGCTCTAAAACCCCACCCTGTATATTACGAGTGGTTCTGCATAAAATACTAAAGTCCTTATTTCAAAAGACATTATTTACTAAAACAATTTTATTGGAATCGGTGTATTCCATTATTTTTATTTAGTATTGTTTTGTTTCCTTTTATTCAGTTGCAGTTGTACTATTCCCGAATACAGTTAATCCAATGGCCGATTTTCGCAGAATGTAACTAATTGGACGCCTATTGTACACCCTCGTTTTACAAAGTTTTCAATCACGAATTTGCTCCTCTAAATAAATGTTTGTATCTACGAAGAATTTCCGGTAGAACTGAAATTTAATTAAGGGATAGTTAATAAAAGATCCGTCGTAAGTTGAAAGTTGGAATTATAGGGGAGTCAATATAGAACGAATACTGGCATTGTTTCGGAAAAATTCAAGCAAACTTAAATTTTTCTAAAACTCTTTTTGTTAGTTTAAATACATGTTAAAATAAAAAGTGTTACTCACAGATTTAGCCGCTAATTGTTTATTAATTGTTTAAATAATAACAATTGTTTTGTATAAATTATTTTAAAAATATCGTTCAATTCATCATTTTAGTTTGATCAAAAATGTTTCTATTTTGTTTTTAATTATGCGGAATCCGTATCTGACATAAAAATTTAAATATTCGAAAAAAAAATATTTTTTGAAGTTTTACACAGTATGTCTGCGTACCTATATAGGAAATGGGAAACTTTTTTATTATCACTTTTATGAAAAAAGATTATTCCTCATAAAATGATCTGCATGGTATAAAATCCCCTGCTCAACCATAAAATATCAAATTTTATCAATTTTATACGAGGTACCTCAAAAATATGAATTTCGTTCAAGAGTAATTTTCAATAGGTTCCAAGTTACGCCGACATACTGTATAAAGATCTCAAAAAAATTTTTTTTGAACATTTATTCAAAGTCAAAGTCAAGTCAAAGTCAAATTTATCCATCACATGTGACAATATCCAAAGTTTTACATGTATGAGACAAGTCAAAGTTACAGACATATAAAGTACATCTTAAAAGTATATAAACTAATAAATACGACAAAATATACTTAACGGTTATTTTTAGAATATGGCTCTAGCTCACAAATGTATTGATATACACACCTCCGAAAGTTTGGCTGATGTAAATTCATTCGTATATCTATTGGCAATTTGTTAAAGAAACTTATGGCTGCATAATATTATTGTTTAAGTTTGATATTAAATGTATTTTAGGTAAATTGCACAGAAAAAAGTTTTACTGACTTTGTATACATATTTTTTTAACTATTAAATTTCGGTTTCTTTTACATTTTTTTATCTTTCTTAATTTTCTCAAAAAGAAGTTGTTTATTTCATATCTAAAGTAAAATATTTTAGTGTATTTTAAAGACTTCGTCTGAAGCTTTTAAAAAACACCTATCAAATTTTAATATATCTGTTTAAACTTGAATAATATCCACCTAAAATGGTAGCAATTATGTAAAACTACAAAGTTTTCAAAACTTTTTACATTTTTTGAGACGTCGTATCACTTGAATTAAAAGTTTAATAATTTTTTTTTGAATAAAACATCGTTTAGTAAGATGTTCGGAAAGTGAGTTGTGCAAATTTTTGGAGTTTTATAGGCAAAGTTGTATAAGTTACACATTTTGAAATCATTTTTAAACAAAATTCATTTAAGTCTCACTTTCCGCCCACCCCGTACTATGCCCATATTTTTTAAACTTTATTACAACTATAGGATAGCTTTAATGTTCTGCTTTCATTTCCAGTTTGTAAAATTAAATTTGATCAATTAATTAAAAAGTTACAATAAATTAAGTCAACCGCAAGTTTCGTTGAACGCAACTATACGCCAATGTTTGTGAGAGGGGTGACTTGAGCTATTTAAATAAAAAATTATAGAAGGTGTAGATTTAATTTTAAAAAAATCTATATAAAATTTTTGTTTTAAAATTTACTGAATTTTTCAACGGTCATAGACCTGGATCCCGCGTACCTAAAAAAGTTGATTAATAGCAAGCTGAAAATTTGTTAATAGCTTAACGGTGTCTAGTCGGACAAACTTTGATGTACGGGAACACTGGAACAGGGGAAGTTTTAATTGTGGAACAGTTTAAACATTTGGAACGTCAGATTACGAAAACGTCCCATGTATTTTGTCGGACAGAACATCCAATGGATTTGTTACCCTTTCATTAAACTCTCATGTAAAAATCAGACTGCTATTACTAACCAACATGATTCCTGTCATTTGACATGTTCTTCGTGTTCCACTCATTAAAATGCCCAGTTAGTGATAAACACCAATCTTATTTTTGCATGAGAGTTTAATGAAATGGTAACAAATCAATTGGAAATTATGTCCGACAAAATACATGGAACGTTTTCGTAGTCTGGCGTTGCAAATTTTTAACCTGTTCCACAATTAAAATTTCCCCTGTTCTAGTGTTCCCATATATGAAAGTTTGTCCGACTAGACACCGTTAAGCTATTAACAAATTTTCAGCTTGCTATTAATCAAATTTTTTTTGGTACGCGGGATCCAGGTCTTTCAAGTCAGTTTCTTTATAAAATTTATATTTTTGTAGGTATTTGAAAAAACAACTAATTTCGTAGTTCATTTGTTTAATAAAAAATGAAGCACCCACTTCTCGAGTAGAACTTTTTGATATGTCGTGTATTAAACATTTCTTAATTAAATTACAAAAAGCTCTATCTCGTTTGATTTTTTCCGTAAGCAAAAACTCCATTGACTCCACTATTATAAGAATTTCTGTAAAAATTTGATGTGTTCGAATTAATTCAAAGATTAATCCAATGGTCAATATTCAATTAAACGTAACTATTGGATGCGCATTGTATGGACCAAGTTTTAAATTAAATACCAAAGAAATAAAGAATTCCCGCGACTATGACCCGGTTGAGTTTCTGACAATTTTATTTGACTTTTATGGACCTCGATAACCCAAACCTCTGTTTCCTGCAGTAAGATCGGTGGACTTTTTAAATTATTGACAATTTAAGGGAAAAAACGCAACATTTCAAGAACTATCTACTACAAGTAAAAAGTAAAGCATTTTGAAATCGGGTGTAATTATTTGATAAAGCACGTTTAATTTAAAATGGCTAATACTACTTTTGTGCTTATAGGAAACTGTAATGAACTTCACAATTCCTAATTTTTAATAAGATGCACTAGAAATAAACAAACTAAGATGCGTTAAATGTTGCAAGGAGCACTTCCAAATCATGATTTGCAACGTATATACATTTTACCAATCCAAATCATGATGTCGAATGTTTATACATTGCAATCCATGATTAGGGAGTGCTCATTGTAACATGTAAGTAACTTGGTTTGTTTAATTCTAGTGGATCTTTATTGTGATTTTAGTTCAGTCCATTTATTCACGGTTTTTGCTCCGGATTTTTAAAAAACGCTTGGATTAACATGACACTTGGCATACACATAATTAACATGTCGAAGAAAAAAAGTGATATTGTGCCAATGTGTGCTTTTGCCCTGGGGATGACTTTCACCCTTCTCGGGGGTGAAAAATAAACGTTCAAGATAATTTTGTAGGTGGATAAATCGACTAATTCTAAGCAACTTTTGTTCTATACGTCCTGACTACGCGCGTGAGAGTGTAAGTAACAACAACAACATATCAGGTACACGACTTTCCTATTTATATCTGTTATAGTTAAAAACAGTGCCAATATGTATTACCATATAGGGTGAGGTACTATAAGTATAGTAAGAATGACGTGTGCTTTCTTTGCAGTCTTTCAAATGAGTTAAATACTTTGAGCTTTGCTACTGCCGTAATAAATTTACAAATTGCAATTATAATATTCTGACCTAATTTTTATAACAAAGTAATAAGACAAATTCCGTGAGGATTGTCGTGTACCATCACAATGCAAGCACAATTCATTTCAGTTAAAATTATTACCTTACATGAGGAAGATGTTGTAGTGGTTTATTGGTTTTGGCTTAGAATGAGAATAAAAAGAAAATACTGGGTACATCCATATAATCTGATCAACACGCACCATGGCTCAGCTGTTGTTTCCAGAGAGCTGTATCAATACGAATTATCAAAGTTAAAAGACCTGTATCTTTTATTTCTTATGCAATTTCCCTTCATACAGTGCTCGTCACATCTGTCTTACTGTAAACAGGAAGGGAATAGTTCCAAATGCTCTGCCCTGATTTCACTAAATTAATTAAAAGAATCACAGAACTGTCTTCTTTTCTTTCCGACATGTTAACAGTGAGAAATGTCGTAGGCAAAAAATCACGAGGGCGACCGACATGTAGCACTTAAACGATATATCACTTGCGATATTTTGTACAATCGCGGGGAAGTGAACGTTTTTTATCGTCTCTATTTAGATTTTAAGTGCCTATTTGTTTGTGCGTATTGCCTATCGCATATCGCTTACGATATAATATCGCTTATCTTTTATCTCCCGAGTATGAACGCCGCCTTTGTCAATACATTTTGAGTTATATGCGAATGAACATGTTAGTTTTTCAATAAAATAAAAAACAGGATTTTAGACGGTTTTTCGCTAATAACTCAAAAAGTAAGTATTTTATAAAAACAAAATATTCTTAGCAAAAATATAGCTTATAAAAAGGGAAGAAAACGGTGTCTATATGAAGTCTGTAGACCCATTAGAAACAGAGTTGTAACTAATGAAAAGTATGTTCTTATTCGTGAAATTCCAAATCTAATAATTCAACGCAAAATAACCAAAAAAGTAAGCACTTTTCAGGGAAAGCTGATCACAACTGTTTTAAAGAATTTATTTAAAATTAGCTTTATTTTGGTTTTTTTTTAATTCTAGCATCAAAAGTAAGTAAATTAGGCTCAAAAGAATGTTGGTCCATTTTTTTGGTAAAAAAATCGTAAAAATCACCCCTTAGTTAGCATCCAAAATGAAATTAATCGTTACTGCGTCACAAGTTACTTTATTTATGTATTATTTATATGATCTGTAACTTTCAACGGTGTGAAGTGCTTATTAAAATAAAGCTTTTGGAAAATAAAACTGTACATTTTTCGAGGACAACTTGTTCTAACTAATTTAAAGTATATAAAAATGTCTTTTTCCCGAAATACAAAAAGTCTCTAGCTCAAAAATTAAGTGACTTATAATGAAAAGAATGTCGGTCCCTATTTTTTTCAGCAAAAAAGTGATCGGAAGCAACCTCCTAATCACCACCCTAATTAAAATAAGTCATTGACGTTATTTGGTCTTCTTTATTTATGTATCATTAATAGGTTCTAGAAGTTTGACCAGCTTAGAATTATTAGTTTAAAAAAATGGAGTTAAAAGCGAATAACGAATTTTTGTAGTTTGGAAAAAATGGCTTTTTCGTCAGAATAGAAAGAATTTCATCAAAGATACGAAAAAATGTTTAAATATGGAATTCTGGCTTATTTAATTTTCAAGAACCTGGTTTGCAAAATTTTTTTCTACGCCAAAAATAGAGTGAGCTATTGACAATTAAAACTTCTAATAACATGCAAAAACCACGTTTACCGTCCCTTTCAAAGTCACCTCTTTTTGCGACTGAGGATTTTAAAAAGATTTTTATTAATAGTCTTAGAGATTTTGTAAAACCTACAAAATTCTTTTTTATCAAACTTTCTAAGATAACAAATATAAAAGTTGTACGGTTAAAAAATCAATATATTTTTTTGAAAAAAAAAAGGAAAAATCCAATTAGAAGCATAAGTCGGCGTTGTTTTTAGTCATTAGCCTTATTCATTCTTCTTTATTTATGTATTATTAATAACTTTAGAAGTTTTACTGGCTTAGAATGATTAGTTTTTAAAAAACTTTAGTCAAAAGCGAATAACGAATTTTTGTAGTTTGGTAAAAAATGCCATTTTGTTCACAATAGAAAGATTAGCATCGGAGATACAAAAAAATGTTTAAATATGAAATTGTAGGTATTTAATTCCCAAGAACCTGGTTTGAAAAAAATTTTTCTTCTGCAAAAATTGAGTGAATCGTAAATGAGTATTATCGAAAAAGATTGATCTTTTCGATATAAAACTAATACTTTAGATAGCTAATAAATCGAAAACTATTAGTTTTATCAAAATAGAACATTTTTAGCTTAGAATAAATCTTTTTATCAACTTTTGCGGTTAAAATATAACAAAAAGTTTCCACCCCGAGATGGGGTGGTAACCACCCCCATGGTAAAAGCGCTTTTCAGCATCATATAGATTTTGATTCTTGGACTATCCACTACTTATTCTCAAGTTTTCAAGCAAATCTATTCATTCTGTAAAAATGGCCAGGTGAAAAGCTTCGGTTCCTGGACTATGTGTTGTTTCTGCTGAAACACCAGCTATTTAATTTGTGTTTGCTGTTGAAGCACAAACAAAGCAATAGATAAATAATATCAATTTTTAAATGCAAATGCTGGATTTCGAATT
This sequence comes from Diabrotica virgifera virgifera, assembly GCF_917563875.1. Classification (NCBI taxonomy): domain Eukaryota; kingdom Metazoa; phylum Arthropoda; class Insecta; order Coleoptera; family Chrysomelidae; genus Diabrotica; species Diabrotica virgifera. Next base: position 213,368,173 of record NC_065450.1, read on the forward strand.
CCATAATTGATTTTCATGCGATAAGCTTACGTGTTCCAGCATATAGGTACATACTGTTTGTAGGGTTTATTTTATTCTGCGGTAATGCATAATAAGCAGATATTGGTTACGATATTCCGAATAAATATTAGAGGCTAATACTACTAACATTAAATGTGGTATCCGCCAAATATGAAAAGGGCAAATATTAAAACTGATCAAATTGTGTCATGTTATAACAGTGTTGTAATAATTAAAGCTCGTATTATACACTAACCGGCACAAAATTCCGGCACCCAAAATTTTTGATTAAGTTTGACAATTTATAACTTTATTATTTTTTGTGCTTCGTGTTTCAAGATTCTTGCACCAGTTTGTAGGTACATGTATTGCTATCGTTTTACTCCAGGGGAATAAGCTAGAAATAGACCATGTTCTGGATACTCAAAGATCCAGGTAGCTGACTACTTTTTTAGTTATTGTATGCCTGTAAGATAAAAACCTACCTGTTTCCTGACTAGAGTACGCGTCCGTTTTTTAATTATTAACAATTTAGTGCAAAAGTCGCGATTTTTAGATTTTTGCACCCCATTCAAAAGCTAAATAGTTGAAAAAAAATTCCAAAATTTAATTTTTTAGAACATTAAAAAACCTTAAAAATGGACAAAATGCCGATTTTTTAAAGTTAAAAATTAGTTTGTTGCTACGCAAACTGCAAAATAAGTGAAAATCGTTCTTTGTTAATAACTTTTACTAAAACTACCTTAGAACTTTAGTGTCTCACCCAAAGTTGGGTATTGGGGTAATTAACAAACCCTCAAAATTTGAGACCGATCCATTAATAATTAGTTTAACAGTTATTCTAATTGTTTATCCCAGAGACCTTTATTTTGCAATAACATAAGACAGAAAATAATGAAGATGGGGCAATTCTGCGTATGCCAAATGAAAGTAGAAAACTGATTCTATCAAAATGTACTAAAAAACGATAAAAAATTGTCTAATATAGTTAAAAATCCTAATGCCAAATTTGTGAAATTTTGTAGTTTAAAATCATTTAGAATAACTTTAAAAATATTATCCGTAGAAAAAGTCATTTTACATATTAGAAAAGCTGGCATTTTACACGAATTTTTAAAATGTAGTTCAATTGGTGACTAATAGTCGTGGTAAGTGAAGGGGGAGCTGGGAGCCGACAAATGCACGAGTTCAAAAACTAAAAAAAGCAACTTAAAACTACCTATCATTTTCTATATCTCGGGATCTACTGAATATATTTTGATCGTTCTTTTTTTAATTCGTATGTAATTTTTCTGTAGATTACAAATATGCAATTTGTCTAGACACTTATTAATTATTAAACAGTCTAATTTGTTTAAACATTTTTTGAAAAAATAATTTTTTCCCAAAAATCCATGACTTTAATCATACGATCCCTATTAATCATAGAAAAAGTTATGGTACACTTCAATAAATAAATTATCTTCAATAAATAATTATCTAATAAAAATCATTTACTTATTAACGACGTTCTACACCTTCGGCAAAGAATTAAGGATTCGCATGAAATTTTTGTATGTTATAGTTTACTTAAAAAAACTAAAACTTGATTTTTTAAAAATTGTTTTACCGTGCCGTTTAATTACTATTAAGGTTCAAAGTTAAGTTTTATCATGGGCTCTTATGGGAATTTTTAAAAAGTTAATAACTTTTGACCAAAATTTACGATTTTTAATTATTTGTGCTTAAATTAAAGGTTTCCTTGTAAGGAATAACATATTAAAAAATGAGAATTGTTTACCGTACCATTATTAAATAAAAGTGAAAATACTGTTTCGAAAATACTGTTTCGCTCTTAAAAAGTTAATAACTTTTGACCCAAATTTACTATTCTTAATTATTTGTGCTTAAATTAAAGTTTTTTTTGTAAGGAATAACATATTAAAAATGAGGATTGTTTACCGTACCATTATTAAATAAAAGTTAAGATACTGTTTCGAAATCATGTTTAGCTCTTAAAAAGTTAATAACTTTTGACCCAAATTTACGATTTTTAATTATTTGTGCTTAAATTAAAGGTTTTTTTTGTAAGGAATCACATATTAAAAAATGAGGATTGTTTACCGTACCATTATTAAATAAAAGTGAAAATACTGTTTCGAAAATACTGTTTCGCTTGCATATAAGTTTCCCCCCTTTCCTCTGAGAGGCATACCCCGCAACGAAGGTGTAGAACGTCGTTAAAGTGTACTTTAACTTTTTCGGTGATCATTATTGATACTATGATTAAAAAAAAAGATTTTTGTAAAAAACATATTTTTTCAAGAATTGTTTAAACAAATTAGACTGTCTCTTAACTAATAAATTTATAAACAATTTGGATATTTGTAATGTACGTAAAAATTACATACCAATTAAAACAAGAAATATCAAAATCCATTGAGTTGATCCGGAGATACAGCAAATTATATTCGTTTGAAATTGCTTTTTCGGTATTTTAACTCGCTGGATTTGTAGGTTCCCCCTAGTAATCGTTTGCACTACATTTTTGAAAAATCGTACACCGAGAGAAAAAAATTCTTGACATAAAGAAACTTTATTAATATTTAAGAAAGATCGACTTGGCATATTGCCTAAGAAATATATCTTTGTATGTAAGATATAATTTTCTAAAATATTTCAAATAAATTCTACTATAGCCAAAGAAATATATCTTAAACATTATTGAACTATCACTTTCTGGCAAACTTCAAACCCATTTATCAGAAAGAAATTACACTTGATGTTAATTAATTTTATTAGTCATAAAAATATATTTTCTACACATTAGCAAACTGTTCTTTCTGAGCAATAATATTTCTTAGTAAGGAATATTATTATTTTACTATTAATAATTTATTTATTTAATGTTAAGAAATATATTTCGCAGAGATAAACGTATATTTAGAGTTAAGTTAATATTTCTTGAAAATAAAGTGATATTACATACGGCGAAATAAATCGTTATGTTAAGGTAAAATCATTATTTATTAATAAAACAAGATATAAAACGTTATTATTACATACAAATATTTTCTCCACCCTTAAACCACTGGCTTCTACACAACAATAAAAGGATGGAGAGGCAAATCCAACTTCCTCAAATTTTCCTTCTTTTGTTAATAGTACTTTGTATATCAGCAATTCACTAAAACAAAATCATTATGTAGAAAGAGTAAACTTACTTTAATAAAAATTTTTTTATAAAGATATAGATATTTATTTTGACAAATTTAGGAAACACAAAAAAAAACAAATACACGGCCCCACGTAAGAACTATTAATACTAATAATAATCAATCATATTTAGTTCAAACGTATGGCATTATTTAACCTACATATATTTGTTTATTTTTTTCTTTTTGTTAATGAAATATTAATAATTATTTATCTGTATAATATTAAGTCACACAATAAACATTGTTAGCTAAAACAAGAGGGAAAATACAACCAATGTAAAGCATTGAAGCAGACATAATAATATGTAATTTTATTAATTTTTATAATCTAAAAGGGACATCATACCTAATCATTAAGAAATTTTATTACGGGAAAGTATTATTAGTTTACATCTAAGTCATTTAATACATATTAACTAATTCACGGTTTTCGGCAATAACATTTCTTAACCATAAACATATATTTCTTTTAGACTAACTGATTTCTTTATCTCAAATAAATTAACAGAAAAAATCCTCAGCGTTGCACCCGCCATGTTTGATATATAGCGTTATATTGTATATTTTTATAGAAGACGATACATTCAAGAAACCTATTATAGTTGATACATAAGTATACACATTTTTAAAAAGGTACTTACATGTATGAAGTTCTGGAAGGTCCCGCAGTTGGTTAATAACTCCTTTCTTAATATTGTTCTGAAGCTATATATTATATCATTCTGTCCCAGCTTTAAATTGTGGCATATTTCCCAGTTAGAATAATAAGCTCCTTTATTTCAGAGTCGTCCATCATTATACCTAAAAAGCATATAAAGATACTATTATATTTCTTTTTTAACCATTCGGATACGCGACAATATTATTATTACATCTTAAATTAATCAATTTACTTTTATTTAATACCTATATATGTACGTACCTTCAAAATATCCGTTAATTTTTAAAGTACACCAATAAATCCAACATCCATCTATATGAACATGAACATATCACGCCATCTTGACAAACACTGACGACTAAATCATGAATAGTTAATCTGCGCAATTCTTTTGTGGAAGAAAATCTCTTTGCAAGTAACATTTCGGCATTAATGACAAAGTTTTTATTTTATAACCACAGTTACTACAAAGGGTATTTCTGAAGAATTATTTCTTGTGGTTTAAAATGTTTATTTAATTGCAAGAAAATTTCTTGTTCACAAATATAAATATGCATTAACTTAACATTATATTTCTTATACTGCAAAATATTTGTAGTTTTCAATTTAAGAAATAAAAACTTTAGGATAAGAAAATTAAATGTAGCCATTAATGCATTTCTTAGTATTGAAGAAATTATCTGTAAGAAATTATTGAGTTGTGTTTAAAAAACTCGTTTCTTTATATGTGAACCGGTATGTTTAAGTTAATAGGATATGTTAAATTTTAAGAAATATTGCTCAAAGAAATCGGTGTTTTAGGAGAAAAGAAACTGTTCTCTCGGTGTGAGCCCAGGCTAAATTTTTTATTTGAAAATTCCTGTTAAAATACTGTCTTATCGAATATATAAAAAGATTGTTTCTACGGACAACATTTTTAAAGTTAATCTAAATATTTATAAACTACAAAATTTTAAAAATTTGGCATGAGCGTTTTTGACTATGTTAATTATTTTTTATCGTTTTTAATACATTTTGATACTATCACTCTTCTACTTTCATTTGGCATACTCAGAATTGCTCTATCTTCATTATTTTCTGTCTTATCTTATTGAAAAATAAAGGTCTCTGGGATAAACATATAGAATAACTCTTAAACTAATTAATGGATCGGTCTCAAGTTTTTAGGGGTTGTTAAGTACCCCAATATCCAACAATTTGTTTTTTATTGTATTTGTTGTTAAATTACTTTAAAATAACTATTGTTTCACTTCGTAAGTTCCATTTTTTTAAATTCGCACGAAATAATAAGAAATATCATATGATTGCATATAAGTTTGGTTGTGTGTATACAAATAAATGTTAAAAATTAATTTCAAAAATTCGCCCTCATTGATCATCATAATTATCCAAAGAGGCAAGGGAACACATTTATTTTGTATATTTCTTTATTATACATGTCTTTTATATTCAGCATCTTTGCTCAAACCGTATTTTGCTACTTTTTTATTACCAGAGAACGGGAGTTCTCGCCAGTGGCGCACACCCACACCCCTCTACACGCGACATCATATACATATACACGAAATTTTCGATTTTCTAAATCTGACGGAATTGAAAATTTTACCAACTCTCATCTTAAAGTTCAGGAAAAGACTCACCCACTCATATATCAACCATCTATTTTGGTCCAAGGGTGTGGATTTTCCGGCCCTTCCTATTTAGGGCCTGTTTTTCGTTCTCGTCCCCAAAACTCCCAAAAACTTCGTACATTTAAGTCCGACCTCTACGGCTTCTAACAGTACTGATCAATACCTTTCTAACGCATGTCTAATTTTAAAAATCGGTTATACCATTCATAAGTTACAGAGCTTAGAAATATGACTCAATTTCTATTTAAAAAAGGGAAAATGTTTGTGGATATGTATGTATGTGGCTGGAAAAGTTAAACCGATCTGAATGTTTTTTGAAGATATTCTTCTTTAGCGGCGAATCGATTGAGGGTAAAATTGTACATGAACCACGCGCCTGCGCACACTGACAGTATGTAGTTCATTGCTAATCTTTCAAGATAGGTATGTACGTATCTGTAACCGTGCAAATAAGTCATTTAAAGAATATATTAGTGGTTCTAGGAAATGTATTATTTATTATAATTCTTGTGTTTTTGGATTTGTGTTTCCCTGTAGTAAAATAATAAAATATGTAGGCATAACATTTTTACAGTTTGTCGCCGTGTTGTGTAATTATATCCGAAACTTACGTGTCAATTCAAGTGGCTCGATGGCGTAGTTAGCAGAGCGGTGAGACAGAGAACGGAAGCACACGGAAGGTCGCGGGTTCTAATCCTGGACGATTCATACCTTTTTTATTTTTAGTTATTTTAATAAAAAAATTTTGAAAGTGGTAGATAAGAAAGTTAGTTTAATTTTTAAATAAAATACAAATAACCTGTTAAGTATATTTACTTCGTTTAAATTACCTATATAATAGAAGAATATCTTCTTACGTGCGTACAAAGTACACACACATTCTTTTTTTTGTGTTTGAAGATGGGGTCAGGGCCGATTCAGAACCGGTATAGATTCAGACAGGAGAACCGCAAATACACTAAATCAATATTGTTGAGTTAAGCTTTCAAATGGTGTCTAAGCCGTCAGGATTAGACATACACACGGCTTAGTATCGCCGAAAAACTGAAAAACTAAACTTTGAAAATTTGGGTTTTTCGACAATTACTCAAAATTTCAATCTACGAATTACGCCAATAACTGAGCGTTTGTAGAAAGACTCGAGACGAATCGAAGGGTGTATGTATCATTTCCAGGAAAATAGGATTTTTTTAGTTATATGCTTCATAAGTCCAAATCTATTTCTTATGGGAAAAACGGTTTTTCAAGCTCAATAATTCCTGTAATAGCTTCAGTTATCATACTTGACCTTAGATACATCAGATACTATTGTCAATACGTTTCAAACTCATGTTTAGTGATTAAAATCAGTTAAGCCGTTTAGAAGTTATTAAGCTACAAAGGTATAATAAAATTGACGATTATTCCCGAAATCGTTTATGTAGTTGTAGTGGTTACGACGCTAAATTTGATCTGGCAACGGTAAATCCGAGTTCATTAACCGGTCATCGCAATCATTTTTTTCAATCTCTTTCGAATAGAAAAAAATCTAGTGTACTTTCGATGGACACTCGATCATTTGGGAGATAATGCGACAAAGGCGACCCTTTATAAAGTTTAACGTGTAATCAAGAAAAATTGCATTCAACTTCATACATTTAATTTATAAAAATTTTTTTGAAAAACTCTTGATACAAGAATAACAAACCTCTAAACGCCGTAAAAATGAGTGGCGCATACAATATTCCAGCTACAAAAGATCTAATATAAATATTACGTGGAGCGAAAATGTATTTTCATTTTTATGCAAAATAAAATTTTAGTTTTATTTTAAAATATTTTTTCCATAATATTTGCTAAATTTGAAGCAAACGCACCACAAAAGAGTTTTAAAATTCAAACTGTATCAAAGTTACTCTTTTGTGGCGCGTTTTACTTCAAATTATGAAAAAATCGTTTAAAATAAAACTAAAATTTTATTTTGCATCAAAATGAAAATACATTTTCGCGCCACGTAATATTCATATCAGATCTTTTGTAGCTGGAATATTGTATGTGCCACTCATTTTTACGGCGCTTAGCAGTTTTTATTCTTGTATATTATATTTTAATATTTTAAGCCACACTCCGTAGAGCTTGTTTTCACATTAGTATTTCCCACTCTCCCCCACGCTTTAAATCATACGTTACCCACGTAAAAATACCCCAGTAATGGTCTTCACCGTTTCGTGTTTGCGCAGAAAAATAACTAAGTAAATCCATATCAGAAATTTGATTACAACATAAATGATATCGAATGGGATTGATAAGGCCGTTTGGCAGTCAGGTCACGTAAAGATATCGGTTATTTACACACGCATTTTTTCCCATACATGCCAAAAAATCTTATTTTTCTGATGAGGTCTCCGAAGCAACGTCAAGATGTTTTTATAAAAAAAGAAATTTAGAGGATATTGTGACTGTACTGGAGAAATGGGAGTTAGGATAACTGAGTATATAAATAATAATATTTTTTATCCCTAGACAAGAGGTCGATAAAAATTAAGGTGGGCTGTTCCCTGTTCCCAATCAGAATTAATCATATATTTTCTTAACCGATCAGAATTTAATATCCAATGGGTCATAATCAGGGGCGGTTTCTCCATTGGTTCACTTGTGCAGTGAACACTCAATAAAATTTCATTAAAATACAGTTTTTTTAAGCTCATAAATATAATATTGTTAATAGTAGATTATACCACGAGTCAATAATGATGGCTATTATTCCCGAGGAATATTTACGAACCGAGCCGCGTTAGCGGCGAGGGAGTAACATTCCGAGGGAATGAGAGCCATTATTGCGAGTAGTATACTCTACTTTATCTACGACAAATTAATTAATTTAAGATTTTTAATGAACAACTTTATTTGTTAAAAACATTAAAATTAGTAATAGTACAATTAATAAACTGAATTGGTTGAGAATCATCATTAACTTTAGTAGAGTTTTTAATAAAAATATTTACATAAGGTATTAAGGTAGATGCTGTTGCTGTAGCTAGTTCTACAATTTCTGGTGGTGTACAATTAAAAGATTCTTCATTTTCGTCCATCTCAACACAAACTGTCAAATATACTATTCGTTTGACAGTGACACTTTTTGAGGTTGATTATTTTGTTTCCGTGGTGAATTTTGTGATTGTTGTGCCAGAGGGATTAATAGCTATTAATCCCGCATTATTAATCCCTAAGGCCGATGCCGCAGTGCAGGAAGTTTGCTAGGATGGTGGATGGTAGATACCCGCCTGGCGACCATCCAGCTAGTTATACCACGAATAATACAACGACGGTAGCCGCAGTGGCCTCCCACTACCATCTACCCACCCGGTGGTCCGCCAGGCGTCTATCCACCCATATCAGTCGTGTTTGATAATCCGCATCCGGGTAGCCTCGCTATGGATGAAAGCGTAATAAGTGCTGTGTATAAAAGAAGGGCAATTTGGGACCCAGCAGACCATTATGTGACGAAACATGGCTTAAAATATCTGTTTTATTTATTCTTTGCAGTGGCATTAAAAAAATCCAATATTCAAGTCAGGTGAATTTAAAAAACAGTTTTTGCCTTTAAGTCGATTTTTCTCCACTTTCTGAAAAGTTTAGTGAGTGAGTTTTACCTCTAATATGACGATATGCTAAAAAACAAACCAAATGTAACGTAACAAATGAAACAAACGATTCCTCAGCAGTCAGTTGGATACTGACTTCTGACTTCATTTCACTCTTTCACTGCGTCCAAGATGCAGCGACCCTTCACCATCCACCTTTAAAATCCACCCTCCAAGCCACCATCTAGCATGCTGCAGTGCGGCATCGGCTTAAGGGATTATTATATGGCATTATATTGCAAACACCACAAGTATAATACATATATTATGTATCAGTCGTAGATAATAGTAGATTATACCACGAGTCAATAATGATGGCTATTATTCCCGAGGAATATTTACGAACCGAGCCGCGTTAGCGGCGAGGGAGTAACATTCCGAGGGAATGAGAGCCATTATTGCGAGTAGTATACTCTACTTTATCTACGACAAATTAATTAATTTAAGATTTTTAATGAACAACTTTATTTGTTAAAAACATTAAAATTAGTAATAGTACAATTAATAAACTGAATTGGTTGAGAATCATCATTAACTTTAGTAGAGTTTTTAATACAAATATTTGGGATCTCGATTGCTGTAGAACAAGAAGATGGTACATTACTGTTTATCTCTTTAGCGATAGTATCTGCTGTAGTTGCCTTGTTTCTCATAGACTGATCAATGTATCCTTCAGCTACCTGTGTTGACTTTCAGCCCCCATGACGCTTTAATCCAGTTAAATCGCCTCCTCCATCAATATACAGAGTGGCAGATGATCTGCGATAACAATGGCCGGTATAACTTTGAGGATTTGGCAAGTTTAAATATTTGGCAATCTGCCTACCAATATCTGCAAATTTGTTCTTTCCTATACGTTGTATTGTACATTTAGATTTTTGATAATTTAGAAAGAATGAATTTATTTTCACATGTGACGGACGGAGATCGATGTATTTCTTCACAATATTGTAAAACGTACTGTTTATGGTAAATTTTCGTACAATTTTGGTTTTAGACTTGGGGATTGTTATTAATAAATCTGTTTGGAGATCCTTCACGTCTTGTATATTCATTTGATAAAGTTCGTTTGAGCGGCATGCACCCATAATTCCAATGATCAATATTACCTGAAGCAAATAAGCATATGAGTTTTTGAATAAATCAAATTAAATATGTATATTTACCTTATGTAAAAGATAAATTTCATCAGAAGCTTTGTCAATAAATTTCCTAATTTGCTCTGGGGTTAGAGTGGAAGACTTTTTTGCTTGAAATCCTTCCGATTTTCTCTTTAGAAACGCTCTTAGTTTGCCGTATTTTTCCAGATCAACGTCATGGTTTATTCTCAACATAGATTTAATCATTGAATAGAATGACCATAATGAAGACGGTTTATATTTTGCACTTAATTCAGCAAAATAGGCCAGCAGAACATTTTCGGAAAATGATTTCGCGTTGTTTCGAACACGCCATTCGTTGAAGGTTGCGTACGTTTTATTATAAATGGATTTCGATGTTTCAGGTATTAAGGTAGATGCTGTTGCTGTAGCTAGTTCTACAATTTCTGGTGATGTACAATTAAAAGATTCTTCATTTTCGTCCATCTCAACACAAACTGTCAAATATACTATTCGTTTGACAGTGACACTTTTTGAGGTTGATTATTTTGTTTCCGTGGTGATTTTGTGATTGTTGTGCCAGAGGGATTAATAGCTATTAATCCCGCATTATTAATCCCTAAGGGATTATTATATGGCATTATATTGCAAACACCACAAGTATAATACATATATTATGTATCAGTCGTAGATAAAATATTTTTTTTAATATCATAGAATCATTAAAATATAACTTTATTTCTTATTCATATTTACTTGCTCTACGCCGCTGGATGCACGTGGCAACTACAGATAATATGCTCTGGTGCAGAATTCAAATTGAACCAGCGAGTACTAACCTAAGCCTGTAGTTAAAAAGAGAAATCTTAAAATCCGTGAAAAAGCATTTCGCCTATCTAAAACAGCGAGGATTTGTGCAGTGCACACAGAGACCAGTGGAGGACCGATTCGGTTCACAGTTTGGTTTTTAGTTATTTAGTTATGGTTAGTTATTTATTTATTTAGTTTGGTATTTAGTTAAATACGGTTAAATCTTAAATACAATATTAATAGATGAAGTAGTTTTCAATCCTAATAACAATATTAATAATATTTAAAAATATTAAAATATTACTAAAAGATTTTTAAATTGAAAATTTATTGGTCCATTTTCTTGGTAACACCTCCATGGCTTCTAAAATTTGCAAACCAGATGGATGCCAAATCGAAGAAGACAAGAGGGAATTCAAAAACTTACAATTCACGACCCCGTCTGTTCAGCTGGTAAATTCCAACAGAAAATGGACCTAGTTACTCAAAGAAGTAACGACCAATATAAAAATAAAATAAAAATTCCATTTTTATTCAGTTGCAATGCGAAGGCAAAACAATCTTATTTTTCACTTAGAATACGGAGCGCAGTCCAGCCCTCTGAATCGACGATTTTCGACTCTTGTTGGAGTCTCATCGGAGAGAACGTAGGCCTGCTACTCCATACTCCGATTGACCAACACCGAGAGTTTATCCCCCACACCGCAACTGACGTGAAAGGACTAGGTGACTAGCGTCATCTGGCAATTGAAAGATGAAGTAGTTTTATTTTATTTTCATATTGGTAGTTACTTCTTTGAGTAACTAGTTCCATTTTCTGTTGGAATTTACCAGCTGAACAAACGGGGTCGTGAATTGTAAGTTTTTGAATTCCCTCTTGTCTTCTTCGCTTTAGCGTCCATCTTGCTTGCAAATTTTAGAAGCCATGGAGGTGTTACCAAGAAAATGGACCAAGAAGTTTTCAATTTAAAAATCTTTTAGTAATATTTTAATATTTTTAAATATTACTATTAGGATTGAAAACTACTTAATCTTTCAATTGCCAGATGACGCTAGTCACCTAGTTCATTCACGTCAGTTGCGGTATGGGGGATAAACTCTCGGTGTTGGTCAATTGGAGTAAGGAGTAGTAGCAGGCCTACGTTCTCTCCGATGAGACTCTAACAATAGTCGAAAATCGTCAATTCAGAGGGCTGGACTGAGCTCCTTATTCTAATTGAAAAATAGTACATTGTTTACCGGGTAGGAAAAGCTTAACATTCCTGGACGACTGTGAAGATTGCTAAGTCGAGGCGCAAGCCGAGACTTAGCAACACAGAGTCCAGGAATGTGGCTTTTCCTACGAGGTAAACATACTATTTTTCCGCAAATCGTTTAAAATTCGACAGATATTGATTGATTTAAAAAAAACGCGATAATTTTATTCCCAAATAAATGGTGCTTTGAAATTCCTAATAAAATTACTTGGGTTACTATGGAAACGTATTGAGGTTGAATTGTCAAACTTGACGCTTATAAATTTAACACTAACAACTGTACGGAAATATCATTTCCTTACAGTAAGGAAATGACATTTCCTTACAGTAAGGAAGTCCTGACTTTTTCTTCAAGAAATTTCGACAGGAATGTCAAAATTTCCTGGCGGTTTGCGGAAAAAAATATTGTTTTGCCTTCGCATTGCCACTGAATAAAAATGGAATTTTTATTTTATTTTTATATTGGTCGTTACTTCTTTAAGTAACTAGATCCATTTTCTGTTGGAATTTACCAGCTGAACAGATGGGGTCATGAATTGTAAGCTTTTGAATTCCCTCTAGTCTTCTTCGCTTCAGCATCCATCTGGCTTGCAAATTTTAGAAGCCATGGAGGTGTTACCAAGAAAATGGACCAATAAGTTTTTAATTTAAAAATCTTTTAGTAATATTTTAATATTTTTAAATATTATTAATTTTGCTATTAGGATTGAAAACTACTTCATTTTTCAAATGCCAGATGACGCTAGTCACCTAGTCAATTCATGTCAGTTGCGGTGTGGGGGATAAACTCTCGGTGTTGGTCAATTGGAGTAGGGAGTAGCAGGCCTACGTTCTCTCCGATGAGACTCCAACACGAGTCGAAAATCATCGATTCAGAGGGCTGGACTACGCTCCGTATTCTAATTGAAAAATAAGATTGTTTTGCCTTCGCATTGCAACTGAATAAAAATGGAATTTTTATTTTATTTTTACAATATTAATAGTTTTATGATGGAGCCTTATTCATTGGAATTTATAAAAGAAAATGCAAATATTTTTGAAAATAAATCGACTTCTTATAAACAATAATGGTCCATCTCGGCCGGTGATAAAATAATGTGCTATAAAAAAAAAGTTTCAACGTTGCTTTAAGGTTGAACAATCTAAAAAAACTTCGTAGTTGTTCGGGTGTGACAAACTACATTCTTTGTTTTGTTTACCACGTTTAGTATTTTCAAAGAATGAAACTATTTCTTCAAAGTGGACAAAAACGGGCGTTTGGGATTTATCTCATTTATCAACAAGAATTAAAAAACACTTCTTCTTCTTGTAGTTCCTTCTCCTATCGGAGGTTGGCTATCATCACAGCTATCCGTACCTTACTGGCGGCTGCTCTGAAAAGATCTACTGAGCTGCAACTAACTTCAGCCCGTGAGTAATGACCCGTGAGTAACTTCAGCCCGTGAGTAATGAATTATTACTCACGGGTACAATAATGGGTGCATTTATCTATGAAAAAATATCGAATAGTGAGCATGTTATTAAACGGTCGTAGAAAAAACTCTTTACAATTAATCCGTTATAGGAACATAGAAGTAAAATGTGAAATTAAACATGAATATTTAAAACATCCAATGTTTCATGCTCTAGGTACCATTGAACTAGAATCTGACTTGTTCACATCATGACTGTATGGTGATTTATGTATGGTGACTTTCCACCATACAGTCATAATGTGAACAAGTCGATTCGAGCTCAATGGTACCTAGCGCATGAAACATTGGATATTTTAAACATCCATGTTTCATTTTATATTTACTTCTATGTTCCTATGAGGGATTAATTTTAAAGGGTTTTTACCCACATATTTTTTAATTTGGTGGTTAGCATGTTTGATTCACGTAAACACTGATGATGATCGGTCATCCGATCGAAAACTAGTTCTGTTTTGTGATGTAGCCCTTTATTAGGATCTTAACAAATATACCTTTTATAAAGGATTTTATCGTTTTTTGTAATACATGGTATACAGCCAACTACAGGAAAACCTTTGCCTCGTGGATTCACACATACACCATTTTTGTCATTTTTTAGAGGCTATATTTTTGTTAAGAATGTTTTTTTTTCGATAAAATACTTAATTTTTGAGTTATTTGCAAAAAGCCGCCTAAAACTGTGTTCTTTGTTTGTTGAAAAATGAACATATTTACTCGCAAATAACTCGAAAAATATTAACGTAGTGAAAAAATACTACAGGACACAAGTTGTTTAAAATTAGTTATTTTATTGAATTCCGGACTTATTTTAAACTTATATTTTTTACTTCCCCGAGAAGGGGTGAATCTCACCCCAGGGCAAAAGCACACATCGGAAAAATATTACTTTTTTCCTTTACCTATGCGTATACCAAATTGCATGTCAATTAAAATGGTTCTTTAAAATTTGGAGCAATATCCGTGATTCAGTGTACTAAAAGTTGGTGACACTGGAATTGAATGGGGTCAAAAAGACATGTCTATAGTGTTAAAACATATCCCTTTTAAAATAAAAATAGACCTCTTTTGGCATTTTCAGAAAATCTAATGAATATTGCAATTACAGGGTGGTTCATCTTATCCGCCTCGGTCTCTGTACGGAAAACCACTTGATATTTAAAAAAAATTCCAATACAGAAGTAAAAACTTCGAGATGTATTCTGGTATAAAATCGTTTATTTAAAAACTATAAAATGTCATCGATTGCAGAACGTTTTCGTTCTAAACAGAACATCTTCAGTGCCTAGAATGAAGTATTTCCACGTTAGATTAAAGCAAAAGGTTAAAAATGTGACTGTTAAAATGAAAAATGTGGGAATACTTACACTTACTTTCATTTTAACAGTCACATTTTTAACCTTTTGCTTTAATCTAACGTGGAAATACTTCATTCTAGGCACTGAAGATGTTCTGTTTAGAACGAAAACGTTCTGCAATCGATGACATTTTATAGTTTTTAAATAAACGATTTTATACCAGAATACATCTCGAAGTTTTTACTTCTGTATTGGTTTTTTAAACTATGGTATACAGCCAACTATTGGGATTTTCCCATTGATTTTTTTTTTTAATTCTTCACAGGAATATACAGGGCCTTTAATACTACAATCTAAAAATAAGGTGAACTATACAGGGTGCTCCAAAAAAGAGTGGTATATCAAAGTTATATGTTTTCTTATGGAATGCCCTATATCTGATGGCATTACTGAATTAACCATAAAAAAATAAGCTATTATTCCATAAGGGTTCCCTATACCTAAATACAGGGTGTTTTGATTTATTTCGATTTTTATGAAAATGTAAGGTTTTAGAAAAAAAATAAATATCTAAGAATTTAAGAATCAGTAACAAATTCATTCTTGAATCTTAATAATAGACTATTTAGTTTACTTAAACAAATGCTTACTGCAACAAAAATTTTTACAGGATGGTCAAAATATGAGATTGTTTTATTAACAAATTCAGGCTGTAATTACTTACTTATTTTAAATGGAACACCCTGTATCTTACTAATCTTTCGCGTAGAAAATTTACTTAGCTTTCTATTTGTATTAGGGTTTCCTATACCTATCTTTTTACAGGGTGGTCAAAATATTAGATTGTTCTATTAACAAATTCAAGCTGTAATAACCTACTTATTTTAAATGGAACACCCTATACCTTACTAGTCTATCGCGTAGAAAATTTACTTAGCTTTCAATTCTTATTAGGGTTTTCTATACCTATCTCCCTTAATTTTTCAAATATTTAAAGATTTCCGAATTTGTAAGCTTTAAAAATTAGAATTAAGTACCTATGTCGTGGTTACGTACAACACATCACCAACACCGGCAATGTACTTAAATATCTTAGTCAAGATACTTTCGTTAATAAAATTCACATTTTTATTATTTAATCACACAGAGTGTTCTTATTTTAAATGACATACTAGATATTCTATTCTTTATAATGGAAGATATTTAAAATCTCTTCAATTCCATGTAAACATTCTCAATATAAATGATAAATGATACAAGTTTGCTTAGGCACCCGGCTACTTTCTCCCTAAGCTTTTCTAGTTTGGCGTTCCAACTCATTTGTTTTTTATTTCTTCCTGTGTTAAAAACCTTTTTTTTTAATTCTTTTTTCTCACTAGCTGTCGTTCTGTATTCTGTAAATATAAATGCCCATGTTATTCTGTAAATACAAATTTTTACATATTTTTGTACAATAGGCTCGTTTTCGTCATAGTAGCCATTGCATTTAATTGTTTGTAATTGCGATTCAAAGATTCAAACAAAAAGTGGTGTTCTTAAATTTACTTAATAACCGTTGGTCTAAGATATGGAAAATACTTATACGGAATGAAATATAATTTAAATCTCTTCCAGAATACGGCATCTAATATAGGGTATGCAGATTATTATAAACATATTATTCAATGTCACCTGTAGGTAGGCCAAAATCAACTAAAATAATACAACACTCTGTGTGATTACATAACAATGAAAATTTTATTAATGACACTATCTTGTCTAAGTATATTTGAAAAAATATAACTTTGATATACCACTCTTTTTTGGAGCACCCTGTATAATTCACATTATTTTTAGATTGTAGTGTTAAAAGCCCTGTATATTTCTGTGAAGAAATTTTTTTAAAATATCAAGTGGTTTTACGTACAGACACCGAGGCGAATAAGATGAACCACCCTGTATAAGAGTGGACTATTTCCACTGGGTAATCCGGTATTTATATGAATGTATAGAACTCTGAAATTATTGGATTAAACTTTTATATCGAAAAATCTTTTTCGTGATTTTGTATTAAAATTTTATAATAATATTAGTTTATAAATTTTTCAAGTAATTTATAGTTGGGATGTTTTTTATTTTGTCTGCTTTTTTCTTTGAAAATTTTAATACCGTATAAAGGTAATATTTGACTTTCTTATTTCAGTATAAACGGTAATTTAAGTTTTAATAGAAAATTTAACGACGAAAAGTTCCCGTCTTTATTGTGTCTTACTGTTCATTATTTTAGGATGGTTTTACCCATTTTAATAAAAAATGTTTTCGTTATTAATAAACGGAAAACATCTTCTCCTGGACATATTTATATTCAGACACAAGAGATATACCTTTCTTACCTTCCGATGACCAACCTTTTTTTGTTACACGGATGACGAACCGGGGTAAAAAATGACCCCCAGTCAAAAATGAAAATTGACAAAAAAGTTAAGTTGTTTTAAGAAATAAAATAATGTATTCGTAATTTTAATGTTAGTATTGTATCAGTAAATGATAAATAAACATTAGTAGAACATATTTTAATTACAACTGAACAAAAACAGGAATCATCATTCTGAACATATGTAGAACTAAAGAAATTTTAAAATATACACTAATTTTCGTCGCAACAAACACGAAAAATTTTCTTTGGTATAAGTATTTCTAACTGGTATATTATACAAATGGGTTGTTAGCTTTTGAAAGTCATACATCCAGTTTTCAGTAAAATTAAATATACCCTTTTGTTAATTACTTAATACACTTAACCCTATCCTAATATGGCCAAAAGCTCGCTTAGCAAATTAAATTTGTTTTTATTTCCAGTACATCTCAAATATCCAGGATCTCATTAAAGTCGGAATAAAACAAAACGTATCTCAAATCGCATCCACTTAAACTCTTTATACATTTCGTTTAGTTTTCCTACAAAGAGTAGTATTTTTTATAATTACTAGAATTTTAGATCACAAGAACTTTTTAATTAAATTGAAAATTGAAAACGACTCTTTTTTAATTTTTAATTAAATTGAAAAAAACTTGTACACGCTTCTAAGTAGGTCAAACCGGAAAACAGGTGTATGTTCTTAAAAAAATTGATAGTGTGTAAACATTTTTGAAGTTATACATACTTCTTTAGGCACGATGGTGAATTTTTACATTCCCTGGCGCATGCGCACACCGACAGTATGGTATTAGTCGCTACATCTTTAAAGTTATGTAGCACAAATAATTTGTGCGTGAAAAGAATATATTATTAGTGTTTTCAGTAAATATATTTATTATAACTTTTATCTCTGTGGATTTGTCTTCCTCCTTATAAGTATTATTGAAAATGTTTATTTTCAATTATTGTATCTGTCACCGTGATTGTAATTATGTCCGAGAAATGATCGACTGAATACAAAAGCGGTGGTAGCTGATCGGTAGAGCATTTGCCTAGGGATCGAGAGGTGCCCGGTTCGAATCCTGACAAAGTCATACCGTAATTTCGGGTGACTTTGGCCCGCCAGGGTGACTTTGGCTCATTTTGCGAAAAAGATATTTTAGTAACTAAGGCATTTGTACAATAAATTATCAAGTAAATTTCATTGTACCGCACCATCAGTACCATACGAACTGTTTGAAAATTGTAATAAAATATGCTAATACTTGTTATGTTATGAAAAAAACAAATTTCTAAAATTTGGTCATTCCACATAAGATTTTTTAAATGCAAAAATTGGTTGGCAGCCAATAATACTTCCAAGAGTAAAATTAATTGCAGAGTGGCATATTGAAAATCAGTGAATTCTTAACCTCCGCGCATCGTTATTTCAGTCTAAACATAGACAGTAAGACGGTCGGATATTATTTTGCAAGGTGCTACAAAATTTAACGGTTTTCGGGTGACTTTGTTCCAGTTTGTTGATTGTTGGATTTTGGTCATTGGTCGCTTCTATATTAAATTAAAGTAAGTAAATGCTAATCTTAAATTTGCTTTTAGTCTTGTAACAACTGCGGGGTTTATTAACTTGCAGATACTTCGAAATGGTGCTTTTTGTTAACCTAGGGTCCTATGTAAAGTTTCATGTTAGTTTTAGTTTTTCTTTGTTTGAAATTTAAATAAATTTTTTTCACCTAACAAAATGTTTGTTTCTGATTCATCTGGTAGGGTTACTTTAGCCCAAACAATAATAATCACAGAGAATAAATATAAAATTTAGCTTGAGACAAAGTTACCCGACACTAGCGGGTGACTTTGCACACCAGATTTTTATTTTTTTTTTTATAATACAGGAAGCGCTTCTTTGCGTTTTCGTGTAATTTCTCTAAAAGAGTAGTTATAGACTCAAATACACATAAATAAAGAAACATACTTTTATGTATTCAAAAAACTGAAATCTACATTTAAACTTCGAAAGTGAGTCAAAGTCACCCGAAATTATGGTATCCTTTTTTTAAATTTTGGTATTCTTTTTGTTCTTTCTAAAATTAGTTTAATATTTACAAAAAACTGTTTAAAGTAGATAGGTATATTGATTTCGTTGGAATCATAATATGAAGTTATATTTTAACAGAAGTATAACTTCTTACGTTCGGACAAAGTACACACACATTCTTATTTTTAAACTAGCTGAGTACTTTCAGCACATCACGTGCCATCATCAGAGCTTCGTCCTATAAGTATAAATCCTTCAAAGAAGGGTAATTACTAAACAACATATTAAAATGGATAGATACTGGCCTAAGCCTCAGATCTAAGGTGTAAAAACCCTTTACAATTATTAAAATTATTTATTAAGCGCAACAGGACCTCGATTTTTGACCCTTCGCTTCGTTATCGAACGTATTCGCTTCGTATCTGTTTAGTATACAGATAGCGAATGATCGATAACGAAGCGAAGGGTCAAAAATCGAGGCCCAGGGCTTGTAGGCCTAGGGCTAAAATGTTTACATTTCTGATTACATAAATAATATAATAAATAACTTAATATAACTCACATAACTTATAAAACTTTATTTATTTATTAGGCGCAACAAGCCTTGTAGGCCTAGGGCTAAAATGTTTACATTTCTGATTACATAAATAATATAACAAATAACTTACATAACTTATAAAACTTATGCATTTTATTTAATTACACTTCAGTCTTTTTATACACTCCTTCACCACCTCTCTCCATCTCCTCCTGTCCAATGCTAGTTCTTTCCATCTCTCAAAGTTACTTTTCTTCAAGTCTTCATACACACTGTCCTTCCATCTTTTTCTTGGCCTGCCTTTCTTCCTCTTTTGTATTGGTCTTCGTGAGAGTACCATTTTTGGCATTCGTTTACTTCCCATTCTCTCGATGTGCCCCAAGTATCGTATTATCTGTGCTTTGATCGTCGTCGTGATCGTTGGCTCTTGCCCACATAACAATGATGTTCGCATCATGTTCAAAGCATATACTACCAACATTCGTCGGAGTATATTCTTTTTAGTATATGCGTAGTACAAGCGTAGCATGTACCATAAAAAACATTCTAAATTTCATGTTCTTTGCATATACTTTAAGGAATATTCTCGTACCGAATATACTGAGTACATTCGTGTAAGTAGTATCTCGGAATATTCAAAAAAGTTTATTCTTAGAATATACCTTTATCGAATATTCCATAAAAGTATATACTTGACACATACTTATAAGTACTTTTAAAATATCTTAAAGGAATATGTGTATGGATAAGAAGAATAATGTTAGCCTATAGATTATAAACTTCGTTATGAATAATTAATAAAATTTAAAAATTTATGTAGGCAGTACTATTGAACTACCGAATTCATTATTTAAAATTGTTTTTAATTGTATGGTAAAAATGTTTAAAAATTAATTGTATTAACGAAAAAGGAGAAATTCTCGTTTCGCTTTCATCATTGAAATGCATTTACTATTTTGATTTAATAAGTTTATCATGAGTATTCTTAGAATTTTATTTTTACATGGAATTGACAAAGCTGAGCCAAAACCCACAAACAATGAGGAAACGACCGCTGCATACCTGCATAAGGGGTAAGGGGTTGGGAACAAAGGCAAAATACAAAATATGAAAAACAGTTAGGCATTTGGCATTTGTATCTACAGTCAACACTATCACTGTCTATGCGGGACTCGGGACTGTTGGTCTGTGCTGTGTTATGAGGAAGACCCAGTATTTCTACAAGGAATAGGAATATGTCTGAACATACTTCTGAGCAATATTCACTTCCTTGGAATATTCTTCCCATATACTAAAAAGTACATTCTTCCTATATACTAAAAAGATGTGCCGTAGTACATTCTAAGTATATACATAGAACGTTTAAGTACTGTAATGTAGTATATACTCAGCATCTGCTCTGCACATTCCCAATGGTAATTACGCATATTCTCAGCATATACTTTTTCTGAAAAGTATGTTCTATGAATATACTAAGAACATGAAATTGTTATGTGGGTGATATAGTTCTTCCAATTCTTTATTGGTTCTTTTTCTCCACTGACCTATTTCACACCTCCATATATTGTTCTTTGCATTTTTCTCTCCCATCTTTCTAAAAGGTCTGTTTCTGACTTTTTGAGCACCCATGTTTCGCATGCTTATGTTACTGTAGGTCTGATAACAGTCTTATAAATTCTTATTTTTGTTTTTAAAAAAATACCAAGTTTTGTGTAAAAGTTATATATTAAAATACCCTAAATAAGGGTAACAATACAAAACGTTTTCGGATTAAGGAATCCATCATCAGTGTTTAAAAGCCCTAAAATTAAGTATAACCTAATTAAATGAGATAAAAGTTAAAATTGACAGAGGTTTTCAAGAACAAGAGGCCATACTTACAAAATTTGCATGCCTGAGCCACCAAAATGTATATGGTAAAAACCCTTTAAATGTAAATCATAAAGTTATTTTACATATTTATATAAAATTCATCGGATGTTATAGATAAACCTGGATGTTACCCAGGGCAACACAGGACTCTCCCCACGTGGTTGGAACTTTTTTTGGAGAAAACCTCACATATTGGATTTCAATGGCCAACTGACAAGTGAATTCAAGAGCAACCCAAAATGACATCAAGAACTGTCAATGTAACCTAGTTGTAATATTACTTCAGCCACAACGTTAAAGATTAATTTGAATGTTTTAAGATAAAAAACAGTATCAAATTTACAGTTTAATTTTTAACCAATTTGATGTCAGGTCTCTGGAGGACTCAGTTTCATCAAGCTACTTTAGTCTCATTTTCAATCAGATAAAAACAAAACAGTATTTTTATAATTATCATATCACTTTTTCTATCATTATACAATTTATGTTGGGTCGACTACCAAGAAAGTTATCAGTCAATAAACAATTATCATTTAATCAATACTCTTAAAATCGTACACATATGTACACATTACATACTATTTTGTGTTCCTAGTATAAGGCCTTTACCATTATTTGTCTATTCGTGTTGATAATTTCATACCACTAATACAACACCTATTGGTATTGTTGACTGCATAACTTCCTGTAACGTAAACATTTTATTTCCCTATTTTGAATACTTAATTAATGCATTATTTTAAGGGAAAATTTTTTCATATTTTGCGAACATCTTTTATTTTTAATATTTGTAAATTTGATACTGTTTTTATCTTAAAACATTCAAATTAATCTTTAACGTTGTGGCTGAAGTAATATTACAACTAGGTTACATTGACAGTTCTTGATGTCATTTTGGGTTGCTCTTGAATTCACTTGTCAGTTGGCCATTGAAATCCAATATGTGAGGTTTTCTCCAAAAAAAAGTTCCAACCACGTGGGCAGAGTCCTGTGTTGCCCTGGGTAACATCCAGGTTTATCTATAACATCCGATGAATTTTATATAAATATGTAAAATAACTTTATGATTTACATTTAAAGGGTTTTTACCCTATACATTTTGGTGCCTCAGGCATGCAAATTTTGTAAGTATGGCCTCTTTTCTTGAAAACCTCTGTCAATTTTAACTTTTATCTCATTTAATTAGGTTATACTTAATTTTAGGGCTTTTAAACACTGATGATGGATTCCTTAATCCGAAAACGTTTTGTATTGTGACCCTTATTTAGGGTATTTTAATATATACCTTTTACAAAAAACTTGGTATTTTTGTGATTTATGGTATACAGCCAGCTGCAGGAAGTTTATTTTCCTCGTGGATTTTTGTTTTTCTTGATACGTATTTGGATTTCAATAATGTGCGTAATACTCCATATTTTTTATTTCCTTTAGCTATTCTTGCCTTTATCTCCCCTTCCTTCATGACCATTTTCATCTCTTTTGGCTCCCAGGTAAATAATTTCTTTGGCTCTTTTTAACGAACAATTATTTAAATCACATCTAAATTCATCAGAGCTTCGTACTATGGGTATAGATCCTTCATAGAAGAATAATTGCCAAACAACATATTAAAATGGATAGATACTGGGCTAATCCTCAGATCTAGGGTGTAAAAACCTTTACAACTATTAAAATCACATCTAAATTCTTTTTAAAGACAATATGGCTGCTCTACACTTGTATAATATGCAAGTAAACAGCTGTGAACTGTCATTCATTAAACTTTTTATATTTCATTTTATATTTTTTTATAATTTAAATGTTAAAAGACCCTAAATTGCTGCCCCGAGATGCAAGTTGACTTTGAGGTCGGTTATCTTGAAGATGGTTCGAGATATCGAAATTCCATTCACAGATTTGGATTCAGGAGACAAATCTACATGGGTATTGACGTTTCGACTTCCAACTCGGACGTCATCAAAATACAAAATATTACTAAAACAAAAATGTTGTTGCTTAGTACAAAAGTTCTTCTAATAATTTAATTTAATCTGACTCATTCATATCGGCAATTCAGACATTAAAGTAGAAGACTTTAAAATGTTCTTGCCAATATTTATGAATTGCGTTCCTGGGACGAATTATTGAAAGATAGTTCATTCGATTAAATGAAATCAATGAATATCTGTCACATCAAAGTCATAGCATGTGATTTGTTTTTAAAAAGACAACCACATGCAATGGTGACAGTAAAATTCTCGTGTTAATAATTCCATAGTAAATCATGAGGAAAAATCAGTAAAAAACCTTATGATAATATCCCGACATTGTAAGTATTTGGTCTTACATTCAGTTTACTCTCAAAACTAACAGCAAACTCTGATTTTATATGTATGTTATTATAAATTATAAATAATATTAATAATACATAGATATATAAATAATACTAAAATATAAATTATGTACTATCCTCCATACGTTATTGACTTACTAATCGTGGTATTTTCTTTCTATTGGCTTCCATTTTTAGTATGAGTAACCACATCCTACTGCATTCTACTGCGGAACTTGCGACACGATTGGTTTCATTTAGAATAATTAGAGCTGCTTCTTTGATTTTTCTCTATTTACTATCTGTTTCTTTCAGGACTATACTTAAATCTTTCCACTGAACTCTATGTTCATTGTCTCACGCGTGTTGACATATTTGATATCTATCAAATTCTCTATTTTTAATATAAGACTGATGTTCACTTGTTCTAACGTTTAATGGTCTTGATGTTTCATCTAAATAAAATTGTTCGCGTTCACAAGGTATTTTATAAATAGGGGAGAATTGGATAAAACGGGATACCTTGCCTAGAGACCCAACTAGTGCTGCTATCAATCGCACAACGACGAAAACTTGTTCTCAGTCGTCATTTAAACATTCTCAGTTCGTTTTACCTCGCCACTATTTTATGAAAAGTTGTTGTGTTTAGAATTGTTTGACTCTATTTTTTTGTTACTTTGTACTTTTAA
This sequence comes from Diabrotica virgifera virgifera, assembly GCF_917563875.1. Classification (NCBI taxonomy): domain Eukaryota; kingdom Metazoa; phylum Arthropoda; class Insecta; order Coleoptera; family Chrysomelidae; genus Diabrotica; species Diabrotica virgifera. The sequence continues at coordinate 213,393,064 of NC_065450.1, forward strand.
GTGCGTTGTTTTCTACATTATATTGACTACATATCTAAACGTATAATTTCGGTGACTATTATATTTAATTAAGCACTCATTAACGAATATTCTCATGTGTAGTCTATCTAATTTTACTTTCACGTTTAGGCAGGAGCCATTATTGTTTTGAAAAATGCCTGAGTTGGACAAAACGGGACACTTATACGTTGGATAAAATAGGATACAATTTTTTATGTCCCGTTTTATCCACCTAATTATTTGTTGGCCTATAATTTTTTTTAAATAGCGATAAAGCGTGTTCTCATACTGCAGAATAGAACAACATATTTTTATGTGACTTTTGTTTTGATATACGTACCTAGTCCTAAATAAAAGGTCTTATTTCCCATTTTGCGATAAAACATAAAAAAGGCCTAGTTTTAAGTTTCTGACTACTAAAGATATTGTTTTTTTCAAAGGTAAATTTTGCTTTGCAGCCTTATATCTACTTAAATATACTTTTTAGATAATTTTATGCAAAAAATTAAATATTGTAAACCTATCCCGTTTTGTCCAACCGTGGTATGCTAAAACGAGATGTGCAGGACTTTAATAAATATATTTTTTTACTATTTTCCAGTTATTAAAAATAGCTAAAAATATGTTTTTTGTGTGCTTCAGTAAATGTTATACATATAAAAAATAATAATATGATAATTTCTTTAACATTTTTTCCGTAATAAAAATAAACAAGAATGGTATCCCGTTTTGTCCAACTCTCCCCTACAATTCTTTGTTCTTTCTTGTTCATTGTTAGGTTTAATTTTAGACAAATTAGATCACAATGTGTTGGTTGTCTGGAATGTTGTTGAAATGAAAAAATATTTTCTATTGTTTTTAAGTTTCTCGGATAGTCCCTTTATATACTCATTATGGTATTGATATTTGCCCCGTATTGTTTCTTGTGAATGTTATAGGATTCCGTTCTAACTTGTTCTGTTCCATTCGATCCAATCTAGACAATTGCTTATTTATAAACGACAAAGGATAATTATTTTTTATTAAAATAGATATTATAAATTGTACTATGTGAAGAATACCTAACATGTGAAGGTTATTTCGACTCCTTTAATTTACATATGCACATTCCTGCAGTTGACTTTTGCAGGGTGGCTTAATCACTTAATATAGTTACCTACTTTTCCTTTTGTATTAGAGCCGTAAAATGCACGACCGTTTTCCACTTTGCCGTGGTGTGGCCGCCAATTTTGCACATGCCGCCGTCCCAATTTCAGTTTTGCATAATTTAATAACTGGAATATTATCCGTTTAATGATTTTTAGTCTAGTTAGAAATGACAATTTAAGTGATTTTTTTATCTGGTACATTTGGGTGGATTCCAAAAGCCAATACTTACGGGCACTCTTGTTTATATACGTGGAATTGTGGTTTGTATAAACCGAAAATAAAACAACGTGTGAATAAAGTGTTTATTTGTCTTGTTTCAAAACTTAAGTTTAATAATAAGATTCAATTAAGGAATAACAAAAAACAAAAAAAAAGACTGTTTTCAATCTAATAGCACATAAAAAATACTAAAAATATTACTCTACACCCTCCAGATTGAAAACAATGGGAACCTTCTCTGGTTACACCTCCAAGGCTTCTAAAATTTGCAAGCCATAACGGATGCTGAGACTAAAGAAGATCAGGAAATTTTACAATTTAAAATTCACGTCCCATCTGCTCAGCACGGTAAAGTTCCAACGAGAATGGTTCCCTTCGTACTCCAATCAGAGTAAACATGTAAATCAAAAATGAATGACCATTTTCAATTTCGTTGCAACACGAAACTACAGCCGCATTATATTATAGTTCAATCAGAGAATGCAGCAGCACCTCTACAGGTTTCGAAACTTATTAGTCTCTCATCAGGAGACATATATGCTGCTCTCTCTGACCCAACCAGGACAAACCCCGGCGTGCAGTTACGCATTGGAACGAACGAAATGGCAGGGATGCCCTAGCGGTAACTGCTAGCAAAAGACTAAGTTTTCAATTAGTCCAATTAATGAAGCTTAATATAGGAAAAAACCTCGGAATTTTTACAGAATGGATCGATTTGCTTAAAAATTTGAGAATAAGTAGTGGATAGTCCAAGGAGCAAAATCTATATGAGGCCGAAAGGCGCTTTTACCATGGGCGTGGTTGCTACCTCATCTCGCGGGTGGAAATTTCATATTATATTTTGACTGCAAAAGTTCATAAAAACATTCATTCTAAGCAAAAAATGTTCTATGCATTTTTTTGATAAAATTAATAGTTTTCGATTTATTCGCTATCGAAAGTGTTAGTTTAATATCAAAAAAATCAATGTTTTTCGATATAGGCTCATTTACAATTCACTCAATTCTTGCCGTAGAAAAAAATTTTTCAAACTATGTATCTTCTTGGAAATTAAATAACCTACAATTTCATATTTAAACATTTTTTCGTATCTCTGATGCTAATCTTTCTATTCTAAAGAAAATGGCATTTTTTACCAAATTACAAAAATTCGTTATCCGCTTTTAACTCCAGTTTTATAAAAATTAATCATTCTAAGCCAGTCAAACTTATACAATCTATTAATAATACATAAACAAAGAAGAATAAATAAGGCCAATGACTGAAAACACCGCTAACTGACAATAATATGCTTCCAATTGGATTTCTCCTTTTTTTCTTCAAAAAAATATATTGATTTTCTAACCGTAACTTTTTTATTTTTTATTTTAGAAAGTTTGGTAAAAAATAATTTTGTAGGCTTTTGCATGGTCTTTAAGCTTATTGATATTAAATCTTTCCAAAATCCTCAGTCGCAAAAAGAAGTTACTTTGAAAGGGTTGGTAAAGGTGGTTTTTGCATGCTGTTAAAAGATTTAATTGTCAATACCTCACTCAATTTTTGCCGTAGAAAAAAATTTTGCAAACCATTTTCTTGGGAATTAAATAAGCTACAATTTTATATTTAAACATTTTTTTGTGTCTCTGATTCTAATTTTTCTATTCTGAAAAAAAGCCATTTTTTTCCAAACTACAAAAATTCGTTATTTGCTTTTACCTCCATTTTTTTAAAAACTGATCATTCTAAGCCGGTCAAACTTCTAGAGCCTATTAATAGTACATCAATAAAGAAGACCAAGTAAGATCAATGACGAATTTTAATTAGGTTAGGTTAGGGTGGTGATTAGGGAGTTGCTTCCGATCACTTTTTCGCTGAACAAAATAGGGACTGACATTCTTTTTATTATAAGTCACTTAACTTTTGAGCTAGAGACCCTTGTTTTATTTCTAGATATAGAAATTTTTTAAATACTTTAAATTAGTTTAAATAAGTTATCCTCGAAAAATGCATAGTTTTCCCTTCTTTTGACTTTGAATCTACAATATTTAGCATTTGACGAAGAAGAGCTAACGTATAATTAACTATAGCTCGATTACTATTGGTCTTAAAGAAAATTAAGAAAAACGGTTTTTAGTATGGTATAGCTAGACCCAAACCCAGACATCCAAAGTGAAAGTTATCCTCCAACACCAAATTGTTCTATATGGTCCACATAATGTTTAGAAAAAAGTCACACCATTTTGAGCGTCGGGTTTGGGGGGAGAGGGGGGAGAAATCTGCAAATTCGTAGTTTCTTACGTTTTTTGTCAATATTTCTAAATCTAAGCGGTTTAGCATGAACAACCTTCTACACAAAATTGTTCTACATTAAATTTAAAATAAAAAGGCCCTATGCATAACCCTTCTAAAATGAACGGTTCCAAAGTTACGGAGGTAGTATATTATAATTGGTCCAAAAAAAGGCCTAACCCAGACCTCCAAAGTAAAAGTTTTCCTTCAACAATAAATTGTTCTATATGGTCCACATATTGTTCAGTAAAAAGTTACACCATTTTGAGCGTCCGGTTTGGGGGGGAGATGGGGGAGAAGTCGGTAAATTAGTAGTTTTTTTTTAAGTTTTTCGTCAATATTTCTAAAACTATGCTTTAGCGTAAGGAACGCATTATAGAAAAATGTTCAACATAAAATTTAAAACAAAAAAGGTTTGGTACATATTTGTTATAAAATCAACGGTTCCATAGTTACGGAGGGTGAAAAGTGGAGGTTTTCGGTACTTTTTATATTTACCGATTTCTCCCCCCTCTCCCCCCAAACCCGACGCTCAAAATGGTGTGACTTTTTTCTGAACGTTATGTGGACCATATAGAACAATTTGGTGTTGGAGGATAACTTTCACTTTGGATGTCTGGGTTTTTGGTATAGTTATATCATAAATATTGCCCAAAAAATATAAAAAGTATCGAAAGCCTCGATATTTCACCCTCCGTAACTCTAGAACCGTTGATTTTATAACAATTATGTATAGAACATTTTTTGTTTTAAATTTCATGTAGAACATTTTTATATACACCATTGTTTACGCTAAAGCATCGTTTTAGACATATTGACGAAAAACTTAAAAAAACTACTAATTTACCGGCTTCTCTCCCATCTCCCTCCCAAACCGGACGCTCAAAATGGTGTAACTTTTTACTGAACAATATGTGGACCATATAGAACACTTTGGTGTTGGAAGAAAACTTTTACATTGGATGTTTGAGTTAGGCCTTTTTTGGACCAGTTATACTATACTACCTCCGTAACTTTGGAACCATTCATTTTAGAAAGATTATGCATAGGGCGTTTTTTATTTCAAATTTAATGTAGAACAATTTTGTATAGAAGGTTGTTCATGCTAAACCACATAGTTTTAGAAATATTGGCGAAAAACTTAAAAAACTACGAATTTACCAATTTCCCCCCCAAACCCGACGCTCAAAATGGTGTGACTTTTTTCTGGACATTGTGTGGACCATATAGAACAATTTGGTGTTGAAGGATAACTTTCACTTTGGATGTCTGGTTTATGCCATCTTTTGGATCAACTATACTATACTATTTGTTTATTTTTTCAAAAGGTACAGTTTTGTTAAGTAAAGTTGTTTTGATAATACGAAAACCTTTGGAGTTATCAGCAGAAAAATAATTAATAACATTGATTTTTTTGATATAAATTTAACACTTTCGATAGCGAATAAGTCGAAAATTATTAATTTTATCAAAAAAACGTATAGAACGTTCTTTGCTTAGAATGAATGTTTTTATTAACTTTTGCGGTTATAATATAAAAAAAAATTTCCACCCCAGCAATGGGGTGGCAACCACCCCATGGTAAAAGCGCCTTTCGGCATCATATAGATTTTTATCCTTGGACTATCCACTACTTATTCTCAAATTTTCAAGCAAATCAACCCATTCTGTAAAAATTGCGAGGTGAAAAGCTTCGGTTCCTGGACTAAATCTAATAATACATAAAGTAAACGGTAATACTAAAAATATTACTCTACATCCCATCACATTAAAAACAATGGGAACCTTCTCTGGTTACACCTCCGAGACTTCTAAAATTTGCAAGCCATAACGGATGCTGAGACTAAAGAACAAAAAATAACTTTAAAAATCTTTTTACTTCTTTTTTTATAGACATTAGACATGGCTGTCTGTTTTTTCAATGTGCCTCCAATAAGTGGTCGTTCCGTCGTTTTCGTGGTCTTCCCACTAATTGTCTTCCTATTGGGGAGTCCTCGTCTCACGCAGTCGTTACTACTCTATTTGTTGCCATTCGGCTTATGTGGTCACTCTATTCTACTCTTCTGTTTCTTAACCACTTATTAATATTGTTCACCTTGCATCTTCTAGCATATCTGCATTTCTAGCTCTGTCATATAATGTGTTACCATCGATTTTTTCGAAAGCTTTTCATCTGTGCTCTTTTTAGCCTTATTTTTGTTTTCCCTGTATCAGGTCGTATTTCTGCCGCATATCTCATTATTGCTGATGTCGCTTAATGAGTGTTTTGTAAATTCTACCTTTCATTTATTGTCCGATATTTTTATTTCTCCATATTGTTTTATTCGGGCAACCTGCCGCTCTGTTTGCTCATTGATCTTCCACTTCTGTTTCAATCTATAAAATTAACAGAGGAAACTATAGATAAATGTGCATTTCAAGGGACAATGTCTGCCTAATGTTAGTTGTGGAGGATTAAGTAGCTGAAAGCCAGAAAAAAAGAGGAGTGATAGAGAAGTCATACCTCTCCAAAACCAGAGTTCAGCTGATAGCCCTATGGGAGCCCTTTGTCTAGAATTACAGATGAATGCCACATCAATGTTAAAGCAGATAAGAAGAACATTGGATATGGGTGGGAGGGCATTTTTAAATCTGCAGAACCCCTGAGGTAGTTAATATTCGAAATCCTTAAAAAATACCCATCTAGAAAGTAAGAAGCATGTTTGAGTTAGGAAAAATATACAATATTATAAAAGAAATGAGACACACTAAAAGAGACAAAAAATAGCACAATATCTGCGGACTTTGCATACCTATACAATCATAAGATGAGATTCCAGCAATAGAATTGCTGGTAAATAACTTTTTCCACCTAGCAAAGTTGTACTTTTCCTCCCTAGGGAGGAAAATATTTTTCCTCCCTAGGGATGAAAAGTAAAAGTGACGTCATGGTATTTCATTCATGAAATATAACTTATTGACGCCCTGTACAATATCTATTTTCTATTACGTAAGTATCTATACATTTTAACGTTTATTTATAAAACAGCCTGTATTTTGTAGAATGGTAAAAAACAGTAAATTGTTATTTTGATTTAACAATGTTTACATTAATAATTTGACTTATATTTGACAGTTGACAGTTATATTGTACCTACTTGTTAGTTTTAGTTCTAATAAATTTTGTTGACTAGTTACATAAATAAATTAATAAAAATGAAAAATTGACTTGTTATTTGAGAAAGATGGAAAAACCATATGTATAACATGGGAGTAAAGTGCCTTTTGCTCCCTTGAATGATTACTGCCCTTCGCTACGCGTCGGGCAGTAAACTTCATTCTCGGGAGAAAATGTAGCACTTTCCTCCCGTATTATACAAACAGCTATTTCTTTTATTTTGCTAATTTGCCAAGAGTATACTAAAATTTTAGCAAATTCTAATTAACAAAGATTACTGGCTTAGACAGGTAGAGGAGATATCATTTTACCAACTTCGTAATAATGTAAATTTAGGAATCTCTAATTAACTAATGGAAGTTTACCAATAAGATGTTACGACGTTAAACATTCAGCACAAGAATTCTGAAACTTCAAGTAAGTTTCTTAAAATAATATTGCTAATATTTATTTTTGCTCTAATATCGATCTCCCTAAGTTTAACAGCTTTAATTATCATGACATAAGTTTAATATTATACACTGGCGGACAGAACATTTAGGTCACATTGAAATTGTGATGTATCGTTGATATTTTCGGTTGTAACCTTCTGTTTGCAGTTGTAAACCATTACAGACCTGGATCCCGCGTACCAAAAAATGTTGATTAATAGCAAGCTGAAAATTTGTTAATAACTTAACCGTGTCTAGTCGGACAAACTTTGATGTATGGGAACACGGGAACAGGGGAAGTTTTAATTGTGGAACAGGTTAAAAATTTGGAACGTCAGACTCAGACTACGAAAATATTCCATGTATTTTGTCGGACAGCACCTCCAATTGATTTGTTACCATTTCATTAAACTCTTGTGCTTATCACCAACTGGGCATTTTAATTAGTGGAACGCGAAGAACATGTCAAATGACAGGAGTCATGTTGGTTAGTAACAGCAGTCTGATTTTTTCATGAGAGTTTAATGAAAGGGTAACAAATCAATTAGATTTTCTGTTTGACAAAATACATGTCACGTTTTCGTAATCTGACGTTCCAAATTTTTAAACTGTTCCTCAAATAAAACTTCCCCTGTTCCAATGTTTCCGTATATCAAAATTTGTTCGACTAGACACCGATAAGCCATTAACAAATTTTCAGCTTGCTATTAATTAACTTTTTTTTGGACGCGGGATCAGGCCCATTAGTACTGTATTTTGTAAACTAACTTTAGTAATCAATAATAAATTAATAGAAATTTTTCTTTGAGCTTTATTTGGAAAAGAAACAAGTTTACAGTTAAAACAAAGTGCAGCTTATTGTTAAGAAACTGCCAAAAATATTATTAACTAAACAAAATTGAAAAACAATTTTCACCAATAGCGTATATTTCCCACTCTTGCATTAATGAGAGCTTGTAGGTGACGAGGCATACTTTCAATTAAATTACGGATCACATTCTGGTCAATGTTATCCCGTTCTTGATATCAATAACAACTCCCATAGCTCCTGGGCAGTTTTTGGAGCGGGTGTATGTCTTCAGATACTTCGGCTCAATTCATCCCAGATAGGTTTGAAAGGATTCATGACTGAGTGGTGACCAATCAAACCGCCTAATTCCCACTTCATCAAAATATTCTCTGACAAATCTGGTAGTTTGGGGTCTAGCATTATATTGCTATCAGCAATAAGATATCAGAGAACTGCTACAATAGACATAAGCAAGCTTAAAGAACCCAACGTAAAAGAATGCCTTCAACAAGAACTGCATACGAACTGTAGAGAGCTGAACATAGACACCAATGACATTGACGAGCACTGGGAGCAACTAAAACATTGCATACTAGAACCTTGTAAATATATACTAAAGACTTCCACAAGGAGAAAAGAGGAATGGATGAACGACGAGATACTGAATATGATGGAACAACGGAGACAATATAAGAACAAAGATGACAATAAATACAGGGAGATTAACCACGAGGTAAGGAAGATGATAAAGCAGGCAAAAGAAAAACACTTTGAAGAGAAATGCAAAGAGATCGAGGACCTCCAAAAAAGATACAATATATTTAACCTACACAAGAAAGGCAAAGAAATGGCTGGACTAAGAAAGCCAAATCTCACTGGTGCACTTCTGGATAGACACGGGATTACTATAACACAGACCGATGAGAAATTACGACGCTGGGCAGACAACATAGACGAACTGTTCGATGATGAAAGAGTAGACCTGGGAAATATAGAACTTACTTCAGAAGAAATAGGTCCAGATATCACAACAGAAGAAATAATACATGCGTTAAAAACAATGAAGAAGAGGAAAAGCTCAGGACCTGACATGCTTCCTATCGACCTTTTAAAAATTATAGATGAGCAGCATATTGATGTTTTAGTGGTACTCTTGAACAAAATTTATAGCTCAGGCACATTACCCAAAGAATGGTTGACGTCGATCTTTATTTGCCTCCCTAAAAAGAAAAACGCAAGAGAATGCGGCGACTACCGCACCATTAGTTTGATGTCTTATGTGCTAAATTTGCTACTGAAAGTCATCCATAACCGAATATATCATAAACTGGACATAGACATTAATGATTGCAGTTTGGGTTTCGCAAAGGCCTGGGAACTCGTGAAGCCCCTTTTTCACTTAACATACTTATAGAAAGCTGCCTGGACGTCAATCAAGATATATATGCGTGTTTTATTGACTATAATAAAACATTCGACAAAGTACGATATTAACAATTAATGCATGTCCTGGAATCAAATAAGTTGGATTACAATGACCTCAGGATTATATCGAATTTATACTATAAACAACGAGCAAAAGTACGTGTTAACAACCAGCTGTCAGAGGAAATTGAAATCAGACGTGGAGTGAGACAGGGATGCGTGTTGTCGCCAATTCTTTTTAATGCCTACGCGGAAGAGATCTTGAAAAAAGCTCTTGAGGGTGAAACAGCTGCAATAAAGGTAAATGGAGTTCCCATTAACAACATTAGATATGCGGATAACACTGTCATCTTAGCTGAAAAAATTGGGGATCTTTAGAGGCTGGTGACCAGAATAGCAGAGTTTGGACAAGAATACGAGCTAACAATGAATGTCAATGAGACAAAGTTTATGAGAATATCGAAAACTCAAAGAAATAACGAAAATCTCTTCATAAACGGATCCAATATCGAACGAGTCCACCAATATGCATACCTTGGAACAATGATCAAATCCACAGGAGATTACTTACAGGAAATCAAAATCAGAATAGAAAAGGCTAGAGCAAATTTTAACAAAATGAGAAAGTGCTCTGCACAATAGATTTGAAGTTGGAGCTAAGAGTTAGGTTGGCTAGGTGCTACGTTTTCTCGACTTTGTTTTGTGGAATGGAAGCTTGGACCTTGAATGCTGCATCAATTAAAAAACTAGAATCATTCGAGCTGTGGGTGTACAGAAGAATTCTTAAAATATCGTGGACAGAACACGTCACAAACAAAGAGGCTCTGCGAAACATGAATAAAGAAATGGAAATACTAAATACCATCAAAGCAAGAAAATTGGAATATCTCGGACATATTACACGTGGAGAGAGATACAGCTTGCTCCAATTGATTATGCAGGGAAAGATTCGAGGAAAGATTCATCTCCATTGCATTTATCCTACTCTTATGTTTTTCCAGAATTGTCCAGTTTTCACTTGCTTAGAGCACAGTCGGTATCACTATTGTGTTATATATGTTTATTTTTGTCTCTCTTGCAAGTTCTCTTTTCCCCAGTATTGGGGCTAAGGCATAGTATAACTTGTTTGCTTAAGATCTCATTACTTTTATTTTTATATATGTTTTCGACAAATGTGCTGATATATTCAAATTTCAATTTAACTCCCCTCTAAAATGACATTTGAAAATTGTTCTAATTTGTTTATAAATTATTTTTTTAATAACGTCACGGGAATTAAACGTTTTGAAATGCTGTTTCGATAATCGGGTTCCTGAGAATTTTTCACTAATTAACAAATTTTTTTTGTCGTTTTTTCTTCTTCTTTTTCTTTTCCTTATAATAAAAGATATAGTTTTGCTTATAGAGGGGGTTTCATTAAGAATGTCCAATCTCTGGGTTGTCGATTCTCGACCTCAAAATATTAAGATTTAACTAAAATCATTTAAATAAAATAGGGCTCCTTATTGAGTTACAGTGTGTTTTATTTAAAAATTTAAAGATTATTTTTGTTCAGTATTTTAAAACTATTCGACGTATCCTTTTCATACTTGGTAGAAAGTGTAGCTACTATAAATCTATTAAATTATGTTAAATACAGGTTTCTGGCTATTACCAGAGGCGTACGATAGGGGAAAGCAAATGTTTGACCCTTCCCAAATTCTACGTCACTGGCGAAATTGCCATTTTATTGCAATTTTTAGATTCTCCAATACTCTCTATGTAAATAACTTACTCTTCACTTGTAACGATGAAGTCATTCGTTTTCGAGATATTTGAAGTTAAGCATGTAACGGCACAGTTATTTTGATTAATTTTTTGGGTCGCTTAATTTTGAATTCCAAATATCTCGAAAGCTAATCATTTTATCGTTAAGACTGAAGAGTGTATTATTCATTCTTAACGATAAAATAATTAGTTTTCGAGATATTTGGAACTAAAAATTAAGAGGCACAATAATATTAATCAAAATAACTAAATAACTGTGCCGTTACATGTTTAACTTCAAATAACTCGAAAACTGATGACTTTATCGTTACGAGTAGAGAGGATGTTATTTACATAGAGAGTATTGGAGAATCTAAAAATGGTGCTAAAGTGGCAATTTCACCAGTGACGTAGAATTTGGGAAGTGTCAACCATTTACTGTCCCCTGTCGTACGCCTCTGGTAATAGCCGGAAACTTGTATTTGACATAATTTCATAGGATGTATAGTACTTACACTTTCTACCAAGTATGAAGAGGATACGTCGAATAGTTTTAAAATACTGAGTAAAAATATTTTTTTTAAATTTTTTTGTAAATAAAACACCTTGTAACTCAATAAGGAGCCATATTTCATTTAAGCGATTCTGGCTATATCTTAATATGTTGAAGTCTAGAATCTACAACTCAGAGATTAAACATTCTTAGTGAAACCCCCTCGATAGGCAAAACTATATCTTTTACTATAAGGAAAAAAAGAAGAAGAAAAAACGACAAAAAAAATTTGTTAATTAGTGAAAAATTCCCAGGAACCCGATTATCGGAACAACATTTCAAAATGTTAATCCCCGCGACGTTATTAAAAAAACAAATTATAAACAAATTAGAGCAATTTTTAAATGTCATTTTAGAGGGGAGTTAAATTTAAATTTAAATTTATCAATCTCTCTCTCCTGTCGTTTCCCCATTACTGAGGATCGTGATTTCTTCCAATATTCCTAACAATGTTTTTCCATTGGTCTCTATCTTCAGCTGCTCTAAGAGCTTCGCAGAATGAGTTTCCAGCTGAATGCTTTATTTGGTCAGACCATCTAGTTGGTGATCGTCCTCTTGATCTTCTCCCCGGAACGTTTCCAGAAACAATTAATCTCTCCAAACTTTATTTATCAATACATTTATCGAAAACATACATAAAAATAAAAGTAATGAGGTTTTACACAGATTTATATTCTTTTGGTAACAACCGAATTTTTGCAATTGAAAATATTGTAACATTTAATAAACAAATTAAATATCTCATAAATTATTAAATATTTTTTAACAATTTTTTTTTTGCTTAATACTGGTAACATAGGGCATCTTCTCCTATTAAACAAAATAATTTATAGTGCTTATTTAAAACGAAAATAATATTTTTTTTCAAATTTTATTTTTAAAATTTGTATATAATTATTTAAATAAATAGGGGGTCAAATTTAACTTAGTAAGTCTTAGGTAAAAGATTTATCCTTCAGCTTTGCAGAAAAAAATTCTAAAGACCTTCATTAAAATGTAAATTACCTCAGCAATTAAAAAAGTAAAAATTGTGCCAAAATGACCCCTTTTTAATTATTTAAACAATGAGTTCCTCATATGATTTGGATACTTTTTTGAAAATATATTTTGTATTCATCTAAACTTTGATATAAAATTCGTTCCAACCTGTACTGAATTACATTTTGATTTTTTTTTAAGTGAAAACTTCTTTAGGGACGTTGTGCGATTTTTGGATAGGGCAAAAGGCATTAGGTTCGCGACCGTCATCGCGACCGTCATCATGACCGTCATCGCGACCGTCATTGCGACCGTCATTGCGACCGTCATTGCTTATATTATAATATTATCTGTATGTATATATAAATTGTGCAGCATATATAAGCATTTAAATTTAAAATAAATATAACACCTATTTTAGGATGGGAAAAAAGGATGGATTTCGCGACCGTCATCGCTTCGGCCAAATAAATTTTGTACATATGAGTATAGGTATGTATGTGTATGTATATATAAATTATATAGAAGTATTTAAATTTAAAATAAATATAAAACCTATTTAAGGATGGGGAAAAAGGATTTATTTCGCGACCGTCATCGCGACCGTAATCTATGCGGCGAAAAAATTTTTGTACGTATCTATATTATGTGTATGTATGCATAAATTGTATATAAGTATTTAAATTTAAAATAAATGTAAAACCTATTTTTGGATGGGGAAAAATATTTATTTCGCGACCGTCATCACGACCGTCATCTTTTCGGCGAAATAAATTTTGTATGTATATTATTATAATTTACGTATAATAATAGTAATATTGTTGAAGTGAAAACTTCTTTAGGGACGTTGTGCACTTTTTAAATGTGGAAAAAGTATTGAATTAGCGACCGTCATCGCTTCGGTGAAATAAATTTTTGAAGTGAAGAGTTCTTTAGGGACGTTGTGAACTTTTAGATGGGGAAAAAGTATTGAATTAGGGACCGACATCGCGACCGTCATTACTTCGACGAAATCAATTTTTGAAGAGAACACTTCTTTAAGGACATTGTGCACTTTTTAGATGGGGATAAAATATTGAATTAGCGACCATTATCGCGACCGTCGTCGCTTCGGCGAAATACATTTTTGAAGATAAAAGTTCTTTAGGGACGTTGTGAATATTTTTTATGGGGAAAAGTATTAAATTAGCGACCGTCACTGCTTCGACGAAATAAATTTTAAAAGTGAAAACTTCTTTAGGGACGTTGTGAACTTTTTAGATGGGGAAAAAGTTTAATTAGCGACCTTCATCGCTTCGGCGAATACATTTTTGAACTGAAAAGTTCTGTAGAAACGTTGTGCCCTTTTTAGATGGGGAAAAAGTATTAAATTAGCGACCATCATCGCTTCGACAAAATAAATTTTTAAAGTGAAAACTTCTTTAAGGACGTTTTGCACTTCTAGATGGGGAAAAGTATTGAATTAGCGACCGTCATTGCGACCGCCATTGCTTCGACGAAATAATGTTTTTTAGTGAAAACGTCTTTAGGGACGTTGTGCCCTTTTTAGATGGGGAAAAATATTGATTAGTGACCGTCATCGCTTCGACAAAATAAATTTTTGAAGTGAAAACTTCTTTAAGGACGTTTTGCACTTTTAGATGGGGAAAAGTATTGAATTAGCGACCGTCATCGCGACCGCCATTGCTTCGGCGAAATAATGTTTTGAAGTGAAAACTTCTTTAGGGACGTTGTGAACTTTTTAGATGGGTTAAAAGTTTAATTAGCGACCTTCATCGCTTCGGCGAATACATTTTTGAACTCAAAAGTTCTGTAGAAACGTTGTGCCCTTTTTAGATGGGGAAAAGTATTGAATTAGCGACCGTCATCGCTTCGACAAAATAAATTTTTGAAGTGAAAACTTCTTTCAGGACGTTTTGCACTTTTGGATGGGGAAAAGTATTGAATTAGCGACCATCATCGCGACCGCCATTGCTTCGACGAAATAATGTTTTGAAGTGAAAACTCCTTTAGGGACGTTTTGCCCTTTTTAGGTGGGGAAAAATAATGAATTAGCGACCGTCATCGCCACCGTCATCGCTTCGGCGAATAAATTTTTGAAGTGAACAGTTCTGTAGAAACGTTGTGCCCTTTTTAGATGGGGAAAAAGTATTGAATTAGCGACCGTCATCGCTTCGACGAAATAAATTTTTGAAGTGAAAACTTCTTTAAGGAATTTTTGCACTTTTAGATGGGGAAAAAGTATTGAATTAGCGACCGTCATCGCGACCGCCATTGCTTCGACGAAATAATGTTTTGAAGTGAAAACTCTTTTAGGGACGATGTGCCCTTTTTAGATGGGGAAAAAGTATTGATTAGTGACCGTCATCGCGACCATCATGGCTTCGACGAAATAATTTTTGAAGTAAATACTTGAATTAGCGGAATTAGAAAAAGTATTGAATTAGCGGCCGTCATCGCTTCGGCAAAATACATTTTTGAAATGAAAACTTCATTAGGGACGTTTTGCACTTTTTCGATGGCGAAAAAGTATTAAATTAGCGACCGTCATTGCTTCAATGAAATACATTTTTGAAGTGAAATCTTCTTTAGGGACGTTGTGCCCTTTTTAGATGGGGAAAAAGTGTTGATTTAGCGACTATCATCGCTTCAGCGAAATAAATTTTTGAAATGAAAACTTTTTTAGGGACGTTGTGCACTTTTTGGATGGGGAAGAATTATTGAATTAGCGTCCTTCATCGTGACCTTCATTGCTTCGACGAAATAAATTTCGAAGTGAAATCTTCTTTAGAGACTTTGTGCACTTTTTGGATGGGGAAAAATTATTAAACTAGCGACCGTCATTGCTTCGACGAAATAAATTTTTGACGTGAAAACTTCTTTACGGACGTTGTGAACTTTTTAGATGGGGAAAAATATTGAGTTTGCGACCGTCATCACTATGTCGAACTAAATTTCGTACGTATATAGTCCGTCCGCTATAACTTTTCCCATGCGTTACGATTCATTTTCAATCAAATTAAGTCCAAACAGAAAGTGAAAGTACGCCGATGTATGTAGTATATAGTATAGAGTATACAAAATGTATATACACATCGACGTTCGTTTCAATTTATGTTTTGACTTAATTTGATTGAAAATGAATCGTACCGCATGGGAACAGTTATAGCGGACGGACTATACATATATAATATTAAGTGTATGTATACATAAATAGCAATAGAACGTGTGCAACGCGTATATAATATAGGTATAGCATTTATTTTTGGATTGGGAAAAAGCACTGAACTCGTAATTTATATACTATTAAGAAGTTTTCACTTTTGTCGGCACTCCCATGAGTGCTTAAATTTTTTTTTATTTTATTACGCTATTTTTATTATATCTTTCTTATTCCATCGCCTGCAGGAGCTTTTCCACTTTTCAATTTAATATGGTACATATTTAATTTCTGCTCTAATCAAAGTACGAATTCTATTAATATTTTTCAATTTTCACATAAGTTATAGATGTACAAATTTCTTCGATATTATTGCTATTATATTTTTGTGAATATACGTATACTTTAATAAAGAAAAACATGCATTAAAGAAATTCAATAGGAAGAAACTCAATACATCATAAATGCAACTCAAACTTTAATTCAAGAAAGCTTTCAATAAAAATCGAGCGACGCTTAAGTTATATCAACTTGTGAAACTTTGAAACGTTCTTTTATTTTCTTTTATTTGCCTAACAAGTTAGCAAGTGTTTATTCCGAAGCGGAACCTGCAGTATCGGCAGGAAATTAAACCGTGACGATATATCACCTCTTCCTGCCCCTTTTCCTCCTACGTACTTAGTGTCTTCCTACGCGCTCAACCGAGAGAAAAGTCGTTAGGTAGAGAAAATTGAAAAATGTTCCTCTAATGCGGCTGCACAAAATATAGATTAAAAGACGTTAAAGAGTTTTACAAAATCGGAACAATTAGAAAAAAGGTGATATCGGAGGAATTTGACAACTGCCACTGTAACAGGAAACTTTTATAAAATTCTTTACAAAATGAACATGACAGTATGATTCCGATACGTCTAGAGCTGGGAGACTATCAGTAGTAATTGCACAAGAGCTCTGAAATTATTGAATTTTTCCCGAGTGACACTTTGACAGTTTTAATTTCACGAGCCGAAGGCGAGTGAAATTATGTGAAAGTGTCACGAGAGCAAAAATTCTATATTAATTTCAGAGGTCGAGTGCAATTTGTTGCGATTATTTCATGAATAAAACTGTTCAAAACCAAAATTTTATTGTAATTTATTTATGTAAGTACCATTAAACACACAGTTTTTATAGATATTTGACGATTGAAAGTCATCACTTTTATAATTTTTAAAACATTAATTGTCATTAATGTCACTGAATGTATTTTTTCGTAGCAACGAAGGGCATCTGACGTAATATACTTAACGACGGGAGATTATAAAAAATTATCGATTTAATTCAGATTTCTGTAGCTTTCTATTGGTCAGAATCTCCTATGAATGAAATAATCAATATAATGTAATAGACTAGTAAGGATTTGCGAAAAAACTTCTATTTTTGGATGTGAGAGGTGGCATTCGGATTTTTGCAGATAAAGTTAGGTGACACCTTCAGTAATAATAATTGACTTATGCTCCTTCTTAAATATGCCTGGAACATTAATAAAAAAATTAAAATATTTAAACATTTCGAAAAACATCGATTTTTTTCTGCTTTCACCATCTTTGCTGGCCAAATAAATGGCGCATGAACGTTTAGAAGCTTGAAGAAGATGAATTGATAAACATTGAAAACTGCCGCCTAATTATCCACTTCAAAAACTGTTAAGATTTTTATCGTGGATGCCTGTACTCTCTAAGAAGTTCTACTTACTATTTTCATGAGCTATTTCTAAATAGTATAGAATAGTTGATCCAAAAGATGGCATAACCCAGACATCCAAAGTGAAAGTTATCCTTCAACACCAAATGGTTCTATATGATCCACACAATGTCCAGAAAAAAGTCACACCATTTTGAGCGTCGGGTTTGGGGGGGAGAGGGGGAAGAAATCGGTAAAATCGTAGTTTTTTAAGTTTTTCGCCAATATTTCTAAAACTATGCGGTTTAGCATGAACAACCCTCTATACAAAATTGTTCTACATTAAATTTGAGATAAAAAAGGCCCTATGCATAATGTTTCTAAAATGAATGGTTCCAAAGTTACGGAGGTAGTATAGTATAACTGGTCCAAAAAAAGGCCTAACCCAAACATTCAAAGTAAAAGTTTTCTTCAACACTAAAATGTTCTATATGGTCCACATATTGTTCAGTAAAAAGTTACACCATTTTGAGCGTCCGGTTTGGGAGGGAGATGGGAGAGAAGCCGGTAAATTAGCAGTTTTTTTAGGTTTTTCGTCAATATGTCTAAAACTATGCTTTAGCGTAAACAATGGTGTATACAAAAATGTTCTACATGAAATTTGAAACAAAAAAGGTTGTATACATAATTGTTATAAAATCAACGGTTCCAGAGTTACGGAGGGTGAAAAGTCGAGGTTTTCGATATTTTTTATATTTTTTGGGCAATATTTATGATATAACTATACCAAAAACGCAGACATCCAAAGTGAAAGTTATCCTCTAACACCAAATTGTTCTATATGACGCACATAATGTTCAGAAAAAAGTCACACCATTTTGAGCGTCGGGTTTGGGGGGAGAGGGGGGAGAAATCGGTAAATATAAAAAGTATCGAAAACCTCCACTTTTCACCCTCCGTAACTCTGGAACCGTTGATTTTATAACAATTATGTATAGAACCTTTTGTATTTTAAATTTTATGTAGAACATTTTTCTATAGAACATTCCTTACACTAAAGCATAGTTTTAGAAATATTGACGAAAAACTTAAAAAAACTACTAATTTACCGACTTCTCCCCCATCTCCCCCCCAAACCGTACGCTCAAAATGGTGTAACTTTTTACTGAACAATATGTGGACCATATAGAACAATTTGGTGTTGAAGGAAAACTTTTACTTTGGATGTCTGGGTTAGGCCTTTTTTGGACCAATTATACTATACTACCTCCGTAACTTTGGAACCGTTCATTTTAGAAGGGTTATCCATAGGGCCTTTTTTATTTCAAATTTAATGTAGAACAATTTTGTGTAGAGGGTTGTTCATGCTAAACCGCTTAGTTTTAGAAGTATTGACGAAAAACCTAAAAAACTACGAATTTGCAGATTTCTCCCCCCTCTCCCCCCCCCCCAAACCCGACGCTCAAAATGGTGTGACTTTTTCTGAACATTATATGGACCATATAGAACAATTTGGTGTTGGAGGATAACTTTCACTTTGGATGTCTGGGTTTGGGTCTAATTTCTTCTTCTTCTTCTTCGTCTAGCCATTCACGTCCACATCTGAACATAAGCCTCTTCAAGTCTTCCTTTCCATTGTTTTTTGTTGTACGCTACTTGTAGCCAATTTTTCCCGGCAGTTCGTTTCAGATCATCTGTCCATCTCATAGGAGGTCTGCCTCTGGGTCTTTTGTGTTCGTATAGTCGCCAGGTTAGAATTGTTCTGTGCCATTTGTTAAGATCGCTCCTAGCTACATGTCCAGCGGATTCCCATTTCAATTTTAGTGATTTTTGTACCACATCGGTGACTTTGGTTTTCTGTCTTTTCCATGTGTTTGTTTTTCTGTCCATAAGTGCATTGCTCTTTCCATCGCGTGTTGAGTGACTCTGAGTATGTTCATATTCTTTTTTGTGATTGTCCATGTTTGTGGGTCTAACTATACCATACTAAAATGACCAGTTTAATTAATTAATGTCCGACTGGTCTATTATTTGACAAATAATGACATTATTTCGAAGTCTATTAAGTACTATATAACGCCCAAGGGCGTGTTATTGAAAAATACGCCCTAGGGCCTATTAAATTTAAATAACGAGTTAAAGACTTTAAAGTTGACAAATAAAACTCTAAGTAAAACTATGGTTACCACAATTAGGTTACGACGATTTCTGCTAAATGTACTTATTTGAAAACTATTTAATTCAAAATTCATTCAAATTTTTTGCATATAAAGAATAATTTAGTCGGACATTAAACGTTGAAGGCACCACGGGTATTATATTAATAATGCTTTCAGTCAACGTATATACCTTGGGCCGAAGGCCCTCGGTCTATACACCATTAACCTCAAGCGTTATTATCCTTATAATACTCTTGGTACCTTAATAACTATAAAATAAGTTTCTCAACTATTTTAAAGCAGTGTCAGCCATTTTGGTTTTTAAAGCTTTACTTCTTAATGTCACTTCCATTTATCCCCAAAAGAGCCAGTCTCTACTTACTATTTTCATGAGCTATTTCTAAATGTTTAATTAATTAAAATAAGTTTCTCAACAACTTTGAAGCAATATCAGCCATTTTGTTTGATATTTTAAAATACTTCAGGTAATCGTGTAGTTTTTTTATTTTAGTTTTTTAAAGCTTTACTTCTTAAGCTCACTTTTATTTATCCCCAAAAGAGCCAGTTTTCAAAAAGGAATAATAATTAGCAAGAGAGCTTAGCGAAAGTCTCCAAGCTTATCTTTACATAAAATGCACAAGATTATCTAAATGTTCGCTTAAAATATCCAATATAATCCTTAGTTTACCTCTAAAGACAGCTTTGTTAACTTGTTTTGCTCCGGATGGTGACACAACGACTCTCGAATTACATAAATTTCTATTTTAATCCTCGCATTCAGGTAAAATATAGCAAGTGATCATCATTTTAAAAGAAAATGAATTGCAGCAAATTTGGTGGGTTCAATTTACTAAATAGCTGCCTCTAGTGGTTGAAGAGTTGATAAAGATGCTGATAATAAAGTAGTATTATAATATAACCTTATTTTAATTCACTATATTGGTATACCTACCTAATAGGCCAGGGTAATAACACAAAAATATACCCTGTCCGCGACACTTCAGCAGCCAGGGTACTGAAGCGTTTTTTCGACAAGTAATACCTATAGGAACAAATTGTAACTATTTTCTGCGTAGGATCTGGCGGCCATTTTTATTTATAAACAATTAACTGTCAAAAAATGGCATTCTTCCCTTTTTTTTTCAAATCAAAGGAAAACAGTGAAACTTATGATTTTTTAGTACAAGTATCTTTGAGATTATGGAAAAAGCTTTAAAATAACATATTACAAAGTTTGATATACTCATTTATTGTTAATATAATTGCGAAAAAAGATCGGAATTCCAAAAAAAATTATTTTTGCAATAACTGTTGTAAAAATTAGTGTACAGGTTTGAAATTTTTGTCAAATGAGGTGTCTTTGGTGCTTAATATGTGATAAAAATTTCAAAGCGATTCATTCAATTGTTTAAATTTTATTCGAATTGTTTATCCTAGGGAGCATTTTTTTTGCAATAACATAAGTCAGAAAAAATAACGTTAGAACCATTCCACAGGTGTCAAATGGAAGAGCATGATCTATATTTTCAACTTGATTTAAAGAAAGCGAATAAAAAATGCATTTATTAGTAATAAATAATTATGCAAAAGTATTGTAAATCTTTCCTTATAAACTTTTTGAATAACTTTTTTCAAAAAAATTAACTTTTTTACCCTGTTTTAAGTGCAAAACTACCAAGTAATGTTATTTATATCATAATTGATAAAAAATTGTAATAAATAATATAATATATAAATAAATAATATAATATAATTTATATATAATTTCTTATATAAAAAAATAAAAAGTTTATAAAGAAAGATTTACGATACTATTACATAATTATTTATTACTAATTAATGCATTTTTTATTCGCTTTCTTTAAACCAAGTTGAAAATATAGCTCATGCTCTTTCATTTTTGACACCTGTGGAATGGTTCTAACGTCATTTTTTTCTGACTTATGTTATTGCAAAAAAAAAATGCTCTCTGGGATAAACAATTTGAATAAAATTTAAACAAGTGAATGAATCGTTTTGAAATTTTTATCACATATTAAGCACGAAAGAACCCTTTTTTGACAAAAATTTCAAAGCTGTACACTAATTTTTACAATAGATATTGCGAAATTAATTTTTTTTGCATTTCCGACGGTTTTTCGCAATTATATTAACAATGAATGAGTATATCAAACTTTGTAATACGTCATTTTAAAGCTTTTTCCATAATCTCAAAGATATTTGTACTAAAAAAACCATAAGTTTCACTGTTTTCCATTGATTTGAAAAAAAATAGGAAAAATGGCATTTTTTGACAGTTAATTGTTTATAAATAAAAATGGCCGCCAGATCCTACGCAGGAAATAATTACAATTTGTTCTCATAGGTATTACCTGTCGAAAAAACGCTTCAGTACCCTGGCTGCTCGAGTGTCATGGAAAACACCTTATTACCCTGGACTATAATGACTTTGAATTTATCCACGATCAGTTTTATTTACTTTATAATTACGAATGGTAAGAGAACGTATTTGTAAATATACAGTACTGACAAGCTGAACGTAGCAATGGTCTAATCATAATAACAACTACAGTTCTTGTACTTGCATTTACACATACTTGAGGTTTGTTCCAACTCGATACAAAACCGTTCTTGAATCGTTACGCGCATGCGCAATAACGAATAATTATGCGCAGTAACACATATTCCGTTACAGCGCATACTTATAACAGTTCAAGAACGGTTTTGTATCGAGTTGGAACAAACATATGATATTTGTATTTATACAGGGTGTCCCAAAAGTAGGGAAACGGTCGAATATTTCGTGAAATGAACATCGGATCGAAAAATTGAAAAATACGTGTTCAATAATTTTCAAAAATCTATCGAATGACACGATACACGACCCACCACTCCACCCCCTGGAGGTGTGGTGGGGGATAACTTTAAAATCTTAAATGGAAACCCCGATTTTTTTTTGCAGATTTGAATTCCTTACGTAAAGGTAAGCAACTTTTATTCGATACATTTTGTCGAATTGTAGATAGATGGCGCTATAATCGAAAAAAAACGATTTATTATGATACCATAGGTAAATTATAGAAACGGTCTAATATTTCGAGAAATACACTTCCTAGTGAAAAACCAAAAATACGTGCTTAATATTTTTCAAAAACCTATCAAATAACACCAAACATGACTTTCCAGCCAGCCTTTATTGGAGATGGGGTGGGATGTAACTTTAAAATTTTAAATAGGAACCCCCATTTCTTATTGTACATTTAGATTCCACATGAAAAAATAAGTAACATTTATTCGAAATATTTTTTAGAATTGTTGATAGATGGCGCTATAATCGGAAAAATACAATTTATTAAAAAAATATGGATTAGTTATTCTTTCATGAGGAATCCAAAACTGCAATAAAAACGGGGGTTCCTCTTTAAGAATTTAGAGTTGCCCCGCACTTCACCTCCAGGGTGTGGAGTGAGGGTTCGTGTTGGTTTCATTCGATAGGTTTTTGAAAAATATATATAAAGTATACGAGTTTTTTGGTTTTTCATTTGGAAATGTATTTCTCGAGATATTAGACCGTTTCTACAAAATTTACCTATGAATGGTATCACGAGAAATGGTTTTTTCCGATTATATCGCCATATATCCACAATTCTAAAAAATCTCTCGAATAAAAGTTACTTACTTTTACGGAAGGAATCCAAATCTCCGATAAAAATTGGGGGTTTTCATTTAAGATTTTAAAGTTACCTCCCACCCCACCTCCAGGGGGCGGAGTGGAGTGTCATGTTTGGTGTCATTCGATAGAATTTTGAAAATTATTGAACAAGTATTTTTCAGTTTTTGGGACACCAAATATGTATACATATTTAATTACAGTAAAAAGCCGTGATTTAATAATGTCAGTTATTAGACAGAGATCTTCTTTTTCTTCTTCCTTCTTGTATGTAGGCTTTAAAGCCTTCTTCTTCAATATTAGCCTCCTAAATTGTTTAAGTTATCGCACCATTTTTTTCTTGGTCTACCAATACTTCTTCGTCCAGTTGGTGACTTATCTCTTGCTATTCGTACATTCTACTAATGTGTTAGTTCCACTCCTGTTTCCGTTTTGTCACCCATCCATTTATGTCTTCTACATTGCATGATCTTCTTATATTTTCACTTCTCTTCCTATCCAACAGACTTTTCCCTAATATTCGTCGGAGTATTTTCATCTCTGTTGTTTCTAGTAGTCGTCTCGTTTTAGATATGTCAGGTCTTGTCTCCGCCGTGTATGTTAATATAGGTCTAATTGCTGCTTTATAGATTCTTGCTTTAGTGTCTTGTCTTAGGTGTTTTTTCTTCCAGATTGTGTCACTAAGAGATCCCGCCGCTTTACTTGCTTTTAAGCTTTGTTGCCGTACTTCCTCTTCAACATCTCCGTAACTGGTTATATCTATTCCCAGATATCTAAACCTTCCTTCTTGCTTTATTACTTTCCCATCAATTTCGATTTTACATCGTAGTAGGTATTTAGATGTTGTCATACATTTGGTTTTTTTTTTGCTAATATTATCCTATTGTATTTCTTGGCTGTTGTATTGAAGATGTGTGTTAATCTTTGGAGATCGTCTTCTTTCTCGGCGATTAATGCGGCGTCGTCTGCATAACATAATATTTGGATTTCTTTGTTCCCCATTCTGTAACCATGACCTTTACGTACTGATTCTATTATTTCTTCCATTATTATATTAGACATTATAATAGACGAACAAAAATTATTTACAAAACACATGATGTGAAAAGGCAACAAAGATCATGCATAGCATTGCTAGTCTAGCACAGAAGGAATATAGAATTTCGTTCCGACAGATGAGAATATACCTAAGTACAATACTTGCATCAATTGTAGGGTACGGTTCAAGTGTATGGGCACATAGATTAATAAATAAAAAAATGCAGAAAAATTAAATAGAGCTCAGAGAGGATTTCTTGTAAGAATGACGGGAGCATTTGGAACAACTGCAACACAGGCACTCACAGTTTTAACTGGAGTAATGCCAATGCATTTAGAAACACAAAAAAGAGCATGTAATTATTGGCTAAAAAAAGAAAAATATGAAAAAATAATACAAATAATAGGATTAGATATAAGAAATAAAACAGAATTAAAAGAAATAATAAATAGAAAAAGACAAAATGAATGGGAAAATTCAACAAAATCTAGACGTTTATACAATTTTATAACAATATTAGAAAACATTCCAAATTATTTTAATCCAAAACAAGGTTTAATACACTTTTTAACAGGACATGGACCGTACCCAACATATTTGGAAAGATTTAACTTAAAATATGATGCATATTGTGAATGTGGAGAACTAGGTACACCAGAATATAGTGTTACATTGTGAAAATACTATAGAAAATGAAGAACATAGAGAAATGAGAAGAAGATTAGAAAGAATTGAAATAAGAGATATATTACAAAATGAAGAATATTTTGAAATATTAAACAATCTCACACAAATAATATCTAAAAAACAACAAGAAATCTATAATAATAGAAGAAGACAACCAATAATCCAACCCTGATGAAGTTGAGTAAGATAAAGTTAAAATAAATAAAATAAAATATAAATTCAAAAATAGACATTTACAATTATAATAATAATAATTCAATATAAAATAAATAAATAAAAATAATAATTCAATACTTACATAATTCATAAAATTAAAAAAAAAACTACCAACTCTCTTCTGAAAATAGAGGGACTGTCTTTATAACTTAGAAGGGAGTTGATAGTACCAAAAATATTTTAAATTGTTTATTTAAATTTGTTTGTTAAAAGTAATTAATAGATTATGGCAAATTGTTAATTGTAAAAATAGATTTAATAGTTGAGTAAAAAATGTAAAAATAAAAAAAAAATATCTGTAATCCCATCAGGAAAAAACGACCTGGATTAGTCACTAGAGGCCAGGTCATATGTATAAATAATAAATAAAAAAAATTATTATATTAAAGAGCAGTGGGGTTAATGAGTCACTTTGTCTGACTCCGATTTGTACTGGTATAAACTGCGTTAGTTGTCCATTTATCTTTGCCTGTATTCGATTATGAAAGTAGATGTTTTCGGCGGTTTGTATAATATTGATTGGTATGTTTCTTCCATACAGTAAATGAAAGACAATTACATTAGACAGAGATGAGTGCGCTAATAACCGGCAAAATAACGGAAAAGACGGAAAACATAATACGTTGCGTTGTAATATAAAAAAAGATGAAACTAGTAGAGGTGGGAAATTGTCAGTTGAAACAGATAATTTATAGACCAGTAAGGATCTGTTTTTAGGTGGATGTGAGAGGTGGCATTCAGATTTTTGCGGATAAAGTTAGGTAATAACTTCGTTAATAATAATTGATTTATGCTCCTTATCAAATATTCCCGGAATATTAATAAAAAAAATAAAATATTTAAAAATTTCAAAAAATTTCGTTTTTTTTCTACTTTTTTGCTTATAACTTAAAAACTATTCATTTTAGAACAAAGTCCTATAAGAATAAAACAAAGATAATTAAATTTTCTATCAGATGCGATTGGTTAAGAATGTCTTAATTTATCACCCTTGGCTTCCAAATAGCAATAAATATAAAATAAGGGGGCAAAACAAGCCTGTCTTTATTTAATGATTTTCCATCACTTAGGTTACATTTGGAACCTTCCTAATTCGCTTAGCAAATTTTTGTAATGTGCTAAAACCGTACACCAAATTTCATTAAAATTGACCTACTAGATTTTGCATAATAATTTTGCAATCTAAACTTTTTTTGAAAAATTAAAATTTTTTAAAACCTTGCACAACAAAAACTAGAACATACAAAAATTTGTCAATTTTTTTACATATAAAGAAGTACTCCACCTATCTAATGCACCTCACAGAAATGAAATCGGATTATTTAAGCAGCCTCAGCAATGTTTTAATGTTATAAACAATTTTTTGGCTTATAAACAAATTAGTGCTGTGGCCAGGAGGGGGTGCTGCGGGCTCCTTTATTTAGATGGACTTACCCAAGTTTTTTTATGTATTTTGACCCGTAGAACATGAATTTTTTGGGTAACAGTTGATCCGGATGTCGATAAGATTGTTATAAACAAAGAACATGAGGAACTACATAAAATCGATTTTTCGCAAAATAAAACATTTGTTTTGTATTTCTTGGGTAATTCTAAGCAAAAAATGTTCTTACAAGTTTTTTCGTAGGATGCATAGTTTTCGAGATAAACGCGGTAGACCTTTCAAAAAATCGAGAAATTGCAATTTTTAACGCGAATAACGTTTGATTAAAAAATAAAATAGCAATTCTGCTGACAGCATTTGAAAGTTTAAGTTAAATTATACTGGTTTTAATTATTTGCATTGCTAAAAATTAATTTTTGTATTATTAAACAGAGATATTTGTTTATAAGCCAAAAAATTGTTTATAAATTTAAATCATTGCTGGGGCCCCTTAAATAATCCGATTTTAATTCTGTAAAGTGTATTAGATAGGTAGAGCACCTCTTTATATGCAAAAAAATTAGCCAACTTCTAAATGGTCTACTTTTTGTTCAGAAAGATTTTAAAAAATTTGAACTTTTTTAAAAACATTTAGATTGCAAATTTATTATGCAAAATTTATTAAGTCGATTTTCATGAAATTTGGTACACGATTTAATATGTTACAAAGAATTTCCTAAGCGAATTACTAAGGTTCTAAGTGCCACCAAAGTGGTTAAAAAATATTGAATAACAACAGACTTATTTTGCCCCCTTATTTTGTATTTATTGCTATATTGCAGAAAAGGTAATACCTTAAGACATTTTTTACCAGCCGTATATCATACAAAATTCAATTATCTTTATTTTATTTCTCTACGACTTTGTTCCAAAACGAATCGTTTTAAAGTTATAAGCAAAGAAAGCAGAAAAAATCGATGTTTTTCGAAATGTATAAATGTTTTAATTTTTTTTTTATTAATGTTCCAGGCATATTTAAGAAGGAGCATAAGTCAATTATAATTACTGAAGGTGTCACCTAACTTTATCTGCAAAAATCCGAATGCCACCTCTCACATCCAAATATAGACGTTTTTTCGCAAATCCTTACTGGTCTATTACATTATATTGATTATTTCATTCATAGAAGATTCTGACCAATAGAAAGCTACAGAAATCTGAATTAAATCGATAATTTTTGATAATCTCCCGTCGTTAAGTATATTACGTCAGATGCCCTTAGTTGCTACGAAAAAATACATTCAGTGACATTAATGACAATTAATGTTTTAAAAATTATAAAAGTGATGACTTTCAATCGTCAAATATTTATAAAAACTGTGTGTTTAATGGTACTTACATAAATAAATTACAATAAAATTTTGGTTTTGAACAGTTTTATTCATGAAATAATCGCAACAAATTGCACTCGACCTCTGAAATTAATATGGAATTTTTGCTCTCGTGACACTTTGACATAATTTCACTCGCCTTCGGCTCGTGAAATTAAAACTGTCAAAGTGTCACTCGGGAAAAATTCAATAATTTCAGAGCTCTTGTGCAATTACTACTGATAGTTTCCCAGCTCCAGACGTATCGGAATCATACTGTCACAGGAGAATTTTCTAAAATTTTGTAAAGAATTTTATAAAAGTTTCCTGTTACAGTGGCAGTTGTCAAATTCCTCCGATATCACCTTTTTTCTAATTGTTCCGATTTTGTAAAACTCTTTAACGTCTTATAATCTATATTTTGTGCAGCCGCATTAGAGGAACATTTTTCAATTTTCTCTACTTAACGACTTTTCTCTCGGTTGAGCGCGTAGGAAGACACTAAGTACGTAGGAGGAAAAGGGGCAGGAAGAGGTGATATATCGTCACGGTTTAATTTCCTGCCGATACTGCAGGTTCCGCTTCGGAATAAACACTTGCTAACTTGTTAGGCAAATAAAAGAAAATAAAAGAACGTTTCTAAGTTTCACAAGTTGATATAACTTAAGCGTCGCTCGATTTTTATTGAAAGCTTTCTTGAATTAAAGTCTGAGTTGCATTTATGATGTATTGAGTTTCTTCCTATTGAATTTCTTTAATGCATGTTTTTCTTTATTAAAGTATACGTATATTCACAAAAATATAATAGCAATAATATGAAAGAAATTTGTACATCTATAACTTATGTGAAAATTGAAAAATATTAATAGAATTCGTACTTTGATTAGAGCAGGAATTAAACAAATATGTACCATATTAAACTGAAAAGTGGAAAAGCTCCTGCAGGCGATGGAATAAGAAAGATATAATAATAGCCAGGGAGGTAGTGTCAAATTTGACCGGAGCATTTTAGCATGGCTGTTTTCTTTTTATATAGGTAGGTGTTCCAAAGCTTATTAACAAATGATGTCTCAGCTGGCCCAAAACCGGGGATTTTAGACAAGAAAAAGTAAAATATGAAAGTTGATGGACAAACGCTACAACTTAAATGTCATATATTTATATACGTTACTCAGAACATTTGATAGACTTGCTTACTTGGCTCCTACCTTTCACTCAGGAGATCCGGGTTCAAATCCTGGCGCGGAAAATTCTTGTTGTTTTTTAAATTGACATTTTATTTTGAAAAATAGTTATTTTTATAATACCACGGCATTTCCACTTGGCCAGCTAACATTTTTTCCAACGTACATGATGCAGCTGACGCTTTCTTATTACCATCTAAAATTATCTAATCTAAAAATAGTCCAACAATATTTTTTTATTATTATCTGACCCGGCAAACTTCGACCCGCCTTAAAACTAAATAATGTTTGAAAGTTTAATACCTAAAAATTACCAGAAAGCCAAAAAATTATAAAAAATATTGCGTACCTATACTTTTTTCTACCAAATGCATAGTTTACGATTCTATAAGGGACATAAGTACAGACAAACATTCATTTTTATGTACTATAGAGAATACGGAAATATTTAGATTGCTATTAAAAAATGGGAGTTGGTGAGAGAAAAGTGAAAATTTAGTGTTGTATCTTTCGGTTCTACAACATATAAAATTAAGAAAAAACAGTTTGTCCAAAAAATAACAAATAATGTCTCCCTTTCCACTTAGATTGTTGGTCTTACCAACTCAGGAAGTTTCAGAAGTTCATGTACAACAAATTTGCTTATTAAGATCAATCATACTATTATGACCAAAAATGCATAGTTTGCGATTCTATAAAAGACAAACAGATTGTTTATATTGTCTCGTATAAATAATAAAAACGTGGTATTATAAAAATAATTATTTTTCAAAATAAAATGTCAATTTAAAAAACAAAAAGAATTTTCCGCGCCAGGATTTGAACCTGGACCTTCCGAGTGAAAGGTAGGAGCCAAGTAAGCAATCCTATCAAATGTTCTGAATAACGTGTATGAATATTTGGCATTTAAGTGGTAGCGTTTGTCTATCAACTTTCATATTTTAAATAATATTTTAAATATTGAATTACTACAATTTCATATTTTACCTTTTCTTGTCTAAAATCCCCGGTTTTGGGCCAGCTGACACATCATTTGTTAATAAGCTTTGGAACACCTACCTAAATAAAAAGGAACCAGCCATGCTAAAATGCTCCGGTCAAATTTGACACTACCTCCCGGGCTATAACAATAGCTTGATAAAATAAAAAAAAATCATAATTTAATTCCGTACAGGTTGGAATGAATTTTATATCAAAGTTTAGGTGAATACAAAAGATATGTTCAAAAAAGTATCCAAATCATATCAGGAACTCATTGTTTAAATAATTAAAAAGGGGTCATTTTTTCACAATTTTTACTTTTTTAACTGCTGAGGTAATTTACATTTTAATAAAGGTCTTTAGGATTTTTTTCTACAAAGCTGAAGGATAAATCCTTTACCTAAGACTTACTAAGTTAAATTTGACCTCCTATTTATTTAAATAATTATATATAATATTTAAAAAACAAATTTGCAAAAAATTATTATTTGCGTTTTAAATAGGCACTATAAATTATTTTATTTAATAGGAGAAGTTGCACTATGTTAACAGTATTAGATAAAAAAAACATTGGTTAAAAAATATTTAATAATTTATGAGATATTTAATTTGTTTATTAATTGTTACCATATTTTCAATTGCAAAAACGCGGTTGTTACCAAAAGAATATAAATCTGTGTAAAACCTCATTACTTTTATTTTTATGTATGTTTTCGGTAAATGTATTGATAAATAAAGTTTGGAGAGATTAATTGTTTCTGGAAACGTTCCGGGGAGAAGATCAAGAGGACGATCACCAACTAGAACTAGATGGTCCGACCGAATTAAGAATTCAGCTGGAAACTCATTCTTCGGAGCTATTAGAGCAGCTGAAGATAGAAACAAATGGAAAAACATTGTTAGGAATATTGGAAGAAATCACGATCCTCAGTAATGGGGAAACGACAGGAGAGAGAGATTGATAAATTTAAATTTAAATTTAACTCCCATCTAAAATGACATTTAAAAATTGCTCTAATTTGTTTATAATTTGTTTTTTTAATAACGTCGCGGGGATTAACATTTTGAAATGTTGTTCCGATAATCGGGTTCCTGGGAATTTTTCACTAATTAACAAATTTTTTTGTCGTTTTTTCTTCTTCTTTTTTTCCTTATAGTAAAAGATATAGTTTTGCCTATCGAGGGGGTTTCACTAAGAATGTTTAATCTCTGAGTTGTAGATTCTAGACTTCAACATATTAAGATATAGCCAGAATCGCTTAAATGAAATATGGCTCCTTATTGAGTTACAAGGTGTTTTATTTACAAAAAAATTTAAAAAAAATATTTTTGCTCAGTATTTTAAAACTATTCGACGTATCCTTTTTATACTTGGTAGAAAGTGTAAGTACTATACATCCTATGAAATTATGTCAAATACAAGTTTCCGGCTATTACCAGAGGCGTACGACAGGGGACAGTAAATGGTTGACACTTCCCAAATTCTACGTCACTGGTGAAATTGCCACTTTAGCACCATTTTTAGATTCTTTAATACTCTCTATGTAAATATCATCATCTCTACTCGTAACGATAAAGTCATCAGTTTTCGAGTTATTTGAAGTTAAACATGTAACGGCACAGCTATTTAGTTATTTTGATTAATATTATTGTGCCTCTTAATTTTTAGTTCCAAATATCTCGAAAACTAATTATTTTATCGTTAAGAATGAATAATATACTCTTCAGTCTTAACGATAAAATGATTAGCTTTCGAGATATTTGGAATTCAAAATTAAGCGACCCAAAAAATTAATCAAAATAACTGTGCCGTTACATGCTTAACTTCAAATATCTCGAAAACGAATGACTTCATCGTTACAAGTGAAGAGTAAGTTATTTACATAGAGAGTATTGGAGAATCTAAAAATTGCACTAAAATGGCAATTTCGCCAGTGACGTAGAATTTGGGAAGGGTCAAACATTTGCTTTCCCCTATCGTACGCCTCTGGTAATAGCCAGAAACCTGTATTTAACATAATTTAATAGAATTTATAGTAGCTACACTTTCTACCAAGTATGAAAAGGATACGTCGAATAGTTTTAAAATACTGAACAAAAATAATCTTTAAATTTTTAAATAAAACACCCTGTAACTCAATAAGGAGCCATATTTTATTTAAATAATTTTAGTTAAATCTTAATATTTTGAGGTATAGAATCGACAACTCAGAGATTGGACATTCTTAATGAAACCTTATCTATAAGCAAAATTATATCTTTTACTATAGGGAAAAAAAAGAAGAAGAAAAAACGACAAAAAAATTTGTTAATTAGTGAAAAATTCCCAGGAACCCAATTATCGAAACAGCATTTCAAAATGTTTAATGCCCGTAACGTTATTAAAAAAATAATTTATAAACAAATTAGAGCAATTTTCAAATGTCATTTTAGAGGGGAGTTAAATTGAAATTTAAATATATTAGCACATTTGTCGAAAACATATATAAAAATAAAAGTAATGAGACCTTAAGCAGGTTTATATTCTTTTGGTAACAACCGCGTTTTTCCAATTAAAAATATAGTAATATTTGATAAACAAATTAAATATCTCATAAATTATTAAATATTTTTTAACTAATTTTTTGCTTAATATTGGTAAAATGTCGCAACTTCTCCTATTAAATAAAATAATTTATAGTGCTTATTTAAAACGCAAAAAATATTTTTTTGCAAATTTGATTTTTCAATTTTTTATATAATTATTTAAATAAATAGGGGGTCAAATATAATTTAGTAAGTCTTAGGTGAAAGATTTGTCCTTCAGTTTTTAGAAAAAACCCTAAAGACCTTCATTAAAATGTAAGTTACCTCAGCAGTTAAAAAAGTAACTATTGTGCAAAAATGACCGCTTTTTAATTATTTAAACAATGATCCCCTTATATGATTTGGATACTTTCTTGAAAATATCTTTTGTATTCACCTAAACTTTGATATAAAATTTGTTCCAACCTGTACGAATTTACATTTTGATTTACATGTAGTGTAATCTTATTGTACTAGACTACAATGAGAGATCAAACATACAACTAAAAGCTCAATAAAGACACAAGGCAACCTCAAAAGGATCAGCAAGAATTGTATTCTTGCTGAGTAAAAGTATTCTTCACTTCTTCTTTTAACTCGGGAGCAGTCGCGCCGTTAGGAAAAATACATTTTACCGCCAACCGTCACTAAAGTCATTCATTATTGTACTCATTTGCGGCAGTAAAGTAACACTTTATTGTACTGAAAGAAGAATTTTACTTTACCTGCCGCGATTAATCAAATTAACTGAGATTGAATCTAAGCGCTCGATGGCAGTAATCGATTATTTATTTGAGTGAACTTAAAATTTATTTACTTTAATTATTAAAAATATTGTAGATACAAAATTTACGTTATTATTAATTAAATTTATGTCAGAAAGTGAACTTCTGTAGTATTTTGCAATTATATTTATAAAACATAAATCAAAACTTTACAGATTTAGTAATTAGGTATTTATTCACTATTGATGACAACTATCGATTAAACATCGAAATCGGCCATCATGCAAAAGCTTTCTGTCAGCGTCATTACTGTCATACGAAATTTTTATTTCGTCTAAAATTAATAAAATTCTTAAATCTTCTAGGTTTTGTATTTATGCAAATACAAATTGTATATTATGAAACAGTGATTTTGTTAATTCTATTATATGTATATAGGACGGTGACAGACATTAATGATAATTTGTTAGCAAATATATTTATTTAGATTTTCTACTATTTATCAAGGGAAAAGCAACTGCGCTGCGGGAGGCTACACTTCATAAACATAACGTAACTATTAACGGTATTTATAATTTTTGGTATTTTATTCTAAGTGGTAAAATTGGTTTAATATTTAAATAAAAATACGATTAAATGTTTAAAATATATTTATTTCGTTGAAATCAATAATAGAAGTATAACGTTTTAGTGGGTACCAAGTAAACACACTTTTTTTCATTAGGATGTAATTAAGTGTTAATGTTTTTTATGATTGGTGTTAAAGAATCTTTATCGAACTCGTCTGTTATTCGCCTCGCTCGCTAACGCTCGCTCTGCTCATAATATCAAGACTCGTTCGATAAAGAGTCACTTTACTGACGTGGTACATAAATAACTATTATCCTTTTCCGTGATAAGTAAGTGCCTCGAGGAAGGTTTTAGGGCTCTATTAGTCTAGGTAACTGGTGGCGCAACTAGTGGCACAACTAGTGGGCCCACCAAATTGTGAGCACGGGCAACTGGTGGCCGAGAATAGCCACCAGCAAAAATAATAAAATGAATTGGAATTGGAAAAATAATCAAATGCAATTGGAAACTTGTTTGTTATCAATTTTACGAAAAAAAATTATTCTTCATAAAATGCTCTTAATAGTATAAAATATAAGATGCAACCATCAGATTCAAATTTTGTGAATTTTATACGAGGTATGTCAAAAAATATGAATTTCGCTCAAGAGTAAAGTATCCTTATATTAAACAATATCGAAAAATGTTTTATAAAAGTTGTTCGGAATTAAAAGCTATGTTTGAATATGCAATTACATTCTTCTAATTGAAATATTGTGAACTGTAAAGGTACTTTACTCTTGGACGAAATTCATATTTTTTAACATACCTCGTATAGAATTGATAAAAGTTTATATATTATGATTGCATCTTATATTTTAGACCATATAAAGCTTTTTGTAAAAAATAACTTTTTTCGTAAAATTAATAATAAAATACTTATAGATATTTGTAATAAAATGATGTTGGGTATCCGTAATTTAAAAAAAAATGCATTTTTTTTCAATCAGAATGATGTAATATAATTAATGCGTCCCAAAACATAGTTTTTTTAAATTCTTAACAACTTTTCATAATAACAATTTTCGATGTTATGAAATCTAAAGGTACTTTACATACAATATTTTTGACATACCTCGTATAACATAGACTATGCAGAGCGTTTTATAAATAATTTTTTTTTTCGTAAAATTGATAAGAAAAAAGTTTCCCATACGGTTCCAAGTTACGCAGACATACTGTACCTATATATAAAAGCTCAATTTTTTTAAATTTTCCAATTAACGTCACATTCGGATTCAGCATAATTAAAAACAAAATAGAAACATTTTTGATCAAGGTAAAGTGATGAATTCACCGATATTTCAAAAATATAAAAAGAGCTTTTATTGTTTAAACAATGAATAAACAATTAACGGCTAAATGTGCGAGAAGAGCTTTTTAATGTAGCACATTTATAAATCAACAAAAAAGGTTTTAGAAAAATATACGCTTGTTAATAGAAAATATAGAAGTTAATAGAAAAGAAATACGAAGCACTCGATTACAATACAAATGAACTAGTGGTGGCCGACACCAGTTGCTCAGTCTAATAGGGTCCATATAACATAATGCCCCGGCTTGGTGGCGCCACCAGACCCGGTTACCCGGCTGGTGGACTGGTTCGGCCACCAGATCGACAACAATTTCTGGTGGCGCAACCAGCTGCCGTAGTCTAATAGGTCTCATTTACTTAAATGCCCCGTGACGTCATGAGTCACTGGTGGAGCAACTTGGTGGCGTCACCAGTTGCCTAATACAATAGCGGCCTTAGTTATGCGTAGGTATTTTTTTATTTTTTTTTTATTTTTTTTTTTGTGGAGTTTATGGCTTTGGTAAGAACCAATTAGCTTTAAAATTGTTAGAAATAGGTATTTTTAACATAACAAGTAAATAAAAATATGATAAAATAGAAATTTGATTTAAATTCGTATTTAACCTTTAAGTACACGCGCTGGCGTACTTTGTACGCCAGATATAAGAATTCTACTGGAAATATATTTAAAAATTTAATTTTTGACCTTGCTTATTTTTCTAACCTATCACTGGAATGTACTTTATAATTTGGTTTTAGTATCGTTATAATCGGCGTTCTGGAAAGATCGTAATTTACATTTTATTATTTGTTGTTTCCGGTGGTGGACAATATACCCCAGGATTATATTACTATAAGTCGTAATATAAGTAAATATTTTAATTGTTTTTTAGTCATTATGGCAAAAAATATATTTTTCTTTGTAAACAATACTTTTTCTCCTGTAAAAAATAACATTTAAAAAAATTTTTTATTAGCAATTTTATTTATCATGGAATCCAGTTATTCCATGATTCCACTTATAAATCCCAATTGGCTTACTGAAAAGGAACTCCAAGTATTCACTGATGCCGAATAAGGTTTATAACAAACAACTAAGTGTATTTTTTCAAAAAAAAATTAAACAAATCCGCTGTTTTTAAGTGTATTTTCTTGTGGCGTACAAAGTACGCCACGCGTATAGTTATGTTATACCTTAATGCGCGGGTAGTTAAAGGTTAAAGTTGTATTGTTAGATTTTTTAATCTAATCGGGCGACTGCTTACGTGACAGAAGTGAGCGCGACTGTTCCCGTGTTAAATAAGCTCAAAGTATATAAAACAGACTCTACTAATCAGTTCAAATGATTTTCCGTAAAGATACGTACCTAGTGTATCGTAAACCCCTAGAAAACATAAAATTGTCATTTTGGTGGAGGTTAAACCCTTTTTCGGAATTACGCTCCTTGCAAAAACAGTCTGTTGCATGTCTGTCTATCGTAAACCCGCGGCGGTATATAACATCTTTAGTTCGCTATTTCGACATTGTTGGCAAGAGCTTTGGCATTTCTTGTATCATTCGGATAAACTGGTATCTATAAATCCACCTCCAACCGCCAAAGCCCATTTTCCGGAACGACAACGTGCGCTGTCGTTTCCTTCCACTCCCTTAAACTTCTAAAATGCGACAGGTTTCAAATGCATTAGAACAATATTGTCTCCATCCATCGTCCCAAATATAAAGGTGCTCAGCTGGATAACTCGTTTGTGATTACATTTTGTGTGTACACTGTAAAAATTTCAAGCGAAATCATTAGGATACAACTGTATGAAAACTGCAGAAAATATGAAATCTAACTTGAGAAAAAAATTGATTTTAAAATAATAGAGGAAAGTAACCAAATATGGAATAGTGCCCTAATATGGAATTCCTTGATTTCTCCGAAAATATAAGTTTGAATCGCACTACAAGTACTCTGGGCTAATTAGCAAAATTCATGGAAAAGTTATTTACCAGCAATTTTATTGCTGGAATCGAATTATAAGATCCTATATATTAATAATATAGGTACGCAAAGTCCTCAGATAGTGTGCTACTTTTTTT
Source organism: Diabrotica virgifera virgifera (assembly GCF_917563875.1). Taxonomy (NCBI): domain Eukaryota; kingdom Metazoa; phylum Arthropoda; class Insecta; order Coleoptera; family Chrysomelidae; genus Diabrotica; species Diabrotica virgifera. Next base: position 213,430,546 of record NC_065450.1, read on the forward strand.
ATAAACAAAATGGCGCCGAAAAATCGTATTTTTTCAATTATTGCCCTATAACTCCGAAGATTTTAACTTTACAACAAAAACACTCAAATAAAAATTCACCGCAATTAAATTTTGCATAGAGATCTGTTTTTCACGATTTGCTCCGACGAAAATTTTTCTCGGAAAATGCGGGTTTTCCTAACAAAAACTCTAATTTTCAAATAAATTTTTAGGTAAGTAATTATTAATCAATAATTAAATAACTTAGTGACATCAAAGCTTTCTTGGTATATATTGTAATTCCAGGAGCCGGTGAAAATTAAACGAATATTTTAGCAACAATTCAATTGTTAATTAACAATTTACGACCGCAATAATAACCAAAATAATAATGATACATTAATGATCCCTGTGGGATAATGATCCCTGTGGGAGTTTTTTGTCAGTTCTTCTATCAGGCGCGGCCCCCTGCGAATGGGGGATGCTTTCTGGGTATTCGTAGCGCCAATACCCAGAGAGTAGCAGGAATACTTGCCGTGGAACAAAAACTGACACCTGGCAGTAGGTATAAAATGCACACCCATGAGAATGGAGATTAATAATTTATGTTTAGGATCGCTGCCTGGGGATCGCCAGGGCACGTCTGGAGCCGGCGCTGGACGTGACAGCATGCGGGACGTCGGTGGCAGGGTGTTGAGGAGGCGGGCCCCTGTCATACAATCAGCTACAGCCCAACCACAATCACAACCACAAGCGAGCCAAACAACAACAAGAGCTCCACCCGCCGAAGGTGCTGCGCTGGAACATCAGCCGGCGTTCACTCAAGCGGGACGACCGAGGCAGCGCATGAAATGGACTGTGTCCATTAATGAAAACATTTTGCGCTTCTACTACAAGGTGACAAACCTCGGTCAAGAAACAATCGGCTACCGACAACAGCTGTATGCCGAATTTTGCAGGACATACCCAGATATTCAAGTATCGGAGCAACGAGTATCAGACCAATACCGGGTAATTATAAGAAACAACCTTATCCCAGAGACTCGACGCAATACCATCAGAAGCGAAGTCGAACGGGAGATTCATAACGATGTTGTAATTGAAGATCCAGTCCCTGTTGAAGTTCATGAGCAGATTCCTGAGCTTGCCATACAAGAAAATCAACCTGACAATACAGAGCAGGAAAACAACGAGTTACGTGATAACCTAGTAAGCGAAATGGCACGTGCGGTACAGGAGTTTAATGGAACAAACCCACTTAGCAGACCACCGCTACCACGAATAAACTCTTGTAAAAAACTAGGGGCGCTGTTACAAATTGTGAACACTGAAGTCCTACCCAATTATGTCGTAGAAGCCCACACATTAGAATACTTGCACATGCTAATCTACTGTGCAGCAACAGCAATTGCTAATGTAATGGGCGTTAAGATCAGAACACGACGGGGTACTGAAAACGAAAGAACTGGTAACAGAATTGCACCCTGGGAAAAAAGACTGCTCGGAAAGATTGAATTACTACGTAAGGATATTGGTATAGTCACAGAATACACACGAGGTGTAACAAGTAGAAAAGTCATCAGGAGAGCTGAAGAAATAATGCTGAGTACCGCAAGACACTCAAGATATGATCCAGAAAACAACACAGCCCATCAGTGTCTGGATACATTAAAACAAAAACTCTCCGTTTATTCAGGGCGACTAAGGAGGTACAAAGTTAGTAACAACCGCAAAAGCGACAATGCTCTTTTTGAGAGTTCTGAGAAGGCGTTCTATCGAAAACTCAATTCCACTGTAGAACGTGTCGATAAGACTTACCCAAGCCAAGAAGAAATTCATGAGTTTTGGGGAAATCAACTTTCCACACCAGCTGCTCTTAACAACAATGCTGGGTGGATAGAAGATACGACACAGAACTGCCAACACTACATTACTACCCTTTACGAACCCTTCACTACTGAAGAAGTCTCAAATATCATCAAAGAGCTTCATAACTGGAAATCTCCTGGACCAGATGGAGTTCAAAACTTTTGGCTCAAGAAGTTTTGGAGTGTTCATGAGTGCTTATCAACACTAATTAATCATGTTATTTCTAATCCGCAGGATATACCAGCATTCCTAACTCAGGGTACCACTTATTTAATACCGAAGGATCAAAATAACACCCAAGATCCAGCCAAATACCGCCCAATTACTTGTCTTCCAACTTTGTATAAATTGGTCACATCCTGTGTAGCCCGGCGTATCTACCAACACTGTGCTCTGAACAATATCATAGAGCCTCAACAGAAAGGATGCGCTAAGGGTTCCATGGGTTGCAAAGAACAACTCATCATCGACTCAGTCATTTCTAACCAGGCGTATTCCAAAAAGAGGAATCTTTTTACTGCCTTCATTGATTACAAGAAGGCCTTTGATTCAGTGCCGCATGAATGGCTTATAGATATATTGAGAATATATAAAGTCGATGATAATATAGTGACCTTTTTAGAGCATATAATGACAGAGTGGAAAACTAGAATTCACCTTCAAATACCTGGTGAAATTAACATCGAAACTGAAAATATCGCAATCAGCCGGGGCCTGTTTCAGGGAGATTCGTTGAGTACTCTGTGGTTCTGTCTAGCTATGAACCCACTATCTCAGCTATTAAACTCCACAGACGCAGGTTTTAGTATCAAAAATAACAACAATGTGGTGGCGAAGCTTAATCATTTATTGTACATGGATGATTTGAAATTAATGGCTTCCACTCGCAACCAACTCGATGAGATGCTAAAAACTGTAGAAACTTTTTCTAATGATATTAGTATGCACTTCGGACTAGACAAGTGCCGTATTTTAAATATAGTCAGAGGAAAGGTACAGCCAGGAGGATTCGATATGCAAAATGGCCAGAACATCGAGGCCATGGGTGAAAACGATATGTATAAATATCTTGGAGTAAAGCAAGCGCGGAAAATTGACCATAAACAAATGAAAACAGAGATAACTACAGAGTTTATACGAAGGGTAAAACAGCTGCTTTGCTCACACCTTAACAGTAGAAATTTGTTTAAGGCACTAAACACCTACGCATGTTCCGCGCTTAGCTACTCATTTGGCATTGTTAAGTGGACAAAAACGGACATAGAAAATCTTCAGCGAAAAGTACGAACGCACCTTACAAAGGCACAAAAACACCATCCCAAAAGTGCAGTGGAAAGAACGACATTACCACGGAATTTAGGAGGAAGAGGACTTATGGATATAGGTGAGCAATTAGACAAACAAATTGCTAACTTAAGAACTTATTTTCAGATGCAGGCTGAGACATCTACTCTACATCGCGCTATCTGCGCAGTAGATGACACAACACCGATTAAACTGAGGGAACCAGAAATGCGCATAAACCACCTCACTAAAGACGAAAAACTGCGCACCTGGATGGGTAAACCTCTACACGGGCGACATCCCAATGAGGTCAGCCAAGACTATGTCGACAATACAGCGTCGAACTATTGGTTGACGTCAGGAAAGATGTTCCCTGAAACGGAGGGATCAATACTGGCCATTCAGGATCAGGTTATACCAACCAGAAATTACCTGAAATATATCGTCAAAGACCCTCAGGTTCAAAACGACAGATGCCGATATGGATGTCAAGCCCAAGAAACCATCCAACATATTACAGGGGGCTGCCAGGCATTTGCTGCAACTGAATACAAGGAACGGCATGACGCAGTGGGAAAAATCCTTCATCAGGAGATAGCTATCAAGCTGGGACTTCTTCAAACGGATCATCTCCCTTATTATCAATACGTCCCTGAGAGTATGCTTGAGGATGGCAACCACAAGCTATACTGGGACCGCACTGTGCTCACAGACCAAACAGTGGCACATAATAGACCAGATCTCGTACTAGTTAATAAATTAACAAAACAAACAACACTAATTGATGTGGCGATACCTAACAACAATAATCTCCGTAGTAAATTTACTGAAAAGATCGCCAAGTACAGAGATCTGGTAATTCAAATACGAAGGCAATGGAGAATGCAAAGTACCCAGACGATACCGATTATCATGTCTACTACTGGAGTCGTTCCGAAGACCCTCCTCGAAAGCATAAAAAAACTGGGCCTGAATGAACATCTTTATAAGACCATGCAGAAAGCTGTACTACTCGCGACGGCCAGAAGTGTACGAAAATTTTTGGGAGATACACCTGCATTCCAAGTCACCTAGAGCTCGATAACACGGAAAGAGTCCCACCAGAGCTCAATCCTTTTGATACCGTAGGTATCTGGGATGAGTCAATTTTCCCTTTAGAGGGAGTGTGAGCCGTATGGCTAAATCTGGATGATACATTGATCAAACTTATAAAGATTATAAAGGTGAGATGCTTATTTAATATTTTATCGACAAAATATAAATTTTTCTTTTTTTTGCATATTCTTTAAATTTAAAAAAAAATAGTTATAATACGCTGGTCTAATTAGTAAAGTACAAAGAAAGGTTATTTACCAAAGGAACCGAATTATAAGATCCTATATATTATTAATATAGGTATGCAAAGTCCGCAGATAGTGTGCTACTTTTTTATAAACAAAATAGCGCCGACAAATCGTATTTTTTTCAATTATTGCTCTATAACTCCGAAGATTTTAGCTTTACACCAAAAACACTCAAATAAAAATTCACCCCAATTTAATTCCACATAGAGGCAAGTTTTTACCGATTTGCTCCGACGAAAATTTTTCTCGGAAAATGTGGGTTTTCCCAACAAAATCTCGAATTTCCAAATAAATTTTTTTGGGCCAGTAATTATTTATCAATAATTATATAGCTTGGTGAAATAAAAGCTTTCTTGGTATAGATTATAAATTCAGAAGCCGGTGAAAATGAAACGGATATTTTAGCAACAATTCAATTGTTAATTAACAATTTACAGTCGCAATAACAACCAAAATAATCATGAGACATTGATCAAACTTAGAAAGATTATAAAGGTGTGATGCCTATTTAATATTTTGTCGAGAAAATATAAATTTTTTCATTTTTTTGCATAATATTTAAATGTTTAAAAAAAATTGTTATAAACAAATTAACATTTCTCAGAAATTGTTTATTATATTCTAATTTTAAAAAATACTTAAAATGCATATTTTATAGGTCTTGAAAACGAATGCTTTAAAAAATTTGTACAACTATTTGCAAAAAAGTTATAAAACAGCAAAGTAAATATACGATTTCTCCGCTGTTTATAATTTGTTTTAATTGTTTCAAAGCTTTAATTACTCACAAAGAATGTCAAAAATTAGTGCAATGATTATATTTTAATCAAAGATTTATTTATTAAGATTTATTAAAAGTGTACGTTGCGCGGCCGTTCGTCGCTCCGAGTGAAAATTTAAGCTACAGTACTGTATTAGTCTACTTTCACGCGTGTAAATTACAAAAAAATATATTTATAATCTTTAATTAAAATATTACCATTAAACTGATAATCGATATTTTTTGTAAATAATTAGCTTGTACTTTAAACTCACTTCTACGCTTTGAAAGAATTTAAAAAATTGTAAACACCGTAGTAATCGTATGTTTACTTTGCTGTTTCATAACTTTTTTGCAAATGGTTGCAAAAAAGTTTTAAACCATTCATTTTCAAGATATTTGAAATGCGCATTTTAGCTATTTTTTTTAATTATAATATAATAAAAACTTTCTGAGAAACGTTAATTTGTTTATAACTATTTTTTTTAACATTTAAAGATTTTGCAAAAAAATAAAAAAATTACATTTTGTCGACAAAATGTTAAATAGGCATCTCATCTTTATAAGATTTCAAAGTTTGATCAGTGTATCTTAATTATTTTGGTTATTATTGCGACCGAAAATTATTAATTTACAATTGAATTGTTGCTAAAATATTAGTTTAATTTTCACCAGCTTCTGGAACTATAATCTAAACCAAGAAGGCTTTTAAGTCACCAAATTATTTAATTATTGGTAGATAATTACTTATCTAAAACTTTCTTTGAAAATTAAAGATTTTGTTGGGAAAACCCTAATTTTCCGAGGAAAATTTTCGTCGGAGCAGATCGAATCACGGTGAATTTTTATTTGGGTGTTTTTGTTGTAAAGTTAAAATATTCGGAGTTATAGAGCAATAATTGAAAAAAACACGATTTTAGGGCGCCATTTTGTTTATAAAAAAAGTAGCACACTATCTGAGGACTTTGCATAGCTATGTTATTAATATATCGGATCTTATAATTCGATTCCAGCAATAAAATTGCTGGTAAATAACTTTTCCCAAAAATGGCCTATTCCCCGATAATCAGCCCAGACTAAAGACCATCCTCTATTTGAGTGTTTTTCCTTATTATTGTATTCACACCTCTGTGTCAGATGCGCGAACGATACGTGTCTGACAGGCGCGTTTTGTTTTATCGTCTCGCAGAAAATGTCAAAGGTAAATATATTCAACGAGTTTTATTGGTTATTATGCATAAATACAGACTTGTTATGCTATTCCGTATATCAATAGTACCTTTATTTTGATATTTTATGACCTTCTGTAATTAAAACATTACGACTTGAAAAAATGTTGATACTAGTTTGAACTAATGTAGAAATCCAAATGTGGACAGTCGTTGGTGCCTAATTATGGAATAGTGGATTAAGTGTAAGTGGACTCATTATAATTATGCTGGTCCAGAGTTTCATACATGAATCTGTGATGTCTGCGAGTGAATTAAGTTACTTCTTTCATTTTTCACAATTTTCTTATTTAAATTTATTTGATCTCAGATGTTTATGCCTATTTTTTATTGATATGTTGGTTTATGCCTATACTCCATATATGGGTACCTATTCCATATTTGGTTACTCATTTGGTATTTTTTTTTTGTTCGATTTTTTTTTTGTTAATTAAGATATTTAATAGAAGGCTTTTAATTACTACATAAAAATGTATGACTGATGTGTCGTAACATTAAATTGTTTTCATTTCTATAAAGGTATTATTTTATATCCCCAAAACAAAATGGTATTCCATAATTGGCGACTTACTTTCCTCTATGGTTCCACAAGCTATGCGCAAAATCGCTTACCTTAAAATTGGTGTTCTTTAGGATTTGGTAAACTTGCAGACCCAAGGGTGACTACTTAATTCATCACCGTCCTTTTTAATGGATTCCTTCCATGGAATTCGCAAGCACGTGGGACGGTACCGCCAAAAATCACGAAAGGTTCGGATTTTGGAGTTGTTTCGCCGTTGAAGCCCGGAAGCGAAGTCGTACCATCCGTCCTTAAGGTACTCAACGGAGCATGTCCGTTTGTATATGATGCGCAAAGCGATTTTTGTGCTTGTGGATGAGTAAAAATTGATATTGAGCATTTATTTAAATTAGAAGACACACAAGGTTATTCTGCATCATTTTTAAAGAGGGCAGAGAACAGCCACTAAATATTGATATTGAATTATCTAAAACTTATTCTACCCGAAATAAATTAAATATTAAAATGATATTCAATATTAAATAAAGAAATAAGGATTCCCGAACAACAACAAACGGGCATATTTATGTTTCGTGGACCTTAAGAAGGCATTTGACAAAGTTAAATTAAATGCCATTAACGATTTATTATACGCAAGAGAGATGCCTCTAGGAATAATTAAAACGGTCAGAAATATCTGCCAGTACAACACAATAAAAGTAAAAGTGGAAGATGAACTACTTGACCCAAATGAAGCTGGCAATGGGATAAGACAGGGGGGTTCCCTGATTCCTCTATTGTTCAACCTCATCATGAATGAAATAATAAACAAAGTAAGAACCTAAAATGGGAGAAAAATAGCTTAAAATAATCTGCTATGCAGACGATACAATATTAATCTCTCAAAGTGAAGATCATTTACAACGTATTCTGCACCAATTTAATATATCCGCTAAAAAATTTAATATGTTAATTTTCCTTAACAATACAAAATGAAGGGTTATAACAAAAAATGGAGTTTAAATATCTAGGTATCACACCATCTAGCCACGGAAAGCTCGAAACAAGTGGAAGATCAAGTGAATAAACAAATAGAGCCACAGGTATCAGAAAAGAAATGATAGGCAGAATTTACAAAACAGCCATCAGACCAATAATGACATACGCGGCAGAAACACAACCCGACTCCGAGATAATAAAAAGAATGTTAGAAAGAGCAGAGATGAAAACCCTTCGATAAATCGATGGTAGAACATTATGTGAGAGCACTATGTTATTTACTGCACTCCTAGCCTTCTCTATTCCACATTTTACTTCTTGTGAGTGATCCCATTGTTCGTTTACTATTGTTCCGAGATAGGTATACTGTTTTACTCGTACCACTGGTGTATTCTTGATAAGCAGTTTGGCGTCTCTAATTTTATGTCTGCTCATGACCATAATATAGTTTTTGATATATTTACTTGTAGTCCAAATCTTTCACCTGCTTCATTTAATTTGATTATTACTTGCTAGAAACTGTTCAAAATGTCTGCAAAAATAACGGTGTCATCTGCATAGCGGATGTTGCTAAGGCGTTCTCCATTTACGAGTATTCCATGTTCGCAATTTTCCAAGGCTTCACCAAATATTTACATCCTTGTCTAACGCTTCATAGAATCTGGCTCACTTTCGTTGGTTCATCTCCAAGATTTGTTCTTATTGTTCCAGTATAAATTTTGTATTGTACGCCGGTTTTATCATTCATTTGGGCTTTTCTTTGAACATCCATTATTTTTCGGTATTGAACTGTTTCATAATATCTCTTTATTGATATTAGGAACTCTGTTTATTGAGTCAACGAACACTATTCATTGAAACAACAACGTCGTTAATTGGCCGTTGAAGACTATTCGTTGTGCCAATAACAGTGTTATTTCTCCTAACGTATTTCGTTTATTTCTACAATGATTTCCGTTTATTCTTACAATTAATTCCGTTCATTCCCACAATAAATACGGTTATTCTTACAAGCAATTCTAATCATTCTTACAATTAGTTTCGTTCATTCCTACTATGAACGTATTTTATATTAATATTTACTGAATGCATTAGCCCAATGTATGATATTGATTAATAATAATTTTTTAAATCCCCTTTTTTTGTCCTAAACCTAATGGACTTTACACTGTGTGATTTCTCATAATATGAGAAATCATATCATGATTTCACTTATACAGTGCGCTGGAATAAGTGTTACACTCCCCCCCCCCCCCCTTATAAACTTATTTCTTTTTAGCACATAAGCAAAACGCTCGGACATGTCGATTTTTAAAAGAATCAAAGTAATCAATGTTTCGAACTTTATACGATCCCTCTTCAGGTGACAGGCATAACTTTGATTTTTTTTAAATGGGAAAGTACATCATGTGACAGCTCATTTAAAATCGTTTGAAATAGTGATTCCAAAAATGTATAACACTTTAATCCTTTTTCAGAGCGCAGGTGCAAAATTTAAATCGAATTCTTTTTAAACGCATTCATTTTTTTTGGAATCCTGAGAAAACTAATAATTGTTTTTGAAAAATTTAAACGCAGAATAAAAGATTACAATATTACCGAGGGCTGAAAGTCCCTTAGAATAAACAAAAAGTTTCTTTTGAATGGTATATTTGAAATTAAAAATCATACTAAATTTTCTCTTTTTCACCCCTGTGACTTATTAAAATAATCATTATAGAAGTTCTCAAGGACTTCAGACCCTCCATAATACTGTAGTATTTTATTCTGCGTTTAAATTTTCAAAAATACTAATTAGTTTTCTCAGGATTCGAAAAAAATTTAAAAAGAATTCGACCGAAATTTTACGATAATAGACACACGTAAACTTTCTTCTACATACGGACTACACTTGGAAACGAAATGAAATTATTATTCGGCACTTCGGCAAAGGTAACAGCATTGTTTAACAAAGAATTATTTTTTAAACAATGGTAACACAGAGAAGCTAGGGGTATCACGATAAGGAAAAGCCGCTACATTTCAAATGGTCAAGCAAAACATTTAATGTCTCAACAACTACCTTTATTGTCACCACTAACGCATTGATTGTGGTTATTAAACGCAGTAGTAGATTGATTAATGCATTCGTTGTCACAACAATCAGTTTACATCTATCCAATAATCATATATTACTCTATATTAACAACAGTTGTACATTGTTTTAATGAAATCTGTACGATGTCACGATAAACCAAGGTAATTGCTTGTCATCTACGAAATCAAGAAAGTGAGTTGCTGCCAGAATTAACATTATTTACTAAATATACGAAACTAAGTTATTGGCTGAATAAATTGAGTGTTATTGATTAATGTACTCTAGTTATTTTCACAATTATTATTCAATCATTGTGACAATAACCAAATACATTCGTCAATGTCTAAAAGTTCGTTAAAACAAAAAATTAAATTGTTGTTACAACGAAATACTATTCAATAATCACTGTTAATCAATATTACGAACTAATTTTTTTTGAGTGTAAGTAATAAAATTATTTAATTGTGTTTCCTAACAAAATGTGCTCCACAACACGTCCAATCTCCAATTATTTCTAAATCACCTAAATTCTCCGTATTTAACAAGATGAAGTGGCAAGTCCCAAACAGTCATTTATCTACGTGACCGATTACTAACGACTTAATAAATATATACTTTCAAAGTATATAAAGGCAACTCTCCAATTGTTGAGCCAATAGATAATCCGACCATCAATATCGTGAAGAGTATCCATCGATGCATTGGACAAGTTATAGCAATCAAGATAACTAAGTGATTGGATTGGGGGAAAAATGTTGTCCGCATTTCGGAAATTCCGAATTGACAGGACGGAAACCAAAGAGAGAATTGATTGCTCCGTAGCAAGATTTTTTGATCCGTGCAATAATGCTTTTAATAATAATAGACAAGGCGAAAACGGCGGGTTCTTTGGAGAAAATATTCCCATGAGATTTTTTTGCATAATCACATTTGTGAGACATTCCAGAATAAGATTCAAGAAGTCGCCTACTCGAAAAGTGGTCCAAATTTTTTTTTAACAATTTTTTTTAATCAAATTGCAACAATCAATATTTTTGTCCGGAACAAATAAATTTTTTAAAGGTTTTTTGGACCATTCTGGATAAAAAAGGTCTCTTATATTTTTTCTCTAAAGTTAATCGTTTTCGAAGTAAAAGCATTTTAAAATTGAAAAAAACGAAAAATGGCGATTTTCAAGGCTTAATAGCTCGGTTAAAGTTATTACTATGAAAGTCAGAAAGTAACTAAATCAAAGTTTAAAACCCTCCCTACAAGATCCTGAAGAAATTTTGGTCATTATTTGATTACTAAGCTGTAATTTTTAAGTAAAAATAATGAGCGCCATGCACGTATTAGGCGGCCGTCCATGATGAGTGCGAAAGAGATCCAGGCAGTCCAATGGCGCATCTCACTCGGACTCACATTTACAGCCGCGTTAATACGATCTTACCGCTCATTATTAATAATTAAACATAACAGCTTAGTAATAAATTAATGACACAAATTTCTTCAGGATCATGAAGGGGGGCTTTAAATTTGATTTAGTCACTTTCAGACTTTCATAATAATGATTTTTAACCGAGTTTTCAAGTCTAAAAAATGGCCATTTTCACGTTTTTCAAATTTTAAATTGCTTATAACTCGAACACGATCAACTTTGAGAAAAATTATAACAGACCTTTTCTGTACGGAATGGTCCGAAAAATGTAAAAATTTCTCCGGGCCGAAAATATTGATTTTTGCAATTTGATTAAAAAAATTGTTAAAAAAAATTGGACCACTTTTCGCGTGGGCGACTTCTTGAACCTTATTCTGGGGTGTCTCACGAATGTGGTTATGCAAAAAAATCTCATGGGAATATTTTTTCCAACGAACCCGCCGTTTTCGGCTTGTCTGTATTGGGTGAAATGATAGTTACAATTCATTACTTTTTTTCTACAAAAATTAAGTTTAAGTAGATTTTTGATATTAAGTTTACTATAATTTTCTCTCTTTATGGCTAGTTAGTGGAGGCATTTGATTTTAAAATGACCAGAGAAAAAGTTATAAGGCCCAAAAGAATAGCTGTTCTGAAGCTATTTTCTTGTGGAATTTTTGCAATTAACTAGTTTTGATGGGAAATAAGCCACAATTTTACTAAAAAAATTATTTTATTAACGTTTCGATGACCAAATCGGGTGTCGTTGTCAAAATACAAAAAATATTAATGAATTAAACAAAAATGTTGCTTAGTAAAAAAAATTCTTCCAATAATTTATTTAATCTGACTCATTTATATTGGCAATTCAGACATATATTATACATTTTAAAGTAACAGACTTTAAAATGATATTGCTAATATTTATGGGTTGCGTTCCTGGGACGATTTTACTGAAAGATAGTTCATTCGATTACATGAAATCAACCCCAGCTCAAGAATATCCGTCACAAAAAAAATCATTACATATATCTGTCTTTAAAAAGACAACCACATGCAATGGTGACAGTAAAATTCTCGCGTTAGAGATTCCATAGTAAATCACGAGGGAAGACCAGGAAAAAAACCCGTTATATTATCCCGACATCGTAAATATTAGGTCTTATTTTAGTTTATTCTCTAACCTAATACCAAATTCTGACCTTAATAGTATGTACATGTTATTTTAAATTATAAATAATATTAATAATACTAGATATATAAATAATACTAAAATATAAAATATGTACCAACTCGATATGTTATTGACTTACTAATCGAGGTATTTTCTTGCCATTGACTTCCTCTTTTAGTATGGGTAACCACATCTTATTGCATTCTACCGAGGAATTTGCGACACAATTAGTTTCATTTAGCATAATTAAAGCCGCTTCTTTGATTTTTCTCTTTTTACTATCTGCTTCTTTAAGGACTATACTTAAATCTCTCCACTGAACTCTATGTTCATTATCCCATGCGTGTTGACATACTTAATATCTATCAGATTCTCTATTTTTAATATAAGACTGATGTTCACTTATTCTAACGTTTAATGCTCTTGATGTTTCACCTAAATTAAATGGTTCGCATTCACAAGGTATTTCATAAATACAATTTTTTGTTCTTTCTTGTTTACTGTTAGGTTTAAAAATAATATCTATTTGTATAACAATGGAGCAAAGTGCTACTTTTCTTCCCGAGAGTAAAGTTTTCTGCCCGACGCGTAGCGGAGGGCAATAATCATTCAAAAAAAAGGCATTTTACTCCCATGTTATACATTTGATTTTTTCACCTTCTTCAAATAACATATCATTTTTTCATTTTAAATAATTTATTTATATCACTAAATATCAAAATTTATTAGAGAACTAAAAGTAACAAGTAGTTACAGTATAACTGTCAACTGTCAAATAAACGTCAAATTATTAATGTAAACATTTTTAACTAAAAATAAAAATTTACTGTTGTTAACATTCTGCAAAATACAGGGTGATCTATAAATAAACGTTAAAATGTATAGATACTTATAGTCCGTCCGCTATAACTTTTCCCATGCGGTACGATTCATTTTCAATCGAAGTAAGTCAAAACAGAAAGTGAAACGTACGCCGATGTGTGTAGTATATAGTATACAATATACAAAATGTATATACACATCGACGTTCGTTTCAATGTATGTTTTCACTTAATTTTATTGAAAATGAATCGTACCGCATGGGAAAAGTTATAGCGGACGGACTATACGTATTAGAATATAATATAAGGCGTCAATAAGTTATTTTATCGAGGCATACCATGACGTCACTTTTACTTTTCCTCTCTAGAGGGAGGAAAAGTACGACTTTGCTCCCTACAATCAGGTCAGGAAAAGTATACTTTCGGTAGAGGTAGATGGAAAAAAATATTTCTCACTGCAATGGCCAACATTTATCACTGCGTGAGAAATATTTCGTTTTGAATGTATGCAAGTAGTGAGAGATATTGCACATTGTATAGCATCCATAGAAAAAATACATTTTTTGATTGTAGGTATTTTATTTGCACATACGTATTGTAAATCCCTTTGAAAAACAATTTACACGTTTTTTTTTTGTAGGAATCTAATAAATTTTAAAAGAGTTGGAATTCATCGATTTGTAATCCAATCAGGTATGAGTTATAAACATCAAAAATAACAGATCCAATCAAGTTTTCTATGCAAAAAAGTAACCACTGAGCTTCAGTTTTGTGTTTTTGCAAAACTGTTTGATTTGGGAGCGTTTTACAAACAATTCAATTATCTCTCGATTTAACAGTCGTCCAACAATTTATCTCAAATAAAAAAAAATAGAAATAGGAAGGCATATTTTACAAATAATTTAAAAATTACAATACAGACTCATTATATGATTGGAATAATGTAAATTAATTCAATTTCTAGGGCAGTCAATGAGAGCAAGAAAAGGTTATTACCTCCGAATTCTATCCTACTACATGGATTTTAATGAAATTTTAGGAATATTCTGAAAATATCTCCTTATTCAAAGTGTACCCTATGCCGATGTGTGCTTTTGTCTTGGGGGGGTCCCACCCCTTCTTGGGGGTGGAAAATTTTTTGGTTAAACAACTACAGAAGTTGCTAGAGAACCTAATTCTAAGCAAAAACTGTTCTATAATTTTTTTTCGAAAACTCAATACTTTTTGAGTTATTCGTGGTTGAAAATTGGCCATTTTCATTGAAATACAACACCTTTTCAAACGTTTTTTTGCGAATACCTTAAAAACAATGCATCTAACTAAAAAAATTATAAAAAACGTTTTTGTAGCTCATAAAAAAACAAATAGATTCGTTCCTTCTTCAATCTTCTAGTTATACCACAAAAAGAGATATGGTAGGTAAACAGAGATTTTTTTTGGTGCATGCTCAAATCAGTGTATTCAACTTGAAATAACAGAGAAACGGTCGATTTTAGGTGTATAATGCTACCAAGACCTTTCATTGTGCTTGAAAAGTCCCTTCAAATAAGCAATAATAAATGTCGATTACATTCAAACTAAGCGAGATCTGCTGCAAAAAATTGATGACTAACGAATTTTAAGAAAAAAATTGAGAAGTATATTTAACCCGTCATCCACTAGAATTTAAATGCATCTTTTTCCTTCTACAATACATTTTACTACAGTGTTATTTTTATGTTCAAAAAGTTGAGCGTGTTTATGAATGGTTTTTGAAAAAAATAATGATTTATCTCGCATAGTTTGAATGTAATCGACGTTTAATATTGCATATTTTAAAGGTCTTTTCAAACACAACAAAAGTTATTGGTCATTATACACCTAAATCGACCATTTCTCTGTTATTTCAAGTTAAATACACTGATTAAAGCATGCACCAAGAAAACAAGTTTTTTCACTTACCATATCTCTTTTTGTGTTATAACTAGAAGTTTCATAAAGGAAAAATCCTTTGTTATTTTATAAGCTACAAAAATGTTTTATATAGTTTTTTTAGTTAGATGAATAGTTTTTAAGGTAATCGCAAAAAACCGTTTGAAAAGGTGTTATGTTTCAATGAAAATGACCAATTTTCAAACAGGAATAACTCAAAAAGTATTGAGTTTTCGAAAAAAAAAATTATAGAGCAGTTTTTGCTTAGTATTAGGTTCTCTAGCAAGTTCTGTAGTTATTTAAGCAAAAAAATTTCCACTCCAGAGAAGGGATGGGAATCGCTCCCAAGACAAAAGCACACATCGGCAAAGGGTAGACTTTGTTTCTTGGGCTATTCCCTACTTACTGTGAAAATATCACGTAAATCGATATAGTAGGATGGAATTCGGAGCCACATACCCTCATTGACTGCCCTATCCAGTTTAACACTGGCTCCAATCTCTAGAGTTACTATACTAGTGGCATACATTGAATCAGATTTAATATAATATTGAATTGAATTTCATAGCGCATTGAAGTAGCTACATCTCATTCTATGGGATCTATGGGATCTAATTTGGGATTCTGATTGAGAAAATAGCACGGCCTGAAGTACACAATGGATACCATACGCACAATGAACAATTGATGTTGTATATGATTTTTCTTTCTTTCTTTCTTTCTCCCCTTCCTTATACCCTTTCAGGTGTCGGATTTGGGTTTAATTTAGCTACATATTCACCCATCTCTTCCATTCTTTTCGGTCCTGTGCTATTAGTTTCATTTCTTCTAGCGTTTTCTGTTTGATTTTTCCTGCTTCTACTATTTGCTGTATCCATTTTTTCTTCGGCCTGCCTTTCTTCTTTTTTGTAATATTCCTTGTTTCGTGAATTTTCCTTGCTAGTCTACTAGGTTTCATTCTCATCAGATGTCCATACCAGTTTAATTGCCTCTTTATTATTTTATTCATTATTGGTTCCTGTTTAGTTATCCCTCTTATTGTCTCATTTCTTATTCTATCCCATTTGGTCTTTCCGGCTATAGCACGTAAATGTCTCATCTCAATTGCATTTATCCTACTATTATGCTTTTTCTGCAAAGTCCAATTTTCGCTTGTATACAGTATCGTCGGTATCACAATCGTATTATATATTTTAATTTTTGTTTCGTGGGACAATTCTTTTTTCCTCAGAATTGGCGCTAGTGCGTAGTACAGTTTATTTGATTTTTTAGTTCTGTTTGTTATTTCGAGGTCTATTTTCCCATCATTGGTAATAATACTTCCAAGATAATCATATGCTGTAACTATTTCCAGTTGAGTATTTTTGCATTTTATAATTACTTCATTTTCTCCCTTTTCGCCGATGACCATTATTTTACTTTTCTCGATGTTTATTTCCATTTTTAATTTCTCGATTTCTTCTGTCCATATATTTATGAGTTTTTGCATTTTTGTCACGGAATCTGCTATAAGGACTATGTCATCCGCATACAATAGGGCTTCTATTTTTATTGGCTGTAATCTTTGGTATCCTATTGTTGTCTGTATTTGGTTCGTTCTTTCTCCAGTATTTCTAGTCAATTCATTCATGACTATTATGAATAGTAGCGGACTAAGACTGTCTCCTTGCTTGATACCTCTTTCCCAATTGAATTCTTCAGATCTTTCTCCTGCTATCTGTACACGTCCTTTTACTACTCCGTATGTATTTTCAATTATTTTTATCAGTGTACTTGGTACTTTCATGTTCTGCAAGCATTTCCATATAATTTGTCTTTCTATAGAGTCGAATGCTGCCCTTAGATCTATGAATGCTAGAATGAGCTTTCCCCCCGAGTCAATACTTCTTTCTATTATATTTCTAATGATGTAAATGTTATCGTTTGTCTGTCTTTCTGGTCTAAACGCTGCTTGTTCTTCTCCCAGTTCTTTTTCTACCTCTTGTCTTAGCCTCTTCTCTACTATTTTCGTGTATATTTTAAAACATACCGATGATAAACATATTGCTCTATAATTTTCGCAGTTGACGTGTTCTCCCTTTTTGTATATTGGCACTATAAGGTTACTTTGCCAGTCTTTTGGGATTTGCTGCTTTTCCCATGCCTCTTTGTATATTTTCAACAACCAGTTTATCCCTTCTTCTCCCATGTACTTGACCATTTCCGGGTCTATGTCATCATCCCCTCCAGCTTTACCTATTTTTACGTTTGATACTTCCAATATTACTTCTTCTCTATTTATTTGCTCTAATTCTTTGTTCTCGTTATCTTGATATGTTTCATTTCTATCATCTATTATTGCATTTCTAAATTTGTTTTCATAGTATTCTTTCCATACTTTAGCTATTTGTTCTGGAGTTGTTTGGATTTGGTTTGTTGTATCCCTTACGGCTGTTATATCTTTATGTTTTCCTTTCTTCATATGTCTGATTGTTGTCCAGAAGCTTCTATTATTTGTTACATAGTTTTGTTGTAATTCTTCTCCAAACTCTTCCCACGTTTTTGTTTTTACTTGTTTTATGGTGTTTTTCGCTAATCGTCTCAGCCTTTTGTATTCTTCTTTATCTTCTTCCAGTTCGGTCTCAATGTATTTTTTCCATGCTATTTTCTTTTTCTTCACTGCTGTTTTAACTTCATTGTTCCACCATCTCGTTCTTTTATGGAGTTTGTTATGTTTTCTGATTCCACATATTTCTGTTGCTGTAGACTTTATGACTACTTTGAAGGCGTTCCATCTTTCTTCCAGTGTCCATGCCTCTTTTTGGTTTTCTAGTTGTCTTAATCTTCTATTTGTTTCTTTTTTGTAATGTTCTCGCACCTGTTCTAATTTGAGCTTATTTACTTTTACTCTTTGGTAATCTTTTCTTTCCACCTCCTTTATTTTTTCATCCTCGAGTTTTGCAGTAACCATCCTGTGCTCTGTAGCTAGTTCCGGTTCCTTTTCAGTTAAGACGTTATGTATTTTATCTTCTAGGTTTATCGTATAAACTATGTAATCTATCAAACTCTTCGCTCTTCTCTCTTCCGCCACGAACGTATATTTGTCTTCGATGTTTTGGTTTGTAAATGTGTTTCCTATTAGTAGGTCATTTGCTTGGCAGAAATCTAGCATTTTGACACCATTCCTGTTCAAACATTCCTCTCCGTATTTTCCAATGCATCCTAATCCTTTGTTGACATCCTTGCCCACTCTTGAATTCCAATCTCCTAAAATTATGATTTTCTCTCTCGATTCTCTTAATTTGTCTAGTGCTCTTTGGAGTTCATTGTAGAATTCTGTCATCGTTTCTTCATCTCTGCCTTCAGTTGGTCCATATAATTGTATGAATCCTATTTTGTCTTTTAGGTCCATTTGGATTGTTATAATTCTAGATGATAATGTTTCATAGTGTGTTATTCTTGGTTCTAGTCTCTTATTTACTATTATACCAACTCCTTCCTTTGCTCTTTGTCCCTGCGGTACTCCTGAATAATAAAGACTATATTCCTCATTTAGATTTATGTGCCCTCCTCCTACCTTTTTTGTTTCACTTATTCCCATTATTTGGATACCCATTTTTTCCATTTCTTCAGTTATTTCTATTTCCTTTCCATTTAGAGAGGTCACGTTCCATGTTGCTATTCCTATTTGTTCTGATTCTTCATTTACAAAACTAGTATTTGATTTTCCATTATTGTTATTACTACTACTACTACTATTTATACTACCTATACTACCAATATTTCCACCACCCATCCTATTTCTATTATTATATTTAACATTTGAACTCCTAAACCTAATCTTATCACTAATCGAGTCTATACTTTTATTTTCATTGTCCAGTATATTCGTAATTTCCTTGTTTTCTGATCCTTGTCTGGCATCTACTTCGTCTCTTCTCTGTCGCTCTGCTAGTTTTTTGGACTCGCTACCTCCACTACCTTTTCCTCATTGTAGTTCCATCTCCATTCCTTACCATCCACTGTAATTTTGTTGTACCCAATTTTCACTGTTTTTCCTTTATCTCTCATTTCCCTTGCTTTGTCTCTTAGAGATTTCATTTTTTCTCTCTCTTTTTTTGTAAGGTCCTCTGTTATCCATATTTTCTTGGGTTCAACATTCTTTAGTTTGTTCCTATTTCGTAGAATGGCTGTTTTTTCTGTTTCGTTTCCTAGTTCTATTAAGCATGTTCTTATTCCAATCTTACATGCTCTTTTAATATTAATATTTACACCTAAATGTTTTCCAATCATATTTGTTGCTCTTTCTTTCAGTGTTGCTGAATCGTCAGTATCAATTTCTAACCCACTAATAATTAAATTATTTTTCCTTTTGTCTTTGTCCATTATTTCTATTGTTCGTTGGAGTTCTTTTATATCTTCTGTTATCTTTTTATTTTCTTTTTTAAACAATTCATTTTCTTCTATCAAATCTTGTCTTTCCTTAGTCCATTCATTTTTCATTTTTTGGATTTCTAGTTTTATAATATTTATTTCTTCATTATTTTGTTTTATTTCTTCTTTTAGTTCTTTTATATCACTTCTGGTCTTCTTATTTTCTTCCTTCATTTCTGTTTTTAAGTTATTTATTTCTGTTTTAATCTCCTGCTTCAGTTCTGCTAATATGTTCTTTATTTCATCCATTTCTTGCTTTTCCTTATCGTCTTTTTGGGGTGGTGTTCTTATTGTTGACTTACTTTTCTTAAATGCTTCCTCTTTGTCAAACGAATTATCATGCTCCGGTTTGCTCCTTTTATTGTTCATTCGAGTGGGATTATACCCGTAACCTTATTTTGTTTAAAGTTGGCGTCAGGCAGTGTCTTCCACCCTATCCGTTCAGAGAAAAACACTACCTACCTACTTTAATTTAATTTATCTTCCACCTGATTAAATTTTCCAAAGCCGTCCCTGACTTTTATATTTAATTTTGCTAAACGGCTGGTCTTAATCTATTCTCGACAAGTTTTTTGTTCCTGGTTTATTTTATTTAGTTTTTGATTATAATATGCTTAAATATTAGGTACTGGATTTTTGATTTTATGAATATTAATCTAGGCATGCATTAACTTACAGTTTTTCTGAAGGCTTTTGCGTTGTGTCGTACACTGCACTTTCCTTTAACTATTAATCTTACTTTTAATATTTTATTATTTGTTTATACCACTTAATTTTTGATTTTTATGAGAGCTAAATTTTTCACGTTGTTCACTTTCGATTTCCAGGACCGGACCGTATATGATTTTTATGAAAACGAAAATGATTCGTGGTTAAAACCAATGGGCAATTGGTAATACAATCAATTAAAAGGTAAAGTTTTCAATCCTAATAGCAACATTAATCATATTGAAAAATATTAGAAATATTACTAAAATATTTTTAAATTGAAAACTTATTGGTCCATTTTCCTGGTAACACCTCCAAGGCTTCTAAAATTTGCAAGCCAGATGGATGCTGCAGTGAAGACAAAGGGAGGGAATTCTAAAAAGTTGCAATTCACAACCCCCGTCTGCAGCTTGGTAAAGTTCCAACGGAAAATGGACCTAGTTACTCTATAACAATAATACTAATATAAAGTAAAATAAAAAGGTATACCATTTTTATTCATTGCAATGCGAAGGCAAAACAATATTATTCTTCACTTAGAACAGATAGCGTAGTCCAGCACTCTGAATCGACGATTATTGACTCTTGTTAGAGTCTCATCGGAGAGAACGAAGGCCTGCTGCTCTCTGCTCAAAGTGACCAAACCATGAAAATTTATCCCCACATTGCAACTGACGTGTATGGATTAGGTGACTAGCGTCATCTGACAATTGGAAGGTAAAATTTTCAACCCTAATAGCAACATTAATAATATTTCAACATTAATAATGATATACGCTAGTCACCTAATCCATACACTTCAGTTGCAATGTGGGGATAAACTTTCATGGTTTGGTCACTTCGAGCAGAGAGCAGCAGGCGTAGGCCTCTCCGATGATGACTCCAATAAGAGTCGAAAATCGTCGGTTCAGAGTGCTCGATTGCGCTCCCTGTTCTAAGCAGTGTTGCCAATCGGCGGATAATTATCCGATTTGCGTACCTTTTTGAGAGTTGTCGTATCTTCTTCGTATCTTTAAATAAATCGGATATTTGCGGATATTTTTCAGTGTATCTACCATCAACTAAAACTTTCTCATCCATATATTCCCAACACCAACAACACATTCATTGTGTTTGGTTCCACCCAAATTTTTATACTGGATGAATGTTAGTGACATCCGATACTTTTCATCTTTTGACAAAAGGGACATGTGCCAATTCATTTATTTAGAATTTAAATGCACAAGTGCGTCCACTTAAGGCATACTAATCCAATTCAAATTTCAAAAACCGTCTGCTGTCCCATATTATTTGAGTTTTTAGTTTTTAGTCTTTAAACTTATGAAAGCTAATTCACGCACGATTTAGTTTTATTTTCATTTTCTGAAGTGCAGTGCAGTGCTTAAGTAAACGTCTGTTGAAATAAGTTTTGGTTTGTGAAAATACTTATAATGGATAAATGGTTAATAAAAAATGTTAAGGTGGGTAAAAATTTTTACCAACGTGTGGATATTGAAATGTAATACATATTGAATTTGTTTTAGACCAAATCTAATAATAAAAAAAATATAATGCACTGCCTTAATTGTAGTTATATATGTTACAGTTCAAGTTGATTATCCAGTTGGAGTTGACTCCAACTAGTTGGAGTCAACTCTAATGGCTGGTATCAGTAAAAGTTGATTATAAATATAAAATGAAGATTTATATTCAACATTTACTAGTAAAAGTAGACTCCCACTAGGAAAAGTATACTCTTCCCAATGCCATTTAGTAAAAGTTGATTCTGATTCACACAAACAGCCGATTCTAGAAATTAAATGTTACTGAATATGTTCAAATTAGTCTAGGCTGTATCGTCGCCCCCGTTAGGTAATTTACTCCGATTTGAATTTTTTGCACAAACTTACTCAAAAAGAGGTCCTATATCAAATCTACTGGGTGCCAGCCAGTACCTTGATCGATAAATTGTTTTTTAAACAATTTTTTTTAGACAAATTCACAAAAATAATTTTTTCATTTCGAACAATTTTTTTAGATCATTTGGGTTATTCTGAGCAAAAAAAGGTATTTTGTGATTTTTCTCTAAAATTGATTGTTGTCGAGTTATACGCGATTTAAAATTTAAAAAAATGCGAAAATAGCCATTTTCAAGGCTTAATAACTCGGTTAAAATCCATTATTATGAAAGTCAGAAAGTGACCAAACCAAAGTTTATAGCCCCCTCTACAAGATCCAGCAGAAATTTTTGTCACTATTTTATTACTAAGCTTTATCTTTAATTATTAACAATGGGCGCTAAGTGCGTATTAGGCGGCCGTCAATGGTGAGTTCTAGAGAGATGCACCATTCCAGCCATCCAATGGTGGATCTCACTCGCACTCACATTGACGGCGCCTCAATACACGGTTAGCGCTCATTGTTGATAATTAAAAATAATATCTTATTAATGAAATAATGACAAAAATTTCTTCAGAATCTTATAGAGGTAGCTTTAATCTTTGATTTTTTTAGTTTCTGACTTTCATAATATATAATATCGTATGGCATTTTTGCCTTTCGGACAGTTCCGGCGCCAATTACATCTTTAACCCTGTTTCAAGTAACTAGTGTTGATGTACACTAGCCCAGGGGGACCGACTGCTTAACGTGCTCTCCGAGGCACGGTGAGACGCCTCGTGTCATTATTGAAAATGAAAATGGTTTGTCTTTAGCAGGGCTCGAACCCACTGGCGTATGAGGCCAGCGATTATACCTTTACTCCACGGCCGCTCGCTCGACTTTCACAATAATTATCTTTAACCGAGTTATTAAACCTTGAAAATGGTTATTTTGGCGTTTTTCAAATTTTAAGTCGCTAATAACTCGACAACAGTCAATTTTAGAGAAAAAAGGCCCAACGGATCTAAAAAAAATTGTAAGAAGTAAAAAGACTATGTATTTTTGCGAATTTGTTTAAAATCATTGTTTATCGCCAAACTCCACTAAAATCATTCATTATTGTACTCATTTGCCCTCATTTTCGGCAGTAAAGTAACACTTTGTTGTATTGAAAGAAGAATGTTACTTTACTTGCCGCGATAATTAATCAAATTAAGCGAGATTTAATGTAAGTGGTCAATGGCAGCAATCGATTATTTATTTGAGTGAAATTAAAATTTATTTACTTTAATTATTAAAAATATTGTACAAAATTTATCTTATTATTAATAAAATTTATGTCAAAAAGTAAAATTCTGTAGGTAGTGTTTCGCAATTTTATTCATACAAAATAAATCAAAACTTTACAGATTTAGTAATTAGGTAGGTATACAATATTGATAACTATCGATTAAACATCAAAACCGGCCATCATGTAAAAGTCATCTGTCATTACTGTCATACGAATTTTTTATTTCGTCTAAAATTAAAAAAATTTCCTCAAAGTTGTAAGTAAGTGTTAATGTTTTTTATGATTAACGATACAATTTTGTACGCACCACCTCAATACTCTTTATCGAACGCGTCTGTTCCTCTGCTCGTAATATCAGACTCGTTCGATAAAGAGTCACTTTACTGACGGACTTTACTGAAATTGGTTTAACAATTTTTCGAGCGCGGTACCGCGTGACACCCTGTGTATTTGTTATAAGGATTGTTATACGGATGTATTTCTTTGAGTAAGTTTGTGCAAAAAATCGAATTAGAATAATTTACCTAACGGGGGCGACGTTACATACTATACTAATAAGTAGTTGAAACGGTCAAAACAAAGAAACACACACTCATCAAAAATGCACTTGAGATTCTCGTATAATCAACATTTACTGAATCGATCCAGGAAGAGTCAACTCCAACTAGTAAAAGTTGATTTAAATTTTTAAAATCAACTTTTACTGCTCGTTTCAGTTGGAGTTGACTCCAACTAGTTGGAGTCAACTCTAACTGAGAATCAACTTGAACTGTAACATATACATTGTAACATTGGAACAATTTTGAATAAAAATTCTAGGAGAGTTGGTCACGGATATTCAACATACTTCATTCGACGTCTCTTCCTGAGATTGCTAAATCCTTATTGGTTAATTGATAATTATAAAATGTTAGTAAGAATAAAATTGTAAAATAAAACAGTTAATAATTTAATAAATAATAAATAATTTAATTTCTATTCGATAATTAAAACTAATATCACCTGACTTACATGTTATATAGTTTTCTACACTTTAACCACAGATGTACACAGAATATAAAACGTTACTCATAATAAGGTAGTCATTTGTAGAATACCAATTAATTGTAAAGTTCAAAAATAATGTGTTAAAATAGCGATTTTTCCAGATTTCTCGGACATGAGATGTACTTAAATCGGTTCTTTTTTTGTAAAGTTCTGTCAAATCTAATATCTTATACAAAACCATTTCATCAAAACATGTTATACCTAATTATATTTATGATATTTTTGAGAAATGTAATGGTACTATGCAGAAAAGAACTTTCCGGCACAGAAACGTCACATTTCTGCACACTACTATCAGTTATTCTGTGAGAAAATATTAAGTTTGTTAATATAAAATTGTGCAGAAAATGCATTTGGAATAGTGGTTGTAGAAAAATCTACTTATTTGAAATTAGTAATATCTAGATATCTACTAATTAACTCAAAAATTCTTCAAATTTTTTGTCTATAAAAATTATTTAGTCTGGCATTAAACGTTGAACGCACCACGGGTATTATGGATAATAACCTTGACATCTTAATAACTACAAGACTGTCAAATACATTTCCATTGTTTTACTTGTATTAAATCTTTAGTTGTTAAAAGAGCGTAGGCGCAAAGTTTCGGACCAATAATCTTTAAACGTATTCATTTTTTTCGAATCCTGAGAAAACTAATACTTAAATATTTTAGAAAAATTTGAACGCACAATGAAATATTACATTATTACCGAGGGCCGAAAGTCCCTTAGAATAAACAAAATGTTTCTTTTGAATGAGATATTTGAAATTAAAAATCACACTCAATATTCTCTTTTCCTTTCACCCCTGTAACTTATTAGAATAAAAATTATAGAAATCTTCAGGGACTTTCGGCCCTCGCTAATAATGTAATATTTAATTCTGCGTTTAAATTTTTAAATAATACTTATTAGCTTTCTCAGGACTCCAAAAAATAATGCATTTTAAAAGCATTGACCAGAAATTGTGCGCCTATGCTATTAATGTAGCTGTAGTTTTTTTGTATTGATTTATTTATTATTTATTTTTCTAGTACCTAGTTTTAGGTAGTTATTACGTTTTAATAAAATAATATTTAAAAGTGTTTTTTTTACTTAAATAATTATAATAAATATCACGATCCAAATAATGAAATATTTAGATTTATTTATTTATTTATTTAGAATTTACTACTTACGAAAATACAAAATACGAATAATATAATAATAGTAAGTAAATAGTGTTGACATACATGAATTAGGTAATCAGCTAGGATAGGAGATTTTCATCTATAAACGAAAATTTTTAAACTGTGAAACAAAGAATCCAGTAGATTAAAGAGCCGGTTTTTTCGAACGCTAATCAGAAATGGAATCAACTGATCATTATCAAATATTTAATTACTGTCAATGTTAACTTTGATTGGGTTGCTGAAAACATAATTGATTACAATTATGAGATTAATTGATTAATTAATCAATTATGTTAATAATTGTTACGTTAATTGACAATTAATAATTAATTAATTAATTAATTATGTTAATTATCATAATGATAACTGATTACAATCAACTGATTGGCGTACGAACAACGGATTTTGTTATTTGATGGTTGTAAGGGGACTAAAAGAATAACATTGGCAACATTGATTTTAATAACAGAATAATTTTTTACCTAGCGTACCTTTTCGTGACAAATCGGATATTTTTCGAGCGATCATCGGATAATCTAGAGAAATGCGATTGGCAACACTGGTTCTAAGTGAAGAATAAGATTGTTTTGCCTTCGCATTGCAACTGAATAAAAATGGTATACATTTTTATTTTTTTTATATCAGTATTACTCCTATAGAGTAACTAGGTTCATTTTCTGTTGGAACTTTACCAAGCTGCATATGGTGGTTGTGAATTGCAACATTTTAGAATTCCCTCCCTTTGTATTCACTGCAGCATTCATCTGGCTTGCAAATTTTAGAAGCCTTGGAGGTGTTACCAGGGAAATGGACCAATAAGTTTTCAATTTAAAAATCTTTTAGCAATATTTTTAATATTTTTCAATATTATTAATGTTGCTATTAGAAATGAAAACTTAACCTTTCAATTGCCAGATGACGCTAGTCATCTAATCCATACAAGTCAGTTGCAATGTGGGGATAAACTTTCATGGTTTGGTCAATTCGAGCAGAGAGCAGCAGGCCTAGGCCTCTCCGATGATGACTCCAATAAGAGTCGAAAATCGTCTATTCAGAGTGCTGGACTGCGGTCCCTATTCTAAGTGAAGAACAAGATTGTTTTGCCTTCGCATTGCATCTGACTAAAAATGGTATACATTTTTATTTTATTTTACAATCAATTAAATTACAGTGATGAACGCGCAAATAACCGGTAAAATAACGCAAATGATGGAAAACATAATTCGCGATGTTAAGACACAATGACGAACTCTAGTGGATTTCGGCTGAACTAGCTTTGGGGGTGTTTTCAAGGTCAAACGCTGAGCGTATATGCATTTAAAACAAGTAAATATTCATTATTTATTTTTACATGTTCTTCTACAAATTTTATACAGTGATGAGCGCGCTAATAACCGGCAAAATAACACAAAATAAGGAAAACATAATACATTGTGGAACAAAAAGAGATGAAACTAGTAGAGGTGGAAATGATCGTTATAAACGTAAAAATGTTGTTGATTTGAATGGAATCTGGTCATTAGTAAGAATTTTTTGCTAAATTTCAGCATTATGAGTAAACAGCAATCACATTCGTGAGACACCCCAGAATAAGGTTCAAGAAGTCGCCCACGCGAAAAGTGGTCCAATTTTTTTTAACAATTTTTTTTTAATCAAATTGCAAAAATCAATATTATTGGCCCGGACAAATTGTTTTAGATTTTTCGGACCATTCGGACAGAAAAGGTCTCTTGTAATTTTTCTCTAAAGTTGACGATGTTCGAGTTATAAGCAATTTAAATTTGAAAAACGCGAAAACGGCTATTTTTAAGACTTAATAACTCTGTTAAAGATTATTATTATGTCAGAAAGTGACTAAATCAAATTTAAAGCCCCCCCTTCATGATCCTGAAAAAAATTGTGGCATTAATTTATTACTAAGCTGTTATTTTTATTTTTTAATAATGAGCGGTAAGATCGTATTGACGCGGCTGTAAATGTGAGTGCGAGTGAGATGCGCCATTGGACTGCCCGAATGGCATCTCTTTCGCACTCATCATGGACGGCCGCTTAATACGTGCATGGGGCTCATTATTTTTACTTAAAGATAACAGCTTAGTAATCAAATAATGACAAAAATATCTTCAGGATCTTGTAGGGGGCCTTTAAACTTTGATTTAGTTACTTTCTGACTTTCATAGTAATAACTTTTAACCGAGTTATTAAGCCTTGAAAATCGCCATTTTTCGTTTTTTTCAATTTTAAAATGCTTTTACCTCGAAAACTATCAACTTTAGAGACAAATTATAAGAGAACTCTTTTATCCAGAATAGTCCAAAAAAATCTAAATAAAATTTGGCCGGGCCAAAAATATTGATATTTGCAATTTGATTAAAAAAAATTGTTAAAAAAAATTTGGACCACTTTTCGCGTGGGCGACCTCTTGAATCATATTCTGGAATGTCTCACGAATGTTATTATGAAAAAAATCTCATGGGAGTATTTTCTCCAAAAAACCCGCCGTTTTCGCCTTGTCTATTTACTTTTATTGCCTTTTTGTAGTTGCATTTGTTTGTGGAACAGTTTTTCCTCATTTGACAGAACCTTGTCCTGATCCAACTGAATCTCTCGTGGCAAAACCCTTTTGGAAACTTCACAAAGGAAAGTAGCACAGGGGTGGGATTTTGTGTACAATCGCTAACGGCGATCGCTTTCTATCAATGTCAATATATTTGAAATTTTAGTTTTATTTCAAATATTTTCTTGTTTTACTAAGTGCCACTTCAGCATCAATTAATGTATAACCTAGCAAAACTAGAAAATAATTCAATTAAAGCTAAAAATTCAAATATTTTCACGACAATTGACATCGATAGAAAGCGACGTGTAGATATCTACAGTGCACGGAATCTAGCCCCAAGTCTACAATATTCAATGATTTTATCAATGCTTATTTGTCACTTGACCGTGTTGTAATGCTTGTTTGTCATTGGTCCAACCGCAAGCAAGTTTACTCCACTGTTATAAAATGTTGACACTAATGACATTTATCAAATTTTAACACTACTGGCATTTCATAGGTTAATTAAATTATATCGACGATTTTTTGTGTTTTCTGTGTTATTCCTTTAATTTTTAGATATTTAGTCTGCTTTTATATAAAAAGCAGCTGTTTTTAGAACTCTTTAGCGAAGTATTAATATACATCATATAATATTTATGGATTATCGTTGAGGCCCGATATGATCAACCAAAAAAGAAGATGTATTTGGTTATTTTTCTAGTGACTGTTTTGGGAGTAAATCTGTCTTTATAGTTTACTCCTCTTGGTTAAAAAATAAACCATAGGAGCACTCCCGAATTATAATTTACATACAGTGTATATACATCGTAAATCCCAAATCACGATTTTCAAAGCTTATTGATTGTAAATTATGACTCGGGAGTGTTCCTAGTAGCATTTAACGTGTCTTGGTTTGTTTATTTCTACTGCATCTTGATTGTAAATTTAGTATAGAATTTTGTCAAGATTCGTGTCACTTTTGGCAAACAAAAAATTGTTTGTGCCATCCTGTATGATTTCACCAACTCATCACGTGTCAAATAAACGCGCAAATAAGATTATTTTAATTTTATTCAAAACCATTATCCTGTTTATGTAAACAAAATAATTCGAAAGGGGATGGTTTTATCAACGTTTGTTGTTCGTGCTAATAACAATTATTGGCAAGGATTTGTTCGAAAAACAAGGCAAATAAATAAAGTAAAAAAAACTTCCTGTAGCTGGCTGTATACCATAAATCACAAAAATACCAAGTTTTTTGTAAAAGGTATATTTAAAAGACCCCAATAAGGGTTACATCACAAAACTAAACGTTTTCGGAAGAAT
The DNA here is from genome assembly GCF_917563875.1 of Diabrotica virgifera virgifera. Classification (NCBI taxonomy): domain Eukaryota; kingdom Metazoa; phylum Arthropoda; class Insecta; order Coleoptera; family Chrysomelidae; genus Diabrotica; species Diabrotica virgifera. Next base: position 213,460,245 of record NC_065450.1, read on the forward strand.
AATTAATCCATCATCAGTGTTAAGCCCTAAAATAGTAAGTATAACCTAATTAACCCGCGAGTAGTCGCGCCGTAAGATATAATCTCACATTTTACCTTTTTTCGCGATAGCTTGATGAAAAATTTTGCAATTTTTAAAAAATTTCGTAAGTGCCTCGAGGAAGGGTGTAGTAATGCGTAGGAATTTTTTTTTATTTTTTTCTTCTTCTTCTTTTTGTGGAATTTATATTTTTGGGGAGAGCCAATTAGCTTTAATAATTGTTAGAAATAATATTTCTAACATAACAAGTAAATGAAAATACTATAATGTTGTTCTGAAGCTATTTTCTTGTGGCATTTTTACAATTTTAACTATTTATAATGGAAAAGGAATATAATAACACCCTACCTTTCCTCGATGTTTTAGTCTCATAGAAGGATACTGGATATGAGACTTAAGCGTATAGAAAACCAACACATACCAACAGATATCTCAATTACAAATCAAATCACAACACCAACGTTAAAAAGGGAATCATAAAATCCTTATATGATAGAGCCAAAATTACTTGTTCTAACGAAAATTCATTTTTAGAAGAAAAACAATTCTTAACATTTGTTTTATTAAAAGATGATTATCCTTTATCGTTTATAAATAAGGAATTGTCAAGATTGGATCGAATGGAACAGAACAACATAGAACGGGATCCTACAACATTCACAAGAATACGAGGAAAATAGCAATACCGTACATAAAAGGACTATCCGAGAAACTTAAAACAATAGGAAATAAATTCAACATTTCAATAACATTCAAAACAACCAACACATTGAGATCTATTCTATCTAAAACTAAACCTAACAATGAACAAGAAAGGACAAAGAATTGTTATTATAAAATACCTTGTGAATGCCGAACAGTTTTATATAGGTGAAACATCAAGACCATTAAACGTTAGAATAAGTGAACATCAATCTTATATTAAAAATAGAGAATTTGATAGATCTCAAATATGTCAACACGCATGGGATAATGAACATAGAGTTCAGTGGAGAGATTCAAGTATAGTCCTGAAAGAAACAGATAGTAAAAAGAGAAATAGTCAAAGAAGCGGTTCTAATTATGCTAAACGAAACCAATTGTGTCGCAAATTCCTCGGTGGAATGCAGTAGGATGTGGATACCCATACTGAAAGAGGAAGTCAATAGAAAGAAAATACCACAATTAGTAAGTCAATAATCGAGTTAGTACATATTTTATATTTTAGTAATAATTATATATCCATGTATTATTGATATTATTTATAATTTAAACAAAATTATAGTAAAGTCAGAATTTGGTATTAATTTTGAGAGTAAATTAAATGTAAGACCAAATACTTACGATGTCGGGATAGTATCACGAGGTTTTTCCTGGTTTTCCCTCGTGATTTACTATGAGATCTCTAACGCGAGAATTTTAATGTCACCGTTGTATGTGGTTGTCTTTTTAAAGACAGATCACATGCTATGATTTTTTTGTGACGAATATTCTTGAGTTGGGGTTGATTTCATGTAATCGAATGAACTATCTTTCAGTAAAGTCGTCCCAGGAACGCAACTCATAAATATTGACAATATCATTTTAAAGTCTTCTACTTTAAAAAGAATTTTTTTACTAAGCAACAACATTTTTGTTTATGTTAGTAGTATTTTGTATTTTGACAACGGCACCCGATTTGGGCGTCGAAACGTTAATAAAAATCATTTTTTAATAATATTGTGGCTTATTTCCCATTATAAATAGTTAAAAAATACTATAAAATAGAAATTTGTTGTAAATTCGTATTTAAATTCGTATTGTGAGATAGAATCTAACACGCAACTATTCACTACAGTGAGCGCGACTACTTACTCCCGGGTTAATAATAGCCAATGTTATAAAAGTTGACGAAGGTTAAGAATTGACAGAGGCCATACTTACAATAGCATGCATGCAAAGTTATGGGTAAGAACCCCTTAAAATTTTCAAGATCTTAAATGATACTATATAATAAATGTAAGTGTTTTAACAATATTTTTATTAAAACAGATGGATGTTGCAAATATTCCTGGATATAACCCAGGGTAACACAGGACTCTAACCCACGTGGATGTGATATGCAAGGAATGAACCTCACATATTGAAAATTAAGTGCCAACTGAACTGAAAGGTGAATTAACTTTAGAAGTATGCCAGTGACAGATTGTCAATGCGACGTTATGAACTATTTTGTTACTTCAGCCAACGAATTTAAAGTTTATGTTATTGTTGAAAATAAAACATTATCCAATATCCATATATTGCTGTTCGATATGAGAAATATTCGAACATTAATGTAAATTTGTGACATAACCATGACAAATGATAAATAGGTACTAGGAGTTATGCAGTCAGCAAAACATTAGAATCTTACAGAAGTGGTAATAGACTTAGGCCCGGTACTTTATGTCTCCGTTAACAGCCGGTTAGTTAACCGGGGTTTAATCGGGACAGAAATATATGCATAACATAGACATAAACGCAATTATACTTATTATTATATTCATAAATAATTATAATAATAATTATAATTGCTTTTATTACAACGCAAGAGGCCGTATGAGGTACTTTTCTGTCCCGATTAAACCCCGGTTAGCTAACCGAGGTTTAACCGGGACATAAAGTACCGGCCCTTAGAATTATTAAAAAGGCCTTTTACGAAATACGTCTAGAATATCAGAATTTGTTTAATATGTACATAAATGTACAATTTTAAGTTATTGATTAATGTGTGAGTGTTTTGATGACTGAAATAAATAAAGGAAAAACAGTTTAAAACCTCTCTCTACACTGTATAAAACCTGTAAAACCTAGTTTTATGTATTATAGTTATTATAGTGTGGATAAGTTCAAGTAAAAAGGTGCATTACATTCTTCCCCTATTTCCTCATTTCAGATATTAGGAAGTTACTAACTCTGTTAGCTCAACTGTTTTTCCTTCAAACTGTTCATTTAGTAAATGTTTTTATTTGTTATTTATTAACTGCTTTTGTTTATTTCAAAATACAAATAAAAATATAAAAACACTGGAATCATTGTATACAAAAGCTAAAACACCTATTAGCATTATGGAACGCTCCAATGTAGGTTATCAAATACCATGCGAAAAATGTGAAAAGCCGTACATCGGACATAAATCCAGATATCTAATAGACATACTGACGCCACCTAGAATTGTCCTCAGAAATAATAAAAATACATATTTATGTGCATTAATACATCATGCAATTAGTAAAAATGATTAATTTAATTTTAATGAAACCAAGATATTGAGACATGCAAACAATAAAAAAAGAGAGAATTCCTAGAAATGGTATCCATTAATAAATATCAATGTGTTAATAAAAAAACTGACATTGATAAACTCAGCAATATCTATAATTATTACATTCTATCTTACGAAAACTAATATTTTAATTCAATAATATTTTAATATTATATACAGGGTGTTTCATTGGGAAAGTAACATACGTTAACTGTAGAAAGAGGACAATAAGGCGGTCTCAAAAATACCACACTTAATAGGTCTTCTTTCTTTAATAACAAAGATACTGGGTGTTTTATCTATTTTGCCAGTTTCTTATTTGGTTCATAACTTTTTAATCACACTGTATATTTATTTTATATTTGGCACGCAAATATTCTTTAAGGTGTCAAATCAATTAATTTATTTATAATTTTAAAAATCCAGGTCCGGATTAAAAAATATTGGAAAAATTTTCCGAGCCAAAAACAACACCCAGAACATTAATTTTTTTTTTTTAATTAATTTTGCATTTAAAAGGACGATGAAAAACTAAATTTAGTGGTATACTTGGAATTTTCAGCAAAATGATTTTTCTGGTAAAATTTTGAATTTGAATTCTGAAATTATGTGAATTGCGAGAGCTTGAAGTAGAAACAATTAAAATACGACTTACAAATTGTTAACCACACTGTATATTTATTTTATATTTAACACGCAAATAATCTTTAAGGTATCAAATCAATTAATTTATTTACAATTATAAAAAATTCAGGGGCGGATTAAAAAATATTGGAAAAACGTTCCGACCCAAAAAAAACTATGTATATTAAATTTTTTAAAAATGGATTTTGCATTTGAATATAGGATGAAAAACTTAATTTAGTGGTATAATTGGAATTTTCAGAAAAAATGATTTTACTGGTAAAATTTTTAATTTAATCCTGAAATTAAGTGAATTGCGAGAGCTCGAAGCAAAAAAATTAAAATATGACTTAATTTTAATTAACAGCATTATTTAATCTAAATTGGTAAAATATTAACATTTTAACACATAACAATCATTTTTGATTGTGGTAATTTTGAATAAGTACTTTAATTTTGAATAGTTATTATCCTGCAAATTTTTGATGTTTTAATTTTTAGATACATACTATGTTGATTAAAGTGATGCATTTTTAATTGACAATTATTTATTCATTATTTCAAGATGAATATTCGTTATAAGCTATTTGTCACAAATAATAAAAACACTGAAATGTTAACAGTTTACCAATTTAGATTAATTTAAATTAAGTCTCATTTCAATTTTCTACTTAAAGCTCTCGCATATCCTCTAATTTAAGATTTCAAATTCAAAATTTTACCACAAAAATCATTTTACCGAAAATTCAAAGAATATCACTAAATTTAGTATATTATCCCATTTTCAAATGCAAAATCCATTTTAAAAAAATTTAATGTACAGGTTGTTTTTTGGGTCGGAATATTTTTAAATTATTTTTTAATCCGGACCTGGAGTTTTTATATTTGTAAATATTTTAATTGATTGGGCACCTCAAAGAATATTCTCGTGCTAAATATAAAAGAAATATACAGTGTGGTTAACAAGTTGTACGTTGTATTTCAATTTTCTTCTAGCTCTCGCAATTCACATAATTTCAGAATTCAAATTCAAGATTTTACCAGAAAAATAATTTTGCCGAAAATTTTAAAGTATAGCTACCACTAAATTTAGTTTTTCATCCTCTTTTCAAATGCAAAATCCATATTTAAAAAATTAATGTAAAGGGTGTTGTTTTTGGGACGGAATTTTTCCAATATTTTTTAATCCGGACCTGGATTTTTTACAATTGTAAATACTAATATAATTGTACACCTTAAAGAATATTTGCGTGCCAAATATAAAATGAACATACAATGTGGTTAAAAATTTATGAACCAAATAAGAAAATGGCAAAATAGATAAAACGCCCAGTATCTTTGTTATTAATGAAGTTAGGCCCATTAAATTTGGTAATTTTGAGACCGCCTAAGTGGCCTCTTTCTACAGTTAACGTATGTTACTTTCCCAATGAAACACCCTGTATAAATATATATATTATAATGAAAATAATGAAGAATTTAAAGTTTTTACGGCACTACATTACAGCCAGTCCGTGAATATCTCTCGTCCATTCCGGGGCATTTATTGAAGTTATAATTCAAAGTAGTCATAATATAAAGTTGACTCCCTCAGTAACCGAGTTATTACTTCATTTCAGTTAAAACTGTATCTCCTCATGACATAAATGTGCTTAGGTCATGGCTTGCATCTCTCTACCCGTCGTATTATACCGGGTGTCCACTTATATTTTCCCCCATTTTAACTGCCTCTAACATCTAAACGGCTAAAGATAGAAATATGCGATTTTCGCTGAAATGTAAAGTTTTGTCTGAATGGATTGAATTTTTTATATCGCTTTCAAATACGGAAATAAAATGGCGGATTTTTGAAAAAAACGTTGTTGACTTTTTTTTTAACGGAACACCCAGTATATTTTTTTGTAAGTTGAAATAAAGGTCATTCACCTATCCAGCGATATAAAGTTTTTCAAAATCGGTTGTCAAATCACTGAGTAATTAATTTTTAAAATGAGAGGTGCAACGTGGATATCACATACCTAAATAACATAACTATAACTAACCAAGTTATGTGATTTCCACATTGCATCTCTCATTTTAAAAATTAATTTCTCAGTCATTTGACAACTGATTTTAAAAATTTTTATATCGCTGGTTAGGTAAATGACCGTTTTTTAAGTTTTTAAGTAAATGTCTATTTTGTATATCGCTTTTAAATAAAAAATGACGGATTTTTGAAAAGAAAAACGTTGTTGACTTTTTTTATTAAAACACCCAGTATATTTTTTTAACTTAAAAAAACGGTCATTTACCTATCCAGCGATATAAAATTTTTTAAAATCGGTTGTGAGGTAACTGAGCAATTAATTTTTAAAATGAGAGACGCAATGTGGAAATCACTAAACATAATATGTATCATTTTGCTTAGTTATGTTATTTAGGTTAGGGATGGGAAAAACCTACCGGTTATAACCTACAACCGGTTTTTTTCCTCTGCAATAATCGGTTTTTCCGGTTGTTTTTTTGTCCCGGATATAACCGGTTTTTTCTTCTTAAAATAATAACCGGTGAAATACTGGATAAGTGGAAAAATACTGAATTCAGAGAAAAATGGCAAAATGTTTCGCCCCCCGCGCGTAAATGAGAAATTTTTAGCTGACTGAAATTGATATTACAACACTGATGACTGATTTCTATACTAATATGACTGATTTCTATACTGATATCCATTTGAATGAAGTATCGGAAACTAAAGTGCAATGTAAATGTTACCTATTGGGTAATGGCTGTGACTGAAAAAAAAACGAATACCGGTTTTTGGAACAACCGGTTTTTTGACCGGTTATGACCGGCAGGTTAAACCGTAGTTAAAAAAACCGGTATAAACGAAAACCGGTGTTTTGTCAACAACTGCCATCCCTAATTTAGGTATGTGATATCCACGCTGCACCTCTCATTTTAAAAATTAATTACTCAGTGATTTGACAACCGATTTTGAAAAGCTTTATATTGCTGGATAGGTAAATGACGATTCTTTCAATTTATAAAAAAATATACTGGGTGTTCCATTAAAAAAAAGTCAACAACGTTTTTTTTTTTAATCCGCCAATTTTTTTTCATATTTGAAAGCGATATAAAAAATTCAATCCATTCAGACAAAACTTTTACTAAAATAAAATATTTCAGCGAAAACCGCATATTTCTATCTTGAGCCGTTTAGAAGTTATAGGCAGTTAAAATGGGGGAAAATATAAGTGGACACCCGGTACATACGGTAAAGTAACCGGATAGAGCCACATTTTCATAAACACTCAAGTCCTTTTTTTGACGGTTATTGTCCGGGTTTAAGTTTATAACTGTGTTGGTGGAGTTTATTTCCTGAATGTTTGATGAAGGGCCTAGTGTAGGGTCTGTTTCTATTTTTCCATACTACGATCTTAGGGCTGGGGTTCTGACGAATTTTAAGGGGCGGTTTTTGTAAAAAGACACCAAAAAATGTTCAAAAAGATACCATATTTACAAACATTTATACTATACATTAAAATGATGAAATGAAAATGAAAATGAAAATAGGGAAATGAAGTAAAGGGCAAAAACTATGAAGCCCAACTCAGGGCATTCGAGAGAAAGATTCTGAGAAAAGTATATGTCCCGGTGCAAGAGAAAGATGGTACATGAAGAATCATAGACCAGGGCGCATCTGGTAAAAATATTAGTACATTTGGACGTTGAGAGGTGACTCAAATTTTGTTGCAGAAATTGTTTGAAAATAAATCAAATAAAAAAGAATGTGTGTGTGTACTTTGTACGCACGTAAGAAGTTATACTTCTATTATATGATTTAACGAAATTAATATACCTTTTTATTTATATTTTATTTAAATATTAAACTAATTTATACTTACTAAGTACTTCTCAAACATTTTTATTAAAACAGTGCCAAAAATTAAAATAATAAAAGAATAAAACACACACAAACACATTAAAAATGCCACAAATGATTTCTGAATATTAATTGTCGGAAATTTCTTTAACTAAATACGTATTTTCTGAAAATACAATTATATAATAAATATACTTACAATCATAAAATGTATAAAAAATAAAAAAATAAAAGTTTTTATTGGGATTCGAACCAGCTATCAGCGCGGTTGGTATATTGGGGTTCATTCGCCTTAAACGCTTCGCCACGGAGGCAATGTGTCATTATGTGCGAAGATCGACTAACTAAACGGATTAAACGTTTGACATTTTTGAATTACATAAATCAAATTATTTTGATTTTGAATTGAAATGATTTAGAATTGAAAAAATACAACAAAACATAGAGTAAGAAAACAGTATATTAGATGAACATTGATAGAAATTTTGATGGTAATCAAATTATGTAAATAAAAGTATTACATACTATGTCTTTTGGTAGGTTCAAATAGGTAGGTAACTATGATACATTTACAATTATTACGTACCTGTTGCTTTTAAAAACTATTTAAATGTCACTACAATTATAAACTTTTGTTTCTGTCCTCACAACAATAAAACTAATATATTATACATTTGTTTACCTTTATATTGAACAATTATTTATTATTGACAGATCATTTCAACACCCAATCACAGCCCGTATAACGACTAATACCATACTGTCGGTGTGCGCATGCGCGCAGATCAATATAAATTCACCCTCAATCTCAATCGCGCCTAAAGAAGTATAACTTCAATAATATTTGAGTTATCCTCCCTCTCAAAAAGGTGCGGAACATTGTTTAAATAATCAAAATGTCAAAAAATTAAGGAAAAATTTGATTTTTTTCCTTAATTTTTTGATTATAACTTTAAAAGTATTCATTTCCGAGAAAAGTTGTACTGACATAAAAGTTGCGTAATTAAATTTCCTACAATATAGAATTGGTTAAAAATTTAACAAGTATTCGCATTTTACGTTTTTCAACCATTTATGCTACACTTAGGACCTTCATATTTCACCCAGAAAAACTTTATAATACAGTAAAACAATACTGTAAATTTCATTGTGATCGGCTTAACAGATTTTGCAAAATAAATTTTGCAATCCAGCTTTCGTAAAAAAAAAATTCATTTTTTTAAAATGTTACAGGACTGAAAATAAAGTAGATAGCAAGTTGATTTTTTTTTGCTTATAGAAGTCTACTGTACCTTTCATTTGCAATTTTGGAAAACTAAAATCGATTAACACCACGGCGTCAGGAATTTTTTTAAATAAATATTAGTTATTGGTGCTACGCGCAGGACAGCGGATAGTTTGCTCTGATTGGGCATTCCAATGACCTTCGATAATGATTGATACATTTTAATTTTTATTAAATTTCGATATAAATAAATAAATTTGTTTATTGCAAAATAAAAACCCATACTCTATCCTTTGAAATAACACTTTTATTAGCAAAAACTTTCTTTGTTCATATATTCTAACTTACAAAATAAAAGTTTATTATTTTTAAACATATGTAATTGTTTAAACAATATTTCACAAACAATAATAAAATTATTGTTTATTTAAGTTTATTATTTTTAAACATATGCAATTGTTTAAACAATATTTCACAAACAATAATAAAATTAGTTTGATTTTTGTGGAATTAAAATATTAAAATACAACAAAATATAGAGTAAGAAAATAATATATTAGATAAAGATTGGAAGAAATTTTGGTGTAAATCAACTTGTGTGAATCGAACACCGCTGTCCTGCGAGTACACACAAGGTACAGTACACTTTCATAAGCAAAAAAAGTTTCAACTTGCTATCTGCTTTATTTTCAGTCCTGTAACATTTTGAAAAAATGAATTTTTTTGTGAAAGCTGGATTGCAAAATCTATTGAACCGATCTTAATGATATTTACAGTATTGTTTTACTGTATCATAAAGTTTTTCTGGGTGAAATATGAAGGTCCTAAGTGTAGCATAAATGGTTGAAAAACGTAAAATTCGAATACTTGTTTTTGTATGGTTTTTTCGCAATTATTGTTATTTTGCAACTAGGGCCACTATTTTTTAAATTTTTAACTAAATCTATATTGTTGGAAATTTAATTACGCAACTTTTATGTCAGCACAACTTTTCTCGGAAATGAATACTTTTAAAGTTATAATCAAAAAACGAAGAAAAAAATTGAAATTTTCCTTAATTTTTTGACATTTTTATTATTTGAACAATGTTCCGGAACTTTTTGACAGGGAGGATAACTCAAATATTATTATTTGATTTATTTTCAAGCAATTTCTGCAAAACAATTTGATTCACCTCTCAACGTCCATCTCAAAACAGATGCGCCCTGGACTATCAGGAAAAACGACGAGGTTAATGAGCTGAATGAAGGATATGATATTGTAAGATTTGTGAAAAGTCAAAGACTGTCATGGTTGTGACATGTTCAGCGACAAGAAGACATGAAAACGACAAAGAAGATGTTACAGTGGAAGCCGGTAGGAAGGTGGAAAAAAGGAAGACGAGATGGTTGGATGACGTGGAAGACGACCAAAAAAAATTCATTTTCTGTTAAAAAATATCTAGAGCAAAACAACCTACCCATGCAAATCCTCCTCGTCCTCGATAATGCCCCTTCTTACCAACCAAATCTTGAAGATGATTTACTCCAAGATTTCACTTTTATCAAGATTTATAAAAAATCACATTTTTTGGCGCTGCTTTGAAATGACGGAGAACACAAAACTTACCCTTCGATAGTTCTGGAAGGACCACTTTAACATCGTAATATGCCTAAGAATTATTGACCAAGCCTGGCTAGGTGTTAAACAAGGACCTTAATCTGTGCATGGAAAAAACTGTGGCCTGAGGCTGTAGATGAAAGGGCCTGCGAAGGATTGGAACCCGAAGTGTCAGTGGTAGATAAGCCTGTTTCTCTTAGAAAATCCATGGGTCTGGAGGTGGATGAGAGAGATGTGAACGAACTTGTCGAGGAACAGTCTCAGGAGCCGACAACCGAGGAGTTACACGATGTACATTCGCAGCAGCTTAAGGTGGCTCAACGAAAAATTAGTTTTGAAGAGGAGCCACAGATAGAGGAGGTTATCTCTACAAGAGATATAAAGGAGATCTTGGGGATGTGGAAGAAAGTTGCAGAGTTCGTGGATAAAAATCACCCCGAAATAGTTACAACTGGTCGTGCCTCGTAGTTGTTCAACGAAACTTGCCTAACACATTTCCGCAATGTCCTGAAAGGGAGGAAGAAACAAACCTACTTGGACAGTTTTTGTAAACGATCAGCAGTAGTATGGTATAACTAGACCCAAACCCAGACATTCAAAGTGAAAGTTATCCTCCAACACCAAATTGTTATATATGGTCCACATAATGTTCAGAAAAAGTCACATCATTTTGAGCCTCGGGTTTTGGGGGAGAGGGGGGAGAAATCGGTAAATTCGTAGTTTTTTTACGTTTTTCGTCAATATTTCTAAAACTATGCAGTTTAGCAAGTACAAACTTGTTCGACATTAAATTTTAAATAAAAAAAGTCCTATGCATAATCCTTTTAAAATGAACGGTTCCAAAGTTACGGAGGTAGTATAGTATAATTAGTCCAAAAAAATACCTAACCCAAACATCAAAAGTAAAAGTTTTCCTCCAACACCAAATTGTCCTATGTATTACATATTGTTTAGTAAAAAGTTTTTTGAGCGTCCGGCTTGAGGGAGATGGGAGAGAAGTCGGTAAATTTGTAAATTTTTTTAAGTTTTTCGTCAATGTTTCTAAATACGTCGAACCCGCTTATTGGAATAGCCTTTGTGCCAAGCAAAAGTATTCCTATAACCGGGATATTCTAATAACCGATCATTGATTGCTACTATAAATGTTTCGGGACCTCAAATTTCTATTCCTTAAACCGGGATATTCCTTTAAGAGGTATTCTAATAAGCGGGTTCGACTGTATATGCTTTACCGTAAACAATGTTCTATACAAAAATGTTCTACATAAAATTTAAAACAAAAACGGTCCGATACATAATTCTTAAAAATCAACGGTTCCTGAGTTACGGGGGTGAAAAGTGTAGGTTTTCGACCCTTTTTATTTTTTCTGGGCAATTTATAATATTATTACTGATGAAAGAAATTTTCTTTAACAGGATTGTGTTTTGTAAATAAAATTAGCTATTTCAGTGACCGATGGTATGTTAGTGATAAGCCCTTGAAGAAACGTCAGTCAACCTCACCACCCAAAATCTTCATCAATTGCCCAAAAAATATAAAAAGTATCGAAAACATCCACTTTTCACCCTCCCTAATTCTGGAACCGTTGATTTTGTAACAATTATGTATAGAACCTTTTTTGTTTTAAATTTTATATAAAATATTTTTCTATAGAACATAATTTATCCTAAAGCATAGTTTTAGAAATATTGACGAAAAACTAATAAATTACCGACTTCTTCCCCATCCCCCTCCCCAAACCGGACTGTCAAAATGGTGTAACTCTTTTCTGAACAATATTATGTGGACCATATAGAACAATTTGGTGTTGGAGGAAAACTTTTACTTTGGATGTCTGAATTAGGCCTTTTTTGGACCAATTAACTACCTCCGTAACTTTGGAACCGTTCATTTTGGAAGGATTGTGTCTAGGGCCTTTTGTATTTCAAATTTAATGTAGAACATTTTTGTACAGAAGGTTGTACATGCTAAACTTCATAGTTCTCCCCCTCCCCCAAACCCGAAGCTCAAAATGGTGTCACTTTTTTCTGAACAATATGTGGACCATATAGAACAATTTGGTGTTGGAGGATAACTTTCACTTTGGATGTCTGGGTTATGCCACCTTTTGGATCAATTGTATCATACTACAAATGAAAATGAGAAAATTGTGAAGGAAAAAGCGAAGACCATTGACAAAAATTAAGCGCTTTCGTAAGAACTTCACTTTTTCTTAATATGTTTACAGAATATGCAAAATATGTATATATTTTTTGTTAGTTATAAATAAATGTTTCTTCGTGTAAAAACGCTTTTCTTTTTTAAAAACACTTAACAAAAACAATTAAGGTGGTTTTTTGAGGACTGGAACGGATTAATGATATTTCTACTTAAACTTATTTTGAAAACAAGCCCTAGTGCTAGTTTTTAACAAAAAAATAAGATAAAAATACATACTGTTCTATGCCGTTTGTGTATTCGCGATGTTAAACCACACCGACGACTTCTCGTGGATTTCGGCTCAACTAGTTTTTAGAGTATTTTCAATGTCAAACGCTGAGCGTACATGCATTTTTGAAACAAGTAGATAATATTCATTATTTATGTTTATATGTTTTAAATTAATTATTGGGCAATATAGAATGACTAACATGGAATATTCACCTTTCAATAAACGTTGGCGTCGATATTGTATATGACATTTGTAAAAAAAAACATGTAAAAATAAATAGGGAGCGTTCAAGTATTACGTAACGCGATTTTTGAAGATTTTAACCCGCCCGCCCTACGTAACGCACTCTCATGGGAGTTTAACTATTGCGTACCGCAATTTTTGCAGATGTTTGACCCCCCCCCCCCCCAACCTGCGTTAGGTAATACCTGAACGGCCCAAATGAACATTTCCTACTTGTTTCAAATAGGGCTTTTCATCGATTGCCATTTGTTTCGAGCTATAAGTTGTATATTCTGTATATATTGTCCTTTTCATGAGCATTTTTCAGTGCGTAACAAATGATAGGAAAAAGGGTAAGTCCGTGATAATATACATTTATGACAGTTATTCTAACATGACATTCTAGTTAAATCTGACAGTTGTCACATTTTATTTTCAATTTGGAATAAAAACAAATCAAATGTGTTTCTTGCATTTATAAAATTGTATTTTCTTTGATTTGTATAGTCTTATATAATTATACAGATTATATTTGTAATCTATTAATAATTTATAATAACTAATTAAAAAAAATATTTTTTTATTATGGCGCCATCTATCGACAACTAGAATAACTAGAATAAATGTTGTAAATGTCTGTAATCACGGAGGTGCCTTTTTTTCTGTCACATACAATTTAATGCGTTAGAAAGAAATCGAAAAACTGTGACGCACTGAAAGATGATCATGAGAAAAAGAATATAATTAAAATACACGGATTATACGACATCTGACAGAAGCTCGAAACAAATTACTGTGAATGAAAAGCCCTATGCATCATGTGCGCTCAGCGTTTGACATTGAAAACAGCCTAAAAACTATGTATGTAGTTTAGCCGAAATCCACGACAGGTCGTCGTTGTGGCTTAACATCGCAAATATACTACATCCAAGGCAAATCCCTTGATACTTCGATTTTCAAACAGGAAATTTTATCAAGCGTAGAATAAACAAGGTGTATAAAACGAATAATAAAAGTAATAAACTTTTCTATTCAAATACCTGCTTGTACATTTAACCAGTCAATATACTGTCCAGATGATATATTGAGAGCATGTTCGTATTGATATCTCTTTCTCTCTAAAAGCTCTTCATACGTCCAACGGAAGGTGACATTATTTCCAACTTCGGCTATATTGGCCGTAGAGATAAATCGAGTGTTTTTCCATGTACTTTTACGTGAGTTGCATTTTTAACATCTGCAACTACCTGGAGTTTGACGTATCTACCTACACTATTAAAATATCTAAAATGGATAAAAAATTCTTCGAATATTCTTCGGCAGTTTACTGGAGACATTAGGCAAAGCAACGAAGCACTAAAAGGCCAAAACCAAAAAATTTTGTGTAGTAAGATGAATTATCATGCAACTTTTTGTATTCGATCCAGGAGAGTGTCAGAAAAGTTTGTGAACTAAATTTACCTCCGGGAGACGAAAATTTCCATAAGAAAAATGCATTCAAAGTGCATTTCGAAGAGATGGAAAATGAAAAATTTACAATTTGGAAATACTGACGGAAATGAGTTTAATTTTTATACTCCGGGGTTTTTGGGGGTCTATGAGCACGTATTTCATGACGACAATGGTCTCTGAGGTACATGATTTAGTAATGAAAATTTCATATTTAGCGAGCCCCAAAACACCCGAGAAATGGTTATTGATTAATTTTGAATAATTATAACATAAAACTTTGGGCGAAAAGTTCCACCCTGGGCACCAGAGGTACCTTGGAAGACAACGGCCTACATAAAATTCGTGCTCAGCGTCCTCCAAAACCCCCGAATAATGGTTATTGACTGATTTTGAATGATTAATTTGGTTATTTTGTTGAAAAATGAACACAATGTCATTCACTCTCAAAAAAAAAAGGATTGACTTGGCGAAAAAACTTTATAGAACAATAGTTGCTTAAAATTAGTCAGTTTGTCCATTTCCGGACTTAGTTGGACATATATTTTTTCACCCTCAAGAGGGTTGAAACGCACCCCAGGGCAAAAGCACACATCAGCACAATATCACTTTTTTTCTTTGACATGTTAGCTATGCGCATGGCAATTATCATGTCAATCCAAGCGGTTCTTTAAAATTCGGAGCAAAAACCGTGAAACAATGTACTAGACAAGAGAGTGAGAATAAATTAACAAAAATGCGACAATTTTTTGAAAACTTGTTGCCTGGCAATAGACATGAGAGTTCGGAGGGCTCAAGTGACTATTGCCGAATGAAAACGAGTTTGAGAAAAAAATTGGAGCATTATTTTCTTATTTATTCGTACTAGCTAGTCCAAGAGCTGGGAGCGGACTTTGCTCGTGATAGGTAACACGGACAAACTATACGGGGATATGTTAAATTAATTGTGTACCTACATGACTTTCTCCTACGGGCGAAAACCAGAGTGGGGGATGAGGGTAGTTATAAAGGGTCAAAATCGCGATTTTTATCATTTCAGGTCAAAGAAGTGGCGGGCAGCGGTGAATATAAAAATTATAAGGGGTTATTTGTAACGGTCATGATCGACATAGTGCACCAAAATTTGAGAATAAGTAGATCATGAAGTAAGTAAACAAAATCTCCAGGGGGGAAAGCTGCGTGGGGGACATCGATCATAAACATTACAAAAATCCTTATAATTGTTATATTTACCCCTGCCCACCACCCCTTTGTTACCCACGCAGCGGTCCACTCCTGGAAATTTTGCGTAGCTACGTCATGATCTACTTATTCCCAAATTTTGATGCTCCATCTAGATCATGAACGTCAAAAAAAAACCCTTATAATTGCTATATTCACCCCCGCCCGCCACCTCTTTTTCCCCTACGCAGCTCTCCGCCCCTGGAGATTTTGCTTAGTTACATCATGATCTACTTATTCCCAAATTTTAGTGCACTATCTCGATCATGAGCGTCACAAAAAAATAATAATATAAACGGCGACTTTCACCCCTTATAACTACCCTCGTCCCCCAATCTGGTTTCAACCCGCAGGGGAAAGTCATGTACACAACTGATTTAACATATCCCCATAAAATTTGTCCATGTTACTTATCACAAGCAAAATCCGCTTGCGTGTGATATTCGACAGATTATTTTTTAATACTTATGTTTTTGTTTATAAACGTTCAGTGACATTTACTCCAATTAATTTGACACACATTTTTCAACTTGTCAAAGTGAACAGCACAGTTTAGCAAATCTTCAATCGAAGATATCAATAAAATATGAGTTCAAATTATTTATAAATACAGTTTTATTAATGAGCTACTCTTACCGAAGTACACTCGAACGCTTAAAATTGCCGATTGTGTTGTCCTCGTGACAATTTGACATTAGATGCAGAACTAAAAGTTTATTGTGGTTCACTTTGTTAAATGTGGCAGTTGTCAAAACTAAGAAACTCGTTGTAATAAAACAGAAACAAAATACCTAAAAATTATCCCCAGTGTAATAATGTGGGTAGAATATTCCCAGTATAATAAAAATCTGATTGGACAGAATTAAACACGTCATGAATAATCTACCCGACTGGAAGTTAAAATCATTAAAAAATAATCTTGATAATAATTCCCAGCAGTTGATGCTGGTATTTTTTATTAAAATAAAAAATTTAATATCTATATTGATTTTAATATCAAACCAATTTATACAAGATAAAGAAACATCTCCCAAACCCACTTTGTTAAGTCTAATTCCCCTAATCACCCGAGATTCCGTCCTTATTTTCAAGAAAGCAAAAAATCTTACCAAATTATAATAATATGTCTCTTTGAGCTCTCCTTTGTCTTTAGCTTCAGCCTTATACGTTGTTCCTTTGATTCCCATCAGAAATTGCCAGATAAATGCTTTTTCTGGCACAATAACCGTGAAAGTGGCTTCCTTGGCATTTTTATCAGGGTTTTGAACTTTGCTGGCCACCGAAGTTTTTGCGTATCGATTGGATATGGTAGAACTAATGGAATTCGTAAATAGTTGGGTCAGTTTGGTCCTTATTGGATTTCTAAGTGTCTAGAAAGATAAGAAATCTTAATTAGAAGAGACAACGGTGAAGATAAGTGTGAAAGTTAAGTAATTACGTCAACGATTCCGAAACTTTTTTATAAGGTCCGTTCAGAAAATCTCATAGAAAGAACTCAGTGTTTTTAAAATCCACGAGGAAACTAAACTTCCTGTAGATGTCTGTATACCATAAATCACAAAAATACTAGATCTGTTGTAAAAGGTATATTTTAAAATACCCTAAATAAGGGTCACAAGACAAAACGTTTTCGGATTAAGAAATCCATCATCAGTGTTCTAAAAGCCAAAAAATAGCATGCCTGAGCCACCAAAATGTGTTGGGTAAAAACCCTTTAAATGTAAAAGATTATGTTATATTACATGTTTATATAAATATAAAATGTAAATGATGTTCTAGATATGCCTGGATGTTACCCAGGGCAATACAGGACTCTTCCCACGTGGTTGGAATTTTTTTGGAGAAAACCTCACATATTGGATTTCAATGGCCAACTGGCTTATTTAGAGTTGGCCATTGAAATCCAATATGTGAGGTTTTCTCCAAAAAAAAATCCAACCACATGGGAAGAGTCCTGTGTTGCCCTGGGTAACATCCAGGTATATCTAGAACATCATTTACATTTTATATAAATATGTAACGTAACATATATTAATAACTGTAAAATTATATTAAGTAGTATAACTCACGCCATTTACTTGGTGTCTGTTTCTGTTTTTGTTTTGTCTGTAGTTTTTTATTATTTTTTGTTTTTTATTGTATTTTTTTATTTTGTATAAGTTTGTCCACAAATTGGTAAAATTTTATGACAATAAAGCATAATCTTTTACATTTAAATGGTTTTTACCCAACACATTTTGGTGGCTCAGGCATGCTATTTTTTGGCTTTTAGAACACTGATGATGAACTTCTTAATCCGAAAACGTTTTGTCCTAATGTGACCCTTATGTAGGGTATTTTAAAATGGTGGTGACCCAACACATTTTCTTAGCTCAGGTATGCTATTTTTTGGCTTTTAGAACACTGATGATGGATTTCTTAATCCGAAAACGTTTTGTCTTGTGACCCTTATTTAGGGTATTTTAAAATATACCTTTTACAACAACTCTAGTATTTCAATGTTTTTACATTTTGCGCAGCTGATCATATTCCAGCAATGCAGAAGCAATCTCATAAATCAGTGCTGAAAAATTTCAAAAATCTATTAATACAAATTCTTCTAATTTTAATAAACCATTGCCATGGTGGAATAAACAGTTGACATAAAATCATAAAGTCAATCACTTCCATTATTTACATTTTTGTCAATTTTTATTCATTCAAATTAATAGTAGGGGAGGAAAGTATGCTTAATTTGCAGTTACTCGAGCGTTATGGGGACCTATTGGGATGTGAAGAGTAGATTTTAAAACCAAAAAAAGTTAAGTTAGGTTTTCCATAAAGGGGGGACTTTCCATTTTTTAATTTAATTTTCCATTTCCAACAATCGTTTTTCCCGATTATAGCGCCATCTATCCATAATTTGCAAAAATGGCTGGAATAAAAGTTACTTATTTTTACGTAAGGAATCCATATTTGCAATAAAACATAAGGGGTCCTATTTAAGGTTTTAAAATAGCCCCCGCCCAACCTTCCTGGGGGGTCGTATTTGGTGTAATTCGATAGAATTTTCAAAAATATTGAATACGTTTAATTTTCAGTTTTTCGATTGATGTTCATTTCGCAAAATGTGACGGGGTTCGTAATTAAAATTTTAAATTTACCCCCCACCGCTCTCCGTGAGGGGTCGTGTTTGGTATCGTTCGATAGATTTTTGAAAAATATTAAACATGTATTTTTTAGTTTTTCGATCTGACGTTCATATCGCGAAATATTCGCTTTTTTGAACTTATACTTCTTTAGGCGCGATTGAGATTGAGGGTGAATTTATATTGATCTGCGCGCATGCGCACACCGACAGTTTGGTATTAGTCTTTATACGGGTTCTGATTGAAATGATCTGTCAATAATTGTTCAATATGGAGGTTATCGGTAAACAAAAATGTTGTATAATATATTAGTTTTTATTGTTGTGAGGACAGAAATAAAATCAAATTTATAATTATAGTGACTTTTTAAATAGTTTTGAAAAGCCACAGGTACGTAATTCTAAATGTTTCAGTTGTATTTCAATAAAAAATTATCTTCATACCTATTTGGAAAATGTAAAGAAAATAATGTACTTACCTAGTACTTGCTATGCTATACCCCTAGTAGGCAATGCTTTAATTTACATAATCTGATTACGAACAAACTTTCTACAAATTTTCATCTAATCTATCGTTTTCTTACTCTATATATTGTTGTATTTTAATTCGACAAAAATCAAACTAATAAAAATTCATATAAACAAAATGTCAAAAAGTTGTTCAGTTTGTGTATATTCCTACATGACGTATACGCGAAAGAGGTGCAGTTTGAAATTGCTTCGACTCTCGTACGGCGGGATACACGGGAAGTAGGTTCAAGCGCAATGTAAGTTATATCATTTTTTTATTTTTTTTTATAGATTTTATGATTGTAAGTAGGTATATTATTATATAATTTTTTCAGAAAATACGTATTTAATTAAAATTTTTGGCAACAATTATTGTTCAGAAATCATTTGTGGCATTTTTCAATGTGTTTGTGTGTGTTTATTCTTTTATTTTTTTAATTTTTGGTATTGTTTTAATAAAAAATTTTGGAAAGTAGTACAGAAACTGTTTAAAGTATATTGATTTCGTTGAAATCATATAATAGAAGTATAACTTCTTACGTGCGTACAAAGTACACACATTCTTTTTTGAAACTTTTACTTGCCCAATTACTGGGCATACTTGGCCAAAATGTCCAAGTTCGGTTCAGAGCATCATTACAGGCTCTCCTGAAGATACGAAGAGGTTGAAATGGTCCATAGAGAGATGGGAATGATCTCTGAATCGAAATTAAATATTAAATGCCTTTATCTACCTGCGTTTTTACTCACGTATTGAGCACTAGGAAACAGATTTGTTGATCTTTTCCTCGTTGAATTGATGTGTTGTGGAGTGCAATTATAGGCTCCCCATGTTTCTGAATTCATCATCCTTTATTCCTTGCAAATTTTAGAAGGATGGGGAATAGGTATAAGACCGAATCTGTTTCCAACTTAAAAAATCCAAAGATTTTATTTTTAAATTTTAATATTTACCTATTTGTTTAAAAGTGGAGTCGCTTGGGTTTCGCCTTTCCAAGTATTTTTCAGTTTTTCGATCTGACGTTTATTTCTCGAATTATTCGCTTTTTCTTGTGAAATTTTGCGACTCACCGATTTTCTTACGCCCCGCTCAAATCTTCAGATTTTTGAAATATACACTCTTTTGCATGTACTTAACTTACCTTATCTTGATCTGAGGATTTCGAGTTTTTCTAAGGCTAGATTTTTTTTCGGACCCCCCTTAACGAACTCCCCTGTATCACGATCCAATATACGGTAGAGGTGCATTTACAGGGTACATGGTTTCTCCCCATGTGATAATCTGACGCGCTCGAGTAACTGCAAAAATCCCCGCTTGGGCTCCCCTACCATAATATTTAGTCGAGAAATTATTTAAATAAGTACTTGCAATCGGTGAAAGCTAGTGCACTAGTGTTTACTTTAAAAGTTTACTTTTTAAAATAAAAGTAAAATTTAGTTTAAAAACAGATAAGTTCTTATTAACTAAAATCCTATTTCTTAAAATGAAACTTAAAACTTTTGTTTTTATCGGATAATAACCTTTCCGTCACCTTTTCTGATGAAGCAATAATTTCTTTATCTAAAGAAAGACTTTCTGAAAACTGGGAACGACCCTGAACTACCAAGTAGCTACCGTCCAATATCTCTCCTATGCCATTTGTATAAATTGTATGAACGCCTCATTTTGAACCGCATCCAGGAAAAATTAGATGCAAAACTAATCCCACAACAAGCAGGCTTCAGGCCAGGTAAATCATGCACAGGCCAAGTGCTGAACCTAACAGAGTACATAGAGGAGGGATTTGAATAGAAAGAGATAGTGGGAGTGGCCTTGATAGACCTCACAGCGGCCTATGATGCGATAAACCACATAACATATGATGAACCTTGCTAACTTAGATCTACAACACTGTGCTTGACTATGACCTGGTAAATATCATTAGATCACTGTTATGTAATAGACGATTCTACGTTGTGCTAAATGGAAAGAAGAGCAGATAGAGAACCCAAAAAGATGGCCTACCTCAAGGAAGCATTCTGGCTCCGTCCCTATTTAACATATACACCAACGACCAACCATTGCACCCCCAGAGTGAGAGTTTTGTTTACGCTGACGGCCTTGGTATCGCCGTAAAGGGGAAAACACTCACACAAGTAAAGTCCACAATGGAAGAGGCTTTAAACATGATGTCAACGTACTATAAACAAAACTCATTAAAGCCGAACCCTACTAAAACCCAAGTATGTGCCTTCCATCTCAACAACCATCTGGCGCACGTAAAACTGAATGTTTCTTGGGAGGGACAACGCTTGGAACATACTGATAGGTCCAAATATCTTGGAGTGATACTAGGCCGGTCACTAACGTATAAATTCCACTCTCGGAGTACAAGATAAAACGTTTCTACGAGAAACAACCTTCTCCGGAAACTTGTAGGCAGCAAGTGGGGTGCAAATCCCCAGGTCTTAAAGTCAACAGCTGAGGCCTTATGTTTCTCAACAGGGGAATATGCTTGTCCCGTCTGGGGTAGATCTAGACACGCCCAACAAGTCACTACGGCGTTAAATGAAACATGTAAAATAATTACCGGTTGTATGAAGCCTACCCTTCTGCCCATACTGTACCGGGCAGCTGGATTCGCATCACCAGAAGACCGTAGATGCGACTCACAATATATGGAGAAGTTCAGGCAAACTTTCTGTTCCCCCTACATCCAGAACGAGCTAATGGAATGAGCCTGGACTGGAGAACCTGGCGGACACTCAACCGCATACGCACAGGTGTTGCCCCTGTAAAACAGAACCTGATTAAATGGGGCATCAAGACAGATAACGACGCACTTTGCAAATGTGGGGAAATACAGAACGTGAAGCACCTAAGAGTATGCACACTTTGCCCATCACAGTGCACCCTTGATGATTTATGGCTCGCAAATACAAAGGGTGTAGAGGTAGCCCGTTACTGGGCAGAAAAACTGTAGTCGGCTCCAGACACGAAAAAGTACATAGTACAAGTACAAGAACATAGCAAACCGTCAGTTTTTCTTTCGATATTTCCAATCTCAGAGTATTTTTAACCATAGCAAATGCATTGCAGAAGATGTTAATGTCTTCTAAAGGCAGTTACTTTCGATAATATTTATAATTTTCTCTTTAAAAGGACTTTGACCGAGATGGATGATTTTTACATACAAGCAAAACTGTCTTTAAATTAAAATATTATAGTATCGTCACTTTTTTTCTGCCACATTTTTTCTCCCACATAAATTCAAATTCTCCTGATCTAAACTACCATTCTATAAATCAATCACCGCTATAGACGTGTTCAGTCAGGAATAACAACATGTTTTAATTTCTCTAGTCAGGCTAAGGTTAAGGCCACACGGACGATAATTTACGGCGCCATAGGAGAAGTAAACCTGACGAGGCATTGGTTGACTAACTCCTATTTCATCTATAACTGGTGGTTAGTCAACCAATGGGTTTACTGCTCTTACGGCGCCGTAAATTATCGCCCGCGTGGCCTTTCGCTAAGAAGGTGGCCAGTCCGCGCGGTCCCGGCAAAAAAGCTGCTATGTCATGTTGCAGACTAGGCTGATGCCATCGCTGTAATTCCAGCATATTTAGTAGACAACCGAAATGCGAAAGATAAATTACATTATGTTTCGTTTTATACACTATGCAGTGTATGTAGAAAAAATACTGGATTTTACTAAGGTTACCTTTTTGAGGCCATTCCCCTAATAACACAAAACATTCCAGGAATGTTCCCAGAAGGTACACACAGGACATTGAAAACATTCCTGGAATGTCCCCAAAAGCACACGAACGTCCCAGGAAAGTCCCAGGAAAGTGCTTTGTCAGCATTTTAAACATTCCTTGAATGTCTTGTTGGAACATTCCATGAATGTCTACGAATGTTCTTTGAACATTCACAGTATATTGTTTAGACTGAATGTCTTGTTGAAACATTCCATGAATGTCTACGAATGTTCTTAGGACATTCAAAGTATATTTTTTAGACATTCTCTGAAATATATCGTCAGTGATGTAACAATACCTCCTATATGTTTTTTCATAAGTTTTGCAGGAGGCGAAAAACATTTTTTAAGGTCACCTCCTGTTTTCATACGTAAGTTTTGACTTGTTTTGTAGTAAATAGATAGTTGAATTTACTACAAAACAAATCAAAAAATATATGAAAACAGGAGGTGGGCCAAACAAGTTTTTCATCTCCTACAAAATTCATGAAAAAGCAGATAGGAGGTATTTTCACATCACTGACGATATACCAGAAGTACAGTAGGAAAAATGAAAGAATACCTATGAACGAACATATAAAACACGCTGTATTTTCCTGTCACTGTGTCACACAAAAAACTGGTCAGCGCAAGTACATGCAATAATTATTGTTACATGTACTTGCACTGGACAATTTTCTTTGTGACACGGTGACAGGAAAATACATCG
This sequence comes from Diabrotica virgifera virgifera, assembly GCF_917563875.1. Lineage (NCBI taxonomy): Eukaryota > Metazoa > Arthropoda > Insecta > Coleoptera > Chrysomelidae > Diabrotica > Diabrotica virgifera. The sequence goes on from NC_065450.1 coordinate 213,484,272, forward strand.
TGTTTTATATGTTCATTCATGGGTATTCTTTCATTTTTCCGACTGTATATGTAGACATACCGAATAATACATCCTTGATAAATATAAACATTTTTATTGCACAAAATCTTGTCATATATTTTTTTCCATAATCATCACTACGATGACGATTCATTGTATTGAATTGTACATTACAATTACAATCTGGTCATAACTCTGACCAATGAGCAATTTTAATTTAACTTAAATTACTACTGTCTCTTAAAATGAAGAGCTTACCCCATATTGCCTCTTATCTAATCAACAGGCACACAAGCACTATGCTCTGCTTTTCTAACGACACTATTCTAACATACACAGGCACACAAGCATTATGCTCTGCTTTTCACTATCACCTATCACTCAAACTAGTTCAAAAGGCTTTGTCCTCTTCAATCTTCTAGTTTGCCCAGTAGTATCGAGGAACTGGATTTCCTCAATATTCTTGTAGGTACTTACGAAGTTGTTGCTTGTGACTTCCAACTTTACTCCAACTTTAAAAACAAATCCAGCTATAAAATATTTATGTGCCTGAAGGCTTTTGTATGCTTTCACCTATAATATCTATAATAGTAATTTGGTGGAATGCACTTTATGGTAAAATCCAATTCTGACTGAATTGTATATGGATCTAAATCCTCAATTATTTTCAGCTTCAATAAATATCTAAAACAATAAAAGAAATAATGTTATTGCTTGCAAAATTCATCAGTATTGATAAATATCAGAGAAAAATGAACAGTAAATAAAAATTGTTTCCCCTAACTTTCTCCAACATCTGGAGTTTCCAATAATAATTTCCTTAAATAATCACTTTGCATTGTGGTAAAGGTTATAAAGTTCACAAAATACAGCAAACGAAATCCAAATGAATCCAAAATAGACAAAATACGACGATAAAAACAATGAAATGAAATGATATTACAAACATAACCTCTGTAACTGTAACCTGTATGCCAACCAGAATCAGAACCAGAAGTCACGTGGTTTGGATTGCCTAAATGCATATACACGCGCGGCAAATTTGAAAATGAATGCAAATTGAATAGTAAATGGCCTCTCTTAAAATATAGGACATTGTTAGTATGTTCATAGAATGTCTTGTAGTAACATTCCACGAATAATTTAATCAGATGTTCACCGAATGTTCCTTAAATGTCCAGGACATTCAAATATTAATAGAACTTTGATAGTACATTTCTGGAATGTTTTGTGTTGTTAGGGTCGTACATGGAGTGCAATAAAGATTTTGAATTAATAAATCAAAAAACACGAGTGGAACTTCCAGAACAATGACAGGAAGTATTCCGAATGGCAAGAAAGAAACCCTCTCCTTTTCAAGTGGAAAACGTTAACCAAACATACTTACTTCAGAACATAGACAACATTCTTGAATGAGTTCTCCTCATTATGAGGAGAACGATATCGTGCTCATCAAATAGTACTAGAAGGAAAAGCAGAGAATAAGAGAAGGCTAGGACGTAAAAAAACAGTTATGAAATGCTTCGCAATGCTGCTAAAAACAAAATAATTTAATCCTGGCTATCTACATCTCACCTGACAAGACAATCTAGGGTGGACGTAGAAAGAAGAAAAAGAATTATTTCTGTTTTTGCTTGTTATATTTCTTTTATAAACATCTTATATGAATCTACACTTGTCTTGTACTGTACAAGAAACAAATACTTGAATATACCAATTTTGCACCAATTATTTAGCAATATTTTAACTACCCCCACGATATTACATGCAATAAACTATTCGCGTACTTTAATATTATGCATTACCATAATACTTATGTAAAATGTAATAATTAACAGCGAGATTTGCCCTCAGATACGTACAGGATTCTTTCCCTACACAATGTTAACGTTTCTTGCCCTTCAATAAAATTTCCATAGCCCCACACACAACATAATACTTTAATGTCACGTACAGAAGCTATTTAGCGTACCTTAAATGTAGTGGAAACATACAATGAAAAGGAATGTTAATTACATCAAACTGGCGACAAAAAACGGTTGAAACGTCACCACTAGACCTTTCAACTACGACATTTTGTCCACAACAGCCGCTGAATAATAAGCATAGGCTTTGTTCAGAAATGCCATATAAAAAATATTTTGAGATAACACCTGGCAATTTATTTTTGTCTTTAGATTGTCGATTTGTACAGCTTTAAAATACATTATTACTATTTTGAATTGTAATAATTTTAAACAAGGAAACCAAAAATATATTAATAGGGAACTTGCATAAAATTTTAGATTCGAAAAAAATGCTATAAATCACAACAGAACATAATTTAAAACATACACTTCGCCAAAAAAGTATCGCATCACCTTAAAAATGGGACATTTTTAATGTCTTATATTTCCTAAACCTGTTCGATTTTAGTGATTTTTTAATGTTATAGCTTTACCGGTTGTAACAATGATAGTGTGTTTTTTCCTCAAAGTTGGGAACGCCCTGTGGAATATTCTAGCGTATATAAAATATTGAAATTAAAACTCAACTGTAACCTTAGGCCATCTAAACATTTTGCTTTTTGATTAATTCGCTTATGTTGGATAATAAAAATGTTAACTACTTTAACAACTAGCCATGTTCTTTATCAATACAGGGTGTTTCTAAATAAGTGCGACAAACTTTAAGGGCTAATTCTGAATGAAAAAATAATGACCGTTTACTTTATAAACATGTGTCCGCAAATGCTTCGTTTCTAAGATACGGGATGCTGAATTTTTTCTTACAAACTGACGATTTATTTATTGTTCTAAAACCGATTGAGATATGCAAATGAAATTTGGTAGGTTTTAAGAGGTAGTTATTGCGCATTTTTTGATATACAATTAAGAATTTTATATTCACCATTGGCGTGCGTACGGTTCATATTACCCGGTCATATTACCCGTATGCACGCCAATGGTAAATATAAAATTCTTAATTGTACGTCAAAAAATGCGCAATAACTAGGTACCTTCGGAAACGAAGCATTTGCGGACATATGTGTATAAAGCAAACTGTTATTATTTTTTTCATGGACCCCTTAAAGTTTGTCTCATATATTTAGAAACACCCTGTATTGTCTAGTTGTTAAAGTACCTAACTATTGTCTAGTTGTTAAAGTACCTCTAGTCAATGCTAGTTGTTAAAGTACCTAACTTTTTTATTATATTATAGTACACAGGGTGTTCCAAACTTTGAGAAAAAAACAGACTATCATTGTTACACCCGGTATATAATGACATTTATCTGTTTAGCAACAATATTATTACATCCATATTCTTGAAGAATAAAGCTATAACATATTAAAACAATCACTAAAATCGAAAAACAGGTTTAGGAAATATGAGACATTAAAAATGTCCCATTTTTAAGGTGATGCGATACTTTTTTGGCGGAATGTATTAAACGGTTGTAGCGAACGGTTGTAGCTCAATAATCGAAATGCGCGTGATTTAAGAGTTTATTCTTAGAGTGTATACGTTATATGAATTATATTCGTGATACGATATATTTTAATATCTCCCAGCACTTTTCTCTTAAGATGAATCAATTAGAGGGTTGTTTGTGGGTGAAGGGGATGAGCTCAATAATTGGAACTATATAACTTCGAAAGCTCATAAATAGCTCGTAATTCTGCCCCAAAGAACGATTCAATATCCCTATATTTAAGCACTGGAGCCCCCCCTACCCCACCACTAAAACATTAAATTCCTGCCCAGTGTAACGAGTTTAAAATTTTTAATATCAATATGAAAGCTCATAAATCAGCGCTATTTGTTTTTTAATTTTTGTAAGTGGTGAGGGGGGAGAGCAGCTCAACACGGGTGTTGGGAAAATTTCGCGTAGACAATAGTCAATAACTTTGATGATTTGACTCATTGTATATCCTCATTTTCTGATTTAAATCTTAATAATAAATCATAGAAATTTAAATTTATATTTCGCTTAGACCTGTTGTTATGAGTATGCATATCTGAACGATGCTTGCGATCTTTAATTGAATTGGAATTCAATTGATCTTTTTGTAACAGATACAAAATAATTTAATATCTATTTGCCGATTTTTTGATTGAATATTTTACAAACTCCACACTTAGTGTGTGGTTATTAGTCCTTTTATTGTTTCTTGTTTCGCTAGTATCACTATTATTCCCAGCTTTTCGTGACCTATTTTCCACTGACCACTCCATATATTTTATATGAGTTCGTAAATATATCCCTTCGTTTATTGTCTGATTTCTACACTTTTCACTGTGAATGTAAACAAATATACTAGCTAAATATTATAGTACTGTCGCCAGTGGGAGTACAACGGCCTCCTTAACTCAGATGGACTTACCCAAGTTTTTTTTATGTATTTTGACCCGTAGAACACGAATCTTTTGGGTAACAGTCGATCCGGATATCGATAAGATTGTTATAAACGAAGAACTTGAGGAATCACATAACAGCGATTTTTCGTAAAACAAAACATTGTCTTGTACTTTTTGGGTCATTCTAAGCAAAAAATGTTTTTACAAGTTTTTTCGTAGGATGTATAGTTTTCGACATAAACGCGGTTGAACTTTAAAAAATCGAAAAATTGCAATTTTTGAACCCAAATAACTTTTGATTGAAAAATAAAATAGCAATTCTGCTTACCGCATTTGAAAGTTCAAGTCAAATTCTATCGGTTTTGATTATTTTAATTGCTAAAAATTAATTTTTTTATTGTTAAACAAAGCTATAAACACATAGAGATTGAATGATGTTTTCAATGCATTTCCCATTTGAAATCGAACGAGTAGGCGCATACAGACAATTTCTACGTATATTACGTACATTAAAACGCATGCATTGGCACGGGAAACACTATGTGTTTATGGCTTTGTTTAACAAATAAAAACTTAATTTTTAGCAATGCAAATAATCAAGATCGATATTTGACTTGAACTTTCAAATGCAGTAAGCAGAATTGCTATTTTATTTTTTATTCAAAAGTTATTCGGGTTCAAAAATTGAACTTTTTCGATATTTTGAAAGTTCAATCGCGTTTATCTCTAAAACTATGCATCCTACGAAAAAACTGGTAAAACCATTTTTTGCTAAGGATCACCCAAAAAATACAAAAAAAAAATGTTTTGTTTTGCGAAAAATCGCTGTTATGTAATTTCTCAAGTTCTTTTTTTATAACAAACTTATCGACATCCGGATCAACTGTTACCCAAAAAATTCGTGTTCTACGGGTCAAAATACATAAAAAAACTTGGGTAAGTCCATCTGAATTAAGGAGGCCGTTGTACCCCCCCTGTCGACAGGACTATTACAGCTATTTTCCTAAAATTAGTTCTTTTATGCAGTTAATGGACCTAATTTCTCTAAAGTTTAATAATAGGTGTAAGTAAATAATTGTGAAACAAAATTATTAGTAAACACTGCTTACCTACCTTTTACTAAAGTTTAGCCAGGTATTTGTTCAAATTCAAATTAATTAGTATTAAGTTATAAAATGTTTGGGTATTTTATAAATTAGATGGGTACATGGGTCAGTTATACAGGGTGGACCAAAGAAATGAGTCTACCTGGATATTTGGCAGTATTTATTAGATTTTAAGGAAATGCCGAAATAGGTCGATTTTTATTTTTATATTGCAATTTTTTGGCATATATTTCATACTAATGACGTCATCCATCTGAGCGTGATGACGTAATCGATGATTTTTTAAATGGGAATAGGAGTCGTGTATTAGTTAATTTAAAAGGGGGTGTTCAATTATCTATTCAGTAATATAAACATTATTATCATTATTTATACAGGGTGTCCAAAAGAATATTTTTTTAATTAAATTAATTGGTGCAAAAAGACTAATGTATGTAATTTATTTGATGTTTCGGCATTTCCTTAAAATCTAATAACTACTGCCAAATATCGAGGTGGACTCGTTTCTTTGGTCAACTCTGTATTACCTACGTATTCATTTATATGTTCTTTATCAAAGCATTTAGATTATTTTAAATTATTAACTATTGTTAATTGTCTACATGTTTTTCGAGTTATTTATGTGTTTCGAGTTATTCAAATCTAACATTGACAGGAAGCTATTATAGGATAAAACTCAACGAGGAAAATAAAATTCCTGTAGCTGGCAGTAGGTATACCATAAATCATAAATCACAAAAATACTAGATCCTTTGTAAAAGGTGTATTTAAAAGTCCCTAAATAATGGGGTACATCACATAACAGAACGTTTTCGGATTAAAAAATCCATCATCGGTGTCAAATAAGCCCTAAAATAAGTACATATTACCTAATTAATTAAGAAAAACGTGATTTGAAATATTGAGGTTAACTTACAGTCATACTTACAATAGTGTCCATGCCTGAGCAACCAAAATGTTTTGGGTAAAAACCCTTTAAATGTTGAAAAGTATTATAATTTACTACATATTGTTGATAAAATTTTGTGATGTTGAAAATATTGCTGAATGGACATGCTTCTAAGTTTATTTTATATTAAGTTGCCTTTCAACTCCAATATGTGAGATTTCAATCCTCCTTACATTTCAACCACGTCGGAAAAGTTCTGTGTTGACCTGGGTAATATCCAGGAATATTGGCAACATCACAAAATTTTATCAACAATATGTAGTAAATTATAATACTTTTCAACATTTAAAGGGTTTTTACCGAAAACATTTTGGTGGCTTAGGTATGCACACTGTACCTCTTGCATTTTTAACCTTAGTCAACATAGTCAACTTAGTTAACAGTTATACTTATTTTAAAGTTTTTTCAACACTGATGATGGATTTTTTAATCCGAAAACGTTCTGTTATGTGATGTAACCCCTTATTTAGGGACTTTAAATATAACTTTTATAAAGGATCTATTAGTATTTTTTTATTTCTATTGTAGGATGTTATAAATTAAAGGCTATAAAATAAAATAAAAGAATAAGTATAAAAAACACTTTATTTTAATATTCTATAAACACTATAAATCGATAATTATGGCACTGGCGCTACCTCTGGGCAGCAAACTCCAGCATATCTGAAAATACGAAAAAACATTATTATTATTAGACAAACAAAAAATATTTTTGGATTGTTTATAATATTGCTTTCTTCTTTTACTCCAAGAAAAGACGCATTTTGGCTTGCAATTTGTTCGTCCAGCATGGATTTACTTGAAATTTTCACAGAAGGTAGGGAATAGCCCAATGATCATTTTCTATATCACGCCTCTGTGCTCTAAAACCTTGAGGGTGGTTGCCACCCCATCTCGGGGGTGGGAAATTTTTGTTACATTCAATACAATTACCCAAAATTCAAAACAAGACGAAGATGACATCGATCTCGATGATGATGACTAAAAAACTATTTGTATTTGTATTTTTATTTATAAATTCGTATTTTTGTGTAAAGAAATATTTTTTTACGTAATTCTGCGTTTTTTTCTGTATAGATCTATTAAATTATTTAAGAAAATTTCAGTGTTGTTAAGGGTGGTTTCTAAGAGTTGAAATATTATGATATTATATCCTAAAGCATAAAATAATTATTATTTAACCAATCAAAACCAAATTTTACCCATATTAAGGTTTATAATGTTTTTATATAATTTTAGACAATAAGGGGAAGTTTACACCCCTAAAAATTATCAACGCTCTTAAGCATGATATAGAATATGAAGTACAGGGTGAGATGATCCTAAACACAAATGTTTATGCACATCGATGCACGCCGAAATTATTATTTTAGGAAAAATAAATTCTTTGTATATAGTGTCCTGTAAATTCCTGTCATCCAACAAGGGTGGATTTAGAGGTTGAAATATTATTATATTATATCCTAAAGCATAAAACAATAATTATTTACGTAATAAAAACCAAATGTTGACCATATTAAAGTTTAAAATGTTATTTTATAATTTTTTACAATTAGGGGTAGTTTTCACCCTTAAAAACCAAAAGCGTACAGCGGCTCAATATAGAAAATGAACTAGAGGGTAAAATGAATCTAGTGCCAAATTTTTGTACAAATCGATGCTGGACGAAAAAATTTCGAGGTTTTGCCATTTTTTAGCTTCATTTTCTGGTCTCTTTATGTTACTATCCTAACGGAATTTGGCTACTATCAAAGCAGCTCTTATTTTTACAAATGTTCTACCAGTCAAAAAAATTCAAACAGTTTTTCTCTTCTTCTTCTTCTTTTTATGGTGCCTATCCGTTCCCGATGTTGGCGATCAGCATGGCTATCCTAACTTTGTTGGTTGCTATTCGGAATAGTCCGGTTGTCGATCTGTTGAATCATTTCTTCAGGTTTTGAAGCCAACATATTGTTCTTCTCCCTGGTCCTCTCCTTCCAAATACCTTGAACTGAAGAATGAGTTACAACAAGCCATATCTCTGTTCATTCTTCGTAACATGGCCAAAATATTCTAGTTTGCGCTCTTTGATGGTGTTAATTATCTCGCATCCCTTGTCCTTTTTACGTAGGACCTCAACATTAGTCACACGATCCAACCATGAAATTCTTAAAATGCGTCTGTAACACCACATCTCGAATGCTTCGAGTTTTCTTCAAGAAATCTTTAGAAATTTTGCTCTTCTTAGATATAAAAAATAGAATTGAGAAATGTTTTTCCCATTGCACAGTTGCCATCTAACTGTCGTCATGTAGAGACACATCAACTCGCTTTGCAACCCACGTGATGTGGAATGTCATACTTTGCCAAAGGGCATAATTCTTTATAAATACCATCCATCCTATAGAATTTTAGTAAATATGCGATTATAATATTAGTCCAGAGAAATAAGGTTTTTGTCGGGACACTTGAGCAGCCAGGTTGCAAATAGATTTTTTGGGTAATATATACCTAATATATTATAAATACAAAAATTCCCGTCACAGTTCGGACCAGAAACTTTTTCCGTTTAAATCGCTACAGGTAAAAATAGGGTAATTAAATATCTTATTTATAATATTATTCTTTTTGTAGATGAGCCAAGGTATAAAATGGCAATTTTTGAATTCGTCCGATCCTTTTTTTGTTTCGGAAAGTGCAAAATAAAACTAAAATTTCAAAAATAAAAAATGCGCTATAACTTTTGCGAAAATGGCCTTAAGACTTTCATATTGCACGAAAAGTTGAGTCAAACATTTCATATAATGCACAAAAAATTTTAAGACGATTCGTCAATTAATATAAATTTTATTCAATTTGTTTATCGCAAAGAGCTTTATTTTCGCAATGTTATTGTTCAGAATATAATAATGACATAGCAATTCTGTGGAAACCACATGCAAGAATAATACTTATATTTTTAAAGTGTTGAAAAAATCATTGAAAAGTCGTTTTTATCACTCCGAAAAAAGTTTAGTAAAATAGAGTCTTTGTGGCTTCTAAACAATTTGAATAACTTTGTTAATATTGACTATAGAGTAAATCTAGTTTAGGATTTCAAAAGTTGGTATTTTTATAAGAATTTTTAGAAAAAACTTTTTGCCTAGGTTAATTAGGTTCAAAGTTAACCACTTTTATTATTTAATTCGCAGTTACTACTATATACATCAAATTCTCCTGTAACAGTGTTAGTTACCATACTACTCCGAAACGGCTGGGCCGATTTTTATAAAATTTTACACGTTTATCCTGTAGGATATTGAAGAGGTTTTAATCTATTTTTTATACCCATAAGTTATAAGGGGGTTGCCCCCCTGACATTTTTTTTATTTGTTTGGACAAAATTATGTACCTTAATTTTATATGATGTAGAATTAAAAAATACATACAACCTTTAATTTTCACTCTTCTATCACCAACCCCTATTTGTTAATAGCCATCTATATCTAGCGGTAGCGGGTAGGAACTCTTTAAATTCTTGAAGATATTCCTATGAGGGAAATTGAATCAATTCTTGCCCTCCGCAGATTCTGGGGGTTTCCTGACCCGGGAAACTAGTACCTGTTTAGGGTCCCTTGTCCAGGGTTACGGATGAAGTCCACAACGGCAGCCATTGCGGAGAAGCGGAAGCGGCAGCCATTGCGGTACGGTACGGATGGCGGAAGTGGCAACCCTTGATTTTAGGGTTACTATAGAATCAAACCAAACCTGCAGCGTCTGATCCAGAATGGGCGGCTGCAAATAGCGTCTGACCCAGAGTGGGCGGCTGATTTAGAAACTCACCAACACGCAAGGCAAGCGTGGTGTTTTAACTGCCAAATTTACCCCCGTCATGGCGAATTTCAAACGAATCGTGAATAGTGAACCCCAGGTGGGTAGATCAGTAATGGTAAGTCCCACACCTCATAAGGTCTGCCTCAAGGATTCTTGGGGAGGCAAAAATTCGCAAACGATAAAATCCAAAAAACACATATTGATGCATATTACTACCTACAATGCGAGAAGTCTGTTGTAAGAAGAAAGACTTACAAAGATGGAGAGTGAAATGTCAAATATCAAATGGGACATAATAGGAATCAGCGAAGTGAGAAGGAAAGGAGAATGTCTGAAGACCCGAAGTACAGGGCATCTTTTCTACAGTATGGGTAATGAAGAAACATCAGAGGGAGGCATTGGGTTTTTTATACATAGAAAGCATAGTGATAAAATTACATCTATTAAGGGAATATCGAACAGAGTTGCCTACTTAACATTACAACTCAATACAAGATAGAGCATATATACAATTACATCTATAAATTCTCCTGTCACAGTGTTAGTTTCCATACTCCTCCGAGGCCGCTTGACCGATTTTTATGAAATTATATATGTATATTCGGTAGGTCTTAGAATCGGTCGTAATCTACTTTTCATATCCCTGAGTGATAGGGGGAGTTGCCCCTAACCTTTTGTAATGTTAGGGGGTTGTGTGTACATAACGTACTCTATAAGACTACGAGTACATACAAATTTAAAAAAATATGATCAAAATCCATCAACAAATTCCACCGATATTAATCGTAGCATATGTTTGCAGAATCAGTTTCATTTTTTGAGTGCACGTATTTTAGTAATTCCCCTCCACCGACCACGAATTAATTCCGTTCGGACGCCATTTTGAAGCTTTATTAGCCACTCTGTTGAGGTTGAAAGTTTACTCAAACTTTTACACATAACCTATATATGTTCAACTTCAAAATGGCTCTAGCTAGGTTGCTTAATCGTTATAAACAAAGTAGCTGTCAATGAAATAAAAAAAGTGGCTAACTTTCACCGTAATTAACCTAGGCGAAAAGTTTTTCATTGAAAATTCGTATAAAAATACCAGTTTTTCAAATTCCATTGTAGTTTTAGCCTACAGTCAATATTAACAAAGTTATTCAAATTGTTTTTAAGCCAAAAATGACTCTATTTTAGTAAAATGTTTTCTGAGTGATAAAAATGACTTTTTAATGATTTTTTTAAACGCTTTGAAAATAATGACTATTCTTCTTTCGTGTTGTTTTCACAGAATTGCTGTATCATTATTATTTTCTGAACAATAACATTGCGAAAAAAACGCTCTTTGGGATAAACAAATTGAATAAAAGACTAAGTTTTCACTCTAATGGCATATAGCATATCCCACCAGAATGAAAACAATGGGAACCTTCTCTGGTTACACCTCCGAGGCTTCTACAATTTGCAAGCCATACGGATGCTGAGACTAAGGAAGATGAGGGAATTCTACAATTTACAATTCACGTCCCATCTGCTCAGCGCGGTAAAGTTCCAACGAGACTGGTTCCCTTCATACTCCACACAGAGTAAATGTAAATCAAAAATGAATAACCATTCTCAATTTCGTTGCAAAACGAAAATACAGCCGAACCATATTCCAGTCCAATCAGAGAGTGCTGCAAGCACCTCTACCGGTTTCGAAACTTATTAGTCTCTCATCAGGAGGCACATATGCTGCTCTCCCTGATCCAACCAAAACAAACCTCAGCGTGCAGTCCCGAATTGCAACGAACGAAATGGCATAGATGCCCTAGCGGCAACTGCTAGCAAAAGACTAAGTTTTCACTCTAATGGCATATAGCATATCCCACCAGAATGAAAACAATGGGAACCTTCTCTGGTTACACCTCCGAGGCTTCTACAATTTGCAAGCCATACGGATGCTGAGACTAAGGAAGATGAGGGAATTCTACAATTTACAATTCACGTCCCATCTGCTCAGCGCGGTAAAGTTCCAACGAGACTGGTTCCCTTCATACTCCACACAGAGTAAATGTAAATCAAAAATGAAATTGAGAATGGTTATTCATTTTTGATTTACATTTACTCTGTGTGGAGTATGAAGGGAACCAGTCTCGTTGGAACTTTACCGCGCTGAGCAGATGGGACGTGAATTGTAAATTGTAGAATTCCCTCATCTTCCTTAGTCTCAGCATCCGTATGGCTTGCAAATTGTAGAAGCCTCGGAGGTGTAACCAGAGAAGGTTCCCATTGTTTTCATTCTGGTGGGATATGCTATATGCCATTAGAGTGAAAACTTAGTCTTTTGCTAGCAGTTGCCGCTAGGGCATCTATGCCATTTCGTTCGTTGCAATTCGGGACTGCACGCTGAGGTTTGTTTTGGTTGGATCAGGGAGAGCAGCATATGTGCCTCCTGATGAGAGACTAATAAGTTTCGAAACCGGTAGAGGTGCTTGCAGCACTCTCTGATTGGACTGGAATATGGTTCGGCTGTATTTTCGTTTTGCAACGAAATTGAGAATGGTTATTCATTTTTGATTTACATTTACTCTGTGTGGAGTATGAAGGGAACCAGTCTCGTTGGAACTTTACCGCGCTGAGCAGATGGGACGTGAATTGTAAATTGTAGAATTCCCTCATCTTCCTTAGTCTCAGCATCCGTATGGCTTGCAAATTGTAGAAGCCTCGGAGGTGTAACCAGAGAAGGTTCCCATTGTTTTCATTCTGGTGGGATATGCTATATGCCATTAGAGTGAAAACTTAGTCTTTTGCTAGCAGTTGCCGCTAGGGCATCTATGCCATTTCGTTCGTTGCAATTCGGGACTGCACGCTGAGGTTTGTTTTGGTTGGATCAGGGAGAGCAGCATATGTGCCTCCTGATGAGAGACTAATAAGTTTCGAAACCGGTAGAGGTGCTTGCAGCACTCTCTGATTGGACTGGAATATGGTTCGGCTGTATTTTCGTTTTGCAACGAAATTGAGAATGGTTATTCATTTTTGATTTACATTTACTCTGTGTGGAGTATGAAGGGAACCAGTCTCGTTGGAACTTTACCGCGCTGAGCAGATGGGACGTGAATTGTAAATTGTAGAATTCCCTCATCTTCCTTAGTCTCAGCATCCGTATGGCTTGCAAATTGTAGAAGCCTCGGAGGTGTAACCAGAGAAGGTTCCCATTGTTTTCATTCTGGTGGGATATGCTATATGCCATTAGAGTGAAAACTTAGTCTTTTGCTAGCAGTTGCCGCTAGGGCATCTATGCCATTTCGTTCGTTGCAATTCGGGACTGCACGCTGAGGTTTGTTTTGGTTGGATCAGGGAGAGCAGCATATGTGCCTCCTGATGAGAGACTAATAAGTGTCGAAACCGGTAGAGGTGCTTGCAGCACTCTCTGATTGGACTGGAATATGGTTCGGCTGTATTTTCGTTTTGCAACGAAATTGAGAATGGTTATTCATTTTTGATTTACATTTACTCTGTGTGGAGTATGAAGGGAACCAGTCTCGTTGGAACTTTACCGCGCTGAGCAGATGGGACGTGAATTGTAAATTGTAGAATTCCCTCATCTTCCTTAGTCTCAGCATCCGTATGGCTTGCAAATTGTAGAAGCCTCGGAGGTGTAACCAGAGAAGGTTCCCATTGTTTTCATTCTGGTGGGATATGCTATATGCCATTAGAGTGAAAACTTAGTCTTTTGCTAGCAGTTGCCGCTAGGGCATCTATGCCATTTCGTTCGTTGCAATTCGGGACTGCACGCTGAGGTTTGTTTTGGTTGGATCAGGGAGAGCAGCATATGTGCCTCCTGATGAGAGACTAATAAGTTTCGAAACCGGTAGAGGTGCTTGCAGCACTCTCTGATTGGACTGGAATATGGTTCGGCTGTATTTTCGTTTTGCAACGAAATTGAGAATGGTTATTCATTTTTGATTTACATTTACTCTGTGTGGAGTATGAAGGGAACCAGTCTCGTTGGAACTTTACCGCGCTGAGCAGATGGGACGTGAATTGTAAATTGTAGAATTCCCTCATCTTCCTTAGTCTCAGCATCCGTATGGCTTGCAAATTGTAGAAGCCTCGGAGGTGTAACCAGAGAAGGTTCCCATTGTTTTCATTCTGGTGGGATATGCTATATGCCATTAGAGTGAAAACTTAGTCTTTTGCTAGCAGTTGCCGCTAGGGCATCTATGCCATTTCGTTCGTTGCAATTCGGGACTGCACGCTGAGGTTTGTTTTGGTTGGATCAGGGAGAGCAGCATATGTGCCTCCTGATGAGAGACTAATAAGTTTCGAAACCGGTAGAGGTGCTTGCAGCACTCTCTGATTGGACTGGAATATGGTTCGGCTGTATTTTCGTTTTGCAACGAAATTGAGAATGGTTATTCATTTTTAAATTGAATAAAATTTAAACTAATTGACGCATCGTCTTAAAATTTTTAGTGGATTTTTATGAATTTTTATGGACTGTTTGACTCAACTTTTCATGCAATATAAAAGTCTTAAATTCATTTTCGCAAAAGTTATAGCAAATTTTTTATTTTCGAAATTTTAGTTTTATTTTGCAATATCCGAAGTAACAAATAATCGGACCAAAATTCAAAAAGTTCTATTTTAAACCTTGGCTTATCTACTAAAAGAAAAATATTATAAATAAGATATTTAGTTACCCTATTTTTACCTGTAGCGATTTAAACGAAAAAACTTCCATTTTTGACCCTTATTTGTTAATAATTAAATTTCTCGTCCAAACTGTGACGGACATTTTTGTATTTATAATGTGTTAGGTATATAGTATGCAAAAAACCTATTTGCAACCTGGCTGCTCAAGTGTCCCGAACATGGTATATTTTTACCTTATTTCCCTGGTGTATATAATTATATACCATTTAAAGGGTTCTCAACCTGGTATTTCTTTGGTGGCTTAGCTTGCAATTAACCTGTTTTTTAACACTGATGATTATTGTGTAAAAACTCAAAAACGTTCTGTGATGTAGCCCTTAAAGCGATTTTAATAAATATTTTTATACCTTTTACAAAGGATTTTCCTTAAATATTTTTGTAATCTTTTGTACTTACTTGTTATCAAGGATGCAGGCAAACTGTTCGTAGGTCAGGAAATCTGTCAGATATGAATGAACATGTGGACAGTTTGACAGTAGACTGCAAGTTCCCTTAGGGACATTCTTATTGGGTGTCCTCGTACATTCCCCATTAGAAAGGACAACTTGACCCTCGCCCAAATCATATGCTCCTAGAAAAGTTATTAGAATATAGAATATTGTTATTATAGATACAGTTCCAAACTTGTAATAGTAATAAAAAGCACAATTAAAAATAGACAATTCTATATCCAAACCCATACATATAAGGGGTGTTCGACAGGGATGTATGCTTTCCCTCTTTTATTTAACATTTATTCGGAAGCCATATTTCAAGAGTCTTTGGAAGATGCAGAGATGGGAATCAAAGTGAATGGAGTATTGATCAACAACATACGATATGCTGATGATGGGGTCTTAATTTGTAACAACATAGTAGATCTTCAACAACTTGCCACTATAATCGGAGAATACAGTAAGCGAATGGGATTCAAGATTAACACCAAAAAGACCAAATTCATGATCATCTCCAGAAACTTGGATGCACTTGAAAACTCCATCATAACACTGAATACCAAGTCCATTGAAATATTGAGCAAATTTAAATACCTGTAAACGTGGCTTTTTGAAGACTGGGCATCTGACAGGGAAGTAAAATGCCGCATTGAGTAAGTTCGACTAGCCTTCGTTAAATTCAGGATTGTGTTCAGAGTTCGATCTTCAACTGAGACTAAGGTTTACTAGGTTCTACGTATGGTTGGTGCTGCTACATGGAGTAGAGGGCTGGACACTCAAAACGAGGGATATAAACAGATTATAAGCCTTTGAAATGTGGCTTTATCGCCGTATCCTAAAGATACCGTGGACGGCGAAAGTTACAAATGTAGATGTCCTTAAGAGAATCAACCAAGAACACCAACTTTTCGAAACCATTAAGAAAAGGAACAGGGTATCTTCTTCTTCTTAAAGTTCCGCTCCTATCGGAGATTGGAAATCATTCTGGCAATTATAATTTTGTTGGTTACGCGCCGGAATAGTTCAATTGAGCTGCATCCAAACCATTCACGGAGATTGCGTAGCCACGAGATTTTACCTCTTCCTACGCTTCTTCTGCCCTTGATTTTGTCATGGATTATATTCCTTAATAGTTCGTATTTTTCACCTCTCATGATGTTGTTCTGAAGCTATTTTCTTGTGGCATTTTTATGATTAATTATTTATATGGGAAATAAGCCACAATTAAAATAAAAAAAATAATTTTATTAACGTTTCGACGTCTAAATCGGGTGCCGTTGTCAAAATACAAAATATTACTAAAGTAAACAAAAGTGTTGTTGCCAAGCAAAAAAATTCTTCTAATAATTTATTTAATTTCACTCATTTATATTGGCAATTCAGACATATATTATACATTTTAAAGTAGAAGACTTTAAAATGATATTGCCGATATTTATGAGTTGCGTTCCTGGGACGACTTACTGAAAGATAGTTCATTCGATTACATGAAATCAACCTCAACTCAAAAATATCCGTCATAAAAAATTAAAGCATGTGATCTGCCTTTAAAAAGACAACCAAATGCAACGACAGTAAAATTCCCGCGTTAGAGACTTCATAGTAAATCACAAGGGAAAACCAGGAAAAAACCCTGTGATACTATCCCGACATCGTAAGTATTTGGTCTTACATTAATTTACTCTCAAAAAATTATACCAAATTCTGACTTGTAATATGTTTAAATTATAAATAATATTAATAATACTAGATATATAAGTAATACTAAAATATAAAATATGTACTAGCTCGATATTATTGACTTAATAATCTTGGTATTTTCTTTCTATTGACTTCCTCTTTCAGTATGGGTAACCACATCCTACTGCATTCTACCGAGGAATTTGCTACACAATTGGTTTCATTTAGCATAATTAGAGCTGCTTCTTTGATTTTTCTCTTTTTACTATCTGATTCTTTCAGGACTATACTTGAATCTCTCCACTGAACTCTATGTTCATTATCCCATGCGTGTTGACATATTCAGTGGAGAAATTCAAGTATAGTCCTGAAAGAATCAGATAGTAAAAAGAGAAAAATCAAAGAAGCGGCTCTAATTATGCTAAATGAAACCAATTGTGTCGCAAATTCCTCGGTAGAATGCAGTAGAATGTGGTTACCCATACTGAAAGAGGAAGTCAATAGAAAGAAAATACCAAGATTATTAAGTCAATAATATCGAGCTAGTACATATTTTATATTTTAGTATTACTTATATATTTAGTATTATTAATATTATTTATAATTTAAACATGTTACAAGTCAGAATTTGGTATAATTTTTTGAGAGTAAATTAATGTAAGACCAAATACTTACGATGTCGGGATAGTATCACAGGGTTTTTTCCTGGTTTTCCCTTGTGATTTACTATGAAGTCTCCAACGCGAGAATTTTACTGTCGTTGCATTTGGTTGTCTTTTTAAAGAAAGATCACATGCTATAATTTTTTATGACGGATATTCTTGAGTTGGGGTTGATTTCATGTAATCGAATGAACTATCTTTCAGTAAGTCGTCCCAGGAACGCAACTCATAAATATCGGCAGTAACATTTTAGTCTTCTACTTTAAAATGTATAATATATGTCTGAATTGCCAATATAAATGAGTGAGATTAAATAAATTATTAGAAGAATTTTTTTGCTTAGCAACAACACTTTTGTTTATTTTAGTTATATTTTGTATTTTGAAAACGGCACCCGATTTGGGCGTCGAAACGTTAATAAAATTATTTTTTCATTTTAATTAATCTTTCATGATGTGCTCCAAGTATTCCAACTTCCTGATTTTTATGGAATTTAAAACTTCGCATTGTTTTCCTAGTTGTTCGAGCACTTGTGCGTTTGTTTTACGATATGTCCATGATATTTTCAGAATTCGTCTACAACACCACATTTCAAATGCTTCCAGGTTTTTAATATTGGATTGTTTTAGTGTCCATGCCTCAACCCCATACAAAAGGGTGGAGAAAATGTAACAACGAAGAATTCTTATCCGGAGCGTTATATTGATATAGCGATTACAGAAAAGTTTCCTCATTCTGTTAAAAATGGATCGTGCAATTTCAATGCGGCATCTTATTTCTTTTGTCTGATCAGTATCTTCTGTGATCCATGCTCCAAGGTATTTGTATTATCCAGTACTATTCTAACTCTGATGTTTTGTGCTTTTATAAATACCATGAACTTGGTTTTCTTCAAATTTATTTTTAGTCCATAATCGTTGCAATGTATATTTAGTTGTTGAGCAAGGTGTTGCAATTCTTCCAGTGTTCCCGCTAGAAGTACGGTATCGTCAGCATATCTTATATTATTAAGTGGCTCACCGTTTATTATTAGGTCCTCATTGACTTCGGCCAACGCTAATTCTGAGACGAGGTATCTGGGTCACATTATGCGAAACAAAAAATACCAGTTCATTCAACTTATAATCTAGGGTAAAATTTACGAAAAGAGAGTAATAGGACGCAAGAAAATGTCCTGGCTCCGAAACATATGGCAATGGACAGGGATTAACGACGCGACATTCGATCTCTGATACACATTACAAGAAACAGAGAGTTAATAAAAAATGTGATCGCTAACATCCATTAGTGGATTTGCATCTGAAGAAGAAGATACACGTCCAAATAAATGTTACACTTCATTTTTTTCAATCGTTTTCAACTACCCTTCTCCAAAAAATTAACGCACCACCTTAGAAATGGGTCATTTTTGATGTCTCGAATTTCCTAAACCTGTTGTCCGCTTTAAGTGATTTTTTCAACATGTTATAGCTATATTCTTTAACAACATCGCTGTAATTATATTATTGCTAGACAGCTCAATCAAACTGTGTTCTTTTCTCAAAGTTCGCAACACCCGTATGTGGAATATTTTAGCATTTAGAAAATACTAAAATTAAAACCAACTATAGCCTCAGGTGTTCTTAACATTCTGTTTTTTGATTCATTCGCTCATGTTGGATAATAAAAAAGTTAGGTATTTTAACAACTAGCCATGTTTTTAATCAATACAGGGTGTTTTTAAATAAGTAGGATAAACTTTAAGGGGTAACACTGCATGAAAATATACTGACTAATAGTTTGCTTGATAAACGTATCTCCTTAAATGCTTCGTTGCCGAGATACGGCGTGTTGAAACCGAAGATTTGCAAATGAAATTTGATGGGTTTCAAGAGGTAATTATTGCGCATATTTTAACATACAATTAAGAATTGTACATTCACCACTGGCGTGCATACGGGTTGTAGCCTAAATTCTTTTAAAGAAAAAAATAGTACTTAACTAAGATATTTAAAATTAAAAATCATTTTTGGGTTTCTCGTTCAATTTGTGACAATAAATATATTTTTCCTTTTTTCATACAACGCGCCGTGTCCTTGCAAAAAGTAAAATATATAATCACCACTTACAAAGTATTCGAAATTAGCTTCTATTCTTTAACACCCCTTATCTCGGAAACAAAGCATTTGAGGACATACAATTATCAAACAAACCATAATTATTTTTTCATGCAGATTTACCCCTTAAAGTTTGTCATACTAATTTAAAAAGACCCTGTATTGATGAAAAACATGGCTGGTTGTTAAAGTACCTAACTTTTTTTATTATCCAAGAAAAGCGAATGAATCAAAAAACAAAATGTTAAGAAAACCTGAAGCTATAGTTGGGTTTTAATTTTAGAATTTTTTAAATGCTAGAATATTCCACAGGTGGTTGCGAAATTTGAGAAAAAAACAGTTTGATTGGTATTTTCGGTATACAATGATCATTTACCGGTCTAGCAACAATATTACTACAGCGATATTGTTAAAGACTTAGGCTATAACATTTTAAAAAATTGCTTAAATCGGACAACAGGTTTAGTAAATTAGAGACATCAAAAATGACCCATTTTGAAGGTGGTGCCTTAATTTCTGAGTGGAGAAGTGTATTTTTATATTTTATACCAGATATCTGTTTAATTTACATAAAAAGGTTAAAGAAGGTAGTAACAGCTAGAATAGAGGTCAATGGATTATAAGTTAACAACACTAGGTATTCTGACAGTACTGTCAGAATGGCGGACAATTTACAGAGGCTATTATACAAGATAATTGAATATAGAGAAAGTAAACGGACTATCAATAAACTTCAAGTAAACTAAATTTATGAGGTTATCAAAAACCCATAATAATGATAAAAATTAACGGTAATACATTACCGTTATCGGTAATGCCTTACAGTTAACAGTAATGCCTTGCCGTTAATAAGTAGAACACTACCACCATCTTGGCATAATACTTAATTACACGAAAGTTTACTCCAAAACAATTTAAATTCGTATATAATAAGCACGAACAAACTTCACTAAAATGAGAAAGGTACCTACTTTATAGATAGGTACCTTAGGGTACCTTTGTAGGTAGTAGGGTGAAATATTTTTTTGACTCTGACCTGTGACATGGAAGCGAGGACCCTTAACGCAGCAATTAACTACTAAGAAGCTAGAAGCATTCAAAGTGTAAATATATAGAAGAATCCTGAAGATATCATGGGCCGAGAATGTAACAAACTACGAAATGATAAGAAGAGTTAACAATCAAAACCATCAAAACACGAAAGTTGCAATACCTGGGGAGACCATGCTCGTTGAGAGATACGACCTACTTCAGTTGGTTATACAAGAAAATATCCAGGGCAGAGGATGTATTGGAAGGAGAAGAATCTCATGGCTGCGTATCTTGAGGGAATGGTAACTATTCAGAGCAGCCGTATCTAAGACCAAAATAGCCATTTTGATTGCCAACCTTTCACGGGGATGACATGTAAAGAAGAAAACTGTAGACTACCTTATTTAAGCTTAGGCTTGAACACAATGAAAGGCGAAGGAAATTATTTATGAAGACTTAAACTTTAGAGAAGAGTTAAAGCCTGTTTTATTCATTCAGATACTTTGCACGATACTTGCAAGAGATTTCTGACTACAACAAAGCAATGTTAAGAATATTGACTAGTTTTTAATTATTTACCTATTCTTATATGTCAACTTACCTCCTAAAATACTTAAAGTTCCATTTTGGTGAACGATATTTTTTAACCAGGGAAGCAGATCTTTTATTGCAGGTTTTGACGTAGTGCTTGTAGGTGCAAATGTAGTGGATATTATATCTGTAAAATATATCAATATAGATTATATATCGTTTATAAAAACGTTTCAAAAATGATAAAAAAAACATATATTTTGGGGGTTTATAGGTGTATCGCCCAATTTTTAAATAACCTAAAGGACTCAGATACTTCAAATTATATATAACATAAAAAACCTTGACATGATCAATATTCACTTCTATACAATGGAGAATATCACCAAAACTCCTAAGAAACAGTTTCTCGGGTTTTTGAAGGTGATGCATATTTCCTAAAATCTAGAAAAATCGTGGGGGGCTAAAACTGCGAGTCTTGTTTTTTGATCGCATAGGACGTAAAATAAATAAAAAAGGGGAATTCTGGTAGGGGGCATTGATCGCATAGGACGTAAAAAAATAAAAAAAAGGGGAATTCTGGTAGGGGGCATTTTGCCTATCTTAACAAGGGTATCTTTTACAATATGGCGATTGTGTGATAAGCTTGTTCTGGACATCGAAGAAGCAAAATATCAGAGATAACAGTGTCGTAAAAATATATACAATGTGGAGGGCACTTATTGAATAAAATTATTTCTGTCCTTGTTTCAGAAAATTATAAAAGACGCTGAGACCGGTTGATTTCTAAATAAAAATATGCACTTTTTAAACATAAATTTAAATATACATAAAAATTTATAAGGTGATCCTTGCCAGTCTAGCAGAGTCCGTATGCTTTATTTTTAATAGAACACCCTATATATTCTTATATTTTTAAAAGCTGCTTATGCCCGGTTGCACCAACAGATCTTAAGCTTAAGTCGAGAATATCATAAGAATTAATATAATAGAATTATAATATATTACAATAAGAATACCATAATATAATAAAAGATATAATTGATAATAAGGTAAGAACCTAAAATTACGTTGCAACGTAAGTGATACTCAAGGAGGCCCTATTTATAAATAGAGCTTAGCTACGCTGGAGCTTAAGATCTGTTGGTGCAACCAGGCATTAATAACCTGAATTCAACGAACTATATCATGTAGGATGTATTATGAATAATACAGGGTGAAATTTTGAAATTAAAAAGTATGGAAACTACTTAGGGAATAAAATTTTTGTGTCCTTATTTTAAAAAATTATAAAAAATACTGAGATATGTCAACTTTCAAATTCAAATGGGCGCTTTACAAACATAAATTTAAATATACAAGGTGATTCACGCAAGTGCAGAATAGTCCGTGATCTTTAGTTTTAATAGATCAGCCTGTATATTTTTATGCTTTTAGCAGCAAGCTACTTCACAGCCTCATCTCAAAAAAGTGTATTATGTAGGGTTCATTATGAATAATACAAGGTGAAATTTTGAAATTATTTATAAATTTTGTTACAGACATTAAATACAAAACCCAATAGATTGAATACTTAATTTAGAAAATGTATGCCTTTATTTAGCTAATTTAAAAAATATTACCGTTATTTAAAGCATGACAAATTATTAATTTCAAAATTTGATGTAGGTATTAATAGATGAAAATTATATCTACATAATTTTAAAATTTCACCTTGTATTATTCATAATAGGCCCTACATAATAGGTACACACTTTTTTGATATGATGTTACTTAGCAGATTCTAAAAACATAAAAATATACAGGGTGATCCATTAAAACTAAAGATCATGGACTATGCTGTACTTGCGTGAATCACCCTGTATATTTAAATTTATGTTTGAAAGCGCCCATTTGAATTTAAAAGTTGAAATGTCCCAGTATTTTTTATAATTTTTTAAAATAAGGTCACAAACAATTTTATTCCATAAGTGGTTTCCATACTTTTTAATTTAAAAATTTCGCCCTGTATTATTCATAATACACCCTACATGATATAGTTCGTTGAAATCAGGTTGTTAAGCAGCTTTTAAAATATAAGAATATATAGGGTGTTCCTTTAAAAATAAAGCATATGGACCCTGCTAGATTTGCAAGGATCACCCTGTACATTTAAATGTTTGTTTAAAAAGTGCACATTTTTATTTAAAAATCGACGGGTCTCAGCGTTTTTTATAATTTTTTGAAACAAGGACAGAAATAATTTTATTTCATAAGTGCCTTCCGCCCTTTATAGTAAAAATCAAACAAAAAAAATAAATCCTCCTATAAATTTTGAAGAAATATGGCTACTTACGTGTAGGTCTCCATGTAGCTCTCCATGTGGCATGAGGTTCTGTAATGATAATAAAGTACTTTAGTGATTTTACAATTTAACATACTGATATAAATAAATCTTGATACTCAAAACATAATAACAGTATTAAAACTAATTCAGTAATATTTTTTGTTTCATTTACTTTCTGCAAAATGAATATTCTCCCGTTTATCTTTAATAGTCATACGAAAAGATCTTCCTCCTCTTAAACCCCCATTTTCTATCGAACCTCCAATTGACTTGTTACCCTTTCATTAAACTCTCACTAAAAAATCAGACTGGTTTGGGGGGAAAGTGGGGGAGAAGTTGGTAAATTAAGAGTTTTTACGATTTTCGTCAATATTTCTAAAACTTTGCGGTTTAGCGTGAACAATGTTCTATACAAAAATGTTCTACATTACATTTTAAATAAAAAAGGTTCTACGCATCATCCTTCTAAAACAAACGGTTCCAAATTTACGGAGGCAATATAGTATAATTGGTCAAAAAAAAGGCTTAACCCCGTCATCCCAAATTAAAGTTTCCTTCCAACACCAAATTGTTGTATATGGTCTACATATTCTTCAGTAAAAATATACACCATTTTTAGCGTCGGGTTCGAGGGGGGGGGGAGGATTTGAGGGGAAAAGTTTTTTGTCGTAAATATTTCAAAACCTAAGCGGTTTAGCGTGAACACTACATTAAATTTGAAATGAAAAAGATCGTATACATAATTGTTCTAAAATCACCAACGGTTACTGAGGGTGTATAGTGGAGGTATTCCATATTTTTTATATTACTTGGACAAATTATATTATTATTACTGAAGAAACTAATTTTTTTAACAGGATTGTGTTTTCTAAATATATTTTCTGGCTATTTCAGTGGCCGGTGGTATGTTACTGATTAGCCCTTGTAGGAACGTCAACGTCACCAAGAGGCTTCTACAGGCCTGGGCCATATAAATCTCTGGTACGGAGAAACCCAGTCTGAGCTTTCTATGGACAATATCGTATGAATATCTTTCCAACAGTAAAATTTTTGTGAAAAAGTGAAGTTCATACGGAAGCGCTTAATTTTCGTCAATGGTGTTCGCTTTTTCCGTCACAATTTGCTCATTTTCATCTGTAGTATGATACAATAATTGATCCAAAAGATGGCATAACCCAGACATCCAAAGTGAAAGTTATCCTCCAACACCAAATTATTCTATATGGTCCACATAATGTTCAGAAAGAAGTCACACCATTTTGAACTTCGGGTTTGGGGGAGGGGGAGAGGGGGGATAAATCGGTAAATTCGTAGTTTTGGGGGGGGGGAGAAGTCAGTATATTAGTAGTTTTTTTACGTTTTTCGTCAATATTTCTAAAAATATGTTTTAGGGTAAATTATGTATGTTCTATACAAAAATGTTCCACATCAAATTTAAAACAGAAAAGATTCTATACATAATTCTTACAAAATCAACGGTTATAGAGTTACGAAGGGCGAAAAGTGGAGGTTTTCGATACTTTTTATATTTTTTGGGCAATTGATGATGATTTTGGGTGGTGAAGTTGACGTTTCTTCAAGGGCTTATTACTAACATACCATCGGTCACTAATAGCTAATTTTATTTACAAAACACAATCCTGTTAAAGAAAATTTCCTTAACTATGCTTTGCTTTTAAACCAGGAGGAGTAAACTAAAAAAACAGACTCGTGCCCAAGAATTTCACTAGAAAAATCACCAAATACATCTTCTTTTTTGGTTTAACTTATCGGCTTTTGACGGTAATCGATAAATATTATATTTTATTAATACGTCGCTTAACAGTTCTAAAAACAATCGTTTTTTATATAAAAGCCGATTAAAAATCTATAAATTAAAGGAATTACGCAGAAAATACAAAAATCGCTGATGTAACTTAGTTAACCTATGAAATGCTAATAGTGTCAAAATTTAATAAATGTCATTAGTGGCAAAATTTAATGAGCTATTTTTTCGCAAAACTATAAATTTTATTAAAATTTTGTTAATTATAAATTCACTTCGCCCGAAATTTCTCTAAATTATCATCTCATTACTAGCTGATTCAGATCTTGGTCAAAATCCATGTTTCCTTGCAATTGTCACGTACCAAATAATCAGTTTTCGGTTAGATTAATGACGTTGCTAAGCAATCTCCACCTAAGATTACACAGACAGCATTACCTGAGAATTGCTATTATATTGTCGGCATCTCAAGAGAAAACAAGTTATTCATATTATATTGTCCAATGTCGCTAAAAATAAGCAAAACTCTCTCAGTAACGTTGTAAGAACTCCCAATGTATATGCAGTATAACCATAGATATATTAACCAATAGATTAGGCAGGGTCCGAAAAATAGCGTAATTCGGAGCAGTTCGGGTCGGTGGTCTATCTAGTATCTATTGCTCTCTACCGGCGTTTAGCTTTCTCTCTCTAGAATATGATGGCTGCTGCCGCTGTAACTCTGTGTCTGTGTCGTTCTATTACTCCCACCTCTTGGTAGATACGTTCACACTCGCACTAGACAAAGATAGCTAGACCACTGTATTTGATATTGGCGTTACACTGCATTGAGTGGTGTATCCCTAGGGTGGTCTATTGTTAACATGTCTCTTGGTATAACTCACTAATAAATTCAGTATTTCGACTATACCACAATTACCCCATATAAACATTATACAGGGTGTTTCATTAATAATTGTCCATATAGTAACTGGAGAAACCTTAGCACAAAATACGAAGATTTAACCTCTTCTTATTCTTCGTCTAGCCATTCACGTCCACATCTGAACATAAGCCTCTTCAAGTCTTCCTTTCCATTGTTTTTTGTTGTACGCTACTTGTAGCCAATTTTTCCCGGCAGTTCGTTTCAGATCATCTGTCCATCTCATAGGAGGTCTGCCTCTGGGTCTTTTGTGTTCGTATAGTCTCCAGGTTAGAATTGTTCTGTGCCATTTGTTAAGATCGCTCCTAGCTACATGTCCAGCGTATTCCCATTTCAATTTTAGTGATTTTTGTACCACATCGGTGACTTTGGTTTTCTGTCTTTTCCATATAAGATATGCTACTCTGTCTGATATGGGCTTGAATTCTTCGATACACTGTGTGAGGTTTTGTTTTACCAAGAATCCCACTCCAGTGTGTTCGCTACCTTTATGCATAAAATGTGTGTCATTTTTTAGTATTACATACTCATCACTTTTTCTTCTGGTTTCGCATATACCCAGGATATCCCATTTTATATCCTTTAGTTCATTTTCTATTTCTGGGAATCTATTTTCGTCTGTCAATGTTCGAATATTGTAAGAACATAGCCAAATTGTCATCTTGTGGCAGCCGCGCCCTGCCCAGGGATTCTTGGCACCCCCTCTTCCGTCTGTTGTTTGATCGCTGCCTTGATCAAGACTTTGAGAAGTGCTGGGGACTGGGGGCCTTTTCTTTTTGTGCTATCCATTGACTTAAAGGTTTGGACCGTTATCTCCTCACGCTGGTCCAGTGCGGGTTGAGGAGGGAAGGATTTGGGTAGGTTTGGGTTGGTGGGTAGGATATAGGGACTAGGATCCGCTTCTCTCCCGGAAGAGGATTGGGAGAAAAAGCCGAACTCGCGTACGCAAGGACAGGGGCGCAT
Source organism: Diabrotica virgifera virgifera (assembly GCF_917563875.1). Lineage (NCBI taxonomy): Eukaryota > Metazoa > Arthropoda > Insecta > Coleoptera > Chrysomelidae > Diabrotica > Diabrotica virgifera. The sequence goes on from NC_065450.1 coordinate 213,511,553, forward strand.
CCCTGAAGCAGACCTGTCTTTACTGGGATCGTAAAGAGAGTCTACCCGCTACCCCTAAATTTATAGATTTAACCTAAAACACTTAAATAAAATGTGGTTCCTTACTGAGTTACAGGGTGTTTTATCTAAAAATTTAAAAATTATTTTTGCTCAGCATTTTAAAACTCTTCTACGTATTCTTTTCATACTTAACAGAAAGTGCGTCTACTAGACACCGTACTAAATTATGATAAACAAACGTTTCTAGCTACCACCAGAGGCGTACGACAGGGAATGGTGGATGGTTGACCCTTCTCAAATTCTACGCCACTGGAGGAATTACTGTTTTAGTACCATTTTTAGATTCTCCAATAGTTTCTATTTAAATAATATACTCTTCATTGGTAACGATAAAGTCATTAGTTTTCGAGATATTTGAAGTTAAATATGAAACGGCAGTTATTTTGATTAATTTATGATATGATTCATATGATTAAAATTTAAAAATTATTTGTACCCAGTACTTTAAAACTATTTGGCATAAATATCCTTATCATACTTGGCAGAACGTGTAGGTACTGTACACCCTACTAAATTAAGATAAATAAACGTCTCTAGCTACTACCAGAGGCGTACGACAGGGGATAGCCACTGACGAAATTGCTATTCTAGTATAATTTTTTGATTTTGGAATACTTTTTATGTAGATAATATACTCTTCGTTCGTAACGATAAAATGATTAGTTTTCGAGATATTTGAATTTAAAAATGAAGCGACACAATACACTGATCAAAATTACCGTGTCGTTTCATTTTTAACTTTAAAGATCTCGAAAACTAATGACTTTATCGTTAGGAATGAAGAGTATATTATTTTCATAGAAAGTATTGGACAATCTAAAAATGTAACTAAAATAGCAATTTCGCCAGTGGCGTAGAATTTGGAAAGGGTCAACCATTCAATTTCCCCCGTTGTTTGCCTTTGGTAATAGCCAGAAACGTTTGTTTAACATAATTTAGTAGTTTGTACAGTACCTATACTTCCTGCCAAGTATTAAAAGGATACGTCGAATAGTTTTAAAATGCTAAACAAATATAACTTTTAAATTTTTAGATAAAACACCCTGTAACTCAGTAAGGGACCACATTTTATTTAAGTGTTTTAGGTTAAATCTTCGTGCTAACGTTTCTCCAGTTACTATATGGACAATTATTAATGAAACACCCTGTATTTAACTTGGACATGTCCCAAGAATATTCTTCTTCTTCTTCTTGATGTGCCTATCTGTGACGAACATCACGGTGGCGATCATCATGGCAATCGTCACTTTATCTGCAGCAACGCGGAAAAGCTGTACAGATGTTGTGTTGAACCAGGTGCTGAGGTTCTTTAATCAGGATGTTCTTCTTCTTCCTGGACCTCTATTTCCAAATATTTTTTCTTGCAGGATGGCTTGTAGGTGGCATATCTGGATTCATTTCGCATAATGTGTCAAAAGTATTCCAACTTTCGAGATTTGATGGTAGTTAGTACCTCTCGGTTCTTCCCCATTCTTCTAAGGACCTCCTCATTTTGTGCCTCGGTCAGTCCACGGGATTTTAAGTATTCTCCGATATAGAGACACATCTCGAATGCTTCCAATTTTCGGCGCATATCTTCGTTCAAGGTCCATAATTCAACACCATAAAAAAGGACAGAGAAGACGTAGCATCTCAGCACTCTTACCTTTATACCAATAGAAAGGTTGTGGCTCTTGAAAAAGGCTCCCATACGGTTGTAGCCGAGTAGCCGGTGCCGAGGTAGTTGTAGTGCCTCACTGTTTATACAGGGGTTTGCTTGATGTAGAGTTGACCTTCTGTTATCTTTTTCTTGTTAATGATTATAAGTTTTGTCTTCTTTACGTTTATATTGAGTCCATATTGTTGAATGTAATACGTATTTTGTTCATTAGGACTTGTAGGTCTTCTAAGTTGTCCGCAAATACTGTGGTGTCATTTGCATACCTGATGTTATTTAGCCGGTATTGTCCTTTTCATAAGCATTTTTCAGTGCGTAACAAATGATAGGAAAAAGGGTAAGTCCATGATAATACACATTTATGACATTTATTCTAACATGACATTTTAGTTAAATCTGACAGTTGTTACATTTTATTTTCAATTTGGAATAAAAACAAATCAAATGTGTTTCTTGCATTTATAAAATGGTATTTTCTTTGATTTGTATAGTCTTATAAATTATACAGATTATATTTGTAATATTATTATCTAATTAAAAAAATAATATTTTTTGGCGCCATCTATCGACAACTAGAATAAGTAGAATAAATGTTGTAAATGTCTGTAATCAGCGACGTGCCTTTTTTTCTGTCACATACAATTTAATGCATTAGAAAGAAATCGAAAAACTGTGACGCACTGAAAGATGAGAAAAAGAATACCCGTTTAGTAGAATACCTTTTTCAGTTTCGTGCAAAGCTTCGATAAATATTCTTTCAGAGTAGAGATTGAAAATTAGGGGGGACAAAATGCAGCCTTTTCTCAATCCACGCATGATTTTCATATATTCGGTGTGTTCACAGTCAACTCTAAGATTTGCAGTCTGACTCCAGTAAAGGTTTCCAATTATTTTCAGATCTTGGTTGTTAATTCCAGTTTCTTTTAGTATTTGCATCATCTTGGCGTGCTCGATCAAACGCTTTCTCGTAATCAAGACATGCGTATACGTCGCAATTGACGTCTCTGCATCTCTGGAATAAGACTTTAGAGCAGGGCGCATCTGTAAAAATATTAGTACATTTGGATGTTGAGAGATGACTCACATTTTTCTGAAGAAATTGCTTGAAAATAACTCATATAATAATATTTGAGTTATCCTCTCACTCAAGAAGGTCTGGAACATTGTTTAAATAATCAAAATATCAAAAAATGAAGGAAAAATTCGATTTTTTTCTTGGTTTTTTTATTATAACTTTAAAAGTATTCATTTCCGAGAAAAGTTGCACTAACATAAAAGTTGCGTAATTATATTTCCTGCAATATAGGGTTAGTTAAAAATTATAGAAATTGTCAGCCTTGTTGAAAAATAGCAATAATTGTGAAAAAAACATAAAAAACAATTATTTGCGTTTTACGATTTTCAACCATTTATGCTACACTTAGAACCTTCATATTTCACTCAAAAAACTTTATGATAAAATAAAATAATACTGTAAATTTCATTAAGATTGGTATAATACATTTTGCAAAATCAATTTTGCAATCCAGCTTTCGCAAAAGAAATTCATTTTTTAAAAATATTGCAGGACTGAAAATAGAGCAGAGAGCAAGTTGAATTTTTTTACAGATAGAAGAATCCTGTATTTTCATTTTCAATTTGCAAAAGTAAAATCGGTTAACTACCACGACGTCAGGAATTTTTTAAATAAACAATAATTTTTGTTGCTACGCGCAGGACAGTGGATACGTTTGCTCTGATTGGGCATTCCAATGACCTTTGATAATTATTAATAAATTTTAATTTTTAGTACATTTCAATATAAATAAATAAATTTGTTTATTGCAAAATAAAAACACATACTCTGTCTTTTGAAATAACACTTTTTTAGCAAAAACTTTCTTTGTTCATATATTTTAACTTAGAGAATAAAAGTTTATTATTTTTAAACATACGCAATTATTTAAACAATATTTCACAAACAATAATCAAATTAGTTTGATTTTTGTGGAATTTAAATATTAAAATACAACAAAATATAGAGTAAGAAAATAATATATTAGATAAAGATTGGAAGAAATTATGGTGGAAATCAACTTATGTGAATCGAACACCACTGTCCTGCACGTAGCACCAACAATTAATGTTTATTTAAAAAAATGCCTGACGCCGTGGTAGTTAACCGATTTACATTTTGCAAATTGCATGTGAAAGGTGCAGTATTGTTCTATAAGCAAAAGAAATTTCAACTTGCTGTCTGCTTTATTTTCAGTCCTGCAACATTTTGAAAAAATGAATTTTCTTTGCGAAAGCTGGATTGCAAAATTTATTTTGAAACATCTATTCAACCGATCTTGATGAAATTTATAGTACTTTTTATTATATCATAAAGTTTTTCTGGGTAAAATATGAAAGTCCTAAGTGTAGCATAAATTGTTGAAAAACGTGAAATGCGAATACTTGTTTTTTTTGTGTTTTTTTGGAAATTATTGCCATTTTGCAACAAGGGCGACAATTTTTAAAATTTCTAGCCAATCCTATATCGTTGGAAATTTAATTGCGCAACTTTTATGTAAGTACAACTTTTCCAGGAAGTGAATACTTTAAACATTATAATCAAAAAACGAAGAAAAAAATCGAATTTTTCCTAAAATTTTTTGACATTTTGATTATTTAAACAATGTTTCGGACCTTTCTGAGTGGAAGGATACCTCAATTATTATTATATGAGTTAATTCCAAGAAATTTCTGCAAAAAAATATGAGTCACCTCTCAACGTCCATCTCAAAACAGATGCGCCCTGGACTACTTTTATTGAAAACAAAGCCTCTCTCGTAACAACAGCATTTATGAACCCGAACTGGTTGGGCGAAATGTGACTTTCACATGGCTTGCAAACTCTGGTGTGGAATACCTTTCGGAACAATTTTAGGGGATGACTCATCAGGCTTATCGTACGCCCGTACGGCATTCTTCGCATTTTTTGGCTCCAATTTTTTTTTTGGAAGTGCAATAAACTTAGACTTCAACCATTCTCTTGGTATTTCTCCAAAGTTGTATATGTTGTTGAATATATTTTTGATTATTGCTATTGATTCGTTGTCCATTAGTTTGAGTAGTTCTTTTTGTATATTATCGAGACCTAATATCAGAATGATTCAGGATGATCAGGATGATTCATAATCATTATAAATTAAACTAACATAGTATCTAATATTTTAGAAAATGTACTTACGAACTAAGAATCTGGAATCTAAGTCATCATCAAGATCAGCAAAAGCTGATGATTGAGAAAATGTGCTGTAACTTCGTTGACCTAAAATAATGTATAATACTTTTAATTTACAAGATTCTTCGATATTTAAAAAAATTTAAGAAACTTTAACTTTAACTTTAAAGAACTAAGTTGCTAAGATGCGGCGGGTTAAATATATAAACAAACTAAAAAGAATTTTAAAAAAGTCATCTTAGCTAAATGATTAAATGATTTGGAATGCCTAGTAAAATCGACATTGCAAACTGACTGGAATATGTGGAAGATGCTTCCTCCAAATTTTATTAGAAAGATGGCTAGTGTCATTAGAGATACTGCTATTGAAATACTTAAAAAAGCGTCAGGAAAAAAGTTCGGAGAAGAGAACTGGTGGTGATCTAACACAGTTCAAGAAAAATAAAAAGAACCGAAAAAATTCAACAGAGCAGTCATTGTGTCACATCAGAGGTTTTTTTTATTATTTGAACATAAAAAAGCAAGTTAGATATTGGTCGGAACTTTTATTCAGCAGTAAGAATTTATTTAGTAGTAATGGGAAAATTTTAATACTTAGTGCCCTTAGTGGGTATCATACACGTCCAGCTTGCATTATGTTTTGGTCTAAGAATTTAGATAACGGTGTGGAACTGGTGAGAAATGCTATGAGTCGCAATACATTCCGGAGCATAAAAAGATCAGTGGCGGCTCGTGGCCTTGGAGACAGGGTCGGCAAGGTTTTCTTGTCTCCTTATATAGCTATACCATCAAACTAAAAGTTTTTGATGGTTGTTTGATGGTATTTGAGATTTTGTTGTTTTTTGTTTTTTTTTTATTAGATGTACTTTACATTCTCTCTTGTTTCATGGTGTTTCGACCATACGTGTTGATTCTTTCGAGACAACATAAATCCCGTTTATTTGAGGCAGAAATTGGTGGTAGTGGTGATAAGATAATTGATGAACAGTTTGTTATAATGAATTGCAGTACTTACTACATAGAATTATACATACATATTTTGTAACTTATCCCACTGTCTGAAAATATTTGGATCGGCATAATTTTTAAGTACCTAACTTGTTATAATAAATATCTTGGAAATTATTTGGCGAAGGTAACTTTTAAATTTTGCATCGTCAAAGAGGTCAAAAATTTGCAAATCTTCAAAATTCGAAAAACGAGTATCTATTTGCATATATTAGTAGGTATCCAAAATTTCAAGATATACCTATTCGTTTTTCGAGATATGTATCATGTTGTTGTGTTTTTTGGAATGGTTCGGAAATATCAAGCGAGTCCAAAATGTCACTGCGTATATATTGGAAACTACTATCATTACGAAAATCTCTGAGATTTTGCACCAGCTTTCGTATTCTATTTTCTGAATAAATAATGTCAGTTGACTGATTTTGAACAATAATGAATATCTTGGGCAAACTCAGTCTTAAAAATATTTAAAAGAATTTAAATTTAAAAGTTCTCAAATCGATTGCTTCACGGATCGAGGTATCGTCAATTTCAAAATCGTCGCCTTCGATAATAAAATCAAAAACTTCCAAAAGCTGTTCACGAAAATCTGTTACAGATACTAAAACTACCAGAGATAATCTGCTTAGATAAAACTAACCGAGATTTAAAATTTCATCGCGTTTGACAGACTGTTCGCTTTTTTTCGAAACAAATTTGTTCTAAAGCAGTAATCCGTTTAGGTGAGCTAAACTGGCAAGAAAAGACGATATTCTTTATTTTTTTACACGTATCATGCAAAACTAAATTCATTATATGCGCATAATAGTTAGTCAATAAAGCTTGTGATGCAATGTGTAGTTTTAACTTTTGCCTGGAGACCATGCAATTCACCACACATCACAGCAACGCCGTCATAAGATTGCCCCAGTTTACCCTACCAATTTATTTTTGATATCAAAAATTTTTTAAAAATTCTTTAAAACATCAAAAATATATTCTGCCTTATTGCTTTTACTCACGTTTCTAAAACCTAAAAACCTCTCATAAATATTACCACGTAACGACGTAACGCGTATCGAATAAGAATAATTAATAATTGTGAATGACATGATAATCAGAAATTTCATCTACTTCCAGCGAAAAGCAAATAGTTTTCTAAATCTCAGCTTCAATAACGTTATTCAAAATGTAACTATTTGATTATATGTATTAGTTCATTCTGTATTACGAATACACTTCGAATCAGAAAGTAAATATTTCTAAAACAATTTTATTATGTTCTCTATAATTACTTTGATTTTTAACAAATGCTTGGATCCATCATGTCCACTAAATGATAATTCCTGACAACTTAAAAAAATTACAATATCAATTAAACGACGTAAAACGGCGTGATTATTTTTGACAATTTCTGCCGATGCGATCTGGCGATGCACTACCGACCGGCAGATTTAAATATGCCGTACCTGCCTACGGAGAGAATGTATGTTCGCTTGCTCATCGACTTGTTTATTTCGTTGAGTTTTACGTGTAAATCGTCAGCTACGGATGCGTTGAGTACGGCTAGCCGAAAAGTCAGATGAATGGCTCGGATCATTCATTTTTTGAGAAGTCTGTTATGCGCAGGGATCACTTAACGCTCGGATTGATCAAATCCTTTTAAAAACCATGAATAAAATTTAGTCTGTATTATCTGACAGATTTTTTTTACTTCACAGATACAATTATTAAAAAAATCTGTCTATATAAATGTGTGGGTCGGCACTGCCGACCCTGCCGACCCTGACCGGCCGCCACTGAAAAAGATATAGGTACTGTTTAGTTTTAAAATATGGTGTTTGTGTCGTTCTGGTTCTGAGGGACATCTTTTTCAATTCATACCATATTGTGGAGCCAAATCTCATCATCATTCTCTTTGCCTTATCCCTATGCGGGGTCGGCTTCCCTAATTGCATTGTGGAGCCAAATCTAAGGGACAAAAATGAATTTACCCTAGGTACTTTAATAATTTCTTCTCCACTTATGCTCTGTTTCATATTCTTAAAGAAAAAATCGTATATCAGAATGTCCACTAGAAAGCAGTAAGGTAATTGGGAAGAAAATTAGGTGTGAGTTTGATCACGGGTTCGACAATGAGATAGAGACAACAATAGTAAGGTGGAATGAGAATTCCGTGGTTACTGTAGCAAGTAATCATGCCACAGTCCCGTAAGGGGTAAGCAGCTCTTGTGGCTTGTGGCCCCTATCTATCAATCTAATTGACTGCATGTACTATTGTAAATTCATAGAGAATTTACAATATCTTGCATATAGAGAATTCATAGAGAATTTACAATATCGCTAATGACAGCGGAATGTCCCAAATACAATTTCGTTCCTAACTGGTCTTATCACCACTGCAGAATGAAAACAGATTGCCAGTACAAAATTCTGAAATAGAAGAAATCACATATTCAACACCATCAAATTCTGCATGGGGCGGTCCTTCTAAAGAAAATTTACTGTCTGATCTAAGATATGACCAGATTGGTCATAATATGAAACGTGAACATGAACATGATGGCCGATGGCGTAGATGCAGAGTATGTAAAACCAACTCGGATTATCTGTATGTCAAATGTAAAGTACCTACACTTGCATGCCGGCTGTTTTGGTGTATTTCATGAAAAATAATTTCAATACGTATCAAAATATCAGTTTTCTATACCTATTACTACATGTACCTAACATAACATAATTAGGTGTCAGTTTTTATAAATAATTTCTGTATTACCAACTATAACATAATCATATTTATTTTATTTAAAATACACTAAATAAGTTAGATAGCAAGAATTTTTAATTTTACAAAAAAGTGCTCATGGACCGCTAAGTTTCGTTAACGAAACATTAATTTTAGGGGTGTTGCTATTATAGTCCTGTCGCCAGGGGGGGTACAACGGCCTCCTTAATTCAGATGGACTTACCCAAGTGTTTTTTATGTATTTTGACCCGTAGAACACGAATTTTTTGGATAACAGTTGATCCGGATGTCGATAAGATTATTATAAACAAAGAACTTGAGGAATTACATAACAGCGATTTTTCGCAAAACAAAACATTTTTGTATTTTTTGATTAATTCTCAGCACAAAATGGCCTTACAAGTTTTTTTGTAGGATGCATAGTTTTCGAGATAAACGCGGTTAAACTTTCAAAAAATTCAAAAAAACAGCAATTCTGCTTGCTGCATTTGAAATTTCAAGTCAAATTCTATCGGTTTTGATTATTTGAATTGCTAAAAATTAAGTTTTTATTTGTTAAACAAAGCCATAAACACATAGTGTTTCCCGTGCCCAATGCATGAGTTTTAATGTACGTAATATACGTAGAAGTCGTCTGTATGCGCGCCTACTCGTTCGATTTCAAATGAGAAATGCATTGAAAACGTCATTCAATCACTATGTGTTTATAGCTTTGTTTAACAATAAAAAAATTAATTTTTAGCAATGAAAGAAATCAAAACCGATAGAAACTGACTTAAACTTTCAAATGCGGTAAGCAGAATAGCTATTTTGTTATTCAATCAAAAGTTATTCGGGTTCAAAAATTGCAATTTTTCGATTTTTTAAAAGTTCAACCGCGTTTATGTCGAAAACTATGCATCCTACGAAAAAACTTGTAAAAACATTTTTTGCTTAGAATGAACCAAAAAATACAAAAAAAAAATGTTTTGTTTTGCGAAAAATCGCTGTTATGTGATTCCTCAAGTTCTTTGTTTATAACAACCTTATCGACATCCGGATCGACTGTTAGCCAAAAAATTCGTGTTCTACGGGTCAAAATACATAAAAGAATCTTGGATAAGTCCATCTGAATTAAGGAGGCCGTTGTACCCCCACTGGCGACAGGACTATTATTATAATAATTATTTTTATGTTAGATAATATTCTTGGACCTCTATTTATAAAATGTATGAACTATATTTGCTTAATTATCAATTATTTCAATGTTTGGTCATTAATGGCTTAAAGGATAAACTTACCTGATAGCGAAAGAGGTTGATATGCTCCACCTCCACCCGATCTTGGCTGAGGATCTAGAATTAAATAGTTTTTAATGTCATTACAGATAGAATAATTACAACTGGAATTATAATTTGTTATAGTAATAGTATAAAAATAGTGCAGATACGATTTAAATATAAAATTTTTGGATATTCATAGACTTAAGGAATGTACATATAATAAAAATTTACATTTCTTAATAAATATTATGGAAAAAACCGTTTACCTGTTCTTAACGGTGTTTATAAACAAAATGTGGGGGATTAGCGAGCTGCTTTGTAAGGAAATAGATATTTGTAGAACAAGGGAGGAAAGTGCTACATTTCCTCCCGAGAATGAAGTTTAAAGCCCGACGCGTAGCGGAGGGCAAGGGAGGAAAAGGCGCTTTACTCCCATGTTATACATATGGTTTTTCCATCTTCCTCAAATAACAAGTAAATTTTTCATTTTTATTAATTTATTTATGTACCTAGCCAACAAAATGTATTAGAACTAAAACTAACAAGTAGGTACAATATAACTGTCAACTGTCAAATATAAGTCAAATTATTAATGTAAACATTGTTAAATCAAAATAACAATTTACTGTTTTTTACCATTCTACAAAATACAGGCTGTTTTATAAATAAACGTTAAAATGTATAGATACTTACGTAATAGAAAATAGATATTGTACAGGGCGTCAATAAGTTATATTTCATGAATGAAATACCATGACGTCACTTTTACTTTTCCTCCCTAGGGAGGAAAAGTACAACTTTGCTCCCTACAATCAGGTCCGGAAAAGTATACTTTCGGTAGAGGTAGGTGGAAAAATAAGTTATTATTCATCGGGAAAACCTTAGAGAAGGATCATTTGCCAGCAAAAAGAGATAAAAGATTATTAGAACATTTAAAACAAAATTCCGTGTAATCAGAATAAATGAAGGAGTTTGAGCTAGAGAGTGATAAATTAGACTTAGGCAAATATGCAAATTGCATATTTTGCATATTATGCATTAGAAATTCAAAAATTTACAATTCTGCATATTTTTATATAAGTGTGCATAAAGTGCATATAATTTGGAATTTTGGTTGTAACTATACATATCTCTTTATATTCAGATAACAAATAGCTTGGAAATCTCAATATTTTATTTTGTTTTATAATATCTAGGTATTCTCCTTTTCATGAACATTTTTCAGTGCGTCACAAATTATAGAAAAAAAGGTAAGTCCGTGATAATACACATTTATGACATTTATTCTAACGTGACATTTTAGTTAAATCTGACAGTTGTCAAATTTTATTTTCAATTTGGAATAAAACCAAATCAATTGTGTCTATTGCATTTATAAAATGGTATTTTCTTTCATTTGTATAGTCTTATAAATTGTACAGATTATATTGATAATATTATTATTTTATTTAATAAATAATTCTTTTTTGATTATGGCGCCATCTATCGACAACTAGAATAATCACCGAACTAGAATAATTACCGAAGTATTCCCAGACGTGCCTTTTTTTCTGTCACATACAATTTAATGCGTTAGAGAGAAATCGAAAAACTGTGACGCACTGAAAGATGATCATGAGAAAAAGAATATCCAAATTTTTGGTATCGCAATGTACTAACTAATAAAAGATACCAGCTTATATATTTTGTCACGTTTTGTCCTTGATACAAGGGTTCCAAAATCTGCCAGTTTATATCTCTAGGTCTAGGTAAAAAATTTTATTTTGAAGATTTTATTTTTGTTGTAAAATAAGCAGTGTTTTTGTAATTGTGAATAATTATACTGTGCTTTGAAAATGCCGGTTGGGAAACGCTGCTCTAGGTAAAAAATTTTATTTTGACGATTTCATTTTTGTTGTAAAATAGGCAGTATCTTTGTAATTGTGAATAATTACTGTGCTTTGAAAATGCCGAAAATATGCAGTTCAGTACCATTCATAAAATCAAACTAGAGTTTTGTTCATAAAACTATTTCCCAATTAGAATCTTCCAAATTATCATTGTTAGACAGTATATTTTTAATAAAAGAATTGGAATCATTGTATCAAAACATTAAAAGTCATACATATTGGGAAGGAAATTTTTGAAAAATTTGAAGCAACCATGGAAATTAACAGTAGTTACCAGGTTCTTTCTGAAGTGATTCAAGTGCAAGCTGGGACATTTTCCGAACCACTTAATTTAGAACCACCTATTATCTTAAATTTGAAAAAAAAATTGAAAATTTTGAACAGCATTTAATAATTTATTGTTACCACAATTCGAAATATATCATTTATTTGTTGAAATACTTAAATATTTAATTACATAGGCTTGGTTTTTAAAATACAGATATGTATTAGGTACATGTTAATTAATAAAACATGTGAATATATTGTAAATATTTTTGTAAATAAAAAAATATTTTAAATATTGCTTTTATTACATGCATATTTTTTAGATAAATATGCATATTTTTGGGTAAAATACTGCATATTTATGCGCATATTTCATACTTTTTTATTTGCATATTTGCCTAAGTCTAGTGATAATAAAATATCATTTACATTTTTAAGTTTGCAAGATTACATTCCTCATGTCGTGATCCTTTCCCAAGTTAAGATATATAACTATTCTAACTACGCTATACCGTCTAATGACGAGTAGTGAGTCAGAAACACGTGTCTGCGGTTGGATTCCATCTTCTTCTTAGCCTTCTATCGTCCACGTTTGGACATAGGCCTCTCTAAACTCCTTCCATCGGCATCTATCCTAAGCAACATATTTCCAATTTGTCCATCTTATCTTATACGCATTTTGTTTTTTTTTTATCGTTCTTGCCAGACATGCTGATATATAGGGTGTCCCGAAAATATTGGTCATAAATTATACCACAGATTCTGGGGTCAAAAATAGGTTGATTGAAGCTCACTTACCTATATACAATGGTGCACACAAAAAAAGTTACAGCCCTTTGAAGTTACAAAATGAAAATCGATTTTTTTTTCATATTTATATCGAAAACTCTTCGAGATTTTTTTATTGAAAATGAACATGTGGTATTCTTATGGCAGCAACATCTTAAAAAAAATTAAAGTGAAATTTGTGCACAAATTTTATGGGGGATTTGATCCTTTAACTCCCCCCCCCCGCAAACTTTTGTGTACGTTCCTATTAAATTATTATTGTGGCACCATTAGTTCAACACAATGTTTTTTAAACTTTTTTGCCTCATAGTAGGTACTTTTTTGATAAGCCAGTTTTTATCGACATATTTTGAATATTTGTCGAATACACCACATATTTGTATATGGTTAAGTACGATTATAGAAACCTGTTAATATTCTAAAAATTTATTTATAATTTACATTTTTAGGTATATTTTGAAAAAGAGGCCACATCTCGATAAAAGGTGACTTGTTAAAAAAAGACTAAGGAGAAAAAAAGTTTTAAATACGCGGTGTTTAACGCGGTACACAAACATCTAGGGGGTTTAAAGGAACAAAACCCCCATAAATTTTTTATGTAAATATATTAAAAAAGAAGACGCATCTTGATAAAAACTGGCTTCTCGAAAAAATACTAAGAGCCAAAAAGTTTTAAAACGTTGTGTTTAACTAATGGTATCACAATAATGAATTAATTGGAACGTACACAAAAGTTTGAGGAGGGGGGTTAAGGGAACAAAACCCCCACAAAATTTTTATGGGGTTGACAAACGTAACTATAATTTTGTTTTAAGATATTTGTGCCATATGAATGATACATGTCCATTTTCAATATAAAATCTCTAATAGTTTTCGATATATTGAAAAAAATCGATTTTCATTTTGTAACTTCAAAGGGCTGTAACTTTTTTTATGATCATATTTGTACTAAGGTAAGTTAGGTTCAATCGAACTATTTTTGACCCCAGAATGTGTGGTATAATTTATGACCAATCTTTTCGGGACACCCTGTATACTTCCTACCTGGATTTTATATATAAATACCTAGATAATTTTAATACTTTTAAAACATACTTACCAAAATATGAACGTGCACCAAAAGCTTGTGCTGGTGGTCCTGGCAAGCCTGGCATACCATATGAAACTATAAAAACATAAACAATATTAACATTATAATAGATGTATTCGACCGGGCAGTATCGTCGCCCCCGCTAGCGCAATTATTCCGATTCGATTTTTTTGCACAAACTTACTCAAAAAGAGGTCCTTATAACATACCCACAGGGTGCCAGGCGGTGCCGTGGTGGAAAAAAATTTTAAACAATTTTTTTAAACAAATTCACAAAAATAATTATTTTATTTCCAACACTTTTTTTTTAGATAATTTGGGTCATTCTGAGCAAAAAAGGTCTCCTGTCATTTTTCTCTAAAATTGACTGTTGTCGAGTTATACGCGATTAAAAATTTTAAAAATGCGAAAATGGCCATTTTCTAGGCTTCATAACTCGATTAGAAATGATTATTATGAAATTCAAAAAGTGACAAAATCAAGATTCAAATACCTTCTTCAACGTTCTGAAGAGATTTTTGTCACTATTTTATTACAAAGCTGTTATTTTTAGTTATTAACAATTAGCGGTATAGTCCAACTGTATCGTCGCCCCCGTTAGCGGAACTATTTCGATTCGATTTTTTTGCACAAACTTACTCAAAAAGAGGTCTTTATAACATATCCACAGAGTGCCGGGCGGTGCCGTGGTCGAAAAATTTTTTAAACAATTTTTTTTTAGATAATTTGGATCATTGTGAATAAAAAAGGTATTTGGTCATTTTTCTCTAAACATGACTGTTGTCGAGTTATACGCGATTAAAAATTTGAAAAATGCGAAAATGCCATTTTCAAGGCTTCATAACTCGATTAAAAATTATTATTATGAAATTAAAAAGTGACAAGATCAAGATTCAAATACCTTCTTCAGCGTCCTGAAGAGATTTTTGTCATTATTTTACTACAAAGCTGTTATTTTTAGTTATTAAGAATTAGCGCTATAGTCCAACTGTATCGTTGCCCCCGTTAACAGAACTATTTCGATTAGATTTTTTTGCACAAACTTACTCAAAAAGAGGTCCTTATAACATATCCACAGGGTGCCGGGCGGTGCCGTGGTCGAAAAAATTTTTAAACAATTTTTTTTAAACAAATTCACAAAAATATTTTTTTTATTTCCAATAATAATGCCAAAATTCTCTTCAAGGTTGAAGAAGATATTTGACTCTTGATTATTTTGTCACTTTTTGAATTTTATAATAATCATTTTTAATCGAGTTATGAAGCCTTGAAATGGCCATTTTCGCATTTTTGAAATATTTAATCGCGTATAACTCGACAACAATTAATTTTAGAGAAAAATGACATGAGACCTTTTTTGCTCAGAATGACCCAAATTATCTAAAAAAAAATTATTGGAAATAAAAAAATTATTTTTGTGAATTTGTTTATAAAAAAAATGTTTAAAAAATTTTTCGACCACGGTACCACCCGGCGCCCTGTGGATATGTTATAAGGACCTCTTTTTGAGTAAGTTTGTCCAAAAAAATCTAATCGAAATAGTTCCGTTAACGGGGGCGGCGATACAGTTGGACTATAGCGCTAATTGTTAATAACTAAAAATAACAGCTTTGTAATAAATTAATGACAAAAATCTCTTCAGGACGCTGAAGAAGGTATTTGAATCTTGATTTTGTCACTTTTTGAATTTCATAATAATCATTTTTGATCGAGTTATGAAGCCTTGAAAATGGCCATTTTCGCATTTTTCAAATTTTTAATCGCGTATAACTCGACAACAGTCAATTTTAGAGAAAAAATGACAAGAGACCTTTTTTGCTCAAAATAACCCAAATTATCTAAAAAAAAAAATGTGGAAATTAAAAAATTATTGTTGTGAATTTGTTTAAAAAAAATTGTTTAAAAAATTTTTCGACCACGGCACCGCCCGGCACCCTCTGGATATGTTATAAGGACCTCTTTTTGAGTAAGTTTGTGCAAAAAAATCGAATCGGAATAATTGCGCTAGCGGGGGTGACGATACTGCCCGGTTTATATATATGTACATTGATGTATTAACATTATAATAGACAAGAATAAAAAACCGCTAAACGCCGTGAAAATGAGTGGCGCATGCAATATTCCAGCTACAAAAGAACTGGTTAGAATATTGCTTAACGCAAAATTGTATTTTCGTTTCCATGAAAAATAAAATTCTAGTTTTATTTTGAAAGATTTTTTCGTAATATTTGCTAAATTTGAAGTCGCACGCGCCACAAAAGAGTAACTTTGATACAGTTTGCATTTTGAAGGTTTTTGTGGCGCGTTCTACTTCAAATTTAGCAAATATTATGGAAAAATCTTTCAAAATAAAACTAGAATTTGATTTTCCATCAAAATGAAAATACATTTTTGCGCCACGTAATATTCATATCAGCTCTTTTGTAGCTGGAATATTGTATGCGCCACTCATTTTTACAGCGTTTTGCGGTTTTGTATTCTTGTATCAGGAGTTTTTCAAAGTTCTTTTATAAATGAAATGTATAAACTTGAATTTAAGGGGTCTCTATTACAGGTTAAGTGTTATAAATGGCCGCCTTTGTCGCATTATCTCCCAAATGACCTAGTGGTTACGACACTAAAGTTGTGATAGGATAATCCGAGTTCATATCCCAGTCATCCTAATCTTTTGTTTCAATATAATTCTTTGTGTCCATCGAATGCACAATATATTTTTGTGTACACTAGAAAAAAAAATTGGGATCGCCGGCAGATGAACTCGGATTGCCCAATCAAATTTAGCGCCCTAACTACTACAATTACATAAACCATTTCGGCGATAATGGTTAAAGGAATTATACATTTGGAGGTCGATAATATCTAAACGGCTTACCGGTTTTAATCACTAAACATGAGTTTCAAACGTATTGACAATTAGTATCTGATGCATCTAAGGTCCAGTATAATAACTGAAGGTATTACAGGAATTATTGAGCTTGAAAAAGCATTTTTTCCCATAGGAAATAGATTTTATCATACTTATGAAGCCTATAACTTTAGAATTAGAATTTTTTCAGATATGAGACACCATTAGACGCGTCTAGAAACCTCCTACAAACACTCCGTTATTGGCGCAATTCTTAGTTTGAAATTTTGAGTAATTGTCGAAAAACCAAAATTTTAGTGACTAGTTTTAATTAAATATAAAAATATGAGACAACTTTTTTACCTAAAGAGAGATCAAATTATTACGTTAATCTCATCAGTTTTACAACCAAAGTTGCTAGAATTTTACAACGTTATGTTGTTCTGAAGCTATTTCCTTGTGGCATTTTTGTAACTAATTATTCTAAATGCGAAATAAGCCACAATTATTTAACTTAAAAATTATTTTATTGATTGTTTTACAACATTGTTTCAGCATATCCCTGTATCGTTAGGGACTCGGACTGATACAAAGTCACACCGAGCTGGTCGAATAATGTATCTTGTTATTCGACCAGCTGAGTGTGTGGCTGTACACTGTATTGAATTATATTTTACTTAATTGTCCCAGAATCATTTGATATTTACGATTTTTTTTTATGTTTTTACATAAGAATGAGTAAACTTTCTTACCTGACCCACTACTGTACGTTCTTAATGGAAGCGTTTCAGATCTTGGTTCTATAAAAAAAATTAAAACGATTAAGAAAATTATTAAGTTAAAAATTTTCTGTTACTGTGTTTGTATGACCGGTTAGACCTTAAAATACAATTGAAGACTCTTGTTGGATTCAACAGTTCCCACATTCTTAGAAGTGATAAATACAATTTTTTTCTCACAATAAAACAATGAAAAATTTTGTTTTTAATACTTCCAGAAAATGTATTTGTCACTACAACTGTTTCGGCAGAGTGCCTTTCTCAAGGGCTTTATTGGGGAGACTCGGCTATTGGTGCGCACCTAAGGCAAATTCAGGATATTTCACAAACTTAAAACATTTCAGTTTCCAAATTTTTTGAAGATATACTTTAAAGGCTTAGGTATATTGGTAGGGACCGCATTTAATGAATGGTTGAACAGTAGAAGAGTAAGAGACGAAATGTCCAGTTAGCGTAATGCGCACAATTGCCCGACCTATTCGGCTAATGGTGCACATCTGTCGGATAACTGTGCGCAATAATAGAACTTAAAAACGACTTTCGAAAATGTATAGCTTATTGAACATACATATTAAAAGAACAAACAAATATACGGAAAAAGATAAGAAACCAAGTTACAGATATGTTTAAAAAATCTAAGTATTGCAGAAGTCACAAATATATCCTTCTGAACTATCCTGTCGTATACACATGGCATGAGACCAACACTTGCACCATACCTCGTCTTTTTTGCTACCATCACCACAATACACAGAAGTTATTTTGATCTGACACGAGATCGTCCAACTCATCATCATGGTACAGTTCACTTTCTGAAATAACTTCGGAACTGTTGTGTTCAAAAATTTTCCTTTTTGTACATTTTTTCAATTTCGAGGTTTTTTCATTGCCCCTTTCTCAACTTTGACGGTTGTTTACGTTTTATGACGCAATCACAAAACGTTAAAAATGCCTTTATATACCTTGCCGAGTAGTGGTGCGCAATGCGCACCATTAGACGACGTTACTCTTCACCACATTACACAAAATTTGATAAAAACAAAACATAATCGAGCAAAACTAACTATATCAGTGTTTAAAGTGATAAATAAATAAGAGATATAAGTAATATTTAAGCTATATATCTGTCAAGAAAAAAAAGTTATCGCTTATTTTCTCAGATACGCAAACAATATCAAACCACGCGAAATCATGTAAACGATAACTGCCAACCGGTAAAGTATCTCCCGACGTTCGTTTGTGTCGGATAGATATAGCAGTTGCTACTAGAGGTCCGACAATATAGTTTTTACAATTTTATTAAATAGGAGATTGGAAACATTGATGCGCACAATTACCCGACGCGCACCATTAGTTGACTCTCCCTACTATGTGACTCTATAAGAAAGCTTAGGAATTAGTCTTCCCATCACCAGAGAAAAAACCCAGTACCTTCTGCTCTATCAAATATGCTGGTAAGATATCACCAGAATTAGCCAAACACACAAAAAAAGAGAGGAATAACACCAGCTGTCAGAACTAAAAACAACTTAAGCAAATACACTAAGAATAATAAGAGCCAAAAGAAAAAGCAATTAAAGAGTGGTGTGTACAAACTAACTTGTGGTGACTGTCCGAAAACGTACATCGGTCAAAGTGACAGAAATTTTAGCAAATGGTTAGCAGAACACAAAAGGGCTTTCAACAAATAGAAAAAAGATTTTACGTACGCATTTCACCTTCTAGATCAGGGGTGAGCAAAGTGCGGCCCGCGGGCCGCATGCGGCCATTTAGACATTTTTTTTGCGGCCCGAGGAGCAAAAGTGAATTATTTTCATTTCAAGATTTTTTCTAATTATTGCTAATATTGATAATTAAATATAGATAGATAATGCAGCTATTAATATTATCACTTTTGCAGCGGGTGATTTTTCCCCAAATTTTCAACATAACGCGTGCAATGATTTGGGTTTTTGGCACAGAGATTTAGCGGCTCTCTCGATGAAATCCATGAAATTTCAACAAATGGAAATGATATTTTCGAAGTATTCAGGAACTATGTGGAAATTTTTGAATTAACCCGTAACTACCTAGTAAGAGTAACAACTGACGGAGCACCAAATTTAAGAGGAGCAAGTAACGTTGAGAAAACTTGAAGATTACGTTCACAGTTTCCAGAACATAATTTATTATTCTTCACTGCATAATCCATCATCAGATATTGTGCAAAAATGTTTTGCAAGTGGACAACGTCATTTTAATTATAACTAATATTGTTAACTGTATTAGTTCAATAGGATTAAATCATCGTGAATTCAAAGCATTTTTGGAAGAGTTAGAGACAGAACATACTGATGTCTTATACCACAATCAACAATCATATTCTCGATAATTAAGTATAGAAAAGGTTCTTAAAAGATGCTGTGAATTACGGGAGGAAATTATTTAGAAATTAAACACTGCTACTTTGCTAAATTTGTAAATGTTGCTCGCAAAATGAAACATTTGTAATGAAATTCAAACTATTCAAAGTAGAAAGAATTAGTCCAATTATTTCCCAATAATTTGGTTTAGTCCAGATTTTGTGATTAGAAATTGGGTGGTTTGGATTTTAAATGAGAGATTTGTCAAATATGAAAAAATATACAAGGTGCTTCTAAAGTTATGCTTCCAGAAAGACATGGGCAAAATCGATAAAACACCCTGTAACTCAGTTATAAAAATCATTGAGGCAATAAATGTAGTATATCTAGAACCGCCTTAGTGACCTCTATGCGCAATTTAAGTATTCCCATTTCTCAATTAAACACCCTGTATATTTGCGGCAAATACCGTGCTTAAATAAGTACGAATGTGGTATAGGGGGCTAGGGATATGGTTTGAAAATTTTGAAATTTTTGATTTTTTTATTATTTTGTATGAAAATACATAATTTCAAAAATATTCACTGAAAACTTCAGTTTGACCGTAGGAAAACTACCAGAAATACAGCATGTTTAATATCCCTACCTTCGACTCGCTTTACAGCAGCTTGTTGAGCGTAGTGAGAAACGTTCAACAGCTGTTCCATTTTCTTTTGTAAATTACTCTGCGATTTAAAAACATATTCCGATGTGCATCACTTTACGATTTGTCAGACAGAAGAAATTGAAAATAAAAGTTGTCAAAACTAAACGTGTTTTTCTCAAAACTGCTTAACTACTTTTTATAGGCAGCGTATATTGTAACTCAAAGGCTACTTGACAGATCCACCTGAAATTTTTCATAAATTTTCTTTAGACATTTCGTGAGGCATCAATAACAAATGTGTTGATTTTCACTATTTCGGTAATTTCACTCCTGAGTGATATCAAAAACCGCAAAAATCGTCAAAACTAAAAAAAGACTCGACAGTGTTATTTCGAGAAACTCATAAGCTAATAAAATATGTTTGAATTTTTTGTTTCATATGATCCAATAAGGAGTTCTGATGTCTACTGAAAATTTTATTTTGTTTAGGTGTCGGTAAAAATTTGCCACCGTTGACTTATTTTTCAATAGTTAGTCTCGAAACATTCTTTTCGGATATTCTTTGAATTGTACTGAATATGTTTATTTAATTTAAAAATAAAATAATTCTACCATAGTTTCAAACAAATTTAAAAAAAATTGCTTAACATCCCCCCTTCCCCAAAGTTCAAAATTCGAAAACATTGGGGCCCTTGGTAACAGACAAAAAACCTTTTGTGGTCCTTATTAAAAAAAGTTTGCCCATCCCGGTTCTAGATCATAATCATTCTTATAACGAACAGTTTCAAATTCTTCATATTCAAAATAAAGGCCTTAAGCTATCTTTGTTAGAATCAATGGAAATTAATAAAATAAAAAATACAAATATAATTCTGAATGACCAGATTAAGACAAACAGCTCCCCACTCCTC
This sequence comes from Diabrotica virgifera virgifera, assembly GCF_917563875.1. Lineage (NCBI taxonomy): Eukaryota > Metazoa > Arthropoda > Insecta > Coleoptera > Chrysomelidae > Diabrotica > Diabrotica virgifera. The sequence continues at coordinate 213,533,031 of NC_065450.1, forward strand.
AAACTATTCAGTTAAAGACTTTAAAATGCAGACACATAGTAAAGTAAATCACTTGAGAAAGGCATTCTGCCGAAACCGCTGCATTGATATTAAATTATAATCAATTTTGCGGAAGTATTGAAAATAAGAGGTTTCAGTGTTTTATTGTTAGATTAAATGAATATTGTTAGATAAAATAAATTTCCATAAAAAAAACACAGACGAATCCATCAACATTTTTTTTTTACTAATAATACGCCTAAATTTGGTGTACTGACTATTATAGTCGAACTCGGTTATTAGAATACCAGTTAAAGGAATGTCCCCGTTTAAGGAATAGAAATTTGAGGTCCCGAAACGTTTCTACTAGCCATCAGTGACCGGTTATTAGAATATCCCGGTTTTAGTAATACTTTTGGTTGGCACGAAGGCAATTCCAATAAGCGAGTTTGACTGTATAAACGTAACTTACTTGAAGCATCTTCAGTATTAACAGCACTGGTTTGATTCGGTTTGACAACTACCAAGGAACTAACATCAGTAACAAAGGAATATTTCAGCGCCAGATCCAGAGCTTCCTTGGTTAGCTGTGTTTTATTTTCTGCTAACTCTCGTTGTTCCAGTTTTTGCTTGATGGTTAAATAGGCCCACAAACGTTCCAATTCGGTAACTGGAGCTTCCCTTACTGGTGGTAGTGAGATGAGACCGTGTTTGCTCCAACTCTTTACTCTCCAATTGGAGATGTCAAATCCTAAAAAAGTATTGTGTTAAATTCTTACGCGTATTGTGTGTATCTTTATAAGTATTGTGTTGACTTGAAGAGATGGGGAAAAAGCATATGAGACAGAAACATCGTTGGGAAAATTTGGTTTGAGAAACAGGAACTTTACTTAGTTTCCTGCTGTAAAGAAATATATTCCAAACGAACAGCTTCTTCTACAAAAAAAGAATGTGTGTGTACTTTGTACGCACGTAAGAAGTTATACTTCTAGTGTATGATTTCAACGAAATCAATATAACAGTTTATTTATATTTTATTTAAATATTAAGCTAATTTTAGTACTTACTACTTTCCAAAAAATTTTTATTAAAACAATACGAAAAATTAAAAAAATAAAAGAATAAATCACACGCAAACACATTGAAAAATGAAACCAAAGAAATTATTTCTGAACAATTGTTGAGAAAATTTTAACTAAATTCGTATTTTCTGAAAAAAAAATATAATAAATATACTAACTACTTACAATCATAAAATGTATAAAAAAAATAAAAATTTGCATTGGGAATTGAACCTGCGTCTATCAGGTTTAGAATTTTGAACTCACCCCACGCAGAATTAACTACCGAGACATGTGAATGAAGTGGAAAGGTATACCTAGCAACTAAATGTTTTTAAAAAATTTTGACAGTTGCTTATTCTGTTAGTTTAATCAATTAAGTTTGATTCTTGTGGAATTAAAATACGACAAAATATAGACTAAAAGATATACAAGATTTATAGGAACTTAAAATTCCTTAAGTTGCACAAAAGAATTCACAATTTATAACTTCCCATAACTACCTCAAAATATAAAGATCTTGTTGTTTTGTGCTCTAATAAAGCTGTTCTAGTAAAACGATTGATGTGATCGTTCATGGGTATTCTTTCATTTTGCGACTGTAGATTCATATAAAATATTTTTTTTTATATATTTTCCCTATATATATAAAATATTATTATGTGACTGTATGAGGGTTATGTTTAAATGTCATAATAAAATTTGATAAGCTATTTTTAAAACACTTACTACCAGCAATAAAATATACTGGACTCTCTGATTCTTTAGTTTTGTATGAGATCGTCCCGCTTAATTGATGTAATCCACAGATCTCTACCTCTTCGAGATAATTGTTTTTTATCAGTAATTTTGTGATTGAAAACCGCAGTCACAGAATAAAATTCCACTTCTCTGTTTGATGGGCTTCCACACTCCTCACTTGGCATTTAACAGGCATCTTTTCTATGTTAATGAGTCCAAAAATTTATACGAAAACTATTTATAAAGGCAGTATAACTATTAACTAACTTTTGTCTGTTGTTTGTAGGCCGAAGGCCGAAGATCACGAGGAAGATCCCCAACAAGATGGATCGATCAAATTACAGGAATATGCAAAAGACCTATGCATGAGTTAAAAGAAATGACCAGAGACAGAGATCTTTGGAGACGGACAATACACGACATCACGTCGACCACTACACTCCCTCCGGGGGGTCAGGATTGAAGAGAGAGAGTCTGTTGTTTCTCTTCTCACAAATTTTAAAACACAACAGCCATACATAACCACAACAAACCACCACAGCTGCGCTACATCCGCCATATTTAATAATTTTTGACATGTCATTTGAACACCCAATCAAAGGAAAGGTATAACGCGCCTGCGTCCGGCACTAAGGATTTTCATATTAAAATTCACCCCCATCGCGCCTAAAGAAGTATAACTTCAAAAAGACCGTCGGAAATGGACGTAGCAGAGACCGAAAGGAAAAACTAGGACGGAGATCGATTTTATAATCTTGATCACTGACAACAGGCACATCTTTTTAAAGATGTTACAGTTCTAAACCGTTTTCAAGGTAGTGACCACAGAATGGTAAAAGCCTCGATAGGAAAAACCTTGGAAAAGAGAAATATCGCATGATTAAAAAGAAATCTACACCTATCTGAACAGAGCCTGATAATATAAATGCATTTTAAGAACACATCAACAGCATTATCGAAAGCAATATATGTCAATACCTTGAATGGGTAAAGTAAAAACGCAAAGAATAATGGAAAGGCAAATGTTGCACATAAGACTAATGGATAAAAAGAGAAACGAGTGGATAAGAGAGAAAACCAAAGTTAGGGATGTTAGACAAGAAGTTGCAAAATTGAAATGGAGATATGCCGGACACACTATAAGACAAAAAGAAGACCGCTGGAAGAAAATTCTCATAAATTGTAGATCGACATAAACGAAGCAGAGGAAGGCCACAAATGAGATGGGCAGATGATGTCAAGAAGCACCCCAGGCAACCAAGTGACGTCAATAACGTCGAGAAAACGTTAGTTTTTGGTTGAATATATACACGTGTTTGAACATTACGTCGTAGAAACGTCTTTTGTAAAACAACATAAAATGAAAAATAATCTAAACACGACATAAAAACTACGTTATTGATATCACGTAGGTTAAAACGTGATAAAAAGGACGTCAATTGTGGTGGGACAAATTCACGTGACTTTCGACGTCGAATAAACGTGATAGACTGACCTGGTTTGGTGATAATTATGACGTCTTTTCAACGTTTTGTAAACGTTAATTGGTTGCCTGGGACGTGGGCTCTAGGTGGATAACTGTAGTGACAGACAGAGAAGAATGGAAAAGGATTGGGGAGGCCTATGTCCAAGGATGGACCGAGGAAGGCTAATTAGATAGATAGATTAGACTCTGAATGAGATTATAATAGAAGCTACAGAGGAAAGCCAGAAGATACACTGCCAAAAGAAACCATATAATTAACGAATAAGTCGCCAATCACTACCATTAATGGAAGATAGAGAAGAAAAGAGGAGGAAAAGATAAATATCAAAAATAAAAGATAAAAGTGAAAGTATCAATTTTAAATTAGACATTATAAACGTCAGTAAAAAATACAGTTATGTGACGTTAAAAGTGTTTGTGATCGTTTGAACTATTCATATAAAGACGAAGTAGTTTTCAATCCTAATAGTAAATTATTCGCAGAGCCGAAAATCGCGATTCAAGGGACTGGACTACACTCCGTATTCTAATTGAAAAGTAAGATTGTTTTGCCTTCGCATTGCAACTGAATAAAAATGGTATACATTTTTATTTTATAGTCGTATTACTCCGTAGAGTAACTAGGTGCATTTTTCCGTTGGAACTTTACCAGCTGCAGACGGAGGATGTGAATTGCATAGTGTAGAATTCCTTCCCTCTCGTCTTCACTGTAGCATCCATTTGACTTACAAATTTTAGAAGTCTTGGAGGTGTCACCAGGCAAGTGTACCAATAAGTTTTCAATTTAAAAATCTTTTAGTAATATTTTTAATATTTTCAATATTAATAATTTACTATTAGGATTGAAAACTACTTCGTCTTTCAATGCCAGATGGCGCTAGCCACCTACTATCATCACTTCAGTTGCAATGGGTGGGAAAACCTCTCGATGCGAATCAGTTAAAATATGGAGAACAGTGCCTACGTTCCTTCCGATGAAGGCTCCAATAAGAGCCGAAAATCGCGATTCAAGGGACTGGACTGCACTCCGTATTCTAATTGAAAAGTAAGATTGTTTTGCCTTCGCATTGCAACTGAATAAAAATGGTATACATTTTTATTTTATTCATAGAAAATTTGTACTTTTACAAAATGGTTTTATTATCAATAGTAAACCTTCTTTCGTTTTCTTCAAAAACTGTATCAAACTCCAATCTCAACAAACTAGTATATATTATTACAACGACATACGATAAATGTCATTAGAATATAAATATGTTTCCTTTATTCCCCGACGACGAGCTGGCCAAATACCCAAGTAGGTGGAGGCCAATAAACTAAAGAAGGAGAAGAAGAATATACCTAAATATAACGCTGTGTCTAGGTACACGCTAACGTGTACGCAAATAAAAAAGTCAGAGTGTTGGAATTTGTTTAATCGCGTTGTGTTTACACTTTAATTTTAATATTGATTAGTAGAGAGATTTCTTATTTTTTATTTGTTAAGTGTTTGTTTTTAAATTAACTATGCAGTGTGGACAATTATTTAGTTGTTTTAATGAGTCAAACAACATTTTAAAACAGTATGAAAAAGTTAAGAGAATATAAATTAATATATATTTTTTTAGTTATAAGTGAAATAGTATTACCGTCCAAAATTAAAATACAAGGAAGACCTAAAGTTTTCACAATAATAATTAACTTGTTCTGAAGCTATTTCCTTGTGGAATTTTTGTATTCAACTATTCTAAATGGGAACTAAGCCACAATTTAACCATAAAAATTATTTTATTAACGTTTCGACGTCTAAATCGGGCGTCGTTGTCAAAATACAAAATATTATTAAATTACACAAAAATGTTGTTGCTTAGTGAAAAATTTTTTCTAATAATTTATTTAATCTGACTAATTTTTGTATTTTGACAATGACATCCGATTTGGTCGTCGAAACGTTAATAAAATCATTTTTTTAGTTAAATTGTGGCTTATTTCCCATTTAGAATAGTTGATTATAATAATTAACTTACGTATAAAAATTATTTTAACAATGTTTTGTACGTGTCATGTCAACTAAATACATATATTTATTTTGTTAACCTAAATATATACTTTTATAATACATTGATTTATTACAATTAAGTTTGAAACATCTGAATACTTCTGCTTCCCTTCCTTTAACAAATATTTTTCTATCAAACAAACACTAAACATATCAAAATAGCATGTACCAAAATATACAGTCACTGCGCACGCTAAATAATGACGTCACCGGCTTGATGAAGTTTAATTCGCGTGTACTTAACTTTTTTATTTGCGTACACGTTAGCGTGTACTTAGACACAGCGAAATATATCCATAATATTAACTAATGTAAAACTATGTGACGTCGCGGGTCGTTTGAACTGTTTTATACCGCAGAAGACTTTAAATATGTATTTCAAAGTTATTACGAGTTTTTGAAGCGTGAAATTTTGGAAATCTCATTTTTAAACAAAACTGAACATTATTATGTAATAAAAAAATGTGCAAGTTCACTATTGGAAGTAGACCACCTACATGATAAACAGACGACCACAAAAGAATTGTTGGGAATCTTTGGCAGGACGATCAAGACCCACAGAGCTTGAAGAAATTAAATGATGCCTGTGTTCATCCCTGGATGCAGAAGGCTGGATGATAATGGTAATGATCAAGTATAAGAATAGATTATCTATCTTACCTTCGTCGATTGGATACTTTCCGGTAACTACCAACTCTGATCCCTTAAAGTAAATAGGGAACGTCTTTTTGGATACTTCAGTGACGTCGTCAGTGTACTCAAATTCGATGTTTGATAAAAGTGGAGAAGAGATTTGCTTGTAAAACTCCTGGAGTTGAATAGCAGCGTCAGCTCCTTCATAAATGTGTCTGGCAAATCCTAGGTTCTTCAATGATAGTTTTCTTAAGAACTTTTTGTCTGCTCCGTCTCCAAATGATAGAGAAAAGATTGGTACGTGGTCTCTATCGCCGTTGATTTTGGTTACCTGAAACATACAAGCATAAGTAATTCTGAAATAATGGTGTTAAGTGTGTAGCAGGAATGAATTTTCACGTGGCAGTAATAGACCAGGGCGCATCTGTAAAAATATTAGTACATTTGGATGTTGAGAGGTGACTTATATTTTTTTGCAGAAATTGCTTGGAACTAACTCATATAGTCATATTTAATTTATCCTCCCACTCAAAATGATCCGGAACATTGTTTAAATAATCAAAATGTCAAAAAACGAAGGAAAGCTTCGATTTTCTTCGTTTTTGATTATAACTTTAAAAGTATTCTTTTCCGAGAAAAGTAGCACTAGTATAAAAGTTGCGTATTCAAATTTCCTATAGTACAGAATTGGTTAGAAATTTTAAAATTTGTCACCGTTTTTCGAAAATAGCAATAATTGCGAAAAAAAACATAAAAAACAAGTATTTGTATTTTACGTTTTTCAACCATTTATGCTACACACAGGACCTTCATATTTCTTCCAGAAAAACTTTATGATGTAGTTAAACAATATGGTAAATTTCATTCAGAACGGTTGAGTAGATTTTGCAAAATAAATTTTTTCATTCCAGCTTTCGCAAAAAAATGCATTGTTTCAAAATGTTGCAAGACTGAAAATAAAGCAGACTGCAAGTTGAATTTTTTTACATACAGAAGAATACTGTACCTTTGATTTGCAATTTGCAAAATTAAAATGGGTTAATTATCACGGCGTCAGGAGTTTTTTTAAATAAACTTTAATTTTTGGTGCTACGCGCAGGACAGCGGATACGTTTGCCCTGATTGGGCGTTCCAATGACCTTTGATATGATAATGATTGATAAATTTTATTTTTTAGTACATTTCGATATAAATAAATAAATTTGTTTATTGCAAAATAAAAACACATACTCTGTTCTTTGAAATAATACTTTTTTTAGCAAAAACTTTCTTTGTTCATATATTTTAACTTAGAGAATAAAAGTTTATTATCTTTAAACATGTGCAACTGCTTAAACAATATTTCAACAATTTTAACAATACAATCAAATTAGTTTGATTTTTGTGGAATTAAAATATTAAAATACAACAAAATATAGAGTAAGAAAATAATATAGATAAAGATCGGTAGAAATTTTGGTGGAAATCAATTTGTGTGAATCGAACATTTTACATTTTCCAAATAGAATATATAATTTTCCATTACAATGCTAAAATATTTAGACCCAAATGCCTGTTGCTTTTAAAAACTATTTAAAAGGTCACTACAAGTATCAACTTACTTTTGTCTCTGTTCTCAAAACAATAATAACTAAAACACCACCTTAACAATTATTACCAACAAGACGTTTGTTTGTCCCCAGCCGCAATATTTAATAATTTTTGACAGATCATTGGAATGCCCAATCAGGGCAAGCGAATCCAGTATCCGGCTCGTAGCGCCAAAAATTATTGCTTTTTTTAAATAATTTCTGACGCCGGGGTTATTGACCGATTTTAATTTTGCAAATTGTAAGTGAAAGGTAAAGTATTTTTTCTTCAAACGTCAAATAATGATGACATTACTTATCTAACTTGATCCTGTCAAAGTTTGATGTCTCCGCCGGCAGCAGTTTTTTTTCCCATTTCTTTACGACGGAGGGAAAAATGTTGTCATGGCAACAATATGAAACATGTCACAAAGCAACAATACAAATGTCATTAACAACAATTAAACATCATTTTTATTTATAGTAATATTAAAAGTACAATTAGTTAATGAGGCATTTTCAAAATTGAAACCGTGCAAAAATGTTCCCGACTCTTGATACGCATTGGTAATTGTTGATGATACTGATGGTCGAGCACAACTTTCAGCAATCATTCCGACGACTCAAAATTTTTTAATTTCTAACATCTAGACGACTTTGATAGTTGTCACAGTTAATTTCGAGTAAAAATAGCGTATGAATTGTACTATTTATGGTTGAAAATTGTTACGTTTGAAGAAAAAATAGTATACTTTATTCGGCAAAGAAGCGACTTTTCTTGACTTGCCCTCTATTACGCGCCTCACTTCGTTCGGCGCGTAATATCGGGCGCGTCAAGAAAAGTTATGCTTCTCCGCCTCATAAAGTAATATACTATTTCTATATGTAAGAAAAATGTTAACTTGCTATCTGCTTTATTTTCAATAATGCAACATAAAGAAAAAATGCATTTTTTTCGAAAGCTTTATTGCAAAATTTATTTTGCGAAATCTATTGAACAAATCTCAGTGAACTTTACAGTACCTATTCCAGTATTCTTTAATCATGTTAAAAAAATGTTCTGGGCAAAATATGAAGGTCCTAAGGGTGGCATAAATTGTTGAAAAACGTAAAATGCAAATAGTTGTTTTTTATTTTTTTTTCGCAATTAATGCTAATTTGCAACAACGGTGACAATTTTTAAAATTTTTAAAAACGAAGAAAAAATCGCATTTTTCCTTCATTTTTTGACGTTTACATAATTTAAACAATGTTCTGGACTTTTTGAGTGGGAGGATAACTCAAGTATTATTATATGAGTTAATTCCAAGCAACTTCTGCAAAAAACTATAAGTCACCTCTCAACGTCCATCTCAAAACATATGCGCCCTGGACTATTAAAGAAATGAGGCTGTGAAAGCTTTGTTCACAAATAATGTATTAAAAAATGCGAATGACAAAAATAGAGCAAATAGACTCAAACAACAACTCATGACCTTGGTAGAAAGATTTTATCATATCCAAAGTATCTGATAATAATAGCATGGTATAGTTAGACCCAAACCCAGACATCCAAAGTGAAAGTTATCCTCCAACACCAAATTGTTCTATATGGTCCACTTCATGTTCAGAAAAAAGTCACACCATTTTGAGCGTCGGGTTTGGGGGGGAGAGAGGGGAGAAATCTGCAAATTCGTAGTTTTTTACGTTTTTCGTCAATATTTCTAAAACTAAGCAGTTTAGCATGAACAACTTTCTATACAAAATTATTTTACATTAAATTTGAAATAAAAAAGGCCCTATGAATAACCCTTCTAAAATGAACGGTTCCAAAGTTACGGAGGTAGTATAGTATAGTATAATTGGTTCAAAAAAAGGCCTAACCCAGACATCCAAAGTAAAAGTTTTCCTTCAACACCAAATTGTTCTATATGGTCAACATATTGTTCAGTAAAAAGTTACACCATTTTGAGCGTCCGGTTTGGGGGGGAGATGGGGGAGAAGTCGGTAAATTAGTAGTTTTTTTACGTTTTTCGTCAATATTTCTAAAAATATGCTTTAGCGTAAGGAATGTTCTATAAAAAATATTCTACATAAAATTTAAGACAAAAAAGGTTCGATACATAATTGTTATAAAATCAACGGTTCCAGAGTTACGGAGGTTGAAAAGTGGAGGTTTTCGATACTTTCTATATTTACCGATTTCTGCCCCCTCTCCCCCCAACCCGACGCTCAAAATGGTGTGACTTTTTTCTTAACATTATGTGGACCATATAGAACAATTTGGTGTTGGAGGATAACTTTCACTTTGGATGTCTGGGTTTTTGGTATAGTTATATCATAAATATTGCCCAAAAAATATAAAAAGTATCGAAAACCTCGACTTTTCACCCTCCGTAACTCTGGAACCGTTGATTTTATAACAATTATGTATAGAATATTTTTCGTTTTGAATTCCATGTAGAACATTTTTGTATATAACATTGTTTACGATAAAGCATAGTTTTAGAAATATTGACGAAAAACGTAAAAAAACTACTAATTTACCGGCTTCTCTCCTATCTCCCTCCCAAAACCGGACGCTCAAAATTGTGAAAATTTTTACTGAACAATATGTGGACCATATAGAACATTTTGGTGTTGGAGGAAAACTTTTACTTTGGATGTTTGGGTTAGGCCTTTTTTTGGACCAGTTATACTATACTACCTCCGTAACTTTGGAACCATTCATTTTAGAAAGATTATGCGTAGGACCTTTTTTATTTCAAATTTAATGTAGAACAATTTTGTATAAAGGGTTGTTCATGCTAAACCGCATAGTTTTAGAAATATTGACGAAAAACTTAAAAAACTACGAATCTACCGATTTCTCCCCCCTCTCACCCCCAAACCCAACGCTCAAAATGGTGTGACTTTTTTCTGGACATTGTGTGGACCATATAGAACAATTTGGTGTTGAAGGATAACTTTCACCTTGGATGTCTGGGTTATGCCTTCTTTTGGATCAACTATACTATACTATAAGTACACAACGGAATTAACAATATTTAACAAAATTTCCCTAAAAAGAACTAAAAATATGACTTACAATCTTGGTAATCTCTTCAGTATTTGAAATTCCCATGGTCGGGTCTCCGTCTGTCAAAAAGATAATGAGTGGTTGACGTTTTGACCCACTTTTCAGTTCTTTGTGGACTAAATGCAGACCAGTTTCGATACTACCTAACATGTTCGTCAATCCAGTGTCTTGAAGCTTCTCTATTACTGCTTTTCCTTTAGAAATAGCTTCTTTGGTAGCTGCTAAGGCGTTTGGCAATTCAAGTTTCTAAAAATTTAAGAAATAAAATGGACCTAGTTATTATTTTACCTATAACCAAAATATAAAACCGGGAAACATATAAACTATTGTACTAATAATTAGTATTAATAGTAAGGGATATTAATAGTATTAATATTATTAATTATTAATAGTAAGGGACGAAAGTATGCTAAATTTTCAGTTACTCGAGCGTTATGAGGACCTATTGAGCTGTGAAGAGTAGGTCCTAAAACCAAAAAAAAGGTAATTTAAGTTTTCCGTAAAGTGGAAGACTCTCCATTTTTTAATCTAATTTTCCATTTCCAACAATCGTTTTTTCCGATTATAGCGCCATCTATCCATAATTCGAAAAAATATCTACAATAAAAGTTATTAATTTTACGTAAAGAATCCAAGTCTTCAATAAAAATTGGGGGCTCCTATTCAAGATTTTAAAGTATCCCCCCACCCCACCTCCGTGGGTGTCGTTCTTGGTGTCATTCGATAGATTTCTCAAATATATTGAATACGTGTATTTTGCAGTGTTTCGGTCTGATGTTCATTTAGCGAATTTTCGCGGGATCCGTATTTAAAATTTTAAATTTACCCCCCACCCCTCTCCGTGGGGAGTCGCGTTTGATATCATTTTATAGATTTTTGAAAAATATTGAACACGTATCGTTTAATTTTTCGATCTGACGTCATTTCCCGATATATTCGCTTTTTTTGTGAAAGTTTGTGACTCGCCCATTTCCTTACTGAAATCGTCAGATTTTTTAAATATACACTCTTTGGCATGTACTTAACTTACCTTATCTTAATCTGACGATTTCGACTTTTTTTAAGGATAGATTTTTTTTTCCGACCACCCTTAACGAACTCCCCTGTATTAAGAGCCAATATATGGTAGAGGTGCATTTAAAGGGTACAAGGTTTCTTTCCATGTGATAATCTGACGCGCTCGAGTAACTGCAAAAATTCCCGCTTGGGCTCCTCTACCAAAAAATAAAACTACTTTTATAAAAACGTACACGTAGAATGTATAAGTGCATTATTATATGCATGATATCTAAAATAACTTCATCCACAAACCAAAATTGAGCAGACTAAAAACAAAGAAAAACATGGACTGACAAAGATTTTTCAAAATAATCCTTGAAAATTAAATAGCATATTTCATTGTTAATAGATATCATTAGAGCAAGCTGGATTTAGGTGTGGCTTTGGACCGAATTGCCACCTACAAGTAGTAAAGCCCTTCATAGAGAGATTTATAGAATACAACAAGCCATTGATATTAATATTTGTAGACTTTGAAAAGGCATTTGATTATATAAAATATTATAATGCAACAGCTGCAGTGAGAATGTGCTATGGAGACACAAATATATTTCCCTTGAAGAAGGGTATTACGCAAGAATACACAATATCTCCCTGCAAAGTAAACGTAAATGGGGAGTTTCTGAACAACTTAACAATTTATAGTTATTGATAACCGGATAGACCATACCTGCCAACTTCTTGGAGACTTCTAGAGCCCTGGAATACGAGTTGGCCTTAAAATTAAATTTTCCAAAACACAATACGTGACAAAAAAACATTTTAACTGATGGCCCACTTTAACAACAATTTCTGTAAGTATCTGGGCCACAAGATTAAATTAGGAAGAGACAATCAAACGCCAGTATTAAACAGGAGAATAGAATTAACGTGGACAGTTTACGGGAAAACTGAGGAAAGTCTTTAGATCAGATCTTCCCGTTTGCTTTAAAATTAAGGTCTTTGACCATTGTGTACTTCTAGTTTTAACGAATGGAACAGAAACATTGACCCTAACCAGAAAGAAAAGTAATCAATAAAATACCAGTGTCACAGAGATCAACGGAGAGGTAAATGTTGAATATATTCCTTAGAGATAGATATCAGATAAAATAATTAGGAGAAAAACTGGAGTTACGGAGCCAGTTAAAGAATGACAATACTAAAATGGAACTGGGTAGGCCGTGTTGAGTCGGAAATGGAAGATGGACCAAGAAAACTTGAATACTAGAATGGAAACCTAGACAAAATGCTTATCGTAATCGAGAACCTTCTCTGACAAGATCGTCAGACGACATCAAGCGCAGCCAGAACAACTATATTCAAACAGCTCAGTATCGGATGCAATCGAATTATTTACTGGAGATCTATGTTCAGCAGTGGACTCAAAAGAGCTAATGTTGATGATACTATTAATTATAAGATTTGGTCTGTCAACTTTTCAACTCTCTATATGGAGTCATTTTTAGGAATTGTTCTTGTTTTTAGGATTTATGTTAAAATTAGTTTCCTGATTCCCCACTTCAAAACATTAGATAATATTGCAGTGGTAAAATAATGTATACGCCATAAACACTTACAGAAAGTTCTTCAAAAGGCTCTCTTTCATTGTGAACCCTCAAACTGGTTTTTGATTCTGAATCTATATTCCAAACTAAGATATCACTATTAAATTCCACTATATGGAAGGCATCTGTATCTTTGAGCTGATCTAAAATACTACCCATGGCTTCCTTCATTTGCCTGAGTTTTCTTCCATACATACTTCCGCTGGTGTCCAAGATGAAAACTACATGTTTTGGAAGTGGTTCGACGTCTTCAGGAGCAAAGAAATGTACGAAGTATCCATCTTTGAGAAGAATCTGCAATTTAAATTAGATTATTGTAAAAATGCTTGTATTAAAAATTTGCTACCAAAGAATTTGCTGCCATGAGATAATATTGAGAAACTGCATACAAAAAATGCATTCTTAAAGTGCAGACAGACAACAAAAAAATTTAAAACTCGTCAATTATCGGCGGAAATGAGTTCAATTTTGTTACTCGGGGATTTTTTGGGTCGCTGAAAACGAATATGACGTTGGAAGTGATCTACGGAGTACTTAGTACCCAGAGTCCCTAAGGTTTATCTCGTCTTCTGGAGTTTTCGGCAAATTCATTAAAAAATTAGTCAAAAATCATTACTCGGGGGGTTTTTGGCGTCGCTGAAGACGAATATGACATCGGAAGTGATTCTGGAGTACCCGGTGCCCAGGGTAAGTACTGTTTAATTCGTCTTCTGGAGTTTTCGATAATATTGATAAATAATTAGTCAAAACTTGATGCTCGGTGGTTTTTGTGCTTGCTGAGAAAGTATTTAATACCGAAAACGATTTTCTAAGCAACCTCTACGTCATAGAGTTTCATTGAATACCTTTTTTAATTTGGCGCTTTAAATTCTGTTGGTAGTATTGATGAATATTTATAAAATCGATGGTACCATTGCGTATGAAAAGAAGGAGAGAAAAAAGAGAACGTAAACAACACGATCTCCCGCTTAAACTGTATCCGTGGCATAGTGCTAAAAGGGCCAATGCCAGTATTTTACTTTTTTGTACAGCTTTATTTAAAATTTAATATTGACAAAACAAAACGCGAAAAATGCAAAGGCAAAACAAACACCAACGCACAGTATGTGGCTAATACAGTATACTTCGTACTGTAGATGCCTTCACCCAACATTTAAATAGCTATTTGTATAACAAGGGAGGAAAGTGCTACTTTTCCTCCCGAGAATGAAGTTTACTTTAATAATCATTCAAGGGAGGAAAAGGCACTTTACTCCCATGTTATACATATGGTTTTTCCACCTTCCTCAAATAACAAGTCATTTTTTCATTTTTACTTAATTTATTTATGTAACTAACCAACAAAATTTATTAGAACTAAAAACAACAAGTAGTTACAATATAACTGTCAACTGTCAAATATAAGTCAAATTATTAATGTAAACATTGTTAAATCAGAATAACAATTTACTGTTTTTTACCATTCTGCAAAATACAGAGTGTTTTTAAATAAACGTTAAAATGTATAGATACTTACGTAATAGAAAATAGATATTGTACAGGGCGTCAATAAGTTATATTTCATGAATGAAATACCATGACGTCACTTTTACTTTTCCTCCCTAGGGAGGAACAGTACAACTTTGCTCCCTACAACCAGGTCCGGAAAAGTATACTTTCGGTAGAGGTAGGTGGAAAAAATAATTATTGTGCAGGAGTAGATTGTACTAATACCGGTAGTCTAATAAGTCCATTCGAAATCGAAGAAGAAGAAGAAGAATAAAATAATGAAATATAAACATCTATGTATCCATCAATTTAATTGTGTTTTTTTTAAATAAAGGTATTTTTAAAATACAAAATCAAAGAATTCGCATTAAAGCCAACTGCAATCTATATTACATACCTTGAAGTCCATTAACATTCAGAAATTTACTTTCGGTGAATTCAATAACTTCCAAGTTTAGAGGTTTGACTAATTGTATAACGAAAATTCCAGAAGGTGGCGTAAAAAGTTGGTACCCTAGGCACCAGGTACTCTGGACGTAATTTCCAATGCCATCTTCCTTTTCAGTGACCCCAAAATACCCCAAGTAATGATTTTTGACTTTCTATTTTCTTAGATTCTTCCCTAAGTAAAAACTAAATTGACTAAATGAACTAATGCCACAAGAATCGATAACCTTGATAAAAACTCACCTCTCCTTTTTGAGAATCTCTATCTACATCATACTGTACAACAAATTGTCCAGCTATACCCTCATTTTCTTTCTGCCCCAGTTCTTTTGCAAACTCCCTCTGTTTGTCGGAGTTTGGTTTGAATTTAACGACAGCACTGGTAGAGTTGATTATTTGGATGTCTGCAGCTGGGTCAAGGTTGGCATCGTTTTTGCTAATTTCGTTTCCCGACCTCAGCGAAGGAGTTTTTACAAATTTCAAAGGACGACTTTCATTCACAAAGACCTACAAATAAAAGTTTGATAGTCATTTATTTTCTTATTCGCAATAGTGGTATCTGAAAACGTAATGAATTAGTAAAAATGACTGTAAAAGACATCCAGAACAAAGAATTCATTTTAATAATTACTGTGTCTGATTCGAAGACATGAATAATTTTAATTTTCATTTCGCAAAGAAGGACAAAGAACATTATAGAATATTTATTGGATGTTGAAAAATACGTTGTTATAATAAGTTATTTTTTGGCCAAAGAAAACAGTCCAACTCGATATTTGGCATTATTTATTGGATTTTAAGGAAATGTCGAAATAGGTAGATTTTTTAACTAAAGGGGACACATTTTTAAGGTACATACATCTATCATTTGTCAACCCCTCCCTTCCACTTCCCCCACCCCTTATTTTTAAATAATTAATATGGGTCGTGTGCTACCTCATTTGAAAGGTTATTTTATTTTCTATTTAGTAATATAAACATTAATATAATTATTTTTACAGGGTGTCCAAAAAATTTTTTTATTTAAATTAATTAACACAAAAATAAGAATGTATGTAATTTATTTAATTCAAAATACATTCTACTGCTGTCACAAAACAGAAAAAAATGTTTTTTTGATAAAAATAAACATTGCTTTTAGCTTAATTTCAATGATCAAGCTGCCATCCATCTGCATTTTGGTAGGTTGAATATTAGTTCAGAGAAATAAGGAAAAAATATCCTGTTGGTGACACAACCACCTCCAGGCCGAAGCCAAATTTTTTTAAGTACTATGGACATCTATAATAATAACCTATATGTTTCCTGCAGCCGATTTTGATGATATACATAGTTATAAACAAATGAAGATCAAAAAACGGTAAATTTTCGCTTTTTTCGTCTATTCCCAAAAAGTTAAGCATCTTAAACAAATTTGAGAGTAAGAAACTAAATCGTATAAAAAAAACTTCAATATGGCGTTCTCGAAATATGTCTATCCTTATTGGTTGCTTAGAAAATTGCAAAATAACTCATAAATTTTGAGTTTATATAAATATTCATAACTTATGTAAAAATTAACTTAGAACCTTCTTATTACACGGAAAGCTGAGACTTCTGATGATTTAATCATACCTTAAATTTTAAATTAATTGGTAAAATAGTTAAATAGTTATTTAATTCGTTTTTCCCAAATTAATTTTTTTACAACACTAGTATAAGTCACAAAATGATGAAGTTACAGTAATACTTTGGATAGTTTATGGAAGAAGAAGATTTACACTATTAACTTAATTAAAAAAATGACAAAAAATAATTCTTAATATTGCAAAATTATTTTGCAAGAACATGTGAATTTAAAAAAGGGGGGGGGGCTAACGTCGTCCCTAATAATTGTCCTAGGACAATTGTTTTTCTTTCTAAATGTGTATAAAAATTCAGTGTTTCTAAATATGAAAAAATAATTTTTCTACGAGTAACAGTTAAAACGTTTTTCTAATTGTTTATAAGTAAGGAAAAAATTGACATGTTGTTGCAAAATAATTTTACACTGTTTAAAATTACTTTTTGTCATTTTTTTTAATTAAGTTAATAGTATAAATGTTCTTCTTTCATAAACTGTCCGAAGTATTACTGCAACCTCATAATTCTCTGACTTATAGTGTTGCAAAAAAATGAATTTGGTATAAACAAATTAAATAACTTTTAAACTGTTTTACCAATTGCTTTGAAATTTAGGTTATAATTTAAACACCAGAAGTCTCAGCATTCCGTGTAATAAAAAGGTTCTAAATTAATTTTTACATAAGTTATGAATATTTAGAAAAACTCAAAATTTATGAATTATTTTGCAATTTTCTAAGCAACCAATAAGGAAAGACATATTCAGCGAAGGCCATATTGAATTTTTTTGTACGATTTATGAGTTTCTTACTCTCAAATTTGTTTAAAATGCTTAACTTTTCAGTAATAGAGAAAAAAGCGAAAATTTACCGTTTTTTGACCTTCATTTGTTTATAACTATGTATATCATCAAAATCGGCTGCAGGAAACATATAGGTTATTATTATAAATGTCCATACTACTCAAAAATTTGGTTTCGGTCTGAAGGGGGATGTGTCACGAGAAAAATCTTATTTCTCTGGACTATATTGAATTTAAGCAACAAACAATGTTTATGGTCCAAGAGCTGTGAGACATTTTTGAGTAGGTATTTTAGGCAACCTGAAAATTTTTCAGGTGACTCTTTTATGATAGCCTAATACAGAAATGCCGGTCTGGCTGGAGGGCAGCGGTTATTTTCCCGAAAAATCCCTCCCAAAGTTAAACAAAAGGGTAAAAATTGATATTACAAAAAATATCATTGACGTAACTTTAAAGTAAATTTAAATATTCAAATATAAAGAAAATAAACAGGCCAGACGATTTGAGGGCGATTTTAACTCTGCAAGATACTTGCATGGGCGCCCCAGGATTATTTTCAGGGGATGCATCTGAACTTCAGAAGATTTCATCTGAATCTGTACATACTATTACCGAGTATAAAATACACAACTATACATGCATAACACTATGTACATTCCTTCCGGGCAGAGAGGTGCAATTGTTATTTTGACAGGGTATTTTTAATATTAAAAATAAACATTCTAAAAAAGACAGTTTTTTTGGTGAAATTTTCCAACTGCCAGGTGATCAAACAAATTACGAGTGCATATAAATGAAAAGCGCTATAGGTAAGCAGCAGTGTGAGAAAGAGCGTATACCGATAGCTGTTTGCGTCCTCTGTTGTAGCTGAGCGAGTCCGTTCCCTCGAGAAAAATCACGTGACCTGGCGATATCCATGTTGTTATTCCTCGAAACGTTAGAGTATTTATTATAATATATTATAGTTTTTTAAGTAACTTTTTCTTAATTAAAGAAAAATAATACGTACTATACAATAGATTTTGCAAATATGATAGAAAAAGTCAAATTTATTATTATAAATATAGAGGTAGAAAAGTATAAAACTATAAACTAAATTAATTCTGTGTCCGAATCTTGTACTTCTTCTTCAAACTCCTCAGCTGAGCTTAAATATTCATTCTCTTCTTCCTCGTCAGACTCCCCTCGAGACTCAGATTCCTCTACTACATGATCTGTAAATAGTTTTAATATGTATTTAGAATTAATTAAAAATTAAATAGTGATTAACTAGTTGGGTTGCTACGTATTCTCCGTCCTTTTATAAGGAGTCGAAGCCTGGACAATCACGAGCGCATCTGAAGAAAGACTTGCGGTTGTTGAGATGTGGAGTTATCGAATAATGTTAAATATGTCATGGACACACGTAACAAACACGGAAACATTAATAAAGATGAAAAATGCAAAAAAATACTCAACACTATGAAGGAAAGAAACATGAGCTACTTTGGTCATACCTACACTAAGAAATAAAAAACGTGATGTGATTGGTTATATAAGGAAAAGTATTAAGCATTGGTAATTTTTTATTAATTCTAAATACATATTACAACTATTTACAGATCAGGTAGAAGAATCTGAGTCTCGAGGGGAGTCTGACGAAGGAGAAGAGAATGAATATTTATTTTAGCTCATTTTTCTTTCCTTCATGGTGTTGAGTATTTCTTTTGCCTTTTTCATCTTTCTTAATGTTTCCGTGTTTGTTAAGTGTTGTGTCCATGATATTTTTTACATTATTCGATAAAACCACATCTCAACAATAGTAAGTCTTTCTTCAGATGCGCCCGTGATTGTCCAGGCTTCGACCCTGTATAAAATGACAGAGAATACGTAGCAACTCAATTAATTAATCACTGATTAATTTTTAATTAATTCTAAATCCATATTACAACTATTTACAGATCATGTAGAAGAGGAATCCGAGTCTCGAGAGGAGTCTGACGAAGAAGAACAGAATGAACATTTAAGCTCAGATGAGGAGTGTGAAGAAGAAGTACAAGATTCGGACACCGAATTAGTTTAGTTTATAGTTTTATATTTTCTACCTATATATTTATAATAATTAATTGGTCTTTTTCTATCATATTTGCAAAATCTATTGTATAGTACCTATTATTTTCCTTTAATTAAGAAAAATTACTTAAAAAAACTATGATATATACATATAATAATTACTCTAACGTTTCGAGGCACAACAGCATGGATATCGCCAGGTCACGTGATTTTCTCGGGCGAACGGACTCACTGAACTACAACAGAGGACGCAAATAGCTATCGGTATACGCTCTTTCTCACACTGCTGCTTACTTGTAGCGATTTTCAATTATATGCACGCGTAATTTGTTTAATCACATGGCAATTGGAAAAGTTTCACCAAAAAAAAACTGTCTTTTGTAGAATATTTATTTTTAAAATTAAAAAATACCCTGTCAAAATAACAATTGCACCTCCCTGTCCGGAAGGAATATACATAGCTATGCATGTATAGTTGTATATTTTATACTTGTTAATAGTATGTACAGATTCAGATGAAATCTTCTGAAGTTCAGATGCACCCCCTGAAAATACTCCTGGGGCGTCCATGCAAGTATCTTGCAGAGTTAAAATCACCCTCAAATCGCCTGGCCTGTTTATTTTCTTTATATTTGAATATTTAAATTTACTTTCAAGTCATATCAATGATATTTTTTGTAATAACAATTTTTACCCTTTTTTGACTTTGGGGGGGATTTTTTGGGGAAAATAACCGCTACCCTCCAGCCAGACCGGCATTTTTGTATTAGGCTATCATAGAAGAGTCACCTGAAAAATTTTCAGGTTGCCTAAAATACCTACTCAAAAATGTCTCACAGCTCTTATACTATTATTTGTCAAATAAACATTTTTCTGTTTTCTGTCAGCAGTGGAATGTATTTTGAGTTAAATAAACTACATACATTCTTCTTTTTGTGTCAATTAATTTAATTCAAAATAATTTTTCTTGGGTAAAAAATTATGTCAATGTTAATATTTCCGAATAGAGAATTAAATAACCTTTCAAATGAGATTGCACACGAATGTTTTACGTTTCTTGACAATTTCTGTGAGTTCACGTTCTCTATTCATACTCCTTAAAATTTTTTCATTTTTAACGCGGCCAGTCCATGGAATTTTAAGCATACGACAAAATACCCACATCTCAAAGCTCTCTAAACGTCGTAATGAGCTGACTGTTAATGCCCAAGCTTCCACACCGTGTAACAGTACACTATATACATAACACTTTATCATGCGGTATCGTAGGGACAGATCAAGATTGGGGGCAGTGAGTAACTTTCGCATCTTTAACCTTTCCGTGACCGTGCGGGGTATTTTACGTACCCCAGATGCGGTTTTGTTTTTATAACTTTTCAAAATATATATTTTTCACCCACCAGGTAATCTTAGAAAATACATTACCAAATCGTTTTTTTTTTATAAAAATTATTAGATAATAATTTCAATTTTTTACTAAAATTAAAATTATAATTACTTGGGCTACCTCAGTTACCCCGCATGGCCTACTGCGTATAGAAATCAAAGGGTCAGTTGACACCGGAAATTACAGAAAATCAGACAGAAAAACTAAAACATCATGTACTACATTCAGAAAACCCATTTGCAGCATACACCGAGAAGATGGTAGAAAATTTGAATGTCCTGACTAAAAAATAATGAATAAGAGTAAATTCTAATAAAAGGTCAAAATAACAAAAAGGTACATTGTTTAATAATAAAAACAAATTATTTCAGTGACTAGTGCTTTACTGCATAACTTTCCAAACAATAATATATAATTTAAATGATTTTAAAGTATTTCAGTGGGGTAACATAGTTACCCCACACGGATTGAAGCGTAAGTTTTTTAGCACGGTTCCGGAAAGGTTAAGAAGGTGTTTCTTGCCTGTTCTATTCTACATTAAATTTACCCTCTTGTTTTTGGTCCAAGGTTTCATGTATCCAACATTCTACGTACTTAAACTTTTCCACTTGTTCAACGAGATTGTTGTTGGCTAGTATGTTTATAACTGGTGTGTGCTTTTTTGAAATTACCATTGTTTTAGTTTTTTTTACATTCACCTTAAGGCCATATAGTTCTTCTTCTCGCACCACTTTGGTTAACGGAATTTGTAGTTCTTCTTCACTGTCAGCAATGAGTACTGTATCATCGTCGTACCTGATGTTGTTCACGATTTTGCCATTGAATTTCATTCCTTCTTGTGCTTCATCTAGTGCTCGTGCAAACATTTCCTCTGAGTACAAGTTGAATAATAATGCTGATAGTATAAAACCTTATCTAACTACTCTTTGGATGTTTATGGTTTCAGTATCACCCATTTCGATTCTACCACAGGCGTTTTGTTTTCAATAGAGTTCACGTATTTTATTAATGTCGTTTGGATCCAGGTTTTTTTGCAAGCATCCTATTAGCTGATCATGTTTGACTTTGTCAAAAGCCTTTTCATAGTCTATAAAGCACAAGAGAAGAGTGAAACTGAACAAAGCTTCTCGAGTTCCCATACCTTTTCGAAAGACAAATTGTTCCAAACCCATATCTTCTTCGCGTTTTTTGTAAATTCTGTTATGGATAATTTTTAGAAATAGCTTTAGAATATGGGGCATGAGACTTATTAATCGATTTACAAAAGCAATTGATAGAGAAGAATTTTGGATTTATTGAATGTTGTACTATAAAATTTTAATTTGTAGTCCTAAACTTACCTCAATATTCATATCTTTAACTACTTGGCCAGGGTGAATATTCAGTACCAGCTCGTACTGGTTATTTTTTCTTTCCAAAAGTTCTTCATAGGTAAGATGGAAAGTTGCTTTACTTTCTGGTTCAACGTTGATAGATACTGTGAATCTGTTGGAGTCTCGAGCACTAACTGAGACGTGACCAGCACTTATTCCTTGCCGAACAGCCTAAATATAAAAAAAATATTAATTATAAAAGACAGATATGTTTTTGTACACACTTATGCCAAACGAATGAATGGGAATAGTATATTGTGCAACAAGTGCAGAAAGGTACTAATTCCTCACGAGTTTGAAAAGTTGCGGTACGAGCGCAAGCTAGTGCCGCAATTTAAACGAGTGAGAAATTAGATACCTTTCTGCACGTGTTACACACTATACTTTTTCTACAACCACAGTTTTTGCTAAAAATAAAAATCACAATTTCCAAACGAAGATATATTATAATAATAAATTATAAATTTTAAACTGTATTTATATAATACTAATCAATTTAAGTTCCTTATACTCCCCCCTAAACAAATTACACAGATAGTATGGTATAGTTAGACCCAAACCCAGACATCCAAAGTGAAAGTTATCCTCCAACACCAAATTGTTCTATATGGTCCACATAATGTTCAGAAAAAAGTCACACCATTTTGAGCGTCGGGTTTGGGGGGGAGAGGGGGGAGAAATCTGAAAATTCGTAGTTTTTTACGTTTTTCGTCAATATTTTTAAAACTAAGCGGTTTAGCATGAACAACCTTCTACACAAAATTGTTCTACATTAAATTTGAAATAAAAAAGGCTCTATGCATAACCCTTCTAAAATGAACGGTTCCAAAGTTACGGAGGTAGTATAGTATAATTGGTCCAAAAAAAGGCCTAACCCAGGCATCCAAAGTAAAAGTTTTCCTTCAACACCGAATTGTTCTATATGGTCCACATATTGTTCAGTAAAAAGTTACACCATTTTGAGCGTCCGGTTTGGGGGGAGATGGGGGAGAAGTCGGTAAATTAGTAGTTTTTTTAAGTTTTTCGTCAATATTTCTAAACCTATGCGTTAGCGTAAGGAATGTTCAATAGAAAAATGTTCTACATAAAATTTAAAACAAAAAAGGTTCTATACATAATTGTTATAAAATCAACGGTTTCAGAGTTACGGAGGGTGAAAAGTGAAGGTTTTCGATACTTTTTATATGTACCGATTTCTCCCCTCTCTCCCCCCAAACCCGACGCTCAAAATGGTGTGACTTTTTTCTGAACATTATGTGGACCATATAGAACAATTTGGTGTTGGAGGATAACTTTCATTTTGGATGTCTGGGTTTTTGGTATAGTTATATCATAAATATTGCCCAAAAAATATAAAAAGTATCGAAAACCTCGACTTTCACCCTCCGTAACTCTGGAACCGTTGACTTTATAAAAATTATGTATAGAACATTTTTTGTTTTAAATTTCATGTAAAACATTTTTGTATATAACATTGTTTACACTAAAGCATAGTTTTAGAAATATTGACGAAAAACATAAAAAAACTACTAATTTACTGGCTTCTCTCCCATCTCCCTCCCAAACCGGACCCTCAAAATGGTGTAACTTTTTACTGAACAATATGTGGACCATATAGAACAATTTGGTGTTGGAGGAAAACTTTTACTTTGGATGTTTGGGTTAGGCCATTTTTTGGACCAGTTATACTATACTACCTCCGTAACTTTGGAACCATTCATTTTAGAAAAATTATGCATAGAGCCTTTTTTATTTCAAATTTAATGTAGAACAACTTTGTATAGAGGGTTATTCATGCTAAGGCGCATAGTTTTCGAAATATTGGCGAAAAACTTAAAAAATTACGAATTTACCGATTTCTTCCCCCTCTCTCCCCCAAACCCGACGCTTAAAATGGTGTGACTTTTTTCTGGACATTGTGTGGACCATATAGAACAATTTGGTGCTGAAGGATAACTTTCACTTTGGATGTCTGGGTTGTGCCATCTTTTGGATCAACTATACTATACTAAGAAATCAGTTAAAAAATTGATGCACTGCCTTAATTTGTTTGAATTTAAACTATATTAAATAAATTATTACAAAATAATGTCACATTTGACGTTATATTTATGCAGTCACGGATTTCCACCTGACCTACTTCATTCGACGTATCCTGCTGAGGTTGCTAAATCTTTATTGGTTAAATAAAATGCTTATTAAGAATAAAATTGTAAAATAAAACAGGTGTAACATATATAATTTAATTTCTATTCGATAATTAAGTATAATAATAATTGTCTTACAGGTTGTATATTTGTCTATATTGTAACCACAGATGTAAACAGAATATATAACGTTACTCAGAATGAGGTAGTCACTTGTAAAATACCAAATGTAAAGTTCAAAAATAATGTGTTAAAGTAGCGGATTTTGCAGATTTCTCGGACATAAGTTTAATCGGTTCTTTTTTGAAAAGCACTATCAAATCTAATATCTTTTTATAAAACATCTTTTTCTAAACATCTTATAATTATATTTGTGATTTTATTGTGGAATGTAATGGTACTGTGCAGAAAATAACTTTCCGGCACAGAAACGTCACTTTCCGGACAGAAACGTCACTTTTCTGCACACTAATGTCATAAATCTTATACTGTGAAAAAATGTTAACTTTGTTAACATAAAACTGTGCAGAAAAGTGGACTTTGAACAGTGGTTGTAGAAAAAAGAATAGTATATTGTGCAACAAGTGCAGAGAGGTACTAATTTCTCACGAGTTTTAAAAGTTGCGGTACGAGCGCATGAGAGTGCCGCAATTCAAACGAGTGAGAAATTACCTTTCTGCACGTGTTACACACTATACTTTTTCTACAACTACAGTTTTTGCTAAAAATAAAAATCACAATTTCCAAACGAAGGTTTATTATAATAATAAATTATAAATTTTAAACTGTATTTAATTAATACTAATCAATTTAAATTCATTATACCAAAACAAATTACACAGAAATCAGTTAAATTATTAATGAACTGCCTTAACTTGTTTGAATTATATAAACTATTTTAAATAATTATTACAAAATAATGTCACATTTGACGTTATATTTATGCAGTCACGGAGTTCCACCAAACCTACTTCATTCGACGTATCTTGTTGAGGTTGCTAAATCTTTATTGGCTAATTGATAATTATAAAATGTTTATTAAGAATAAAATTGTAAAATAAAACAGTTGTAACATCCATAATTTAATTTCTATTTTATAGTTAAATATAATAATTGTCTTATAGGTTAAATATTTGTCTAAACTTTAACCACGGATGTAAACAGAATATGACGTTACTCAGAATGAGGTAGTCAACTGTGCAGAATAGTATATTGTGCAACAAGTGCAGAAAGGTACTAATTTCTCACGAGTTTGAAAAGTTGCGGTACGAGCGCAAGCGAGTGCCGCAATTCAAACGAGTGAGAAATTACCTTTCTGCACGTGTTTCACACTATACTTTTTCTACAAGCACAGTTTTTCCTAAAAATAAAAATCACAATGTCCAAACGACGATTAATTATAATAGGTACCTATGTGATAAATTTTAAACTGTATTTAATTAATACCTACTAATCAATTTAAATTCCTTATACCTAAATAAATTGCACAAAAATCAGTTAAAAAATTAATGCACTGCCTTAATTTGTTTAAATTTAAACAATTATTACACATTATTGACATTATATTTATGCAGTCACGGATTTACACAAAACCTACTTCATTCGACGTATCTTGCACAGGTTGCTAAATCCTTATTGGTTATTTGATAATTATAAAATGTTTAATAAGAATAAAATTGTAAAATAAAACAGTTGTAACATACATAATTTAGTTTCTATGCTATAGTTAAATATAATAATTGTCTTATAGGTTATATATTTGTCTAAAGTTTAACCATGGATGTAAACAGAATATAACGTTACTCAGAATGCGGTAGTCCACGGATGTAAACAGAATATAACGTTACTCAGAATGAGGTAGTCAACTGTGCAGAAAAGAACTTTGCGGCACAGAAACGTCACTTTGCGGCACAGAAACGTCACTTTTCTGCACAGTAATATCAAATATCTTATACTGTGAGAAAATATCAAGTTTGCTAACATAAAACCGTGCAGAAAAGTGCACTTTGCATAGTGGTTGTAGAAAAAAGAACTTTCCGGTACAGAAATGTCACTTTTCTGATGTCTATTAAGCCAGATCATCCATTTCATAAGTCCATATTTGGAATAGTTTCATATTTTTTTGCTAATTTTTTGCTAATTTATTACCACAAAAACAAATTTTTTGCTCCACCCCTAACCGAGAAACAATGGTTGATGTAGCTTAATATTATGTCACATCATCGACAGCCATATCTCGCGAACCTAAAGAGCTAAAAAATCGTACGACGCGGCATATTTTTTTGCTAATTTATTGCTGTCGATCTGCATATGCAACATACCCCAAAACCACCCCTGCTTCCCTTACAGCTAAACAACACCCCCAAAAAACAACGAAAAATCTTGAAAAATGTTTTTTGTGATGTAGTTGACGGTTGATATTTAATTGCTAATTTTTTGCTGTCATTAGCCGTAAAAAACAAATTTTTTGCTCCACTCCTAACCGAGAAACAATGGTTGATGTAGCTTAATATTATGTCACATCATCGATAGCCATATCTCGCGAACCTAAAGAGCTAGAAAATAGTACGACGCGGCATATTTTTTTGCTAATTTATTGCTGTCGATCTGCATATGCAACATACCCCAAAACCACCCCTGCTTCCCTTACAGCTAAACAACACCCCCAAAAAACAACGAAAAATCTTGAAAATGATTTTTGTGATATAGTTGGCGGTTGATATTTAATTGCTAATTTTTTGCTGTCATTAGCCGTAAAAAACAAATTTTTTGCTCCACCCCTAACCGAGAAACAATGGTTGATGTAGCTTAATATTATGTCACATCATCGATAGCCATATCTCGCGAACCTAAAGAGCTAGAAAATCGTACGACGCGGCATATTTTTTTGCTAATTTATTGCTGTCGATCTGCATATGCAACATACCCCAAAACCACCCCTGCTTCCCTTACAGCTAAACAACACCCCCAAAAAAACATCGAAAAATCCTAAAAAATGATTCTTATGATATGGTTGACAGTTGATGTTCAATAACAAATTTTTTTCTATGATAAGTTCTATCGATTTATAAGATTAAGTCCACAGCCGTATTTTGATCCAAGAAAAACGAAGTTTACAGATACGAAAAATGCAAACGATTTAAGACGGCAAAAATTTAGGATTTTTAATTATTTATTAAAAGTGCTCTTCAGGTGTAAGGGTAGCAGGCGACGTTTTGGGGTATGTTGCAATAAAATCGCAAAACGATATGCAGCGTCGTACAATTTTCTACCTCTTTTGGTTCGTAAGATATGGCTATCGATGATGTGACATAATATTAAGCTACATCAACCATTGTTTCTCGGTTAGGGGTGGAGCAAAAAATTTGTTTTTTACGGCTAATGACAGCAAAAAATTAGAAATTAAATATCAACCGTCAACTATATCACAAAAATCATTTTTCAAGATTTTTCGTTGTTTTTTGGGGGTGTTGTTTAGCTGTAAGGGAAGCAGGGGTGGTTTTGGGGTATGTTGCATATGCAGATCGACAGCAATAAATTAGCAAAAAAATATGCCGCGTCGTACGATTTTCTAGCTCTTTAGGTTCGCGAGATATGGCTATCGATGATGTGACATAATATTAAGCTACATCAACCATTGTTTCTCGGTTAGGGGTGGAGCAAAAAATTTGTTTTTGTGGTAATAAATTAGCAAAAAATTAGCAAAAAAATATGAAACTATTCCAAATATGGACTTATGAAATGGATGATCTGGCTTAATAGACATACTTTTCTGCACACGAATGTCAAATATCTTATACTGTGAGAAAATATCAAGTTTGCTAACATAAAACTGTGCAGAAAAATGCATTTTGAATAGTGGTTGTAGAAAAAAGTGTTCTATAAATAGTGGTATTTTATAATATAGGTTAGGAACTAGCAAAGAGTTTAAAGAACTACCTATATCCAGACGCTAACATAATAAAAGAAATCCAGTGAATAGAAGTCCAGAAGACTCCAAATGGCAGGACACCTTAAGACCTCGACTCCGGTGGAGAGCAAATGTAGCAGGAGACTTTAAAGCTATGGGTATGGAGAATTGGATAGGGATTGCTTAATACAGAGAGGAATGAAGGCATTTTATTGTGGTACGGGTGCAAGCACACCACCATCTGGTTAGATTTGAGGCGACAGACGATGTCAGAAGGCTTTAGAAAAGATGGGAGAATGAAGTGGCAGAAGATGCTTAAATTTTGCTAGACTTGAGAACCTGGAGAATACTTGAGAACCTAGAGAAGACTTTAAAGTATTAGAGGCGCTCAGAGCAACAGTGGCATAAGCCACAAATTGAGCATTTTTAGATTAATATATCAATAAAAGCAGCAACAATAAATCTTTGGATTACTAAGGGTCTACATAACCTACCTCTATATTTGGTTAAATGGTGCTACATAATTTGGAGCGCCATCCCATAAGCATAATGGAAATACGAATGCAAAGATTGCATTTATATCAAAACTTCTTTTTGGGGTTAGGCAACTGTTGCTCTGAGCGCCTTATTTTTATATTTTCACTTACCGAATCGTAGATATTTTTAGCTTCTTCTTTTTCTTTAACATAAGCCTCGTAGCTCTTGCCACCTATTTCCATTACAAATTTGGAAATAAATGCTTTTTCTGGTAAAACCACGGTAAACGTGGCTTCTTTTGGATTCTTTTCTGCATTTTTAACTTTACTAGTGACCAAAGTCTTGGCAAATCTGTTCGAGATGTTGGAATGTATGTTGAATTCCGAGATAATTGGATCTTGGTTTTGTGCTTCCTGGCCATCGAGACCCTTAAAATGATAAACAAATAAGTTATTATAAAATATAATATAAAGGTTGATCTGAACCACCAAAAAAAACTACCCATTCAAAAAATTTGAAAAAAAATTGAGAAGGTATATTATATGGTCACTAGAAGTATTTTGACAAATTTTGAGCAAACTTCATGTTTTCATTTCCGAAAAAACTCAAAAAACTACTTTTTCCCAAGTATAAAGCGGGAAAACCAAATATACAATTTTGTTAATTTTCTTACAGCATAAAGATATACTCCTAAGAAATACTTAGATTTTTTTGAAAATTTTTGGATTTACAGTTTGCCACAACAGGAAAAAATAATTTTGGTTACATTAAAAAAAATGAATAACAACATATTATGAGCATATTATGTACCTATGAAATTCATAAGTATTTCTTAGGAGTGTATATTTATGCTGTAAGAAAATTAACAAAATTGTATGTTTGATTTTCCTGCTTTATACTCGGAGAAAAGTAGTTATTTTGAGTTTTCAAAAACGAAAACATGCAGTTTGCTTAAAATTTGTCAAAATATTTCTAGTGATCATATACCTTTTCAATTTTTTTCAAATTTTTGAAGTGAAAACTTCTTTAGGGACGTTGTGCGATTTTTGGATAGGGGAAAAGCATTGAATTCGCGACCGCCATTGCGACCGTCATCGCTTATGCTATATATTATTTGTATGTATATAGAAATTGTATAGAAGTATTTAAATTTAAAATAAGTGTAAAACCTATTTTAGGATGGGAAAAAAGGATTTATTTCGCGACCGTCATCTCTTCGCCTAAATAAATTTTGTAAGTATCTATATTATGTGAATCTATACATAAATTGTAAAGGAGTATTTAAATTTAAAATAAACGTAAAACCTATTTTTAGATAGGGAAAAGGATTTATTTCGCGACCGTCATCGCGACCTTCATCTCTTCGGCGAAATAAATTTTGTACGTATATTTGTTATGTGTATGCATATATAAATTGTGTAGAAGTATCTAGAATCTATTTTGGGATGCGGAAAAAAGATTGATTTCACGACCGTCATCGCGACCGTCATCGCTTCGACGAAATAAATTTTGTACGTGTATTATTATAATGTAATTTGTACATTCAAGTGAAAACTTCTTTAGAGACGTTGTGCACTTTTTGGATGGGAAAAAGTATTAAATTGGCGACCGTCATCGCCACCGTCATCGCTTCGACCAAATAAATTTTTGAAGTGAAAATTTCTTTAGGTACGTTGTGCACTTTTTAGATGGGGAAAAAGTATTAAATTAGCGACCGTCATCGCGACCGTCATCGCTTCGACGAAATAAATTTTTGAAGTGAAAATTTCTTTAGGGGCGTTGTGCACTTTTTAGATGGGGAAAAAGGTATTGAATTAGCGACCGTCATCGCGACCGTCATCGCTTCGGTGAAATAAATTTTAAAGTAAAAACTTCTTTTGGGGACGTTGTGCACTTTTTAGATGGGGAAAAGGTATTGAATTAGCGACCGTCATCGCGACCGTCATCGCTTCGGCCAAATAAATTTTTAAAGAGAAAACTTCTTTTGGGTGCGTTGTGAACATTTTAGATGGGGAAAATGTATTGAATTAGCGACCGTCATCGCTTCGGTGAAATACATTTTTGAAGTGAAAACTTCTTGAGGGACGATGTGCGCTTTTTGGATGGGGAAAAATTATTAAATTATCGACCGTCATCGCTTGGACGAAATAAATTTTTGAAGTGAAAACTTCTTTAGGGACGTTGTACACTTTTTGGCTGGGAAAAAGTAATAAATTAGCGACCGTCATCGCTTCGACGAAATAAATATTTGAAGTTAAACTTCTTTAGGGACGTTGTGCACTTTCTCGATGGAAAAAAGTATTAAATTAGCGACGGTTATCGCTTCGATGAAATAAATTGTTGAAATAAAAACTTCTTGAGGGACATTGTGCACTTTTTGAATGGGGGAAAATTATTAAATTAACAACCGTCATCGCTTCGACGAAATAAATTTTTGAAGTGAAAATTTCTTTAGGGCCGTTGTGCACTTTTTGGATGGAGGAAAAGTAATGAATTAGAGACCGTCATCGAGACCGTTATCGCTTCGACGAAATAAATTTTTGAAGTGAAAACTTCTTTAGGGACGTTGTGCACCCATTGGTGGCGTTGGGTGCACCCTTTGGGTGGGAGAAACTATTAAATTAGCTACCGTCATCGCGACCATCATGGCTTCGACGAAATAAATATTTGAATTGAAAATTTCTTTAGGGACGTTGTAGTGCACTTCTTGGATAGGGAAATAGTATTGAATTTGCGACCGTCACCACTTCGCTGAAATAAATTTTGTACGTATATAAATTATGTGTATGTATACATAAACAGCATAGAGCATACGCATCGCGTATATGATATAGGTATAGCACTTCTTTTTGGATGGGGAAAAACATTGAGCTGGTAATTTATATACTATAAGAAGTTTTCACTTCTGTCGGCACTCCCACGAGTGCCTTCAATTTTTTTTAATGTTTTTTTTGGGTGCAGATCAACCTTGCGAATATGCTTTAATGCTGCGGAAGAGCATTAGAGCATGAAATGAATTAAGGAAAGGAGAGAGATATGAAAATTTGAACACATTTTCCATTTTTTTGTAATTATGCTAAAAAAATAACTAATAATTGTGTAATAATCCGTTAATTTACGGTTCTTTAAAAATCCTCTTAAATCTTTTCATTCGATTGTTTAGTTAATTCCATACATAGTAAGTTAGTATATCTGATATGTAGCAATAGTCCATTCTTTCACGGTTTTTGCTCTAAATTTTAAATATATGTCCAAAATAAGTCCGGAAATGGGTAAACTGACTAATTTTAAGTAACTTTTGTTCTATAGAGCTTTTTCGCCAAGTCAACATTTTTCGAGTTATTTGAGAGTGAATATGTTCAACAGTGAGTGAATATGTTTTCAACAAAATAACCACATTTTTAGACGGTTTTTCGCAAATAACTCAAAAAGTAAGTATTTTGTCGAAAAAACGTTCATAGCAAAAATAAAGCCTATAAAAAAGTAAAAAAAATGGTGTACGCGTTAGGTCTCTGGATCTCGTAGAACCAGAGTTATAGCCAATGAAAAATGGATTCATATTCACCAAATTTCAAATAGAATATTTCGACGTGAAATATCCAAAAAATTAAGCACTTTTTGGGGAAAACCCATAATAACTTTTTTAAAGTGTTTAAAAAAGCTTTATTTCTGTTTTACAAAAAGCTTCTGGCATTAAATTTAAGCAAGTTACGCTCAAAATAAAGTTGGTCCCTTTTGTTTTTGCAAAAAAAAATCGGGAAGACCACCCCCTAATTAGCAACTTATTAATCATTAAGCAAATTATTAAGCAAATGAAATTAATCGTTACCGCTCCACAAATTATTTTACTTATATTGTGTTTATATGATCTGTAAGTTTCATCGATTTAAAGTGCTTATTTTTGAAAAAATTTGGTTTCAAAGTAAAATTTTTAAAAATTTAAATTTTGAAAAATATACTTTTTTTCAAAATATCTTAAAAATTGTTAGATACCAAAATCTCGAAAAACAAAAAAAGTCAAATTTGCTTTTCTGAATATCATGTATTTTTTTTGTTTTTCTGTTAGACAAAAATTGATTGAGATTTGGTGTTTCAAAATTTGCATACATTCGTGATCAGTGACTCATTCAACCCCTTTCAACTACAGCCCTTTCAATAATAAGGACTTTGAACCGATGAAACTTACAGATCATATAAACAATATATACATGAGTCAAGAAACTTTTGAAGTCGTAACGATTAAGTTCATTTAAGATACTAATTAGGGGGTGATTTTCTCGATTTTTTTACCAAAACCAAAAGGGACTAACTTTATTTTGAGCGTAACTTGTTTAATTTTGATGCTAGAATTTTTTTTATAAAACAAAAATGAAACTTTTTTTAAACACTTGAAATAAGTTGTAATGAGTTTTCCCCGAAATGTGCTTCATTTTTGGTTATTTCACGTTAAAGTATTCCATTTGGAATTTGACGAATATGAACCTATTTTTCATTATCTATAACTCTGCTTCTACTAGGTGTAGAGACGTAATGTATACACCATTTTTTTAAATTTTTTACAGGCTATATTTTTGCTAAGAATATTTTTTCGACAAAATACTTACTATTTGAGTTATTTGCGAAAAACCGTCTAAAAGCGTGGATATTTTGTTGAAAAAATGAACATATTCACTGCCAAATAACTCGAAAAGTATTGACTTAGTGAAAAAACTCTATAAAAAAAAAGTTACTTAAAATTAGCCAGTTTATCTATTTCCTGACTTTCTTTGGACGAATATTTTTTCACCCTCAAGAGGGGATGAAAACCACCCCCAGGGCAAAAGCACATATCGGCACAATATCACTTTTTTTCTTTGACTTGTTAGCTATGTGTATTCCAAATTTCATGTCAATCCAAGCGGTTCTTTAAAATTTAGAGGTTTTGCAATATTTTACCGTTAAAGAACGGACTACAAATTAAAATATTTTTTTAATTGTAAGGTGCATGGTTATTTCGTAATATGTATTACAGTTAATTCTGTTAATAGTTGACCTATGTAATTTTTATCCTATGACCTATGTTAATGATTAACAATCTTTATTTTTGGTGTTTATGTTCACGTTTAAATTTAGGCTTAGATAAAAGAAATATCTTGAATTCATAAATCATTAGTTTGTTTTATTTTCAGTATAGAAAAACAAAATTATGTAATTTATGTCTTTAATTGTGTTTTGAGTGGGATTTTCAATCTTGAAACCGAAACATATTTTAAAATCTAAGGGTTATTCCCAACTAGATAATCGATTTTATTTTATTATTATTTATTACAACTATTATTTTCGAAAATAATTATAAATTATTATATAAATATATAAAAATTATAACAAGAATTAAAATAAATATATAAACAATTCAAAATGGTCTATCTAAGCTCATACATAAAAATGGAAACCAAAAAGACCCCAATAATTATAACTATGTATTTGAATATACAGTGTGTTCCGACGAAAATTTGACCTCCCCCCCCCCCCAGAAACTCAGAAACCAAGGGTTTCTTCACAATTTAAAAAAACACGTCAAATTGTATTGGAAGGGATACGAATTTTCATGCAAAATTTATGCCCTCAAATATAACCCCCTACCACCCCCCAGGTTTTTTAAATAGCAAAGGTAGTCGCGTGGCACATCATTTGAAAGGTATTTTTTCTGTACACGACCTTCCATTTTTTTTAATTTGCGGAATAACTTTAAAGACAATTTTGGAACTAACTAATCTGTAATACACTGCGGTGCAAAAAAATCGATCTACTAAAAATTTGGTCATTTTTGATGTTTCGAATTTCCCAAACCTGTTGTCCGATTTAAGTGATTTTTTACCACGTTATAGATTTATTCATTGACAATATCTCTGTAATAATATTGTTGCTAGACAGTCAAACTATCATTGTATACCGGGTGTACGAATCAAACTGTGTTTTTTTCTCACAGTTCGCATCACCCTGTGGACTATTTTAGCATTTATAAAATACTGAAATTAAAACCCGACTATAGCCTCAGGTTTTCTTAACATTTTCTCTTTCGATTCATTCGTTTATGTTGGATAATAAAAAAGTTAGGTACTTTAACAACTGGCCATGTTCGTCATCAGTACAGGCTGTTTCTAAAATATTTGCACAAAACTTTAAGGGGTTATTCGGTGGAGCGCAAACGGGTATTATGACCGATAATATTACCCGTACGCACGCCAATGGTGAATATAAAATTCTTAATTGTATGTCAAAAAAATGTGAAATAACTACGTTTTAAAACCCACCGAATTTGATCTGCATATCTCAACTGGTTTTAAAGCAATAAATAAATCGTCAGTTTGTAAAAAAGAAATTGAACATCCCGTATCTCGGAAACGAAGCGATTGCAGACATATGATTATAAAACAAATTGTCATTATTTTCTCATGTTAAATTACCCCTTAAAGTTTGTCGCACTTATTTAGAAACACCCTGTAGTGATGACGAACATGGCCAGTTGTTAAATTACCTAACTTTTTTATTATTCAACATAAGCGAATGAATCAATATACAAAATGTTAAGAAAACCTGAGGCTATAGTCGGGTTTTAATTTCAGTATTTTATAAATGCTAAAATAGTCCACAGGGTGATGCGAACTGTGAGAAAAAAACACAGTTTGATTCGTACACCCGGTATACAATGATAGTTTGACTGTCTAGCAACAATATTATTACAGAGATATTGTCAATGGATAAGGCTATAACGTGGTAAAAAATCACTTAAATCGGACCACAGGTTTAGAAAATTCAAAACATCAAAAATGACCAAATTTTTAGTAGATCGATTTTTTTGCACCTCAGTGTAGATTTGTTAAGTCCAAAATTACCTTTAATGTTATTATGTAAAATAAAAATAAAATAAAAATTCCATTTTTATTCAGTTGCAATGCGAAGACAAAATTGTCTTATTTTTCACTTAGAACAGGGAGCGCAAACAAGCACTCTGAATCGACGATTTTCGACTCTTTTGGAGTCATCATCGGAGAGGCGTAGGCTTGTTGCTCTTTGCTCGAAGTGACAAAACCACGAAAGCTTATCCCCGCATTGCAACTGACGTTAATGGAGTAGGTGACTAGCGTCATCTGGCCACTGAAAGAAAAAGTTTTCTACCTAATATAAACATTAATACATTATATACATATAATACATTAAAAAAGAATGTGTGTGTGTATTTTGTACGCACGTAAGAAGATATTCTTCTATTATATAGGTAATTTCAACGAAGTAAATATACTTAACAGGTTATTTGTATTTTATTTAAAAATTAAAACTAACTTTCTTATCTACCACTTTCAAAAAATTTTTATTAAAACAACCAAAAATAAAAAAAAAATATGAATCGCCCAGGATTTGAACCCGCGTCATTCCAATCACGGAGCTAACGCCCTACCAACTACACCAGCGAGGTCCTTCTAATTGACATGTAAGTTTCGGATATAATTACACAACACAGCGACAAGTAGTGTAAAAATGTTATGTAGTGTAAAATAATTATTTTACTACAGAGAAACACAGATCCAAAAACACAAGAATTATAATAAATAATACATTTACTAAAAACACTAATAATATTCTTTTAATGACTTATTTGTTATTTGCACGGATACAGATACATAAATATCTATCTTGAAAGATTAGCAAGGAACTACATACTGTCTGTGTGCGCAGGCGCGCAGATTTATTAGTCCAGAGAAATAAGGTTTTTCTCGTGACACATCCCCCTCCAGGCCGAAACCAAATTTTTTGAGTAGTATGGACATCTATATTATTAACCTATATGTTTCCTGCAGCCGATTTTGATGATATACATAGTTATAAACAAATGAAGATCGAAAAACGGTAAAGTATCGCTTTTTTCGTCTATTACCAAAAAGTTAAGCACTTTAAACAAATTTGAGAGTAAGAAACTCATAAATCGTATAAAAAAACTTCAATATGGCATTCGCTAAATACCTATGTCAACCTTATTGGTTGCTTAGAAAATTGCAAAATAAATCATAAATATTGAGTTTTTATAAATATTCGTAACTTAGGTAAAAATTAACTTAGAATCTTCTTATTACACAGAATGCCGAGACTTCTTGTACTTAAATTATATTTTAAATTTCAAAGCAATTGGTCAAATAGTTTAAAAGTTATTTAATTTATTTTTCCCAAATTCATTTTTTTTGCAACACTATAAGCCAAAAAATTATGAGGTTACAATAATACTTCGGACAGTTTATGAAAGAAGAACATTTATACTATTACCTTAATTAAAAATAAATGACAAAAAATAATTTTAAACAGTGTAAAATTATTTTGCAAAAACATGTCCATTTTTTGCTTATTTATAAACAATAAGAATAACTTTTTAACCGTTACCCGTATAAAAATTATTTTTTCATATTTAGAAAGACTGAATTTTTATACACATTTAGAAAGAAAAACAACTGTTCTAGAACATTTAGGGACAAAGTTAGCCCCCCCATTTTTTAATTCACATGTTTTTGCAAAATTATTTTGCAATATCTATAATTATTTTTTGTCATTTTTTTTAAATTAAATTAAAACTGTAAATTTTCTTCTTTCATAAACTATCCAAAATATTACTGTAACTTCATCATTTTCTGACTTACAGTGTTGCAAAAAAAATTAATTTTGGATAAACAAATTAAATAACTTTTAAACTATTTGACCAATTGCTTTGGAATTTAGGGTATAATTTAAGCACCATAAGTCTCAGCATTCCATGTAATCAGAAGGTTCTAAGTTAATTTTTACATAAGTTATGAATATTTATAAAAACTCAAAATTTATGATTTATTTGGCAATTTTCTAAGTAACCAATAAGGATAGACATATTCAGCGAACGCCATATTGAAGTTTTTTATACGGTTTATGAGTTTATTACTCTCAAATTTGTTTAAAATGCCCAACTTTTTAGTAAGAGACGAAAAAAGCGAAAATTTACCGTTTTTTGATCTTCATTTGTTTATCACTATGTATATCATCAAAATCGGCTGCAGGAAACATATAGGTTATTATTATAGATGACCATATTACTCGAAAAATTTGGTTTCAGCCTGGAGGGGGATGTGTCACCAACACGATATTTTTTTTTTCCTTATTTCTCTGAACTATATGTACAATTTTACACTCAATCGAATCGCGCTTAGCGAGGTGGGGTGATCCCTGTATAACTCGGGTCAAAACACCTCGCCCCAATGACTTGTTACACCCGAATGTACTCCTTCGAGAGGGTGAACAAATCCCACAGGTCGGGTTAAATCAAATTGCTTGCTTGCTCGAATCGCGCTTAAAGCAGAATATCTTCAATAAAAAAAAATAGATTGTCGTGTAGAGAAAAAAATTACCTTTCAAATGATGTGCCACACGACCACACTTGCTATTTAAAAAAAAGTGGAGGTTGATGCGGGGAAGTAAGGGGTTACATTTGAGGGCATGAATTTTACATGAAAATTCGTCCCCCTCCCATTATAACTTACTGTATTTTTTTAAATTTTGAAGAAGCTTTTGGTTTCTGAGTTTCTGGGGGAAGGGTCAAATTTTTATGAATATACATCGCACTTTCTTGTTTGTATGAGTTGGTAGGTTGTGTGGGAAAATCAATAAAGAAAGATTGGAGCATCAAACGCGCACAAAAGAACAGAGATATTTTCGTCACGGACATTTATGTACATACTGATTAAATATTTTCTACAAAACTGTTCATAGAAAAAAAAACAGCTTTCAATTGCACATTGTATATGCCAAATCAAAAATGAATAACCATTATCAATTTCGTTGCAACACGAAACTACAGCCGCATCATTATTCCAGTTCAATCAAAAAGTGCAGCAAGCACCTCTACCGGTTTCGAAACTTATTAGTCTCTCATCAGGAGGCACATATGCTCTCTCTGACCCAACTCTCTCTGATCCAACTAGGAGAAACCCCGGCGTGCAGTCACGGATTGCAACGAACGAAATGGCAGGGATGCTCTAGCGGCAACTGCTAGCAAAAAAACTAAGTTTTCAATCTAATAGCACATAAGACAACATCCAAAAATGTTATTCTACATCCTACGAGACTGAAAACAAATGGGAACCTTCTCTGGTAACACCTCCGAGGCTTCTACAATTTGCAAGCCATAACGGATGCTGAGACTAAGGAAGATGAGGGAATTTTACAATTTATAATTTAGGTCCCATCTGCTCAGCGTAAGACAAGGAGATGTAATATCCACA
Source organism: Diabrotica virgifera virgifera (assembly GCF_917563875.1). Taxonomy (NCBI): domain Eukaryota; kingdom Metazoa; phylum Arthropoda; class Insecta; order Coleoptera; family Chrysomelidae; genus Diabrotica; species Diabrotica virgifera. The sequence continues at coordinate 213,572,162 of NC_065450.1, forward strand.
AAACTCTTCACCTTAGCTCTGGAAGACGTCTTTAAAGAACTGGAATGGGAAGACATAATATGTCTTCCCATATTATGGGTATCAACATAAACGGGGAGAAACTCAATCACCTCAGATATTGCGATGATGTTGTTCTTATTACACACCACCAAGAAGAACTAGCCACAATGCTGACTCAACTAGTACAATCATCAGAGAAGATAGGACTAAATATTAACATATGTAAAACAAGAATCATTACAAATACAAATAACAGAATAAATATAAATATAAATAATGTAAATATTGAGGTTGTTACAACAAGATACAACAGTACTTAAAAACTCGTGTATTTGACCAGTGCATCCTTCCTGTTCTGACGTATGGCTCAGAAACATGGACATTAACAAAGGCCAACATAAACAAAATTGAAATAACTCAGAGAAAAATGGAAAGATCCATGTTGGGAATAAAACTACAAGACAGAAAATAAAACAAATGGATAAAAGAGAAAACAAAAGTAAACAATGTAACTGAACATATAACCTGGTTAAAATGGAGATTTGCGGGCCACAATGCGAGACAGGAAGATAAAAGATGGAATGCTGAAGTACAAAACTGGAGACCGTGGACAGGAAGAAGAGGAAGAGGAAGACCTCAGATGTGATGGAAGGACGATACTGTAAAAGCTGCAGGAACTCACTGGAAAAGCAGAACGAAGGACAGACAGATATGGAAAGATTTGGGGAAGGCCTATGTCCAAAGTTGGATAGAAATGAGCTAAAGAAGAAGACATGATTAAACGAATTAATTTATTAATTCTAATAATAATATTACACAAAAAACAACAATGGATGACTGATGAAATCCTGGAATTGATGGAGCAAAGAAGAAAACTGAAAGATAACAAAACAGAATACAAAGAAAAACAGAAACTAATTAAACAAATAATAAAGGTAGCTAAAGAAAAATTGATGAAGGATAAATGCAAAGAATTAGAAAAGTTGAATGAAAAATATGATACGTTTAATATGTTTAAAAAAGTTAGAGAAGTAGCTGGTCTTTATTATAAGAAAACTCCACATACTATAACCGATTCGTCGGGAAAAATAATAGACGAACACGAAATTCGAACTACCTGGTATAATTATATAAATGAACTGTATAATGATGCTAGACCCGAAGAACTGGACACTTTAGATGAAGGTGAAGGACCAGAAATACTAAAATCAGAAATACAATATGCTATAAAATTGGCAAAAAACAAGTAAGCCGTTGGTCCCGACAACATACCTACAGAAATGGTAAAGCTCATAAATGAGGAAAAAATTGGAATACTAGTCAAACTATTCAATGATGTTTATTCGACTGGTGATATCCCTGAAGATTGGTTAAAGTCCGAATTCATAACCCTACCAAAAAAAAACAACGTCCGAAAAACTGTAGCGACTATAGAACGATAAGCCTTATGAGCCACACCTTGAAAATCTTTCTACGTATCATCCACAGTAGAATCAGAGTTAAATGTGAAGAAGACCAGGATGAAACACAATTTGGCTTCAGAAATGGACTGGGAACCCGGGACGGGACGCACTCTTTGCACTAAATGTGTTATTGCAGAAATGCCGAGATCAAAGGAAAGACGTCTTTGCTGTATTTATTGACTATGAGAAGGCCTTTGATCGAGTACAACATCACAAATTAATTAAAATACCAAAGGATAAAGGAGTTGATAGTCAAGATGTACGAATCATAGAAAAATTATACTGGCATCAAACAGCGACAGCTTGCATAAATGGAAAATCAACAGAAATATGCAAAATACAAAGAGGCGTCAGACAGGGTTGTATACTGTCCCCACTGTTGTTCGCTTTGTATTCAGATAGAATATTTAAGGAAGCGCTGCATAATGTGGAATGGGGTGTGAAGGTTAATGGAATTGTGATAAATACAATCAGATATGCAGACGATACAGTTATTTTAAGTGATGATATGAATGGATTACAACACCTTTTAAATGCCATTGAGAGTGGAAAGAGAGTTTGGCCTAAATATAAACTGTTCAAAAACAAAATACATGGTATTTATCCGTTTGGCCCATCAAGATTCACGGTTATATGTTGATGGTCATATAATTCAAAGAGTACCCAGTTTTAAATATCTTGGTTGCCATATTACTGAACAACTAGATCCAGATAAAGAGATAAAATGTAGAATCGAGATAGCCCGCACGACATTTTTAAAAATGAGAATTGTTTCTGTAATGATACCTTGCAACTTCAACTTCGAAAGCGCATGATTAAATGCTACATTTGGTCAGTCCTCTTGTATGGTGTCGAAGCATGGACATTAAAAATATCCACCATTAACCGTTTGGAGGCCTTTGAAATGTGGCTGCACCGACGTATTCTGAAAATACCATGGAGGGCTATGCTGACAAATGTGGCAGTCCTTAAGAGAGCAAATGCTACCCGCGAGCTGCTTGATAACATCAAATATAGAAAGATGGCCTATTTTGGACACGTAGTAAGGGGAGACCGGTATAATATTCTTTAACTTATTATGATGGGTAAAATCGAAGGACGCAGATGAATTGGTAGAAAGCAGGCCTCTTGGTTGAAGAATATCCGGGAGTGGACAGGAATAAAGAAAGCAGAACACCTATTTAGAATAGCTCGAGACAGAGACAGTTTCGCCATGTTAATCGCCAACGTCAAGGGGACTTGATAGGGCACGTTAAAAAGAAGAAGAATAATAATATTAGTGAATCTCATTAATAAAAAGGGTTAAATAAACTTACCTCTTTTGCACTACGAATACCCCTTACAACTAAACCAGGGATGCAAAATGCCCCTCCCAGGCACACACTCGCCACCAAGGCAAACAATATACCATTCATTTTGACTGTTCTATACTATTTTTAATCTAAAACACATAATTATTAAATGAAACAGTTGAATATATAGCTACCTAATTGATTAATATTTTTTGTTTAGTAATAAAATGTTAGAGGTTATCCGAAAGATAATGATGTAAAGAGTACTTATACACAATCTTCAGAGAAAATGTTATTATTGTTATTCAATTTTTTGTTTTTCCCAGATTTCTCGTTAAATAATAATGTATCATACACATAGTTTCAAAAGTTATGCATCACCCAAAATTTTCGCTGTCTCTGGGCAAATTAGGAAAAAACAAGAAGTAGTTATTTATGTACCAAGTCAGTAAAGTGACTCTTTATCGATCGAGTCTGATATTACTAGCAGAGGGAGCGAAGCGAGTTACAGACGAGTTCGATAAAGAGTCACTTTACTGACGTGGTACATTCAAAATTTTATCGCCAATCATAAAAAATTATAACACTTACTTAACTACATCCTTCTAATGAAAAAAGAGTGTGTGTACTTTGTACGCACGTAAGAAGTTATATTTCTATTATTATGATTTCAACGAAATAAATATACATACGTATTTTAAATAGATTAATTGTATGTTTATTTAAATACTAAACTAATTTTAATATTTAAAATTATACCAAAAATGAAAAATATTATAGTTACGTCATTTCTTTAAGAACTGTAGCCTTCCCCGTAGTTACTTTTCCCTTGATGAATCGTAAAAAATCTAAATAAATATATTTACTACCAAATTATCAGTAAATATCTATCACCGTCCTATATACCTATAATCGAATTAACAAAAACATCATTTCACACTTTATTTGCATTAATACCCAACTTAAAATATTTAAGAATGTTTTTAATTTTAGACGAAATAAAAATTTCGTATGACAGTTATGACAGAATACTTTTATATGATGGCCGGTTTCGATGTTTAATCGATAGTTGTTATCAATATTGAATACCTAATTACTAAATCTGTGAAGTTTAGATTTATTTTGTGTGCATATAATTGCAAGATACTACAAAATTTCACTTTTTGACATAAATTTAATTAATAATAACGTAAAGGGGCCTAGCCGGGTAAGATGATGAAAAGTGCCCCCAACTCGATTCGAATTCGATATAGGTCACCGTTTAGCATATGAAGTGAAATTCATTTTCTGAAATTTTTAGCCCCCTAGGTGGTCATGTGACCCACCTAGAGCCTAATTAGGGTTTTTATGTTTTTATTTTTTATCTCAGTCGCATCGAGAATTAGCGAAAAACTTTAAATAAAAAAGTTGTAAGATTTAAAAAGTTATACCCGAAAAAATTTTCTTTTAATTTTTGACGGGAAATTTAAATTTTAGAACGATTTTAAAATTTGAAATGAGTATAAAAAAATAACTAAGACATTCATTTTCACGAAAAAATATATAACGTGTATTTTTGCATAATATTTCACCCTGAATTTTTTCAAATTTTTAAAATTGGTGAAACGCACCTTTAAAAATAAAAAACCTCATTTTTTCGGTTTTTTTTTTCGTTTTTTGATATAATTTTATACATATTTTTCAAAGAAGGCGACACCGTCACTAGAATAGGTAAAAACTGAAAAATAATTGGGGTTTGCTTAATAAAAATTTTTTGTAACGCCATCCATTTTCAAGATACAGGGCGTTGAAGAAAACAAAATTTTACACATTTTTTACGATTTTGCCGAAACTACTGGCAACATTGTAATAAAACTTGGCGGGTTTTAAGAGGTAGTTATTGTGCATGTTTTGACATACAATTAAGGATTTGAAATTCATCATTGGCGCGCATAGGAGTAATGGTCTGAACTTTTCAAAGAAAAAAAGATAGTACGCTACTGACATATTTCAAATTAACAATAATTTTTGAATTCCTCGTTCAATTTGCGATAAAAAAACTATCTTCTCATTTTTCCATACGACGCGCTGTTTTGCTATAAAAAATAAAATATCTTAACGCTTCCAAAATATTCGAATTAGTTTTTATAATGGATGTACGAGTTTATGTAGGTAGATGTAGAAACTGCTAGAAGCTCGAATACTTTGTAAAGGTTAAGATGTTTTATTTTTTGAATAAAAATGACGCGTCGTATGAAAAAATAGGAATATAGATTTTTTGTCACAAATTGAACGAAGAATTCAAAAACGATTGTTAATTTGAAATATGTCAGTGGCGTACTATATTTTTTCTTTAAAAAGTTCAGACCATTAACCCTATGCGCGCCAATGACAAATATAAAATTCTTAATTGTATGTCAAAAATTGTAAAACAACTACCTCTTAATACTTGCCAAATTTTATTACAATGTTGCCAGTAGTTTCGGCAAAATCGTAAAAAATGTGTAAAATTTTGTTTTCTTCAACGCCCTGTATCTTGAAAATGGATGGCATTACAAAAAATTTTTATTAAACAAACCCAATTATTTTTCAGTTTTTTACCTATTCTAGTGACGGTGTTACCTTTTTTGGAAAATATGTATAAAATTGTATCAAAAAAAAAAAACGAAAAAAAAAACGAAAAAATGCGGTTTTTTATTTTTAAAGGTGCGTTTCACCAATTTTAAAAATTTGAAAAAATTCAGGGTAAAATATTATGCAAAAATACACGTTATACCGGGTGTCCACTTATATTTTCCCCCATTTTAACTGGCTATAACTTCTAAACGGCTTAAGAAAGAAATATGCGGTTTTCGCTGAAATGTTTTATTTTAGTAAAAGTTTTGTCTGAAAGGATTGAATTTTTTATATCGCTTTCAAATACGAAAATAAAAATGGCGGATTTTTGAAAAAAACGTTGTTGACTTTTTTTAATGGAACACCCAGTATATTTTTTTGTAAATTGAAAGAAATGTCATTCACCTATCCAGCAATATAAAGATTTTCAAAATCGGCTGTCAAATCACTGAATAATTAATTTTTAAAATGAGAGGTGCAACGTGGATATCACATACCTAAATACCATAACGAAGCAAATTGATATTATGTTATGTGATTTCCACATTGCATCTCTCATTTTAAAAATTAATTGCTCAGTCATTTGACAACCGATTTTAAAAAAATTTATATCGCTCGATAGGTAAATAACCGTTTTTTTTTTCAAGTTACGAAAAAATATACTGAGTGTTTTAATAAAAAAAGTCAACAACGTTTTTGTTTTAAATCCGCCATTTTTTATTTAAAAGCGATATAAAAAATGGTCATTTACCTAAAAACTTGAAAAAACGGTCATTTACCTATCCAGCGTTATAATTATTTTTAAAATCGGTTGTCAAATGACTGAGCAATTAATTTTTAAAATTAGAGATGCAATGTGGAAATCACATAACATAATATCAATTTATTGCTTAGTTATGTTATTTAGGTATGTGATATCCACGTTGCACCTCTCATTTTAAAAATTAATTACTCAGTGATTTGACAACCGATTTTGAAAAACTTTACATCGCTGGATAGGTGAATGAATTTTCTTTCAATTTTCAAAAAATATACTGGGTGTTCCATTAAAAAAAAAGTCAACAATGTTTTTTTCAAAAATCCGCCATTTTTATTTTCGTATTTAAAAGCGATATAAAAAATTCAATCCATTCAGACAAAACTTTTACTAAAATAAAATATTTCAGCGGAAATCGCATATTTCTATCTTAAGCCGTTTAGAAGTTATAGGCAGTTAAAATGGGGGAAAATATAAGTGGACACCCGGTATATTTTTTTCGTGAAAACGAATATCTTAGTTTTTTTTTATACTCATTTCAAATTTTAAAATCGTTCTAAAATTTAAATTTCCCGCCAAATTAAAAAAAAAATTTCGGGCATAACTTTTTAAATCTTTCAACTTTTTTATTTAAAGTTTTTCGCCAGTTCTCGATGCAGCTGAGATAAAAAATAAAAACATAAAAACCCTAATTAGGCTCTAGGTGGGTCACATGACCACCTAGGGGGCTAAAATTTTTAGAAAGTGAATTTCACTACATATTCTAAACGGTAACCTATATGGAATTCGCGTCGAGTTGGGGGCACTTTTCATCATCTTACCCGGCTAGGCCCTTTTGTACAATAATTTCGATTCGATCGAAGTTCACTCAAATAAATAATCGGTTGCTGCCATCGACCATTTACTTTAATCTCGGTTAATTTGATTAATAATCGCGGCATGTAAAGTAAAATTCGTCTTTTATTACAATAAAGTGTTACTTTAATGCCGCAAATGAGGGCAAATGAATACAATAATGATTGCCTTTAGTGACGGTTGGCGCTAAAAGTTATTTACCAGCTATTTTATTGCAGGAATCGAATCTTATGATTGCAAAGTCCGCCTAAAGTGTGCTATTTTGTTTATTAACAAATTACCGCTTCGAAATCTTCTTTTTTTTTCGAAACTTTAAACCAAAAACACCCAAATAAAAATTCACCATAATTTAAATCTGCACAGATATTTTTTCCGATTTCCTTCAACGAGAAATTTCCTCGGAAAATCCAGGTTTTCCCAACAAAATCTTTAATTTTCAACTAAAATTTTAGTAAAGTAATTATTTATATAATTAAATAGCTTGGTGACATAAAAGCTGTTTTTATTAGATTACCTTTCCGGAAGCCAGCGACAATTTAACAATTAGTTTAGCAAAATTAAATTGTTAATTAAAAATTTACGCTTGCAATTATAACTAGAATAATTATGATATGCCAGAATAACTATGATTTTCATATAAAAATGCCCTATACCTATATAACGTAATTTACCGAAGCAGAATATGACTATTTGTACGGCCTCAATAATGTTTTAAAAGTATAAACAATTTATTTGTTTATAGACAAATATAATATCTCGGCAACTGTTAAATTAAATTAAATTAAGAAAACGGTATTGGAAATGACACGGTATTTCTAAAAGAGAAAAATTTTAATTGCGATGAGTTGTTGCTGAAATACCACCTCTCAAATTTGACTAGCATTTTCGACGAAGTTATAAACAATTGGATCGTAATTTGTGAACCATTACCTTTTTACTTCGGTATTTTTCTACATACAAATTTTCATGTCTTCCAGATGAAGTCTACTTACTTTAAAATGTATAATAATATATGTCTGAACTGCCGATATTAATGAGTCAGATTAAATTAAATTATTAGAAGAATTTTTACTAAGCAATAAAATTTGTTTAGTTTATTAATATGTTGTATTTAGATAAGAACCTCCGAAGTGGAAGTCGAAAAGTCAACAAAATCATTTTTCAAGTTAAATTGTGGCTTATTTCCGAATTAGAATAGTAAATTACATAAATGCCACATAGACCAGTAAGGATCTGCGAAAAAACGTCTATTTTGGATGTGAGAGGTGGCATTCGGATTTTTGCAGATATAGGTAGGTGACACCTTCAGTAATAATAATTGACTTATGCTCCTTCTCAAATATACCCGGAATATTAATAAAAAAATTAAAATATTTAAAAATTTCGAAAAACATCGATTTTTTTCTGCTTTCTTTGCTTATAACTTTAAAACGATTCGTTTTGGAACAAAGTCGTAGAAAAATAAAATAAAGATAATTGAATTTTGTATGACATACGACTGGTAAAAAATGTCTTAAGGTATTACTTTTTTTGTAATATAGCAATAAATGCAAAATAAGGGGGCAAAATAAGTCTGTTTTTATTTAACATTTTTTAGCCACTTTGGTGGCACTAGAACCTTAGTAATTCGCTTAGGAAATTATTTGTGACATACTTAAATCATGTACCAAATTTAATTAAAATCGATTTAATAAATTTTGCAAAATAAATTTGCAATCTAAATGTTTTTAAAAAAGTTCAAATTTTTTAAAATCTTTCTGAACAAAAAGTAGACCATTTAGAAGTTGGCTAATTTTTTTACATATAAAGAGGTGATATACCTATCTAATACACTTTACAGAATTAAAATCAGATTAATTAAGGGGCCCCAGCAATGTTTTAAATTTATAAACAATTTTTTGGCGTATAAACAAATAGCTTTGTTTAATAATAAAAAATTAATTTTTAGCAATGCAAGCAATTAAAACCGGTATAATTTGACTTAAACTTTCAAATGCTGTCAGCAGAATTGCTATTTTATTTTTTAATGAAACCTTATTCGCGTTCAAAAATTGCAATTTCTCGATTTTTTGAAAGTTCCACCGCGTTTAGTAAGAACATTTTTTGCTTAGAATTACCCAAGAAATACAAAAAAATAATGTTTTATTTTGCGAAAAATCGATTTTATGTAATTCCTCAAGTTCTTTGTTTATACCAATCTTATCGACATCCGGATCAACTGTTACCCAAAAAATTCGTGTTCTACGGGTCAAAATACATAAAAAAAACTTGGGTAAGTCCATCTAAATAAAGGAGCCCGTAGCACCCCCTCCTGGCCACAGCACTAATTTGTTTATAAGCCAAAAAATTGTTTATAACTTTAAAACATTACTGAGGCTGCTTAAATAATCCGATTTCAATTCTGTAAAGTGCATTAGATAGGTAGGAGTACATCTTTATATGTAAAAAAATTGACAAATATTTGTATGTTCTAGTTTTTTTGTGCAAGATTTGATGCAAAATCTAGTAAGTCAATTTTAATGAAATTTTTTGTACGATTTTAGCACATTACAAAAATTTCTAAGTGAATTAGGAAGGTTCCAAGTCTAACCTAAGTGATGGAAAATCATTGAATAAAGACAGGCTTGTTTTGCCCCCTTATTTTATATTTATTGCTATTTTGAAGCAAGGGTGTTAAATTAAGACATTTTTAACCAATCGCATCTGACAGAAAATTTAATTATCGTTGTTTTATTCCTATAGGACTTTGTTCTAAAATGAATAGTTTTTAAGTTATAAGCAAAAAAATTAGAAAAAAAAACGAAATTTTTTTAAAATTTTTAAATATTTTATTTTTTTTATTAATGTTCCGCGCATATTTGAGAAGGAGCATAAATCAATTATTATTAACGAAGTTATCACCTAACTTTATCCGCAAAAATCTGAATGCCACCTCTCACATCCACCTAAAAACAGATCCTTACTGGTTTAACAAGGAAATAGCTTCAGAACAATAATAAAAAAAAATCTCAAAAATAGTACATTGTGTACTTAGTAGGAAAAGCTTAACATTCCCGGACGATGTAAACATTGCCGTCGAGGCGCAAGCCGAGACAAGGCAATACAGGGTCTGGGAATGTGGCTTTTCCTACAAAGGTATACACACTATTTTTCCGAAAATCGAACATTTAAATTATATGAAAATAAACATGTCAAAATGTTCAAATAGACATATTATTATTTTGACTCAAATATTCGTAATATCACCGAATACAGGTTTTGTAAGTATACGCTGTGAGCTCGTACGTAGAGGGGATATTTACAAATTCGCGAGCGCCAATAGTGACAAATATGTAAACCTTTACCGGAAATTTGACATAAATGTCAAAGTGATTAATTTAAAATTAAAATTAAAAACAATAATTATAAAAAATATTAGTTGGTCAAAGCTTTGGTATATATTTTTACCTTAAATATACTTACGTTTTAAATACTGAATTTAAGTTTTTTTAATATTCCGTAATATGTAATTATAAATTAATCTATTAATCTCAGTGCCATCTACACGATAATTGTGAAAGTATCCGAATTAAGAAATTCATATTTTCTTTGAATGCAAAATTAACGAGAGATATATAAATCAATTATATTACAATTTACGACAAACACAAGTTTATTTTCCAATTAGTATAGAATATCTAATAAGTTGTCATAAAATGGAAATATTTAAGTTACTCATTAACTACTTGAGAGAAACAAATATAGTCATTTAAGTGAAATAGGTATAAATATAACAAAACTAATAAATTGAGGTAAAAATAAAATAAAAATCTGTGGCTAACGGACCCGCATCCACGCCATTTTTTCTCTCTCTCACACACACACACACACAAGAAATTCCTATTTTATCAATAGAACGTCAAAATGATTAGCAAAATCTTAAAAAAATCGATTACAATTTAATTACTTTTTGCGTTGTAAATATTAAGCGATAAAAATTAAATAATAAATTTAAAAATTACCGGTGAAAGTTGAATTAGTAATCCGCTAGGCGAAGCTCAGAGCGTATAGAAAAAATATTGAATTTCAAATTTGACGCATTTGCTTATTTTTGGCAGTATTTTTGTTGTTTTCTCGTGTTTTCTATGATTGTAATCATTTTAAAAAGCAAAATTACCTAATTTAATCATGAGTGATGATGAGTGGTAGATTCCTGGTACCCCTCCAGAGCTGATGGAAGAAATTTGTTCTTGATTTTGTTCTGAATCTGCTGTAAGAAAAAAATATTTTTCTACAACCACTCAAGCGCGGCTCCTCCTTAGGGTCAATTGGTCAATGACCCCCCTAAAATAATCTCATAAAAATACCAATTTTATTAAAAATATCTTTTATCTAAAACTTCACTCTGAAATATAAAATTCTCTCTCAGCAGTCTGCATTGGCAAAACAAATATAATAGATATAATAACGTCGCGCCTCGCGCTATACACAAGCCCGTGGCTGGGCCGTATTTTAAATTGTCTATATACAGTTCTTATGGCTTATGGACAAATGCATGTAAAATAGAAAAGAGACGGCAGATAGCAATTTCGTGGGCGAGAGTGGGAGTGACCTTTCCGTCGTATACCTCTAGTAGAGTCGACGGCCTCACGTTTAGTTAGTTACCGTCTGCTGACCGCACTTCACGGCAGGTCTATATCGATCGCGGCGTATTTGCGTAATTTATTTTGTTTTGTTGGATTTTTTTGTGATTGTAACAAAAACAAGATGAGTGTTGTTGACGAAATAATTGCCTTAAAATCTGCTGGAACACTAAATTATGAACGGCGGCTTGAGAAAAAAGAAAGTGGTCGACCAAAACCAAACATGAATTTAAAACAAACAACAAAGGATAGGGGTAAGGACATTCAAAGATATTTTAAAGAATCAATGTACAATTTGTGTGATTGGATTTGTGGCTGCAGTGTGAGAAATGCATTTTTTTGCTATCCGTGTTTACTGTTTTCGAATGACGCTGTATGGGCGAAAAATGGAGTAACTGACATTAAGCATTTAAAAGTGAAAATTACAAAACATGCCTCTTCAACTACTCATATAAATTCATCAATGAGTTACGCAAGTTTAGGACGTGTTAACATAAGACAGCAACTTGATAGTGTATATCGTAAATCTGTGCATGACTTTAATGAATTGGTATCTAAAAATAGGTATATTTTAAACAAACTAATCGACTGTGTAAAATTTTGTGGAGTTTTCGAAATTGCATTGCGCGGTCATGACGAAAGTGACAGCTCCAATAATCGTGGAATTTTTCTGGGCCTTATCGATTTTGTTTCTGAACTGGATTTAATGTTTAAAGAACACATTGAAAAAAGTACAGTATTTAAAGGAACATCGAAAACAATTCAGAACGATATTTTAGAATCAATGTTAGCCATTGTGCATACTCATATCATGAAGGAGATTGGCCAGACAAATTTTGTGGCCATTCAAGTAGATGAGACCACAGACAGCTCCAATAAAACGCAGATGATTATCATATTGCGATATGTATTAACTGGTATTGTACATGAAAGATTTTGGAAATTTGTTAACCCCCTAGGTACTACAGCACAACATTTAACTAATGTAATATTGGAAGAACTTCAATTATTAAAAATTAATGAAGCACCTGAAAAATTGATTGCCCAAAGTTACGATGGTGCATCAGTCATGAGCGGTAAACTGGGAGGAGTACAAACAAAAATTAAAGAAATATACCCAAATGCACACTTCATTCACTGCTATGCCCATCAATTTAATCTTATCCTCCAAAAAGCGGCGAGTCAACACAAACCGATAAAAATATTTTTTGCAAATTTACACGGATTTTCGTCCTTTTTCGGCCGATCTCCAAAACGTACGATGGTTCTGGATAGAGTGGTTAAAGTAAGGCTACCTAAAGCTGCGCCTACTCGATGGGCTTTCAATACAAAATGTGTTGAAATTGTATACACTTATAAAGATGATTTAAAATCTTGCTTAGAGGAAATTATTGATGGGGAGCAAGATGGTAACAATATAAATCAAGCAACTGGTTTAAAAAGACATTTGGAAGATGAGCATTTTTTATTTTGGTTAAATTTTTTCCATAAAATAATGCCCCATGTTGATATATTGTTTAAACAATTGCAAATGCGAGACATTGATGTTATATCTGTCAAAAATTGTATCCTGTCTTTTAACAACAATATCCAAATAATTAGAAATACTATTTTGGAATCAGAAGTACCAAGCACATCAACAGCAAAAAAAAGAAAAACTACTGCAGAGGATCCAAAGCGACGAACTGCACTTGAAATTTGTGATATTATTATATCTGAAATAAATCACAGGTTTAGTTTCAATGATCATCTCATGATTTCACAGTTATTCTACATAGAGAAATTTGAAGCATACACTACCAACTTTCCGCAAAATATTTTAAAAATGGTGACGGCTAATTATCCCACAGTGAATATTTCCAAACTAAAATCGGAACTTGAAGTCTTATATTGTCGTGAGGATTTTCGCAATAGTGCTGGTGCAGTAGCCATACTTCAGCTTTTTATTAACATGAATTTGTCTGAAACATTTTCTGAAGCAGTGAAGTTATTAAATATTTTGTGCACACTCCCTATGACAACCGTGGAAAGTGAGAGATGTTTTTCTACTTTAAAAAGAGTAAAAACATTCCTGCGTAATACGATGGGACAACCTAGACTTAGTGCCTTGTCTATGCTGAGCATCGAGAAAACGCTTGTCAAGAGCATTCCAAATTTCAATGAGAAGGTCATAGACTATTTTGCAGAACTAAAGGATAGAAGAATTGACTTAAAATATAAAAATATTTAAAGTAAGTTTCGTTTTAATAAATTTACAATTTATTATACTATAAATATTCCTATCTATATATCAGTCAATAACCTGTTCATACCATTTTTCCTATATTTTTTAAAAGATTTACTCTAAAAAAAGACAAATTTAATTTTCGGAAAACTAGGGTAAATAGTATTGAGTTTTATCTAAGTCTGTATTTTTTATCTAAAATATAAATGCTAAAAGATCTTTTAAATACTTTAAAAAATCAACAGTTTGAAGTTTTCAAACCAAAATGACCCCCCTGAAGATTGACCCACGAGCCGCCGCTGCAACCACTATTCAAAATACACTTTTCTGCACAGTTTTATGTTAAGAAAGTTGATATTTTCTCACAGTACGTATAAGATATATGACATTAGTTTGCAGAAAAGTGACGTTTGTGCCGGAAAGTTCTTTTCCGCACAGTAGACTATCTCATTTTGAGTAAAGTTATATATTCTCTTTACATCTGTGGTTAAGGTGTAGACAAATATAACCTGTAAGGCAATTATTATACTTAATTATCGAATAGAAATTAAATTATGGATGTTACAACTCTTTTATTTTACAATTTTATTCTTAATAAATATTTATAATTATCAATTAACCAATAAGGATTTAGCAACCTTAGCAAGATACGTCGAATGAAGTAGGTTTACGTGCCTGCGCAAATAACGTCAAAAATGTGACATTATTTTGTAATAATTATTTAAAATAGTTTAAATTCAAACAAATTAATATAGTGCATTAATTTTTCAACTTTTTTGTGTGTAATTTGTTTACGTATAAGGAATTTAAATTAATTAGTATTAATTAAACACAGTTTAAAACTTATAATTTATTGTTATAATGGAAATTCGATTGGAAATTGTGATTTTTAGTTTTAGCAAAACATGTGGTTGTAGAAAAAGTATAGTGTGTAGCACGTACAGAAAAGTAATTTCTCACTCGTTTGAATTGCGGCACTCGCTTGCGCTCGTACCGCAACTTTTCAAACTCGTGAGAAATTGGTACCTTTCTGCACTTGTTACACAATATAAGTACTATTCCTTACAGTAAGGAATAGTATATTGTACGACAAGTGAGAAAAATAGTATATTGTACAACAAGAGAGAAAATAGACATATTTCTCACGAGCGCAGAACTTTGTTGGCACGAGCCGAGGCACGAGGCGAGTGCCGCAAATCAAGCGAGAGAGTAATATGTCATTTTCTCTCGTGTTGCACACTGTACTTTTTCTATGGATGCGTTTTTGTCAATAGTTAAAACTTCAAAATTAAATAATTTAGGTGCTTTTAGGTATATTATATGCCTAAATTGAAATAAAATACATGTATACACAGAGGTATTTAATATTCTTAATATTTATATATTTATTTATTTAAAATTATAATTCACAGTTGACCTTTAAAAGGTAATTTTTGATAAGTTTTGACAAGTTTGAACACATTTTGTTTGACAGAAATAATTGTGTTTGTATTGTGCATGTTATCATGGAAATGGCGATCATATGTATGTAAACCGGCGGTGAACCCGCGAGAAAAAATATTTCTCACTGCAATGGCCGACTTTTCTCACTGCCTGAGAAATTGTTCGTTTTGAATGTATGTAAGTAGTGAGAGAAGTTGCACATTGTATAGCATCCATAGAAAATAGTATATTGTACAACAAGAGAGAAAAAATACAGATTTCTCACGAGCGCAGAAGTTTTTTGGCACGAGCCGAGGCACGAGGCGAGAGAACGTTACTCTGCGTGCCGCAAATCAAGCGAGAGAGAAATATGTCATTTTCTCTCGTGTTGTACACTGTACTTTTTCTATGGATGCGTTTTTGTCAAGAGTTCAAATTTCAAAATTAAATAATTTAGGTGCTTTTAGGTATATTATATGCCTAAATTGAAATAAAGTACATATATACACATAGGTACTTAATATTCTTACTATTTATATACTTTATTTATTTAAAATTATAATTCACAGTTGAATAGTCTTAAAAGGTAATTTTTGATAAGTTTTGATAAGTTTAAACACATTTTATTTGACAAAAATAATTATGTTTGTATTGTGCATGTTACCATGGAAATGGCGATCCTATGTATGTAAACCGGCGATGAACCCGTGAGAAAAAATATTTCTCACTGCAATGGCCGACTTTTCTCACTGCCTGAGAAATTGTTCGTTTTGAATGTATGTAAGTAGTGAGAGAAGTTGCACATTGTATAGCATCCATAGAAAAATAATATTTCCGGTAAGTTATTTTTCGTTTCCAGGCAACGGCTAAGTATAAGGAAGTACCGAACGTTTCTTTCAAAAATGTTGTTAAAAATGTCTAAATTCCTGACCGATTTTCGGAAAAGATGTATTTTATATGAAAAAAGCCTATTAAATATTAGGCCTGGATCCCGCGTACCAGAAAAAATTTTATTAATAGTAAGCTAAAAATTTGTTAATAGCTTAACGGTGTCTAGTCGGACAAATTTTGATGTACGGGAACACTGGAACAGGGGAAGATTTAATTGTGGAACAGGTTAGAGGTTTCGAACGTAAGACTACGAAAACGTCCCATGTATTTTGGCGGACAGAACTTCCATTTGATCTGTTTCTCTCACAGACTCTTTCATTAAACTCTCATGCAAAAATCAGACTGCTATTTAGCACCAACATAATTCCTGTCATTTGACATGTTCTATGTGTCGGACTTATTAAAATGCTCAACATATTTTTCGGACAAACATTTTTTCATATTATACATACACTGTGTCCGTAAAGTATGGAACAAATTCTTTTTTAGCTAAACAGAGCATTTTAAGGAATAATCCTGAAACAAGTCGATTTTTGATTTTAGTTTACCGTATTTTAAAATAATATTCTAATATACAGGGTGAATTACTTTCGAGTAATGACGTCACCGTCATTTTTTAAATGGAACACACCCATTTTGTCTCAATTTTCGGATTGCTCTAGCTGAGCTGATTCCAAAAATGTATCACATGTTGATTCAAATTGGTACAGGGTGGACGAAAATACAATAGTTTTGTGTGTGTTCATAAAGTAACGCGTTAGTTAAATTAACAATATTATCAAAAATACTTATGGTATTTTTGATATTTTAATTAATTTTTGATTTTAATTAATTTTTGATTTTAATTAATTTTTGATATTGTTTAATTTAATATCAAAAATTAATTAAAATTTAATATTATGAGCACACACAAAACTATTATATTTTTGTCCACCCTGTACCAATTTGAATCAACATGTGACACATTTTTGAAATCAGCTCAGCTAGAGTAATCCGAAAATTAAGACAAAATGGGGGTGTTCTATTTAAAAAAAAATGCCAGTGACGTCATTACTCGAAAGTAATTCACCCTGTATATTAGAATATTATTTTAAAATAATGTAAATTAAAATAAAAAATCCACGTGTTTCTGGATTATTTCTTAAAATGCTCTGTTTAGCTAAAAAAGAATTTGTTCCATACTTTACGGACACAGTGTATAAAGTTTGCTATTGATAGACCGGTCTAGTTAGACTCAAAAATAGGAGTGAGGTTACAACAATTACCATTAAGCTGAAAATTGGTAGGATTGTTCAAAATACCATTATAAATGAAATCTAAAAAGTCCTCATAAATCCGACCCGAGCTAAAAAATTTACGCGGGGTCAAAAGTCACCAAATATGGTTTTTACCGATTTTCAGCGAAACGGTAAGTTTTATGATAAAATTAGTTCCAACAAAAAATGTAGATTAGATAATAATTATTATCTATAAAAAATATCTGTATGCTTTTTTCCTAAGAGCCACCGTTTTTGAGATACGACGATTCAAAGAGTTGAGAAAGAGTTCTAATCGTCATAATATTTACATAGGTATTAGTACACCACGAATTTACATCACTGAAGCTGTAATACAAGTAAACATCATGTTCTATCGGTCAACTTAACTTATATTACACATAATAATATATGTAAGATTAGAGCTTCACGATTCGATATAATATCGATACTTTTTAAGTATTGAGTATTGTATTGGTTAGGCCAATGCCAATGAAATATCGTATCGAGTATCGATATCGGCAATACTTTCTTATAAAAATGCATGCTTGGCAAATGGACAATATTCTAAAAATATTACGAATATTGCTTGTAACTTATATGTATATTCTTATAAAGATTGAATATGGCTGAATGCTTCTTTGAAAGTCGACAAATATTTAATAATTCTGTATTGTTTAACTAATGTTGAAAATATAGGGAATCCCCGGAGATTCGGAATAAATCGCAATTCAGTATTTGTTAAAAATTATTTTTGAGTCATCATCACTTACTTCCATAATATTGCCACAAATGCCACATGATATAAACAGTGTAATCATAACAGACATTTACTCACTCTCAACAATTTCAAGTTCATGCACTGAAGTGTAAAATATTATAACAGCTGATGCTTGGGTTGCAGATCACTTATACTTTTATGTAATAAATAATTATTTTTAACTATTTAGAATGGGAAATAAGCCACAATATTATTAAAAAATGATTTTTATTAACGTTTCGACGCCCAAATCGGGTGCCGTTGTCAAAATACAAAATACTATTGTATTAATATTATTAAATTAATTATTAAATACAAAATAATAGTATTTTGTATTTTGACAACGGCACCCGATTTGGGCGTCGAAACGTTAATAAAAATCATTTTTTAATAATATTGTGGCTTATTTCCCATTCTAAATAGTTAAAATTGTAAAAATGCCACAAGAAAATAGCTTCAGAACAACATAAATAATTATGATCTAAATACCTATTCCACAAAATATAATCAAACAACTGTGGCGTTTTATTTTTTTTTTCTCGATATCGATATTTTCAATAATATCGAGGCAAGCTTATCGACAATACAAGAGTATTGTATTGATTTCAGATAATGAGTATCGTATCGACATTAATATTGCTAAGGTATATATTGTATCGGTATCATATTGGTTTTCGATACGATATCAATACAATATCGATGTTTTTATCGAATATCATGAAACTCTATATAAGATATTATAAATATGATAATGTTTCTACTATACAGCTTTCGGTCTACCGAGGGATGGAATGTATAAGCTGTATTATATTACAGTGCCAACAAAAAAAATCTTTACAAAGTGAATGTAACGCGACAATAATAAGGATTATTTCAATTTTACGGCTGATTCCCAACAAAAATAGTAAATTGATATGGCAAAGTATTAACTTATAATCATTCTTTTTACTAATGCCTCTTATTCAATTTGTAAAGATGGGTTTTGTCGGAATAAACACATTCTATCGGTACGTCGGCTAATCTAATCACCCTACCTATTCTTTTCTCAGAAGGATTTGAACATAATAATGAAAGCCAACTTTCTAGGCAAAATGTTTATTGCTAAGTACTAATAAACATTTCAATATACAAAAAACTTTATGCAAATTTAGTTTATTTACTATTACAGAATAACTGGCTGTGATAGGACATCAGCATTTTTCAGGAGGGGTAAAACAACTGTTTTTAAAATGTTTGAAAAACAAGATTTACTTGAATATGCTGAAATTAAAAAAAAACTAATTCAACTCCACAAAAATTTATTTCCAACGGAATTAGCTTTCTTCTCTCTATGTATGGACCGCCTAAAAAAATTACGTGCTTAGATAAGTTTTGATATGCATGTTTTTTAAAAATACTCGAAATAAAAAACAAGTGCAGTTATCTTGTCTTCATCCAACCTCATTAATATTATATATTTTTTTATATATTTCACCGAAATACCATTGAGAATATCGTAAAGTCGATTAGACCTGCACTTAAAATTATTCGTGACTATTTTTAGATGAATCTGAGAATGAGAAATGGGAGCACTTTTATAAAAAATTATATGTTCAAAACAAAGTAATAATTTATCTTTTGTTTATTAGTTTTTGTTTAGTTGTTATTATTTGTTCATTAGAATTTTTTATTAGAATTGTTTACAATTTGTAGTTTTCATAATTAGTAGTAGATTGGGGCTATATTGTTAATTAGTCAAAGAGAAAAAATTTTTAAAGTAATAATATTGTAATAAACTACTGTAATCCCATCAGGAAACGACCTGGATTAGTCACAAGAGGCCAGGTCAATTGTATAGTACTATAAATAAATAAATAAATAAAAAATAAATCTTCATCCAACCTCAGCGGCTGCTCATTAACACCTTTTTCGGGTATATTACCAAGTTTGAGTGTGGCTTGGTTATCAGCTAGATCCAAAAGACTGGGGATGAAAATTAGTCGACAGTTCATTAGAACCAATTCAAACTTTACTCCCACCTGCGCTGGAAAAACTCCTGAACACAATTTTTTGCAACTGTAAATGTAAAACGGGATGTAGCGCTGAATGTGGTTGCAAAAAAGTTGGAGTGTTTTGTTCGGTAGCATGCACTAATTGTCAAAACCGGTCGTGCTCCAATGTTGAATCACCAACAATTGAGGATTCATTTGATTCTATCGAGGAGCCATGCGATGTGTCATTATTGGGCCAATTTACTTGCACCCAGGATAAACAACAAGAAGAAGAAGAAGAAGAAGGAGAACTAGAAGGTGAAGAAGAAGAACAAGGAGAAGAGGAAGCAGAAGTATTAGAAAATTATGAACCAGTTGGATAAATTTTCTTTTTTTTTAATTTATACTGCTTCTTATAACTTTTATCATTTTCAACCCTTGCCAATATCAATTATTCAATAGCTTCAAATTAAACAGAATTATAACAGATCCGTGGAATTGGCCTACTGGGGAAACCACGTTAAAAAAATGCGCTAAGTACACTAGCTCAAAGGTGGTGTGGAAACGTGTGCGCATATTATGACGATTACAACTTTTTGTATCGTTGTATCTCAAAAACGGTGGCTCTTAGGAAAAAAAGTAATAAGATATTTTTTATAGATAATGACCCAATCTACATTTTTTATTAGAACTAATTTTATGATAAAACTTACTGTTTTGCTGAAAATCGTTAAAAACTATATTTGGTGACCTTTGACCCCGCGTAAATTTTTTAGCTCGGCTTGAATTTGAGGACTTCTTAGATTTCATTTATGATGGTATTTTGAACAATCCTGACAATTCTCAGCTTAATGGTAATTGTTGTAACCTCACTCCTATTTTTGAGTCTAACTAGACCGGTCTATCAATAGCAAACTTTATACACTGTGTCCGTAAAGTATGGAACAAATTCTTTTTTAGCTAAACAGAGCATTTTAAGAAATAATCCTGAAACACGTGGATTTTTGATTTTAATTTACATTATTTATAACCTGCTAGTTTTCACAATCTTAAACTTGTCAGGATGACACGTTCCACGTTCCACAATTAAAACTTCCCCTGTTCCAGTGTTCCCGTACATAAAAGTTTGTTCGCCTAGACACCGTTAAGCTATTAACAAATTTTCAGCTTTCCATTAATCAACTTTTTTTTGGTACGAGGGATCCAGGCCTAAATGTGATAAGGATAAGGATTTATAAAAGTGTAAAAATCGTGAATACCTACGCGGGGTGATGCATAACTTTTGAAACTATGTGTACATGGATTCTTCGACACATAAGACGTTAAATAAAAATTCTTAGTAAAATTATTTATGAAATTGGTAGTTACTAATGATAGTAAATAAAAAGGAACACAAAAACACATCCGTGTTTTATGAATTTCCAGAAAATATTTATTTTCTAAGTCTTCTTAAATTCCCAGTTATTCTTAAAGTTTATATTCTTTGGAATTTCTTGTTACAACGAAGCATATGTTATGCTCTTATGCTTTGTTTTGTTCTGAATAAAATGATTAGTTATTTGTAAGTAAGTTTGAGATTTATTTCATATTATGAAAACTATTTATTTGTTAAGCTCTGTAAGCAGTGTATAAATACATTAGTACATTCTTTCACGGTTTTTGATGTAAATTTAAAATAACCGCATGGATTGACTTGAAATTTGGCATACGCATAGCTAACATGACAAAGAAAAAAAGCGATAGGATGCCGATTTATTTTTTTGCCCTTGGGGTAAGTTTCACCCTATCTCGGGAGTAAAAAAATATATGTCCAAGATAAGTACCGAAATGGATAAACTGACTAATTTTAAGCAACTTTTGTTCTATAGAGTTTTTTCAACAAGTCAATACTTTTCGAGTTATTTGCAAGTGAATATGTTCATTTTTCAACAAAATAACCACGTTTTTAGACGGTTTTTAGCAAATAACTCAAAACATAAGCATTTTGTCGAAAAAAATATTCTTAGCAAAAGTATAGCCTATAAAAAAATGAAAAAAAAAACGGTGTACATATTAGGTCTCTCTATACCTAGCAAAAGTAGAGTTATAGCTAATGAAAATAAGCTTCATATTCGAAAAATTCCAAATAGAATAATTCAATGTGAAATATCCAAATAATGAAGCATTCTTGGGGAAACACATTACGACATTTTTAAAGTGTTTAAAAAAAGCTTTACTTCTGTTTGTATGAAAAAATTTCTAGCATCAAATGAAAGCAAGTTACGCCCAAAATAAAGTTGGCCCCCATTAAACTTAAATGAAATTAATTGTTACCGCTTCACAAGTTACTTTACTTATGTTGTGTTTATATGATCTGTAAGTTTCATCGATTCAAAGTGCTTATTTTTAAAAAAATTTGGTTTTAAAGTAAAATTTTTAAAAATTTTAATTTTGAAAAAAAAGCTTTTTTTTTCAAAATAACTTAAAAATATTTAGAGACACCAAAAATCTTAAGCAATAAAAAAGTCGGCTTTACTTTTCTGAATATTTTGTATATTTTTGTTTTTCTGTAAAACAAAAATTGGTTAAGATTCGGTGTTTCTAAATTTGCATACACTCGTGATAAGTGACTCGTTCAATCCCTTTTAACTACAGCTCTTTCAAAAATAAGGACTTCGAACCGATGAAACTTACGATCACTACATACGCGAGTAAAAAACTTGTCAAGTGGTAACAATTAAGTTCATTCTAAATGTTAATTAGGGGGTGATTTTCCCGATTTCTTACCAAAAAAAGGACCAACTTTATTTTGAGCGTAACTTGTTTACTTTTGATATTCAACAATTTTTTTGAAAAACAAAAATAAGCATTTTTTAAACACTTTAAAAAAGTTAAAATGAGTTTACCCCAAAAAAGTGCTTCGTTTTTTGGTTATGGCACGTTAAAATATTCGATTTGGAATTTGACGAATACGAACCTATTTTTCATTAGCTATAACTCTGGTTCTACTAGGTATAGTGACCTAATACATACACCATGTTTTTCACTTTTTTATATGCTATATTTTTGATAGGAATTTTTTTCGACCAAATACTTACTTTTTGAGTTATTTGCGAAAAACTGTCTGAAAACGTGGTTATTTTGTAGAAAAATTAACATATTCACTCGCAAACAACTCGAAAAGTATTAACTTGGCGAAAAAACTTAGAACAAAAGTTGCTTATAATTAGTCATTTTATCCATTTCCGAACTTATTTCGAACATATATTTTGCACCTCCAAAAGGGGGTGAAACTCACCCCTAGGGCAAAAGCACACATTGGCACAATATCACTTTTTTTTGACTTGTTAGCTATGTGTATGCCAAATTTCATGTCAATCCAAGCGGTTCTTTAAAATTTAGAGGTTTTGCAATATTTTACCTTTAAAAAACGTACTACATAGGAACTAGGTTAGAATTCCTTTGAAGGTGATAAAATAAATACGATAAGCTCGATAGATTCTTTGAGCATTTTTCTTCGGGTTCCTCGTTACATATTTTTCCAGTCTGTTAGTTTCTCCGTGTTTTACTTTTGGCATCATAATCCTGGATGAGTCTTCGCCTGTCTGGAAGTACCTACTGTCTCCCAATCGGAGGTTGGATATCATCATCACTATCTTACATTAAAAATGGTATACATTTTTATTTTATCTTACATTCATAATTTCATTGTCTTACATTTATAACTATCAGATCGTCTTCCACATCATCCAATTATCTCGTTCTTTCTTCCTTTTTTGTCTTTTTA
Organism: Diabrotica virgifera virgifera; assembly: GCF_917563875.1. NCBI lineage: Eukaryota > Metazoa > Arthropoda > Insecta > Coleoptera > Chrysomelidae > Diabrotica > Diabrotica virgifera. The sequence goes on from NC_065450.1 coordinate 213,596,035, forward strand.
TCGGCTTCCATTGTAAAACTTTCCTCTTTCTTTTTGTATCTTCTTGCTTCTGGACATGGCCCAGCCATGACAATACCTGACTTTTAACAAATCTTATACAGTATCGTGTCCTTCATTCAATTCGTTAATCTCGCCGTTTCTTCTGATTCTCCATGTGCTACCTCTTGGACTCATACTGGACTGCTACTTTTCTCAGGATCTTTATCTCGAATGTCCTGCGTTGTGCTTCATCTTTTTTGGCATGACCCAAGTCTCACAACTATAGTTTATCATGGCTCTAGTTCCTGTACTGTAGATAGTCATTTTAAAACGTTTTTATAGATCTGTATGCCGGAGGTAAAGGGCACTATGTCACAAATTTGTAATTTTACAGGAGAAGCGTTGTAAGTTTATTTTTGTGTTTCTTTATTCACAGGATGTATGTTAATACACATTATGTCACAATCCCTTGTCTAATTTATTCTTCAGGTTATTAACTTTCAAAATTGTATTATTTAAAATACATATTGTGACACTAAACTTGATTTTTATTTTTAATAAAAAAAATTAAAACACAATCTAGGGGACATACTTTAATTTGTTTCTCCTTCATGAAAATCATTAAAGGGTAAAATGTAATACCTGCTTGTTTAATACTGGATTTATTTTGTAACTTCGTTCAACCATGAGGGCACCATGTCCACATGGTGCCCTCTGCCTTTAAACAAAATGTGACATGATATTTTTATAAAGTGATTATCTTTGTTATTTTATAAAGTAGGACATAGTGCTTTATACCTCTGTGTGGAGAATGAAAAGTTCATTATAACTGCCGTATAATCCCATTATTGACAAAAATGGACATAGTGCCCTTTACCTCCGGCATACAGAAATATACTTGTCTTTGTCACTATGTCCGAGGAATCTTGTAATCTATTTTAAGCAAACTTCCAGACTACGCAGAGACCTGAAATTTTCAGAAAAGCTCAGAACTCGATTAAAATACAATATTTAACAGCTTTTGTATAGATGCATTTAGTGTTATTTTTGATTTTAATCCATTTTAAATCTAAGTAATGCGATGACATTTAGATCTCGTTTTAAAGTACATAAATCCATAGCGGATCGATAGCTTAGTGGTAGAATAGCATTCTACCACTCATTCGACTGCAGATCGAGGGGTCCCCGGGTTAAACCTGGATGTTCGTTATTTTTTGAAGATATTCTTCTTTCGCGGCGAATCGATGGAGGGTAAAATTGTACATTTACCGCGCGCCTGCGCACACTGACAGTATGTAGTTCATTGCTAATCTTTCAAGATAGGTATGTATGTATCTGTAACCGTGCAAATAAGTCATTAAAAGAATATATTAATGGTTTTAGGAAATGTATTATTTATTATAATTCTTGTGTTTTTGGATTAATAAAATATTATGTAAGCATAACATTTTTACACTATATGTCGCCGTGTTGTGTAATTATATCCGAAACTTACATGTCTATTTCTAGTGCCTCGATGGAGTAGTTAGAAATGCGTTAGCACTGAGATTGGAAGGTTGCGGGTTCAATTCCCGGGGCGATTCATATTTTTTTTTTATTTTTGGTTGTTTTAATAAAAATTTTTTGAAAGTGGTAGACAAGAAAGTTAGTTTGATTTTTAAATAAAATACAAATAACCTTTTAAGTATATTTACTTCGTTTAAATTACCTATTATATAATAGAAGAATATCTTCTTACGTGCGTACATAGTACACACACAATCTTTTTTTTATTTTTTTTTTTTTGAAGTTACTCTTCTTTAGGCGCGATTGAGAGTAAAATTTCATAAATCTGCGCGCATGCGCAGTAATAGTTCGTTGCTAATCTTTCAAGATAGGTTTGTATGTATCTGTATCAGCGCAAATAAGTCATTAAAAGAATATATTAGTGTTTTTAGTAAATGTATTATTTATTATAATTTTTGGGTTTGTCTTTCTTTGTAGTAAGATAATAAAATATTATGTATGTAGGTATAACATTTTTATATGTCTATTTGTCACCGTGTTGGGTAATTATATCCGAAACTTACGTGTCACTTAAATAAGCTCGGTGGCGTAGTTGGTAGAGCGTTGGGCCAACGATTGGAAAGTTGCGGGATCCAATCCTGGACGATTCATATTTTTTTTTTAATTTTTGGTTGTTTTAATAAAAAATTTTTGGAAGTGGTAGATAAGAAAGTTAGTTTAATATTTAAATAAAATACAAATAACCTGTTAAGTATATTTACTTCGCTGAAATTATATAATAGAAGAATAACTTCTTACGTGCGCACAAAGTACACACACATTCTTTTTTTTTCAGTTTGAACTGATAAAGAAAAAATTGATATTGTATTGATGTGTGCTTTTGACCTGGGGTGAGTTTCACTCCTTCTCGGAGGTGAAAAAATATAAGTTTAAAATAAGTCCGTAAATGGATAAACTGACTAATTCTAAGCAACTTTTGTCCTATAGCGTTTTTTCACAGAGTTAATGCTTTTCTAGTTATTTGCAAGTGAATAAGAACCGCTTGGATTGACATGAGATTTGGCGTACAGATAGCTAAAATGTCAAAGAAAAAAGTGATATTGTATTGATGTGTGCTTGCGACCTGGGATGAGTTTCACCCCTTCTGGGAAGTGAAAAATATACGTTCAAAATAGGTCCGGAAATGGATAAACTGACTAATTCTAAGCAACTTTTGTCCTATAGCGTTTTTTCACAAAGTTGATATTTTCGAGTTATTTGCAAGTGAATACGGTCATTTTTCAACAAAAAACTACGTTTACGAACTATTTTAAAAAAGTATTTTATGAAAAAAATATTCTTAGCAAAAATATATTCTTAGCAAAAATATAGACTATGTGTGTTTGTTCACAAAGAGGGGATGGCATTAGATAAACTTTTTGCCACAAATATTAATATAGACTATAAAAGAGTGAAAAACATGGTGTGTGTGTATAAGGTCTCCAGGCCTAGAAGAAGCAGAGTTGTAGCTAATGAAAAATCGGTTCATATTCCTCAAATTCCAAATCGAATACTTCAACGTGAAATAACCAATTTTTGGGGAAAACTCATTTCAACTTTTTTAAAGTTTATATAAAAAAAAGGTTTATTTTTGTTTTGTCAAAAAAAAATTCTAGCCTCAAAAATAAGTAAGTTACGCTCAAAATAAAGTTGGTCTTGTTTTCTTGCTTATTCTATTATATTCTTCTTTGTTTCTTTGTTATCTTCCTAGTCTTCTCTCTTTCATCAATTGTAAAATTGCAATGGTTCTCCAATCTATTCCCTTTTGTTTACCTCCTTTTTCCAGAATTTCTAATGTCGTTACTTTTACCCTATCTCTGTAATGTTTATTTATATCTGATCTAAGATATCTGCAGTGTATATGTGTTTTTCTTATCTATATATTTTTTATTAAGTTTTGTAAAGCTGAAGACTTATGTTGTTGTCTATCAAGATGTGAAGGTTTACTTCGTTAATCTCAATATGTTCATTGATTTGTTTTTCAGTCTGGTAGGTTTTAACATATTTTATTGTATTTCGGAATCTACTAAATAAAGATCTAATCAATTTGGTTTATTAAAATTCTTTCTGGGCTACCTTGGGGAGCCTTAGGGTCAATTTTAACCACTACTAGTAATAATTTTTGTTAACAAAACTTAAGTAGTTGGTCGCCTCTTTCATTCTTTTGTCTCAACCCATGTTCTCCTATTAAGTTTTCAAAACACCGCTAATGACAGAGCTATGTATTGCAATGAGAAGCAACAATCTTAGATTTATATCAAGATATGAACCTATACAGGGTGTTCAGAAACTCTCCCGACAAACGAAGACCCTAAATTCTTCAGACAATTTTAAGACAATTTAACCCAATTCACCTTGTCCGAATATGCTTCCTAAGGGAGCTAGAGAGAGCTCTTTGAAGGTGGCGTCTTGGAATTGGTTTTTCTTAAATATCTCCAGAACGCTTCTATTTAGAAAAACGAAAACTGGTACTCTTATTTAATTTCCAGACATAAATCGACTCCATCAATTATTACGAATTACTAGTACCGGTCATCGGCGCCCGTTTTGGGTAGGGCAACGAATATTTTATCCCATAACTTTTTTGTCTTTAACTTCTAAGCATTTCTCACACTGGATTATTAAATTGTAAGGTATTCTAGTACTAAAAGGTACTCTTGCTTTAAGTAGGTAGGATTCACCGTTTTCTAGAAAAATCGATTTGAAAATTTTTCGATTTTTGAATTGGAAAAAAATTCAAAGTTCTTTTCAAAAAAACAAGGTGTATTTTACCGACTTAAAGCAAGAGTATCTTTTAGTACTACAACACCTCATAATTTAATCAACAAGTGTCAAAAATGCTTAAAAATTAAAGAAAAAACAGTTATGCTATAAAATACCCGTTGACCTACCCAAAACGGACGCATATGACCCGTACTAGAATTTTGCAATTGAGGAAATCGATTTATCTCTGGAAGACAAATAGTTTTTTTTTTAATTTTTTTTTTTAATTCAGCCAACGAAAAATTTTCAAATCGATTTTTCTAGAAAACGGTGCATCCTACCGACTTAAAGCAAGACTACCTTTTAGTACTAGAATAACTCACAATTTAATAATCCAGTGTCAGAAATGCTTAGAAGTTAAAGACAAAAAAGTTATGCGATAAAATAACCGTTTCCCTACCCAAAACGGGCGTCTATGGCTGGTAATAGAAATTCGTAATTAATGGAATCAATTTATCTCTGGAAATTAAAGAGGCGTACCAGTTTTCGTTTTTCTAAATAGAAGGGTTCTGGAGATATATCTAAGAACAACTAATTCCAAGAGCCAATCTTCAAAGAGCTCTAGCTCCCTTAGGAAGCATATTCGGACTAGGTGAATTGAGTTAAATTGTCTTAAAATTATCTGAATAATCTCAGGTTTTCGTTTGTCGGGAGAGTTTCTGGACACCCTGTATACTGGCCAACTGATCAAGGAACTGGTTCAGGAACTTCAATTATTGGGGAAGTTTAAGCCTTATTATTGGGTCTTTATTTAAGTAAATAAAAATACTCATACTAAAAAATGCTTTATTTGAATCTTTTATAAACAACGTAATCATATTTTTTTAATTCTTATGCGTTATTCTTCAACGTATTGGACAGCAAACTCCGGCATATCTGTAAATAAGCGTAAAACATTTTTGTAGGTAAACAAAAAGTATGTTTATATTCACAACAATATTGTTCCATCAAATACATATTATTATTAATATCTTTGGTTTTGATACGACTACACGCTAACAGCAACCAAATAAAAATCCAAAGAGGAATCCAACAATGTGATTCGTTGTCACCTAAACTTTTCATATCGGCTCTAGAAAAAGTGATCAAAACCCTCAAATGGAGTGACAAAGGAATAAATGTGGACGGAAAGATGCTACACCACCTATGCTACGCAGACGATGTAGTCTTGATTGCAGACGATTGGGGACAAATAAAGAAAATGTTGGAAGAATTTGCACGGCCTGTCATAAAATAGGCTTAAAAATGAATAACAAAAACAAAATATATGACGAACTTAGTAACGTAAACACCTTGAAATACAAAATGAACAAATAGAACTGGTAGACAAATATATATACAGTATGGTGCAAATGTTTGGAATAAATAAATAAAGTTTGCAAAAAAGATTCGTGTGAATCAGAGGGCTATGGAGCGCCAGCTCGCTTAATTGGAGTTGGACAGAACACATCGCCAAAAATTATCAAACAACAGATGGACAAAACATATTATAGTCCATGTGTTGAGACCGCTCCCGTCTGGAAAAATTTCTGATTCGGTTTTTTTGTGGATTCCTATTCTAAAATGTGCCCTTTAAACAAATCTGAAGGGTCCCGGGCGGAATTTTTGGGCAGAAATTGTTTAAACAATTTTTTTAAACAAATACAAAAGATCACGTTTTTTTGCTCCGGATCATATATTTTTCAATTTTACGGGTCATTCTGAACAAGAAAAGTATCTTGTAAATTTTCTCAGAAATTGATAGTTTTCGAGTTATAGGCGATTAAAAATCTGAAAAATGCGAAAATACGCATTTTCGAGGCTTAAAAACTCATATTCAAATTAGTATTTTTGAGGGTTCCAGCTACTTACATTGAAGACTAAATATTCAGTTTCAAGATTCTGAAGAGTCATCGCGTCTAACTTTAATTTATACCGTTGTTTTTTAATTGTTAAATATGCGTCTTTATCCGATTTTTTGCCGGTACGGCGCGCTCCGTTTCAAAAATCTCCTACTTTCCTCCGAAAAATATTTTTTCTAGGTTCTTTGGGACATTCTAAATAAAATAGGTTTCTTAACATTTTTCTCAAAAATTAATAGTTTTAAAGCTATAAGCGATTTAAAATCCGAAAATGCGTTTTTTTGTCATTTTTCGGATTTTAAATCGCTTATAACTTAAAAACTATTAACTCTTGAGAAAAATGCCGAGAAACTTATTTTATTTAGAATATCAGAAAGAATCTAGAAAAAATATTTTTCGGAGGAAAATAGGAGATTTTTGAAATGGAGCGCGTCGCACCGGCTAAAAAATCGGACAAACACGCATATTTAACAATTAAAAAACAACGGTATAAACTAAAGCTAGACGCGATCACTCTTCAGAATCTTGGAGCTGAATGTTCAGTCTTCAATCTAAGTGTCTGGCAACTTCAAAAATACTAATTTAAATATGAGTTTTTAAGCCTCGAAAATGCGTATTTTCGCATTTTTCAGATTTTAAATCGCCTATAACTCCAAAACTATCAATTTCTAAAAAAAATTATAAGATACCTTTCTTGTTTTGATTGACCTAAAAAATCTAAAAATATATGTGTCCAGAGCAAAAAAAAAGGTGATTGTATTTGTTTAAAAAAATTGTTTAAACAATTTCTGCCCAAAAATTCCGCCCGGCACCCAGTGCAGTTTTATCCATTAGGCGCTTGGGGCGGGCGCCCAGGGGCCCGGTCCCCGGAGGGGCCCGTATGGACCCTTCCTTTTATTAATAACAAATTAAAGTCCACTAAATAATCGAGGACCATATTTTTTTAAATAGAGAAAAAGACTACGAAATACCTGCGATTTCGATATGGTCTGATTTTAAGACTTATAAATAAGAACTGTGACAACTTTTAAACCAAAGAGAGATTCCTTATAAAATTGTAAAAAAATGTATGAAGCTGGAGACAAAGCTTATTATAGAAGATTAAATGAAAGCAACTCTTATAGAGTAAAACCCAATGGAGACAAAGAGAAGTGTTAAAGCTGTTTATTGTTAACTATGCAAATTATTTTCAATTGAAAAAAATAGTTTAACTGATTTTGGATATATTTTACCCACTGGAAATATTTGAATAGTTTACTCAAATCTCACGAAGAAAGTAAATTTCATCTGAACTCTATGGTTACATTAATAACAAGATCATCAGTTGGAGTTAGATGGATCATCAGTTGAATTGGAGTTATAGACGCAGGCTTGAAAGAGAAGTAGAACGCGAAGCTGACTATTGAGTAAAGGTCCTAAGAAGAGTTGTTGTCACCATTAAATTACTTGCTTCTCAAGGACTAGCTTTTCGTTGACCCCATGAGAATTTAACGAGTTGTCATAAGGGAAATAACTTAAGTTTTCTTGTATACTTTGCTTTTGAAAACTTGTTAGCTCAGCATTTACAGCAGAATGCGAATAAAGAAAAAGGTTCAGTTAGCTATCTATCTGATCAAACTTGCAATGAATTCCTGGAAGCGATGAAAACAAAACATGTAGAAACTCTTGACGCTGTAAATGCTTTACTTAAAAACTACGGATCCATCAAACATATTTTTCCAGTTAAGCAATAATAGAGACAAAAAATCTGCAGTTAAAAGTGTAGCCAAGGCACTGCATAATAAAATGGATACCTTTGAGACAGGTTAACTTAGATACTCTATTGACACTGATTTGGGCAAGGATTTTAAAACGAGTGAATGCAACAAGCAAAACGTTAGAAACTGTGGACTTGAACTTGTCAATTGGAGTAGAATTAATGACATTTGAGCTGTGTTGGAGACGTAAGAAATAATTTAAGCGAAATTAAACTAGAAGCCAAAAATATTTTTTTGTGAAGGCAATAATCTCAAACATATTCTATAGAATTGGCCTTCAAAAAACAAAGAAAAAACATTTTTCGATGAAGCAGTTGAAAGTGAAACAATTTTAAAGGGGCAAGAGATATTCAGAATTGAAGTTCCTATTTAACGTTATATGCCACAATATTTCTCAAGATCTTTTAAAGAGAATATAATGTTACAAATATGTTACATCACTTTATTTATATTTTTTTACCCTAAAGAAAGACGAAGTCAAAAAATGAATTAATATTTTATGCGAGGAATATAAAAAAGATGTTGATGAAACCAAAGAGAACTTGCATAATGAAATTATTCATTTTATAACGTTATTCCAAAATTTGAATAAACATTTGAAAATTTGGTGTCATCCAGGATGTAAAGGCAACTTTTGCCAAATTTTAACTTTACTGCAAGTATATTTGACGATACCAATTTCTAATGCGTCAGGCGAGTGGTCTTTTTTGGCTTTAAAAAGAATAAAGATACATATTATATTGAAGGTCAAAGGCTCAAGAAAACCTAGACGCATTATCACTATCGTATTATAAAAAAATGAAGAAGTGGAGCAACTGAATTTTGATAGTATTAATATGGCAGTTTGCTAATGCCTAGTCAAGAAAAAAAGTGAGCTAATTTTTGTCTTATATATTTTTTAGAATATGTTTTTTTGTTTGTCATGTGTTTTTCTGTAGAACTTTCTGTTTTTTAAATATTTTTAAATGTATTTTTTGGAATATTTTTACGTTTGCTATTTTTCTCGTTTGTTTTAAAAAAATTTTTAAAATTTTTGAAAAGGTATGGGTTTTACAATAAACGTTTATAGTTAATGCAGGTTAATGCATGTGTTTAAGACAACGAATAGCAATGAAGGGGGCCCCTAAATCTCTAGTGCCCAGGGCCCGAAGTTAGGGTAAACCGGCACTGCCGGCACCCTTCAGATTTGTTTAAAGGGGACATTTTTGAATAGTAATCCACAAAGAAACCGAATCAGAAATTTTTTTCAGACGGAGCGGTTTCACCACATGGACTATTAGAATAGAATAGAAATATACAGTCAAAAGAAAAATAATATCAATAACAAATAACAACTACAATTTACTAAAATTTTACTAAAACTATATTTACTAAATATTTACTATTTACTAAAGCTATAAAAGCAAGGACAAAAACAATTTATTGCAAAATTTATATAAATTACACATTGAACATACTTACAACAAATAAAATACGACATTAGGAACTGACAAGTTTAAACTACTGCGTATGAAACCCAATTTTCTTAGTTATTCATTAAGAAATTCTTCTATTGAATAATATGGTCTTTTAGATAGATGGGCTTTTGTCATTTTACGGAACTTGGGGAAAGATGTTGCAGATTAAGTTGTAAAGGGAGATGGTTGTAAAGGTTTTTTGTGGAATATAATATTGATTTCTTTACTAACTCAGTGGATGAGATCGGTAAATAAATATCAAAGATTTAGTTTTTGGTGGAGTAAAGATGATTGGGCCTTGCTGGAAAGACATGAAGGTGTTTACGAATTAAACAAACCGTTTCTAGAATATATAAAGATGGAAGTGTTAAAATTCCGTGATCTCTGAAGTAACTTCTGCAATGTGTAGATCTTCTGAGGCCAAACAGATATCTTATTGCTCTTTTTTGCAATTGAAAAATATCATAAAATTGAGCAGCTGTACTAAAACCCCATAAAGAAAGACCATATCGAAGATGAGAGTCGAACAACAGCAGCATAATTAATGTTAAAGTCACCGCATAGATTGTTTCTGCTTTTATGAGGCAGGTTATCTAACAAATCTAGCAGGTTCTGAAAAAGTAGTTCCACGGTATAGTCAGGTGATCTATAAATGCAATTAATGTAAATATTAAGATTTTTATTATAAACTAAGGAACACTCAAAGAAGGATCCACTTAACAAAAAGTCATATTTTGTTATCAGAGAAAAATCATATTGTCGAGTGAAGCCCACGACAAGGAGTACTACGGAGCAGAGGACGACCACCAACGAGATGGACTGATAACCTGAAAAGTGTTATTAGTAACTGGAGGCAAGCCGAACAAGAGAGAGACACATGGAAAGAACTGAGGGAGACTTATTCCCAGCAGTGCACGCGTACAAGTCGATGATAATGAAAACCTCTTTAATGCACCTAAGCTAAAGTTTTCCTAAGCTTTAATTCATATTTTACTTACTTGTTATTAAGGATGCAAGCATATTGTTCGTAAGTCATGAAGCTTGTCAGATATGAATGGACTTGTGGACAATTTATCAGCAAGCTGCAAAATCCTCCGCGAATATTCCTGTTAGGTGTCGGTCTACATTGTCCATTACCAGGAATAGTTGGGTCCGTGCCCAAATCATATGCACCTAGATACATAAATAAATATATAAGAAATTTTTCCATTACAATTAAGTAAATGAATAGGGGAGACCGGGGCAGAACGGGATACTTAAGGAATAAAAACATCATAGAAAGAAAACTAAACTGTGTATTAAAAAATAACAAAGTCAGACATGATCACTTGTTATTAAACTTCATATAACTTGCTTTATTTATAATCCAAATTGCTTAGTTATTTGGTTATAAAGGACTTAACTTATCGGTCCGACATTCCCATTGTGCCCCGGTTGCTACGTCATACATGTTTTTTAATAGAACACCCTGTATATATTTTTTATTCTCCTCTATGTCTCTTCTTTCGTAAAATATAAGGACGTGTGATAATATACGAGGTAGTTTAAAAGATAATTACGCTTTTTTAGCCATTTCGTAGTAATATGCACTCCCTGTAAAATTGTAGTGCATGAACATCAAAAACTATTTATGTTCAAATAATTATTAATTATAGTCTACTATTTTTAAAAATTATTAATATAGCGAAATGCTTAATTTTAGTATACTGGGTGGGTCGAAACTCGGAATGAGTATTTTCTTAGTTTTCTTAAACGGAACATCCTGTATTTTAGTATAGTAATGAAATTATATTTTATGGTATTTTTTTTATTTCTGAAGCATTCCCTATACTTAACTGCTTTAATCTGTGAGTTATTCGTGATTATTTTAGCCAAAACATTAATTGCAACAAAGATAACATGAATTTTTATTAGGTTGGCCGTGAAAATATTCAATCAAAACAAATTTTTAGAAAATAAATGCATATTAATCAGAAACAGGCGAGGATTACAGACTCATTAGCCTAATGAGTCACACTTTAAATATATTCTTAAAAATACTACATCAAGGATTATACAAAAATGTGAATGGGATATCAGTGATTCTCAGTTCGGGTTTAGGCAAGGCTTAGAGGAACAAGAGAAGCAATAGTAACAACACAGGAGCTGGTCCAAAATTATTACGGCCAGAGAAAGGACGTGTTCCTATGCTTTTTAGATTAGGAAAAAGCGTTTGATCATGTTCAACACCACAAGTTAATGCAGATCCTCAAAAAGTTTGATATATACCAAAAAGACATAAGATACATTGAAAACTTGTACTGGTATCAAAGGGCACAAAGAAAAATAGACAGTTCTATATCCCAACTTATACATATAAGAAGGAGTGTTCGACAGGAGTGTGTGCTTTCCCCTCTTTTATTTAAAATTTATTCGGAAGCCATATTTAAAGAGTCTTTGGAAGATGCAGAGATGGGAATCTAGACCAGTGCAAATAGCAAAAAAACAATAAAAAATTAATAGCAGGATGAGACCAATTATTAAATAACATGTGGAACATTTTTCACCAAATCTGGATGAGGGGAACATGGGTTGGGGAGCGCTTTTAGGGGTGAAAACGGTTAATTACGATTTGCGGCAAAACGGCACATCCTATCGAAAAAAGTTAAATTGCAAAGTTGTAGGCTATAAGAAGATCTACAACTTTTGTAAATAAACATTTTTCACATAACCTCAAAATATCCGAGAAAATTGGAAAATTCGATGTTTTTGATTTTATTTTTTTTTCTCACTGAAAAAAAATTTTTTTTTTACCAAATATGGTGGAAACTTACCTCTTTATGTCCCAAACACGCTGTAATTTTTTTGTATAAAAATATTTTTTAAACTCTTGTTTTTTAGCTTTTTTAAAGAAGTTGGCATTTTTTTTTGTTTAACGAAACCTCTATTTTCTGATGGTGTAAAAATATATATACGTTACTGTGGAAAATTTTGTCACAAAAGGCAAGAATCGGAAATTTATTTTCAACCCCTCGCCATTTTCAGATTCTCAGACGTAATGTAAGTTGCATAGCTGCGGAAAGCTGCATAGAAGAAACTGCAGAATCTGTAAGCATTATCGAATGTGGTGAAGAAATGCCATCAAAGAAGCAAAAACTTAATTAATTGATGAAAAATTGGCCATTTAAATTATAATAATTACTTTCTTTTGTATTAAATAAACTTTTTCGTTAAAAAAGTTGTTGCGACTTTTAATTTGGTTCATGAGAAAAGAGTTTAAAAAAAATGTAGCTTATAGGTAAGTAGGCCGACTTTAAAAAAAATATATAGTTTAAAAAAAAAATAAAAAACACGCTTTTAAAGCACTAAAAATTTAAAAATAACTTTTAAAATTAAAGCTAGTAATATTTTATTTTTAAATTGTTAATGCTTTAAAAGCGTGTTTTTTATTTTTTTTTAACTATAATTTATTCACAAAACTAAAAATCACAGACAATGGCATTAGTGTAGTAAATTTTTAACAGAGGTTCGTTGGTTCCTGCTCGCTATGCAACTTATATTACGTCTGAGAATCTGAAAATGGTGAGAGGTTGAAAATAAATTTCCGATTTTTGCCTTTTGTGACGAAATTTTCCACAGTAACGTATATATTTTTTTACACCATCAGAAAATATAGGTTTCAATAAACAAAAAAATGCCAACTTCTTTAAAAAAAGCTAAAAAAATTTCGGGAGATTTTTCAATTGAAAAAATGCTTACATTTTCCCTTAAACATAAAAACAAGAGTTTTAAAAAATATTTTTATACAGAAAAATTACAGCGTGTTTGGGACAGAAAGAGGTAAGTTTCCACCATATTTGGTAAAAAAAAAAAAATTTTTCAGTGAGAAAAAAAAAATAAAATCAAAAACATCGAATTTTCCAATTTTCTCGGATACTTTGAGGTTATGTGAAAAATGTTTATTTACAAAAGTTGTAGATATTTTTATTGCCTACAACTTTGCGATTTAACTTTTTTCGATAGGATGTGCCGTTTTGCCGTAAATCGTAATTAACCGTTTTCACCCCTAAAAACGCTCCCTAAACCCATGTTCCCCTCATCCAGATTTGGTGAAAAATGTTCCACATGTTATCTAATATGTGTACTTTCATTTGGAATTGGTCTCATCCTGCTATTAATTTTTTATTTTTTTGGTCCATTTTAGAGCTATCTGCACTGGTCTAATCAAAATGCATGGACTATTGGGCCATGTTAAACAAAAAGCAACCAACCCTCAATTTGTAAATTAACTTTTTATGTTTTTCTAAATATTTAATTTTCCGTCGTATTTTTTTAAACGATAACTTCACTAATCAATAGTTTAATTTTAGAGCAATTTTATCATAGTAGTATCAAAATTATCCTAATAAATTTTTACAAAAAAAAAATAGCCATATTGAGGGTTGATTTCTTTTTGATGTTGGAAATATATCTAATAAAATGCAATCTGCAAAATCCAACCAACCCACAAAATCCATGAATAAAACCGAATAATTTCAGTCAACTCAGTAATACCATACAGTAGAATTTCTACTATTAAACATAATATCAATATAAATAAAAAATATGCGATAATCAGTCAAAACAACAAACCATAATATTTAAAAAGTAAGATAAACATAGCCTTAATCCTAAAACTTACCATGTTCTGCAATTTCGCGAGCCGCTTTAATTATTTTAACAGTTCTTGATTTAAACATATTTTTCGCATTAAAGATTCAAAGATTTCTTCATAATATAATAGATAACACAACAAATATTTTAATATTTAAGCACGAACTAATATTGGTCAGTACCTACACGTAAAAACAAAAAGATACAACATTCCAGGAACCGTAATCGGCATAACAATATCAACCCACTTGGCTGGTACTTTTCGACAGTGCAATGTAATAATATGTTCAGTCCAATGATACACACTAACAATCCAAGTGGGTTGGTTGTCTTATACGAAATCTTAAGTGAACTATTATTAAACAGAAATAATTTGGAGTAGTATTTTTCATGGTTTAATATTTAGAATGGCTTGGTTGCTTTTTACACAATGTAGAATACACATTTTTAAATCGATATGTGACATTATCTTGTTTTCCTCAATAATGTGGGTTGGTTGCTTTTTGCATAACAAGGCCCTATTGATCAACAACATACGATATGCTGATGATGGTGTCTTAATTTGTGACAACATAGTCGATATTCAACAACTTGTCACTATACTATACTGTCACTGACACATAGTCACTATAATCGGAGAATACAATAAGCGAATGGAATTAGAGATTAATACCAAAAATACCAAATTCATGATCATCTCCAGAAACCTGAATGCACTTGAAGACTCTACCTTAACACTGAATACCAAGTCTATTGAAAGAGTGAGCAAATTTGAATACCTGGGAACGTGGCTTTTTAAAGACTGGGCATCGGACAGGGAAGTAAAATGACGCATTGAGCAAACTCGATAAGCTTCGTAAAATTCAGGACGGGACGCGAATTTACAAAACCTATACCATTTCAGTCATGGCAGCGACTGAATTCGAATAGGGTTTGTATGCAGAATATTAGTTACATATCCTATACTATTTCGATCTAGAAATTAACTGTATTGGTGTAGGATTATCAAACGAAATTTTTTTATTATTATTGAGCAAATGTCTATACTGTTTCAGTCATGTACGTAAAACTAATCAAATATTTACTAAGTGGATTTATTATTATATCATAAAATTTAGATATGTTTTGAAAATTAAAATGAATAGTATATACATATTTGGATAATATTAAAGATTAAAAACAAATGAATAATTACTAATGTATGAATATATACAGTATGTCTCTGTAAGTTGGAACCATATGGAAAAATTTTTTATTAACGATTTTACGCAAAAAAGATATTCTTCCTAAAAAGTTCTGCATGGTCTAAAACCGAAGATGCAATCATGTGATATTAAGTTTTATTAATAGTATATGAGAGATGTCAAAAAATATGAATTTCTGTCAAGTAAAGTATCTTCATACAGAGAGGGGCTAAGTTATCGAATAAATTCATTTTATCTAAAATGGACGACTTAGGAAAAAAATCCCGAAACAGGTCGATTTTATTTTTAAATTACAATTTTTCCATATATTTCATACTAGTGACGTCATCCGTCTAAGTGTGATAACGTAATAGATGATTTTGTTAAATGGGACTAGGATCGTGTGGCAACTAATTTGAAAGTGCGTTCAATTCTCTGTTCAGTAATATAAACAATAATATCATTATTTATACAAGGTGACCAAAAAAATAATTTTTTAATTAAATTAATTGACGCAAAAAGAAGAATGTATGTAATTTATTTAACTCAAAATACATTTTACTGCGATCAATAAATAGAAAAAAAAATGTTTATTTCACAAATAAACATTCCGTCTTGCTTAAATTAAATCACAAACAGCCTCCCACGTAACTCTTGACAGTTTGAACATTTAATTTAGGCCAAAAACCAATGTTTATTTGCCAAATAAACAGTTTTTTCTATTTTCTCACAGCGATAGAAAGTATTTTGATTGAAATAAATTACATACATTCTTCTTTTTTCGTCAATCAATATAATTCAAAAAATGTTTTTTGGCCACCCTGTATAAATAATGATATTTCTGTTTATATTACTGAATAGAGAATTGAACACCCTTTCAAATGAGGTGCCACGCGACCCATATTCCTATTTAAAAAAATCATCGATTACGTTATCACGCTCAGATGGACGACGTCACTAGTACCTATGAAATATATGCCAAAAAATTATAATTTAAAAATAAAAATCGACCTGTTTTCCATATGGTTCCAACTTACAGGGACATACTGTATACATATATTAATTCGTAGATTAGTAATTACTCATTTGTTTTTAATTTTTAATATTATCGAAATATATATTATTAATTTTAATTTTTAAAACATATCTAAATTTTATGATATAATAATAAATGCACTAAGTAAATATTTGATTAGTTTTACTTGCATGACTGAAACAGTATAGACATTTGCTCAATAATAATAAAAAAATTCGGTTTCAAATCCTACACCATTACAGTTAATTTCTGGTCCGAAATGGTATAGGATATGTAACTAATATTCTGCATACAAAATCTACTCGAGTTCAGTCGCTGCCGTGACTGAAATAGTATAGGATATGTAACTAATATTCTGCATACAAACCCTATTCGAATTCAGTCGCTGCCATGACTGAAATGGTATAGGTTTTGTAAATTCGCGGACGGGACTGACCTGTTCAGAGTTCGATCTTTAACTGAGATTAAGGTTTACAAAGTGCTAAGTATGGTCGGTGCTGCTATATGGAGTAGAGGGCTGGACACTCAAAACGAGGGATATAAACAAATTGGAAGCCTTCGAAATGTGGCTTTATCGCCGTATCTTAAAGATACCATGGACGGTGAAAGTCACAAATGTAGATATCCTTAAAAGAGTCAACCAAGAACGTCAACTTTTCGAAAACATCAAGAAAATGATGTCTTCCTTTTCGTGATGGGTCACATCATGCAAAACGAAAAATACCAGGTCGTTCGACTTATACTCGAGGGTAAAATTGAAGGCAATAAAGGAATAGGACTCAGCAAAATATCCTGAATACGAAACATAAGGCAATGGACAGGGATTAACGACATTCAATCTCTGATACACATTGCAAGATATAGAGAGTTAATGGAAAATGTGATTGCTAACATCCATTAGTGGATTTGCATCTGAAAAGAAAAAGAGCATTCAAAATTAATATGCATTTATTTTCTAAAATTTTGTTTTGATTGGATATTTTCACGGCCAACTTAAGAGGAAACAGTAGCGATCAACAGGTAGCGAAAACGCGTTCCAAGATTACGGCTGTAATTTTGAATATATTTTCGAGATATTTGGCACACGTATTCGTAATATAATAAAGAATGGCGGTACACAGCCCAATTTGAAAAATATATTCATATGTGGAAATTACTCTGTAATTAAATACAGTATTAAAAAAACGAGCCTGTACCGCCATTAAGAAGAACAAAAAAATACACTTTCTTCAAATAAACTTTTTTATCCGATGCCTAGATTTTGTGTCATTTTGGAACTACTAATGAAATAAAAAATTTTAATAGTTCCAAAATGACACAAAATCTAGGCATCGGATAAAAAAGTTTATTTGAAGAAAGTGTATTTTTTTTGTTCTTCTTAATGGCGGTGCAGGCTCGTTTTTTCAATATTGTATTTAATTACAGAGTAATTTCCACATATTAATATATTTTTCAAATTGGGCTCTGTACCGCCATTCTTTATTATATTACGAATACGTGTGCCAAATATCTTGAAAAAATATTCAAAATTACAGCCTCAATCTTGGAACGCGTTTTTGCTACCTGTTGATCGCTACTGTATCACCTTAATAGAAATTAACGTAATTACATCCCGACATCCCGACCCAATCTGCATACTGAAATTAAACATTTCGCTCTACAGGGTGTGAATTAGGGTGGTCCAAAAAACTCAAGTTTTTTTAGAGACCTAGGGACCCTCCCATTTTGTTATACCTAATAAAAGAATAATCTATGCCAAATCTTAATACTCTAGACTCTAGAACAAATGGAAGGCAGTGCTCAACAACATTTAGTTTACATAAATTTCCGTAAAACACTTAAGTTTAGAAAAAAAGTTAAACAAAGCTTTAGACGGCAAAAGTGAAGACGTTTCTGAACCAAAGGCTAAGAAGAGCCTTTTTGACATGAATGTGGAAGCGGCTGTAAAGCTTATCATTAATATTGCTGCCGCACTTGGACATGATCCTGCGGAATTACCGATTTCAAGAAGTTGTGTAAAAAGGAAACGAGAGCAGCAAGACAGAATTTTTCAACAGAGATTAAATCAAACTTAGACATCAAAGAACCAATTGTTGTTCATTGGGACAGCTGTCCTGCCCGACATTTTAGGTTCACAAAAGGTAGATAGACTACCAGTGCTAGTTTCCTATGCTGGTGGAAATGAGAAACTACTGGGGTGCCGAAATTGGCTAGTGGAACAGGTTTGAACACTGGAGATGCAGTACTTAAAACTCTTAAAACATGGAATCTCGATGATAAAGTCATTGGTATTGGCTTTGACACAACAGCCGTCAATACTGGTCTTAAGAGTGGTGCATGCACTTTCCTTGAAAACAAGTTGAATAATGAACTTCTATGGTTGCTGTGTCGCCATCACATAATGGAAATCATTTTGAGCAAAGTATTTGCATTATGTTTGCGACCTTCAAGCTCCTCTGAAATTCCCATATTTAAAAGGTTAAAGGAATCATGGAATGCAGTTGATCGATCAGATTACACACTATTAATTTTTCTCCCTGGAGAAGCTGAGTAAAAAACAGTACCATCGAGTCCTTGCTACATCATCTTAGTAAGAAAGACCAGTCTCTCGAGATGACTACCTCGAACTTATTGAACTGACGCTGTTGGTGTTGGAACAACCAATAGAAAAAATTCACTTGGGAGCACCTGGACTTATACATCACGCTCGGTGGATGGCTAAGCTTATTTATGCATATAAGTTGTACCTTTTCCTAGGTCAAAGAGTTTACCATCTCACAAACAAGGAGAAAGAAAACTTAGACAGATTTATCCGTTTTGGTGCACTTTTGTAAGTGAAAAACTGGGTTGAGGCTCCAATCAGCGCCAATGCAGCTTTTAACGACCTAATTTTTTGGAAAGAGGCTGGGAAATACAGCGTAACTGATGATGATATATACCCTGTTCCACGAACATACGCCTGTCTTGTATTATCGCGACAACGAATATTTTACTGTTCATATTATGAAGAACGAAAGTAAATTGCAAAATACATTGTTGTTTATTAGAACAATTACATAGCTAAGACTATCAAAAAAGCCTTGCAGCCACATTTGTGGTACCTGTCTAACGAAATGGTCGGGTTATCACTTTTTTCCAATAAAGTGAGCCTTGAAAACAAAGTGAGCATAGTGAATAAGATGTCTGTCCCGGCACTGCCAAGGATGATTAGAGGAAATGCCGATTTCCTAAGTGATGAATGTAAGTTGGTAGATTTTGCTAATAGTAGAACAATGTTTTTGTTTACTAAGCTAAACAATATGCAAAGCTTTTTAAACAAGCACCTAAGTGAATGGGAACAGGACCCAGAGTTTAAAGAGGCAAAACTACAGTAAATAAAATGAAAGTGGTCAATGACATCGTAGAAAGAGTTGTAAAACTATTTCAAGATTTTAACAAACTCATAACAAATGATGAGGACGAAAAACAGCTGTTACTGCAGATTGTAGAAGCTAATCAAAAACAAGTCCTGACTGAGCCAACAAAGAAGGCCGTTCTAGAAAGCCTACAGAAACCATCCATTTCCAAAGAAAAAATTTAAAGAGTTCAGTTTTATTATGGTCTTCACCATACAATGTACTTATTTTAACCATGGGTTCCAATGTAAAATAAACAAATAAATTAAGTTTTTGTATCCTAACATGTCTTGTAATTTTTTCAAAAATCGATCAACATATTCCCGTTTTCATTATTTAAACAGTATTGAGCACTGCCTTCCAAGTGACTTATGTCTTTCATATTTTGGCTCCTTACTTCTTTTATCAATTCGAAAAGAATTGGGGAGTCCCTTGGCTTTTACATTCAACTTGAGTTTTTCTCATAAGACCTTAAACCACCCTAGTGTGAATGTTTCTACGAAATTATTAAAAAGACGTTATTATCTTTAAACTGCCTCATACAATATTACAAAACCATATATTTTGACAAAGAAGATATCGAGGAAAATCCAAAAATGTTAAAATATACAGAGTGTTCCATTTAGAAAAAAACATAAGTTTGTGTCACTCTGTCAATACGGGTAGCCCTGTATATTTGGAAATATTTTTAAACTATGGTCCTGTCTATGCCTTAACTTTAACCTAAATAACTTTTTTGGTATCTCTTACGACAAACGAGTAATTGGACTTCCTCGCACTAATGTCCACCCTGTGAATATTTATCCATATTTTGAGTATTCACTTACCTCCTAAAATGTTTAAAGTTCCATTTGGGTTTAAGGCGTCTTTCAACCAGAGTAGACGAGAATATGATGCCGCTGTAAAAATTAATGATAAATTATTCAATATATGTAAAAGAAATAATATGAGGTGTCTAACTGCAAAACTACTAGTGTAGGAAACAGAGATTGAACTTCGCAAAATGGACACAAGTCCGGTTTTATTTTTTTCTGGTATATCAAGGGGTGCTTATTATGAGACTAACTTTTTCTTAAAAAATTTCACCCCGGAACCCCCCTTTTCAACCCTTTGTAGTTTTTGTAAAACGTAGCCCTTCCTTTGACATTGAAAACAAAATAATAGGATAGTGTTCAGAGGAATTCAATTCTTAACAAAATAGTTTCAAACACTTTTGTTGTTGGGTGTTTTATTTCTAAAGCTCTCATTACTTGTTGATAGAAGTATATTATGGAAATATCTGTAATATAATAATGTATATACAGGGTGTCCCGAAAAGATTGGTCATAAATTATACCACAGATTCTGGGGCCAAAAATAGGTTGATTGAACCTCACTTACCTATATACAATAGTGCACACAAAAAAAGTTACAGCCCTTTGAAGTTACAAAATGAAAATTGATTTTTTTTCATATATCGAAAACTCTCAAAGATTTTTTATTAAAAATGGACATGTGGCATTTATATGGCAGCAACATCTTAAAAAAAAATTAAGTAAAATTTGTGCACCCCATAAAAATTTTATGGGGGTTTTGTTCCCTTAAACTCCCCCAAACTTTTGTGTACGTTCCAATTAAATTATTATTGTGGCACCATTAGTTAAACACATTATTTTTAAAACTTTTTTGCCTCTTAGTACTTTTTCGATAAGCCAGTGTTTATCGAGATATTTTGAATATTTGTCGAATCCACCACATATTTGTATATGGTTAAGTACGATTATAGAGACCTGTTAATAATCTGAAAATTTATTTATAATTTACATTTTTAGGTATATTTTGAAAAAGAAGCTACATCTCGATAAAAGGTGACTTATGAACAAAAGACTAAGAGGCAAAAGTTTTAAAAATACTGTGTTTAACTAATGGTACCACAATAATACTTTAATTGGAACGTACACAATCATTTGGGGGGTTTAAAGGAACAAATCCCCCATACAATTTTTACGTAAATATATTGAAAAAGAAGCCGCATCTCAATAAAAACTGACTTATCGAAAAAATATTAAGAGGCAAAAAAGTTTTAAAAACGTCGTGTTTAACTAATGGTACCACAATAATGAATTAATTGGAACGTACAAAAAAGTTTGGGGGGGTTTAAGGGAACAAAATCCCCATAAATTTTTTATTAGGTGGACAAATTTCACTAAAATTTTGTTTCAAGATAATCCTGCAATAAGAGTGATACATGACCATTTTCAATAAAAAATATCTAATAGTTTTCGATATATTGAAAAAAATCGATTTTCATTTTGTAACTTCAAAGGGCTATAACTTTTTTTATGAGCACATTTGTACTAAGGTAAGTTAGGTTAAATCGAACTATTTTTGACCCCAGAATGTGTGGTATAATTTATGACCATTCTTTTCGGGACACCCTGTATAAATCTGGCCAATAGTCACCTGTTTTCCTTTTTTAAAGTTATAAAATTAAATGTTGAATGTAAATACAATATTGTTTATATATATATAAAAGATTGCATGAGGTTACTACTCAACTGTCTCCCACAGATACTTGAATAGAGGTTTATAATTACAATTCAAATTGATCTGAGTATTAACACAAAAATCGTAATTAGACTTCATCTCTCTTGAAATTTCCAGGTCCTCCAACAAATTCATTAATCTATAATTTTTAGATGGGATGTTATGCAAAATTTGGCTGTCTTTAGTAGGAGAGAAGGAATGATTGGTAGATTTAACATGATAGTCAAAGTTTGATTTTTCTGAAGTTCTGACATGCTCCTTGATTCTTTGAGAAAGGGTTCTCATTGTCCTTCCTACGTAGGTGGTACTACACTCACCACATGATAGCTTGTATATGCCACTCTTATTTAATTGATCTATTTTGTCTTGGGTTTTACTAAACAGTGATTTGATGGAATTTTTAGTTTTAAATGAAATTTTGAGGTTCAAATCAAATCAGTCTTTCAACTATCAAATATTTTACCTGTTTTACTATTTAGGTAGGGTAAAAATAACTGAGATAGAAACGTTTAAAGCTTAAATTTTGCTGCGAAAACCATGTAAACAGGGCGATTTAACCTTTTATTTTTAAAAAAGTAAGGGGCGTAAAAGATTCAGTTTAACGTGGTTTAATAGCTCTTGGAAGATATTTTCAAATGATTTTTAGGTGAACCTGATGTCGTAAAAATTACCGGAGTTATTAAAAAAAATAACATTTTTTGGAAAACCTTTTAAAAGATAAATTTTGAAAAATTTTTGGAGCATAAATTTTAATGCTATCAACTTGTTCGGGCGCTCATTTGATAGATATGTTTAAGTACTTTAACAAATGTTTAATAAGTTTATGTTATAAAGTGCATAATTTTCCCGTTATTTAAGCTTAAATACTTAGATTTGAGTACTCGCCGAAAAAAAAATATACATTCAATTACCTATAACTCATTTTTAGTTGCCTCTATAAGATTTTTCTAGTAAGAAGTTTATTTCGTTTTTTATTAGCTCTAATTTTGGTAATAATAAGTTTTTTTGTAAAAACTTATAGTTTTTGATTTATTTATGAAAAATTGGTTAAAAACATACATTTTTCTCACGAAAAATTAAAAAATTTTATCTTTAATAATTCAAAAATTTTGATTTATTTTAATAAGTCTATACACTCACCGGCAGAGAAAACGGGCAACCCAAAAAATGGGTCATGTTGAATGTCTTGTATTTCCTAAACCTGATGTCCGATTTAAGTAATTTTTTTAATATGTTATAGCCTTATTCTTTATCAATATCGCTGTAATAATATTGTTGCCAGACAGGTACATTGTCATTGTATACAGGGTGTACGAATCAAACTGTGTTTTTTTTTCTCAAACTTTGGAACACCCTGTGGAATGTACTAGCTTTTATAAAATACTAAAATTAAAACTAAACTATAGCCACAGATTTTCTTAACATTCTGTTTTTTTTATTCATTCGCTTATGTTGGATAATAAAAAAGTTAGGCACTTTAACAACTACCCCTGTTTTTCGTCAATACAGGGTGTTTTTCAATAAGTACGGCAAGCTTTAAGGGGTAATTCTACATGACAAAATAATGACAGTTTGCTTTATAAACTTATGCCCGCAAATACTTCGTTTCTGAGATAGGGGGTGTTGAAATTGTTCTTACAAACTGACGATTTATTTATTGCTCTAAAACGGTTTGTGATATGCAAATGAAATTTTGTAGATTTTAAGAGATAGTTATTGCGCATTTTTTGGCATACAATTGAGAATTTTATATTCACCATTGGCGTGCATACGGGATATATCTAAAATATTTATACCTGTATGCACGCCAATGGTGAATATAAAATTCTTAATTGTATGCCAAAAAATGCGCAATAACCACCTCTTAAAATCTACCAAATTTCATTTGCATATCACAAACCGTTTTAGAGAAATAAATAAATCGTCAGTTTGTAAGAACAATTTCAACACCCCCTATCTCGGAAACGAAGCATTTGCGGGCATACGTTTATAAAGCAAACTGTCATTATTTTATCATGCAGAATTACCCCTTAAAGTTTGCCGTACTTATTTAAAAACACCCAGTATTAACGAAAAACAGGGGTAGTTGTTAAAGTGCTTAACTTTTTTATTATCCAACATAAGCGAATGAATCAAAAAACAGAATATTAAGAAAACTGAGGCTATAGTTTCATTATAATTTTAGTATTCTATAAAAGCTAGAACATTCCACAGGGTGTTCCAAAGTTTGAGAAAAAAACACAGTTTGATTCGTACACCCTGTATACAATGACAATGTACCTGTCTAGCAACAATATTATTACAGCGATATTGATAAAGAATAAGGCTATAACATATTAAAAAAATTACTTAAATCGGACATCAGGTTTAGGAAATACAAGACATTAAAAATGACCGATTTTTTGGGGTGCCCGTTTTCTCTGCCGGTGAGTGTATAACAAATTTTGCTTAAAAATTGTTCCTCTATCGAATTATGGGGTTATTTTTAATAAAATATTTTCACCCCTGAGAAGGGGCGGCATCCACCCCTAGGGTAAAAGAGCACGTTGGCACCATGTCACCTTTATTCTCTGAGATATCCTCTAACCACTCACCAATTTTCATGAAAATCGATTGAGGTTCAACGAAATCGGAGGTAATAGCTCATATCCACCTCCAGTGACTGCACTAGATTTGGAACACATTTTCACACCAAATATGGACTGATTACGTAAATTGAGTAATAATACTAATATATATTACAGTTACTTACGACGTGTGTCTGTGGCAGCAATATTGTCAAAATTAACAACTGGTGTATTCATAACTAAAAAAAATAAGACGTGTTATTGTTTATGATATTATATACAGGATGAGGTAGATAAACGGCCAAAACTAAGATTAATAATACAGGGAAAGGGTAAGAAGTATAGGAAGAAGGACAGTGTCATGGTTGAATAATTTAAGGCACTGGTTTAAATGCAGTTCCATAGAACTCTTCAGAGCAGCGGTAGATAGAGTAAAGATAGTGTTGATGATAGCCAACCTCCGATAGGGAGACCGCACTTAAAAATAAGAAGCTAAAATAAAAAAAATTAGGCACTCGTGGGAGTGCTGACAGAAGTGAAAACTTCTTACGAAGCAAGCCCCTCCGGGTACACACTCTATTCCTCCTCCAATCATTATAACTTTGGTCGAACTTATACGCAATTCAACCTATAGTATATAAATTACTAATATCTGCCGTGTCGATAACGATCGCGAGTTCAATGCTTTTTCCCCATCCAAAGAGAAGTAATATACCTACATTATATACCCATTGGGTGCATCCTATACTATTTATACATACACATTGCACATAATACATACACGTACAGAATTTATTTCGGCGAAGCGATAACGGTCACGAATTCAATGCTTTTTCCCCATCCAGAAAGTGCACAAAATCGCTACAGAAGATTTCACTTCAAAAATACTTTAAACTCTAATCACTTATAATGATTGGAGTAGGGACTGTGTGGCCCCTTATGCGCTTGCTTCGCAGGCTTCTTCGGGTACACACTCTATCCCTCCTCCAACCATTATGACTTCGTTTGAACTTATACATACGCAATTCAACCTATGGTATATAAATTACTAATATCTCGCCGTAGCGATGACGGTTGCGAATTCAATGCTTTTTCTCAATTCAAAAAGAAGTTCTATAACTATATTATACACAAGTTGCGTGCGTCCTATACTATTTATATATACATACACCTAATATGTAGGTACCACAAACCAATAAGCCTGCTGCCACATCCGTACAGAATGCTTACCAAAATAATTACTAACAGGCTATCAAATAAATTCGATAGTTATCAGCCTGTTGACATAGTACCATAGAACACCTACAGACAATAACGACACTTCGAAAGTGCAACGAATACTATGAACCTGTTCATTTGGTTTTTGTGGATTACAATAAGTCATTCGATTCCATGGAACTCTGGGCCGTATTAGAAGGAATGAATAACGCAAGGATTTATTCTAGATATAGAATACTCCTCAAATACATATACGACAATGCAACTATGCAAATAAATGTATCAGAAGGTCTAACAACAAGCAAAATAAAAAAGGAGAGAGAAGTTAGACAGAGCACAAAAACAAATAAAACAAAAGTGATGACAAATGAATATATCACAATCGACTTAGATGGAAGTGATATCGAAAGTGTCGAAAAGTATATATACCTAGGTCACACGATCAAACTAGGCAAATAGAATCAAACGGCAGAAATAACTAGAAGAATCCGAATGACTTTGGCAGCAGTAGCAAGACTCAGTGATGTGTTGAAGAACAAAAAGATACCAATAAATCTAAAGAAAAGGGTATCCAACAGTTGTATTCTACCAACTATGACGTATAGAATGGAGACGATGACACTTACAGAGGTATCAACCAATAGATTGAGAACGACACAGAGGGCAATCAAACGAGCTATGTTAGGGGTATCTCTGAGGGAACATATACAAAATGAGAACGTGCGAAGCAGCACGAAAGTGGAATATGTAATTGGAAGAATTGAAATGCAAATAAAACGGACCTGGGTAGGACACGTGGCACGACAAAACATCGAAACGTGGACGAGAAACATTGTACATTGGAGACCACGCGAGCACAGTCGTAGTAGAGGAAGACCACAAAAGCGATGGCTAGACATCAAAGCAAAAATGGGGAGAAACTAGCACCAAATAGCACAAAACAGAGAAGAATGGAGAACTCAGGGGGAGGCCTTTCTCCAGGAGTGGATGCGAACAGGTTGAAAAAGAAGATAATATATATTATTGTGTTTTCAATTTATCAATCAAAAGCAAAATGAAAATTAAATTAATTTTTTTTAAATAACGCTGGCACATAAATTTGATACACCCTGTATATTGAGCTGTAGATATTTCTTAGAATGTAGTTTGGATGTAAGTAGATTTCTCTTTTAATGAGCTTTCCGATGAACCATTAAAGACTTTTGTGAATAATTAAAGTGAAAATAACGATGTATTTAGATTTAAAATGGAAAAAGATTGTTTAGTTTAGAGGTAATTATCAATTTCTAGAAAAGTGGTTTTATGGAGAAAGTTTGGAATTTTAGTATCGTTGTTTCAACACGAGTAAATATTGTATAGTTTTCAGAAAGTAATTAGGATTGTCGGAATAATTTTGAAAATGACTGTTTTGTTTGTCGAATGGAAAAGTCAAAGGTTTCTGATGCTTGGCAATGTGGAAGGGGAAAAGTAGTTAGAATGATTGAGAGAGGTTGAAAAGGAAGGCATTATGTTTTTGGCATCGCTAAGGAGCGGTTCGACGTGTTAAGTGGATAGATAGTTAGCAGATACCAGTGGCTGTTTGATAGTGGAGAATAGTGTTGAAAAGTGGAACGAGAGACAGATCAAATTGAGACGAAATACCTCTTTGATTCTGTATTATTGTTAGAAGGAGAGCAGAGAATTTTTGGATTTTTGTTTGAATCGAGTACGTGTCAAAAGAGTCCCGGCTTGTTGGAGAATTGGTGCTGGTATGCTGATAGTTTTGAAGCTGGACAACGGAGAGAGGCTTTGATGAGTAGCCTTTAACATAGTCAACGAGGGAGAGCTGTTTGGGGTCACGAGAAGACATCCGAGTGAGTGAAGCAAAAGGTCAGTCAATTTATGTGAAAGAGATTTTTATGTTCGGGAACTAAATTTTTGAGTAAAAAGCATATGAATTAAAATTCCAATATTTCAAAATATAAATAGTAAATATAGGTAATCTTGCGAAGACATAAATTTGTTTGGTTTAGTTTGTTTTACCAAAGTCATCGGGAACAAACCGATAAATTGTTTTTTTTTAACTATAATAAATTTAAGTGGTATAAATTTCATTCGGACATCTGTGTCCACAGGTTTTTAGATTCGATAGATTTCAGAGTATTAATTTGATAAATAAAAGACAATTCTGTATTTTTATTGTAATATTTTGCTTTATTTCTTTTCCTTATTTTATCCCGATTAGGATCAACTCAGAGATACTGAACCCACGAGAGAAGATAAGTATAACGTGAGATAATTTGGATTTTTTTTTAATAGTATAAAAAAGGCACCCTGAGATTTTTTATTCAATTTTTATGTATGATTTGCGACAATTAAATAATTAATCAAATAAATAATAATTAATATAAAGTTAATAAGAAGCAGATCATAACAATATACATACAAAATTTATTTCAACTAAACGATGACGGTCGCGAAATCAATTCTTTATCCCCGTCCAAAAAAAAAGGTGATATACCAATATTATATACGAGTTGCGAGCCTTCTACACTATTTATATATAGGGTGAGGCAGATAACTGGCCTATTAGAAATATCTCGAGAACTAAAGGTAAGAGAATCGTGAAAATTAGAATGCAGGGGTTTTGAGGTATGAACTATTTAATGAAAATATTTCTATCTCTTTACAACTTCCGGTTATACCGGAAGTTGCTTATAAGTTCGTTTTTTTAAATGGGACACCCTGTATATTTTTACATTTTTAAATTCTCCTCAATATCTTCTTTCTTAAAATATGAGGCTTTGTAATATTATAGTGGGTATTTTAAGAGATATTTACGTTTTTTTATTAATTTCGTAGCAATATTCACACCCTGTACAATTGTAATAGTTTGACATTAAAAACTCTGCTTACGTTCAAGTGATTTTTAATATATTTACTATTGTTAAGAATAATTAGTATAGCTAATTTTGAAATTTTAGTATACAGGGTTGGTCGAAACTCGGAATGAATATTTTCTGAGTTTTCTTAAATGGAGCACCCTGTATTTTAGTATTTTAATGAAATGATATTTCATGGTACTTTTTTATTTTATAAGTATTCCCTATACCTAACTGCTTTAATTTGTGAGTTATTGGTGATTCAAGCTAAACATTAATTGCAACAAAAAATACGTAAAATTTTATTAGGTTGGCCGTGAAAATATTCAATCACAAATAATTTTTCAGAAATAAATACATATTAATCCAGACTGATCCTTAAAATTACCAATAATGGTTTAGCTATCAAAATACCTACGTAGTTAAGATTGTTGGTGCGATTAACAATTAAGCACAAATTAAAGCAGTTAGGTATAGGGAATGATTAAGGAATAAAAAAGTACCACAAAATATCATTTCATTACAATACTAAAATACAGGGTGTTCCATTTAAGAAAACTCAGAAAATATTCGAGTTTCGACCAACCCTGTATACTAAAATTTCAAAATTAGCTATACTAATTATTCTTAACAATAGTAGACTATATTAAAAATCACTTGAACGTAAGCAGAGTTTTTAATGTCAAACTATTACAATTCTACAGGGTGTGAATGTTGCTACGAAATTAATAAAAAAACGTAATTATCTTTTAAAATACCCTGTATAATATTACAAAATCTCATATTTTAAGAAAGAAGACATCGAAGAGAGTCCAAAAATGTAAAAATATACAGGGTGTTTCATTTAAAAAAACGAAGTTATAAGCAACTTCCGGTATAACCGGAAGTTGCAAAGAGATGAAAATATTTTCATTTAATAGATCATCCTTCAAAACCCGTTTATTCCAATTTTCATGATTCTGTTGCCTTTAGTTCTCGAGATATTTCTAATAGGCCAGTTATCTGCCTCACCCTGTATATGTTACGGTAAATGTGATTAAATGGGAATTATTAATAATTACCGGTTACTATTAATACAACCTGAATAGCTAGGCAAAAGTAATAAATATATCAGAAATAATCACATTGACCGGTTATTATTAATAAATCCCGTATTCAAACGGTAAACGTGATAAATGTTGAATACCAATAAGTTCTTAGAAGCTTGTGGCTTGGAGGGTTTACTTATTACATGTCTATACTAAATTTACAATCAAGATGCAGTAGAAATAAACAAGCCAAGACACGTTAAATTGTACAAGAATTCATCTGTACTCAGTAGATATATCTTAAAAACACCCTGTAATTATCTACAATAATTACTTTCAGTTATTTATGTCATCATAACAATATTACAACCTTCATTCGATTATATAAATATTGTTAGCCCAGATCACGATTCAACTAATAATTGCAGAGTCAATTATAAACACTTTTCATGGTCGATGCTGAATAGGCATTTCTAAAAATATAAACAGTAAAACTATAACAAGGGAATTCATAATATTATATTAGACATTCGTCATTCTATTTTGGTGATCAGACGTAATATTTCCACATTAAAGATAGTGTCTCTTTCTACACGAGATGTTCTTTGGGTGCGGTGCTACCAGCTTATACTAATGCGAGTGTAAATAAACCAACTCAACAAGTAAGCGTATCAATTATTCCACCCCTCGGATAAGGGATAACCACCCTCACCGGGAGAAGATAGCCTTAGTGCCCAGGGCTGTCATATGGCGATCCAGAACCAGGGAAGAACTCAGGACTGGTGAACAGGACAGGTATGAAGAAACACGTCAATGTTCAGGCACCTAGACCACCTTAGACAACAGTGTGGTATATGTAAAATGGATGGAGACATCAGGCCGACGCGGAGCTGAAAATGGAATAGTATGGAGATGGAACATCGTGGGACAATGGAAAATGGACAATGCTATGGAACGTGCAGCGAGGACTTGTGATACGAACAAAGACGCGTAAAAGTGGTAAGTCCATATTAGCTATTTTTATGGTATTTCCTGATTAATATAAAGTATAAAGTATAAACATTATGTGCTACCTTAATTACATTAATATATGTTTCAAGTTTACCTATTTTTACTTAATTATTCTATTCTATTACCAATATTTATCAATATAAAAAGATTTTTTTTACCCTCATATTAAGTTATTATAGGACGCAATGATACAATTTTATATGATTTTTACATATTTATCAACGTATACTTTATCCTTGCTGACTTTTATTCATTTATTATTTGACTACTGATTTTTAGTACATTTTTGCAATTTTTTATCATCTTAATATTTGCTATCGTAAATATACCTATCAAAATAAATATACGATATAACAAATATACGCTATATGCATAATACATTTAAATTATTATTCTAACTACTTATTTACAAGGGTTAATATAACGTTATTTATTTTTGAATTTTTATTACTACTGCAATTTTTACATATTTTTACCATATATTGACGTATTATTTTATCTCTATATTTTTTACTATATATCTATATACTACATATCTATATACACCGTAAGACTATCGAATTTATATTTTCGCTAAGAAGTGCAGAAGCTGAAAAAAAAGAAAAAAAATTATGTATAAATGAGTAGCAACAAAGTTACGTGGGAAGATTTTGTCAAAATAGTTGAGGAAATTGCACAAGAAATAGACAGGCAAAGCAGAAGAGTCTTAAAGAAAAAAGTTCCGAAATCTAAGGACATAAAGGAAGAAGTAACGACACAGCTAATTAAAGCTTATAACAAGTTCACACAATTGACTAGGAAAAACTGGGAAGCACTTTCGGACAAACAAAGGGAATCGTGCAACAAATATTTTGGAAAAATCAGAGACAAAGTTATACGCTCATTTCAAGCAGTAAATGTAAGAACAGTGGTTCCAAATTCAATACATCAACCAATCGACGAGGAAGTTGAAGAGGAACAAAGCGACGAGGAAGCAGAAGAAGGAAAAAGCGACGAGGAAGTAGAAGAAGAAATAATTAACGACGAAATAAAAGAGGAAAAAGGTGACATAAAACAAGATATAACAATATTAAACATGGCTTTGACAATCAATGAATTTTTGAATATCGCAAGCAAGATATTGCCCAACGAGTTCGATGGAAGCGCAGGGAAATTACAACCATTTTTAGACGCATTAGAACTACTTGGAAAATTGGCAGAAGGTCATGAAGACACAGCTGTAACGCTAATAAAAACGCGACTCACCAATAAGGCTAGGAACCTAATAACCACAGCAGATACGATTCCACGGATAGCTGAAGTACTAAAGAAAGAATTAAAAGGTGATAATCCGAAGAATTTAATAGCCAAATTAGCCAAAAAAAGGCAAGGACATAGAGATGCAGCAGTGTACGCATCTGAAGTGGAAGAGTTAGCGGAACAATTAAAAGTAGCATACATAGCGGAAGGAATGCCACTTGACTTAGCAAAGAAATATACGACGGAAGCAGTAGTAACAACAATGAAACGAAACGCTAATGCAGAGAAAGCTAAGATAATACTGGAAGCAGGTAACTTTACATCACCGCAGGAAGTAGTATCTAAATTTTTGTCGATCGATACGACTGAAGAAAATGCACAAGGAAGAGTCTTAAATTATAGGACAAACTACGAGAATAGGAGAGGACAGCAGCAATACAGAAGAGGATACCATAACAAATATGACAGAGGAAGAAGAAATAACTTCGGACAACGGAACGAAGGAGAAGCAACGGACAATCAACGAAATTATTCGAACAGAGGATACAGACAATTTAACAATCAAACATACAGAGGAAACCAGAGAGGCGGACGTAACAGGAACGTAAGGTTACTAGAAATAGAGGACAGTCAAGAAGAGCAAGAAAACCAGCAGTTGGGGTTTTGAATGAACAAGAAGTTGGAAGCACACAGGCAGAAATAAAATATAACATTTACAACTTCGACCTAAACCTAACGAACTTTGTACGAATGAAAACAGGAATTCTTGAAAACACAAGCACTTTTATCATAGACACAGGAGCTGACATTTCAATACTAAAATGTTCACAAGATTTTATGAAGGAACAGGTGAAATCAAACACAAAGGCGAAAATAAAAGGAGTCACTAAAGGAGAGTTGCAAACAATGGGAGAAGTTGAGACAACACTCGAAGTAAAAGGAACTCGATTCGAACACATCTTTCAATTGGTAGAACCTAACTTTCCAATTCCAACAGACGGAATCATTGGGAGAGACTTTACTTCTAACTTTCAATGTATACTAGATTACGCAAACCTTAAAATGCACATTAAAGAGGACAACGATTGTTACATTAGTACGAAAATTCTGGATAATATAGACAATGACACCATAATAATACCGCCTAGATGTGAAATTTACAGAATCGTAAAAAATTTTAAAACGTTAAAGAAAGACAGGATAGTGGAACAGCAAGAAATACAACCAGGAATATTCATAGCAAGAGCAATTATTTCAAGTAATAATCCTTACATCAAAATTTTGAACACAACGTACGAAACAGTAAATGTAGACGCAAGCACAATCAGGACGTTGGATATTAAACTATTCAATATATATATAGGCTAGTCAACGACAGCAAGGACAGAAAAAAAGAATTACGAGAATCACTGAAATTAGACATACCAGAATACATACGAGACAACTTAGTATCGTTATGCGAGGAATATTCGGACATATTCGCCCTAAGGCATGATATGTTAACCTGTAACAATTTCTACGAACAAAAACTAAGAGTTAAAGACCAAACTCCGGTATATATCAAGAATTATAGGACACCTCATGCGCAAACAGAGGAATTAAATCGACAAGTACAAAACCTAAGAGACCAAGGAATCATAGAACCATCTACATCCGAGTACAACAGTCCAGTAGTACTGGTACCGAAAAAAGCTATAGATGGAGGAAAAGCATGGAGATTATGCATAGATTTTAGACAACTGAACAAGAAGATAGTTACAGACAAATTTCCATTACCAAGAATAGATTCGATATTAGATCAACTAGGAAGAGCAAAATGGTTTTCAGTTATAGACTTAATGTCAGGCTTTCACCAGATACCATTAGAAAAATCATCGAGAAAATACACATCGTTCAGCACAGAAAATGGAGCATTTCAATTTACCAGATTACCTTTTGGATTAAATGTAAGCCCAAATAGCTTTTCAAGAATGATGTCAATAGCATTTTCAGGATTAACACCAGACAAAGCATTTCTTTACATGGACGATATCGTAGTAATTGGAATATCCGAAAAACATCACTTAGACAACCTGAAAAAGACATTCGAGACATGTCGAAAATTCAATTTGAAACTTAACCCAGGAAAATGTCAATTCTTTAGAAGGGAAGTAACATATTTAGGACATGATCTTTCTCAAGAGGGAGTATCACCAGACAAAGCGAAGTATGCAGTAATTGAACAATATCCGACACCTAAGACAGCGGAAGAAACAAAGAGATTTGTAGCATTTTGCAACTATTACAGACGTTTTATTAAAAATTTTGCGGAAATATGCAGACCACTCAACAAATTATCGAGGAAAGGAGTAGAATTTTCGTGGACCGAGGAGTGTGAAAAAGCATTCAAAAAGCTTAAAGCATCTATGACGAAACCACCAATTTTAAAATATCCGGATTTCAACAAACAGTTTATCTTAACAACAGACGCATCCAATGAGAGTTGTTCAACAATCCTAAGTCAAGATTACAACGGAATTGACCTACCTATAGCATATGCATCAAGAAGTTTTAGTAAAGGAGAATGTAATAAACCTATAATCGTTAAGGAATTACTAGCGATTCATTGGGGAATTAATTATTTTAAATGTTACCTATATGGAGCACCAACATTCAAAGTAAAAACAGACCATAAACCTTTGACACACCTATTTGCATTGAAAGAACCAACCTCAAAACTCACGAGGATCAGATTAGACCTAGAAGAATATGACTTCGAGATAGAGTATATAACAGGGAAAAGTAACTACGCAGACAGCCTTTCAAGAATAACATTGCATCAACTAAAAAACCTATACATAGACAACGCCCATATACTAGCTATAACAAGAGCTCAAGCAAAAGAAAAGGAGAAAGAAGCAAGACAAACAAAGGCTGAAAGTGAACTCGCACTACAGCCAGAAGCCACCAAACAGACAGTAAGGAAGGTACTAAATAATTTAGAGGCGCATAGACTACCAATTTTGTCCTTTGGAGCAGAACTAATCTCACCAAGACTGAGCATTAGGGCCAAAAACAAAATAAAATGCAGCAAAAGCATAGCCACAGGATTGAATCATTTCGATTTAAACCAAGCATTGGTACAGCTTGATAAGCTGGCGGTAGAGAATGCAGTACGTAAAGTAAAAATATACGTAAATGATATTATTTTTAAAATGTGCACAATTGATGAATTTATTAAAGAAGGAAATAAAAAATTGAAGAATATAGAAATATACATATGTGAAGTACCAGAAACAATAAAAGATGACAAAGAAAAACACAGATTAATAGAAGAATACCATAATCACCCGATGTTCGGAGGACACTTAAAGAAAAATAGACTAATAAAGAAGCTAAAAGCAAGATTTAGATGGAAAAATTTGGAAAAAGACGTAAGAAAATACGTTAAACAATGCCATGAATGTCAAGTTAACAAACCGAATAGAACACATGTCAAATAAGACGTGATATCGGACACTTCTTCGGAACCAGAGGACACAGAATACGTAGACACGATAGGTCAACTCACTAGAAGCAATGAAAGCAAGGAAGACAAAAAAGAGCGGCAAGAAGAAAATAAGCCCAAAACAACATCACAACACTTTAAAATAGGAGACCTAGTCCTGGTAAAAAGGGAAGAGAATGGTAAGTTTGATAGTCATAGTCTTATGTAGGTCCTTTCACGATAACAGAAGTAAATAACGTTAATTGTAAAATCAGAATAGAAAACAATAAAATCAAGGAAATACATAAGAATAGATTATATGCTTACAATCCGAAAACACAGTGAGTGACAAGTGTTACGAAACAATGTTGTTAAACGAACATTTTATATTATTTATGTATTTGCGTAGGCTTAGGAAGTTTGTATATAAAATAAATTTTTTGTATTGATTACAACACAGTATGGGTTGGTAGCACGACTTGCAAATTTCCCTCCCCGTAGTCGGAAAATTCCTAAAAAGGGAAGGTGTACAAGAATTCATCTGTACTCAGTAGATATATCTTAAAAACACCCTGTAATTATCTACAATAACTACTTTCAGTTATTTATGTCATCATAACAATATTACAACCTTCATTCGATTATATAAATATTGTTAGCCCAGATCACGATTCAACTAATAATTGCAGAGTCAATTATAAACACTTTTCATGGTCGATGCTGAATAGGCATTTCTAAAAATATAAACAGTAAAACTATAACAAGGGAATTCATAATATTATATTAGACATTCGTCATTCTATTTTGGTGATCAGACGTAATATTTCCACATTAAAGATAGTGTCTCTTTCTACACGAGATGTTCTTTGGGTGCGGTGCTACCAGCTTATACTAATGCGAGTGTAAATAAACCAACTCAACAAGTAAGCGTATCAATTATTCCACCCCTCGGATAAGGGATAACCACCCTCACCGGGAGAAGATAGCCTTAGTGCCCAGGGCTGTCATAAAATGCTACTAGGAGTACTCCAGAATCATAATTTACAATGTACCCATATACATTGTAAATCCTAAATCATGATTTCCAAAGTTTATAGGTACATTGTAAATTATGATTCGGGAGTTCTCCTAGTAGTATTTAACATGTCTTGGTTTGTAAATTTCTACTGCATCTTGATTGCAAATTTAGTATAGTTAGGTTTTTTGATTGATAAGTTCTGTTTAACTGTCTAAATGTATTGCCAAAATACGAGTTTGTTAATACATACTTATTACATGTCTAGTTAGGATTTTTGATTGATAATTTTGTTTAAGGGCATAGGCGCAAAATGTCGTCTGACAAAATGTTCAATGTGCTTTAAATGTATTTATTTTTTTCGAATCCTAAGAAAACTAATAAATATTTTTAAAAAAATTAAAGGCAGAATGAAAGACTTCATGATTACCGAGGGCCGAAAATCCCTGAAAACTTCTATAATGTTTATTTTAATAAGTTACAATTATTTTTAATTGCAAATATTTCATTCAAAAGAAATTTTTTTATTCTGATGGACTTGAGGCCCTCGGCAATAACGTAATCTTTCATTCTGCGTTTAAATTGTTTAAAAATACTTATTACTTTTCTCATGATTCCAAAAAAATGAATACATTTAAAACACATTGAAAATTTTAACACTATTTAACAGGCTACATTTTGCGCCTTTCCCCTTAAGTGTTTAACTGTTTTTACTTATTAAATGTCTAGTTAGGTTTTTTTATTGATAAATGTTGTTTAAGTGTTTTAACTTTGTTACCAAATACAAGTCTAGTTAAATAGGTTTTTTTGGTTGATAAATGTTGTTTAAGTGTTTTAATTTTGTTACCAAATACAAGTCTATTATTACTTGTTTGTTACCAAATATAAGTCTAGTTAGGTTTTTTGATTGATAAATTATGTTTAGGCGTTTAACTTTATTACCAAATTCGAGTCTGTTTTTACTTATTACATGTCTAGTTAGGCTTTTGATTAATAAGTTCTTGTTTAAGTGTTTAACTTTATTACCAAGTTTCATAAATAAACAGTAGCGAAGCCCAAAATGCGTTTTTATTACATTTACCAGAGCTGTTAGGATAGTATTAATAATAACCGGTTAATCTAATTATAAAGGCATTATTAATCACATTGACCAACTGCTAAGGTTATTATTAATACAGACCGGACTTATCACATTGACCGTAACATATACATACACATAATTAATACACCTACAAAATTTATTTCGCCGAAGAGATGACGGTCGCCAAAAAAAATCCTTTTTCCCCATCCAGAAATAGGTTTTACATTTATTTTAAATTTAAATACTTCTATACAATTTATATATAATAATGTATATAGGGTGAGGCAGATAACTGGCCTATTAGAAATATCTCGAGAACTAAAGGTAACAGAATCATGAAAATTGGAATAAAGGGGTTTTGAAGAATGATCTATTAAATGAAAATATTTTCGTCTCTTTGCAACTTCCGGTTATACCGGAAGTTGCTTATAACTTGGTTTTTTTAAATGGGACACCCTGTATATTTTTACATTTTTGGATTCTCCTCAATATCTTCTTTCTTAAAATATGAGATTTTGTAATACTATACAGGGTATTTTAAAAGATATTTACGTTTTTTTATTAATTTCAGAGTTTACGTATTTACATATTTACGTTTTAAGAATCATTAGTATAGCTTATTTTGAAATTTTAGTATACAGGGTTGGTCGAAACTCGGAATGAATATTTTCTGAGTTTTCTTAAATAGAACACCCTGTATTTTAGTATTGTAATGAAATGGTATTTCATAGTACTTTTTTATTTTATAAGTATTCCCTATACCTAACTGCTTTAATTTGTGAGTTATTGGTGATTAAAGCTAAACATTAATTGCAACAAAAAATACGTAAAATTTTATTATGTTGGTCGTGAAAATATTCAATTGCAAATAATTTTTCAGAAATAAATACATATTAATCCAGACTGATCCTTAAAATTACCAATAATGGTTTAGCTATCAAAATACCTACGTAATTAAGATTGTTGGTGCGACTAACAGTTAAGCACAAATTAAAGCAGTTAGGTATAGGGAATGCTTAAGAAATAAAAAAGTACCATAAAATATCATTTCATTACAATACTAAAATACAGGGTGTTCCATTTAAGAAAACTCAGAAAATACTCATTCCGAGTTTCGACCAACCCTGTATACTAAAATTAAAAATTTAGCTATACTAATGATTCTTAACAATAGTAGACTATATTAAAAATCATTTGAACGTAAGTAGAGTTTTAGTTGTCAAACTACTACAATTCTACAGGATGTGAACCTTTCTACGAAATTAATAAAAAAAACGTAATTATCTTTTAAAATACCCTGTATAACATTACAAATCCTCAAATTTTAAGAAAGAAGACATCGAAGAGAATCCAAAAATGTAAAAATATACAGGGTGTCCCATTTAAAAAAACGAAGTTATAAGCAACTTCCGGTATAACCGGAAGTTGCAAAGAGATGAAAATATTTTCATTTAATAGATCATCCTTCAAAACCCATGTATTCCAATTTTCATGATTCTGTTGCCTTTAGTTCTAAAGATATTTCTAATAGGCCAGTTATCTGCCTCACCCTGTATACGTACAAAATTTATTTAGCCGAAGAGATGACGGTCGCGAAATAAACCCTTTTTCCCATCTTTAAATATGTTTTACATTTATTTTAAATTTAAATACCCCTACACAATTTATACTATATACATACACATAATATAATAGCATAAGCGATGACGGTCGCAATGACGGTCGCGAATTCAATGCTTTTTCCCCCATCCAAAAAGTGCACAACGTCCCTAAAGAGAAGTTTTCACTTCAACATAAAACATCTGTCGGTCATCTACTATTTTATAAGGTCGACAGAGCTAGAGAAAACCTTGAAACATTTCTTGAGTCTGGTTTGAAGTGAATAATATTTCATAAGAAAAGGAAAATAAAGAGAGAAATATACATGCCTTGTACCTTTTTAAAATATATACTTACTGTACGAGCGTCCCACATATGGTTCTCCATCTGCTCTCGTTGGATAACTGGCAGGATCTAGAAATTTTACATATAATTACGAACAAGAAAACTGTTGTAAATTGTTATTCTAAGGACTAAGGTATTATGTATAGGTAAAATGTTGCTAGATTTACCATTTTTCTGATATTATTTGGTATTGTACCTAGTCAGGAAGGTCTTTAATAAATAAAACTTCTCAGTGCCAAATAGCACTGTAATTTCTTAAATATAGAATGCCGTGCTTTTCACATTAGTTCATTAAACTAACAGTAGTGTGAAGTTTATTGAATAGTTTTGTAAAATAAATTGTATAATGACTAAAGCTACTGACTGCCTATTTTAAAATATATACTTACAAAACGAGTTATCTGCATAGTGTTCTGCAGGTGCTTCCATTGGTTTAACACTGAGAATATCTAGAAATACACAGTTTTACATATTTTTACACACAGGACATAACAATTACAATAATTTGTTATAGTAAGGTAGGTTAGATTATAGTCCAGAGACATAAGGTTTTTGTCGGGACACTTGAGCAGCCAGATTGTAAATGGGTTTTTTGAGTACTATATACCTATATACATTATATATAAATACAAAAATGCCCGTCACAGTTCGGACGAGAATTTTACTTATTAACAAATGTACTTAACAAAAGTGTCAAAAATGGCAGTTTTTTCGTTTATATCGCTACAGGTAAAAATAGGATAATTAAATATCTTATTTAGAGCATTCATCTTTTAGTAGATGAGCAAAGGTTCAAAATGGCAGTTTTTTAATTTTGATCCCATCATTTGTTGCTTCGCTAATTGTTTAAATTTTTTTCAATCATTTGTTGTAATTAGTTAACTAGTTTAAATTTTATTCAATTTGTTTATCCCAAAGATATTTTTGCAATGTTATTGTTCAGAAAATAATCATGATACAGCAATTATGTGGAAACTGCATGAAAGAAGAACACTTATATTTTCAAAGAATTTAAAAAAAAATCAATCAGAGTAATTTTTATCATTTCGAAAACATTTTACTAAAGTCGAGTAATTTTTGGCTTAAAAACAATTTGAATAGATTTGTGAATATTGCCTGTAGAGTAAATCTACTTTGGGATTTCAAAAGCTGGTATTTTTACAAGAATTTCAAAAAAAAATCTTCGCCTAGATTAAATGCGTTCAAAGTTAGCCACTTTTATTATTTAATTCAGTTACTACTATATACATAAAATTCTCCTTTAACAGTGTTAGTTACCATACTCCTCCGAAACGGCTAAACCAATTTTTATGAAATTTTACACGTATATCCTGTAGGACTGAGAATAGGTTTTAATCTATTTTTAATACCCATAAATTATAAGGGAGGTTGCACCCCTGACATTTTTTTTATTTTTTTTGACAAAATTTTCTACTTTAATTTTATATGGTGTAGAATTAAAAAATACATGCAATTCTTAATTTTCACTCTTGTATCACCAACCCCATTTTTTAATAGCCATCTATATATTTATATCTATAAAATTCTCCTGTCACAGTGTTAGTTGCCATACTTCTCTGAGACTGCTTGGCCGATTTGTATGAAATTGTACATGAATATTTGGTAGGTGTTAGGTTCGGTCGTAATCTAGTTTTCATATCTCTAAGTGATAAGGGGGTTTACCCTAACAGTTTTTAATGTTAGGTGGGGAGATGTGTACATAACGTACTCTACAAAACTACGAGTACATACAAATTGAAAAAATTATGATCAAACTCCATCAACAAACTCCGGAGATATTAATCGCAGCATATGTTTAAAGAACCAATTTCATTTTTTTAGTACGCGGATTTTAATAATTCCCCTCCACCGACCACGATTCGATTTCGTTAGGACGTAATGTTTAAAGCTTTATGAACCACTTTGTTGAAGTTCAAAGTTTACTCAAACTTTTACACATAAACTATATACATTGAGCTTCAAAATGGTGCTAGTTAGGTTGCTTAATTGTTATAAACAAAGTAGCTCTGAATTAAATAAATAAAGTAGCTAACTTTAACCGTAATTAACCTAGGCGAACCTTTTTGAAAATTCGTGTAAAAAAGGTACCAGCTTTTCAAATCCAAAAGTAGTTTTATTCTAGAGTCAACATTAACAAAGTTATTCAAATTGTTTATAAGCCAAAAAATGACTACTTTATTAAAATATTTTAGGAACGAAAATGACTTTTTACGGTTTTTTTTAAATTCAATGAAAATATAACTATTCTTCTTTCACGGGGTGTCCACAGAACTGCTAGATCATTCTTATTTTCTGAACAATAACATTGCAAAAAAGCTCTTTGGGATAAACAAATTGAATAAAATTTAAACTAATTTACGAATCGTCTTAAACTTTTTTGTGCATTATATAGACTGTTTGACTCAACTTTTCACACAATACAAAAGTCGTAAAGGCCATTTTAGCAAAAGTTATAGCAAATTTTTTATTTTCGAAATTTTAGTTTAATTTTGAAATTTCCGAAGCAACAAATCACTAGTTTACAAATATATATTTTTCCTTTTACCCAAAAACAATTCATACATATTTTGTTTTCTGATTGCCCTCTTATAACTAAAACCTATCTCACAAATTTTTATCACGTCAACGTCAAGTTTTTGCGATATTCCTTCATGAATTTCTTCAGTCATTTTTTCCTTGCGTCCAGTTTGACCTTCGCTATTGTTGTGTTAAAGTGATTATCAACATTTAAATTAATTTCAAAATGTCATCAAAGGAGTGTTAATTAAGCCCAAACAACTTTTGCCATGTTTGTGGTAAAATAATCCTAACAAAAAAGAAGAGACCGATCTCAGAATCAGTACAACAGGCATATTTTCAATACTTCCAAATATCGATAATAAATCTTGATAAAAAGTGGGTTCCTGGTGTAGTTTGTGAAAATTGTAGAAGTATTTTAACGAACTGGGCTGCAGGTAATAAAAAATACTTGCAATTCGGAGTCCCAATGTTGTGGAGAGAACCAACAAATCACGCCACGGACTGTTACTTTTGCCTTACAAAAACAAGAGGCTTTAACAACAAAAACAAAAAGCATATACAATACCCTGATGTTACATCGGTGACACAGCATATATTGCCTTCAGACGGAGTTCCTTACCCGTCATTACCTAGCAGTTCTTGGAGAGAAAATGAACCAGAGTATATGGAAACTGAGACAGAAAACCCGATTTCGATTCCTAACATTAATTTGGATGAATCTGATGATGGAGTGCTTAGTGGATGTGAATTTGATGTGAAGGAGCACATATTATGATTTCATGTGAGAGACCTGCAGCTTTCAAAAAGTAAGTCTAAATTGCTTGCTTCACGACAAGCAATGAAATTTCTTAGCTCCTGACACCCGAGTGACTGTTTATCGCAGGCGAAGTGATCAATTTGCTAAGTATTTTGAATCAAGGAATGGATATGAGTACTGCAGTTTCCTGCTCTTTTCGTCTTACGATGCTAAAAAGTGGCGTTTGTTTATAGACTCTTTCAAAGTAAGTCTTAAAGCTGTATTATTACGTAATGGCAACACAAAACCCTCTATTCCTATAGGACATGCAGTTAATTGTAAAGAATCATATAAAACTCTGACAACTATAATTAATCTAATAAAATATGAGGATCATAAATGGGAAGTCTGTGGAGATCTCAAAGTTGTGGGACTTCTGTTT
Organism: Diabrotica virgifera virgifera; assembly: GCF_917563875.1. NCBI lineage: Eukaryota > Metazoa > Arthropoda > Insecta > Coleoptera > Chrysomelidae > Diabrotica > Diabrotica virgifera. The sequence continues at coordinate 213,639,299 of NC_065450.1, forward strand.
GGTTTGCAGAGCGGATATACCAAATATTGCTGTTTTTTGTGTTTATGGGATAGTAGGGCTAGGAAAGATCACTATATTAAGAAAGAATGGCCTGAACGTGATGAATATATACCCAACAAAATGAATATAAAACACAATCCTTTGATTGATCCCAAAAATGTCATTTTACCGCCGCTGCATATTAAGCTAGGATTAATGAAAAATTTTGTGAAAGGGCTTGACAAAAATGGTACTGCCTTTGAATATTAAAAAAATATTTTTCCTAATCTGTCTGATGCCAAACTGAAACAGGGCATTTTCGTGGGCCCCCAGATAAGTAAAATAATAAAAGATGAAAATTTTCACCACCATTTGTCTGATGTTGAAAAAGATGCTTGGTATTTTTTTATACCGGTAGTGAAACAATTCCTAGGAAACAACAAAACGGAGGATTATGAAGTAATTGTTTCCAATTTACTTAAGAATTACCACAAAATAGGAGTGAATATGTCCCTAAAAATTCATTTTTTACACTCGCACCTAGATTTTTTTTCTGAAAATCTGGGAAGCGTAAGTGACGAACACGGCGAACGTTTTCATCAAGACTTGAAGACTTTTGAAGAGAGATACCAAGGCTTTTGGGACAAAAATATGCTAGCCGACTACTGCTGGTTTACATTAAGAGACACTGATACAAATCAGTATAATAGAAAAAGTAATATGTGTCAGGTTTAGTTTTTTTTTTTGTTTAACATAAATATATGAATAATTATGAATAGGGAGCGGATTTTAGGCTAAATGCATATTGCATGCATATTTCGCATATTTGAGAACTTTACTAAATTTTGCATATTTTTAAAGAAACATACATATTTTTTGCCTATTTAAAAACATTTAAGTCCAAAAAAAAATTTTAATTTTTTAATTCGACACAAAATATTTCCCCGCACAGGCTGTCCTATCTATTAATTCGAGAACTACCTGAAGAGAGACGGCTCATTCACTGCCTTTTCATTTTTTTCTTAGAAAATGCCCAATGATTGTAGGATGTTGAAAGGTTAAAATCATGAAAGATGGTTTACCGGGAAATCCGAATTTTATTTACTTTTATTATATTTAGTACAATTTGTATCCCAATTTAGTAGGTACCTATAATTTTAGAGATTCTTTTAAATCCCCTATTGTTAAGAGAATTTACACCTTTAACCATAGTTTTACGATTTTCTAACAGAAATTGAAATATTCATGCTTTAGATCAGATCCCGTCTTTAAAGGGCTTTAAAACTTTGGAGGACATAATATGCTAAATTTTTTATGGAAATTTTGAAATTCCATTTTGGTGCAGAATTTTCGGCTTTAACAAGTTATTTTAAATACGCCCCAATTACTTCTGTTGATGTTGAAAGGAGTTTTTCAAATTATAAAAATATTTTATCTGATCAAAGAAAATGTTTCCTCGTAAAAAATTTGGAAAAACACATTGTAGTGAATTATTATAATCGAAGATATAATATATAGTGATTATGTTGTTTTATTTTAAGTAGGTAACTATTGGTATCAGTTTTTGTAAAAAATGTGAATAAATTGCATATATAAAAAATAATGATTTTATTTGAAAGATAATAAATAAGATGGCCGCCCCCTATAGGAGAATCCCCTGTAATAGAATAGAACATAAAATTTGTGGTTTCTCGAAATGAGTCTTTTTTGAATTTTTGTGCATATCTTGCGCATATTTCGTATTTTTTTACTGCAAATATATGCGTATATTTCATCAAAATTGATTGCATATAAATCCCCTCCTTAATTATGAAAACCTTAAAAAATAAATATAAAAAAAACTTGACGTCCTGATTTTTTTTCACTACCTAACCTTATTTAGGATTGATTATACTACTTACACACGTTGGTTCCATGGCTGGGTAAAAAACGTTGTAAACTAGTCCGATTATAATCGGACCAAAATTAAGAAAATGCATTTTTAACCTTTGCTCATCTACTAAAAGAAGGATAGAATAAATAAGATATTTAATTACCGTTTTTTTAACAGTGACGATTTAAACGAAAAAATTGGCATTTTTGACACTTATTTGTTAATAACTAAAATTCTCGTCTGTACTGTGACGGGAATTTTTGTATTTATAATGCATTAGGTATATAGTACCCAAAAATAGTTATTTTCCTAACAAGTGCAGAAAGTCATTCTTTTCCGCACGCGACTGCAGTTTGCCGAACGACGTGAAGCGGGAGTTCGGCAAGCAGTCGAGTGCGGAAAAGAGACTTTCTGCAAGAGTTAGGAACAATATTTTTTCTAAGAGTCTTTAAAAAGTTACCAAATCTTAATCAATTAATTTAATTAATATGAAAATACATACACAAATTAATTCTTTGACAAGGTTGTCAAAACCAAACTTACAATATAATTAGTTAGCATGACGACGATCTTGGTTTCCATGACGATGATTCAAAACGACTGTTATTGTCTACCGATTTGACTTTCGAATAGTATGTCAAAATAATTTTATTTCATGGAATTGTCATGTTAATTTCATTAAAACAGGAACACAATAAGATATATTTGAAATAAGTTAGTAAATAATATCTAAATATTAGTTTATTGTATGTATAATAATTACTTTAAGGCCATATTAACATATCTAAATTAACACGCGTACGGAAAAGTAAAAACCGCGTGCGGAAAAGTAACACGCGTGCGGAAAAGTAACACGCGTGCGGAAAAGTGAAACTTTCTAAACTAAAATGCGTGCGCGAAAGTAGACATTTTTGCACGCTCGTAGAAAAACATATTTACAACCTGGCTGCTCAAGTGTCCCGGACGTGGTATCTTTTTGCCTTATTTCCCAGGCGTACTAGAATTGCTAGTTGGTCGTGTGTGGCCTTGAAATATCCCTGTGTTAACATAACTGCTTCTTTATATTGCACTTTCCAAAAAAAATCAAAAAATACTTTTGCTTTCCCAAGTTAACATACACTTATTCTAACTTGGGTATACCATACTGATGACGACTAATGAGTCAGAAACACCTGTCTATAGTGGCATTCCATCTTATGCATATTTATTATAACTAGTTATAATTTCTTACCTGGTAATATAACCTTTGGTTCGTTTGGCTCTATAAAAAATACAAACAGTTATTGGGGAATTGGCTAACCAGAATTTTTATTTTAAACCCTCTATTTACACAATTTGTACAAGACATAACAAAACATAAAATTTAAATCGCGGATTCACTGGATTAATCAGTAAAAGACTCAAATTCAATGCACGGCTATACTAAATTTACAATCAAGATGCAGTAGAAATAAACCAACCAAGACACGTTAAATGCTACTATAGTACGTTCGTTAACAGTAAAATATTGCAAGACCTCTAAAGTCTAAAGAACCGCTCCGATTTAGAAGAAATTTTGCAAATTAGCTCATCTTATCCTTCTGTTCAAAAGTGATATGACTACAATGTGTGCTTTTTATTTTTAAGGCGTGAAAACTACCCTCTTTTACCAAAAATTAAAAACAGCCGATATAAGCGTTATTTAAATCTAAATTATGTGTAGGTACGTTAAATAGTATGTTAAATATAGGAATTTGATTGTTTCTCATATTGACTCATTTTAAACTCTTAAAAACTACCCTCTAAATAAGAACTGTTATAAAGAATATTTTGTAACTTTAAATTAGGTAATGATGTATTTTGTAGTGATCTAAACTTTATTTTATGTTTGCAATTTAGTTTATTAAGTATTTAATATTTTCAACCCTTATAAATTATCCCTACAAATAGATTTATTAGATCATTCACTCACGGTAAAATATTGCAAAACCTGTGAATTTTAAACAACCGCTTGGGTTGACATGAAATTTGGCATTCACATAACTAATAAGTTAAGGAAAAAAAGTGATATAGTACCGATGTGTACTTTTACCCCGGTGGTGAGTTTCAGCCCTTCTCGGGGGTGAAAAAATATAGGTCCAAAATAAGTCCGGAAATGGATAAACTGACTAATTCCAAGCAACTTGTGTTCTATAAAGTTTTTACGTCAATAGTTTTCGAGTTATTTGCGAGAGAATATTTCATTTTTCAACAAAAGAACCACGTTGCTAGACTGTTTTTCGCAAATAACTCAACAAGTAAGTATTTTATCGAAAAATATTCCGAGCAGAAATATAGATTATGAAAAACTGAAAAAATCTGTGGATGTATGAAGTTTGGAGACCTAGTAGAAACAGAGATATGCAAATGAAATTTGGTAGGTTTTAAGAGGTAGTTATTACGCATTTATTGACAGACTTACTCTTAAGAATTTTATATTCACCATTGGCGCGCATACGGGTACTAGTCTGAATTAAAAAAAATAGTACGCCACTGAGGTATTTCAAATTAAAAAGCATTTTTGAGTTACTTATTTAATTTATGACAGAAAATATATCTTCCCTTTTTTTCATACGATGCGCCTTTTTCATTAAAAAAAAATAAAATACTTATATCAACGCTTAAAAAGTATTCGACATAAGTTTCAATATGGTTTTTTAACGATAACTTCTGTAATTTTCAAGCTATTTCATTGTTCCAAAGCTTATTTTGTGGGGAATTGTAAGTGCTAAAAGTATTCAGAAGCTGGACTTTCTGGAGATCTTTGATTTTTAAAGCATGCGATTCAAGAAGCTTAGAAAACTGCTCCTCACACTTACGTGCAAAATTAAAATATAAATATATCACTCAGTTTTTACCAGAGAGACATTACAAAAACTGAATAAGCTTTAGTATAAAAAATACTACATTTTAGTATTGATATATATTTTTCAGATTTCTTTTAGTTTTCAAGTAATTTTGGAAAAATGGAAAACATTTATAAAATATCAAAAAATAATTTAACACTAAATTGAAATTTTTTTCAAATCTAAGCAATTTAAACTGGTTAAAATCTCAGAACGCGTAGTCAGTCTATAAATAAACCTAATTTTGTATGGAATAATGTTAATTTTTATTTTTGTGGAAAATTCACCAATTTAAGTAATTATTCTTTTGATTTTTCAACGATATAATCGTTTTGTTTTTGTACTAACTCAGAGATTTTTTATCCAAATCACTTTTATCACAGCACCTTTTAAAGGTATCAGTAAAATATTTAAAAGATGTCTCTATAATTTTTTTCTAAAAATCTTTATTTCTTCCGTTATTTAATGATAAAATGTTTGATTCAAGGTTAATTCGAAAAAACCCCGATTTTAAGTAGGCTGTAACTTAGGTTGTGTTATTGCTATAGTAATTTAAAGAACACCACTCCATTCACTAATTTAATAGGTTTCTTTGTGATTATGACTTTTTCGTAAAAATGCATAATTTTAGAGATATTTTTGAAAATCCACTCAAAAACATGCATTTTTCATGTAGGAAATCATCATTTTCGATCATGAATAACTTGCTAAATATCAATTTACCGAAAAAGTCGTATATAAGATTTTTTACTCAGAATTGAAATATCTATCAATTTCCGAGGTTATTTTAAGGTTAAATATTTAAGCCCCCGAGAAGGGGTGGTACCCACCCCCAGAGCTAAAGCACACATCGGCACAGTATCACTTTTTTTCTTTTACGTATTATCTATATGTATGCCAAGTTTCAAGTCAATCCAAGCGGTTCTTTAAAATTTACCGCAAAAACCGTCAAAGAATGGACTACTAGGAGCACTCCCGAATCATAATTTACAATGTATAAACTTTGGAAATTATGATTTGGGATTTACAATATATGTTACGGTTGATGTGATAAATCCGGTCTGTATTAATAATTACCGGCAAATATTAATAGTAACCGTAGCAGCTGGTCAATGTGATTAATAATGCATTTATTATTAGATTTACCGGTTATTATTAATACTTTCCTAACAATTATGATTAATAGGTCTGGATCCCGCGTATGAAAAAAAAGTTGATTAATAGCAAGCTGAAAATTTGTTAATGGCTTAAGGGTGTCTAGTCGGATAAACTTTGATATATGGGAACACTGGAACAGGGGCAGTTTTAATTGTGGAACAAGTTAAAAATTTGGAACGGTCAGACCACGAAAACGGCACATTTATTTTGTCCGACAGAATAGACTTAAACATGTCTATTAAGCCAGATCATCCATTTCATAAGTCCATATTTGGAATAGTTTCACAAAAACAAATTTTTTGCTCCACCCCTAACCGAGAAACAATGGTTGATGTAGCTTAATATTATGTCACATCATCGATAGCCATATCTCGCGAACCTAAAGAGCTAGAAAATCGTACGACGCGGCATATTTTTTTGCTAATTTATTGCTGTCATTAGCCGTAAAAAACAAATTTTTTGCTCCACCCCTAACCGAGAAACAATGGTTGATGTAGCTTAATATTATGTCACATCATCGATAGCCATATCTTACGAACCAAAAGAGCTAGAAAATTGTACGACGCTGCATATCGTTTTGCGAATTTATTGCTGTCGATCTGCATAGGCAACATACCCCAAAACGTCCCCTGCTACCCTTACATCTGAAGAGCACTTTTAATAAATAATTAAAAATCCTAAATTTTTGCCTTAAATGTCTTTAAATGCCTTTTTTGTCTTAAATCGTTCGCATTTTTCGTTTCTGTAAACTTCGTTTTTCTTGGATCAAAATACGGCTGTGGACTTAATCTTATAAATCGATGAAGTATTAGTTTTTTTTTTAATTCTTATTTATGACTATTTATATACTCAATCATACTAATGTACACTCAAAATGTCATTTAACCAAGAAAACTAAAATTTGGTAAACCATCAATTTGTTGTGCTATGGAAGCTCACTCTTGTTTAGATAATACAGCCCAACAGCATTTTAATAAATTCATTTGGCTGCTGGAGATAAACGATTTTGTAATAATAAATCAAATTGAATGCATATAACTATTCTCTATTCAGGTGTTATATCCAATTTCAGTTGCATATGCAGATCAACAGCAATAAATTAGCAAAAAAATATGCCGCGTCGTACGATTTTCTAGCTCTTTAGGTTCGCGAGATATGGCTATCGATGATGTGACATAATATTAAGCTACATCAACCATTGTTTCTCGGTTAGGGGTGGAGCAAAAAATTTGTTTTTTACGGCTAATGACAGCAAAAAATTAGCAATTAAATATCAACCGTCAACTATATCACAAAAATCATTTTTCAACATTTTTCGTTGTTTTTTGGGGGTGTTGTTTAGCTGCAAGGGAAGCAGGGGTGGTTTTGGGGTATGTTGCATATGCAGATCGACAGCAATAAATTAGCAAAAAAATATGCCGCGTCGTACGATTTTCTAGCTCTTTAGGTTCGCGAGATATGGCTATCGATGATGTGACATAATATTAAGCTACATCAACCATTGTTTCTCGGTTAGGGGTGGAGCAAAAAATTTGTTTTTGTGGTAATAAATTAGCAAAAAATTAGCAAAAAAATATGAAACTATTCCAAATATGGACTTATGAAATGGATGATCTGGCTTAATAGACATGACTTAAACTCTCCGAACAGAGATTAAACTGTCATGCAAAAATCAGACTGCTATTTATCACCTGTCATAATTCGTGCCATTTGACATATTCTACATGTTCCACTCATTATAACGCCCATTTGGTGATAAATAGCAGTCTGATTTTTGCATGAGAGTTTAATCTATATTCGGAGAGTTTAAGTCTGTTCTGTCGGACAAAATACATGTGCCGTTTTCGTGGTCTGACCGTTCCAAATTTTTAACCTGTTCCACAATTAAAACTTCCCCTGTTCCAGTGTTCCCATATATCAAAGTTTGTCCGACTAGACACCCTTAAGCTATTAACAAATTTTCAGCTTGCTATTAATCAACTTTTTTTTCATACGCGGGATCCACACCTATAATGTAATAAAAACTCATTTTGGGCTTCACTATTGTTTATTTATGAAATTTTATAATGAAGTTAAACACTTAAACAGAATTTATCAGTAAAAAATCTCAACTAGACACCTTATAAGTGAAAACAAACTCATACACACGCATTAGGCTTTAAGTTACTAGACTATAATTACTTATTTTTATAGGAAAGGCTGTTGTGGCACTTACAATTAAAAAAACGCTTAATTTTTTGCGTTTGCAGCATTTTTAATTGCATTGGCCACTACAATTGCAGTGGCGGAATCCTGGACTGCCTAAATTCGAATCTTTACGAACGCATTCACTGAGATTTATTTCAGTATCAGACGCTTTATTGACTGACATAAGTGTTTCCTTGCAGGTGGTAAATTCGTTTCTTACATGAAGTTGGTTTAAAATACCATGCTTATTGCCTAGCTTGTATAGCTTTTCATCCATAACAGAAATAATAATGGCAATAATGTTTCGGCTATCGGCTTTAGCTCTATCAACTTCTGGAATTCGCACTCTAACACTAGACGAACCAACGAAGCGCACTGAAAAGCCCAAAACCTAGGAATTTTGTGCAGTAAGATGAATCGTCATGGAACTTTTTGCATTCGATTAGAGAGTGTGTCAGGCAACTTTGTGAACTAAATTCATCTAGGGAAAAAAATTGTGTGCAAAAGAAAATGCATTTTAAAAGTGCATCTCGAAGAGGTAAAAATGAAAAATTTAGAACTTGGGAAATATTGACGAAAATGAGTTGAATTTTTATACTCTGGTGTTTTGGGGATCGCTGAGCACGAATTTCATATCGGCGATGGTCTCCAAGGTACCCGGTGCCCACGGTGGAACTCGTCGCCTAGAGTTTTATGTTATAATCATTAAAAATCAGTCAATATCTATTAGTCGGGGGGTTTTGGGGTCGCCAGCCACGAATTTAATGTTGGCGATGGCATCCAAGATACCTGGTGTCCAGGATGGAGCTCGTCGCCTGGAGTTTTATGTTATAATAATTAAAAATCAGTCAATATCCATTACACGGCGGTTTTTGGGGTCGCTGACCACGAATTTAATGTCGGCGGTGGTCTCCAAGATATCTGGTGCCTAAAGTGGAACTCGTCGCCAGGAGTTTCTAGTTATAATTATTCAAAATTAGACAAAAACTATTACCCCGGTTGTTTTGAGGGTCCCTGAGTACGAATTTCATGTCGGCGATGGTGCCCAAGGTACCTGGTGCCGAGGGTTGGAACTCGTTGCCTAGCGTTTTATGTTATAACCATTCAAAATCAGTCAATAACAATTACTCGGGGGGTTTTTGGAGTCGCTAAACACAATTTAATGTTGGCGGTGGTCTCCAAGGTACGTGGTTCCCAGGTACCTTGGTACCAGGTACCAGGATGGTCTCTAAGTTACCTGGTACCCAGAGTGAAACTCGTCGCCTGGAGTTTTATGTTGTAACCATTCAAAACCAGTCAATAACCATTACTCGGGGGGTTTTTGGGGTCTCTCAGTACGAATTTCATGTCGGCGATGGTCTCCAAAGTACCTGGTGCCTAGGGTGGAACCCGTGGCCTGCAGTTTTATGTTATATTCATTCAAAATCAGTCTATATCCATTACTTCGGTGTTTTGGGGGTCGCTAAATATATTTTTCATTAATAATTTTTCTTAAAACACTTTTATATTATATCCTAAAAAATTACCTATTTAAAAATTATTTTAAAATTTTGTCGCTGTTAAAGCAGTTGTCGTTAAATTTTGACACTAATGACATTTATGAAATTTTGACATAATTGGCATTTCAAGGATAATTAAGTTATATCAGCGATTTTTTGTGTTTTCTGCGGTATTATTTTAATTTTTAGATTTCTAGTCTTCTTTTATATAAAAAAAACAGTGGTTTTTAGAACTCTTAAGCGACGTATTAGTATAATATAATGTTCATGGATTACCGTCGAAGGCCGATATGATCAACCAAAAAAGAAGATGTATATGGTGATTTTTCTATTGACTTTCTTGGGTGTGAATCTGTCTTTTTATTTTACTGCTCCTGGTTTAAAAACAAAGCATAGTATGTATGTGAATACCTCCAAGCTACACGTTTACGTAGATCTGTTCTTTTAAAAAATTTTAATTAATTATAAAAAACCATGTAAAAGTGATACCGTATTTAAAACAAAGTAAGTTTTTAATGTTGGTGTTTTGAAAAAGTCATATTTTTATACCTATTAGTTTTGTTAATTACAGAATAAATAATAATATTATAATACCAAGCTGTTTAAGATTGGTATTAAAGGAATTTTCATTATCTACAGTCTATAGCTGCGCTGTTTTATAATTTTGGTTTTCGAAATTGAGGAAGAGAGAAATTTGTGTAACTTCAAGTAAGTAAATATATTGTTTTATTTTATTTTACTTCTTTATTAATTTTTTAATTATATTATACAAATAAATTGATTATGAATACGTGCACTAACATTTAATTTAACACGTATTTTTTAGATTATTGTATACCTCCCTTGAAGACCATCGCCAACATGAAATTGATACCCAACGACCCATAAAACCTTCATAGTAATGGTTATTGACTGATTTTGTATGATTATACCATAAAACTCCAGGCGACGAGTTCCACCCTGGGCACCAGGTACCTTGGAGATCATCACCGTCATGAAATTCATGTTCAGAGACCCCCAAAACTCCCCGAGTAATGGTTTTAAATGATTTGTAATAATTATAACATAAAACTCTAGACGACGAGTTTCACTTTGGGCATCAGGTACCTTGGAGACCATCGAACACATGAAATTATTGTTCAGCGACCCCCAAAATCCTTAGACTAATGGTTATTGGCTGATTTTGAATGATTATAACATAAAACTCCAGGCGACGAGTTCCACCCTGGGCACCAGGTACACAGGAGACCATAACCGTCATGAAATTCGTGCTCAGCGACCCCCAAAACCCCCCGCGTAATGGTTTTAAATGATTTGGAATAATTATAAAATAATACTCCAGATGACGAGCTCCACCCTGGGCACCAGGTATCTTGGAGATTATCGACCACATGAAACTCTTGTTCAGCGACCCCCAAAACCATCAGAATAATGGTTATTGACTGATTTTGAATGATTATAACATAAAACTCCAGGCGACGAGTTCCACCCTGGGCACCAGGTATCTTGGAGACCATCGCCAACACTAAACTCGTTTCCGGCCACCCCAAAAACCCCCCGAGTAATGGATATTGACTGATTTTTAATGAGTATAGCGTAACTCTAGGCGACGAGTTACACCGTGTGCACCAGGTACCTTGGAGACCATCGCCGATATGAAATTCGTACTCAGCGATCCCCAAAACCCCGATTAAAAAAATTCAACTCATTTCCATCAATATTGCCCGAGTTCTAATTTTTTCATTTTCACCTCTTCGAGATGCACTTTTAAATGCATTTTCTTATGCACAAAAATTTTTGCCCTAGATGAATTTAGTTCACAAAGTTGCCTGACACTCTCTCTAATCCAATGCAAAAGGTTGCGTGACGATTCATCTTACTGCACAAAATTTCTAGGTTTATTGCTTCGTTGCTTCGTCTACACTTTGACATACCTTTTCAACAGGGAACCTATTATTAGAATTCTTTAACATTCTGTCAGATTCTTTTACAAGTGAATGTTTAGCAAGATGCTAAGTCTTCTGAATTTTCTTTTGAAGTTTTGTCAATTGCAATGTCACCTTCTTCGTCTTCCTCATTTTCTTTAACGCCAATACTGGCATTGTCTTCCTCATTGACAGCAATTATCGCACACGCATTATGTTCGATTGGACTGTTAGTGTTACCTGTATCTTCAATATTCGCTAACTGGGAATCCTCGGTTGAACTGTTGAGTTCCATATCATCAGGGTGCTTCAGGCCCGTGCGCAGGGGGGGTTTTGGGGGTTCTAACCCCCCCCCATCGAGAATTTTTCCACATAATTTTCCACTAGCAATAGTCCTTATTCTACGAAAGTCAAACCGACTTGATAATAAATATTTTGTTGTCAATTTTTGGATTCTTCCGGACTTAATTGCACATATTTTCTCGGACAGGGATATGATGGCGCGAGAGCGGTTAGCAGAGAATTCCATGGAGCCCAAGCTGTTGTCAGAGAGCGTTATCCACTCGCGCTCTACTCCCATTGTGCGGCTCACAGCTTTAATTTGGCAGTCAGCTCTGCATGCAATATAACAGCAATCAGAAATTGGAACCCTCGAAAGCATTCATACTTTCTTCATCTATCCGAAACGCCAAAATGCTCTTCAAGATGCGATCAATGAAGATGAGACGCTACGTGAAAGTCGGTTGAAGAAATTGAAAAAATTTTGCAAAACCAGATGGGTAGAGCAACACGAGTCTGTCGCCACTTATCTGCACTTACAACCAGCAGTAATTCGCGCTCTTGATGTGATTTCGACCACCTCGAAGGATCCGACGACTTCATCTGGAGCTTTCCAACTTCTTTCAGCAATAAAAACTGCAAATTTCCAGGTAAAATTCAAGACTCACACTAGCACGTTACCAGCTCTCTATTATAAGATGTTTGTATATTCTTCATTCTTTGAATTTAATTTCCAGTTCTCCATGCATATTTTGAGCTCATGTGATGGTACACGACAACCCTCACGGAATTTTCCTAATTTATTTGTTATAAGAATAAGGTCAATATTATAGTTGCAATTTGTATAATTTATTACGATAGTAGCAAAGTTCAAAGTATTCAACTCATTCGCAAGACTGCAAACACAGCACACGTCATTATTGAAATACGTATAGCATAACCATATATGGTAATACATATGGGCATTGTTTTTAATATAATAAGATATAAGTGGGAAGGTCGAGTACCTGAGACATTCATTGTTGTATCAGTGTGTTCGCTGAACTCTGCTGGCGCGTGGTCAGGGGATATAGTTACCGAGATATGGGTCACCTTGACCTATCCTAACTATAATGTCGGTCGACGTAGTTGTAACTGTACCTTTAACCTTGTAAGAATAAAGATATGTAGAAAGTTTAAGTTTGTTTGTTCGGGAGTGTCTTCGTCCAGCAACCCCCAACATCACATGGCGACCCGTGCCTTAAGTTAAAGAATGGAGTTTTCTGGTTCGCATATAGATTGAGGTATGCAGCTCTACACGTAAGATGGGAAACAACCAGAATAAAGAAAAAGAGGAACAGATCTTCATAAACCAAGCAGGCAACAGCGGAGGTGTGACAGCTGAAACCGGCGAAAACGAGAAGCTATCAATCCCGGGAGTTTTGGGAATTGTATCGTTCAGCCTGGCCATAATCATCGTCGGATGGCTACTGTATCGACGATGGAAGAAGCAGCTTCGACGCCACATCCGACAGGAAGTATCTAAATCAATGGAGATGCTGAGGTTAGACGCCCAGAATCCAGGACCAAATGCATAGACACATGAACCCATATTCGTGAGTAATTTTTCTTTTTAATACAATACAGTTTAACTGCTTATGAAGTAAGTTTGATGACTATTTTTTTTATTTTCATATTGAAATTTTGATTTTTTTTTATTATATAATTACTCACTTACTTATTTACTGACACTTTAAATATTGACGGTTATCCAATATTATTGATCCTTTTATTTTACTTACATTTATGTTTTATTATATTATTTTATATGTTACATTTTGTTATATTTGATAAACTTAACGGCAATGATAAGCTTTACGAAGTAATTGAGACTTCGAGACACTAGGCCATATACTATTGAGTAACGTAGGCAGGCCAAGCCGAATTTATGTTCGAGGAAAGATTTCAACGTATTCTGGAAGATATAACTATATTAAATAGGAATCTCACAAAAGACACTATAGAACGAAGGAAAAATAAGCTAATCACAGATAAATGGGTGGAAAAACTCAGGACTATCACGGAACAGTTTAGGACGGTGCATAAAATATACAAAGGTGACAGCTGTAAGGCAGCAGAAGACAAATTCATTGCAGATATTATTGCAAAAATTGGAGAAAAGATCGGAAAAGTCCAAACAGAACTACGGAAAAGACAAGTTGAACATAACAACGACAAGATGGGAGAGAAATTCGAACTGAAAACAGCAGGGAACCTGATCCCTCACATAGGAAACACCGAAGAATCAATTAGAGCATTCATAGACGCAATTGAACTGTACGATGAATTTTTAGATGATGAAGGAAAACCGCAACTAACAAAGTACCTGTTGAAGGTGAAACTAACGCAAGCAGCAAAATTACGACTGAAGACCACTTACAACTCAAACGCGGCACTAATAACCGATATTAAAGAAAAGTTTCTAGTAAAACAATCTATCCCTGTTCTGTCAGCGGAGATCAACTCAGCGAAACAAGAGAATAGGTCAATAGAAAAATTTGGAAGAAGTTTAGAGGAGCTCATGGCTAAATTAACAATAGCACAAGCAGAGGGAAACAGAGATGCAGAAGAAGTGCTGGCCAAAGTAAACGAAAAAATTGCAATAAGCGTGTTTACTAACGGTTTAAAAAATGACAAGATAAAGACAATTTTGAAAGCCAAGAACTTTAGCACTTTAGCGGAAGCGATAACAAGCGCAAAGAACGAAGAATCGCTAACTCGAACGGAAACTGCAGGAATGTACCACATGAATAAAACATATAGAGGCGGAAGAAGAAATACAACAAACGGATACAAAAATAGTTTTGACAGGAGAAAAGAAGGTAACAAGACATATAATAATAGAAATACAAATGGAAACGAAGTAAGACAATATCATAACAGAGGTAGGTCTCAAAGAAACAGAGGAGCAGGACATGGTCATCGAGGGAGAAATAATAATTGGTCGCAAGGTAGAAACCCCAGCAACAGAAATTCACCAGGAGCATATTTCGCAACAGAGGAGCAGCCCCGCCAAGAGCAACCACACACAAGCACAATACAAGAAGTAGATTTTTTTCGTGGCCCATCAAATGGAGGCAGATAATTCCACAGCAAGTGGATTAAATTATATTAATGTTTATTACAGAGGAAAACGCAAAAAACTATTAATTGACACTGGCGCAACAGTCAGCGTTTTATTTGAAGAATGTTTAGATAAAAACTACACCGACATAAACAAAACCCGACGTATTAGCTTGCGAGGTGTTACCGGAAAAACTATATATACAAGGGGAACCTTATTGTGTGACCTTGAAATATTAGATAACTCAGAGAAGATAACGTTGACACAGGAATTTGCAGTTATGAAGAGTTTCACAAATAAAGTCGATGGGGTTATTGGTAGCGATTTTTTATACCAATATTTTGCTACAATAGATTACGAATCCTTAAAATTATCGTTACAGGTAGAAGGAATGAGAAGAGATTTTAAAATGCTATCTATGGGAGAAATTTATACGATAATAATACCTAGGAGATGTGAAAAATTATTTTTTTTCGAGATCGGGACACACTACGGAGATTTTGTAACTATACCACAGGAGATAGCGGAAGGAATTTTCTCGGCAGGAACAGTCTCAAAACCAGTCGACGGAAAAATACCAATAAGGATATTAAATATCAATGATAGAGAAATAATTGTTAAGAATTTTAGACCGAAGGTCGAAAGATTAGACAAGTTCGACGTTTTCCACATGGGAGAATCAAAACAATCGGTGAGTCGTGCCGAAAGACTTTTGAATATAATAAACACAAAAAATTTATCGCTAGAGGAAAAAAGAGCAATAGAAAAAATATGTGTAAAATATTCCGATGTGTTTTTCTTAGAAAACGATCCATGCACAACGACGGACGTATACAAAGCAAAAATAAAATTGCAAAAAGGAGTATCACCTGCTTATACAAAACCGTATAGATTACCACACGGACAAAAAACGGAAATAAATAGACAAGTAGACAAAATGTTAAAAGACGGGATTATTGAAAATGCAATATCAGAATTCTCATCTCCACTACTTATAGTGCCAAAGAAAAACGATGAAAATGGAAACAAGAAATGGAGAGTTGTGATAGATTACAGACAACTAAACAACAAAATTGAGAATGACAGATTTCCATTACCATGCATAGAAGAAATCCTAGACGCTTTATCAGGAGCAACATATTTTTCACATTTAGATTTATACCAAGGATATTACCAAATAGAACTCGATTCTAAGTCCAGACCGTACACAGCATTCGCAACCGATAGAGGTCAATATCAAATGACACGACTTCCGATGGGGTTAAAGACAAGCCCAGGATGTTTCTCACGAGCCATGACTATGGCAATGTCAGGTTTAAATTATGAAAACATGTTTATATATCTTGATGATTTGATAGTCTTTGGCAACAGTCTACAACAGCATAATCAGAATTTAGTGAAGGTATTAGAGAGACTAAGGAAAGTAAATCTGAAATTAAATCCAATTAAATGCGAGTTTATGAAAAAAGAACTATTATATTTAGGACACAAGATTTCGAATAAAGGTGTAGCACCAGATCCGGAAAAGATCACCGCATTGGAACAATATCCAATACCACAAAATGCAAAAGAAGCAAAAAGATTCGTAGCCTTTGCAAATTATTACAGAAAACATATCAATCATTTTGCAGAAATAGCCGCACCTCTAAATAGACTATCAAGGAAAAATGTAAAATTTGAGTGGACAACAGAATGCCAAAAAGCTTTTGAAAGCCTCAAGACGTCATTATCAAAGACGTCATTATCAGACGTCATTAGCAAAACAATGAAGCTAGATTCGGCTGAAGAAAATACAAATAGTAGTATATTGTACAATGAAGAAGACGATATTATTTATCTGATTCGAGATTTTCGATCAACGTCTGCACTACGAGCGTCGTTGAGAAACTCGACATATCAAGAACCTCGATCAACGTCTGCGCTACGAGCATCGTTGAGAGCCTTGATTCAAATGTGCGCACAAAAGAATATAAAGGAACTAGTACTAGTAAAGAATAATAAGAATCAGCCAATTATTGAAGAGATAAGAAAGGATCCTAAAATATTTAAAGAAAGAGATATCAAAATATGTATAGTACAAGACAAACAGAATATAGCAGATGAAAAATTAAGAAGAATTATAATTAATGATTTTCACATGTTACCAACAGGAGGGCATGCCGGAATAAATAGAATGTACAAAAATATAAGGAAATATTATTTTTGGAATAGTTTACGAAAAGATATCGAGGAATTTGTGAAGAGATGCGACGATTGTCAAAGACATAAGCATTCTATCATAACCAAACAACCTCTAACTATCACATCGACTGCCACCTGCGCATTCGACACAATATTTATAGATCTAGTAGGACCATTTGAGATGGATGACAGTGGGAATAGATATATATTGACACTGCAATGTGAGCTAAGTAAATACATAGAAGGATATGTAATAAAGAACAAAGAAGCCGAAACAGTAGCCAAGGCATTGGTAGAAAATTTTATTCTGAGGTATGGAGTACCCAGAAAAATAGTCACAGACCAAGGCTCAGAGTTTATGGCAAGAACATTTAAGGAAACATGCTCATTATTGCAAATAGAGAAACTAAACTCAACAGCATATCACCACGAAACAATAGGAGCTTTAGAAAATACTCACAAACATTTAAATGCGTACCTTAGGATACAACTATCAAAATTCCCTACAAATTGGAGTACATGGGTGCAATATTTCTGTTTTTCGTATAACATTTCAGTACACTCAGCAACGGGTTATACTCCGTTCGAATTAGTGTTCGGAAAAATATGTAGACTGCCGACAAATGTTCAAAACGAAATAGAACCCCTGTATAATTTTGACGACTATCCCATGGAACTGAAATACAGACTACAAGTAGCCGCAAAGGAGGCCAGAGAAACACTAACACATACAAAACACAGCAAAAAAAAAATATATGATGCCAAAACGAGTAAAATAACTTATAAACCAGGAGATAAGGTATTAATAAAAAAGGAGCCAAACACAAAACTTAACTGTTTGTTTTCGGGTCCATATACCGTAATTAAAGATGAAACGCCTAACGTAATTATTGAGAAAAAGGGTAAACAAGTAGTCATACATAAGAATAACGTTAAGCTGTATAATATATAAAAAGAATAAGTACTGAAAAGTGTTATAGTGTAAAAGTGTAATAATAGTCCACCATAAGACTTTTACTAGTACTTAAGGTTCAGTGTAAATATTTATATATCTCATTTTTTTTCTTTTCTCATTTTCTTTAATATGTTTGTTTAATTTTCTTATAAAGGAGAGACGTCAGTCAGCATAAATAATATAAAATAGAGATGAAAGGAAATTGTTACTGAAATTCCCTTTCATCTTTTCCCCGCCCAGAGAGATGTGATGGTACACGACAACCCTCACGGAATTTTCCTAATTTATTTGTTATAAGAATAAGGTCAATATTATAGTTGCAATTTGTATAATTTATTACGATAGTAGCAAAGTTCAAAGTATTCAACTCATTCGCAAGACTGCAAACACAGCACACGTCATTATTGAAATACGTATAGCATAACCATATATGGTAATACATATGGGCATTGTTTTTAATATAATAAGATATAAGTGGGAAGGTCGAGTACCTGAGACATTCATTGTTGTATCAGTGTGTTCGCTGAACTCTGCTGGCGCGTGGTCAGGGGATATAGTTACCGAGATATGGGTCACCTTGACCTATCCTAACTATAATGTCGGTCGACGTAGTTGTAACTGTACCTTTAACCTTGTAAGAATAAAGATATGTAGAAAGTTTAAGTTTGTTTGTTCGGGAGTGTCTTCGTCCAGCAACCCCCAACATCACATCAGTACATTCTTTG
The DNA here is from genome assembly GCF_917563875.1 of Diabrotica virgifera virgifera. Taxonomy (NCBI): domain Eukaryota; kingdom Metazoa; phylum Arthropoda; class Insecta; order Coleoptera; family Chrysomelidae; genus Diabrotica; species Diabrotica virgifera. Next base: position 213,658,027 of record NC_065450.1, read on the forward strand.
ACTTTGTCTCTCAGTCGAGTACTTCAGTCCGAAAACCAGGATCTTGGCGAGGCTATCGAACTGGCTGATGCTGCGAAACAAGTCCTGCTTGAAAGAAGAGAAAACGCCGAAAAGGACTTCAGAGGAATTTTCAAAACCGTGAGCGAAATCAGCGCAAAATACGACATCGAACTGCGGAAACCAAGGCTCGCGTCAAAACAGACTCAACGCTCCAACGTACAAACTGATTCAGTTCAAGATTATTTTCGCATAACGATTTACATCCCATACATTGATTTGTTTCTGACCCATATACAAGATCGATTTTTGAATCACCGCAAAATTTTATCAAACTTTGCTTGCCTCTTCCCCAACAAAATGAAGAATTTCAATGAAGAATCCTGCGCTCAACTGTTTGAACCATACTCTTCAATTTTGCGGGATGATTCCCGTGACATCTGGGTAGACGAAGTCAAACTTTGGCGTCAACGCATCGCCGGAAAGAACGTTAAAAATTCGCTTGAAGCACTCGATGTGTGCAATGGAGATGCGTTTCCAAATGTACATCAAATGCTTCGCATTTTGGCAGTTCTGCCTGTAACGACAGCAACGAATGAACGCTCCTTTTCAACATTGCGTCGCCTCAAGACTTACCTCAGGTCAACAATGTCTGAAGATCGGCTGAACGGATTAGCTTCGCTCAATATACATCGCGATGTCGAGGTCGATCCGCAAAGAGTTTTGGAGAAGTTTTTTTCTACACCTCGCAGAGTTAATTTATTATATAATAACTGAATATCAAGTCAAGACCAAGACACAATAGAATGTCTTCATTTATAAGAAAAGTTTCTTATTATTTTTTATTAACTTCATAACCTAACATGATACACATATGTCAAAACCCCCCTCCCCCCCATAAACGAATTCTGCGCACGGGCCCGGGGTGCTTTGCTCCATCGTCAACGTCATCAGAATGATCTGCTATTGTCGCTTCTAAATCTTCTTCTGATTTCCGAAAAAGTACCAGGAGGTAAGGATGTTTTTAATCCTACTTTAGCCTTATGTATTGTATTTAATATATTAAATAGGGTATTACACAGTGGCCGCTTCCGACTACAGATTGACTAAACACTGTGGTATGCGCTATGCGCCGTATTTAACTTGGGTATGTCACAGTTACTAGGGAGTTTTTGTTGCTACGTAACGTAACGCATCTCCGTATACGTAAAGCAACTAACGTGTCGTAGAGGATGAATGTTAAAATAGGTAGTTTTTGTAACTGCCTTAATGTAACGTAAAGCAAATCGTAAAGTCATTTTTAAATTCCGTTGACATTAAAAAAAATAAAACAATGTTCACACAATATACAATTAATATACAAATGTAAAAAAAGATAAATGAATGATGAAATTGTATGGTTTTAATTGCTTCTATTTAAATATAAAAATATTATTTTTCCTTAGGTTAAATTTTTTTTATTTTTGTTTATACCTACTTTTTAGTTGTAAATTATTGTATACCTACATCAGAATTCCAGTAGGTATAATGTAAATAGTTTGGTAATATTTATTTGAAAATTTTACTGAAACTAGGTCATTTGTTTATATAGTTATTAATTGTGGTGATCACTGTATTTCTTAAATTAATACAAGATTTGTTTGTTTTGCTTTATTAATAGACATCTTAAAAACAATAAAATTTTAAATCTATTATGAAGTTCCAATTTCCAATTACAAACACAGAATAATTTTACTCAAATAGACTAAACCAATATAACCTTAAAATGTTTATAAACGGGTAGTACGCTGATGAAATGTTCATTTGGTAGGTAATCGGGCAAGATCCTCGTGTGCATTCGGTGACTTTCGGCTCGATAGGGATGCGTATGAACCTGACGTACCAGCCCGTAACCTTAAGGCGCAGTCTCTCTTATGCGATTGTCGCATGCGTTTGACGCAAGCAGCAGTCGCAAGCAATTAACGCAGTGGTTGGGGTGGTCTCTCTTGTGCGTTTAGACGCATCCGACGCATCAGATATAACAGCTGATGAAAAGCGGGAATTTTAAAAATAATATGTTATATCTAACGTGCTATGTACTAAGAGTATAAGGCCCGGTCTTTTCACCTCCGGATAAAAGTTATTCGGAGGTTTATTTGACAGATTTACATGTAATCTGCCGGATAAACTTCCTAATGAATATTTATTCGGAGGTGAAAAGACCGGGCCTAAGTCATAAAAAAGATTTTTCGGGATGCTTCTATATTTTGAATTATATAATTAATAAGGTATTACCAAAGTAGAAAGTAAAATCGTTAATTACTAATTTATTAATCATATTTCGTCACCATTTTCATATTCAGTTGTAATAGTTATTTCATCAGTGGTAAAAAAGACTTTGAAAAGTCCTAATAAAATATTTTCATTTTTGACTTATACTCTTAATACATAGCACTCTAGATATATTATCTAATAGCACCAATAACAGTAACATTGCTTCAGAGTAATTTATAATAATATTGATATTGCTTCATAGTAATTTATAATAATATTGATATTTAGTAATTTATAATTATAGTAATACTTATTAATTAATAATAATAGGAATATTTAGTAATTTATAATAATGGTAATAACTTAGTAATTAATAATATTCATTAGTCATTTATAATAATATGTAGTAATATTTAGTAATTTATAATTAGTAGGTAGTAGTAATAGTAGTAAGTAGTAATTAATTTAGTGATAATAATAATATAATTGGTGCATCTACAGAGACAAGTTTATCTTCACATATTAAAAGAGCAAGAATTGGAGGAGAACATTTTAAAAATGATGCTCTCAGATGAAGGTAAACCAAAAAAGAGTAAAACTGATGAAATGTATGTGAATAGGGTTGAAGAAGGATACCAAACCAATTTAATAAGTAAATATATGGTTGATAATGAGACCAAGTTTCATAGTTTCTTTCGCGTGACGAAGAACCAGCTCCATTTCTTGTTATGTGCTATTAAGGAAGACATAACGAAATCTCCTACAAGAATGGTAAAGAGAATGATAACACTATATATAACACCAGAAGAAAAACTTGGTGTCACATTAAGGTTAGTACAAAATGTTTATTTCCTGTGCAATTATGAAAACAACAGAATTGCTTATTTATATCTGGAAATTACGTATTATTAAAATATTAATTAATAAAGCTTTTTAACCTCGAACCTCGTTATCATAATTTGATAAACAATAAACAACAAACTTTTAAATTCTATGTCAAATTTTTTGTTGTTTTATGAAATGGACGCATGCAGTCACTGCAAAGTATGGCTGCAAAGCACTGCTATCATTACCAGTCGATGCAGCAGGCGCATGCGATTCCTCGCGTCGGACGCACAAGACAGACCGGCCGTATAAAGTTTACATTTGAGGAGTGCACAGAACATCGCTTGCGACTGCTGCTTGCGTCAAACGCATGCGACAATCGCATAAGAGAGACTGCGGCTTTAGGTAATGCGTATCTCGATACGGTAGTTCAACCATTAATGCGCAAGCGTATACGTCAAAAAGATGCGTTACGTTTACGTATTTGTGTGCACAAAAACTCCCTACTAATAAACCTTCTTACACTCCGCAAGCTTTTAAGACAGTTTTACATTATGCTATTTTCATGCTAGGCAAGAGCCATGCAAGACAGATCACGCTACTGCGCATGCCCACGCGCTATTTCCATGCAATTCCTCTGCTAGACGAAAAATTAAAACATGTTCTATTTTTCATGCTATTTTGATGCAAGTCCTGTCAAAATTCATGTTGCCAATATGACAAAATTTATAGTTTAGAAAAAAACCCAACCTTATTGTGTAAGTTGAAATGGTATTTATTGGATGTAATAATTTGTGGTTTATATTTGAATATATTTAATTATGGACTGAAGTTTTTAAGTGAAATATCTAAAGTTAATATTTTGATATATTTCTTCTATTGGCAACAATGAAAGTGGTATCTAAAATTGCACAGAAATAGCTCAGATGTAAAAAGGTCAGGGTAGGCAAGAGATATGCCATGCAAGACGGACTTGCATAGCATGAGACTTGCATAGCCTTGATGTAAAGCTGCTTTTACGCACTTAACGATATTACAAATTATCACATTTACAGTTTTTTTTTTCTTCCTTATTGGCTTTGGATTACTTGATCCATTCAGCCACGATAGATAATAAATTACTGTTTGCTACAATATTCCAAATATAATACATTGCATTACATAATATATTAGGTACATGTGCGCACATATAATACTTATGCACGCACATACATACATACATATGTAGAAGTGGAAACATTTAATTGACCAGTAGGTATACTCCTCATTCATGGCCCTAACCAACTTAAATTAATTTACAAATAATTAAATCGACAAAAAAAACTACATGCTAATACTAAATACTAATACTAAATGCTAATAAATATATGTTTTTTTTTACACAGCGATAAGGCTTCAACCCGGATCAATCCCGCGGAGGTTTACACCCTCTACATTTACAGTTCTAATCCGGGATTTATTAATAATTACTACCGGTCGATGTGATTAATTCTGGCATATTTATTACTTTTACCTAGCTATTCCGTTTGTATTAATAGTAACCGTTAATTATTAATAATTTCCAATTAATCATACTTACCGTAACATACAGTGATGAGCGTGCTAATAACCGGCAAAATAGCGGAAAAGATGGAAAACATATTAAATTGTGAGATAAAAAGGAATAAAACTAGTAGAGTTGTTAAATTTAGCGATAATAACATATAAATTGACATTATATTGATTGTTTCCCACCTTTAGACGTATCAGAGGAGTATGTCAACTAAAACTGTCACTGTGACAGTGGCATTTCTCAAATTCATTCGATACGTCTAAAGTTGGGAAACAATCAATATAATGTCAATCTATAAGTTACTATCGGTAAATTTAACACCTCCACTAGGTTCATCTCTTTTTATCTCACAACTTAATATGCTTTTCATCTTTTGCGTTATTTTGCCGGTTATTAGTGCGCTCATCACTGTATACAAGGTGTTAGTAAATAAGTATGAAAAATTTTAAGGGCTAATTCTACATGAAAAATTAATACCAGTTTGCTCTATCAACATATGTCCGCAAATGCTTAGTTTCGGAGATACGGAGTGTTGAAATTTTTATTTCAAACTGCCAATTTATTTATTGCTCTAAGACCAGTTGAGCTATGAAAATGAAATTTGGTAAATTTTAGGAGGTAGTTATTACGAATTTTTTGACATACAATTTAGAATTTTGTATTCATCATTGGCGCGCCTACGGGCAATGGTCTGAATTTTTTAAAGAAAAAAATAGTACACCACTGAGATATTTCGAATTAAAAATTATTTTTAAATTCCACGTCTAATTTATGATAAAAAACTTTTCTTGTCTTTTTTTCACATGATGCACCGTTTTTATGCAGAAAAATAAAACATCTTGGCGCGTATTTTTCATTTCTTAATACATCATCAAGAACTATCCAATATAATAATATTAAACTAGAACAATAACAGAAAATATTACTAATAAGATTTCAACTAGGTGCAAAGCTGCAAGAAATGTTTAAAATGATCTCCTTTACAGATAACAGAAGAATTTTATATTCATCATTGGCGCGCGTACGGGTACTGGTCTGAATTTTTTGAAGAAAAAAATAGTACGCCACTGAGATATGCCAAACTAAAAATGATTTTTGAATTCCCCGTTCAATTTACGACAAAAAATCTTTCTTTCCTTTTTTTCATACGAGGCGCCGTTTTTATACAAAAAAATAAAACATCTTAACGCTTACCAAGTATTTGAGGTAGTTTCCATACGCATAGAAACTTAGTTCAAATACTTTGTAAACGATAAGATGTTTAATTTTTTTGCATAAAAACGGCGCCGCATATGAAAAAAAATCAAGAGAGATTTTTTGTCGTCAATTGAACGAGGAATTCAAAAATGATTTTTAGTTTGACATATCTCAGTGGCGTACTATTTTTTCTTCAAAAAATTCAGACCATTACCCGTACGCGCGCCAATGATGAATATAAAATTCTTCTGTTACCTGTAAAGGAGATCATTTTAAACATTTCTTGCAGCTTTGTACCTAGTTGAAATGGTATTAGTAACACTTTCTGTTATTGTTCTAGTTTAGTATTATTATATTGGATAATTCTTGATGATGTATTAAGAAATGAAAAATACGCGCCAAGATGTTTTATTTCTCTGCATAAAAACGGTGCATCATATGAAAAAAAGACTAGAAAGGTTTTTTATCATAAATTAGACGTGGAATTTAAACCCAATTTTTAATTCGAAATATATCAGTGGCGTACTATTTTTTTCTTTAAAAAAATTCAGACCATTGCCCGTAGGCGCGCCAATACAAAATTCTAAATTGTATGTCAAAAAATTCGTAATAACTACCTCCTAAAACTCACCAAATTTCATTTCCATAGCTCGACTGGTCTTAGAGCAATAAATAAATTGGCAGTTTGAAATAAAAATTTCAACACCCCGTATCTCCGAAACTAAGCATTTGCGGACATATTTATGTTTATAGAGAAAACTGGTTTTAATTTTTCATATAGAATTAGCCCTTAAAATTGTTCATACTTATTTACTAACACCCTGTATATGTACATTGTAAATTATGATTCAAGAGTGCTCCTAGCAGCATTTAAAGTGTCTTGGTTTGTTTATTTCTACTGCATCTTGATAAATCTAGTATAAGTTCTTAATAATATCTGATCGTGATCACTAAGAACTAATTTTATCCACAAAAATAATCAAGGAAACCGATAACAGTATATTAACTAACTAATACTAACAACATACCTACGTATATACAAAAATAAAGATAATACTTAATAAAAAAACTAAAAAAGAAGGACAACAAATAAAACTGGAAGGACAACGGTGTAAAATTTTTAAGGCACACTGGCGCTGGCACTGATTTTTTTCTTCTTCGCGTGTCATATCAGAATTATCCGACGTTGGCGATCATCATTGCGAAGGTTTCTCGATCTTCGCTGGCACTGATATTTGATAAAAAATAATCAAAACAATTTAACTAACAGGGTAAGAACACAAAATAAAACAAAAACCAGGCCAAGGCAAAAATGTATGGAAAAAATACACGAAAGACAAGAAAATGAAAGACGATTGTACAATAATTAAGGGTTCATGTTCCCACAGATGCAAAATAATATAAGAGTTGTAAGGACTGTATCTACAGGGTGATTGATTAGTGTGGTAAAGCTCAAGAGATCAGCTATAGTCATAAAAATTGTAGACAACTTTGATATTCATATTACAAAATTAGTTAAAATATTACACGGTGTTCGGTAACCTATTGGCAGACCAATCTTATGTTTTTTTAAATGGAACACCCTGTATTTTATTTTATATTCGAAATCTCCTTAACTGTCCCATCACAAAAATATAAAGGTTTGTTATGTTATACAGGGTATGTACAAAGTTATAGTTATAACCAATTTTCTATGAAAATCGTAACAAGTTCAACGCCCTGTAAATAAAAATAAGCACAACGGGAATGGTTTATTCATGCAATTTTTTTTTTATTTATTGTCAAAATTTTTAAAAATGATTGATATTGCTAATTTTCTTTATATCGAATACAGGGTGAGTCAAAACGTAAGTACATTATTTTCTCAGTAATTTTAAATGGAACACCCTGTATTTTATATCACTATTGAAAAGTACCTTCAACGTAGTTTAATTTGTATACAACATTTACTATGTCTAAATTTATTAGTTTTTTAGATATTTTAATTTTTCAATGACCAGTAGCGTGGCCACCCAGATTACCAGAATTTAATAAACTGGACTGATTTTTTTGGGGTTACGTTAAGAATGAAGTTTATAAAATGACTCCAACAACAAGGGATGAGATGAAAAATAGAATACAGAGTGTATTTCGAAGTATTAATTTACAAATGCTTTGTAGTGTAAGTAACTCATTCAATGACCGTTTTTAGGCATGCATAAATGTGTTAGGAGGTCATTTTGAACACCTTATGTAATGACTGTTTTTAGGCATCCACAAATGTGTTAGGAGGTCACTTTAAACACCTTATGTAATTAAATATTTAAAATATTTTATTAAAAGTAGCTTCTAATTTTTTCAAAAAGGTTGTATTTTGTGTTATGTTTTTTTAAATTTTTTATTAATAAATTTATTGTTCGTCCTTTGTCTGTTGCATTGTTACATTTAGATACATACAAAAGTAGTTTTTAATTGTTTTCACAAAATGTTGTATTTTGTGTTTGCGTTTTTATTTGAAAATTTATAACTAATGAATTGTTTTTCTTCCTTTATTTGTTACATTTACATACAAAAGTAGTTTTAATTGTTTAAAAAATGTTGTATGTTGTAGTTGTGTTTTTTTTTCTAAAATTTATTACTTGTAAATTATTTTTCTTTTTTTTATTTGCTACACTGTTATATTGATTTCCGGATTAATGATAAGTAGTCGTAAATTGTCAGTTTTAGAAAATTCAGTCATGACTTACTTAAAATTTAGAAAGATATAGACCCCTAATAATTTGCTCTGAAAAATGAAAATATCTCGAAAACTAATAAATTTAGACATAGGGAATGTTATATAAAAATTAAAGTACGGTGATGGTACTTTTCGATAGCGATATAAAATACAGGATGTTCCATTTAAAATTACTGAGAAAATAATGTACTTGCCTTTTGACTCACCCTGTATTCGATATAAAGAAAATTAGCAATATCAACCATTCTAACACATTTTGACAATCAACAAAAAATATGGCACCAATAAACCATTGCTGTTGTGCTTATTTTTATTTATACAGGAAGCTGAACTTGTTAAGATTTTCATATAAAATTGAATATAACTTTGTAAAGACCCTTTATATTTTTGTAATGGAGACGTTAAAAATATTTTGAATATAAAATAAAATACAGGGTGCTCAGTTTAAAAAAAAACGTAAGTTTGGTCTGTCACTAGGTTCGAACACCCTGTAACATTCTAACTAATTTTGTAATATGAATCTTAAAGTTGTCTTCAATTTTTGTTATTAACTTTTATTGCTATCTATTACTACAGCGGATCTATTGAGCTTCACCCCACTAATCAATCACCCTGTATAGTGTATAGGCGTGGTTAACAATAATAAACAGGAGAGGTAATTAAATGTTATACAGACAATAATGGGTCAATTGTGACCTAAGTGCTGTGGGACTCGACTCGCTCTCCCTACTCTACAAATGTGGAGTAGACAGGGAGTGGACAGTCAAACGCTGTTAAAAGCAAAAAGATATTTCAGTATATATAATGAGAGATAAATACTTACTTGAAGAATCTTCGGTGTTAACAGTACAGGTTTCATTGGGCTTGACAACTACCAAGGAACTTACATCAGTAACGAAGGAATATTTTTTCGCCAGATCCAGAGCTTCTTTAGTTAACTGTTGTTTTTTATTTTTGACTAATTCTCGTTGTTCCAGTTTGTGTTTTATAGTTAAATAGGCCCACAGGCGCTCCAATTCGCCCACTGCAGCTTCCCTTACTGGTTGTAATGAGATTTCACCGCGTTTGCCTTTACTCTTAACTTTCCACTTAGAGGTGTCAAAAGCTAAAATAGTAGCCATGATTTTAATTCTTATATCATTCTTATTTTTTACTTTGAAGTTATACTTTTTTTAGGCGCGTTTGGAAGTAAATTTATATTGCGCGAATTCATCAAAAATCTTGGTGCTACGCGCAGATGAAACGTTATACGTTTGTTCTGATTGGGTATTATAATGACCTGTCAAAAATTATTCAATATGGCGACTATGGGTAAACAAATGTTGTGTTTTAGATTTTATTGTGGTGTAGACAGAGACAAAAAGAAGTTTATAATCGTAGTGACTTTTTAAATAGTTTTTAAAAGCAAGAGGTATTTAATTGTAAATGTTTTAGTATTGTAATAAAAAATTACATGCCTACCTACCTAATTGGAAAATGTAAAATGTAGTAGGTAATGGTTCGATTTACATAATTTGATTTGCAACAAAATTTCTACCAATCTGTATCTAATATATTGTTTCCTTATTCTATATTTTGTTGTATTTTAATATTTTAATTCCACAAAAATCAAACTAATTTAATTAAATTCAGACAATAAGCAAAAATGTGATCAATTGTCAACAAGTTGAAAACATTCAGTTGGTGTGTCTTAATGGCTGAATTTTAACGTGCTTGATTTACAACCTAATGACCCTAATATACACGGGTTCGATTACCAAAACAATTTTTTTATTTATTGTATATACATTTTATGATTGTAAGTATATTATTTATTAAATGCATTTTTTTTCAGAAAATACGTATTTCGTTAAAATTTTTGCTAACAATTGTTCAGAAATAATTTCTGTGTGGCATTTTTCAATGTGTTTGTGTGTGTTTTATTCTGTTATTTTTTTAATTTATGGTATTTTAAAAAAAATTTTGGAAAGTTGTATTAAAATTAGTTTAATATTTAAATAAATAACTCACATCGAAAGGTAGACGAGTTCTGGATTAAGTAAAAAAAAGTAAGTAAGTAAAATTTAAATAAAATACAAATAAACTGTTTAAAAAAGTATATTGATTTAGTTGAAATCATAATATAATAGAAGTATAACTTCTTACTTGCGTACAAAATAAACACACATTATTTTTTTTATTGTAATTTGCGTATGGATCATTTAGAGATGCCGTAAGTAAAATAAGAATTGTAAGATGTATTCTTAACAAGTAGATGGATCATTTACAATACGATATTAACAGATAACACAGATTAGAAATAAAACAAAGGATAATAAAAATGGAATAAAAATACGTGGGAATCAGATAATTGACAAAGAGAAGAAGCATAGAACGACCACCGACTAGATGGGCGGTTGATATAAAGCGCATCATCACAAATTGAATTCAAGAAGCGGAAGATAGGAAATAGGTGAAACTAATAAGATGGAGCAGACCAAAGCGGAAATGGATGGGGTACCACAGGATGCTGAGAAGATCGATGTCAACTGAAAAATCCAAGCAAGGGGCAAAGCAAAATGGTGAAGAAAGCTTGAGACCTTTTAAAGTCTGCAGCATCGTGATGATGATGATCTTCAATTACGTACCTTCATTCATGGGATATTTTCCAGCAACCACCAGTTCTGATCCTTTAAAGTAAATAGGGAACTTCAGTTTGGATACTTCCGTAACGTCATCAGTATACTCAAATTCGATATCTGATAAAAGTGGGGATGAGATATCGTTGTAGAAATTCTGGAGTTGAATATGAGCATCAGGTCCTTCGTAAATATGCCTGGAAAATCCTAAGTTCTTCAGGGATAATTTTCGTAAGAATTTTTTATCTGCTTTGTCTCCAAAAGACAGAGAATATATTGGTATGTAATCTTTATTCTCGTTAATATTTGTCACCTGAAATTGGTTACATAATAAATGTCAAATTTACCATTCTTCAATATGTTAACATTGACGCCATCCAATGACGTATAATATTCGCGGTGTGCAAGTACTTGGAGGATATACGAGAAACGATCGTGCTAGAATTGCGGAGAAATATTGCAACTTTCTTTCTTAAATAATTCATATTGTCAATTAAAATTATCAAATTGATGTATACTTCATACCCACTGTCATTGAAGAAGAAAAATTATATATTGCTCCACAATATTGATATGATACGCAATTATTATATAAAGGTAAATTTAATCAATCGTATTTTGCTTGCAGTACTGCATTTTAATAACTAATTTTATTTACTACATACAATTGTTTACGTTTTAATAACATAACCTGAATCTTATTTTTCTTCTTATTATTTTTTTGGGCTATGGCCTTGACAATTATCCAGTAACCAGGACTAATATAATTGGCCAATATAATTAAAAGTGCGAATAATGTTGCTGAGGGTAGAAACCAAATGTCGCTTTGCCGAACTTGCATGGTCCCAATAGACCAAGCGCTCGCCTAGATATGTTTAATATACAGAGTGAATAATCTATGAATTGTACTGAATATGCTTATTTAGTTTAGAAATAAAATAATTCTACCATACTTTTATGAAAATAATGTACTTGAAATATTGATTTCAACCCCTACGGCCCCCCTTAAGGATAGCTATGACACGATTTTGATAGGCAACCCATGCTAGAAATATTTGTCTATGTATGAAATGTAAAAAAAAATATTTCATCCGGTAAGCAGAGAGATGCAGGTCGGCCTATATTCGGTTCTTAGACTATAATAAGTGCCCCTTAAATATTTAAAATAGAACTTGCTTTTGATATTAACAAAAATTATGACAAACACCACGTGCGATCTTTTGATTACATGTGTCAACTTCGTAAAAAATCTTGAACGTTTCGAGGGGTTCGTGCAACTTCGTATCAAATCAATAAACAACAACAATGGGAATCATGTTTATGACAGTTTACACAGCATTTCTGCTGAGACTATAAATATATTATACGTCATTGAGGCCATATAATTACTACTTAGACAACCAAAAAGAAGAAAAAGAATTAGCGAACTACGCACGCATTTCTTCTTAACACAATGTCACACCGTTTTTATTTATTTTGAAATTATATAAAATCGACAAGAAAAAAGTTTTCCTGTAGTTGTCTGTATATCATATACTACAAAAAACAAGTAAAATCCATTATAAAAGGTATATTTATTAAAATTCCCTAAAAAGGGCTACATCACAGAACTAGTTTTCGATCTGATAACAGATCATCATCAGTGCTGACAACATGCTGACATGATAACCACCAAAATACAAAAATAATCGAGTAAAAACCATTTAAACTTGATCCGTCATGGAAACATTGATTATAATTGTGAGACTGAACATGGATGCACAAAATATCTCATGTATTCTGCTCAGGGTACCATTTGATCCCAAAATGTTCACTCTCACAATTATAATCAATGTTTCCATGACGGATCACGTATTTTGGTGGTTAGCATGTCAGCATCTTGTCACTGATGATGATCTATTATCAGATCGAAAACTAGTTCTTGTAGCCCCTTTTATTCTTCTTCTTCAGGTGCCATCTCCGCTACGGAGGTTGGCAATCATCATAGCTATTTTAATTTTTGAGGCAGTAGTTCTAAATAGTTGTTTTGAGCTACATCCAAACCATTCTCTCAGGTTCTTTAGCCATGAAATTTGTCTTCTTCCGATGTTTCTTCTGCCATCCATCTTTCCTTGCATTATGAGTCGCAGGATGCCATACTTCTCGCCCCGCATCACATGTCCGAGATACTGTAGCTTTCTTTAATTGTAAGTTCAACTTCCTTCTCTTTACCTATTCTTCTCAGTACTTCATTGTTCGTAACTCTATCTACCCAGGAAACCCTCATAATTCTTCTATAGGTCCACATTTCAAAGGCGTTAAGTCGTCTCATTGTCTCTACATTTAACGTACATGATTCCACTCCATAGTATAGTACACTGTATACGTAACATTTTGTTAGGCGTACTTTAAGAGCTAATGTTAAATCGTTGCTACATAGGACCTTTTTCATTTTCATAAAATTAGAAGGTGCTTTTTCGATTTTGACTTTGATTTCTGCAGTGTAGTCAGTATTCCTCGGTAAGTGTATTTTTTTACTCTTTCGCTCTGCTGACCCTCTACTATCAAGGTTTCGTTAGTATTATGGTTGTTTTTACTAATTTTCATAAACTTCGTCTATTTGATATTGAGAGAGAGTCCGTACTCCCTACTACACCTTAACTTTTTACTCATTAGTCTTTGCAGGTCTTGTAAACTATCGGCTATTATTACTGTATAATCTGCACATCTGATATTGTTAACTAAGTCTCCATTTACTCTTATGCCGACTTTTCATCTTCCAGAGTTTCGCGCATTACCTCTTCAGAATAAGCGTTAAATAATAGAGGTGATAGTATGCAGCCTTGCCTGACTCCTCTATTTATTTCCATTTCTTCAGATGTTTATTTTTCAATTCTGACTATTGCTCGCCGATTGTAATAGAGGTGTGTTATTAGTCTTAAATCTCTTTCATCTAGGTTTTTAGTTTTTAGAATTTCCATGAGTCGAGCATGTTTGACTTTACCAAACGCTTTATTGTAGTCTATAAAACGGAGGTAAAGAGGACGGTTAACATCCAAACATCTCTGTGTCAGCACGTTGAAGGAGAATAATGCCTCTCTGGTACCCATACCATTGCGGAACCCATATTGAGTGTCACTAATTCCAGCTCCAGTTTAGAGTGTATTCTGGCGTGGTTGACTTTCAGCAGAATTTTCAAGGTATGTGATATTAAGCTTATAGGTCTGGATCCCGCGTGTGAAAAAAAGTTGATTAATAGCAAGCTGAAAATTTGTTAATAGCTTAAGGGTGTCTAGTCGGATAAACTTCGATATATGGGAACACTGGAACAGGGGCAGTTTTAATTGTGGAACAGGTTAAAAATTTGGAACGGTCACACCACGAAAACGGCACATTTATTTTGTCCGACAGAACAGACCTAAACTCTCCGAAGAGAGATTAAACTCTCATGCAAAAATCAGACTGCTATTTATCACGAAATGGGCGTTTTAATGAGTGGAATATGTAGAATATGTCAAATGACAGGAATTATGACAGGTGATAAATAGGAGTCTGATTTTTGCATGAGAGTTTAATCTCTCTTCGGAGAGTTTAGGTCTGTTCTGTCGGACAAAATAAATGTGCCGTTTTCGTGGTGTGACCGTTCCAAATTTTTAACCTGTTCTACAATTAAAACTGCCCCTGTTCCAGTGTTCCCATATATCAAAGTTTATCCGACTAGACACCCTTAAACTATTAACAAATTTTCAGCTTGCTATTAATCAACTTTTTTTTCATACGCGGGATCGAGACCTATTATGCCCTTAAGCCCTTTTTAAGGAATTTTAATAAAAATATACCTTTTATAAAGGATTTTACTTGTTTTTTGAAAATATTACTTACAATCTTTATAATCTCTTCCGTGTTGGTCATTCCCATGGTCGGATCCCCGTCTGTCAAAAAGATAATTAAAGGCTGTCTTCTTGATGCCCTCTTTAGTTCTTGGTTCACTAGATATAAACCAGTTTCAATACTGGCTAACATGTTGGTCATTCCATTGCCTTGAAGCTTGCTTATTACTGCTTTTCCTTTGGTGATTGCTCCTGTGGTAGCAGATACTGCGTATGGCAAATTTAGGCTCTAAAAGTTCAATAAAAAGAGTCAACCAATCACAGAAGAGTCAAGGTTTAAATTAAGAGATAAAAGTCCAATTTATATTAAATAATTAAAAGCAAAAAGTCTTTATTCGTCGTCTTTTGTCTTATAAATTGTAAAAGTCACAGAGTGAGGATGTACCAAAAAGAAGTTCCAGCAAGAAAAGTTTACTACTACTACTATCGGTTTACAGCGTTCTCCGACGCCTTCCGACTCCTAACCGCCATTCTTCTCTGTTTAACCATAGACCTGGAGGGATTTCTCTTTCCTCTAGTTCTTTTTCAATTCCCTCTCTCCAGCTTCTTCTCGGCCATCCTCTTTTTCTTCTCCCTTGTGGTGTCCATGCCAAAATCTGTTTAGGGATCCTGTCATCTGGCATTCTCTGTACATGGCCGTACCATACCAGTTGTTTTGTTTTTATGCCATCAATTATTGTATGTGTTACTCCCATCATATCTCGTATTCTCTCGTTCGGTATCCGATCTTTTCTTGATTTGCCTGCTGCTCTTCTCCAGAAGTCCATTTCTGTTACTAGTAACATTTTCTGCTCTCTTTGTTTCAGTGGCCAAACTTCACTGCCATATGTGATTATACTTTTAAGTATGCTATTGTATATGAGCTGTTTGTTCGCTTTAGATATTGTCTGGTCCCACAGAATGCCGTTCATCATGGATATGGCTTTTCTACCCTGTATGTTTCTGTCTTTTATAGCAGCATCGAGTGTTTCATCTTGAGTTATCTTCATGCCCAGGTACTTGTATTCATCGTAGTGTTTAATTTCTACTCCATCGTCTAATGTAATGGACTGCTTTGTTCCTCCAATACACATGGCTTCAGTTTTCTTAATGTTAACTTCGAGACCCCATTTGTTATATTCTTCTATTAGCTTCCGCGTCATGTAACTTAAGTCGTCATGATCTTGAGCAATCAGAATTTGGTCATCAGCGAAACATAAAGTGTATAGTGTTGTGTCGTCATTGAGAGGGATATCCATGCCATTACATTTTCTTTTCCACAGCTTGAGTGCTGGTTCCAGATAAATTTTAAAAAGGGTAGGCGAAATACAACAGCCCTACTTCAATCCTTTCGTGACCTTAAATCCCGCAAACATCCTTAATCCAGTTTTAATTTTTGCAGTCGTTCCATTATACAGACTTTGGACTGCTTTGATAAGACCATGTTTAATGTTGGTTTGATGTAGGATTGACCATAGTTTGCTGAAGGGCACACTGTCATATACTTTTTGTAAGTCTACGTATACCAGGTGAACTTCTTTATTGACGGCTGTTTTTTTCTCAACAACTTGCGTAATAGCGTACAGGTGGTCTACTGTGGACCGCCCAGCTCTAAAGCCAGCTTGCTCCTCTGCTTCGTAATCTCTATAGTCATTTTCTATTTTGTTCTTAATAAGTCTCACATACATCCTACTTATTGTGCTGTTTACCGCAATTCCTCTGTAATTTTCACATTGATCCTTGCTGCCCTTTTTGTGGATTGTTGACATGATAGATAATTTCCATTCTTTTGGTAATTCGGCACCATTTAAGCAATCTTGGAAGAGTTTTCTTAGCTGTTCTTGGAGTTTGTCTCTGCCGGCTTTCACTAATTCTGCAGTGCTGTCACCAGGACCAATGGGATTTTCCATTTTTCAGGAATTTGGTTATTTCTTCCATCTCTGATTTACTTATTTGTAATGGTGATGAATTTATATGTATACCTATCGTGTTTTCTTCTATGTTAACAAATTCTGGTCTTTGTTCTGTTAGTAATTTTTTGAAATATTCTTCCCATTTTTCCGTTGTTATTGGTGATATAAAGTCTTTTTCTTATTAGTTTTCATATTTTTAATTAACTTCCAACTCTCTGTGCTTCTTCTACCTCCTATGTAAGTGTTGATTTTTTGGCAGTTCTTTTCCCATGATTCGTTCTTTTTTTGAGTTATCTTCTTTAGTTTGGCTTGGGCTCTTTGTAAATTATTTTATCGTTGTCTGTTTTTGTTGATAGGAACGTTTGGTATTTCCGACGTTTATCTGTAATTTCCTTTTCTACTTCTTCATCCCACCAGTACGGTTTTATTCCTTTATGGTTTTCGTCACATTTCCCCAGTGCTTCTTCTGCTGCCAAATGAATGGACCTTTTGATGTGTTCGTAGTGTTCTTCGGTATTTTCAAAACTACCACTTTCTAATTTTTCGTCTAAACGTTTTTTATACAATAGCTTTACACTCTCATGGTTTAGACTGTATAGATTGTACCGTACTTGTTTTATTAACTGATTTGACTCGATGTGCTCTTTTTCTTTTTCATATCTGTTTGGGAGTACTGCTTTAACTTTTAGCAGATGATGATCGGTGCCACATGATGGCCCTCTGGCTGCTCGCACATCTTGTATTTTATTTGGAGTTCTCTGTCTTACAACGCTATAATCTATTATAGATTTCAGATTTCTGGTCTGTTGTATCCAGGTGTACTTATGTATATCACGGTGTGGATAAAATCCATTTAATATTTTTAAGTTATTTTGTGTGCATGTTGATATTAATCTGGTTCCATTATCGTTTCTGATATTTTCACCGTGTGCTCCTACCACTTTGTTGTTAAATTCCCGTCCAACTCTGCTATTGAAGTCTCCTAGAAGTATGATCTCTCTAGATGTTCCTACTTTTATAATTTCATCGTTCAGTTGTTCGAAGGATTCATCTTTATTGTTGATCAATGCGTCCTCATTAATGCCATATACTCCTAGTATGGCTATTCTGCTTCCTTTTATCGTGATGTTCATTTTTATATACCTCTGGTTAATTGCTTCCCAAGAGGTAATATATCTTCTTAAAGTTTTGCGAATAACAATAGCAACGTCTTGTTGTGCTCTTTGGTCTTTAGTTACTCCACTATAGAACATGTCATAGTGACCCCGTTTTTCGGAACCACTACCCTTCTTTTTAGTTTCCGTAAGCACCGCTATATCTATCTCTGCATTTTTGAGTTCTGACATGATTTCTATTGTTTCAAGAAAAGTTTTCAGATTTAAATAATTGATAAGGATAAAGGCAGTTTTTGTTTTCATTTCATTCAGAGACGGACCACCATCTCCATATAGCTATTTCAGCATCTATGCATCCTCAGTGGAGCTATGCAGTCACAACTTCAAAACAAAATCAACAAACCCTGTCTATTTAAGGGAAAACATCGCGATGCAATGAATTCACCTTTTGAGACGCAAAACAGCGACATCTCTTATAATAGGAGGAAGACAGAAAGCCCCAGATGCAAAGGTTACTCTCTCTCTCTCTCTCTCTCTCTCTCTCTCTCTCTCTCTCTCTCTCTCTGCAATCCTGACCCCCCGGAGGGAGTGTAGTGGTCGACGTGATATCGTGTATTGTCCGTCTCTAAAGATCTCTGTCTATGGTCATTTCTTTTAACCCATGCATAGGTCTTTTACATATTCCTGTAATTTGATCGATCCATCTTGTTGGGGATCTTCCTCGTGATCTTCGGCCTTCCACCTTTCCTTGTATAATGAGCCTTCCCATGTTTTCTGTGTTTGCTTTCATAACATTGAATTATTTTTTCTATGGTCGGTCCAAGGAATTCGTAGCATTCGTCTTCAACAGAACATTTCAGTGGCGTCTATCTTTCTTCTTTCTGAATTTTTCAGGGTCCAAGATTCACATCCGTCGGTCAGTATTGGGAATATTAATCAGTTGATCAACCTTATCGTTAACGCTCTTGAAATTTGACAGTCCTTCCATATTGTGGTCATTTTTGCTGTGGCGACTTTTGCTAGATCACATCTACGTTTTATTTCTTCCTGTAGTGACCCTATGTTTGTGATTAATGATCCCAGATATAAGTATGAGCTTACCACCTCAAAGCAAATGGTTGTGAGCAAAGGTTACTACTAGAGAGCGGAATATATGCAACACAACATTACCAAATATATGCGCATATATATGCATTACTTTTACTACAAATATGCAGGTATTTTTTCTAAATTTGTCTAAATATGCAAATGCATATTTAGCCTTATGAGCCATTTACTTAAAACATTTCTAAAGGTCATTCACAAACGAATATACAGCGTGTCTACTTGAGTTGGAAACATATGGGAAACTTTTTTATTATTAATTTTACGAAAAAAAGTTATTCTTTATAAAAAGTTCTGCATGCCCCAAAACCTAAGATTCAATTATCAGATATCAAATTTTCTCAATATTATACGAGGTATGTCAAAAAATATGAATTTCGGCTAAGGGTAAAGTACCTTTATTTCTCTCAATATCGAAAATTCTTATGATAAAAGTTGTTTGGAATTAAAAACTAAGATGAAATATGCAATTACATGCTTCTTATTGAAAAAAAAATATTTTTCTCAAATTTATGGATACCCAACATCGTTTTTAATTATTACAAATATCATAACTCGTTTATTATTCACTTTACGAAAAAAAGTTATTCTTCATAAAAAACTTTGCATGGTCTAAAATCTAAGACACAACTATGATATATCAACTTTTATTAATTTTATACGAGGTGTGTCAAAAAATATGAAATTCGCTCAATATTATAGCACCTTTATATTTCACAGTATTTCAATTAGAAGGATGTAATTGCATATTGACACATAGTTTTTAATTCTAAACAACTTTTTTAATAACCGTTTTCAATATTGTGAAAACTAAAGGTACTTTACTCTTGAGTGAAATTCATATTTTTTGACATAACTCGTATAAAATTAATAAAATGTCATATCTGTTGGTTGAATCTTCGGTCTTAGGACATACAGAGATTTTTATAAAGAATACCTTTTTTTCGTAAAAGTAATAATAAAAGAGTTATCGTATGTGCAATGAATAAAAACGAAGTTAGTATCAATAAATTTGAGAAAAATTTGGAAAATATTTTTTTCCAATTAGAAGCATGTAATTACATATTTGAGCTTGGTTTTTATTTCCAAACAACTTTTCATAATAAGAATTTTCGATATTGAGAGAAATAAAGGTACTTTACCCTTAGCCGAAACTCATATTTTTTGACATAGCTCGTATAATATTGAGAAAATTTGATATCTGATAATTGAATCTTAGGTTTTGGGGCATGCAGAACTTTTTATAAAGAATAACTTTTTTTCGTAAAATTAATAATAAAAAAGTTTCCCATATGTTTCCAACTCAAGTAGACACGCTGTATACAAAATGCGAGGAACAACTAATAAGAACACAATTCGGATTTCGTGATGCTCTAGGAACACGGGAGGCCCTTTTTGCTGTGCAAGTGCTATTTCAGAGATGCAGGGATGTAAACTGTGATATATACGTATGCTTTATAGATTACCAGAAAGCATTTGACAGAGTAAAACATGACAAGTTAATAACTCTAATGCAAGCAATTGGAATTGACAACAAAGATCTAAGAATTATCAGAAACATTTATTACAATCGAACGGCCAAAATCAAAATAGAAGACCAGTTAACTGATAAAATTGCAATAGAACGTGGAGTACGACAGGGGTGTATTTTATCTCCACTACTATTCAATATTTACTCTGAATGGGTATTTAAGGAAGCTTTAGACGGTTGTGCCAAAGGAGTATTAATAAATGGTGAATGGTTGAATAACATTAGATATGCAGATGACACCATAGTTTTTGCCGATAATCTCAATGATTTACAGATATTAACAAATCGTATAACTGAAGTCAGCAACAGATACGGACTAGCTCTTAACATAAAGAAGACCAAATTTATGACAATTAGTAAGAAACCAATACTAAACGCTCAACTAACAATCAACCAACAGAATATCGAAAGAGTTGAGCAATATACATATTTGGGTACGAATTTAAATAACCAATGGGACCACTCAACAGAAATTAAACAGCGAATAATAAAAGCGAAAGCAGCATACGTTAGAATGAGACCCATTTTCAACAGTCGAGACATAGCATTAAAAACAAAATACCGTCTGTTGAAATGCTACATATTCTCAGTTCTGCTCTACGGAATGGAAGCATGGACACTAACTGTTGCATCTATGAATCGGCTCGAAGCTTTCGAAATGTGGTGTTTTAGGCGCATCTTACGTTTATCCTGGGTTGACCGAATTACCAATGTGGAAGTCCTGCGTAGAATGGGAAAAGAGTGTGAAATTCTCTTAACCATCAAAACAAAAAAATTAGAATATCTAGGACATGTAATGAGAAATCAAGAACGTTACGGCCTTCTCCAACTGATTCTCCAAGGGAAGGTAAATGGTAAAAGAGGACCGGGAAGAAGACGCATTTCCTGGCTTCAAAATTTACGTAAGTGGTATAACACGACTACCACTGAACTGTTCCGCGCTGCGGTAAACAAAGTCAAGATAGCCATGATGATCGCCAACATCCGGAACGGATAGGCACTTTAAGAAAAAGATATTTAAAATACTCAAAAATAAAACAATATATTAAATATAAACATTTTTGTTTAAAATATTCAACCTACATTTATTTATGTTTAATACATATTTATTTTTCCATAAAAACAAATGAAATGACACACAAAAACTGATATTATAATTAAATTAAGAATCTAAATTATAGTATGAATTTATAATCAAATATTTTTCAAAATTTTCAACTAGCAACTTTTGCCTTCTATCACTAAAAACGTGTTTGGACACAGAAAAAGTTCGTTCTACATCTACTGATGTTATAGGACAATATTTTAATTTAGGCAGTAAACTAATTTGCCAAGTCGTAAGATCTTCAGAAAAGTTGCCTTCAAAAATACGTACAACTTTCCTCAAACAATCGAAGCCCTCATTTTTTTCTAAAACATTTTTTAATTTATTTCTAATTGTAATCCCTGTATTTCCGGGATTTTTTTCATAATGAGCAGAAAAAGTGTTAACAAGATTAACCGAATCACTTAATTGTAAATTGGGACATTGTGGGACATGATGCTTTTGTTTGTCAGTTCCTCATTTAAAAAATGAAATGTGAAAATGAATGTAACTTACGATTTTAGAACAGGCGTTGCAAAATACTTTGTCTCCACTTAGCTTTAACTCGGAAAAACACTTTATCCAAGCACTTTTTTGAATGGTAGACATATTTAAATTTAATATATACCAATCACTTCAAAAACACTAAATACGATACAACGTTTACTTTAAACAAATGTTGGCCGGAAACTGACAAAATAAATATTAGACCCTTAAAAGAAGGTAGGTACCTACGACTTGCTACGCTAATAAAATAATATTTTTCTGGGAACACCCATAATTGTTAAATTCAGGTGGTAATGGGAAAGTCCAGATAGATAATAATGAGCGATAGATAGATAAATAACGAGCTCGTTGTCCCAAAAGTGGATTTTAAACGATCTTTAAAATTCCACATAAATAGACAGTTTGGTTTCGTTTTGCTTCAGAGGCGTGCACGCAGCTCCACTGATGACGTCGTAAGTCAGAAACAGCTATCTGGAGATTATGTATCACCTCTGAATCGAAATGAAACGTGAACTGTCTTTTTGACTATATTAAATAAATAAATACATAATATAAATTTAGTAAACACTTACAGCAAGTTCTCCAAAAGGATCTCTTTCATTATTAATATCTACAGTGAGTTTTGATTCTGTGTTCATGTTCCACACAAAAATATCACTATTAAATTCCACTATATGAAAAGCATCGGCCTTTTTGAGTTGATCCAAAATGTTGCCCATAGCTTCCTTCAGTTGCTTGAGCTTTCTTCCGTTCATACTAATACTGGTATCTAAGATAAACACTACGTGTTTTGATAGGGGTTCGACGTCCTCGGGAGCAAAGAAATGTACGAAGTATCCATCTTTGAGTAGAATCTGCAATACAAAGTAAATCGGTCTTATATCAGAAATGTTTCCAATACAAAGGCTATAGCGGGATAAGATGGTCAAAAATGTCCCCGCGCCGATTAGCCCCGCTACTTATTTTTTCAATAAAGGATATAAAATCATGCACTCATGCAAATTTTTAGCTTCCCAGAGGTCCTAAAACTTTTTAAATCGAGAAAAGAAAAATTTTAAAATTTTATTTTTTTGTGAGCGCAGTTTTACTTTAAAAAATCTAAAAAAATTCAAGAGGTTGTATAATTTAAATACAAAACAACCTGATTTTTTTGAGATTTTTTTTAATAAAAAATAAGCTTAGGAAAAATTTTTGAAATTTTCAAAAAAATTTTAGGTTATGATAATATGATTTGGCCAACTTTTAAATAGTATTTTTTTGTGTACTTTTTGCCGTTCTTTTGAATGGCAGAATTTTTAATATCTGAGCGGAAAGAACAAAAAAAATCGAAAAACCCGTTTTTGGCTGTCACGAGACGCATCTTGGGACAGCCAATTTTAGGATTTAGGATCCTGACTACAACAACTGAAAAAAGACTAAAAGTGTGAATTTTGTCATAAAATTTGGTATGTGGGGTTATAATAATATTTGGAACAACTTTTACAAATAACTTTTTTCGATATCTCTAACGCGAAGCAAATCGAATCGCATATCGAAAATTCGCCCTGTTTGCAATAGGCCGCGTTTAAAACTTAAAGTATAGTTAACTATTTTAAAAATTGTGAACCATCACCCTGTATGACTGTGCAAAATTTCAAATCTGTATATATTTTGATAGCCGAAACATAGGGTGTCTTCATCTTAAATGCGACACACTGTATCTTATCAATTTGATAATTTATTGCAACTAGTTAATATAGTCGTATTTTTTATAGATTAAAAATATAAAATCAAAATACTGACTAATTCACTCATTTTATTATAAAAAGGTTAAATTGATTGCATTGAAGTATTGAACCAATTAATGTGTAATAATTAATATATAATATAATATACAGAGTGAGTTTTATGTATGGAAACCTCAATTATCTCGGAAATGGCTTGCACGATTTATATAGATTGTGATGGGTAGGGGTTTTCTAATGTGGCCGATATTATAGGTATACTTACATTGTTGTCAGATCTTCCGTTTTTCTGAATATCTAATTAACTTTCTTATTTCAAATTTAACACCCTGTATATTTTTTGCGTTTTGAAGACCTTAAAAAATACTGATTATTTTCCATGTTATATTCCCTATACCTAAAGGCCATAATTTCGGAGTTATTGCTACATTTATTTTAAAAAACTTTTTAAACAAATTATAAAAATCAATTTTTTTGGCCTGGGTAGACATTATTTTAGGTTCTTTGAACCATTGGGAACAAAAAAGTTCTTTTGTAATTTTTCTCTAAAGTTAGTCGTTTTCGAGTTATAAATAATTTAAAACTGAAAAGAAATCGAATAATGACGATTTTCAAGGTTAAAAAAACACAAATCAAAAATATTATTTTTGAAACTGCAAAGTACAGAAATTCAAGCTGAAGCCTTATTTTATCAGTTAACAATAAGTAATTTTAGCTTGTTTCATTCTAAAATATTGTTTTTTAGTTGTTAATGCGGCCCGATCGCCCGTCCTCTCATATGCGCTTCATTAACATTTATTAACCCGGCACCTGCCACGTGGCTTTGCAAGGCATCAACTGCCACGTGGGGTGCTCACAGCACCCCTTAAAAATTTTCTGTGATCTACTTGTTTATAAACAAAATAATGTGTTGAGTTACACAAGAATATAAAAAAAACATGTTTTATTAACTTATTAGCTACTAATATATTATAAAAGTTAAAAAATAAAATTAAAAAGGTG
Organism: Diabrotica virgifera virgifera; assembly: GCF_917563875.1. Lineage (NCBI taxonomy): Eukaryota > Metazoa > Arthropoda > Insecta > Coleoptera > Chrysomelidae > Diabrotica > Diabrotica virgifera. The sequence continues at coordinate 213,683,013 of NC_065450.1, forward strand.
TTATAAGCAAATTAGCAAGTACCAACCCATAATAAATGAAGAGATGTAAAATATCTAAGAAAATTAAAATTTATTGAGTATAGAGAATATACTAATAATTTAGATCAGTTATTACAATAAAAAAATGTAAATCTGACCTGTTTATCAAAAACATAAAAAAATTTTACTGCCAGATGATGACACCCCAATTCGAATTTAGAGCTACAATTTCAGAATGACACTAAATAACCACTTCAAACACAAACAGATCTATGCTATATAATATTATTGAAAGCTACTAAGACGCACAGGACGGTTAACAAATTTGAAATACCAAATATTTGATGAAAATGTGTTATGGGGTGCTGGTAGCACCCCACGTGGCAGGTGCCGGGTTAAAAAGCAATGTTTTAGAATCAAACGTGCCAAAAAATTTTTTAGCGAGCTCCTGGAAGAAGGGTTTTACCTTGAATTTGGGTACACCGCAGTTTCAAAAATAATATTTTTTATTTTTGTTTTTGAACCTTGAAAATGGTCATTATTCGATTTTTTCAGTTTTAGATTGTTTACAACTCGAAAACGATTAACTTTATAGAAAAATTATAAAAGACCTTTTTTGTTCCCAATGATCCAAAGAACGTAAAATAATGCCTATACGGGCCTAAGAAATTAATTTTTATATTTTCTTTATTTTTTTTTATCAATGTAGCAATAACTCCGAAACTATGGCATTTAGGTATAGGGAATATAATATACAAAATAATCATTATATTAGAAAGTTCATTATATTTCCAGAAAAACGGAAAATCTGACAACAGTGTAATTATCACTGTAATATCGGCTGCATTAGAAAACCCCTACCCACCAAAACCTATGAAAAACGTAAAAGTCGTTTCCGAGATACTTCAGAGATTATATACATAAAACTCACTCTATTACTAGTAATAAGTATAATAATATTATTATATTAATACGCATTAATTGGTTCAATATTTCAATGCAATCAATTTGAACTTTTTAAGATAAAATTAGTGAATTAGTTAGTATTTTCTTTGTATATTTTGAACCTGTAAAAAATACGACTATATTAGTTGCAATAAATTATCGAATGGATGAGATACAGTGTGTCGCATTTAAGATGAAGACACCCCTATGTTTCGGCTATCAAAATATATACATACATATTTGAAATTTTGCAGTCATAGAGGTTGATGGTTCAAAATTTTTAAAGTAGTCAACTGAACTTTAAATTTTAAACGCGGCCTACTGCGAATCCACAAATAGGGTGAATTTTCGATATGCGATTCGATTTGCTTCGCGTTAGAGATATCGAAAAAGTTATTTGGAAAAGTTGTTCCAAATATTATTATAACCCCACATACCAAATTTTATGACAAAATTCACACTTTTAGTTTTTTTTTTCAGTTGTAGTCAGAATAATAAATCCTAAAATTGGCTGTCCCGAGATGCATCTCGTGACAGCCAAAAACGGTTTTTTCGATTTTTTCGTTCTTTCCACTCAGATATTAAAAATTCTGCCTCTGCCATTCAAAAAAACGGCAAAAAGTACACAAAAAAATACTATTTAAAAGTTGGCCAAATCATATTATCATAACCTAAAAATTTTTTGAAAATTTTTTATCTGGCCTCAATTTTTATTACAAAAATATGAAACAAATAAAGTTGTTTTGTATTCAAAATGATGAATTTTTTCAGATTTTTTAAAGTAAAACTGCGCTCACAAAAAAATAAAACCTAAAAATTTTTCTTTTCTCGATTTAAAAAGTTTAAGGACCTCTGGGAAGCTAAACATTTGCATAAGGGCATAATTTTATATCCTTTATCGAAAATATAAGTAGCGGGGCTGATCGGTGCGGGGGCATTTTTGACCATCTTATCCCGCTATAGCCTTTAGCATAACTTATTTATGATGCATTTGTAATTAGAAGGGTAGAGGAAATGGAAAGAGTATCTGACGAAGAAAGGTACGAAACAGCTACCCTTGAAAAGTAAAAGCTGAGGCATATGAAGAAGAAGAATGTGTCAGATACGAGTAATGCTTTAACAAAAAATTACCATATACAAATAAAATTAAACAACTCACCTCTCCCTTATGGGGATCTCTCTCTATATCATATTGTACAACAAATTGTCCAGCTATACCCTCATATTCTTTCTTTCCCAGTCCTTTCGCAAATTCTCTCTGTTTGTCGGAGTTCGGTTTGAATTTAACAACAGCGCTTCTATTGTTGATTATTTGGATATCTGCTGAGGGGTCAAGCTTTGAATCGTCTTTAGAAATTTCGTTTCCTGACCTCAACGAAGGAGTTTTTACAAATTTCAAAGGACGGCTTTCATTCAAAACGACCTACAAATAACAGCTTAATGAATGCAAATTTCTTATAGTATTGAAATATATATTGAAATATATATGTCGTAGGCAATCGGCGACACACTTCATTCCGTGAAAAGCATAGTCATCACGTCGGCAAACGCTGTTTCTACAATCATTATTACTTTGTTTTGACTGAAATTATGCGCCATTTCAGGGACTGCCGTCTACTGTTTAGGCAAACGGTGAAACCGCCCGAATGATTGAACGTTACGGCGTCTGACGGTTGTATGTTTTAGTCCAGAGAAATAAGATTTTTCTCGTGACACATTCCCCTCCAGGCCGAAACCAAATTTTTTGAGTAGTATGGACATCTATATTAATAACCTATATGTATTCTACAGCCGATTTTGATGATATACATAGTTATAAACAAATGAAGATCAAAAAACGGTAAATTTTCTCTTTTTTCGTCTATTACTAAAAAGTGAAGCATTCTAAACAAAGAGAATAAGAAACTCATAAATCATATAAAAAAACTTCAATACGGCGTTCGCTGAATATGTCTCTCCTTATTTGTTGCTTAAAAAATTGCAAAATAAGTCATAAATTTTGAGATTTTATAAATGTTCATAACTTATGTAAAAATTAAGTTAGAACCTTCTTATTACAAGGAATGCTGAGACTTCTTGTGCCTTAATTATATTTTAAATTTCAAAGCAATAAAAGTTATTTAATTTGTTTATCCCAAATTCATTTTTTTTTGCAACACTATAAGTCAGAAAGTTATGAGGATACAGTAATACTTCGGACAAGTTATGAAAGAAGAACATTTTTACTAATAACTTGCACACTTTAGACCGAAAAACAATTATCCTAGGACAATTAGGGACGAAGTTAGCTCCCCTTTTTTTAATTCACATGTTCTTGCAAAATAATTTTGAAATATTTAGCATTATTTTTTGTCATTTTTTTTAATTAAATTAATAGTGTAAATCTTCTTCTTTCATAAACTATCTAAAGTATTACTGTGACTTCATCATTTCCTGACTTTATAGTGTTGCAAAAAAATTAATTTGGGACAAACAAATTAAATAACTTTTAAACTATTTGACCAATTGCTTTGAAATTTAGGGTATCATTTAAGCACCAGAAGTCTCAGCATTCCGTGTAATAAATTAATTTTTACATAAGTTATGAATATTTATAAAAACTCAAAATTTATGATTTATTTTGCAATTTTCTAAGCAACCAATAAGGATAAACATATTCCGCGAACCTCATATTGAAGTTTTTTATACGATTTATGAGTTTCTTACTCTCAAGTTTGTTTAAAATGCTTAACTTTATGGTAATAAACGAAAAAGCGAAAATTTACCGTTTTTTGATCTTCATTTGTTTATAACTATGTTTATCATCAAAATCGGCTTCGGGAAATAGTCCAATCTTTCACGGTTTTTGCTCTAAATTTTAAAGAACCGCCCCCAAGAGGGGGTGAAAACCACCCCCGGGGCAAAAGCACATACTGGCACAATATCACTTTTTTCTTTGACTTGTTAGCTATGTGTATGCCAAATTTCATGTCAATCCAAGCGGTTCTTTAAAATTTAGAGGTTTTGCAATATTTTACCGTTAAAGAACGGACTAAAACATAATATAGGTTATTAATAGATGACCATACTACTCAAACAATTTGGTTTCGGCCTGAAGGGGATGTGTCACCAACAGGATATTTTTTTTCTCTAAACTATTTAGTCAATTCAGTCGTCGAATTAAAATTTTATTACATAAAGAGGGGATTTAAAGAGGAGATCCCGCTTGCTGCAAGTGTTTATTATTATACAGTGAGCACGTAAAGGTTGGAATAAATTCATTTTCTCGAGAACGGACGATTTTGGAAAAAAATCCCGAAAGAGGTCAATTTTTATTTTTAAATTACGACTTTTTGGCATATATATTATACTAGTGACTTCACCCATCTGGGCGTGATGACGTCATCGATGATTTTTTTAAATGAGAATAGGGGTCGTGTGATAGCTCATTTGAAAGGTAATTCAATTCTCTATTCAGTAATATAAACATTGACATAATTATTTATACAGGGTGTCAAAAAAATTGTTTTGGATTCAATTTATTGGCATAAAAAGAAGAATGTATGTAATTTATTTAATTCAAAATACATTTTACTGCTCTCAGAAAACAAAAAAAAAATGTGTATTTGCAAAATAATCATTGCTTTTCGCTTAAATTAATTGTTCAAATTGTCACGAGGCTAGTGGGTGGCTGCTTTAATATTGAATTTAAGCAAAAAACAATATTTATTTGCCAAATAAACATTTTTTCCTGTTTTCTGATAGCAGTAAAATGTATTTTGAATTAAATAAATTACACACATTCTTCTTTTTGTTTCAATAAATTTAATTAAAAAAAATTTTTTTTTGGCACCCTGTATAAATAATTATGTTAATGTTTATATTACTGAATAAAGAATTAAATTACCTTTCAAATGAGCTGTCAGACGACCCCTATTCTCATTTAAAAAACCATCGATTACGTCATCACGCCCAGATGGGTGACGTCACTAGTATGATATATATGCCAAAAAGTCGTAATTTAAAAATAAAAATTGACCTGTTTCGGGATTTTTTTCCAAAATCGTCCGTTCTTGAGAAAATGAATTTATTCCAACCTTTACGTGCTCACTGTATATAAATAGGGATATCCACAAGAATGTATTTTATGAAAAAAAGTAGATAAAAAGTGAAAAATTTTATTAAGTGAACAAAGACGGCAAAAGCCGTGGAATTATGATAAAATGAATGAGGTAAGAACCAGTAAAATTCATATTATAGCTTTCATATAAAATACACCCTTGTGGATATTCATATAATTTATGTAATAATAAACACTTGCCGAGATATGTGATAAAATCTTATTTCGACGACTGAATTGACTAAACATACAACCGCCAGAGTCTGTAACGTTCAATCATTCGGGCGGTATCACCGTTTGCCTAAACCGTAGACGGCAGTTCCTGAAATGGCGCATAATTTCAGTCAAACAAAGTAATAATGATGGAAATGCAGCGTTTGCCGCCAATACGTGTAATGACTAGGCTTTTTACGGAATGACGTGTTAAACCGATTGCCTACGACATATTATATGTTACAGTTCAAGTTAATTATTAAATTGGAGTTGACTATTCCTAGTTCGAGTCAACTCGATCGGCTGGTTTTAGTAAAAGTTAATTATAAATATTTTTATTCAACATTTACTAATAAAAGTAGACTCCAACTAGAAAAAGTATACTCTTCCCAATGACATTTAGTAAGAGTTGATTCACACAAACAACTGATTCTAGAAATTAAATGTTACTGGATATGTTCAAATCGTGATAAGTAGTTAAAACGGTCAAAACAAAGAGTCGCACACTCATTAAAAAAGTACGTGAGATTATCATATATTGTTCGTCCGCTATAACTTTTCCCATGCGTCACGATTCATTTTCAAGCAAATTAAGTCAAAACATAAAGTGAAACGAACGTCGATGTGTATATACATTTTGTATACTATATACTATATACTACACACATCGGCGTACGTTTCACTTTATGTCTTGAGTTAATTTGTTTGAAAATGAATCGTGACGCATGGGAAAAGTTGTAGTGGACGAACTATAATACCTAATCTACATTTACTGAATTGATCCAGAAATAGTCAACTCAAACTAGTAAGAGTTGATTCTATTTTTCCCGCGATCTACTTTTACTAACAATGGTAGGGGAGCTCAAGCGGGGATTTTTGCAGTTATTCGAGCGCGTCAAACGCGCGTATGGGGAGAAACCTGGTACCCTGTAGATGTACCTCTACCATATATTGGCTCTTAACACAGGAGAGTTCGTTAAGGGAGGCCCGAAAAAAAAATCTATCCTTAAAAAAACTCGAAGATTAAGATAAGGTAAGTTAGATAGTAAGATAGTAAGATAGGTAAGATAGAGGTAAGATAGTAAGATAAGGTAAGGTAAGTCAGATTAAGATAAGGTAAGTTAAGTACATGCAAAAGAGTGTATATTTAAAAAATCTGACAATTTGAGCCGGGCGTAAGGAAATGGGCGAGTCCCAAAGTTTCACAAGAAAAAAGCGAATATTTCGCGAAATAAATGACGGATCGAAAAAATTAAAAAATATATGCTCAATTTTTTTTTAAATCTATCGAACGATACCAAACACGACTTCCCACGGAGAGGGGTGGGGGAATCCCACGATATTTCGCGAAATGAACATCAAATCGAAAAACTGTAAAATACATTTATTCAATAGTTTTGAAAAATCTATCGAATGACATCAAACGCGACCAAACACCGAGGTGGGGTGGGGGGTTACTTTAAAATCTTAAATGGGAACCCTCATTTTTATTGCAGATTTGGATTCCTTACGTAAAAATAAGTAACTTTTATTCGAAATATTTTTTCGAATTATGGATAGATGGCGTTATATTCGGAAAAAACGATTGTTGGAAATGGAAAATTAAATTCAAAAATGGCAAGCGCCTACTAAAATGGAAAACTTTACTTAACTTTTTTGGTTTTAAGACCTACTCTTCACAATTCAATAGGTCCCCAAAGCGCTCGAGTGACTGCACATTTAGCATACTTTGCTCCCCTACCACAAGGGTTAGGAAGAGTCGACTTAAACTATCAGTAAAAGTTTAATTAAATTTTTCAAATCAACTCTTACTGCTCGTTTTAGTTGGAGTTGACTTGAACTATAGAGCGTTTCAAGTTAAGAATAGAACATTGCGGATATAGCCTCATGTATTTCTTATGAACGATAGAAGCGCGCCGATGCCAAGTCGTACTGATTACAATGAATTGCGTTTGCGAAATAATGTACTTGCGTTTTGACTCGCTCTGTATTCGATAAGAACAAAATTAGCAATATCAATAATTTTCGAAAATTTTCACAATCAACAAAAAAATATGGCGCCAATAAGCCCTTACTGTTGTGCTTACTTTTTTTATGCAATGAGATATACATGTTAAAATTTCATAGAAAATTGGTTATAACTTAGTAAATACCCTATATAACATAACAAACATTTATATTTTGTGATGGAGAAGTTAAGAAGATTTCAAATACAAAAATACAGGGTGTTCCATTTAAAAAACATAAGTTTGGTCTTTTACTATGTTATTGAACACCCTGTATCATTCTAAATAATTTTGTAATGTGAAGCTCAAAGTTATTGTTCGTCAGCTATAATTTTTCCCATGCGTCACGATTCATTTTCAAACAAATTAAGTCAAAACATAAAGTGAAACGTACGCGGATGTGTGTAGTATATAATATAGTATACAGTATATAAAACGTATATACACATCAACGTTCGTTTCACTTTATGTTTTGACTTAATTTAATTGAGAATGAATCGTGACGCATGAGAAAAATTATAGAGGACGGACTGTAGCTACAATTTTTGTTATTAACTTATTTTGCTCTCTATTACTATAGCGGATCTACTGAGCTTTATCACACCAATCAATCACCCTGTAGATATGGTATATATCATATTATTGTTGCAAAATGAAATTTAAATGTTTAAATCATAAACTTACCTCAATGTTCATATCCCTAACTATTTGACCAGGGTGTATGTTTAGCACGAGTTCATATTGGTTGTTCTTTCTCTCTAAAAGTTCTTCATAGGTAAGCTGGAAACTTGCTTTACTTTGTGGCTCAACGTTGATAGACACAGTGAATTTATTAGAGTCTCTAGCACTTACTGCGACATGACCAGCACTTAGGCCTTTTTTAACTGCCTAGAATAAAATTAGTTATTAAATGAAAAATATTATAATATAATGAGGTTAAATATAAGATAAACGACAGAAAGAATCGGTATAAAAAATGACAAGAGAGTATACAACAGCTATTTATGAAACAGTTCGTGAAGTATGCTTTTTGCGAACGCACGCGATGTTTAGAGGACGAGCGACAGCGGAGTGAGTGCTATACATCGCGTAAGTCCGCAAAAAATATTTCACGCACAGTTTCATACAATATTTTATCTACGATAAACAAATAAAAAAATTGTAACTATTTGTCACTGAAATTCATTTCTATTCTACAATCTTTAGAACTTTGACATTTAAAAATTCTAGCTTCTTTCAAACCACAAAACTGTCAAAACTTTTATTGTAATTTATTGCTCACATGTCATCACCATGACAACGCGAAAGTTAAGGATATTTAATTATACGAAAGTGTGCCAAAAAACAGGGCGAAAAAGTAAATCCCATTTAACACTAGAAAGTCTGGCTTAGCATACCTACCTAGAAAGAACGAATAGATCATTTTGGCCCCATGTTCTAATCAATTAAAACTCAGTTTAAAGAAATTAAATCTGCTCTAGACGGTAGAATCTGATTCTATTTTTTACTTTTATTGTTTAACACATTCGCTGCCTATCAAAAACATTCGGAACACCATACAGTTTGCAGTTTTTGATATTTGCCACATGTTGCCTTGTTACAGCCGTGGTAATGATTGGAAGTATGATTTCCTTTACAAAATATTTTCAACTGATATTTTTTTCGTTTTTGGATAGTAACAGAGATAGTTGTTGGTAGACCTGATGTTGCTAGACGTAGTTCCAGATTTCGGGAGGCAAGGTATGGGGCCCATAATTCTTCACACAGCCGAAGAATAAACTTACGAAGACTGAATCTACTTCCAGTTATTTCTTTATAAATAATCCATGCATTTATTGCTTCCAAGTCAAGAGTATTATAAAACACGTACATAGGCCATAGTCTTGAAGTTACTTTTGTAGTATAAAGACAACAATGTTCATTTTTGTGTTCACTTGTGTTCACCAACAATTGTATCTTTATTATGTAGATGGTCAGTTCCAGTGGGCGGAGGTAAATTCCTCACCAACCAGTAGAATCATATAATCCGACAGGTATTTTCCTCACCAAGTTTAAGGGTTCGTATTAACCCTTGAATGCATCGTGTTGCCGTTCGGCAACATAGGTAAACGATTGAATGAAATATCTATTCTGATTCGAATTTGAATTAACTGCATAGCGTTGCCTTTAGTCTATTTACTGTTAATATTAAATAGTTTGGCACTTTTTGTACAGATGGCATAAACATGCACTTCGACCCATTGAATTGTTTGGCAACCAACAGGTAACGTCGTGTATTATTTGATGAAGTTTGAGAGTCGTATCTAGTTAGAATATTAGTGATTTATTATTGAAAAAATATCCTAATTAGTAGGTAAGGTATATACTTTTTACTTTTATTATGCTCCCTTGTTGTTATTCCCGCATTCATGAGAAAAATGAAAAACATTTTTTGTTGCCGTTTTACTACAGTGCGCACTCAAGAATCCCTGACACAGAATATTTACATCTGATTCTTCATTACAGAATGCATCGTCAGAATTATTTGTCGGAAAAGGATCTGCAGGAATATTGGGCAAATTTCACTGGCCTGAGTAGTGAAGATGAAAGTGATTTCTCCGACACAGATAGTATTGCAGACCCTGAATTTGAACCTAACTATGGCGACAAATCTGATGAAGAAACGTGCAATGAGGCTAAAGATATTTCAGAGGAGATAGACAAAACAGAAAATATGGAAATGCTAGAAAGTAAGCAAATCATCCACGAGAATGAAAGCTTGCCATCTACCAATCTTGGACCATCCGGTATTATGGCTAGCTATTATATTTGGCTTGCATTATTCCATAGCATCAGAATTTCCGTCTTTATCATGACAATTATTATACAGATGTACCGCTGCCTGTACATAAAGCCAAAAGGGGAATATTACCATTGGGAACAGTTCAAAGGCAACGGATACCATATTGCAAATTACCAACACATACGGATAAGAAGAATTTCCTCGTGGTGATAGTCATAAATATACTGCAACGGATGACGGCGTAGATATCTCATCTACAATATGGAAAGATAATAAAAATTCGTCTTGCTTTCCACTTTTGCAGGTATATCTCCTATATACAAAATATAACGCTTTGATAAGACTGCGAAAAATCTACCGAAGTAGACTGGAGGGGTTGATCTCATGGACAGTCATATTGGAAGATAAAAAATTTCTATCTCCGGCTATTTTATCACTTACTTGATTTAACAGTTGCCAATTCCTGGATACTCTATAAAAGAGCGACGGTTGCTAAGAACCCACAGGCAAAGCTTTTAACACAAGCGGCTTTTCACACAGAACTTGCAGACTGTCTGTGCAAGATCAGAAAACCACAGCAAAAAGAGGGAGACCAAATACATTGGAAGCTGACATCCAAAAAAAGAAAAAGAGAGGACCAGCTCAGTACATTCCCCCCAAAGATATTAGTAGGGACCGATATGAACACTGGCCGACTATAGAAGATAACAAACAACGGTGTAAATATCCCAAATTGTAAGGGGTTTACACATACAAAATGTCAGAAATGTGGTGTATGTGTTTAAATAAAAATAATAATTGTTTTTATAATGTTCATGTAAATTAACAATGTAGATTTTATATCTAACTTGACCTTGTATGCACAATGTAGAATTTTGGCAACAAACCTGTTTTTGTCAAAAACAAGTGTTTAAAATTAAACTTGATTTTTTTTATTATTTTTTCATCATTTTTAAGCTTCCGCTAAAGGCTTTTTTTGATATTTGACATCAATAAAAAAAATCATGCATTTAAGGGTTAATCCGGTAGGTATTTTCCTCACCAACTCACTCAGGTAATAAAATAAAAAATATAGATGTAATTTAAAAATGATTATTATGAAAGCATCCGAAATCCGAATAAAAGACATTCATTTCCTTACGTTGTAATAATAGTTTATAATATAGATAATGTGCAAAACGTATAACTTATTATTTATTATTTACTATAATAAGAAACACACTTTACAAAATCCATTATAGTCATTTGATTAGACTGATAACTTATTATAGTTATTAAGGTACCAAGGGTATTATTATTTTATTATTATAATACCCGTGATGCCTTCAACGTTTAATGTCCAACTAAGTTATTCTTTATATGCAAAGAATTTTAATAAATTTTGAATTAATTAGTTTTCGAATAAGTACATTTACCAGAAATAGTCGTAACGTAATTGTGGTAACCATAGTTTTACTTAGAGTTTTATTTGTCAACTTGACAGTATTTAACTGGTTATTTAAATTTAATAGGCGCTAGGGCGTTATTTTTCTATAACACCCTCTTGGGGTCCAACTAAATTATTCTTTATATGCAAAGAATTTTAGTAAATTTTGAATTAATTAGTTTTCGAATAAGTACATTTACCAGAAATAGTCGTAACGTAATTGTGGTAACCATAGTTTTACTTAGAGTTTTATTTGTCAACTTGACAGTATTTAACTGGTTATTTAAATTTAATAGGCGCTAGGGCGTTATTTTTCTATAACACCCCCTTGGGCGTTATGTCGTACTTAATTGACTTCGAAATAATGTCATTATTTGTCAAATAATAGACCAGTCGTACGTAAATTTTCTACATTTTTCTCAGCTTACTTGCAGACTGCAGTAATAAAAAAAATTCATTTTATAGTTTGCATGACATTAAATCAAACACAAAACAATCTGATACGTCTTCCGGTTTTATATAATGTAAGGCCAAAAGTATATTTGAGCCTACTTCAGAATCATTTCTATATTCTGATGTTAAATCAAGAGACTGAATTTTCTATACCAAGTTTGGTGTACTTAGGTGAAATCTTCAATCATGTATTTCAGTATTTGGACACATTTGAATGATTGCATTATGTATAAATATAGCCTTTTCAAAATCTACAAAAAATTTACTAGAATTAAACTCATTTTAGAGAGCTTTAAAAATTTCTGATTTTAACAAATAGAAAAGATTGTTTTAAGTTTCTGTTTTTTTTTTTTTGTTTGACAGTAAACAGTATAATAAAGAAATATAATGCCCATTAATTGGCCCATGAATAGTGAATAATTGCAAATAATATGTGGTACGGTAATTGCGCCATACATATAATATACGAGAGGGGCAAAATTATGGAATAAATTAATTTTCTCTAAAACGGACGATTTTGGAGAAAAACCCCGAAACAGGTCGATTTTTATTTTTAAATTACAATTTTTTTGCCTATATTTTCATAGTAGTAACGTCATCTAACTGTGCGTGATTACGTAATCAATGATTTTTTTAAATGAGAATAGGGGTCGTGTGGTAGCTTATTTGAAAGGCTGTTATATTCCCTATTTAGTAATATAAACATTAATGTAATTATTGATTGATTGATTGATTGATTGATGACGTCACTAATATGAAATATAGATATGCCAAAAAATTGTGATTTAAAAATAAAAATCGACCTGGTTCGGGGTTTTTTGTCCAAAATCGTCCATTTTAGAGAAAATGAATATATTCCATAATTTTGCCCCTCTGTGTATAAAATTCAGTGTTGCTAAAAATCTTATATTTGTTTCACATTCACAACTAAATACAGTTATCTTACTTTTGACACAGTTTATAAAGAGAAAATTTTCCTCCTTGGTTGTTTTTTGAGCACAGCTCTTCACAAATTCTTGAACCTTATAAATATTGGAAGAAAGTCGACCAGGCATCATTTTCGTCGATAATTATATATATTTTTTCTTATGTAACAGACATCAATCGTAGTAATTGTTTCAGGCAAATTAGCTGCAAGCTCTTGACGAATGATTTTTGGCGGTTTTTCAGTATATTCTCTTCGGCTTTACGTTTACAAGAGTTAGAAACAATTTTTCGATCTATCTTCTACAGATCTGGTTCATGATTATGTTGTAGGCTACTTCTAGGTATTGTAAAATTTGCCCCAATAGTATTCAATTTCACACTAAAAGTTATTTTATTGCCTCCAGAACACCTTCACTTTCTAAAACTTTCACCTTATAAAAAATAAAATTTTCAAATACCGTGATTACTTTCTACTAAACATGCCATTTTTGTCAAAATTCCAATTATGACTAAAAATAAAATACTATAAAATTAATTAATTAATTTATTATAGGTAGGTACCTACTGTAATTTTATAGTAGATAAATAATTTCCTTGAATGCCTTTTAGTAAAATCTACCTGAAACAACCATTTCAGTTTTGGTGAGGAAAATACCTGTCGGATTATGACATACCCTTCCAAACTCAGGTATAAGATTATTTTGGTGAGGAAATTACACCCGCCGGTACCAGTATAAGGGTAACCATTTACAATAAACATACATAATTATAATTTTACCCATTCGACAGGAATTTGAAAGAAAGGATCGTCGAATTTACCAGAAAATGATAATAACTTACACAGGGCCAATTTGGCCCCTTTAGACTTCTATGGTAGATTAGTTTGAAAAACCATTTAAACTAAAATTTAGTAAACAATATTTTTTTGTGTTAAATAAGGATTTGTATCAAAATATTAAAAGTCATAAAATATGAAATTATTATTGCCTCAGATAAAAAAACTACAATAACTTTAAATCTCAACAGGGGCCAAATTGGTCCCTCCGACTTTCTAGTGTTAAATACATTGTTACCTACTTCAAGCACACTCTAAATCCTTTATGCACTGCTATCTATAATAGCAGTTTTCACAAACTAAAAACTTATACATAATATGAGATAGAGTAGATAAGAGTTATTTATGATATAAGTGTTAAAAGTACACGTTTAAGGCACGCATGGGAAAGTTTGCAGAATGAGCGAAGCGAGTTCTGCAATTCACATGAGTGCCTTAAAAATGTACTTTTTAACACGAATACCATACAATATTTTTTCTACAAACGTAATTACAGGACAATATCTACAAAAACTTTTATTTGATTGACATTCCATTTTTATATTTTTTACTTTATCGTACTATATAAGTAGTATAGTATAATAGATAAAGTTATAGGATCGTGCAAAAAAAAATTTTTCAGATTTCACTTTTTTTCGACGTTTTGAGTCCCCCTGAGTCTAAAAAGCAAATAAAAAAAACATGTCGGAAGTATGTACGTACGTATGTCGCCACCGCCCAGCAAAAACTACTGGACCGATTTTGATGAAATTCGGTATGAGTAAGTTTAAGAGAATTTTGTCGAGAAACTAAGCTTTTCAAAAAAACCTCTCAAAGGGGGGCCGAAATAGGGGGGTTATTTAGGGCCCATTTTAGCAAATTTTGACCGAAATGAATGAAGTTCAACTCAAAGTAAGCTCATCGATAGGTAAATAAAAATACGGAATTTGACATTTCCAAATTCAAAATGGCGGCTAACATGGCCGACCGCCCACCCGACACATTTCCCTATCTATCTAAAAACTTGTTTAAGATAAGTTTAATTTGAAAAAGTCTTTATATAGCCTAAAGATGGGGCTATAAGAAGGATGTTATCGTTTTTCAGAAAAAGTTACGGGTTGCCTATATTTAAGGGGTCAAATTTTGACATAAATTTGAACTAGATTTTCTCAAAAAGGGCTCCAAGGAATTTTTTTATTTTTTGATATATTTTTGTTATCCTATAAGTAAATTGAATGACATTAGTCATATATCTTAACTCCCCATAGGAGGGGAGTTATGAATTTTTTATAAAAAAATATTCGAGTGCCCGTAACTTCCTTCTTAATAAAAACTAAAATTTGAAATTTTGCAGACATATATGGTACTTTATTATCTATTATCACAATAAATTTTACCAAAAATATGGCTTCCGGTTGAACCGGAAATGAATAAAAAATCTTAATTTTTTTAGATACTCCCCTGTATATTTTAACATATTTTGAAAGAATACAAAATTACCTTTCCAATGACATAAAATTCATTGCTGTAGCTCAAAAACTCGAAAAGTTACGGTAAATAGAAATTTTGCTATAATCTTATGTGTGTCCTCTCTCACGCGTTCATAGCAGAGCATTATTGTAGGGCAGTCAATGAGGGTATTTGGCTCCGAATTCCATCCTACTACATTGATGTACTTGATATTTTCACAGTAAGTAGGGAATAGCTCAAGAAACAAAATCTACCCTATATACTATGGCGCTTTTATCTTGGGGCGGTTCCCACTTCTTCAAGGGGGTGGAAAATTTGTTGGTCAAAATAAGCACGGAAGTGGCTAAAGAACCTATTTCTAAGCAAAAACTGGTCTATACTTTTTTTTGAGAACTCAATACTTTTTGAGTTATGCGTAGTTGAAAATTGGCCATTTTCATTGAAAAATGACACCTTTTCGGACGGATTTTTTGTGAATACCTTAAAAACTATGCATCGAACTAAAAACACTATATAAAACATTTTTTAGATTATAAATAATAAAGAAATTCGTTCCTTCGTAAATGTTCTATTTATAATACAAAAAGAGATATGGTAGGTGAAAATAGTTTGTTTTTTGGTGCATGCTCAAATTGGTGTATTCAACTTAAAATAACAGAGGAACGGCAGTTTTTAGGTGTATAATGCTACCAACACCTTTTGTAGTGTTTGAAAAGGCCTTTAAAACGAGCACCGTTAAATGTCGCTTACTTACAAACTAAGCGAGATATGGTGCAAAAAAATATATGACTAATGTACTTTAAGGAAAAATGAAAAGTATATACATTTAACTCCCCATCCACCATAACTTAAATGCATTGTTTTCCTTCTACAATACCTTTTAATATATAGTGTTATTTCTACTTTCAAAAAGTTGAACGGGTTTAAAATGAATGGTTTTTGTAAAAAATGTGATCAAATTATAGAATGAATTTTTAAATTTTCTTAAAAATCTTCCTTTTTCTCCATGTAATTCGAAAATAAAAATATTTCACCCCTGAGAAGTGGTGGGAACTTCCCCCATGATAGAAGCGCCATAGTATATAGGATAGACTTTGAATTAGCAGATTGGGCTACTCCCAAAATTTCATTAAAATCCATGCAGTAGGATAGAATTTGGAGATAATATCTTGTTCTTAATCTCGCGCATTGACTGGCGTAATCGAAATAGAATGAAATGCAAATATTGTAAACTATTAATTTCTCAGAAAAATGAACTAATTTGAAATGAAAGTATGACTATAATATTCTATTGATTTATGCAATAATCTACACATCTATAGTGTGTCCTCGAAATATGGCATCGAACATTTTCTCAAATGCAGGAATTAATGATGCGTAGAGCCATAAAATACTTCTAAGTACAGTAGGTGTTTCTAAAATATCAAAATAACGAGTAACTTTGTTATTTTTATAGAATATAGAACAGTATCTAGTACTATAACGATAATAGATCGGTACGATAAAGTTCTCGGGCGGCCCTTCCGTCCAGCGTTTTTTGACATTACATCAAAATTGCCTATACGGTCAATAGGAACTGCAGTGCCATAAAAATTTTAAAGCATTAGTGCCTTAAAGTAGCATTTTTAACGCTCGCATGGAGTGCTAAAAATTGCATTTTTAACATGGTTGTAGAAAAAATAGATTTAGACTTGTAGCGTTTTATTTTTCTTGAATTTAAAATTTTGGTTAATTAAAAATGTCTGAGTGTAATTGTGTCTAGGTGTCTGGGTGTCAGACTCTGGGTGTCTCACTCTCTGGGTGTCAGACAGGGATGTGTTATGTCACCGACATTGTTCAATACCTACACCGAACCAATTTTTGATGAAGCGTTAAAAATAATCTTCGCAAAGGTGTTAAAATCGGTGGTGAAATCATTAATAACATCAGATACGCAGATGACACCGCCATAATGGCAGAGAGTCTGGGAGACCTTGAAACCCTGTTGAACGTTGTAAACAACGAATGCGTTGTAAAGGGCTTAACAATCAACGAAAAGAAAACAAAATGGATGGTGGTCGGAAAAATTAATATCGAAGACTCAGTACTAAAATTAGATAACAAAATCCTGGAAAGGGTGGAACACTTGGGTGGATTGACTGCAGGGTTGAAAGTGATGAGGAAATTTCGACCAGAATAAAACTTGCACGAGAAACTTTATTAGCTG
This sequence comes from Diabrotica virgifera virgifera, assembly GCF_917563875.1. Taxonomy (NCBI): domain Eukaryota; kingdom Metazoa; phylum Arthropoda; class Insecta; order Coleoptera; family Chrysomelidae; genus Diabrotica; species Diabrotica virgifera. The sequence continues at coordinate 213,700,333 of NC_065450.1, forward strand.
GCGTTCTGTATTGTGCACAGGCCCGGCCCCAGGGGTGGGCGAAATGGGCGGCCGCCCAGGGCGGCAAATTTAGGGGCGGGAAATTTTAGAGAATAGTCAATTTTTGAAATTAAAGTAATAAATTATGTTTTTAATATTATCTATAAAAAATCAATATCTATTATACAAGAGAGGCAAAAATGAAACTGTAAAAATGAGAACTAAATAAGTGAAACAATACCAATTGCAAGGTTCATTCGACGGGAAATGGACAACACCCTCTTCTTCTTCATTGAATAAGAATATTGGCATCATAACTAAATTAAATTTACTGACATTCACTTTAAATTAAATTTACTGAAAATGGTTATAATGATAATTGGAAACATATGGCTGAAGCTTTGTCCACGCTAAGTCTCCAGCTTATCTACAATCACAGCGACTAGTAGGGTAGGCAATTAGACAGGAATCGGGCAAAACAATAGACAAAGAAACACAAAAAGTTCTAAATTCAGAAACTCGTCATTGAAAAAATGTAATAGAACGACTTATATCAGTAATACAGTTCTTAGCACAACAGCGTCTTCCATTGAGGGGCGATTCTGATAAACTTTTTTATCCCAACAATGGTAATTTTTAAAGCCTTTGAGCTCTTTGGATTTGTTTTACAAGAGCACATTAGGCAAACAACGAATGGTAGTAACAAGCAGCATCACTACTTGGGAAAACGTATTCAAAACGAAATTATTCATCTCCTCCATGACCAAATCAAAAATAAAATTTTAAACTTTTTGAAATTACCAAAGTATTATAGCATAATTTTAGATTGTATACCTGATATTTCTGAGTTGTAAGAGATGACTATTGTTGTACGTTTTGTCGATTTAGGTTCCTGTTCACAAAGTGTTAATATTGCAGAACATTTTCTTGGATTTGTGCCTGTACTGAAGATCACTGGCTTGAGACTTACATAAGTTATTTTGCAAAAACTGAATGAACTGGGAATACCTTTGGAAGATATGAGAGGACAAGGTGATGATAATGGAGCAAACATGAAAGGGAAGAACTTTCTTTTCCTTAGTGACAAAAATTTAAAACTTTTTCTCAGTATCTATTCATCGTTGGGCTATACTGAAAAATCATATTTCTAACATAACATTGAAACCTTTGTCCAAAACTAATTGGGAAAGTAGAATTAATGCAACTACATACTCCACGATGCTCTTGTAGAAATCACTGCCAATAAAAACAACGATAAAATAGTTGCTCATGAGGCAAGCTGTTTGGCCAATCAAATCCGTGTTTTTACTTTTCTTTGCTCTGTGGTAATATGGCATGACATTTTACATCACATCAACCTAGTCAGCAAATCACTGCAAAGTATTGACATAGGAATGTATCAAGCTGTCAGTTTATTAGAAAAAATGGTAATCCAGGAAGAGACCCAAGTCTCTCAGAAGTGATTTAAAATTCCAGGGCTATTTGACAGATATAAAAGAGCTAGAGAAATTGAGAACCCAAAAATCGGAGGCACAGTAATAGCAAGAAAGATGAAAGTGAAAAGAAAATTTAGCTATGAGGCTGAGTCATGGGTCTACAAAGGAAAGGGGGCGGCGGTCGCCGGTCTTGCCCAGGGCGGCAAAACCCCTAGGGCCGGGCCTGATTGTGCAGTAGAAGTCTTTCATTGACCACACGTCTAAGAGTATTGAAGTGCTACGTCTAGTACGTTTTGTTCTGTGGATGTGAAACTTGTACAACAAAAGTGAAAAATCTCAACAAATTAGAAGCTTTCGAGTTGTGGTGTTACCGTCGCATGCTCAAAATCCCATGGGTACATACACATATCCAACGAACGTGTGCTGGAGACCATGCGCAAAGAGCGAGAATTGATCAACGTCATAAAAATGAGAAAGGTTCAATACTTGTTGATCATATAATGAGAGGAGGAAGAAAACAACTGTCCTGGCTGCGTAACATTAAAAAATGGACAGGTCGAACGGTCGAGGAATTGTTTCATATAACTGCCGACGGAGAAACATTTCATCAGCTTGTTGATACGATGATAGCCAACGCTTGAAAACAAGCACGGCACACAAAGAAGAAGAAAGATGTAATTTTGTCGAAGTGAATGAAATGTTCATATTACTGTTCGAATATTAATTAGTCTGGTTAAAGTTATAGGTAAATAGTCAAACGCCCCGATTTAAATTGATTTGTTAGTTTGTTGTCGAAATGACCGCTGATGTCAATTTATAAATTTTTGTGAGTAGTAAAAACCCACAATATGTGGGTGTAATTAGCGTTTGGTAAATTAAACTATGTATTTAAGTCTGACTTACCCATATGCCTCAAAAAGAAAAACTTTGACCAGTGTACGTTACCCATACTCACTTATGGAGCAGAAACATTTACTAACAAAAAAAAAAGAATTTGTGTGTACGTTGTACGCACGTAAGAAGTTATACTTCTATTATTACGATTTCAACGAAATTAATATACTTAGCAGATTATTTGTATTTTATTTAAATATTAAATTAACTTTCTTACCTACCACTTTTAAAATTTTTTATACCAAAAATAAAAAAAAATAATATAAATCGTCCGGGATTTGAACCCGGGACCTCTCGATCTCCAGTCACACGCTCTACCACTGCGCTATGCCCCCTTGGCTTTGACAGTTTACAAGATTTCTCATACATACTGAGAAATTTAATAGTCAAAAGTGAACTATACAAAAATACTTTAAATATACTTACTATTATTATAAAATATCTTATTCCCGATATTATAAATATTAATCCCGAAAATTATTATAAATTATCAGAGAACGGCAGTTCTTGCCAGTCGCGCACACCAACACCCCCCTACACGCGACACTATATATACACGAAATTTTCGATTTTCTAAATCTGACTGATTTGAAAGATGGGCCAAGTCCCTTCTTAAAGTTCAGGAAAAGACTCACCCATTCATATATCAACCATCCATTTTGATCCAAAGGTGTGGATTTTACGGCCCTTTCTATTTGTCTGTTTTTCGTTCTCGTCCCAAAACTCCCAAAAACTTCAAAAATGTAAGTCCGACCTTTACCAACGCATGTCCAATTTTGAAAATCGGTTATACCATTCAAAAATTACCGAGCTCAGAAGTATGACTCAATTTTTATTTAAAAAAGGGAAAATGTTTGTGGATATGTATGTATGTGTGTTTAATAGTTCAACCGATTTTAATTTTTTTTCTGTGTTTGAAGAGGGGGTCAGGGCCGATTCAGAACCGGTGTAGTTTGTGACTTTTGACCATCCATAAGCCAGCTAGAGGACTTGGTAGGTACAAAACGGCATATTTTTTGGGGGTATATATCTTCGGATCAAGAAGAGACAGGAGAATCGAAAATACACCAAATTAATAGTATTGAGTTAAACTTTCAAATTGTGTTTAAGCCATCAGGGTCAGACATACACACGGCTCAGTATAGCCGAAAAACTGAAAAACTCTACTTTGAAAATTTTGGATTTTCGACAATTACTCAAAATTTCAACCTACGAATTGCGCCAATAACTGAGCGTTTGTAGAAGGACTCTAGACGAATCTAACGGTATATACATCATATCCGGGAAAATTCGAATTTTTAAATTATAGGCTTCATAAATATGATCAAATCTATTTCCTACGGGAAAAACGGTTTCTCAAGCTCAATAATTCCTATAATAGCTTCAGTTATCATACTTGACCTTAGAATCCATCAGATACTACTGGTAAATACGTTTTAAACTCATGTTTACTGATCAAAATCGGTTAAGCCTTTTAGAAGTTATTAAGCTACAAAAGCATAATCCAATTAACGATTAATCCCGAAATGGTTTATGTAGTTGTAGTGATTACGACGCTAAATTTGATCTGGCAACGGGCAATTCGACTTCATTTACCGGTCATCTCAATATTTTTTTTCAATCTATTTCGAATAGAAAAATATCTAGTGTACATTCGATGGACGCTAGATCATTTGGGAGATAATGCAACAAAGGTGACCATTTATAAAGCTTAACGAGTAATAGAGGAACATTGCATTCAACTTCATACATTTAATTTATAAATAACTCTGAAAAACTCCTGATACAAGAATAAAAATACCGCTAAACGTCTTAAAAATGAGTGGCGCATACAATATTCCAGCTACAAAAGATCTGATATGAATATTACATGGCGCGAAAATGTATTTTCATTTTGATGTAAAACAAAATTCTAGTTTTATTTTAAAAGAGTTTTCCATAATATTTGCTAATTTTAAAGGAAACGCGCCACAAAAGAGTTTCAAAATTCAAACTGTACCTATCAAAGTTACTCTTTGTGGCGCGTTTACTTCAAATTTAGCAAATATTATGGAAAAATCTTTTAAAATAAAACTAGAATTTTGTTTCAATCAAAATGAAAATACATTTTTGCACCACGTAATATTCATATTCAGGGCCGCCGCTACCATGTGTGCAAAGTGTGCATCGCATACGGGCGGCCGATTATAGGGGCGGCCAAAAGCAGCAAAAAAGTTTTTTTGAAACGAAAATGAATTCAAAAAATTAAATAGTAATGATTCAGATATTTCTATAAACTATAATATTCCAAACAATCTAAACAAAAATGCCAGAAAATGTTATTTATTTTATGAAGTGCCCTTTTGTAGCTGTAGTCGTAAAGTAGTTCCGGGAATGCTTTTTAGTTCAAAGTGGCTGGCGGATTTCGGACTTTAAGATATTTTTATCTACGTGGCCCATTTGCGATTTTTTCAAATTCTAAACATTTATGATGTGTTAAGAGAGTACGATACGACAATAGGATACTTTCCGAGAATTCAGATAAGTGCTTGTAAAGTTGCTCTCATTGACTAATATAAAAGTCTTTTTTATTACCAGATGGTTTAAAAAAATCTTTTTTATTACTCGACGGTTGCTGTTATGATATTGTTACTTTATGCTTATGTATTGTTATGGATAGGGTTATAGTTCAGTCTAAGTTGAGAATTTGATGATTTTAGACACGCTTTTCTTTTGCACACCACTGTATTTCAAATAGGCCTGGGTCTCGTGTACCAAAAACAAAAAAAAGTTGATTAATAGCAAGCTGAAAACTTGTTAATAGCTTAACGGTGTCTAGTCGGGCAAATTTTGATGTACCGGAACACTAGAACAGGGGAAGTTTTAATTGTGGAACAGTTTAAAAATTTGGAACGTCAGATTACGAAAACGTCCCATGTATTTTGTCGAACAGAGCATCCAATTGATTTGTTACCCTTTCATTAAACTCTCATGCAAAAATCAGACTGATATTACTAACCAACATGATTCCTGTCATTTGACATGTTCTTCGTATTCCACTCATTAAAATGCCCAGTTGGTGATAAACATCAGTCTGATTTCGGCATGAGAGTTTAATGAAATGGTAACAAATCAATTGGAAGTTATGTCCGACAAAATACGTGGAACGTTTTCGTAGTCTGACGTTCCAAATTTTTAACCTGTTACACAATTAAAACTTCCCTGTTCCAGTGTTCCCATACATCAAAGTTTGTCCGAATAGACACCGTTAAGCTATTAACAATTTTTCAGCTTGCTATTAATCAAATTTTTTGGTACGCGGGATCCAGGCCTATATATTTAAATATAGTAACGTCGAGATCAGAGCAATTATTATTCACATACGCGTTATGGTGTCCTGCATATTTCTTTAAATACTAGTACCTACGTTGAAACGACTAAAGTGTTGGAAGGGGGCGGCAAATATTAAGTTGCACACGGGCGGCTAACACTTTACCGGCGGCACTGTTCATATCAGATCTTTTGTAGCTGGAATATTGTATGCGCCACTCATTTTTAAGGCGTTTAGCGGTTTTTTATTCTTATAATACATTTACTAAAAACACTAATATATCCTTTTAATGACCTATTTGCGCTGACACGCTAATACATACATATCTTGAAAGATTAGCAACGAACTACATACTGTCTGTGTGCGCATGCGCCTGGCATTATAAAATTTCACTCTCGATCGTAAAGAAGTATAACTTCAAAAAGTAATAAACAAGATTCGAGTAACTCAGAGTGCTATGGAGCGCCAGATGTTGGGTGTGTCTCTGAGATACCGAAACCCAAACGAAGAAAAACATTGTAGAACAAAAACAACAGACGCTATCGCAAGAATCGCGTCGATAATGTGGAATTGGGCAGGACATATGGCCTGGTTATCAAAAAACCGATAGACGAAACGTATGGTCGAGTGGAGGCCAAGATAAGAAGCACTACGGAGCAGAGGACGCACACCAACTAGGTGGACTGACTAATTGACTATCTGAAGCGTTTTAGTAGTAACTGGATGCAAGCCGCACAAGAGAGAGACAGATGGAACGAGGTGAGGGAGACCTATGTCCAGTAGTGGACGCGTACAGCTTGATGCCGGTGATGATGATGATAATGATAATGATTAAATTCTAAAGGAAAAACATGAAATATGTCAAAATTTGAAGGAAAAGGGACTAGATGATTATAACACAATAAGTACGTTATTTATATTATCACTTACCGAATCATAAATACTTTTAGCTTCTTCTTTTTCTTTAACATAAGCTTGGTAGGATTTGCCATCTATTTCCATTACAAATTTAGAAATGAATGCTTTTTCTGGCAAAACAACTGTAAATGTTGCTTCATTTGAATTGGGTGCTGCATTTTCAACTTTACTGGTTACCAAAGTTTTGGCATATCTGTTCGAGATATCGGAACGGATGTTGAATTGGTATGTAAGTGGATATACGCTTAAAGCTTTTGGACCAGACGGACCCTGAAACTAAACAATATATAACAATAATAAGAGGTCGGAGCGTTGTACAGCTGCTCCCGGGGCAGCGGGAGCTGCTCGCGGGGGCATATTACTCTGGGCTAATTAGCAAAATTCATGGAAAAGTTATTTACCAGCAATTTTATTGCTGGAATCGAATTATAAGATCTTATATATTAATAATATAGGTATGCAAAGTTCGCAGATAGTGTGCTACTTTTTTTATAAACAGAATGGCGCCGACAAATCGTATTTTTTTCAATTATTTCTCTATAACTCCGAAGATTTTAACTTTACAACAAAAACACCCAAATAAAAATTCACCGCAATTAAATTTTGCATAGAGATCTGTTTTTCACGATTGGCTAAGACGAAAATTTTCCTCGGAAAATGCGGGTTTCCTAACAAAAACTCTAATTTTCAAATAAAGTTTTAGGTAAGTAATTATTAATCAATAATTAAAAAACTTAGTGACATCAAAGCTTTCTTGGTATAGATTGTAATTCCAGAAGCCGGTGAAAATTAGACGAATATTTTAGCAACAATTCAATTGTTAATTAACAATTTACGATCGCAATTATAACCAAAATAATAATGAAACATTGATCAAACTTATAAAGATTGATACACATTGATACACCAATGAAAAATGAAAGAGCATGAGCTATATTTTCAACTTGGTTTAAAAAAAGTAAATAAAAAATGCATTTATTAGTAATAAATAATTATACAAAAGTATCATTAATCTTTCCTTATAAACTTTATTTTTTATAGAATAAATTATGTATATTTATTAAAAATGTTTATCAATTATATATAAATAATATTACTTATTAGTTGTGCATCTAAAACAGAGTAAAAAAATAGATTTTTTTAAAAAAGGTGTTCAAAAAGTTTATAAGGAAAAATTGACGATACTTTTGCATAATTATTTATTACTAATAAATGCATTTTTTATTCACTGTTTTTAAACCAATTTGAAAGTCTAGCTCATGCTCTTTCATTTGACACCTGTAAAATATTTATCACCTATTAAGCACCAAAGAACCCTCATTTGACAAAAATTTTAAAGCTGTAGGTACACTAATTTTTATAATAGTTATTGTGAAATTAATTTTTTTGCAATTTCGACTTTTTTCGCAATTACATATATTAACAATAATTAACTATTTAGATGGGAAATAAGCCACAATTAAATTGAAAAAATAATTGTGGCTTATTTTTATATTATATTATAATATTATAAAAAATAATTTATTAACAATAAATGAGCATATCAAACTTTGTAATACGCCATTTTAACCCTTAAATGCCCAATCGGGGTCACTATGGGACCCCAGACATACATTTTTGGCTATAATATCTTTATTTGAAACATTTGGCAACCGCGCAATCAGGTATTTGTGTGGACGTGTCTCCTACGTTTTCTGTTAGTATACCACGAACATTCGTGAGGTGCAGTGGTCTGTAAGAGAGATTTAGATAAGTGGGGTCTCGCTGTGACCCCGATTGGGCATTTAGAGGCACCAGAATATTTTTATTATTTTTAACATTTTTCGTCAGTTTACATTGAAAAATGGACCGTAAGAGAATGAAAATGACAATAAGCGACCAAGAACATGAAAAAATTATCCGAAATATAGAAGAAGGGATATCAGACTCCGATTTCGACTATGAGATTACCGACGAATCAGATAGCGAAGAGCAAGATGTTTTTGAGGAAAATGTTTCGGAAACTGAGGACAATTTAGAAGTCAACAGTGACGAGGAATCAGATGCAGAACCTACCGAAGTGGACGATAATATTAGTGAGGTTAGTGGTCCAACATATACATCCAAATCTGGAATGCAGTGGAATAGCCTACCTTTCGTGAGATCCAAGAGGCAACAAAAAAATATTATAAATGTACATCCAGGCTTAACAAACTATAGTAAAAATTCCAACACGTTTTTAGACTATTTCAATTTATTTTTGACCGAAGAGATGAAGAATGTCATATGCCTTCATACTAATGAAGAAGCTGTTAGGCGTTATCAAGAGTGGAACGAAAAACATCCGAATAACAAAAAAGAGTGGACGGTACTTACCAACAATGAACTGGATAGCTTTTTAGGAGCACTTATCAAAGCTGGTGCTTTAAGGTGTGGGAAAGAATCGACACGAGAGATATGGTCTACAGACACCTCATTACGCCGGTCATTTTTTACAGCCGCATTAGCTAGGAACCGATTTGAAGAATTATCGAGTTTCTTGAGGTTTGATGACAAAGTGACCAGGGTGGAGCGGAAGGAACAGGATAAGTTAGCGGCGATACGAGTAATTTGGGACATGTTCGTCTCTAACTGTGACAAAGCCTTTGAACCATACGAACATATAACCGTTGACGAACAGTTAGTGAGTTTTAGAGGAAAGTGTCCTTTTAGACAATATATAAAATCAAAACCTTGCCGCTATGGGATAAAAATTTGGGCTGCCGCGGATGTTAAAACATCTTATTTATCAAAACTTCAGGTGTACCTTGGAAAACTACCAGGTGGTACAATAGAGAAAAATCAGGGATTTCGTGTTGTGAAAGATCTGGTGGAACCATATCATGGCAGTTGGAGAGGAATTACAACTGACAACTTTTTTACCAGTGTTCCTCTTGCTCAATATCTTTTATCTAAAAACCTTACTTTACTTGGGACCGTCCGCAAAAATAAACCTGATACACCACCACAACTAAGTTTGACAAAAAGACCTGCGGAGTCGTCAATATTTGCTTTTACTAAAGAATTAGCTATGGTTTCGTACATACCTAAAATACACAGGATGGTACATCTTCTTTCAAGTCAACACGATAGTGATATAATTTGTCAAGACTCTCAAAACAAACCCTTGATGATTTTAGACTATAATAATACCAAGGGTGGTGTTGATAATGCCGACAAACTGATTAGGGAATATTCCTGTAAAAGAAGAACTGCTCGTTGGCCATTCAGGCTCTTTATGAATATTATAGACATATGTGCACTAAATGCCTATATTTTATACATTGAAAAAAATCCTGATTGGAAGAAAAATAATTTTTCACGAAGACGTATTTTCCTGTTACAATTAGGGGCTGAGCTTGCTCGAAACAACATGGAAAAAAGAGCGAAATATATAAAACATAAAGCCTATGTAAAATCTGCTCTAAAAGATTGTGGCATACCAATGGTAAACCCAACTACCGAAGTTGCAACTCAACCCGTCCATTCAGCTAAGAAACGTGCTCGTTGTTACCAGTGTCCGCGAAACTGTGACAGAAAAGTGAATACCGTTTGCTCTTTTTGCAAAAAATTTATATGCCAGGTGCACAGAAAAGAAGAAAAAACTATTGTATGTAAAAATTGCAACTAAAAGTTATATGCTTATATTATTATTTAATTTTAATTTTGTTCGAATTGAAAATAATTTGTTTCTAGAAAAGCCGTTAATTTTGTATGAAAAATAAATAAAAATTATTCAAATATGCTTAAAATTATTTTTAACCGTGTTTTCCTTTTAGTCAGTGCTAAATGACGTTACTAAATTGAAAATTTTAGTGGGGTCCCTAGGAGACCCCACATGGGCATTTATGGTTATTTTCATATCACGGGCATTTAAGGGTTAAAAAAATGCTTTTTTTTTTCAAAATAACTTAGAAATTATTAGAGGTACCAAAAATCTTAAACCATAAACAAAGTATATTTTTATTAAGGGGCCTCATAGCTTTGATTGCCTAGAGGCCTCAAGATTCTTAATCCGGCACTGAGACGGACGCATGATATAAAGCTCATCTCCTCAAATTGAATGCAAGCAGGCCAAGATAGAAATAGGTGGAAAATTTTACGGAAATCCTACGTTCAGCTGTGGAGAAATATGGGCTAATTGATAATATATCGCTGTAAATAAGTTACACTTACCACCACCCATTTTGCGCTAATAACACCTTTTACAGCCACGTAGGGAATACAAACCACCCATGTCAACCAAATACTCGCTACTAAGGCCAGCAGAATACCTTTCATTTCGACGTATCTAGACTATCTAAACTGTTAACACAACTATTTGATGTCTTTAGCTTACTTTTATAAAGTGTTATAGGTTATCACAAAGATTATGGCCAAAACGATAATTAAGTATGTATAATTATTGTGAAAACAACAAAATATGACATATGCAGGCAATTTTTTGCACATTATAACGACATATTTTTATCCCAAACAGTTCATAGATTAAGTAATAATGCGTAGCAAATCAAAGTCTACATCTACATAGTTGTTTGATTCTAGAAGCAAACAATTTTTTTTATTAAAATTAATGTGCTCGGCTACTAAGGCCACTTGCACAAGAACGGTTACAAAATTGTTACAATGTAATAATATGTTACACAATGCAAAAGGATATGGTACAATGAAAATTATATTTTAAAATACAACTGAATGTCTTTTAGAAATTTTATGGTGCAGTTTATTTGATCCACATCACTTAGTATATCTCGTATATTGTCTTTCAGGTGAAAAAATAGTCTTCTGGTAGAATATTTGAGGCATTCGGTGAGAATATGATTCACTGTCAGTTGTGATTGACAGGAATATGGCCGGTTTGCGCTCGACCGTTTTGCGCTCTTACCTGAAATCGACCGGTTTGCGCTTTGCAATTTTCATAATAGAAATATCTAACTACTATAGTTTCCTTAATCGGCCGATTTGCGCTCTCTTGCAATATAATTTTAATTTCATTCTACAACAATAGTCTGGTGAACCTACCTGACTCAAAATAAGTCCCCTTCCTTGCCGATACAGTAAAGCCACAACATTTCCTTGTATTTTTTAATACACGACGCCATTTTCTTGGCTTCACTTGGAATCGCTAAGACACACGGCTGAGACAACTGCACCCCGTGAAAGTTGAGTCAGAAAGAACTTAGAAAGCCCTTCTAAGAAGGGAAGGAGGAAGACCCAACCCTTCGGTCCTAACTTAACTTTCGGGTATTTCCGGATTTTTTTTGTGTTTCCACCTTACAATTGCTGTGCACATAATCTAGACTATATCCATTTTTTTATAGTGTTATGAATTTTTAAAACTAATTTTACTAGCCTAACCGTTACCTGATCGTTATGGTAGAATAAAATTAAAAATTGATTACAAGAGAGCGCAAAACGGTCGACATAAGAAAATAATTAGCTATACATCTCCATTAAGAAAGTGTTAGAGCGCAAACCGGCCGATTTCAGGTAAGGGCGCAAAACGGTCGAGCGCATACCGGCCGACACCGATTGACAGCTTTCACAATTAGGTCGGTTGCTGGATGACATCAGGTAACTATGTGTTAATTTTATATGCCCGATACGGAATCGTCTTGCCACGACAAGATCTCGTCTAGACAAACTTGTAGGTCCAAAAATATGAAGACTATCGATTAACGGTTGAATTTGATGTAAAGCTGAGCAGTTGGTGTCCCAGTGTTGTTGCCATCGGGTTCTTGTTCGTCTTTTAATGTGAGCTTTTAAATCCTTGCTAATTTGGATGTTATCGGCAGGAACAGATGATGTTGAGGCAATCTTGGCATGGTAGTCTGCAAGCTCATTACCTTTTATTCCAATGGGAGATGGTAGCCAGATCAGAGTAACTGTTATATTTTGGGAAAGGATACTTTGGTAATGGCCATGGATCTTTTGGACAATAGGATGATCAGTTAGTATGTTTTGGATAGACTGAATTGAGGCTAGAGATTCTGTGCATATAGCAACTTGTTTATTTGATGGTGAAATGTTTTTGATAGCTTGAAGTATGCTGAACAATTCGCCAGTATGAACGCTACAAATGGCGAAGATAAGAGATGCCATGATAAGATTATGGGACGTCGTAACAGAACAGCCTACCCCTGTATCATTTTTTGAAGCGTCAGTATACAGAACTAAGTCGCATTTCTTTGTAAAAATCATTTCTTTAAAACTGTTCATAATAAGTTCCCTCGGAGTTGTAAATTTATCATATCTTGTGAGTGATGTGTTAATATGAGGAGTGACTATAGACCAAGTAGGTTGGGCGAAGTGAAATTATTTGTGATAGAGAAATGTCATCAAGTAACTGCTCCAAAATTAGTGGGACGGATTTTAACGAAGGTAATTTAGAGTGGTCATGCAGTTTATTCGCGGATCAAACAAAAAGAAGATATACTGGGTTAGAGGGATTCGAAGAAACAGATACTGCGTAGGAGAGCAGCAGCTGCTCCCGTCTAATCCAAAGTGGGGTTCATTTGAAGCGAAAAATTGGAAATACCCATTATGTTTACATTTTTTGAAAATATTGTGTTCAAATTGCTGTCCATAAATTATTGTCAAAATTATTTTAAAAATATGAACACAAAATACAAAATAGAGGTAGGATAATTTATTTATTTATTTTATATAGGATACAAAAGAATTTACATAAACGTTACAAAAATGTCTGGAATTTTACAAAGCGTCTAAAATTACAACAATAATAAAAAATACTATCTTCTTCTTTTTCTTAGTTTAAGCGAGACTTTAATCTTTGGCAATTGGTCGTAAGACATGTGTACCATACCTTATGTTCTTCATTAAACTATAAGTTCTGTGGCCTCAACGAAGGCCAACAGTTTCCTTATTATGTATAAACATTTTCAATTTCTTTGCAACACGAAAATGCAGCGGCTGCATAATACTCTGGTTAAATCGGAGAGTGCAGGAAGAGTCTATACCGGTTTCGGAGGTTTTTTTCTCCTCATCAGTAGTCCCATATCCTCTTCTCTCCAATTTCCCCAGGTATCATACTTTAGGCCTTTCCGAATTGCAAATAACGAAATGCCGCGGATGAACTAGAGCCATCTACCGAAAAACAAAATAAGTTATCAATCGAAGTAGCACAGAAAACGACAATAAATATCGTTCCCATACCACCAGATTGACAACAAGTGGAATACTTTCTTTGGTTACAACCTCTCGAGATTTTCAAAAATTATAAATCATACAGAATGATGAGGAAATTACGATAAGAGAATTTTAAATAATTTACAACCCATCTTCTCAGCGTGGTAAAAATTCCAACAAGAAATATTCCTTAGTACTCAACAAAAGAGTAAATGAATAAAAGACCCGTGTTGAGCTGCCCGCCCCCCCCCCCACTTGCAAAAATCAAAAAAATAGCCCTGCTTTATGAGCTATTTATGAGCTTTCATATTCCGCAAACTAAAAATTTTGAGCTCGTTCCACTGAGCAGGAATTTAATACTTTAGTGGGGGGGGGGGGGTGAGTCAGCCCCACCCCACTACTTAAAAATGGGAATATTGAATCGGTTTTTGCGGCAGAATTACGAGCTATTTATGAGCTCTTGAAATTATAGTTTCGATTTTTGAGCTCATCCCCTTCACCCCCAAACAACCCTTTAATTGATTTAACTTAAGAGAAAAATGCTGAGAAAACTTAAAATATATCGTATTGCGGATATAATTTCCATGGCTTATATGCTCTAAGAATAAACTATTAAATCACGTGCATTTCGATTATTGAGCTACAACCCCGTCGCAAGAAAACCACCCTATCTTCCCGGCTTAAGAGAAAGTTGTACTTAAATGCATTAAATTAATTATTTGGCGACTACATATCATTTAATAATTTATAAGCTTCCAAATTACGCGCCTTTAGATCAGTAAATTGCAATTAATTTTGTATAGTGCAGTCACTGAAGGTAAATATCAACGATTACCTTCAATTTCGGTGAACCTTCATCGATTTTCACGAAAATTGGTCAGTTGTTAGAGGATACCTCAAGAAATAAAGGTGACATGGTACCACTTTGCGCCTTTACCCTGAGGGTGGATACCGCCCCTTCTCGGGGGTGAAAATTATTTTATAAAAAATAACTGCACAAATCTATAAAAGAACAAATTATAAGCAAAATTTATTATATAAAGTTATTAAAATAAGTCAATACTTTTTAAGTTATTAAAGATCAAAAACTTTAATTATTCGTGAAAAAAATGCATTTTTTGAAGCGGTTTTTCGTAAATCACTAAAAAACTGTAAGTTTTTACAAAAAAGTTAATAGTAGTTTAATTCGTATAGCTTATATTCTAAGAATAAACTCTTAAATCACGCGCCTTTCGATTATTGAGCTACTACCCCTTCGCAAGAAAACCATCCCATATTCCCGGCTTACGAGAGAGTTGTACTTAAAATAATTTAAATTAATTATTTGGCGACTAGATATCGTTTAATAATTTATGAACTCGCAAAATATACGCATGTCAATTATTGAATTGACAGTTTCTTTCTATAATAGTGCAGTCACTGAAGGTAAAAATCAACTATGACCTTCAATTTCGGTAAATCTTCATTCATTTTCACGAAAATTGTTGAGCGGATTTTGATGCTATCAACTTTTTCTGGAGCTCTCATTTTTGATAGGTATTTCTAAGTACTTTGACAGGGATTTAGTACCTAAGTGTTATAAAATGCATCTCTTTCCCGTTATTTAAGCTTGAATCCTTAGATTTGAACAGTCGCAGAAAAAAATATACATTTAATTACCAATAACTTACTTTAAATTAACATTAAAGGGTTTTTCAAGTAAGCAATTTATTATATTTTTTATTGGCTTTAATTTTAGTGATGAAAACTTCTTTGCAAAAACTTACAGCTTTTGAGTTATTTATGAAAAATCGCTTTAAAGCATGCATTTTCTTTCACAAAAATTAAAATATTTGATCTTTAATAACTCAAAAAGTATTGATTTATTAATAACATTATATAACAAATTTTGCTTACAATTTGTCCCTCTCTCGATTTGTGGGGTTATTTTTAATAAAGTAATTTTCACTCCCCAGAAGGGGTGACATATACCCCAGGCTAAAACCGCAAGTTGTTATTGTCAATTCGTGAAAATGAATGGAGATTTACCGAAATCGAAGGTCATAGTTGATTTTTACCTTCAGTGACTGCACTATAGAAAGAAAATGGCAACTCAATAATTGAAATGCGTATATTTTGCGAGCTCATAAATTATTAAACGATATGTAGTCGCCAAATAATTAATTTAAATTATTTTAAGTACAACTCTCTCTTAAGCCGGGAATATGGGATGGTTTTCTTGCGAAGGGGTTGTAGCTCTATACTCGAAAGACGCGTGATTTAAGAGTTTATTCTTAGAATATATATAAGCTATACGAATTAAACTACTTTTTTATAAAAACTTACAGTTTTTTAGTGATTTACGAAAAACCGCTTCAAAACATGCATTTTTTTCCACGAATAATTAAAATTTTTGATCTTTAATGACTTAAAAAGTATTGACTTATTTTAATAACTTAATATAATAAATTTTGCTTTTAATTTGTTCTTTTATTGATTTGTGCAGTTATTTTTTATAAAATAATTTTCACCCCCGAGAAAGGGAGGTATCCACCCTCAGGGTAAAGGCGCAAAGTGGTACCATGTCACCTTTGTTTCTTGACGTATCCTCTAACCACTGACCAATTTTCGTGAAAATCGATGAAGGTTCACCGAAATTGAAGGTAATCGTTGATTTTTACCTTCAGTGACTGCACTATATAAAATAAATTGCAATTTACTGATCTAAATGCGCGTAATTTCGAAGCTTATAAATTATTAAATGATATGTAGTCGCCAAATAATTAATTTAATGCATTTTAAGTACAACTTTCTCTTAAGCCGGAAAGATAGGGTGGTTTTCTTGCGAAGGGGTTGTAGCTCTATACTCGAAAGGCGCGTGATTTAAGAGTTTATTCTTAGAATATATATAAGCTATACGAATTAAACTACTATCAACTTTTTTATAAAAACTTACAGTTTTTTAGTGATTTACGAAAAACCGCTTCAAATCATGCATTTTTTTTTCCACGAATAATTAAAATTTTTGATCTTTAATGACTTAAAAAGTATTGACTTATTTTAATAACTTTATATAATAAATTTTGCTTTTAATTTGTTCTTTTATTGATTTGTGCAGTTATTTTTTATAAAATAATTTTCACCCCCGAGAAGGGGAGGTATCCACCCTCAGGGTAAAGGCGCAAGGTGGTACCATGTCACCTTTGTTTCTTGACGTATCCTCTAACCACTGACCAATTTTCGTGAAAATCGATGAAGGTTCACCGAAATTGAAGGTAATCGTTGATGTTTACCTTCAGTGACTGCACTATATAAAATAAATTGCAATTTACTGATCTAAATGCGCGTAATTTCGAAGCTTATAAATTATTAAATGATATGTAGTCGCCAAATAATTAATTTAATGCATTTTAAGTACAACTTTCTCTTAAGCCGGAAAGATAGGGTGGTTTTCTTGCGAAGGGGTTGTAGCTCAATAATCGAAATGCACGTGATTTAATAGTTTATTCTTAGAGTATATAAGCTATAGGAATTATATCCGCAATACCATATAGTCAATACCATATAGTCCTGTCGCCAGGGGGGGTACAACGGCCTCCTGTATTCAGATGGACTTACCCAAGTTTTTTTATGTATTTTGAGCTGTAGAACATGAATTTTTTGGGTAACAGTTGATCCGCATGTCGATAAGATTGCTATAAACCAAGAAGTTGAGGAATCACATAACAGCGATTTCTCGCAAAACAAAACATTTTTTTGTATTTTTTGGGCCATTCTAACCAAAAAATGTTCCTACAAATTTTTTCGTAGGATGCATAGTTTTCGAGATAAACGCGGTTGAACTTTCAAAAAATCGAAAAATTGCAATTTTTGAACCCGAATAACTTTTGATTAAAAAATAAAATAGCAATTCTGCTTACCGCATTTGAAAGTTCAAGTCAAATTATATCGGTTTTAATTATTTGTATTACTAAAAATTTATTATTTTATTGTTAAAAAAAGCAATAAACACCTGGTGCTTGAGTGATGCTTTCAATGATTTCTCATTTGAAATCGAACGAGTAGGTAGAAGAGGTAAAAGTGCAAGCGGGGCTATTTCTACGTAGCATGCATTAAAACGCATGTATTAGGCACGGGAAACACTATGTGTTTATATCTTTTTTTAACAATCAAAAAATAAATTTTTAGCAATGCAAATATTCAAAACAGATGTAATTTGACTCAAGCTTTTAAAGGCGGTAAGCAGAATTGCTATTTTATTTTTTATTCAAAGGTTATTCGGGTTCAAAAATTGCAATTTTTCGATTTTTTCAAAGTTCAACCGCGCTTATCTCGAAAACTATGCATCCTACGAAAAACTTGTATTAACATTTTTTGGTTAGAATGACGCAAAAAATACAAAAAAATGTTTTGTTTTGCGAGAAATCGCTGTTATGTAATTCCTCAACTTCTTTGTTTATAACAATTTTATCGACATCCGGATCAACTGTTACCCAAAAAATTCGTGTTCTACGGGCCAAAATACATAAAAACAAACTTGGGTAAGTCCATCTGAATTAAGAAGGCCGTTGTAACCCCCCTGGCGACAGAACTAATATATTTTAAGTTTTCTCAGCATTTTTCTCTTAAGTTAAATCAATTAAAGGGTTGTTTGGGGGTGAAGGGGATGAGCTCAAAAATCGAAACTATATAATTTCAAGAGCTCATAAATAGCTCGTAATTCTGCCGCAAAAACCGAATCAATATTCCCATTTTTAAGTAGTGGGGGGGCTGACTGAGCCCCCCCCCCCCCACTAAAGTATTAAATTCCTGCTCAGTGGAACGAGCTCAAAATTTTTAGTTTGCGGAATATGAAAGCTCATAAATAGCTCATAAATCAGGGCTATTTCTTTTTTTATTTTTGCAAGTGGGGGGGGTAGCTCAACAGGGGTGAATAAAAATATATAAACATTTTCAATTTCTTTGCAACACGAAAATCCAGCAGCTGCATAATACTCTGGTTAAATCGGAGAGTGCAGGAAGAGTCTATACCGGTTTCAGGGGTTTCTTCCTCCTCATCAGTAGTCCCATATCCTCTTCTCTCCGATTTCCCCAGGTATCATACTTTGGGCCTTTCCGAATATAATTATTTAATTTCAATGTCAGTTGAATTTATACATTTGTTAACTTTTGTTTTACTATGTTTCTTCTTAAAATAGCTGGCGCTCAATTCTTTTATCAGCTAAATATTCGGTTAAATCTTTCACTTATTTTGATACTTTTGGTACTCTAAAGAGACCAAGAGTGGCTATTTATAGTCCATAATATGAGGTTCTGACCCTCATGATGACTGTATAACATTTAGAGAGTTTTCACCCATACATTTTGGTAGCTCAAGCATGTTAAAAACCTGTTAACCGCACTGATGATGAACGCTTTAGTTCGAAAACGTTCTGTTATATAGCCCTTTGAGGGATTTTTAAATTAAATGAACCTTTTATAAAGGATTTCAATTAATATTTTATTAATTTGAATCGTATTGAAATCTTTTAACGTCGACTAATAAGCTTTCTAGTCCAGGGGGTGTCTGTTTTGAGATGGACTTTGAGAGGCGACTCATATTTTTTGCAGAAATTGCTTGGAATTAACTCATATAATAATAATTAAGTTATCTTCCCGCTCAAAAAGGTCCGGAACATTGTTTAAATAATTAAAATGTCAAAAAATGAAGGAGAAATTCGATTTTTTTCTTCGTTATTTGATTATAACTTTAAAAGTATTCATTCGCGAGAAAAGTTGGACTGACATAAAAGTTGCACAATTAAATTTTCTACAGTATAGGATTAGTTAATATTTTTAAAAATTGTCACCCTTGTTGCAAAATAGCAATAATTGCGAAAAAACATAAAAAAACAAGTATTTTCATTTTACGTTTTTTAACCATTTCTGCTACCCTTAGGACCTACATATTTCACCCAGAAAAAGTTTATGATATATTAAAACACTACTGTAAATTTCGTTAACATCGGTTTAACAGATTTTGCAAAATAAATTTTGCAATCCAGTTTACGCAAAAAAATGCATTTTTTAAAAATGAAGGACTGAAAATAAAGCACGTAGCAAGTTAAATTTTTTTAGCATATAGAAAAGTACTGTACCTTTCATTTGCAACTTGCAAACATAAAAACGGTTAACTACTACGGCGTCAGGATTTTTTTTAATTAAAAACTAATATTGGGTGCTACGCATAGGGCAGCAGATACGTTTGTTCTAATTGGGCATTCCAATGACCTGTCAGAAATTATCGAATATTGCGGCTACCAATTGTTATCTAATATATTAGTTTCTTACACGTTATTTTGTTGTATTTTAATATTTTAATTTCACAAAAATCAAACCAATTTGATTATTGTTTGTGAAATATTGTTTAAACAATTGCATATGTTTAAACATAAAAAACTGTTATTCTCTAAGTTAAAATATATGAACAAAGAAAGTTATTGCTAAAAAAATATTATTTCAAAGGACAGAGTATGTGTTTTTATTTTGCAATAAACAAATTTATTTATTTATATCGAAATGTACTAAAAATTAAAATTTATCAATCATTATCAAAGGTCATTCGAATGCCCAATCAGAGCAAAAGTATCCGCTGTCCTGCGCATTGCACCAAAAAATTAATGTTAATTTAAAAAAATTTCTGACGCCGTGATAGTTAACCGATTTTAATTTTGCAAATTGCAAATGAAAGGTACAGTATTAGTCCTGTCGCCAGGGGGGGTACAAGGGCCTCCTTAATTCAGATGGACTTACCCAAGTTTTTTTTATATATTTTGACCCGCAGAATACGAATTTTTTGGGTAACAGTTGATCCGGATGTCGATAACATTGTTATAGACAAAGAACTTGAGGAATTACATAACAGCGATTTCTCGCAAAACAAAATATCTTTTTGTATTTTTTGGGTCATTTTAAGCAAAAAATATTCCTACAAGTTTTTTCGTAGAATAACCGCGGTTGAACTTTCAAAAAATAGAAAAATTGTAATTTTTGAACCCGAATAACTTTTGATTAAAAAATAAAGTAGCAGTTCTGCTTACCGCATTTGAAAGTTTAAGTCAAACTATATCGGTTTTGATTATTTGCATTGCTAAAAATTTATTATTTTATTGTTAAACAAAACTATAAACACCTAGTATGTGAGTGATGTTTTCTATGATTTCTCATTTAAAATCGAACAAGTAGGTAGAGTAGCTACAAGTGCAAGCGAGGCAATTTATCTCGAAAACTATGCATTCTACGAAAAAACTTGTAGGAATATTTTTTGCTTAAAATGACCCAAAAAATACAAAAAGGTGTTTTGTTTTGCGAGAAATCGCTATTATGTAATTCCTCAAGTTCTTTGTCTATAACAATGTTATCGACATCCGGATCAACTGTTACCCAAAAAATTCGTATTCTGCGGGTCAAAATATATAAAAAAAACTTGGGTAAGTCCATCTGAATTAAGGTGGCCGTTGTACCCCCCCCCCTGGCGACAGGACTATATTCTTCTATAAGTAAAAAAAACAATGTGTGTGTACTTTGTACGCACGTAAGAAGTTATACGTCTATTATATGATTTCAACAAAATAAATATACTTAAAAGTTTATTTGTATTTTATTTAATTCATAAACTAATTTTGATATTACCACTTACAAAAATTTTTTATTAAAACAACACCAACAATTAAAAAAAAAAAGGATAACAATCGTCCGTGTCAGGATTTGAACCCGGCACCTTCGCCTTATGTAGTCGAATGCTCTACAATAAACCATCAGGGTTATGTTATTACGGCTTCTGGGACGTAATTACAAACGACGGTGACAAATAGGTCAAGTGAAGTATTAAATATAAAATTGTTTAAAATTAACTTAATTTGTCTTACTCCCAAGGAAGACAAATAATTCAAAGACTCAAAAATTATAATAAATATATTTACTAAAAACATTAATACAAATACCTCGACTTACGCTACCCTGACTTACGCGAACCCAGAGTTACGCGATTTTCAAATTTTGTCAATTAGTCATTTGAGCGCCACACAATCGCTCCATTATCGATGAAATAGAATTACCGCCCACATATTATTGCTCATCCACTGTAGATATTTGGACTTTTCGCACGAAATCAGCATCACTAGAATTTATTTTGTACATATTAGGTATTTCTTATCTACAGTTTTGTCTGCGAGTGGGTGTTTGATATTTTTATGAAATTAGTAATGCCATTAAACAAGTTGTTGATAGTGATGACGTTGAAAAACTGTTGAATTCCCACGATCGGGAACTCATAGAAATGCATGAGGAAGAACAAGACATTGAAGAGCTTGATTGTTTGGATCCAGTTTAAACTGAAGATCAAATAACGGTTGAAAACTTGACTGAAGGTCTTAGTTTAATTGAAAAAGGCTTACAAATTTTCGAAAATATAAACTATAACAAAGATCGTATTTCTTCTACCAAAACAAGGGATAAAAAAATTATTAGCCTGCTATGAAGAAATTTTGCGGGAGAAAACAAATCTTTGAGTTGTCTTTTTGTTAGATTTTATGAAGCTTTCTACATCAAAATAAATTAAATTGACAATTTTATATTTCTATATACTATTTTTCTTAGCTTCCGGTCCCAATTAAAAATAATTTATATACATACATATGCGAAATTACACCCCGACTTACGCGAATTTGACTTACGCGGTTATTGCTTGGTCCCACCTATCGCGTAAGTGCGGGGTATTACTGTATATTATTTTCAAACCTTAGTTGCGCTGATACATACATAAATTAATTGGATGATTTAGCAACTAACAACATACTGTCGGTGTGCGCATGGGCCAGGAAATGTAACAATTCACCCTCGTGCCTAGAA
Source organism: Diabrotica virgifera virgifera (assembly GCF_917563875.1). Classification (NCBI taxonomy): domain Eukaryota; kingdom Metazoa; phylum Arthropoda; class Insecta; order Coleoptera; family Chrysomelidae; genus Diabrotica; species Diabrotica virgifera. The sequence continues at coordinate 213,722,905 of NC_065450.1, forward strand.
GAAGTATAACTTCAAAAATTTTAACTTGCTGTCTGCTTTATTTTCAGTCCTGCAACGTTTTGAAAAAATGCATTTTTTTGCGAAAGCTGTATTGTTTTGAAATTTACAGTATTGTCAACGAAAACATTTCGTTTATAAATTAGCAAAAGTGTGTGTAATTGCGTTGCCGCTCCTGCAATACTCAGATCAGATTTATTGATGAATTCTTATGTAGTTTTTTCTTCTGAATCCAAATCTGAAAACGACATTTCGATATTTCTAACCGTCTTCGAGATAATCGACCTCAAAGTCTAAAATATGACGTCACAATCGTTTTATTTTCTTCCGACACAGTACACGTCCAGCTAAAATCGTTCCTATTAAGTAGGCTATTTAATCTCGATTTGTTAAGCAAAGCATAGATTATTTACATTTGAGTTTGACACTTCGTGAATGCCAAACTAAATTTTAAATTAAGTATTAATAAAACATCAATGACATTTGATAGTGAATTTAATTATTATATAAAATAAATAAGATGTTCAAAAATACAATTTGAGTATATTTTAAAAGCAATAATTTATTAACAGCTTTAAAAAGGTTTATGTGAGTATACGGCCACCCCTTTATGATAAATGTACTGTTCCATTTGCTATGAAAGTAAAATATAGCCGGTTCGCTAAACTCGACACAACTGGCTAGTGATTTTAGTAGGTAATTTTTTTGTTTTTTGCGAATTTTCCCAAAATTGGCAAAATTACTAATTATTTAGTAATTATTAACTAATTAGTACCTAATCTTTTTTTTTTGCCCAATTGGAAAAATTATTGACTAAAATCACTAGCCAGTTGTGTCTGAGTTTAGCGAACCTACAGTATATGAAATAATATTGTTTGGTATAAAAAATTATGGTCTGATATGTGCAATTACATCCTTCTAATGGAAAAAAATATTTGAAGATCTTTCTCAAATTATGGATACCGACATTTTCATTTATAACTCTTTTATTTTTAATTTGACGAAGAAAAGTTATTCTTCATAAAAAGCTCTTCATGTTCTAAAATTTATGATGCAACCATCATATATAAAATTTTATTAATTTTATACGAGGTATATAAAAAATATGAATTTCGATCAAGAGTAAACTACCTTTATAGTTCATAAAATTTAAATTACAATGATATAAATTGCACATTAAAGCATAATTATTAATTCTAAACTACTTTTCATAATAGCAATTTTCCATATTATTAATTAAAATACGTAAATAAACAAAGTTTTCGTTATGATAATGCTCGCATTTTCAGCTTGTTTTATTATATAATGAAGTTTTTGTGGGTGAAATATGAAGGTCATAGTTGTAACATAAATGGTTGAAAATCGTTACATGCGAATACTTGTTTTTTGTGGTTTTTTTTCGCAATTATTGCTATTTTGCAACAAGGGTGAAAATTTTAAAAAATTTTAACTAATGCTATATTTTAGGAAATTTAATTACCCAACTTTTATGTCATTGCAATTTTTCTCGGAAATGATTACTTTTAAAGTTATAATCAAAAAACCAATAAAAAGTAATCGAATTTTTCCTTCATTTTTTGACATTTTGATTATTTAAACAATGTTGCGGAGCTTTTTGACTGGGAGGATAACTCAGTTATTATAACATGAGTTATTTTCAAGCAGTTTGTGCAAAAAAATATGAGTCACCTCCAAATGTAACGTCCAAATGTACTAATATTTTTACAGATGCGCCCTGGTCTATTCATGGTTAATGCGACTTTGTGCACTTAAAAAATTGTTTAGCTTTGAAGACAACTAACATGAACTTTTGTTAATTTGTAGTGGCCGTCGTAGTGGCGTTTTTCATCTGCTGGGCGCCCTTTCACGCCCAACGTTTACTCGCAATTTACGGAGCCAGCGAGCGTACATCCGCCGACATGATCCGGGCTTTCCAGATTCTGACCTACGTCAGTGGTATCTTCTATTATCTGTCGACGACGGTCAATCCTCTACTCTATCACATTATGTCCAACAAATTCAGGGAGGCATTCAAGGTAAGTTAATACAAGTATTAAGTATTAAGGGACCCTTGGGATTGATGCGATTATAGGAGTTGGGGACCTTGAATTATACAATTATTTCCCAGACACAAAGGACCCTTTAATGAGTGTGTTTGCGAAAAGGCCGATTCCGTGATGGAATCCTATTTTTGTTTTGTCGTGTATTGATCAGCAATACACGTTGATTATACCAAGGTCTACGAAAAATCAATAAAAAGAATTTATTTAGATTAACGTGTCTTCATAATTAAAATATTTGACACATTTTTAACAGATGATAATATTTACAAGTAACTTGTTCTTCTTCTTCAGGTGCCGTGTCCGTATTCAGACGTTGGCCGTCGTCATGTTTACAAGTTCCTGAAACCTCTCTCTATCGGCTGCTGCGCGAAACAATTCTTCTACTGTGCAGCCACACCATTGTCTAATATTACGCAGACATGAAAGTTTCTTTCGACCAATCCATCTCTTTCACTCCACTTTTCCTTGTATTATAAGGCGAAGTAGATGGTATTTAGGCCCTCTCATTATATGGCCGAAGTATTCTGTTTTTTCGCTCTTTATGATGTTTATGAGCAGACGTTCTGAATTCATCATTTGGAGAACATGTTTATTGGAAGTGTGAGAAAACCCACGATATCTTCTAATTTATTTAGCATTGTAGTTTTTAACGTCCATGTCTCACAACCATACAATAATATAGACCACACGTAACATTTTAGGACCTTCTTGCGAATCCTCATCGACAGGCGTCAGTTACATAAAACTGGTTTCCAGGTCATAAAAGCCTTACGTGATATATCAATCCTGGTTATTATCTCTTCATCACAATCGCAATTTACATTTCACCAACTGCCAAGGTATTTAAAATGGTTTACCCGTTCTATCTCTTCTCCATCAAGAGAAAGCACGCCTTAAGCTGCATTTATCTTTCCAACTGCCATCCACTTTGTCTTTGAAATATTGATTTTTAGGCCTCTCTGATAACTTACTTCACTGACTAGATTTACTAATGTCCGGAGATCTTCTAAATTTTCTGCAAGAATGGCTGTATCGTCAGCATATCTGATATTGTTAATTACTTCTCCGCCCAGTCGTACTCCCTCTTGGCTGTCGTCCAAATCCTCCCTAAAGATTTCTTCAGAGTACAGATTAAAGAGACTGGGTGACAAAACACAACCCTATCGCACTCCACGTTTGATGGGTAGTTTTGTTTTCACCCGATTTTTAAAAAATGTAAAAACTTTGAATTGTCCACGTCCGTGTGTTTGTCTGTCTGTCTGTGATCACAACTCATCCGTCAATATACCAGCTAGAATGACAAGTGAGGTGTCAAATCAAAGCTTTGAATGCAAGCTAAAGGTAAGATATTTGACCTAGGCTGTCTGTCCGTCGGTTCGTCCGACCGCGAATATAACTCCTCCGTCATTATACCAGGTGACAAATGAGGTGTCAAATGAAAGCTTGTAATCCAAGGATGGTACTAAAGGTGAGATATTTGACCTAGGTTGTTTGTCCGTCGGTCCGTCCGACCGCGAATATAATTCTTCCGTCATTATAACAGCTAGAATGACAAATTAGGTGTCAAATGAAAGCTTATAATCCAAGGATGGTCGTAAATGTGAAATATTTGACGCGGTCCGTCCGACCGCGAATATAACTCCTCCTTCATTATACCAGGTAAAATGACAAATTAGGTGTCAAATGAAAGCTTATAATCCAAGAATGGTACCAAAGGTGTGATATTTTACCTAGGCTGTCTGTCCGTCGGTCCGTCCCACCGCGAATATAACTCCTACGTCATTATACCAGGTAGAATGAAAAATGAGGTGTCAAATGAAAGCTTACAATCCAAGGATGGTACTAAATGTGAGAAATTTGACCTAGGCTGTCTGTGCGTCTGTCCGTCCGACTGAGAATATAACTCCTCCGTCACTATACCAGGTAGAATAACAATTGAGGTGTCGAATGAAAGCTTATAATCCAAGGATGGTACTAAATGTTCGAAATTTGACATAGGACTTCCGGCTTTATAAATGCGACCAGAAGTACTATTTTAAAGTCACCGGAATAGTACACGTGATATATTATTCGACGCTACTTCGCAAGATGAGAACAAGTATATACTTCCGGTTTCATGACTGTCTGTTCATCTGTCTTTCCGTCCGCGAATACAACTCCTCCAGCAGGAGGAAAATGCAGCAGCTGCATAATTTCGTGTTGCAAAAAAATTGAAAATGTTTATACATTTTGATTCATTTACTCTTTTGTCATTTCAAGTACCTTGGCAGCTGGTTAAATGTAAATTGTGACTCTGATGAAGAGATAATAACTAGGATCGAAATATCACGGAAGGCTTTTATGACCTGGAAACCAGTTTTATGTAATAGAAACCTGTCGATGAATATTCGAAACAAGGTGCTGAAATGTTATGTGTGGTCTATCCAATTGTATGGTTGTGAGACATGGACGTTAAAAACGACAATGCTAAACAAAATAGAAGCATTCGAATTGTGGTGCTATCGACGATTCCTAAAGATATCGTGGGTTTCGCACACTTCCAATGAAGTTGTTCTTCAAATAATGAATTCGGAACGTCTGCTCATAAGCATCATAAAGAGAAGAAAAACAGAATACTTCGGCCATATAATTAGAGGACCTAAATACCATCTGCTTCGCCTTATAATACAAGGAAAAGTGGAGGGAAAGAGATGGATTGGTCGAAAGAAACTTTCATGGCTGCGTAATATTAGACAATGGTGTGGCTGCACAGTAGAAGAATTATTTCGCGCAGCTGCCGATAGACAGAGATTTCAGGAAATTGTAAACATGTTGACGGCCAACGTCTGAATACAGACACGGCACCTAAAGAAGAAGAAGGCTCTTTTGTTGAGTACTAAGAAATCTTTCTTGTTGTAACTTTTACCACGCTGATCAGATGGGTTGTGAATTATTTAAAATTCTCTCATCTTAATTTCCTCGGCATCCTGTATAATTTATAATTTTTGAAAATCTCGGGAGGTTGTAACCAAAGAAAGTATTCCACCTGTTGTCAATCTGGTGGTATGGGAACGAAATTTATTGTCGTTTTCTGTGCTACTTCGATTGATGACTTACTTTCTTTTTCGGTAGATGTCTCTAGTACATCCGTGACATTTCGTTCTTTGCAATTCGGAAAGGCTCAAAGCATGATGCCTGAGAAAATCGGAGAGAAGAGGATATGGGACTACTGATGAGGAGGAAAAGACCTCCGAAACCGGTATAGACTCTTCCTCCACTCTCCTATTTAACCAGAGTATTATGCAGCTGCTGCATTTTCATGTTGTAATGAAATTGAAAATGTTTATACATAAATTAAAGTCTAAAAAAAGAAACATGATTCCATTTCACCTGTACAAGAAATGTCACATGGCCCCGATGAAATAAGTGCTGAAATACTAATTTTTTTGGGAGAAAACGGAATTAGAGAAGCTGCTTTTGTAAAAATGAGAAACGTACTTTACAATCCAAGGTAACCGTGGCCCTGGTAGAAGAAGAACATCATTGCTAAAAAATCGAAGACAGTGGTCGGAAAATTGGCTACATCAATATCCAGAGCTGGTGTTAGTAAAGGCACGATAGCGAATATGGTAGCCAACATATGTAATATTCAACGATCGGTAACAGTCATGGAACTAGAACAACATGGGAGAGAATCACTTAAAATAATCTTCTATGCAGACGATGCAATACTAATCGCTCAAAGTGAAGATGATTTACAACGTAGGTCTTCATCATCATCATCATCATCATCATCATCATCATCATCATCATTATCATCATCACAACGTAGGTATGCTGCACCAATTTAATATAACCGACAGAAAATGTAATATGTTAATTTCTCCACAAAAGACAAAATACATGGTTATTACAGCAAATCTACTATGATCTAAATGAGAGCTAGAGGATCATATACTAGAAAAAGTGATGGAGTTTAAATATACTAGGCATCAGACTATCTAGTTTCGGAAAGCTCTAAACAGAACTGGAAGACCAAATGAATAGAGCAAACAGAGCTGCAGGTTGCCCGAATGAAACAACATGGAGAAGTGACAATATCAGAAAGGAAATGAAAGGCAGAATTTACAAAATAGTCATTAGATTTACAAAACAGTCATAAACGGCAGAAAAACGACCTGATACAGAGAGAACAAAAAGAATGCTATAAACAGCTGCAGAGATGAAAAACCTTCGAAAAATCTATTGTAAGACACTATGGGACAGAGCTAGAAGTATATACGACGGAGATGCAAGGTGAACAACGTTAATAACTGGGTAAGAAACAGAAGAGTAGAATGGAATTACCACAAAAGACGAATGAAAACAAATAGAGTAATAAGAACAGCGAAAGACGGTACCCCAATAGGAAAATGATCAGTAGGAAAAGCACGAAAACGATTGAACGACAACTTACTGGAGGCACATTGAAAAAAAGACAGTCATTTAATAATCAATAGCCTATAATGTTTATGTTAATAAATTACAGGGGTGAAAATAAAAAAGAAAATTTAGTGTGATTTTTAGAAACTTTTTATTGATTCTACGGGGCTTTAAGTCCACGGTAATAACATAATCTTGCATTCTGCGTTTCAATTTTTCAGAAATACTTATTTGTTTTTTCAGGATTCGAAAAAAATTAATACATTTAAAACACATTGAAAATTTTGACACGCGATATTTTGCGCCTTTCTCATTAATTCTAATATTATGTCATTGTCTGGTATAAATCTTCTACAAACCATAAAAACAATTCAAAAATAAATAGTAATATCGTCAAAGAGTACATATTATTGACTTGCAAGAATTTATAACAAAAATAATAAATCTGACAACATATCGTATTTGTTGAAAACACCTGAAATGTCACAATGAAAGTGTTTTAGAAATGTCTTATAAAATGGTGCTGATGACTTTACCGACATGTTTTAGAAGCATGTTTTTGACATTCCGTTGTTTATTTTTGGAAATAGGCAATAAAAATGAAGTCAGCGGAAAATTCAAATAAATAAATGAATGAAAAAGCGTAAACGCTCATCCTGCTGTCAGAAGTTTCCGGTGAGGTAGTCTCGATACACCCTTTAAAAAAAAGTGGAGGTGCTTTTTGTCCTCTTCACGCCTGCTTGCGTTGATGTCCTCATATTTCATCAGTTAAGAGATCATTGGAAGGTGAAATTCAACGTCGGCTTTATCCTTTATTTTTTTGTTTGAAAAATGAATGTCTATTACTTATTTGACATTTTGTGAACAAAAAACATCAAGTTAGGAAGATTGCAAATATAAAAAAACACAATTTTCTAAAGTGGTAGAATTGATATTGGGTAATAAAGTGTTTTTTCAACATGTTTTATACAATTGAATGCTTTTTAAAAATCAACTTTTACACCAGGGAAATAAGGCAAAAATATAGCATGTTCGGGGCACTTGAGCAGCCAGGTTGCAAATGGGTTTTTTGGGTAAATACCTAATACATTATAAATACAAAAATGCCCGTCACAGTTTGGACGAGAAATTTAGTTATTAACAAATAAGTGTCAAAAATGGGAGTTTTTTCGTTTAAATCGCTGCAGGGAAAAATAGAGTAATTAAATATCTTATTTATAATATTTTTCTTTTAGTAGATGAGCCAAGGTTGAAAATATCGCTTTTTAAATTTTGGTCCGATCATTTGTTGCTTCGGATATTGCAAAATAAAACTAAAATTTCGAAAATAAAAAATTTACTATAACTTTTGCGAAAATGAATTCAAGACTTTCATGTTGTATGAAAAGTTGAGTCAAACAGTCCATACAATGCACACAAAATTTTAAGACGATTCGTCAATTAGTTTAAATTTTATTAAATTTGTTTATCCCAAAGAGCTTTTTTTTTCCTCTTCTAGGGCTAGGTTGAAAAGCTTTGGCGATATTACGTCTCCTTGTCTCACGCCTCTCTTAATGGGGATGGGATTTGTATTTTCGTATAGTTGTACTATCATAGTTGCATTTTCATATACAGGGTGTTTCAAAAAGGTTTGTCATAAATTAAATCACACATTCCGGGTGCATAAATAAATTGATTGAATCCAACTGACCTTAGTATAAAAGTGTACACAAAAAAAGTTACAGCCCTTTGAAGTTACACAATGAAAATCGATTTTTTTTTTCATATATCGAAATCTCTTAGAGATCTTTCATTGAAAATGAACATGTGGCATTATTATGGCAGCAACATCTTAAAGAAAATTAAAGTGAAATTTGTGCACCCCATAAAAATTTTATGGGGGTTTTGCTCCCTTAAACCCCCCCAAACTTTTGTGTACGTTCCAATTAATTCATTATTGTGGTACCATTAGTTAAACACAACATTTTTAAAACTTTTTTGCCTCTTAGTAGTTTTTCGGTAAGCCAATTTTTATCGAGATGCGGCTTCTTTTTTAATATGTTTACATAAAAATTCTATTGGGGTTTTGTTCCTTTAAACCCCCCAAATGTTCGTGTACGTTCCAATTAAACTATTATTGTGGTACCATTAGGTAAACACAGTGTTTTTAAAACTTTTTTGCCTCTTAGTCTTTTTTTGATAAGTCACCTTTTATCGAGATGTGGCTTCTTCTTCAAAATATACCTAAAAATGTAAATTATAAATAAATTTTCAGATTATTAACAGGTATATCATAAGTACTTTACCACAAATATGTGGTGGATTCGACAAATATTCAAAATATCTCGATAAACACTGGTTTATCGAAAAAGTACTAAGAGGCAAAAAGTTTTAAAAATATTGTGTTTAACTAATGGTGCCACAAAAATAATTTAATTGGAACGTACACAAAAGTTTGGTAGGGGTTTAAGGAAGCAAAACCCCCATAAAATTTTTATGGGGTGCACAAATTTCACTTTAATTTTTTTTTAAGATTCTGTTGCCATTAGAATGCCACATGTCCATTTTCAATGGAAAATCTCTAAGATATTTCGATATATATGAAAAAAAAATCGATTTTCATTTTGTAACTTCAAAGGGCTTTAACTTTTTTTGTGTACACTTTTGTACTAAGGTAAGTTGGATTCAATCAATTTATTTTTGTCCCCGGAATGCGTGATTGAATTTATGATATACCTTTTTGAAACACATTGTATATTATCGATGGCTTAATTTGAAAACCTCTTATCTCATTAAACTACAATTTTACAGGAAAGGCAAAAAACTGATTTTCTGCATAATATAACCTAAAAACAAAAGGTCCGTTATGTATTTTTAATTCGAGCACATTGAGACAAATATCTGATATTGGCACAGAGCTAAAAGTGTTAAATGTTGGTATTAAATTGGAAATACAAATATTAACTATGAAAAACACGTAAATACCCTTGCAGTATATAGAGCCTTTGCCCAAGCAACTATGATAACCTCGTATATCTTGATATACGTGTTTTTCATCTCAAATGAGGTTGTGTTTATTATTATTTACGAGGTTTTCATTTTTCATAGCTTATTGCACACCTCCAAATACTAGGTAGATACAATACAAATCTTTTGATTTAAGGTTCATAAAATCTTCCTATATGCCGGACTACCTTTTGTTATTCACAAAAAACATTTCTGCAAGTGGAATCTCTCAAACAAACACTCCAAATTATGTACCAAATTCTTGGTTATAGATATACGTGGTTTCTTTTTTCGGCTGTAGAAAATAGTCTAGTGTATTTTTAATTTTTCTAACAGTTGTAAATCGTGAGATACAAGGTTTTCAAACTAAAACCGCCAAAATGTCATTTTCGAAAAAAAATGAGATACTAGGTTTTCACACTAAGCCATCTTTATGTATTAGTTGCCTATGTCTCGAATCTATTCTACTTTTATTATTAATAGATTGTTCTCTAGCCCACATCTTGATACTATCAAACGCCTTTTCATAGTCTACGAAGGCAAGAAATACGGGTAGTTGGTATTCAGTTGCCTTCTCTATCAATGTTCTCATTGTCAGCAGATGGTCTGATGTACTATATCCAGTGTGCGGAAGGCAGTCTGTTCCACCGGTGGGTAATTTTCCATTTTGTAGGTCAACCGTCAACCGGTTGTTAATAATTCTCATAAATAGTTTGTATACTAGCCTGAGAAAAGATATGTTAGGTCTATAATTCTGTAGATCACATTTGTCCCCTTTTTGTGTAAGAATATTACTAGACTCTCGTTCCAGTCTTTAGGGATCTTGCTATTATGGAGACATCTATTAAATAGCTCTGTTAGTATTCGCTCCAAGCGTTAACAAAGCATCAGAGCAAAATCGACCGACCTGCTCATGGTGGCGGTTGCTTGAATCTTTGTAAGGGCGCTTTATTGTATGTTTTTTTTTTTCTTTGGAGTTGTATGACTACGGGCCCTTCAAGGCTCATTCGCCGATTCACCAATTTTGCTCATTTATTTTACAATATATTTTCCTATACCTATCTACTTAACATTTTTTATCCTACTTATTCTACATACTTTATAAGGAATGACCACTGGTCAGTGGAAATACCACATCAGGCAAAAACACAGGTTTATTTATATATTATAATATATTTTAATTTCAGTCTTTACATTGGTTAGTTTATAATTTGATTTTTATATTTTTAATATGTTCTATAAATAATTGCATTAATTCTGTATTATTAATTTGTGATAATATACAGGGTGTCCCGAAAAGATTGGTCATAAATTATACCACAGATTCTGGGGTCAAAAATAGATTGATTGAACCTCACTTACCTATATACAATAGTGCACACAAAAAAAGTTACAGCCCTTTGAAGTTACAAAATGAAAATCGATTTTTTTTCATATATCGAAAACTCGTTAGAGATTTTTTATTGAAAATGGACATGTGGCATTCTTATGGCAGCAACATCTTAAAAAAAAATTAAAGTGAAATTTGTGCACCCCATAAAAAATTTATGGGGGTTTTGTTCTTTTAAACCCCCCCAAACTTTTGTGTACGTTCCAATTAAATTATTATTGTGGCACCATTAGTTAAACACAATATTTTTAAAACTTTTTTGCCTCTTAGTACTTTTTCGATAAGCCAGTGTTTATCGACATATTTTGAATATTTGTGGAATCCACCACATATTTGTATAAGGTTAAGTACGATTATAGAGACCTGTTAATAATCTGAAAATTTATTTATAATTTACATTTTTAGGCATATTTTGAAAAAGAAGCCACATCTCGATAAAAGGTGAGTTGTCAAAAAAGACTAAGAGGCAAAAAAGTTTTAAAAACACTGTGTTTAACTAATGGTACCACAATAATAATTTAATTGGAACGTACACAAACATTTAGGGGGTTTAAAGGAACAAAACCCCCATAAAATTTTTATGTAAATATACTAAAAAAGAAGCCGCATCTCGATAAAAACTTGCTTATCGAAAAAATACTAAGAGGCAAAAAAGTTTTAAAAACGTTGTGTTTAACTAACGGTACCACAATAATGAATTAATTGGAACGTACACAAAAGTTTGGGGGGGTTTAAGGGAACAAAACCCCCATAAAATTTTTATGGGGTGGACAAACTTCACTATAATTTTGCTTTATGATGTTCCTGCCATAGGAATGATACATGTCCATTTTTAATAAAAAATCTCCAATAGTTTTCGATATATTGAAAAAAATCGATTTTCATTTTGTAACTTCAAAGGGCTGTAACTTTTTTTATGAGCACATTTGTACTAAGATAAATTAGGTTCAATCGAACTATTTTTAACCCCAGAATGTGTGGTATAATTTTTGACCAATCTTTTCGGGACACCCTGTATAATATGTTAAATTTATTGGGTGTGTTATATTTTTACAAGTGTATAATTTACTTATAAACGTATTTATATTTATTTGTATTAGAGGGCAATTTAAAATCATATGTTCAGCATCACCTATTTCTCCACATTGACAATATGGATTGTCTCTTAAATGAATTTTATGTAGATATGTTGGAATCAATGCATGGTTAAATCTTAAACGGCATATTTGTCTCACTGCGTATTTTGGAAGAGTTGTCATTGCAAATCATGGTCTTGATGGTATAGTACATTGAATTTCTTTATAGTACATACCTTTTTTAATTTCCTCAAATTCTTTGCTCCAGATTATTTTATATATATATTAGTGCTAATATTTTTAATTTCTTCAGGTGTACATTTGTAGTCAATATATGTCCCTTCTTTTAGAGCCTGCTTAGCTAAGGAATCTACGAGTTCATTACCCATAATTCCGCTGTGTCCTTTGACCCACAATAACCGTATTTTTTTAAATCTGTATTTAATTTGTTAATATTTTTGATTATTTCCAAAATAATATAATTTGCTTTGGAAGTTATCTTCAGGTGCTTTATTTTTGACAAAGCGCTTTTACTGTCACTTGTTATACCAATTTCTGAATTTGTGATATGTTGACAATACTTCAAGGCTTCTAGTATACCTATTAACTCCGCCGAATATATGTTTGTGTTTATATTTAATTTTACCATTTTTTTATACTTAATTTGTGGATCATATATTGCACAGGCTGTTCCCTCCTTGTTTTTTGATGCGTATGTGTAAATTTGATATGAATGGGACATTTGTAAAAAAATGCCATATCACGTTATTTGTTGTGTTGTTCACTGAAAAAATACATGGAAAACTAGGAAAACTTTTTCTATATATATACAAAGGACGTGGCAATATACACTATACACATATGATATAATAATATTATTTACGTTTTTATAAGTTTTGTACATATTACATACACTTTTTAGCTCTGATAAATCCGAATTGACTCCAAAAAGTACGGATACGGTATGTCCTATATAACCTCACTATCGTAAATTATGTCAATAAATCTTTATTAACGACAAACAATATTTTTGTTGAACTATAAACGACATTATAAAAGAATAACTAATGACTTCTAACAATTTGTATTCGTTTACTATCACTAGAAAATAAAATATTCAAGTTTAACCCATTTAGCGCCAAAGGTGCGAAAACGCACCATTATTTTGTAGAATTTTTTTTGACAATTCGTTAATTTTTTTTAAATATTTGTATTTTTTGAGCAACTAGAAGATATATAAGTGTAACTAAATTTAATTTTGTTTAATTTCCAAACTCATGCTTTCATCACAAAAATATTTTCTAAATGTCCGACATTTTCAATCCTTCGACACAACTTTATTTTTACTGTAGTAATTTTATTGGCATAACACTTTTGTGGTCAAATAAAATAAAACATTATTGTTTTAACCTATTTGTACACCAATTGTTATAGAAATACAAAAAAAAAAATTTCTGAGTCATCAAATCTCGTGTTTGAAAATAATGGTTCGATAACGAACCATTGGCGGAAGTCGACATATAATCCTGTCTGATCAGGAATAAGTTCAAGGTGATGCACAGGCAGTAATTTGTTGGGATATTTCTTTATTATGTGTAAAAACACGTATCCACTATGCTTGCGCTCCGAGCTCCTGCAACTGCTCCACATAGTGGACACGTTTGGCGCTCCCGGACTGTGCAATGGTGCGCACTCTGCCTCGACGCTCCAATCTGTGGCGGTTTTTATGTAAGGGAGCGCATACCGTATCGATTGGAGCAGTTGCAGAGAGCGCGGAGCGCAAGAAGTCCGTGAGCATAGTGGATGGTTGGCGCTCTCGGACCATGCAACAGTGTGCGCTCCGCCTCAACGGTCCAATAGGTGGTGGTTTATATGTAGAGGAGCGCATGCATGTAGATGGTAGCAGTTGCATGGAGCGTGGAGCGCAAGAGGTTTGTGAACATAGTGAATGGTAGGCACTCACGGACCGTGTAACAGTGCGCCAACGATCGTGCGGCAGTGCCTCGGTGGTCGAATATTACGAACGTAGTGGATACGTACCTTTAGAAATACGGGTATTCTGGTATTCAGTTTTGTTATAATCTAGGGTGGGGGAGGGGGGAGGGAGCTACATAAGGGAGGTTGTGTAGTGTTGTAGACAATATGTCGATTTGTCGAATTTATGCAACTGACACAGTGCAAGATACAGGATTGGAAAGTGTAAACTGGAAATATCTAAAATAATTTCTAAAAAAGATAGAGGGCCGTTCGAAAGAAGGTGTAGGCAATGTTCTAACCATACTATTTTTGTTTATCAAAACTTCCAGGTCCATTTACACTCTAAATGTTTTGAGACTTTTCACAAAAAATAAAATTGTGTATTTCAATTTTTATATCTCATTTCCGCCAAAGGTTCGAAAACGAACCATTTTGTTGTTGTGACACCTGCCATTATCAAAGTGTGAAACAATTTTTTTACGAATGTTTAAGTTTATTTTACTCTAGTTAATCAAATATATTACATATTATTGCAGTATTTCTTTGCTTGGCGGTTAATGGGTTAACAAAATAATCCCATAAGAGTCAATACTAAAACGTCCTTACAAAACTGACAGCGTGTCACGTGACTAAATTTCTGTAAATAGAGGGGAGACGCACGGAGCCAATAGGAACTTCCACACCTATTGAATAAATTATAAAATATTTTTGATTCAAAACAAATTTATTTACATTAGACTTGATATACAGTATGTCCCTGTAAGTTGTATCCATATGGAAAACTTTTTTATTATTAATTTTACGAAAAAAGTTATTCTTTATAAAAAGCTCTGCATGGTCCAAAACCTAAGATTTAACCATCAAATATCAATTTTTTTAAATATTATACGAGGTATGTCAAAAAGTTTAAATTTCACTCAAGAGTAAAGTAAGTTTATTTTTCACAATATTGAAAATTACTATTATGAAAAGTTGTTTGGAATTAAAAACTATATTCTAGTATGGAATTACATCCTTCTAATTAAAAAAAATTTTTTGAAAAATTATGGACAACTAACATTTAGTCCAGAAAGCCACTGCGCATCCGCTAGGAAAAATATTCTAATTCGGATTTTATGCACAATCTTACTCAAAAAGGACTCCTTTTAACAAATTTGCATGTTGCCAGGACCAAAAGGTGGTCAAAAATTTTTTAAACTAAAATTTTTTCCTAAAAGTTTTTTTCCTAAAATTATTATTTTTGCATGGAAAAAAGTTTTTTTAGGTTTTTTGGATGATTCCAAACAGAAAAGGTCTTTAGTGACTTTTCTCTAAAAATGATAGTTTTTGATATATAAGCGATTAAAAATTGAAAAATTGCGAAATCGGCCATTTTTAACCGTCAAAAACTATGTGAAAAACTGAAAATTTAAATGTTGCCAAGGTAGGTAGATATTCTTTAAACATCGGTTGATGAAATCCCGAAGAGTTTTTTGCAATACAATATTCAAAACTCCTTTGTTTTTTAATTGCTAATCAAGCGTGCGCGACACTATTTTCCACCGACAGTATGGTGCAAATGAAAGGAATAAATTCGTTATTTCGTAAACTGGCGACTTTAAGGAAAAATCCCGAAACAGGTCGATTTTTATTTTTAAGTTATGATATTGTGGCATATATGGTATACTAGTGACGTCATCCGTCTGGGCGTGATGACGTAATCGATGGTTTTTTTAAATGAGAATAGGGGTCATGTGCTAGTTCATTTGAAAGGTTCTTCAATTCTCTATTAAGTAATATAAACATTTACATAATTATTTATACAGGGTGTCCAAAAAAATTTTATTAAATTAAATTATTTGACAAAAAAAGAAGTAGAAGGACACCCTGTATAAATAATTATGTAACTGTTTACATTACTGAATAGAGAATTGAAGAACCTTTCAAATGAGCTACCACACGACACCTATTCTCATTTAAAAAAATCATCGATTACGTCATCACGCCCAGACGGATGACGTCACTAGTATACCATATATGGGATTTCATCTATCGGGATTTCATCTATCGATGTTTAAAGAATATCTACCTACCTTGGCAACATTCAAATTTTCAGTTTTTCACATAGTTTTTGACGGTTAAAAATGGCCGATTTCGCAATTTTTCAATTTTTAATCGCTTATATGTCAAAAACTATCATTTTTAGAGAAAAGTCACTAAAGACCTTTTCTGTTTGGAATGATCCAAAAAACCTAAAAAAACTTTTTTCCATGCAAAAATAATAATTTTAGGAAAAAACAAAAAAAAAACGTTTAAAAAATTTTTGACCACCTTTTGGTCCTGGCAACATGCAAATTTGTTAAAAGGAGTCCTTTTTGAGTAAGATTGTGCGAAAAATCCGAATTAGAATATTTTTCCTAGCGGATGCGCAGTGGCTTTCTGGACTAATTATGTATTTTCAGTTATTTGAATTCAGATAACTCTTTTATTATTAATTTTACGAAAAAAAGTGATTCTTAATAAAAAGCTCTGCATGGTTTAAAACCTAAAATACAACGATTTCAAATTTTATCAATTTTATACGAAGTATGTCAAAAAATATGAATTTCGCTCAAGAGTAAAATACGTTTATTTTTCACAATACCGAAAATTGTTATTATGAAAAGTTATTTAGAATTAAAAACTATGTTTCAGTATGCAATTACATCCTTCTAATTGAAATATTCTGAACTATAAAGGTACTTTACTTTTGATATTTTATCTTTTTTGACATACCTCGTATAAAATTGATAAAATTTGATATAAGATGGTTGTATTTTAGGTTTTTGGACCATCCAGAACTTTTTATTAAGAATAACTTTTTTTCGTAAAATTAATAATAAAAAAGTTTCCCATACGGATACAACTTACAGGGACATACTGTAGAAATGTACCTACATGTTTCAAGATAAAAGTGTCTCGATTGGGATCACCGACAACAAACACATTACCCCAAATGTCCCAGTTGCAACGGTAACGGTAACGTTCCTGTATTAAGTTCAGCGATACACATTGATCTTCGACTTTGTGTCTTTGAATTTTCTGTTTGCCGTCGATTTGGGACAATCTTCGGATAAGGTAATCCTTTTCTCCTTGGAAGACAGCGATTTGAATAAATGAGATTCTATTGAGGAACATTTACTGACTCTGTTTGTACGAAATGATAGAAATGTTTGTCGAAATATAATATTTGTTATTTGGATTTAAATTCTACAAAGCGTTAATGTTTTTCTGTAAATAAACTATTTGCTAGATGAGTAAAACTTAATTTACATACATTCCGTATCATTTGAAGTATATAGTTGGAATTATTTAAGACAAAATAAGATGTTTTGTAACTTTTTCACGTTTTTAATTATATTTTACAAAAAAAATTCTGAAGAAACAAATTTTAAGAAACGCTTTTCCTTAGTTACTAAAATTAAATAATTATAAAAAAAATCAACTAAAAAGCAAAAAAATCAGATTTAATATACAACAAAAATCTCACACATTCGTTAAAAAATTGAAAAATCTAACACGTTCGTTAGAGAACGTTCGTTGTACTTTCCCGCACGGCGTGCGTGAAAGTAAATTTTCCCGCACGGCGTGCGGAAAAGTAAAATACCTTGTAATATGGCATTATAATATATTATAATACATATAATACATGCAAGAAACTAATATTTAGATATTATTTACTAATTTGTTTCAAATTTATCTTATTGTGTTCATGTTTTAATGAAATTAGCGCGATTATTTCATTCATAGGAGATTCTGACCAATAGAAAGCTACAGAAATCTAAATTAAACTGATAACTTTTTTGATAATTGCCCGTCGTCAAGCATATTACGTCAGATGCCCTTCGTTGCTACGAAAAAATACATTCAGTGACATTAATGACAAATGTTTTAAAAATTATAAAAGTGATGACTTTCAACCTTCAAATACATATTTATAACAACTGTGTGTTTAATTGTACTAATTTGTACTTACATAAATAAATTACAATAAAATTTTGGTTTTGAACAGTTTTATTCATGAAATAATCGCAACAAATTGCACTCGATCTCTAAAATTAATATAGAATTTTAGAGCTGTTGTGCATTTACTACTGATAATAGGGAACTTGCATACATTTTTAAATTCGAAAAAAATGTTACAAATCACAACAGAACATAATTTAAAACATTTATCAAAGATAAAAAAGTTTTGTTTGTCTTTCGTTTGGCCCCTAAAGACGATTAAAAATTCAAATTAAAACAGGTGGTCCAAAACGCATCGTGACGTCACTTGGTTTTACATTTACATTTTTCCAATAAAGTAAACAGAATTTTAAATTAGATGTTATAAACGTCAGTAGAAAATACATTTATGTGTCGTTACAAGTGTTTTTGATCGTTTGACCTATTCATAGAAAATTTGTACTTTTACAAAATGGTTTTATTGTCATTAGTAAACCTTCGTTCCTTTCCTTCAAAAACAGTATAAAACTACAATTTTAACAAACTGGTATATATGATTACAATGACATACGGTAAATGTCATTAGAATATAAATATTTTTGACTTATTCCACGACGATGAGCTTGCCAAATACCCATGTAGGTGGAGGCCAATAAACTAAAGAAGGAGAAGAAGAATATACCTAAATATAAGGTTGTGTCTAGGTATACGCTAACGTGTACGCAAATAAAAAAGTTAAAGTGTCAGTGATTTCTTATTTTTTATTTGTTTAGTGTTTGTTTTTAAATTAACTACGGAGTGCGGACAATTATTTAGTTCTTTTAATGAGTTTAAGAACATTTTAAAACAGTACGCAAAAGATAAGAGACTATAAATTAATATATATTTTTTTTTAGTTATAAATGAAATAGTATTACTGTAAAAGATTAAAATAAAAGGAAGACCTAAAGCTTTCACAATAATAATTAACTTGTTTTGAAGCTATTATCCTTGTGGCATTTTTGTAATCAACTATTCTAAATGGGAACTAAGCCACAATTTAACTAAAAAATTGATTTTATTAACGTTTCGACTTCTAAACCGGATGTCGTTGTCAAAATACAAAATATTATTAAATTAAACAAAAATGTTGTTGCTTAGTAAAAAATGTTTTCTAATAATTTATTTAATCTAACTAATTTTTGTCTTTTGAGAATGACATCTGATTTGGACGTCTAAACGTTAATAAAATAATTTTTTTAGTTAAATTGTGGCTTATTTTGCATTTAGAATAGTTGATTATAATAATTCACTTACGTATAAAAATTATTTTAACAATATTTTGTACCTACATGTCATGTCAACTAAATATAATTATTTTGCTAACCTAAATATATACTTTTATATATACACATTGATTTATTACAATTAAGTTTGAAACATCTGAATAGTTCTGTTTCCCTTCCCTTAACAAATATGTTTCCATCAAATAAACACTAAACATATCAAAATAGCATGTACCAAAATATATAGTCACTAAATAATGACGTCACTGGCTTGATGAAGTTTAATTCGCGTCTACCTAACTTTTTTATTTGCGTGCACGTTAGCGTGTACCTAGACACAGCGAAATATAACCATAATAAAAACTAATGCAATACTATGTGACGTCACGTGCCGTTTGAACTATTTTATACCGCTGAATACTTTAAATATGTATTTCTAAGTTATTACGAGTTTTTGAAGCGTGAAATTTTGGAAATTTCATTTTTAAACAAAACTAAACATTATTATCTAATAAAAAAAAATATGCAAGTTCCTTATTCGATGAAATAAAATTATTTTGACATACCTAATATTTAAAAGTCAGATCAGTAGACAATTACAATGGTTTTGAATCGTCGTCATGGAAACTAATGTCGTCGTCGTGGTAACCCATTATATTGAAAGTTTGGTTTTGACGAATTAATTTGTGCATTTTCACTTCTAAATAAAAATTGATATAACTATTTTTTGTGGTTTTTTTGCAAACGTACGGCCCTAGAAAAAATATTGTGCCTAACTCATGCGGAAAGTGTCTTCCCCGCACTCGACTGCTTGCCCGAACTTCGCTATCGCGTCGTTCGGATCAACGGCAGTCTCGTACGTGAAAGTATCACTTTCCGCACTAGTTAGGAAAATAACTATTTCAATTTTTTAACGAATGTTTGAGATATTTGTATATTTAACCTGTCTTAACATTTTTTTTGCAAATAAATTTTCGAGATTGAATTTTTTTATTTTTTGCTTTTTAGTTGATTTTTTTATAATCATTTAATTTTAGTCACTCGTAACTAAAAAAAAAGCGTTTCTTATTTTTTTTTTCATATTTTTTTATTTTTTACTTTTTAGTCTTACACTTTTTAAACATTAAAATATGTCGTCATGTAAAAAAAGGATGTATTATATGATAGACACATTTTTTGCATTTATTTCAACATTTGATGCATACATTGTATATTTTCTGTAATTTCTTAATACATTTCTTAAATCAAAATCATTATTTACACCTATTACAGTTTTCGCAGTCTTTCCATCTCTTTTAATGCTTGACTAATGCACTCTGTAGGTGTAGACCCTGTTACTGTAGCACGAAACGTCTCTACCGGTGGTTTTTCTAAATTCTAAAACTACGTTAAAAACACGACTTTTTTGAATTCGAATTTTGGTTGAAGTTTTGATTTGTATCGTATTGAAATTTGACACGAATAAGCGCCGATGTTTATATAAATAAAGATATGAGCGTACAAAATCTTCGCCACTTAGGATGTTTATAAACATGATGTGCAAACATGAAAAGTAGTCGGAATCGGCAAAAAATTTGAAACTTTATTGTTTATTTGTGAAGCATAACGTGAACAATTAACGTAAAAAGTGAAATTATGTATAGTTCATAATATGAACTTTCACATGCATTCGCGTGAACAATACACGAATAGTCAATAAAAAAAAATTATGTTTATTGATTGTTTAAATAAAAAAAAACGATTTTAATAAAAAATTCTTAAATTCTCTTGTTTTATACAATGTAGAAACTTGAAACTTTTACAGACTGTAGCAAACTATATTATAATTGGTACCTATATAAATGGTATTGGTATATAAAGAGATGTCAAAAAGAGATGGAGAAAGTACTTTGACAGCTTATTAAATGAAGAATTTGACAGACAGCCTGTACTGTAGAGTCAACGGAGACAGTAGCAGCAATGGTCACCAAAATAAAAAACGAGGAAGTGGGAAGTGGCTCAAGTGCTTCAAAAAATAAAGAAAGGAAAAGCGGTAGGACCAGATGATATTCCTGGGAAAATATGGAGAGCATTGGAAGAGACAGGAACAAGGTGGCTAGCATGTCTATTTAATAGAATTATGGAAGTTGGACAAATTCCAGACAAATGGAGAAGCAGCATACTGGTACCTGTTTACAAAAACAAGGGAGATATACAACAATGTACAAACTACAGGGCTATAAAACTGCTTAGCCACACCATGAAAATGTGGAAAAAAGTAATTGATAGACGGATACGTGAAGAGACCGAAATATCCGAGAATCAATTTGGCTTTATGCAGGGCAGATCAACAACAGATGCAATTTTCATTATAAGGCAGTTGATGGAAAAATACAGGAGTATAGAAACAAACCCTCATATGCTATTCATTGATCTTGAGAAAGCATATTATAGAGTTCCTCGAAAGATTCTGTGGTGGGCACTCAATAAGAAAGGAGTCCCTGGTGAATATGTAAAGATTGTGAGGGATATATGTATGAGGGAGTAATGACTAGTGTTAGGACAAGTGTGGGAGAGACTGATAAATTTCATGTGAAAGTAGGATTGCACCAAGGCTTTGTGCTTAGTCCGTATTTATTCTCATTAGTTTCGGACCAGATAGCAGCGAAACTACAGGGTAACATTCCATGGTGCTTAATGTATGTTGATGATGTCGTGTTAGTAGGAAATAGTGAAAGAGACTTAGAACAAAAACTGGAACAGTGGAGGCAAGCTCTGGAGGAAAAATGTTTAAAACTTAGTAAAACAAAAACAGAGTATTTGGAATGTTCATTTAAAGGTGGAGTTACTACAAATAAAATGGTATCTTTGGATGGTGAACTGACTGTAAAAAGCAATAGTTTTAAGTACCTGGGATCGGTATCACAGAGTAATAGAGAAATAGATGGAGATGCATGCAGTAGAATTAGGGCTGGATGGATGAAGTGGAAAGAAGCGAGTGGTGTGTTGTGTGACAGAAAAATTCCAATGTAGCTGAAGGGAAAATTCTATAAAACAGCCATAAGACCGGCTATGATGTACGGAACTGAATGTTGGACAGTGAAGAAGAAAGAGGAACAACGAATGCATGTGGCGGAAATGAGAATGCCTAGATGGATGAGTGGAGTGACAAAGTATATAAGGATAAGATTAGAAATTAGTATATTAAGGAAGTCTAGGTGTGGCACCAATTGATGCCAAAATGAGAGAGCATAGGTTAAGATGGTTTGGTCATGTTCAACGTCAAGACGTTAATCACCAAATACGAAGAATAGCTGAAGTGTAGATTCCTGGAAGGAGTAGGATAGGAAGACCAAAGAAGATCTGGGGGGAGACGATAAGGCAGGACATGTTGGTAAAGGGGATTGACATTGATATGACCCAAGACAGAATTGTGTGGAGAAATGCAATTAGGGAAGCCAACCCCGCATAGGGATAAGGCAAAGAGAATGATGATGATGTATATAAATGGTCCCGTATACTCAGATAGGAGTAGAACTAATATAAATAAATAATCATTTGATTACAAAACGTTAGCCGTCTTATATTTCAGTTTGTTCAGAGAACATCATAAGCGCCTCTGATGATAACCTAATAAGGTTTGAAACTCGTTAAGGTGCTTATGATACTCTCTGAACAAACTAAAATATAAGACGGCTCTTTTTTGGTTCTACAACGAAATAATTATTTATTTATATTAGTTTTACTCCTATCTGAGTACCTATGCGTGACCATTTTTTGTTGGAATTTTAACGCGCTGGACAGGCGAGAAGTGAGATAGAACAGTATGAAAAAGTATAGGATACGGCAACGGTGTTATATGTGACGGTCGGGCCGGGTCGGATTCAATGCTAATATCTACACAGACATATTAGGGTGCTTTAACATCCAAGATGTCCCAACTTTTGATCTCCTTTAGACTTCTTTGCTCTGGCAATTCGTTGATTTGCAAATTTTAGAAACCACGAAGTTATTACCAGAAAAGTGGTTTTGACTTGAATATTATTTTAATTTTATTAAAAGCAAAAAATTCGCTTGTTTTCATTAAGTATTTATAAAAAACAATTAATTTTATTCAAGAACTTCATCAAACACCAAGATTTGTAAGGTCTTAAAATACAAAAGTCAATTTTTCTTTCCACAATTTATAACGCAAACTTCTAACTCACTTTCAAGAACACATCTCAAATATACAAAACAGTATTCAACCCTCCATTTAATACGTTTTAATGAGCTTTTGTAACATGACTGAAAGTACTCTTTATATACTGAAGTTTATAACCTTCTGGAAATTATTTAAATGAAGTATATTACAGTTGAGTGAATGTTTTTAAGTTTTGGCAGAATACAACCCATTGTTAGAGCTTTCAATACCGCAGCAAGTTACGTTGACTTTACATTGCCAATTCAATGCATATCGGCATTTTAGAAACTACAATAGACAGAAATATGAAGCATTTATTGTTTTGTTATGGACTATTCAATACAACGATCAAACAATTTTATGAAAAGGAAGGAGATGGGTAGGAAGAATACAGAATAAGTATATTACAGACATTATTAAAACTTCCTACACGTCTGTTATTTTATCGATCAGGCAACGCTGAACGAACAAGGCTATTACTCGTCAAATCTAGGAATGACTTTCGAAATATTAAGGGCAAAGGCGCAAAATGTCGCCTGTCAAAATTTTCAATATGTTTTAAATGTATTCAATAAAATAAAATAAAAATGTGTACAATTTTTATTCAGTTGCAATGCGAAGGCAAAACTGTCTTATTTTTCACTTAGAACAGAGAGCGCAAACCAGCACTCTAAATCGACGATTTTCGACTCTATTTGGAGTAATCATCAGAGAGGCGTAGGTTTGCTGGTCTCTGCCCCATGTGACGAAGCTCCGAGAGCTTATCCCCACATTGCAACTGACGTTTATGCAGTAGGTGTCTAGCGACATCTGGCAACTTAAAGTCTAAGTTTTCAACCTAATAGAAATATTAAAAATATTGAAAAATATTTTAAATGTTCCTAAAAAATATTTAATTGAAAACTTATTGGACCATTTTCCTGGTGACACCTCCATGGCTTCTGAAAACTTAGACTTTCAGTTGCCAGATGTCGCTAGACACCTAGTCCATAAACGTCAGTTGCAATGCGGGGATAAGCTCTCGGAGTTTCGTCACTTGGGGCAGAGACCGGCAAACACACGCCTCTCTAATGATGACTCCAAATAGAGTCGAAAATCGTCGATTTATAGTGCTGGTTTGCGCTCTCTGTTCTAAGTAAAAAATAAGACACTTTTGCCTTCGCATTTCAACTGAATAAAAATGGTATATAATTTTATTTTATTTTATATTAGTTTTACTCCTTTGAGTAACTAGGTCCATTTTCCGTTGGAATTTACCAGCTGAACAGACGGTGTCATGAATTGTAAGTTTTTGAATTCCCTCTTGTCTTCTTCGCTTCAGAATCCATCTGGCTTGCAATTTTTAGAAGCCATGGAGGTGTTACCAGAAAAATAGTCCAATAAGTTTTCAATTTAATATCTTTTTTAATATCAATTTTGAAAAAATGTGAAATCTTTGAATTATGCACGTCCGTCTGTGCGTCCGTCTGTCTGTCCGTCAGTGAAGATAACTCCTCCGTCATTATACCAGGTAGAATGACAAGTGAGGTGTCAAATAAAAGCTAATAATCCAAGGATCGTACTAAAGGTGAAAAATTTGACCTAGCCTGTCTGTCCGTCCGACCGCGAAAATAACTCATTCGTCATTATACCAGATAGAATGACAAATGAGGTGTCAAGTGAAAGCTTATGATGCAAGGATGGTACTAAAGGTGAAAAATTTGACCTAGGCCGTCTATCCGTCTGTCCGTCCGACCGCGAATTGAGCGGTATTGTTTTATTAATACGTATTCCAATATACGGATAAATTTATTAAGGAAGAAATGGAAACGGAAAAGGAAACGGAAAAGGAAAGGCTAAAAAAGCCTACTATCAAAATCGTATGGAAAGCTCTAAAAGTGTTGCAAAAGAAACTTGGTCCATAATAAACGATCTTCGAAATAGAACTCACGCAATTCAAACATTTGCCCTTCCAGACCCGGAAAATCTAAACGAATATTTCGTTAATGTGAGTAAAAATATAACTTCTACTATTTTGCCACAAAAAGATCCCATTTCCTATCTCCCCAATTCAGGAGTGTTCTCGAATTCATTCTTTTTAAGACCAATCGATATAACTGAACTGATCCAAACTATCAATAGTATCAAAAGCAAATCATCCTGTAGTACTGATGGACTATCCATAAAAATCTTCTCAAATCTCACAGAAAATGTGTTGGAAAACCTCGTCTCACTAATTAATGATTCCTTTGAAAGAGGCAAATTCCCAGAGTGCCTAAAGATAGCCATTATTATTCCCCTTCATAAGGGTGGTGAAAAATCTAATGCTTGCAACTATAGACCTATTGCCTTACTACCGGTACTTTCAAAAATTATTGAGAGACTCATAAAAACCCGTCTCATGTCCTTTCTCATTGATAACAACATCTTATCCCAAAATCAGTTCGGCTTTTTAACTAATAAATGTACCACTGATGCCTTGTTTTCTGTGTTTCATGAGGTTTACCAAGCACTAAACAATAATCTTTACACTGCCACTGTTTTCTGTGACTATGCCAAAGCTTTTGATTGTGTAAATCACGACATTTTGATTAAAAAACTAAATTTCTATGGGATTCGAGGTATTTCTTTGAATTGGTTCCAATCTTACTTAAATAATAGGAAACAAATAGTTAGAGCAAATGATACTGACTCTAGTCTCAAAAACATTGTATGTGGAGTACCACAAGGTTCAGTATTGGGTCCTCTACTGTTCCTTATCTTTATAAATGACATCACTAACTTAAAAATCGATGGAAAAATTTTTCTTTTTGCTGATGATACCAGTATCACTTGGAGCAACTCAACTATTGCATCTCTTCATGCAACTATAACTTCTGATTTGCTTACGATAAAAGCCTGGTCTGACTCTAATTTACTCTTTTAACGTGGATAAGACAGTAGCATTATCCTATAAAAGTGCTCTTCAACCCCTGCTTGTTAATAACAGCCAGATCTCTACCGTTGATTCTGTAAAATTTCTTGGTATTTTTTTAGACAGCAACCTCAAATGGTCCCTTCATATCGATGTGTTAAGTAAGAAACTCACCTCAGCCTGCTATGCTATAAGATCTGTTTCGAAAGAACTCAATTTAGCATCTTCTAAACTAACATATTTTTCTTTGTTCGAGTCTCATCTTCGATATGGTCTTCCTTTTTGGGGTTCTAGTACAGCTGCCCAGTTAGATGTTATTTTTAAATTACAAAAAAGAGCAATAAGGTATCTGTTTGGCCTCAGAAGAACAACACATTGCAGAAGTTACTTCAAAGATCACGGCATTTTAACCCTTACATCTTTATTTATTTTAGAAACTGTTTGCTTAATTCGTAAACACATGCATGTCTTTCCAGCAAGGCCTCGTCATGACTACTCCACCAGAAATTCAAATTTTGATGTCTATTTACCGATCTTGTCCTCTGAGTTAGTAAAGAAATCTATATTATATTCCGCAAAAAAACTATACAACCATCTTCCTTTACAACTCAAATCTGCAACATCTTTCCCCAAGTTCCGTAAAATGACAAAAGCTCATCTATCTAAAAGACCATATTATTCAGTAGAAGAGTTTCTTAATGACTAACTAAGAAATTACAGTAATGTACAAGTAACCAAACTTATCTATATTTGGGTGTCACATGCAGCAGCTTAAACTTATTAGTTCCTATGTCTATAAATAGTTTACTTTGTTGTATATTCACTTTGCAATTTCTATAAATTGTTGCAAATATATCGATTTTGTTTTTTTTTTCTTTACTTTATTAAGTTATATTTTGTATTTATGTATATTTTTTTTATATTGACGATTTATCAAATTTCAGAAAATTGTATTTGTTATTGTTAGATATTATTTATTTATTTTTTCTGACTTTAATTAAGCTTTGTCCATAAAATTTGTATTTTCAGTGACAATAAAGCATATTTCTATTCTATTCTATTCTATAAACGTTTCGGGACCTCGAATTTATATTCCATAAACCGTGATATTCCTATAACCGGTACTCTAATAAGCGGGTTCGACTGTACCTATTCAATGATACTATTATTTTTTTTTTGGTTTAAGCTGATTTTGATGAAAAAATTAAATAATTACACTTTTATAAAAAAATAGTATATTGTACAACAAGAGAGAAAAAAGACATATTTCTCACGAGCGCAGAAGTTTGTTGGCACGAGCCGAGGTACGAAGCGAGTGCCGCAAATCAAGCGAGGGAGAAATATGTCGTTTTCTCACGTGTTGTACACTGTACTTTTTCTATGGATGCGTTTTTGTCAAGAGTTCAAACTTCAAAATTAAATAATTTAGGTGCTTTTATGTAGATTATATGCCAAAATTGAAATAAAATACATATTCTACACATATATGTAGGTATTTAATATTCTTAATATTTATATACTTTTATTTATTTAAAATTATAGTTACCAGTTATATTTGAACAGTTTTGAAAGGTAATTCCTGGTAAGTTTTGATTTGACTTTTTATTTGACAAACATATTTGTGTTTGTATTGTGCATGTTACCATGGAAACCGCGATTCTACATATGGAACCCGTGAGAAAAAATATTTCTCACTGCAATGGCCGACTTTTCTCACAGCCTGAGAAATTGTTCGTTTTGAATGTATGTATGTAAGTAGTGAGTACATTGTATAGCATAAATAGAAAAAAGAACTTTTTATAATACCACATTTTAATTATTTATAGGACAAAATATAAAAGTCTAATAAAAACAATCATTTTTCAAATCAATATATCAACTATAAAAATAAAAAAAGGATTTCCGACACCGGGAATCGAACCCGGACCTCCTGGATGAAAGCCCGGTATATGATGAATTAGACACTAGACCATTGAGATATATTTATCTTTGACGTATAGGTTTAATCTAAATGTCATTACGTCATTTAATTTATTTATCAAAATCAACTTACAACTCAAACAAAATTAGTATGACTGAATAGGTAATTTAAATATCGTTCAAACGAGATATTAGTTGCCATAAGGTCCCATTTAAAATTAGCTGTCACCGTGGCGATTTAACGTCATCTGTCAGTCTGTCACTATTATGTCACCTGTTATAACTAGTTTGGAAGCCTACGTCCGTTTATTTCCTCCCTCCAGATTCCACGATTATAAGAATAACCTTTCAAAAGATACGAGGGGGGGCGGACTTTTGACTAGCATTGTATATTATTTTAGTATTATTTAATTTGAGCTTGTACTTTAACTTATTTCGTGTAGGTACTTTAAGTGACGAGAGCACCCTCCATATCAGATGAACTGTAATAATTAAACCAAGTAATGATATTCTTTTGTATATTAACCTCAATGTTTCAGAAAACCTACAAGCAGTTGTGCCGGAAAAGCCGCAAGGTGCCGGGAGGTAGGTGTTATTCCTCATTATCAGCTCCACATCAGTCAAACAGCGATTCTTACAGTGGCGGCGGTTGGGGCGGAACTGGCAGCGGTTCGCTGCGTTACCTCGAGGACTCAGTGGCGGCTCGTCTACATGACCATCGACGGCCGCTGGTTGTTTCCTTCAGAAGGCAGAAGAGGGCGCCGATGCAGGATGTCATCGAGGTAGACGCTGACCTGGCGGCGTCTAGATCGTCGAGAGGGTTGTCGGAGATTTGTATGGCGCGGTCGAGCGGATCGCCTAACGTTATTAGAAGAAGTGACATGAAAGGTATGTACTCTAGCTTCTTTTATGCTCTGTATTGTACAAAGTGGACCAAAATGCCGAAAAAAACATAAATATATATTAAATAGATGGTCCAAATTATACAAAAGCTGTGACACGCCTATTTTTCAATATGAAGATTTCAAATTGTATGCTTGCAATGTTGCCAGATTTACCATTTTTCTGATATTATTAGTCATTTTGGTTTTTGAAATACAACACTATAATATATTGTATTATTATTGTATTATTTCATAAAATTTAGCATAGCTTGACGGTTATTAAAAAGTTTTGTAAAATGAATTGTATTAATAGGGCAGGGTAATAAAACAAAAATATACCCTGTTCGTTGTTCGTGACACTTCAGCAGCCAGGGTACTGAAGCATTTTTTCGACAGGTAATGCCTATAGAAACAAATTGTAACTATTTCCTGCGTAGGATCTGGAGGCCATTTTTATTTATAAACAATTAACTGTCAAAAAATGGCATTTCCCCCTTTTTTTTTCAAATCAACCAAAAACAGTGAAACTTATGATTTTTTTAGTACAAATATCTTTGAGATTATGGAAAAATCATTAAAATAACGTATTACAAAGTTTGATATTGTTAATATAATTGCGAAAAAAGGTTGGAATTGCAAAAAAATTATTGTCGCAATAACTGTATTAAAAATTAGTGTACAGCTTTGAAATGTTTGTCAAATGAGGGTTCTTTGGTGCTTAATATGTGATAACAATTTCAGAGGGATTCATTCAATTGTTTAAATTTTATTCAAATTGTTTATCCCAGAGCATTTTTTTTTGCAATAACATAAATCAGAAAAAGATGACGTAAGAACCATTCCACAGGTGTCAAATGAAAGAGCATGAACTACATTTTCAACATGGTTTAAAAAAGTGAATAAAAATTGCATTTATTAGTAATAAATAATTATGTGAATTTTTTTTTAATATAAATTAAATTAAATTTAAATTAAACATAATTTTTTCTTTATAAACTTTTTGAATAACTTTTTCCAAAAAAATTAACTTTTTTACCCTGTTTTAAGTGTACAACTATCAAGTAGTTATTTATATCATAATTGATAAAAAATTGTAATAAATATATATAATTTCTTATATAAAAAAATAAAAAGTTTATAAGGAAAGTTTTACGATACTTTTGCATAATTATTTATTACTAATTAATGCATTTTTATTCACTTTTTTTAAACCAAGTTGACAATATATCTCATGGTCTTTCATTTGACACCTGTGGAATGGTTCTAACGTCATTTTTTCTCACTCATGTTATTGCAAAAAAATGCTCTCTGGGATAAACAATTTGAATAAAATTTAAACAATTGAATGAATCGCTTTGAAATTTTTATCACATATTAAGCACCAAGAACCCTTATTTGACAAAAATTTCAAAGTTGTACACTAATTTTTACAACAGTTATTGCGAATTTTTTTTTTGCAATTCCGACCTTTTTTCGCAATTATATTAACAATAAATGAGTATATCAAACTTTGTTATACGTCTGTTATAAGCTTTTTCCATAATCTCGAAGATATTTGTAGTAAAAAAACCATAAGTTTCCCTGTTTTCCATTGATTTAAAAAAAAAGTGAAAAATGCCATTTTTTGACACTTAATTGTTTATAAATAAAAACGGCCGCCAGATCCTACGCAGGAAATAGTTACAATTTGCTCTTATAGGTATTACCTGTCGAAAAAATGCTTCAGTACCCTGGCTGTTCAAGTGTCATGGAAAAAACCTTGCCGGCGCTGCCTGAACTATATGTGGTAGATAACAAAAATAGCAGTGATAGTCCAGTCGGGTTAGACGAATAACAGGCCTAACCTTGCATGCTGAGCTGCTCCAAATTTTATTTTTCTATTCTTTAGGTAGGGTAGTACCTAGTGTAAATTTAAAATCTCGACTGAATTCCGCCGTTGCGTTAGCCGTCATTTTGATTTTAAACGGGAACCGTTTTTTCTCAATATCTCCGCCATTTTCAACTTCTCAACAAAAAGTATGAGAACTAAAATTGTAGAAAATGTGATTTTCTATAATGTACGTCATTGCAATTTTTATCGTGCGTTCAATATTTTCAGAGTTATGGGGGAAAATAATGACAGTTATTATTTTCTCCCATAATTCTGAAAATATCGACCACACGAAAAAAATTATAATGAAAGAAATTATAGAAAATCACTTTCAGTTTTTGTGCTTTTTGTCGAGAAGTTGAAAATGGTGGAGATATTGAGCAAAATCGGTTCGCGTTTAAAATCAAAATGACGGCTAACGCAACGGCGGAATTCAGTCTAGATTGTAAATTTACACTACTATTAACCCTCTCTAAATATTAGAAAAATAAAATTTGGGACAGCTCGGCATGCAAGGTTAGGCCTGTTATTCGCCTACATCGGGAAAAATTAATAAAATACGGTATACTTACAGATCAACTCCGTTATAATTGAAATAACATGAACTACACATCTAAATTATTAAAAACACGCAAACAGAAACCTAAGCAAACGGAAGCAAACAATACAAGACTGTACCACACGCAATACAGTCACAATCGGAACGATGTTATGAACAGTGAAAACTAAGACCATTGTTTAACAAAGAAGTTTTTAAATAGTCTTTTAGTCTTTTTTAAACAATTCTAAGACAGTTTGAAATAAATAAAGGAATAACAGGTGCCTGTTGTTTCCGATAAATCCGAGACAATGACCGTCGCTCTGCCGCCACCGTCGTGTGCCATGAGTCATTTTTACTATCGTATACATAGTTAAAATTACACAAATACACATTATCTCTAAATTATATTACATACTATCCGTTGCAAGATAATTCGGATGGAATTCCCCAGATTAAGAGACTGGGCCGATATCAAGCACAAAATAATCTGGGGAATTCCATCCGAATTATCTTGCAACGGATAGTACATTTTTATTGTTGAAATGTTTGTCTGATGAAAATCGGTCCGGGTTAGCCGGACTTCCGGGTTATCGGGGGCCGACTTATCGGGATTCCACTGTAGTAAATGGTGAAAATATTCCTGGGATCCCTGACTATACCTAATACATAAATATAAATTTCCATAAAGTAACCATCTTTTTTATTTTTTTAGGTTTTTCCTACTCACCCTCCGCGAAGCTCAAGAACTCCTTTTCCTTCTCGAGCCCATTAATTATGGAACGGCTAATAATAGAGAGATCCAGATCATTCGCCAAAGATAAGCAAACACCTGGAAACGACTTGGATGGCGTTCTCGGGAGTGAGTTACGGTATCGGAGCGAAACGAACAATCACCCTGAAGTAAATCAATTTGGATTCGACGATAGATACAGAAGGGAGGTTCCGAAAAGGAGTAATTGTAGTTTTGTTGAAGTTCACACTTTAAGGCCTACGCATATTTGCCCACTCAGTTCGAAAAATAAAGCTTTGGAGGTACAGTAGAAGGGATAATGGGATACAATTGATGGATTATGGTTTTGAAACAGACCGATCAAAGAACAATTTGACCCAAAAAAAAATAAAGGAAGGATGAAAATTTGGGAACAGGTACCTAGTTGAAAATTGTCTGTTATTACATAAGAAAAAGTTCACAATTATACATCCCCTCCATTTATCAAAAATTGGGAAATGCCGCTTTATCTGGGGTAAAAAATATACATTCAAAATAAGTCCGGAATTGGATGACTATGTATTTCTAAGCAACTTTTGTTCTATAAAGTTTTTTCACTAAGTCAATACTTTTCGGGTTATTTGCGAGTGAATATCTTCATCTTTAAAAAAAAACATGTTTTTGGACGGTTTTTCGCAAATTCATAACTCAGAAAGTATTTTATCGAAAAAAGTATTCTTAGAAAAAATGTAGCTTATAAAATAGTAAAAAAATGGTGTATGTATGAAGTCTGTAGACCCAGTAGAAGCAGAGTTGTAGCTAATAAAAGTAGGTTCTTATCCGTCAAATTCCAAATCGAATATTTCAACGTGAAATAACCAAGAGCGGTGCATTTTTCGGGGAAAACTCATTACATCTTTTTTTTAAGTCAAAAATGAATAACCATTTTCCAAGGCTTTTACAATTTACAAGCCATAACGGATGCTGAGTCTAAGGAAGATGAGGGAATTTTACAATTTATATTCTCATTGATATGGCTTGCAAATTGTAAAAGCCTCGGAGGTGTAACCAGAGAAGGTTCCCATTGTTTTCAGTCTGGTGGGATGTAGAGTAGCATTATGCTGTTTTATATGCCATTAGATTGAAAACTTAGTCTTTTGCTAGCAGTTGCCGCTAGGGCATCTATGCCATTTCGTTCGTTGCAATCCGGGGTTTGTTTTGGTTGGATCAGAGAGAGCAGCATATGTGCCTCCTGATGAGAGACTAATAAGTTTCGAAACCGGTAGAGGTGCTTGCTGCACTCTCTTATTGGACTAGAATATGATGCGACTGTATTTTCGTTTTGCAACGAAATTGAAACTGGTTATTAATTTTTGATTTACATATTTACTCTGTTTGGAGTACGAAGGAAACCATTCTCGTTGGAACTTTACCGCGCTGAGCAGATGGGACGTGAATTATAAATTCTAAAATTCCCTCATCTTCTTTAAACTCAGCATCCGTTATGGCTTGCAAATTGTAGAAGCCTCAGAGGTGTAACCAGAGAAGGTTCCCATTGTTTTCAGTCTGGTGGGATGTAGAGTAGCATTATGCTGTTTTATATGCCATTAGATTGAGAACTTAGTCTTGTTTTTCTTTTTTTAAGTGTTTAAAAAAGGTTTTTTTTTGTTTTTTTAAAAAGCTTCTAACATTAAAAATAAGTAAGTTACAAAATAAATGGAAAAATCCCAGTAAGTTACGCTGAAGTTACGCTAAGTAAGTTACGCTGAAAATATCGTTGGTCTCTTTTATTTTTTGGTCAAAAGAATCGCGAAAATCACCCCCTAATTAGCATCCCAAATAAAATTAATCATTACCGGTTCACAAGTTACTTCGCTTATCTATTCTTTATTAATGGTCTGTAAAGGTTTAAAGTGCTTATTTTACTAGTGAAACTAGTAAAAGTCAGTTGCACTAGGGCTAGTGAAAAAACTCTATAGCAACAAAAGTTGCTTAGAATTAGTCATTTTAACCAATTCGAATTTTATAGACGACGAATAAAGTAAGTTTCTTGTCTTAGAGACCAGGGCGCATCTGTAAAAATATTAGTACATTTGGACGTTGAGAGGTGACTCAATTTTTTTGCAGAAATTGCTTGAAAATAACTCAAATAATAATATTTGATTTATCGTCCCTCTCAAAAAGGTCCGGAACATTGTTTAAATAATCAAAATATCAAAAAATGAAGGAAAAATTCGATTTTGTTCTTCGTTTTTTAATTATAACTTTAAAAGTATTCATTTCCGAGAAAAGCTGTTGACATAAAAGTTGCATAATTAAAT
The DNA here is from genome assembly GCF_917563875.1 of Diabrotica virgifera virgifera. Classification (NCBI taxonomy): domain Eukaryota; kingdom Metazoa; phylum Arthropoda; class Insecta; order Coleoptera; family Chrysomelidae; genus Diabrotica; species Diabrotica virgifera. The sequence goes on from NC_065450.1 coordinate 213,757,322, forward strand.
TTCCTATAATATAGAGTTGGTAAAAAATTTAAAAAATAGTCACCCTTGTCACAAAATAGCAATAATTGCGAAAAAACCATACAAAAACAAGTATTCGCATTTTATGTTTTTCAACCATTTATAGATTTTTCAAAATAAATTTTGTAATCCAGCTTTCGCAAAAAAAAATCATTTTTTTTAATGTTGCAGTACTGAAAATAAAGCAGACAGCAAGTTGAATTTTTTTGCGTATAGAAGTGTACTGTACCTTTCATTTGCAATTTGCAAAATTAAAATCGATTAACTACCACGGCGTCAGAATTTTTTAAATAAACATTAATTATTGGTGCTACGCGCAGGACAGCGGATAGTTTGCTCTGATTGGGCATTGCAATGACCTTTGATAATGATTGTTAATTTTTATTATATTTCGATATAAATAAATAAATTTGTTTATTGCAAAATAAAAACACATACTCTATCTTTTGAAATAACACTTTTTTTAGCAAAAACTTTCTTTGTTCATATATTTTAACTTAGAGACAAAAAGTTTATTATTTTTAAACATATGCAATTGTTTAAACAATATTTCACAAACAATAATAAAATTAGTTTGATTTTTGTGGAATTAAAATAGTAAAATACAACAAAATATAGAGTATGAAAATATTATATTAGATGAAGATTGGAAGAAATTTTGGTGGAAATTAACTTGTGTGGATCGAACACCGCTGTCCTGCGCGTAGCACCAAAAATTAATGTTTATTTAAAAAATTTCCTGACGCCGTGGTAATTAATCGATTTAAATTTTGCAAGTTGCAAATGAAAGGAACAGTACAATTCTATAAGCAAAAAAAATTCAACTTGCTATCTGCTTTATTTTCAGTCCTGCAACATTAAAAAAAATGATTTTTTTTGCGAAAGCTGGATTGCAAAATTTATTTTGCAAAATCTATTAAACCGATCTTAATGAAATTTACAGTGTTGTTTTACTATATCAAAAAGTTTTTCTGGGTAAAATATGAAGGTTGAAAAACGTAAAATGCGAATACTTGTTTTTGTATGGTTTTTTTCGCAATTATTGCTATTTTCCAACAAGGGTGACTATTTTTTAAATTTTTAGCCAATTCTGTATTGTAGGAAATTTAGTTACGCAACTTTTATGTTAGCACAGTTTTTCTCATACATGAATAGTTTTAAAGTTATAGTCAAAAAACCAATAAAAAAATCGAATTTTTCCTTCATATTTTGACATTTTGATTATTTAAACAATGATCCGGACCATTTTGAGTGGGAGGATAACTCAAATATTATTATTTGAGTTATTTTCAAGCAATTTCTGCAAAAAAATTTAAGTCACCTCTCAACGTCTATCTCAAAACAGATGCGCCCTGGACTATTATAAATTGTAAAAGATAGAGATTAAGAAGGTACCATAAAGATGTTCCAACAAGAAAAGTTTTCAGATTAAAATAATTATTTATTATAATTTTAATAATAAATTTTGTATCTGGAAATTTTCACTTTGCTTTAAGAGATGTCGCTGTAGGGTCCCAAAAGTATTAAACTATTTTTAAAATTCCGCATAAATAGACAGTTTGGTTTCGTTTTGATTCAGAGGTATGCACGCAGCTCTACTGAGGATGCCGTAAGATAGAAACAGCTTTCTAGAGATTATGCACCGCCTCTGAATCGAACATAAACTGCCTTTTTCATTTCAAAAAAAGTTTTTAAGGAACTAAGGCTGAACTTTGAATCGGTCAACTAAAATGGTATATATAGATTTAGGTCAAACCATAAGTATTACTAACTGTACGAAAAAGAACAACTGAAAGATAAATAAAAAAATATAAAAAAAATATTTTTAAGAAACGCTTTATTTTTAGTTACGAGTGATTAAAATTAAACATATTATTAAAAAATCAACTAAACAGCAAAAAATAAAAAAGTTAAAAAATCTAACACATTCGTTAAAGAAAAGCTTGGTGCGAAAACCGTTTATTCGATGGAGACGCGCTTTTCTTTGACGAATGTGTTAGATTTTTTAAATTTTTTTTATTTTTTGCCTTTTAGTTGATTTTTTTATAATATGTTTAATTTTCTCGTAATCACGTAAATCACTCGTAACTAAAGTAAAGCGTTTCTTAAAAATATTTTTTTTTATATTTTTTTATTTTTTACTTTTTAGTCTTACACTTTTCAAACATTAAAATATATCTTCATGTTTATTAAAACATGTATAAAACATAAATGATGTACAAACATGAAAAGTGGTCGGAATCGGCAAAAAATTTGAAACTTTATTGTTTATTTATGAAGCATAACGTAAAAAATTAACGTAAAATGTGAAATTATGTGTAGTTCATATAATTAGCTACAATCTGTAAAAGTTTCAAGTTTCTTCATTGTAAAAAAAAGAGAATTTAAGCATTTTCCTTTAAAATCGTTTTTTTTTTATTTAAACAATTAATAAGCAAAAAAAAATGTTATTGACTATTCGTGTATTGTTCCCGAGAATGCATGTGTCTGCAAATTTTTAGTCATTTGTATTGAAGAAAAGGCAGTCAAATTAACGTCCAAAAATTTGACCCAAATAATTGAACTAAAGAAAAGCGTTTACCTAATTAATTGATACGACAAAACGAATTCTAATGTTAATTGTAGCACAAAACGTGTAATAGCTACATGCTACATCATGGAACAAGGGGAATTCCCGAATTGTAAACCCTCAGATTAATGACATCTGGATGGGAATAGTTAATATTAATTATATACCCCATTCCTGTTTTACTGTGCAAAATATTAAGAACGAAAGTAAATTGCAAATTATATTGTTGTTTATTGGAATAATTATTATAGCAAAATACTTTCGTAGGTACTTCTTATGTTGCACACTAAAATGTTCGTTGTCGCGATAATCCAAAACAGTCGTATATTCTTGGAATACACCATACTAGTTATTAATAATAGAAATTTTTGGATGAAATACAAACCGCATAACTTCAAAATCGAATAAAAAAATCCGCATAAAAAGAGACCTTACTGTATTCTGTTTTTGACAAAATAAACTTTTTGTATTTGTATTTGTATTTGTATTTGTAAAATGTCTCTGCCGGTGGTTTTTCTAAGACTACGATAAAAACACGATTTTTTTTTAATTCGAGTTTTGGTTGAAGTTTTGTTTCGTATCGTGTTGAAATTTGACACGAATAAACGCCGATTTATATAGCGTGTCTATTTAAGTTGGAAACATATGGGAAACTTTTTTATTATTAATTTTACGAAAAAAAGTTATTCTTCATAAAAAGTTCTGCATGCTCTAAAACCTAAGATTCAATCAGTAAATATCAAATTTTATCAATATTATACGAGGTATGTAAAAAAATATGAATTTCGTTCAAGGGTAAAGTACATTTGTTCCTCTAAATATCGAAAATTCTTATTATGAAAAGTTGTTTGGAATTAAAAACTAAGATCAAATATGCATTTATATGCTTCTAATTAAAAAAAATATTTTCCAAACTTTTCTCAAATTTATGGATACTTAACTTCGCTTTTATTTATTACACATAAGATAACTCTTTTATTATTACTTTACAAAAAAAAGGTATTCTTTATAAAAATCTCTGTATGTACTAAGCCCTAAGATGCAATCATCAGGTATCAAATTTTATTAATTTTATACGAGATATGTCAAAAATATGAATTTCACTCAGGAGTAAAGTACCTTCATTTGTCACAATATTGAAAATTGTTATTACAAAAAGTTGTTTAGAATTAAAAACAATGTTTTAATATAAAATTACATCCTTCTATTTGAAATATTGTGAAATATAAAGGTACATACATACATACATACATACTATACTCATGAGCGAAATTCATATATTTTGACACACCTCGTATAAAATTAAAAAATGTTTGATATATCATGGTTGTATCTTAGTTTTTAGACCATGCAAAGCTTTTTATGAAGAATAACTTTTTTTTCGTAAAATGAATAATAAAAGAGTTAAGTATCATATTATTTGTAATAAATTAAAACGATGTGGGTATTCATAAATTTGAGAAAAATTTGTAAACTATTTTTTTTTCAATTAGAAGCATGTAATTGTATATTTGATCTTAGTTTTTAATTCCAAACAACTTTCCATAATAAGAATTTTCGATATTCAGAGAAATAAATTACTTTACCCTTGAACGAAATTCATATTTTTTTTTTTTTTTATTTAAATTTACGTGTCTCGACAACTATGGTCATTGACACGGGAACAAAACAGTTACAATAATTGGTTACAATAGTTGGTTACAATAATTGGTTACAATATTTGCTTAAGCTACAAGTTTTAGGTACTTTTGCAAAATTTATAAACATTTTATATTAAATTATACAATTTAGAGTCTCTCAGAAAAGCAATCAGAGAGTTCATTGAACCAGGTGAACTAAGTATATCACTAAGGGTACCAATAATGTTATGTCGTCGTCGGGTGGAGCTGAAATGACTGCATTCAAGTAGGATATGTTGTATGGAAAGCCGCGTGTTGCTGCAGCTTTCACAGACTGGTGGATTTCCAGAACTCATGAGGTAACCGTGCGTGAGACGAGTGTGACCTATTCTTATTACCCTTATATATCTTAACCCAGATTATGGAGACTGAGGTACCCGAAGTTAACAGCTGATGGCAGTGAGTGTGTACCTTATTGACTATTGGGTGTTGTGATCTTAAGGTTTTTAGTGAATGAATCGATGACAGTGAGTCGGTGCATATGGCTATACGTTTGCTGCTTTTTGGTGTGACTTCTAGAGCTTTATTTATTCCATATAATTCCGCTGTATGTATACTGCAGATTGTAGGTAGGCGGAATGACGCTATTGTTTCATTTGTAGTAGTAACTGCGCAACTTGTACCATGTTCATCTTTACTGGCGTCTGTGTATAAGATTGTATCAAACTTTTCCATGTCGATCATTTTATTGAACTCTTGTTTAATCATAAGGCTGGGTGTTTCCTTTTTGTCGTATCTACATAGACTAATGTTAAAACTAGGCTGCTTTCTGGTCCAAGGCGGGGTATGAGGGATACAGATCGGGGTCATATTTGAAAAATCTATGTTGTTAATTAACTGGTGTAATTTGCGGTCAATTGGGTATACAGACCTAGGTTTTTCTGTTGGATCTATTACTGTGTGTCTGGCAACAAGATTGGCAGCTGGATTTGAGGGGTTGGTAGAGACCTTTGCAAAATAATTCAGAAGGAGTCTTTGTCTCCTATCAGTCCGTGGAGGTTCATAGGCTTCGACATGGATGCCTTCAGATGGGCTAGACCTGAAAGCACCAAGACAAATACGAAGAGATGTGTTCTGAACGACGTTAAGAGAATTTAAGAGAGACTTGCATGCAGACATATAGAGTATGCTACCGTAATCAAGTTTGGACCTAATTAGAGCTTGGTAAATTCTGAGTAATACTTCCTCTTCAGATCCCCAGTGATAGTGAGCAAGGGATTTAATTATGTTTATTCTTTTTAAACAATTAGCTTTAGTGGTTTGTATATGATTTCTCCAAGACAGCCTTTTATCAAATTGCATACCCCTAAGATTTTATGGTTATCTACTACACGAAGCGAAATTCCATGTAGTTGTAAATTAGGTTAGGGAGACCTGTATTTTTTACTAAATTGGATTACTACAGATTTAGGTGGTGAAAATTTGAATCCTGTACTTTCTGACCAATTGGTAATAGACTCTAGGGTGTTTTGGAGTAACGCACATGTACTGGATGTGGTCCTACCTTGACAAAATAGAATGATATCATCAGCGTAAATAGCGTGTTGAACTGGTGCTTTTATCATAGTGCTTATGTCATTAATACAGATTAAGAATAGTGTGGTGCTAAGTATACAACCTTGAGGTAGTCCATTCTCTACAGCTTGTGTTGCAGACATTTTACCATTTATGGACACTTGAAACGTTCTATCCGTTAAAAAGTGATTAATAAATGTTGTTATATTACCTTCTAATTTGAGGTCACTAAGTTTTGCAAGAATTATTGATTTTGAGGTGGTATCGAAAGCACTCTCTATATCTAGAGCAACGGCAATTACCTCATTCTTGTTTTGCATGGCGTACGCAATTTCAGACTGAAGTGAAACCAAATTGTCCATAGTGCATCTATTTGATCTAAATCCTGACTGAAATGGATTTAGTAACTTATGTCGTTCTAAGTACCAGTTAAGACGATTATTTATCATTTTTTCTAAGACTTTACATAATGAGCAAGTTAAAGAAATGGGTCGAAATGAATTGGGTAATGCTGACATGCAGTCATTCTTTTTAATTGGAATCAAAATGGATTTTCTCCATAGCCTGGGAAACAGTTGATCTGTCCATAAAATATTGTACAGATCTAATAATTTTCTTAATGTATCTGAATGTAGTTTTTTAATAAATATTGAGGGAATGTCATCTGGCCCGGCAGCAGATTTTTTTAGAGAGCTAACAACATCATAGAGTTCGTCCAGAGTAAACGGTAGGTTAAGTGGATCAGGGTTAGATGAAGAGGACTGAGGAGGGTGCTGTTTGTCTCGTGTCAATAAATGGTTAATTCTGTCTTTGGATTTTTCTAAAAAATATTGTGCAAAAGTATCAGAGATTTTCTGGTCGTCTGTGATAATATTATTTTCGTGGATAAGAGCGGGTATTTTATACGTTGTGTTGCGTCCATTAATTTGTTTAATTTTGTTCCATACTTGAGTTGGAGATGTGTCAGCGGTTATAGTACTGGAGAATTTAGTCCAAGATTCTCGTTTACTTTCTTTTATTACTCGTTTTGATTTGGCCTTTAGTCTCTTGAAATTAATTAAGTCCACTTCTGCTCGTGTTCTGCGAAATTTGTTTAAGGCTTTTTTGCTAGCTTTAACTGCTAGCTTGCAAGATAGGTTCCACCATGGTACAGATTTATGGGATGGATTAATAGTGTACCTTCCAACGTGTTCCTCTGCTGCTTGCAGTATGCATCTATTAAATTCATCAACATCCGTATCAGCATTGTTTTGATAAACAATTTCGTTAACTCGATCCTTAACAGATGCGCTGAAAAGCTCCCAATTAGCTTTTGAGATATTCCATTTGCTCTTAACATAAGACGGTTTAGCTTCATTATTAGTGATGAAGATAGGGAAGTGATTGCTGTCATAGAGACTATCAAGCGTGTACCAGGTAAGAAGAGGAGCTGTTTTAGGATCACTAATGCTCAGGTCAATTGAAGAGAAGGAGCCAGACTGTATATGAAAATACGTGCTACTTCCTGTGTTTAAAAGACTAACATCATGATTAATGATAATATCTTCAATGATCTTACCCCTACCAAACGTATTTTTAGATCCCCATATAATACCATGAGCGTTAAAATCTCCAACAAGAATAAATGGAGCTGGAAGTTGGTTAATGAGATTTAAAAGTTCAGCACTGGCAAGATTATAGTTAGGGGGAATGTAAACATTGCATATGACAATTTTGTTAGGGCACCATGCAGTTACTGCTACAGCTTCTAGCGTTGTGTTTAACAAAAATTCTTGGTGAAAAACATCATTCGAGATAAAAATGGAGGATCCACCGCTGGCTCTTAAATGCTTTGTCCTAATAAAATGATAGCTAGAATAGTTTTTAAGATACGGATTGTGTGTTGTGTTAAAGTTAGTCTCTTGTAAGCAGAGAAAGTCTGGGACGTGATCTGAGATTAATTGTTGTAAGCGTTCAAGACGGGGAAAAAACCCATCACAATTCCACTGATTTAATGTGAATATAATTACAGATTATTTTAAGGAATTTTGAGACTGTTGAGATAATTGAGATACGTCTGAGTTGCTGTCTTCATCGCTTACGTCATGGGACATGCTAGATACACTTGCGGCATCATCAGGTTCCAGTTGAGTTTAATTTTTTTATTTATACGTATTATACGATATCTAATTGCCCGTTCTTGGAGAGATGGGTACAGAAATTATAAATTTAAGATCAAAGATTTAATATCGCTCGTAAATTTCAATGCTTCAGTGTAAGGATCGTTATTTCCAAAGGTGTTTTCAAGGAAAGCTATCAGATTATCTTGTGGAAGTATGAATGCTTCTGGTGTTTTATTGTAGGCCTCTTTTATATCCTCTTTAGTTTGTTCAGTCAATCCGGTTTCTATTGGTGGGTTTGTCCTTTGTTTCTTTCTTTTTCGCTTAATGGTTTTATCCTGCTGTATGTGGCTGGCAGGTGAAACGGGTGGAGGCATGCTAACAGTGTCATCTAGGGAACTGTTTTCATTCGTGGCCGTTGATACTTCTGAGCGACCTCGTTTAAGGCCTGGTTTTACTGCAGTAGTTGTGTCCTGTTGTGCAGTATCTGTAATAGGGGTCACGCTGGAAGTGTCTGTCGGCTGTGTGTTATCTAGTATAAGGGTTGTGTTCGTGGATAATTCGGGATTTGAATTAGAAGTTTGGGTTACATTAACAGTTGGAGGATTAGAGCATTTAGAAGCAATGTGTCCTGGTTGTTTACAGATAAAACACTCCATCTTATCTGTAGATAAAAAGATTCTGTTGTCAATACCTTCAAAAGGTATTACAATTGACGTTTGTAACTCAAAATTATCTGTATTGGAAAAAACATATACTTGGCGTCTAAAGCTAAGGATGTGAGAGTACTCATCACCTGGGATACCAGCTCTTAAAAAGGAAATCGGGGAGGCTAACTCAAGCCCAAGATTTTTAATGGCACTTTCTACTAAATCGTGCGGAACGGTTGGGGAAATATTTGATATGACAATTCTTTTCGTGGGGGAAACCAGTCTGCGAATATTTAGGGTAATGTTCCCTATCTGAATATTAGGATGGGATGTTAATAACTGTTCGACTAGATTGGAATTGGTAAGATAAATACATATCCTATTATGGGATATCCTAGAAGCAAAAGAAATTTGTTTGGGACCGATAATGTCGCCTATAGCTCTAACATAGTCATGTAATTTAAGGTTTTGATCAGCATGTAATACTACCGCTTGGGTGTGCTTTGGAAACGAAGGTTTTACTATGGATGTAACTATGGATGCATACGAAGTTGTTTGTCTAGAAGTTGCATTATCTGTAGTTTTAGACATATTTGAAGCTGAACTGTTTTGCACGTTACTGCCCATGTAGTCAGAAGCAGAAACAATATTATGAAATATAATAATTATTTGTTTAGTTTAGAATTTTGTTGATATTTACGCATTTTGCCGGCACCACTGGTAGCCGGCTAGATCACTTTTCGATGTTTATGCTAGTCCATTAATATTATTGATGTTTCTAATTAATGTAAAAAGCAAAAAACTGGATCTAATTATAGTTCCGAATAAACTAAACAAATCTAATTTAAAATGTTCAAATACGTACGTTATAATTATTGTTATCACTCTCACTGGTAAACTCGTATTTCACTGCTATTAATAAACACAGCTGCGATCGTCGATGTTTACTCGTTGAGGTACTACAATCGAATCCTCATATTTTTTGACATACCTCGTATAATATTGATAAAATTTGATATCTAATGATTGAATCTTAGGTTTTAGAGCATGCAGAACTTTTTATGAAGAATAACTTTTTTTCGTAAAATTAATAATAAAAAAGTTTCCCATATGTTTCCAACTTAAGTAGACACGCTGTATATAAACAAATATATGAGCGTTCAAAATTTGAAACTTTATTGTTTATTTATGAAGCATAACGTAAACAATTAACGTAAAAAGTGAAATTATGTATAGCTCATATCATTAGCAACAATCTGTAAAAGTTTCAAGATTCTACATTGTAAAAAACAAGAGAATTTAAGCATTTTCCATTAAAATCATTTTTTTTATTTAAACAATTAATAAACATAAAAATTTCGTCAAAGAAAGGCGTGGCGCGTCTTCATCGAATAAACGGTTTTCACATCACGCTTTTCTTTAACTAATGTGTTAGATTTTTTCAATTTTTTTATTTTTTAATTTTCAGTTGATTTTTTTATAATATGTTTAATTTTAATCACTCGTAACTAAAGTAAAGCGTTTCTTACAAATATTTTTTTCATATTTTTTTATTTTTTACTTTTTAGTCTTACATTTTTCAAACATTAAAATATATCCTCATGTTTATTAAAATATGTATAAAACATGAAAATGATGTACAAACATGAAAAGTAGTCGGAATCGGCAAAAAATTTGAAACCTTATTGTTTATTTATGAAGCATAACGTAAACAATTAACGTAAAAAGTGAAATTATGTGTAGTTCATATAATTAGCTACAACCTGTAAAAGTTTGAAGTTTCTTCATTGTAAAAAACAAGAGAATTTATAAGCATTTTCCGTTAAAATCGTTTTTTTAATTAAACAATTAATAAGCAAAAATTTTTTTTCTGTTGACTATTCGTGTATTGTTCCCGCGAATGCATATGTCTGCAAATTTTTAGTCATTTGCATTGAAGAAAAGGCAGTCAAATTAACGTCCAAAGATTTGACCCAAACTATTGAACCAAAGAAAAGCGTTTAATTAATTAATACGACAAAACGAATTCTAATGTTAATTGTAGCACAAAACGTCTCTACCGGTGGTTTGTCTAAGACTACGATAAAAACACGAATTTTTTTAATTCGAGTTTTGGTTAAAGTTTTGTTTCGTATCGTATTGAAATTTGACACGAATAAACGCCGATTTATATATAAACAAATATATGAGCGTTCAAAATTTGAAACTTTATTATTTATTTATGAAGCATAACGTAAACAATTAACGTAAAAAGTGAAATTATGTATAGCTCATATCATTAGCAACAATCCGTAAAAGTTTCAAGTTTCTACATTGTAAAAAACATGAGAATTTAAGCAATTTCCATTAAAATCATTTTTTTTATTTAAACAATTAATAAACATAAATTTTTTTATTGACTATTCGTGTATTGTTCCTGCGAATGCATATATCTGCAAGTTTTCATTCATTTGCATTGAAGAAAAGTCAGTCAAATTAACGTCTAAAGATTTGATGCAAACTATTGAAGTAAAGAAAAGCGTTTAAAAAATCATTTTATTAGCGTTTTTATTTTAAAGAATATTTTTTCATAAACAACTTTTACGAATAATACTAAAATATAATAACCCCTGTCTACTGTACCTTCCTAGCTGAAACGGCTTTTAGAAATCATATATAAATAAGTCCATGTACAATATATTTTTCTAAAGACTGTTATAATAACATTTTTAAAAACACGTTTGTAATTTTCAAAAGATTTGGCCTCGATATTGTATATAAGCTTTTCAATATCCAGTAATTAGTGAAATGCTGGAAACAATCTAAGAAAGTATTATAAAAATCAGTGGCGGATCCAGGGGAGGGTGATGGGGGCGATCGGCCCCCACTCAAACCAAGGTATATATAAATATTATAAAAACATTCAATTATTCATTTATTTTTCATAGAAATTTAGCCAATCGCCCCACCCTCTTGACGATGCTGGAACCTGCTGGGTCCAACACTGATAAAAATTAAGTAGGAGGTACACTGTGCTATATTTTGTTACATCTATAATAATGTTGTTCTGAAGCTATTTCCTTGTGGCATTTTTATAATGAACTATTTTAAATGGGAAATAAGCCACAATTTTACCAAAAAAATGAATTTATTAACGTTTCGACGCCCAAGTCGGGTGTCGTTGTCAAAATACAAAATAATACTAAATAAACAAAAATGTTGTTGCTTAGTAAAAAATTCTTCTAATAATTTATTTAATCTGACTCATTTATATCCGCAATTCAGACATATAAATATTATACATTTTAAAGTAGAAGACTTTAAAATGATATTGCCAATATTGATGAGTTGCGTTCGTGGGACGACTTTACTAAAAGATAGTTCATTCGATTACATGAAATCAACCCCAACTCAAGAATATCCGCCACAAAAAATCATAGCATGTAATCTGTCTTTAAAAAGACAACAAATGCAACGATGGCAGTGAAATTCTCGCGCTAGAGATTCAATAGTAAATCACGAGGGAAAACCAGGAAAAAACCTCGTGATACTATCCCGACATCGTAAGTATTTGGGCTTATATTTAGTTTACTCTCAAAACTAATACCAAATTCTGACTTTAATGTATGTAAGCTATTTTAAATTATAAATAATATTAATAATACATAGATATTATATAAATAAAACTAAAATATAAAATATGTACTAACTCGATATGTTAATGACGTACTAATCGTGGTATTTTCTTTCTATTGACTTCCTCTTTTAGTATGGGTAACCACATCCTACTGCATTCTACCGAGGAATTTGCGACACAATTGTTTTCATTTGGCATAATTAGAGCCGCTTCTTTGATTTTTCTCTTTTTACTATCTGTTTCTTTCAGGACTATACTTGAATTTTTCCACTGAACTCTATGTTCATTATCTCATGCTTGTTGACATATTTGAGATCTATCAAAATCTCTATTTTTAATATAAGACTGATGTTCACTTATTCTAACGTCTAATGGTCTTGATGTTTCACCTAAATAAAATTGTTGGCATTCACAAGGTATTTTATAAACACAATTCTTTCTTCTTTCTTGTTCATTGTTAGGTTTAGTTTTAGATAGAATAGATCTCAATGTGTTTGTTGTTTTGTATGTTGTTGAAATGTTGAATTTATTTCCTATTGTTTTAAGTTTCTCGGATAGTCCTTTTATATATGGTATTGATATTTTCCTCGTATTATTTCTTGTGGATGTTATAGGATCCCGTTCTACGTTGTTCTGTTCCATTCGATCCAATCTTGACAATTCCTTATTAATAAACGATAAAGGATAATCATTTTTTAATAAAACAGATATTAACAAATGTTTTTCTTCTAAAAATGAATTTTCGTTAGAACAAGTAATTTTGGCTCTATCATATATAAGGATTTAATGATTCCCTTTTTAACGTTGATGTGATTTGATTTGTAATTGAGATATTTGTTAGTGTGTGTTGGTTTCCTATACACTTGAGTCTCATATCCAGTATCGTTCTTTGAGACTAAAACATCGAGGAAAGATAGAGTGTTACTACATCCCTTTTCCATTGTAAATTTTATTGTCTCTTCTTGATCGTTTATAATATTTAGGAATGTATCCAACAATTCTGATCTATGAGGCCATATTGAAAACACATCATCTACATATCTCCACCATACTGTGGATTTTAAATTTTGTTTAGAAATGATATTAGTTTCGAAATCCTCCATAAATATATTAGCCAATAATGGAGATAAAGAAAAGCCCATTGCTAGACCAAAATTTTGTTTATATAATTCATTATTTAGTTGAAAATAGGTATTATTGGTACATAATGTCAATAACTCCATTATAGCTGATACATTTAGTCTTGTCCTAGTTGTCAATGTATTATCATTTTCTAATTTCGTTTTGATTATGTTTAAAGTTTTATTTAATGGCACATTTGTAAATAAACTGTTTATGTCAAAACTTACTAAAACATTATTTGGATTAAATTCAATATTTGATAATTTGTTTAAAAAATGTTGTGTATTTTTTATAAATGGGTCATTATTATTTGCAAATGGTTTTATAATATTTAATAAAAATTTTGAAAGTTCACTACAAGGAGAATTTTTTTTGGTAAACATTTTTTTGATAAAATTGTGGCTTATTTCCCATTTAAAATAGTTCATTATCTATAATAATATTTAAGAAAAAATATTATATACAAAGTTGTTATTTGTTATTTGTCACAAGAGCATTCTAAAGTTTTGTCCTGGGAACGATGTCATATGTCTTTATTAAATCGATGTATTTCACTTAAGATAAGAGGCGGAAGAAGTATAGGAAGAAGGAGAGTGTCATGGTTGAAGAATTTAAGGGACTGGTTCAAATACAGTTCTATAGAACGCTTAGGCGGCAGAGCACCGGTAGATAGAATAAAGATAGTGATGATGATATCCAACCTCCGATTAGAAGACGGCACTTAAAGAAGAAAAATTTTACTCATAATTTTTGTTTAGAAGCCATTTTATTTTACACTATCACCATCACCGATGGAAACAGCCACCATTAGCTCCAATGAGGCCCAGATCTGCGGTAAAAAATACAGATGGCCGTTTAGGGAAGAGTTTGCAGGTGAATGAATTATAAGACATATTTCAAGCGAAAGCATAGGCTTAGAGTCTAGAGAAACGTTCACAGAACTGAAGCAGAGCCTTAGCTCGAGTAGTCCAGAGAAATAAGATTTTTCTCGTGACACATCCCTCTCCAGGCCGAAACCAATTTTTTTGAGTAGTATGGACATCTATAATAATAACCTATATGTTTCCTGCAGCCGATTTTGATGATAATACATAGTTATAAACAAATAAAGATCAAAAAACGGTAAATTTTCGATTTTTTTCGTCTATCACTAAAAAGTGACGTATTCTAAACAAATTTCAGAATAATAAACACATAAATCATATAAAAAGCTTCAATATGGCTTCGCTGAATATGTATATCCTTATTTGTTGCTTAGAAAATTGCAAAATAAGTTATAACCTTTGAGACTTTACAAATGTTCATCTTATGTAAAAATTAAGTTAGAATCTTCTTATTACACGGAATGCTGAGACTTCTTGTGCTTAAATTATATTTCAAGTTTTAAAGCAATTATTGGTCAAATAGTCTAAAAGTTATTTAATTTGTTTATCCCAAATTTATTTTTTTGCAACACTATAATACTTCGGACATTTTATGATAGATCATTCATACTATTAACTTTATTTAAAAAAATGACAAAAAGTAATTTTAAACAGTGTAAAATTATTTTGCAAAACATGTCGAATTTTTGCTTACTTATAAAATAGAATAACTTTTTAACCGTTATCCTTAGAAAAATTATTTTTTCATATTTAGAAAGACTGAATTTTTATACACATTCAGAAAGAAAAACAATTGTCCTAGAACAATATTAGGGACGAAGTTAGCCCCCCGTTTTTTTCATTCACATGTTCTTGCAAAATAATTTTGTTTGAATTATTTTTTGCCATTTTTTTTTAATTAAATTAATAGTGTAGATATTCTTCTTTCATAAACTATCAAAAGTATTACTGTAACCATCATTTTTTGACTTATAGTGTTGCAAAAAAATTAATTTGGGATGAACAAATTAAATAACTTTTAAACTATTTGACTATAATTTCTTTGAAATGTAGGGTATGATTTAAGCACCAGAAGTCTCAGCATTTCGTGTAATGAGAAGGTTCTTTGTTAATTTTTAAATGAATTTTTTATTTTATTAATTTTTACAAAAGTTTTATGACTATTTATAAAAACTCAAAATTTATGATTTATTTTGCAATTTTCTAAGCAACCAATAAGGATAAACATATTCAGCGAACGCCATATTGAAGTTTTTTATACGATTTATGAGTTTTTTACTCTCAAATTTGTTTAAAATGCTTAACTTCTTGGTAATAGACGAAAAAAGCGAAAATTTACCGTTTTTTAATGTTGTTCTGAAGCTATTTCCTTATTTACCGTTTTTTGATTTTCATTTTTTTATAACTATGTATATCATCAAAATCGGCTGCAGGAAACATTTAGGTTATTATTATAGACGTCCATACTACTCAAAAAATTTCGTTTCGGCCTGGAGGGGGGGTTGTGTCACCAACAGGATATTTTTTTCCTTATTTCTCTGAACTACGAGGGCTTCTAGAGTACTACGATTCTAGAGAGGACCATGAGCAGACTGAACTGTCTGGACTGAATGAATGAAGACATGTTATTTAATCCCCAATATAGGCCTCTTCAGGGTACGGAATCTCCCTTTCGGAAGCATAGGGTAATGCAGGTGGAGAAGCAAAACTGCTAGTAGAGCGGAGCCTTGAAAGGTGGTTGTATTGTAGCACAGAACCTGAAGAAGTAAAGGAGAATCGTTGTAAAACAACATTTTAACAGCGAAAGGCATCAAGATACTTGGTCACCAGTATACTTGGAAACGGCTCTTGGGTCAGCAATTGGGGACGCAGCTTAAGTTATTTGTCATATATTAGGGGGGATTGTTCCATAATAGCATCAGAAAATTCGTTTCTGGCCAATTGTAGAAGATTGGCTGGAGGGAATTGAACTTTATTTCTGGGTCTCCTGGTATGTTGCCGTATCGATTGCAAGATGTTTTATGGACATCTGTAGCCCTGTTATTCGAGCTATCTATCGTACGTTGTACATACTTGCTACTGAGAGAACGAATTCTCCCCTGTATGGGAGGGGAGGGATTTTTGTGAGTGGATGGATACCACCGCGGCTTTCTCAGGCACTTTCTGAGTATTCTACGTTCTATGACAACGATAGTGTTGTTGTGTTTGGTATTAAGTGAATAAAGACATGTTCTTTAGTCGATTATTGGACTTATGTAGATTTTGTAGGTGTGTAAGAGAGTCGTCTTCCACAACAATAAATATAGAGACTCTCTTAGAGTCCAGACGGTAGAAGTCCGGCAGCGGCCTAGAAAAAGATGGAAAGATGCAGTCAGAGAAGATCTGTAAAAGATGGAAGTGAGACCACGGGAAATAGTAGTAAAGGATCGGAATCAATGGAAGACGATAGTGAACGTGGCAAAGACTAACGAAGAGTTGTAAAGAAAAAGCCAAAGAAGAAGAAGTAAGAGAGTCCGGTTTGATGTGCCTCCAAACTTTCCAGATAACGCTCCCAGGAGTCTAGCTCTTCTCCTTACCTTGTTTAAGGCGTTTTCGATATCAATGTTCTAGTTGAGAATTGTGCTAAAATGAATTCCCAAATACACCACCGATGAACGGAATTCGAATGCTTCTCCCTGAAAGGTTATCCTAGCCGTTTCGTTTCTGGTGCTATTAAGATGTCTGAATCATGATCACTTGCGTTTTTGCTGTATTAAGAATAACTCTCCTTTTGTTACACCACCTGAAAATTTTATTTAATTGGGTTTGAGCCCTATCGAAGACAAAATGATGTCTCAGCGTACCATATGCGGTGCCCGCAGTAAGGGCAGTATCATCGGCATAGAGTATGATAGACTCAGTCCGATTAATTTGGTGGGGGAGGTCACTGTTGTAAACTGTGTATAGTATTGGCGCTATGGTCCTTTTCATGAGCATTTTTCAGTGTGTCACAAATGATAGAAAAAGAGGTAAGTCCGTGATGTGATAATACATACACATTTATAACATTTATTCTAACATGACAATTTAGTTAAATCTGACAGTTGTCACATTTTATTTGCAATTTGGCATAAAAACAAATCAGTTG
Organism: Diabrotica virgifera virgifera; assembly: GCF_917563875.1. Lineage (NCBI taxonomy): Eukaryota > Metazoa > Arthropoda > Insecta > Coleoptera > Chrysomelidae > Diabrotica > Diabrotica virgifera. The sequence continues at coordinate 213,774,601 of NC_065450.1, forward strand.
TGTTTATTGCATTTATAAAATGGTATTTTCTTTGATTTGTATAATCTTATAAATTGTACAGGTTATATTCGTAGATATATTATATAATTCCTAAATAATTTTTTTCGATTATAGCGCCATCTATCGACAAGTAGAATAAATGTTATAAATGTCTGTAATCACCGACGTGCCTTTTTTTCTGTCACATACAATTAATTGCGTTAGAAAGAAATCGAAAAACTGTGACGCACTGAAAGATGCTCATGAGAAAAATAATAATATTGAACCTTGTGAGAATCCAGCTGGTGGAGTGTGGATAATTGTTTGACGTCTTCGACGGGTATATTGTCCGATTTGAGAGATAGGAATGTATGATTTTGATGAACGTTATAGGCAGTCCAAAGCGGTTTTTCGATCAGTCCTGAGTGCCAGACCTTATCGAAGGCTTTTTGGACGTCAAGAAATATGCCGACTGCGTATCTGTGACGCTCATTGGTAGCTTGGGAGATGAAGGTGACTGCTTCAATCATAAAAAAATTTCAACGATATTAAAACAAAAATAACTAAACCCCATTTACCAAAAAAGTTAAATAGAGGCAGTGTATCTCATCTTTTCTTTTACAGTTTTCTAAAATGTGTATTTTTAAAAATCGATATTTATATAAAATATATAAAAAGAGTTGGTTTTAAAAAGTTCAATGTAAAGTACTGTGAATACTATCGTTGTTATCTATTAGTGTTTTTGCTGGTGCTGTTAAATCTATTTGTAAATCAATTTTGATTTTTGTAAATATTTTTTCAATAAAATTTAAAATTGTTTCCTTTTCTTTCCTAGATTATATTCCATGTTTTCTTCTTCATGTGCTGTCGCCTCTACAAAGGTTGGCAACCATCATGGCATGCACTTTCGGTACGGCTGCTCTAAAGGGATCAGCCGAAGTGCAGTTAAACCAAGCTCTCAAATTGTTTAATTATATATGATCATAAATAATATTCAAGTAGAAAAACCCGAAGATCTAACGGTTGGAACATATAGTTTCGAAGGAGTAAAATAATTTTAGCTTTACGGCCTTTATAGTGAGCCTAGTATTGGTAGGTCTTGTAACAAAAAAGAGAGCTTCTGTTGGAGTGAAAGTAAAGAGAAAGATAAACTCCAACAGAAGTAGACAAAGAAAAAGATTCTAGCCAATGTAACAAAAAACTACTTTTTGCAGTAGTATTAGTAGAGGAAGATGCAAAGAAGAAGAAAGTGGGATGGATGAACTAATAACAAAAGTATGAATAGACAGAGGCAAACTGAAAGGAGTTAGGCTAGCGAAATATGCAAGAGAACGACTACTTGACACTCAAGGATGGATACGGCCAATTTGCATGCCTGTCAAAGACGGTAGCTCAAAGTAGATAGTGATGATGACTAAGAATGGAAATATTAAGATAAGAATAAGGCACTGAACATGAGTAAATATGAATAATTGCTAAAGAAGAACAAATTAAATAAACACAAACAAATCATGGGCGCCAGGAAATGATCTTCGATCACTCTCCCACACTGCTGTCAAATATTAAATATATTAAATCAGTAAATGTGGACATAAAGGAATAATAAGAATAAATGATATACAAAATAAGTAAATATTTATTAAATAACTACCTAGATTTGTACAATCTCTGAGTTAAAAATTGAATAGTAAGTAACTCTAAAATGACACAAGATGACAGTTTACAACAGTTTACCATATAACAACAGTCATGTTATATATTACAAAACTTAATACCTCTTACTTACATATATAGGGTACAACTCCCATGAGACTACCTGTACCAAATGGTTATAGTACGCTTGCTACGTACAACTAAATTAAATACTGACAAATATAAATAATAATATAAATAAGCAGGCACAAGCCTGACTAACGGAATATAATAGAATGAATTGAGCAAAGTTAAGGAATAAACGTTAAATAAATTGAAGCTAAGATAAATACCTACACAAACGTCTTGAATTAACCGAACAAATGAAATGAAGCAAATTAACGACAAAATATCTGGGAAACAAGCAATTAATATTACAACCTAAATTTACAAACCCATTAAATCAATAATAAAGTATAAAAACCTAATTTTCTGGGCTTATTCCTTGTGCACAAGTAACTTACCGTAGATACAATAGTTTGGGAACTTAATGCGCTAATATATCAATATGTTATATAAAAAGGTAAGCTAAATTTAAAAAAAGGTAATTAAAAATCATAGTACATCAACCAAATGTCTGTGATATGACAAGCCATAGTTACTCAATGTCACAACTAACTGTTCCCAAACAAACACATTCCTTGAATTACTCCCAAATGGTTCGCTGCTGCTTCCCAGAAAATTAGCACCAGAGGGGGTGCTGAACCATGTTTCCTGTAGGTACAGGTGTAGAATAGAAAATCAGGAGCTGGAAAGCTCAATAGCTCGTTCCCAGATGACTTAACTGTGGCTGTAATAGGGCTTCCCCAGATGGTCAAAGGGACTACGACTTCACAAAATGGTTCCATATTTCTTCCAAATGGCGGGTGATTTTTATTCAGGTTCCATTGATGGTACTTCAACCCTTAGGTACTCCAGGAAATAAGTGGTGGTAACTTTTCACTTTAATATTAAACTTGATGTTGAATAAAATAATTTAGATGGAAATCAACCCGCCATTTGTCTAACCGATTCGACAGCCAGCATTAAATAAGTGTCTTCTCCTTCCTTCCAAGAGTACGACGACGAACTCACAGAACACGAAAGAATATTCACCACCAGAGGGCCGCTACCAATCCAACAAATCCAAACTATAGTTTCAAGTTGGTTTAGTGGGGACGTTTTGAAAATAAATATTTTAAAATTTAAGAGAATATAATAATTATAAATGGGAATTACGAGCAAATTAGAGAAATTTAATGAAGAGATCAAAGAAAATAATTATAAAAATAATTAAAGAGTTCAAAAATATTTTCGTAACGTATCGAACGGTTACAGTCTATCAAAATAAACAAGCTACGGTGGCTAGGCCACTTAGAGAGAATAAATGAGATGGAGCCCTCAAAACACATTTATAACCAAAGGCCGGATAGAGTAAGGAGAAGAGGCAGGCCCAGAGCACAATTTAAGGATCAGGTAGAAGACGACTTACTAGTATTAAGAGTACGAAATTGGAAAACCAAGGCAAAGGATAGGAAGGAATGGTAGCTGATTAAAAAACAGGCCAAGAACCAGGTTGTAGAGCCAACGATGATGAATTAATATTCAGACCTACCTTACGTGTTGCATCTTTGGATAAGGTATGGATAAGGACAAGGTAATAAAAAACTTAGCTTTCAAAAATATTTTATTGAAAAGTACAAAAATGGGGAACATGTCTACAAATTCAAATCTAATATGTCCCTAAGTATCTTCCGTAAAAAAATTAAAAATAAGTTTTGCGATTTACACAAATTAAAAGCAAATAAAGTAACAAATTTCTCTCTTTGTTTGAGTAATCTACATATGCACACTATAAAAAACTAAACAAGAAAGAAAGTATCTTTAATTTAGTACGTAAGTTCTTTCTTTGCTGGTAATTTGTTCGTAATTATACTACAAATCAAGGATTTTCGAAAAAAAATCAGTTTCAGTGTCATTTTCAATCGTAGATAGTTAGAACTTACATATTAATAATCAGAAAGGTCATACTATTGTCCCAAGCTAATACGTTGTTTCATTAGTAACCCCCGAAAAAAAAAATAATGATATAAATATAAATTTATGGTTTTTTGTTGGATTTTTAAACGGGTATAAAACATATGGTCGGTTATTAGAGGTTATGTTAGGTTAGGTTATCACTGGATAATGTAAACTGGTAATAGTACAAGTTTTAATGGACAAGAAACAGCAATACACGTATTTCATTCATTTTTGGTTTGTGTGTTGTCTTATATTTTAGTTTAAAGTTACAAATTTTGTTGATGACTTTTTTTAAGTCCGAACAAGTACTAGTCCATCCATAAGCATATAAGTAGTTTTAACTTGAACGACAAGCTAGCCCATTTCTAGTTCCGAGTATTAAGGTAACTTAAAACCCAAACTTAGTCACCTAGAGCACTTAAATTGATAGATACTGATATCGTAACTTAAAACTTCCCTAGTCATCCGCAAAGTTGTAACTTGAACAGCAGACTAATTAACCCATCTTACTTCCTTGATATCATTTACAACTATCCCGTCTATGATTTTGACTAGAACTGTAAACCAGCCGATCTCTTGTCCCTGGTAACTCCAATGGAAAATAGTTTGACAACGACGCACCTGACCACTTTGTGACGTCATTTCACTCTTATCGTAAAACAACAGCAGTACCTGATATTAATGTAGCATAAATCGCAAAGAAGCCCTTAATTAATAATCCCCACATCGCTTTATCTTATACGGCAGATTACTCCATATCCAATTCTTCTTTCTTTCATAATGATCTAACCAATCTACAGAGTTGCCCTAGTTGACATTTTTGTAACTGAAAACGAGTATTAGCCCATCTCTAGTCCCTGTTATTGCTGGAATATAAATAGTAGACTTGTCTTGACTTTAAAACAATACTAGCCCATATATAATTTTCTTCACATCGTTTCAAGCCAAGCTTCTTTATCTTTGCCTTAAAACGTAGACTATTCGATATCCAGTCATAGCCGTTTTTGTAACTTCAAACTAAATACAAAACCACGCCATTAGCGCATTTGCCGCTGTTTCTAAACGTACCAATAAACACTGATCACATTTATACATTTAAATAACGACCATACAGTATAATTTCACATTCTCATTTAGATTTTGATGCTGACCCTCTTGAAAAGAAGATACACGTAGCTACCAACTTTTGAACAAAATTATTTCATCAAATTGTTTAGTTTCCATCTACTTTACAAACTCTTTGAAACATATATACATATTTTTTTTAGAAAATGATCAACAAACATTGTCACAGAAAGAGAAACATAATTTAACTATAAAACTATATTATTATAATAATTATTGGCGATGTTAGTCACAATGACGACCTCTTGTGGATTTCGGCGGAACTAAAATTGAAGCCATTTTTCTTTTTATTGCCCTGCTATAATGGGAGTTTTTAATGTCAAATCGTTGTCAGTATTTTCGAAAATCAATATAATTAATAAATTTTATCACAAAAGATTTAATTAAAAGCTTATTATATAGTACATTCTTTCACAGTTTTTGCTCTAAATTTTAAAGAATAGCTTGGATTGACATGAAATTTGGCATACGCATAGCTTACATGCCAAAGAAAAAAGATTATAGTGTGCCGATGTGTGCTTTTGCCCTGGGGATGAGTTTCACCCCCCTTGGGGGTGAAGAAATATATGTCCAAAATAAGTCCGGAAATGGATAAACTGACTAATTGTAAGTAACTTTTGTTCTATAGAGCTTTTTCGCCAAGTCAACACTTCGGGTTATTTGCGAGTGAATATGTTCATTTTTCAACAAAATAACTACATTTCTAGACGGTTTTTCGCAAATATCTCACATAGTAAGTATTTTGTCGGAAAAAACGTTCTTTGCAAAAATATAGCCTGTAAAAAAGTAAAAAAAAATGATGTACGCGTTAGGTCTCTGGACCTGGTAGAACCAGAGTTATAGCCAATGAAAAAAAGATTCATATTCACCAAATTTCAAATAGAATATTTCAAAGTGAAATATCCAAAAAATTAAGCACTTTTTGGAGAAAACCCATTTAAACTTTTTTAAAGTGTTTAAAAAAGCTGTATTTCTGTTTTTATAAAAAGTTTCTAGCAATAAATTTAAGCAAGTTACGCTCAAAATAAAGTTGGTCTCTTTTGTTTTGGCAAAAAAAATCGGGAAGACCGCCCCTAATTAGCAACTTAAATGATATTAATCGTTACCGCTCCACAAATTATTTTTATTATGTTGTGTTTATATGATCTGTAAGTTTCATCGATTCAAAGTGCTTATTTTTGAAAACATTTGATTTTAAAGTAAAATTTTTAAAAAAATTTATTTTGAAAAATATGCTTTTTTGCAAAATAACTTAAAAATTGTTAGAGATACCAAAAATCTCGAAAAACAAAAAAAGTCAGCATTGATTTTCTGAATATAATGTATTTGTTTGTTTTTCTGTAAGACAAACATTGATTAAGATTTGGGGTTTCTAAATTTGCATACCTTCGTGATCAGTGACTCGTTCAACCCCTTTTAAGTACAGCCCTTTCAAAAATAAAAACTTTGAACCGATGAAACTTACAGATCATATATACAATACATACACGAGTCAAGAAACTTGTGAAGTCGTAGCGATTAAGTTCATTTGAGATACTAATTAGGGGGTGATTTTCCCGATTTTTTAACCAAAAAAAAAAGGGACTAACTTTATTTTGAGCGTAACTTGTTTACTTTTGATGGTAGAAATTTTTTTTATAAAACAAAAATAAAGCTTTTTTTAAACACTTTAAATAAGTTGTAATGAGTTTTCCCTGAAATGTGCTTCATTTTTGGTTATTTCACGTTAAAGTATTCCAATTGGAATTTGACGAATATGAACCTATTTTTAATTAGCTATAACTCTGCTTCTACTAAGTACAGAGACGTGATATATACACCATTTTTTTTTTAATTTTTACAGGCTATATTTTTGCTACGAATGTTTTTTCGACAAAATACCTACTATTTGAGTTATTTGCGAAAAACCGTCTAAAAGCCTGGATATTTTGTTGAAAAAATGAACATATTCACTCGCAAATAACTCGAAAAGTATCGACTTAGTGAAAAAACTCTATAGAGCAAAAGTTACTTAAAATTTGTTAGTTTATCCATTTCAGGACTTACTTTGGACGAATATTTTTTTCACCCCCACGAGGGGGTGAAAAGCACCCCCGGGGCAAAAGCACACATCGGCACAATATCACTTTTTTTCTTTGACTTGTTAGCTATGTGTATGCCAAATTTCATGTCAATCCAAACGGTTCTTTAAACTTTAGAGGTTTTGCAATATTTTACCGTTAAAGAATGTACTATTACAAACTTTTTATCAAAAGTGTTCTTATTTGTATGTTGTGTTGCAGAATATTTGGAGTAAATTTAGGAAGAACACGTTCTATTTAATTCTACTGATGCTGATAGATTAATCGATGGGACTAATAAATTTTTCACTTTATTGATTTTCGAAAATACTGACGATTTTAACAACGATTTGACATTAAAAATCCCCATTATAGCAGGGAAATAAAAAGAAAAAAGACTCAATTTAAGTTCCGCAGAAATCCAGGAGAGGTCGTCATTGTGACGTCATGGTTACTTCAGTTAGGTGCGGTTTACGCGCTAGCGAGTGATATGGTTTGACTTCAGTCAGGTGCCGTTCAACAAAATGGCTCCTAGCCGAGTTCATCATCTTCGATAGGCAGCGAATGTGTTAATAAATAAATGCGTCTTAAGAGAACCTCATTTCGATAAGGTACCAACTTCCCTAGCGGTGTTGCCGATATAAACTAGGTTCTCGGTTGAAATCAGTTCTCAGTTTCTATTTGAAAGATAAGCAATATGTTCGGTACATTCCATGTCAAATCACTCGGGCAAAAAATTTTGGATCTCCGATTTGTCTTAAAATTGGTATATAGCTTCTGCGGGACGTAAAAATAAGATATTTAAGGTCAAAAAATCTTCTTCTTTTTTTCTCAAAATGTTATTTTTTGCGATTTTACAGTGATTTGGTGTTTATTTAAACAAATTTGCATTTTCTGTCGTAAAGTATCAATGAAAAACATAATATTTTAATAGAAAGGACTCAAAAATGTCATTATATGGCATTATAACAAGTTATTTTGAACTAAAACAAGTTTTTGATCAAATTTTATAGTGTAAAAAACGTTAAAATACATTTTTTACATTTTCCTCCATTCCCAAAATACATCATCATCGATTTGGCTGAAAATTTGCCCACAGATAGCCAAAAGATAGGACTTTAGGAGGTTAGAAGTATTTGAATTATATTACAATACCAAAAAAGTTACATGCAGTAATATCAGACTCAAAAGTATATATTAGTAAAGTCGGGAGAGCATTTGACCTTGAAGGCCGAGATGCCCAAAATTTTATTTTTCTGATCTTTAGGGGAGTCAATAGTAGCCTAAATTTAAAATCACGAATGAATTCCTCCGTTACGTTAGCCGCCATCTTGATTTTAAAGGAGAACCTGTTTTGCTCAATATCTCCGCCATTTTTAACTTTTCGACAAAAATGGTAGGAACTGAAATTGTTCCAAATAAATCGTATTTACAATTATTACAATTTCTTTTTAACAATTTTTGTCGTAAGGTCGATATTTTCGAGTTAATTGTACTTACAGTAGACGCGTATATTTTTGACTATAATATTGCATGTAACTTTTTTGGTATTGTAATATAATTCAAATCCTTCTCACCACTTAAAGTCCTATGTTTTGTCTATCTGTGGGCAAATTTTCAGCCAAATCGATTATGATGTATTTTGGGAATGGAGAAAAATGTAAAAAACGGTATTTTAACGTTTTCTACACTATAAAATTTGATCAAAAGAATTGTTTTGAATCAAAGTAACTTGTTATAATGTCATATAATGACATTTTTGAGTCCCTTCTATTAAAATATTATGTTTTCCATTGATACTTTACGATAGAAAATGCAAATTTGTATAAATAAACACCAAATCACTGTAAAATCGCATAAAATAACATTTTGAGAAAAAAAGAAGAAGATTTTTTGACCTTAAATATCTTATGTTTACGTCCCGCAGAAGCTATATACCAATTTTCAGACAAATCGGAGGTCCAAATTTTTTTTTGCTTCAAAATTGAGTGATTTGAAATGGAATGTTCACTGTTTGCGGTTCCGATAGTGTACATCGCAATTATAAACATGAAACTGGAGACAAAGAGTAAGAAACCAAGCTATTTACACAGCATTTCGAGAAAATTATAATAGAAACCGTTCTTCTTCTTTGAGAGCCTGTTCGGAAAAAGATCGGTAATCATTTTGGCTTTTTTCTCTGTCTTGAGTCCTTCTCAGCAAATCCAACACATCATTTGAAAGCCTTTCCAATCTTGTATGTTCTTACGCCAGAAGCATTGTCTACGTTCTGGTCCTTATCTTTCTTCAACCTTCTCCTATAGTTGATGTTAACCATACCCTCACGAAATACAGTGAAGACAAATTGACTTTTATTTTATCTTTACAAGGTAATCACATCGTCTGAAGCAATCACAAGCATGATACTAATGCAAGAAGACAAGAACCTTGAACAGGAATCCTGGTCAAATGTACCCGTCAATAAAGAAAATAATTAATTATAAACAAAGAAAAGCGTAAAAAGATAAACTTTTACACGTCGATTGTAAGATTCCCTCACTTTCTGGGCAACCGGAGATGACAAACAGTTATAGTTTATCTGTAGATTACCAAAAATCCAACAAAAATTCCCTATCTGCTTCCGTACCAAAAAATTTTAACACTCATTTTAACTCTGATACAATTTTTGTCGACCATTTTCAAATTTAAGTAACATCTTTAAGTCTATCGAATCACCTCTAACTGGCTCTGCAGACTTGGTTAATGAATAGTACACAAGTCTTTGGCTAATATTCCATAATTCATTAAAAATACTCATTAAATAGCCAATTGCTAATTTTACATTAGGTGTATTTTATTTTATAACTTTAATACTTTTTGTTGCAAAGAAATAGGTACAATAAGGGTTATATTATGTTAAAATAAATTTTGTAAACTATTACTAGCTTTAATATAGATCACTAAGTATTAGATCCCTATGGATATCTCTTGTACTTCTATCATGGGTACAGCTTTGAGAGTGAAGACTACTGAACATGTATATCGGGGTGCAATATACGGCAGAGGAGTAACAACAAATAATTCGGAGAAAAATAAACCTGAGAAAGAATTCACTATCTTTCAATATTGTCTATTATTATACAGGGTGTTTCATTGGGAAAGTAACATACGTTAACTGTATTAAGAGGACACTTAGGCGGTCTCAAAAATACCATACTTAATGGGTCTTACTCCATTAATAACAAAAATACTGGGTGTTTTACCTATTTTGCCATTTTCTTATTTGGTTCATAACTTTTTAACCACACCGTATATTTATTTTATATTTGGCTCGCAAATATCCTTTAAGGTGTACAATAAATTAATTTATTTACAAATGTAAAAAATCCAGGCCCGGATTAAAAAATATTAGAAAAATATTCTGACCCAAAAACAACACCCTGTACATTAAATTTTTTTAAACTGGATTTTTTAGTTGAAAAGAGGATGAAAAACGAAATTTAGTGGTGTACTTTGAATTTTCGGCAAAATGATTTTTCTGGTCAAATTTTGAATTTGAATTCTGAAATTATGTGAATTGCGAGAGCTTTAAGTAGAAAAAAAAATAAAATACAACTTACAACGTGTTAACCGCACTGTATATTATTTTTTATTTAACACGCGAATATTCTTTTAGGTGTCCAATCAATTACTTTATTTACAATTATAAAAAATCCAGGTCTGGATTAAAAAATATTGTAAGAATGTTCCGACCCCAAAAAACACCCTGTATATTAAATTTTTTTAAAATGAATTTTTTAGTTGAAAAGAGGATGAAAAACTAAATTTAGTGGTATACGTTGAATTTTCGGCAAAATGATTTTTCTGGTCAAATTTTGAATTTTAATTATGAAATTATGTATGTGAATTGCGAGAGCTCTAAGTAGAAAAAAAATTAAATACAACTTACAACTTGTTAACCGCACTGTATATTGATTTTATATTTAACACGCGAATATTCTTTTAGGTGTCCAATCAATTATTTTATTTACAATTATCAAAAATCCAGGTCCGGATTAAAAAATATTGTAAAAATGTTCCGACCCAAAAAAACACCCTGTATATTAATTTTATTTAAAATGGATTTTGTATTTAAAAAGAGGATGAAAAACTAAATTTAGTGGTATACTTTGAATTTTCGGCAAAATGATTTTTCTGATAAAATTTTGAATTTGAATTCTGAAATTATGTCAATTGCGAGAGCTCTAAGTAGAAAAAATTAAAATGCGACTTAATTTTAATTACTACCATTATTTAATCTAAATTGGTAAAATGTTAAAACATTGCAATGTTTTTTTATTATCAGTGACAAATAGTTTATGGCAAATATTCATCTTATTTTAATGAATAAATCATAAAGAGTCAATAAATAATACATCACTTTAATCAACAAAGTATCTAAAAATTATAACAAAACAGAGAAAATGTGTAGAATAACTATTCAAAACTAAAGTACTTATTCAAAATTACCACCATCAAAAATTATTGTTATGTGTCAAAATGTTAATATTTTACCAATTTAGATTAAATAATGGTATTAATTAAAATTAAATCATATTTTATTTTTTTTACTTTGAGCTTCGCAATTCACATAATTTCAGAATTCAAATTCAAAATTTTACCAGAAAAATTATTTTGTCGAAAATTCAAAGTGTACCATTAAATTTAGTTTTTCAGCCTCTTTTCAAATGCAAAATCCATTTTAAAAAAATTAATATACAGGGTGTTTTTTGGGTCGGAACATTTATACAATATTTTTTAATCCGGGCCTGGATTTTTTTTTATTTGTAAATAAATTAATTGATTGGACACCTAAAAGAATATTCGCGTGTTAAATATAAAATGAATATACAGTGCGGTTGACAAGTTGTAAGCTGTATTTCAATTTTTTTCTACTTAGAGCTCTCGAAATTCACATAATTTCAGAATTTAAATTCAAAATTTGACCAGAAAAATCATTTTGCCAAAAATTCAAAGTGTATCACTAAATTTAATTTTTCATCCTCTTTTCAACTGAAAAATCCATTTTAAAAAAATTTAATGTACAGGGTATTGTTTTTGGGTTGGAATATTTTTCCAATTTTTTTTAATCCGGACCTGGATTTTTTACAATTGTAAATAATTTAATTTATTGTACACCTTAAACGATATTTGCGTGCCAAATATAAAATAAATATACAGTGTGGTTAAAAAGTTAAGGACCAATTAAGAAAATGGCAAAATAGATAAAACATTCAGTATTTTTGTTATTAATGGAGTTAGACCCATTAAGTATGGTATTTTTGAGACCGCCTAAGTGTCCTCTTTCTGCAGTTAACGTATGTTACTTTCCCAATGAAACACCCTGTATAAGAAAAAGTTTACAATTCTACATCCCCTCCATTTTACAAAAATTGGAAAATACGGGGTGAAAAAGTGAAAAAATACACGTTCAAAATAAGTCCGGAATTGGATAAAATGACTAATTCTAAGTAACTTTTGTTCTATAGAGTTTTTTTACGAAGTCAATACTTTTCGAGTTATTTGCGAGTGAATGTGTTCATTTTTAACCAAAAAAAAAATGTTTTTGGACGGTTTTTCGGAGATAACTCAAAAAATAAGTATTTTAGCGAAAAAAATATTCTTAGCAAAAATATAACCCATAAAAAATTGCAAAAATGGTGTAAACATAAGGTCTGTCGACCCAGTAGAAGCAGAGTTGCAGCTAATGAAAAGTAGGCTCTTCTTCGTCAAATTCCAAATCGAATATTTCAATGTGAAATAACCAAAAAACGGAGCACTTTTCGGGAAAAATTAATTACAACTTTTTTAAAGTGCGTAAAACAAGGTTTATTTTTGTTTTTTTTAAAAACTTCTAACATTAAAAGTAAGTGAGGTACGCTCAAAATATTGTTGGTCCCTTTTATTTTTTGGTAAAAACGTGGCGAATATTACCCCTTAATTAGCTTCTCAAATAAAATTAATCGTTACCGCTTTACAAGTTACTTTACTTATATATTGTTTATATTATCTATAAGTTTCATTGGTTCAAAGTGCTCAGTTTTGAAAAAAATTGGGTTTAAAATAAAACATTTTTTTTTTAATTTTGAAAAAAATCGTAATTGTTTATGGAATTAACTTAAAAACAATTAGGAAAATCAAAAATCTCAAAGAGTAATAAAATGTACGTTTTGCTTTTCTAACATTTTTGATTTTTTGTTTTCTTGTTAGACAAAAATTGGTTATGCTATGGCAGTTCAAAATTTGCCTAAACTCGTGATTAGTTACTCGTTCAAGCCATTTTAACTACAGTTCTTCAAAACGAAGCACTTTGAACCGATGAAATTTACAGATCATATAAATAATACATAGACAAAGTAACTTGTGAAGTGGTAATGTTAAAATTTATATGTGATGCTAATTAGGCGGTGATTTTCGCGATTTTTTTACCAAAAAAATAAAAGGGACCAACAATATTTTGAGCGTAATTCGCTTACTTTTATTATTTTTTTTTTACAATTTTACAAGTTTTTTATTTTAAACAAAAGTAGACCTTTTTTTAAACACTTTAAAAAATGTTGTTCTGAAGCTATTTCCTTGTGGCATTTTTATGATTAATTATTTATATGGGAAATAAGCCACAATTAAAACGAAAAAATAATTTTATTAACGTTTCGACGCCCAAATCGGGTGCCGTTGTCAAAATACAAAATATTACTAAAATAAATAAAAGTGTTGTTGCTAAGCAAAAAAATTCTTCTAATAATTTATTTAATCTCACTCATTTATATTGGCAATTCAGACATATATTCTACATTTTAAAGTAGAAGACTTTAAAATGATATTGCCAATATTTATGAGTTGCGTTCCTGGGACGACTTACTGAAAGATAGTTCATTCGATTACATGAAATCAACCCCAACTCAAGAATATCTGTCATAAAAAATTATAGCATGTGATCTGTCTTTAAAAAGACAACCAAATGCAACGACAGTAAAATTCTATTTTCAACTAAACAATGAATTCTATAAACAAAATTTTGGTCTAGCAATGGGCTCTTCTTTATCTCCATTATTGGCTAATATATTTATGGAGGATTTCGAAACTAATATTATTTCTAAACAAAATTTAAAACCCACAGTATGGTGGAGATATGTAGATGATGTGTTTTCAATATGGCCTCATAGATCAGAATTGTTGGATACGTTCCTGAATATTATAAACGATCAAGAAGAGACAATAAAATTTACAATGGAAAAGGAATACAATAACAGCCTACCTTTCCTCGATGTTTTGATCTCAAAGAAGGATATTGGATATGAGACTCAAGTGTATAGAAAACCAACACACACCAACAGATATCTCAATTACAAGTCAAATCACAACATCAACGTTAAAAAGGGAATCATTAAATCCTTATATGATAGAGCCAAAATTACTTGTTCTAACGAAAATTCCTTTTTAGCAGAAAAACAATTGTTAACATCTGTTTTATTAAAAAATGATTATCCTTTATCGTTTATAAATAAGGAATTGTCAAGATTGGATCGAATGGAACAGAACAACTTAGAACGGGATCCTACAACATTCACCAGAAATAATACGAGGAAAATATCAATACCATATATAAAAGGACTATCCGAGAAACTTAAAACAATAGGAAATAAATTCAACATTTCAACAACATTCAAAACAACAAACACATTGAGATCTATTCTATCTAAAACTAAACCTAACAATGATCAAGAAAGAACAAAGAATTGCATTTATAAAATACCTTGTGAATGCGAACAATTTTATTTAGGTGAGACATCAAGACCATTAGACGTTAGAATAAGTGAACATCAATCTTATATTAAAAATAGAGAATTTGAGAAATCTCAAATATGTCAACACGCATGGGATAATGAACATAGAGTTCAGTGGAGAGATTCAAGTATAGTCCTGAAAGAATCAGATAGTAAAAAGAGAAAAATCAAAGAAGCGGCTCTAATTATGCTAAATGAAACCAATTGTGTCGCAAATTCCTCGGTAGAATGCAGTAGGATGTGGTTACCCATACTGAAAGAGGAAGTCAATAAAAAGAAAATACCAAGATTAGTAAGTCAATAATATCGAGCTAGTACATATTTTATATTTTAGTATTACTTATATATCTAGTATTATTAATATTATTTATAATTTAAACATGTTACAAGTCAGAATTTGGTATTATTTTTTGAGAGTAAATTAATGTAAGACCAAATACTTACGATGTCGGGATAGTATCACAAGGTTTTTCCTGGTTTTCCCTTGTGATTTACTATGAAGTCTCTAACGCGAGAATTTTACTGTCGTTGCATTTGGTTGTCTTTTTAAAGACAGATCACAGGCTATAATTTTTTATGACAGATATTCTTGAGTTGGGGTTGATTTCATGTAATCGAATGAACTATCTTTCAGTAAGTCGTCCCAGGAACGCAACTCATAAATATTGGCAATATTAGCAACAACACTTTAGTTTATTTTAGTAATATTTTGTATTTTGACAACGGCACCCGATTTGGGCGTCGAAACGTTAATAAAATTATTTTTTCATTTTAATTGTGGCTTATTTCCCATATAAATAATTAATCATAAAAATGCCACAAGGAAATAGCTTCAGAACAACATTGGCAATATCATTTTAAAGTCTTCTACTTTAAAATGTATAATATATGTCTGAATTGCCAATATAAATGAGTGAGATTAAATAAATTATTAGAAGAATTTTTTTGCTTAGCAACAACACTTTTATTTATTTTAGTAATATTTTGTATTTTGACAACGGCACCCGATTTGGGCGTCGAAACGTTAATAAAAATTTTTTTCGTTTTAATTGTGGCTTATTTCCCATATAAATAATTAACTTTAAAAAAGTTAAAATGAATTTTTCCCTAAAAGTGCTCCGTTTTTGGGTTATTTCACACATTGAATTATTCGATTTGGAATTTGATGAAGAAACCTACTTTTCATTAGCTGCAACTCTGCTTCTACTGGGTCTACAGACCTCATGTATACACCATTTTTTTTTAATTTTTTATGGGCTATATTTTTGCTAGGAATATTTTTTTCGCTAAAATACTTACTTTTGGAGTTATCTCCGAAAAACCGTCCAAAAACATGTTTTATTTTGTTAATCATGAACATATTCACTCGCAAATAACTCGAAAAGTATTGACTTAGTGAAAAACTCTATAGAAGAAAAGTTGTTTAGAATTAGTCATTTTATCCAATTCAGGTCTTATTTTGAATGTATTTTTTTCATCTCCGAGAGGGGGGTATTCTTCTCCATTTTTTTAAATGGGGGGATGTAGAATTGTAAACTTCTTCTTATATAATAATAGACAATTTCAACTACATTTTCCCAAATTTTCATCCTTCCTTTATTTTTTTTTGGGGTCAGATTGTTCTTTGATCTGGCTAACGGTTGTGAGACCTTGGTAATGACAAAAAAAGATGAAGCTCAACTCAAGATATTCGAGAAAAAGATACTGAGAAAAGTATACGGCCCGGTGCAAGAAGAAGATGACACATGCAGAATGAGGAGAAACGACGAGATTAATGAATTAAAATGAAGAGGGACATGGAAACGGGATAAGTACCAAAGACAAGATAAAAGACAAGATAAAAAACCAACAAAGAAAATATTATTATGGAAGCTCATAGGAAGACGAAAAAAGGAAGACCTGAAAACTATGAATGTAAGACAATAGAGAAGAAGAATGCTACGTTGTTACGTTTTTTCTACTTTACTATACGGCATGGAAGCGTGGACAATAAAACAGTCTGAAATCAAAAAATTAAAATCCTTTAAGATGTGGTGCTACAGGAGAATCCACAGAATATCGTGGACTGAAAAAGTAACTAATATAGAGGTGTTACAAAGAATGAAGAAAGAATGTGAAGTCATAAAAACTATTAAAATTAGAAAGATTCAATATCTGGGTCATATAATGAGGGGCGAGAAGTACGTATTACTTAGGTTAATTATGCAAGGAAAGATACAAGGGAAGAAAACCCAGGACGACGCAAAATATCCTGGCTAAGAAATTTGAGAGAGTGGTTCGGTTGCAGCTCATTCGAATTATTCAGAAGTGCGGCCAATAAAATTAAAATAGCGATGATGGAGAAGAAGAAAACAAGAGAGGTGTGAATGGATAGTGGAATAGCCAGACAGGTAAAGACCCATCCAGGGTTGTGATGCCCAAAAGAATAAGATACAGCTTCTAAAACAAATTCAAAATCAATTGTCAGTCAGAGTGGACAAACAAACTGAAAAACTTGCGTAGTTCTCATGAAAATTTGTTTTTCTGTTGTTAAGCTCACAACGTCAGCTTACCAAAAGACGATTTGATAAAACAGACTTAAAAAATAAGCAAATTTACAAAAAAAACTACTATTTAAAAACCTATCAAGCTGTGACAGAATAGTAACCATGATGATGTCTAAGTAAAAAATTAAATTATTTCAATAACTAATGTCAAATGATCCACATTTCCCTTCTAAAAACATTGATACATCTAATACTGGATATTCTAAGCACTTAATTAAACGCTAAAAAGAAAAATGTATAAAATTTTATAATATAATTTCCAAAAACTACCCCAAACTTATATCTATTACTAAAATCAAAAATGCCTTATTATACCTACTTCTTGAGTACGCACCACTCATTTGGAGACATTATAATTAAAAATCGTAAGGTATATGATCTTTGTTCATTAATAGTCCACAGTACATCGTCCTTTTTCAAAAGTGATGACAAAAGTCTTAAAAATGGTTTTAATAGGGGTTTTCATTCCCAGTCATTTGTTTCGAGCTTGTGTCAAATGTCGTATAATCCGTGTATATTAATATTATACACAGATAATACAACATATGACTGAAGCTCGAAACAAATGACAATCGATGAAAAGCCCTATTGCTTCGTTTGAGCGAGTCTACCACTTTCTGAAAAATTTCATAGTGCAGGTTGGACGCGTTTCCGCGCGTCCCACGCCTAAACCTGCAGCTCTAGCGCGGTTAGGTTTTGTTATTGCAAAACTATAATTTTTAATTTTAATCAAAAGATTATGCGATAGAATAAAATAAATTATTTTTGTCGGACAAAAAAGAGGGCGCGATCGTCGAGTCCGACACCCGCAAAATGTCACTCTAGCGCGGTACAGTTTTGTTATTACAAAACTCTTAATTTTTATTAAAAGTATTGATAATTAAGTACTAAAGATTGTCGTTCTCTTGTCCGACAATTACCGCCTCGTTTTTTTAGTCGGACAGCGTAAATAAAATATGTTAATTATGTCAGGTTATGTTTTGAGATTTCAGAAGTCATAATTTTAATTTTTTTAACGGTCAAATAATAGGGCTTTTCATCGATTGTCATTTGTTTCGAGCTTCTGTCATATGTTGTATAATCTGTGTATAATATTAATATACACGGATTATACGACATTTGACACAAGCTCGAAACAAATGACTGGGAATGAAAAACCCTATATATCTTTATTAACCCGGGAGTAGTCGCGCTCACTTCTGTAACGTGAATAGTCGCGTGTTAGATTTCATCTCACAATACGAATTTACAACAAATTTTTATTTTATAGTATTTTTATTAAAGCTATTTTTATTTTATAAATTATTAAAGCTAATTGGCTCTCCCCAAAGCCATAAATTCCACAAAAAGAAGAAGAAAAATATCTACGCATTACTACACCCTTTCACGAGGCACTAACGAAATGTTTTCAAGATTGCAAAATTTTTCATCAAATTATCGCGAAAAATGATAAAATGTGAGATTCTATCTAATGGCGCGACTACTCGCGGGTTAAAAACGTAATTGTCCGACAAAACAATGATGCAAACTTATAAAAAACGAAATTCTTTTTAAACAGTGTAGTCTACTTGGACTTTGTCGGTATCGTACAAATCACCTACCTCTAGTCTAGATGCTTTATGACAACGCTTTGTTTGGATATGAAACGTCTATTTAGTAAATAGGTTATGTTTACATTCGAATTCTATCAACGAACTGTCAACACTGATTGAATCGCCATGAAGTGAATTTAATGGCGCCAGGATGAGATTGAAGATAATCAAGTAAAGGAGGGAAGATAATGGCTATCTTTCGTAAACAAACAAATTGACAGTGCTAGTCAGGTACGTCAGGGTTGCCAGATTGGGGTATTTTCCCACAATTTTGGGGTAATTTGAAAGCGTATAGGGGAACTTCTCTAAGCAGAAATGGTTAGGAGATTTTTTGGGGTAAAAATTATGGATGATTTTAAGGGGTCATGGGAAATAAAATTTGTGAATGTACACATAGAAATGTATATTATACTCTCATATAATCGATAGGACCTATGAATTATTTCCAGGGCCCTCTGTTGATAAGTAGTATAATTTTTGCTTACTGTTCTCTACATTTGACTACTAATTTATTAAAATGTGGCAAAAATTTAAATTTGGATGATTTGAGGGAATTTCAGTTTTTAAATGGGGGATTTATAAAATCACATCTGGCAACTCTGGTTGTAGTTGTAGCAAATTTTACCTGACAAATTCTCTGTCTCTCTAGGACCTCTCTCTTGTATGTTGGCGCCAATCTCGCTTCAGTGTTGAATGGGACGGGGCCATTCCGTCAGTGTTGACAGTTCGTTGGTTTCTATACATTTTCTGACGTTCTAGACGTCACTAGCCATAAAAGTAAACAGTGCAACAAGTGTGAAGGGTCCAGGACTGTATTAGCTCAATGTACCCGTGTGTGTGTGTGTGTTCACAAAGAGGGGATGGCATTAGATAAACTTTTTGCCACAGATATTTGAAAGTTGAAGATTGAAGATGTCATATTAAATTTTTATTTTAGAATCTTTAAGAAATTGTATGATAATATCATTAATAGTTTTGGTATTGAAGCTTAGTAGATGTGAAATATTCAGCGGTAAACTTACATTCCGCTCCTGAAGTCTAGCAATTAGTGCTTTCGTATGGTTTTTATTAAGTTCACAATTAAAGATTATATGATTTAAATCTGCAGTAGAGTAGTTATCACATGAACAGAGAGAGTTGATACGCATTCCTATTTTAGCTAAATGTGCAGGAAAATTGCCATGGTTTAATCTTAAGCGACTTAGGGATGTGGAATAAAACCGAGTAACGTGATAATCAAATATGTGTGGGATATTTTGCGGAAGTTGTGGGTATATGTAAGTGTATGGATTCCTCGAAGTTTGTACAAACTTAAGCCAAATAGTTTCCCATTTCTTTCTTAATTTTTTATGCAATTCTGGAATGTAATCGCTGGAGATTGTTAAATCTACTATTTCATTTAAAGTTGCCGAATTCTTTGCCATTTCATCCACTATCTCATTTTCTTTGATTCCAGCATGTCCTTTTACCCAGATAAAGACCAAGTCACTACTCTTATTTTTAAATCGAGCGATTGTCTTTCTAATATGGCATAACAACTCATTGTTGTGTTTTTTGGTTATTGGTTGTGATATTGCCTCAAGAGCAGATAAAGAATCTGATAGTATAACCGTGTCTCCAAAGTACCCGTGTGGCTAATACGGTTACGGTATAAAAAGTTTTAAAATTAATTTGTCAGACTGGCTATCTGATACCTAATTTTTGTCGGACAGTGCTATACTTGGATAAAGAACCCTCCAATATATCACTTGTTATTCGTGTCCGAAATTTTGTAATCGCAAAACATAACCTGCCATAATTAACATATCGTCCCTGCACTTTCCAACTATCGAATGTGAAAAGTGGTACTTTTCAGGAGAGCAAAATAACTCTTTTTTAGAGACTCATAAATCAACGCATTGAAAAATGGGAAAATGTTTATATTTTTTGTATGTAATGTTTAATCCTTGTTAGATTGATAACAAATTTCAACTGCTTATCATTTTTTTCTTTCCAAAAAAATCATTTTTTTCTTTCCAAAAAATCACATTCGTTACATTGCTTATGTATTAATCAAAGATTTATTTCGGTCCGATGATTCAAAGTAGCGAATGTATAATAGGGAATAACTGTATAATCAAATAATGAAAATCCGTTAAAATGAAATCATAAACTGCCTCACAAGAATTTCTTGAAAGCGATACTGAAACAAAGTTCGCACAAATTGTAAACACTTGCATTTTATTCTTCTCAGCAGTTTAGCATTTTCGACAGTTTACAGATTATAATTGAATAACTGTTGAATAAATTACAACACAAACTAACGAATGTGACACATTCGACATTTAGCGTTGTACAAATATACCTTTAGTTATATTTATACAAAACAAAAGTATCGAATATAACCGTTTTCGTCGGTTTGCAGTCAACCAAATAAAACAATGTTCATATTCGATGGTTTAAACAGCATATTTCCCGCGCTTCTAATCAAGCTACAATAACGAGAATTTGCCACAAGATGTATCACGTATAATGCGAGGGCAAGGTATCGAATCTAAAAACCCGATTTTTCACATTCGATAGTTGGAAATGATAGGGACGATATCTACGTTGTCCGACTAAAGAAACGAGGCTGTAAATTTGTCGGAGAAGAAATCGACAATCTTTAGTAATTAATTATCAATACTTTCAACTAAAAATTAAGAGTTTTGTAATAAAAAAAATGTACCGTGCTAGAGTGACATCTTGTGGATGTCGTGACTCGACGATCACGCCATCTTTTTTGTCCGACAAAAATATTGTATTATATTCTAACGCATAATCTTTTGATTAAAATTAAAAATTATAGTTTTGCAATCCAAAACCTAACCGCGGTAGAGCTACAGGTTTAGGCGTTGTGCGTGCGGAAACGCGTCCAACCTGCACTATGAAATTTTTCAGAAGATGGCAGACTCGCTCAAACGAAGCAGTTAATACCATTTTTAAGACTATTGTAATCATTTTTAAAAAAAGCCCGATGTACTGTGGACTATAAAATCATTAGTTTTCTGAATACGCATGTAGTAACACTTATATATTAGTGACTATACACTTATTTATATTTCTATCCGTAAATTTAAATCAAACTCAATTGATGCTTCTATTTTACAAACAAAAAACCAATTTTTGTATTATATACGAAGGCTGTTCTGGAAATTTTTGAATAGTACTATATGAGGTGCCATGGAAATAACAACAAAGCAATTGACAAGTAAAAGACGAAATTAATTGCCAATATTTGGCCAGTTCGTCGAAATCTTTAATGGAAACTCTGTATTGTCACAGAAAAAACAGCAAAATCAGCTGTCAAAGTCACAATTTTTAATAGTAGGATGTAACGGTAACATTGTGTTTCATCTTGTGAAAGCTCCCCTCTATAAACTCGTGACAGCCTATCACTTTCTGTTATATGTGAGGTTATATACTTGCCTCTGCACAACAAATTGTTTTTACTTCATAATCATGGTCGAAGACCATGGATTGTTTACCGTATGCGTTATTTTCCAATTGATAATTAGTACTTGACGCCATCTTTCAACAAGTCTATTGACAAATTCACAAAAGTAGCATACGTTGGACGGAGGTAGCGGAATTAAAATGAGCTCACTGTCATGGCGACCGTTCCGTAACACGTTCCGCAAGTAGAGCCACATTCAAAGAACGAATTCCCAACAGTTGCGGAACCGCTTCGTCACTTTTTCGTCGTCTGAATGCGACAAATGTTCAATCAAAATTAATTGTCAGTCGTCTGACAGTTTGTGAACGTTTTTGATGCGAACTTAGTTGCCAACCTTCTAACAATATATAGTAAATATCTATGCTTCTAGCGAGACGTTTCTATAAAAACAAAAAAAATTGAACTGTCAATCGATTCCTTCCTTTTCTAACACTCACATGGATAATTCTCAGATATAAAATAAATTTGGATCTTTGATAGAGATTAGAAAGCTTGTCACGCACGTACACGACTCTAAGACTGAAGAGTATATTATTCATTCTTAACGATAAAACCATTAGTTTTCGAGATATTTGAAATTAAAAATTAAGCGGCACAATACATTAATCAAAATAGCTGTGCCGTTACATGTTTAGCTTCAAATATCTCGAAAACTAATGACTTTATCGTTAAGAGTGAAGAGTATGTTATTTACATAGAGAGTATTGAAGAATCTCAGTCTCCGGCGGCTCCAACACCCCCAGCCAAGGTAGCGGGTGGAAAAGGGTTGGAGCAGAGGGTGCTAAGAATCCCCGGAAAATATCAGGCTACCACAAAGAACGACAAATGCATATCACCTCATATAATGTTAGAACTCTTATATCGGACCAGAAGATGATGGAACTGGAGGAAGAACTGAAAACAATTAAATGGGACATCATCGGCCTCAGTGAAATCAGACGAAGAGGAGAAGCTCAAATTACCCTTAAATCGGGGCACTTATTTGGGCCTCGATTACTCGAGGGCCTCTGATCCAGAGTTTATATACCACCCGAGTTTATAAGCATCTATTTCATGCCCTTGATACACAAATAACTATTATAGTATAGCTCCCTGTGCGTGACAAGCCTAATATACTCAAAGTAAACGAACAAAACTGGCGCAGTCAAAGAGAAAAACAAAATAATGATTTTTGCTTTATTAAAATATGTCAATGTCCGTACCTGTAGTTGGATATCGACAGACTCATTGCAAACTATTGCAATGGATTTTGTTTTTCTCAATTGTTGGAAAATGTTGTCTTATTTTGGAAACATACCTAAAAAACTTGTCGGTTTACTTAAACATCATTGTGTTGCAGTTTTTTTCCACAGAATTTACAGAACAGCCCCATATACATAATTTACAACTTCACACCTGACTGTATACTATAAAACAGTCAAAAGTCTATGCAGTTCACCAGAGACAACATAGTCTGTTGACTACAATGTAGTAAATACAGTAAAACCTCCTTTAACCGAAATGATTGGGGGGAAGCCGTTTCGGATAACAAGAATTTCGGTTAACAATAACATGGGTTTTTGTATCTTTCTTGTATCAAATTGCATAGTATTCTTGGTCAAAGATAGTATTAAACAATACTATGAGGGGATTTCGTAATGTGTTGTATATTTAATTGCGTTCTTTAGTTGTATGAAAGCAAAGTTGACAATGTTGAAAAATTAACATCGAACTGTTTCCGCTTTTTGATAAAAATTTACTTTTATTGACGAAATTACAGAAAGTGTCTGCCGTTTCGGTTAAAAGATATTTCGGTTAAAAAGGTTTCGGTTAACGGAGGTTTTACTGTACTTATATCCGACTTGGTATGGTTGATTTTTTAAAAGAATAAGCCCTAATGCCCTCCTCAAATTCGTTTGTAATTAGTAACACAAACCTGTAGAGAATAAAAACATATTTTCATTTCGTTCACCAACGATTTTTTTAAACAACAATTTTTTTGAAATAATAATAGTCCATGTGTTAAGACCGCTCCCGTCTGAAAAAATTTCTGATTCGGTTTCTTTGTGGATTCCTATTCAAAAATATCTCCTTTAAACAAATATGAAGGGTGCCGGGCGAAATTTTTGAACAGAAATTGTTTAAACAATTGTTTTAAACCAATACAAAAGATCACCCTTTTTGTCCCGAAGAAATTTTTTTAGGTTTTTTGGGTTATTCTAAACAAGAAAGGTATCTTGTGATTTTTCGCAAAAATTGATAGTTTTCGAGTTATAGGAGATTTAAAATCTGAAAAATGCGAAAATACGCATTTTCAAGGCTTAAAAACTCATATTTAAATTAGTATTTTTGAGGTTGCCAAGTACTTGAATTGTAGTTTAAACATTCATTTTCAAGATTCTTTAGACTGATCGGGTTTAACTTCATTTTACACCGTTGTTATTTAATTGTTAATTATGCGTGTCCATCCGATTTTTTGCCGGTGCGGTGCGCACTTTTTCCAAAAATCTCCTATTTTCCTCCGAAAAATATATTTTTAGATTTTTCGGAACATTCTAAATAAAATAGGTTTCTTGTCATTTTTCTCAAAAGTTAATGGTTTTAAAGTTATAAGCGATTTAAAATCCGAAAATGCGCTTTAAATCGCTTATAACTTTAAAACTATTAACTTTTGAGAAAAATGACAAGAAACCTATTTTATTTAGAATGTCCCGAAAAATCTAAAAAATATATTTTTCGGGGGAAAATAGGAGATTTTTGGAAAAAGTGCGCGCCGCACCGGCAAAAAAATCGGATGGACACGCATAATTAACAATTAAATAACAACGGTGTAAATTGAAGTTAGACCCGATCAGTCTAAAGAATCTTGAAAATGAATGTTTAAACTAAAATTCAAGTACTTGGCAACCTCAAAAATACTAATTTAAATATGAGTTTTTAAGCCTTGAAAATGGGTATTTTCGCATTTTTCAGATTTTAAATCTCCTATAACTCGAAAACTATCAATTTTTGAGAAAAATCACAAGATACCTTTCTTGTTTAGAATGACCCAAAAAACATAAAAAATATTCTTAGGGGCCAAAAAAGGTGATCTTTTGTATTTGTTTAAAAAAATTGTTTAAACAATTTCTGCCCAAAAATTTCGCCCGGCACCCTTCATATTTGTTTAAAGGAGATATTTTTGAATAGGAATCCACAAAGAAACCGAATCAGAAATTTTTCAGACAGAAGCGGTCTCACCACATGGACTATAATGATATTTATTATATTTTAATAGGGCTATTTTAATATCGCTTTTTTCTTATTTCGAACACTTGACGTATGACATATACATATAGTATATATACGTCATACGCATTGGTAAATATAATTGGGATATACCAATGATATGACATAGATATATTATACGTCATGCGTCAAGCGTTCGAAACAAAAAGAACAGCAATTAATCGCCTATTCCCTAACATTCGGTTCATGTTAACACTATGTCATCATAGAACTTTAAATTCATACGAAATTCAAAAACATGAATCTGTTTTATTCTAAATGATTGAAGAGCTGATAGTATAACCAAAGATTTGGAAATTTTTTATGTTTTTTCTGCACAGGTTGGTAGAGTTTATCAAACAATACATAAGCCCTTTCTAGAATATATTTTTGTACTGTCGTTTTGAATGACACATCTTTACTATGTGACAAGTACCTATGTGAACTTTTGATGAAAACATCGTGTCTTATTCTCTTACATCAATACTACCTATACCTCACTCCCTCCAAACCCTGCATTCCAAAGAAAATAGAAACCTATAAAATATTTTTTTGTATTTCGAACTGTCACGAAACTTCCTCACAAAAATCACAGGTATTAAATCTCTTGACAAGGATTCACATATCGGTCCTATCGTCTATTCACAGCCTTGTTATTACCGAATCGTGTGCACGCCTTTTTCCACCTAAAATAGAAGAACATATTATATTATACTCAACATTGTGTCTATATAAGAGCACTATGTTGCGTTTCACGTTAAGAACGCAACATTGGTTAGATAGGCCAATGTATTTCTTATGGACGATAGAAGCGCGCTGATGCCACGCCGTACTGATTAGATAGAATTAATCGTATATCGGCAGTCAAGTAGCCACCCATGCCCGAGAGGTTTGGCAACACTGATCTCCATGAGCGCAATGTTCCGTTATTAACGTTAAACAAAGTATAGCTTTAAATAAAGAATATATAATATATCGAGTGAATTTTATACATCATTTGGTAACATATGCTAAAGATTAACAGATTGTCTTAATGAGTTTACACAATTTTATATTTTTGGGTATAAAAAACCTGTTTTATATAATATCATAGCCTAACCAGGAGGGGGGTGGGTGGGCTACCCATTTAAGGACAACCGCTTATCATCCTCAAGCAAATGGTATGGTAGAAAGGTTTCATCGACAGTGTTCGACCTTCAGTGTTACTGGGCATACGAGCAACGTGGAGAGAAGATTTAGGTACTTCAGCCGCCGAACTCGTTTATGGAGAACCATTGTGTTTGCCAGGTGAACTATTGTTTTCGTCGCAAAGAAACACCGACGACAGTGCTCATATTTATTTAAAAACACTTCGAAACCATTTCGAAAATCTACGTCCTAAGCAACCGTCCCAAAAGCACCTTTATATTCAAAGACATGAAGACCATCTCTCACGTTTTCGCCCGCCGTGATACAATCAAAAGCAGCTTAGAAAACCCATATCACGGTCCTTTTCCAGTTATTAAGCGAGGTGACAAGACTTTTGTCGTCCGTGTAAATGGAAAAGAAGTAACAATTCCCATAGACAGATTAAAACCTGCGTACGAGCTTTACGAAAGTATACATCACGAGCCAGAGAAAATGACAGTGTCCAGCAAAACTAACACAGACAATGAGAACGGCAGACCGAAGAGAAAAACAAGATTTACTGGAAGTTGTCAAGCAAGTGTCGGTTAAAACATTTTTCAGTGAATTCAGTGATTTTTCCTTTCCTCGTATAAACATTGCGTTGATTTTTCTGTTATTTTCAATTTTCATTATATGTATAGGTATATGTATTATCTATCGTCTTATATTCTCGAAAGGGGGTGTTGTGGCGACACGCTTCAATTACTATTTTGCTAATTTTAATTTTTAATTTTTAATAACTTTTTCAAAATGAAATAATATGTCCCATTTAAAATTCACATTCTTCCGGCTCATAATATCTATACGAAACCATATGTTAATCGCCTGTTCAGTTTACGTATGGAAAACAAAAATTCCACATTTAATAAACAGACCTTATCAAAAAATCACTTTTTAAATGCATTCGAAGACGGTTCTTAAAACCACATAATGACAAACTAACGCTTGTAGTTCAGTAGAGTCACAGCAGACACCCTGTGCGGTCGCACCCTCGCTAGAATAACAAACCCTCTTTCGAGACATTTTCACGTTCTTTTTACCGATTAAAATAAATATAGTTTTTACATTTATTTTAATTTCATTTAATCGTTTCTGTGGACAATAAGATCACACACGCAACCACCACCATGGAACAATTACCAATGAGCGGTAAGATCGTATTGATGCGGCTGTAAAATGTGAGTGTGAGTAAGATGCAGCATTGGACTGCCGGAATGGCATCTCTGCGCACTCACCATTGACGGCCGCCAAATGCGTGCATGGCGCTCATTATTATTACTTAAAAATAACAGCTTAGTAATCAAAGAATGACAAAAAAATTTTCAGGATCTTGTAGGGGAGGACTTTAAACATTGATTTAGTCACTTTCTGACTTTAATAATAATAACTTTTAACCAAGTTATTAAGCCTTGAAAATCGCCATCTTTCGTTTTTTTTTTCAATTTTAAATTGCTTGTAACTCGAAAACGATCAACTTTAGAGAAAAATTAAAAGAGACCTTTTTTGTCCAGAATGGTCCCAAAAAACCTAAAAAAATTGTCCGGACTTTTGCAATTTGATTAAAAAAATTGTTTCAAAAAATTTGGATCACTTTTCGCGTGGGCGACTTCTTGAACATTATTTTGGGATGTGTCA
Organism: Diabrotica virgifera virgifera; assembly: GCF_917563875.1. NCBI lineage: Eukaryota > Metazoa > Arthropoda > Insecta > Coleoptera > Chrysomelidae > Diabrotica > Diabrotica virgifera. The sequence continues at coordinate 213,802,924 of NC_065450.1, forward strand.
CGAATGTGATTATGCAAAAAAAAAACTAATAGGAATATTTTTCCAACGAATCCGCCGTTTTCGCCGTGTCTAAAGGGTGAAGTGGAAGGTAAGAGGAACCGAAATCCAAATTTTCACGCAATTCTGCGGTGACACGGAAAATTACAGGGTATCGACCTATTTCACATTCATTTACTAAGCTAATTATTGATTAAGTAATTAAGTATTAATAAAAATATAGTCTGGGCAGATTATCGGAGAATAGGCTATTTTTAGGAAACGTTATTTGCCAGCAATTTTATTGCTGAAATCGAATCTTATGATTGTATATATTAATAATATAGGTATGCAGAGTCCGCAGATAGTGTACTCCTTTTTTTATAAACAAAATGGCCCCCGAAAATCGTGTTTTTTTCAATTTTTGCTATATAACTCCAAAGATTTTCACTTTACACCAAAAACACCCAAATAAAAATTCACCGTAATTAAATTCTGCATAGAGACGTGTTTTTCCCGATTTACTTTGACGAAAATTTTCGACGGAAAATTCGGGTTTTTCCAACAAAATCTTTAATTTTCAACTAAAATTCTAGATAAGTGATTGTTTATCAATAAAATTAAATATCTTGGCAGTATAAAAGCTCTTTTCGTATAGATTATAATTCCAGAAGCAGATGGAAACTGAATGAACAGTTTGACAACAATTGAATTGTTAATTAAAAATTTACGGTCGCTATAATACCCACAATAATGATACATAAGAATAACTATGATTTTTGTATAAAAAGACACTGTACCTATCTAATGTACTTTACAGAATTGAAATTGAACTATTTAAGTGACCTCAGGAATATTTTAAAATTATAACTAATTGTTTGGCTTATAAACAAACAGAATATCTCGGAAAATATTAAATTAAATTAAATCGTGAAAACGGTATTGGAAAAAAAGCGACAGGACGCTTCTTTGAAAAGAAAAAACGTTTAATTGTGATGAGTGGTTCCTGAGATACAACCGGTCAAAGTTGACCGGCATTTACGGCAAAGATATAAACAATAGGATCATAATTTTCAAACCATCACCTTTTTATTTTTGTCCTCTTTCTCCGCACCAATTTTCAAATCTTTAAAATACTCATAACATATATTGATATAATAAAAACTATCGATATTACTAGTAAAAATTGCCAAAAATAGCAAAATTCCAATCAAAAATTAGGTTGGAGAAAATGTAATCTCAAAGTTCAAAATCCGTATACGTTAAAAAAATGCATTTTCTGGGCTTCCCATGGAGCAATTTTCTTCATTCTTTTTTTGTTCCCAAGTAACTCAAGTAGAGCCATCTAACCAACGCATTATTAAATGACAAACTTGCTTTTGTTTTGTTATAATAAATTAATTTATTGATTATAACAAAAATTTTTAATTTGTTTAAATAAAGATTGTTTAAATAGGTAATTATACAGCTTTCAAATGAGAATATTTGTGTTTTTAACGGTAAAACGTACACTTGTAGTACGTTTACCTAAAAAAAGTTTACAACTGGAAAAAATATGTAGTTTTCTTTTCTTATAAATAAATTAATCCATTATAACAAAACAAAAGCAAATTTCACATTTAATAATGCGTTAGTTAGATGGCTCTACTCGAGTTACTTGGGAACAAAAAAATAATGAAGAAAATTGCTCCATGGGAAGTCGAGAAAATGCATTTTTTTAACGTATACCGATTTTGAACGTTGAGATTACATTATAAGACAAAACTAAAGGACAAAGAGGACAAACCTAAAATGGTGATGGTACGAAAATTATGATCCTATTGTTTATATCTTTGCCGTAAATGCCGGTCAACTTTGACCGGTTGTAGCTCAGGAACCACTCATCACAACTAAACGTTTTTTCTTTTAAAAGAAGCGTCCTGCCGCTTTTTTTCCGATACCGTTTTCATGATTTAATTCAATTGAATATTTCCCGAGATATTCTAATTGTTTATAAGCAAAAAAATTGTTTATAATTTTAGAATATTCCTGAGGCCGCTAAAATAGTTCAATTTCAATTCTGTAAAGTACATTAGATAGGTACAGTGTCTTTTTATACAAAAATCATAGTTATTCTTATGTATCATAATTATTGTGGGTATTATAGCGACCGTAAATTTTTAATTAACAATTCAATTGTTGCTAAACTGTTCATTCAATTTTCATCGGCTTCTGGAATTATTATCTATACGAAAAGAGCTTTTGTATTACCAAGTCATTTTATTATTGATAAACAATTACTTATCTAAAATTTTAGTTGAAAATTAAAGATTTTGTTGGAAAAACCCGCAATTTCCGGGGAAAATTTTTGTCGAAGTAAATCGGGAAAAACACGTCTTTATGCAGAATTTAATTACGGTGAATTTTTATTTGGGTGTTTTTGGTGTAAAGTTAAAATCTTTGGAGTTATAGAGCAACAATTGAAAAAAAATACACGATTTTCGGGCGCCATTTTGTTTATAAAAAAAGTAGCATACTATCTGCGGACTTTGCATTCCTATATTATTAATATATACAATCATAAGATTCGATTCCAGCAATAAAATTGCTGGTAAATAACTTTCCTTGTATTTTGCTAATTAGCCCAGAGTAATGAGACATTCTCTAGAGCAGGGTTGTCCAACTGGCGGCCCGCGGGCCGCATCCGGCCCGCGAGGCTATTTGTTGTGGCCCACGTAAGATTTTCGAAAAGCATATATTTTCTTTAAATGCTGCCACTGTGAAAAAAGATTTTTTAATTTATATTTTATGGTTTAGCAGTGTTTTTACATCACAAGTACTGTACCGCGTGCCGCTTCGCAGACGTGTAACGAACACAATCGTCCTCCACCACAATGAGAACTGCAATGATTACTGCGCATCACAGTTCACGCAGGCCACACCTCCCACTGCTTACCATCCGTCACCAGCCGCCATCGTGCCAGTGTGCTACTGACACGTAGGCTAGTCGGCTAATCTATTACGTTGCTAATGAACAGTGAACTTGATTAATTCTTTGTCTTGATTCCTCTTATACAATAATGAGTGTAAAACTAGTAAAACGGAAAATTGACAGTGAGAACAGAATTTACAAAGAAATTTGGGAGAGTGATTACTTGATTGCTAACAATAATGGAAAGTTGCAATGCTTAGTGTGCATGAATGTCGTTTCAGTGCCTAAAGAATATAATGTAAGAAGACATTACACAACAGTGCATGAAAATAAGTATGCTACGTACACAAATGAAAGTCGGCGTGCCCTAGTTGCAGATTTGAAGAAAAAGCTTAAACAGCAAACTGGTATGTTCAGTAAAATATTACATTCTCAATCGCATTCTTTGCATGCATCTTATGCCGTGTCGCTTGAGCTGGCAAAGGCAAAAAAACCTTTCACTGATGGCAATTTGATAAAAAAATGTGCTGTTGAAATGGTCAAAGCTTTCGGTGATTCTAAAATGGCGGAGAAATTTGAATCAGTGCCACTTTCACATCAAACCATACAAAGAAGGATTGTTGCTATGGGTGAGCAAGTAGAAAAATCTATGCTTAGCCTGGTTAAGAAAAGTTCATATTTCTCATTTTGTTTGGATGAAAGCACTGATCAAACCGATGTTAGTCAGCTGTTAATATTTGTGCGCACTACTTTTGATGATTTTACCAGTAAAGAGGAGTTATTTGATATTTGTCCTCTTTATGGAACAACAAAAGGAAAAGACATCTATGAGGCTGTGAAGAAAACAGTTGACAGAATTGGAGGCTTTGATAAATGTTCAGCCATAGCAACAGACGGGGCCCCATCAATGACAGGTAAAAAAATTGGATTAGTGGGTCTGCTTCGAGAGAATGGTGTCACTTGCCCAATAATTCATTGTATTATACATAAGGGAGCTTTATGTGGAAAATCAGTCAAGGAAGATCAAGTTTTCCAAACCGTGATTAAGATTATAAATATGATTAGAGGTGGAAATCGATCTCTTTTACACAGGCAACTTAAGCAGTTTTTAGTGGAAACAGAGGCTGAGTATGGAGACTTGCTAATGTACAACCATGTAAGGTGGCTGAGTGCAGGAAAGTGTATGGAACGATTTTTTGCCATAAGAAAGGAAATCCCTGCATTCCTCAACAAATACGTTTCATCTGACACAACTAAACTGGAAGAGAAGTTTAAGGATCCAGAATTCTTAAGACAGTTAGCTTTTATAACAGGTCTGACTAATCATCTTAACATGTTAAACTTGAGTCTTCAAGGAAGAAACCAGACGGTTTCAGATTTGATCGGAATGATAAACGGATTCCGGAATAAGCTGAACGTGTTTAAACGTGCTTTGGAAAAGAACAACCTGACACACTTCCCTAGCTGTCTGCAAATAACAGAAGAATTCAACGGTGAGGAAAATATTGAGTTTTCATCCTGCATTTCACAAATTGAACAAGTTATTGATGAATTCAATACAAGATTTGAAGAAATTGAAAGTCTCAAAAGCAGTCTACTTTATAATAACACTCTTGGAGCAACCATTGATGATCAACCACCCAACTTACAGCTTGAGTTATGTGATCTTCAAGCAGACATGTTCCTAATCACCAGACAAGAAAAGGGACCTGAATTTTTCAAATTACTGTCAAAGGAGAAATTCCCAAACCTGCGAGATTTTGGACTGAAAATGACGTCAATGTTCGGAAGCACATATACATGTGAAAGTGCCTTTTCCTCCATGAAATACATTAAAAAACAAAAACAGAAGCAACCTTACCGATTCTTCCTTACGTCATCTTATGAGACTGTCTACAACTGAACTGGAGGTGGACATTTCTTCATTGGTGGATGAAGCCGATCGACCACAGTCCTCACACTAATTGGATACATCTTTTTCGTTGCTTTTGCAATGTTTGTCTTGATTATTGAAAAGTGTTATCAATAAATTTTCCGTTTATAAAAAAATGTAGTTGTTGAGCAATAAAAGAAATAATACCCTTTTTTGTTTTAATTATTTTTATACCTCACTTTATTTTGTTATTACTTGTAACAAAATTATTATATGGCCCGCGACAACATCAAAGGTTTTAGTTTTGGCCCTTGAGGCATTGCAAGTTGGACACCCCTGCTCTAGAGGCTCTGATTAAAATGAAAAAAACTCTCACCTGCACTGCGTACACCACATATCCTTGAACTCAATACCGTAGGCCTTCCTACACTTCTTCTTCCCTCCGTCCTTCTTCGGTTTCTTCACGTTCGCTTCGTCATCGGCGTCCATGTCGCGACTCTCGCTGGAACTCCCGATTCCGAAAATCCTTTTCCATTTGCACTTTCCGCACATCTGTCGCTGCGCCGTCGTCTGCTCCAGCAAACCGTCGGATTGGTTTTGGCAGGTGCATTTTTCTTGGTTACTGAAGAAGATGTAACTGTCGGAGTTTGGCCTGGAAGGGAAAGATATAAATAAATAAATGATTCAATCGATTAGAATAAACAGGAACCAATCTTTTATTTGTATTGGGAGCCGTAGCGACGCGTCGCTAGTAAAATTAAGATCAGTCGAGATCTAGCCTTTGGCGAGGTTGTAGCATTACAAATTTCCGCTACAATGTTTTGTTAATTGCATTCATTAATTTTATATCCTATCCCAAGAAAAATATCTATTTTTCTAATTTATTGTGTGAGTTAATATATCATTAAAATTTCCTAAGCCGCTCCTGTTGGAAATATTTCAATATTTCGCAACATTGAAAAACGTTAGGAAATTTCCTGTTTATTTGTGGAAACATTCATTATTCTAGAATGAATCCTTAAAAAGTTCTGGTATTTTTCCCTTTCTTTTGAGCGGGAAGCATTTTTGTTATTATTGGCCAGAATTTTGAAAGATCGTTGAGTTGTCTCGGAGGATTGGTCAATGTTTTCAGCCGAAAGAGCCATCGGCTGGACGCGTGAGTGGCGCGAGAGATGTGACGAAGAAAAATAAGTAGTTCTAAAAGCATGTTTGAAGGTTAAACATCTTTTTCCCGTAGAACTCACAGACTCGCAGAAAATCGCACTTACCGGCTTAAATTGGCTTTTTTCGTTATGGTAAACGAAGTGAAGCACTTGCAATTTGTCCAGTAAATATTAAGGAATATTGGTACAAAATTTCACAGCATTACGTTGGATATATTCATGTTAAAATCGAGTATACAATATTATTGTGATGCAGTTTGGTATGCCGGTAAAGAAGTGCGCGGTTCCTGTCTTTTGTGTAGCTGTTGCTGTTTTTATGATGTTATGGTAATATTCCTGTATTCAATTCCTGATTCCCGGATGAGATTTCTGATTTGGTCTCAACTTTGGTCCTGTTTCCTGTTTGGTTAGAATTGAATGCTTCCCCAATCTTGGATGGAAAATTTTGGTTAAGTGCCAAGTCTGACGTGTGACGATGGATTTTGTTTTAAAAAAGGTATGAAATAATATTTGTTTTAATTAAATTCACAAGTGGATATTAATTTGGTAAAGGTTTTAAATATTTTAATAGTTTGTTTTCAACATGGACTCTCGGAAAGTTTTATGTAAATTAGATAAAATAGCAATGACGTTTGACTTGACAGCATAAGTCAAACTTTGTTTTGATACACTGCTCTAAAAAGTTATTATGTATGTAAAAATAATGTGTAATAATAAATTTTGTGTATTTTTGGAAATAGAAAAGATTGTAAAATCTTTATTGTCCATGGTAAAGTCTTATTAAAAATTTATAGTTATTTTTATTATTCATTTCCTGTTTGAGAACATGTTTATTCTCAGAGTAAAAATAAAGTCTAAAGGTTTAAATAAACATTATAAAATGTACCTATTTTTATTTCTGTAACCTTTTTTTGGAAAGTTATTAACCAGATGTCTAATACAAACGAAATAAGTTTTAGAGTAGAGAAAAAGAAATGGCATAGAAGCCATAGGATGGTAAATAATAGCCCAGTTTGACCCAAACGAGGAATCTAAGATGAATGTCCCTAAATTGGTTCCCATAATATGTCCAGTAAGTACTCGATATGTGAATTTGGGGATTTTTCAAACGGCGTCCAAATTTCTTTAAATAGTAGGAAAGTCCTCAAATCTGTGTAAGTATCCTTTGCTTATTTGGTTATGGTAGTTAATCTTCTTTAAACCCTCTTACCTCCCCTTAACGATTCCACGACCTGCCACCGCACAACAAATGAGCTGCCGTTGGCAAAGAAGCTTTATGTGTCTGTTCCTTCTACTAGCCCCATTTCGACCCAAAGTATCTATGTAGTTAATCTTATCCCTGATCCCATCAGAGCAGACATGTAAAACGCTACAAGGTTGGATCTGAAATTTCATCACTCATAACATGGATTCCCGCTGGAGATTTTAAACAGATCGGGCGTCTGGCGTTTCGCCATGCACTGGGTTTTGTTCCCAGTATCATCAATTTTCAGTTTATTCCATTATAAGTCAAGTAAAGATTTCTGTCTTCGTTCGCTTGTGGGAGATGGGAGTGAATAATTTTTTTGTGATTTTAATTGTTGAAAAACAAAGTATACAGTCGGACCAAGTATAGTGAAACAAAATAAATTCACAGTAAGTTTTTGATTGGTTTTTTATCCAGCTTCAGCAGATAACTACTGAGCTGAATATTTCCGCATGGTTAACAAATACTCTTCTCCAAGAAATTAACACACCACCTTAAAAGCTGGTTATTTTTAATTTCTAAAATAAAAAAGTTAGATACTGTAACAACTGGCCTTGTTTTTCATAAATACAGGGTGTTTTTTTTTAATTTAAACTTATTTAATAAGTATGGCTAACTTTAAGTGGTATTCTGCATGAAAAAATAATGGCAGTTAGCTTATAAACCTATGTCCGCAAATGCTTCGTTTCTGAGATAGAGGGTGTTGAAATTTTTCTTACAAACTGACGAGTTATTTATTGCTTTAAAACCGATTGAGATATTCAAATGAAATTTGGTGGACTTTAAGACGTAGTTATTGTACATTTTTTGACATAACATTAACAATTTTATGTTCATCAGTGGCTCACATAAGGGTCATATTACCCGTATGCGCGCCGATGGTGAATACTAAATTCCTAATTGTACATCAAAAGATGCGCAATAACTACCTCTTAAAACCCACCATATTTCATTTGCATATATTTTCCGGCTTTAGAGCAATAAATAAATCGTTAGTTTGTCAGAAAAATTTTACACCCCCTATCTAGGAAACGAAGCATTTGCGGACATAAGTTTATACAGGGTGTCCAGAAACTCTACCGACAAACGAATACAGGAGATTCCTCAGATAATTTTAAGACAATTTAACCCAATTCACCTAGTCCGAAAATGTTTCCTAAAGAAGCTAGAGCTATTTGAAGATGGCGTCTGGTAATTAGTTTTTCTTAAATATCTCCAGAACACTTCTATTTAGAAAAACGAAAATTAATACCCATATTTATCTTCCAAAGATAAATCGATTCCATCTATTGCAAATTTCTAGTACCGGTCATAGGCACCCGTTTTGGGTGGGGAAACAGTTATATTATCGCATAACTTTTCTGTTTTTTGTTTTTAAGCATTTTTGAGTCTGGATTATTAAAATATAAGGTATTATAATACTAAAAGGTACTCTTACTTTAAGTCGATAGGATACACCGTTTTCTAGAAAAACCGATTTTAAAAATTTTCGTTTTTTGAATATCAAAAAAAAATTCAAAAAAAAATTTTTTTTTTTAAACGAAAACTGGTACCTTCATTCATATTCCGGAAATGAATCGATTTCATTAATTACGAATTTCTATTACCGGTCATTTGCGTCCGTTTTGGGTAGATCAACGGTTATTTTATCGCATACCTTTTTTGTCTTGAATTTTTAAGACTTCTGACACTAGATTATTAAATTATGAGGTATTCTAGTATTAAAAGTTACTCTTGCTTTCAGTTGGTAAAATACACAGTTGTTTTTCTTTGATATTTAAAAAAAAAAAATTTCAAATTCAAGAAACGAAAAATTTTTAAATCGATTTTTCTAGAAAACGGTGTGTCCAACCGACTGAAAGTAAGAGTACCTTTTAGTACTAGAATACCTCACAATTTGATAATCCAGTATCAAAAACGCTTAAAAGATAAAGACAAAATAGTTATGCGATAAAATAACCGTTGCCCCACCCAAAACGGACGCCTATGACTGGTACTAGAAATTCACAATGGATGAAATCGATTTATCTCTGGAAGATGAATTATGTGCACCAATTTTCGTTCTTCTAACTAGAAGCGTTCTGGAGGTATTTAAGAAAAACTAATTACAAGACGCCATCTTCAAAAAGCTCTAGCTCCCTTAGGAAGCATTTTCGGACTAGGTGAATTTTGTTAAATTGTCTTAAAATTATCTGAGGAATCTCCAGTCTTCGTTTGTCGGTAGAGTTTCTGGACACCCTGTATAACAACCTGCCATTATTTTTTCATGCAGAATTACCCCTTAAAGTTTGCCATTCTTATTAAAAATACCCTGTATTTATGAAAAACAAGGCTAGTTGTTAAAATACTTATTATCCAGTAAAAAATCTCCGCAAGAAATGTATCATTACTTTATCAAAAATTATTTACCAACGAAAAGCGAACAGTTAAAAGTTATTCCTACAACAAACTCAACAATATTATATTAAACTATAATGTAACAAAAACATACCTCTCGCTCTTCTTTTCGTCCTCGTCTTCTTCTTGGGCATCCTCCTCTTCTTCTTCATAGTACTGTGCATCGCTCAACGCTCCAGGAGACAGAGAAGACTCTTCGGTTTCAAATGAATTTCGCAACGAAGGTGGTTCCACGTTCCTGTAGCGCGTTTTGTTTTGGAAAGCACCCTCCATGTCCGCAATCAGCAGTTGGTGAGTTGGTACGCCGAAGAATATGTTCCCTTGTTCGCTAAAGTATTAAGATACGTTACTATTGAATCAAATAGATATGATACGTAATGGAATTTTGAAAACATTGAACAAAAATAATAATTTCATAAACTGTGACCAGTTTTCAACAACAAAACACATAAGATTAAACAAAATCAACAAATATATCAACTGATCCAAAATTATTGTCATAATTGGGACCGTGCAAGTTCGAAAGAGCGACATCTGGTTTCATAGCTCAGTAACATTTTTAGCACTTTTAATTATATTGGCCAATTATATTAGTCCTGGTTACTGGATAATTGTCAAGGCCATAGCTCAAAAAAGAATAAGAAGAAAAAGTAAGATTGAGGTTATGTTATTAAAACGTAAACGTTGTATTACAAGCAAAATACCATTAATTAAATTCACTTTAATAATTGCATATCATATCAATATTATGGAGCAACATATAATTTTTACAATTTATAACACATCATTTGCGAACTCCCATTTTTTTCAATGACAGTAGGTATGAAATAAACGTCAATTTGACAATTTCAATTAACAAAATGAATTATTTAAGACATATGTTAAGAAAGTGCAAGATTTCTCCACTACTTGCGCACGATCGTTTCTCGTATCCCCTCCAAGTACTTGCACACAGCGAATAGTGAACTCTCAAGGACAGACATAGCTATACAGCGCATGTCTATCATTAATTCAGATATACTTGTCAGTTTACGTCAACTTTGACTTTTCAAGTTTTAGTAGAACAAAAGTATTATTGAAAATGGTTTTCGTTTTCAGGAAAAAACAAAAGCGATCTATGCTCGAAATATATTTTAGAAATGGCCAAAGAATTAAAGGAGAATGGGTTTACTCCAACCGAGATGCTTTTGAAGATTTTGTTGAAGAATTTCGTAAAGTTGCGGTTCATTATGACGTCTTTTGCAGAACTATTCGTCGCGTTGTAGCGTTTATCGAGAAACCGGAAGTGTAACATATAAAAAAAATCACTTAAATCGGACAACAGGTTTAGGAAATTCGAGACATCAAAAATGGCCCATTTTGTGGAGTGGCCGTTTTTTTGTGCCGGTCAGTGTAATTGTGGATCTCGTTAGTAAAATATTTATAAAAAATCGAAAATTACCTGTCCGTTTCATTGTCAGCTAGAAGATTCTCTTGAAGATCAAAATCGGGTTTCTCCTTATAGAACTGGTCGACGTCCTCTTCGATAATCTTCTGCATTATCTTCTTTGTAGGGTCTTCCGACGTGTTGGCTGGGTTATTGGACTCGCTTTCGCTGTCCAGGAACAGCATATCATCACCCAATAACAACATTATATTCGAGTCTTTGGTTAAATCGTCTAAAAATAATAACAATCAGACAATAATCAAAACTCGGAGACTCGTTTTAGGCATTTAAGTATTCACGTGATTGGTGGATCAGTAGAAATTAACAAAAAATACCTAGAGAAAGCTTTACATAACAATTTAAACAAGCAAAAGTGGTGATGTCTTTTTAGAGGCGTCTAACCAATTGTCACATTCCTCATTATCTATCGGATTTTACGCCAACCCAGATAGCATGTAAACTTGTGGCAAGTTTGATTCTTCTTTGATTTTAAATTGCTGCGTCAAATATGACGAGGCAAGTTTGAGTCAAGTTTGCTGCAATCTTGTTATGACAAAAATGATGAATGTTTGTAGCAACTTTGCTGCAAACTTACAGTTGCAAAGCCACGTCACGCGTGCCATCTATTTGGTTGACTTACACGTTACGGTCGGTTCGGTTTTGTTCGGTACCCTGACTGATGTCACGCCCACGCTAACGAAAGTGTTGCCACCGGAGGAAAATTTCCCTTTTTGCGAGAATTTTCAACATAAAAGGGAAAAAGTTAACTTATAAGGGAATCTTTGCTCTAGTCCAAATTGTAAAATATTTTTAAAAAATCAAAATATTTGAAAATAATTCAATATATTCTCACAGATTTTTTAAATAGGAGCATAGGATAGAATTTTGCACACATTTTTTGCAAACATTTTGCACGAGAGATTGAAGCCTTATACCGAAACGTTTCTAGGAGAATATCAGGTAGGATTCAGGCGTGGACGTTCAACCATTAACCAGATCTTTACACTACGACAGATCCTGTAAAAAGCGCAAGAGTTTAACATAGATATGTACCATATTTTTGTCGATTTTAAAGCTGCTTATGACAGTGTATTAAGACCAAATCTCTACAACGCTATGAATGAGTTAGGAATTCCAAAAAACTCATATGAATGATAAAAGTGACAATGGCGAAGATGATATCAGCAGTAAAAATTCAAAACGACTCGTCAACCCCATTTGAAATACATAGTGGTTAAGGCAGGGAGACGCGGTGGCGTGTCAACTTTTTAATGTAGCATTAGAAAAAGTCGTACGAGACGCTAATATAGATAGCAGGGGAACAATATTCAACAGATCTGTCCAAATTCTAGCATATGCAGACGACGTGGACATTATAACAAGAACCAGAGCGAGAACTGCAGAAATCCTAACCGAGCTAGTAGCAGCAGCAGAACAACTGGGGTTACATATAAATCGAAATAAAACAAAATTCATGGCGACTAATACAAACACAAGAGCTGGAAATGTTGACGCAGATCTAATCATCAATGACCAAAACTTCTGAAGCTATTTCCTTGTGGCATTTTTGTATTTTGACAAGTATTAAAAGTAGTAGTATTTTGTATTTTGACAACGGCACCCGATTTGGGCGTCGAAACGTTAATAAAATTATTTTTTTCATTTTAATTGTGGCTTATTTCCCATATAAATAATTAATGACCAAAACTTCGAAGCGGTCAAAGAGTTCATATATCTAGGGACATCGGTTAACCCCAATAATAACACATCAGTCCCAATAATAACACATAGTCTATCAAAGTACTTAGCTAACAAACGTCTGTCTCAAAAAACTCGTATAAGGCTGTATAGAACATTGATAGTCCCCGTTCTCACATATGGATCACAGGCATGGACGCTAACTAAAACAGATGAATCCGCTCTGTCGATTTTTGAAAGAAAGGTGCTACGTAAGATATTCGGAGCGGTCTGTGAGAACGGAATATGGAGGCGTAGATATAACTTTGAACTGCAGAATATCTACAAGCATACGTTTGGTGGAAAAGATATTATCACTATAATTAAGCGAAACCGCCTGCAGTGGGCAGGACATGTAGCCCGGGCCCCTGAATCGAACATGATAAAAAAGATTCTAACAGCGCAACCCGTGGGAATGAGAAGACGGGGTAGACCAAAGCTGAGGTGGATGGACGGGGTAACACAGGATGCCGAGAAGATCGGAGTCGGCAACTGGAAAATGCAAGCAAGGGACAGAACAGAATGGCGTAGAAAGCTTGAGAAGGTCGAGGCCCTCTAAGGGCTGTAGCACCAAGATGATGATGATAGGAGGGAATTTTATCATAAAAGTGGGAATTTTTAAGGTACGTTGAGGTACTTGAGGTAAAAAGCTTACTCGACAGCTGGCAACACGGGAAAGTAACCTGCCAAGTGCAAAGCGGTGATAATTTGTGGTTATGTCCTATCGTATGTTATATTTTTCTTTGAGTTTTTAACATAAATTTACCGTACAATTCTCCGAGACTATTACTTTAATTATTATTACTAAGCTGAAGCTTCATTTTGAAGTTTACTAAGTTTACAGATTGGTATTCTTTTTGCTTTGGTGAAATCGAGGAAACGTTTTTTTATGTTTTTCATAGCTTCTAGCTGTATTTACATACTATCTAAAATAAATTATATTTATAATATATTATATATAAATAAGTTTTAGGTTTTATTGTAAAATTGTTACTTTAACATCTTTTTATCTCTTTTAATAGCAAATATTAATTCTGTTCACACATCAAGAGCTTATAGCAATTTCTTTTATTTGTTTCAGAGCTGATAGACAAAATTGAGCATCGGAACACAATCGGAATCTAAGAAGCTAACGGGTTTAATGTAAGTTCCAATAAATAATTTTAGACAATATATTGTATTTTAGTTGAGTGATTAATAAATAGTTTTATAAAATGGTATTGTATTTTTTATTCACCTTGTTTTATTCAAATTGTGGCTAGTATGTCAAAACAAGCCTTAAGCAAGTTTGTATCAAGTTTGAAAAAACAAACTTCATGCAACAAAACAAAAACAAACCTTCAACAAGTTTGTTATATCAAGTTTGTATCAAGTTTGAAAAAACAAACTTCGTGCAAGTTTGTCACACTGTAACTAGCAAGTTTGCAAAGTTGCCATGGCAAACCTGCAGCAAGCTTCATGTTTGATGTATCAAACTTGTTGCAAGTTTGAAACAAGTTTATATTGTTATCTGGGGAGTGACTTATACAGGGCGTTTCATTAATAATTGTCCATATCGTAACTGGAGAAACCTTAGCACAAAATACGAAGATTTAACCCAAAATACTTAGATAAAATATTCTTTCTTACCGAGATACAGAGTGTTTTATTACAAATAATGTTCTAAAATTATTTTAGCCTATGGTTACCGATTAAACCAGTTTACACATGCTAGGGTACTTTAACTAGTCTTAAAAGATAGTTTTCCGCTGTTACCAGAGGCGGGCTGTAGGGATATATACTTCATTTTCGCCCCTTTCCCCCCTCACAATCTACGCCACTGTCGTAATAATCATTTCAGCATGTTTTTTGATTCCTTGTTACTTTTTATATAAATATCATTCTTTTGTCTCATTGCGATAAAGTAAGTAGTTTTCAAGTTATTTGCGTTTAAAGATAATGGATTCCATAAGATTATGTACTTTAAACTACATTCAAAAGATTATGGTGTTTAAAATACATAATTTTATTGAATCCATTACATTAAAACGCAAATAACTTGAAAACTACTCACTCTATCGCATTGAGACAAAGGATTATATTTACGTAAAAAGTAACGAAGAATAAAAAAAACATGCTGAAATGATTATTACGACAGTGGCGTAGATTGTAAGGGGGAAGGGGTGAAAAGGAAGTATATATCCCTACAGCACGCCTCTGGTAACAGCGAAAACTATCTTTTAAGACTAGTTAAAGTACCCTAGCATGTGTAAACTGTGTGTCAAGTTTGAACAAAAAATATTAAAAGGTGCTTTAAGGGGTTACATAGGTCTTGCGGGTAAAAGAAAGTGACTTTTTAAAAAAATTCTATCTCGAAAACTAAAAATGATTTTTATTTGTAATTGGAACATGTAAACGTATAGTACTTAAGGTACTCTCGAAAAAATTTTCAGCCAAAAATATTCATTTTTGTAGAGTTGACTGCAGTTTTTCGACAACAGCCCTTTTTTGCGGTGGGCAGCATAACTACATAAGTTCAGTCTCATCTGAAATCAAAAAATCAAAAAGTTTCTTGTAGTTTATACCTCTGGCTAGTGAATGAACGAAGGAATTAAAAAAAAAACGAAATTTGAAGATTTTACATAAGTTTAAACACATTTTCGACCCCAATTTTTGTCATTTTTTCAAAAATGACCAATTTTAAAGTAGTTTTTTTTTATAAAACAAAAACAACTTCACCCAATAAAAATTCCTTCGTTCATTCACTAGCCAGAGGTATAAACTACAAGAAACTTTTTGATTTTTTGATTTCAGATGAGACTGGACTTAGTTATGCTGCCCACCGCAAAAAAAGGGCTGTTATCGAAAAATTGCAGTCAACTCTACAAAAATGAATATTTTTGGCTGAAAATTTTTTTGAGAGTACCTTAAGTACTATACTTTTACATGTTCCAATTATAAATAAAAATAATTTTTAGTTTTCGAGATATATTTTTTTTTAAAAGTCATTTTTTTACCCGCGAGACCTATGTAACCCCTTAACAATGGGCTAAAATCATTTTAGAGCATTTGTAATAAAACACTATGTATCTCGGTAAGGAAGAATATTTTATTTAAGTGTTTTGGGTTAAATCTTCGTATTTTGTGCTAAGGTTTCTCCAGTTACAATATGGACAATTGTTAATGAAACACCCTGTATATGTATCCTAAAGTGAAATCTACATTAAAAGCAATAAGATGAGTCCGCTGAAGCTGTTAAAGAGAAAACAGCACCCATCCTGAAGGAGCTGATACAAGAAGACTTTCAACACTGACAGAAATGTCTAACGTCAAGTTTTTCTAGGTGGGACATGAAGACTGTCAGATAATAAGATATGTGAAGGGGTCGAAAAAATTTAAAGGAGGAACTCCATTTTTTGCACGTTTTCCCATGCTATTGTTTAAACAACAAACATTAAATTTTCAATTTCTCGCTATAGTCCGTTCCCTGACGGTAAAATATTGCAAAATGTATAAATTTTAAAGAACCGCTTGAAAAAACATCATTTTTGTTATTTAATAGCCACTCCTCGTACAGCTATAAACCTTTTTTAAACAGACGTTCAACATTACCAAACGACTGTAAAATGTGATTTTCGGTAGTAAAATGCACTGTGTTATATTCCATTACAAACTTATACAAACTAAAAATGCATATCAGCGACAATAAACAGAAAAATACAAATGTTTTGAGAGATGCGTGACCTACATTCATATTAAAAATGTTTATCACAGTAATAAATATGATAATTCATGTTGTGATATTTATTTACATTGATAGGTTTAACTTTTGTTAAAAATGATTGAGAATTATTTTTAAAAGATAAATTTATGAATTACTACCATTCATCTGCACATAAATGTCAAATAAAATCGACCAGAAATATGGCTTACTACTTTGCAGAAAAAGTTTTGACAACAATGATAACTTCCATAATAATAATTGACTTTCCCCTCACTCGAATATGTCGTAAATAAAAAAAAATTAAAATATTTATATAATATTAAACCGGTATTAATCTCCAACGTATGGAAGACCAACGACAGGTTAGAAGAGTATGGGAAGCCAAAACATGGAAGGAAGCAAGGAGAGGGAGACCTAAAATGACCTGGGACAAAACAGTTGGGCAACTGCTGGTAAGAAGAGGAACCACTTGGAATGAAGCAAGACGAATGGCAAGAAATAAAAAAGAATGGCTAAAATTTTTATACCAGCCCAAGTAGCACCGAATGGGTTTATAAGTATTTTAAGTATGCTTTAAAACTGTAGAATAAAACTAAAATTAAAACCATTTGGTCTTTGTAAACTTTAATGTTGCAATAAAACCGCTTTCAGCATAAAATGGTCCACACTGAAAGAGGTCAATAAAACCAAAAATAAAAACCTTCTTAAAACTTTTGTTTTCTTAAGCAACTGATTTTAAAGCTGCCGTGGAGGTACTTTTAAAACCATGTTCTTCTTCTCTTCTTCTTCTTAACTCAGGCGAAACTCGTTAGTCTCTGGCACTTGGTCATAAGACCTTTGTACCAAACCCTGTTCTTCTCCTTAAACTTTAATAAGTCCTGTGGCCTCAACGAAGGCCAACAGTTTTCTTATTGGTAGTTTTAGGATATCTTCTGGTTCAAACCTCATTTGACCAGTGAAGTCCTGCCTTACATCACCTAGCACACTGCAATGGCATAGTATGTGTATGGCAGTTTCTTCTTCCATTTCGCACTTTCTGCACCATGGTTCATTCACCTTACCTAGTTTGTATAGGTGATTTCTTAAATGGCAATGTCCAGTCACCATTTCAGTGACCGTTTTGATCTCTCGTTTATTGAGGTTCAACAAACTGTTCGAGAGTTTTTTATCAATATTCTTGATTATTTTTTTAGTCTGGATTTGCCCTTGAGTGGTTCTCCATTTATTTTGATGATTCTTTATCAGCCATTTCTGAACCTCGTTTTTCATAGCATCTTTAGTGATGCCACAGAAAGGTTCAGGGCCTTCAAAAGTTTCTCTCGAGCCTTGTTTCGCTAACATATCTGCTCGTTCGTTCCCATGCACCCCTTCATGACCCGGCACCCATATTAAAGACACTTTATTGTCTTTTGCCAGGTTATTGAGGAGATCTTTGCAGTTTCTCACCAGTTTTGATTTGGTGAGAGGGTTCTTTACAGCCAGAATAGCCGATTGCCTATCTGTGTAAATGTTGATTCTGTTAGCTTTAGGGTCTTCATCAATGATTTCATCAATGTAGGCCACCAAAGCAAAAACTTCAGCCTGGAACACCGTTGTATGTTGACCTAGACTGTAAGATTTATTATAGTTACATGTTTGCCCAAAGACTCCTGATCCAGTACCATGGGCAGTTTTAGATCCATCAGTGAACCATATTAAGTCCCCATTAATATTTGGGACTTTTTGTTCTCTAGATGGTATATTTGTGTTAATCTTCTCAGTGAAAATTAGTTCTGGTGTCATCATATCTGAGTTCATCATAAAGATGGATTCCTCAAGTATAGTCCCAGAAATGTTTGTGTGGCTATTCAATACATAATTTGGCCTCCAAGTATTGTTTGCTTTGAGTCTCAGGATGGTCATAAAGGCTACCGCCGAAATATATAATTCCAGCGGAGGGAGACCTGTGATAGCCTCTAATGAAGCCGTTCCTGTACTATTCAAGGCTCCTGTTATATTTAGAAGCGCTTGTCTTTGTAGGGTGGTGAGAGTGGTCACACAAGATTGCAAAGCCGTCTTTCTCCACCAGAGTACTGACCCATAAGTGACTGTCGGTCGTATCACTGATGTGTACAACCAACATCTCACCTTTGGTTTCAATCCCCAGGTTTTACCTACAACTCGTCTGCAGTTCCAGAAGAGTCGCTTAGTCCTATTGGTTATATTGGTAATATTATGAGTATTCCAATTGAGTTTCGAATCCAGGGTTACCCCTAGATACTTAACCTCATTGGTTCTTTCCAGTATTGTCCTTTTCATGATCATTTTTCAGTGCGTAACAAATGATAGGAAAAAGGGTAAGTCCGTGATAATACACATTTATGACATTTATTCTAACATGACATTTTAGTTCAATCTGACAGTTGTCACATTTTATTTTCAATTTGGAATAAAAACAAATCAAATGTGTTTCTTGCATTTATAAAATGGTATTTTCGTTGATTTGTATAGTCTTATAAATTATACAGATTATATTTGTAATATTATTACCTAATTAAAAAAAATTATTTTTTTATTATGGCGCCATCTATCGACAACTAGAATAACTAGAATAAATGTTATAAAAATGTCACCGACGAAATGTGATCACCGACGTGCCTTTTTTTCTGTCACAACAATTTAATGCGTTAGAAAGAAATCGAAAAACTGTGACGCACTGAAAGATGATCATGAGAAATACTGTACCTCTCCAAATAATTTCAGCTCACTCAATCCAGTAAGCTTCCTCTTATTTGTAAAGGCTACCAGTTTAGTTTTAGAAGGGTTCACGGAGAGGTTCTCTTTCAGACACCAGTTCTCTGTGTAGTGAAGGGCATATCGCATCTGATACGCAACAGTGCTGGGAAATTTTACCCTAGTTACTATTACGATATCATCTGCGAAACCTTGGACCCAGATTCCTTGGGCGCTTAGCCCATGAATCAGATCATCGACAACTATGTTCCATAATGACGGTGACAATACACCGCCTTGAGGGCATCCCTTAGTTGCCCTCCGATTTATGGTATCTTCATGCGTATCTGTGGATATTATTCTGCTCTGAAGCATCTGAATAATCCACTTGCATGTTGTGTTGTTGATTTTCTTCCTCACCAGTGCGCTTTGTATAGACCCGATTGAGGTATTATCAAATGCACCTTCTATATTTAAAAATGCAACAAGGGCGACTTCTTTCTGATGCAGACTCCTTTCGAGTTCCGAAACTAGATTGTGTAGGGCTGCTTCACTTGATTTCCCTGCTTGATACGCCCATTGCCGTTGATGCAGTGGATTTCCATTTAAATTGTTTTTCTTGATGTGTTCATTCAAGATTTTTTCCATGGTTTTTAACATGAATGAGGTCAGACTTATAGGCCTGTAGGATTTTGCTAAGGTGTAATCTGTTTTTCCTGGTTTGGGAATAAACGCCACCCTTGCCCTTCTCCAAGCTTTGGGAATGTATCCCAGAGCATGGCTAGCTCTAAATATTGTGATCTAAAACCATATTAAAAGACTATAGCCTATATATACTAAACCTATATATTAAAAGTTTTATAGCAAACTTAAAAAGGTTTCTTAAATGGAGGCTTTTAAAGACAATTTACCTTATTATATACATAAACTCTAAATTAAAATGATTCTTTAAAACCATATACTCCATATAGAACTCCTGAGTTTTTTTGTTAATCCAGCTATAACTTAAAAAATCTTACATAAACAGAAGTAATGCAATGTACGTTACCTGTCTCTAGGAGACTTAGTATGTAGTAATGAACACTCCAGAGAATGAGTCGAAAGCTTTAAGTAGCCAAATTCGATATGAACTGAATGACTTTAAAATTAATCTTGAGGTAAAAATTAAAAATCAATAGACAAAAATATCGAATACTCACCACTGTGTCCATAAAGTATATAGTCCAAGGAAGCTTCCTCTGTATTGGTGATATGTTTATCAGTACAACAGGAATTTATCAATTTCTCAGTGTTATTTACCATACTAATTACTTCTGAGAACATTTTGAAACTTTCTGCACATTTGTAACATATCAAAGACGGTTCTTTTTCGCTTATAACCTGAAAGCAATCAAATCACAATATTTGTCATTTTGATGATTTTTACATAATTAACAATACTATGTTTTCATGAATTAAAAGGTCAATTCTTAAAAAGGTAAAAAGTCTTTCAATTTATTTTAGACTATAATGGATTATATACTACACCTCTGGCAAGTGCTGGACGGATTGAGTAGCTCAGTAGTACCAACTACCCATACTTTTTGCTTTTGAGACTATGAAAAGGCATTTGATTGTACCATGGTGTGGACCATGGAACAAGCTTTGAAAAATTTTAGAATATATTTGAGATACAGTCGAACCCGCTTATTAGAATACCTGTTAAAGGAATATCCCGGTTTAAGGAATATAAATTTGAGGACCCGAAAGGTTTCTAGTAGCCACGAATGATCGGTTATTAGAATATCCCGGTTTTAGGAATATTTTTGCTTGGCACGAAGGCTATTCCAATAAGCGGGTTTGACTGTATAGGCAATTAATATACAGGGTTGCGCGCTAATAACCGGCAAAATAGCTCAAAAGATGGAAAACATAATACATTGCGAAACAAAAAGGGATGAAGCTAGTGGAGGTGGAAATTATCGTTATAAACGTATTAAGTAACATTACATTACATAGTTTCCCACCTTTAGACGTATCAGAGGAGTATGACAACTGCCACTGTGACAGTAGAATTTTATAAAATACTCCTGTCACAGACGTCAAAAGATTGGAAACTATGTAATGTAATGTTACCTAATATGTTTATAACGATAATTTCCAGCTCCACTAGTTTCATCTCTTTTTGTTTCACAATATGTTATGTTTTCCATCTTTTGAGCTATTTTACCGGTTATTAGCGCGCTCATCACTGTATAATATATATGAAAACGCAACTATGATAGTACAACTAGAAGAAAATGCATATCCCATCACCATTAAGAGAGGAGTTGGACAAGACAACATAATAATCATCAAAGCTGTTTAATCTAGCCCTAGAAGACGTCTTCAAAACTACAAATTGGTCAAAATATAGCATTAACGTTAAGGCAAGAAGTTAAACCACCTCAGATTCGCCGACAGCATCATGATTACAAACTATGGTGGAAGGACTCGCGAATAGCTCCTAATCTATCTGCCTACTAATGAATATGACAAAACAATGACAAACAAAGAGGACCCCAGATGCATAACTGTAAATGTCAATGAGAACAAGAACACATCTACCTATGCAAAATTTTTAAACTTAACAAAGGGAACCAAAGTGCAGAGAATCACTAAAATAGCAAGACTAGTTCAGAGAAATAAGGAAAAAAATATCCTGTTGGTGACGTCAACCCCCTCCAGGCCGAAACCAAATTTTTTGAGTAGTATGGACATCTATATTAATAACCTATGTTTCCTGCAGCCGATTTTGATGATATACATAGTTATAAACAAATAAAGATCAAAAAACGGTAAATTTTCGCTTTTTTCGTCTATTACCAAAAAGTTAATAGGTCTGGATCCCGCGTATGAAAAAAAGAGTTGATTAATAGCAAGCTGAAAATTTGTTAATAGCTTAAGGGTGTCTAGACGGAAAAACTTTGATATATGAGAGCACTGGAACAGGGGAAGTTTTAATTGTGGAACAGGTTAAAAATTTGGAATGGTCAGACCACGAAAACGGCACATGCATTTTGTCCGACAGAACAGACTTAAACTCACCGAACAGAGAATAAACTCTCATAGAAAAATCAGACTGCTATTTATCAAAAAATGGGCGTTTTAATGAGCGGAACATGTAGAATATGCCAAATGACACGAATTATGACAGGTGATAAATAGCAGTCTGATTTTTGCATGAGAGTTTAATCTCTGTTCGGAGAGTTTAAGTCTGTTCTGTCGGACAAAATAAATGTGTCGTTTTCGTGGTCTGACCGTTCCAAATTTTTAACCTGTTACACAATTAAAACTGCCCCTGTTCCAGTGTTCCCATATATCAAAGGTTATCCGACTAGACACCCTTTAGCTATTAACAAATTTTCAGCTTGCTATTAATCAACTTTTTTTCATACGCGGGATCCAAACCTATAAGCATTTTAAACAAATTTGAGAGTAAGAAACTCATAAATCGTATAAAAAACTTCAATATGGCGTTCGCTGAATATGTCTATCCTTATTGGTTGCGTAGAAAATTGCAAAATAAATCATAAATTTTGAGTTTTTATAAATATTCATAACTTATGTAAAAATTAAGTTAGAACCTTCGTATTACACGGAATACTGAGACTTCTTGTGCTTAAATTATATTTCAAATTTCAAAGCAATTGGTCAAATAGTTTAAAAGTTATTTAATTTGTTTATCCCAAATTAATTTTTTTGCAACACCTAAGTCAGAAAATGATGAAGTCACAGTAATACTTTGGATAGTTTATGAAAAAAGAAGATTTACACTATTAATTTAATTAAAAAAAATTGACAACAAATAATTCTAAATATTGCAAAATTATTTTGCAAGAACATGTGAATTAAAAAAATGGGAGGGGGGGCTAACTTCGTCCCTAATTGTCGTAGAACAATTGTTTTTCTTTCTACAAATAATATGTATAAAAATTTAGTCTTTCTAAATATGAAAAAATAATTTTTCTACGGGTAACGGTTAAAAAGTTATTCTAATTGTTTATAAGTAAGCAAAAAATCGACATGTATTACTTTTTGTCATTTTTTTTTTTTTAATTAAGTTAGGGCCGGTTTTTCAGTGCTGGGTTAACCCAGATTTTTCGGTCACCGAAATTTTTATGGTTAATCAGTTTTTCAGTACTAAGTTATCGCTTAAACCCGTTTAAGTTGACCAAGATTTTAACCGATACTCGCTATCACAGGTGGTTTAACTCCGAATTTTCCGACAGACGTTTATCTATATTTGCTGACAGAAGAGGTTAGTTAAATTATGACATTTTGTGTTATCGCGGGGAAATATTGTATTATGTATTATTATATTCTTGATTATATCTTCATCATCAGATGAAGAATCGGAACTTGAATGCATTAATCATTTTTGTAATGTTATGTTATTTGTTATTTATAAAATAGGTTATGAAATTCTATTTTGTTTATTTTTCTGTCAAAAATCTATAGAATTGCACATCTTGGTATAAAGCACTGAAAAACGATATAAGGGTTAAAATATTGGTTAAAATTTAAACTAGGTTAGCTAACCAAAATTTTAACCGCTCACTGAAAAACCGGGCCTTAATAGTATAAATAATCTTCTTTCATAAACTGTCCGAAGTATTACTGTAACCTCATAATTTTCTGACTTATAGTGTTGCAAAAAAATGAATTTGCGATAAACAAATTAAATAAATTTTAAACTATTTGACCAATTGCTTTGAAATTTAAAATATAATTTAAGCACAAGAAGTCTCAGCATTCCGTGTAATAAGAAGGTTCTAACTTAATTTTTACATAAGTTATGAACATTTATAAAATCTCAAAATTTATTACTTATTTTGCAATTTTCTAAGCAACAAATAAGGATAGACATATTCAGCGAACGTCATATTGAAGTTTTTTATATGATTTATGAGTATCTTTTTCTCAAATTTGTTTAGAATGCTTCACTTTTTAGTAATAGACGAAAAAAGCGAAAATTTGCCGTTTTTGATCTTCATTTATTTATAACTATGTATTTCATCAAAATCGGCTGCAGGAAACATAAAGGTTATTAATATAGATGTTCATACTACTCAAAAAATTTGGTTTCGGCCTGGAGGGGGATGTGTCACGAGAAAAATCTTATATCTCTGGACTAGGCTGGCATTGGCAGGATTTGGAAAACTTGGAGTTGAATACTTAGAATCGCAAAATACCTCAATACTTAAGGAGCAAAGTTTTCAACCAATGTATGCTTCCTATCATGAGATCTGGATGTCAAACTTCGACTCTAACTAAGGCAAATATGAACAAACTAGCCACCACAGAAAGGTAAGGAAAAGGGCAATGTTCGTAGTTATATATCTTCATATAAAAAGGTCAATTATATCACAACAAAAACTCAAATGGAGCTTAGCAGGCCACATCGCTAGACATCGATGGAAGGAGTTAGGAGAAGCATACTTATGTCTAAAAATGGACCATGGAAGGACAAGAAGAAAATTATGTGACCTATAACATGACCTACATAGATGTACGCTGTTACATTAGCTATCTGTCAATGCCTCACTAAATATTAATCGGACTCCCAGGTAAACCACTGTTTGTGGAGGTGTGTGACTACCTACATTTAGGAACAGAGTTTCTATAGCCGCCTCAATGTCTCCGGAATACCTCTATTTATTCCAAACAAGATCTTCTAATTTTCTGGTGAAGACGAGGGAACAGGACCAGTGTATTTAAATAGACAAATTTTAAATATTATGTATTATACAGTATGGTGCAAATGAAAGAATAAATTCGATATTTCGTAAACCAGCGTCTTTACGGAAAAATCCCGAAACACGTCGATTTTTATTTTTAAATTGTGATATTTTGGCGTATATATCACACAAGTGACGTCATCCATCTGGGCGTGATTTTTTTTAAACGATGATTTTTTAAAACGAGAATAGGGGTCGTGTGCTAGCTCATTTGAAAGGTTATTCAATTCTCTATTCAGTAATATAAACATTAACATCGTTATTTATACAGGGTGCCCAAAAACAATTTTCTTATATGAAATTATTTGACAAAAAAAGAAGAATGTATGTAATTTATTTAATTCAAAATACTTACTACTGTCAGAAAACAGGAAAAAATGTTTATTCGAAAAATTAACATTGCTTTTCGCTTAAATTAATTGTTCAAACTTTCAAAAAGCAGGTGCCTAGCGGGAGCTGACTTGAACATTGAATTTAAGCGAAAAACAGTGTTTATTTTTCAAATAAACATTTTTTTCTGTTTTCTGATAACAGTAAAAAGTATTTTGTATTAAATAAATTACATACATTCTTCTTTTTTGTCAATTAATTTAATTAAAAAAATTGTTTTTGGACACCCTGTATAAATAATTATGTTAATGTTTACATTACTAAATAAAGAATTGAATAACCTTTCAAATGAGCTAGCACACGACCCCTATTCTCATTTAAAAAAAATTATCGATTACGTCATCACGGCCAATAGATGACGTCACGCATGTGATATATATGCTAAAATATCATAAAACGACCTTGTTTCGAGATTTTTCCTTAATGTCGCTAGTTAACGAAATAACGAATTTATTCCTTTCATTTACACCATACTGTATAAATTATATTTTAGTGTAAAAAAAAATAGTGTTAGTATAAATTAAAAATAGGTGGAAATTAATTAAAATAAAAACAACGTCAATAATTTTTTTTTGTAATTCAAATATTTAATACATAAACAATACTCACCACTTCTGGAATATAAAGTGTCAGCGTATTAATAATATCGTATCTTCCATACAGATTCAAACAAAAGTTATGTTCAATCAGCTGCAAACAAGTCCTGCACAACTTGACATTGATGGTCTTGTTGGTGACACACAGTTTGTTGTCTCTAACGTACACAGCTTTTGTTTCAGAACCACCATAAAGGGAGAGTATCTTATCAGTGCGAAGAATTTCGTTTTTAAACTTAACTGCTTCTTGGACTTTTTGCAAACAATTTACACATATCACTGGATCAATAGTATCAATAAACTGAAATAGGAAAAAAATTAGTTGTAGGGTCCTTTTCATGAGCATTTTTCAGTGAGTCACAAATGATAGAAAAAAGGTAAGTCCGTGATAATACACATTTATGACATTTATTCTAACATGACATTTTAGTTAAATCTGACAGTTGTCACATTTTATTTGCAATTTGGCATAAAAACAAATCAATTGTGTTTATTGCATTTATAAAATAGTATTTTCTTTGATTTGCATAGTCTTATAAATTGTACAGATTATATTTTCGTATAGATATTATATAATTCGTAAATAATTTTTTCTTCGATTATAGCGCCATCTATCGACAACTAGAATAAATGTTATAAATGTCTGTAATCACAGACGTGCCTTTTTTCTGTCACATACAATTTAATGCGTTAGAAAGAAATTGAAAAACTGTGACACAATGAAAAATGCTCATGAAAAGGACTTTAGCAGTGATATTAATGTGTATTTTTGCATAACGATATGAATTATTATTATTATTTTAAGCGTTTGTTTATTTTAGTACCTTGTATAACTGTATAAAATATTTTCAAAATATAATAATTTATAATTTTTACACAGTACTCCTATTAGTCCAGTCTTTCACGGTTTTTGCTCTAAATTTTAAAGAACCGCTTGGATTGACATGAAATTAGGCATACGTATAGCTTACATGTCAAAGAAAAAAAGTGATATTGTGCCGATGTGTGCTTTTGCCCTGGGGGCGACTTTCACCCCCTCGTGGGGGTGAAAAAATATATGTCCAAAATAATTCCGGAAATGGGTAAACTGACTAATTTTAAGTAACTTTTGTTCTATAGAGCTTTGTCGCCAAGTCAACACTTTTCGAGTTATTTGCGAGTGAATATGTTCATTTTTCAACAAAATAACCACATTTTTAGACGGTTTTTCGCAAATAACTCAAAAAGTAAGTATTAAAAAAAAGTGTTTAAAAAAAGCTGTATTTTTGTTTTTACAAAAAGTTTCTAGCATTAAATTTAAGCAAGTTACGCTCAAAATAAAGTTGGTTCCTTTTGTTTTTGCAAAAAAAAATCGGGAAGACCACCCCCTAATTAGCAACTTAAATGAAATTAATCGATACGGCTCCACAAATTATTTTACTTATTTCTGTTTATATGATCTGTAAGTTCATACCGGTACCGGTACCGGGTCGCGACCCACCATTTGGGAAACGCTGATGTAGATCACTTAGCTTGGTCACTCTTCAATTCATCATTCTCTTTGCCTTATCATGCGGGGTCGGCTTCCCTAATTGCATTTCTCCACACAATTCTACCTTGGGTCATATCAATTTTAATCCCCTTTACCAACATGTCCTGCCTTATCGTGTCCCCCCAGGTCTTCTTTGGTCTTCCTCTCCTACTCCTTCCAGGAATCTGCACTTCAGCTATTCTTCGTATTGGGTGATTAACGTCTTGACGTTCAACATGACCAAACCATCTTAACCTATGCTCTTTCATTTTGGCATCAATTGGTGCCACACCTAGACTTCCCCTAATCAATTATTAATAATAATATATAATAATCCTGCATCCAGGTTTTTTGGGCTAAACAGCATTTTTCTGTTTTAACCCTTCCAGTAACTATGCTTAAGTTACGAATATCGGGAGAGTGATTCATCGTTTAAATGTGGAATATCCTCAAATTTAAATTTACACAGCGGCCCACGAAAACTACCTGTTCAATTTGCGTTTCCTCATAAGAAAGCAGAGAATGTATAATTACTACATTTATTTGTGCTTCTCTATTGGGACCGTGCAAGTTCGGCAAAGCGACCTCTATTTCTACGCTCTGTACTTTTATTCGCACTTTTAATTATATTGGCCAATTATATTAGTCCTGGTTGCTGGATAATTGTCAAGACCATAGTCCAAAAAAATAATAAGAAGAAAAAAATAAGATGCAGGTTATGTTTAGCAAACGTAAACAATTGTATGTAGTAAATAAAATCCGTTATTAAAATGCAGTATTGCAAGCAAAATACAATTAATTAAATTTACCTTTATATAATAATTGCATATCATATCAATATTGTGGAGCAATATATAATTTTTCTAAGTCAATGACAGAAGGTATGAAATATACGTCAATTTGACAATTTCAATTGACAATATGAATTATTTAAGATAGTTGCAATATTTCTCCGCGACTCGCGCACGGTCGTTTCTCGTTTCCCTTTCCAAGTACTTGCACACCGCGAATAGAAAACTTACCCACCGGCTGTCATACAGTGTAGCCGATTGTTGTTCACAAGAAGCATTTATGGTCATGCCATACAGAACCTGAATTCTAGACGCAGCTCATGCAACGATTATTACTGTCATAAAAATACCAAAAAACATGATTTGGCAACTTACAAAATATTGCAGGGTTCCCTCACAGCCGGCCACAAGATATAAAACAAGAAATCCACAAAAAACCAGTTTGTTCTCGGCAACAAACTTGCAATACATTTCATATATGCGTTCATTTACACTGGCGTTTCTAGCAGGAATTGGATCGTTGTATTTTGTGATTAGATTTAATTTGTGTGGTAGAAGTTTATGTACTTATTTTAAAGTGAATTTTTAGTCATATTCTGCTTCTGGTTCATTTAAGCGGACGTGAAGTTAGCCCGAATTAAAAAATAAAAAAAATAATTACAAATAACAGGGGGTTGGTTTCGCACTTTAAGGGGTTGGACAAACGTTGCGAGGGGGTGGACAAACGGGTAGTTGGGATTCTGTTCCCGAATTAACGTTTAAACACGCATTTAAGCGGACGTGAAGTTAGCCCGAATTAAAAAATTAAAAAAATAATTAAAAATAATTGCAAACAACAGGGGGTTGGTTTCGCACTTTAAGGGGTTGGACAAACGCTGAAAAGGAGTGGACAAACGGGTAGTTGTGATTCTGAACCTGAAGTAACGTTTAAATGTGTTTTTAAGCGGACGTGAACTTGGCCCGGGTTGCGAATTAAAAAAAATAAATTAAAGTCTTCAAGGGGTTGTTTTGCACATTAAGGGGTTGGACAAACGCTGCGAGGGTGTAGACAAATGGGTAGTTGAGATTCTGCTCCCGCATAAACATTCATTCTAATGTCTGAAGTACTTTTTTGGCGGTACTGTCCTATTATCCGTAAGCAATAGATTATATATATAAAAAAAAATGATTTTAAAAATATCAGATTGTGGACAAAAAAAAATTATGTGGTGGACAAACATGGACAAACAATATAGCAAGAGTTTTTTTAAATTTTCGAAAATTTGTGGATTTGTGAAGTTAGCCCGAAAAAAAAATTTTGTTTATAAAAAAGAATTGATGGGTGGACTAACGAAATAAAATGGTGGACAATCAATGGACAATCGAATGGCGTCGATCACATTTTTTTTCCTGACTTTTTCGGGCTAAGTTCACGGACCTCAGAGATTGCTTTCAAAGTTAGAAAAAAAAAATAGAAAATAAATAACATAAGATTATATAAATATATAATAAACAAATAATATAAATATAACTATTATTTATATCTTTGAAAACGGTTTTTGGGTATGGAGATCGAAACGCCAGTAAAATCCTGTAAATAAAAATATATTGTGACCAATTTTAACAAATAATATTTAAAAATATATAATTAACGTTGAAATAAAAGTGAGTGTACGCCACTGGATCTTCATGCGTCTTTCCGCGCTTCCCCACCTTTAAAGGATGATGTCACTTTCCCCATATTCGTAACTTAAGCATACTTCCATAGCTGAAAGAAGTTTTTCAAAATTTTAAGTTGACTAAAACCTACCTTAGCACTTCTATGAGAAAGGAACAACTATCAGACATTGTTACTGTCTACAGAAACCGAAAATCTAGAGAAATTTAAATGTTCTTCAGGTGTGGACGCTTTAATAAATAAATTTGCTGAACAAAAGGCGAGAAAAGTTCATTTTTGTTTGTTTGGGTAATATATTATTTGCTGCAGGAGCATTTGTATTTATAATTATATTTGTATACTTTATAACTATATTTAATAAATATTTTGTTCAATACTAGTGTTTTTGCTTCCTTTGTTGAACATTTTTTTAGCACTATGCCATATCAGTCATGTAAAAGGGCCCTGCGACAAACTTTAATAGGGGTCCCTGTGGGCCTAGCTAGTCCACTGATAATGACACTACAATATAGCAAATAAATAACTTTTATAACTTTGAGTACCACAAAAAGGTCATTCAAATTGTTAAAAAAGACTGCAAAAGTTCTTTGGAAATTACCTCCTGAATTTAAGAAAAGTTAGTTGTGACTGTGACAATAATCAAAAGTAAATTTGAATTCGTTTATAAAGTACTATAAGATAATATGTATAACTAACTGAACATCACAACTTTTCAATTATAACCCACTGAAATAGGGATAATAGGTCAATAGTGTCTCAATAAAACAAACTAGAAAGTAGTGTTAATGTTACTGTCAGATCATGAAAAACTTTAATACTCACCCTTTTTCGTAGGACAGCAGTTAACATATCACAAATAGCACCTTGGAGCTTCTCATAATTATTATCGTCAGTCAAACATAACCTACACAACATTTTTTCCGAAAGGGATTACAGTTTGAACTTAATCAACTAACTTGTCGGCTCCTATTCCAATCGAATGTAGAATTAATACATTTTTGAATGAACAGTTACTTTTTAAAAATTGTTTTTAACTTTCGAAGATAACAAACTCCTAAATTCTAGAAACTGTTTTTCGGACGCTTATATACATAGATTTATAATACTCTAGATTGCGCCTTACGATCTTAAAATGGGTGACGGTTGCGACAGAGATAAATGAGCCTATTTGGTCGGTAGTCTCTTTTTAATTTAAGGGGAATATCGACGACGTGACTATCCCACTTTATCGAGTATTATGTATTGACAGTTCGAGCGGGTGGTGACGAGAAATGGTCTTTGGACTTCGGACATGGATAATCGTGGTTCGAATCCCATACCAACTTTACCTTTTTTATTTTTAATTTAATCAATATTGCGTTTATTAGATATTTTTACATCTGAAAAATGGACCTAAGTAAATCTAGCAGATAATAAATGTATGTATAGTAAGTTAATATTGGAATACATAATTATTTGTAAAATAAGTCATTCGTTATTAATATAAATTCGGCCTTATTCGAATGACGTGAATAAGGTTTGTATTGCTTCTACCTTTTTAAAAAATTGTAATAATAGTTTCATAAATAAAAATAATATCTAATTACTTATAATTGAATCGGTCATTTCAAAAACAGCAAAGTCCACAATTTTCAGAAACTAGCTTTTTGAGAGGAACAGACTCCTTTAAGATAAACGTTGTGTGCAAAAACGACACCAGTCCAGTAAAAACATTAGGAACAAAACTACAATATAACTCTGAATTTTGATGTCATCCATTTCATCCATCTTTCGACTATATAGGTAGTTTTCTTTGCTCTTCTGTAAAATTAGGAATATGTGACTCGTGTCTCGTGTTGTTTTTGAAATGACCGATTCAATTAATAAATCGATCATGGTACATTATGTTGATATTAATTATTGGTAATTTGTACGAATATTTTTAACAATTACTTTATACTATTGTACCATTATAACTTATTAAAAAAATAACTGGCTTTTATATTTTTAAAAATCTATAGGTACCTACACAGTTTTTCTTATTTGTTATATATTTCTTTGCATAGATTTATTTTAGAGATGTAATAATATCTAATAAACGCAATATTGATTAAATAAAAAAAGTAAAGATTGGTATGGGATTCGAACCAGGATTATCCACGTCCGAAGACAAACGACCAGTTCTCGTTGCCATCCGCTCGAACTGTCAAATCATCTAAAATACTCGTCGATAGAGTAGGATAGTGACGTCGTCGATACTCCCCTTGAATTAGAAAGAGACTACCGACCAAATAGGCTCATTTATCTCTGTCGCAACCGTCACCCATTTTAAGATCGTAAGGCGCAATCTAGAGTATAATATATCTATGCTTATATATGTCAAAAATCTGAGGTTATGAAAAGAAGCATTGACGTTTGACAATTTTGACATTTGAAATATCTTCGGTGTTATGGCTCCAGTACACGTTGGGCCAACTAGTTGGGCCAATAAGTTGGGCCAAGTAAGAACAGTGAATACATGGTGATTACACGTTGGGAGTTATCAGTCTGCATTAACCTTTCTTAGTGAATAAACAAAAAACAAACTCTGATTATGGATATGGATGTGGAGACTGTAGCAGCTGCCGCAATTAATTTGTACAATGCTTATAGAAAAGTGTACCAAACAAGAGTGATTAAAAAACAATGGCGCAAACGACGGTGCTTTTACACCGAAAAAAGTATTCATATTTAAACAAAACCTTAAAATTAATACTTATAAACAGTATCAGTATTGTGAGAAGAGAAAACAAATATTTTAAACTCAACGACAACAACGTGTTCAGTGTTCATAACCAAACAGCTGTTTGGCAGATCGCGCAAGTCCCAAAAATCCTTTGATTTGTGCACCAAATACCGACAAGATTCGGTTTGTAGACCAACGCTGACCGCCAATCGCAAACTCATGCCAAGTGGTCCTGTACACGTTGGCCCAACTCCTTGGCCCAACTGATTGGCCCAACTCCTTGGCCCAACTGATTGGCCCAACGTGTACTAGTCCCATTATGTTTTTGATTTTCAATTTCTAATGCTGGGGCCACACTAGCGTCTAATGCCGTTAATTATCGCATTAGGGCTTTTCATCGATTGTCATTTGTTTCGAGCCTCTGTCATGTGTCACATAATATTAATATATCTATGTCATACGTCTTCGGTTTGTATCATTGGTAATACCAATAACGTACGACGTAGATATATCTATGAGATATATTAATATTATGTGACACATGACAGAAGCTCGAAACAAATGACTGTGAATGAAAAGCCCTATACAGAGATGGCAGAGACGCTGTAAAATTTAAAAGATAATAAATATTTTTTAAAGAAACTCAAATTGACTATTTTATGCAAGAACAAGATGATTTTCGTTGTTATATTTGAAAAATTAGCACAAATTAAATATAATTTAAAGTAGTTGAGAGAAATAAATAAAAAGAAAATAATCGTTTTCGTTTTGATTCAATTCGAGTCTCTTGCCATCCTCTGACACGGTGTTTCTGGATCTTTATCCTTTTTCAAAGAGGCTATTGCAAGTAGACTGAATTGAATCAACTCGAGACGAAGAAGAACTGCATCTATTAAAATATCTGCAGTATATTGTGGTTAGACTGTCCTCTAACGGGGAATGACAAAATAAATAAAATAAATTTCGACCACGAGTCAGGATTCTGTTAACCGAGATACTATAGTATCAAGCGGCGCCGCTAGGAGGAGCTTCTCCAACAATGCGTCTCAGAATACTTTAAGAACACTTGGTCATTTGTACTCTAAACCGAGTAAAGCATGAAAAAGAAAAAGAAAATAATCGTTTTCGTTTTGATTCAATTCGAGTCTCTTGCCATCCTCTGACACGGTGTTTCTGGATCTTTATCCTTTTTCAAAGAGGCTATTGCAAGTAGACTGAATTGAATCAACTCGAGACGAAGAAGAGGAGAAGCTCCTCCTAGCGGCGCCGCTTGATACTATAGTATCTCGGTTAACAGAATCCTGACTCGTGGTCGAAATTTATTTTATTTATTTTGTCATTCCCCGTTAGAGGACAGTCTAACCACAATATACTGCAGATATTTTAATAGATGCAGTTCTTCTTCGTCTCGAGTTGATTCAATTCAGTCTACTTGCAATAGCCTCTTTGAAAAAGGATAAAGATCCAGAAACACCGTGTCAGAGGATGGCAAGAGACTCGAATTGAATCAAAACGAAAACGATTATTTTCTTTTTCTTTTTCATGCTTTACTCGGTTTAGAGTACAAATGACCAAGTGTTCTTAAAGTATTCTGAGACGCATTGTTGGAGAAGCTCCTCCTAGCGGCGCCGCTTGATACTATAGTATCTCGGTTAACAGAATCCTGACTCGTGGTCGAAATTTATTTTAGAAATAAATAATTATCCAGCAATTAATAAATTTGAAATATTTAAGTCTATCATTTCATTCCAGGTGATCTATCTACAGTCAATTATAGTTTTGATCAGATTCACTTATCAAGATTCAGAAAGAGTAAATTGCATAAAGTGTCCGTGGATATGTTAAAGATTAGTTAAAGATTAAAGAAAGTTACCGGAAAATCCTGATATTTTGTCTGTTATTATGAATTGTTTTAAGTTGTTTTTCTGCAACTTTAGAGTAAACTATTATTGAGATAAAAGAAATAACATATTCTTTAAAAATATTTTTAATTAAAGGAACTGGTTGTTATAAACTGAATTGGTTGCGCCAAATGTATGCAACTTATATTCCTTCCTTGCAATGCTGTGTTTCTTCAAATTTATATTATTTAAAATTCAAACCAAATGACACATTACTCATTTTTAGAAATCTGGTCCCATATATTTACAGTGAAAAATTTCGTCCCTACCAATTAGCAAGCAAGTTGTTAAAAGTAATAAATGTCAAAATCAGAATATACAGGGTGTCCAGAAACTCTCCTGATAAACAAAGACCGGAGATATCTTCGATAATTTTAAAACAATTTAACCCAATTTGCCTAGTCCTAAAATGCTTTCTAAGGGAGCTAGTAGTCCTGTCGCCAGTGGGGGTACAACGGCCTCCTTAATTCAGATGGACACACCCAAGTTTTTTATGTATTTTGACCCGTAGAACACGAATTTTTTGGGTAACAGTCGATCCGGATTCCGGATGTCGATAAGATTGTTATAAACAAAGAACTTGAGGAATCACATAACAGCGATTTTTCGCAAAACAAAACATTTTGTTGTATTTTTTGGGTCATTCTAAGCAAAAAATGTTTTTACAAGTTTTTTCGTAAGATGCATAGTTTTCGACATAAACGCGGTTGAACTTTCAAAAAATCGAAAAATTGCAATTTTTGAACCCGAATAACTTTTGATTGAAAAATAAAATATCAATTCTGCTTACCGCATTTGAAAGTTCAAGTCAAATTATATCGGCTTTGATTAATTTCATTGCTAAAAATTAATTTTTTTATTGTTTAACAAAGCTATAAACACATAGTGATTGAATGATGTTTTCAATGCATTTCTCATTTGAAATCGAACGAGTAGGCTCGCATACAGAATTTCTACGTAGATTACGTACATTAAAACGCATGCATTGGGCACGGGAAACACTATGTGTTCATGGCTTTGTTTAACAAATAAAAATTTAATTTTTAGTAATACAAATAATCAAAACCGATAGAATTTGACTTGAACTTTCAAATGCAGTAAGCAGAATTGCTATTATATTTTTTAATCAAAAGTTATTCGGGCTCAAAAATTGCAATTTTTCGATTTTTTGAAAGTTCAACCGCGTTTATCTCGAAAACTATGCATCCTGCGAAAAAACTTTTAAGATCATTTCTTGCTGAGAATCACCCAAAAAATACAAAAAAATGTTTTGTTTTGCGAGAAATCGCTGTTATGTAATTCCTCAGCTTCTTTGTTTATAACAATCTTATCGACATCCGGATCAACTGTTACCCAAAAAATTCGTGTTCTACGGGTCAAAATACATAAAGAAAACTTGGGTAAGTCCATCTGAATTAAGGAGGCCGTTGTACCCCCGCTGGCGACAGGACTGTAGAGCTCTTTGAAGATGGCGTCTTGTAATTAGGTTTTTTTTTAATACCTCGATCGAGGTACCTACCAATTCTGGATCCAGAACGCCTTTATTTAGAAAAACAAAAACTGGTACGCCAGGCTTATTAATCTTCCATAGATAAATCGATTCCATATCAATTGCGAATTTCTACTACCTACTCGTCAGGCATACGTTTTGGATAGGGCAACGGTTAATTTTATTCCATAATTTTTTTATCTTTAATTTTTAAGCATTTTTGACACTGAATTATTAAATTGTTAGGCATTCTGGTACTTAAAGGTACTCTTGCTATAAGTCGGTAGAATATACCGTTTTCTAGAAAAATCGAGTTAAAAATTTTTCGTCTATTGAATTTGAAAATAATTAAAAAAAACGATGTATTTTGCCGACTTAAAGCAAGAGTAACTTTTAGTACTAGAAATACCTCGTAATTAAATAATATAGTGTCAAAAATGCTTAAAAATTAAAGACCAAAATGATATTCAATAAAATAACCGTTGATCTACCCAAAACAGACATATGTGACCGGTACTAGAAATTCGCAATTGGTGAAATCGATTTACTAGTGTAGAAAATTTTAATTTATGATATTTTTTACCAACAGACATCTTTAAGATATTTAAGGTAGTCTGTACTAACAAAAAAATGCAAATATTTTAAAGAAATACAAATATTCTGTAAATATGAGCCGTTCTTAAATCGTTGAAATCAAAACGTGTTTGATTTCAACGAACTATTGTTCACGAACAATCGTATACCTTTCCGAAATTTCGTTCCGATCTTTTATACAAACCGTTCTTATTTATTTCTCATATATTGGATTTTAATGGAAACGGTAACATATTTTTCGTGCTATGTCGTCGAAATATTTCGGGCCGATCTGGTCAGGCAAACCAGGCCTTCCTAATGTATTAACCACCTTTTTAGATATCGAAGGCGCATTTAATAACGCAACAAAAAATACTCTTTATGATGCAGCAGCATCAAAAGGGGTATCCGCTACCGCATACCGTATGGAACTTGATCAATAAGCATCATCATTCTCTTTGCCTTATCCCTATGCGGGGTCGGCTTCCCTCATTGCATTGCTCCACACAATTCTATCTTGGGTCATATCAATATTAATCCCCTTTACCAACATGTCCTGCCTAATCGTCTCCCCCCACGTCTTCTTTGGTCTTCCTCTCCTACTCCTTCCAGGAATCTGCACTTCAGCAATTCTTCGTATTGGGTGATTAACGTCTCGACGTTGAACATGACGAAACCATCTTAACTTATGCTCTCTTATTTGGCATCAATTGGTGCCACACCTAGACTTTCCCTAATATACTCATTTTTAATTTTATCCTTTTTTGTCACTCCACTCATCCATCTAGGCATTCTCATTTCCGCCACCTGCATTCGTTGTTTCTCTTTCTTTTTCACTGCCCAACATTCAGTTCCGTACATCGATAGCCGGTCTTACGGCTGTTTTATAGAATTTTCCCTTTAACTTCATTGGAATTTTCCTGTCACACAGCACACCACTCCCTTCCTTTCACTTCATCCATCCAGCCCTAATTCTACTGCAGGCGTTTTCATCTATTTTTCCATTACTCTGTAATACCGATCCCAGGTACTTAAAACTATTGCTTTTTACAATCAGTTCACCATCCAAAAATACCATTTTATTTGTAGTAACTCCATCTTTGAATGAGCATTCCAAATACTCTGTCTTTGTCCTACTAAGGTTTAAACCTTTTTCCTCGAGAGATTGTCTCCACTGTTCCAGTTTTTGTTCTAAGTCTCTTTCACTATTTCCTACTAACACGACATCATCAGCATACATTAAGCACCATGGAATATTACCCTGTAGTTTCGCTGTTATCTGGTCCAAAATTAATGAGAGTAAATAAGGACTAAGCACCGAGCCTTGGTGTAATCCTACTTTCACATGAAATTTATCAGTCTCTCCCACACCTGTCCTAACACTAGTCGTTACTCCCTCATACATATCCATCATAATCTTAACATATTCACCAGGGACTCCTTTCTTATTGAGTGCCCACCACAGAATCTCTCGAGGAACTCTATCATATGCTTTCTCAAGATCAATGAATACCATATGAGCGTTTGTTTCTTTACTCCTGTATTTTCCCATCAACTGCCTTATAATGAAAATTGCATCTGTTGTTGATCTGCCCTGCATAAAGCCAAATTGATTCTCAGATATTTCGGTCTCTTCACGTATCCGTCTATCAATTACTTTTTCCCATATTTTCATGATGTGGCTAAGCAGTTTTATAGCCCTGTAGTTTGTACATTGTTGTATATCTCCCTTGTTTTGTAGACTGGTAGTAGTATACTGCTTTTCCATTCGTCTGGCATTGTGGCATTGGTCCAACTTCCATAATTCTATTAAATAAACCTGCTATCCACCTTGCTCTTGTCTCTCCCAATGCTCTCCATACTTCCCCAGGAATATTATCTGGTCCTACCACTTTTATTTTCTTTATTTTTTGAAGCGCTTGAGCCACTTCCTCATTTGTTATTTTGGTGACCATTGCCGCTACTATTGATGGAGATTTATCAATAAGCAATGCTAGAAAATAAGTAGATTCTAATACACCTACAAGGGGAGGACATTTTGGCCAAAACATCTAAAGGGTGTTCACAGGAGGGAGAGCTTTCTTTCCTCCTGTGGTCACTCCTGGTGGATGACTTGATCTCGCCCCTTGAAGCACAGGGAATACTGTACTATAGGTATATGCGGAGATTAAGTAATTGTGCTAGGAGGAAAATATGGTAATGTTTGGTATGGCAACGCTGAGTACTACGACTGGGAAAAACTCGCTGTCAATCCTAGTATTCAAAGTAGATATACATAACAGTTTTGAAAAGAGATTGAACCTAGATAACATCTGGATGACCGGTCTGTATGGAGAAACTGTCAAAGATGAGAATGAGGTCAAATATCTAGGAGTAATATTATAGATAAATGGCTTAATGGAAGGCCCATTTGCAAAAAATAACCAACAAATAAGCTTTCCCTTTGGATATGTCATTATGTCGAAAGATATGCGGGAAAACATGGGGCATGAAACCCAAACAGACGTACTGGCTGTATATGACTGTAGTCAGATTTATAATTACGCATGGCATAATAATCTGGTAGTCTGACCACAAATGCAAACAAAGGATCACCAGAGAGAAGCTGAATAGGTCAACGACAAGCATGCTTAATTATAATATAAGTGATGTCGACTACCCTAACCGCTCCCATAAGGAGAAGAAGGTAAGAACATATAGAAGGCGAATAAGACGCCAGGAACCTGGACAAAAGGGTACCGATATTCTATCTGGGGGGATAATTAAAATAATCCAGAATTGGAAATGGTGCCAGACGCAATGCAACCTAAATATCATTTTGAAAACCGTTTACTGTCCTCTTTCCAGGAAGGGACGAAAGGGAGTAGAATAAAATGCATCTCATAATTGCAGATCAATGCTGGTACCTATATAGACGGCTAAAACCGATGAAGGAGTTGGAACTGGATTATACGGAGGGAAACCAAGGCTAAGCCTTAGTGAAAGTCTAGGTAATGACTCTCTTCCAAGCGGAAATTTATCCTATAGAGATCGGTCTGCAGGAACCAGTAAACAGGAACTGTAGGGACAGATCTATAGAAATTATATCTGATAGCCAGGAGGCATTAAAGCCAATGAAATCGAATTGGATTGACTCCAAATTAGTTTAGAACTGTCTGTAAAATCAGATTCAGATTGGGAAGAGTGGCAAAGTAAGTTTACTCGGGGTGGGTACCATCAATTTCTATCTTCTTCTTTGTTTGTAAACAATGCTTGTTTTCAAGCGTTGGCTATCGTCGTATTAACAAGCTGATGAAAATGTTTTTCGGTCCGCAGCTAGGTGAAGTAATGGACCATGATAGTCGTGACGTCAAATCAATGTTGGCTACTCTGAAATGGTTTCCAAACAAAGCAAAAATTCACACATGGTGTTTGTTTTCGTTTATATAATTGGAATATATTGCTTGTAGGATGTTTAAATTT
This sequence comes from Diabrotica virgifera virgifera, assembly GCF_917563875.1. Lineage (NCBI taxonomy): Eukaryota > Metazoa > Arthropoda > Insecta > Coleoptera > Chrysomelidae > Diabrotica > Diabrotica virgifera. The sequence continues at coordinate 213,842,900 of NC_065450.1, forward strand.
TACAAAATGGTAATGTGTTGGGTACCCGTGATTATAATCAATGCTCATAGTATATTTCCCACCATATCTCCAAATCTCTCTCTTCAATCCTGACCCCCCGGAGGGATTGTAGTGGTCGACGTGATGTCGTGTATTGTCCGTTTCCAAAGATCTCTGTCTCTGGTCATTTCTTTTAATTCATGCATAGGTCTTTTGCATATTCCTGTAATCTGATCGATCCATCTTGTTGGGGATCTTCCTCGTTATCTTCGGCCTTCCACCTTTCCTTGTATAATGAGTCTTTCCATGTTTTCTGTGTTTGCTCTCATAACATGTTCAAAATATTTTAATTGTTGGAGATGGACTTTACTGGAGAGTCGCTGGCTAACTTTTGGCTCTCTTAAAATTGAATTATTTGTTTCATGGTCGGTCCAAGGAATTCGTAGCATTCGTCTCCAACAGAACATTTCAGTGGCATCTATCTTTCTTCTTTCCGAATTTCTCAGGGTCCAAGATTCACATCCGTAGGTCAGTATTGGGAATATTAAGCAGTTGATCAACCTCATCTTTAACACTCTTGAAATTTGACAGTTCTTCCATATTGTTGTCATTTTTGCTGTAGCGACTTTTGCTAGATCACATCTACGTTTTATTTGTTCTTGTAGTGACCCTGTGTTTGTGATTAATGATCCCAGATACAAGTATGAGCTCACAACCTCAAACCGATCAATTGTGGTTATGTGTGGATGATTGTTATGTAGTCTATCAACTATCATGATCTTTGTCTTTGATATGTTTAATTGCAGACCAAATATTTGACTTTCGTTTTCAACCAGTCTTATAAGATCAATCAGCTCTGCTTGACTACTTGCAAGAAGGGCTGTGTCATCTGCGAAACGTAGGTTGTTTATTTTATGGCCATTTATTGAGATGCTTTTTTCCCATCCTTCAAGTGCTCTTCTCATAATATGCTCTCCATATATATTGAATAACTGTGGAGACAGTATACATCCCTGTCTGACACCCCGTTCTGGATGAAATTCATTTGAAAGTGTGTCAATCACTTTAACTGATCCAGTAGTGTGTTCGTATAGTTCAGTTATAAGCGAAATAAGGTGTTGAGGCCATAAGTGTCTCCACTTAACCCTGTCGAACGCCTTACGATAATCTATAAAGCATATGTACAGTGGAATATTGAATTCCCTAGATTTTTCGATTATCTCTCTTATATTCAACAGGTATTCTCAAATACCTCTACCTTTGGTAAATCCAGTTTGCTCTTGTGGAATTTCTCTTTGAATAAGGAATGTTTTTAGTCTCTCATTGATTATATTTATGTAGCATTATTTTACTGGCAGGTGATATATAAGAGAAAAAGTTCTATAATTGTTGCATTTATGGAAGCTGCCTTTTTTATGAATTGTTGTTGTTGTAGATTTTGTCCAGTCTTCAGGCCATTGTTTAGAATGCCATATTTGGTTACAGAGTAGATGAAGTAATTTTACGCCAATTTCTTCTGTGGCTTTGAGCATTTTTGCTGTTATCATATATGGACCTGGTGCTTTATTATATTTGAGCTTAATGATCGCGAGTCTTACATCATTTTCAAGTATATCAGGTTCTTCTTCTACCTCGTCAGAGATTTGGTTAACAGGTTCTTGGCGTTATTATCTTTATATAGGTCCCTGCAATACGATCTCCATGTCTCTGCTTATCTTCTCTGTTTGTTCTCAGAGTTCCTACAGAGTTGTTGTCTTCAATAGCTTAAGTTCTGGATTTGAAGTCTCTTGTTAAGTAGCGTATTTTTCTAAATAGATCTCTCGGCTGATTATTCTGATTAAGTCTCTCAATTTCTTTGCATATACTTTGATAGTACAGTTTTTTATCTGCCTTGTATCTTCGTTTTATTTCTTTATTGATATTTCTTAAACTAGCTTTTTCCCTTTCACTATGCACACCACTTTGACAAAAATTTCTTCTATTCTCAATGATTTGAGAGGTTTCATCGTTATCCAGTGTTTCCGTTTCACAGGATTATTTATCTTTGGATGATCAATTGGTGTTGTCCTATTTCCAAATAGGACTGGTTAAAAACCTGAAGAAACGCAATAAGTACTATGTAGTGTGTAAATCCTTGATTTTGTGTAAGGACATTTATAAAATTAAAAGCAATATGGTTGATATGACTAACAAGGATTGTGTCTTTAGAAAAAATGTGCAGATGATTGTTAAAACAAAATAAAATTAAAAATGATTACACAAATCACGTGTATAATCAATTGACAGTTGCTTTGTTTGGAAACTTTTTTGACGTTTTGACGTCACACTATCATGGTCCATTCCTCGGCCGTTCGACCTGTCCATTGTTACGCAGCCAAGATAGTAATTTTCTATCGACCCAGCATTTTTCTTTGATTTTGTCATGAATGATCAACCGGAATAAGCGATAATTAGGCCCTCTCGTTATATTAAGTATTGGACGTTTCTAATTTTGATGATGTTGATCAATTCTCGCTCTTTGTCTCTAGAATACGTTCATTAGATATATATGTGCTGTCTAGGATTCACATCCAAACAAAGTGGACCAGACGAAGCACAGCAATACTCTTAGACGTGTGGTCAATGACAGACCTATGCTTAAAATACAGAACGCTTAGATAATATGTAAAACTTTTTTGTGCCAGTTTTATTCTGGTTGGAATTTCCTCGTCACTTATAACCCTACAGTTAATGCAGCTACCTAAATATCTAAAGTGTTCCACTCTTTTCAGATTTTGTTATCTAATGTTAGTACTGAGTCTTCGATATTAATTTTTTCGACCACCATTCATTTTGTTTTCTTTGTGTTGATTGTTAAGCCATTCTCAGTGCATTCGTTGTTTCCAGCATTCAATACGATTTGAAGGTATTTTAGACTCTGCCAATATAGTGATGATCGGTGACATAACGCATCCCTGTCTGACACCGACACCCCGCTTAATAGAAACTTTAGCTGAAACCTCTTGATCCACCTTAATACAAGCAGGGCTGATTGTACCTAGTAAATATTGTTGAGCAATTTCAATAAAACAAACTAAATAATTTATTTATTATACTTTATTAAAACTTTGTATTTATATATTGGACAACTATAATACATCTTAAAGTTTAGAAGCAAATAACAAAAATATACGTAACTTTTTAATTTACCACAAAATATATATCAATTTTATTTCCTAATTCACAGATTTTTGGCCTCAAATTTTGTTTTAGAAAAAATTGTTGCAGTATATATAATACGCTAAATTTCCTAGAGAAATTATGGGTGAGTGATGCCTATTAAGTGTTTTAATATAATAGCAGTATGTTTTTCTGTTTTAGTGTGGTTAAATATATTCGAGACAAAGTCGATTCCCATGCAACCAAGTGACGTCAATAACGTCGAGGAAACGTCAGCTTTTGGTTGAATATATGCACGTGTTTAAACATTACGTCATATAAACGTCTTCTGTAGGTGATTTTAAATACGTAAGATTAATGAAGTTAAAATACCTTTAAAAACACGTTTTCATTTCAGACAACCCAAGTCTAACGTCACAAAAATGGGAGAAGCTTAACGAGTTAATGCTTATAATGTAATGTATATTAACGTTTATAACTTTCTAAGCTTAAATTGTCATAAGAAATTCATTTATTGTTTACGTGCTTTGTGTGCTAAAATAAGACTTCACTTAGATATTTAGTTGAAGAAACGTGTTAATTAAGAGATTTTTATTCGTTTTTCTCAAGTGAGTTAGTTTAATGCAATAGTGTTCTTCTTGAAAACGGATTGAGGTTATGTACTTTGTTTTGTTTTTGAACTAATTATGTGTTATCGAGTTTAATTAAATTAATTTGTTAATACATTATTTATTAGTTTATTGTATGTTGTTTCAGTTTTGACACAGTAAGTATACCTAGGTATATAAAAAGTGAAAATTCAATAAGTATATCATTTTATAAAGTCTCCCATTTGGTATAAGCTCAATTTAAAACAGTTAAATGAAAAATTGCAATACCAACAAGGCACATACGAATAATTATTGTTTATTTTTGAAACCATAAAATGAAAAATAATATAAAAAACGAAAAAAAACTACGTTTTTTATATCACGTATTTAAAACGTGATAAAAATGGCGTCAGTTATGGTGGGACATATTCACGTGACTTTCGACGTCAAAAAAAACGTGACAAACTGACGTAGTTTGGTGATAATTATGACGTCCTTTCAACGTTTTGTAAACGTTATTTGGTTGCCTGGTTGGCACTTTTTTTTTCTAACAGTCGATTTTAAAACTTTAACTGAATTCGGTATGAAACTAAAATAGTTAATATGTATTTTTAGAATTCATTTTTTTTTTCGGCAAGCGTATTCGAAGGTTCATGAAGTTTTGAAACGTCCCTACCTGCCAATAACGATGGAACATATCATAGTAATTTCTACAGAAATCGTCCCTTTGTGATGAAGCTGTCGTAGATCGAAACAAACAAACACGAAATGAACTGAAACGAACCGCGATAAAGTGTGAATATAGTGAATAGCAGTTAAAGTGGTTTGTACATGTAAGGAGCTGCATTAATTCTGCTTTTGATCTCTTTACTTGAGTCTAGTGATTCTGTAATGTAGCATCACAGATGTTTAAAGTGAGTCATTTTCGCAATGTTTTGTTGAAGCATTGTTGTGAGATTGGCGACTTAATATCTAAATTTTATCTTAGAAACATTCATTTTTAGACCCATTTCTATTCTTGTCGTATTTACACAATCCAATAACTCGTGAATGCTCTGGAGATTATAGCATATTATGATAACAGTATCTTCAGCGTACCTAAGATTATTAATGAGTACAATAATTGTTAAAAAAGCTTACTTTGTCTCAAATCTATGTAACTATTAACAAATATCGTTTCTTAAGTGAGTCGTACAACATAAATTTATAAAACTGAAGATACAACCTGTTATTCCTGTAGATCTATATAGTGCAGCCGATATGTGAAACAATTGTGCATTTAATGATAGAAGCATATAATTTGGACCACATATACTACACATACATACAAAGGTTGAAATTTAGAAACGAGGCCATCTCAGATTTTGCCTTTTACAAAAATGGCGGGCATTCAAAATGGCAACTATACCCTATTCCACGAACATATACGCCTGTTTTGAATTACTTCGACAACGAATATTTTACTGTGCAAAATAAGAAGAACAAAAGTAAATTGCAAATTACATTGTTGTTTATTGGAATAATTATTAGCGCCATTTTACTTTCGTACTTCTTATGTTGCACAGTAAAATATTCGTTGTCGAAGTAATCCAAAACAGGCGTATGTTCGTGGAATGGCCCATATACATATGTGACTAACTATTATAACTTTTATAACTAACTATTATAACTCAAATATAGATAACTTTTGAACGATACGTCCGATTTCAACCAAATTTGGTATAAGTATAGGGTTTTTTATGTATAAGATCGAGGTCTTAAACCGGAAGAATCGATTTACCAAAAGTTGTGTTTTTACTAGTTTTTATGTAAAAATATGTTGTTTTTTTTTTCAATTCTTTCACCCTGTACATATTAATTGTGGTTGGCACTTCCAATGAAATATGAAACAACAACAAAAAGACACATAAAAATTCGAAGACAAACTATTTAAAAGACATAAATAATAATAATTTATATGCAAGTTCCATTAAAAGTTTAAGTTTCATGTCAGCTAATATATTTTTTTGTTTCAACATTTTTTTTTCTAATTTTGGACCCTGTTGGAAGGGGGAATTTCCCTTAAGCCCCCTGTAGATCCGCCGCTGGCTATACCACTGAAAAAGTCGACGGAACCAGTTTCTATGGGCATCGTATCGTAAGGCAAGCCGCACACCAACGAAACATGAAACGTAAAACATGAAACGTAAAACACGTTTCATGAAAATAAAACACGGCTAAACAAATCTTGAAGTCCGCCTACCAATAAAACGAGTGTGATTCATGCTCATAAAACATTTTTATTTTCGGAGACTCTTATAAATGGCCGGACGTTTATTTATTTAGCAGTGTTTTATTTCCATGAAACGTGATTTACGTTTCATGTTTCTTTGATGTGCCTAAGTTTGAGTTTGCATTTGTATCCAATGGTTTATTATGTTTTGGCTCTCATCTAGCTAGCAGCTAGGAACTTATTCAGTAAACTGCTGGTAATATTAGAAATGATTAAATCCAATTATAATAATTATTATCACTACATTATATCATATCTACTTTAAAGTAAACACTAGAGGACACTATCATAGCAGGAAAGTATTTAATGCTCGTCATATAAGTTTATTTTGTTCTACTCACTTGTGCTATATTATTTTATAAAATGTAGGTAGACAAGATGGTAGATATGTTCAGATCAAAATGTCGCAATTTTTGTAATTTAAAGTAGGTACCTACCTAAATAGGTATGTTCAATTCCGGTATTATAATTTTCATATTAAAAGAAGAAAATACTAAAATACTTTAGTTTTCAATTCGCGGTGTAATTCCAGCAATGAAAATAATAAAAATAGTAACAGGAACAGCAAAAATAGAGCAGATAATTGGGTTATAAACAAACGCAACAGGTACAAAATTACAGCAATCGAAATGGGGTTTTAATATTATGAGTAGAACATCAACAGGAGCACAGGAAGCATATTACGCAGAGTTAAAAACGAAAATAAAAAGGCTAGGTCTGGAAATTATACATGAAGATGACATTGAAACGGTTGGAATGTTTACATACCTGGGAATAGAACTATATGTATACCGACGGATCAGAAGATGGAGAAATACGGAAGAAACGCAGGCAAAAGATATCCACAACATCTTAATAGCCACTTTACACGATGCAAGTAATTGCGCAATTAATTGCACAATTTCTTGCGCAATAAGTTGCAACTAACTTTCTGCAATAAAGTGATTGCATGGTGCAAGCAATTGCAGAAACTGCAAAATAGCATAAATTTTAGGTTATGTTGTTTTTGTAAATTAAATGTAATTTTTTGAGTAGAGTTATCAGATATTAGATTAAAAATGTTAGATTATAATTTGAGAAAATTATAATAATATGTACCTATTATAACAAAATCAATTAATACGTAATGCAAGTACACCTTTTTATTCATTTACAAAAGGAAATAAGTTGTAAGAAATACAAATAGAAAATAGTCTTTTTAATCCCTATGTTCATAATTAAAGTTATCCACCAGAATAATGTTATCTTATGTTAAATTTTGTTATATTTTGTTAAAAAATTGTTTAGTTTGAAATTTAGGATGACAGAATGCCAATGTAGTAAAAACAAACAATGTAGCCTTAAAAATCACTAAAAATATAACCAAATTCCAGAAAAAATTGCATAAAAAATAGGACATGTTCTATTTAGCTGCAACTTCTTGCAGCAAGAAATTGCTGCAAGAAGTTGCAGCTTTTCTGTGCAATTCGCGTATGACACGATGCACTTTCTATTGCTGCAAGAAATTGTGCACTTAATTGCGCAATTAGTTGCATCGTGTAAAGTGGCTATAAGACCAAGGTATACAATCAATGCGTACTCCCTGTTCTCACTTACGGTTCCCAAACGTGGACGTTTAAAAAAGCAAACATGGACAAGATCATAAAAACGCAAAGAGCAATGGAAAGGCAAATGTTGCACATAAGACTATTGGATAAAAAGAGAAACGAGTGGATAAGAGAGAAAACCAAAGTTAGGGACGTTAGACAAGAAGTTGCAAAGTTGAAATGGAGATTTGCCGGACACACTATAAGACAAAAGGAAGACCGATGGAACAAAATTGTCATAAAAGCACGTGGGCTCTAGGTGGATAACTGTAGCGACAGACAGAGAAGAATGGAAATTAATTGGGGAGGCCTATGTCCAAAGATGGACCGAAGAAGGCTAATTAGATAGATAGCTAGACAAACACTCTCACGCACTGGTTCGATATTGACATTTGGGCGGCTTGTTTTTGGACGATTTGTGTGTTTAGCATTAGGGGAGAGTCGGCTAATGATGCGCGTCGGGTAATTGTGCGCATCAATGTTTCTAATCTCCTATTTAATATAAGTGTAAAAACTATATTTTCGCGTCATCTATCAGCAACTGCCAGATCTATCCCACAAAAATGAATGTCGGGAGATACTTTACCGGTGCAGTTATCGTTTACATGTTTTCGTGTAGTATTTTATTGTTTTTGTGTCTGAGAAAATAAGTAGTAATTTTTTTTCTTGATAGAAATATTGTTTAAATGGTATATACAGAGTGTTTGATAAAGAATGGGCTATAGCTTAACCTTAGATTCATGAGTTTAAAATAGGTCGATTTAAGCTAACTTACCTCAGTACGAAAGTTGATAATAACTGAAATTCAGAGTGTCAAAGGTAAAGTTTCATTTTATTTATTCTTGAATATTTCCTGACAGGCATAAGCTAACAACACGAAATTTGGCAAGCGGGGATTTTTTGGGACCAGAAATCTAAATTCGCCACCAAAAATGATGTATTACCCAGAGGGCGTCACATACGCCTTTCAGCGCACATCTATTACTTTCAATTTTTTTCTCCCACACTCTACATACTTTTTTAATCAAAATTATTATTCTCTTAATATTTTTACTTAAAAAAGACATACTATATTTATCTCGCTAAACTTAAACGTTTTCGAAATAAACGCATTTTAAATTTGCGATGCAACATAATTGTTTGCATAATATCATTGTAGTTACACTCGAAAAATAAACTTAAAGCCATAATAATTTCCAAAAAGGTATCGCCAATTTCTTCTAATAGAATTTGCGATGCAATAACATAAATATGAGAAGTTAAACAATTATTATGGTTTTAAGTTTATTTTTCGGGTGTAACTACAATGATATTATGCAAAGAATTATGTTGCATCGCAGATCTAAAAAGCGTTTATTTCGAAAACTGTTAAGTTTAGATATATAAATGTAGTATATATCTTTTTTAAGTAAAAATATTAAGAGAATAAAAATTTTGATTCAAAAAGTATGTAGAGTGGGGGAGAAAAAATTGAACCTATGAAATGAGCGCTGAAAGACGTATGTGGCGCCCTCTGGGTAAGACATCATTTCTGGTAGCGAATTTAGATTTCTCGTCCCAAAAAACCCCCGATTACAAAACTTCACGTCGTTAGCTTATGCCTGTCAGGAAATATTCAAGAATAAATAAAATAAAAGTTTAAATTTGACACCCTGTATTTCAGTTATTATCAACTTTCGTACTAAGGTTAGTTAGCTTAAATCGACCTATTTTAAGCTCAGAAATCTAAGGTTTAGGTATGGCCCATTATTTACCAAACATCCTGTATGTATTTACCATTTTAGACACTTGTATAGTTAGATTTGCCCGATTCATTTTTGTTTTTATTCAATTTTGTGTTATGTGGTAAAGTGTAAGGTCGTCTAAAGGTGCGCATCGCGCACCATTAGCCGACAAGGTATAAGAATACAAGAAATAATTATGTTTTAGTTCTAAGTACATCCAGCAGCAGCATTTTGGTTCCGAAACCACAAAAAAATTACCGGAAAAAACAAAAATCTCAGACATTATCAGAAACGCCTAACAGAGAAACAGTTGAGATGGAAATTTAAAAATAAAAGAAAGGCAATATAGTTTAAACAAGCATCAAAATGGACAAAGGGGCAAAGTAAAAATCACAAAATTAAAAAAATGTAGGTACGAAAAGGAAGATTTTTGAAGACACCATCTCCGAAGATATTTCAGAAAGTGAACTGAGCGATGAAGATGAGTTGGAAGATTCCGTGTCAGAAGAAAATGACTTCTGGGTATTATGTGGTGATGGTAGTAAAAACGACGAGATATGGAACGTGTTCGATATATTATCAATGGGCTCATGCCATGTGTATAGGTAGGAGAGGATAGTCCAGAAGGACGTATTTGTGACTTCTGCAATGCATATATATTTTTTAAATATATCTGTAACATGGTTTCCTATCTTGTTCGTCTATTTGTTTGTCCCTTTAATATTTATGTTCAATAAACTACATTTTCGAAGGTCATTTTTAAGTTCGATTATTGCGCACAGTTATCTGACATATGCGCACCAATAGCCAAAGAGGCGGGGTAATTGTGGGCGTTACAATAATTAGGAACTTCGCCTCTCGCTGTTCTACTGTTCAACCATTCATTGAATGCGGTCTCTACCAATATATCTGGGCCGTTGAAGTATAGCTCCAAAAATTTGGAAACTGAAATACTTCACAAATTGAAGAGTCTCAGATGCAGAATCCACCATTAAAATGGTAAATAGTAATGTAAATCTGAGACTTTTCATGTTGAAAGTTCTTTCTGTTACATCCTTAATCTGCGACTTTAACAATTTATAAGACCGCAGATGACGAATGTAGAAAACAAAAAGGATTCCTTGCAATCACATTCCGTTTTTATTCGTCTCGGAAAAGGACAGAAGAGGAACTTTCTAGTACTCAAATCTGAGTAAAAAAAGAAAAGTAAATGATGGTTTTGATTGTTTTTGATTCAGAGGGATGCACAATCGCCGGACAGCTGTTTCCACCATGTCAAACAGCTGTCCGGCGATTGTGCATCCTTCTGAATCAAAAACAAGCAAAACCATCATTTACTTGAAATACTTCAAGTTTTTGCAATATCCTGATTTTGCCTTAGGTGCGCACCAATAGCCGACTCTTCCCTACCATTTGCTCCAGTTTCCCGAATTTTTGCAATTACTCTCTTCACAGTAGATGAAGTTAAATTAATATTCCGACCATATTTTTTACGAAATTTTTGAACCGTGGAACAAATGGAGGCAACTTCAAATCCTGTCACGTAAAGTAACAAGTTTGTATGAATTTTAAGACACTCTTTAAAACTTATTTATTCACAAAGAATAATTTTAAAATTTAGAACTGTATCCAAATTTCCATCATTTTGACTAACATATCTATCACGATTACCTGTCCCAAGTCTAAAAAGTGCTTTTCTAGTTTTTTTCGTTCTACATTATTAACACATTTTTAAATAAAACTCAAACATTATTTCTGATTGTACTAACCATACAATCATTTTAGACACAATAAATTATTATTGTTGACTCCAAATTACATGTTTTATCAATCGTAACAACAATAAACATTAAAACAATAGGTAATTATTTTACTGACGATTATTAATTTTTTCACTTATTTATGGACGATCAAAATGGGGAAAAATGTTATTAATGAGTACGGGGACAATGTAGGCATAAAACTGTGGAGAATAGAATATTTTGTTATGCAAAGAGTGCCATTAAGAAAAAAATGGCGAAAAACAAATTAAACATTTTCAGTTGCGCCCAGCTATACGCCATATTAGTGTGACGTCATGCTGGCATTTTTGAGGTTACGTTACTCATTCAACAAATTATTTATTTTCTTTTTTGAGAAATTTTTTTGCATGTAAAATTTATCCTTAAAGGGATAGGCGCAAAATCTGTGTCCAATGCTATTTAAATGCATTCATTTTTTTTTTCGAATCCTGCGAAAACTAATACCTAAGTATTTTTGAAAAATTTTAACGCAAAATGAAAAATTACTTTCTACCAAGGGCCGAAAGTCCCTAAAAACTTATTAATGTCTATTTTAGTAAGTTACAGGGGTGAAAAATAAAGAGAACATTTTGTGTGATTTTAAATTTCAAATATTTTATTCAAAAGAAACGTTTTGTTTATTCTAAGGACTTTCAGCCCTCGGTCATAATGTAATCTTTCATTCTGCATTCAAATTTTTCAAAAATATTTATTAGTTTTCTCAGGATTCGAAAAAAATTATTGCACCAAGATTTTGGGCTTACCCCCTTAATAAGACCTTAATGATCTATCTAGTGTTGGTGCAACAAAATAATTCAAATATCTTTCTTAAAAGATTTGAAAATGAACTACATATTACAAAAATATAAATATGTTTCTTAACTAGCCATGGCACACGTCAAGACTAATGTGGCATATTATTGTAGGTCATCTCAGTTTTTTTGCGAAAATACAGAATTTTAATTGCAAAACTTTCTAATATAAGAGTTGTAGCTATTAAATCGATACACTGTCATTTTGACAATGTAGTATAGAATCAACGATTTTTAAAATTTTTACATTTTAAAATATTCTAAATCCAAAATAAACTAATTATCAACTGTATAAATTGAAAAACTGAGTTACCATAGCTAAAGAGTTTTCAAAAACGTCCAACAAAATGTTCTTATGAAACAAAAAATTATAAATTTTAAATTGTCAGAACCGCGAAAATCGCTCATTATATACAGAGTGAGTCATGAGGGATTGTATAAACTTCTACATATAACGATAGTAATACCAACTCACGCCGCCTGTTTGCCACCGCTCTGTACTCCCACAGTTACCTACCACTTCTATTCTATGCGCGTTGGTGATGCAAAGTTAAAAAAAACAGCATAGATATTGACAGAGAACCCAGTTCTACCAGAGTACTGATCTGGTGAGACCTCCACTGGACTCTGGAGTATTAACCAAAGGTCAACCGATCCAGTAGTTCAAGCTAGAGTATTGATCTGGTAAGAGCTTTTGAGCAGTATTGATCTAAGGCCAAAATGTCAAATAATCAGACAAAGTAATGATTAGTCGATCTTCTTGATGTCGTCCTTTGGTTTCAATTTATTTATTTTCAATATATTTTTATTTAAATCAAAGTTTTGTTTACTGAGTCTAGCGTGTAACAGAGCTATCCGTTACATAAGTACTTCGTATGGCAAGAGAATGTCAAATGCCCATTAACAAATACCTGCTCCTATAGTTTAATAGAGTAGTTTAGTCCCATAGTAGATATTTTTCAATGGGCTGTTGATATCTTCCATAGAGGCCTCCACACAAGATAGGAGTATATATAGTTCCTCATGACTCATCCTGTATATTTTAGGTAAAGCTTAGCAATTGAAATAACCACCTTTTCTCTTACAGCATTTTCATTTTCAATGATTCTTTTATGATCTTATATATCTTTGTTCATATATTTACTCGTTTTGCCTTTATATATATATATATATATATATATATATATATATATATATATATATATATATATATATATATATATATATATATATATATATATATATATTCAAATTACCTCTAACTCTTATTTTCTTCCATTTAAGTCATGTTCACCATGCTTTTTACTTTTATAAGCACATTCGCCTTTAGCTACCTACACCTTCACCTTTATCTTATCTCTTTTCACCTTCTTGTTCTCCTCCCCTTCACGTTCATTCATTCATCCTCCCTCTAGTCTCAGCGCTAGAGTAAAAGGTGCCCGTCTGCAAAACTAGCATAGACGCTCTTACGTTTTTTAGATTGATATTTTGTATAACACCATCAGAAAAAGCCTCATTTTGGCCTCTTCCCAAACAGGGGCGCCCGCCTGTAGTGCATCACTTTCAGGCCCGTTATCGCCGACCTTGCCTCTCCCTAATATATAATATCTTACCCCTTTCGTACTTTCCTCCTCTTCATGTTCATTATTTCTTTCTTCCTCCCGTTTTTTAAACTGAAGTAGATTAAATGCTCTACTGTTCTAAGAGGAATTTTCTAGAAGACTTTTACTTTGTGGTATTTATCCACGCGATATTTTTAGTCGCTTTGCTAATTTTATCGATTAAACCACTTTAATAAAGTAGTAATTTCATTCATTAAAAAAGTGGTTGTTCTTTGCTAGTCAGAATAATTATTGGAGGTGCTATCTAAATAAAAATTATTTTTAAAACTTTTTTTGTGCAATGTTAAAAACTAAATATTCAGTAATAGCCATGATACTATAAATAACGAGATAGTATCTTCCCGTAGCGCAAATACGTCCGAGTTCGCGCATGATGACGTAATTGGAGACCGGAAGTTGAATTTGAATTCTTGTTAAAGTTAAATGGAATTTGTATGCATTCTGTGATGAAATTATTTAATTAGCAAAATAACATTAAACTTCAATGTGTTCGAAAAAAATTTAGTGTCGAGATTCCTGTCAAAATAACTGTCAAAGATAAAATATAAAATACACTGCTTACAACCGTGAACAATTCAAACTAATCGGACATTACGAATGATTACGAACCATTACGAACTTGCGGGTCTCCACTTACGTCACGAGTTCCGGATGTGCAATATATTATCTTGTTATTTATAGCATGGCATCATGGAGCAAAAACAGAAATGTAAACTTGCAATGTTTAATGATTTCAAGTGTTTAGATATTTTAGGTTATGTTATATTATAAAATTCGTTTTTTGAATATTTAGAAAACTGTATACTTTTGTAGAAAAGTCTTAGTTATCCTTAAAAGGTAAGTAAACGATTGTTTTCCTTTTATTGAGCCTGTTTAAAGACAGTAAGTAACATTTGTTGATCAACAAAAAAATTGATGTCTGTGTAATATATTAAGCATAACCACAGAATAAAAAACGCCATTTCGTGCTACAACGCGGTCTGTTGATTGTCAGTTATCATGTCAACTCTAATATTGAACGTGTTCCATGTCATCCATCATCCATATTAAGTTGTTAATTAAAACAATTTGTTTTAATCAAGAAATTATTGTAGGTTTATAGGGCTTTTCATTCACAGTCATTTGTTTCGAGCCTCTGTCAAATGTCGTATAATCCGTGTATATTAATATTATACACAGATTATACAACATATGATAGAAGCTCGAAACAAATGACAATCGATGAAAAGCCCTATTGTTATCTGCTATTGCTGATGATGACGCGCGTTGGGCCGAAACGCGTTCAAAATGTTTAAGTAAGTTGATTTGTGGTTCATCTTGGAGAGAGTGTATTATTTGGTACCTCTACACCTCGTTTGTGAATTATGGATAAATCTTTTCCTAATAGAAGAATACATTAATAACAGGTTGCCAGTCAGAAAGTGGCCACAAATAGTTCTACTTAAATTAATAGTAATTCATTTTTGAAAAATTAGAAGTACAGAAACCAATTTACTGCTTTATAGATTTTGAGAAGGCTTTTGATAGGGTATGATTGGAATAGATGATAAAGATCAGAAATAATTTTTAACGAAGCCTTGGAAAGACAATGTGGAGTTCGAATCGGGGGAGAAACTATTAACAACATCAGATATAATGCAGACGACACCGCGATCATGGCTGAAAGTATCGAAGATCTTCAATTCCTTATAGATCGAGAATGCCCCAATAACGGACTTAGCATAAATACAACAACGACAATAAATGAATTAAAGAATCTTAATAAAAATTTATAATCGAGTTAAACAAAGAGTAAGAAAAATGAAAACAAAAAGGTTTTTAAAAAATGTTAAAACAAAAAAAAACTGACAGGTACTATAGTTAGTACAGTGTAGCAATGGTAGTCAGTGGCAACATTTTCATCACAAATTGATTCCACTTCGCTTTTGTCGTCTTCTACCTCATCAAACCATTCCAAAAGAGTTTCCTCAGGGTCTTTATTCCCTTATTTGATGTTTTTTGACGAACTGGGGCACATTATGTGTAATGACGAACTGGGCACAAACACTAACACCCCGTCTATTAGACGGAAATCACACTTTGAGCCTAAATATCTTTCGAATAACAACCTGCCGCAAATTGCCGAATTCAATACTACTAAAGAACAACCCAACTTGAAAAGTCGTAAACGGGTGACCTTCAAAATTTTCTAGAAAGGGAAATATCCCACTTTTGACAAGCGATGCCGTCTGGAAGACAGGGTGTTAGTACTTAAGGGTTAATATGACGATAGCCAACGCTTGAAAACAAGCACGGCACACAAAGAAGAAGAAAATTATTTGCGGCCACTGTTTGATGGCAACTTGTTATTAATGTATTCTCCTATTGTTAGATTTTTATAAAAATGTGATTTTAATTAACTAACTTACGAACTATTAACGTAGTGATTGATCTCAGACATCTGAGTACATATTTTTTATCAACAAGCCCAACAAAAAGAACACAGCTCTTTTATATTATTCAATTTTTCTAAAACTTGTAATATTTTCCTATGATTGCCTTTACCAATAGAAGGTAAACACAGATATATCAATCTAGTGCTCTTCACATATAAAATATGAATGTATAAAGCTGGACCTTAGATTGGACACAAGATACAAGCCTATTTCTTTCTTCAAGTGGTTCTTGGTTCAAATGGCACAGCTGGTACCTAATAAATCAACTGGCAGCCAGTTGTATAGAGTATCACTAATGCTTGATTTTAATTTCTTCAAGGTCTTTTTGAAGGTAATGCAGGACGTAGTGTAGAACCACGTCGTAACAGTATTTATATTCCGTCTAAAAAATAAGGAAAATAATTATTAAGACCAAATAAAAATAGAAATTAACATGTTCAATTTTCTGGCGGTTATGTTAAATTGGTGCAGCATACGTTGTAAATCATCTTCACTTTGAGAGATTAGTATTGCATCGTCTGCATAGCAGATTATTTTAAGTTGTTTTTCTCCCATTTGGTATCCTTTTTTAGTTCTTATTTTTTTATTATTTCATCCATGATCAGGTTGAACAATAAAGGACTTAAGGAATCCCACTGTCTTATCACATTGCCGGCTTCAATTGGGTCAGTTAGTTCATCTTCCACTTTTACTTTTATTGTGTTGTTCTGGTAGATGTTTTAGATCGTTTTAATTCTTCCTAGAGGTAACTCTCTCGACTCTCGAGTATAACAAATGGATAACCTCCTTTAATGTGACCCTGTCAAATGCATTCTTATGGTCCACGAAACATAAATATGCCCGTTTGTTGTATTCCAATGATTTCTCTTGGACTTGCCTCATTATAAATATAGCGTCAGTGCATGACCTTCCCGACCTAAAACCTTGTTGTTCTTCTGATAATGGTATAATTTAAGAATGTTATTGGTAAAGAATACTTACAATATTTTCTATAAGTTGGGGTCGATGTCTTCGAACTGTTCTAACAGCTTGGAAAACGTCCACTTCGCCATGTTGGATGACTTGTTCTATGCAAGCATTTGCAGAGCAGTATATTCCGCACCTACTTCTTCCGTCCCTAAAAACGTAATAAAATGATATTAAACTGATTTGAAAGTAATAGTATTAGAAACTAATAAAGGAGCGTGTCCACGCAAACTGAAGCTTGCATAGCACTAGAGGTGATAACACTGACTGCCAAAAAAAAAATAAAAAAAAAAAAAATAAAAATAATTTAAACATTATTAGTTTTATATGGAAATTTTTTATGTTATTGACATAAGGTTTGTTCCAACTCAATACAAAACCGTTCTTGAATCGTTACGCGCATGCACAATAACGAATAGTTATGCGCAGTAACACATTTTTCGTTACTGCGCATACTCGTAACCGTTCAAGAACGGTTTTGTATCTAGTTGGAACATACCTTTTAAAACAATTAGTTTTAATTTGTTTGTTAAATGCTTCATTGTTTTATTTAATTGTTACGTATTTGTTATTAAATTGCTTTAAAATAAATTATGTTTGACTTCGTGTGTTGTTTTTTTTTAATTCGCAAGAAATAATAAGAAATATCAGATGATTCCTTATAAGTTTTGGGTGTGTGTATAGTGTATATGTTATAACGACGTACAGAAAACCACTCAGTACGCTGAGCAAACGCATTTCAGTACTGTTTATTTTGCCGCATAGTAAATTCGACAGCTTTAACGTTCCAAAGAAAATTAAGGAATTTGTCGCTCTTGATTTCAAACTTCCAGCATGCCATATCATTGGAAGAACTCCATGGTCAATTTTTTTAAGCATATGTAGGGCTTATTGTATATTAATGTATTGAAATACTTACGGGGAAACCACACAAACAGGTCCATAGTCTGACCGTTGCCTCCATCTTTCGACCATGTTCATGAGCTCTACTAAGGAATTTGTCGATGTTGGTACTTTGTGGCCCATGGGCCAACAAGTCAACTGAAATAGTTGGACAGTCTTTGGTGGAGCTTTAACTCCAGCCATCAGTTCTGTTAGGGACACAATCTGTAAAAAACATGAATTAAAACACTTGAAAATAAAATATCTGTTGATTGAGTTGTAAAACTTTTTAAATATTGTAAACTTGGATTCTTTATTACCGAACAAAAGAGAAATATGGAAAAAAATCAAGCGTTAAAAGTGAAAGCGGAGGGGTCAGTCCGCTATATTCTTCCTTTAGTGGTTTATCCTTTCTGTGGTTGGTAGATTTACCTATATATAATTTATTTTCTTTGTTCGATTTTCTAAGGTTAAGAACCAATTTTCAAAAGACTTGATATTTTTAAATACTTAGAGACTAGAATAAAGAGCCCTGGTGGTAGTTAAACGAAGTTCAAAAATATTCTTCAAGTTTAAGGGAAAACATAAAGAGTGGCAAGAGAATAGGTTTGACAGATATCTTCAAACCATAATTAGATAACACCGAAACCAACTGTTATCAAATGAGTTCATTTTTTGTCCTCAACAGTAACAGCATCCATTCTTTAATGCAATTTATTCAACTTAAACTTATGTTCAGATACCACGTAGTAAAATGTTACAGAGTACATATGCTGCTATATGGGACGGAAGTACGGACATCTGAAATTAGTAATTAGTACACTACGAATACTAGAAATCTTTAAGGCTGTGGTCTCCAATAAATGCCGTAGGTTGGGTACAACGTTTGTCGATGGCCGGCACCAACATTTCGATCGTTTTCGTTATCAGTCAAATGCGATATTTCAACTTGTTGATAAGCAACACATCTTGTTCTTTTTTACTACTTGTTTTCCTAATATCGCTAGATTAAAACCTGTACCAGCCGTACGTTGCAATGCTAGAAAATAACTAAAGACGCTGCTTCCAACATGAAGTCGCTCATAGCAGATAGACACTGCGTTCGACATCCAATAGAGACTGTATCCATTATTTATTGTATAAAGCATACATACGCAACCTACTGCGTGACAGTGTAGGCAGCGTACGGCGTTTATTGGTGACCAACGCATGTGAAGCCGTGTACAGCAGTTTGATGCTACGTTCGGAGTAAGATAACAGACCGCAATAATTATTTATTTATTTTATTTATTTATTTTTATTTATTTATTTATTAAAACTTACAAACACCACCTAGGTAGTAATTACATGTAAGAGTGCTCATTACTTGGTATAACAATATACACGCAAAAAATATAAAAAAAATACAATATACACACAAGTACAAAATAAAAACACAGAAAGTAAACGCATTAAAAAAATACACAAATTAATAAAATTTTAAAATTGAGTCCATTACTTATCTGTTCATAACATTTTTTAATATCCCTTACTCTACAGTTAAAGAGGTCTATATCACAGATCTTTATTAATGCATTACACTGATATTGCATATAGTTTATTATTGCACAAGAATTATATGAACTACAAGAAAATAGGTAATTACTGTTTACCCTTAGGTTGATCAAACCACATGTCTTATATTTAACATTGTTAATAATATTATAAATAAACACAACACAATGCATATTTCTTCTTTGCTCTAATGACTGCAAGCCAAATATTTGAAGCAACTCTTTTGATGGTGTAAGGTAAGGTGAGTATACACATTGTATTTCTTAATGTATAAATACCTTAGAAATCTTTTTTGTACCTTTTCTATATGATTAATATGAACTTTAGCTTCAGGAGCCTATACCACTGATGCATATTCCAAGTTTGGTCTGACTAAAGCGTTATAATATAGTCTAATGGTTGTGTTTATACTAAAGTGTTTGGAATTTCTTATTACAAATCCCAATATTTTGTAGGCCTTATTAACAATATTTATATAGTGTTCATTAAATTTCATGTTAGCCTGTAGGTATATTCCCACATCTTTACACTTTGTTTTCCTAGATACTACACAATTGTCAATTCTATAATTATTTTGAATGTAGTCGATTTTGCGAGTAAAAGATATGACTCCACACTTCTTAATATTCAAGATCATATTGTTTTCCCTACACCATTCTACAACTGAGGTCAGGTCCTCCTGTAGTAACTGACAATCATTTGGAGTATGTATAGTCTTAAAAAGCTTAAAATCATCGGCATAGATCGAACTAGAAGAAAATTTAAGAAATTGTGGTAGTGAGTTGCCAAAAATTAAGAAAAAGAAAGGCCCTAATTGCTCCCTTGGGGGACACCACATGTAGACTGAAATTTATCTGAAAAACAACTACCAATTTTTACTCGTTGAAACCTTGATTCCACATACGATTTTATAAATGTACAAGCATCATACGAAAAACCAAACTCATTCAATCTCGATAAAAGAATGCCATGGTCAACCATATCAAATGCCTTTGAGCAGTCAGTCATTATTGAACCTAATTGAAGTTTATTAGTTATTGCCTCACTAGCAAAATTAGAGAGAATGCACAGATTACTAGTTGTGGATAACCCAGGCAAGAAACCAAGTTGTTCTGGAGCAAATTCATTTTCAAAATTTTTCAGTATATTCATATAGAGAATAGGTTCAAATATTTTAGCCAGGCAATTAAGGATACTTAAAGGACGATGGTCTTCTATATCGTTTCTATTACCTGATTTAAAAACTGGAGTAATGGTAGCCTCTTTGAGTTTGTCTGGAAAGGTGTTAGTTTTAAGAGATAAATTAAATAAATGTGATAATGGTTTTTGAAATATATCAGAACATCCTTTAAAGATATAGGCAGGATATCATCACTACCAGTGGCCTTTTTTGGCTTGAATTTTTTTATACTAACCTTCACATCTTCTTCACTAATAACTGAAAAGTTAAAAGATCATTTATTGTATTACGCATACAGATGCGTCCTACAGCGTGATTCTGTATGCAACCTACAGCATTTATTGGAGACCACGGTCTACGATGTTAATATTTAGTCTCATTCCATGGATGGACCATGCCAGAAAGTCAAATGGACATGGATCGAGAACTTTTAGGAAGAATTCTTTATAAATTGTGGAAAAATGAGCTCATCAATTTTTGTGTGATACAGATTTCATAATGTTTATTAATAATTTATTGAAAAAATTAAAGTTCAGATATAAAATTTATTAAAAATAATAAATTATAATTTAAATCTGAACTTTTCGTGGAACTACTTTCTAATATCATCCTAAATCTCTGACTTTTACAATTTATAAGACAAGAGACGACGAATAAAGAAGACGAAAAAGACTCTACAATATGCAGTCACATTTCGCTTCATCCGTCTAGGAAAAGATCAGAAAGTTAGTTCCTAGTACTCAAAAATCTGAGTACTCAAAAGTAAAAGGCAGTTTATGTTTCCTTTCGATTCAGCATCACCAGTCCGGGGGCAGCGACTCAGAGGTGTTCATGTAGCTCCACTGAAGACGTCTAGAGACAGAAACAGCTGTCTGGAGATGCTGAACCTCCTATGAATCGAAAGGAGACATAAAATGTCTTTCACTAATAATTTATTATTTACAACTTACCTTTTTATTTATTCTAAACACCCAAGTTCGTATATTCGTATAATGGCTATGTGATATATGATCTATGGTAAATACAGGGCCATATTTTTTGGACGCTCTTCCCTCGGGCCAAAAATTTGGAAACTGTTGCTAAAATATCAATGAATAAATTAATGAATAAAGCAATGGACAGGGGCAATAACTGGTTTTGGAAGCTGGGAACCTACAAGGTCTGTCGCGCTCCCCTTGTCCCTGGTTTTTTTCTTACCAATCTCTCACATTTATTTCTGACAAGTCTTGTTTTGTTGCTTCCAACCGTTAATTCTTTGAACATCCTCTCCCTCGACTAGAAGCCATCTAGTTTTTTAGGCTCGTATTTTTGCCGTAATTTTTGGTTTTACATACATTCTCATAATTTATTTATTTGTTGGTCTTCTCCAAATATTCTCTGTCGTCTGTATTCATTCAATATTTTTTCTGATCACCTTTCTTTCCCATATCTCTTCTTTCTGTTCTTTCCGCTAGTTCACAATTCACGTTTCGCTGGCATGCATCACCGTTATTGCTAAGTATTCAAATTCTGACACTTTTTCAAAATTATAGACAGCCTCTGCTCCTTTCATTTTGATATATTTGCTATCATTTTGTTATGTTTCCTCTCATTTCACCATATTGCGTTTTTGTTTGGATTATTGTTAGTCCGTATCTTTACGCTTCTTCGGTCCATAGCTTTATAAGCTCGGATTTAGAGTTTACTTTAATCGCCGTCGACTGACTTCTGGCCTGATTTCATTTTTCCTCATTAGAGGAAATTATATTGTTTTAAAAATTACCGTGCTGAGCATATGGGACGTGAATTATAAATTGTAAAATTCCCTCATCTTCCTGTTGTCTCAGAATCCGTATGGCTTGTATTTTTAGAAGCCTCGGAGGTGTAAGTAATATTTTTAGTATTGTTTTATGTGCTATTAGATTAAAAACTTAGTCTTTTGCTAGCAGTTTCCGCTAGGGCATCCCTGCTATTTCGTTCGCTGCAATCCGTATCCGTAACTGCACGTCGGGTTTTGTCCTGGTTGGGTCAGAGAGAGAGCAGTATATGTGCCTCGTGATGAGAGACTAATAAGTTTCAAAACCGGTAGAGGTGCTTGCTGCACTCTCTGATTGGACTACAATATGATGAGGCTGTAGTTTCGTGTTGCAACGAAATTGAAAATGGTTATTCATTTTTGAAATATTGTTTAACTCTAATTGTCAGCTAAACCGTTTCGGTCCCCTCAAGTTCTCACTTCTCACAGATCTACCTGATGATGAGCAGACTTTGAAACACGTGTAAGAGAATAGTCACTAATCTATGCTTTACATTGAAATAATATATTACAGTTTTATAGAAGTTAAACATTAAAATACTTACCGAGTTATTTGGAGGCACACATAGTATCACAACTGCAGAGCAATCGTAGTCGTATACCAACGACCAAAATTCCCCGCAAGTTGACTTTATAGGCCATTCTGTCACTATATATTCCTTGGGTTTGGTGTATCCCTAAAATGTTAAAGATTTGAAGGTACATTCTAAGTCATTAATTTTTACACAAATCATCAAATAGATATTTATGTATTTAGAAAGAAAAGTAACATCTTTACTGCTTGAAAATAACAAGAGAAGATTTTGTAACAAAGAATGGTAAATAGAACGGAGATCAAGGTACCTAGTCACTTTTGCTCGTAATACATTATTAAATATTTTTATATTCGCGGTGTGCAAGTACTTGGAGGGGATACGGGAAACGATCCTGCGAGAATAGTGGAGAAATATTGTAACTTTCTTAAATAATTCATTATCAATTGAAATTGTCCAATTGACGTATATTTCATATCTACTGTCATTGAAGAAGAAAATTTATATGTTGCTCCACAATATGAGCAACATATTGCAACATTTACATGTTGCAACATTTATATGTTGCAATAATATGCAATTATTATATAAAGATAAATTTAATTAATTGTATTTTGCTTGCAGTACTGCATTTTAATAACTAATTTTATTTACTACATACAATTGTTTACGTTTTAATAACATAACCTGAATCTTATTTTATCTTCTTATTATTTTTTTGGACATTCTTTCACGGTTTTTGCTCTAAATTTTAAAGAACCGCTTGGATTGACATGAAATTTGGCATACGCATAGCTTACATGTCAAAGAAAAAAAGTAAAATTGTGCCGATGTGTGCTTTTGCCCTGGGGGTGACTTTCACCCCCTCGTGGGGTTGAAAAAATATAAGCCCAAAATAAGTCCGGAAATTGATAAACTGACTAATTTTAAGTAACTTTTGTTCTATAGAGCTTTTTCGCCAAGTCAACACTTTTCGAGTTATTTGCGAGTGAATATGTTCATTTTTCAACAAAATAACTACATTTTTAGACGGTTTTTCGCAAATAACTCAAAAAGTAAATATTTTGTCGAAAAAACCGTTCTTGGCAAAAATATGGCCTGTAAAAAAGTAAAAAAAAATTGTGTACGCGTTAGGTCTCTGGACCTCGTAAAGCCAGAGTTATAGCCAATGAAAAATAGATTCATATTCACCAAATTTCAAATAGAATACTTTGAAGTGAAATATCCAAAAAATTAAGCATTTTTTGGGGAGAATCCATTATAACTTTTTTAAAGCGTTTAAAAAGGGCTTTATTTCTATTTTTATAAAAAGTTTTTATCATTAAATTTAAGCAAGTTACGCTAAAAATAAAGTTGGTCCCTTTTGTTTTGGCAAAAAAAAATCCGGAAGACCACCCCCTAATTATATTAGCCACTTAAATGAAATAAATCGTTACCGCTCCATAAATTATTTTACTTATGTTGTGTTTATATGATAACTTTTTTAAAGTGTTTTAAAAAAGGTTTATTTATGTTTTTAAAAAACTTCTAACATTAAAAGTAAGTGATTAAACTCAAAATATTGCTGGTCTTTTTTATCTTTTGCTAAAAAATCGCGAAAATCACATAAAATTAATCGTTACCGTTTCACAGTTACTTCACTTATGTATTGTTAACATTATCTATAAGTTTCATCGATTCAAAGTGCTTATTTAAAAAAAAATTGGTTTTAAAGTGAAATTTTAATTTTGAAAAATATGATTTTTTTCAAAATAACTTAAAAATTGTTATGAGATACCAAAAATCTCGAAAAACAAAAAAAGTCAGCATTGCTTTTCTGAATATCATGTATTTTTTGTTTTTCTGTTAGACAAAAATTGATTAAGATTAGGTGTTTTTAAATTTGCATACATTCGTGATCAGTGACTCGTTCAACCCCTTTTAACTACAGCCCTTTCAAAAATAAGGACTTTGAACCGATGAAATTTACAGATCATATAAACAATACATACGCGAGTCAAGAAACTTGTGAAGTCGTAACGATTAAGTTCATTTGAGATACTAATTAGGGGGTGATTTTCCCGATTTTTTTACCAAAAAAAGGGACTAACTTTATTTTGAGCGTAACTTGTTTACTTTTGATGATAGAAATTTTTTTTATAAAACAAAAATGAAGCTTTTCTAAACACTTTAAATAAGTTGTAGTAAGTTTTCCCCAAAATGTGCTTTATTTTTGATTATTTCACGTTAAAGTATTCCATTTTAAATTTTACGAATATGAACCTATTTTTAATTAGCTATAACTCTGCTTCTACTAGGTACACAGACATGATATATACACCATTTTTTTTTTAATATTTTACAGGCTATATTTTTGCTAAGAATCTTTTTTCGACAAAATACTTACTATTTGAGTTATTTGCAAACAACCGTCTAAAAGCGTGGTTATTTTGTTGAAAAATGAACATATTCACTGGCAAATAACTCGAAAAATATTGACTTAGTGAAAAAACTCTATAGAACAAAAGTTTCTTAGAATTAGTCAGTTTACCCATTTCCGGACTTAGTTTGGACGAATATTTTTTCACCCCCAGTAGGGGGTGAAAACCACCCCCGGGGCAAAAGCACATATCGCCACAATATCACTTTTTTTCTTTGACTTGTTAGCTATGTGTATGCCAAATTTCATGTCAATCCAAG
Organism: Diabrotica virgifera virgifera; assembly: GCF_917563875.1. Lineage (NCBI taxonomy): Eukaryota > Metazoa > Arthropoda > Insecta > Coleoptera > Chrysomelidae > Diabrotica > Diabrotica virgifera. The sequence continues at coordinate 213,868,449 of NC_065450.1, forward strand.
CGGTTCTTTAAAATTTAGAGGTTTTGCAATATTTTACCGTTAAAGAACGGACTACTATGGCCTTAACAATTATCCAGTAACCAGGACCAGGACTAATATATTTGGCCAATATAATTAAATTGCGAATAATGTTGCTGAGCGTAGAAACCAGGTCTCGCTTTACCGAACTTGCACGGTCCCAATAAGCACTTAATACGGCGTTAAACTAAAATAGCAGTTACTTACGTCTACAAATACTGCATTAATGTAGTCCGTATAACTGTTTCCTTGGAATGATGTAAGGTAGGGACGAAAATTGTCAGCTGTAAATTCAAAAACAATTGTTATCAAATCATAAAATTAACATAATTTAGGTAAAGAGAAATAAATAAAAGCATATGAAAAGAAATATTTTTAGTTACGAGTGACTAAAATTAAACATATAAATATTTGGGTACAATAATTAATGAAACTAATGAGTACACAGAAGAGATTAAAGCAAGAATAGGATAGGCAAGAAATGCTTTCAACAAACTGAAAAAAGTACTCTGTAGCAGGGACATTACAATTTCTTTAAAGATAAGACTTCTTAGATGCTACGTGTTCTCCGTATTATTCTATGGGTTGGAGACTTGGACATTAAAGAAGGATGTTTCGGATAGATTAGAATCCTTAGAGTTATGGGCCTACAGAAGAATATTGTTGCAATTCTAGATGGGTTCAGGGATTAAGAGAATTGTTACTCTGTTTTAACAAGTTTATTAAAATTCCTAATAAACTAAAGTACAAAAATAAGTCCTCCAAAAGTCAAACGTGACAAAAACAATTATTATGACAAAACTTCTAAATTGACAAATATATCTGTCAGATTCCTTATTAGTCTGACTTACTCCATCTACTTACACCTATGCTAGGTGATTTATAACACCGCCCCCTTCTTTCAGGCTGTTCGCCCCGAACAGTACCTAAATGGACCAGGTCGGTGGATTCTGCCCTTCATAAGGACACAGTCTCTCTAGGTGGACGACCTTCGGCTTACTTCGTGGCGTCAGTTGCACCCTATACACAAGGTCGTTTATCTTCTTAATGACCAGGTACGGTCCCTCCCAGGGCCGCTGCAACTTGGGACTTAGACCTTTCCTTCTCGTTGGTTGGTAGAGCCAAACTGCATCACCTTCCTTGAAACTAACAGGTGTGGATTTCTTATCGAACCTAACCTTCATCCGGTCACTGGTGAGTTGTAGCTTGTTTCTGCCGAAATCGTGGACCTTAACCAGTCGATCCTTTAGACCGCTGACATACTCGGGAAGTGTCTCTTGACCCGCCTCTCCGTCTGGTACATTACTATGTAGGAGATCGATGGGAAGCCTCATCTCTCGACCAGTTAACAGCATTGCTGGAGTGTAACCAGTTGCATCATGTTGGGAACTTCGGTATGCTAGCAGAAACAGAGGCACCAGTTTGTCCCAGTCTCTCTGGTTTTCGTCTACAAACAGGGACAGGTAGTTGTTGATGGTCCGGTTATGTCTTTCTACCATGCCGTCGGATTGAGGATGGAGCGGTGTTGTTCTGGTCTTCTTAATTCCTAACAAAGCCATCATGGTCTTCCAAACTGCCGATTCGAAGTTGCGCCCCTGGTCAGAATGAAGCAGAAGTGGAACACCATGTCGGGAAACGACATTCTCCAGCAGGGCTTCACCAACTGTGACTGCTTCTTGGTTGGGTAGTGCAACTACTTCAGGCCATTTGGAAAAATAATCCATAGCAACCATCAAATATTTGTTTCCTGATACTGTCTCTGGAAATGGTCCCAAAATGTCTACAGCAACTCGTTCCCATGGAGTTCCAGTAATATATTGTTGGAGTTTTCCCCTAAGTCTTGTTTTGGGTCCTTTCTTGGATGCACACAGGTCACATCGTTTGCACCATTCTTCCACATCTTGCCGACAATGAACCCAATAATATCTCTCACGGACTCTGGCCAGAGTCCTATTGATTCCAAAATGCCCGCCGGAGCGACTATCGTGAAGTTCTGCAAGCACGTCCGTAACACATGACCTTGGGAGAACAACTTGGGGCACTGTTCTTGTTCCATCTGGACTCTCCCATTTACGAGTGATGATGTCATCTCGTAGACACAGGGAGTCCCACTGAAGCCAATAGCCCTTAACTGCTTGCCCATATTTTGCAATCTCCTGCCACTGTGGTCTAGCTCCGTGGTCCAGCCACTCCCGAACTATTTTTAGATCTGTATCTTCCTTTTGTTCAGCCTGAAGGTTTTCTAGAGCTTCCTCGTCATTTCTATCCTCTATGGTTCTCATCTGTAGAATCTGGCCATCTCGTTCTTCTTGGCGGTCGCAGAATCGACAGTTCCTCCCGTTGCATGGTCTTCTCGAGAGACCGTCGGCATTCCCATGACTTCTTCCCGCTCCGTGACGAATTTCAAAATCATAAGTCTGTAGTTTCTCCAGCCACCGAGCTATCTGACCTTCAGGTGTCTTGAAATTGAGAAGCCATTGCAAGGCAGAATGATCGGTTCTTATCAAGAATTTTCTGCCATAGAGGAACGAATGGTAGTGTTCTACTGCTTTGACGACTGCCAATAACTCCTTTCTGGTGACACAGTAGTTTCTTTCTGCTTTTCCCAAAGTTTTGCTGAAGTATCCTATGACGCGTTCCTCGCCCTCTTGTACTTGGGAAAGCACCGCCCCGATACCATTTTGAGAAGCATCTGTATCAAGCACGAAAAGACCCTGTTCTTTCGGATATGCCAGGATTGGAGCCGTAGTCAATTTATGCTTGAGTGTGGTGAAGGCAAGCTGGCACTCTGGTGTCCAGTCAAATGACAGTTTTCTCTCAGTCAGATTATGGAGAGGTTTGGCAATCTTACCAAAATCTTTCACGAAGCGACGATAGTAACTGCAAAGACCAAGGAAGCTTCGGATATCGTGTTTGTTTCTTGGTGTGGGCCATTCCTGTACTGCTTTTATTTTCGCCTGATCTGCTGCAATTCCTGAGGATGAAATTACATGTCCAAGGAAACTAACTTTTTCTTGGAAGAGCTCGCACTTTTTGGCATTTACTTGTAGGTGAGCGTTCCTTAGTCTGGTGAAAACTTCTTTCAAATTGGCAAGATGTTCGTCAAAATCTTTTCCGATGACCATAATGTCGTCGAGGTATACCAGACAGATTTTCCATGTAAGTCCTCTAAGTACTAGCTCCATTAAACGCTCAAACGTGGCAGGTGCATTACACAATCCGAATGGCATCACTTTGAATTGGTAGAGCCCATTTCCAGCAGAAAATGCGGTCTTCTCTCTGTCTTCAGGGTGTACTGCAACTTGCCAATAACCGCTTTTGAGGTCCACAGTGGAAAACCATTTCGACTCAGCCAAGGCACTAAGTGTATCATCAATACGGGGTAGTGGAAAGCTGTCCTTCTTGGTAACGCTATTCAGCCTCCTGTAGTCGACACAGAACCGCGTTGAGCCATCTTTCTTGGTTACCAACACCACTGGAGAAGACCAGGGGCTACTCGACTCTTCGATGACATTCTCCTTTCGCATATCTTCAAGGATGGCAAAAGCTTCCTTTTGTTTTGCAAATGGAAGACGTCTTGGTGCCTGTCTTATGGGGTTGGAGTTGTCAGTGTTAATCCGATGTTGGACTAAGTCAGTGCGGCCAGTTATTTCTCCTTTAAAGAATATGTCACTTTCGTTGTTGATGAACTCTTCTGCTTTTTGGTATTCATCTTCAGATAGATGTCCCCATGACTTCTTAATATTTTCCAAAATTTCAGTGGAGAGTTGGTGTGTACTGCTAGCTGTTGGCACGTTTTCTTCTATTCTGGTCACTCTTACAACTGGCTCGCATATTCCAAGCACTTGGCCCTTTTTGAAAGTAATTTTATTGCCATTCGGGTTGGCCACCCTTACTGGAACGGTCTGCTTATCCCCATCTACCAAACATCTGGCCACAATGACGCCCTCGTGAATCTGCTCGTCTGGTTCTAATAACATGGCTCCCAAGCCACCAGATGCATCAATTTGTGCAACCACGATCTTTTCACTGTTAGGAGGGATCTTCGTGTCTTTTGCTACTAACATCTTTAGCCCATTGTGCTGCTTTCTGGAGGATGACAGTAGAATTTCTTCATTGCCGACGACTAAGGTCCTGTGTCTGACATCTACAATAAACCCATGTTCGGACATAATGTCGACACCTAGGATGAACTCGTCTACGATGTCGGCTACTAGGACCACTACTTCTATCTCGATGTGTCCCAGCTCGATTTTTACGCAACTGTCCCCATAAACAGTAATGTTTTCGCCTGTCGCTGTCTCTAGTATGGGAGATTTCGATATTATTCGTGTAGATGACTGGTCCAGTAAACGTTTACTCATAACTGACCTAGTTGCCCCAGTATCGATGGTAAAACTGCATCTGTCGCCATTGAGAAGTCCATCGGCAACTAAGCTGTCACTACTTCGTCTTATTGTGGATATTGAGAATCTGGGAGCTTGGGACAGGTCAGCCAACGTGCGCCCCTTGACGTTGACTTCTTTTAGTTTTCCGAATTGCGTTGATATTGTGGAGCTTGCCTACTGTCCTCTGATCTTGTACGTTGTCTGCAATCACGTTGAAGGTGGCCTATCAATCCACAAAAATAACACTTTGGGCGCCCCTGACGTTTTTGCTTCAAATATTCAGCTATTGGGCCAAGATATTTCTCGAATTGGGCGGCCAACACCTGGGACAACGTATTTAGATCGCCTTCTTCCACTTCAGCAACACCTCTTATTTGATGGACTTTGCGTTGATGGCGGGACACATTTTTCACGGCTTCGTACTCCAATGCTGCGACAATAGCGTCCTTCAATATTTGGTAGCGTCCTCTTCCTAGTCGTAATGTTTGCTGGAGGTCTACATCTCGCAGGCCATCAAGGAAACATTGGATGGTAAACTGGTGTAGAAACTCTTCAGGGGCTTCGGGCCAAGCGAGTCGTGCCATCTTTTCTACTTCTGCTCCGTATTCTTGCACAGATTCGTTGGAGCCTTGGATACGCACTTTTAGTTGGCTCTGGTATACTTGCTTCAAATATTGGCTGCCGTATCTTAGTTCTAGAGCCGATACGACAGTCTCATATTTCTTTTGTGCGTCCTCTGGAATGTTTTGGAGGATTTCTACAGCCTTACCTCGAAGTGCTAATATGAGAGCAGTTGCCTTCTGTTCATTTGTCCATCCATTATTCTGTGCAGCAGCTTCGAATTGTCTTCTATACACTGGCCAGGATATCTCGCCGTCAAATGTAGGAGGCTTAATTATTCCGTTGACAGGGGAACAAATCACTTCTGGTTTACCTTCAACTCTCAGTTTCTGGGACTTTTCAACCTCTAGGCGGATATTCTCAAGAGTTCTCGTTACCTCATCGTGCCTTTTTTCTACTAGGCCTCTTGTTACTTCAATCTTTTTAATCATGTCTTCTTTTGTCTCTTCGATTTCTTTTTTCATATCTTCTTTTGTCTCTGCGATTTCTTTTTTCATATATTCTTTTGTCTCTTCGATTTCTTTTTTCATATCTTCTGTACTCACTTTTGAAGTCTCTATTTTTGAGATAAGTGTCACGAGCAACTCTCTGTCTTCTAGACGACGTAAATTTTCTGTTTCTTTTTCTTCCTGCCGACGTTTGTCTTCATTTTCTTTTTCTTCCTGCCGACGTTTTTCCATGGCGGCAATCATGTCTCTAATTTCTTCCATCGTCTCGCTTCTTGTTTTCACCATATAAATTCTCTTAATCCCACTTTACTTCTGACACCAATTGTTGCAATTCTAGATGGGTTCAGGGATTAAGAGAATTGTTACTCTGTTTTAACAAGTTTATTAAAATTCCTAATAAACTAAAGTACAAAAATAAGTCCTCCAAAAGTCAAACGTGACAAAAACAATTATTATGACAAAACTTCTAAATTGACAAATATATCTGTCAGATTCCTTATTAGTCTGACTTACTCCATCCACTTACACCTATGCTAGGTGATTTATAACAATATTAAGAATAAGTTGGGTGGATAAAGTCACGAATATCGAGGTTTTGAGAAGAATGGGAAAAGATAAAGAGGTTTTAAATACAATTAAAGTCAGAAAACTGCAATATCTGGGACATGTTATGAGGGGCGAGCGTTATAACTTGTTACAATTAATAATACAAGGAAGAATACAGGGTAGAAGGAGTCGCGGAAGAAGACGCATCTCCTGGTTAAACAATTTGAGAGTTGGTATAATTGCACTTCTGCTGATCTCTTTAGAGCAGCGGTATCGAAAGTGCGAATTGCCGTGATGGTTGCCAACCTTCTTAGAGGAGATGGCACATGAAGAAGAAGATAAAAATTAAACATATTGTAAAGAATTCAACTAAAAAGCAAAAAATAAAAAGAATTGGAAAAATCTAACACATTCGTCAAAGAAAAGCGTGGCGCGTCTTCATCGAATAAACGGTTTTCGTAAAATTCTGTGGAAAAATTGGAGGGCTTATTTTATTTCATACTCCTGTCGTATTATCTCGGAGGCATTCCCAACATTTTGTTTTTTGAATTATCCGAATATCTCCGTAAATAAAAACACTGCTTTGGAGGTTTATTTAGTTAAAAATATCAAACAGGGCTCCCGCTACCATATGTGCAAAGTGTGCAATGCACACGGGCGCCATCCTTTAGGGGCGCCAAAACCGAGGGTCAAAAATTGCAAAAATATTTACAAAAAAAATCAAAAAAAAATTAATTTTAAAATAAAAGTTGAGAAATTAAATAGTTCAGTTTTACTTTGTTTGGATGACATTATTAGTCTTTCTATAGATATAAAATAAAAAATCACGCTATAAAATAGCAAACACCCATTCCGTAGACAAAAATGTAGATAAGAAATACCCAACTCCTAACTATTTTATGCCCTATTTAAGTGTAACAAGATGGTCCAGCAGAATTGATTCAATAAACCCCTTAAACTTTATTCAATTAAGATTTGCTATGGTGCTATTTGTTCCTATTTTGCTTTATTTGAAGCACCTACCTACCTACCTTCAAAAAATAAATAAAAAACATTATCTTAAGCCTTAAGGGGCGCCAAAATCCTTTTTTGCACACAGGCGCCAGTAGTTCTTACGGGAGCCCTGATATCAAACGTACTAAAATTAATAATACAAAACAAAATTAACAACAAAACAAAATTAACAACAAAACAAAACAATTCAATAACGGGTATGTCGACTTCTCGCAGCAACGATTGCTCGCAGCCTGTTTGGAATCGAATAGAGATGTCGTTTTATCCTTGCTTGTAGCCCAATAAATGACCGGTTTGGAGTGTAATTTCCAGGGGCAACTCCGAATTGCATGAAAATTTGGATTAAGGTTCTACTTACCCTCCACTTCAAAGTTGAAATTGTGCCGTTGGTTGCTTTTACTTGGGGGGTGAGAGTCACCCCTTCTCGGGGGGTGAAAAACGCTTGTTCAAAATAACCCCGGAAATGGATAAATTGACATATTATAAGCAACTTTCGTTCTATAAAGTTTTTACGTAAGTCAATACTTTTCGAGATATTCTTGATTGAAAATGTTGATTTTTCGACAAAAAAACTACGTTTTCAGACTGTTTTTCGCAAATAACTCAAAAAGTAAATATTTTATCGAAAAAAATATTCCTAGTAAAAGTGTAGCTTATAAAAAATAGAAAAAAATGATGTATCAGTAAAGTCTATCAATTGAGTAAATGCAAAGTTGTAGCTCATGAAAAATTCGTTCTTATTCGTCTAATTCCAAATCGAATAATTCAACGCAAAATCGCCGAAAAATCAAGCACTTTTCGGGAAAAGCTTATTAACATTTTTAAAGTATCTAAATTTATATTTGTTTTTTATAAAAGTTTCTAGCATCAAAAATAAACGAGTTACACTGAAAAAAATAAGTTGGCCCATTTTTTTTTTGTAAAAAAATCGTGAAAACCTGCCTCTATTAGCACCCTAAATAAAATTAATCGTTACCGCTTTACCATTTATTTTAACTCTATGTGGATTGTTTATATGATCTGTAAGTTTTATTGGTTTGAAGTACTTATTTTTGAAAAAAATTGGTTTTATATTAAAAAAAAATTTTCTAAAAATTTTTGAAAAATTTCCTTTTTTCAAAATAACTTAAAAAGTATTAGTGATAAGAAAAATCTTAACGAGTAAGAAAATGTAGGTTTTGGTATTCTTAATATGCTTATTTAATTTTGTTTGTCCGTAAGCCAAAAATTGATTAAGACATGGCTGTTCTAAATTTGCATACACTCGTGATTAGTGACCCGTTCAAGTTTTTCACCTATAACCCTTTCAAAAATAAGCGCTTTAAACCGATGAGACCAACAGGTCATATAAAAAATAGATAAGTAAGTAAATTGTTTGTAAAGCGGTAGCGATTAATTTCATTTGGGGAGCTAAACACGGGGAGATTTTGATAATTTTTTTACCAAAAAAAGAGGGCCAACTTAATTTTGAGCGTAACTCGCTTATTTTTAATGCTAGAAACTTGTATAAACAATTAAAATAAAGCTTTTTATAAACACTTTAAAAAAGTTTGACTGCGTTTTTCACGAAAAGTGCTTAATTTTTCGGTGATTTCACCTTGAAATATTGAATTTGGAATTAGAAGAATAAGAACGTGTTTTCCATGAGCTACAACTTTGTTTTTACTAGATTGATGGACTTTACTTATACACCATTTTTTTCAGTTTTTTATAAGCTACACTTTTGAATTGTATATTGTTTCGATCAAATATTTACTTTTTTAGTTATTTGCGAAAAACCGTCTGAAAACGTAGTTTTTTTTGTCAAAAAATTATTGACTTACTTAAAAAACTCTATAGAAAAAAAGTTGCTTAAAATCAGTCAATTTATCCATTTCCGGTCTTATCTTGAACGTATGTTTTCTCAACCCCGATAAGGGGTGACTGTCATCCCCCAAGTAAAAGCAACCAACGGCACAATTTCAACTTTGAAGTGGAGGGTAAGTAGAACCTAAATCGAAATTTTCATGCAAATCGGAGTTACCCTTGAAAATTACACGGTATCGCCGTATCTGCCGTTCATTTACTGGGCTATTGTAGAATAGCCCGATATTCCTCTACCAAGGTCATAAATGTACCAAATTTTCTGGAGGCCTAGGATGACGGCGAATAGCTATTTTTAATTCAAATGTTGAATGGGTTGCATGTGTGAGTTCATTTTAAATGAATGAAGTAAAGAAACACCGACGTACTCACAATCTTTTAATTACTTCGACGACCGGTTTCGATCTCTACAATATACAGATCATCTTCAGGTCGGCGTTACAAGTGATTACATGATGCCGTTACAAGGGATGAGTTGTAAAATAACATTATTTAAACGTCCATTCATATTTTTAAACTTCATAAACTTCATTCATATTTTCAATTCATTTCATAAATTCTCAATAGGATTGAGATCTGGGCTGCACGCTGCATGCGGGCAATCAGTGCAAAAAAAAATTTAGTGATACCTCCGGGATAATATGACAGGACTATGAAACGAAATCAGCTCTTCCATTTTCCACAGAATTTCTTAAAGTTAGGAGAAAATACAACGCTTCCATTCGCCCCCGTATAATGCCATGTTACTCCAGGCTGTGGGTGAAAAAACGTGATATAATTCAGGAATTTTTGAAACCTATCAGGTGTTGTAAAGGACGATGCCAGGAATAACTTCTACTAAAATGTAACCAAAAATATTGTGCGCTTTTTTTTTAATTGCGATTTTCATTTGTTAAATTTGCAATTTTTAAAGATTTTTAATTTTGTAGCTTAAGATATTGATTTTAGAGAAAAACTTTTTAAAAGAAAGTTGTAGTAAATCAAAAAACCTACAATTTGAGCTATGGTAAGTTTAATTTCGTTAATTGGTTATTGCAAAACAGCCTGCGAAAGGTCCAAAATGGCCGTTTTTTACAATTGCATTATTTATTGTAGAAATAATTTTTTTTATTTTTTAAAGCTCTTTTTCTGAAGATCCTTCAATTCCAAACATAAAAAAAAATTGTAAAGCCAGATTAACGAATTTGTTGCTTAGATATTATAAATTGTTTATCCCAAGAGGTCAAATGTCGAACGCTATAACTTTTTGAAAAAAAATCGTAGAAAGTTGGTGAAACATCCAATCTCCTTCTAAATAGTTATGTTTTCATATTCTGATGTAAATAAAAGCGTAAAACATTTTTAAACCTCTAATTTTTGGATTTGAAAATAAGGGGGCAAATTTCGTTATAATCATTTAGAGCTGAAGCGGCCCTGTACATCCTATAAGTTTTTAACTTACATATTATTGTTGCTAAAGACGAAACGAAGATTTATAAAAAAATAAAAAAATTCTACGACCAACTGAAGCCGAGATAATTTTTGGGTTTGAAAATAAGGGGGCAAATTTCGTCGAAGCGGCCCTGTATATCCTATGAGTTTCTAACTTACAGATTATTGTTGCTAAAGACGAAACGAAGATTTATAAAAAAATTAAAATTTTCTACAACCAACTGAAGCCGAGATTTTTTTTTTCCTAAATCATAGTGCCTTTATTTATAACAATTAAGAAATTATTTTACAGTCATTGACTAAAGAAAGACTTATATTATCTTAAAATAAAAATTATTATAAAATATAATTACATTTAATTATTAAAAATTATTTTTTAAATCGGTGCTTTTGCAAGCGGTCGAATTTTGCAAATCGCCCGGCTCGCTTCAAATCCGCGCGCTCGGAAAATTTTTACGTAACTTGTATTAAATTTTGACAGAAAACAATTTAATAATATTACCATTATATTATACAGTCTATTTACCATTGTATTTGTTTTTCTTGATAAACTTTAATATGTGAAATCCAAAACGAATAGCCACTACAAGAAGAAAAATTTTATATTGTATATTATAGTAAGAAGTAACATTATTATTATTATTATATTTATATAACAATGAAAAAATTTAAAATATAGTTATATATTTCATATATATGTATCATTTTTGTAATATTATTTCTTCCGAAATGAAATTTCACATATAAAAGATTATCAAGAAAAACAAATACAGTGGTAAATAGACTGTATACTATAATGGTAATATTATTAAATTGTTTTCTGACAAAATTTAATACAAGTTACGTAAAAATTTTCCGAGCGCACGGATTTGAAGCGAGCCGGGCGATTTGCAAAATTCGGCCGCTCGCAAAAGCACCGATTTTAAAAATAATTTTTAATAATTAAATGTAATTATATTTTATAATAATTTTTATTTTAAGATAACATAAGTTTTTCTTTAGTCAATGACTGTAAAATAATTTCTTAATTGTTATAAATAAAGGCACTACGATTTAAGAAAAAAAAAACAATTGTCTCGGCTTCAGTGGGTTGTAGAAAATTTTTATTTTTTTATAAATCTTCGTTTTGTCTTCAGCAACAATAATCTTTAAGTTAGAAACTCATAGGGTATACAGGGCCGCTTCAGCTCTAAATGTTTATAAAGAAATTTGCCCCCTTATTTTCAGACCCAAAAATTATCTCGGCTTCAGTTGATCGTAGAAATTTTTTATTTTTTTATAAATCTTCGTTTTATCTTCAGCAACAATAATCTGAAGTTAGAAACTCATAGGATGTACAGGGCCGCTTCAGCTCTAAATGTTTATAACGAAATTTGCCCCCTTATTTTCAAACCCAAAAATTAGAGGTTTAAAAATGTTTTACGCATTTATTTACATCAGAATATGAAAATATAACTCTTTAGAAGGAGATTAGATGTTTCACCAACTCTATACGATTTTTTTTCAAAAAATTATAGCCTTCGACATTTGACCTCTTGGGATAAACAATTTATAATATCTAAGCGACAAATACGTTAATCTGTCTTTACGATTTTTTTTATGTTTGGAATTGAAAGATCTTCATTTTAAAGCTTTAAAAAATTAAAAAAAAATTATTTGTACAATAAATAATGCAATTATAAAAAACGGCCATTTTGGACCTTTCGCAGGCTGTTTTGCAATAACCAATTAACCAAATTAAACTTACCGTACCTCAAGTTGTAGGTTTTTTAGTTTACTACAACTTTCTATTAAAAAGTTTTTCTCTAAAATCAATATCCTAAGCTGCAAAATTAAAAATCATTAAAAATTGCAAATTTAACAAATGAAAATCGCAATTAAAAAAAAAGCTCACAATATTTTTGGTTACATTTTAGTAGAAGTTATTCCTGGCTTCGTCCTTTACAACACCTGATAGGTTTCAAAAATTCCTGAATTATATCCTGAAATCGACCTATTTTTCACCCACAGCCTGGGGTATGTAAGCAATTTTTTTGTTGCCGGAATAATAACAAACGATACCAATACATGTACAGTGGAACCTCAATAACTCGGATTAATCGGGACCACGGCCGATCCGGGTTATCGAAAATCCGGGTTAGCCGGAGAATATGATAAAAATTAACAAAATACGGTATACTTACGGATAAACTCCGTTATAATTGAAATAACATGAAATATATATGCACAGTGCACATCTAAATTACGTAAAGTTGTATAGAGCAGGGGTGGGCAAACTTGTTTAAATAAGGGCCACAAAAGGTTTTTGGTCTATTACCAAGGGCCGCATTGTTTTCGAATTTTTAACCTTGGGGGGGGGGGGTGTATGTTAATCAATTTTTCTTTAATTTGTTTGAAACTATGGTAGACTTATTTTATTTTTAAATTAAATAAACATATTCAGTACAATTCAAAGAATATCTGAAAAAAATGTTTCAAGACCAACTATTGAAAAATAAGCCAACGGTGGCAAATTTTTACCGACACCTAAACAAAATGAATTTTTTGTTACCTAAAAATATCTAAACCTTGTTACCTAAAAATGTCTAAAGAAAATATATGAAAAATTTCAGGTGGATCTGTCAAGTAGCCTTTGAGTTACAATGTCCACCGCTTATAAAAAGCAGTTGAGCAGTTTTGAGAAAAACACGTTTAGTTTTGACAACTTTTATTTTCAATTTCTTCTGTCTGTCAAATCGTAAAGTGATGCACATCGGAATATGTTTTTAAATCGCAGAGTAATTTACAAAAGAAAATGGAACAGCTGTTGAACGTTTCTCACTACGCTCAACAAGCTGCTGCAAAGCGAGTCGAAGGTAGGGATATTAAACATGCTGTATTTCTGGTAGTTTTCCTACGGTCAAACTGAAATTTTCAGAGAATATTTTTGAAATTATGTATTTTCATACAAAATAATAAAAAAAAATCGAAAATTTCAAAGTGTTCAAACCATATTCCTACCCCCTATATCACATTCGCACTTAATTTAAGCACGGTATTTGCCGCAAATATACAGGATGTTTCATTGAAAAACGGGAATACTTAAATTTTGAATAGAGGTCACGAAGGCGGTTCTAGATATACTACATTTATTGCCTCAATGATTTTTATAACTGAGTTACAGGGTGTTTTATCGATTTTGCTCATGTCTTTCTGGAAGCATAACTTTAGAACCACCTTGTACATTTTTTGATATTTGCCAGAGATATCTCTCATCTAGCATTCAGTGCTCTTTTTTATAGCCTATCCTCTCCCATTCTTATCACATGTCCGGCCCACTGCAATCTTTGTATTCTAACCCAACTTCTAATCACAAGAATAATCCAGATCCGGACTAAACAAAATTATTGGGAAATAATTGGACTAATTCTTTCTTTTTTATATGATCAATGAATAGTTTGAATTTCATTACAAAAGTTTCATTTTGCGATCAACACTTTTAGCAACACATTTAGCAAAGTAGCAGTGTTTAATTTTTAAATAATTTCCTCCCCTAATTCACAGAATCCTTTAAGAACCTTTTCTAAACTTAATGATCGAATATGATTGTTGATTGTGGTATAAGACATCAGTATGTTCTGTCTCTAACCCTTCCAAAAACGCTTTGAATCCACGATGTATTAATCCTATTGAACTAACACAGTTAACAATATTAGTTATAACTGAAATGACGTTGTCCACTTGCAAAACATTTTTGCACAATATCTGATGATGGATTATGCAGTGAAGAATAATAAATCATGTTCTGGAAACTGTTGAACGTAATGTGTAAGTTTTCTCAACGTTACAATATTTGCTCCTCTTAAATTTGGTGCTCCGTCAGTTGTTACTCTTACTAGGTGGTTACGGGTTAATTCAAAACTTTCCACACAGTTCTCGACTACATACTTCGAACATATCATTTTCATTTGTTGAAATTTCATGGATTTAATTGAGGGAGCCGATAAATCTCTGTGCCAAAAACCCAAATCATTGCCCAGGTTATGTTGAAAATTTGCCGAAAAATTACTCGCTGCCAAAGTGATATTAATAGCTGCATTATCTATCTATATTTAATTATCAATATTAGCAATAATTAGAAAAAATCTTGAAATGATAATAATTCACTTTATCTCCTCGGGCCGCAAAAAAATGTCTAAAGGGCCGCATGCGGCCCTCGGGCCTACTTTGCTCACCCCTGGTATAGAGTATACTTTTTCTTCTCTCACAAAATCCAAAAACTTGTTTTTATAGTCATGAGCAGCGTTGTTGTCCCCAGATAGACTTTCTCCAGTGATAGATAGTTGGCGAATTCCATGACGTTTTTTCATCTACCCAGACAACCTTGACTCGCAGTGAAATTTGGTTCACAATCAGGCAACATTTTATTTAGCTTGAGTGCTGATTCTTGAATAATTACATACAAAGCGTCGTCGAGAGTCTCATTTTTAGCTTTATTAGCTTTGCACCGATTGTCCAAACTGTCTTTTGTTATCATTTTGAAACAAAATTCTTCAATTTTAGTTCTGTTTTTCTTTCAATCCGATACTGTAGATGTACCGACACCATATGATTCTGCAATTGTTTTTAAAAATTCGCCTTTATCAATCCTACCTAATGCTTCTAGTTTCTTTTCCATTGTCACTACAATGTTTTTACGTTTTGTTGCCATTATATGTAGACAAAAAACACGCAAACACAAACCTATCTGTAGCGCGATTACAGAACGGAAGCGAACAATACGACTGTACTACACACAATACGGTCACAATCGGAACGATGTTATGATATTTAAGAACAGTGAGGACTAAGACCATTGTTTAAAAAATAATTTTTTAAATAGTCATGCTAACATAGTTTGAAATAAATATAGGAATACGGGTGGCTGTTGTTTCCGATAATCCGAGAAAATGAACGTCGCTCTGCCGCCGGCGCCGTGTGCCATGAGTAATTTTTACTATCGTATAGTTCAAATTACACAAATACCCATTATCTCTCAAATATTATATTAAATACATTTTTATTGTCGAAATGTTTGTCTGATGAAAATCGGTCCGGGTTAGCCGGACCTCCGGGTTATCGGGGGCCGACTTATCGGGGCTCCACTATACCTACAAACTGTTGCAAGAATCTTGAAAATCGGAATACAAATAATAAAGTTATGAATTGTCAAAATTAATCAAAAATTTTAGGTGGCGGAATTTTGTGCCGGTGAGTGTATATACTTTTTTCCTATTTTCTAAACCCACCAGGAATCCTTCAACAAAGGGTTAAAGTATATAATGAATAAGAATCTCTTTTCCTACAATTTCGAAAACAACCCTTTGTATTCAACTCTTTGGAAACGTCTCACGTTTCCCAACATCGGCATTTTCCATCTTCGATAAAGTGCACACAACAAATCCAATAAAAACAAAAGCAGAGATGTATACTGATTGTATCTCCGAGGTAAAAGTATCTCTCTGAGCTTTGACAAAACGCTTCTTTGCTTTTTTCGCAACTCGATCCGGAGACATAAATCACACGATGACGTGATGTATGAGTCTTATAAATAACGGTTCAGGGTCAACCATTTCTGAAGCGAATTTTCAGTAAACAGGACAAGTCGATGTGACGCCTTTGGAAAATAGACATGGAGACAATTTTTCTTCACAGTATAAGAGCGACATTGTCTTTTAAGTTCGCAACTGTCGACTAATATAATAATTTGTTATCCTTAATTACATATCGACGTAGCAAAATTGTATACATACAAGTAATAAACAATTAAAAACTAAAAACGAAAGATCCTATGAAAGATGAATGGACATCATCAATGTTTGCAATGTTTTTAACCACTTTGGTGGCACTTAGAACCTTAGTAATTCGCTTAGGAAATTCTTTGTAACATACTTAAACCGTGTACCAAATTTCATTAAAATTGACGTAATAGATTTTGCATAATAAATTTGCAATCTAAATGTTTTGAAAAAAGTTCAAATTTTTTAAATTCTTTCTGAACAAAAAGTAGACCATTTAGAAGTTGTCTATTTTTTTACATATAAAGAGGTGCTCTACCTATCTAATACACTTTACAGAATTAAAATCGGATTCTTTAAGGGGCCTCAGCAATGTTTTAAACTTATAAACAATTTTTTGGCTTATAAAAAAATAGCTTTTAATAATAAAAAAATTAATTCTTAGCAATACAAATAATTAAAACAGGTATAATTTGACTTAAACTTTCAAATGCTGTCAGCAGAATTGCTGTTTTATTTTTTAATCAAAAGTTATTCGCGTTCAAAAATTGCAATTTTTCGAATTTTTGAAAGTTCCACTGCGTTTATCTCGAAAACTATGCATCCTACGAAAAAGCTTGTAAGAACATTTTTTGCTTAGAATTACCCAAGAAATACAAAAAAATGTTTTATTTTGCGAAAAATCGATGTTATGTAATTCCTCAAGTTCTTTGTTTATAACAATCTTATCGACATCCAGATCAACAACTGTTACCCAAAAAAATCGTGTTCTACGGGTCAAAAAATACATAAAAATCTTGGGTAAGTCCATCTAAATAAAGGAGCCCGTAGCACCCCCTCCTGGACACAGCACTACTGTGTTTATAAGCCAAAAAATTGTTTATAACTTTAAGACATTGCTGAGGCTGCTTGAACAATCCGATTTAAATTCTTTAAAGTGCATTAGATAGGTGGAGTGCTTCTTTATATGTAAAAAAATTGACAAATATTTGTATGTCCTAGTTTTTGTTGTGCAAGATGTTAAAAATTTTTAATTTTTTAAAAAAAGTTTAGATTGCAAAATTATTATTCAAAATCTAGTAAGTCAATTTGAATGAAATTTGGTGTACGATTTTAGCACATTACAAAAATTTTCTAAGTGAATTAGGAAGGTTCCAAGTGTAACCTAAGGAAAATCATTGAATATAGACAGGCTTGTTTTGCCCCCTTATTTTATATTTATTGCTATTTTGCAGCAAGGGTGATAAATTAAGACATTTTTAACCAATCGCATCTGATAGAAAATTTAATTATCTTTGTTTTATTCTTATACGACTTTGTCCCAAAATGAATCGTTTTAAAGTTATAAGCGAAAAAGTAGGAAAAAACGAAATTTGCTGAAATTTTTAAATATTTTATTTTTTTTATTAATGTTCCGGGCATATTTGAGAAGGAGCATAAATCAATTATTATTAACGAAGTTATCACCTAACTTTATCCGCAAAAATCTGAATGCCACCTCTCACATCCACCTAAAAACATATCCATACTGGTCTATACTGTATGTATAACATTTAATTACCTCTCTCAATTATTTTGCACCACACCGATAATACAGTCCCAATAACAGATATGTATTATACACGTAATTATATACAAGAAATATAAAATTTTCTTTTATTTTTACAATACATATATTGTTTGTGGAGAGAAACAGATGTTTTTGCATGCAATAAAGTCTTAAACCTACGAGTAACATTCCTTCATAACTTCTAAAAATGTGTTTACTTACGCGGAACAATAAGAACATCCCTATTTTTCTTCCTGTTGTCTCCCCTGTGTCCTCCGGCGCAATCTCCTATCGTAAATCTCGGCGTCTGTTTGCAAATCAGCATGTATTCCCTTTGATATTCATTCAACTTCGTCAAGGGATTTTTCTGGGATTTCTGCTTCAGCCGTGGAGAAAGTTCGCTGACGGGAAACCACGATTTACCGCAAGTTACATGCTCCTCGAGGGTGTCGTAGATGAATTTATATTGCTCCTGCGGACAAAATAGACTATTTAGGTTGGGCAGTTAGAATGTCTACGTTAAATGTAATGGATGACAATGAAAGGCAGAGGCAGTGTTAAGGGCTTGAAGAGTCTTAAACTCTATACTTTCTCGTCAAATTTTTAACACAAAATTCTACTCATTTGTTCTTTTTAAACTAATTGACTTTCTTAAGAGGCTACAGTAGCGATCAACAGGTAGCAACAAACGCGTTCCAAGATTGCGGCTCTAATTTTAAATATTTTGTCGAGATATTTGGCACATATATTCGTAATATAATAAAGAATGGCGGTACAGAGCCCAATTTCAGAAATAGGTTAGTACGTGGAAATTACTCTATAACTAAATAAAATATTGAAAAAAGGAGCCTGTACCGCCATTAAGAAGAAAAAAAAATAAACTTTTTTCAAATAAACTTTTTTATCCCATGCCTAGATTTTGTGTCATCTTGGAACTACTAATTTTTTTTATTTCTAACAAGAAATCGAACATATTATAACTAAATAACTAATTAGGGAACATAGAGAAATTATCACTGTCATTTTGACAAACCTGCGTCAGATTTTCTCTAATCTGTTCTGTCATCTTTATCGTAATCTGTTCAGTGCAGTAGTGTGTTAATTTAAGAATTCGTTTTTGTCGTTTCATAGGAAAGTAGTGTTTATTGATAGTTAATTTATTATATATTTGTTGTTGTATAAGTTGTTGGCCTCTTTGAAAGAATAGATTGTTGTTAGTTGTGAGTTTTAGTTCTATGTAGGTAGGTAAGTATATTTTAAGTAAAAATATTTCGAATTCTAATGCGAGTATATAAAGGTTTAGGAGGATTTTTATTTTAAAAATATTATCAATAGTTTAACAAAATGGAAAAAGTAAATCAAACGAAAAATAAAGTGAAACCTTCCAAGAAAAAGTCCATTAAAAACCGTGCCAAAATTATGCGAAAATCGAAATTTGTTTCGCTTCACAACAAAAAATGATTATTTATTATTGTTTTATTATTAGATATTTCATGCAAATACCTTTCTAAATACCTATCTTAACATAAAATTTTCACCCATTTTGGTTTATTTTTGTAAATATCTATTTATTAATAATATAATCGTTTTCTATTACTTCCATTTAGCGCGACTATGATATTGTCAAATTATTAATCTTAGATAATGTCAACGATTACCACTGTTGCCAAAGTTTATGATACTATCTCCCGAAGTTATATTTTGTTGCTACCTGTTGATTGCTACTGTTTACTCTTAATAGATAACATGATAATAAATTATATACAGGGTGTCCCAAAAGTAGCGGAAGAATATTTCGCGAAATGAACATCCGATGGACCCCTTGGAGGTGGGGTGAAGGGGAAACTTTAAAATCTTAAATAGGAATCCCCATTTTTATTACAGATTTGGATTCCCTACTTAAAAATAAGCAACTTTTATTCGTGACATTTTTTCGATTGTGCATAGATGGAGCTGTAATCGGAAAACTCGATTTATCCTGATACTCTAAGTAAGTTATAGAAACGGTCTAATATCTCGAGAACTACACTTCCAAATGAAAAACCAAACAACACGTTTTTAATATTTTTCAAAAATCTAACGAATAACACTACACACTTCCCCCACTCCATCCCATGGAGGTAGGGTGGGGGTAACTTTAAAATCCTAAAAAAGGAATATTTATTCAAGAAATTTTTTAGAATTGTTGATAGATTGCGCTATAATTGGAAAAATAATATTTATTAGCGCCATCTATCAACAAATCTGAAAAATGTCTCGAATAAAATGTTACTTACTCTTTTATGAGGTATTCAAATCTGCAATAAAAAATGTGGGTTCCTATTTAAGATTTTAAAGTTACCTCCACACCACCTCCATGGGATGGGGTGGGGAGTCATGTTTAGTGTTGTTCGATAGGTTTTTGAAAAATATTAAACCGTGTTTTTTGGTTTTTAATTTGAAAGTGTATTTCTCGAGAAGTTAGAACGTTTCTACTAATCAGGATAAATGGTTTTTTTCCGATTATAGCACCATCTATTCACAATTCGAAAAAATGTCTCTAATAAAAGTTTCTTATTTTTGTGTAAACAATCCGAATCTAAACAGTTATTTTGATTAATTTATAAGGCCCCTTCATTTTCAACTTCAAATATCTCGAAAACTAATGACTTTATTGTTACGAATGAAGAGTACGTTATTTACATAGAAATTATTGTAGAATCCAAAAATTGCACTAAAATAGCAATTCCGCCAGTGGCGTAGTACAATTTGGGAAGGGTAATCCATTCACTTTCATAATTTATTAGGGTGTACAGTACAAACACTCGGAAAACTGAAAGATTACCCATGAACGAACATATAAAACATGCTGTATTTTCCTGTCACCGTGTCACAAAGAAAATTCTCCAGTGCAAGTACATGTAACAATAATTATTACATGTACTTGCGCTGGCAAATTTTTTGTGTTACACGTGACAGGAAAATACAGCGTGTTTTATATGTTCGTTCATGGGAATTCTTTCATTTTTCCTACTGTACATTTGCTGCCAAGTGTAACAAGGATATGTCTAATGGCTTTTAGTAACTACAATGAAATGCAAAAACCTGAATTTTGCATCGTAATATATTTAAAATGCGTTTATCTCGAAAACTGTTGAATTTTGCAAGATGAATGTAGTATACCTCTTTGAAGTAAAAACAATATAGGAATAAAAGTTTTGATTTCAAAATTATGTACAGTGGGGGATAAAAAAAATTGAAGGGCTTAATGTGAAACAATGACAAGCCACACGTGAGTTCAAAAAGAGTTAGTGTTATTCTTGGTTAAAGTAATAGTATAACAAGCCACTAACAAATTATCTCAGCCCTTCGTTAATAGATGGCCCGATAAATCTATGGTCATAATATTGCATAGTCCTAGTTTGTTCTAGTATCTACTCGACATAATGACAAGCCACCTCAAAATGGCGAACATGGGCGGAAGCGTTTCGGATAATTATTGAATTCTGACGATTCTAGAAAGATAAATAGCAAAGTTTACTTGACATTCGATGACAGTGACCGTGACCCTGACTATGTACAATCTAGAAGTGACACAAGTAGTGAAAATCCAGCGATATGTAATTTTTTCCTAAATGTGGCTTGTCATATTATTACCATTCAAGATTAATGTAGTGGTTTATGACGTGGCTTGTTATATTATTGCATTTGGTTGTGGGATAATGAACAAAGTCCGTCAATAAAAACCAAACACGCCCGTCAAAAATTCCAACAAGTTGATGGAGACAAATAAATAAAAACTGTTTAACACCTATAGGGTTGAAACCACCCCGAACTCAGTTAATAATAGAAAATTCTGAATCTACATATATATCTAAAATTTGGGTATTTATTATTAATGGAATAATAATGTAACAAGCCAAATTTTTTTTAAATAAAGGCTGTTTTTTCTCGAGTTTCCAGTAATTTGATTAATATTGTTGTCAACTTTAATCATATAGGGCAGTGTTTCCCAAAGTGTGGGTCGCGACCCCCTGGGGGGTCGCAATGAGGTACTAGGGGGGTCGCCGGAAATTTCCAAAATAAGACAAAAACACTACTTTGTTAAATCATGTATTTTTATTTTAATAAAGCCGTAAATAAAAATTAATAATTAATTATCAAACGAAACATAAAACTAAATATTAAAAGTCCTTAAAAGTAAAAGAAAAAAATAAAGTCAAATATTACAATGTTAATGAGACCCATGCGCCTGTTTTTTTGAAACTAGTCTTTCAAATCTAGGCTGTGTATTTGAGACACACACAATTATATCGTTTTCAAGTACGAGACGATTTCTCACTTTTGTTTTAATGGCAGTCATAGACGAGAAACTTAACTCACATAAATATGATGTTACAAATGGAACCAAACATTTTACAGCTTCATTCGCCAACTGAGGGTATTCCTGCATCTTTTTGGTCCAAAATTCGTCCGGGTTCTGGGAAAAAAATTGGAGCTTCAACATTCCATCACTTGATATTTCAATAAGTTGTTCTTTCATGTTTATTGGTATTTCAGCATGTTGAAAGGAATCGGCTAAAAACGGATTCAGTATCCATCTGCAACTGTCGTAACTGTTTTGAATTTCTTCGGGGAAATAATCACAGAGCTGTTGTTTTAAATTAAGCAAAGTAACTTGCATGCCTGCATAAACTTGTTCAAAATTTGTAGTACTGTAACATACATTTTCTATAATTTCCTGAACGCACTGGAATGAATCGAGCTGCTTTTTGCCAAGTGAAGTTGACCATAAATCGATTTTTCTTATAAACCCCTTAATTTTATCTGTGGCTGTAATTATATTAATGTCGCGACCTTGCAAATTACTGTTCAAAATATTTAATTGTTCGAATATATCAGCAAGGAAACCTAGTTTCAAAAGCCAAATAGGATCGGAAAATTGATTTTCATATGGGGACTTCTCATCTGTCAAATACATTAAAAGCTCTGCTCTTAAGTCAAATACTCTTTTTAAGACGTTGCCCCTTGAAAGCCACCTTACTTCGGTGTGATAAAGAAGATTTTGAAATATAGCACCCATGTCTTCGCAGATTTTTCGAAAAATACGGGTCTGTAAAGCTTTTCCTTTAATGGAATTTACAACTTTAATGATGGATTTCATAACACAGTCCATTTCAGGAGGTAAAGCTTTTGACGCCAGAGCTTCTCGATGTAAAAAACAATGTCTCCATGTGGCATTAGGCAATATTTCTTGTAATCTGACGACAAGACCAGATTGATGTCCTGTCATAGCTTTAGCGCCATCTGTGCATATAGCAATACATTTTCCCCAGTCAATAACATATTCACTTGTGCGTTTCACAAAACTGTCGAATAAACATTTTCCAGTGGTATTGGTCTCCAATGGGGAACAAAATAAAATATCTTCTTGAATGCCATTATTTGTATCATATCTTACAAACGTAATAAATTGGACACAGTTAGATATATCCGTGGATTCGTCCATTTGAAGAGAGAATTACGTGCATTTATTAAGATTTTCCACAACTTGCGCTTGAATATCTTCTGCCATATCACTAATTCTTCTTTGGATAGTATTATTTGACAGAGGTATTGTTTTTAACTTTGCAGACTCTTTTTCACCAATCATTATATATACCATTTCAACAGCTGCTGGCAAAATCAGATTTTCAGCAATTGTGTGCGGATTACTAGTTTTGGCAACGCGATAAGCAACTTTATAACTTGCTAATAATGCTTTTTCGTTAGTAGTGGTTACCAATTGAAAAGTATCTTGCTGTTTGTGAAGGACGTTCAGCTTTCTTTCAAAGAATTCTACGGGTTTGTCTTTTTTATCTGGATGTTTGCTATTTAAATGTCGAAGTAACTTTGATGGCTTCATGCTTTCGTTTGACAATACTTCTCCACAAATAACACATTGTGGTTTATTGGAGATAATGGTAAAACCATATTTAAGATATTCATCACTGTAAAGTCTGTTTTTCTTTTTATTACTGCCACTTTCAGACGTAGATGGTTCTGCACTTCTTTTTAAAAACTTATCCATAATTTGTAATTTATCGTAGACGTAAATACGTAAACGGGAATACGTAAGTCGCAAACTATTTACTCATTACTTAATACCGCTGCATTCGCCACAACGTGCTGTTTCGAACTGAGGTCTCATTGTACATCGCCGCTTATATAAAGCCAAAACGAGGCTACGAGAACGTTCCAGAGTGCCATCTAGTAGCGAAGTAAGGAGTAGAGCCTTCGCGAATATCATGGAAAAGTATTGCGATGTAGACACAAAGATGTCGCGGTGTACAATGTGCAGTCGACTTTTTATTATTTATTTTTATTGTAAATGCTAGTCTGGCAGAAGTACTACTAGTGTACTAGTGGGACAGATCGCAATTATTAAAATAATTGTTGAATTTTTTAAATGTATTTAGTTTGAATTTAAGCAGTAAAGTAAAATAAAATTTGAGAAACCATCAGTTGTAAATTAGGCACGATATTTTTGTCGCTATTTTGGTTTGGGTGATGACTAGGGGGTCGTGAACATTTTTTTTAACAAAAAGGGGTCGCGCTTTAGATAAGTTTGGGAAACACTGATATAGGGCATGATGCATCGAAATATCTAAACTAAAATAATAAGAGTTGTCACTGGGTTATATTATTTTTAACATTCAAAGTCAAATATCTCACTTTTACCTTTTTGAGGCTTGTCATTGTTTTACATTAAGCCCTTCAATTAAACTTATTAAATGAGCCCTGAAAGACATATGTGGCGCCCTCTTGGCAATACCTTATTTTTAGTGGCGAATTTGGATTTCTCATCCCAAAAAACCCCCGTTTACCAAATTTCGTGTTGTTATCCCCCGCCTGTCAGGAAATATTCAATAATAAATAAAATAAAAGTTTAACTTTGACACCCTGTATTTCGGTTATGATCAACTTTCATTAAATTGACCTATTTTAACTTCAGGAATCTACGGTTAAGCTATGGCCCATCCGTTACCAAACACCCTGTACATATCTTTTACTTTATTATACTTACCACATTATCTACCAACCCTTTTCGAGATTGTCTCAATTTTTTCAAATATCCAAACACGTCAAACTTATCCTCTTCTTCCGCTAATTCCATATTAGCATCCACTGAAAGGTATACACCTGATCTCCCTCCTCCATCACTGAAATAAAACAAAGTAAAAAATTTGAAAAGAAAGAAAACTTTAGTTTAAATTCGATTCGGGGCCACCACTATCGGCTGACCAAGGTTTCTGCTTTTCAGCGTCATCAGAGCCGCCTGTGGTGTATCCCGAAGCGAACTGAATCCAAGCTGTCGAAGTATGCATATTAATAAAATATTAAATGCGTAAAATATTAAATAGAAAATTTATAAATTTATAAAAAGCTCAGGCACTGCACTCCGACCTATAGAGAATTTTCTCTGTGTCTAGATAGATGTCGCTAACGCGTCCGTACGCATTTAATATTTTATTTATATGCATATAGAGCAAGAGGCAGCGCTGAAAAATCTCTTTGAATTTACTAAAGCTAGATTTTTCACAGTTGATTACTGTATGTGTGTAGAGAAACATACTGCGGTCGGTCAAGCGAAACGTAGAACAGGGGTTACTGAGAGGGTATCAAAGTTGCTTTCCTACGAAGGTAATTATTTCCATTTACTAAGGCTGAAAATCAGTACACACATTCTAAATTCAATATAAATAAAAGTTATTATAGTCGGTCAGCTGTATGACGGGAGAGAGCCGGTTGGTCGGCCCCAATAGTCGATTGAGGAAATAAAGCATTTTGGCTCGCAATTTTTCGTCCAGCATGGATTTACTTGAAATTTTCACAGAAGGTAGGGAATAGTCCAAGGATCATTTTATATATCATGCCGATATCATACGCTAAAACCTTGGGGTGGTTGCCACCCCATCTCGGGGGTGGGAATTTTTTATTACATTTTAACCATGTAGTTCGATGGAAAAAGTGATTCTAAGAAAAAAATGTTTTTTACATTTTCTTCGTAAAACTAATATTTTTCGAGTTATTCGCGCTTGAAAATAACAGTTTTTCGACGAAAAAATCGACTTTTTTAGAGGGTTTTTTGAGAATACCTCGAAAAATATGCATTTAATCAAAAAAACTGTAGATATCGAAATTGTATCTTTTAGTAACATAAACCAAATTCTTTACCTATAATATCTTTAAGACCAATACTAACCGAGATACGGCATGTTACATGTTAGCTTTTTTCGTCAAATACAAAATTTGAAATATTCAAAGCCAAATAATGGGAAAAATTTGCATTTTTCGAGGAAAACTTAAATAATCTTTTTTCAAGCATACAATTAGACCTTTCAAAAAAAAATAATAAAACGTTTCTAGCATGAAAATTAAGCCAATTTCAAAAAAATGTCGGTACCTGCTTTTCTCTACGAAAAAATCAGTGAAAACAACCCCCCAACTACCTTCCTAATTGAAAATTGGTCTTCACCTTTCTGTAGTTCCTTTTATATTTATATTATCAATACACTCAAAGAGTTTGACCTATTTAAAATGCCTAATTTTGGAAAAATTGGAGTTTAAAGAAAAATAGATTTTTTGCAAGTTGAATAATTGATGGATTCGACCGTTACTTGATGGAAGTTCATTTTATCTCACAATAAAACACTGAAAAACGTTTGTTTTCTATACTTCCACAAAATTTATTACAACTATGTTATTACTATAGCTGTTTCGGCAAAGTGCCTTTCTCAAGTAAGGCACTTTGCCGAAAGTATAGAAAACAAACGTTTTTCAGTGTTTTATTGTGAGATTTTGCAATTTGGTATTTTTCACCTTTTACTTCAAAATATCTCCGAAAATACTGAAGATGTGAAAAAAATTGTATATATTACTAAATTGTAGCTTTTTAATGACTAAAATTACCCTGTACATAGATTTTCATTACGGTGAATAGTTAGCCAGATTTAGCTGTTTAAAAACCTCTATTTACCAGCAAACACCCCCTTATTCGAGCTCTTCAAAACCGCCCCAATTAAAATCTAAGGCATCTTACGGAATTTAATTTACACAGTCTAATAGCTCTTTAAATATCTTACAAAATCGTTTTTGAGGGGTCTCATTACTAAGAGGGTATCAAAGTTGCTTTCCTACGAAGATAATTAAATCCATTTACTAAGGCTGAAAATCAGTACACTGTGATATAATATTTTTCCAAAATTAGGCATTTTAAATAGGTCAAACTCCTTGAGTGTGTTGATAATATAAATATAAAAGAAACTACAGAAAGGTGCAAGACTAATTTTGAATTAGGAAGGTAGTTAGGGGGTTGTTTTCACTGATTTTTTCGTAGAGAAAAGTAGGTACCGACATTTTTTTGATTAAAGTCGCTTAATTTTCATGCTAGAAACTTTTTATTATTTTTTTTGAAAGGTATAATTGTATACTTGAAAAAAGATTATTTAAGTTTCCCTCGAAAAATGCAAATTTTTCCCATTATTTGGCTTTGAATATTTCAAATTAAGCATTTGACGAAAAAAGCTAACCTTTAACATTTGGTACAAAAAGAATTTGGTTTGTGTTACTAAAAGATACAATTTTGATACCTACAGTTTTTTTGATTAAATGCATATTTTTCGAGGTATTCTCAAAAATCCCTCTAAAAAAGTCGATTTTTTCGTCGAAAAACTGTTATTTTCAAGCGCGAATAACTCGAAAAATATTAGTTTTACGAAGAAAATGTAAAAAACATTTTTTTCTTAGAATCACTTTTTCCATCGAATTACATGGTTAAAATGTAATAAAAAATTCCCACTCCCAAGATGGGGTGGCAACCACCCCCAAGGTTTTAGCGTATGATAACGACATGATATAGAAAATGATCCTTGGACTATTTCCTACCTTCTGTGAAAATTTTAAGTAAATCCATGCTGGACAAAAAAATTGCGTGCCAAAATACTTCATTTCCTCAATCGACTGTTGGAGCCGACCGACCGGCACTGTCCCGTCATACAGCTGACCGACTATAATAACTTTTATTTATATTCGATTTAGAATGTGTGTACTGATTTTCAGCCTTAGTAAATGGATTTAATTACCTTCGTAGGAAAGCAACTTTGATACCCTCTCAGTAACCCCTGTTCTACGTTTCGCTTGACCGACCGCAGTATGTTTCTCTACACACCCACAGTAATGAACTGTGAAAAATTTAGCTTTAGTAAATTCAAATAGATTTTTCAGCAATGCCTCTCCGTCTAATACTTCGACAGCTTGGATTCACTTCGCTTCGGGATATACCACAGGCGGTTCAGAAGACGTTGAAAATAGACAAGGCGGAAACGGCGGGTTCGTGGGGAAAAATATTCCCATGAGATATTTTTGCATAATCACATTCGTGAGACATCCCAGAATGAGGATCAAGAAGTCGCCCACGTGAAAAGTGGGCCAATTTTTTTAACAATTTTTTTTTAATCAATTTGCAAAAATCAATATTTTTGGCCCGAACTATTTTTTTTTATATTTTTTGGACCATTCTGGACAAAAAAACTCTCTTATATTTTTTCTCTAAAGTTGATCTTTTTCGAGTTATAAGCAATTTAAAATTTGAAAAACGCGAAAATGGCCATTTTTAAGAGTTAATAACTCGGTTAAAAATTATTTTTATGAAATTCAGAAAGTGACTAAATCAAAGTTTAAAGTCGCCGCTACATGATCCTGAAGAAATCTGTGCCATTAATTTACTACTAAGCTGTTATTTTTAATTAATAAAAAAGAGCGGTTAGATCATATTGACGCCGCTGTAAATGTGAGTGCGAGTAAGATGCACAATTGGACTGCTGGAATGGCTTCTCTCTCGCACTCAGAATTTACAGCGGCCGCACACGTGCATGGCGCGTATTATTATTACTTAAAAATAACAGCTTAGTAATAAAATAATGACAAAAATTTCTTCAGGATCTTGTAGGGGTGGCTTTAAACTTTGATTTAGTCATATATTGACTTTCACAGTAATAACTTTTAACCGAGTTATGAAGCCTTTAAAATCGCCATTTTTCGTTTTTTTCAATTTTAAATTGCTTATAAGTCGAAAACGATCAACTTTAGAGAAAAATTATAAGAGACCTTTTTTGTCCAGAATGGTCCAATAAATTAAAGAAAAAATTGTTCGGGCCAAAAATATTGATTCTTGCAATTTGATTAAAAAAAAATTGTTAAAAAAAAATTGGCCCACTTTTCACGTGGGCGACTTCTTGAACCTTATTCTGGGATATCTCACGAATGTGATTATGCAAAAAAATCTCATGGGAATATTTTTCCCTTCGAACCCGCCGTTTTCGCCTTGTCTAAAAGTAGAAACCTGGGTCAGCCGACGGTGGTGGCCCCGAATCGAATCTAAAGCTGTCTTTCCGTATTTAACTTTACTCATATTTGAGTACTAAGAATGCAGAATTCTGTTGGAATTTTATCTAGATAAGCGGACAGGTGATGGATGTATATTGTAGATCCTCCCATGTCCGCTATGTATCGGCCTGTGTCTTTATAAAGTAAAAAGCTCAGGCAACAGATACAGATAGTTATCAAGAATTCTGCTCTCCGACCTATAGAGAATTTTCTCTTTGTATAAAAAATTTAAGTCAACAATCTTCTTCTTCATTCCAGTGAGTAGGGATGGCGGTTTTTGACAAGACACCGGTTTTCGTTTATACCGGTTTTTTTTGCTTACGGTTTAACCTGGCGGATATAACCGGTTTTCGGTTTTTTAATCCAATAGGTTACAATGTTACATTAACAATGAACTTTAGTTTGCGGTACTCCACTCGACTCGATACTCGATATCAATATGATCAAAATTAGTACTATCGAAAGAACAATCAATATCAATATAAATAAAACACAATTTTTAATAAAACCATTTTATTCTATTAATTTTTATATTTATTTATTATTTTATTATTATTATATATTTATTGATTATTATTAAATATAATATAGCGTAAGATTAATATATACATATTGCAATAATATACAATTTAACCCAACTATTTCAACTTATAAAAAAATTTCCCAGACTCTTTCAAATGGGATTTAAAAAAATAATATCAACATAAATATTTTACTTAAAAATAAATTGGATAATGCAATTTATCTTTTATTCTTACTACCATCAAAAAAAAAATATGTATTTCTTTTAACACGTTTGTATATTTGTATAATAGGTACATTTTAACTCATTTAATGCTTCCTGTATGGGTGTATCGTTTTGAAAACGTAGGAAAATCCTTGGAGATTCGTATTCGTAATCGGTAATTCGATATTCATAATCAGAACATTATTTTTGGTAATCAGAAAAAATCACTCACCCACTTTCAATGTCAAGAGTCAAGTGTGAAAAATAGATGTTGTTTGCGTCTACTTCAACCAGATCACTTCTTATGTAAATATTATGATTACAAATATATTTTCAACGAAATATTATAATAAAAAAAATGAATAACCATTTTCAATTTCGTTGCAAAACGAAAATACAGCCGAACCATATTCTAGTCCAATCAGAGAGTGCTGCAAGCACCTCTACCGGTTTCGAAACTTATTAGTCTCTCATCAGGAGGCACATATGCTGCTCTCCCTGATCCAACCAAAACAAACCCCAGCGTGCAGTCCCGAATTGCAACGAACGAAATGGCATAGATGCCCTAGCGGCAACTGCTAGCAAAAGACTAAGTTTTCACTCTAATGGCATATAACATATCCCACCAGAATGAGGTTCCCATTGTTTTCATTCTGGTGGGATATATTATATGCCATTAGAGTGAAAACTTAGTCTTTTTTCTATTATAATAAAACTTAATTGTTTCTGGCTGATGTGAGTTTGCACTTTCAGTTTGCTTCTGTATTTATAAAATAAATTTTGAATTATGGTTTTGTTTGGAATAATTACTTGAGAATAATAATTATGATTGGGATCCAAAATATTACCTAACCTAATCTTAATCACCGTAAAAACCTAATAACCGGTTTTTACTTTAAAAAGAAAAACGGGTTATAACCGGGACAAAAAAACCGGTAAAACCGGTTATTGCGAAGTAAAAAACCGGTTTTAGGTTAAAACCGTTAGGTTTTTCCCATCCCTACCAGTAAGTAGAATAGGTAATTGTAAAATTACTTACTTGCAGTGAACGACCATCGGTCCAGCTTCGTTGGATTTTATTACATGACCTACTACAGCTCTGACTCTCCTTCGGAACTCCAAAAGGGCATTCGTAAACGGACAAGAATGGCTGTGCCACTGAGTGTAATGAAATTGCAGAATCGTCCGTTCTTCCGTGACGGCCTGTAAAGACAAATTTTCATAAATTAAGTCTGAAGGGTGTAATGATATGCTTTCAGCCTGGTCACTGCATAATAAACAAAAAAAGCAAGAACACACTACGATACGACCTTTGAAGTTAAAAAGTACGGAGCCGACATTGATCGAGTAGTACATCTCAGTGGTGATGTGTGATGTGTTCGTTCACCAGTGTTACCGATGTCACTATGTACGTTGATTGAGGTATTGGATATCAATATTTCAATCAACGCTATGTATATGAAATTATATTATAGTCCATGTGGTGTGACCGCTCCCGTCTGAAAAACATTTCTAATTCGGTTTCTCTGCGGATTCATATTCAAAAATGTCCCCTTTAAACAAATCTAAAGGGTGCCGAACGGAATTTTTGGGCGGAAATTGTTTAAACAATGTTTTTAAAATATATTTTATTGCTCCAAAAAATGTATTTTTAGGTTTTTTGGGCCATTCTAAACAAGAAAGGTATCTTGTGATTTTTCCCAAAAATTGACAGTTTTCGAGTTATAGGCGATTTAAAATTTAAAAAAGGCGAAAATACGCATTTTCGAGGCTTAAAAACTATATTTGAATTAGTATTTTTAAGGGTACCAATAACTTGGATTAAAGTTTAAACATTCCTTTTCAAGATTTCGAAGAGTGATCGAGTCTAACTTCAATTTAGACCGTAGTTTTTTAATTTATAATTATGCGTGTTCATCCGGTTTTTTTGCCGGTGCGCAGCGCACTATTTTCAAAAATCTCCTATTTTCATCAGAAAAATATTTTTTCTAGATTCTTTGGGACATTCTTAATAAAATAAGTTTTTTGGTATTTTTCTCAAAAGTTAATAGTCTTAAAGTTATAAGCGATTTAAAATCCGAGAAATGACAAAAAAACACATTTTCGCATGTTAAATCGCTTATAACTTTAAAACTAGTAACATTTGAGAAAAATATCAAGAAACTTATTTTATTTACAATGTCCCAAAGAATCTAGAAAAAATAATCCGGAGGAAAATAGGAGATTTTTGAAATTAGTGCGCGCCGCACCGGCAAAAAACCTGGATGGACAAGTATAATTAACAATTAAAAAACTACGGTGTAAATTAAAGTTAGACCTGATCACTCTTCGGAATCTTGAAAAGGAATGTTTAAACTTTAATCAAAGTTATTGGCACCCTTAAAAATACTAACGTAAATATGAGTTTTTAAGCCTCGAAAATGCGTATTCTCGCATTTTTTAGATTTTAAATCGCCTATAACTCGAAAACTGTCAATTTTTGAGAAAAATCACAAGATACCTTTCTTGTTTAGAATGACCCAAAAAACCTAAAAATATATTTTTTGGGGCAATAAAAGGTGATCTTATGTATTTGTTTAAAAGAATTGTTTAAACAATTACTGCCCAAAAATTCCGTCCGGCACCCTTCAGATTTGTTTAAAGGGGACATGTTTAAATATGAATCCGCAGAGAAACCGAATTAGAAATGTTTTTCAGACGGGAGCGGTCTCATCACATGGACTATTAAGCCACTGCTAAAATGATAAAATTTTGCCAAAAATTATGTTAAAATTTTTTATCCTAGTAGCTTTCAAGGGTAATAAAAATACATTAAGAAAAAAGTTATTTTATTCAACTTAACTTGTTAATTCAAAAATACTTGTAACAGAAATATATGTAATATCATATATTATACTTATAATAAAACTACAACTGGAACGCTTTCAAATAAAATTTCCTCATCCTCATCTTGTAAAAATGAAGACTTTGTGTGATTAAAATAATTTAACATTTATCAGATCGACAGCAGAGAACCGCACGCATTCCGATACCTGCGCAACCTCACTTATTTCCACTTCTACTTCGAGGCATCCAAGTAGAGCAGCCGAGAGTGTATTTAAGAAGAGAACCGAAGTAGAATAATCAGTCTTACTGCGATCAAGCTGTAGACTCCCTGGCTAACCAGTGTAATAAACAGGTAGACCAATCTGGGTGGTGGAACTCTTTAGCGAGGAGATGCGCCGCTCATTGAACAGGATCTGTGTAGCCGTGGAGTGAACGGCTACCGCTAGCTCCGATTCGGAGTTGTATGGGTGTCTGTACAGTTATTGATATTTTGATTATGGGAGTGTTTGCGCTAACATTGGAGTGAAGTGTAAGCGCTGTTTCACATTATAAGAATTTTGATCGTGCGATGGTTAAAATCTACATAGTGGCACGAGGAATCATATGGAATCTTTCTCCCTTTATCGCTTGAAACGTTCGGTGAAGGGAGAAAGATTCCATATGATTGCTCGAGCCACTATGTAAATTTTAACCATCGTCATCATCATCATCATCATTTGGCTCTACAACTCTATGTGAGTCTTGGCCGCGTTTACTATATCCCTCCATTGTTGTCGGTCCTGAGCAGCTATTTCCCATTGCTGTACTCCTATTTTGCGTAGATCACTGGCTGCTGCGTCCTTCCATCTCTTTCTCGGACGACCAACTGACCTTTTTCCATCGGGCCTTTCCCAGAATGTGTTTCCCATCGTATTCTGTTTGCTTTAATGTAGCGTACTATGTTTTCATCTCCATATATTGTCTGGAGTTCATAATTGTGTCTTCTTCTCCATTCTCCTGTTGTCTCTTCTCGGCAAGGCCCATAGATAGTCCGCAGTATCTTTCTTTCAAGAACCAGTAATTTTGTTGTTTCCCGCTGATTCAGAGTTTTATGTTTCGCTTCCGTACGTTATTGTCGGACGAATTATTGTCTTATATACTCTTATTTTTGCTGGTCTTGAGAGTATTTTTTTTTAAGTAGGGTCCTTAATGAGTAAGTAATATGCCCTGTTTCCTGCAATGATTCTGGCTGCCACACCCTTTTCATATTTATTTTCAGATGATATGATCGCTCCCAGGTACTTAAATTCTTTGACGACTTCAAAGTTGTATTCATTAATTGTTACGTTTTGTCTAACCCTTGGTCTTGGGTTCTTCGTAACCACCATGTACTTGGTCTTGTCCTCGTTGACTTTAAGTCCAACTTCCTTGGCTCCGTTCTCGAATAGGGTGAAAACTTCTTTTGCATCTCTGGTGGATTGTGCAATTGTGTCCACGTCATCTGCAAAGGCTAATAGTATTTTTGATCCTTGGGTGGCAAATCCGTTTGTCAGTTGTGGCTGAGCTTTCCTTACTGCATGTTCCAGTGCGAAGTTAAACAGCAGGGGGGCGAGAGGATCTCCTTGTCTAAGTCCGGTGTCAATGAGGAATTCCTCCGACGTGGTGCTGCCAATTATAATTCGTGCGGAAGCGTTCTCCGTGCTCACCTTTGCTAATCGTACCAGCTTTCCAGGTACTCCCATTTCTACCATAGTCTCCCACAATGCTTCTCTGCTAACAGAATCGTAAGCTTGTTTGAAGTCCACGAAGATTTGGTGTACATCGCGGTTGAATTCCCAGTTTTTTTCCAACACCTGGCTTAGGACGAAGATCTGGTCTATGGTCGACCTTCCCGGTCTGAATCTGCTTTGGTAGTCGCCTATTATTTCCTCTGCGTATAGAGTTAGTCTTCTAAACAGTATTATTGATATAATCTTGTATGTTGTATTAATTAACGATATTCCTCTATAGTTCCTACATATTTGTTTGTCTCCCTTCTTGTGAATAGGTATTATATGGCTTTCATGCCAGTGTTTCGGTATTTCTTCTCTTTCCCAGACTTCTCTTATAAGATGATATATCTCAAGATGTAGTTTTTCTCCCCCTTTTTTAGTAGTTCCGCCTGTATGCCTGCATGCCTGTATGCCGTCTGGGCCTGGGGTTTTATGGTTTTTTAGGGAATTTTAGGTAAAATTTCAACCATCGTACGGTCAAAATTCTTATAATGTGAAACAGCGCTAAGGAGGTGCGACTATGTGCGTAATTGCTTCTTGTATTCCATTAATTGCATTTTATTTTGATAGTAATGAATACAATTTTATTTTTCTTCTGCAGACGTCCACCAAGGGAGCTTTCTCCGAAACGGAGCAAAGATAGAATTATATTTTATTTTGTTATTTTCAATTTTGAACTGTATTGTCCTGAATATATTTATTTTATTTTAACCTGTGTTTTACTGAGTCTGTTCTCCTGAAATAACCACCCGTCACAAGAGTCTTAGACAAGGAAATCCGTTATCCACGGTCATAGGCGCCCATATAAAAATTTTCAGGGGGGGGGCCAGACGTGAAGATTTTGCACATTACATTTTGTACCCTATGGATAGCAATATATAGTTTAAAACACCCAAAAAGCTAAGGGGTGCCACGGCCCCCCTGCTCATTGGTATGGGCGCCTATGTCCACGGTGTTTTTTAATTTACTATTAGAAACAATAATCAGAAATAGCTGAGTTAAAATGACCGGATCCATCTTCAACAATGAACATTAATGTTTGGCCTTCGCTGATGATATTACTGTTTTAACGAAAACAAGAATATTATTACGAAATATAAATAGAAAATGAGGCAAAATATTTTAATGTAGGAATTAACTAGGAAATGTTAAAGTACATGATAGGTACTCGGAAATACAGAGCAAAAAGAACAAGAATAGTTTACTTTTATATCTAATGTCTTCTTATCCTTCTTCCTTCTGGTATGTAGGCTTTAAAGCCTGTTTCTTCTTCAATATTAGCCTCCTAAATTGTTTTACACCATCTTTTTCTTGTTCTGCCAATACTTCTTTGTCCATTTGGTGACTTATCTCGTGCTATTCGTACTATCCTATCCTCTCCCATTCTACTAATGTGTTCGTTCCACTCCTGTTTCCGTTTTGTCACCCATCCATTTATGTCTTCTACATTGCATGATCTTCTTATGTTTTCGCTTCTCTTCCTATCCAACAGACTTTTCCCTGATATTCGTCGTAGTATTTTCATCTCTGTTGTTTCTAGTAGTCGTCTCGTTTTAGATGTGTCAGGTCTTGTCTCCGAGGGGTTTGTTAATATAGGTCTAATTGCTGCTTTATAGATTCTTGCTTTTGTGTCTTGTGTTAGATGTTTGTTCTTCCAGATTGTGTCATTAAGAGATCCCGCCGCTTTACTTGCTTTTAAGCTTTGTTGTCGTACTTCCTCTTTAATATCTCCGTAACTGTTTATATCTATTCTTGTTCTTCCAGATTGTGTCTTTAAGAGATCCCGCAATCCCGTCGCTTTACTTGCTTTTAAGCTTTGTTGTCGTACTTCCTCGTTAACATCTCCGTAACTGGTTATATCTATTCCCAGATATCTAAACCTTGCTTCCTGTTTTATTATTTTTCCATCAATTTCGATTTTACATCGTAGTTGGTATTTAGATGTTGTCATACATTTGGGTTTTTCTGCTGATATTATCATATTGTATTTCTTGGCTGCTGTATTGAAGATGAGTGTTAATCTTTCGAGATCGTCTTCTGTCTCGGCGATTAATGCGGCGTCGTCTGCATAACATAATATTTGGATTTCTTTGTTCCCCACATCATGAAAGATAGAGCCATCAAAGAAGACGAATGGATGGACAGAAAACGATGGCGGTCGAAATGCGAGAAGCGGCAGAGGCTGTAGGAACCTCGCTGATAGATAGATAGATGTTTCTTCTATTCATGTAGGACGTCTTCGACTTAGATGCGATCGAAAGCCTTTGTCAGGTCTATAAAACAAATATATGCTGGTTTATTGTACTCAATGGCCTTTTCTGTGATTTGTCTCAGTACAAATACGTCTACGCAGGATCTTCCGGATCTGAATCCTTGTTGTTCATCTGATAAAGTTATTAGTTTATTGATTTTGTTGGTTAGGACTTTTGTGGTTAGCTTAAGTGCGGTGTTCAGTAGATTTATACCTGTATAATTGTTGGGGTCTTCTTTGTCTCCTTTCTTGAACATTGGTATCATTATGCTGTTTCTCCATGTATATGTAATGGATAAACGAAATATAATTTCGAGAGAGTGGTCGATTTTATGTATCTGAGGTTTAATATAGAAGAGAAAGGTGAGAAAAACTGGGAAGAAAAGGATGAAAAAAGAATGTTATACAAATACCTATGTATCGAGAAAAACAAAGTTAAAATATATATAAAGCAAATAGGAAGAAATTGGAAAGATGGGAAAGGAAAATGCTCAGAGCTGAATTTGGAGGCAAAAACTCAGTGGAAGAACAAACATTGTGGTGCAACGAACAAACAGGAAGCTAGAGGAATTATATAACTAACCAAGCATCAGTCTCCTCATAAAGGCACAGCGAATGAGATTGATTGGGAACTTGATGAGACTGGGAAGGAGGAGGATGCCAAAGATGATCTTGAAACAAGATCCAATCACTAAAAGAAGGTAAAGGCAACCCAGACAAAGATGGTTTGATAGCGTGAAGGAAGATCTCAGGAAAATGGGAATTGATGGATGGGAAAATAAAACCGGGATGAACAGAGTGATGCAAGAATGCAGATAATGATTTAGTAGGCAAGGAGCATGTTTGGAGAACGTCTGGCTAACGTCTAAAGGTGAGAAACTATTGTAAGTGGTCATGTTTCATACGCTTATACCGATAATTACCCACCTCTACTAGTTTCATCTCTTTTTATCTCACAACGCATTATGATGTCCATCTTTCGCGATATTTTGCCGGTTATTAGCGCGGTCATCACTGTATATTATATAATATTATAAATTATTATCCTACACAGAATATTTAGAAAATATAAATTAGTAAATTACAAACTGCAAAGTTCTGTGATGGACCTAAAACAACATTCATAATATCTAGTCAGTAATTAAGAAAAACATAAATCTTTGTAGTTTAAAAAAGAAACTTACGTTGGCATCCTTTTTAAACAGTCTGAACGTCCTTATATGAAAGTTTGCCAACTCTTCTTCTTCTAGAATCTGAACGTTAATGCCTCCGTAAGCTTCTTCTAATTCTTTGGACGCGGGCCAGTATTGGACGCACATAACCTAAAAGATAACACGGTTAGGTTAGACAATGGCAGATCTACGAGGGGAAATGTGAAAATTTTACAGGGACTAAAGGACTTTTTCCCTATATACAGCAAAGTTTAGTGTTCGAATCCGATCTTCCAAGGTACAGTAAAGTGATTGTAAGTCTTTTATTTATTTATGTTTTATCTTTTTTCGTTTTTACTTTTATACTCTATTAGCTACAAATAAATATATTGTATAATATAAAATTTACCCTAATGAAATCGAAAGTTTTCGTAAGCATCACTATACAACTAGCCTTTTCTTGCCATACCATCCTCCAAAAATCTGTTACAGTTTCTTCAGTTGGACCCTGTGTTACGATGTATGCGTTAGGTTTTAGTAAACTCTGAAACAAAGAAAAGAAAAATATTTCACTAAAAAAGTATCAAACAAATTAGTTAACTTTCTTCAGTAGTATCAGATTCAATTTTTCTCTTGCAATTTGTTACTTAGTTGATCATACATCTGATATTTTCCATCTACATACATGAACTAGTCCAACCAAAATGAAAGAGGAAAGTTTGTAACAAAGACCGAAACTTTTAAATATTTGGGAGTTATAATCACGAGAAAGACAGAATATGAAAAATTGAGGCCAGATTAACTGCGGGTAACAAATGGATGGATACATATATGTTCCTACGAAGTTGTTCACAACCAAGCTCACATCAAGAAATCCCAAAGCACGAATTTATATTATACTCAACGGTTTCTTATGGATTTTTGGTTGCTGATTATGAATTTTGGGGGTTGATTTCGATCCGAGTGGTCAAAAAATTGTTATAAACAATTTAATTGTTTATAAGGCCCCGCCTCATAAACTAAAAGAGACAAAAAATGTTTTAAATAATATTTGTTCCTTAATAGAAAACGAAGAAAAAATCGTTTACTAAACTTAAATCAAACAATTAGAACTCAAGGTATTGTAAAATTAGTGCACAATGCAAATTGCAAATTGCAAAATAAGTATTTTTGCACGATTGATCATTTTTGACTGTTTATCGTGACAGATTTTACGTCAGTAGGTGACATTTACTAGCAACTCGACGGTAAGTAATCCAACTCGACGGTAAGTACTCCAACTCGACGGTAAGTAATTCACTTACCGTCGAGTTAAAAAAATCTCTTAATTTTAATTTATTTTTTGAAAGAATAAAGAAAACTAACGAATTATTTATTAATATTGAAACTTATGGTACAATTTGTTAAATTATTTAATGAAATCCCACTTGTTTGGGCTGTGGTTTCACTTCTAACAGAAACTCCTGCAGAATCGCATACATTAGTAGTATCCAACATTTTTTCTCTTCAAATACGCGATCAAAGTTGAAAACTTGGAAATATCAATGCCATCATAAAGAAAAACGGTGGATTTAATCATTGAATATTCTGCCCAGAGGCTTCCAGGAGCTTTCAACTGCATATGTCTTTGAACGAAATATGCCAATAGAGTCTTTTCTTCGATTCTTAAATTCTTGCCTTCGCACCATTTTTTAAAACTTTGGTAGGTATTTTGATAACGGATTTTGGATTTTTCGGGAATAATTGCGGAACATCCTTCTTCCCAAGCCCGTTCAATTTCTTCAAATTCACTTTCGCTCATATTTTAATTTATAATAATCAAAATTGTACTTAAAATTATTGACAACTAAATAAAAACTCAATTATCCATTGTTGTTATGCACCCTAGTTACTACCTAACAACTAAAGTATCTATCTTGATAAAATGAATGAAACTAGTCAATATGACGAAAATGTTTAATTTTATAATTTATAATGGTATCATATATATATATATATATATATATATATATATATATATATATATATATATATATATATATATATATATATATAGTGGCTAAAACACCCCCGTGGGGGTAGCGCCGCCTTTACAGGCTCTCTAGATCCATGTTTTCGAGGTGGATCCGTCCTCCGTTCTTCTCTTTCTTAAACTGCATTACATATCCGGTTCCAGCTCCTTCTGTCTTTTGCTTTTTCTTCTGCATTTCTAATACCCATGCCCTCTAGATCTCGCTTCACCTCTTCCAACCATTTGGACCTCGGTCTTCCTCTTCGTCTCCTTCCGGCCGGAGACCACTTTGTCACTAATAATGGTATCAATCGTGCAAAAAACGTTATAAGCATGTCGAACGTTAAGGGTAACCGATCTCAGACAATAATTATCTCATAAATCTCAGAAATAAACAATTGTCTTCGATCGGTATAAAACCCTTACCGTTCTCCATACTTAATATACTATTTTCGAAACTTTGTCAATCGTAACTCGGCTTCTACGCATGCAAATGAGCCTTAGAAGGTCTCATCTTAAAGCTTTATTAATAGGCTTCCAAACAAAGTGTGTTAAATTATTTTATCTTCATTTGTTTTAAAGTTATAACCGTTTAAGGTTATTTTCTTAAAATTGTACATTAATTTGTTTATAAGGGTTTCAAGCAAATTTAAGTTATAAACATTTATACTTTAATTAACAATAATGATAGAACAAATCAAAAGGAACATTTTGGGTTTACGAAAATGTTCTTAAGTTTATTTTTGGCCAAGATATCGATATTTTGGCTACGAATTTCGTCACTTACTTGACTGTGAGCCGATCTTGCGCTTCATAGCGCGCCATTAAAATATCGATATCTTGGCCAAAAATAAACTTACAAACATTTTCATAAGCTCAAATTGTTCCTTTTGAATTCTTCTATCATTATTGTTAATGAAAGTATAAATGTTGTAGCTCAAATTTGCTTGAAACCCTTACAAACAAATGATTGTACAATTTTTTTAAGAAAATTATAACTTAAAACTGGTATAACTTTAAAATAAATGAAGATAAAGTAATTTAACAAACTTTGTTTGAAAGCCTATTAATTAAACTTTAAAATGAGATTGGACTAGAATATGGTTCGGCTGTATTTTCGTTTTGCAACGAAATTGAAAATGGTTATTCATTTTTGATTTACATTTACTCTGATTGGAGTATGAAGGGAACCATTCTCGTTGGAACTTTACCGCGCTGAGCAGATGGGACGTGAATTGTAAATTGTAGAATTCCCTCATCTTCCTTTGTCTCAGCATCCGTATGGCTTGCAAATTGTAGAAGCCTCGGAGGTGTAACCAGAGAAGGTTCCCATTGTTTTCATTCTGGTGGGATGTAGAATAGCATTATGTTGTTTTATATGCCATTAGAGTGAAAACTTAGTCTTTTTGCTAGCAGTTGCCGCTAGGGCATCTATGCCATTTCGTTCGTTGCAATCCGGGACTGCACGCTGGGAGTTTGTTTTGGTTGGATCAGAGAGAGCAGCATATGTGCCTCCTGATGAGAGACTAATAAGTTTCGAAACCGGTAGAGGTGCTTGCTGCACTCTGATTGGACTAGAATATGGTTCGGCTGTATTTTCGTTTTGCAACGAAATTGAAAATGGTTATTCATTTTTGATTTACATTTACTCTGATTGGCGAATTTTTGATTTTTGGCGAATGGATTTAGTGTCCGCAGTCATATAAACCCAAACAAACAACAACAAATACTCTGATTGGAGTATGAAGGGAACCACTCTCGTTGGAACTTTACCGCGCTGAACAGATGGGACGTGAATTGTGAATTGTAGAATTCCCTCATCTTCCTTTGTCTCAGCATCCGTATGGCTTGCAAATTGTAGAAGCCTCGGAGGTGTAACCAGAGAAGGTTCCCATTGTTTTCATTCTGGTGGGATGTAGAATAGCATTATGTTGTTTTATATGCCATTAGAGTGAAAACTTAGTCTTTTTGCTAGAAGTTGCCGCTAGGGCATCTATGCCATTTCGTTCGTTGCAATCCGGGACTGCACGCTGGGAGTTTGTTTTGGTTGGATCAGAGAGAGCAGCATATGTGCCTCCTGATGAGAGACTAATAAGTTTCGAAACCGGTAGAGGTGCTTGCTGCACTCTGATTGGACTAGAATATGGTTCGGCTGTATTTTCGTTTTGCAACGAAATTGAAAATGGTTATTCATTTTTGATTTAAAATGAGACTTACTACCATACTAATGCTCATTTGCATGAGTAGAAGCCCAGTTACGATCGATAAAGTTTCGAAAAATACTTATTTTGCAATTTGCATTGTGCACTAATTTTACAATATCGTGAGTTATAATTGTTGGATTTAAGTTTAGTAAACGTTTTTTTCTTCACTGTTTATTAAGGAACAAATTTTATGAGAAACATTTTTTTATGTCTTTTAGTTTATGAGCCAGAGCCTTATAAACAATTTTTTGACCACTAGGATCGAAATCCACCCTCAAAATTCGTAATCAGCAGCCAGAAATCCATAAGAAACCGTTGAGTTTATCCATCAGAATTGAAAATGACACGGTGACCCCTGGCGCCTAGACTATTAGTAATTAAACCTCAAAATCCGCCTAGTAATCCATTTGCATGCATTCAAGGTCGAAAACCTTCGAAACTCCAGAATATGACATTCGAAACTTCCCCCTTAATATGCTTATTTTAATATGTTTGTGCACTTTTGGATGCATTTATGCACTTTAAAATGCAATTATGCATGTCTAGCTGTTGTAGACTTTTTTCCTGCCATCACCCTAAATACAATGCAAAAAGTTATAAGTATCTAGGTGCTGTATTTAAAAATCGAGCTATTCCGGTGCTTTTAGTGCTAAATGCCCTGGTCTATTATAGAAGAAATTAATTATTCATTAAATGTAAATTATTTACCAATTTAACCTGTTTTCCAAACTATGGACATTGCAAGATTGTGCAATGTATTTTCAAATTATTTTCCTAAACAGTTTTCCGTAATAACAACGTAAAATATTAGCACGAAAACCATGCAGTTGCAGAAGAAAAAAAAAACGCTTTAACGCTGCAATACCTATCCACTTTGAAGTAAATTTCCGTAAAGCTTTTTACTTACACAAAAAGAAAACAGAAAAAGCATGAAATTTTAATGAGGAACGTAGTAAGCGCATACGTAGAAAACGTAGAAAACTTTATTGTGATGGAATGCAGAGGACGAGAAACTTATACAGTGAAGCGTGGATCTTTCGCGGTGAGGAATTTTCTTGATGTATTTTACGAATTTTGTGTAGAGCATTATTAAAATGTAATTTATTTACGAGATAAAATACAGATTTGTGCTGTGTGTTGGTGAAATGTTATCAGTCACGAAGAATTTTAAAACTACAGTCGAACCCGCTTATTGGAATAGCCTTCGTGTCAAGCAAAAATATTCTTATAAGCGGGATATTCTAATAACCTATCATTGGAGTCTAGTTGAAATAAGTGTACCGAATATACGTTATAATAGTACATACTATGTCAATATGTATATGCATATATTTATAGGTCCTTTTATGTGACTAAAAATTTATAATCTATTTACAAAAATAATTACGAAACGATTAGGAAATAAATTGGAATTAGATTTTAGAAAAGACTTCCGAACAAACGATCAACTATTGGTAATAAATCATCCTATATAAAAATACTGTTTCTAAATCTTTACTGCTTCTAAAAACAGCCAAGTGGGTGGCAATATGTACCTATAGAAATTTGTAGACAAATGAAATTATTATATGACTTTGTCGGCGATCGATTGAATTTTCTGTGGGAAAGAAGCTTTTACTCATAACACAGTAATAAAGTGTTTAGTAGGTACCTGAAAATCCGTAATAATATACAAAACGGCAGGCTTTCTAAGCTCTTACCAACAAACCATTATACCAGGCAAAATTTAAATTTTTTAAAAATTGTACGTAAAAATTTATTCGTAGACCTGAAAAAATTATTATATTAAGCGGTATTATTTAATTGAACCATATTTCAATAAACAGATAAATTTGTTAAAGGGTAAATGGAAACTTTTTGGGACCTCGAATTTATATTCCATAAACCGGGATATTCCTATAACCGGTACTCTAGTAAGCGGGTTCGACTGTATTAGAAAATCTCTTGTATCAAATTTGATACTAATATTATTAATCTGGGTCCTTGCTTAATAAAACTGGAGAGTATTGCATAAGAAAACAGGTGCCCCGAAAACGGCTACCACTGAGTATAATGCGAAAGAAATCCACGATCTCGTATTGGTAGACCGCCCAGAGAAGGTGCGTGAGATAGCTGAGACAGTAGGCATCTCAAAAGATTCCGTTAGTCATATCCTGCATGAAATTTTGAGCATAAAAAAGCTGTCAGCGCGATGGCTGTAGCATCTACTAACTCCGAACAATAAACGTAACCATGAGATCACTTCAGAGCAGTAGTCTGATGCTGTTTAAGCGTAATCGAAACGAGTTTCTACGTTGTTTCATAACCGTTGACGAAACCTGGTTTCACTCTCACTGGTATACACCAGAGACCAAAGAACAGTCGAAACGGTGGACGTCAATTGGACAATCTGACCCAAAAAAGTAAAGAAAGGATGAAAATTTGGATGAAAATTCTACAAAATGTCCCCCTCACAAATAAATTTGACGTGTTTTAGCATATTTTTAGATTTTATATAGGGACCAAATTATAGGGGGTGGCAACTTTTCAAATTGACACACTGTATAGTTAAAACAT
This sequence comes from Diabrotica virgifera virgifera, assembly GCF_917563875.1. Classification (NCBI taxonomy): domain Eukaryota; kingdom Metazoa; phylum Arthropoda; class Insecta; order Coleoptera; family Chrysomelidae; genus Diabrotica; species Diabrotica virgifera. The sequence continues at coordinate 213,912,967 of NC_065450.1, forward strand.
ACACACGCAAATATAAATATAAAATATAAAATAAAATAACTAACAATCACAACATATATTAAAGCTGGATGTAAAATATTCCTCATTAGATGGACCGGCGTAGCCGAGTAGTAGTGTGCTAGGCTAGCGTGCCGGTGGTTTGGAGTTCAAATCCTACCGCCGGCAAGAACAACTAGACATTTTTAAAATGTTTATAGGCCCCAGGTCGACTCAGCCTGAATAAAATGAGTACCTTGGGTAAAACCAGGGGTAATAATAGGCGGTTGAAGCGTAGCACTGGCCCTGCTACCTTCCTTGTATACCGTAGGCCCTAGATATAGCAGACTACCCTGCTATACTCCCAAAGCCACGTGAGCGGTATAAAACGGGAGACTATTATTATTATTTGAAAATTTGGGAATAGGTAGTTGAAATTGTTTATTATTATTTAAGAAAAAGTTTACAATTCTACATCCCCTCCATTTTACAAAAATGGAAAATATACATTCAAACTAAAAACTAAGACCGGAATTGGATAAAATGACTAGTTCTAAACAACTTTTGTTTTATTGAGTTTTTTTACTAAGTCAATATTTTAGAGTTATTTATGAGTGAATATGTTCATTTTTAACAAAAAAACAACATGTTTTTGGACGGCTTTTCGGAGATAACTCAAAAAGTAAGTATTTTATCGAAAAAAATATTCTTAGCAAAAATATAGCTCATTAAAAATTGAAAAAAATGGTGTATGCATGAGGTCTGTAGGCCCAGTAGAGGCAGAGTTGTAGCTAATGAAAAGTAGGTTCTTCTTCGTCAAATTCCAAATCGAATATTTCAATGTGAAATAACTCACAAACGAAGCACTTTTCGGGGAAAATTCATTTTAGCTTTTTTAAATTGTTTAAAAAAAGGTTTATTTTTGTTTTTTTTTAACTTCCAAAAATTAAAAGTAAGTGAGTTACGCTCAAAATATTGTTAGTCCCTTTTATTTTTTCGTAAAAAAAATTCGCGAAATCACCCCTTAATTAGCATCACAAATAATTTTTTCATTACCACTTGACAAGTTACTTTGCTTATGTATTATTTATATGATCTGTAAGTTTCATCAGTTCAAAGTGCTTATTTTTGAAAAAGCTGTAGTTAAAATGGCTTGAACGAATAGGTAACTAATCACGAGTTTAGGCAAATTTTGAACAGCCATAGCATAACCAATTTTTGTCTAACAAGAAAACAAAAAATCAAAAATATTTAGAAAAACAAAACGAACATTTTATTAATCTTTGAAAATTTTTGGTATTACTAATAAATTTTAAGTTAATTCCATAAAAAATTCCATTTTTTCAAAAATTAAAAAAAAATGTTTTATTTTAAACCCATTTTTTTTTTCAAAAATAAGCACTTTGAACCAATGAAACTTATAGATAATGTTAACAATACATAAGTGAAGTAACTTGTGAAACGGTAACGATTAATTTTATGTGATTTTCGCGATTTTTTAGCAAAAGATAAAAAAGACCAGCAATATTTTGAGCTTAAATCACTTACTTTTAATGTTAGAAGTTTTTTAAAAAACATAAATAAACCTTTTTTAAAACACTTTAAAAAAGTTGTACTGAATTTTCCCCGAAAAGAGCTCCGTTTTTGGGTTATTCCAAATGGAAATATTCGATTTGGAATTTGACGAAGAAGAACCTACTTATTATTAGCTACAACTCATTACATTTTTTCAATTCTAATTCCTGCGCATCCGCTAGGAAAAATATTCTAATTCGGATTTTTTGCTCAATCTTACTCAAAAAGGACTCCTTTTAACAAATTTGCATGTTGCCAGGACCAAAAGGTGGTCAAAAATTTTTTAAACGTTTTTTTTTGTTTTTTTCCTAAAATTATTTTTTTAGCATGGAACAAAGTTTTTTTAGGTTTTTTGGATCATTCCAAACAGAAAAGGTCTTTAGTGATTTTTCTCTAAAAATGATAGTTTTTGACATATAAGCGATTAAAAATTGAAAAATTGCGAAACCGGCCATTTTTAACACTCAAAAACTATGTGAAAAACTGAAAATTTGAATGTTGCCAAGGTAGGTAAATATTCTTTAAACATCGATTGATGAAATCCCGAAGAGTTTTTTGCAATATAATATTCAAAACTCCTTTGTTTTTAATTTCTAATCTCGCGTGCGCGACACTATTTTCCACCGTTGCATGTGTATAGAGTATGGTGCAAATGAAAGGAATAAATTCGTTATTTCGTAAACCGGCTACTTTAAGAAAAAAACCCGAAACAGGTCGATTTTTATTTTTAAGTTATGATATTGTGGCATGTATGGTATACTAGTGACGTCATCCGTCTGGGCGTGATGACGTAATCGATTATTTTTTTAAATCAGAATAGGGGTCGTGTGGTAGCTCATTTGAAAGGTTCTTCAATTCTCTATTCAGTAATGTAAACATTTACATAATTATTTATACAGGGTGTCCAAAAATTTTTATTAAATTAAATTATTTGACAAAAAAGAATTAGAAGGACACCCTGTATAAATAGTTATATAAATATTTATATTACTAAATAGAGAATTGAAGAACCTTTCAAATGAGCTGGCAAACGATCCCTATTCTCTTTTAAAAAAATCATCGAGTACGTCATCACGGCCAGATGGATGACGTCACTAGTATATCATATATGCCTTAATATCGTAAATTAAAAATACAAATCGACCTGTTTTGGGATTTTTCCTTAAAGTCGCCGGTTTACGAAATAACGAATTTATTCCTTTTATTTGCACCATACTGTCGGTGGAAAATAGTGTCGCGCACGCTTGATTATCAATTAAAAAACAAAGGAGTTTTGAATATTGTACTGCAAAAAACTCTTCGGGATTTCATGAATCGATGTTTAAAGAATATCAACTTACTTTAGCAACATTCAAATTTTAACTTTTTCACATAGTTTTTGAGGGTTAAAAATGGCCGATTTCGCAATTTTTCAATTTTTAATCGCTTATATGTCAAAAACTATCATTTTTAGAGAAAAGTCACTAAAGACCTTTTCTGTTTGGAATGATCCAAAAAATCTAAAAAAACTGTGTTCCACGCAAAAAAATAATTTTAGGAAAAAAACAAAAAAAAACGTTTAAAAAATGTTTGACCACCTTTTGGCCCTGGCAACATGCAAATTTGTTAAAAGAAGTCCTTTTTGAGTAAGATTGTGCAAAAAATCCGAATTAGAATATTTTTCCTAGCGGATGCGCAGTGGCTTTCTGGACTAATAAGCTATATTTTTACTAAGAATATTTTCTTCTCTAAAATACTTTTTTGAGTTTTCTGCGAAAAACCGTCCAAAAACATGTTTTTTTTTGTGTTAAAATCGAACAAATTCACTCGCAAATTACTCGAAAAGTATTAACTTAGTGAAAGAACTCTGTAGAACAAAAGTTACTTAGAATTAGTCACTTTATCCAAATTCGGACTTATTTGAACGTATATTTTTCACCCCCGAGAAAATATTTTTCATCCCGTATTTCCCAATTTTTGTAAAATGGAGGGGATGTAGAATTGTAAACTTTTTCTTATATAATAATAGACGATTCCCAAATTTTCATCTTCCTTTATTTTTTTTTTGGAGGTTTTCGTAAAATTTTGGGGTCCCTGATCGGGCTAAATTGGCCGAAAAGGTCATGGCCACCGTTTTCTGGGATTCACGATGTGTGCTCTATATCCACTTCCTGGAAAAGGGCAAAGCGTTCACAGGACTTTACCATGCCTTATTATTGTCCCGATTCGATGCCGAATTTAAAAAAAAAACAACTCCAATTCGGAAAGTAAAAATACTCTTTCACCATGACAACGGTCCGGCTCACACCTCCCCGCCATCGCCATGACCAAATTGGTCGAATTGGACTAGAAACTGCTGTTTCATCCAACGCATTCTCCAGATTTGTACAACTTCTTTTTGTTTCCCAACTTAAAAAAGTCACTAGCGGGGCAGAAATTTAAGTCGAATAAAGATTTCATCACCGCCGCGGAAGCCTAGTTTGCAGACCTCGAGAAAATATATTTTTCCACCTACCTCTACCGAAAGTATACTTTTCCGGACCTGATTGTAGGGAGCAAAGTTGTACTTTTCCTCCCTAGGGAGGAAAAGTAAAAGTGACGTCATGGTATTTCATTCATGAAATATAACTTATTGACGCCCTGTACAATATCTATTTTCTATTAGGTAAATATCTATACATTTTAACGTTTATTTATAAAACATCCTGTATTTTGCAGGATGGTAAAAAACAGTAAATTGTTATTTTGATTTAACAATGTTTACATTAATAATTTGACTTATATTTCAGTTGACAGTTATACTGTACCTACTTGTTAGTTTTAGTTCTAATAAATTTTGTTGGTTAGTTACATAAATAAATTAAGCAAAAATGAAAAAATTACTTGTTATTTGAGGAAGGTGGAAAAACCATATGTATAACATGGGAGTAAAGTGCCTTTTCCTCTCTTTGTTTCCTACACTACACTTTGTTGCTACTTTTTGAAAAGTAGCACTTTCCTCCCTTGTTATACAAATAGCTATTTCAGACGGGTTAAAGAAGGTGGAAAATCGTTGGCTAAAGTATAGAATAGAAATATGCTTTATTGTCATGAAAAATTGTACAATTTTATCGACAAAGCTTATAAAAAGTCAAGAAAACAAAACAATAACAATCCAATTTACTAAAATTACATAAATCGTCAATATTTTTACAATAATAATAATAATGAAGTTAAACAGAAATAATCAGTTGCAAAATTTAAATAAATTGCAAATGCATAGTCTACTTAGTAATTAATAAGTTTAAAAGTTAAGCTGCTGCATGTGACACCCAAATATATACAAAAAAAAATAATAAAAATACTATTTGTGCAAAGGGTACTGAATTTCTTAGTTATTGATTAAGAAAATCTTCTACTGAATAATAGTCTTTCAGATAGGTAGGCTTTTGTCAGTTTACGGAATTTGGGGAAAGATTCTGCAGATTTAAGTTGTAGAGGGAGATGGTTGTAAATTTTTTTTGAGGAATATCATATAGATTTCTTTACTAACTCAGAGGACGGGGTCGGCAAATAGACGTCAAACGTATAATTTCTCGTGAAGTAGTCATGATTAGGTCACAGTATAAAGAGGGACCTCTTTATACCTCTATATACTGTGATTAGGTCTTGGTGGAAAGACATGTAGATGTTTACGAATTAAGCAAACTGTTTCTAAAATATACAAAGATGGAAAGGTTAAAAATCCGTGATCTTTGAAGTAACTTTTGCAATATGTTGTTCTTCTGAGACCAAACAGATATCTTATTGCTCTTTTATGTAATTTGAAAATAACATCGAATTGGTCAGCTGACCAGAACCCCAAAAAGGAAGACCATAACGAAGATGTGACTCGAACAAAGAAAAATATGTTATTTTGGAAGATGCTAAATTGAGTTCATTCGAAACAGATCTTATAGCATAGCAAGCTGAGGATAATTTCTTCCTTAACAAATCGATATGGTGGGACCATTTAAGGTTGCTGTCTAAAAAAATACCTAGAAATTTTACAGAATCAACGGTACTGATCTGGCTGTTATTAAGAGGTAAGGGTTGAAGAGCTCCTTTATAAGACAATGCTACTGTTTTATCTACGTTAAACGAGAGTAAATTAGAGTAAGACCAGGTTTTTATTGTAAGTAGATCAGAAGTTATAGTAGCATGAAGAGTTGCAATATTCGAGTTGCTATAAGTGATAGGTACTGGTATCATCAGCATAAAGAAAGATTTTTCCATCGATTTTTAAACTAGTGATGTCATTAACAAAGATAAGGAAAAGTAGAGGACCCAATACTGAACCTTGAGGTATCCCACATACAATGTTTTTGAGACTAGAGACTGTATCATTTGCTCTAACCAGTTGTTTCCTATCATCCAAGTAAGATTGGAACCAATCTAAAGAAATACCTCGAATTCCGTAGAAATTTAGTTTTTTTATCAAAATGTTGTGATTTACATTATCAAGAGCTTTGGCGTAGTCACAAAAAACGGTGGCAGTGTGAATATTATTGTTCAGTGCTTGATAAACCTCATGTAGTATAGAAAACATGGCATCAGTGGTGCATTTATTATTTTTAAAAAGCCGAACTGATTTTGTGATAAAATGTTAATTTCAACTAGAAAGGACATAAGTCGGGCTTTTATGAGTCTCTCAATAATTTTGGAGAGTACCGGTAGTAGTGCAATAGGTCTATAATTGCAGGTATTAGATATTTCACCACCCTTATGAAGGAAAATAATGATGGCTGTCTTCAGGCACTCTGGAAATGTACCTTTCTCAAAATAATCATTAATTAGTGAGATGAGGACTTCTAACACATTTTCTCGGAGATTAGAAAAAAATTTTATCGATAGACCATCAGTACTACAGGAAGATTTGCTTTTGATACTATTGATTGTTTGGATCAGTTCAGATTTATCGACTGGTTTTATAAAGAATGAATTCGAGACTTTTCTTGAATTAGGGAGATAGAAAATGTGATCTTGTTGTGGCAAAATAGTTGATGTAATATTTTTACTCACATTAACAAACTATTCATTTAGATTTTCAGGGTCTGGAAGGGAAAATAATTGAGCAGTGTGGGTTTTATTTCGAAGATCTTTTATTGTGGACCAAGTTTCTTTTGCAACACTTTTTGAGCTTCTCAGACGGTTATGGTAGTAGTCTTTTTTAGCTGATTTTATAAGTTTAAGATAGGTTGCCCTGTACTTGGTGATATATTCAGTGATAGAGACGTTAGTAGTAAATTTCTTGATATAGAGAAGAGAACGCATATTCTTGGAAGATATTCGGATACCTTTATTAGTCCAGGGTTTGCGATGTTTTGGCTTAATTGCAATTAAAGGAAATGCTTTATTGAAGATACAGACAAGCTTATCTAAAAAATCACTTAAGTGTATCGAGCTAAAAGGAGACTAATTTTAAAAATAAATCGCCACTTTTCCAAAATTTTCGTTTGTTTTTAAGGTTAACTACTTATTGGACCTCCCTGGTATATCTAATTTAACTTATAAGTAAACAGAAAAAGATGAATATACTTACATCTACATAAGAAGCGTTAATATAATCAGTATCATGTTCGCCTTCTATTGAATCTAACACTACCCTATTGTAATCATCTGAAACAGAAAAAAATTACATTTAAAAGTGAGTTATCACATCATATTGTTGGCGAAACTCGAGATAAAGAATTTCTTTGGAAGTTCTTGCGAACTTTTATGGCACTTCGCAACAAAAATTATTCATGACTGCTTCGCGACACTCTTCAGTTCATTTTTCGTCGAATTAATCGTTATAACAGGGGATTGCCTCAACTCAAGGATTCTGGCAGATCTTTTTTGAGTGCTAATGTTTTTTTACTTGGAGAATGTTTTAGTAAAGAAACTTATTTGCGACGGTTGGAATTTGAAATATTCTTGGAAAGGAATATTGTGTTAAAAAAGATAGAATTTTATTTTATCTTTTTGATTTTATCTTTTTTGGTTAGGTTTTTAGCACTATTTTTTTAGCAGGCAAGGTTGCTTGTCTTTCAGACCATAAAATACGTACACTGTGACTTATAGTCCAGAAAGCCAATGCGCATCCGCTAGGAAAAATATTCCGATTCGGATTTTTTGCACAATCTTACTCAAAAAGGACCCCTTTTAACAAATTTGCATGTGGCCAGGACCAAAAGTGGGTCAAAAATTTTTTAAACGTTTTTTTTTTGTTTTTTTCCTAAAATTATTTTTTTTTGCATGGAACATTTTTTAGGTTTTTTGGATCATTCCAAACAGAAAAGGTCTTTAGTGACTTTTCTCTAAAGTTGATAGTTTTTTACATATAAGCGATTAAAAATAGAAAAATTGCGAAATCGGCCATTTTTAACCTTCAAAAAATATGTGAAAAACTTAAAATTTGAATGTTGCCAAGGTAGGCAGATATTCTTTAAACATCGATTGATGAAATCCCGAAGAGTTTTTCCAATACAGTATTCAAAACTCCTTTGTTTTTTAATTCCTAATCACGCGTGCGCGACACCATTTTCCACCGTTGCATGTGTATACAGTATGGTGCAAATGAAAGGATTAAATTCGTTATTTCGTAAACCTGCGAATTTAAGGAAAAAACCCGAAACAGGTCGATTTTTATTTTTAAGTTATGATATTGTGGCATATATGGTATAATAGTGACGTCATCCGTCTGGGCGTGATGACGTAATCGATGAATTTTTTAAATGAGAATAGGGGTCGTGTGGTAGCTCATTTGAAAGGTTCTTCAATTCTCTATTCAGTAATGTAAACATTTACATAATGATTTATACAGGGTGTCCAAAATTTTTTATTAAATTAAATTATTTGGCAAAAAAAGAAGTAGAACGACACCCTGTATAAATAATTATATAAATGTTTATATTACTGAATAGGGAATTGAAGAACCTTTCAAATGAGCAAGCACACGACCCCTATTCTCATTTAAAAAAATCATCGATTACGTCATCACGCCCAGATAGAAGACGTCACTAGTATACCATATGTATATGTCACAATATCATAAAAATAAAAATCGACCTGTTTCGGGATTTTTCCTTAAAGTCGCCGGTTTACGAAATAACGAATTTATTCCTTTCATTTGCACCATACTGTCGATGTCGGTGGAAAATAGTGTCGCGCACGCTTGAATAACAATTAAAAAACGAAGGAATTTATTTATTTATATTTCAAAAACTCTTCGGGATTTCATCAATCGATGTTTAAAGAATATCTGCCTACCTTGGCAACATTCAAATTTTCAGATTTTCACATAGTTTTTGAGGGTTAAAAATGGCCAATTTCGCAATTTTTCAATTTTTAATCGCTTATATGTCAAAAACTATCAACTTTAGAGAAATGTCACTAAAGACCTTTTCTGTTTGGAATGATCCAAAAAACCAAAAAAAAACTTTGTTGCATGCAAAAAAAAAATAATTTTAGGAAAAAAACAAAAAAAAAAGGTTTAAAAAATTTTTGACCCACTTTTGGTCCTGGCAACATGCAAATTTGTTAAAAGGGGTCCTTTTTGAGTAAGATTATGCAAAAAATCCGAATCGGAATATTTTTCCTAGCGGATGCGCAGTGGCTTTCTGGACTATAAGTCACAGTGGACGTAGTTTGTGGTCTAAAAGACAAGCAACCTTGCCTGTTAAAAAAATAGTGCTAAAAAACCTAACCAAAAGCTTCGGGCGAGACAGTACGTAAGTTTAAGACGGACTGAGCTACGGAAAAGTATTATAGGATCTCTTAAAGAAAATAAATAAAATGGTAAGTGAAGTACATACACAGGTTTAATATTGATATTGCATTGCTAACAAAAACCAAGAAAAAAAGTAAAGGATCGCCTTTCAGATTCAGAATAATGGGAAGTTTTCAGGAGATGAGAAGCTTTTAATAATATTGACTTGACAAAATTTGTCATTTAATGTTAAGAAAAATGTGGTTCGGTCATTTGAATATCGGTTACATTCATTACATATTTTATTATTATGGTTTATATTTTGTATTACTTAGTTATTTATTGAATAAAAATAATTTTTTCTACAACCGTGTTAAAAATGCAATTTTTAGCACTCCATACGAGCGTTAAAAATGCTACTTTAAGGCACTAGTGCTTTAAAATATTTTTAAGGCACTGCAGTTCTTATTGACCGTATAGGCAATTTTGATGTAATGTCAAAAAAATATAAAAATGGAATGTCAGTCAAGTTCAAGTAAAAGTTTTTGTAGATATTGTCCTGTAATTACGTTTGTAGAAAAAATATTGTATGATATGCGTGTTAAAAAGTACAATTTAAGAGGAAACAGTAGCGATCAACAGGTAGCGAAAACGCGTTCCAAGATTGCGGTTGTAATTTTGAATATTTTTTCGAGATATTTGGCACACGTATTCGTAATATAATAAAGAATGGCGGTACAGAGCCCAATTTGAAAAATATATTAATATGTGTAAATTACTCTCTAATTAAGTACAATATTAAAAAACGAGCCTGTACCGCCATTAAGAAAAACAAAAAAATACACTTTCTTCAAATAAACTTTTTTATCCGATGCCTAGATTTTGTGTCATTCTGGAACTACTAAAATTTTTTATTTCATTAGTAGTTCCAAAATCACACAAAATCTAGGCATCGGATAAAAAAGTTTATTTGAAGAAAGTGTATTTTTTTGTTCTTCTTAATGGCGGTACAAGCTCGTTTTTTTAATATTGTATTTAATTACAGAGTAATTTCCACATATTAGTATATTTTTCAAATTGGGCTCTGTACCGCCATTCTTTATTTTATTACGAATACGTGTGCCAAATATCTCGAAAAAATATTCAAAATTGCAGCCGCAATCTTGGAACGCGTTTTAGCTACCTGTTGATCGCTACTGTATCACCTTAAGGCACTCATGTGAATTGCAGAACTCGCTATCGCTCATTCTGCAAACTTTCACATGCGTGCCTTAAACGTGTACTTTTAACACTTATATCATAAATAACTATTGTTGTATTATTATACAGAGTGGGCCAAATAAAAGTGTCCACCTGGATATTTGGCAGTATTTATTAGATTTTAAGAAAATGACGAAACAGGTCGATTTTTAATCTAAGGGGACACATTTTTACGGTACATACATCTGTCATTTGTCAACCCCCTCCCTTCCACATCCCCCACCCCTTATTTTTATATAGGGAATATGGGTTGTGTATATAGGTAATGTATGTAATTTATTTAATTTACAATACATTCTATTGCTGTCACAAAACAGAAAAAATATTTTTTGATAAATAAACATTGCTTTTTGCTTAATTTCAATGTTCAAACTGCCACCCATCTGCCTCTTGGTAGGTTGAATATTGAATTTAAGCAACAAACAATGTTTATTTAACAAATAAACATTTTTTTTTCATTTTCTGTCAGCAGTAGAATGTATTTTGAGTTAAATAAATTACATACATTCTTCTTTTTGTGTCAATTAATTTAATTTAAAATAGTTTTTCTTCGACGCCCTGTATAAATAATTATGCCAATATTAATATTACTGAATAGAGAAATGAATAACCTTTCAAATGAACTAGCACACGACCCCTATTCCCTATTTAAAAATAAGGGGTTGGGTGATGTGGAAGGGAGGGGGTTGACAAATGACAGATGTGTGTTTCGTCATTTTCTTAAAATCTAATAAATACCGCCAAATATCGAGGTGGACAATTTTATTTGGCCCAATCTGTATAAGACTAAGTTATTTCTACTTACAAAAATTGAAGGTATTGCCGCCATTTGAAAAACTTACCTTTTTGCGAAAATATTGCGAAAAGTAAAAAATTCTAGGGATTGCTTCATAAAAATCAAAGAGGTTTCGCTGACATCACTATCGACTGAGTTTTCTCTGCTCAAATCACCATAATATGCGACACGAGCGGCACGGCCTCAAAAAAAAACGCCCATTTTTCGAGATACTGACCACGGTGTGGTGAATGGCTAATTTTGGTCATACTTTATGTTTTTGATGGTGCTAAAAACTAAAATGAGATTGAGAATGAGAACGGGAGACGGGACAAGCATAGGAACCAGTATCGCGCTACGTCTACGCCCTTTATATTTGCGAGCCATAAATCATCGAGGGTGCACTGTGATGGAAAAAGTCTGCATACTATCAGATGCTGCACGTTCTATATTTCCCCACATTCACAAAGTGCGTTGTTATCTGTCTTGATGCCCCATTTAATGAGGTTCTGTTTTACAGGGGTAACACCTGTGCGTACGCGGTTGAGTGTCCGCCAGGTTCTCCAGTCCAGGTTCATTCCATTAGGTCGTTCTGGATGTAGGGGGAACATTTCTCATAAACCTTTTCCTTGATTTAAGTCGGCTGGTTCCGATCAACCAAACGGTTCGACTGACCGCTTATGCCGATAATATTAATATTATGAGTAGAACATCAACAGGAGCACAGGAAACATACGCACAGATAAAAACGCAAACAAAAATGATAGGTCTGGAAATTAACACAGAAAAAACAGAAATAATGACTCAGACGGTAAGAAATATAGTCCCACAAAACATTATACATGAAGATGACATTGAATCGGTTGGAAAATTTACATATCTGGGAGTAGAAATATATGCCGACGGATCAGAAGATGGAGAAATACGGCAGAGAATAACGCAGGTAAACAGAGCTTATTTTGTCATCTCCCATATATTTCGGTCTAAAAGTGTCCACCGAAATACAAAGATGAGAATCTATAAAACTTTAATTCGACCAATAACATGCTATGGCAGTTGAAGCCTGGGTCCTGAAAGAAACATCCAAAAACAAACTCGACACATTCAAAAGGAAAGTACTGAGGAGAATACTAGGACCTGTGAGGGAAAACGGAATCTTCAGAAGTCGATACAACAACGAACTTTATCAATTTTATAAGGAAGCACCCCTGTCAGACTTTATTAGAATACAAAGATTGCAATGGGCCGGACATGTGATAAGAATGGGAGAGGATAGGCTACCAAAAAGAACACTGAATGCTAGAATGCAGGGAAAGAGACCGGTTGGAAAGCCAAGAAAGCGCTGGGAAGACACAGTAAACAGCGACACACAAGCACTTTTAGGAGTCCGTGTATGGAGAAGAGCAGCCACAGACAGGCAAGGGTGGAGGCAAAAAATAAAGGAGGCCAATGCTCAATTTGGGCTGTAGTGCCGTAGAAGAAGAAGAAGAAGAAGAAGAAGACCATGGTAGACATGGATATAAGCTAAAGAGATATTGATAATTGGATATACATGGATAATTGGAGAAGACAAGCTAAGGAAATGGATGTTTGAAGGCGGATGCTGGGGGATGCCAGTGCCAAACTTGGGCTGTAGCGTTATTCGAGAAAGAGAGCGGTATCGTCTGCCTGTAATACTTGTATCGAGTTTTTAACACTTACTCTACCAAAGGCGTTTTTGAAATCTATCAGGAAAATATATGCTGGTTTGGTGTATTTCAGCGAGTTTTCTTTTCTTTGCCTTATCCACTAAACCATAGAGCCCAAATTAAAATGATATTCACGAGATTTAATTAGCCCCCGTACGAGTGCTCCCTTGCAGGCATTTAATATCCTTAATTAAAAAGTTTAATATTTCGCAGAACCACGCCGATGATTGAATACCTAAGAAGTTCTTCTTTGAAAAATTTCCCTCGATTTCTTTCGATACGATAAAAATTAGCTACTAATTGTGTTTCTGACCTTGATGTTGAACTGCGAGTTGTGCATAAAAAACTTGGAAAATATCGCGAGAAGTTATGGATCGATAAACACTTAAGGGCTGTGAAGAGTTAATGCACACAGAGGAGAGTGCTATTGATCAACAATTCGGTAGACGTGGGAAAGTTCGCACTATTTCGTGAATTTCTCAACTTACTTTTTGTGTACATATCTACTTAGGAAATCTAAAGAAAATGTGTACCTTGCCGGACAGATAGAGTCTGTAATTTGGAATAAATTCAATATCTCAAATACTAATTGTGTGTTTGAAAAATGCTTAGACTCGTCGATTAGTACTTCAAATTTTCCTTTTTGACATACAATAATAATGTATACAGGGTGTTCCAATTTAGAGATATGACGTCATCGTTGATTTTCTTAAATGGCAACACTGTCATCTTGATAGCTATTTTGATATTTAGAGTGTGTAAAGTTATACAATATTTCAAATTTTTATTCCCTACCATTTACAAGATAATAAAAAATAACAAAGTTATGAAAAACAAATAATCAAATAATAATATTTGAATTTAATTATTTCAATTAAGCAAATACTCATAATGTTGCCCTCAATTATTGTCAAATTGTCAATGGCAACGTTATGAGCATTTGCTTATTCGAAATAATTAAATTAAATTATTATTTGATTACGTGTTGTTCATAACTTTGTTATTTTTTATTATGTTGTAAATGGTAGGGAATAAAAATTTGAAATTTTGCAGTTGTGTATAACTTTACACACCCTATCAAAATAGCTATCAAAATGACAATGTTGCCATTTAAGAAAATCAACGATGACGTCATATCTCTAAATTGGGACACCCTGTATACATTATTATTATATGTCAAAAAGGACAATTTCAAATACTAATCGACGGGTCTGAGCATTTTCCAAAAAAACAATTAGTATTTGAGATATTGAATTTATTCCAAATTACAGACTCTCTCTGTATATACATTGCAATAATAATAGGTTTTCAACTGCTTTAATTTAGGATGGTTTTGGAAGGATGGGCCGGTGGAGTAACAGTAGCTGGTAGGAAAATCTCCAATTTAAGATTTGCTGATGAAAATACACTTATAGCAGCAAATGAGCAAGAAATGTTTGATCTCCTGCGAAGAGTTGAGTACGAAAGCAATAAAGTTGGTCTGAAAATCAATAAAGCTAAGACAAAAATAATGGTGGTCGACAGATTCGACACTATTTAACTGACTAACACGTTACAGGAATACCAGATAGTAAACACATTTGTCTATCTCGGGTCTAGTATAACTAACGATGATAAAGGTGAAGCAGAAGTTCGGAGAGGTATTGGTATGGCAAAAAAATGCGATGAGTCGCCTAACTAAAATTTGAAAAGACAGATCTATCTCTCAAAATATCAAGATGAGACTGGTGAATGCCCTTGTATTCTCAATATTTCTATACGGAGCAGAGACTTGGACACTTTGCGCATGCGAGCGCCAAGAAATTGATGCCTTTGAGATGTGGTGATGGAGAAGAATGCTGCGCATACCTTGGACAGCTCATAGGACAAACGTTTCCATTCTAAACCAACTCAAGATTAAAAAAAGGCTGTCCACAATATGTCTGCAACGAATACTGCAATTCTTTGGTCACGTGGTTCGCAGAGGTGACGACAGTTTGAAGAGATTAATTGTTTCTGGAAACGTTCCGGGGAGAAGATCAAGAGGACGATCACCAACTAGATGGTCCGACCAAATAAAGAATTCAGCTGGAAACTCATTCTGCGAAGCTCCTAGAGCAGCTGAAGATAGATACCAATGGAGAAACATTGTTAAGAATATTGGAAGAAGTTGAAAGACTGATAGGTTTTGTACACACTTGAAATGAATGAAAGAAGTAAAAGAAGTATATTAAAGTGTGTAAATGTATTTTAATTTCCTTAGCTAAGCGCTTTCGACATAAAAGTCATCTTCAGAGCTAATGGTCAATATATAAAAAGTACCGGCTACTTAGGATTGTATTTGCTTGCATCGCATTAAGAAATTTGGAAGTCTGTGATAAGTGAGTGATAAGATCTGGCGACTGACTGACAGTGATTGATTGGACGTTGGATTTTAAATAATTGGATTTAAAATCCAACGTCCAATCAATCACTGTCAGTCAGTCGCCAGCTCTTATCACTCAAAAATGGTTGGGTAAAACCTGTACCATGACAAAACATTTTATATGTATGTATCGTCTCAGTGGTTGTTCTTATTGTTTTACTAAGGAAAAATTAAAAATTTAAACTAACTTTCATCAGCCGGAGTTGTACAATTGACCAGACTTCCAAATTTCTTAATGCGATGCAAGCAAATACAATCCTAAGTAGCCGGTACTTTTTATACAGGGTGTCCCGAAAAGATTGGTCATAAATTATACCACAGATTTTGGGGTCAAAAAGAGGTTGATTGAACCTCACTTACCTATATACAATAGTGAACACAAAAAAAGTTACAGCCCTTTGAAGTTGCAAAATTAAAATCGATTTTTTTTTCATATATCGAAAACTCTTAGAGATTTTTTATTGAAAATGGACATGTGGCATTCTTATGGCAGCAACATCTTAAAAAAAATTAAAGTGAAATTTGTGCACCCCATAAAAATTTTATAGGGGTTTTGTTCCCTTAAACCTCCCCAAACTTTTGTGTACGTTCCAATTAAATTATTATTGAGGCACCATTAGTTAAACACAGTGTCTTTAGAACTCAGGGTCGTCATTTGATAGGGGGCAGGGGGGGCATTTGCCCCCCTGACCCTGAAAATTACTGAAATTTAAAAAAAATAGATCAATTTTGTATTATGTTTGCATATAAATGTATTGTATATAATATAATGCTTGCCCCCTTTATCAAAATTTCAAATGACGCTTCTGAATTAAAACTTTTTTGCCTCTTTATACTTTTTCGATAAGGCAGTGTTTATCGAGATATTTTGAATATTTGTCGAACCCACTACATATTTGTATATGGTTAAGTACGATTATAGAGACCTGTTATAATCTGAAAATTTATTTATAATGTACATTTTTGGGTATATTTTGAAAAAGAAGCCACATATCGATAAAAGGTGACTTATCAAAAAAAGACTAAAAGGCAAAAAAGTTTTAAAAACACTGTGTTTAACTAATGGTACCACAACAATAGTTTAATTGGAACGTACACAAACATTTGGGGGGTTTAAAGGAACAAAACCCCCATAAAATTTGTATGTAAATATATTAAAAAAGAAGCCGCATCTCGATAAAAACTCGCTTAGAGAAAAAATACTAAGAGGCAAAAAAGTTTTAAAAACGTTGTGTTTAACTAATGGTACCACAATAATGAATTGATTGGAACGTACACAAAAGTTTGGGGGGTTTAAGGGAACAAAACATAAAATTTTTATGGGGTGGACAAATCTTACTATAATTTTCCTTTAAGATGCTTCTCCCATGAGAATGATATACAGTGGAACCTCGATTATCCGTCTCTCCATTAACTGTCACCTCTGTTAACCGTCAGGGTACATAGAGAAGTTGTATTGACTACATTAGCAATAATTTTAATGCAAAAAAAATAAAAAAAAAGTTAATTTGATTTGTGATGAGGACACAAACGGCTATCCATTGCGGACAGATAAAGAAATCGTTGAAATGGCAACAAAGGTGGACCAAACAGCTTCAGAAGCTGACACAGACTTGGAATTTGACTGTAGCTATATTGATGAACCTATTGTAACTGACAAAGATTTGCGTAAATAATCTAGAGAAGCTGCATCGCATATGCAATAATTCATCGAATTTTATTCTCAACAAGAAGAAGCCAATAAAGTAGATTGCATGATCTTATGCCCATTAACAAATTCAGCCGTCGCAAAATGTAAAGCAACAGTAAAACAAACACAGATTTCAGAATATTTTAAATTGATTCGATTGTACGAACACAGATCCCTCTTATATTATCAAACAAACCATACAAATGAAATTTGACAGTTGTACTATGAATTTTTAATTTTTTTTTAATGTTCTGTTAACCGTCTTTTCGATTATCCGTCATACTCTTGGTCCGGTGCCCTGACGGATAATCGAGGTTCTACTGTATGTCCATTTTCAATAAAAATCTCTGATAGTTTTCGATATATTGAAAAAAATCGATTTTCATTTTGTAACTTCAAAGGGCTGTAACTTTTTTTATGAGCACATTTGTACTAAGGTAAGTTAGGTTCAATCGAACTATTTTTGCCCTCAGAATATGTGGTATAATTTATGACCAATCTTTTCGAGACACCCTGTATATTGACCATTAGCTCTGAAGATGACTTTTATGTCGAAAGCGCTTAGCTAAGGAAATTAAAATACATTTACACACTTTAATATGCTTCTCTTACTTCTTTAAATATTGGAAGAAATCACGATCCTCAGTAATGGGGAAACGACAAGAGAGAGAGAATTGCTGTAATTGCAATGTTTGTGTTTAGTTTATATTTTTACTATATTTGGAGTACTAAGGGAACCATTCTCGCTGGAAATTTACCGCCTGAGCAGATGGGACGTGAATTATAAATTGTAAAATTCCCTCATCTTCCTATAGCCTCAGAATCCATATGGCTTGCATTTTTAGAAGCCTCTGGTGATGTAACCAGAGAAGGCTTTCCAATGTAACCAGAGAAGGTTTTTAATCTGGTAGAACAGTGGTGCCCAACCTTTTATGTCTGGCGACCCACCTTCTCATGTTTTTTCATATTCGCGACCCATCCCTTACCCATGATGATATAATGTACCTACGTTATTCGGCTACTGTAAGAGCCTCGCCGCGACCCACCTAAAATCCGCGCACAACCCACTAGTGGGTCGCGACCCACCGGTTGGGAAACGCTGTGGTAGAATATAAAATGGTATCATTTTATGTATTGTTAGATTAAAAACTTAAACATTTTTACTTAAAACTTAGTTTCACCTCTTTCCGTTTAAGATTTTAGAAATAAAGGTTGCCCCAGCTTTAGAAGTCGTAATTTGAAAATAATAATTTTACAAAATATATTCCACTTAACATAAAAACTGATGGATTCGAGTTTGTATGTTTTCGTAGCAATCTGGGTGGGCAGTTTTTGGTGGTTCTCCCTGTATTTTCTATAGAATAATTTTTATTATTAAATAGTTAAAATTGTAAAAATGCCACAAGAAAATAGCTTCAGAACAAAATTTTTATTAAGTGGTTTTTTTATGTAAATACATGCTATTCTCATAAGCGATAGCGTGAACCATTGTTATAATAATAGAATAATTGATAACAAAATAACTGCAGCAACACACGCTCTATTTTCAGTACTATACAGCATGAAACGCTTTTGAAAATACTAAATTATCAACGACATTATTGGTAAAGTCTGCGTATAAGAGAAAACTTTTATTAAAAGCAGAAATTAGACGTTCGAGTCAATGGAAGATCAACCGATGACTACATTAAACGAGTCATCAGATAGGGATGCATTCTATCTCTGCTGTTATTCAATATCCATTGTAGTATAACAACTTCAGTATTAATTTAGTATACGTAACTTCAGTTAATACACCTGAATTTATGTGCTTTATAGATCTGACTAAGGCCTTCGATTGTGTAAGATTCGAAGAGGTGCTAAGATTGCTAAAGGAGAAAAATCAGCCAAACAAGATGATAAGGTTAATTAAAGACATTAATACGAAGAACAAAACCAGAATAGTCCAGGGCTCATCTCTTTTGAGATGGACGTTGAGAGGTGACTCAAATTTTTTTGCAGAAATTGCTTGAAAATAACTTAAATAATAATATGTGAGTTATCCTCCCACTCAAAATGGTCCGGAACATTGTTTAAATAATCAAAATGTCAAAATATGAAGGAAAAATTCGATTTTTTTTATTGGTTTTTTGATTATAACTTTAAAACTGTTCCTTTCTGAGAAAAGTTTTACTGGCATAAAAGTTGTGTAATTAAATTTCCTACAATATAGAGATGGTTAAAAATCGAAAAAATAGTCACCCTTGTTGCAAAATAGCAATATTTGCGAAAAAAACCATACCAAAACAAGTATTCGCATTTTACGTTTTTCAACCATTTATGCTACACTTAGGACCTTCATATTTTACCCAGAAAAACTTTATGATATCGTAAAACAACATTGTAAAATTTCATTAAGATCGGTTTAATAGATTTTGCAAAATAAATTTTTCAATCCAGCTTTCGCAAAAAAAATTCATTTTTTAAAAATGTTGCAGGACTGAAAATACAGCAGATAGTAAGTTGAATTTTTTTTTTACTTATAGAAGTGTACTGTATCTTTCATTTACAATTTGCAAAATTAAAATAGAATAATTACCACGGCGTCAGGAAATTTTTTAAATAAACATTAATTTTTGGTGCTACGCGCAGGACAGCGGTGTTCGATTCACACAAGTTGATTTCCACCAAAATTTCTTCTAATCTTTATCTAATATATTATTTTCTTACTCTATATTTTGTTGTATTTTAATATTTTAATTCCACAAAAATCAAACTAATTTTATTATTGTTTGTGAAATATTGTTTAAACAATTGCATATGTTTAAAAATAATAAACTTTTATTCTCAAATATGAACAATATATGTTAAAATATATGAACAAAGAACGTTTTTGCTAAAAAAAGTGTTATTTTAAAGGATAAAGTATGTGTTTTTATTTTGCAATAAACAAATTGATTTATTTATATCGAAATTTAATAAAAATTAAAATGTATCAATCATTATTAAAGGTCATTGAAATGCCCAATCAGAGCAAACTATCCGCTGTCCTGCGCGTAGCACCAATAATTAATGTTTATTTAAAAAAATTCCTGACGCCGTGGCAGTTAATCGATTTTAATTTTGCAAATTGCAAATAAAAGGTACAGTACACTTCTATACGAAAAAAAAATTCAACTTGCTATCTGCTTTATTTTCAGTCCTGTAACATTTTGAAAAAACGATTTTTTTTGCGAAAGCTGGATTGCAAAATTTATTTTGCAAAATTTATTGAACCGATCTTAATGAAATTTACAGTATTGTTTTAGTGTATCATCAAGTTTTTCTGAGTGAAATATGAAGGTCCTAAGTCTAGCATAAATGGCTGAAAAAACGTAAAATGCGAATACTTGTTTTTGTATAGTTTTTTCGCAATTATTGCTATTTTGCAACAAGGGTGACTATTTTTTAAATTTATAACCAGTTCTATATTGTAGGAAATTTAATTGTGCAACTTTTATGTCAGTACAACTTTTCTCGGAAATGAATACTTTTAAAGTTATAATCAAAAAACGAAGAAAAAAATCGAATTTTTCCTTCATTTTTTGACATTTTGATTATTTAAACAATGTTCCGGACCTTTTTGAGAGGGAGGATAACTCAAATATTATTATTTGAGTTATTTTCAAGCAATTTCTGCAAAAAAAATTGAGTCACCTCTCAACGTCAAAATGTACTAATATTTTTACAGATCCGCCCTGGTCTATAATAAAAGTCGAGAATGAACTAAGATCGGAAGTAGAAATCAACTCGGGTATCAGACAAGGGGATAGCTTGAGCCCATTGCTTTTTAATTTAGTAATGAACAAAATCATAGAAAACATTAAAGGTACTGGAAAAGGATATAAGATGGCAGAAAAACAAATAAAAATCCTCTGTTATGCTGACGACGCAATCTTAATCTCCGATAACGAGGATAACCTACAGCGAATGGCACAAACTTTCAATACAGTGGCGAAGAACTACAACATGAAAAAATAAACAGCTAAGACAAAATCCCTGGTAGTGTCAAGGTAGTGTCAACTTATAAGATACAAATTAGTAATTAACAACGAACTAATTGAACATGTCTCTAGATTCCAATATCTGGGAGTCGAAATATGTAGTTATGAGGACGTTAAAGAGAGCAAGCAAATAAAGCCAATTACGTGTCAGGATGTCTGAGGGATGTCATCTGGAGAAACAAAGATATGAGGCTGGAAGGGAAAGTATGCATATACAAATCATGTGTAAGATCGATCATAACGTACTCGATAAAACCAAGAGAATACTGAGAACATCAGAAATGAGAACGTTGAGGTCAATAACTAGGAAAATACGGAGAGATAGAATGGCGAACGACAGAATAAGAGATCTCTGTAACATACAAGATATAGTACGGTGGGGAATACAGAGACGACGAGAGTGGAATCATCATGTGACGAGAATGGACAGCGAGAGAATAGCCCGTGTAGCCAGCGATTCGAAGCCAACAGACAAGAGACCAATAGGAACGTCCTTTAAAAGGTGGCGAGATAGCTGGCAGTCAACATCACAACTACGAATACAAGCTCAAAATCGGTTAAGAACAGGCCAAGAGGCCTAATATAAGAAGAAGAAGAAGAAGAAGAAGAAGAAGAAGAAGAAGATGAAGAAGAAGAACTTCAGTTACTAACCATTATCCGTAATGTAAGGACATATCCTTCAGATCATCAACCCACGTGTCGTGTGGAAAGTCATGCGATTCCTAAGGGCTATATCTAGGACAATTTTATCAATCGCTTTAAATTATATGTACAGTTACGATCATTGAATAGTTTACAGGCTTACGTATCTGGGAGCCAATTTTTTTAAATTTTACCTCGTTTAAACGCACCTTTTACGTCAAAGTGACGTTACCAGTGGTGTACCTAGAATAGATTGATTAAAATTAAAAAGTCAAAATAATATAAATGAAGACACAAGTGCATGAAGGGTCTATGTGACATTTGCAAGTTATTGAGAAAAATGAAGTTAAAGTTTTTTTACTAGAACTTTTTTACTATAAGATCTAAATAAACTAAATTTATAGGATAGGTAGTCCTAAAACTAATATATTTATTAACACTATTAAAAAAAACTTAAAAAAAATATTTATTATTTAGTTTTTATATATAAAAAGTATACATAGATCCTTTATGCACTTACATTTTAAAATTTACTGTGTACATAGATCGTTTACACTCTAGTAACTTAGAAAATATGTATTAATTTTATAACGTGTTTGGCTTGTTTGAAAGATTTTTAGGTTCGAAAAACTTACAACATAAAAAACATGTTTTGAAAAATTTGTCACATAGACCCTTCATGCACTTGTGTCTTCAAATATATTTTACAAAAATGCCAAGGGCCATTAGTTGTCGAGGTATTAGCTAAATAAAAAAAATTAACAAAATGGAAAGTATACAAAGAAGTTTTTTTTTGAGGAGTTTGATATCGATTTATTTTATTTTTCAAGATGCGAAATTTTTGACAAGTATTGACTTTTTGAATTTTTTTGACTTCGACATTTATCAGATCCGTACGACACTGCAACTTTACAGTATTACAATATAAAAATCAACGTGTAAACTATTCATTGATCGTAACTGTACATAATAATGTAGATCTATGATAATTTTAAAACATCTAAAGGGTTTTTACCAACGTATTTTTAGTGGCTCAGCATGTAATAAACCTGTATCAGCACTGATGATGATCATTTTAGATCGAAAACGTTCTGTGATTTTGATGTACTTAGCCTTTTAAGGCTAATCAATTTTAATATTTGGATTTTAATAATATATTTATTTTCCTTCCCTATTAATACATTACAATATCATATCTTTATTAGTATTATTATACATTAATATTTTAATATTATACTATTATAATATTATTCATTTTTTATATTTAATTTTTTTTTCCTTTTTTGTATCTTTTTTGTTATTTTTTAGGTTTCGGTTTTTTTTGTTTTTTTTTTTCTTTCTTTTTGTTTTTTTTTTTCATTACGGTAAGACTAAAACCCGATTCAACATCTCGGAGGTTATTCGTCTTCTTAATGGTTCATGTTTTTTATATAATATACTTATTACAATGTTTTTACATTTTTTTTACAATATTTATATTCATCTAAATACAGATAGTTAACCATAGCTACTCATATTTTCAGTTTAATATTTTTAATATGTTCACATAATAAAATGGCCACTTGCCGCTTGTGGATTATTACTTTGATTTAATAAGAACTTTAAATTAATTGGATGTATCACATCCTTTAACTTATAGGTACATTTTGTCCAAAAAGATTTTTACTTGAGCTTGGATTAGAGAGCAATTTAATATTTGATGATCTGCCACTCATATGTAAAATGTTTTAACTTTGACGAATTTCAAATATGTACATTTTTACTAAGGGAAAGACTTACATGAGGTTTGACAAAATCAATACCATTAAATTTAAAATCCGGTACATCCTCTCCGGTGAATTTTTCGGCAGAAAACCTTCATATTTATGAAATTGTCGAGTCTGCTTTGATTTCCATATATCCTGTCAAGCTCCGGCTTGACAAAGCACTCATGTGCAGGTGTTCATTCGCACAACATTTTGTATTTTTGTGTTTATTTTTATATACCTCGGTTTAGCAGAGGTTTTATCAGGATCGACTCCTCATTTTGAAACTTTGTTTTAAAATCCCGGGTATACTTTATCCAATGAGGATTATTCTCTGTGTTTAGTTTGGTATTAAGTGTATAGGGCTTTGTTTAATCCATATACACTCACCGGCACAAAATTCCGCCACTAAAAATTTTTCATTAAGTTTGACAATTTATAACTTTATTATTTGTACTCCTATTTTTAGATTCTTGTATCAGTTTGTAGGTACAGTAAGGTCTCGTTTTATGCAGTGGATACGTTCTACAGAAAAGCGCATATAAAAAAATCGCATTAAGAAAGACTTGACTTGCATTGAGAAAGTAGGGATACGTTCCGTAATTTTCTAAAATCGCATAAAACCAAAACGTTTGTCCACCAAAATCTCAAACAAAATTTAAAAAAAGAAATAAGCAAAATAGACGTACGATATTGAGATGGCAAAAACCTCTTCTAATAAAAAATAAAACTTTACTACACTCACTTTAAACGTTCCAATGCAGAAATCAAAATGTGCTGCTAATAAAGCCGCGTCCTCAGTGGTAAATTTTTACGTGCGTATTGAACTAATAGTTTGTCGCAAAAATTTGCGACGCAAATTTAATTAAATGAGTAAAAATAAATTTCGACCACGAGTCAGTATTCTGTTAACCGAGATACAATAGTACCAAGCGGCGCCGCTAGGAGAACACTCCAACAATGCGTCTCAGATTACTTTAACGAAACATGGTCATTTTGTACTCTAAACCGAGTAAGGTATGAAAAAGATAAGAAAATAATCGTTTTCGTTTTGATTCAATTCGAGTCTCTTGCCATCCTCTGACACCGTGTTTCGGGGTCTACCCCTTCTCAAAGAGGCTATGCAAGTAGACTGAATTGAATCATAACGAATCCCCGTTACAGGACAGTCTAACCACACTCTGCTGCAAATATTTTAATATATGCAGTTCTTCTTCGTTTCGAGTTGATTCAATTCAGTCTACTTGCATAGCCTCTTTGAAAAGGGGTAGACCCCGAAACACGGTGTCAGAGGATGGCAATAGACTCGAATTGAATCAAAACGAAAACGATTATTTTCTTTCCTTTTGCAAATTTAATTGCTTGACCATTGAAAATTTGTTTATCGTTCGTTAACACTGCAAAGCTTATGCAGCGCAAATCCTTTTATCTTCGCTCAAAAACCGACAACCAATGGAGCATATAGGCGTTGTGTGCGTCGAAAATTATTGCATCCGATGTATGCGACGAACACGTCCACATTGGCACAATTTACCTCGAGCACGCAAATAACTGCGACGAACAGTTAGTTCGTTGCAAATTTTTACCAGTAAGGACGCGGCTTTATACTGCAACTTGAAATCAGCAAAATTTAAACTAGTCACTTATAAAAATGAATGAAGCACCTCTAAGAGAAAATTTAATTTCACACAACTACAGGTTATACCTTTCAATGTGAGACTCAGAATGATGTCATAGCGATATCATGTAACAAGTGGAATTCCCAAATCAAATTGCAAACGCTCACTTTACTGATATCTGTATGTGAATAGTTAGTAATATTAATTATAATAATAGTTGTTAATAATAGAAATTTTTGAATGAACTACAAACCGCACAACTTCAAAATCGCACTCAAAAAATCCGCATAAAAAGAGACTTTATCACATGTTTTGATGTAGTTTGTTATTATTCCGGCAACAAACATTTTTTGCTTAGATGGCATTATACGGGGGTGAATGGAAGCGTTCTATTTTCTCCTAACTTTAATAAAATTAGTGGAGAAATTGAAGATATGATTTTGTTTTATACTCCTTTCATATTATCTCGGAGGCATCCCTAATATTTTGTTTTTGAATTAACCGAATATATCTTTTCTTGTAAAAGCTGTAAATAAAAGCACTGACTTGAAGGTATTTTTAATTAAAAATACCAAACGCACTAAAATTACCAACACAAAACAAAATTAACAACAAAACAATTCAATAGCGGATATGTCCACCTCTCGCAGAAACGACTGCTCGCCATCTGGCATCAAATAAATAAGATGTGTTATCCTTGCCTGGGTAATAGCCCGATATTCCTCTACCAGGGCCATAACTGTAAAAAATTTTCTGGAGGCCTAGGATGATTTCGAATAGCTATTTTCAATTCATCCCATAAATGCTCGATAGGATTGAGCTCTGGGTTGCATGCGAGCCATTCTAAGCTTATCAATCCAACCTCTATTTAAGATATTTATGTTTATGAGTCAGTGTTTTTATTTACAAAAAATTGTGCAGCTCTTACAAAAAAGAGATATTCGGATATTTCAAAAAACAAAATCTTAGGGATACCTCCGAGATAATATGAAAGGAGTATGAAACAAAATCAGCCCTTCAATTTTTCCACAGAATTTTTTAAAGTTAGGAGAAAAAACAACGCTTCTATTCACTCCCGTATGCATCTAAACATTCCGTATATGTATTTGGAACCTAGGAGTTTTCTATTGGTTCGTTGCAGCACGCGGTCATATTTCAACCAATAGGCGGCGAGGTCCCAAACGCATATACGGAATGTTATTCGGTTCCAAATTCATATACGGAATGTTAATATTCGTACACCGAAAAAGATAAGTTTTTATTAGAGTCTGTGAAAAGGAGATTGATTTTAAAATAATTGTTACTGTATTATTAAATCAAAATAAACGATTATAGTATTTTTGGAATGTTATTCGGTGCGAAATTCATATACGGAATGTTAAATATTCGTACATCGAAAAACATAAGTTTTTATTAGAGTCTGTTAAAAGGAGATTGATTTTAAAAGACTTGTTACTGTATTATTAAATAAAAATAAAACAATTATAGTATTTGGAATGTTATTTGGTGTAATTTCATATGCGGAATGTTAAATAATATTCTTAGACCAAAAAGTAGGACTTTTTATTATTCAGTTAAAGAAGACTGATTTTAAAATACCTATTTTGTTAATGTATTATTAAAGACAAATAAAACAATGATTACCTATATGGAATGTTATTTGGTGCGAAATTCATAAATGGGATGGTATAGATTTGAGAGACATATTTCTTTATTTGACTAAAGTTTTGCTTTCTCAGAATTTTTAATCACTTGCACGTGTTGTTTAGTATGTTCAGATCTATTTCAGCTATTCAATTCAATTCTGTTGAAGTTTAGGGCTCGTACTCTATAAGAAACTCGTATAGAGTACGCTCGAGGGCTCGTTTCGTATCCCTTATACTCACTTCATAATGACCATTTTTAAATGCTCGTTACATAAAATAATATTAAAAACCAGTCTCATTTTAACTGGCTTTAATAAAAATCGTCTTTTTTGTTCCAAATAACATTCCATATACTATAATTGTTTTATGTTTATATAATAATACAGTAACAAGTATTTTAAAATCAATCTCCTTTTAACAGACTCTAATAAAAGTTATCTTTTTCGGTGTACGAATATTTAACATTCCGTATATGAATTTCGCACCGAATAACATTTCAAATACTATAATTGTTTTGTTTTTATTTAATAATAGAGTAACAATTATTTTAAAAACAATCTCCTTCTCACAGACTCTAATAAAAACTTATCTTTTTCGGTGTAAGAATATTTAACATTCCGTATATGAACTTGGAACCGAATAACATTCCGTATATGCGTTTGGGACCTCGCCGCCCCATTGGTTGAAATATGACCGCGTGCTGCAACGAACCAATAGAAAACTCCTAGGTTCCAAATACATATATAGTATGATGTAGTTAGACCCAAACCCAGACATCCAAAGTGAAAGTTATCCTCCAACACCAAATTGTTCTCTATGGTCCACATAATATTCAGAAAAAAGTCACACCATTTTGAGCGTCGGGTTTGGGGGGGAGAGGGGGGAGAAATCTGCAAATTCGTAGTTTTTTAAGTTTTTCGCCAATATTTCTAAAACTAAACGGTTTAGCATGAACAACCCTCTAAACAAAATTGTTCTACATTAAATTTGAAATAAAAAAGGCCCTATGCATAACGCTTCTAAAATGAACGGTTCCAAAGTTACGGAGGTAGTATAGTATAATTGGTCCAAAAATGGCCTAACTCAGACATCCAAAGTAAAAGTTTTCCTTCAACACAAAATTGTTCTATATGGTCCACATATTGTTCAGTAAAAAGTTACACCATTTTGAGCGTCCGGTTTGGGGGGGAGATGGGGGAGAAGTCAATAAATTAGTAGTTTTTTAACGTTTTTCGTCAATATTTCTAAAACTATGCTTTAGCGTAAGGAATGTTCTATAGAAAAATGTTCTACATAAAATTTAAAACAAAAGAGGTTTACAAATAATTGTTATAAAATCAACGGTTCCAGAGTTACGGAGGGTGAAAACTGGAGGTTTTCGATACTTTTTATATTTAGCGATTTCTCTCCCCTCTCCCCCCCAAACCCGACGCTAAAAATGGTGTGACTTTTTTCTGAACATTATGTGGACCATATAGAACAATTTGGTGTTGGAGGATAACTTTCACTTTGGATTTCTGGATTTCTGGTTATATCATAAATATTGCCCAAAAAATATAAAAAGTATCGAAAACCTTGACTTTCACCCTCCGTAACTCTGGAACCGTTGATTTTATAACAATTATGTATAGAACATTTTTTGTTTTAAATTTTATGTAGAACATTTTTTTTATATAACATTGTTTACGCTAAAGCATAGTTTTATAAATATTGACGAAAAACTTAAAAAAAAACTACTAATTTACCGGCTTCCCTCCCATCTCCCTCCCAAACTGGACGCTCAAAATGGTGTAACTTTTTTACTGAACAATATGTGGACCATATAGAACATTTTGGTGTTGGAGGAAAACTTTTACTTTGGATGTTTGGGTTAGGCCTTTATTTGGACCAGTTATACGATACTACCTCCGTAACTTTGGAACCATTCATTTTAGAAAGATTATGCATAGGGCTTTTTTATTTCAAATTTAATGTAGAACAATTTTGTATAGAACGTTGTTCATGCTAAACCGCATAGTTTTAGAAATATTGGCGAAAAACTTAAAAAAATACGAATTTACCGATTTCTCCCCCCTCTCCCCCCAAACCCGACGCTCAAAATGGTGTGACTTTTTTCTGGACATTGTGTGGACCATATAGAACAATTTGGTGTTGAAGGATAACTTTCACTTTGGATGTCTGGGTTATGCCATCTTTTGGATCAACTATACTATACTAATACGGAATGTTTAGATGCCTCACGTATAATGCCATCTACGCAAAAAAATTTTGTTACCGGAATAATGTCAAATGATACCAAACGATACATGTACCTACAAACTGATACAATAATCTTGAAAATCGGAGTACGAATAATAAAGTTATAAAATAGGAAATGGTTGAATGCTCGAATATATGAATTTTACAAAGGCAAAGGCAGATATCGAGCACTGAATTTATTAAATCTTGGCCCAGTATACTTTCGCTATCTAGAGTCTAGACCATCTTCAGGGGCATTTCGTCAATAAAGAGAAGGTATTGTCCTCGAATATCATTTAATATGAAATAGTTTTGTGGCAACTTAAATTAACATATAACTACACACTTAACAAAGGACAAAACAGATAAATTTGAGTGCCTGGTGAGGTTCTACATTTTTGCAAGATGAAAGCAGAATCATTTCTGAGAATTTTGTTCTGGGAAGGTTATCTATTATTTTGTCCATTAGGTATTAAATTAAATATGAAATGGCTAAGTGAATCGTCTTGACGGATTCAAGTGTTTATAACTATGTCTTCTGTTGTCAAATGTCCTACTCCTATTTTTGTTTTACATTATTTGTTAATATCGTGTACTAGGTTAATTAACCTGTGGTTTAGCCCTTTTTCTCCCATTATTTCTAACACGTCCTTTAATCGCACTCTGTCAAAAGCCTTGGTCACATCGACAAAAAAACTTTATACTTTACTAAATTAAACTAAACTTTACTAAACTTTAAACCCATTTTTTTAATTAACTACTACACGAAGAGAAACTCCATGTAAAATGTATTTGATAAGGGAGCACTGTATTTTAGTCTGACCACAAACCTTTATCTGATGTTTTCTAGATGTTTAATATTCGTGAAATAACCAAAACTTGAAAACTGTTTTCAACAAAAATTCAGCTTCCTTTATTTGAATATTTCAAGTGAAATAAAATATTCGTGTGAATTTTTTTGCATAAAATCGGTCCTGCTTTCTACACCTGCGTTTCCAGGGAAACGCAGAAAACCGCTCCGTTGTACCGGATCATCTTCTTTTCCGAGAATCGTGGATCGGGAGCCAAATTGGCCTGACTCGACTTTTTCTTAAATGATGCGATCCTGAATACCTAATGGTTTCATTTGCCTTAATCGTCCACAATTTTTCTTGTTTTCCAGAACAACGGGCTTCCGCCATTTGTTTTTCGGAATTGTAAGCAATTTTCTTAATAATGTCTTGTTAAATTCTAAGGAAACATTTTATTGCGGAGTGTTAAAGGATAAAACAGTATAAAATTGCTGGCAGTGAATAATTACTACAAAGAAATTAAATAAGTAACTGAAAACTGAAAAAAGAGAAAAAAAAACTGAAAACTTGTAATTTTTTACAATTCGGCCCATTTTATATCAATAATGGTCCGAGAGCTGTGAGACATTTTTGAGTAGGTATTTTAGGCAACCTGAATTTTTTTTTCAGGTGACAAAATATATATTTTGACAACGACATCCGATTTGGGCGTCGAAACGTTAATAAAATCATTTTTTTTTTAGTTAAATTGTGGCTTATTTCCCATTTAGAATAGGTAGTTGATTATAAAAATTCAACAAGGAAATAGCTTCAGAACAACATTAAATATAATAAAGGTAAAAATACTTACAAGGAATGCATCTTTGGTTTTGATTTTTTTCTAAATTACTTTTCTTGGTACCATGCCTACAGGAATGAGTTTCTACCTTAATGGCGATCTGTAAAAGAAGTTGAATATATTAGTTAATATCCAAAAAAGGTAAATTCAGAATCATTCATAAATAAGGTATTCATAGGCGCCCATACACACGGGCAGGGGGGGCCGTGGCCCCCCCCTAGCTTTTCGGGAAAGAAAAAAATTAAATTTATATTACATAAACGTATTTTTGTCAAAACAATATTGGATAATTTTGAGAGATAAATTGCAAACAACATATTTATTAATAACAAAAATTTACATATTGGGTAGTTATTAATAGTTTAACAGAAAATCTTTGTGTCTGCGACAGTGGTCTGTATGGAATGTGCATAATACACATTTCCCACAATCACGGTATGCTACTAACGAAAACATTGAAAGAGATTAGAGGCGTGGGAAACATATACACTGTAATTGACACCCAAAATTACAAATTAAATAAATAAATAAATAAATAAATAAATAATAGCTTTATTGTCCAACAGGTATCCATTTATAGGACAATTTTACACTAATTATAAACTAAATTTTAAATTTTAAAGAAAAGAAAAAAGAAAAGATAATTACCAAGTGAATTAAGAATTCAAATGAGACTTAGCCATTCTGACAAGTTGACTTATACTACAGTTGAATGTATCACAATAGTTTACCAAACAATTATAATTTTCACACATAACAAATATGGGGGAGTTTAATATCAGGTTTGTTCTAACTTGTGTAGTTCTGAACGTGGAAACATTTCTAACAGGATAAGAAGGTACATTAAAATTTATTTGTTTGAGAATATCGGGGCAGTCAATTAAATTATTCAGCAATTTAAATAAAAATATTAGTGAAGCACAATTTCGCCTCATTTCTAATGAAACCATATCTAAACTATTACACAGCTCACTATTTATGCAGCCTCTCTCTGGATATATGCCGTTAATCTTAAATGATAAATATTTCAAAAATTTACGCTGCACCTTCTCAATCAACTGAAGATGTGAATTATAAAATGGAGACCAAATTATAGACGCATATTCTAATTTACAACGTACATAAGAGAAATATAGTAATTTGACAGTTTTTATGTTAGTAATATTTCGGCTATTTCTGACTACAAATCCATATGATTTAAGTGCTTCAGAAACTTTTAAAGATATATGTTCAGTAAATGAAAGTTTACAGTCGAAAATTATGCCAAGATCTTTAATTTTATTCACATGTTCCAGTTCGCTACCATCAATAGCATAAACATAGTTTATACTATTATGTTTCCTTGAGTAACTTACAACTTTGCATTTATTTGCATTAAGATTTAAATAGTTTTCTTTGCACCATTCATGCACACCACTCAGTTCATTCTGGATAGTGTGACAATCATTGATATCGTTAATTTCTAAGTAAACTTTTAAATCATCTGCATAACACAAACAGGGTACAGAAATTTTCTCACATAAGTCATTAATAAATAACACAAACAAGAGTGGGCCTAGATTTGATCCTTGTGGGACTCCAGATGAAGGTATGTATTTGTGAGAGTTATAACCATTATAAGATACAAATTGAGTTCTACCAGACAAATAGGATTTTATGAAAGCGACAGCATCTTTAGAAAAATCAAAAAGGGACAATTTGGAAAGAAGAACTCCATGATGAATTTTGTCAAAGGCCTTTGAAAAGTCAGTATATATAACATCAACTTGGGATCTCCTATCCAACGCTTCAGATATGTACTGTGTTATTCCCAATAAGTTTGTAACTGTGGATCGATTAGCAATGAATCCATGCTGATATTGTGAAATTTGATTACGAGTGAAAGAGTATATACGATTATAAAGTATGATTTCAAAAATTTTGGATAAATTGCATATAATAGATATGGGCCTATAATTTTCTACACAACATTTTTCCCCATTTTTATAAACAGGACATACCTTTGATTCTTTCCAGATACTTGGATACTGTTTGTATAATAAACACAAATTGAAAATTTTTAATAATGGCTTAGTTAAAGCACCCATGCAATCTTTAATAAAAAAAGAGGGTATTTTATCAGGTCCAGAAGTCATCTTATTTTTTAATTTTTTGCTGGCTAGAATTATTTCAGTTTCTTGAACAGGATAAAAATTTAGACATTCAGTGTTGACCGCTAAGATATTATTACTGGTTAGTATATTACCTGCTTGATAAACATCATTAAAGTATTCAGCAAAGATATCAACGATATTTTGTGGTTCAGAAGTAGCAATGCCTTGATATTTCATTTCACTAGGAATCCGTGAAGTGTTATTTTTAGCATTTACGTATGACCAAAACTTTCTAGGGTTTACAGAAATGGATAATTGTATATTTTCGATGTATTCGTTGTATGCCAATTTAATTTTTAGTTTTGAAAGATGTCTTAGGCGCTGAAATTCAAGCAGATCAGAGTGGTTTTTATGTAAATTTGTTCCTGTGCTTAACCTTTAGTTTGATACAGCGAATAATATCGGCATCAAACCAAGGTGGATATTTGTGGCTGAAGTTTTTGTAGACAGGAACATACTTATTAAATAAAAGAAAAATTCTATTATAAAAACTGTCTACAACTTTATCAACTTGAGAAGATTCATCTAGAAAAGCCCAATCCGTTTCATACAATTCCCTATATAAATCACAAAAATTTGCCTTTTGAATGTTGTAAGTTACCTGGTCAGAACCAAACCTGAACCTAGACTCCTTTACAAAAATATTCGTAATATTAATTATAAGAGCTGGGTGGTGGGAATCTTCATAGACTAACGGGGACATGTCACGCATTACTTCGCAAGCAAAATGTGACATTATTAGATCTAGCGATCTACCTAAGTGATTTACAACCCCATTAAATTGACCAATACCAAAAGAATTACCAAAATTACCAAAATTAAATGAATTATTTATAATACTGCAAAAAAACCATATCAGCAAGAAATCCGATCTCTGATCGATAATCACTAATGAGCCATTTGTCTTTAACAACTGGTATAAAATAGTAATTATATTTTATATTTTGAAAAAATTCATACTGAAAAATAATTTTTAAAATTTATTGAGCATAGTCAAATTTTAGTTTGCAAAAGTATTTTTTTAGTAAGTAGATTATTTTTAAAGTGTTCATTATGATGAACAGAACAATTTTATTTAAATGAAAAACAGGCGATCTTTCATGATGCATGAGTGTTATATACAGGGTGTCCCAAAAGTAGCGGAAAGGCCGAATAATTCGCGAAATGAACATCGGATCGAAAAACTGAAAAATACATGTTCAATAATTTTCAAAAGTCTATGCGATGACACTAAACAAGTCCACCACTTCAACCCCTGGGTGTGGAGCGGGGGGTAACTTTAAAATCTTAAATGGAACCCCTAATTTTTGTTGCAGATTTGGATTTTCGTTGTAAAAATAAGCAAATTTTATTCGAGCCATTTTGCGAATTGTGGATAGATAGCGCTATAATCGGAAAAAACGGTATATCGTGATACCACAGCAAAATTTTAGAAACGGTCTAATATCTCGAGAAATATACTTCCAAATAAAAACTAAAAAACACGTGTTTAATATTTTTCAAAAATCTATAGAATGACACCAAACAGGATTTTTCATTCCACACTCCGGAGGTGGGGTGAAAGTTAACTTTAAAATCTTAAATAGGAACCCCCGTTTTTTCTTGCAGATTGAGTTTCCTCCTCAAAAAATAAGTAACATTTATTCGAACTTTTTTAGAATTGTTGACTTGACGGATGGCGCTATATTCGGAAAATGCGATTTATTTGCGCCATCTATCAACAATTCTAAAAATGTTTGGAATATGTGTGCCTTATTTTTCATAAGGATTCTATATCTGCAAAAATAAAGGGGGCTCCTTTTTAAGATTTTAAAGTAAAAACTTGGTTCGACACATACTCATTTACTCATGGTTAGTCTGCTCGCCAAAGTTGAAGGGAAGGCTTTGCAAGCATTGTATTCTTTTCAAACGGGTTTTAAAGAGAGGCCCAACTTTTGTGGTACCCATGACATTTCCATTTAAAAACTTGGTCTAGTGTTTAAATGTATGAATAATTCCTCACAACAGGGTTCAAACTAGGTTTTTTAGGTGGTTTAAACTACAGTAGACTCCCTCTATAACGAGAACTGAAATGGTGAATTAATTATCCCGTTATAAGCGGATCTCGTTATATCAAACAATAATAATAATGAAATTTTTTGATGCCTCTTACGTAGTTTATTATGTGTCGATGGTCAACCTGAACAGTGAACAATGAGACTTCGCCGCCATAGATTGTAAATTTCCTATAGTATTCAATATCGGTCGATAAACAGGCAGATGTTTATTACAGGTGGCCGAGTTTATTATAGCACTGGCCTCGATAATAAGACAGACGTTGGGCATTTCTATGTACAGGTAGTTAAGGCATTTATTTATTTATGACCATTATACAACGCTAAAAACAGGTAAAGACAAGTATTCTTCGATTTAAATTTTCCTCGTTATAACCAAATATGCCTCGTTATAGAGCGTTATAGTTCAATAGGGATTTCATGGGACACCTAATGTACCTCGTTATAAGCGAAACCTCGTTATATCCGTGTTCGTTATAGAGAGAGTCTACTGTATATATTGTCATCCGAAATATACAAAATGTAATGTGCAACATCTTCACGTTTGGCCCCCCCCTAAAAATTTTTATATGGGCGCCCTTGGGTACATTCCATGTCAAATCACTCAGGCAAAAAATTTTGGATCTCCGATTTGTCTGAAAATTGGTATATAGCTTCTGCGGGACGTAAAAATAAGATATTTAAGGTCAAAAAATCTTCTTCTTCTTTTTTTCTCAAAATGTTATTTTATGCGATTTTACAGTGATTTGGTGTTTATTTAAACAAATTTGCATTTTCTGTCGTAAAGTATCAATGAAAAACAAAATATTTTAATAGAAAGGACTCAAAAATGTCATTATATGGCATTATAACAAGTTATTTTGAATCAAAACAAGTTTTTGATCAAATTTTATAGTGTAAAAAACGTTAAAATACCGTTTTTTACATTTTCCTCCATTCCCAAAATACATCATCATCGATTTGGCTTAAAATTCGCCCACAGATAGCCAAAAGATAGGACTTTAAGTGGTTAGAAGGATTTGAATTATATTACAATACCAAAAGAGTTACATGCAGTAATATCAGACTCAAAAGTATATATTAGTCCAGTCGGGATAGAATTTGACCTTGAATGCCGAGCTGCCCAAAATTTTATTTTTCTGATCTTTAGGGGAGTCAATAGTAGCCTAAATTTAAAATCACGAATGAATTCCTCCGTTACGTTAGCCGCCATCTTGATTTTAAAGGAGAACCTGTTTTGCTCAATATCTCCACCATTTTTAACTTTTCGACAAAAATGGTAGGAACTGAAATTGTTCCAAATAAATCTTATTTACAATTATTACAATTTCTTCTTAACAATTTTTGTCGTGAGGTCGATATTTTCGAGTTAATTGTACTTACAGTAGACGCCTATATTTTTGACTATAATATTGCATGTAAATTTTTTGGTATTGTAATATAATTCAAATCCTTCTCACCACTTAAAGTCCTATGTTTTGTCTATCTGTGAGCAAATTTTCAGCCAAATCGATTATGATGTATTTTGGGAATGGAGAAAAATGTAAAAAACGGTATTTTAACGTTTTCTACACTATAAAATTTGATCAAAAGCTTGTTTTGAATCAAAGTAATTTGTTATAATACCATATAATGACATTTTTAAGTCCCTTCTATTAAAATATTATATTTTCCATTGATACTTTACAATATAAAATGCAAATTTGTAAAAATTAACACCAAATCACTGTAAAATCGCATAAAATCACATTTTGAGAAAAAAAGAAGAAGAAGATTTTTTGACCTTAAATATCTTATTTTTACATCCCGCAGAAGCTATATACCAATTTTCAGACAAATTGGATGTCCAAAATTTTTTTTGCTCCAAAATTGAGAGATTTGAAATGGAATGACCCATAAACAAAAAATTTTGGGATAACTATACGAGAAATGTCCGAACTGAAAAAGTTTTGGAGGTGTGTGCCAAGATATAAAATAATAAATCTCCATATATTTGGCATTGTGCTAAATGTAGTTTTAAAGGTCGGTTTATGGTTTGTTGTATATCTATTTTCTATATATTTTGGCAAAGTTTTCTTATGTACCCATGGTCCATCTGGTCTGGTTAGGATTTCGGACCATTTGGTTGGTGATTGTCCTCTTGGTCTTTTTCCCGGAACGTTTTTATAAACAATTAATATTTTTAAGTTGTCGTCACCTCTGCAAACTACTTGACCAAAAAACTGTAGAATTTGATACGACATTTTGTCCACAGAACTTTTTTAATGTAAAGTTGATTACGAATGGAAACGTTTGTCCGGTGATGCCGGTAGAAAAAGAAAAACCAATTGGAAAAACTAATCTGCCTTTATATAAAGAACACGACAGATAAAATCAGCCCGGTTCTAAGGAAGAGCAAAATAGAGATTTCGAGGTTTCACCTTTCATCAGGAACACTTGTAGCTCGAACTTAAATGACCTGATCTTCATTTATATGGCAGTTATAAGGCTGCCCCTGGGTAACTGCCCGGGGCCCCCACATTCCGGGGGGCCCCACAAAGCCTCAAACTTAAAAAAATCGCCACATTATTCACATAGAATAAGTTTTGTCAATTTGCCAAGTCACGGTCATCATAAAGTAGAAGATATATGTACTTAATTCTCTAATGACATTCTTACAAGAAGATGATATCGATTTGAAAAACTGAAAACTGTAGGAGACAGTCCTATGACAACGTATCAGTTATGAGTGGAAAATACTATGGTGTTCAGGTTTAAATTAGATAACCTAATAATAATATATCTTGGCGTTGTAAATTCCGTATGCCGCCGACTCTCTAAATTTAGTTGCAAAAGTTGCAACCGAGTGTTGTTCTGCTGCCATAGCATTCTTTGATTTATTGGAAGGACTATATGACCTATATGTATTTTTTACTTCCTCTACATTTATATAGATACAACTTGTTAATCGAATTTTTAAAAGCGTCTTTATGAGAGAGAACAACGCCGACCGTGGCAGTATTGTTTCTGAAAGTGTAAATACTAGTAGATAGTCATCAAGAAGTGACGCCGCAACGGGCGAGAAATTGACTACGGCCCTACGGCTCCACGGGCGAGAAATTGACGCTAGCAGTAGCAGTAAAATGAACTTAAGGTTCCGCGGAACGGAATGGGAATAGCCGAACTGAACCGACTACGCACAAGTCCTGTAGTCGGTATAGTTCGGCTATTCCTATTCCGTTCCGCGGAACCTTAAGTTCATTTTACTGCTACTGCTAGCGTCAATTTCTCGCCCGTGGAGCCGTTCGCTAAAGGTTATAATCAGATTAACGGAGCGTTATCCGAAATTTGAAACAGGAATATATGCTATATTTTTAAAAATGAAATCTTAGAGAAGACAAGCAGCACAAGTCGTATTCTCCAAGATCTAAATATTGACCTTAATTCAGAAGTGGCGGCACTTTGACCACTTAAAGAATTCATAATCTTTTAAGGAATATTTCAGAGCCTGAAATGGCAACATCAGAGAAATTTCAGACTCAAAATTGTATCGTTATTATAGATCACTTCATTCCCT
Organism: Diabrotica virgifera virgifera; assembly: GCF_917563875.1. Taxonomy (NCBI): domain Eukaryota; kingdom Metazoa; phylum Arthropoda; class Insecta; order Coleoptera; family Chrysomelidae; genus Diabrotica; species Diabrotica virgifera. Next base: position 213,951,326 of record NC_065450.1, read on the forward strand.
CTTTAACTCAAAGGCTTTCTGCATATGAATCCATTAATTCCAATTTTAGATTTTTACAGTATTTCAAAAATTTAACTTCCAATGAAATTGAACCTCACTCACTAAAGCTTACCGACATTTATAGTAATGATTTAGATTATAGATGGGATGAAAACCTAGGTGTCGAACTGGTATAATCTGTAGAATTTTTTAATTCATTAAAAGAGGAAATCGGCTCATCAAATATAAAAATTTCAAATGTACCGACTACTAAAAGAAAAGAATGGGAATTATGTGTTTCCAAACGTTGTGGTAACACTTCGTCTGTTTAGTTCTTATGCTAACTAACTACAGTGGAGAGAGATCATTCTCAAAATTAAAGTTAATTAAAAATCGATTTCGGTCTATGATGGGCCAAGACCGTTGCAATCATCTCTCTATAATGAGCATTGAACACGTTGTCTTAAAGCGACTAGACATGTCCGACATAATCATGGAATTTTCAATTGAGGCCCTTAGAACACAAGGAGTATAAGTGTCAAGTTTTGAGAAAACTTTGTTCAAAGTTCTATACAAATTTAAAAAATCTAGGTAAGCACTACTTAGGATATTTTCAATGACATGTCATTTTTGATCATTTTATTGTTAGTTTATGTAGAAAATTTGAAACCACTATGTTTTCTATGTGTTTGGGAGTCCATTTTTGTATTTAAAACCTAATTTTCTAAAATTGTCAATCATACCCTTTGTGTTCTGAGTGCCTCAACTAAAGAGTCTCGAAATATACCCGGACTTTAACTTAACCATATGTTTTAATATGTTTATTTTTAATATTTTACTGTAACAAGATACAGCTCTTGTATTTTTTATTACTTAAAGATATATTTATAAAAGTAGATCAACATTTTTTTTGGATACTTCTCTTCATGATTTTTTTTTATTTCTAAACTTTAATTTCTAATTTCCAACCTGTAGTTGGCTGTTTACTCTATACCATGGTTATAAGAACAATTTTTTTAATGGTAGGAGGGAGGGCCCCACACCAATTCTGCCCAGAGGCCCCCACTGCCTTAAATCCGGCTCTGAGCATAACATACCTGCGTACGCTAGTAGACCCCTATATGAAGTAACCAGAAGCCAGGAGACGATGTAAGTAATAGCCTTCTATTCCGACAATACATCACTGCCATAAAAAAAATATCATGATTCAAAAGAATTAAAAGTTTAGGGCAGCTATGACTAAAAAAATAAAAACTTTACACAACATACATGCCGAAGTGTAAAATTAAACAATATTATGCTTTTTAAAAATACGCTTTAAGGTTTTTAAAAATAAAATGCTAAAAAATACATTTGAACATTTCGGTACCCCGTATATCTAACGCTATGTTTCTCCCTGTTCTGTTGGAAAACTGACTAACCTAGTTGATCCTCACTTAAAACACATTTTAGAGTGTTATTTTCAGCAAGCCGTACATTCAGTAATTCCGATTGCATTGTATTTTCCTATTGTTACACAATAACGTTAATCCCATCAAGCGAATGCGCCCACATCCCTGTGCTTCTAACTGCTTTTTGTATTTGTTGGACAGCAAAGTGTTTCAAATGTAATTGCAGCTACTTTGTTACTTGCGCAACGCCTGAAGTGTAGCGTCAATCAAGGTAGGTGAAATCTGAGTGAAGTTTCCACTAGAAATATGAAGTAGGATTTCATTAGTACAGTAAACTCTCTCTTAACGGACACCTCTCTTCGCCGGACACCTCCTCTATACGGACGATTTTTAAAACAAAAATTATTCGGCCATATATGAACCTGTACCCTTTAACTCCCTTCGACGGACACTCCCAACAACGGACGCGGACAGTAAATGATGTGTAAATGCGGACAGTAAATGAAAAAAAAATAACATTTTTTTCCAAATATTTTACAATATAAAACTTTATGTATATAATATATTTATTAAATAAATATTTTTAAAAAATAAAATTTTATAATTTTAATGTTTTATAAATTTTTATAATTGTAATGGTAATAAAAATCAAATGTTTTTGTTGGTTGGTGAAAGAAATGCGACACCAGGAAATTTTTAATTGTGTTTTGACTGGAACAGGGATTTAAAAATTTTAACCGAAATGTCTGATTAAGCATATGTCCAACAGACGTCGTTGTATTTTTATGTGCTTTCTTAAAAAATTTATTTTCGGATTAAATTTCATAGCAAATTTTGTGTCTAGTTTTAAATTTTTTTTAAGTTTGAAAGAAAAAGTTGTTGTGGTTCATTATGGAGAGAAGCATAAGTTAAGTGTTAGACAGTTAGCTGAAAAATTTGGAATTGCAAAATCTCAAGCCAGTAAAATTTTGAAACATAAAAGAGATTTAATCAATCAGTTTTCTGAGAACGGAAACCTGGAAGCGAAAAGAAAATTTTTGAAAACCGATGGTACTACATTAGACCTATAAATAATTGTTTTCGATCGATTTTGTGAACTTCGGTCTTAGTCCTGTCGCCAGGGGGGGTACAACGGCCTACTGTATTCAGATGGACTTAACAAAGATTTTTTTATGTATTTTGACCTGTAGAACACGAATTTTTTGGGTAACAGTTGATCCGGATGTCGATAAGATTGTTATAAACCAAGAAGTTGAGGAATCACATAACAGCGATTTCTTGCAAAAGAAAACATTTTTTTGTATTTTTTGGGCCTTTCTAACCAAAAAATGTTCCTACAAATTTTTTCGTAGGATGCATAGTTTTCGAGATAAACGCGGTTGAACTTTCAAAAAATCGAAAAATTGCAATTTTTGAACCCGAATAACTTTTTATTAAAAAATAAAATAGCAATTCTGCTTACCGCATTTGAAAGTTCAAGTCAAATTATATCGGTTTTAATTATTTGTATTGCTAAAAATTTATTATTGTATTGTTAAAACAAAGCTATAAACACCTAGTGCTTGAGTGATGTTTTCAATGATTTCTCATTTAAAATCGAATGAGTAGGTAGAGGAGGTAAAAGTGCAAGCGGCGCTATTTCTACGTAGCATGCATTAAAACGCATGTATTAGGCACGGGAAACACTATGTGTTTATAGCTTTTTTTAAGAATCAAAAAATAAATTTTTAGCAATGCAAATATTCAAAACAGATAAAATTTTACTTAAACTTTTAAAGGCGGTAAGCAGAATTGCTATTTTATTTTTTAATCAAAAGTTATTCGGATTCAAAAATTGCAATTTTTCGATTTTTTGAAAGTTCAACCGCGTTTATCTCGAAAACTATGCATCCTAAGAAAAAATTTGTAGGAACATTTTTTGGTTAGAATGGCCCAAAAAATACAAAAAAATGTTTTGTTTTGCGAGAAATCGCTGTTATGTGATTCCTCAACTTCTTGGTTTATAACAATCTTATCGACATCCGGATCAACTGTTACCCAAAAAATTCGTGTTCTACAGGTCAAAATACATAAAAAAAACTTGGGTAAGTCCATCTGAATACAGGAGGCCGTTGTACCCCCCTTGGCGACAGGACTATCTAAAATATACCTGTTTCTGGTAAAGTTATTCAAGAAAAGGCATTAGAAGTTACAAAGGAACTAAGCGTTGATATGAAAGCTTCTGGTGGATGGTTCGAGAAATTTTGTAAGCGACACAATATTTCCTTCAAATCTGTATGTGGCGAAGCAGCTGCTGTAGATTTATTAGTAGTTTTTAACTGGAAGGAAAAACTGCTCATTTTAATGACAATATATGGTAGGGGAGCCCAAGCGGGGATTTTTGCAGTTACTCGAGCGCGTCAGATTAGCATATGGGAGAAACCTGATACCCTGCAGATGTACCTCTACCATATATTGGCTCTTAACACAGGGGAGTTCGTTAAGGGGGGCCCGAAAAACAAAATCTATCCTTAAAAAAACTCGAAATTGTCAGATTAAGATAAGGTAAGTTAAGTACATGCAAAAGAGTGTATATTTCAAAAATCTGACGATTTGAGCCGGGCGTAAGGAGGTGGGTGAGTCCCAAAGTTTCACAAGAAAAAAGCGAATATTTCGCGAAATAAATGACAGATCGAAAAACTAAAAAATATGTGCTAAATATTTTTTAAAAATCTGTCGAATGATACCAAACACGACTTTCCACGGAGAGGGGTGGGGGGTAAATTTAATATTTTAAATACGAATCCCGCAATATTTAGCGAAATGAACATCAGATCGAAAAACTGTAAAATACACTTATTAAATATTTTTGAAATATCTATCGAACGGCATCAAACACGACTCCTCGCGGAGGTGGGGTGGGGGGTTACTTTAAAATCTTAAATAGGAGCCCCCATTTTTTATTGCAGATTTGGATTCCTTACGTAAAAATAAGTAACTTTTATTCGAAATATTTTTTCGAATTATGGATAGATGGTGTTATAATCGGAAAAAACGATGGTGGGAAATGGAAAATTAAATTAAAAAATGACAAGCGCCCACTAAAATGAAAAACTTTACTTAACTTTTTTTGGTTTTAGGACCTACTCTTCACAACCCAGTAGGTCCCCATAACGCTCGAGTGACTGCACTATTAGCATACTTTGCTCCCCTACCAATAGGAAGGTAATCTCCGCGAAACATTATTAACGCAGATGAGACGGGATTATTTTTTAGAGTTTAGAGCATTACCCAAGAAAACTTATACCCCGAAAGGAGATAGGTGGATTGGAGGTAAGGCTTCTAAAGATAGGATCACAATTATATTTTGCACCAATATGATATTTCGATAGAAGAATGTAGAGAGAAAATCGAAAAGTTCAATGATCAATGTTTATAGACAATGTTGCGTGGTCATCCACAACTTGTGTTAGGTAATATTAAACTAGTATCTCTTTTTATATATACAATATACATACATACATGCACTTATTTTAAAAAAATGTCAGTTAACATATTTTTTTTCTCTTCAACGGACACCTCTTTTAAACGGACACTATATGCGGAACGATTACTCTCCGTTCAAGGGAGAGTTCACTGTAGTATAAAATTATTCTTCTAACGAAAAGCGGCAATAATTTTGGTACATTATTCTCTGTTTTTATCTTAATCTTCCTCAGTAAATTGTTTAAGCATAGGAGTGTATAATCTCTTATTTTCTTAAGCCCGGAGTACTGTCTACGTTCTGGCCCTCGGCTACCTTCGATCTGACCATTCATTATGAGTTAAAAGAAGTTATATTTATCTTGTCTCATACCATGACCAAGATTTGCAGTTTTGGTATTTACACATACTGATTATTTATTCTACTTACTATTTACACTGATTTGTAACACATATAAGTACTAAAAACATGGCGGAAAGAAATTGAAAATATCAATTAAAACGTAATTTTTTTGTCAAATTTGGTAGTTTAAGGTCGCTGATTACAAATTTAACATTACTTTTTTTTTTAAAATGCCGGATCCAATATCGCCGAAAGAAATTCGAAAATTTTATTTTAAACGCATATTTGTTTAAAATCTTATATTACGAGGAACTTTTGAAATTGCTGATTACCAATACATTTTCTTTATCAAGTACAATATTCAGAACCTATTACTTATGTGCAACCGCCCATACATACTCAACCATCGCCAGAATCATGTAATATGCGTCATTTCCCACTTTTGTATTCAAACAACTGTCAGCAATGCATAGGCAGTTATAGTCAGCTGAACCAAAGTGATTATGTATCTTCTTACTATGTATTTTAAGATTAATAAACATTGGTCGCAGAATTATGCAGAATTTTGTACTTTTTGAATGTATCTTTACAAAATTTTGATTATTTCAAGTATATTTTCACTATTTATGCATTAACAAATTTAAGGCATTTATTGTTACCATATCTTAAGTTAATTTACACCTTACATTACCACATACTTAAAAAAGAAAAATTTGCGTTACAGCGATAAAATTGATAAATTACAAAACGTTTTACAGCGTTTTCAATATACACGTTCTTTTTCACTTTCTCTGACGGCCAAAGTAACCTCAGACATGGCTCACTTGTTTCTGGACTGAGCTATGAACCAGAATACATCCAGTCTGATCATTATAGCTGCGTATTACGACTCTACGATAGTATTAGTCCAGAAAGCCACTGCGCATCCGCTAGGAAAAATATTCTAATTCGGATTTTTTGCACAATCTTACTCAAAAAGGACTCCTTTTAACAAATTTGCATGTTGCCAGGACCAAAAGGTGGTCGAAAATTCTTTAAACGTTTTTTTTTTGTTTTTTTCCTAAACTTATTTTTTTTGCATGGAAAAAAGTTTTTTTTAGGTTTTCTGGATCATTCCAAACAGAAAAGGTCTTTAGCGACTTTTCTCTAAAAATGATAGTTTTTGACATATAAGCGATTAAAAATTGAAAAATTGCGAAATCGGACATTTTTAACCCTGGAAAACTATGTCAAAAACTGAAAATTTTAATGCTGCCAAAGTAAGTAACATCTATTGATGAAATCCCGAAGAGCTTTTTGCAATGCAATATTCAAAACACCTTTGTTTTTTAATTGCTAATCAAGCGTGCGCGACACTATTTTCCACCGACAGTATGGTGCAAATGAAAGGAATAAATTCGTTATTTCGTAAACCGGCGCCTTTAAGGAAAAATCCCGAAACAGGTCGATTTTTATTTTTAAGTTATGATATTTTGGCATATTTGGTATACTAGTGACGTCATCCGTCTGGGCGTGATGACGTAATGGATGATTTTTCTAAATGAGAATAGGGGTCGTGTGGTAGTTCATTTGAAAGGTTCTTCAATTCTCTATTCAGTAATGTAAACATTTACATAATTATTTATACAGGGTGTCCTTCTACTTCTTTTTTGTCAAATAATTTAATTTAATAAAAATTTTTTGGACACCCTGTATAAATAATTATCTAAATGTTTATATTACTGAATCGAGAATTGAAGAACCTTTCAAATGAGCTAGCACACGACCCCTATTCTCGTTTAAAAAAATCATCGATTACGTCATCACGTCCAGATGGATGACGTCACTTAGTATACCATATATGCCATAATATCATAACTTAAAAATAAAAATCGACCTGTTTCGGGATTTTTCCTTAAAGTAGCCGGTTTACGAAATAACGAATTTATTCCTTTCATTTGCACCATACTGTCGGTGGAAAATAGTGTCGCGCACGCTTGATTAGCAATTAAAAAAAAAGGAGTTTTGAATATTGTATTGCAAAAAACTCTTCGGGATTTCATCAATCGATGTTTAAAGAATATCTACCTACCTTGGCAACATTAAAAGTTTCAGTTTTTCACATAGTTTTCGAGGGTTAAAAATGGCCGATTTCGCAATTTTTCAATTTTTAATCGCTTATATGTCAAAAACTATTATTTTTAGAGAAAAGTCACTAAAGACCTTTTCTGTTTGGAATGATCCAAAAAACCTAAAAAAACTTTTTTCCATGCAAAAAAAATAATTTTAGGAAAAAAACAAAAAAAAACGTTTAAAAATTTTTTGACCACCTTTTGGTCCTGGCAACATGTAAATTTGTTAAAAGGAGTCCTTTTTGAGTAAGATTGTGCAAAAAATCCGAATTAGAATATTTTTCCTAGCGGATGCGCAGTGGCTTTCTGGACTATATGAGAGAACAACTTCATCAACATGAAAATCCCTATATAGGGAATTTTTCTTTCACCTCATGACCACGTTTTCAGCATTTGGAACCACTGTGCGTCGAATGGCGACGGGTAAAATCACTAGTTAAATATAAAAGTTCTAAAAAAAACGATAAAATCCTTTATAAAAGGTAATATTGGCTAACCACCAATGATTATGAAAGGTATATTTGTTAAAATCCCTATACAGGATACATCACAGAACGGAACTAGTTTTCGATCGGATGACCGATCATCATCAGTGTTTACGTGAATCTAACATGCTAACCACCAATGATTCTCGTAAACACTGATGATGATCTCGTAAACACTGATAAAACTAGTTCTGTTCTGTGATGTAGCCCTGTATAGGGATTTTAACAAATATACCTTTTATAAAGGATTTTATCGTTTTTTGCAATATATGGTATACAGCCAACTACAGGAAAACTTTTACCTCGTGGATAAAAGTTCTATTTTGTAGATAATTTGGACCATTCTATTACAAATTAGGATTAATTATAAATTCATTATAGATAATTAAACTATTTAACTATTTTATTTAGTTTAAATTAACAAATGTTTTGTTTAATTCTCTATACGTATTACTTGTAGTGCTGTCGACGATTTAGCATACTGGAATCAATTTGGGACGACGCCGACGACGCGACGTTATCCTCTCGTTGATAAATCTATTCATGAAGGCTTGTTCATTTAGATGAGATTTAATGTGTTGTATGTTATCTAATGTTCTCGGACCGTCTGGTTATGACGGTTTGGGAGATATATCTATGATTCGTAGTCGGCGCAAATGTTCTGCCGACAATGGAATAATCCTACAGGTATTAAAGGATTTTTCTGAATTATTGCCGGTCGTAGTGTCTATTAGTCACTATACTGTGATTTTTGAAAAATGTTTTGAGTGAAATTACAAACATGAATAAAACAGATAATCTATACGTCCTGTTATGTAAATGCTGATTGAAAATTGAACTAAACGGGTTTTGTTGTAGTTATTTATTAGTTTCTATTAGTATACATTTATCAGTATACCTATTAGTTTAGTATACTTAAAACTGAGTAATATTTCATTGCATTCAATAGACATAGGTGCACATATAATTCAAACTGAACCCTTCTTTCAGTGCGTCAGTTATGTATATACTTCGCGATAACAGCATCTGGTGACCCACATGCCAAGAGTTAAGAGTAGCAGTGACAATTGTAATAATCATAGCTGGCGTTACAATTCAAAGTGAAGAAAAAACCCAAACCCAAGAGACACGGCGGACTCTTGTTTAAATATTGATTTTTATTCTGTTAAGTCCACAACAAAGGCGTTTATTTTTTTTACGCCGTGTTTGATTTCAATCAACGATACATTTTTTAGTTCTTATCAAGTAACATTCATGGTTCTTCCAGCCGGATTATGAACATTCCTTCTGTGAAAAACTGCAAAAACGTCCAACTGGACTACTACCAATGGCGAAGTTGCGGAAAATACATGAGTGTTGATAAAAGAGGAGAAATTATCTTCATTAATGTGGAAGTTAGGTCACGTGATCGACCTGATGCGCGGTAGTGATGGTGTAGATAAAGTCTGTAAAGTCTATAATAAAGATTGTACAAAAGTATCAGTACTCGTTTTTTTTTCAAAGTGTATACTTAGTGTATTTGAAAACATTTGAACAGTTATGTTGGCAGTGTTTACCAAGGCGGGAATCATGTTGACGCCCATATATATTTTAAAAACTTTTAGGTATACTAGTCCTAGAAGTATGATAGAATTATTTTATTTTTAAATTAAATAAACGTATTCAGTATAATTCAAAGAATACTCAATAAAAAATTCAAGGAAAAATATTGAAAAATAAGCCAACGGTGGCAAATTTTTAAAGACACCTCGAAAAAAAAATGGATTTTGCGGTGGAAATCCGAAATTATCATTGGATCATGGTAAACAAAAAATTTAAAAAGATTTTATTAGCTTATATATTTTTTCGAGATAACTCTGTCGAATTCTTTTAGATATAACGATTTTTGGCTTTTTGGTATCACTCAGACTTCAAAACAACGAAATTTTTTGCACAAAAACGGGCGAAAATCAACACATTTATTATTCTTAAATAAAAAATAAGCATAAAACAAAAAATATATCGACAGCGTTACCTCAAGGAATGTCTAAAGAAAATATGTACAACATTCCAGGTGGGTTGGTTAAGTAGTTTTTGAGTTACAATGTCTACAGGCTTTGAAAAAAGCAGTTTTGAGAAAAACGCTTTTAAAGTATTGTCAACTTTTATTTTCAATTTCTTTTTGTCTGTCAAATCGTAAAATGATGCACACCGTAATATATTTTTGAGTGGCGGAGTAATTTACAAAAGAAAATGAGTACAGCTGTTGACCGTTGTTCATTACCTTTAAGCATGCTGACGCGAACCTACTGCAAAGCGAGTCGAAGATAGGGATATTCAACACTATCTCCCTACCTTCGACTCGCTTTGCAGCATCTTCGCGCCAGCGCGCTTGAGCGTAGTGAGAAACGGTCAACAGCTGTTCTCATTTTCTTTTGTAAATTACCCCGCGATTCAAAAACATATTCCGTTGTGCATCACTTTACGATTTGACAGACAAAAAAAAAATTTAAAATAAAAGTTGACAATACTTTAAAAGCGTTTTTCTCAAAACTGCTTTTTTCAAAGCCTATAGACATTGTAACTCAAAAACTACTTGACCAACTCACCTGAACTTTTGTACATATTTTCTTTAGACATTCTTTGAGGTAAAACTGTCGAGATATTTTTTGTTTTATGCTTATATTTTGTTTAACAATAATAAATATGTTGATTTTCACCCTTTTTTCTGTAAAAATTTCGTTGTTTGGACTTCTGATCGATACTAAATAATCAAAAATCTTTAAAACTAAAAGAAATTTGACAGCGTTACCTCGAGAAACTCATAAGCTAATAAAATCTTTTTGGACTTTTTTCTATCATGATCCAATGATCATGAACTGCGGAAATCCTAACCGAGCTAGTAGCAGCATCAGAACGAATGGGGTTACATATAAATCGAAATAAAACCAAATTCATGGCGACTAACACAAACACAAGAGCTGGAAATGTTGACGCAGATCTAATCATCAATGACCAAAACTTCGAAGCGGTCAAAGAGTTCATATATCTAGGGACATCGGTTAACCCCAATAATAACACATCAGTCCCAATAATAACACATAGTCTATCAAAGTACTTAGCTAACAAACGTCTGTCTCAAAAAACTCGTATAAGGCTGTATAGAACATTGATAGTCCCCGTTCTTACAAATGGATCAGAGGCATGGACGCTATCTAAAGCAGATGAATCCGCTCTATCGATTTTTGAAAGAAAGGTGCTACGTAAGATATTCGGAGCGGTCTGTGAGAACGGAATATGGAGGCGTAGATATAACTTTGAACTGCAGAATATCTACAAGCATACGTTTGGTGGAAAAGATATTATCACTATAATTAAGCGAAACCGCCTGCAGTGGGCAGGACATGTAACCCGGGCCCCTGAATTGAACATGATAAAAAAGATTCTAACAGGGCAACCCGTGGGAATGAGAAGACGGGGTAGACCAAAGCTGAGGTGGATGGACGGGGTAACATAAGATGCCGAGAAGATCGGAGTCGGCAACTGGAAAATGCAAGCAAGGGACAGAAAAGAATGGCGTAGAAAGCTTGAGAAGGTCGAGGCCCTCTAAGGGCTGGAGCACCAAGAAGATGATGATGATGATGATGATCTAATGATAAATACTGATGTCCACTGCAGAATTCATTGTCTTTTGAGGTGTCTCTAAAGTTTTGCCACCTTTGGCTTATTTTTCAATATTTTTTTTTAATTTTTTTTTTGATATTTTTTGAATTATATTTAATATGCTTATTTAATTTAAAAATAAAATTATCCTCTCATACTTTAAAAAAAAATTCACAAAAATGTGCTTAAAATGTTGTTTTCAAACCCTACGGCCGGCCGCGGCCCCCCTTAAGGATAGCTATGACACGATTTTGATAGGCAACCCATGCTGGTGGTTTTTGTCTATGTATGAAATTTAATAAAAAAAATGTTTCATCCGGCAAGCAGATGGGTACCATTTCGACCTCCTATTCGGATCCCGTACTATAAGGATCTTTGCGTAAAGTAACTCGTAGACATACCAACGTAACAAACGACATTAAATATTTCTTTCAAATATACCCGAACCAAAGCAAACATTAATTTCACCCTCCGACTGCTCGACAATATTCAAATTAAAAGCTGTTATACCGATAATTGATGTATTATATTAATTTCAATTAGCACTAATTGATCCGTACAGCGAGAATCCTTTGTCCGTTGAAATGATAAATGATTATAGACGAAATGAGATAAACTGTATCTCTCATCTCTATATTCTTGTTAGTCTCAGTGCCGAGGCTTATCGATTTTCTTCCACTTTCCAAGTTGTAAACTATAATTAAATATTCGTACAATACCGTGATTTTAGTTCTCCAATGAATTCTGTGCCTTGTTTATATTAATAAGCTCGGATATTTGAGCTGAGCATATACGGAATTTAATCAACAAATCAATCTACTTCAACACACTGGTTTGTAGCTTATAAGGGAGTTCTGGGGTTGTGAGTGAAAGTTTATCAGTCCGAATCATGTAATGAGAGCAAAAATGTAATCGAAAGTACGTAAACTGACCCTTTTCGTATAGAAACATGAAGATCCGGGTAAGTCAATGATATAAAAGCTGCTACTTAGAATTGGGATGTATTAGGGTCCAAGATTTATATGTAGATAGTGTGGTTTTTTTGTTATAAAATGTATGTTGCTTTCTACACATACGATAACCTCTATATTATAACATGTGAGGACATCAAAAAAGAAATCTGGATAGATACGTTCAATCTAGAATACTCTGGTTTTTCCTTTTAAATTGAGTAAGACATGCCAGGACAATGAGAATATAGTAAAAAGTAAGGGAAATTAAACCGAGACCATTATATATACATTTAATTATAAATCAAGAATACCTACAAAATTCAAATATGCGATGTGGCAGAAAATTAAAAAACAAAGATTAATTTATAGTCGGAATGAGTTTACAAAAGATTATTATAAAAGCGACAAAAAAAAAACAGCCAAAATCTTAGAAAGAAAACAATAGCTCAGAAAGAAAACAATAGATAATCGATTGGCCATCACAGGTCTTGACTGAATTAACCATCAGGAATACAAGAACTAAGTCGATGAATAAGTGTTAAAACATATTAGTGGCAAAAGATCGAGCAGACAATCTTGGAGCCTACTTAGAAAGCTAGGGGGAAGGGCCCCGCTCGTCCGAAAACCCCACTTTTCGTCCCCCGACCAAATAGCTAGCAGAATAGTGACCCTATCTAGGGCTCCACGTGACAAAGAACATACAAAATATATAAAGAAGGAACTCAACAACTTACGTCAAACAGCCGGACATAACCCAAGGTTCTCCCACGAATTCACCAACGAAGAAATAACATCAGCCCTCCGAGACATGAAAACTAGCAAGGCGCCTGGTTTTGATGGGATACATCCTGAGTTTCTACTACAATGCGGTCAAAGGACAAGAAAATGGTTGGCTGCGTTCTATTCACTGATCCTTAGAACTGGAAACATACCAAAAGGTTTTAAAAAGAGCAAAATAATTGCTGTATTAAAACCCCACGATAAAGTTGAAAGCTATCGTCCTCTAGCACTTCTCAGTTGCTGCTATAAACTGCTGGAACGACTTATCCTAAACCGAATAGGCCCACAAATTCTTGAAAATATCCTACTCGAACAAGCAGGTTTCATACCTAATCGAAGCTGCACAGATCAGGTTCTAAGTCTAACTACGCATATAGAAGCAGGCTTCCAAAAGCAACAAAAGACGGCTGTAGTCTTTGTGGATTTGACAGCTGCCTACGACACAGTATGGAAGGAGGAACTCCTCTATAAACTAACCAAACTAATCTCATGCCAAAGAATATTGCAACTAATAAACAACATGCTCTCTGATCGATACTTCCAGGTAATCCACGGTAATAACATAAGCAAACAGAGGAAATTAAATAATGGAGTACCCCAAGGATCAGTCCTTGCTCCGATGCTTTTCAACTTATATATATCGGACCTACCTGACACTGATGGAAGAAAGTTTGGCTACGCTGACGACCTAGCAATAGCAGTACAACAGAAACAGTTTGAAATTACTCAAAACGTGCTGACAAACGACCTCAACAAATTACATGAATATTTCACAAAATGGCGCCTGATACCCAACTTAAATAAAACTGAGGAAAGCTGTTTTCACCTCAATAACATACAGGCAAACCAAAAATTAGAGGTCAAAATGAGAAATGTAGCACTACCCTACCAACCTTACCCAAAATATCTGGGGGTTACCCTGGACAGGACTCTCTCGTTTAAAAAACATCTACAAATAACTGCACAAAAAATAAGTAGTAGAAATAACCTTATACAGAATCTTTGTGGTACCAACTGGGGCGCATCTGCGGACACACTACGAACATCTGTGCTAAGTTTGGTCTACTCTGTGGCAGAATACTGTGCACCGGTCTGGCTAAATAGTCGTCATGTGAAGATAGTTGATATGCAGCTTAATATAGCAATGAGAATGATTAGCGGCTGCATCAAGACTACTCCACTATATTGGCTTCCCACCCTTAGCCATATACCTCCGCCTATTCTACGAAGACAAAAGGCTTTGATAACGGAGTATTCGAAAGTAAATAGCAACTTGCAACTACCAATCCATGAAGACATCCCGAGTTTATAGCAGCAAACCGACTCCCATCCAGAAAACCACAAAGAAGAACAACCCAACAGCTAACAGCAGATGATTTCAATGTTACCTCCAGATGGCGCACGCTGTGGTCTGAGGAAGCCTCGCCTGAAGTATCCAACCTTATTGACCCAGTCCAAAAGCCTGATGGCTTCGACCAGCCACGAAACATATGGAAGAGCCTAAACCGAATTAAAACGGGACATGCAGTATGCGCACACAACCTACATAAATGGGGAAAACAGCTTACCTCCAGCTACGACTGTGGTGCTCCAGATCAAACCATCCAACACATAGTGGAGACATGTAAATTGAGGTCATACCGAGGGGACCCAAAAGACTTTTTCAAAACTACGCCTGCAGGCCTTGAATGGATAGCTCAACTTGACTTAAAGATATAACCTTATCTGTTTGTATTATCTTATATTTTATCTGTATTTTGTCTATGTTCGTTTTTATATGAGCTTATGTTTGTATTTTTGAATTATGTACTTACGTTTTTTACAATTATTATTGTATTTATTCCATGTATTGAGCCATACGCTAAATAAATAAGTGGCAAAGGAATTTGAAAGTTTGATTACTTTTCTGAAATTATAGCGGTGCGCGCGAGAGAACGGTCTGGAGATACACGTAGGCAGGGTACTGTGGATTAATCTGGTGGCAAGACCCCCCAAAAAGTGAATTTGCATTCTGACTTAATCTGAATCCAACTCACGTTATAGGTACGATTCACCTGGTACGGTCTTGAGAAGATGTTGACTCTCCCACAAAAAAAAAGTCTATCCACCGCGGGATCCTACTCGGTTTTCAGCTCTTCCAGTGCAGTACATTATTACTCTTATTGTATCGATTATTCTAATACATTAGAATGTATATATTTGTCTGTTGTTGCACTTTCCAAAATTATGTACGAGTGATATATACTGTCGATAACAATAATATGTATATTTCGAACTCATCGCCAAACAGGATATTAATGTCAATAGTAATAAATTTCTGCTTGATTACTCTCTATCTAAATAAGTTTTAGCACACAGGATTTGCGTGATGTAAGATTTATTTTCTACCATTAAATATGTTGACACCACACGCATTTCGCTAGATTAGATCGAGTGCTTGTGAATATCCCGATAAGTAAACAAGTCGTTTAAAGGGGTAATGGATAATGCAGTGAAAATAAATATAGGAAAAATAAAAACAAATTACACGTAAAGGTTGACGCATTTAATTTAATATAATCATTGATAAATCTCAAATGCCGTACATTCTCTCAAATGCCGTACATTCAAATCACGAAATAATTTAAGACATGAATGGTTAAAGTTTGCATGTCACATATGTGTTGAAAAAATGGCATTTTGCAATTTTTGAACTTTCCTGGTATAGGTATATCTAACCACCTAATAATAACAAATTCTAGATTGCTGATATCTTCAATTTTTTTGATGACGAAGGCGCCATGTCACAAATTTTTATATTTTTAGTCGATAAAGGTATTCCGTTAGATTTTTTATACAGTGATGTATAAAACCGGCAAAATAAGGCAAAAGATAGAAGACATATTTGTGAGACACAAAGAGATGAAACTTGTTGAGGTGGGAAATTTATCGATAGAAACGTATAAATTTACATTTGATTCGTTTCCACCTTTAGACGCATCAAAGGAGTATGTCAACTAAAACTGTCACTGTCACAGTGGTAGTTGCCAAACTCGTCCGATAGGTCTAAAAGTGGGAAACAATCAATATAATGTATATTTATAGGTTTCTATCGCTAAATTTCCTACCTCTACTAGTTTCATCCCTTTTTACCTAACAACTTAATATGTTTTCTATCTCTTGCGTTATTTTGCCGGTTATTAGCGCACTCATCACTGTATATCTATGACACCTTTATCCTCTAAGCAATGCACAAGATTTTGTTGACGCAACGATGCTATATCAGATTTTAAGGTTACCTATGTTTCTACTGGGTTTGATTGATACCTGATTAATAGTGTTATTCCATATACAATTGGGTGCCAAACCTCTGGTTTTCTTTGATTACGGCTAAACTATGCGATATAAAAAAAAATAGTTATAACAAAACTAATGTATATCAAAACCGTCTATAATTTGAAATTATTTTCGATTATACAGGGTGAGTCAGAACGACGGTACGAACCAAAGTTGTGTTTTTTTAAATGGAACACCCTATATATAAAATCATTTTTAAATATACTTTTTAAAAATATTAAAAATTTGTATAAGGTCTTATAGGCCTAAAGTTAATAATTTTCGAAATATTTACATTTTTATTGAGAAAAATGGTAATATTTATAGGGCTGTGGATTATGTTTCCAAGGTAACAAAAATTTAATGGTAGGTCAAAGTTTTTATAAGATAGTGGTATTTTTAAATAATTTAATGTATTTTACTTGTAGCCATAAAATATACAGTGTGATCACTATTTGCAAATACAAAATTTTCTCATTTTTTTTAAACGGAACACCCTGTATATTAGTCTTTCATTTTGTAGTAAATATTACAACCTTTCTTTTGGTACAAGGTTGTATGGACATAGCATGTTTGGTTTTGTAGATATTTAAAAAATATCTATAGATTTTACGTTTCGCGGATATTTTATATCCGCGATAATTTTAATTAATGTTTTTTCCAAAAAAAATTTATAATTTGATTTTAGAAACATACACTAAAATATCAAAGATGAAAATAAGAACGTAATTAAAGATTAAAATAAAACTTATTCAGGTGCAACTTAATTGAATTTAATAACTTTAAAATTATGTAACAAACAATATTTTACCATAATAATAAGTAATTAACATGGATAAATTAATTATTAAATTAAACAACCAATTTTAAAATCTACCCTAGAAATTTTTCTACCCTAGTAACTTTATTGTACCCAATTTTGTTAGTTAAATTGTATTTATAAGTAAGATCAGTCAATAAATTTTTAATTTGCCTACATCTTGAGAACGTATAAAGTATGCTTTGAAACAAATGAACGTTAGAGAAGTATATTATAAAGTATGTAAATAGTATCTATGTAGTCGTGTCACAAAAGCTGGTAATAATTTCTAATGGTTTCGCCCAAAATAAATGTCATATCCACCAACAAATTGTTCGGTTGAAAAATTAAAATTTAAAATACTTAAAATTGTTACAAAAATTTCAACTACCAAACTGTTACCAGCTTTTGTGACACCAGTTAATACTATCTATATTAATAAATAATTTGACTAATACATTTAACATTCATTTGTTTCAAAGCATACTTTTTATAATTATTGTGTTCTCAAGATGTAAGTAAATTTAAAAGGTAAATTAAAAGTTTAACTGATCTTACTCGTAAATACAATATAACTACCAATTAATTTGGTACAGGATAGTAGCTGTGGTAGAAAAATTACTAGGGTAGATATCAAATTTGTTTGTTTATTTAATTTAGTAACTAATTTATGCATTCATTAGTATGGTAAAATATTTTTTGTAAAATAATTTTAAGATATTAAATTCAATTGAATTGTACTAGTATACGATCTATTTTAATCTTTAATGACGTTTTTTTTTCATATTTGATATTTTAATGTATGTTTCTAAAGCCAGATTATAATTTTTTTTGCAAAAAAGTTTTTTAATAAAAAATCCGCAAAAACGTAAAATCTATAGTTTTTTTTAAATATCTAGAAAACGGAACATGCTAGGTACATACAACCTTATACCAAAAGAAAGGCTGTATGTAATATTTACTACAAAAGGCAATACTAATATACAGGGTGTCCCATTTAAAGAAAATGAAAAAATTTTGTATTTGCAAATAGTGATCACACTGTATATTTTATGGCTATATGTCAAATATTTTAATTTATTTAAAAATAACAGTACACTAAAAAAACTTTGGCATGTCACTTTAATTTTTATTACCTTCAGCGCCTAATTCACAGTCCTTTGAATATTACCATTTTTCTCAATAAAAGTGTTCCATTTAAAAAAACATAACTTTGGTTCGTATTTTGACTCACCCTGTATAATCGAAAATAATTTTAAATTGTAGACGGCTTCGATATACATTAATTTTGTTTAAAAGATTTTTTTGTGTATCCCATAATTTAGCCGTAATTAAAGAAAACCAGAGGTTTGGCGCACCCTGTATATGTAAAAGATTGTTTTAAGAAGCTACATCAGCGTGTCATCAATATTTCTTTTTCGAAGGTTCTGTGAACTTTCAAAAGTGCGGCAATAGTGCGTCGGCTGTACGACAGTGGCAGTGACGCTATACTGTGACTATACTATCAAAAACGGCACAATATTGTGATAACAATAATAATTATTATACTCAGATGCGCGCTAAATGTTGCCAAGTCAGTAGTCAGTCAAGTTCGTTTTGTTATAGATAATCGATTTTTAGTAATTCCAATGTGACACAAAATCTAAGCATGGGTTAAATAAGTTTATTTGAAGAAAGTGTATTTTTTTGTTCTTCTTAATGGTGGTACAGGCTCGTTTTTGTAATATTTTATTTAATTATAGAGTAATTTCCACATACTTCTCAAATTGGGCTCTGTGCCGCCATTATGGCGTTTAATACCTTTCAAATGAGATATCACAAAGTGGCGGTTGTTTATCGGCATTACGTCCAGTGGCGTAGCGTAGTGGGGGCGGCAGGGGGGCCGCCCCGGGCGGCACTTTTTAGGGGGCGGCAAAATTTAACAATAAATAATAAAAATATTTTGTAAATATTTGAATCATTTTATATTTTTATCGCAACTACAAATTCGGACTGATTGAAAGGAGTACGGAATTTTTCATTACTTATTTTGTGACGAATTCGGGGAATTCCTTTTCTTTGAATGATATTTTGTAGCCACTGGCAATAACGTCTATACTGACTTGTGGGAATTCCCCCTTAATGACTAACAGGGATTTTAGAACGTTGCTATTCTTTTTTTTTCTCATCGACACATCGTTGGGAAGTTCTGATAGCAGCTACAGGCCAAAGAAGGATTCAAGACACGCGGTGGAGTGCAAGAGGCAATGCCGTAAATGTGACACGACATCATTACAAAAACATTCTCGTTACTTTGGAAAAACTGACAGAGGCAGGTGAAAGCTTAAACACTAGGACAGATGCAGGTTCTTTACTAGTTTCGATGCAGTCCTTTTCCTTTCTTTGTTTTTTAGGCCTGTGGCAACCGGTGCTACATGAAGTGAATGATGCACAAAAATATTTACAAACAAGGGGACTTGACATAAGATTGTGCGCTCAGAAAGTAAATGCTTTGCAGATGATATTGACAGAGAAAAGAGAGGAATGGGCAAATGGCGCTGTAGGTTATGCAAAAATATGTGTGAAGAACTTGGAATTTCCATAAAACCTCCTAGGCTCATAAAAAGAAAGCTTATTTTCGATGACGGAAAAATGAGTTGGGACGAAAGGTGTTTTCTTCGTTAGAGTTATTGTAGCAGTTCGTGAGCATTTTCGACAGCAACAGAATTTAACGAATAAGTTTGTTTATCTAATTATTAGATCCAGACAACACTGAATGTAATCTAGACTACGCATCCGACGAAATTGATGAGCAGGGTTTCAAGCTGGAAAAACTTCGACTGCGGACTTTCTTTGCTGCTACAGGCAACGTTATTGATTAATGCAGACTCCCTTTAATTATTTAAATTTATTGTTAAATCCAAGCTGGAAGATACTATATCCAATATTTTAATATTGTTCCGAATATTTTTCACAGTTGCTATAAGCAATGCCTCCCAAGTATATCAGAATTATAAAACTGTTCTACGAAGGGTCCACAGCAGGCATAATCCACGAAGGCAAGTTAACAGAACAAATAGATATTGGTACAGGAGTAAGGCAAGGCTCTGTGCTCTCTCCAACCTTATTACTGATAGTAATCGACTGGATCATGTCCAAGGCTACTAGTAATAAGACTGGAATAAGATGGAATGTTTTAACCAACTTGAGGACTTGGAATTTGCAGATGACATATTATGCCTTTTAACAGAAAAAAGACAACACATGCAACGCAAAACTGAAAAAGTAGCAGAGGCAGGGAAGAAGGTCGGACTTAACATAAACGTCAGAAAAACTAAGATAATGAAAATAAATACACCAAGAGAAATGGGAATATCACTGGGAGGCACGAAATTAGAAACGGTAGAGAACTTTAATTACTTGGGCAGTATTTTGAACAACAAAGGAGGGACGGAGGAGGACGTAAAACGGAGAATAGGAATAGCTCAAAACGCATTTAATATGCTAAGGAAAATGTGGTCTTCACGTCAGATGACAAGTAAAACCAAGATAAGATTATTCAACAGCAACGTGAAGACTGTGTTATTATACGGAGCAGAAACTTGGAAAGTGTCAAGAAAATGTATCGGACAGATGCAAGTGTTTATAAATAAATGCCTAAGGAAGATTCTTAACATTTACTGGCCAAACCGCATATCAAACCAAGAATTATGGACAAGAACTAACCAGGTACCTATATCTAAGACAATATGCAAAAGGAAATGGAGTTGGATGGGGCACACACTAAGAAGACCTGATACAGACATAGCGAGGCAAGCCCTAGAATACACACCACATGGCAAGAGAAGACCAGGTAGACCCGTAGAAACGTGGAAAAGAAGTGTGGACAAAGAAATTAACGCTATTGGAAAAACCTGGGCAGAAATAAAGATTAGTGCAAAGGATAGGACAAAATGGAGGCAGACAGTTGACGCCCTATGCTCGGCATTGAGTGAAGAGGAATAAGTAAGTAAGTAATAAGCAATGCCAGCTGTGGGATGAGTTTTTCAATATTGAAAATAATTAAAAATTATTTAAGATCGACAATGAGTACTCTGAGACTAAATAATTTGGCTATTTTGTTTATTGAGCAAAAGGTGTGTGGTGCGATAGACATTGATGGGACAATAAAAGACTGCTCTTAAAAGTAGACGTATAAATTTTTAATTGAGGACGAAAGTTTTGTTTTTAATTCTAACAAATACTCATGTTACTTTTCAATAAAAATAAAAATCTAACATAGTACCGTTCTAGTTCTAATTAAAAATTGATTTTATTTAATTTTGTCGATCGTCAAGGTGTACCTAATCTTAAGTGATAGGTACCTAAGTTACGTCAATGTATCTAATTGGTTAAAGGAAAAGAATTTTTGTATTAATAAACGTGATTGTAAAACTTAGATAAAGTTTGTTATTTAAAATCCAATCTGTATAATACAAAATAATTATGACTGTTCTCGCCGAAAAGTTCTCTATAATAAATTAATGTATGTAATGTTATACAATAAATTAAAATACCTAAATAAGAGGGCGGCAAAATTGTCTTCCGCCCCGGGAGGCCGACACTCACGCTACGCCACTGATTACGTCACCTTTTATTACTGTTTAAGAAGCCTACGTCCGTTTATTTCTTCCATCCAAATTTTACTTAAGTATATACCGTTCAAAAGATATGAGGAGGGGGATTAAAAATTTCATTATTATTAATAAAAATTCAAATAAAATATGACATTAAATATAATAATTATTTTATGATATGTATCTATGGAATATTTAAATAGTAATCACCACTCGGATGAAGGGGGGGGGGCAAAATCGTTATTTGTCACATTATAATATGAAGGAAAATCACCCAAAAATGCAGTTTTTTCGAATTTAGAGGTTAGGTTAGGTTCTTCCTATCGTTCTTCATTCACATGCAGTAGAGGTTAGGTGTAAAAACATAAGAACATGAGAAAAAATATCAAAAAAGGTGGTTTGTTGTATTTTTAGTCGAGGAAATGAAGCATTTTGGCTCGCAATTTTTTCGTCCAGTATGGATTTACTTGAAATTTTCACAGAAGGTAGGGAATAGTCCAAGGATCATTTTCTATATCATGTCGCTGTACGCTAAAACTTTGGGGGTGGTTGCCACCCCATCTCAGGGGTGGGAATTTTCTATTACATTTTAACCATGTAAATCGATGTTAAAAGTGATTCTAAGAAAAAAATGTATTTTACATTTTCTTCATAAAATTAATATTTTACGTCGTATAAGTTTTTCGTCGAAAAAATCGACTTTTTTTAGAGGGTTTTTTGAGAATACCTCGAAAAATACGCATTTAATCAAAAAAACTGCAAATAACAAAATTGTATCTTTTAGTAAATAAACTAAATTCTTTTCCTATAATATCTTTAAGACCAATACAAACCGAGATACGGCATGCTAAAGGTTAGCTTTTCTCGTCAAATGCATAACTTGAAATATTCAAAGCCAAATAATAGGAAAACTTTGCATTTTTCGAGGAAAACTTAAAAAATCTTTTTTCACAATTTCTACAATTTCTACAATTGATCCTTTCAAAAAATTATAATAAAAAAATTCTAGCATGAAAATAGAGCGACGAAAATGATCAAAAAAAGGTCGGCACCTGCTTTTCTCAACGAAAAAATCAGTGAAAATAACCCCTTAACTACCCTCCTAATTAAAAATTGGTCTTCAACTTTCTGTAATACCTTGTATATTTGGATTTTCAATATACCCAAAAGGTTTGACCTATTTAAAAGGCCCAATTTTAATTTTAGAAAAATGGAGTTTAAAGGAAAATTGATTTTTTGGAATTTCGTATTTTTCACCTTTTACTTCAAAATATCTCCGAAAATACTGGAGATATGAAAAAATGATAAACAACTAAATTGTAGCTCCTTTAATAATTAATATAATGTTTTGCATATATTTTCATTAAAGTGAATAATCAGCGAGATATAGCAGTTTAAAACCTCTATTTACGAGCAAACACCCCCTTACTCGAGCCCTTTAAACCCACTCCAATTAAAAACTAAGTGATCTAACGGAATTTAAATTACACAGTCTTATAGCTCTTCAAAAATCCTACAAAATCGTTTTTGAAAAAATCTTTTATCGGCGGAAATGAAGGAGCTATGTTTATAAAACGAATTTTTTTTCGAAATATTTGAATAGTCCGCTTATGGAACATTTTCAATGCATGTGTCATACCACAGAACTGGTTCGTATACTGGAAGATGACTTAAAAACTATTTTTATTTGTTCTTCTACATATTTGTAAATTTGTATTTTTGTGTAAATAAATGTTTTTGTAATTCTTTAATTCTACTTTTTTTCTGTATAGATCTATTAAATTATCTACTCTTATAAAAATTGGAATGTTCTTAAGGGTGGTTTTTAAGGGTTGAAATATTATGATATTATATCCTAAAGCATAAAACAATCATTATTTTCAGCTAATCAAAACCAAATTTTACCAATATTAAAGTTTACAATATTTTTATATAATTTTTGACAATAAGAGGTAGTTTACACCCCTAAAAATAATCGACGCCCTTGAGCATGTTATAGAATATGAAGTACAGGGTGAGATGATCCTAATCCCAAATTTTTATCTAAATCGATGCAAGACGAAATTATTATTTTAGGATAAGTAATTTTTTATATATAGCTCCCACAAGGGGGTTTAAGGGTTGAAATATTATGATAGTATATCTTAAAGCATAAAACAATCATTATGTAACTAATAATAACCAAATGTTGACAATATTAAAGTTTAAAATGTTATTTTATAATTTTTTACAAGTAGTTTTTTAGGGGTAGTTTTCACCCCTAAAAAAACCAAAAGCGTACAACGGCTCAATATAGAAAATGAACTAGAGGGTGAAATGAACCTAATCCCAAATTTTTGTACAAATCGATGCTGGACGAAAAAATTGCGAGGTTTTGCCATTTTTCCAGCTTCATTTCCTCGACTATTTTAGTATGTTCATTATTTATTAAAATGCAATTAAGTTTATGTGTTAAAAAATGGAAGAAGGCACCAAAAATGGATTTTTTTTCGAATTTGGAGGATGTTCCAGATGGCAAATCTAACCCCGCCATTGAAAAGAATGGAAAGAAACACATGAAAAATAATTAGAAGTTTGCCAAAAGTGATAAAAATTCAAAATATTTCCTGAGCTCAATTTTGATCCAAAAAATCGGAAAAAAAATCGAATATTTTGTGCATGAAAATGTATCTTCGTGAATGTTTTTTTATTTTTTAAATAATAGGATCGGATTTTTTTTCTAAAAAACACATTTTTTACTATAGGGGACTCGTGGTTTCACCTAGGGAGCTAAAAATTAGGCCAAAGTGGTTTTGAAATATATACTTTCGAATGTCCAATCCCAAATAATAATTCAGCCGAGTGCAGATTTTACCATCTTATCCCGCTATAGCCTTTAAAGGTTATTTGAATCAAAGTATTAAAAAATGGAAATAATATAGGTATGTGCTGTATTCTATAATAAATATTTTAATAGAGAAATAAAACTAATATTAAAAACGTTTTATGTTTGATGAAAATTCTCTGAAAAGAATTCTGGGAAATATAAAAAATCAATCTTTCAAGCAATAAATCCTTTCTCATCCATTCACATAGGATTCTTTTATAAAACATGAAGACGTGGGCGCATATATCCCCGAGATCGATATGGTTAATACCGAAAACCATTAAAATCATTTCATGCTTTTATGTCTAGCCATTTTTGCAATAAATTTTGCCTTAAACGAGTTCAAATGATAAAATGAATAACAGGAAGTGCCGTGTCTTTCCATCCGATAGGAAAATCCTTGGAAAGAGATCGAAGACGGATAAATAGGACATAAATTTTGCTACAGTTTCATGGGGAATAAAAGAGACATATTCTCAAGGGTCCTTTCGGTATATCGGCGCAGATCCTTTACGGAATAGTGTTAACGATTTCTATCCTGCTTCATATTGAAATAAAAATATTATATTCAGATTGAAAAAGCTGTGTATTAGATATAGAGGGCGCTCAAAGTAAATTCAGCAAATGCTTCGAAACATATTTATAACATTGTATAACTAGACATACGAAAAATACCAGTTCCTTCAACTTATAATCCAGGGTAAAATTGAAGGCAAAAGAGGAATAGGACGCAAGAAAATGTCCTGGCTCCGAAACATAAGACAATGGACAGGGATTACCGACATACAATCACTGATCCACATTGCAAGAAACAGAGAGTTAATGGAAAATGTGATCGCCAACATCCATTAGTGGATTTGCATTTGAAGAAGAAGATAACTAGACATGTTTATAATTATGTATTATTGAAGTTATACTTCTTTTAGTCCATTCTTTCACGGTTTTTGCTCTAAATTTTAAAGAACCGCTTGGATTGACATGAAATTTGGCATACATATTGCTTACATGTCAAAGAAAAAAAGTGATATTGTGCCGATGTGTGCTTTTGCCGTGGGGGTGACTTTCACCCCCTTTTGGGGGTGAAAAAATATATGTCCAAAATAAGTCCGGAAATGGGTAAACTGACTAATTTTAAGTAACTTTTGTTCTATAGAGCTTTTTCGCCAAGTCAACACTTTTCGAGTTATTTGCGAGTGAATATGTTCATTTTTCAACAAAATAACCACATTTTTAGACGGTTTTTCGCACATAACTCAAAAAGTATGTATTTTGTCGAAAAAAATGTTCTTAGCAAAAATATAGCCTATAAAAAAGTAAAAAAAATGGTGTACGCGTTAGGTCTTTGCATCTCGTAGAACCAGAGTTATAGCCAATGAAAAATAGATTCATATTCAACAAATTTCAAATAGAATATTTCGACGTGAAATATCCAAAAAATTAAGCACTTTTTGGGGAAAACCCATTAAAACTTTTTTAAAGTGTTTAAAAAAAGATTTATTTCTGTTTTTACAAAAAGTTTCTAGCATTACATTTAAGCAAGTTACGCTCAAAATAAAGTTGGTCCCTTTTGTTTTTGCAAATAAAAATCGGGAAGACCCCCCCCCTCTAATTAGCAACTTAAATGAAATCAATCGTTACCGCTCAACAAATTATTTTACTTATGTTGTGTTTATATGATCTGTAAGTTTCATCGATTCAAAGTGCTTATTTTTGAAAAAATTTGGTTTCAAAATAAAATTTTAAAAAATTTAAATTTTGAAAAATATGCTTCTTTTCAAAATAACTTAAAAATTGGTAGAGATGCCAAAAATCTCGAAAAACAAAAAAAGTCAGATTTGCTTTTCTGAATATCATTTATTTTTTTGTTTTTCTGTTAGACAAAAATTGATTAAGATTTGGTGTTTCTAAATTTGCACACATTCGTGATCAATGACTTGTTCAACCCCTTTTAACTACAGCCCTTTCAATATTAAGGACTTTGAACCGATGAGACTTACAGATCATATAAACAATATATACACGAGTCAAGAAACTTGTGAAGTAACGATTAAGTTCATTTAAGATACTAATTAGGGGGTGATTTTCTAGATTTTTTTTACCAAAACCAAAAGGGACTAACCTTATTTTGAGCGTAACTTGTTTAAATTTGATGCTAGAAATTTTTTTTATAAAAAAATGAAGCTTTTTTTAAACACTTTAAATAAGTTGTAATGAGTTTTCCCCGAAATGTGCTTCATTTTTGGTTATTTCACGTTAAAATATTCCATTTGGAATTTGATGAATATGAACTTATTTTTCATTAGCTATAACTCTGCTTCTACTAGGCGTAGAGACGTGATATATACACCATTTTTTAAAAATTTTTACAGGCTATATTTTTGCTAAGAATGTTTTTTCGACAAAATACTTACTATTTGAGTTATTTGCAAAAAAACGTCTAAAAGCTTGGTTATTTTGTTGAAAAAATGAACATATTCATTGCCATATAACTCGAAAAGTATTGACTTAGCGAAAAAACTCTATAGAACAAAAGTTACTTAAAATTAGCCAGTTTATCCATTTCCTGACTTTCTTTGGAAGAATATTTTTTCACCCCCAACAGGGTGTGAAAACCACCCCCAGGGCAAAAGCACATATCGGCACAATATCACTTTTATTCTTTGACTTGTTAGCTATGTGTATGCCAAATGTCATTTTAATCCAAGCGGTTCTTTAAAATTTAGAGGTTTTGCAATATTTTACCGTTAAAGAACGGACTATTTAGGCGCGATTGAGAGTGAACTTTTATTATTCTGCGCGCATGCGCACACAGACAGTATGGACTTAGTTGCTAAATCTTTCAATTTATGTAAATATACTGAATTCGCTCTACCGAGATTGGATTTGACACATTCGGAATAGGAAACATACAACACAAAAATTCCTACCTCACACTATTAACTGCTAAAATCAACTTAATCTTTCATTAAAAAAAAAAGAAGAATTATTAGAAATAGTGGAAGTGTCTACTAATCTCATAAAATTTTGTGAACTTTATTTCTACAAAATATTTTTATTTTGTACAATAAATAATTTTCTCATTTGTTATCAATACATTACAATACGACGAAATAATAGAAGCAGTACGTAAAGGTCGTGGTTACAGAATGGGGAATAAAGAAATCAAAGTATTGTGTTATGCAGACGACGCCGCATTAATCGCCGAGACAGAAGACGATCTCCAAAGATTAACACACATCTTTAATACAACAGCCAAGAAATACAATATGATAATATCAGCAGAAAAAACCAAATGTATGACAACATCTAAATACCCACTACGATGTAAAATCGAAATTGATGGGAAAATAATAAAGCAGGAAGCAAGGTTTAGATATCTGGGAATTGATATAACCAGTTACGGAGATGTTGAAGAGGAAGTACGACAACAAAGCTTAAAAGCAAGTAAAGCGGCGGGATCTCTTAATGACACAATCTGGAAGAACAAACACTTAAGACAAGACACAAAAGCAAGAATCTATAAAGCAGCAATTAGACCTATATTAACATACACGGCGGAGACAAGGCCTGACACATCTAAAACGAGACGACTACTAGAAACAACAGAGATGAAAATACTCCGACGAATATCAGGGAAAAGTCTGTTGGATAGGGAGAGGAGCGAAAACATAAGAAGATCATGCAATATAGAAGACATAATTGGATGGGTGACAAAACGGAAACAGGAGTGGAACGAACACATTAGTAGAATGGCAGAGGATAGGATAGTACGAATAGCACGAGATAAGTCACCAAATGGACGAAGAAGTATTGGCAGACCAAGAAAAAGGTGGTGCGATAACCTAAACAATTTAGGAGGATAATATTGAAGAAGAAACAGGCTTTAAAGCCTACATACAAGAAGGAAGAAGAAGAAGAAGAAGAACATTACAATGGTGTAAATAAATAATTATTGATTAGCGTAAGGTTTATGTTATTTTTATGTATGTTTACTATTAATAATATTGGTTATGAGCAGGTGCGTTGGTTGTGTTGTAACTTCTAGTCACTTCTGACAACTGAATTTCCCAAAAAAGAAATTACTAACGTCAGTGTCAAAGTGAATCTCGATAGAGCGAATTCAGTATACCTATGTATCAGCGCAAATAGGGTGCAAAACGAATATATTAGTGTTTTTAGTATATATATTTATTATATTTTTTGTGTCTTTGGATTTGTCTTCCTCGGGAGTAAGATAATAAATATTATTAAAACATTTTTGAAGTTATACTTCTTTACGGGCGTAATGACGGTGAAATTTTATATGGGAAAACCTAGCGACCGGGCGCATGCGCATTATAACTTTGTTCTGATTGGATGTTCAAATGACATGACAAAAATTATCCAATATGGCAGCTGTGGCACAGCTGTGGGACTGTGCATGGTTTGGTTATAATGTATGCTTGTTGCGTTTTAAAATTTGTAGGAAGAGAAACAACAAACAAAAAGTTAGTTAATGGTTATACTGCCTTTTTAAATAGTTTTCATATTATATTTTTGGACTTATTTACATAGAAGAGATGATTGTTTCATGCCAATGTGAAAGCTCATCAAACTGTGCCTAGTATGAGTGCCGCAGATCTCGCTTATTCAAAGCTAAAGAATCTTTCACTGGTAAGTGTTTTATAAATAGTTGATCAAATTTTGTTATGATATTTGAACATAGCCACTTTGCACGACGCAAGTGATTGCGAAATTTATTAGTCGTTATACGGGCTCCGATACCTACCTTGAACCTACCAAAATACATAAGTAGTATGTAATACTTTTATTTACATAATTTATATTTATATTTACATAATAATATATTGTCTTCTTACTCTATGTTTTGTTGTATTTTTTCAATTCTAAATCATTTCAATTCAAAATCAAAATAATTTAATTTACATAAGTTAAAAATGTCAAAAGGTTAATCTGTTTAGTTAGACGATCTTCGCACATAATGACAAGCTGTCTCTGTGGCGCAGTTTTAATGCGAGAGAATCCCAATACAACGCAAATACCAGCCGCGTGGTAAGTTGGTTCGAATCCCAATAGAAACTTTTATTTTTTTATTTTTTTTTTATACATTTTATGATTGTAAGTATATTTATTATATAATTTTATTTTCAGAAAATACGTATTTAGTTAAAAAATTTTCCGACAATTAATGTTCAGAAATCATTTCTGGCATTTTTAGTGTGTTTGTGTGTGTTTTATTTTTTTATTATTTTAATTTTTGGCACTGTTTTAATAAAAATGTTTGAGTAAGTATAAATTAATTTAATATTTAAATAAAATATAAATAAAAAGTATATTAATTTCGTTTATAATCATATAATCATATAATAGAAGTATAACTTCTTACGTGCGTACAAAGTACACACACATTCTTTTTATTTTATACTTCACTTGATTTATTTGTCACCGTGATTCTAATTATGTCCGAGAAGCGGTGTAAACAGAACCGTGGTAGGTCATTAGTAGAGCATTCGACTAGAGATCGAAAGGTCCCGCGTTCATATCCGGAAAATTCATATTCCTTTTTTTTTAATTTTTGGAATTTTTTTAATAAAAATTTTTTGAAAGTGGTAAGTATTAAAATTAGTTTAATATTTAAATAAAATTCAAATAAACTGTTTAAAGTATATTTATTTCGTTGAAATCATATAATAGAAGTATAACTTCCTACGTGCGTACAAAGTACACACACATTCTTTTTTTTTAATATAATATTTATGTACTAACAAAACAATTCGGTTGCTATATGCAACGTACCCTCAATTATAATTTATATCTCTCCCTCTCTCCTATAGCGGTACAAAACAAGTTTGGCCCTGGCCTCCTCTAGCATCCGCTTCTAAGTATCTCTGTCCCTGTACCTCCTCCAGTTGTCCACCCTCAATATCTCTTTAGCATGGATTCTCACTTCGTCTATCCTCCCCTTCCATGGTCTTCCTACTGGCCTACGCCCCACCATAGTCCCACCATTATCATATGGGTGGTAAGACTAAGTGACCTTGCATCAAAGAAAAATAATTAAATCACCCTCAAGATCCATGACCCGCCAAAAAAAATTTCTGGATCCACCACTGAGCTTACCTCGCAAAAAGCAATAACTACGTCTCTGGTAACTTAACAAACTTGCTTTTTATAGTCATAGTCCAGAGTAATAAGGATTTTCTCGGGACAATCAAAGATCCAGGTAGCTGACTACTTTTTTAGTTATTGTAGACCTATAGGAAGAAAACCTACCTGTTTCCTGCCTAGAGTTCGCGTCCGTTTTTTAATTATTAAGAATTTAGTGCAAAAATCGCGATTTTTTCGATTTTTTGCACTCCATTCAAAAGCTAAATAGTTCGCATAAAATTACAAAATTTAGTTTTTTATCATTGAAAAACCTTCAAAATGCCGATTTTTGAAAGTTAAAAAGATAAATTGTTGCTACGCAAACTACAAAATCAGTGAAAATTGTAATTTGTTAATAACTTTTACTAAAACTACCTTAGAACTTTAGTGTTTCACCCAAAGTTGGGTATTGGCGTACTTAACAAACCTTCAAAATTTGAGACCGATCCATTAATTAGTTTAAGAGTTATTCTAATTGTTTATTTCAGAGACCTTTATTTTGCCATAACATAAGACAGAAAATAATAAAGATATGGCAATTCTGAGTATGCCAAATGAAAGAAGAAGAGTGATAGTATCAAAATGTATTAAAAAAAGATAAAAAAATAATTAATATAGTCAAAAATCCTAATGCCAAATTTTTGAAATTTTGTAGTTTATAAACATTTAGATTAACTTTGAAAATGTTATCCGTAGAAACAATCTTTTTATATATTCGAAAAGATAGTATTTTAACACGAATTTTAAAATAAAAAAATTTAGCCTGAGTTCATTTAGGACAAAGTTAGCCATATGTTTTTTTTTAATTCGCAGCTAATTTGTTTATAATAATTAAGGAATCTCATTAATGATATTTTAAATAATGGGATTTTTATTTTTTCTTAAAAAATTTGCACAAACATTGTACCTTCACAGCACCCTCTACGATTTTTCAAAAATGTAGTTCAAACGATTACTAGGGGGAACCTACAAATCCACCGAGTTAAAATACCGAAAAAGTAATTTCAAACGAATATAACTTTCTGTATCTCCGGATCAGCTCAATGGATTTTGATCTTTCTTTTTTTAATTTGTATGTAATTTCTACGTACATTACAAATATGCAATTTGTTTATAAAATTATTAATTAATAAACAGTCTAATTTGTTCAAACAATTCTTGAAAAAATATTTTTTTTACAAAAATCTATTTTTGTAATCAAAGTATCATTAATGATCATAGAAAAAGTTAAAGTACACTTCAATAAATAAATGATTTTTATTAGATAATTATTTATTGAAGATAATTTATTTATTAAAGTATACCTTAACTTTTTCTATGATTAATAACGATAGTTTGATTAAAATCATGGATTTTTGGGAAAAAATATTTTTTCAAAAAATGTTTGAACAAATTAGACTGTTTATTATTAATACAAGTCTAGACAAATTGCATATTTAGAGGCGCTCAGGGCAACAGTGGCCTAACCCCAAAAACGAAGTTTTGAGATAAATGCAATATTTTCATTCACATTTCCATTATGCTTATGGGCGGCACGGCGCTTCAAATTTTGTAGCGGTATGTAGCCAAATATAGAGGTAGGTTAGGTCATTCATTAAACTTAAAAAGTTTCTATGTTGTCGGGATATAAGGTTAGAACTACGCCTAAGGATGCTTCGATGTTACGTGTTCTCTACTCTTCTTTATGGCTTGGAAGCGTGGACCTTGAAACAAGTCTATTTGAATAAGTTGGTTGCCTTTGAATTTTGGTGTTACAGAATAATTGGAAATAATACTAACTATCAAAAGACGAAAACCTGAGTACTTGGGACATGTGATGAGAGGGCAAAAATACTCATTATTACAACTTATTATTCTTCTTCTTAACGTGCCCTATCAAGTCCCCTTGACGTTGGCGATTAACATGGCGAAACTGTCTCTGTCTCGAGCTATTCTAAATAGGTGTTCTGCTTTCTTTATTCCTGTCCACTCCCGGATATTCTTCAACCAAGAGGCCTGCTTTCTACCAATTCCTCTGCGTCCTTCGATTTTACCCATCATAATAAGTTGAAGAATATTATACCGGTCTCCCCTTACTACGTGTCCAAAATAGGCCATCTTTCTATATTTGATGTTATCAAGCAGCTCGCAGGTAGCATTTGCTCTCTTAAGGACTGCCACATTTGTCAGCATAGCCGTCCATGGTATTTTCAGAATACGTCTGTGCAGCCACATTTCAAAGGCCTCCAAACGGTTAATGGTGGATATTTTTAATGTCCATGCTTCGACACCATACAAGAGGACTGACCAAATGTAGCATTTAATCATGCGCTTTCGAAGTTGAAGTTGCAAGGTATCATTACAGAAAAATGACCTCATTTTTAAAAATGTCGTGCGGGCTATCTCGATTCTACATTTTATCTCTTTATCTGGATCTAGTTGTTCAGTAATATGGGAACAAAGATATTTAAAACTGGGTACTCTTTGAATTATATGACCATCAACATATAACCGTCAATCTTCTTGACAACTTATTATGCAAGGCAAAATCCGAGGAAAGCGAAATGTGGGAAGACGAAGAACATCATGGCTTATGGGAATGGTTCGAATGCAGTAGTGCAGAGCTATTTAGAGCGGCATTCAACAGGGTCCGCATTGCCATGATGATTTCCAACCTTCGATAGAAGATGGAACTTAAAGAAGAAGAAGAGGTAGGTTGTGTAGACCCTTGTTAATCCGAAGATTTAATGTTGCTGCTTTTATTGATATATTAATCTAACAAAATGCTCAATTTGTGGCTTAAGCCACTGTTGCTCTGAGCGCCTCAATTTGTAATGTACAGAAAAATTATATACAAATTGAAAAAAGAACGGTCAAAATATATTCAGTACAACCCGAAATATAGAAAATGATAGTAGTTTTAAGTTGCCTTTTTTAGTTTTTGAACTCGTGCATTTGTCGGCTCCCAGCTCCCCCTTCACTTACCACGACTAGTCACCAATTGAACTACATTTTTAAAAATTCGTGCAAAATACCAGCTTTCCTAATTTGTAAAATGATTTTTTCTACGGACAATATTTTTAAAGTTATTCTAAATGTTTATAAACTAAATTTTCACAAAATTGGCATTAGGATTTTTGACTATATTAGATTATTTCATTCATAGGAGATTCTGACCAATAGAAAGCTAGAGAAATAAAAATTAAAGTGATAATTTTTGATAATATCCCGTCGTCAAGTACATATATTACGTCAGATGCTCTTCGTTGCTACGAAAAAATATATTCAGTGACATTAATGACAATTAATGTTTTAAAAGTTATAAAAGTGATGACTTTCAACCGTCAAATATTTATAACTGTGTTTAATTGTACTAATTTGTACTTACATAAATAAATTACAATAAAATTTTGGTTTTAAACAGTTTTATTCATGAAACAATCGCGGCAAATTGCACTCAGCGATTGGGGACTGACTCAGCCCCCCCACTACTTAAAAATAGGAATATTGAATCGGTTTTTGCGGCAGAATTACGAGCTGTTTATGAGCTCTTGAAATTATATAGTTTCGATTTTTGAGCTCATGCCCTTCACCCCCAAACAACCCTTTAATTGATTTAACTTAAGAGAAAAATGCTGAGAAAACTTAAAATATATCGTATTGCGGATATAATTCCTATAGCTTATATACTCTAAGAATTAACTATTAAATCACGTGCATTTCGATTATTGAGCTACAACCCCTTCGCAAGAAAACCACCCTATCTTCCCGGCTTAAGAGAAAGTTGTACTTAAATGCAATAAATTAATTATTTGGCAACTACATATCATTTAATAATTTATAAGCTTCCAAACTACGCGCATTTAGATCAGTAAATTGTAATTTATTTTGTATAGTGCAGTCACTGAAGGTAAAAACCAACGATTACCTTCAATTTCGGTGAACCTTCATCGATTTTCACAAAAATTGATCAGTGGTTAGAGGATACCTCAAGAAACAAAGGTGACATGGTACCACCTTGCGCCTTTACCCTGAGGGTGGATACCGCCCCTTCTCGGGGTTGAAAATTATTTTTTAAAAAATAACTGCACAAATCTATAAAAGAACAAATTATAAGCAAAATTTATTATATAAAGTTATTAAAATAAGTCAATACTTTTTAAGGTATTAAAGATCAAAAATTTTAATTATTCGTGAAAAAAATGCATGTTTTGAAGCGGTCTTTCGTAAATCACTGAAAAACTGTAAGTTTTTACAAAAAAGTTAATAGTAGTTTAATTCGTATATCTTATAATCTAAGAATAAACTCTTAAATCACGCGGCTTTCGATTATTGAGCTACAACCCCTTCGTAAGAAAACCATCCCATATTCCCGGCTTAAGAGAGAGTTGTACTTAAAATAATTTAAATTAATTATTTGGCGACTAGATATCGTTTAATAATTTATGAGCTGGCAAAATATACGCATCTCAATTATTGAATTGCCAGTTTCTTTCTATAGTGCAGTCACTGAAGGTAAAAATCAACTATGAACTTCAATTTCGGTAAACCTCCATTCATTTTCACGACTATTGGTGAGCGGATTTTGATGTTATCAACTTTTTCTGGAGCTCATTTTTGATAGGTATTTCTAAGTACTTTGACAAGTATTTAGTACCTAAATGTTATAAAATTCATCTCTTTCCCGTTATTTAAGCTTGAATCCTTGGATTTGAACAGTCGCAGAAAAAAATATACATTTAATTACCAGTAACTTACTTTAAATTAACATTAAAGGGTTTTTCAAGTAAGCAATTTATTATATTTTTTATTAGCTTCAATTTTAATGCTGAAAACTTTTTTGTAAAAACTTACAGTTTTGAGTTATTTATGAAAAATCGCTTTAAAGCATGCATTTTCTTTCACAAAAATTAAAATATTTGATCTTTAATAACTCAAAAAGTATTGATTTATTAATAACATTATATAACAAATTTTGCTTACAATTTTTCCCTCTCTCGATTTGTGGGGATATTTTTAATAAAGTAATTTTCACCCCCAAGAAGTGGTGACATATACTCCAGGCTAAAACCGCAAGTTGTTATTGTCAATTCGTGAAAATGAATGGAGATTTACCGAAATCGAAGGTCATCGTTGATTTTTACCTTCAGTGACTGCACTATAGAAAGAAAATGGCAATTCAATAATTGAAATACGTATATTTTGCGAGCTCATAAATTATTAAACGATATGTAGTCGCCAAATAATTAATTTAAATTATTTTAAGTACAACTTTCTCTTAAGCCGGGAATATGGGATGGATTTCTTGCGAAGGGGTTGTAGCTCTATAATCGAAAGGCGCGTGATTTAACAGTTTATTCTTAGAATATAAGCTATACGAATTAAACTACTATTAACTTTTTTGTAAAAACTTACAGCTTTTCAGTGATTTACGAAAAACCGCTTCAAAACATGCATTTTTTTTAACGAATAATTAAAATCTTTGATCTTTAATAACTTAAAAAGTATTGACTTATTTTAATAACTTTATATAATAAATTTTGCTTTAAATTTGTTCTTTTATTGATTTGTGCAGTTATTTTTTATAAAATAATTTTCACCCCCGAGAAGGGGCGGTATTCACCCTCAGGGTAAAGGCGCAAGGTGGTACCATGTCACCTTTGTTTCTTGACGTATCCTCTAACCACTGACCAATTTTCGTGAAAATCGATGAAGGTTCACCGAAATTGAAGGTAATCGTTGATTTTTAGCTTCAGTGACTGCACTATACAAAATAAATTGCAATTTACTGATCTAAATGAGCATAATTTGGAAGCTTATAAATTATTAAATGATATGTAGTCGCCAAATAATTAATTTCATGCATTTTAAGTACAACTTTCTCTTAAGCCGGGAAGATAGGGTGGTTTTCTTGCGAAGGGGTTGTAGCTCAATAATCGAAATGCACGTGATTCATTAGTTTATTCTTAGAGTATATAAACTATAAGAATTATATCCGCAATACGATATATTTTAAGTTTTCTCAGCATTTTTCTCTTAAGTTAAATCAATTAAAGGGTTGTTTGGGGGTGAAGGGCATGAGCTCAAAAATCGAAACTGTATAATTTCAAGAGCTCATAAATAGCTCGTAATTCTGCCGCAAAAACCGATTCAATATTCCTATTTTTAAGTAGTGGGGGAGCTGACTCAGCCCTCCCCACTAAAGTATTAAATTCCTGCTCAGTGGAACGAGCTCAAAATTTTTAGTTTGCGGAATATGAAAGCTCATAAATAGCTCATAAATCAGGGCTATTTGTTTTTTAATTTTTGCAAGTGGGGGGGGCAGCTCAACACGGGTCTATTATTCGTTATTCGTTTTATTTTTTTCATTTTTTCGTATTTGTTTTTTTTTAACGAACATTTGCCTTGAAACGAATCTGTTCGTTTACCCAATCCAGTTTTTCTGTCTATGTATTATTCGCATTTTATAAGAATTAAAACCACTGTAACGTAAGAAACGAGACCCTAAAGTTATATTTAAGCACTCGCTTCTCTAACGA
Source organism: Diabrotica virgifera virgifera (assembly GCF_917563875.1). Classification (NCBI taxonomy): domain Eukaryota; kingdom Metazoa; phylum Arthropoda; class Insecta; order Coleoptera; family Chrysomelidae; genus Diabrotica; species Diabrotica virgifera. The sequence continues at coordinate 213,988,712 of NC_065450.1, forward strand.
TGAATTATTTTAAGTGTTCTTTAAAGCGAAGTGCAAAAAGTTGAGGCTCCGTAAGACTTCCCTGCCGAGTGTTTTTCCTTTTTAAACCCTGCCGAACTAACTAGTGTGTGAAGGTCTTTCCAGATCGATTTTTCTTTTTCTCGCAAGAGCAAATCGTCGTCGCCAAGTGATATTGTTCACATTAGTCGTCGCTAACGGTATCTCATCGAGAGTTTTCGCTGAGGTCAGTTTTCCTTTGATTTTCCCGCAGGAAATGTTTTGTATCCACTTAAGGGCTTGAAGAGGGTCGGCTAGTTGGATGTCTGTCTCTATTGAAGGTTCTGTAAATAACGGCTACTCCTAATTTTTAAGTGTTCATTAGAGAACAATATATTTTTCAGAAATTGGGAAAATAAAAAAAAATCTTATCGAATATCTTGTCTGTTATCTAAAAAAGTAAAACAAAATAATTGCTTTACAAAAATTTGTTTTTATAATATATCTGCCTACTGTTTCCCACATACAAGAAATTTATTTCTTCGTTCTGGTAGTTTAGGACTAAGTTCTATTCATTCTTACAACTAAGATTTGGACTCAGATGTTCAGCCCTCATACAATCATAATAGTGTAGGAAACAGCGGTTGAACCTCGCAAATGGACACAAGTCCGGTTTTATTTTTTTTTTCTGGTATATCAAGGGGTGCTTATTATGAGACTAATTTTTTCTTAAAAAATTTCGTCCCGGAACCCCCTTTTGATTCCTTTAAAGGGGGTAATTTGTAGTTTTTGCGAAATGTAGCCCTTCCTGTGCGTTTTACAAAAAATTTCCTTAATAGAAATATGAAGAGGACTATATTATTTCCTATTATTTATTTCCCGTCAGCATATGTCTATTACCCACCGTTTAGCGGGGGTGACGCCCCAAAGTTGACAAGTTTTTAAAAAAGATGTTTAAAAAAAATTATTTTTCCCTAACTGTAATGAAACTCAAGAAGAAACCCTGTGGCAATTAATCACAAATAAGTGGCTGATTTTTGGTATAGGTTTCATGGGCAATTGCCAATTTTTCAATTACATGTTGTTACATTTTAAAAAACCCCTTTTTTGGGGCTGTATTTACAAATTTGTATAATTCACTCCCATTTTTCCCCGAAACCACCCCAAAAAAAGGAGAAATAATAAAGAAAGTCATTTTCTTGGAATCCTTCACACACCCTGCCCTTTATTAAAATGCTTCATATATCATTTTGTGCACGTCTTTATTACCCATGCATGGACACCAAAAGTGATTTCTTGGTGCCACCCCTGTAGCCAAATATATAAAATAAAATGGGGGGTTGAAAAAATTTTTTTTTACTTTTTGACCCATATGGGAATATGCTCCATTAATAGGGTTTTTCATAAATATTTATGGTTATTGCAACATCCCTGCGGAAACTACCCCTATCCCTTGGCGAGCATTTTTTTGCGATTTTCTCATTACCTATGCATTTTTTTAAAACAAAACTTATTGAGAATTAAAAATCGCTATTTTCACTACAAATGAGGTAAGGCATTTTTTTCATATCAGCAACCATTACGGCACAGTGGCGCCGTAAACCTCAGAAATGCTTTGGCGGGCTTCAGTTTTTGTTTTTTTTTTTTTTTTTCGTCACCTATTCATTTTATAGATAACGTACTTATGGAAAATAATAGAACACAGTGTCTGCTACACATTGTGACCTATGCATATTTTACTTTCTTTGCACCCTAAAGCCACAGTGCCGGCCCAAAATCAATTTTTTATTATGTTCTTTATTAATTCTCTTTTTTTTTGGGTGGTTCCGGGAAAAACATGGGGGTGATTTATACAAATTTGTAAATAATACTTGTACATGGGTAATCTCTGAAAGTTTTTTTATTCTAGCATAAGCGGTTCAGAAGGGGTTTTTTAAAATGTAACACGCTGTAATTAAAAAAGGGGCAATTGCCTTTAAATGAAGCCTATGCGAAAAAATCAGCCACTTATTTGTAATAAATTTCCGTAGGGTTTCTTCTTGATTCCCATAACAGTTAGGGAAAAATATATATTTTTTAAAAACATCTTTTTTAAAAATTTATCAACACTCGCAAATAACTCGAAAAGTATTAACTTGGTGAAAAAACTTTATAGAACAAAAGTTGCTTAGAATTAGTCATTTTATCCATTTCCGGACTTTTTCCGAACATATATTTTTCACCCCCTAGATGGGGTGAAACTCACCCCAGGGCAAAAGCACACATCGGCACAATATCACTTTTTTTCTTTGACTTGTTAGCTATGTGTATGCTAAATTTCATGTCAATCCAAGCGGTTCTTTAAAATTTAGAGGTTTTGCAATATTTTACCTTTGAAGAACGTACTATGGGTGAGGCAGATAACTGGCCTATTAGAAATATCTCGAGAACTAAAGGCAACAGAATCATGAAAATTGGAATGAAGCGGTTTTGAAGGATGATCTATTAAACGGAAATATTTTCATCTCTTTTCAACTTCCGGTTATACCGGAAGTTGCTTATAACTTCGTTTTTTTAAATAGAACACCCTGTATATTTTTACATTTTTGGATTCATCTCAATATATTCTTTCTTAAAATATGAGGTTTGTAATATTATACAGGGTATTTTAAAATATATTTACGTTTTTTTTTATTAATTTCGTAGCAATATTCACACCCTGTAGAATTGTAATAGCTTGACATTAAACACTCTGCTTACGTTCAAGTGATTTTTAATATAGTCTACTATTGTTAAAAATCATTAGTATAGCTAATTTTGAAATTTTAGTATACAGGATTGGTCGAAACTCGGAATGAATATTTTCTGAGTTTTCTTAAATGGAAAACCCTGTATTTTAGTATTGTAATGAAATGATATTTCATGGTACTTTTTTATTTTATAAGTATTCCCTATACCTAATTGCTTTAATTTGTGAGTTATTGGTGATTCAAGCTAAACATTAATTGCAACAAAAAATACGTAAAATTTTATTAGGTTGGCCGTGAAAAAATTCAGTCACAAATAATTTTTCAGAAATAAATACATATTAATCCAGACTGATCCTTAAAATTACCAATAATGGTTTAGCTATCAAAATACCTACGTAGTTAAGATTGTAGGTGCGATTAATAATTAAGCACAAATTAAAGCAGTTAGGTATAGGGAATGCTTAAGAAATAAAAAAGTACCATAAAATATCATTTCATTACAGTACTAAAATACAGGGTGTTCCATTTAAGAAATCTCAGAAAATACTCATTCCGAGTTTCGACCAACCCTGTATACTGAAATTAAAAATTTAGCCATACTAATGATTCTTAACAATATTAGACTATATTAAAAATCATTTGAACGTAAGTAGAGTTTTAGATGTCAAACTACTACAATTCTACAGGGTGTGAATGTTGCTACGAAATTAATAAGAAAACGTAATAATCTTTTAAAATACCCTGTATAACATTACAAAACCTCATATTTTAAGAAAGAAGACATCGAAGAAAATCCAAAAATGTAAAAATATACAGGGTGTCCCATTAAAAAAACGAAGTTATAAGCAACTTCCGGTATAACCGGAAGTAACAAATAGATGAAAATATTTTCATTAAATAGATGACTCTTTAAAACCCCTTAATTCAAATTTTCATGATTCTGTTGCCTTTAGTTCTCGAGATATTTCTAATAGGCCCTTTATTTGCCTCACCCTGTATATGTAGATGGTTAAATACGATTATAGAGACCTGTTAATAATCTCAAATGTATTTATAATTTACATTTTTAGGTATATTTTGAAAAAGAAGTATCATCTCGATAAAAGGTGACTTATCAAAAAAAGACTAAGAGGCAAAAAAGTTTTAAAAACACTGTGTTTAACTAATGGTCCAAGTAATGGTACCACAATAATAGTTTAATTGGAACGTACACAAACATTTCGGAGGTTTAAAGGAACAAAACTCCCATAAAATTTTTATGTAAAATATATTTAAAAAGAAGTCGCATCTCGATAAAAACTGGCTTATCGAGAAAATACTAAGAGGCAAAAAGTTTTAGAAACGTTGTATTTAACTAATGGTATTACAATAATGAATTAATTGGAACGTACACAAAAGTTTGGGGGAGTTTAAGGGTTCAAAACCCCCATAAAATTTTTATGGGGTGGACAAATCTCACTATAATTTTGTTTTAAGATGATCCTGCCATAAGAATGATACATGTCCATTTTCAATAAAAAATCTTTAATAGTTTTCGATGTATTGAAAAAATCGATTTTTATTTTGTAACTTCAAAGGACTGTAACTTTTTTTATGAGCACATTTGTACCAAGGTAAGTTAGGTTCAATCGAACTATTTTTGACTCCAGAATGTGTTGTATAATTTATGACCAATCTTTTCGGGACACCCTATATAATGTTGGTTTATAAGGTATTCAATGTTAATTAATAACGGTATATTATCGAGAGTTTTCGCTGAGGTCAGTTTTCCTTTGATTTTCCCGCAGGAAATGTTTTGTATCCGCTTCAGGGCTTGAAGAGGGTCGGATTGTTGGACGACTGCCTCGATTGAAGGTTTTGTAAATAACAGCAAGGCCTAATTTTTAAGTGTTCGTTAGGGAACAATATGTTTTTTAGAAATGGGAAAAAATAAAAAAAATGTGTCACATTGATTCGATCGATAACGTTCTAAAATTCCAAACTATATCGGTTGATATAACTTTCTGCTATAAAAAATCTAAAAATCATGGAGCATAATTCAATTGTCATCGACAAAAAACGGGTCTAGAACGTTTCATCGCCGCCAGTTCATCGCCGCCGTTTCGATGCCGCCAGTTCATCGCCGGCCGATTCATCGCCGGCCGATTCATCGCCGGCCGTTTCGATGCCGCCGGTTCATCGCCAGTCAGTTAATCGCTAACTGATATATTTCCGAATTTTCGACCAATTTTCGACAGTTACATTTATTATTTATTTTTAGTATTATTTAGGAATTCTAGGAAATGCGAGATATGACCATTCCCGTTGCCATACTTAATCTTTTAATACACTTTTAAACTTTTATAATATAAAATATAATTTAACACTACAAATTTAATACTGTTTAGTATCAAATTTAGGGGAAGTAGAAATAGAACAGTAAATTAATATAATAATTATAATATTTTTTATCTATTTATTTGTCATAAGTTTTGAACTGAATTTAACGTCGTGTCATGTCATCTCCCATAATACAAGATCAACTGACTAACTGGCGATGAAACGGCCGGCGATGAAACGGCCGGCGATGAAATGGGCTGGCGATGAACCGGCGGCATCGAAACGGCGGCGATGAACCGGCGGCGATGAAACGTCCCATTCCGACAAAAAACAACCTATGGGAGACAAAAAATATATAAACAAAAATTAACGATTTAAAAAATGAAGGAACTATAATAGAAAACTTATTTGGTAAATAAGGATAATGCCCTAGGACTTTTAGTAGCAAATGTACATAAAGGCAGATTAAACCATTTATAAAATACAAAAGATTCATTTAAAATAAATCTAAAACACTACACAAATCTAGCGTAATCAGCATAGGTATAACTGAGATTATACTTAGAATATTCAGACTCTGATATTTTATGAATACCTAAACCTGACTTCAGAAAATAATTGCAGAAAAACGATTAAAGAAAACAATAATTAACCAAGACACAAATAAATGAATTTAGTCTCATTCAACTTAATAAAATATTTAAAAATATTTAAAATAATATCAAATTGAAAACTTATTGGACCATTTACCTGGTAACACCTCCACGGCTTCTAAAAATTGCAAGCCAGATAAATGCTGAAGCAAATAAGACACAAGGGAATTCTACAATTTGCAATTCACAACCCCGTCTGTTCAGCGTGGTAAATTCCAACGGAAAATGGACCTGTGTTACTCAATAGGAGTAATACTAATAGAAAAATAAAAATGTATACCATTTTTATTCCAAAACTGTCTTAATTTTTACTTATTTTAGAGAGCGCAACCAGCACTCTTATCAACGATTTCATACCTTTGTCTTGTATCTATCAGATGCCGCTAGGAACCTACTACCATCACGTTAGTTGCAATGCGGGGACTAATAGACTAGTTAATTTAAACACCCGTGTTGAGCTGCCCCCCCCGCCCCACTTGCAAAAATCAAAAAACAAATAGCCCTGATTTATGAGTTATTTATGAGCTCTCATATTCCGCAAACTAAAAATTTTGAGCTCGTTCCACTGAGCAGGAATTTGATATCTTAGTGGGGGGGGGGGGCTGAGTCAGCCCCCCCCCACTACTTAAAAATAGGAATATTGAATCGGTTTTTGCGGCAGAATTACGAGCTATTTATGAGCTCTTGAAATTATATAGTTTCGATTTTTGAGCTCATCCTCTTCACCCCCAAACAACCCTTTAATTGATTTAACTTAAGAGAAAAATGCTGAGAAAACTTAAAATATATCGTATTGCGGATATAATTCCTATAGGTTATATACTCTAAGAATAAACTATTAAATCACGTGCATTTCGATTATTGAGCTACAACCCCTTCGCAAGAAAACCACCCTATCTTCCCGACTTAAGAGAAAGTTGTACTTAAAATGCATTAAACTAATTATTTGGCGACTACATATCATTTAATAATTTATAAGCTTCCAAATTACGCGCATTTAGATCAGTAAATTGCAATTTATTTTGTATAGTGCAGTCACTGAAGGTAAAAATCAACGATTACCTTCAATTTCGGTGAACCTTCATCGATTTTCACGAAAATTGGTCAGTGGTTAGAGGATACGTCAAGAAACAAAGGTGACATGGTACCACCTTGCGCTTTACCCTGAGGGTGGATACCGCCCCTTCTCGAGGGTGAAAATTATTTTATTAAAAATAACTGCACAAATCAATAAAAGAACAAATTAAAAGCAAAATTTATTATATAAAGTTAATAAAATAAGTCAATACTTTTTAAGTTATTAAAGATCAAAGATTTTAATTATTCGTGAAAAAAATGCATGTTATGAAGCGGTTTTTCGTAAATCACTGAAAAGCTGTATGTTTTTACAAAAAAGTTAATAGTAGTTTAATTCGTATAGCTTATATTCTAAGAATAAACTGTTAAATCACGCGCCTTTCGATTATAGAGCTACAACCCCTTCGTAATAAAACCATCCCATATTCCCGGCTTAAGAGAGAGTTGTACTTAAAATAATTTAAATTAATTATTTGGCGACTACATATCGTTTAATAATTTATGAGCTTGCAAAATATACGCATCTCAATTATTGAATTGCCATTTTCTTTCTATAGTGCAGTCACTGAAGGTAAAAATCAACTATGACCTTCGATTTCGGTAAATCTCCATTCATTTTCAAGAATTAACAATAACAACTTGGGGTTTTAACATGGGGTACATGTCACCCCTTCTCGGGGGTGAAAATTACTTTATTAGAAATAACCCCACAAATCGAGAGAGGGACAAATTGTAAGCAAAATTTGTTATATAATGTGATTAAAATAAATCAATACTTTTTGAGTTATTAAAGATCAAATATTTTAATTTTTGTGAAAGAAAATGCATGCTTTAAAGAGATTTTTCATAAATAACTCAAAAACTGTAAGTTCTTACAAAAAAGTGTTCATTACAAAAATTGAAGCTAATAAAAAATATAATAAATTGCTTACTTGAAAAACCCTTTAATGTTAATTTAAAGTAAGTTATTGGTAATTAAATGTATATTTTTTCTGCGACTATTCAAATCTAAGGATTTAAGCTTAAATAACGGGAGAGAGATGCGTTTTATAACACTTACGTACTAAATACTTGTCAAAGTACTTAGAAATACCTATCAAAAATGAGCTCCGGAAATAGTTGATAGCATCAAAATCCGCTCACCAATTTTCGTGAAAATGAATGGAGATTTACCGAAATCGAAGGTCATAGTTGATTTTTACCTTCAGTGACTGCACTATAGAAAGAAAATGGCAATTCAATAATTGAGATGCGTATATTTTGCAAGCTCATAAATTATTAAACGATATGTAGTCGCCAAATAATTAATTTAAATTATTTTAAGTACAACTCTCTCTTAAGCCGGGAATATGGGATGGTTTTCTTACGAAGGGGTTGTAGCTCAATAATCGAAAGGCGCGTGATTTAAGAGTTTATTCTTAGAATATAAGCTATACGAATTAAACTACTATTAACTTTTTTGTAAAAACATACAGCTTTTCAGTGATTTACGAAAAACCGCTTCATAACATGCATTTTTTTCACGAATAATTAAAATCTTTGATCTTTAATAACATTTTATTAACTTTATATAATAAATTTTGCTTTTAATCTGTTCTTTTATTGATTTGTGCAGTTATTTTTAATAAAATAATTTTCACCCCCGAGAAGGGGCGGTATCCACCCTCAGGGTAAAGGCGCAAGGTGGTACCATGTCACCTTTGTTTCTTGACGTATCCTCTAACCACTGACCAATTTTCGTGAAAATCGGTGAAGGTTCACCGAAATTGAAGGTAATCGTTGATTTTTACCTTCAGTGACTGCACTATACAAAATAAAATTGCAATTTACTGATCTAAATGCGCGTAATTTGGAAGCTTATAAATTATTAAATGATATGTAGTCGCCAAATAATTAGTTTAATGCATTTTAAGTACAACTTTCTCTTAAGCCGGGAAGATAGGGTGGTTTTCTTGCGAAGGGGTTGTAGCTCCATAATCGAAATGCACGTGATTTAATAGTTTATTCTTAGAGTATATAACCTATAGGAATTATATCCGCAATACGATATATTTTAAGTTTTCTCAGCATTTTTCTCTTAAGTTAAATCAATTAAAGGGTTGTTTGGGGGTGAAGGGGATGAGCTCAAAAATAGAAACTATATAATTTCAAGAGCTCATAAATAGCTCGTAATTCTGCCGCAAAAACCGATTCAATATTCTTATTTTTAAGTAGTATCAAATTCCTGCTCAGTGGAACGAGCTCAAAATTTTTAGTTTGCGGAATATGAGAGCTCATAAATAGCTCATAAATCAGGGCTATTTGTTTTTTGATTTTTGCAAGTGGGGGGGGGGCAGCTCAACACGGGTAATTTAAACTTGGTCCAGAGATAGCAATCTATGCATTATCTGATGAGCCTCTAATAAAAGGCGAAATCGTCGATAAGAGTGCTGGTTGCACTCTCTGAACTAAGTAAAAATTAAGAATGTTTTGGCTTCGCATTGCAACTGAATAAAAATCATATACATTTTTATATTTCTATTAGTATTACATACTACTCCTATTAAGTAACATAGGTCCATTTTCCGTTGGAATTTACCACGCTGAACAGACGGGGTTGTGAATTGCAAATTGTAGAATTTCCTCGTGTCTTCTTTGATTCAGCATCCATCTGGCTTGCATTTTTTAGAAGCCGTAGAGGTGTTACCAGGAAAATGGTCTAATAAGTTTCCAATTTGATATCATTTTAAATATTTTTAAACACTTTACTAAGTTGAAAGCTTTATCTTTTAAATTTAGTCTCATTTAGTCTCCTACGTCTAAATTCATGTCCCCAACTTTAAAGCAACATTTACCTTTAGCGTCTAACCTTGAAAATTTCGGCATTAATTGACCTAAACTACCCGATTTCCCATGACAATAAGGGGACCTCGAAATCCTCTACCCTCTCTGAATCTATTTAAACCTTTAATTACGAAAATGGTCTAGTGCTTTCTCCACTCACTGTGCCAATCACATCGAAAATGCATTAGATTCAATTACCTCGAACAGACTGCCGACTGGAGTGTTTGAATTAAATGAAAAAGGTTTTAATAGCAAAGTGTACGTATGAAATGCATTAGTGGAAAGTATGTCAAGATATGCACGTGCATTGGGAATGTTATCCTGTTGAATAAATTGTTAAGTTTGGAATTTTCAAAACACGCAATATCAAAAAGGAATTTTTTTACACTATTTCATTCATATTAGATTCTGACCAATAGAAAGCTACAGAAATAAAATTCACAGCGATTATTTTTTGATGATTTTAACTTCCAATCGTATAGTAAGATATTTGATCACGTGTTTAATTCTGCCCAATCAGATTAAAATTATACTTAGAATTATCTACTGTAGAAAATTACTGATAGAATTTTTTTAAGTAGATTGTTTTTGTTTAATGGCAACCAGTTTCTTAGTTTTGATAACTGTCACATTTAAGAAAATATCCATAATATACGTATAAAAAAATAATCTTACGAATATCACACGACAGTAAGAATAAATTAGAAAATAATGCTTCATTTTTACTCAAATTTGTTGTCATTGGGCAATAGCCACTCGAGCCCTGCGGGCTCTCGTTTCTATTGCCAGACAACAAATTTTCGAAAAAGTGTCGCATTATTTTCAATTTATTCTCACTCTCTTGTGATATTATACCCGATAATTTTTGATATAATCCCGTCGTCAAGCATTACGTCAGATGCCCTTCGTTGCTACGAAAAAATGAACGTTCAGTGACATTAATGACAATTCATGTTTTACAACTTGTCAAAGATAACACCAGGAACAGGTGAGTAGTTTAAAATGATTTAAAAAACAGTTTTATTCATGAAATAATCTTATCAAATTACACTCGAACTCGAAGCATATTTCACAAATTCTCTATAGGGTTAAGCTCGGTGAGCAAGCAAGCCACTTCAAACAAGGAATACCTTCTGCTTCAATAATGTCTCTAGTCACTCTGATGGTATGTGGAGGTCCATTATCATACATGAAAATTAAATTTTCTCCTGTTGCACCTCTCCAGAGCCTAACTACAGGTTATCGACATACCTGTGAGCAGTAAAAGTTGATTGGATGAAAATTAAAGGAGTTTTTTTACGGACCATAATTCCTCTCCAGAACATTACACTTCCCCTTTTATATTTGTGAACAGATCTGACAGTTTTCGTTCTTGCTTGTCTTCCTCGACCTCTAAGTACACGATTTCGTGGGTCATCTGATTTTACACCAATTCTGACTTTTTGTGAAAATATCACATTTTATCAATTCACAATGTTCCAGTTTTGGTGGTGAAGACACCAATTTAGTCAATCAATCTTATGCTGCCTCATTAACTCGGGAACCCATAACTATCTCCTGCTGTATACTTCTTGCCACGAACTCTTCTTCTTATCGTTTTAACTGAAACAGTTACACCTGTGGCTTCCAAAAGCTGCCTTTGGAGCTGCAGATAAGAAATGGTTGGGTCCCTTCCAGCTGATTGGACAATTAAACGATCGTGGCGAGTCGTTATAACTTTTTGGCGACTTTCCCTTGCTTTATTTTTGAGCTTTTCTAGTTCCTGTTACTTAGCATAGGTTTTGGATAGAACGCCCTGTGTTACGCCTAGCTCTGCAGCTATGTCCCTCTGAGAACATTACTTGCTCCACAAGACCAATAATCTTTGCCTGTTGTACGTTCTATAACTCCACATGAGCAGGCCCGGCTCATGACGAAATTTTCACCCGGGCAAGGATCCTTTGGGTCGCCCCCCCCCCTCCTAGTAAAAACCCCTATAAAAACAATAACAATCAGCTAGTTTTTAAGTTTGCAACACTTTTCGAGTAACTGCTCATTTTAAGACCGTTGACAGCCCCACTGTAAAAATGTTCGTGTTAAATCAACACAGCATGATATCACAGGATATTAACACCTTTTGTGTATCATATTGACACCGTCTGTGTGTAATTTGGACACCAACTGTGTGTTATATTGACACCGTATGTGCATATGACTAATATGACACACAGACGGTGTCAATTTGACACTCACAAAAAGTGTGTAATACCATATAAATGTAATTGGATAGTAAATCAACGCCATTTTGTTCTACATAACCGTTGTATATTTTGCACAGTGTCAGTTAAAGAAACATAAGACTTTGGACACAGTTTGGACGTAAAGTATATTTACATTGTATTTAAAAATATTATATAAAGAACAATGACCAATAGCCTGGTGTCAATGATGTAATTTAGTCTGTTAGGCTTCTCTAAGTATTGCAAGTCTAGTTTACAAAGGCAACTTTACGAGTCTTTTTTTCAGCAAAGTCCTTAATGATGTTACTTAAATCAAGTCGTTGTAATACATCATATTCTATAGACATAAGTGCCAGTCCTACTAGCCGTTCTTGGGACATAGTGGATCTTAAGTCGTTTTTAATTAACTTAAGTTTAGAAAAGCTTCTTTCTCCAGATGCAACACTTACTGGAAGAGAAAGAAGAATTCTTAGAGCTACACAAACGTTTGGAAAGTTCTCACTTAAAGAATGTGATGAAATAAATTTCAAAATGCTCTTTGGTTTATCTCCACAATCGTCGGGTAGAACTGTTTACAGCACTAAGAGTTCCTAATTCCTGATACATCTGGTGTCCTTCAACATCACGGTGCTCTCCATCAGTTAGAGATATCTGCAGGTCTGCACATTTAGTCATAAGAGTATTGATGTCTTCTCTTTTCAGTTTGTAAAGAAATCCAAACGTGTCATTGTGGGTGGATAACTGAGAAAACCTCTCTTCAAGTGATGCGATTGTTGTGTCCAAAATGTAGAGGTAAAATTTACTTCTGAAGTTTTTTTTAGATCCACAACTGCTTCATCTCGTACCTCATAATCAAAATGGCGCTTGACTCTCCTTGGTCGAACTTGTTGTTCAGAATCAGAAGGGAAGGAAAATGCACCACACGTTGTTTGTTCAGAGCTGTGGATCACCAACTTAGTGGATCACCCGCTCTTGGTGGTCGACAAAGCTGAGGAGCCGCGAATGCAAGGGGGCCTCCGGCGCCCTTACATTCGCGGCGCCCCGGGCAAGCGCCCGGTTTGCCCGGCCCTTAAGCCGGGCCTGCACATGAGGCATATTTACGTTTTTGGACGCAAAAGTTAGTTTATTTATTTTTGTTCAATTTTGCAACTCAAGCAAATAACCTATACCGTACCGAGCTGTACTATCTGATTGTCTTATCGATTTGTTTATTTTTAATAAAAACCTTTAATCTTCGCAACAATAACAAGTTTTGTCAAAAGAAATTAATATTGCTTTGAAAATACATGGTGATTCCATATAAGTTTGGGTGTGTGTAGATTACGATTAGGGTTTCTTGGTTAACTTTTTCATTTGATATGTTTTAAACGCCATTTCGATTTTTATTGCAATCTTATAATACCCGTGTTGAGCTGCCCCCCCCCCACTTGCAAAAATTAAAAAACGAATAGCCCTGATTTATGAGCTATTTATGAGCTCTCATATTCCGCCAACTAAAAATTTTGAGCTCGTTCCACTGAGCAGGAATTTAATACTTTAGTGGGGGGGCTGAGTCAGCCCCCCCACTACTTAAAAATAGGAATATTAAATCGGTTTTTGCGGCAGAATTACGAGCTATTTATGAGCTCTTGAAATTATATAGTTTCGATTTTTGAGCTCATCCCCTTCACCCCCAAACAACCCTTTAATTGATTTAACTTAAGAGAAAAATGCTGAGAAAACTTAAAATATATCGTATTGAGGATATAATTCCTACAGCGTATATACTCTAAGAATAAACTATTAAATCACGTGCATTTCGATTATTGAGCTACAACCCCTTCGCAAGAAAATCACCCTATCTTCCCGGCTTAAGAGAAAGTTGTACTTGAAATGCATTAAATTAATTATTTGGCGATTACATATCATTTAATAATTTATAAGCTTTCAAATTACGCGCATTTAAATCGGTAAATTGCAATTTATTTTATATAGTGCAGTCACTGAAAATAAAAATCAACGATTACCTTCAATTTCGGTGAACTTTCATCGATTTTCACGAAAATTGGTCAGTGGTTAGAGGATACCTCAAGAAACAAAGGTGACATGATACCACCTTGCGCCTTTACCCTGAGGGTGGATACCGCCCCTTCTCGGGGATGAAAAATTATTTTATAAAAAATAACTGCACAAATCTATAAAAGAACAAATTATAAGCAAAATGTATTATATAAAGTGATTAAAATAAGTCAATACTTTTTAAGTTATTAAAGATCAAAAATTTTAATTATTCGTGAAAAAAATGCATGTAATGAAGCGGTTCTTCGTAAATCACTGAAAAACTGTAAGTTTTTACAAAAAAGTTAATAGTAGTTTCATTCGTAAAGCTTATATTCTAAGAATAAACTCTTAAATCACGCGCCTTTCGATTATAGAGTTACAACCCCTTCGCAAGAAAACCATCCCATATTCCCGGCTTAAGAGAGGGAGTTGTACTTAAAATAATTTAAATTAATTATTTGTCGACTAGATATCGTTTAATAATTTATGAGCTCGCAAAATATACGCATCTCAATTATTGAATTGCCATTTTCTTTCTATAGTGCAGTCACTGAAGGTAAAAATCAACTATGACCTTCGATTTCGGTAAATCTGCATTCATTTTCACCAAAATTGGTGAGCGGATTCTGATGCTATCAACTTTTTCTGGAGCTCATTTTGGATAGGTATTTCTAAGTACTTTGATAAGTATTTAGTACCTAAGTGTTATAAAATGCATCTCTTTCCCGTTATTTAAGCTTGAATCCTTAGATTTGAACAGTCGCAGAAAAAAATATACATTTAATTACCAATAACTTACTTTAAATTAACATTAAAGGGTTTTTCAAGTAAGCAATTTATTATATTTTTTATTGGCTTCAATTTTAGTGATGAACACTTTTTTATAAAAACTTACAGTTTTTGAGTAATTCATGAAAAATTGCTTTAAAACATGCATTTTCTTTCACAAAAATTAAAATATCTGATCTTTAATAACTCAAAAAGTATTAATTTATTTTAATCACATTATATAACAAATTTTGCTTACAATGTGTCCCTCTCTCGATTTGTGGGGTTATTTTTAATAAAGTAATTTTCACCCCCGAGAAGGGGTGACATATACCCCAGGTTAAAACCCCAAGTTGTTATTGTTAATTCGTGAAAATGAATGGAGATTTACCGAAATCGAAGGTCGTAGTTGATTTTTACCTTCAGTGACTGCACTATAGAAAGAAAATGGCAATTCAATAATTGACATGCGTATATTTTGCAAGCTCATAAATTATTAAACGATATGTAGTCTCCAAATAATTAATTTAAATTATTTTAAGTACAACTCTCTCTTAAGCCGGGAATATGGGATGGTTTTCTTGCGAAGGGGTTGTAACTCTATAATCGAAAGGCGCGTGATTTAAGAGTTTATTCTTAGAATATAAGCTTTACGAATTAAACTACTATTAACTTTTTTGTAAAAACTTACAGTTTTTCAGTGATTTACGAAAAACCGCTTCATTACATGCATTTTTTTCACGAATAATTAAAATCTTTGATCTTTAATAGCTTAAAAAGTATTGACTTATTTTATTAACTTTATCTAATAAATTTTGCTTTTAATTTGTTCTTTTATTGATTTGTGAAGTTATTTTTAATAAAATAATTTTCACCTCAGAGAAGGGGCGGTATTCACCCTCAGAGTAAAGACGCAAGGTGGTATCATGTCACCTTTGTTTCTTGACGTATCCTCTAACCACTGACCAATTTTCGTGAAAATCGATGAAGGTTCACCGAAATTGAAGGTAATCGTTGATTTTTACCTTCAGTGACTGCACTATACAAAATAAATTGTAATTTACTGATCTAAATTCGCGTAATTTGGAAGCTTATAAATTATTCAATGATATGTCGTCGCCAAATAATTAGTTTAATGCATTTTAAGTACAACTTTCTCTTAAGCCGGGAAGATAGGGTGGTTTTCTCGCGAAGGGGTTGTAGCTCAATAATCGAAATGTACGTGATTTAATCGTTTATTCTTAGAGTACATAAGTTATAGGAATTATATCCGCAATACGATATGTTTTAAGTTTTCTCAGCATTTTTCTCTTATGTTAAATCAATTAAAGGGTTGTTTGGGGGTGAAGGGGATGAGCTCAAAAATCGAAACTATATAATTTCAAGAGCTCATAAATAGCTCGTAATTCTGCCGCAAAAACCGATTCAATATTCCTATTTTTAAGTAGTGGGGGGGCTGACTGAGCCCCCCCACTAAAGTATCAAATTCCTGCTCAGTGGAACGAGCTCAAAATTTTTAGTTTGCGGAATATGAGAGCTCATAAATAGCTCATAAATCAGGGCTATTTGTTTTTAGATTTTTGCAAGTGGGAGGGGGGGCAGCTCAACACGGGTCTTATAATTGAAATCACACCCAATTTTTAGACATATCTTCTGATATAGACGCTCAGCGTCGCGTCGCTATACTTATGGGGAATATTAAACCGAAAAAATGGCAGATTAAAATTATTACATATAATAAACTTTTACCACTACACGTATGAAGAGTATTAAAACAAAAGTGGGATAGATTAAAATTACTTTATATAACAGACTTTTATTATTTATATATTGTGATGACTAACATAAGCAAATTTAATGGTGTATCTACACACTAAGTGCTCATAACTTTAATCTCTGGGATAGTTAGTTTTGTGCCATAATGTACAAAATGGCGCCAGCCGTAGATAATCGCGCCATTATTGCGATGATTGAATTTTATTAAAATGCTTTTTCCGCAAAAATTACAAGAGAAAAGGAATAATTTCTTTTGGTTTGTGAAAATTTAGAAAAGGATATAAACTGTAAACACAAAATTTGCCAAAAAATAAACATTTATACAGTGCTAGTCAAAAGTCCGGTCCCCCTCGTATCTTTTGAATGGTTATACCAAAGAATACATATATCTTGGTTATACTTATAATAGTGAAATTTGGAGGAACGAAATAAACCTATGTAAGCTTCTTAAACAGTCATAATAGGCGATGTAATAGTGACATATGACGTTATATAGCCACCGTGACCGATAATTTTAAATAGGACCTTATGACGAGTGATACCCAGAGATATGTCAAGAATAGATCTGGCTAGGGATATGCTAAACAATGCATCAGGGTGTAACGTCGATATCAAGTACGGTGGTCTGGCTGTCTTTGTCTGTCGTGCGAGTGTGAGCGTATCTACCAAGAGGTGGAAGTAATGGAACGACAGTTACACAGAGGCGGCAGCCATCATATGCTAGAGAGAGAAAGCTAAGTGCCAGTAGAGAGAGATAGATATACCACCGACCCGAACTGCTCCGCGTTACGCTATTTTTCGGGGTTGGCCAAATCTATGTGTATAAGATCTTTGGTGATACCTCGTTTGAAAGGTATTGAAAATACCTATTCAGTCATACTAATTTTATTTGAGCTTAAGCTCATTTTGATGAATAAATTAAATAAATAGTAAAAGTTTAGTTTCGCATTTATAATTAATAAATATTAAAACGTCCGCATCTGGTTAGTTGTCAAAAAGTTTGTTTTTAGGACAACGTCAACTCTTTTGGCAAATAACCAGAGGCGGACATTTGAATATTTATTAATTAAATGTGAAACTACAATCTTAATATACCTATTCGATCATACTAAATTTTATTGGGTTTAAGTTGATTTTGATATTGATAAATAAATGAAATCAATATAACATTGCAGTTTCGCATTTAATTAATAAAAATTCAAATATCCGTCTGTGGTTTTTTTGTCAAAAGAGTTGACATTTTTCAATTCTCTAGTTGTTTTTACGTCAAAGTTAACCTTTATGACAAGTTACCATAGGGGGAAGTTTGAATTTTTTTAAATTAAATGGGTACCTAACTACAATAATTTTATATTTATTTAATGTATTCATCAAAATAAGCTTAAACTGAAACAGAATTAGTACGGCTGAATGGGTATTTTCAATACCTTTCAAACGAGGTACCACTTGCCATAAGATCAAATTTAAAATTATCTGGAGGTGTGGTGGGGGTAACTTTAAAATCTTAAATAGAAACCCCAGTTTTTATTGCAGATTTGGATTCCTTAAGTAAAAGTAAGCAACTTTTATTCAAGACAATTTTTCTAATTGTGGATAGATGGCGCTATAATCGGAAAAAAATTTATCGTGATAACATAGGTAATTATAGAAACGGTCTAATATGTCGAGAAATACACTTCCAAATGAAAAACCAAAAAATACGTGTTTAATACTTTTCAAAAACCTATCGAATACCACTAAACATGAACCTCCAACCCACCCCTGGAGATGGGTGACGGGTAACTTTAAAAAAATACGTAACATTTAGTTGAAACATGTTTTAGAATTGTTGATAGATGGCGCTATAATCGGGAAAATACGATTTATTAGCGCCATCTTTCAACAATTCTAAAAAAAGTTTCGAATAAATGTTACTTATTTTGTCATGAGGAATCCAAATCTGCAATAAAAAAATGAGGGTTTCTATTTAACATTTTAAAGTTAAAATCCACGAGGAAAAAGTGTTCATGTAGTTGGCTGTATACCATTACAAAAACATAAAATCCTTTATAAAAGGTATATTTGTTAAAATGCCTATACAGGGCTACATCACAGAACAGAACTAGTTTTCGATCGGATGACCGATCATCATCAGTGTTTACCTAAAATGTGTATAACCTGATAAGATAGTATAGTGCAAAATATGTAAAATTTTGACTATTGAGCCTAGAGCATAAAACATTGGATATTTTAAACCTCCATGGTTAACTTTACATCTTTTATCTATGTTCGTATGACGGATCAATTGTAAAGGGTATTTACCCACATATTTTTTATTTTGGTGGTTATTTGGTGGTTAACATGTTAGATTCATGTGAGTATAACCTATAATTTTTTAAAATCCTAGTCAAAATTGTAAATACTGTGCACTATCTTATCAAGTTACACACATTTTAGGTAAACACTGATGATGATCGGTCATCCGATCGAAAACTAGTTCTGTTCTGTGATGTAGCCCTTTTTAGGGATTTTAACAAATATACCTTTTATAAGGATTTTATCGTTTTTATTTTAAAGTTACCCCCACCCCACCTCCAGGGTGTTGAGTGGAGAGTCGTGTTTAGTGTCATCCGATAGATTTTTGAAAACGATTGAACACGTATTTTTTTAATTTTTCGTTCTGATGTTCATTTAGCGAAATATTCGACCTTTCCGCTACTTTTGGGACACCCTGAATAATGACATAAATATATCACGTAAGTGTCACAGTAGAAGAAAAACAATTTTCAGTTATTTGAATATACTTTCAGTAAATTTTGCGAAGCGTAATGTAGATTTTCTGCTCCAAATCTCGCATTTTCCAAAGCGAGTTTCATAATATATGACGCCCTCTTTATATCAGCACAGCACAACATGTACCTTTTAAATTACCTAATGCATTACTGTGGTATGAAGAGGACTAAATAAATACGTTTATATTAACATGAAGCAATCGAAAAGATAATAAATCAGTTTTATGGTTATCGAGCTAGTAAAATGGCACGTTTGTGTAATTTGGGCGAGTTTGTATATTCATGAAAGTACAAACCTAAATTATTAAACACCACAATCAGATCATTGTGTATGACTATACCAGATAATGAAAAAAAATGGAGCTACATTATTTTTGTGTAAAAAAATTGAGTAGGAAATATTAGATGTATGAAATAATCTCATCTTTCATTTTCTATATAAATGGTCTAAAAAGGAAAAACTCTAGTGATATAATCCTTCCACTCTATCTTTGCCCAAGCATGAAATTATTCACTAATTACTTTTTATACTAGGTCTCTTTTTTACTCACAGAAACTACACTTGAGTCAGTGGCGTAGCTAGCCCCACAGGGGCCCCCTATCAAAGTTTGTCGCGAGGCCCTTTTCCACGACTGATATGGGATAGTGCTAAAAAAATGTTCAACAAAAGCAGCAAAAACGCGTGTATACAATAGAAATACTGTATTGTCACTGAAAATTTTACAATTTTATGGACAAAGCGTAGGTACAAAGAGTAGAAAAAACAAAGAATTCAGTTTACTGAAATTACACAAATCGTCAATATTATTACAAAATAAAAGATAATGAAATAAAACAAAACAATACAGAATGTTTAATTAATAATTGAAAATATTTTAACTGTAGATTTCTGGGCTCAAAATATTACGGTTTAACCTAAATCACCTACTCCGAGAAGGCTTCCTAAGGGAGCTGGAGCTCTTTGAAGATGGTGCCTTTTAATTAGTTTTTTTTAAATACCTCTAGAACACATCTATTTAGAAAAACTAAAACTGGTACGGCTATTAATTTATCTTCCAGAGATAAATCTATTTCATAAATTGCGAGTTTCTAGTACCGGTCATATGCGTCCTCTTTGGGTAGTGCAAGGGTTATTTTATCTCATAACTTTTTGTCTTTAACTTTTAAGCATTTTTGAGACTGGATTATTAAATTGTATGGTATTCTAGTACTAAAAGTTACTCTTACTTTAAGTCGGTAGGATACACCGGTTTCTAAAAAAATCGATTTGAAATTTTTTCGTTTTTTGAATTTGATCAAAATTTAAAAATTTTTTCGAAAGAACGGTGTATTTTACCGACCTAAAGCAAGAGTAACTTTTAGTACTAGAATACCTCATAATTTAATAATCTAGTGTCAAAAATATTTCAAAATTAAAGACACAAAAAACAATGCGATAAAATAATCGTTGACCTACTCAAAACGCACGCATATGACCGGTATTAGAAATTCACAATTGATGAGATCGATTGATCTCTGGAATAAACGTACCAGTTGTCTTTTATTGTTTTCATAGTTTTTTTGAAACAATCTTTCAAATTAAAAAACCACAAAATTTTCAAATCGACATTTCTAGAGAACGGTGTATCCTACCGACTTAAAGCAAAAGTACTTTTTATTACTAGAATGCCTCACAATTTAATAATCCAATGTCAAAAAGGCTTAAAAGTTCAAGATAAAAAAGGAAGATAAGTAGGCGCACCAGTTTTGGTTTCTCTGAATATAAGCGTTCTGGAGGTATTTAAAACAACTAATTACAAGATGCCTTTTTCAAAGAGCTCTAGCTTCTGTAAGAAGCATTTTCAGACTAGGTGATTTGGATTAAATCTTAATACATATTTTGAGCCCAGGAATCTACAATTAAATTATTTCCAATTATTAATGAAACACCCTGTATATTGCAAAATTTAAATAAATTGCAAATTGCAAAATACAACCTTAAGAACTAATAAGTTCAGCGTATAACACTTAAATATAGATATGTAATAATAATAAATCTAATAAACTCTAATAATCCAAAGTCAAAAAACAGATTTGAATTGAGACTCATTGTTTTAAAACAATGAGTCTAATTATTAATTATTAAAACAATCTCAAATTATTAAAAATATTTCTTAAGTTAGTAGGATAAGATTATTATATTCTCTATTAAAAAATTTTATCATATATAATTATAATATTAAAAATAAAATATATATTTAAAATTAAAAACAAATATAAATAAATAAATATTGATAAATAAATAATTTTAGTTTATTTACTATATTAATAAAATTAATTTTTATATAAAATAGTTTTTTTTTCAAGCCAAGGGTGAATAGACATTGAAAAGGAGCGTAAACAAAGAAGCTCTGTTCTTTAAGGGCGAGCGACCGGCAAATAGATATACCTATATACAATTTATAGATAAAGAACAGATTACACGAAAATATACGCAAACAATACAAA
This sequence comes from Diabrotica virgifera virgifera, assembly GCF_917563875.1. Lineage (NCBI taxonomy): Eukaryota > Metazoa > Arthropoda > Insecta > Coleoptera > Chrysomelidae > Diabrotica > Diabrotica virgifera. Next base: position 214,010,350 of record NC_065450.1, read on the forward strand.
GTGTTTCAATCTTTCAAATTATCAAAGGTAAAGCGATTACAAATATTGCAATTTCGCATTATACATTATACAATGTCTCACACAGCCAACGGTGAATAGACAATAAGAAGTAGCTTGAAAACAAACAAACGTCTGTTGTTATAGAACGGCGAGAGGCAGAAAATAGATAGGTACCTGTACAGTACATAAATATAGTTTATAATAAAGAATCCATTACACGAAAATGTCGATATCCCAACAATATAATATGTGCACTGTTTCAAAGCGTTTTAATAGTGAAATAGTTGCAGAATATTTTGTTCAATTTTTTGAATTAAATTTTGTTTCGACATGCCGCGTTGGGGCCCCTGAATGTCGGGGGCCCGTATAATTGATAAGGCTGATACGGTGGTAGCTACCGTATATAGCTGATACGACTCAAAAGCGAGATTTGAGATTACACATTCTGTTTCAATGTAAGAAATTGGAAAATAAAAATATATAATGTGCAAACAATTACTTGATTTTTGTACTTAAAAAAACTACTATTCCATTATTTGGAGGACGCATTATAAAAACAATAGGCAATACGAACAGAGTTTCCTAAATATTCGTCATTGGAACGACCACAAGAAAGACGTTATGCATAGAGAAATCATCAATTACAAAATGAATTTATTTTTCAGTATTTGGTATTACCACCCATACCCCTAATTACACTTTTCAATCGATTTCGCATACCTCCAATTACACTTTTCAATCGATTTCGCATTGATCGTATGACTTTTATAATAAATTATTGAGGCATTGCTTCCCATTGATCCTCAAGCGCAGCTCTCAATTCCATTACGCTCCCTGGTGCAGAATTTCTGTCCCGAACCCTTCATTTAAGTTCATTCCAAACATGCTCTATTGGATTTAAATCAGGGCTCAACGCAGGATATTTTTTTGTTAGTATACCGATCTCAGTCAGTTGGTGGGAGTGACTCGTGCGGTATGGTATCATGCATTATCGTGCATTAAAATAAAGTCATCACTAGACTTAGGCAAATATGCAAATAAAAACATATGGAATATTCGCATAAATATGCAGTATTTTATACAAAAATATGCATGTTTATACGAAAATCTGCATCTAGAAAATATGCACATAAAAATGAAAAAAATATATATACGTAGGTACATATATTTAAACAACTCAGAAAGTATTATCCGTTTTATTTACAAACATATTTAAAATATCTTTATAATTTATAGTAATTAATATTTTTTTTCTACAACCGTGTTAAAAATGCAATTTTTAGCACTCCATGCGAGCGTTAAAAATGCTACTTTAAGACACTGGTGCTTTAAAAATTTTGCTTTAGGCAATTTTGATGTTATGTCAAAAAAATATAAAAATGGAATGTCAGTCAAGTTCAAGTATAAGTTTTTGTAGATATTGTCCTGTAATTACGTTTGTAGAAAAAATATTGTATGGTATGCGTGTTAAAAAGTACATTTTTAAGGCACTCATGTGAACTTTCACATGCGTGCCTTAAACGTGTACTTTTAACACTTATATCATAAATAACTATTATTTATTTTGCAAACTAAGCTTAGGTATTTAACTATTTAAGTTTTTTAACAAATAAATGATATTACTTCGAATTGGGCTAACACTAAATTATTAAATGCTGTTTAAATTTTTTTAACAAAAACTTATGGCTTCAGAGTAGGTACATATTACAATATATTTTTTAAATGAAAAAACTTCTTTCTACATCAACCGATGTTACTGGGGCAAAGTTTCAAATTTCTTTGCTTTCACATTAAGAGTGTCCTAACTAAGAGTGCCCCACCTAGTACCTACTTGAACTAAGTACTTCAGAAAGGACCTGGTAAAAGTGTTATGTTTTCATAACAATTAAAATCAGGAATCTTGAAAATATCAAGATAATAATGACTGTGAATGCAGGAAGGTCCACCAAATATGTACAGGAGATTCTTGGTTTTTGTTTCTTTATCTAAGAAAAAATACTACGAGCCTAAATCTAAACACACAACTAAAGGTTATTGTACGAGAAAACAATGTTAAGCGACTTTTCAGTACATTATTGAATGATTTGAATTTTATAGATGCTATTTTTTCATCACAAGAAATTAAAAAAATGCCTGAGAAAATAAGAAATATATCGATTTATTGCGAACTTGCCTTGTGTCAGCACATATTAGAAAATATTCTAGTATAAAATAATATAACACACAATTATGTAGTACTTCCAGTTTTACTACAAATTGAGCAGTAAACTTTATCCTTATCCGTAGATGTAGGTTTTATCCAAGTTTGAAGCAGTGTTTATTTTCGGTAGTTTCAAATTGCAATTCACAATATTATTACAAAGACAGGTATTACCGGTTCCAATTTTACAACATAATTGATTTCTAAAACTGACCATCCCAATAAAAGTTTTTACATAGAGGTATAAACTAGCAGATTTTGGAACCCTTATTCAAGGACAAAACTACAATAAATATCTAGAGATATTGAAACCAAATTAAATATTCGGACTTCCAAGCTCTTGATTTATTTGATGAATATCTATACACCTAAAATTTCAAGTTACCTATAAGCACTTTATGCACACTTTTATAGAAATATGCAAAATTTGACATATTTGCATATTTTATGCATAATATGCAAAATATGCAATTTGCATATTTGCCTAAGTCTAGTCATCACCAATAAATCCCGCGTATGGAACCACATATTCTTACAAATTGTCCCGGATGTAATGATCTGCTGTAAACCTTTTACACGGCCTCCACCAGGTACGAAAATCAACTTTGTTTTTCCATCCATCGAAATATATATAATCGGTTTAAAACGTCCTCCGACATCTTCCGATGCCCAATCTTCATGCATCTCTATCTTCCCAAAGGTCTTCGTCTAAACCTCTCTCTCGGATCTCTCTGTCTATTCCTTCTCTCCAGCTCTTTCTGGGTCGGCCTCTTTTTTTCTTTCCATGTGGTGACCAATCTAGAATCTGTTTTGGCAGACGGTGTTCTGGCATTCTCTGCACATGTCCATACCACTTTAGTTGTTGTACTCTTATATCTTCGACAATCGTATGTGTGACTCCCATAATCTCTCGTATACGTTCGTTATTAATTCTTTCGAGTTTTGGTTTTCCTGCGGCACGTCTCCAGTAGTCCATCTCCGTGGCTTGTAGTGTTCTTTCAGTAGTTGTCTTTAACTGCCACACGTCACTTCCATACATTACTATGCTCTTTATAATAGTGTTGTATATTCGATGTTTCTTTTTTTTTGGATATATGTTGATCCCAAATAATACTATTTAGTTGAGATATCGCCCTTCTACCTTGAGTGTTTCGTTTTTTTATAGCCTGATCTGATTTGCCGTCGTCCGTGATTTCTACTCCTAAATAAGAATATTTATTGTTGTACTTAACGTGTTGTCCGTCGTTTAAAACTAGATTCTGTTCGTTGCCACCGATGTTTATGTACATTGTTTTCTCTATGTTAACTTCTAATCCCCATTTTTTGTACTCTTCGATTAATTTCCGAGTCATGTATTCCAGATCGTCATATTCGTTGGCAATCACAATTTGATCATCAGCAAAACATAGAGTGTACAGGTTGTTATTATTTAATTGTATACCCATGTCGCTGCACTTCCGCTTCCAAAGTTTTAATGCTTGTTCCAGATATATTTTGAAAAGTGCTGGCGATATGCAGCATCCCTGCTTCAGTCCTTTGTCTACTACAAAACCTTTGGAAACATTCGTTCCTATTTTAACTTTGGCGTTGGCGTTATCATATAGTTTTTCCACTGCTGTTATGAGATTTGAGTTGATGTTCGTTTGTCTTAGAGTGTTCCATAACTTGATTTGGGGGATCCATCGAAATGCCTGACCAAAATCGCTCGCCTGGCCTTCCATACACTCGACGCCCCATGTCGTTGCCGTATTCATTCTACATTCTACTTTCGTCGAAAAATAATACGTGACTCCATTGATAGTCGTCCCAATCCAGATGTTCGCAAGCAAATTCCAGTCGCCTTTGATTCTGGTTTTCAGGTAGCTTGAGACTTGTAGCTGCCCTTTTTGGTGTCATGTTTGCTACTCTTAGTCTCCTTCTGACTGTCCAAATTCTGGTAACTACACCACGTACCTCTCAAAGCTCTTCTTTGAGATTAGCACCAGTCAAATGTCGATTTCTCAGGGACTTCGATACCAGAAATCGATCATCTCTCTCCGTTGTTATCCGTTTATGGCCTCCTCCTTGTCGGAAAACATAATCACCAGTATCTTGGTACCGACGATACACTCGGGACACATCTAATTGGCTTCTTCTTCTTGCAGTACCGTCTCCTATCGGAGGTTGCCTACCATCACAGAAATCTTAACTTTGTTGGCTGCAGCTCTGAACAACTGTATTGAACTGCACCCATACCACTCCCTTAAATTTCGCAACCAGGAAATCCTCATACGTCCCACATTTCTCTTTCCCGATATTTTTCCTTGGATTATGAGTCTTAACAGAGAGTACTTTTCTCCTCTCATTATGTGGCCTAGATACTCCAGTTTTTACGTTTGTATGGTTTTTATGACTTCGCATTCCTTCCCAATCTTCAGCAAAACATCTTGATTTGTTACTATTTCTGTCCATGGTATTTTCCACATTCTCCTGTAACACCACATCTCGAATGCCTCAATGTTTTTGATGTTTATCTTTTTCAGTGTCCAAGCTTCCATGCCGTACATCAGAACGGAGGAAACATAGCACCTTAACATTCCAATTGGCTTAAATTTAGTTAATCTACCACGGCCCTCTGGCTCAAGCCTTTCCTCAATAATGCTACTGCTTAAGCTGCTTTGTTGAATGTGGTATCCATTTGGAATGTACTTGCGAACTTCGTTTTAGTGACGTTTAAGTGACTGATGGGTTGCTATGGAAATTGATGCATACGATGTTAACCGAAACAAGTCGGTGCGTATCGATTTCAATAGATTTGTTCCAACCCATCACATTACCGTTCTTGAATGGTTACGAGTATGCGCAGTAACGAAAAATGTGTTACTGCGCATACGCGTAACCATTCAGTTACAGCTAAAAATAATACAATGTTGGAAGTCTGTTGAAGCTAAGATGATAAGGTGGAATAAAATATCCAAACCCATAAAATATATGGCTGTCACCTCTTTAAAAGTTAACAAGAAGACAAGTAGGTAACTAGAAAATGGTTGGCAAAATGGACACTAATAAGCAAACAAAAAGAAAGAAGTGCTAAAACTAGAATATTGGACAATGTGGTTTACTTGAAAATTAATTATGAACGCAAAAATATTGGAAAGGACAGCAGAAAATATATTAATGAATTAAATATATAGTAATAATAATCCTAATGGCTGACTATGACTGGCTTAAAGAGGAGAAAATAATGATGAAAAAAAATTGAAGAAAACAGATTCAACAGAACAAAGCATCCGCAACATCGCAGCATTGTTACTTTTATACCAATAGAGTGATTGTAGCTTTTCAAAATGTCCCTCATCCGATTACAGATGGACCTAGGCTTTTTCAATGTGCGGCTTTATCTCCTGGTTATTTCCCTATTGCTTATTCGTTAGTGCTGAGGTAGGTAGTTGAAGTGCCGCACTTATTCTACTGAAGTTTAGTTGAGTTTGTGTTAATTTCTTCTTGAACGACAAAAGAAGAAACGAAGATATAAGACATGAATTACAGGTAAAATCGCTCAACGAAAAAGTTGAAGAAAAGAAGTTAAAATGGGCTGGACACATGATAAGAATGAGTGGTGACAGACAAGGGAAAATGACATGGGAGGCCAAAGCAGTGGGTAAAAGCACGAGGGGCAGACCAAGGAAAAGCTGGAACACTAGTGTAAACGAAATACTTAAGAAAAGAGGAACATTGTGGCAAGAAGCAAAAGTTTTAGCAGCAGGTAGGAAGAAGTGGCGTAAATTAGCAGAGAGGAGGAATCCTCGACACCTAATGGTAAAAGAGGCAATCGATTATGTATGTACGTATGTATTTTCTTCTTGCTAATTAATTATCATGAGGTTTGTCTATGCGTTATATTGAGTCCATATTGTTGACTGTGGTATGTGATTTTGTTTATAATGACTTCATAGGTCTTGTACGTTGTCCGCAAATACTATGGTGCAATCTGCATATTTTATATTTTTTAGACGGTAACAATTTAGTAAAATGCTTTTTTCAAATTACACGCAAAGCTTCACTAAATATTCTTTCAGAGTAGAGATTAAATATTAGAGGACAAAATACAGCCTTCCCTCGCTCCATGTATGATCTTTACATGTTCGGAGTGTTCATATTTAATTCTGAGATTTGAGATTTAATTCCAGTAGAGATTTCCAATTATTATCAGATCTTGTTCTGCTTCGTTTATTAAACGCTTTTCTTTAGTTCAATCGATTGGGTTAAATCTTTAGACGTTAATTTGACTGCATTTTGTTCAATGCAAATGAATGAAAATTTGCAGACATATGCATTCGTGGGAACAATACACGAATAGTCAATAAAATTTTTTTTATGTTTGTTAATTGCTTAAATAAAAAAAACGATTTTTATGGAAAATGCTTAAATTTTCTTGTTTTTTACAATGTAAAAACCTGAAACTTTTACATATTTTAGCTAATTATATGATCTATACATATTTTACTTTTTACGTTAATTGTTTACGTTATGCTTCATAAATAAACAATAAAGTTTCAAATTTTTTGCCGACTCCGACTAATTTTCATGTTTGTACATCATATTTATAAACATCCTAAGCGGCGACGATTTTGAACGCTCATATTTGTGTTTATATAAACATCGACGCTTATTCGTGTCAGATTTCAATACGATACGAAACAAAACTTCAACCAAAACTCGAATTCAAAAAATTCGTGTTTTTAACGTAGTCTTAGAAAAACTACCTAATTCGTAATTCGCGAGAAATTAACAGGGTCTACACCGTGCAATAGTAAAACGTTAGGTTAGATGAGATGGAAAGACTGCGAAAACTGTAATAGTTGTAAATAATGATTTTGATTTAAGAAATGTATGAAGAAATTACACAAAATATACAATGTAGGTACCTATATATCAAATGTTGAAATAAATGTAAAAAATGTGTCTATCATATACATCCTTTTTTTAAACATGACGATATATTTTAATGTTTGAAAAGTGTAAGACTAAAAAGTAAAAAATAAAGAAATATGAAAAAGAAATGTTTAGGAAACCCTTTGCTTTAGTGACGAGTGACTAAAATTAAAAATATTATACAAAAATCAACCAAAAAGCAAAAAATTTAAAAAATTCAAACTAGAAGGATTCTTCTAAAAAAACTGTTAGAGACAAAAATCTCACACATTCGTTAAAAAATTGAAAAAATCTAACACATTCGTTAAAGAAAAGCGTGGAGCGCGTTTTCATCGAATAAACAGTTTGAGGATAGATACTTTTTTACTTTTCGCGTCCCACGCTTTTCTTTAACGAATGTGTTAGATTTTTTCAATTGTTTAACGAATGTGTGAGATTTTTGTATATTTAATCTAACAGTTTTTTCGAATAATCCTTCTAGTTTGACTTTTTTTTTTATTTTTTGCTTTTTAGTTGATTTTTTTATAATATTTTTAATTTTAGTCACTCGTAACTAAAGAAAAGCGATTCCTAAAAAAATTTTTTTACATTTCTTTTTTCAAATTATACGCAAACTTTGCTAAATATTCTTTCAGAGTAGAGATTAAATATTAGAGGACAAAATACAGCCTTCCCTCACTCAATGCATGATTTTTACATGTTCGGAGTGTTCATCTTTAATTATGAGATTTGAGGTTTGATTCCAGTAGAGATTTCCAATTATTATCAGACCTTGTTCTGCTTCGTTTATTAAACGCTTTTCTTTAGTTCAATCGATTGGGTTAAATCTTTAGACCTTAATTTGACTGCATTTTGTTCAATGCAAATGAATGAAAATTTGCCGACATATGCATTCGTGGGAACAATACACGAATAGTCAATAAAATTTTTTTTATGTTTGTTAATGGCTTAAATAAAAAAAAAACGATTTTTATGGAAAATGCTTAAATTCTCTTGTTTTTTACAATGTAGAAACCTTAAACATTTACAGATTGTAGCTAATTATATGATCTATACATATTTTACTTTTTACGTTAATTGTTTACGTTGTGCTTCATAAATAAACAATAAAGTTTCAAATTTTTTGCCGACTCCGACTAATTTTCATGTTTGTACAGTTATGGTCACTGAATAGTTTACACTTTAATATTTATATTGTAATACTGCAAAAATAGCAGTGTCTTACGGATTTGATAAATGTCAAAATCAAAAAATTTTAAAAAGTCAATGCTTATCAAAAATTTCAGACATGTTGAAAACTAAAATAAAAACGATATCAAGCTCCTCCAAAATGATTCGAATGCATTTGAGTGATGCGCAAAAAGCAAGAGCAGTTGCCAAACTCGAAGAAGGTTGGTCACTAAGGCAAGTTGCTGCAGATTTAAACGTGAGCCATATGTGCATATGGAAAATCAAACAAAGATGTGTTTATCAATATTTAATATAAAATAGATTTAAAATAAAAGGGTATTTTAAAACCAGACTTCCGTATTTTCGTTATTAATATCATAATCAAGTTTATTCAAAAAGACTTCTTTCTATACTTTTCATTTTGTTAAATTTTGTAAAATATATTATTTATATTATTTTGATTTTTTAATTTTAATCAACCTATTCTAGGTACACCACTGGTAACGTCACTTTGACGTAAAAGGTGCGTTTACACGGGGTAAAAATTTAAAAAATCGGCCCCTAGATACGTAATCCTGTAAACTATTTAATGCCGCAACTGTACATCATCTTTATAAACATCCTAAGCGGCGACGATTTTGAACGCTCATATTTGTGTTTATATAAACATCGGCGCTTATTCGTGTCAGATTTCAATACGATACGAAACAAAACTTCAACCAATACTCGAATTCAAAAAATTCGTGTTTTTAACGTAGTCTTAGAAAAACCACCGGTAGAGACGTTTCGTGCTATAATTAACATTAGAATTCGTAATTTGCGAGAAACTAACAGGGTGTACACCGTGAAATAGTGAAACGTTAGGTTAGAAGAGATGGAAAGACTGCGAAAACTGTAATAGGTGTAAATAATGATTTTGATTTAAGAAATGTATGAAGAAATTACACAAAATATACAATGTAGGTACCTGTATATCAAATGTTGAAATAAATGCAAAAAATGTGTCTATCATATACATCCTTTTTTTTAAACATGACGATATATTTTAATGTTTGAAAAGTGTAAGACTAAATAGTAAAAAATAAAGAAATATGAAAAAGAAATGTTTAGGAAACCCTTTGCTTTAGTGACGAGTGACTAAAATTAAAAATATTATACAAAAATCAACCAAAAAGCAAAAAATTTACAAAATTCAAACTATAGAAAGATTCTTCTAAAAAAACTGTTAGAGACAAAAATCTCACACATTCGTTAAAAAATTGAAAAAATCTAACACATTCGTTAAAGAAAAGCGTGGAGCGCGTTTTCATCGAATAAACAGTTTGAGGATAGATACTTTTTTACTTTTCGCGTCCCACGCTTTTCTTTAACGAATGTGTTAGATTTTTTCAATTGTTTAACGAATGTGTGAGATTTTTGTATATTTAATCTAACAGTTTTTTCGAATAATCCTTCTAGTTTGATTTTTTTTTATTTTTTGCTTTTTAGTTGATTTTTTTATAATATTTTTAATTTTAGTCACTCGTAACTAAAGAAAAGCTATTCCTAAAAAAATTGTTTACATTTCTTTTTTCAAATTACACGCAAATCTTCGCTAAATATTCTTTCAGAGTAGAGATTAAATATTAGAGGACAAAATACAGCCTTCCCTCACTCCATGTATGATTTTTACATGTTCGTTGTGTTCATTTTTAATTATGAGATTTGAGGTTTGATTCCAGTAGAGATTTCCAATTATTATCAGATCTTGTGCTTCGTTTATTATTTACATCATTTTGACGATAGTAATCGATCAAATGTTTTCTAGTTATTAACAAGATATGTAGTATAGTATAGTTGATCCAAAAGATGGCATAACCCAGACATCCAAAGTGAAAGTTATCCTTGAACACCAAAATTGTTCTATATGGTCCACACAATGTCCAGAAAGAAGTCACACCATTTTGAGCGTCGGGTTTGGGGGGGAGAGGGGGGAGAAATCGATAAATTCGTAGTTTTTTACGTTTATCATCAATATTTCTAAAACTATGCGGTTTAGCATGAACAACCCTCTATACAAAATTGTTCTACATTAAATTTTAAATAAAAAAGGCCCTGTGTATAATCTTTCTAAAATGCATGGTTCCAAAGTTACGGAGGTGGTATAGTATAACTGGTCCAAAAAAAGGCCTAACCCAAACATCCAAAGTAAAAGTTTTCCTCCAACACCGAATTGTTCTGTATGGTCCACATATTGTTCAGTAAAAAGTTACACCATTTTGAGCGTCCGGTTTGGGGGGCAGATGGGGGAGAAGTCGGTAAATTAGTATTTTTTTTACGGTTTTCGTTAATATTTCTAAAACTATGCTTTAGCGTAAACAATCTTATATACAGAAATGTTCTACATGAAATTTAAAACAAAAATCTTGTATACATAATTGTTATAACATCAACGGTTTCAGAGTTACGGAGGGTGAAAAGTCGAGGTTTTCGATACTTTTTATATTTTTTGGGCAATGTATAGTATAACTATACCAAAAACCCAGACATCCAAAGTAAAAGTTATCCTTCAACACCAAATTGTTCTATATGGTCCATATAATGTTCAGAAAAAAGTCACACCATTTTGAGCGTCGCGTTTGGGAGGGAGAGGGGGGAGAAATCGGTAAATATAAAAAGTATCGAAAACCTCCACTTTCACCCTCCGTAACTCTGGAACCGTTGATTTTATAACAATTATGTACAGAACCTTTTTGTTTTAAATTTTATTTAGAACATTTTTCTGTAGAACACTCTTTACGCTAAAGCATAGTTTTAGAAATATTGACAAAAACGTAAAAAAACTACTAATTTACCGACTTCTCCCCCATCTCCCCCCCCCCCCACCACCCAAACCGGACGATCAAAATGATGTAACTTTTTACTAAACAATATGTAAACCATATAGAACAATTTGGTGTTGAATGAAAACTTTTACTTTGGATGTCTGGGTTAGGCCTTTTTTGGACCAATTATACTATACTACCTCCGTAACTTTGGAACCGTTCAGTTTAGAAGGGTTATGCATAGAGCCTTTTTTATTTCAAATTTAATGTAGAACAATTTTGAATAGAGGGTTGTTCATGCTAAACCGCATAGTTTTAGAAATATTGACGAAAAACGTAAAAAACTACTAATTTACAGATTTCTCCCCCCTCTCCCCCCCAAACCCGACGCTCAAAATGGTGTGACTTTTTTCTGAACATTATATGGACCATATAGAACAATTTGGTGTTGGAGCATAACTTTCACTGTGGATGTCTGGGTTTGGGTCTAACTACACCATATTAATGCGTATAAGGCGCAATTGACGTCTCTGTATCATCGGAATAAGAACCCTAACTGGTTGAAGAAAATTTGACACTTAACAAATTTAACAGATTAACAGATCGAAATATCCTACACAAAAGGAAGAACAGTTCATTCTTATTATCACCTCTAATTATGACTTTATCTTCTTTACGTGCAATGTCCGTATTCAGACGTTTTGGCCATCATCATGTTTACAATTTCTTGAAACCTTTCTCTATAAGCTACCGTTCGAAATAATTTTACTATACAACCACACCATCGTCTAACATGTCGTCTAATATGTATTATGCAGCCATGAAAGTTTCTTTAGACTTTAGACCAATCCATCTCTTTCCCGGCACTTTTCATTGTCTTATAAGGCGTAATTAGGGCTACCTTTAGTCATTTATTTTAACAACAACTTTAATTCGATTTCACAAAATATAATTAGTTTTATATACATGTCACAAACATAGAGATGTTTCATGGAGTGCACGGTTTTATGTTAATTGAATACAACTGAAATTTCAATAATTTAGTGTTTGTCATAAACAGAAATACGAGCTGAAGTAATTTAATCGCTGTATACATGCATAATAATGAAAATACATTTGCTACTGAAAACCCGGAAATATGAATTTTGTTTAAAATCCTTTGTGTTAAAACCCCTAAACTACTTTTAACTTTTAACAAAGCCAACAAATTTTTGATTCATTTAATGTTTATTGATAACTATGTATATCTGGATTACTGCATTGGCCTCCAGTCTAAATTGAGTGAGACTAGGCAGATATACATAAGAAAGGAGATCAAACAGACCTCGAAAACTATAGGCCAATTAGTCTGCTAAACCACCTGTATAAATTGTTTGCTCGAATAAGCACTGAGAGAATTGAGAACAAACTAGAAACATGCCAACCAAGAGAACAGGCTTTCGGTATGGTACAAATGACCATCTAACTTGTCTAAAGGTTCTAATCGAAAAAACTGTGGAGTACAACCGGCCTCTAGTTCTAGTATTTGTTGACTACAAAAAAGCCTTTGACACTATAGAGATGGTAGCCATCTTAAAAGCTTTGAGAGATTGTAGAATCGACTACAGATATTCCAACATTATTCAACATATTGTTCCATCATTGAAATTGTTCCATCATCATCATCATCTTGGTGCTACAGCCCTTTAGAGGGCCTCGACCTTCTCAAGCTTTCTACGCCATTCTGCTCTGTCCCTTGCTTGTATTTTCCAGTTGCCGACTCCAATCTTCTCGGCATCTTGTGTTACCCCGTCCATCCACCTCAACTTTGGTCTACCCCGTCTTCTCATTCCCACGGGTTGAGCTGTTAGAATATTTTTTATCATGTTCGATTCAGGGGCCCGGGCTACATGTCCTGCCTACTGCAGGCGGTTTCGCTTAATTACAGTGATAAAAATTGTTCCAAATTAATCGTATTTACAATTATTACAATTTCTTTTCAGCAATTTTTATCGTGAGGTCGATATTTTCCGAGTTAATTGTACTATTTTTGACTAGATATTGCATGTAACTTTTTTGGTATTATAATATAATTAAAATCCTTCTAACCACTTAAAGTTCTATGTTTTGGCTATCTGTGGGCAAATTTTCAGCCAGAGTGATTATGATGTATTTTGGGAATGTAGGAAAATGTAAAAAAACGGCATTTTAACGTTTTCTACACTATAAAATTTGATCAAAAACTTATTTTAAATCAAAATAACTTGTTATAATGCCATATAATGACATTTTTCAAGTCCCTTCTATTAACCCTTAACTACAGACATCCCAATATTATCACGTAACTACAGACTCCCGGTATTTTTTACCGGTCATTATAAAATAGAGTCAAAATATAAAGTTAATAACAAAAAACAAAAACGTTTTGCATTATGTGTTTTTATGGAGTCTCTAGATATGGGAAAAATGGTAAAATGAGTGATTTTAATAATATAATACAAGATTTTTGAAGAATAATCTAATAAACCAGAATTTTGGTAACATTTTTGGTCTATTGAAACAAACGGCCATAAATGCTATGGACAAAAATTTAAACTTTTTTTTAACAAATAAACGTAACATAGAATCACAAAGGAAATATAAAATAGCATCCACGAAAATTTTTACATCCATGAAAAAAAATCTGCAAGGGGTAAAATTGTAATAAAATTAAATGGCAATTCCATTTTTGCAAAGTGGCCTCAAAATTTTTATCTTCAAATTTAACCTTCATTGAAGGTCCAGGATGTCTTCCACAGTCCATTTCTTTACTTTTTCCCCAAAAACACAAAAAAATAATGTAAACATTTCAGATTTACAAATATAGTACTCATATAAAAATACTCCCTTAACACAGACATCCGGTAATTTTTACCGGTTAAGATTTTTGATGTGTACCAGAAAAGAAAATATTGACAATACACAATACACGCTTTGACTAGCATTGTTATACAAACTGCCCGAGAGGTACAGAGACACATGAACTTGTAAGTTGTGAGGTTACCACGAAATCCACATTTTGGGAATGCCCGCCGGTAAAAAATACCGGATGTCTGTAGTTAAGGGTTAAAATATTATGTTTTCCATTGAAACTTTACGATAGAAAATGCAAATTTGTATAAATAAATACCAAAACACTGTAAAATCGCTTAAACTAACATTTTGAGAAAAAAGAAGAAGAAGAAGAAGAAGACAATTCGACCTTAAATGTTTTATTTCTACATCCCGCAGATGCTATATACCAAATTTCAGACAAATCGGAGTTCCAAGTTTTTTTGATCCAAAATTGAGTAATTTGATTGAGTGCGTATTTCTTCCTAGCCTATTATAACCTAACATTACATTAACAATTTAGTTTACAGCTTCTAAATTCGACTCTTGCAGTTGTGTATCTCAAAAGAGAAATATACTCTCGTAAAGAAGCCACAAACAGGAAAGGCTAAAACGACATTCTCCATCCCGATACCTTGCAATCCAAAATACGCCATGCACAAATAGTCCAGGAACCGAAGCTTTCACCTCGCAATTTTTACAGAATGGATCGATTTGCTTGAAAATGTAAGAATAAGTAGGGCATAGTCTAAGGATCAAAATCTATATGATGTCGACAGGCGCTTTTACCATGGGGGAGGTTGCCACCCATCTCGGGGGTGGAAATTTTTTAATATATTTTGACCGCAAAAGTTAATAAAAACATTCATTCTAAGCAAAAAATGTTCTATACATTTTTTTGATAAAATTAATAGTTTTCGATTTATTCGCTATCGAAAGTGTTAGTTTTAATATATCGAAAAAATCTGTTTTTGGATACTCATTTACGATTCACTCAATTTTTGCCATAGAAAAAATTTTTTCAAACCAAGTTCTTGGGAAGTAAATATCCTACAATTTCATATTTAAACATTTTTTCGTATTTCTGATGCTAATCTTTCTATTCTGAAGAAAATGGCATTTTTTACCAAACTACAAAAATTCGGTATTAGCTTTTAACTCCAGTTTTTAAAAACTAATCATTCTATGCCAGTCAAACTTCTAGGATATATTAAAAATACATAAATAAAGAAGAATGAATAAGGCCAATGACTAAATACACTGCTTACACTTTAGTCCAGAAAGCCACTGCGCATCCGATAGGAAAAATATTATAATTCGGATTTTTTGCACAATCTTACTCAAAAAGGACTCATTTTAACAAATTTGCATGTTGCCAGGACCAAAAGGTGGTCAAAAATTTTTTAAACGTTTTTTTTTGTTTTTTTCCTAAAATTATTTTTTTTCATGGAAGAAAGTTTTTTTAGGTTTTTTGGATTATTCCAAACAGAAAAGGTCTTTAGTGACTTTTCTCTAAAAATGATAGTTTTTGATATATATAAGCGATTAAAAATTGAAAAATTGCGAAATCGGCCATTTTTAACCCTCAAAAACTATGTGAAAAACTGAAAATTTAAATGTTGCCAAAGTAAGTAGATACTCTTTAAACATCGATTGATAAAATCCCGAAGAGTCTTTTTCAATACAATATTCAAAACTCCTTTGTTTTTTAATTTCTAATCACGCGTGCGCGACACGGTTGCATGTGTATACAGTATGGTGCAAATGAAAGGAATAAATTCGTTATTTCGTAAACCGGCGACTTTAGGTCGGAAAGGAAAGAACCCGAAACAGGTCGATTTTTATTTTTAAGTTATGATATTGTTGCATATATGGTATACTAGTGACGTCATCGGTCTGGGCGTGATGACGTAATCGACGATTTTTTTAAATGAGAATAGGGGTCGTGTGGTAGCTCATCTGAAAGGTTCTTCAATTATCTATTCAGTAGTGTAAACATTTATATAATTATTTATACAGGGTATCCAAAAAATTTTTATTAAATTAAATTATTTGACAAAAAAGAAGTAGAAGGACACCCTGTATAAATAATTATATAAACGTTTATATTACTGAATATAAAATTGAAGACCCTTTCAAATGATCTAGCACACGAACCCTATTCTTATTTAAAAAATCATCGATTACGTCATCACGCTCAGATGGATGACGTCATTAGTATACCATATATGCCACAATATCATAACTTAAAAATAAAAATCGACTTGTTTCTGGATTTTTCCTTAAAGTCTCCGGTTTACGAAATAACGAATTTATTCCTTTCATTTGCACCATACTGTCGATGGAAAATAGTGTCGCGCACGCTTGATTAGCAATTAAAAAACAAATGAGTTTTGAATATTGTATTGCAAAAAACTCTTCGAGATTTCATCAATCGATGTTTAAAGAGTATCTACCTACTTTGGCAACATTTAAATTTTCAGTTTTTCACATAGTTTTTGAAGGTTAAAAATGGCCAATTTTAAAAATGGCAAAACTATCATTTTTAGAGAAAAGTCACTAAATACCTTTTCTGTTTGGAATGATCCAAAAAAACAAAAAAAAACTTTTTTCCATGCAAAAAAAATAATTTTAGGAAAAAACAAAAAAAAACGTTTAAAAAATTTTTGACCACCTTTTGGTCCTGGCAACATGCAAATTTGTTAAAAGGAGTCCTTTTTGAGTAAGATTGTGCAAAAAATCCGAATTAGAATATTTTTCCTAGCGGATGCGCAGTGACTTTCTGGACTACTTACATTACTTACACTTACATTATTATGCTTCCAATTAGAATTCTCCTTTTTTTTTCAAAAAAATATATAGATTTTTTTAACGTTACTTTTTTATTTTTTATCTCAGAAAGTTTGGTAACAAGAATTTTGTAGGTTTTTATAAGATCTATAAGCCTATTAATATTAAATCTTTTTAAAATCCTCACTCGCAAAAAGAGGTGACTTTGAAAAGGTTGGTAAAGGTGGTTTTTGCATGTTATTACAAATTTTAATTGTCAATAGCTCACTTAATTTTTGGCGTAGAATAAGTTTTTGCAAACCAGATTCTTGGGAATTAAATAAGCTACAATTTCACATTAAAACATTTTTTCGTATCTCTGATGCTAATCTTTCTATTCTGAAGAAAAGGCGGCCATTTTTTCCAAACTACAAGAATTCGTTATTCAACAATAAAACACTGAAATCGTTTGTTTTCGATACTTCCACAAAATTTATTACAACTATGTGACTACAGCTGTTTTGGCAGAGTGCCTTTCTCAAGTGATTTAGATTACTATGGGTTTGCCTTTTTAAAGTGTTTAACTGAAGAGGTTGAGGAGTGGGGAGCTGTTTGTCTCGAGTTGGTCATTCAGAATTATATATGTATTTTCAGAATTTGAAACTGTTCATTAAAAGAATGATTATGATCTAGAAGGTGAAGTGCGTATGTAGAAGTGTCTGTTTTTCTATTGTTAAAAGCCCTTTTGTGTCCTGCTATCCGTTTGTCAAAGGTTCTGCCAGTTTGACCGATGTATGTTTTCGGACAGTCACCACAAGTTAGTTTGTAAACACCACTCTGTAGTTGTTTTCTCTTTCGGCTCTTATTGTTCTTAATATTTTTGCTTAAGTTGTTGTTAGTTGAAAGCTGGTGTTATTCTTTTCTTTTTTATGTATCTAGCTATTTTTGTTGTTATCTTGTCAGTAATAGCGGGATACATAAAAAAGAAAGGAATAACACCAGCTTTCAGAACTAACAACAACTTAAGAAAATATATTAAGAACAATAAGAGCCGAAAGAGGAAACAACTATAGAGTGGTGTTTACAAACTAACTTGTGGTGACTGTCCGAAAACTTACATCGGTCAAACTGGCAGAACCTTTGACAGACGGATAGCAGAACACAAAAGGGCTTTCAACAATAGAAAAACAGACACTTCTACATACGCACTTCGCTTTCTAGATCATAATCATTCTTTTATTGTACAGTTTCAAATTCTGCATATTCCAAATAAAGGCCTTAAGCTATCTTTCTTAGAATCTATGGAAATTAATAAATTGAAAAATACAGATATAATTCTGAATGACCAACTCGAGACAAACAGCTCCCCACTCCTCAACCTCTTCAGTTAAACACTTTAAAAAGGTAAACCCATAGTAATCTAAATCACTTGAGAAAGGCACTCTGCCGAAACAGCTGTAGTCACATAGTTGTAATAAATTTTGTGGAAGTATCGAAAACAAACGTTTTCAGTGTTTTATTGTTAAATAAAATGAACTTTCATCAAGTAACGATCGAATCCATCAATTAATTCGTTATTCGCTTTTAACTCCATTTTTTTTAAAACTTCTCATTCTAATCCGGTCAAACTTCTAGAACCTATTAATAATACATAAATAAAGAGACTAAAAAATAAGGTCAATGACTAATTTTAATTAGGGTAGTGATTAGGAGGTTGTTTACGATCACTTTTTCGCTGAAAAAATAGTGACTGACATTCTTTTCATTATAAGTTCCTTAATTTTTGAGCTAAAGTCTTTTTTATTTCTGATGACTGATATTTTTAAATACTTTAAATTAGTTTGAACAAGTTATTCTCGAAAAATGCATAGTTTTCCCATCTTTTGACTTTGAAACTACAATATTTAGCATTTGACGAAGAAGAGCTAACATATAATAAAGTATAGCTAGATTACTATTGGTCTTAAAAAAAATAAAAAACGGTTTTGTTTATTTTTTCAAAAGGTACATTTTTGTTAAGTAAAGTTGTTTTGATAAAACGAAAACTTTTGGTGTTATTAGCAGAAAATTTATTAAAAACATTGATTTTTTCGATATAAAACTAACACTGTCGATAGCGAATAAATCGAAAACTGTTAATTTTATCAAAAAAATATATAGTTTTTTGCTTAGTATTAATGTTTTTACCAACTTTGGTGGTCAAAATATAATATAAAATTTTAACCCCCGAGAGGGGGTGGAAATTCTTATTATATAGACAATCATATACATCATATAGATTTTAATCCTTGCACTATTCACTACTTATTCTCAAATTTTCAAGCAAATCGATTCATTCTGTAAAAATTGCGAGGTGTTGTCTAGGGCTTACAATACCGGAATTCCGGAATCCCGAATACCGGGTTCCCGAAGGATTTTTGTCCGGTATTCGATACCGGTATTTATAATAAAAATACCGGTATTTCGGTATTAGCTTAATTTGTAAAAAGTGAATTGATGCACAATAAACTTTCTTCTAAGATATTATTTGCTATTACAAGAAATTATTTTTGAAGAAAAACAACCAATATCATTGTGAAAAATATTTATTAAACACTTTTATTACACAAACGAGTCAAGTAATAGCGCTTTCTAAAAGCGTGAATGTCGTTAATTTAAGGCGAAGGGTTATATCAGCTTCTACAACCAAAGTATTAAATTTCGTCTATACAAATACTTAAAATGAGTTATATAAAAATTCTTAAATATTTAAAATTAGACTACTTTATTTTAGAATTATTGTTTTTACATTTTCAGATCTATTTTTCACTTTTTTGGTTTTTTTTGTGGTATATAAATTAGGCTCACTTATTTTCTGAATTATTAATAATAATTGAAAATATATAGCGGTCTAAATACAGAGTAATCCATATAAAATATTTGTCACAGTAAGTTAATCTTTGTATTAATATATTTTTTCTACAACCGTGTTAAAAATGCAATTTTTAGCACTCCATACCAGCGTTAAAAATGCTAGTTAAGGCACTAGTGCTTTAAAAATTTTAAGGCACTGCAGTTCGTATTGACCGTACAGGCAATTTTGATGTAATGTCAAAAAATATAAAAATGGATTGTCAGTCAAGTTCAAGTAAAAGTTTTTGTAGATATTGTCCTGTAATTACGTTTGTAGAAAAAATATTTTACGATATGCGTGTTAAAAAGTACATTTTTAAGGCACTCATGTGAATTGCAGAACTCGCTATCGCTCATTCTGCAAACTTTCACATGCGTGCCTTAAACGTGTACTTTTAACACATATCATAAATAACTATTAAAGTTAAATTAATTTACAAATAGCAAATTTCATAAGTAAAAGTACTATCCTATTGTATGCAAAATTTATCCTACTATGAAATATATAGTTTTTCTCTGCACATTTTTTGTATCTATCTATTCCTACACTCTCTATGTAATGCTATGATAGGGGAGCCCAAGCGGGGATTTTTGCAGTTACTTGAGCGCGTCAGATTAGCATATGTGGAGAAACCTGGTACCCTGCAGATGTACATCTACCATATATTGGCTCGTCACACAGGGGAGTTCGTTAAGGGGGGGCCCGAAAAAAATGTATCTTTAAAAATACACTAAATTTTCAGATTAAAATTAGGTAAGTTAAGTACATGCAGAAGAGTGTATATTTCAAAAATCTGACGATTTGAGCCGGACGTAACGAAATGGGTGAGTCCCAAAGTTTCACAAGAAAAAAGCGAATATTTCGCGAAATGAATGACAGATCGAAAAACTAAAAAATATGTGCTCAATATTTTTCAAAAATCAAACGAATGATACCAAACACGACTTCCCACGGAGAGGGGTGCGGGTAAATTTAATATTTTAAATACGAATCCCGCGATATTTTGCGAAATGAACATTAGATCGAAAAACTGTAAAATACACTTATTCAATATTTTAAAAAAAATCTATCGAATGGCACCAAACATGACCGTTTACGAGGTGAGGGGGAGTTACTTTAAAATATTAAATAGGAGCTCCCATTTTTTATTGCATATTTGGATTCCTTGCGTAAAAATACGTAAATTTTATTCGAATTTTTTCGAATTATGTATAGATGGCGTTATAATCGGAAAAAACGATTGTTGGAAATGGAAAATTAAATTAAAAAATGGAACACATGAAGACAAGTATCCATTCTCAAATGTGGTCTCGAGGTAAGGAAGTACAAAAGGTTTGTGGTACTTCTTTGAGTTTTGTAGTTCCTTAAAAAATGGAAAGTCCCCA
Source organism: Diabrotica virgifera virgifera (assembly GCF_917563875.1). NCBI lineage: Eukaryota > Metazoa > Arthropoda > Insecta > Coleoptera > Chrysomelidae > Diabrotica > Diabrotica virgifera. Next base: position 214,031,335 of record NC_065450.1, read on the forward strand.
CTAAAATGGAAAACTTTACTTAACTTTTTTTGGTTTTAGGACCTACTCTTCACGTCCCAATAGGTCTCCATAACGCTCGAGTGACTGCACATTTAGCATAGTTTGCTCCCCTACTATTATAAACAACATCTACTCATTTCAAAACAAAATTTAATAGGTTTCATATACTATTTAATAACAAGTCGAAATAACAACTGTAGATAGTATAAATATAACGTGTATATTTTTTATTCATAATACCGGTTTTAATACCGGGATCCCGGTATTTGAAATTTTAAATACCAAATACCGGTATTGAGATTTTAGCTCGGTATTGTAAGCCCTAGTTTTGTCTTATTTTAAGCTTCGTTACTTGGACTAAAAATTCTCCATGAAACGACGGCATCTAAACCACCAACCGGTCCCTCGAAAATCCGGCGATCCAATTTTCGCTTGAGCTAGCACCACCACACTTCGCTAGCTGTGCTCTGATGACAATTAATATTATGAATAGCAGCCCACTTTGATGTTGATGTCGCTTAAAAACCAGGTGTGGTTTCTAATGTCCTTTGACACGAAACTTTACGGCAGTTACACGAAAACAAAACCATCGATTTGAGTAAAGCTGCGTGTGTAAAGGTGTGAGGTGCTTGCTCAAAACTAGGTGAAAAATTGATCTAGATTTTCTGAAAATTATGCCTTAATTTCGTTGCAGGAAAGTAAATATAGATATATGACAATTGAAGACATAAGTGGATAAAGGTCATATGTCACATTTTTTGAGAAAATTGTTTTATTAAGTTTTTGTTCTCCTAATATGTTGTTTTACCTTTTAAAATTTTAAAATAACCTATTTTTAGCTAAATAAAAATAACAGGAAGGTATTAAAGCAATACAGTGGAACCCCGATAAGTCGGCCCTCGATAACCCGGAAGTCCGGCTAACTCGGACCGATTTTTATCAGACAAACATTTGAACAATAAAAATGTATGTAATATAATATTTGAGAGATAATGGGTATTTGTGTAATTTGAACTACATATACGATAGTAAAAATAACTCATGGTACACGACGTTCATTGTCGTGTTATCGGAAACAACTGGCACCCGTAGTATCCTTTATTTCAAACTCTCTTAGCATTGTTTAAAAAAGACTAAAAGACTATTAAAAAATTCATTTTTAAACAATGTTCTTGGTCATCACTGTTATTAAATAACATAACATCGTTGCGATTGAGACCGTATTGTGTGTAGTAACAGTCGTATTGTTCGTTTCCGTTCTGTAATCGTTCGTAAATCTATTCAGATTTTGTGTTTGCGTGTTTTTTTGTCTACGTAATGGCAACAAAACGTAAAAATGTTGTAGTGACAATGGAAAAGAAACAAGAAGCATTAGGTAGGATTGATAAAGGCGAATCTTTAAAAACAATTGAAGCATCATATGGTGTCGGTACATCTACAGTATCGGATTGGAAGAAAAATAGAACTAAAATCGAAAAGTTATGTTTCAAAATCATAACAAAAGACAGTTTGGACAATCGGTGCAAAGCTAATAAAGCTAAAAATGAGACTCTCGACGACGCTTTGTATGTGTGGTTTTGTGCGGAACGCGAACGTGGTTTACCAGTGTCTGGACCAAATATTCAAGAATCAGCACTCAAGCTGAATAAAATGTTGCCTGATTGTGAACCAAATTTCACTGCGAGTCAAGGTTGACTACTTACTTACTTAGTCCTAAGCCTTTCTACCTTTAGGTGTAAGGCTGGTGGAGTTGAGTTTGGCATTGTAGTCTCCATGCTTTCCGATCTTGCGCTAGGTTTCTTGCACTTTCCAATGTCAATCCCTTCTTCTCGACTTCTTTCCTGATTTCATCTACCCACATAACTCTTGGTCTCCCTCTTTTGTTTTTCCCCTGCACTCTCGTTTCGAACACTCGTTTTGTTAGCCTCTCGTTCGACATTCTACACACGTGCCCGAACCATCTAAGTTGTCCTTCTACTATTTTTTCATTGATTGGTTCTAGTTTTAGGTTTTGTCTAATTGTTTCGTTTCGTATTTTGTCTGTCCTTTTTCTGTTTGCTATTTTCCTCAGGAACCTCATTTCCATAGCATTGACTCTGGATTTTTGTCTCCCCGTCAATGTCCATGTCTCGCTGCTATACATGATTGTTGGTCTAACTACTGATTTAACGACTGCCGTTTTTACTTTTTCCGGTATCCCTTTTTTCCCAAAAAATGTTGTTTTCATAGTGTTAAATAAGCTTCCTGTTCGTCCCATTCTCTCGTTTATTTCCATGTCTTGTTTACCATTTGATTCGATTATTACTCCTAGGTATTTAAAATATTCCACTTGCTCTAGTTGTTTCCCGTCTAATTCTATTGCGTGTGTCTTCCTCGTATTTGAAATTATCATTGTTTTTGTTTTCTCTGTATTAATTTTCATATTTATGTTTGATAGTTCTTCTTCTAGGATTTCAAGATTGTTCTGTAAGTCTTCTCTGTTTTCTGCTATCAATACCATGTCGTCTGCAAATAGTAGCTCCGATAGTTGAGTCTGTTTCATTTGCCAGTATCCTAATGTTAGTTTTCTCATTCTTCTCTTGGCTTTCTTTATCGCTTCATCCAGTACCACTGAGAATAGCAGTGGACTCAGCACGCATCCCTGTTTGACGCCTTGACTTGTAGAAAATTCTCTGGATTCCTCGTTATTGGTTCTTACTGTATTTGTATTATTTTTGTACATATCCTTTATTACTTCTATTATGTGTCTGTCGACTCCCCTTTCTGTTAGTGTCTTCCAAACGTCCTTTCTTCGGATTCTGTCAAACGCCTTTTCCAGGTCAATGAAGCACATATGTATCTCTCTATTTTTCTTGATTACCTTCTCACTTACTTGTCTTAATGTGAATATTAGGTCTTGCGTGCTTCTGTCCTTCCTGAATCCACACTGTGTGTCTTCCATAGTTGTTTCTATTTGTGTTTTTATTCTTGTCTCTAGTATTCTTGCTAATACCTTCCCAGGGATACTTGATATGGTGATACCTCGGTAATTATTACAGTTTCTCTTGTCTCCCTTTTTGTGTATTGGTAATATAATGTCTTTCTTCCAGTCCTTTGGTAATTCTGCTCTATTTATGATATCATTCATTAGTTCTTTCATGCTATCCATTCCCTCTGTCCCCATGAATTTTATCATTTCCGGGGTGATATGATCCTTGCCTGGTGCTTTGCCCAGTTTTACTCTTTCTATTGCTTTCTCTAATTCCTCTCTTGTTATGGATTCCACTTGTTGTTCTTCATTCCTTTCTTGTATCTCCCCTATGTTGTCCTTGTCTACATGAGTTAGCTCTTTGAAATGTTCTCTCCATCTTTCCATTATTTGTTTTTCTTCTGTTAGTACGTTTCCATTCTTGTCTTTTATATTCGGCATCGTGTGCTCTTTCTTTTGTCTGAGTTGTTTTAATGCGCCGTAGAAGAGTTTTTGGTTTTCCCTATAATTTTTTGTCATTTTTTGTCCAAATATCTCCCATGACCTTTCCTTTCCTGCTTTCACCGCTATTTTAACCTCTTTCCTTTTTTCTTTATATGCTTCGTAATCTTCCGGGTGTTTTGTGCTTAGGTATCTTTTCCATTTGTCTTTTTTGTTCTTTATTTTCTCTCGTATTTCTTCCGTCCACCATTCTGTTCTCCTCATGTTAGTGTTTGCTATTTTTGCTTTCCCGCAAGTTTCCTCAGCTGCTTTGATTATGCTGGTTTTTAGATATTCCCATTTTTTTTCTATATTTGTATTTTTTGCCCTACCTTTCAAAGTATTATCTAAGTTTTCTTGGAATTTCTTCTTATATATTTCCTCTTTTAATTTGTAACTTTTTATTTTTTCATTTACTACCTTTCTTCTCTTTTCTTCTTTTTCCTCTGTTGTTCTCATTCTCATTATTACTAGATGGTGGTCACTGCCAATCTCCGAGCCTCTTTTCACTTTCGTATCCTGTACTCTTTTCCATTTGTTGCTGCTTACCAAAAAGTAATCTATGATTGATTTTTCGTTTCTGCTGTCTTGTACTCTCGTGTATTTGTGTACTTCTTTATGTTTAAATTTTGTATTTGTTATAACTAGTTTATTCTCCATACATATTTCTATTATTCTTTCACCATTTCTGTTTAGCATTTCTTCTCCTTCTTTTCCCATGCACTCCTCTATTCCGCTGTTGTTGTTTCCGACTCTACCGTTTAGATCTCCCATTACAATTATGTTTTCTTCCCCATTATCAATTTGCATTTGGAGCTCCTCGAAAAATTTATCTTTCTCTTCCTTTCTTGCATCTTCATTTACTCCGTAGGCTGTTATTATTGTCCATATTTCTTCGTCCATCAGTTTAATTTTCACCGATAATATTCTCTGGTTAACATATGTTTCTTCTATAACGTGTTGTAGTCTATTCGGTGCAATTATTATCCCGACTCCTTCTTTTGCTCTCTCTTTTGTATCCGCTCCTACCCAAAGTAACCAATATCCTTTGTGTATTTTCTTAAGACCTTTTCCTTTCATCTTCGTTTCTGTTATTCCTAGTATTTCTATTTTTTGTCTTATCATATCTTCTACCAGTTCTTCCTCTTTTCCATTGATGCTTCTCACATTCCATGTTCCCATTTTTATCTCTCCTTTTTTCTGCAATCTAGCTTTCCCCTTTTTCCTATTTTCATCCTTGTTTACCTTTGCATCATCTTTTTCCCTATCGCTTTTCCCATTCATTGCCTTGGTTGTCATTGTTGTGGGTCCGGTCTCATTATTTTCTTTTAGTTTTTTGAAGTCCCTTCCCCGATATTTCTGTGAGTTAGTATAAGTTTCTCTTTATTATGGTCCCATTTCCACTCCTTTCCATTAATCTCCAGTTTCATATATCCTATCTTCGTAGTATTACCTTTGTCTTTTTCTTCTTTTGCCATTTTCCTAATTTTTGCTTGTATTTCCCTTTCCTTTCTTGTTAAATCTGATTCTATATACACCTTTTGTCCCTGTAGATTTTTCAGTTTTCCTTTGTTTTTTAGTACACTCATCTTATCCGTTAGGTTTTCCATTTCTGCTACAAAGATTTGGTCGCCGATCTTCACCGCTCCTCTCAGTCTGACCTCTAATTTCAGATTTCTTCCTATGAAGTGTTCTACTGACTCCTTTACAGGCTTTCCGTCGGTAGCATCTAGTGTTAGGCCTTTTAATACTATATTATTTCTCCGTCTATCTTTTTCCAATTGTTCTATTCTATTGTTTGCCATTTTTAAACCTTCTTCCAATTTTTCGTTTTTTTCTTTCAGCTCCTTAATATATTCCATCGTTTCTTTTTGGTCTTTCCGTATGGTTCTTATTTCTGCCATCATTTCATCATTTTTCCACATAACTTCCCGCATCATTTTTATCATCTCTTCATTTGTGTCGTTGCTTTTATTCGGTGTTCGTCTCGTCAGGTTACTCTTTTCAAAATATAATTTATCTTCTTTATATTTTTTCTTCTTAGATTCTTCGTCGCCACTATCAGATAGTTCTTCATTCTTTCTATAGGTTTCCTTTCGGATTGTTCCTGTTCCGCCACTGGCCATTTTAAATTAAATGTTAACCTCAGCACTAATATAAATATTATTATTATACACTTAGAAGTTTATTTTTATTTCGCACAAGAACGCTTTTTAAGTTTAACGATTATCGATAACGATAGGTCTTTTATGCCCGGTTGCACCAACAGATCTTAAGCTTAAGTCGAGAATATCATAAGAATTAATATAATATAATTATAATATATAACAATAAGAATACCATAATATAATAATAGATATAATTGATAATAAGGTAAGAATCTAAAATTATGATGCAACGTAAGTGATACTCAAGGAGGCCCTATCTATAAGTAGAGCTTAGCTAAGCTGGAGCTTAAGATATGTTGGTGCAACCAGGCATTAAAAAACCGGTGTTTTTATTGTGATAGGTTTCGAATTCGAAATTACCTTATCGCCAATACACCTGCCACACGACCTCTCGCCTCGCTTGCCGAACTCCCAAGGTTGACTAGATAGATGGAAAAAACGTCATGGAATACGCCAACTATCTATCACTGGAGAAAGTCTACCTGGGGACAACAACTCTGCTCATGACTATAAAAAAAGTTTTTGGTTTTTTTGGGGGTCTAGGACATTTCGCCGTCGCCGTTTCGCCGTCGCCATTTCGCCGTCGTCGTTTCGCCGTCAAGCCATTTCGCCGTCGCCGTTTCGCCGTCGCCATTTCGTTGTTAGCATTCGTACTTATAATTTCGGGATGATCATTACTTGTCTATAAGCTTTGAATGGTTTTCGAACGATTATATACTATCACTTTTGCATAATGAAGTTTTTTATTTTTGATGCAGTAAAAACAATTGAAATTGAAATCTGTAAATATTTTATTTTTCAGACGAAAACAATGTATAGTTGAATACGAAAATATGACTTGGTTTTACTAGCAACATCAGCATTTTATTTACACGGACATTTAGTATAAAAAAAAGTTAGTATGCTATCACGTTCTTGCGACATTTAGTATAAATAAAGTTAGTATGTTATCACGTTCTTGTAAACTTAACCAATGCCGGGATGGCGACGGCGAAACGGCCGACGGCGAACTGGCTCGACGGCGAAACGGCCGACGGCGAAGTGGCTCGACGGCGAAATGGCGACGGCGAAATGGCGACGGCGAAACGGCGACGGCGAAACGTCCCAGTCCGTCTTTTTGGTACTGTGCATATATATATTTCATGTTATTTCAATTATAACGGAGTTTATCTGCAAGTTTACCGTATTTTATTAATTTTTACCATTTTCTCCGGCTAACCCGGATTTTCGATAACCCGGATCGGCCGCGGTCCCGATTAATCCGAGTTAACGAGGTTCCACTGTATGTCCCACTAGATTTTTGAATTCTAGTGGATAAAGGTATTATGTGTCCAAGATTGCATTTGGACATAATACCTTTATCCATGTGAAATGTGTAAATATGGAGAATTTTTTCTACTACTTTAAAGATGTGCTGACGAACCTCTATTTATGTAAAAAGCAAACAAACACTTCAAATCAAAAGGTTAATTTTCGTGTTACGTAAAATGGATAAGAGCGGACGAATTTGGCTTCTATCTCTATAAGACATAGATATATTAATGACTACATGTCATTTCAGCAAGTAGATTTAAGAAAAAAAAAGGACAGCGAATCTGACCACAACTGAATATAGACCAAGAAAACTGGAAAATAAAACTGGTAGTTTAGTAGTTTAGGTTTGGAAAAACTGGGAAATTTAAGAGACTGAATAAAATTTGTTCCCGAAGAGCCTACTAAAAAATATGTTTATATTAATTTTACAGTTTGTATTGCAATTTTTTAGACAATAAATGCACATTTTTGATACTTAACTCTTTTATCCATTTAACCCTAACATTTTTTTATTATTTTTACTATGTGGATAAAGGTAATATGTCCACAAAATTTAAAATATTAGGCTTAACGTAACTTTTTTTAAATTAAATTTAAAGTGTAAAAAAAGTACCTTCAAATACCTATTTATAAAAGTGTAGCAATGCAAATTTATAAAATAAATACCTAACTTGGAACAAAAGACACTAAAATGCTCATTACTCAAAAACATTATTTTGTGACATATGACCTTTATTCACTTATGTTTTCAATTGTTGGAAAGTTGGATAAAGAAAAACATTGCCTCTTCATTAAACGTTTGATTAAACTTATGTAAATATGAACAACTTATAATAGGGGAGTCAATAGAGATTTTGACTTCGGAAAAAATCAAACAAGATAGAATTTTTTTTAATTTGATTAAGAAATGTTTAGTAAACAACATATCAAAAAGTTCTACCCCAGAAGTGGTAGATTCAATTTTTATTAAACAAATAAACTGCAAAATTAGTCGTCTTTTTAAATAACTCCGAAAATAGAAATCTTAGAAAAAACTGACTTGATCATTAAACAATTCAGCAAATTTTACACAAAAAACCTTCTATAAAGATTTTTCTAAAATTATTGATTTGGTGACTTATCTCGTGCTATTCGTAGGGGAGACCGAGGCACAATGGTCAGTTCTTTACAAATTATTTTTTTGCTTAAAAATAACACATTATTTTGGTATTTTTTATTTAGAGAACTAAAGTTTAGAGTTTTGGCTTTGAGTAAATCCCATCCTTTTGAGTAAAGCTTTAAGGGAAAATATAATTAAATAAATTTTAATAAACATGTATTTTATTGTAAATGTATTTTATTACAAAGTATATCAATGTAATATCCAACACATTTTATCCTAAGTTGAAGCTCGATAAGTCGATATCAAAGTGGTATAAATCCTGAGTTCTGGCTGTTCTATATTAGACTTTCCACCACAGAATCGTCTTTTATAATGGGAAAAACAAAATTGAGTCCCCTTTTTCTTAAAAATGTTACATTAAATTCCTCAACTCTGTCAATACTTAAAACTTTGCCAACAGAATGTTTAATGGTCTTCTTACCAGGAAATTGTACTGGAATAAAACTACCTTCCTGAATATCTCCTAAATCCAAGCCGACGCCGGATCGGATTGGATCAGAAGAATGCGGATCCAATGTAGGTGCCGCCTTATAGTTCAGAGAAATAAGGAAAAAAAATATGCTGTTGGTGACACAACCCCCTCCAGACCGAATCCAAATTTTTTGAGTGGTATGGACATCTACAATAAATAACCTATATGTTTCCTGCAGCCGATTTTGATGATATACGTAGTTATAAACAAATAAAGATCAGAAAACGGTAAATTTTCGCTTTTTTCGTCTATTACCAAAAATTTAAGCATTTTAAACAAGTTTGAGAACAAGAAACTCATAAATCGTATAAAAAACTTCAATATTGCGTTCGCTGAATATTTCTATCCTTATTGGTTGCTTAGAAAATTGCAAAATAAATCATAAATTTTGATGTTTTATAAAAATTCACAACTTATGTAAAAATTAACTTACAACCTTCTTATTACACGGAATGCTGAGACATATGGTGCTTAAATCATACCCTAAATTTCAAAGCAATCGGTCAAATAGTTTAAAAGTTATTTTATCTACTCTATCTCATATTATGCATACGTTTTTAGTTTGTGAAAACTGTCATTATGGATAGCAGTGCGTGAAGGATTTAAAGTGTGCGTGAAGTAACAATGTATTTTAAATGGGGTTTACTTTTTCGCACACTTTCATAACGAGCGATCCACAATTATTGGGATCAAAGCTAGTTGTGCAAAAAATTACTTAGATATGTCTTGTTTTAATCTGAATTTACAGTGGGTGAGCATATTATTAGAGCCACCTCAGAAAATTTTACTTTTGTTTAATAATGGTATGTAAGTTTTTTCTTTATACGGTCCACGTTGCCTTTTAAACTTTGGAAATGGATGCTATGTTTCTGTTGGAGTGATTAGTATTGAATATTAAAGTTTTTAGTTCTGCTATTTTCCTTAGGGAGATGTATTTGGATTCCCATGATGTTCTGGTACCACTAGTGTAACGAACCCCCAATTTTTACTAAATTCACAAAAAATAGTATAGTCCTGTCAGAATATCACTAGAGACCAATGGAAACCCGAAAAGTTTATTATAACCCTAAAAACCAAGAATACAAAATAATAGGCACACGAGTTGCAAGCTAGGCTGGGCAGCACTGACAAACAATGGCATCTGAGTCACGCATTGCCACACATGCGTGTTGCCACTATTGTCAGACTATTTATTGCACTTTCATAAAGTGTAACAAGACAGCCAAATGCAAACAGATCCATTAATAATATGATACAGCTCAATTATATACCCTTCCTCTAAACATTGAATTTTACTAGGTGGCTCTAATAATATGATCACCCACTGTATATAATTGGTTTATCAATTAATTTTGATTAACATTATAAAACATAAGAATTCAGTCAAAACCTTTAACACAGAACTTTAATCAAAAATAAAAAGAATTAACAAAACAATAATAAATAAAATAAATAATAAAATAAAACAACATGCTGTATATTTATGTCCACCACCAACATCTCTACATAACCTAACTTTTCTCGTTAAGTTGACGTACACTGCAAATGTGAGGTAAACTGGAAAGTATATCTGAATTAAGAATAGACATGCACAGTATAGCTATCTCTGTCGTTATAATCAAATATCCTTAACTCGCGTTGTCATGGTGATGACATTTGAGCAATAAATTACAACAAAAGTTTTGACAGTTTTGTGGTTTGAAAGAAGTTATAATTTTTAAATGTCAAAGTTCTATAAATTGTAGAATATTTTTATTTGTTTATCGTAGATAAAATATTGTATGAAACTGTGCGTGAAGTACTTTTGCGAACTTACGCGATGTATAGCACTCGCTCCGCTGTCGCTCGTGCTCTAAATATCGCGTGCGTTAGCAAAAACCATACTTCACGAACTGTTTCATAAATAACTATAATTTGTTTATCCCAAATTAATTTTTTTGCAACACTGTAAGTCGGAAAATGATGAATTTACAGTAATACTTTGGATAGTTTATGAAAGAAGAAGATATACACTATTAATTTAATAAAAAAAAACGACAAAAAATAATTCTAAATATTGCAAAATTATTTTGCAAAAGCATGTAAATTAAAAAAGAGGACGCTAACTTCGTCCGTAATTGTCCTAGGACAATTGTTTTTCTTTCTAAATGTGTATAAAAATTCAGACTTTCTAAATATGAAAAAATAATTTTTCTACGGGTAACGGTTAAAAAGTTATTGTAATTGATTATAAGTAAGCACAAAATCGACATGCTTTTGCAAAATATTTTTACACTGTTTAAAATTTTTGTCATTTTTTATAACTGAAAATAACTTAAATAACTGAAAAAGTAAGTAGTTTATCGAAAAAAATATTCTTAGCAAAAATATAGCTTCTAAAATGTAAAAATAATGGTATATGTATGAACTGTATGTATGTTTATATCCGTCAAATTTTAAAGCGTATATTTCAACGCGAAATAACCAAAAAATGATGCACGTTTTGGGGAAAACTCAATACAGCCTTTTTAAAGTGTTTAAATAGTTATTTATGAAACAATTCGTGAAGTATGCTTTTTGCGAACGCACGCGATGTTTAGAGCACGAGCGACAACGGAGCGAGTGCTATAAATCGCATAAGTTCGCAAAAAGTACTTCACGCACATTTTCATATAATATTTTATCTATGATGAACAAATAAAAAACTTTAACTGTTTGTCACTGGAATTTAATTCTATTCTACAATTTTTAGAACTTTGACATTTAAAAATTCTAACTTCTTTCAAACCACAAAACTGTCAAAACTTTTGTCGTAATTTATTGCTTATTATGTCATCACCATGACAACGCGAAAGTTAAGGATATTTGATTATATGAAAGTGTGTCAAAAACAGTGCGAAAAAGTAAGTCCCCATTTAAAATACATTGTTGCTTCACACACACTTTAAACACTTCACGCACTGCTATCTATAATGACAGTTTTCACAAACTAAAAACTTATATATAAAATGACATAGAGTAGATAAAAATATTTATTTTCCTTTTCTAAAAAAGTTTCTAGCATCAAAAGTATGCAAGTTACTCTCAAAATAAAGTTGGTCCCTTTTTTTTTGGTCAAATTAGGTTTTTTGGCCAACTCGGGAAAATCACCCCCTTTAGCATATTAAATCAAATTAATCGTTACCGCTTCACAAGTTACTTTACTTAATACTATTAATATTTATATGATCTGTAGGTTTCATCGGTTCAAGGGGCTTATCTTTTAAAAAATTTGGTTTTAAAGTAAATTTTTTTAGTGTTTAATTTTGAAAAAATGCGTTTTTTCAAAATAACTTAAAATTTATTAGTGATACCAAAAAGCACAAAGAGTGAAAACATTTAGGTCACGCTTTTCTGAATATTTTAGAATTTTTCTTTTTCTGTAAGGCAAAAATTGGTTAAGATATGGCTCTACAAAATTTGCATACACTCGTGACTATTGACTAGTTTAAGCCCTTTAAACTGGTGAAACAGAGTGGTGAGACAGATGTATGCTGTTACCACATCTCGGTAATACATATTTTTTCAAAGAAATTTTGAGAAGAAACTGCCGAAGTAAAGGTCAATGGATCTAAGATGGTTTGGTTATTTAAATAGGTTAGATCCACATAGACAACTAAAGTTAGTTTGGGAAGCAAAGGGAATTGGTACAAGGAGAAGAGGAAGACCGTGTCAACAATGGAACGATGCTGTGGAAAAATCACTACAAAGCAGAAACCTCACATGGAAGGAAGCCAAGGGAGGGACATCCAACAGAAAACTTTGAAGAGAGATGATTCGGAAACAAACTTTATATCTCGTGGTAAAAGAGAATCGGATTATACAGGGTGTAACAAAATACAGGTCATAAATTTAGTAACATATTTTGGGACTAAAAATAGTTCGATTGAACCTAACTTACCTTAGTACAAATGTGCACATAAACAAAGTTACAGCCCTTTGAAGTTACAAAATAAAAATCGATTTTTTCCAAGATATCGAAAACTATTTGAGATATTTTATTGAAAATGGACATGTGCCATTCTTATGGCAGTAATATCTTAAGAAAAGATTATAGTGAAATTTAGACATCCCATAAAAATTTTATGGGGGTTTTGTTCCTTTAAACCCCCCCAAACTTTTGTGTACGTTCCAATTTAATTATTATTGTAGTACCATTGGTTAAACACAATGTTTTAAAAACTTTTTTGCCTCTTAGTACTTTTTCGAAAAGTCGAGTTTTTATCGAGATATTTTGAATATTTGTCAAATCCACCACATATTTGTATATGGTTAAGTACGATTATGGAGACTTTGTAATAATATGAAAATTTATTTATGATTTGCATTTTTAGGTATATTTTGAACCATATTAAAAAAGAAGCCACATCTCGATAAAAGGTGCCTTATCAGAAAAATACAAAGAGGCAAAAAATTTTAAAAACACTGTGTTATTAAGCTATTAAGTTAATAGTATTGTCCGAAGTATTACTGTAACCTCATAATTTTCTGACTTATAGTGTTGGAAAAAAAATGAATTTGGGAAAATCAAATTAAATAACTTTTAAACTATTTGACCAATTGCTTTGAAATTTAAAATATAATTTAAGCTCAGGAAGTCTCAGCATTCCGTGTAACAAGAAGTATGTATGAGTAACTTTGTGTAAGAGTATGTAATATTAACTTAATTTTTACATAAGTTAAGAACATTTATAAAATCTCAAAATTTATGACTAATTTTTCAATTTTCTAAGCAACAAATAAGGATAGACATATTCAGCGAACGCTATATTGAAGTTTTTTATACGTTTTATGAGTTTCTTATTCTGAAATTTGTTTAGAATGCTTCACTTTTTAGTAATAGACGAGAAAAGCGAAAATTTACCGTTTTTTGATCTTCATTTGTTTATAACTATGTATATCATCAAAATCGGCTGCAGGAAACATATAGGTTATTAATATAGATGAATAGATGTCCCTACTACTCAAAAAATTTGGTTTCGGCCAGTGGCGTGCTGGAACTTTTCAAGCGGCCCGGTGATTTTATGGAAAAGCAGCCTCCCATCCTCATTTTACCTTCTATTATCAGGATGTTTTATTCGTTATTAAAAAAAAATAAATGAAACAAAAATATAGATTATTTTTGAATCAAATATAAAACTTCGAATTCAATGATTTTTTTAATTTGCTATATTTTTTCATTTAAGAATAATATTCTTACAAATAATAAATTAAAAAAGTTGATTAATAGCAAGCTGAAAATTTGTTAATAGCTTAAGGGTGTCTAGTCGGATAAACTTTGATATATCGGAACACTGGAACAGGGGCAGTTTTAATTGTGGAACAGGTTAAAAATTTGGAACGGCCACACCACGAAAACGGAACATTTATTTTGTCCGACAGAACAGACTTCAACTCTCCGAACAGAGATTAAACTCTCATGCAAAAATCAGACTGTTATTTATAACCTGTCATAATTCCTGTCATTTGACATATTCTACATGTTCCACTCATTAAAACGCCCATTTGGTGATAAATAGCAGTCTGATTTTTGCATGAGAGTTTAATCTCTGTTCGAAGAGTTTAAGTCTGTTCTGTCGGACAAAATAAATGTGCCGTTTTCGTGGTGTGACCGTTCCAAATTTTTAACCTGTTCCACAATTAAAACTGCCCCTGTTCCAGTGTTCCCATATATCAAAGTTTATCCGACTAGACACTCTTAAGCTATTAACAAATTTTCAGCTTGCTATTAATCAACTTTTTTTTCATACGCGGGATCCAGACCAAAATGACATGTATGACAATATTGTAAGCAGTAACGCAGAAACCATAACTTTCTGAATAAATATAATATGAATTTGATGTAGTTAAGATAAAAGTAAAATAAAATTTTAAGAATTTTTCAAGTAGAGTGCAATCATTTAAATATTCTTTCGCGATTATTTTATAAAATAATTACTTAACTCTTGATCAACAATTTCCGCATTAAAGTAGATTGTTGAGCAAATACGTCGATTATTCCATCATTTCTAAGCTCATACAAAGCTTCTTTTTCTATAGCCATTAGCATAACAGTGATCTTGTGTTAAAGTACTTCTTAACCGATTTTTTATGCATTTCAATGTTGAAAAGCTTTTTTTGCAAGATAATGGTGTCACTGAAAGAGTTAATAAATGCTTTATATTATACTATTTAAATTTGGATAAGCACACAGCACACTGATATAAGTTGTACTTATGCAAAACAGCGTAACAGCAAGCTATACAATCTTTACACTTTTTAGTACCACACGGAGGTGAAGTTTTCACGATATCAATATTGGCATTTGTTACTTCATGTTCATTATCACTTAGATTAATAATATCATATTATCATCCTTCATATTTTCTGTAGACTGAACATATTCATCATTAACTCGATCTTCTATAATCTCAGTATGTATTTTGCAAAATCCTATTTTTAATACAATCCATTTATCAGAAAAATCCACGAGTTGTTCTCTAATTGCAGTCGCAGAAATGGTAGGATAAAAATTTCTTAATTTTTCAGTATACCAATTTTTATTGTATCAAAATTTCTAGGATGTAGAGTGCTGAGATCGTCATAAAACGATTTGATTTGTCTTGATCAAATCGTTTTTCGATACTTCCAATAATTCGGTCCAAAATGTGCAAGACGTTTTTCCATTTTTATTCTGCAGAGTACATACATGTTTGAAGGAAATTGGAAAACCATAAATATACTTGTATGTATGAAAATAAATAATATTATCTGTAGCAATCTACTTATGTATATAGACTATAGAGTCTTATTCATTTACTTAAGCTGTATTTCACAATTAAAAAAATTAATTTTTTTAAAATGTTTTATTAATATTATTAGCAAAATTAACATCCGATTAGAAATTAAAAAAATATTTTTTTTATTACATCTAAAATTTTTTGTGAAAACCTATTTGACCGGCCTCAAGAGGCTGCGGCCTCTCGGTGATTGCACCGATTCATTTATATGGCCAGCACGCCACTGGTTTCGGCCTGGAGGGGGATGTATCATGTATCACGAGAAAAATCTTATTTCTCTGGACTATTAGTTTGTATGATGTATGTGTAAATGATGGTATAAAGTAAACATCCACAGTCCCATCCCAACAATATTTCACTAGTGTTCAT
Organism: Diabrotica virgifera virgifera; assembly: GCF_917563875.1. Lineage (NCBI taxonomy): Eukaryota > Metazoa > Arthropoda > Insecta > Coleoptera > Chrysomelidae > Diabrotica > Diabrotica virgifera. The sequence continues at coordinate 214,047,065 of NC_065450.1, forward strand.
TTCTTTTCTGCATTTAATCAAGTGAGGTATAAATAATTATACACGCTATAATCAGTGCACTTTCATCTACTTAACTCAGCATCAGATATTATATTATCACAAGTTTTGTTGACATTCGCTCGACCCCAAACAACGTTTTAGTTAACATAACAGAACATGTGTACTGTGTACCCTGCTAAATATTTCATAAAAGTATCGAGAAATCAACATCGTTAGCAGAGCAAACATTGCTTGTTTCTTGACTTTATCGGAAATTATGTGTATAAGAAATGCAAATTGTTGTATATAACGTACAATCCCTGTGTTCAATATACATAGGTATATACAGGGTGTAACAAAAATACAGGTCATAAATTAAATCACATATTCTGAGACCAAAAATAGTTCGAATGAACCTAACTTACCTTAGTACTAATATTCACATAAAAAAAGTTACAGCCCTTTGAAGTTACAAAATGAAAATCGATTTTTTCGAATATATCGAAACTATTAGAGATTTTCTAATGAAAATGGACATGGGGCATTCATATGGCAGGAACATCTTAAAACAAAATTATAGTGAAATTTGTGCACCCCATAAATATTTTATGGGGGCTTTGTTCCATTAAACCCCCCCCCCAAACTTTTGTGTACGTTCCAATGAAATTATTATTGTGGTACCATTAGTTAAATTTAATATTTTTAAATCGTTTTTGGCTCTTAGTATTTTTTCGATAAGACAGTTTTTAACGAGTTGCGGCTTCTTTTTTAATATGTTTACATAAAAATTTTATGGGGGTTTTGTTCTTTAAACCCCCCAAATGTTTGTGTACGTTTCAATTAAACTATTACTGCGATACCATTAGTTAAACACAGTGTTTTTAAAATTTTTTGCCTCTTTGTATTTTTCTGATAAGGCACCTTTTATCGAGATGTGGCTTCTTTTTTAATATGGTTCAAAATATACCTAAAAATGTAAATCATAAATAAATTTTCATATTATTACAAAGTCTCCATAATCGTACTTAACCATATACAAATATGTGGTGGATTTGACAAATATTCAAAATATCTCGATAAAAACTCGACTTTTCGAAAAAGTACTAAGAGGCAAAAAAGTTTTTAAAACATTGTGTTTAACCAATGGTACTACAATAATAATTAAATTGGAACGTACACAAAAGTTTGGGGGGGTTTAAAAGATCAAAACCCCCATAAAATTTTTATGGGATGTCTAAATTTCACTATAATCTTTTCTTAAGATATTACTGCCATAAGAATGGCACATGTCCATTTTCAATAAAATATCTCAAATAGTTTTCGATATCTTGGAAAAAATCGATTTTTATTTTGTAACTTCAAAGGGCTGTAACTTTGTTTATGTGCACATTTGTACTAAGGTAAGTTAGGTTCAATCGAACTATTTTTAGTCCCAAAATATGTTACTAAATTTATGACCTGTATTTTTGTTACACCCTGTATAATCCGATTCTCTTTTACCACGAGATATAAAGTTTGTTTCCGAATCATCTCTCTTCAAAGTTTTCTGTTGGATGTCCCTCCCTTGGCTTCCTTCCATGTGAGGTTTCTGCTTTGTAGTGATTTTTCCACAGCATCGTTCCATTGTTGACACGGTCTTCCTCTTCTCCTTGTACCAATTCCCTTTGCTTCCCAAACTAACTTTAGTTGTCTATGTGGATCTAACCTATTTAAATAACCAAACCATCTTAGATCCATTGACCTTTACTTCGGCAGTTTCTTCTCAAAATTTCTTTGAAAAAATATGTATTACCGAGATGTGGTGAGAGCATACATCTGTCTCACCACTCTGTTTCACCAGTTTAAAGGGCTTATACTAGTCAATAGTCACGAGTGTATGCAAATTTTGTACAGCTATATCTTAACCAATTTTTGCCTTACAGAAAAAGAAAAATTCTAAAATATTCAGAAAAGCGTGACCTAAATGTTTTCACTCTTTGTGCTTTTTGGTATCACTAATAAATTTTAAGTTATTTTGAAAAAACGCATTTTTTTCAAAATTAAACACTAAAAAAATTTACTTTAAAACCAAATTTTTTAAAAGATAAGCCCCTTGAACCGATGAAACCTACAGATCATATAAATATTAATAGTATTAAGTAAAGTAACTTGTGAAGCGGTAACGATTAATTTGATTTAATATGCTAAAGGGGGTGATTTTCCCGAGTTGGCCAAAAAACCTAATTTGACCAAAAAAAAGGGACCAACTTTATTTTGAGAGTAACTTGCTTACTTTTGATGCTAGAAAGAAACTTTTTTAGAAAAGGAAAATAAATATTTTTATCTACTCTATGTCATTTTATATATAAGTTTTTAGTTTGTGAAAACTGTCATTATCGATAGCAGTGCGTGAAGTGTTTAAAGTGTGTGTGAAGTAACAATGTATTTTAAATGGGGACTTACTTTTTCGCACTGTTTTTGACACACTTTCATATAATCAAATATCCTTAACTTTCGCGTTGTCATGGTGATGACATAATAAGCAATAAATTACGACAAAAGTTTTGACAGTTTTGTGGTTTGAAAGAAGTTAGAATTTTTAAATGTCAAAGTTCTAAAAATTGTAGAATAGAATTAAATTCCAGTGACGAACAGTTACAGTTTTTTATTTGTTCATCATAGATAAAATATTGTATGAAACTGTGCGTGAAGTACTTTTTGCGAACTTATGCGATTTATAGCACTCGCTCCGTTGTCGCTCGTGCTCTAAACATCGCGTGCGTTCGCAAAAAGCATACTTCACGAACTGTTTCATAAATAACTATTTAAACACTTTAAAAAGGCTGTATTGAGTTTTCCCCAAAACGTGCATAATTTTTTGGTTATTTCGCGTTGAAATATACGCTTTAAAATTTGACGGATATAAACATACATACAGTTCATACATATACCATTATTTTTACATTTTAGAAGCTATATTTTTGCTAAGAATATTTTTTTCGATAAACTACTTACTTTTTCAGTTATTTGCAAAAAACCACCTAAAAACGTGTTTTTTTTTGTTGAAAAATGAACATATTTACTCGCAAATAACTCAAAAAGTATTAACTTGGTAAAAAAATGCTATAGAACAAAAGTTGATTAGAATTAGTCAGTTTATCTATTTCCGGACTTATTTTGAACGTAGTCGATCTAGACGGTCCAGTTAGCTGAGGCGCAGTCGATCGACAAGTTTAGTGGATTTGCGATTTGCGATTTGCGATCGCTGGTTCGAGCCTCAGCTAGGTCATGAAATTGATAAAAGGCCAACGCCGTAGTATAAAACTCAATAGAGTCTACGGCTTAGTCTGGAATATACTGGCGTCTGATCGGCCTATTTAGGAGCGGTACGGCAAGGGATAAGGGCTTGCGGCTTCGTGATACTACTCCATAGATCCCAACCAAGGGCGTTGACGCCTAAGAACGGTGTATATATATACATATATTTTGAACGTATACTTTTTTACCGCTGAGATGGGGCGAAACTCACCCCTGATTGAGCGAAACTCACCCCCAGGGCAAAAGCACACATTGGCAAAATATAATTTTTCTTCTTTGGCATGTTACCTATGTGTATGCCAAATTTCATGTCAATCCAAGCGGTTTCTTAAAATTTGCAGCAAAAACCTCGATTCAATGTATGTACTAAAGATATAAAAATAAGAATTGTAGGAAATACTTACCTCAAATTCTAATTTATATAATACAGGAAACTTCCTCCGTTGATCACATATTTTCATAAAATCCTTCAGTTCTATTGGATTATCCGTTACTGTCGCTACCACACCACCGCCGTTTTCTTCTGAAACAAGGAAGAATTAGTAACCGTGTAATATAGTTTTCACTAAATAGTTTTTTAGCGCTTTTTGAAGGTATAATGCAATTTACTATCTCTAAAGAGCTCTAACTTACGCGGTTGAACAGAACTTTGGAGACACGGTTATAAAATCAGATCCTTTATCTGCTCTTGAGGAAATATCACAACCAATAACCAAAAAACACAACAATGAGTTGTTATGCCATATTAAAAAGACAATCGCTCGATTTAAAAATAATAGCAAAAAGACTTGGTCTTTATCTGGGTAAAAGGGCATGCCGGAATCAAAGAAAATGAGATAATGGATGAAATGGCAAAGAATTCAGCAACTTTAAATGAAACAGTAAATTTAACAATCTCCAGCGACTAGGTACATTCCAGAATTGCATAAAAAATTAAGAAATAAATGGGAAACTATTTGGCTCAAGTTTGTACAAACTTCGAGGAATCCATACACTTACGTATACCCACAACTTCCGCAAAATATCCCACATATATTTGATATCACGTTACTCGATTTTATTCCACATCCCTAAGTCGCTTAAGATTAAATCATGGCAACTTTCCTGTACATTTAGCTAAAATAGGAATGCGTACCAACTCTTTCGGTTCATGTCTGTGATAACTACTCTACTGCAGATTTAAATCATATAATCTTTAATTGTGAACTTAATAAATACCATACGAAAGCACTAATTGCTAGACTTCAGGAGCAGAATGTAAGTTTACCGCTGAATATTTCACACCTACTAAGCTTCAATACCAAAACTATTAATGATATCATATAATTTCTTAAAGATTCTAAAATAAAAATTTAATATAACCTCTTTAACTTTCAAATTAATATCTGTGGCAAAAAGTTTATCTAATGCCATCCCCTCTTTGTGAACACACACACACACACACACTATCTCTAAAAACAATAAAATTTTGAATCATTTTTTTTTCTTTGATATACTTTTTGTTCGGGCTATTTAATTTTCAAAAAAATTTTAACAAAGAGGAATATTTAGAATTATTAAAGAACATAGGTCTGGATCCCGCGTATGAAAAAAAAGTTGATTAATAGCAAGCTGAAAATTTGTTAATAGCTTAAGGGTGTCTAGTCGGATAAACTTTGATATATGGGAATACTGGAACAGGGACAGTTTTAATTGTGGAACAGGTTAAAAATTTGGAACGGTCAGACTACGAAAACGGCACATTTATTTTGTCCGACAGAATAGACTTAAACTCTCCGAACAGAGATTAAACTCTCATGCAAAAATCAGACTGCTATTTATCACCTGTCATAATTCCTGTCATTTGACATATTCTACATGTTCCACTCATTAAAACGCCCATTTGGTGATAAATAGCACTCTGATTTTTGAATGAGAGTTTAATCTCTGTTCGGAGAGTTTAAGTCTGTTCTGTCGAACAAAATACATGTGCCGTTTTCGTGGTCTGACCGTTCCAAATTTTTAACCTGTTCCACAATTAAAACTTCCCCTGTTCCAGTGTTCCCATATATCAAAGTTTGTCCGACTAGACATCCTTAAGCTATTAACAAATTTTCAGCTTGCTATTAATCAACTTTTTTTTCATACGCGGGACCCAGACCTAATAGTAGTTGATCCCATATTGACAGATACATATAATGTAAAATGATAACAGGTAGGTATTCAATTTTTTTTATTTATTCATTGCTAATTTACAATCTACTTCAATAAAGTTATAAGTAAATATAAAAATGTATACCATTTTTATTCATTCAGTTGCGGTGCGAAACCAAAACTGTCTTAATTTTTACTCAGATCAGAGAGTGCAGCCAGCACTCTTATCGACGATTTCACCTCTTTTTAGAGGTTCATCAGAGACTGCATAGGCTGCTTTTCTCTGGCCCAGGTAAAAATCTTCGACATATCTATCTCCCACCGCAACTGACGAGATGGTAGTAGGTGCCTAGCGGCATATGCTAAATAAAAGACTAAGTTTTTCAACCTAATAAAAATATTTGTAAATTAAATATTTTTAAAAGATTTTTAATTGAAAAACTTTATTGGCCCATTTCCTGGTGACAACCTCCAAGGTTTCTACAATATGCAAGCACATGGATGCTGCAGTGAAGACTAAGGGGAAGGAATTCTACACTATGCAATTCACAACCCCCGTCTGCAGCGTGGTAAAGTTCCAGCGGAAAATGGACCTAGTTACTCTATAGGAGTAATACTAATAAAAATAAAAATGTATACCATTTTTATTCATTCAGTTGCGGTGCGAAACCAAAACTGTCTTAATTTTTACTCAGATCAGAGAGTGCAGCCAGCACTCTTATCGACGATTTCACCTCTTTTTAGAGGTTCATCAGAGACTGCATAGGCTGCTTTTCTCTGGCCCAGGTAAAAATCTTCGACATATCCATCTCCCACCGCAACTGACGAGATGGTAGTATGTGCCTAGCGGCATCTGCTAAATAAAAGACTAAGTTTTTCAACCTAATAAAAATATTTGTAAATTAAATATTTTTAAAAGATTTTTAATTGAAAAACTTTATTGGCCCATTTCCTGGTGACAACCTCCAAGGCTTCTACAATATGCAAGCACATGGATGCTGCAGTGAAGACTAAGGGGAAGGAATTCTACACTATGCAATTCACAACCCCCGTCTGCAGCGTGGTAAAGTTCCAGCGGAAAATGGACCTAGTTACTCTATAGGAGTAATACTAATAAAAATAAAAATGTATACCATTTTTATTCATTTAGTTGCGGTGCGAAACCAAAATTGTCTTAATTTTTACTCAGATCAGAGAGTGCAGCCAGCACTCTTATCGACGATTTCACCTCTTTTTAGAGGTTCATCAGAGACTGCATAGGCTGCTTTTCTCTGGCCCAGGTAAAAATCTTAGTCTTTTATTTAGCAGATGCCGCTAGGCACCTACTACCATCTCGTCAGTTGCGGTGGGAGATGGATATGTCGAAGATTTTTACCTGGGCCAGAGAAAAGCAGCCTATGCAGTCTCTGATGAACCTCTAAAAAGAGGTGAAATCGTCGATAAGAGTGCTGGCTGCACTCTCTGATCTGAGTAAAAATTAAGACAGTTTTGGTTTCGCACCGCAACTGAATGAATAAAAATGGTATACATTTTTATTTTTATTAGTATTACTCCTATAGAGTAACTAGGTCCATTTTCCGCTGGAACTTTACCACGCTGCAGACGGGGGTTGTGAATTGCATAGTGTAGAATTCCTTCCCCTTAGTCTTCACTGCAGCATCCATGTGCTTGCATATTGTAGAAGCCTTGGAGGTTGTCACCAGGAAATGGGCCAATAAAGTTTTTCAATTAAAAATCTTTTAAAAATATTTAATTTACAAATATTTTTATTAGGTTGAAAAACTTAGTCTTTTATAAGTAAATATTTGTCACTGTCAATCAGTGGAGGGTTGAATAGAGAGTTATCAAGTAACCCTAGGAGAATACGGTAACGCTATTTTACTGTATACTTTACATGTTATTTATAACGTTACCGTATTCTCATAGAATACTTGATAACTCTCGAATAATTCGTCTATGAGATGGTTTGGATGGTTTGTGATGCTATTCATGTATCTTCTGGAGTAGTCAGCGATCACATCATTGATACTTATATGATGAAAGGAATGTTGAGGTCTGCATGAAGGGTTTGGTTTGACACGTACCATGGGGCTTTAGGTAACTTACGAATAATCTTTGACTGGAATGTCTGTAGTATTTTGGTGTTGGATGGTTTGCTACAGCCCCATAGCTCTACTCCGTATGCCCGCACTGGTTTGGGTATTGTTTTATAGATGGTCAGTTTGTTTTATAATGAAAGTTGCGATCTTCTGTTGATTAGCCAGCTCATATTTTTAACTTTTAGGTCGAGGTGTAGTCGTTTAGGTCGAGGTCAATATGTGATCTCCAAGTAAATTTTTCGTCCAAATGAAGGCCCAGGTACTTTACTTCTGTTTTTATTGGTATAGGTGAATTATTTAGGTGTAGTTGTGGACATCTAATTCTTAGATTCGAGAAATTTATGTGACAAGATTTGTTTGTGTTGAAGTTTATTTTCCAGCATTTAAGCCAGTCTTCTAGTTCATCGAGATGATTTTGAAATTTGTTAAATGCTAATATTTCGTTGATGTCTGATGCTAGTATACCAGTATCATAAGCAAATGTTGTCATTAGTATATTTTTGCTAATAGGAATATCAGCAGTGAAAATTTGGTAAAGGAATGGGCCAAGTACACTGTCTCGAGGTACTCAGGATTTTATATGGTGGTAGTTGGATAGGGTTCCTTCGTATTTAACTTGGAAGTATCTGTCAGACAAATATGATTTAAAGAGGAGATAGATTTGGTCAGTTAGCTGAGTTTTTATTTTGAAGAGAAGAGACTCGTGCCACACTCTATCAAATGCTCGCTGTATATCGAGGAATGCTACTATACAGATTTGTTTCCCTTCTAGGCACTTTTTTTATTTTGTTGGCAAATCTATGGCACTGTTGTATGGTTGAGTGATTTGAAAACCAAACTGGCGATCTGGGATCAGGTTTTCTATAGGTATTGTTTTTCTATTCTGTTTCTTCAGTTTGAGGTTTACCATGTTTAGGTATCGTTATAATTTGTACATACTTCCATTGCACTGGAAAATAGCAGTCTCAGAAAGCTATTAAAAATAATAGTTATTAAGACGATATGGGAGATTTTTTAAGATTTCGTCAGTTATAAGATCAAACCCTGGAGCTTTATGAGAGTTAAGCAGGTTGATCCCATTACGGACTTCCTTTGGTGAGAAATATTTTAGTGGTAATGATAGCAGAAAGGGTGCATTAAGGAAGTCTATAATTTTCTCAAGCAGATTCTGGCTAGAATCTGCCCCATACATAAAAAAGGAGATAAACAAACATGTGAAAATTATAGGGGAATAGCACTCCTAGAGACAGGGTATAATATATTAGCACAATGCATACGTGTAAGACTGAACGAATTCATGGAGGATACTGTGGGGGAGTACAAGCAGGCTTTCGATCCAACCGTTCGGTAACAGACCAGATTTTCACGCTAAAAGAATTACAAGCAAATTGCTATGAGTACAAAACTACCCTGTATGCGCTGTTCATAGATTTCAAGCAGGCATATGATCGTATAAATATAAAAGAAATGTACCGTGCTCTGAAAGAATTAAAAATTTCCAAAAAATTTATTAGCTTGATTGAAATGACGTTGACAAAAACGAAAAGTGAAGTAGTGTGAAAAGACGTCTCAGAGGACTTCGAAATCAAACAAGGACTCAGGTAAGGTGACCCGATGTCAACCAAGTTATTCAATCTTGTTCTTGAAGTAATAATGAGGAATTGCAGCATAAAAATGGAAGAAACCATATTTAAAAATGAACATCAATGTATAGCTTTCGCTGATTATCTAACAACATTAGCAAAATCAAAGAAAGAATTGAAAAGAATTGTGAAAAAGATAGGTTTGGCCTAAAAAGATAAATGAAAAGAAAACTAAGTACATGATAATGGGGGATACACAGCAAGACAATGAAGAGTTTATAAAAATACAAGGGGAGAAAGATTATATATACAGTTTTGACTGAGTGGAAGAGTTTACCTACCTTGGTGTAAAAGTAAAGGAAAATGGACATGAAGATAAAGAAATAGAATCCAGAATTACAAAAGGCAACCAGAAATACGGAATGCTAAGATCCCTAATGAAGTCTAAGTTTGTTTCAAGAAAAACAAAAGAAAGAATTTACAAGACAGTGATTAGAGCTACGGTTGTATATGGAGCTGAATTATGGGTTTTGAGAAAGGCAGATGAAGAAAGATTAGAAAGATGGGAGAGGAAAATTCTCCGATCAATTTACGGAGGCATAAATACACAAATGGGATGGAGAAGAAGGACAAATAAAAAGTTGGAAGAGTTGTATACGGAACCAAAAATCACCGCAATAATAAAGGCGCATAGAATAAGATGGCTGGGACATGTGAAAAGATTGGAAAATCACAGAATGACCAGGATGATATTGAACAGGAAACCAGTCGGGAAAAAAAGGAAAGGAAGACCCCGTAAAAGATGGTTTGACAGCGTCCAAGCAGGTTTACGTGAATTAAAAATAGATAACTGGAGAAGCAAGGTATTAGACAGAAGATAATGGAGATAAGTGGTAAGAAGAGCGCAATAGAAATTGTAACACAAGAATATGCCATGAACTTTAAAATGAAAGCTGTATATGTATATATTTATATAATGTGTTTTTAATAGACAAATTATTATTGTATAGGTATTGTATATAGTAAAAAAAAAGTAATTGTGTATTTCACGCTCAGGGCCTACATGGCCTGTTGAGCAAAATAAATAATAATAATAATTTTCTCGTCGTTTATCGTTGGCAGGTGGGGTGAAGAAGACGGTTGATAGATGTTCTGCGAATCTATTGCATTTCTCTATATCTGATGGAGCCCAGTTTCCGTTATTTTTCCTAATTGGTGATTTCATTACTATCGGTTTCTTGTATTTCTTTTTAGCTCAAAGAGAGTTGTCGTTAAGAGATAGGTTTGTGACATATTCACAAAATTCACATATTCAATTCAGAAAATGATTTGTTTTTTCGACAAGATGGCGCAGCTCCATATTATAGCATAAAGTAAGGCGATACTTTAATGGAATATTTCTTAAGCCACCTTTACACGGTCAATATTATTGAAGCAATATCGATATTGATCAATATATTGAACGTGTAAGGAATACATTGAAACAATATTATCATTGAAAAATATTGCATCAATAATATGGCATCACTAATATTGACCGTTGGCTTTAGACAATGTATTGGACGAAAAGGGTTTATTGAAGAATGGCAGATTGAAGATTGAAAGTTTATTTGAAGAAAGTGGATTTTTTTGTTCTTCTTAATGGTGGTACAGGCTCTTTTTCAACGAAAACATTTCGTTTATAAATTCGCAAAAGTGGGTGTGTTATTGCGTTGCCGCTCCTGCAATCCTCAGATCAGATTTATCGATGGATTCTTATGTAGTTTTTTCCTCTGAATCCAATTCTGAAAACGGCATTTAGATATTTCTAACCGTCTTCGAGATAATCGACCTCAAAGTCTAAAATGTGACGTCACAATCGTTTTATTTTCTTCCGACACACTACACTTCTAGCTGAAATCGTTGCTATTAAGTAGGCTAGTTTTTTAATTTCGATTTGTTAAGCAAATCATAGGTTATTTACATTTGAGTTTGACACTTCGTGAATGTCAAAATAAATTTTAAATTAAGTATTAATAAATCATCAATGACATTTGATAGTGAATTTAATTATTAAATAAAATAAATAAGATGTTCAAAAATACAATTTGAATAAATTTTAAAAGCAATAATTTATTAACAGCTTTAAAAGGGTTTATACGAGTATACGGCCTCCCCTTTACGATAAATTCATTTGCTATGAAATTACAATATAGTCGGTTCGCTAAACTCGACACAACTGGCTAGTGATTTTAGTGGGTAATTTTTTTGTTTTTTGCGAATTTTGCCAAAATTGGCAAAATTACTAATTATTTAGTAATTATTAACTAATCAGTAATCATTTTTTTGCCAAATTGGCAAAATTATTGACTAAAATCACTAGCCAGTTGTGTCTGAGTTTAGCGAACCGACAGTATATGAAATAATATTGTTTGGTATAAAAAAGTATGGTCTGATATGTGCAATTACATCCTTCTAATAATAATGGAAAAAATATTTTAAGATTTTTCTCAAATTATGGATTCCAACAACATTTTAATTTATAACTCTTTTATTTTTAATTTGACGAAGAAAAGTTATTCTTCATAAAAAGCTCTTCATGTTCAAAGATTTATTCATCAAATATAAAATTTTATTAATTTTATACGAGGTATTAAAAAAATATGAATTTCGACCAAGAGTAAACTACCTTTATAGTTCATAACATTTAATTTAGAATGATATAATTGCACATTAAAACATAATTATTAATTCTAAACTACTTTTCATAATAGCAATTTTCCATATTATGAATTAAAATATGTAGATAAACAAAGTTTTCGTTATGATAATGCTCGCATTTTCAGCTTGTTAATAATGTATTTAGTTACAGAGTAATTTCCACGTACTAACATATTTCTCAAATTGGGCTCTGTACCGCCATTCTTTACTATATTACGAATAGGTATGTGTGCCAAATATCTCATCAAACTATTCAAAATTAAAGCCGCAATCTTGGAACGCGTTTTCCGTTTTGATGACGAGCTATTGTAGCCTCTTAAAGTCGTCGACTTGCGAAATATCGAATTTATTCCAAACATTTGCACCATACTGTATGCATTTCATAATATTCCACACTAATTATGTTGGATAACGTTTTTGCTCTGCAGAAACATCAACGAGATTCAGAGATTTAGCCACAAACAAGCTCGATAACCCTGGAGGATAAGCTCCGTGACATACTCATTGTGGCCGTCCAAGTCCTTTTGTGGAATTTCTGTTTGGAGCGTTTTCCTCCTTTTGCCAGCTAATTACTTGGCCGAGAACTCTATACGTTTGGGAATTCTGACTGGTCCCTCGTGCTTTTCGTCCTTTTTTAGTGTATGATTACTACACGGTAATAATTAACTATTCGAAATGGGAAATAAGCCACAATTTAACTAAAAAATGAATTTATTAACCAAATTGAAAAGTTTTAGATGCAGAATTCACCACTATAATAAAATTAAAATCGTAAATAGTTATCTAAATCTGAAACTCTTCGTGTTGAAAGTTCTTTCTGGTACATCCTTAATCTGAGACTTTTACAATTTATAAGACAGCAGACGACGAATATAGAAAACAAAAAGGACTCCACTATATGCAATCACATTCCGTTTTCATTCGTCTAGGAAAAGAACAGAAAGAAGCTTCCTAGTACTCAAATCTGAGTAAAGATAGAAAAGTAAAAGATGGTTTTGCGTATGCCAAATTAAAGTAGAAGAGTGATAGTATTAAAACGTATTAAAAAAAGGTAAAAAAATTAATGAATATAGTCAAAAATCTTAATGCCAAACTTTTGAAATTTTGTAATTTATAAACATTTAGAATAACTTTAAAAATATTCTCCGTAGATATTTTTATACATTCGAAAAGCTAGTATTTTAACACGAATTTTCAAATAAAAAAATTTAGCCTTGGTTCATTTGGGACAAAGTTGGCAATGTGTGTTTTTTTTTAATTCACGGCTAATTTGTTTATAATAACTAAGGAATCTCACTGATGTCATTTTAAAAAATAGAGTTTTTATTTTTTGTTAAAAAATTTGCACAGCCATTGTACCTTCACAACAACCTCTACGAATTTTCAAAAATGTAGTTCAAACGGTTACTAGGGGGAGCCTACAAATCCACCGAGTTAAAATACCGAAACATCAATTTCAAACTACATATAATAATATAATAATACATATAATACATATAATACATATAATAATACAATTTTCTGTATCTCCATATCAACTCAATGGATTTTTATCTTTCTTGTTTTAATTTGTATGTAATTTCTACGTACATTTGAAATATGTAATTTGTTTATAAATTTATTAATTAATAAACAGTCTAATTTGTTTAAACAATTCTTGGAAAATATATTTTTTACAAAAATCTATTTTTTTAATCATAGGATCATTAATGATCATATTTATAAAAAGTTAAATTACACATTAATAAATAAATTATTTTTATAGGGGAGTGCATTAGAACGAAAATATGCATTGTTTCGGAAAAATTCAAACATGCTTAAATTTTTCTAAAGCTTTTTTTGTTAGTTTATATGCATACATCTTAAAGTAAAAAGTTCCACCCGCAGATTTGGCCGCTAATTGTTTATTAATTGTTTAAGCAATAACAATTGTTTTGTATTAATAATTTTAAAAAAATCGTTAAATTCATCCTTTTACTTTGATCAAATATGTTTCTATTTTGTTTTTGATTATACTGAATCCGAATATGGCATTGCAATTTGAAAATTCTTATACAGAAGATCTTATACAGTATGTCTGCCTAGCTAGGAACCACATGGAAAACTTTTTTATTGTCAATTTTACGAAAAAAAGTTATTCTTCATAAAATGCTCTGGATAGTCAAAAATCTAAAACTCAACCATCAGATATCAAATTTTATCAATTTTATACGAGTTATGTCAAAAATATGAATTTCGTTAAAGAGTAAAGTACCTTTATATTTCAGAATATCAAAAAATGCTATTATGAAAAGTTGTTTGAAATTAAAAAATATGTTTAAATATACAATTACATTATTCTAATCAAAAAATTTTTTCCAAATTTTTCTAAAATTACGGATACTCATCATCAGTTTATTACAATTATGATAACTATTTTATTATCACTTTTACGAAAAAAAGTTATTCTTCATAAAATGCTCTCCCTGGTCTAAAATCTAAGATACAATCATCAGATATCAAACTTTTTTAATTTTATACGAGGTATGTAAAAAATATGAATTTTTCTGAAGAGTTAAGTGCCTTTATTATTCACAATATTCTAATTAGAAGGATGTAATGGAACACTAAAACACATTTTTTAATTAAAAACAACTTTTCTTAATAACAATTTTCGATATTTTCAAATTTAACGATACTTTACTCTGGAGTAAAATTCATATTTTCTGACATACCTCGTATAAAATTCATTAAATTTGATATTTGATGATTGCATCTTAGATTATATACTATGCAGAGTATTTTATAAAGAATAACTTTTTTTCGTAAAACTGATAATAAAAAAGTTAAAAGTTAAAAAACAGACATACTGTATAAGAGCTAAAAAAATTTTTTTGCTGAACATTTATTATTGTTGAAGTTCATTATTAAATGTATTTTAGGTAAGTTTTCCAGAAAAAAGTTTTGATCACTTTATATAAACATTTTTTTAGCTGGTAATTTTCGGTTTTTGTATTACATTTTTGTTATCTTTCTTAATTTTCTCAAAAAGGAATAGTCTATTTCATTTCTAAAGTAAAATAATTCAGTGCATTTTAAAGATTACATCCTAGGCTTTAAAAGAGCACTTATAAAACTGTAATAGATCTGTTCAAACTTGAGTAATACCGTCTTAAAATGGTGGTAATTCTATAAAACTACGAAGATTTCAAAAATTACATTTTTTAAATTGGGGGTTTTATAAGAAAAATTGTATTAGTTACACATTTTTAAATAATTTTTAAACAAAATTCATGTAAGGCTCATTTTCCGCCCCCACCGTACTTATGCCTATGCATTTTATTTCTTTTTATTATAACCATAAGATAGCGTAATTATTCTTCTTTTAGGTTCAATTTTTAAAATTTCATTTGATCCATTAGTTAAAGAATTATATTAAAATAACTCAACCGTGCATTTCGCCGTACGCTAGTTTACAGTGCGTCAATGTTTGTGAGAAGGGTGACTTTAGCGTTATAAATAAAAAATTATAGAAGATACAGATTTAATTTTAAAAAATTCTTTATATGTATAAGGTTTTTTTTTGTACAATTTTCTAAATTTTTCAATGGTCAAGTCAGTTTTGTTCTAAAATTTATATTTTCTGAGTTATTTAAAAAAACGTCAAACTTCGTAGTTCATTTGTTTAATAAAAAATGAAGCACCCACTTCTCGAGTAGAACTTTTTGATATGTTGTTTATTAAACATTTCTTAATGAAATTACAAAAAGTTCTATCTTGTTTGATTTTTTCCGAAGTGAAAATCTATATGCACTCCCCTATTATTAGATAATTATTTATTGAAGATAATTTATTTATTAAAGCATACCTTAACTTTTTCTATGATTAATAATGATAGTATGATTAAAAAAATGGATTTTTGGTAAACAATTATTTTCTCAAAAATTGTTTAAACAAATTAGACTGTTTATTAATTAATACATGTCTATAAATATTTAATAAATGTCTATATATAGACAAATTGCATAGTTGTAAGGTACAGAAAAATTACATACAAAAAAAAAGAAAGATCGAAATATATTCAGTAGATCCCGAGATATAGAAAATAATAGTAGTTTTAAGTTGCCTTTTTTAGTTTTTGAACTCGTGTATTTGTCGGCTCCCAGTTACCCCTTCACTTCACGGCTTCACCACGACAAGTCACCAATTGAACTACATTTTTAAAAATTCGTGCAAAATACCAGCTTTTCGAATATGTAACATTATTTTTTCTACGGCCAATATTTTTAAAGATATTCTACATGGTTATAAACTACAAAATTTCAAAAATTTGGCATTAGAATTTTTGACTATATTAGATAATTTTTTTTTTTCATTTTTTTAGTATATTTTGATAGTATCATTTTTCTACTTTCATTTGGCATACACAGAATTGCCCTATCTTCATTATTTTCTGTCTTTCATGTTATTGCAAAATAAAGGTCTCGATAAAGAAATAGAATAACTTTTAAACTAATATTTATCTTAATGGATCGCTCTTAAATTTTGAGGTTTTGTTAAGTACCTAAATACCCAACTTTGGGTGAAACACTAAAGTTCTAAGGTAGTTTTATTTATTATTATATTATAAGGTAGTTTATCAACAAATAACGATTTTCACTTATTTTGCACTTTGCGTAGCATCAAATTAACTTTTTATCTTTTAAAAATCGGCATTTTGAAAGTTTTTTAATGATCGAAAAAATTATATTTTGTAATTTTATTGCAAAAAATCGAAAAATTGCGATTTTTGCACTAAATTGTTAATAATTAACGGACGTGAACTCTAGGTAGGAAACAGGTAGGTTTTCTACCTATAGGTCTACAATAACTAAAAAAAGTAGTCAGTTACCTTTATTTCCCTGGAGTAATCAGAAGCACTGGTAATAAATAAAGTATAGATTTTAAAACATTTAAATTTTACGGAAAATACTGAATACAAGTTTTTAACTAAATAGCTCGATATAAGCACCATTTAAAACGAATGCCTTCGTGGGACCTGAGAATATTTCAGATCATAGAAATGTTTCCCCTAAACTGAAATATCATTATTTTAAATAGAGTTTTGGCAACTCTAACGACATGAACTTGTTTGTTTAATGGGTTTTGCAACGTATGGGGTACACTCGAGAGGTATGATAAAGAGCATTGCCCACAAAGGGTTAGAGGCTGAAATTGGAACTAAATCAAATTTCTCCGTTTAGGTACTTTAGCGAAATAAACCAATTAGCCTAACAGTATAGTAATTACATTGGAGGACTTAATATTAATAAGGGCGCTTGATACGGCGCGTCGGAATATTGTGTGGAAGCTGGGCCTAAATGGTAAACCGACGCTAGGGTTTAATTAACGTACATGAAAGACTACAAGAATTAAATGTTAAAATATCCTAAACCATTTAACATAAACTCAGTTAGTGATACAACTATACTCAATTTTGAAATGCACGATAGCACAAATTTTTAGCAGAAGTCTTTGTACAGGACGGTTTAACGCAAAATAATTATAAATATTGATACATTTCTATATCAGTTTTGTAGCAAAATTTGTGGACTGTATAACTTGTAATGATAGGGGAGCAAGGTATGCTAAATTTGCAGTCGCTCGAGCTTTATGGGGACCTGTTGGGATGTGATTATTAGGTCCAAAAACCAAAAAAAGTTAAGTAAAATTTTCCATTTTAGTGGGGACTTTCCATTTTGGAATTTAATCTTATATTTCCAACAATCGTTTTTTCCGATTATAGCGCCTTCTTCTTCTTTGAGTGCCTCTCCTATCGGAGATTGGATATCATTAGGGCGATTCTAATTTTATTTACTGCTGTTTTGAACAATTCGTTAGTGGTACAGCCAAACCACTCTCTCAAATTTCTCATCCAGGACATTCTTCTACGGCCTGGATTTCTTCGTCCTTGGATTTTTCCTTGCATTATATTTTGTAGGAATGTGTACTTTTGTCCTCTCATCAGGTGGCCTAAGTATTCAAGTTTTCTCTTTTTTATACTCCGTAGAACTTCTGGCTCGTTATTTATTCTGCGTATTACTTCTTCATTTGTAATTTTATCCACCCAACTTATTCGTAGTATACGGCGGTAGCACCACATCTCAAAGCTTTCAAGATTTTTAATATTCCTCTGTTTAAGAGTCCATGACTCCACACCGTAGAGCAAAGTACTGAATACATAGCATTTTAACATTCTAGTTCGTAGATGAATAGCGCCATGTATCCATAATTCGAAAAATGTCTCGAATAAAAGTTGCTTATTTTTAGGTAAAGAATCCAAATCTGCAATAAAAATGCGATATATGAGGAGACCATGTCGTATCATACACTTAGATGAAATTATTTTCTTTATATAGTGCGAAAGGAACAAAGTGACCAAAGAAAGAAAATGTGTGCAATGTACTTCTGGCTATTTAAAGAGCCTCCAATGTAGACACCAAATCCGTACTTTCTCTCAAGAAAATTCAACCCCAAAACATCACACAGCCTCTATTAAACAATCTCGTCTCTCTTACGTTGCGCTGAGCATACAGCTCATTTTGTCGAGATATAACTCTTAAGGTGTCAACCAGAATTGTTAACGTTATGTGCCTTTGTGTTTTTAAATTTTTGTTAACTGTGTTTTTTATTGTTAATTTAGTTTAGTTTAAGTTAAAACACGTCATGTTAAAGAATAAAACCGTCTATTTTCGTTGTTTCTAAAGATATCAGGGACATTCAATAAACAAAATGTTCACAAAACATATAGTATGATACAATTGATCCAAAAGATGGCATAACCCACACACCTAAAGTGAAAGTTATACTCCAACACCAAATTGTTCTATATGCTCCACATAATGTTCATAAAAAAGTCACACCATTTTGAGCGTCGGGTTTGGGGAGAGAGGGGTGAGAAATCAGTAAATTCGTAGTTTTTTACGATTTTCGTCAATATTTCTAAAACTATGCGGTTTAGCATGAACAACCTTCCATACAAAAATGTTCTACATTAAATTTGAAATATGAAACGCTATATGCGTAATCCTTATAAAGTGAACGGTTCCAAAGTTACGGAGGGTGAAAAGTGGAGGTTTTCGTTACTTTTTATATTTGTTGGGAAATTGATGATGATTTTGGATTGTGACGTTGACGTTTCTTCAAGGGCTTATCACTAACATACCATCGTCCACTGAAATAGCAAATTTTATTTACAAAACACAATCCTGTTAAAGAAAATTTCTTTCATCAGTAATGATATTATAAATTGCCCAAAAAAAATATAAAAAGTATCGAAAACCTCCACTTTTCACCCTCCGAAACTCTGGAACCGTTGATTTTATAACAATTATGTATAGGACCTTCTTTGTTTTAAATTTTATGTAGAACATTTTTTTATAAAAAACTGTTTACGCTAAAGCATAGTTTTAGAAATATTGACGAAAAACTACTAATTTACCGATTTCTCCCCCATCTTCCAATCCGGAAGCTCAAAATGGTGTAACTTTTTACTGAACAATATGTGGACCATATAGAACAATTTGGTGTTGGAGGAAAACTTTTATTTTGGATGTTTGGGTTAGGCCTTTTTTGGACAAATAATAATTATACTATACTACCTCCGTAACTTTGGAACCGTTCATTTTAGGAGGATTATGAATAGAGCATTAAATTTATTTCAAATTTAATGTAGAACATTTTTGTATAGAAGATTGTTCATGCTAAACCGCATAGTTTTAGAAATATTAACGAAAAAGAATGTGTGTGTACTTTGTACGCACGTAAGAAGTTATACTTCTATTTTATGATTTCAACGAAATAAATATACTTTCAACAGGTTATTTTTACTTAAAGATTAAACTAATTTTTACTTACTACTTTCCAAAAATGTTTACTAAAACAATACTAAAAATAAAAAAAAGTTAGATAACACACGGAATTGAACCACGGACCTCTCGATCTCCGGTCGAACGCGCTACCACCGAGCTAAACTTCCTTTGCTTTGACAGCTTACAAGATTTCTCATACATACTGACAAATTTAATAGACCAAAAGTGAGGTATAAAAATGCTTTAAAATTTAAAGAAAATATATTTACTATTATTTTAAAATATTTTATTCCCGAGGAAGACAAATCCAAAGGCACAAAAATTATAATAAATAATACATTTACTAAAAACACTAATATTATATTCTTTTAATGACTTATTTGCGCTGACACATACATAAGCAACGAACTACATACTGTCTGTCTGCGCATGCGCCAGGCAAGTATAAAATTTCACCCTCGATCGTAAAGAAGTATAACTTCAAAAACGTAAAAAACTACGAATTTACCGATTTCTCCCCCTCTTCCCTAAAAACCCGACGCTCAAAATGTTGTGACTTTTTTCTGAACATTATGTGGACCATATAGAACAATTTGGTGTTGGAGGATAACTTTCAGTTGGGATATCTGGGTTTGGCTCTAGTTATACCATACTAATAAGACTACAATACGATTTCGATGTATACTCACACTTTTGTCTTGTTCTCCCTACAGGATGTCTCAAACTTAACATAAGAAAACCATTTCTTCTCTTCCACCCGGTATAAGTTCAAAAAAGCAGTATTAGTAAACCTTTACCTAACTGTGTAAATACCAGAGAAAAATCTAAAATAATAAAAAAAACAATTAGCGGAATCCGTTAAACTGTTCATGAAAAAATCTTCTTCTTTTTCTTGTTCTTCTTCTCATATTAGGCCTCTTGGCCTTTTCTTAACCGATTTTGAGCTTGTATTCGTAGCTGAAATGTTAACTGCCAGCTATCTCGCTACCTTTTAAAGGGCCTTCCTATTGGTCTCTTGCCTGTTGGCTTCGAATCCCTGGCTATAGGGGCTATTCTCTCGCTGTCCATTCTCGTCACATGCTGATTCCACTCTCGTCTTCTCTGTCTTCCCCACCGTACTATATCTTGTATGTTACAGAGATCTCTTATTCTGTCGTTCGGTATTCTGTCCCTCAGTGTTTTTCCAGTTATTGACCTCAACATTCTCATTTCTGATGTTCTCAGTATCCTCTTGGTTTCTGCTGTGTCACATCTTGTTTCTATCGCGTACGTCATTATGGGTCTTACACATGATTTGTATATGCGTACTCTCCCTTCCAGCCTCTTCTTTTCCTTCTTCTTAACTCAGGCGAGACTCGTTAGTCTTTGGCACTTGGTCATAAGACCTTTGTACCAAACCCTGTTCTTATCCTTAAACTTTAATAAGTCCTGTGGCCTCACGAAGGCCAACAGTTTTCTTATGGGTAGTTTTAGGATCTCTTCTGGTTCAAATCTCATTTGACCAGTGAAATCCTGCCTTACATCACCTAGCACACTGCAATGGCATAGTATGTGCATGGCAGTTTCTTCTTCCATTTCGCACTTTCTGCACCATGGTTCATTCACCTTACCTAGTTTGTATAGGTGATTTCTTAAACGGCAATGTCCAGTCACCATTTCAGTGACCGTTTTGATCTCTCGTTTATTGAGGTTCATTAAACTGTTCGAGAGTTTTTTATCAATATTCTTGATTATTTTTTAGTCTGGATTTGCCCTTGAGTGGTTCTCCATTTATTTTGATGATTCTTTATCAGCCATTTCTGAACCTCGTTTTTCATAGCATCTTTAGTGATGGCACAGAAAGTTTCTGGGCCTTGTTTGTCTGTGGGCCAAAAGTTTCTCTCGAGCCTTGTTTCGCTAACATATCTGCTCGTTCGTTCCCATGCACCCCTTCATGACCCGGCACCCATAGAACCTTTATTGTCTTTTGCCAGGTTATTGAGGAGATCTTTGCAGTTTCTCACCAGTTTTGATTTGGTGAGAGGGTTCTTTACAGCCAGAATAGCCGATTGGCTATCTTTGTAAATGTTAATTCTCTTAGCTTTAGGGTTTTCATCAATGCAGGCCACCAAAGCAAAAACTTCAGCCTGGAACACCGCTATATGTTGACCCCTTCCAACCTCATATCTTTGTTTCTCCAGATAACATCCCTCAGACTTCCTGACACGTAATTGGCTTTATTTACTTGCTTTCAGAAGCTCTCTTGAAATGAAAAAATCAACTATGAAAATGGGCACAATTTTAGGTGATGCATAACTTTTGAAACTATGTGTATAATTCGTATACATTTGATGCCGCAAATTCCTACATTTTCATAGCCCATTATATAAGACCCTATAGAATAGAAGAAGAAAACTCCCATCTATTCAGCAAAATCCATTGTCTTGACAATCCATGAATATCAAGTGAGAACGGATCGATTTTTAATTACATTCAGTTTTATTAGGTCGGGAAGGAAGGAAATATTCATTCGTCTCTGAAATTAGGAGGTTGAACTTGATCTTGAAGACGAGCAGAATTTTTTAAATTATCATTTATTATGTCCCGCCGGTGTAATTTTCAGACTAATATTTAGTTATCGCTGATACTCTTTATTGGCAGATTCGATTAAATTGTCTTTGATGAAAAATTCCGATCAGTCAATCGAAAGGGGGAGGATCATTTGTACGGTCTCAATAGAAATTTTACAGACAAAAAGTGTATTACGAAGTTTGTCATTTTAACAACAGGGAATAAAGGAAATGAAATATGTTCAGCTTTTTTAATAAATTTATTATATGTATGTACTTTTAAAATACTCTGCGCGTCATTAAAAAGGCCACTTAGTCCAGAAAGCAACTGCGCATCCTCTAGGAAAAATATTCTGATTCGGATTTTTTGCACAATCTTACTCAAAAAGGACTCCTTTTAACAAATTTGCATGTTGCCAGTACCAAAAGGTGGTCAAAAATTTTTTAAACGTTTTTTTTTTTGTTTTTTTCCTAAAGTAATTTTTTTTGCATGGAAAAAAGTTTTTTTTTAGGTTTTTTGGATCATTCCAAACAGAAAAGGTCTTTAGTGACTTTTCTCTAAAAATGATAGTTTTTGATATATAAGCGATTAAAAATTGAAAAATTGCGAAATCGGCCATTTTTAACCCTCAAAAACTATGTGAAAAACCGAAAATTTGAACATTGCCAAGGTAGGCAGATACTCTTTAAACATCGATTGATGAAATCCCGAAGAGTTTTTTGCAATACAATATTCCAAACTCCTTTGTTTTTTAATTGCTAATCAAGCGTGCGCGACACTATTTTCCGCCGACAGTATGGTGCAAATGAAAGGGATAAATTCGTTATTTCGTAAACCGGCGACTTTAAGGAAAAATCCCGAAATAGGTCGATTTTTATTTCTAAGTTATGATATTGTGGCAT
Organism: Diabrotica virgifera virgifera; assembly: GCF_917563875.1. Lineage (NCBI taxonomy): Eukaryota > Metazoa > Arthropoda > Insecta > Coleoptera > Chrysomelidae > Diabrotica > Diabrotica virgifera. The sequence continues at coordinate 214,070,137 of NC_065450.1, forward strand.
ATATGGTATACTAGTGACGTCATCCGTCTGGGCGTGATGACGTAATCGATGATTTTTTTTTAAATGAGAATAGGGGTCGTGTGCTAGCTCATTTGAAATGTTCTTCAATTATTATCTATTCAGTAATGTAAACATTTACATAATTATTTATACAGGGTGTCCTTCTACTTCTTTTTTTGTCAAATAATTTAATTCAATAAAATTTTTTTGGACACTCTGTATAAATAATGATGTAAATGTTTATATTACTGAATAGAGAATTGAAGAACCTTTCAAATGAGCTAGCACATGACCACTATTTTCATTTAAAAAAATCATCGATTACGTCATCACGTCCAGATGGATGACGTCACTAGTATACCATATATGCCACAATATCATAACTTAAAAATAAAAATCGACCTGTTGCGGGATTTTTCCCTAAAGTCGCCGGTTTACGAAATAACGAATTTATTCCTTTCATTTGCACCATACTGTCTGTGGAAAATAGTGTCGCGCACGCTTGATTAGCAATTAAAAAACAAAGGAATTTTGAATATTGTATTGCAAAAAACTTTTCGGGATTTCATCAATCGAGTTTTAAAAAATATCTACCTACTTTGGCAACTTTCAAATTTTCAGTTTTTCACATAGTTTTTGAGGGTTAAAAATGGCCGATTTCGCAATTTTTCAATTTTTAATCGCTGATATGTCAAAAACTATTATTTTTAGAGAAAAGTCACTAAAGACCTTTTCTGTTTGGAATGATCCAAAAAAACCTAAAAAAACTTTTTTCCATGCAAAAAAAATAATTTTAGGAAAAAAACAAAAAAAAAAACGTTTAAAAAATTTTTGACCACCTTTTGGTCCTATCAACATGCAAATTTGTTAAAAGGGGTCCTTTTTGAGTAAGATTGTGCAAAAAATCCGAATCAGAATATTTTTCCTAGCGGATGCGCAGTGGCTTTCTGGACTAACTAGAGTTTTTTTAATTTCTACGAATCCTACAAGAAACTGATTGGTCATAATTAGATGTTTGTGTAATGTTAAAGAATATGTTCTAAAGCGGTATGCAATTATTTCTTGAACAACAAAATGTTAAAAAGAAAGTTTTCTCAATATGATGATTTTAATGGAAAATTAAAAAAATTAAAATTGTATATTTTTCTGATTTCCTTATAAAAATAACAATAATGTGATTTTTAATATCCTGTATTACAACCTCTATTTTGAATTACACTCCTCATTCAATTTGGCATTGAATTTATCAAATTCTGGATGTTATCTTGAGGAAAAGCTTCCCATTCTTCCATCAACGCTAACCGAAGCTGCTCACTATTTATTGGAGCGGGTATTCTGTTTCTTACTTTTCGTTTGAGTTAGTCCCAAACATACTCAATCGGGTTCAAATTTGGGCCTTGAGCCGGCCAATTCATTTTTGGCACACCGACGATTTCCAGGTATTGCGTTACCATCCTGGCTGGTGTGGCCGTGCGTTGTTTTACATGCAAATACAGTTTTCGCCCACAAACCCAGCAAAAGGCATTACTTGCTCGTCTAGGATTTCATTAGTGTATAGGTGAGCATTCAACGCTCCTCTATCAATAAACAGAGATCAATACGGCATTCGAATGAACTGCCTGCCCAAAACATTACCGAACCTCCTCCAAAAGCAAAACGTGCTCGTCAAATACAAGAAGCATATCGTTCCCCACGTCTTCTGTACGTTTTGATACGACCGTCTGAGCCATAAGGAACCATCCTGGACTCATCACTAAACAAAACATTTTTCCAATCTTCTATCGTCCAATACTCGTGATCTCCTGTTTCTGGGCAGCGAGCCCTTAAATCAAATTCCCTCAACTTTCTTCTCACGATATAAGTGCTTAGTGTCATCCTTTAGCACTTTGAAAACGGTTTTTAATTGGTCTAGGCGTAAAGAACCGATTTTGCAAAGAATTGCTGTGTAAAGAATGGCCTTCTCTGGCCGTCGCCGTCGTGCTTCTTCTCGTGCCTGATCCTGGTCGTCGATCGTGAGATCGTCTCTACGAATCGTTGGTATGTTCTTTGGACGATATAGTGACTGATTCTAAGCTGTCTGGCGGCTTCTCTTTGATGCATCCCATTATCAATTAAAGTAACAATTCGAACAGATCTAACAAATCTCTCAGCTATAGTTTTAAATTTAAAAATTGCACAAGTTCACTCTGTAAACAAGTGTACACTAATGAAAAATTTTTGAAAAGCAGAACAGCCATTTTTCAAGAAAAATAAGGCCCTGCTCTATTGTGTATAGTATTTTTAATGTTTTCCCATTAGGGGAGTGCATTTAGATTTTCACTTCGGAAAAAATCAAACAAGATAAAACTTTTTGTAATTTCATTAAGAAATGTTTAATAAACAACATATCAAAAAGTTCTACTCGAGAAGTGGGTGCTTCATTTTTTATTAAACAAATGAACAGCGAAGTTAGATGTTTTTTTAAATAACTCCGAAAATATAATTTTTAGAAAAAAACTGACTTGACCATTGAAAAATTCAGAAAATTTTACAAGAAAAACCTTATATAAAGATTTTTCTAAAATTAAATCTCTAGCTTCTGTAATTTTTTATTTATAACGCTGAAGTCACCCTTCTCACACACATTGGCGCAATGTAAACTAGCGTTGGAAGAAGTGCACGGTTGAGTTTTTTTAATGTAATTCTTTAACTAATGGATCAAAAGAAATTTTACAAATTGGACATGAAAGAAGATAAAATAAGCTATCTTATGGTTGTAACAAAAAGAAATAAAATGTATGGACATAAGTACGGTGTGGGCGGAAAGTGAGACTTACATGAATTCTGTTTAAAAATGATTTAAAAATGTGTAACTAATACAATTTTACTTACAAAGCTCTCAAATTTGCACAACTTACCTCTCAATCATCTTGCTAAACGATGTTTCATTTAAAAAAAATCTCAAAAATTTAATTCAAATAATACGCTGTCTCAAAAAATGTAATTTTTGAAAACTTCGTAGTTCTACAGAATTCCCACCACTTTAAGACGGTATTACTCAAGTTTGAATAAATCTAATACAATTTTTTTAATATTTTTTTAAAGCCTAGGATGTAGTCTTTAAAAAACACTGAATTATTTTAGATTAAAAATGAAATAAACAATTTCTTTTTGAGAAAACTAAGAAAGATAACAAAAATGTAATACAAAAACCGAAAATTACCAGCTGAAAAAATGTATATACAGAGTGATCAAAACTTTTTTCTGTAAAACTTACCTAAAATTAATTTAATAATAACCTTAAAAAATAATAAATGTTCAACAAAAAAATTTTTTTTTAGCTCTTATACAGTATGTCTGCGTAACTTGGAACCTACTGATAACTTTTTTAATATCAGTTTTACGAAAAAAAGTTATTCTTTATAAAATACTCTGCATCGTATATAACATAATATGCAACCATCAAATACCAAATTTTGTTAATTTTGTACGAGGTATGTCAAAAAATATGAATTTCGCTCAAGAGTAAAGTACCTTTATATTTCACAATATCGAAAATTTTATAAAGGAAAGTTGTTTGGAATTAAAAACTATGTTCCAATATGTGATTATATCCTTCTAATCGAAAATTTGTTTTTTTTTTTAATATTGTTTCAAATTAATTATACCACACATCATTAAATTTTCACTTATTATTTATGATAACTGATTTATTATTAATTTTATGAAGAAAGTTATTCGTCATAAATAGCTGTGCATGGTCTAACACTTAATATGCAAATATAAAATATTATATTTTATCAATATTTTACGAGGTATTATGTAAAAAATTGCATAAAAGTGTAATTGCATATTGACACATCGTTTTTAATTCTGAACAACTTTCCATAATAACAATTTTCAGTATTATGAAAAATATAGGTATTTTACTCCTAACTGAAATTTTTATTTATTGACATATCTTGTACAAAATTGATAAAAATTGATATTTTATGATTGCATTTAAAGTTTTAGAATATGCAGAGCTTTTTACTAAGAATAACTTTTTATTTATGATTCCATTCCAACAATTTTTTGAATATTGAAGAGATAGATTTTGAATAATTGGTTCTTTCTTTCTAATACATTTTAATTTTTAATATTTTTGTGAAAATTATTTGTTTATCTTTTTTTTTAAGAATGAAATTCCATATTTGTTTGATTGGATTCTACTTGTTTTTCATTTAAATATCCGCCATTTTGGATCCGCCATTTTGAAATTAAAATTTTTAATCTTTAATTCAGATTCAACAACCTGTTAAAAATAAAGACAATAAATGTTTTAGAAAAATGTTCTTTTATGTTCTTTTTAGAAAATCCGCATTTTGGATCCGCCATTTTATAGTTTATAATGTTAACATTTAAGTTAGGTTTATCAAAGCTCTCAAAAATAAATATATGTAGAAATAAATACATTTTGTAAAGAAATTATGATTTTACAACTATTTTTTAAGTTATCCGCCATTTTGGATCTGCCATTTTATAATTTAAATTATCAAAATTTGATTCAGGTTCAGCAACCTCTCAAAAATATCCACATATATGTAAACAAACACGTTTTATAAAAAAATTCGGATTTTACAACTTCTTTTTAAGGAATTTTAGGAAAAAATCCGCCATTTTGAATCCGCCATTTTGAATTTGCAAATTGTAATGTCAGATTCGGGTTCAGCATAATCAAAACTAAAATAAAAACATTTTTTATCAAAATAAAATGTTGAATTCACCCATATTGTTAACATTATTTATACAAAACAATTGTTATTGTTTAAACAATTAATAAACAATTAGCGGCGAAATTTGTGAGTAGAACTTTTTACTTTAACATATTTATAAACTAACAAAAAAAGTTTTAGAAAAATATAACCTTGTTTGATTTTTTCCGAAACATTGTATCTTCTCGTTCTAATTGCACTCCCCTACATTGTTCTTCCGCGCTTTGTTGAAAAATTTTGGATAATATTGAGTATTGATTTTTTAGTTTTTTTTTCTAAAACCATTTTTCGCAAAAACCTAAATAAACTTTGATATTATTAAATTTATAAAAGTTATTTATAATTTTATGTAATATTATCCAGTATAATTGAATTCCCGTGCGTCAAAGCTCCTCTTTAAATTAACTAGCGTTCCACGTTCCACGTCAACAAAATTATCCCTCTCGTGGATTAGATTTTATGATGTTTAGTATCAACGGTATAGTGTAGTGGTCCCGTCGTGTCTGTGCCATATAATGCGAGAACATAGGACAGTAAAGAGCTATTAGGTAATTGAGTTTTAAATCAGGGTTATGGTTGTTAAGTACGTGGTGCATTTTTAGTATCTAAAGCTATAACCAAGTGGAAAACGAGAAAAACTCTTACAGTAAAGTGAAACAGTGTTTTAGAAATACTAGAAAAAGAAGAACAGTATGAAGGTATTCTTATATAGAAGCCATAACTTTTGAAGAATAAAACTGTGGAAAATTTTTTGGAAAATTTATAATTATGGTAATTAAAAACTACAACAACAATAAAATCAGATTATATTCAGATTTCCACCCAAACTCAGGGTTTCATCGGATCAACTCTGCCCCGGCCCACAAGGGCGAGGCTTAATCGCATGTACCGGACATAATAAATGTGCTGATTCGCTGTTCAAATGGGGTTGTACAAAAAGTCCACAGTGCGATGATTGCGGATCATCCAGAATCTAGACTCTAGACAGACCATACGCCATTGTGTTTCAGACTGTCCAAATCGTGCCTACCGTGAAAACCTCCAGGACTTTGTGGAATGTTCCCCAGAAGCAATTGAATACGGGTAATATAATCCTTATGTGCGCCAATTCTGAACATATAATTCTTAATTCTATTTAAAAAAATGCATAATGACTACCTCTTAAAACCCACCAAATTTTATTTGCATATCTCAACCGGTTTTAGAGCAATAAATAAATCGTCAGTTTGTAAGAAAAATTTCAAAAACGTTTTCAAAATGCTCAGAAATAACAATAAGCACTCATATCGTGAGAATAAGGTTGAGGGAATTTAATTTAAGGGCTCGCTGACCAGAAACAGGACCTTCGTTAATAGCAGCACATCGACAATGCCCACTTCAGTTTGCTAGAGGTCACGAGTATTGGACGATAGAAGATTGGAAAAATGTTTTGTTTAGTGATGAGTCCAGGATGGTTCCTAATGGCTCAGATGATCGTATCAAAACGTACAGAAGACGTGGGAACGATATGCTTCTTGTATTCGACGAGCACGCTTTGCTTTTGGAGGAGGTTCGGTAATGTTTTGGGCAGGCACTTCATTCGAAGGCCGTACTGATCTCGTGTTTATTGATAGAGGAGCGTTGAATGCTCACCTATACACTAATGAAATCCTAGACGAGCATGTAATGGCTTTTGCTGGGTTAGTGGGCGAAAATTGTATTTGCATGTAAGACAACACACGGCCACACCAGTCAGGATGGTAACGCAATACCTGGATATCGTCGGTGTGCCAAAAATGAATTGACCGGTCCAATGCCCAGATTTGAACCCGATTGAGTATGTTTGGGACCAACTCAAACGAAGAGTAAGAACCAGAATACCTGTTCCAATAAATCGTGAGCAGCTTCGGTTAGCACTCATGGAAGAATGGAGAGCTTGTCCTCGAGATAACATCCAGAATTTGATAAATTCAATGCCAAGTTGAATGAGGAATGTTTGAGGTGGATGTGAGAGGTGGCATTCGGATTTTGCAGATAAAGTTAGGTGACAACTTCAATAATTATAATTGACTTATGATCCTTCTCAAATATGTCCGGAAAATTATAATACAAAAAATTAAATATTTAAAAATCTCGAAAAATATCGATTTTTTTCTATTTTCATTGCTTATAACTTTAAAACGATTCATTTTGGAACAAAGTCGTAGGGAAATAAAATAAATATAATTGAATTCTGTATAATATATGACTGGTTTAAAATGTCTTAAATTATTACCCTTTCTGCAAAACAGCAATAAATAGAAAATAAGTGAGCAAAAAAGACTGTCTTTATTAAATGTTTTTCAACCACTTTGGTTGCATTTAGAACCGTCATAATTCACTTAAAACATTCTTACAACATACTTAAACCATCCACCAAATTTCATTAAAATTGACTTAATATATTTTGCATAATAATTTTGCAATCTAAATTTTGTTTTGACCCCCTCCGTGGCTCAGTGGTAAGAGCGCCTGCCTTTGGATCGAAAAAATCCAAAAGGTTGTGGGTTCGAATCTCACCAGGGTCAGAAATTTTTCATTTATTATAAATTAATAAATGAATATAGTTTCTGTCCTTGTGGGATCGGTACTCACTGGAGGGACCGCAGACGTTCGGATACAATTAGCGTCTCTTTGCAAAGACAATGACGTCGACTTTGCAAAGTAACAAGACACTTACTCAACACACACACTACACATGACACTAGGTACCTAACTGTTCAAAATTACCGTACCTACCATGCCAATGGCCATTAGTTGTCGAGGCATTAGCTAAAAAAAAAAATTTTAAAGTTAAAATGTTTTAAAAACTTTCTGAACAAAAAGTAGACCATTTGATTAATTTTTTTACATAATGTAAAGAGGTTCTCTAGGTGGTTTAAAGTTATAAACAATGTTTTGGCTTATAAACAAATACAGTGAGGACGTTTGAGTTGGAATAAATTCATTTTCTTGAGAATGGGCGACTCTGGAGATAAATTCCGAAACAGATCGATTTTTATTTTTAAATTATAATTTTTTGGCATAAATATCATACTAGTGACGTCATCCATCTGGGTGTGATGACGTAATCTAAATATTGGAATTAGTTTAATTCAAAAAAAAATTTCAAATTCAAACCCTGCATAAATAAATACGTTAATGTTTATATTAGTGAATACAAAATTGAATAGCCTTTCGATTGAGCTATCACACAGCACCTATTATCATTTTAAAAAATCATCGATTACGTCATCACGCCCAGATGGATGACGACACTAGTATGATATAATATACAAATTAGAATTTAAAAATCAAAATCGACCTGTTTTGGGATTTATCCCCAGAGACGCCTATTCTCGAGAAAATCAATTTATGCCAACTCAAACGTCCTCACTGTATTTGTTTATAAGGGGAAAATTGTTTATAACCTTAAAACAGTGCTGAGGCCGCTTAAATAATTCTATTTTAATTCTGTAAAGTGTATTAGATAGGTAGAGAACCTCTTTATATGTAAAAAAAATAGCAAACTTCTTAATGGTCTATTTTTGTTCAGAAAGTTTTTAAAAAATTTGAACTTTTTTAAAAAATATATATTGCAACATTATTCTGCAAGGCTATCAGGTCGATTTTAATGAAATTTGGTGAAAGATTTAAGTATGTTATAAGAATTTTCTAAGCGAATTAGGAAACTAAGTGCAACCAAAGTGGCTGAAAAACATTGAATAAAAACAGGCTTATTTTGGCCCCTTATTTTGTATTTGTTGCTATTTTGCAGAAAGGATAATAATTTAAGACATTTTTAACCAGTCGTTTATCATACAAAATTCAATTATCTCTATTTTATTTCCCTACGACTTTGTTCCAAAATGAATCGTTTTAAAGTTATAAGCAAAGAAAATAGAAAAAAAATGGATAGTTTTCGAAATTATTAAATATTTTAATTTTTTAATTAACGTTCCTGGCATATTTGAGAAGGAGCATAAGTCAATTATTATTGTTGAAGTTGTCACCTAACTTTATCTGCAAAAATCCGAACGCCACCTCGCACATCCAAAAATAGACGTTTTTTCACAGATCCGCCCTGGTCTATAAGGCTTCACAAAATTATCTGGGTTAAAAAAGAATACAAACAAAGAACATTTTGATGAAAGAAGAATATAGTAATAATTGAATAATTAATATTAATAATTGAATAATTTAATAATTGAAGAATATACATAGTAATAATTGAAGTTTATGAGTTGTCTACAAATCACTAGAGAGGATAATGTAAGAACAGATTAAATATGGAAGAGAATGGAAGTAGAATGCTCAATTACAAAAAAGTTGAAAAACAGAGCCAAAAATAGTACGGGCATGTGCAAATAATGCCGGAGCACAGGTGGCCGAAAAGAATATTGCACTGGGATCCAGTGGCGGCTGGTCCTATGAGGCAGGTGAGGCAGTGCCTCACCAGTATATCAATCGACTATTTACGTTAGTTCTTTATTCCATCATCAATTCTTTAAATACAATTAAACTTTTTGAAATTTGCTAAATAACTTTATTTTTATGATAAAAAAATAAAAATAGGTACGGCCCTGATCTCTCTCGTCCACGTGCGAGTAAATGCATCTCATTTTCACTTTCTCAAATGGTTACAGGAGAGACGAGAGGCCTGCCTGGTCCAGCATCTCATCGAATCTATGTGTAGCATATTACGATTTCGTAAAAGGGACTAGAGACGGTTCATCCTGAGAACAATTATTTCAAACGCTGATTCAGATATCCCAGGGAGGCTAGCCTCTTAGTAGTGTAAAATACGATATATAAGCGTATAGGGTCGAACTGCACCGATCTGTTTAATGGATAAAAATTATTGGATATGTAATTTAGTATGTTAACAATAATTATAAAAAGCAAGAGGTGCCTGATCTAATTTTCTTCTGATTATAATTAATAATAATTAAAAAAATTACTTTTTTTATAAATTAAAAAACATTTCGGCCCAGGCAGATATTATTTTAGATTTTTTGGATCATTCTAAACAAAAAACGTCGTCTTTTGTAATTTTTCTCTTAAGTTGATCGTTTTAGAGTTAACAATTTAAAACCGAAAAAAGAACGAAATATGACGATTTTCAAGGCTCGAAAACAAGAAAAAATATCATTTTTGAAAATACAAAGTACATAAATTCAAGTTCAAATATTAGTCTATCAGTTTTTGATAAGTGTTTTGGAGTTATTTCATTTTAAAACATTGTTTTTTAGTTGTTAATGCCCGATCGCCCGTCTTCCCATAAGGAACCTTCCTCACTACCAATTTAAAAAATGCATTTTAGGATAGAACATAGCAAAAATTTTTACCGGGACCTGATATAAGAAGGTTTGAACTTGAATTTAGCTATTTGTTGGTTACAAAAATAATATAATTTACTCTTTATTTTGAGCCATGAAAATCGCCATCTTTTGTTCTTTATTCAGTTTTAAACTGTTTATAACTTGAAAACGATCAACTTAGAGAAAACTTACGAAAGTGCTTTCTTGTTTTAAACGATCCAAAAAAATCTAAAATAATATCTGCCCGAGCCGAAATTTCTTTTTAATTTAATTAATTTTAAGTCATTTTTAAATAGTTATTAATTACTTATATCAGAACAAAATGAGATAGGCACCACTTGTATTTTATAAATTACTAACATACAGTTGACTCCGGGAATCTTTACCCGTGCTTCATCATTTAAAGCATACGAAATAAGTCAATGATAAGTCGGAAATTGAAATTTGCTAAACGCAACAGCAAGTGACAGTAAGTGGCTTGCTGTTGCGTTTAGTAAATTTCAATTTCCGACTTATCATCGACTTATTTCGTATGCTTTAAATGATGACGCACGGGTGAAGATTCCGGGACTCAACTGTACCTACTCAATTACATATATCCAATAATTTTTATCCATTAAGCAGATCGGAGCAGTTAGATCTTATATCGGATCCTCTACTATAGCGGTTTTTCACGATAGAGACTTTTTTCGCGATAATGATTTAAAACTTGGTATGCCAGTTTTTAAATTATTATACAATTATGTTGTTAAAAATTATATCAGAAATACAACTGCATAGACACGATGAAGTAATATGGTAAAAATATAAATTGAAAAATTATTTATAAAATCACAGAATGAGAACGCTTTTATAGACGAGGTAATAGATCATTTTGCAGAACAGAAGTATGGCAAAGTTCCTTTAATTAATAAAAAAAATTTAGAACTTAGTTTTCTATGTAGAATTAATATTTTATGAAGTTTTTGACTAAAATAACTTCAAAATAGGAAGTGGTTGAATGCTCGAATATATGAATTTTACGAAATAAAGGCAGATATCGAGCAGTGAGTTTTATTTAATCTTGCCCAAGTATCCTTTCTCTCCTAGAGCATCTTCAGGGGCATTTCGTCAAAAAAAAGGAAGATATCCTCGAATGTCATTAATTTTCTGAAGTTATGGCAACTTAAATTAATATATATCTAACAAATACTTAACGTACACAACACTGTAACATACAAACAGATAAATTTATCTGTTTGTACCTCCATCTTCAAAGTGTATCGACTTTGGTACAAAAGTACCAAAATTACCTGCACTAAAATTTATCTGTTTGTCCTTCGTGTAGTGTACGTTAAATATTTGTTAGATAGATGTTAATTTAAGTTGCCACCACTTCAAACAATTAATGACATTCGAGAATACCTTCCTTTGTTTGACGAAATGCCCCTGAAGATGCTCTAGGAGCGAAAGTATACATTTTAAGATTGAATAAAACTCAGTGCTCGATACCTTCCTTTTATTTCGTAAAAAATAACTTTATTTTATTTATTTTCATTTTATTATTATAATTTCATAATAATTAATTTTCTTTTACGCTTTTTATATAAAAAACAAAATAAACAACCAAAAACACAAAATTTAACCCTTAGTTTATTTAACATAAAAATCAATCTTATAATATAACAGTAATTTGTTTCTTGCTTGTTTGTATTGCCCTATATTCAATAGGATTTACAATATAAGATTAGTTCTAGAATGTAATTATTACGTGTTTGTAGGTAGGTATATTGTTTGCGTACAATAATTTCATTTTGGCAACTGATTAAACAAAATCAGTTATTGTCCGTTGTTCTCATGTAGTTTCTAATGTAAATTTTGCTTAATATGGCTGTACAACGCCGATGAGACCCAAGAAGGACGAAACATCTGATGCATACTGTTTTGATATGTGGTATTAGTAATTATTATTAGCTAAAAAACAGCTACTATGAGTATGAACCTATCACAGACTTGACCAGAAAACTATTTGTCTCTCTCTCTCTAAATACCAGCTGCCACCTAAAATGGTATCCGAGCTTTCGTTGCTATTTTTGCCAATAAAATATTTATTTAATATAATTTGCAAGCGTTAAAATAAATACGGCAATATTCTGTTGACGGCCTCACGTTATGACGTCACAAAATTGACCTTCCGCTCATTAAAGAGAAGCTATCCACAATAATAATAATATTCCTCAAGTGTAGTGTGCCTCACCATCTTGTACTATCACGAGCCACCACTGCTGGGATCCGCTGGGAAGAAGACGGAGAGAAGACTTGCTATGAGATGGAAAATTTACATAGGAAATGCTATGATAGATAGAGACCTCAGAGATGGCGATTAAGAGAATAGAGTGCTGTGGAAGACAAAAACGGCGAACTCATAATGGGAAAAAGCCTAAGAAAAAGAAGAAGAAGAAGAAGAAGAAGAAGAAGAAGAAGAAGAAGAAGAAGAAGAAGAAGAAGAAGAAGAACAAGAAGAAGAACAAGAAGAAGAAGGACCACAAATTAAACCTCAAACTTACAACCGTCAAATAAAAAGTTCTTTTCATAATTTTAAAAATTTATTTGATAAATAATGAGCTTAACCGGCCTGTTTTATATTCGGCGTCTCTCTCCTCGATTTTGCGAATTTATTTACAAAGATTAATCCACCCAGTCGTAAGGATAGCGTATAGAAATCCGTTATCCGCTTAACGAACCTTTTCTCGGTTTCTTGATACCCTTTATACTCCGCATCTAAAGAAGGCTCAGCTTTTTAAGCACCTCATTTTGTTATACAATTTCTCTCTAATTGGTCTTTTCAAACACTCATTCCGAAACAATACGCCGACATAATAAAACGTAATAAAGTAAAAAAAATTTACAGGCCGTAAAATGTAATAAAACTCCTCCTGTAACGGGTTTGCAGGCAAACAAAGATGTTTTTAAAGAAGTAGAAAAGGTCTGTGCAGTCAGAAAAGATATTAATTAGGACGGAAAAGTTTTTGAAAAGAATGTAAGAAACATTGACCATTTTAAAAGGCACATTTTAACTGAACAAAGAGGAATCTTTTTCTGTATAAAATTCATTCTCTTGTGAGAGATTGACTAAACGACTGTAAGATCTGTTTGGTGTATATAAATGAGAGTAAAAAGTCACAGTGATATTTCAAGAAAGAAATATATTAAAAGCGAATAGGCATGGATCCTGCGTACCAAAAAAAGTTCATTAATAGCCAGCTGAAAATTTGTTAATAGCTTAACGGTACCTAGTCGGACAAACTTTGATGTACGGGAACACTGGACCAGGGAAGTTTTAATGGTGGAACAGGTTACAGGTTTCGGACGTCAGACTACGAAAACGTCCCATGTATTTTGTCGGACAGAACTTCCAATTGATTTTTGTTACCCTTTCATTAAACTCTCATGCAAAAGTCAAACTGCTATTTACCACCAACATAATTCCTGTCATTTGACAATAAGTCCGACACGAGTTCTACGTGTCGGACTTATTAAAATGACCAACATATTTGTCGGACAAACATTTTTTCATATATTATATAAAGTTTGCTATTGAATAAACTTAAAAACAACCTGCTAGTTTTCACAATCATAAACTTGTCAGGATGACACCTTCCACAATTAAAATCACGTTCCATAATTAAAACTTCCCCTGGTCCAGTGTTCCTATACATCAAAGTTTGTCCGACTAGACACCGTTAAGCTATTAATGTCCGACTGGTCTATTATTTGACAAATAATGACATTATTTCGAAGTCTATATTAAGTACGACGTAACGCCCAAGGGCGTGTTATTGAAAAATAACGCCCTAGGGCCTATTAAATTTAAATAAAGAATTAAATACTGTCAAGTTGACAAATAAAACTCTAAGTAAAACTATGGTTACCACAATTACGTTACGGCTATTTCTGATAAATGTACTTATTTGAAAACTAATTAATTCAAAATTCATTCAAATTTTTTGCATATAAAGGATAATTTAGTCGGACATTAAACGTTGAAGGCACCACGGGCATTATAATAATAACGCTTTCGGTCAACGTATATACCTCTGGCCGAAGACCCTCGGTCTATACACCATAGACCTCAAGCGTTATTATCCTTATAATACCCTTGGTACCTTAATAACTACAGTCGAACCCGCTTATTAGAATACCTCGTAAAGCCCGCTTTAAGTAATAGAAATTTGAGGTCCCGAAACGTTTCTACTAGCCACCAATGACTGTTTATTAGAATATCCCGATTATGGGAATACTGTTGCTTGGCACGAAGTCTATTCCAATAAGCGGGAAGACTGTATAACAAACCTTCAGCTTGCTATTAATAATCCAGACCTATACTATAAGCCAATAATATTAGATTATAACAATTAATTTGGTACAGGAAAGCTGCTGTGGTAGAAAAATTACTAGGATAGATATAAAATTTCGTTGTTTATTTAATTTAGTAACTAATTTATGCATTCATTAGTATGGTAAAATATTTTTTGTAAAATAATTAAGTTATTAAATTCAATTGAATTGTACTTTTATTTTCATATTTGATATGTTAATGTATGTTTCTAAAACCAGATTATAATTTTTTTTTGCAAAAAATTTTTTTTAAATCCGCAAAAACGTAAAATCTATAGTTTTTTTTAAATATCTACAAAACGAGACATGCTAGGTACATACAACCTTATACCAAAAGAGAGGTTGTAATATTTACTACAAAAGGCAATACTAATATGACCCATTTAAAAAAATGAGAAAATTTTGTATTTGCAAATAGTGATCAAACTGTATATTTTATAGCTATATATCAAATATGTTAATTAATTTAAAAATGACAGTATACTAAAAAACTTTGACATGTCATTTAAATTTTTCTTACCTTGAAACCCTAATTCACAGCCCTTTGAATATTCCCATTTTTCTAAATTAAAGTGTAAATATTGTTAACTTTAGGCCTATAATTTCTTATATAAATTCTTAAAATTTTTAAAAATTATATTCAAAAATGATTTAATATATAGAGTGTTCCATTTAAAAAAAAACACAACTTTGGTTCGTACCGTCGTTCTGACTCACCCTGTATAATCTAAAATAATTTTAAATTATAGACG
Source organism: Diabrotica virgifera virgifera (assembly GCF_917563875.1). Classification (NCBI taxonomy): domain Eukaryota; kingdom Metazoa; phylum Arthropoda; class Insecta; order Coleoptera; family Chrysomelidae; genus Diabrotica; species Diabrotica virgifera. Next base: position 214,085,317 of record NC_065450.1, read on the forward strand.
GCTTCGATACACATTAATTTTGTTAAAAACATTTTTTGTATGCCGTATATATTAAATTTGTATATTTTGTTTATTTTTATTATTTGTTTATTTTTATTATTTGCTTATTTGTATTTATTGTAATTTATTTAGTAAATCTCTTCTGTGAATCGCCCTGGAGAAATTTATAAACACATCCCTCTACTTTTACGCCCCGGAGCCGCAGAAAATGGCTCATTTTACCTAAATTCTAATTTTAATCCACCGTTTACCGACTATAGGTACATTATTTAGGACTTCATTAACATATATAAACATTGTTCCCCATGGAACAAAAGCCTTTATATTAAAACTAACTCCTTATGTTTACTGCTTCTTTCGCATTCATCTGGCTTCTGAATGGGGCGTAAAAGTTTCATGAACAGGGATTCAAGTGCGTCTTTTAATATTTTAACCTTTGTCTATTGTTTTGCCAGGCCAGTCACTGGAGAGGATTGGTTAAGTATGACATAATAGAGGCTGAGCGAAAGTGGCATAAAGAGAAAAGATATTAAAGGATTTTTTCTTGTATGTTACGAATAACGACATTTATTTTGTATTATTCTTTTAAATCCCCAGCATTTCTAAGAGTGTATTTGCTTGGGTAATATATTATGTATTCAGTAATCCAAACTGATGAACTACTAGGATATAATGTAATCTCAGGATACTGATACCCTTTTTCTCGAAGGCATCGTTGCTCAGTCGTTAAAGATTGAGAGGGGGGATTGTTAGGGAATTAGGGAACACACGAAAGATGTAAACAATAAAAACAAAAATCAAAGAAAAAGAACAGGAGTTTACAAAAACGAGTGCCACTGTTTTTGCGAACTCCTGTGTTCTTTTTCTTCAAAATACAAAACTAAGATACTTATAAAATGTAAGGAAATAGACTATTTTCTCTCAAACAATAAAATGATATTATTTGATGTCACAACCCTAAAAAACCTAACAATTGGTAGTGACCATCGTACGTATCATCGTTTCCTCGAAAACAGGATTCGGCCTGTTTCCACAGTCTCCGAGTTTCTTCAACAGGTTATTGTTATGCGTAAACACTGTAATCATGAAGATTGGGGCTGAAGAAACATGGAACAATTTGGTTACCAATCCAAAATTGAGAAGGGGGATTGTTAGGGAACTAGGGAACACGCGAAAGATGTAAACAAAGAACAAAAATCAAAGAAAAATAACAGGAGTTTACAAGAACGAGTGCCACTGTTTCTGCGAACTCCTGTGTTCTTAATATATTGTTATGATCTGCTTCTTATTAATTTTATATTAATTATTATTTATTTGATTAATTATTTAATTGTCGCAAAACATACATAAAAAATGAATAAAAATCTCAGGGTGCCTTTTTATAATATTAAAAAAATGTCTAAATTATCTTACGTTATACTTATCTTCTCTCGTGGTTTCAGTATCTCTTAGTTGATCCTAATCGGGATAAAATAGGAAAAAAAATAAAGCAAAATATAAAATAAACATACAGAATTTTCTTTTATTTATCAAAATCAATACTCTAAAAATCTATCAAATCTAAAACCTGTGGACACAGATGTCCGAATGAAATTTCTACCACTTAAATTTACTCTAGTTAAAAAAAAACAATTTATCGGTTTGTTCCCGATGACTTTGGTAAAACAAACTAAACAAAACAAATTTATGTATTCGCAAGATTACCTATATTTCTTATTTACTTTTTGAAATATTGGAATTTTAATTCATATGCTTTTTTACTCAAAATTTTAGTTTCCGAACATAAAAATCTCTTTCACATAAATTGACTGACCTTTTGCTTCACTCACTCTAATGTCTTCTCGTGACCCAAAACAGCTCTCCCTCGTTGACTTTGATAAAGGCTACTCATCACAGCCCTCTCCGATCTCCAGCTTCAAAACTATCAGCATACCAGCACCAATTCTCCAAAAGGAGCCAAAGCCTCTTTTGACCAGTACTCGATTCAAACAGAACTCCAAAAATTCTCTGCTCTCCTTCTCACAATAATACAGAATCAAAGAGGTATTTCGTCTCAATTTGATCTGTCTCTCGTTCCACTTTTCAGCACTATTCTCCACTATCACACAACCACTGGTACTTGCTAACTACTTATCCACGAAAACGTCGACCGCTCCTCAGCGCTGCCAATAACATACTGCCTTCTTTTTCAAATTCACTCAACATTCAAACCAGTTTTCCCCTTCCAAATTTCCAAGAATCAGAAACATTTCTCTTTTCCATTCGGCAAACAAACAGTCATTTTCAAAATTATTCCGACCATCCTAATTACTTTCGGGGAACCCTACAACATTTACTCGGGGTGAAACAAAGATATTAAAATTCCAAACTTTCTTTTAAACCATTTTTCTAGAAAATGATAATTACCTCTACCTGTAGATTCTATAGTTCCCGTAATAAACAATCTTTTAACATTTTAAAACTAAATATATCGTCCTTTTCACTTTAATTATTCACAAAAGTCTTTAATGGTTCATCGGAAAGCTCATTAAAAGAGAAATCTACTTACATCCAAACTAAATTCTAATAAATATTTACAGATCAATATACAGGGTGTATCAAATTTATGTGCCCGCGTTATTTAAAAAAAAAATAAAATTTAATTTTTATTTTGCCTTTGATTGATAAATTGAAAACACAATAATATATATAATAAGCGAGTCTTCTACAGCTGACGCCTCTTCTCGCATCCTAATTTCCAGCGTTTTCTGTAGAAGCAATCTTCAGTTGTTAGATCTCTGGCGGTCATTGCATCTTCGACATCTTCTCTCCAGGATCGTCTTGGTCTACTTCGTTTTCTTCTTGTGGGTGGAGTCCATTTCTCTATTTTTTGACCATCTACTTTCAGGCATTCTCTGAAGGTGTCCATACCAGTTAAGTCTTTTGGCTTCGATTGTGTCTATTATATCTAGATCGATTTCCATTTCACTCCTAATATCTTCGTTTCTCACCCTATCAAGTCTAGTGAGCCAGAAACATCGTCTCCAATAGTTCATTTCCATGGCCTTAATTTTTGATTTATTTCTTTGGTTTATTTCTTAGAGTTCGGCGCCGTACAAACCAATATTTTCTATTATTGTTTTATATATTCTTCTATTTTCTTTTGTTACTTTATTATTCCATAATAACCCGTGTAGCTGTCTGGTGGCTGATCTTACTTGGCCAACCGTGAAATGTATTTCGTCGTTACTCCCTGTTTTGGAAGTTATTTGGACTCCTAAGTATTTATAAGTTTCGGTTGGGTTTATAGCTCCCATTTCAATTTGTAGGCTTTCTGGTGTTTCTCCTACAACTAAGTATTCGGTTTTTTGTATATTCTCCTCTCTCAGTTTTGTGTACTCCTCTTTCAGTTTTCCTGTTTTCTTTTTCTTCAAAATACAAAACTAAGATGTTCATAAAATGTAAAGAAATAGACTATTTTCTCTCAAACAATAAAATAATATTTGATGTCACAACCATAAAAAACCTAACAACTGGTAGTGACCATCGTACGTACCATCGCTTCCTCGAAAACAGGATTCAGACTGTTTCCACAGTCTCCGAGTTTCTTCAACAGGTTATTGTTATGCGTAGACACAGTAATCCTGAAAATTGGAGCTGAAAAAACCAGTGTTGACATATGGATCGGAGACATGGACCATCTCCAAAGCAGATGAAAACCTTCTGCTTATATTTGAACGAGGAGGTACAACTACGAGGTATACCACAGATATAAACATATATTTGATGGTAAAGACGTAGTATCTCTTATAAGAATAGGAAGATTTAGATGGGCAGGACATCTAGCAAGATCATAGCAGAACAACCCTACTAAAAGAATATTTATGTCACAACCTGTGGGAAGTAGAAATAGGGGTAGGCCAAAACTCAGATGGAAGGATGGTGTAGATGAGGATGGGAGATAAATAGACGCAGCAAACTGGCAACGGTTGGCAATAGATAGGACTGACTGGCGTAATAGACTTGGGAAGGTCGAGACTCTTTCATAGGGCTGTAGCAACATTGATGATGATGGTGATAATCTGCCACTTGCGGTTACAACTTTTTAACCGGAAGAGATATAAAACGCAGAAGTGTATATTTGTTCTCGTCTTGCTGTGGTGCTTTAAATAATATATCGCTTGTACTATTTCGGAGACTTTAAAATAGTACTTCCGGTTGCAACTCTGAATCCGGAAGTCCGAGGTCAAATTGCTCACCTTTAATACTATACTTGAGTTGTAAGCTCTTAATCGACTATATAGTATATACGAGAAATTTGGAACAAAAAATACAAAATATCTTAACGGAAAAAGAGCCGGAGCTGTCCACACAACACTGAAAAAATTTTTTGTCACTGCAAAACTGAAGGATGAAAAAATAGAGGAGGTGGAAAGAAAAGAGTACAAGAAAGTAAAAGTAAACAAACTAAAGACAGAACGTGTGCGAGAATTTTACATGAAGGAAACCAATAAAAGATTCAGGCACATAGAGTGCCAAAAAGAAACATGGACAATGGAAGAAAGATGAAAAACTTACAGGGAGGTATTAAAGAAAACAGCAGCTGAAGTATGTGGAATCAAAAAATGTAATAATCAATTGAAAAGGACAAGGTGGTAGAATAAAGAAGTGAAAACAGAAATAAAAAAGAAGAAAATGGCATGGAAAAAATACATCGAAACGGGATTAGAAGAAGATAAAGAAGAATATTACAAGCAGAGACGATTGGTAAAAAAAACAATCACACAAGCAAAAGCAAAATCATGGAAAGAATTTGGAGAAAATCTACAAGAAGGATATATAACAAATAATAGAAACTTTTGGACGACAATACGACACATTAAGGGAAGAAAACGAAAGGAGATAAATGCAGTAAGAGACAGATCAATGCAAATTCAAATAAACCCAGAACAAATAGCTAGGGTATGGAAAGAATATTATGAGGAAAAATTTGATACCGAAGTAACACAGGTTGACAATGTAATAAATGATGGCCAAGAAAACACAGAGATAGACCAAATAAGTAGAGAAGAAGTAATAGAAGGAATATCAAACATAAAACTAGACAAGACATAGAGGAGATGATGAAATTGAACTGGAAATGGTAAAATACATGGGAGAAGAGGAAATAAACTGGCTATAAAGAGGCGTGGGAAAAACAAGCAATCCCTAGAGACTGGCAGAATAACATAATTGTACCAATATACAAAAAAGGAGAACATATAAACTGCGAAAACTACAGAGCTATATGTCTGTCATCGATATGCTTTAAAATGTATACGAAAATAATAGAGAAAAGACTAAGGCAATAAGTAGAAATGAAATTGAGAGTTGAACAAGCGGCCTTTAGACAAGAAAGACAAACAAATGACAACATATATTCCATCAGGAAGCTAATCGAAAGACGCTTAGACACGGGGGGTAAACTGGAATTAGCATTCGTAGACCTAAGAGCAGCATTTGACACGATAGAAAGACAAATTATAGGGGAATGCTTGAGGAAAATAAATGTACCAAACAGATTGATAAAAATTATAGAAAGTATGTACTTACAAAGAGGTAAAAGGAAGAATACAAATAGCAGCGGAACGATCAGAAGAATTTAATTGGAATAGAGGTATTAAACAAGGAGATAGCCTCAGCCCTTTGCTATTCATAATCGTAATGAACGAATTAATAAGAAAAACTAGAGCAAGAACCAACCAACTACAAACAATAATAGGATACCATAGATAGATTACAACCGGTAACAATAGAGTCCTTAATGTATGCGGACGACATAGTACTAACAGCAGATTCCGAGAAAAAAATGCAGAAACTAACGGATATATGGGTAGAGGAAATAGAAGAGCTAAAAATGGAAATAAACGAGGAAAAAGTAAGATAATGATAATCAACGACAAAGAAGATAATGAAATAAAGATAAAATGCAAAAACTCAGAACTGGAAATAGTTACAACTTACGAATACCTGGGAAGTATCATTAGGTACTAACGACAGAAAAATAGACTGGGAAATAACAAATAGAGCAAAGAAATCAAACAAGTTATAGTTATATTATGCCTTAGCCCCAATACTGGGGAAAAGAGAACTTGCAAGAGAGACAAAAATAAATATATATAACACAATAGTGATACCGACTGTGCTCTATGCAAGTGAAAACTGGACAATTCTGGAAAAACATAAGAGCAGAATAAATGCAATGGAGATGAGTTATTTAATAAGGATATTTGGAAAGACTAGAAAATTTATGAGGGCAAGTGTCTCTTTCTTTATAACCTACAAAAATGTTTAATATCGTTTTTTTAGTTAGATGCAAAGTTTTTAAGGTATTCGCAAAAAACCGTTCGAAAAGTACAAAATGGCCAATGTTCAACCACGAATATATCAAAAAGTATTGAGTTTTCAAAAAAAAGTTATAGAACAGTTTTTGCTTAGAATTAGGTTCTCTAGCGAATTCTGTGGTAATTTTAGACAAAAAAATTTTCCACCCCTATGAAGGGGTGGCAACCACCCCCAAGATAAAAGCACACATCGGCATAGGGTAGACTTTGAATTAGGAAATAAGTAGAGGCTAGGCCCAAAATTTCATTAAAATCCATGCAGTAGGATAGAATTCGGAGGTAATATCCTATTCTTGCTCCCATCGACTGGCGTATAGGTACAATATCTCACCTTTTTTACCATCTTTGGGTTATAAGCTTTTATTCGATACCTCATTTATCATTTTATCTGGTCTAATAACGGAGGAGTTGTGTTTACAAAGTCTCTGGGACAGACGGACATGGATAATTGAAGGATTTCATATTTTTTTCAAAGTGGATGAGAACAACATATTATTTAACTTAGGCATGCCGCAAGAAAACAGTTTTAGAGCCTTTTTATTCCAATAAAATCTTATTAAAAACTTTGCGATAAACCTCAACGAGCTCTTTAACGATTCAATCTAAAATCCATGATTTAAAAATTTGAATTGCTAACTATTCCTCATTTCCCGGAGTTGGTAGTTTGTGTTTCCAGTTAGCGAGATTTTCAGCCCGAAATGGGAAGTCGAGATACTTCAAATTATTCCGAAAGTTTTATATAAATACCCACAAGCCGTGCTTTATAACCAACTTTGACGTATTTGCACACTGTGACAATTCATTATTAATAATTCCCAAAATGCTGCGGCAAGTATGAGACAGATGCCGTGGAATAATTTCATTATATTCTATCTCTATTGCAAGTTTGTCTTTGTTACTGAATACTGAATTCATTAATCAGGTCAAAAACTATCTCCAAACAGTTAGTCTATACTAGATTCACAATCAAGATGCAGTAGAAATAAACAAACCAAGACACTTCAATGTTACGAGGAGCACCCTCGAATTATGATTTACAATGTATAAACGTTGCAAATCATGATTTGAGGTTTTTACAATGTACAGTCGGAAAAATGAAAGAATAGCCATGAACGATCACATCAATCACTTATTTTGTATTTGCTGTCTTTTTCTATAAATAACAAACGTAAGAAAGCAAATACAAAATAAGTGATTGATGTGATCGTTCATGTATTCTTTCATTTTTCCGACTGTATATACATTGAAAATCATAATTGGGAGTGCTCCTCGTAACATTGAAGTGTCTTGGTTTGTTTATTTCTACTGCATCTTGATTGTGAATTTAGTATAGGCGCCAAATTAGTATCAAGAGGTATGCGCGCGGACCTTTTCGTTGTGAGCCGTTCTTGCGCCTAAGAGCGCGCTATTAGTATATCTATATCTTGGTCAAAAATAGACCTACCAACATTTTCCTATGCTCAAAATGTTCCTTTTGAGTTCTTCTATTATTAATGTTAATTAAAGTATAAATAAAATCAATGGGAAAATCCCAATAGTTGGCTGTATACCATAGTTTAAAAAACCCATACAGAAGTACAAACTTCAAACTGTATACTGGTATAAAATCGTTTATTAAAAACTAACTAAAATGTCATCCATGGTATAAACGATTTTATACCAGTATACAATTTGAAGTTTTTACTTCTGTATGAGTTTTTTAAAGTATAAATGTTTGTTGCTGAAATTTGCTTAAAACCCTTATAGACAAATTAATGTACAAATGTTTTAAGAAAATTATAACTTCAAACGGGTATAACTTTAATAGGTCTGGATCCCGCGTACCAAAAAAGTTGATTAATAGCAAGCTGAAAATTTGTTAATAGCTTAACGGTGTCTAGTCGGACAAACTTTGATGTACGGGAACACAGAAACAGGGGAAGTTTTAATTGTGGAACCGTTTAAAAATTTGGAACGTCAGATTACGAAAACGTCCCATGTATTTTGCCGGACAGAACATCCAATTGATTTGTTACCCTTTCATTAAACTCTCATGCAAAAATCAGACTGCTTTTACTAACCAACAACATGATTCCTGTCATTTGATATGTTTTTTGTGTTCCACTCATTAAAATGCCCAGTTGGTGATAAACACCAGTCTGATTTGTGCATGAGAGTTTAATGAAATGGTAACAAATCAATTAGAAATTCTGTCCGACAAAATACATGGAACGTTTTCGTAGTCTGACGTTCCAAATTTTTAACCTGTTCCACAATTAAAATTTCCTGTGTTCCAGTGTTCCAATACATCAAAGTTTGTCCGACTAGACACCGTTAAGCTATTAACAAATTTTCAGCTTGCTATTAATCAATTTTTTTTGGTACGCGGGATCCAGGTCTATTATATAAATACACATAAAGTAATTTAACAATATTTGTTATGGTAGGGGAGCCTAAGCGGGGATTTTTGCAGTTACTCGAGCGCGTCAGATTATCACATGTGGAGAAACCTCGTACCCTGTAAATTTATCTCTAACATATATTGGCTCTTAATACAGTTAAGGGGGGCCCGAAAAAAATATATCCTTAGAAAAACTCGAAATCGTCAGAATAAGATAAGGTAAGTTAAGTACATGCAAAATAGTGTATAAGTAGAACCCCGCAAATCCGAACCCCGCTAATCCGAATGTCCGGCAAATCCGAACCAACAGAAAGTGAAAAAAATTAAAAAATTCAAGACAAAAACTTAAAAACATGTTTATTATACAGAGTAAAACCAGAGAATTGAACAATGCAGGATTAATAGTCCTGTCGCCAGGGGGGGGTACAACGGCCTCCTTAGTTCAGATGGACTTACCCAAGTTTTTTATATATATTTTGACCCGCAGAATACGAATTTTTTGGGTAACAGTTGATCCGGATGTCGATAAGATTCTTATAGACAAAGAACTTGAGGAATTACATAACAGCGATTTCTCGCAAAACAAAACATCTTTTTGTATTTTTTGGGTCATTCTAAGCAAAAAATATTCTGACAAGTTTTTTCGTAGGATGCATAGTTTTCGAGATAAACGGGGTTAAACTTTCAAAAAATCGAAAAATTTCAATTTTTGAACCCGAATAACTTCTGATTAAAAAATAAAATAACAATTCTGCTTACCGCATTTGAAAGTTAAAGTCAAATTATATCGGTTTTGATTATTTGCATTGCTAAAAATGTATTAGTTTATTGTTAAACAAAGCTATAAACACCTAGTGCGTGAGTGATGTTTTCAATGATTTCTCATTTAAAATCGAACGAGTAGGTAGAGTAGCTACAAGTGCAAGCGAGGCAATTTCTACGTAGCATGCGTTAAAACGCATGTATTAGTCACGGGAAACACCATGTTTTTATAGGTTTGTTTAACAATAAAAAAATTAATTTTTAGCAATGCAAATAATCAAAATCGATATAATTTGACCTAAACTTTCAAATGCGGTAAGCAGAATTGCTACTTTATTTTTTAATCAAAAGTTATTCGGGTTCAAAATTTGCAATTTTTCGATTTTTTGAAAGTTTAACCGCGGTTATCTCGAAAACTATGCATTCTACGAAAAAACTTGTAGGAATATTTTTTGCTTAAAATGAACCAAAAAATACAAAAAAAGTTTTGTTTTGCGAGAAATCGCTGTTATATAATTCCTCAAGTTCTTTGTTTATAACAATCTTATCGACATCTGGATCACCTGTTACCCAAAAAATTCGTGTTTTACGGGTCAAAATACATAAAAAAAAACTTGGGTAAGTCCATCTGAATAAATGAGGCCGTTGTACCCCCCTGGCGACAGGACTATAATAGCACTTTGGCTTTTAAAATTTCTTAAAAATGAATACGAATTTGGTCGCTTATAAAAGTTTAATATATAACCCTATTCCACGAACATACGCCTGTTTTGGATTACTTCGACAATGAATATTTTACTGTGCAAAATAAGAAGAACGAAAGTAAATTGCAAATTACATTGTTGTTTATTGGAATAATTATTAGCGCCATTTACTTTCGTACTTCTTTTGTTGCACAGTAAAATATTCGTTGTCGAAGTAATCCAAAACAGGCGTATGTTCGTGGAATGGCCCATATCTTACTTCGGTTCTCTTGCAGTCGACTTGAGTCCAAAAATATTGTCCACACTCTTGCGAGAACGTTTTGTGACTTAAAATCAATGACAACGAAAGCTTTGAATTATTAGTTAGGCTAACTTTCGGATAATCCGAACTTTTCTGAATCCGAACGCTGTCCCCCAATTAGTTCGGATTTGCAGGGTTCTACTGTATTTCAAAAATCTGGCGATTTGAGCGGGGCGTAAGGAAATGGGCGAGTCACAAAGTTTCACAAAAAAAAGCGAATATTTCGCGAAATGAACGTCAGATCGAAAAACTAAATATACGTGTTCAATATTTTCAAAAATCGACCCTCCACGGAGGTGGGGGGAAGGGAGTGGTTACTTTAAAATCTTAAATTGGAACCCCGCAATATTTCGCGAAATGAACATCAGATCGAAAAACTGAAAAATACACTTATTTAATATTTTTTAAAAATCTATCGAGTGACACCAAACACGACCCCACACGGAGGTGGGGTGGGGGGTTACTTTAAAATCTTAAATAGGAGCCCCATTTTTATTACAGATTTGGATTCCCTACGTAAAAATAAGTAACTTTTATTCGAGAGATTTTTTCAAATTATGGATAGATGGCGCTATAATCGGAAAAAACTAGTGTTGGAAATGGAAAATTAAATTAAAAATGGAAAGTCCAGACTTAAATTGAAAACTTTACTTTTTTTTGGTTTTAGGACCTAATTTTCACAACCCAATAGGTCCCCATAACGCTCGAGTGCCTGCAAATTTAGCATACTTTCCTCCCCCACTATTAGAAAGTCTATGAATTTAGCTTTAAAGTGAGATTTTGTAAAGCTTATTTGTATACGTAGTAGCCGAGTTGCGGTGGAAGAAGCTTCAAAAAATACATATTTTGCAATTTGCATTATGCACTAATTTTACAATATCGTGAGTTTTTTTATGGCCTTGGCATAGCCAATTAGCCAGTCTAGTTTGGTATTATCGTGAGTTCTAATTATTGAATTAAAGTTAAGTAAACGCCATTTTCTTTGTTTTTTATTAAGGAACAAATTATATTTGAAAAATGTTTTCTTATCTCTTTTAGTTTACGAGCTAGAGCATTATAAACAATTTATAAACGATTAGATTGTTTATAACAGTTTTTTGACTTCCCAGATAGAAATCCACCCTCTAAATTCCTAATCAGCAGCCAAAAATACATAAGAAATAGATAAAGGCAGTTTTTGTTTACATTTGACTCAGAGTTGGACCACCATCTCCATATAGCTATTTCAGCATCCCATGCATCTTCAGTGAAGCTATGCAGTCACAACTCTGAAAGAAATATCAACAATCTGCCTATTTAGAATAGAATAGAATAGAATACTTTATTGGTATAGCTTTACAGCTGCCATCATAAAGATGGATATACACGTCAGATATACAACACAATATAGTCACAGACACATAATCAAATACCTATACATACACTTAAATTTTAGATTTAACATAATGTACATTGATAAATATGAAAATTATTAATATTTAAGGGAAACTATCGCGATACAATGATTCCACCTTTTGAGACGCAAACCAGCGACATCTCTCGTATTACGAGGAAAACAACGAAAAGCCCTAGATACAAAGTTTACTACTTTTTAAACAATTAGAATAATTGAAATAAAAACATAGTAAACAATATTTTAAATCCAAGACTTCGTTAATAAACTGCTTTCTGGCTGCATCCTGTATCTCCGGCTTTTACAATATATACGCACAAGAGACGACGAAAATAGGAGAAAGCAAGAAATAAGAAATACTTGGGTTTACTCATCAGAATTGAAAAGTCCACGGCGACCTCTATTTGGCGCCAAGACTAATAACACATAAAAATATTGTTAAAAAATGTTAATTACTTTTGTTTATAACTTTTTTACTTTATATTTTACGATAAAAAGTAATAGAAATAAAGTTGTAGACAATTTAATTGGCTACAGTATTATAAAAATTCCTGTAGGGTTGCTAGTTTACCAGATACAGCGTGAAAACCCTTTGCTTTCACCCCTTTTTCTAGGATAGCGGCCAGGGGCAAAGATTAGTGAACCGACAAACTTAAACTTGTACTAACCCCATACATATCAAAAAAATAAAATTGTGTCCTCTGAAAGATGCACCCTTAAATGTTTCAATGGACTGAAATGACACAAAATCAAATCAGAACCTACATACCGGAAAGCAAGTCAAACAATGTTGCAGAGCAAATTGTTGAATTGTATATTCTGGTCACGTTTTTGTATTGTGTAGTTTCGAATTTATTACCTCGGAATGTACATTTCGCATAGAGCTGTACACAATAATTGTAGTTTGTCCCGATAAAACAGATATAACTAGATTGGGAAACTTAATTAAATCATGGCGATGTGAGACTTGATAAAACCAATACACGTCAATTTACAGATCGCCGAGTGGATTGCAGCTTTTAATTTAATTAAATTTTTTGACCATTAGTCCGATCAAAGAACAATCTGACCCAAAAAAAAAGAATGTGTGTACTTTGTACGCACGTAAGAAGTTATACTTCTATTATATGATTTTGATGTTTTGCAGAATTGCGTGGATGTTAATTAAACACCGAAGTACTTCTAGTCAGTTTTATTTTAAAAGAAAACTCAATAATTCTACAAATAACTTAAACATCAAAATCAACATTTATTTTTCTTTTTGACACATTTTTTACTTCTAGTTGACATCTGACACTTATATAACATTGTTTCCAACTACATCATACAATAACAAAAATCCCCTAGATTTGCCGTTGCTTATTTTTACTGGGTATTCAACACCCCCCCTCAACGGTAAATCTCCTAGATCTAAATTAATTTTTTTATTCTAAACCTAGCAACTCTCTAAATTTTTTAAACAGAGTTAAACCTAATGGTTTTGTACATATGTCAGCCTGTTGGTCACTTGTATTAAGATATTTTAATACAACAATATTTTCCTTAATTTTATCTCGTACAAAATGAAATCTAATATCAACATGTTTTAGTCTTTTATGAAATTCCGGATTTCTACTAACCCTTATAGCGCTTTGATTGTCTGCATGAATTAGAACCGCTACATAATCAGGTTTTATTTTTAAATCATACATTAAGTATCTTAGCCAACATGCTTCACTCACACATACACTTAGTGCAACATATTCAGCTTCAGTAGAGGACAAACTGACTGTAGACTGTTTCCGTGATGCCCATGACACCGTGCAATTAAAAACTTTGAATACATATCCTGATGTAGATTTTCTATCAGTACGGTCACCTGCCCAATCTGAATCTGAGTACCCTACTATCAAATTTTCCTGTTTATATTTATGTTTATAGTATATCAAACTCATAGTAACTGTGCTTTGAATATATCTCAATACTCTTTTTATTGCTACCCACAAATCGTTACTTGCACATGTTTGATACCTGCTTAATATACCTATAGCTATACACAAATCTGGTCTTGAGCATAACATTGCATACATCAAACATCCTATAGCAACTCTACATTTCTTTTCTATCTCTATGCTCTCAGATTTTTCTCGTTTGAGAAAATCGTGGTGAAAATTATTATCCATTGGTGTTGTTGATGGCTTGCAGCTTGACATGTCAAATTTCTTCAAAACATTTTTTAAGTAAACAGTTTGATTAATTTTTATTTTGCCTTCAGACAAATTTTGAGTTATGCACATACCCAAAAAATGTTTTATTTGACCTAAGTCGTTCATTTTGAAGTTTTTGTTTAAAATGTATTTTATTTTCTCAACTTCTTGATCATTTGTACCTGCCAACAGCAAATCATCAACATACAGCAAAATGTATATCCTACCTTTTTCATTTACTTTAATATAAAGACAATATTCATATTCAGATCTTGAAAAACTCAAATTTTGCATCAAATTATGAAATTTGTCATTCCAATTTTTAGGTGAACTTTTCAAACCATATAAGGATTTTCTTAATTTGCAAATAGTGCCCTCTTTTTCTTTAAATCCCTTTGGGAGTGAAATAAAAACATTTTCTTTAATATCCCCATTTAGAAATGCACTACAAACATCTACTTGATGAATTTTCATATCAAAAGTATTACACATGGCTAAGAAAATCCTTATTGATGGTAATTTTGCTACTGGACTATAAATATCATTAAAACACATACCAATTTGTTGAAAACCTCTAGCTACCAAACGAGCTTTATATTTCACTACTTTACCATTTTCATTTTTCTTTTTCTTGAACACCCACTTGCACTCAATGACTTTTTGACCATCACTACTTTGCACAAACTCCCATGTTTCATTTTCTAGCAACGCATTTATTTCTGATTGCATAGCTTTCTTCCAATTTTTACACTCACTACTGGCCACTGCATCATCATACGTCTGGGGTTCTTCATCATCACTAAAAGTCAACAAACTCATTTCGTCATCATCCAGAACATAATCATCATATCTTGAGGGTCTTTTTATATGTCTTCTCAGGTCATATCCATGCTCCTGCTCTATTTCATTCACATCTTCAATACTGCTATCAGTTTCGAGGTCACTCTCACTGCTTTCTTCTCTATTATTTTGAGGTTCTTCTGCTTCACTGTCATCTTCTTCTGACTTTATCTCCTCACATATCATCTGTATGTTTTTATTCATATCTGTCTCCCCATTTTTTATTTCTATGGTTTTCTCGGGCAAAAATATGACATCTCGATGAATTTCAACTTTATTTTTGTCTGGGACAAATATTTTGTAACCTTTTACATCCTCACTGTAGCCAATAAAGAAACCAAACATATTTTTTGCATCCCATTTTAATCTCTTCTCTTTTGGGACATGCACTGATACTCTAGAACCAAAACTCTTGAGTGTAGAAATATTATTGACTTTCTTTTTGTACCATAATTCATAAGGTGTCACATTTTTTATGCTACTAGGGCCTGTTCGGTTTAAAACATACACTGCTGTATGTATGGCCTCTGCCCACAAGTTTTTATTCAACTTTTGCCCTTGTATCATAGTTCGGGCTGATTCAACTAGGGTTCTATTTTCCCTCTCAGCCCTACCGTTCTGCTGAGGCGTATACACTACTGATCTCTGATGTTTTATGCCTTGATAGTCAAGCATCTCCTTTATTTCTTGGTTCATAAACTCTAAACCGTTATCTGATCGTAAAGTTTTCATCTTGTAGCCTGTCTCTCTCTCGGCTAATGATATAAAATTTTTAAGGTGTTTCTTAACTTCTGATTTATTTTTCATGAAATACGCGTACCTATAATTTGTATAGTCATCCTTTAACAACAGGAAATACCTATTTCCCCCTAAAGACTCTTCTTCCATAGGGCCACATACGTCTGTATGCACTAATTGTAATGGCTCACTTGCTCTTGATTCACTTAACTTGAATGGTATTCTGTGTTGTTTACCTGTTAAACACTGTTCACACACGAATTTTTCGTCTATAAAATCAATGTTATTTTGCCTTAAAAAGTTTCTCACATATGTAGTATTTTGATGTGCTAGTCTGCAGTGCCAAACTCTCAAACTTTCTGTTGTTTTTGCAGAATTACACTCTGATAAAAATACATCTACTAAACAGCTGTTTTCTTGAACTTGACCGTCAGACAAGTTTTCGTTAGGGGTGCGTTCCGAAATTAAAATATTTGCAAAGGTTTCAGTGTTTTGTTCTTGTGAGAATAACATTTTGTATAATTTGTTATCCCGTGTTGCCAATGCTCTTATTTCTCCTTTGTCATTATAAAATTCACATTTTTCATTGTTTGAAAACATCTTATAACCTTTATCTAAGGCACATCCAGCTGAGAATAAATTAAATTTTAAATCTGGCACAAATAATACATCTGACAGGGTTGACTTTATAAATTTCTTACCATTAAATGCCCATAGAGTTATTTTTCCAATACCTTTAACTGGTAATTTTTCTCCATTTCCGACTTTTACTTGTTTTTTATAGCTTATCTCTATCAATTCTTCAAACAGATCTTGATTCCAGCACATATGTTCGCTAGCTCCTGTGTCCAAGCACCATTCATTTTTATTTTTCTTACTCCCAGTATATACCATGAATGCATTACTGTCAATTTTATTTTCTTCTCTGCTTGTCTGTTGTTTTTCATTTTTATTTTTATTAAACCAACACTCTTGTAAGTTGTGTCCTCGTCTTTTACATTGACTGCATACTTTTATGTCTTTCTGGCTATTATTATCTCTCTCTTTCTTCTTGAAAAAGCAATTTTTCGCAATATGGCCACCTCTGCCACAAAAATGGCACTTTAACCTGGTTTTCTTTTGCCCTTTAAATTCTCTGCTTGTATCACTTTTCATCGCCAATGCTGTGCTGCCCTGTGCTGACTTACTTCTTTCTTCTTCGATAAGTAGTCTTGATGTAAGTTCATCTAGAGTTTGTTTATCAGATGGTACGGATTCCCATGCGGACCGAAAATGCTTATATTCCTCTGGCAATGCCATAAGTATTTTTGTCATGATCATTTTATCGGACAGCTCTTCACCAGCTTGCTTTAGCTTATTTTTTATCTCTTCAAGCTGTGATATGAATGAGGCAACATTTTTACCTGATGAAAACTCCAAGAGAAAAAACTTTTGTTGCATTAAATGAATGCTCACCTCTGACTCTTTGTCGTAGACAGACTTCAACTTTGTCCACATATCTTTCGAGGTCTCACAGGATAAAATGTGTGTCATAGGGCCTTGCTCTATTCTGGTTACTATAAATTCTTGTGCTTTTGAATCACCAGCATCCCATTTCTTTTGGTCATCTCCAGTAGTGCTCGGTCTCACAGACTTTCCTATTACTATGTCATAATAACCACGGCTTTTTAGCACTACCCTTGTTTGAAATTTCCAGGCTACCCAGTTGTCACCACCACTAAGTTTCAACGCAGCCGATGAATTTTCCATTTTTCGGATTTATGTTTTTCTTTTTTTATGTATATATACTCGAGCTTCTTTTTCACCTTTTTTTCAGCTTTTCTTTTTTATTTTCGTTGGCCGCGGCAAACTACCGACACAGGCTCTTCAACACTGACTTTTTTTACTGGCGAAATACTCACGAAAACAAGTGATCTGGGCCCATAACCTGATGTTTTGCAGAATTGCGTGGATGTTAATTAAACACCGAAGTACTTCTAGTCAGTTTTATTTTAAAAGAAAACTCAATAATTCTACAAATAACTTAAACATCAAAATCAACATTTATTTTTCTTTTTGACACATTTTTTACTTCTAGTTGACATCTGACACTTATATAACATTGTTTCCAACTACATCATACAATAACAAAAATCCCCTAGATTTGCCGTTGCTTATTTTTACTGGGTATTCAACAGATTTCAACGAAATCAATATACTTTAAACAGTTTCTCTACTACTTTCCAAAAATTTTTATTAAAACAATACCAAAAATTAAAAAAATAAAAGGATAAAACACACACAAACACATTGAAAAATGCCACAAATGATTGCTGAACAATAATTGTTGCCAAAAATTTTAATAAAATACGTATTTTCTGAAAAAAATTATATAATAATATACTTACAATCATAGAATCTATAAAAAAAAATAAAAAAATGATATAACTTGCATTGGGCTTGAACCTACTTCCCGTGTATCCCGCCGTACGAGAGTCGAAGCGATTTCAAACTGCACCACCTTCGGGTATACGTCATGTGGGAATATACACAAACTGAACAACTTTTTTACATTTTGTTTATATGAATTTTTATTAGTTTGATTTTTGTCGAATTAAAATACAACAATATATAGAGTAAGAAAACGATACATTAGATGAACATTTGTAGAAAGTTAGTTCGTAATCAGATTATGTAAATTAAAGCATTGCCTACTAGGTGTATAGCATAGCAAGTACTAGGTAAGTACATTATTTTTTTACATTTTCCAAATAGATAGGTATGAAGATAATTTTTTATTGGAATACAACTGAAACATTTAGAATTACGTACCTGTGGCTTTTCAAAACTATTTTCACTAAAAGTCACTATAATTATAAATTTGATTTTATTTCTGTCCTCACAACAATAAAAACTAATATATTATACAACATTTTTGTTTACCGATAACCTCCATATTGAACAATTATTTACAGATCATTTCAGCACCCAATCAGAGCCCGTATAAAGACTAATACCAAACTGTCGGTGTGCGCATGCGCGCAGATCAATATAAATTCACCCTCAATCTCAATCGCGCCTAAAGAAGTATAACTTCAAAAATAAAGGAAGGATGACAATTTGGGAATAGGTAGTTGAAGTTATCTATTATTATATAAGAAAGAGTTTACAATTCTACATATCCTCCATTTTACAAAAATTGGGCAATACTCGGGAGTGAAGACCGGAATTGGATAAAATGGCTAATTCTAAGCAACTTTTGTTTTATAGAGTTTTTTCACTAAGAGTAAAAACATGCCGAAGATACATGGATGAACGCGGTGTAGGTCGCGATCGCGGTCGCTACATCTATATCAAAACAAACGTTCATTTTCTTATGAGATCGCACATACCAAGGATGTGTCACCCGTTCACCCTCGCTACCCTACGGAAAGTATCTTCGGTATGTTCTGCCCGTCATCGATAGCGACCTACACCGCGCTCATCCATGTATCTTCGGCATGTTTTTACCTTTAGTCAATACTAGTCGAATATTTCAACGTGAAATAACCAAAAAACGGAACACTTTTCGGGGAATACTCATTACAACTATTTTAAATTGTTTAAATGTTTATTTTTGTTTTTTTTTTTAACTTCTAACATTAAAAGTAACATTTTAAGTAAGTAAGTTACGCTCAAAGTAATGTTGGTTCCTTTTATTTTTTTAAAGAATCGCTAAAATCACCCCCTAATTAGCTTCCTAAATAAAATTAATCGTTACCGCTTCACAAGTTACTTTGCTTATGTATTCTTTATAATATGATCTGTAAGTTTCATCGGTTCAAAGTGCTTATTTTTGAAAAGGCTG
This sequence comes from Diabrotica virgifera virgifera, assembly GCF_917563875.1. Lineage (NCBI taxonomy): Eukaryota > Metazoa > Arthropoda > Insecta > Coleoptera > Chrysomelidae > Diabrotica > Diabrotica virgifera. Next base: position 214,104,809 of record NC_065450.1, read on the forward strand.
TAGTTAAAATGGCTTGAACGAGTCACTAATCCCGAGTGTATGCAAATTTTGAACAGCCATAGTATAACCAATTTTTGTCTAACAGAAAAACAAAAAATCCAAAAGATTCAGAAAAGCAAAACGAACATTTTATTATTCTTTGAAATTTTTGGTATTACTAATAATTTTTAAGTTATTTACAAAATTACAGTTAATTACAAAAAAATTTCTTTAAAACCAATTTTTTTCAAAAATGAGGTCTTTGAACCGATGAAACTATAGATCCTATAGAAAAAAAAACACATAAATATAGTAACTTGTAAAGCGGTAACGATAAATTTTATTTGGGATGCTTATTGAGGGGTGATTTTCGCGATTCTTTTTACCAAAAAATAAAAGGGACCAACAATATTTTGAGCGTAACTCACTTACTTTTAATGTTAGAAGTTTTTTTTAGAGACAAAGATAAACCTTTTTTTAAACATTTTAAAAAAGTTGTAATGAATATTTACCGAAAAGTGCTCCGTTTTTTTCCTAATTTTCATTCGTTACAACTCTGCTTCTACTAGGTCTGTAGACTTCATAAATACATCATTTTTTTCACTTTTTTATAGGCTATGGCTATATGTTTGCTAAGAAAATTTTTTTCGATGAAATACTTACTTTTTGAGTTATTTGCGAAAAACCGTCCAAAAACATGTTTTTTTATTAAAAATTAACATATTCACTAGCAAATAACTCAAAAACTATTGACTTAGTGAAAGAACTCTATGAAACAAAAGTTGCTTAGATTAGAATTAGTAGTTTTGTTCAATTCCGGACTTATTTTGAATGTATATTTTTTCACCCACGAGAAGGGGACATTTCCCAATTTTTGTAAAATGGAGTAAAGAAAGTGTAAACTTTTTCTTACATAATAATAAATACTTTCAACTACGTATGTTTCAACTGTTGTGTCTAAATATGTGTCCAAGATAAGATGTTTCCGTTTCTTGACAATTTGTGTGAGTTCACGTTCTCTATTCATACGCCTTAAAACTTCTTCTTTTCTAATGCGGTCGGTCCATGGAATTTTCAGCATACGATGAAATACCCACATCAGAAAGCTCTCTAAATGTCGTAACGAGCTGACTGTTAACGTCCAAGCTTCCACGCCGTGTAGTAGTACACTATATACAGAACACTTTATCATGCGGTATCGTAGGGACAGATCAGTGAGTAACTGTCGCATCATTAAGAAGGTATTTCTTGCCTGTTCTATTATACACTTAATCTCTTGTTCCTGGTCTAAGGTTTCATGTATCCAACATCCTAGGTACTTAAACTTTTTCACTTGTTCAACGAGATTGTTGTTGACTGGGATGTTTACAACTGCTTATAAATAATTTCTTTTCTAATATATGTATAAATTGAAGAAAACCCCTATTATGAATTACTTTTTGTACCATTCCAAGTATAAGAACAGTTACTGTGAAAGCAATTTTACTGTGTATTCTTGGTTTACGTGATTAAAAGAACTAAACAACTCTTTCCAATTGAGTTGATATTGATAAAACCACGTACGAGTACGTACCATTATTAAATCTGCTAGTCGGGAGTAAGCCGCTGTTGAGCATCGACAATTTGATTGCGTTTGGAATGGAGGCGAACGAGGTGGCGGCGCTCGTGTGTCTCTTCTTTCTCGGTTTCTCCACATCGTTGTGCCGGGGAGTGGACCTCGACCGATGTTTGCTCTTTTTGATGGTTCCCGAAGAGTGACCGGCACTGCGATGTTTATTACTATCTGGTTCGCTGGACATTTTGTGCGACCTCTACGTTTGTCTCTTTAATATTTGCTTTGCCAACATCCGGATTGGAGCTGAAAACAAAAAGAATCGGTTAGTCAAATATAAAATGGAGTATGAGTTCGATAGAAAGTCTAATATAGGGCGATTTATAAATAATAGTTATATATGAACTACGTATTAGCGCTGACTGATAACTTAACTTGGCGTTACAGGATAAGTTGTATATTCATCAATCAACGGTAAAGTTTGTTTAGCAGTAAATGGTTGACTTCAAATAGTACCGATTATACCTAAACATCCTGGGTAACCGATAACCGATTATGGTATAAAAGGTCCGGTTTCAGGAAAAATGTCAGTGGCGACGCATGACTTTTTCTAAAGTGTTACCAAAACTGGATGCAAAAAATATTATTTAAAAAAATGAAGATATGGCTAAATGTATATATAGCTCCAATAATATCATTTTGTATATCACTTGAAACTCTCGAAAAAACAGTTGATGTTTCTAGATGTCAAAATTTTTGATCTTTTTTGGCAATTAATGTTAAAAATTCCCTGTAATCGCCTCGATTGCCAGAGAGTCATCGCCCTCAAAATGACCACGAAACGCTAATTCTTGTTTGGCCAAAGAACATACGGTATCTATTATAAGTGTGCTAAGGACATACCTATCTATTTTTTTAACAAACTCATTATGTTTATGGTAGGGGAGCCCAAGCGGGGATTTTTGCAGTTGCTCGAGCGCGTCAGATTATCATATGGGGAGAAACCTGGTACCCTGCATATGTCTCTACCATATATTGGCTCTTAACACAGGGGAGTTCGTTAAGGGGGGCCCGAAAAAAAATCTATCCTTTTTCGCGAAATTAATGACAGATCAGAAAACTAAAAAATATGTGCTCAATATTTTTTAAAAATCTATCGAATGATACCAAACACGACTTCCCACGGAGAGGGGTAAATTTAATATTTTAAATACGAATTCCGCGATATTTCGCGAAATGAACATCAGATAGAAAAACTGTAAAATACACTTATTTAATATTTTTTAAAAATCTATCGAAGGGCACCAAACACGACCCCCCACGGAGGTGGGGTGGGGGGTTACTTTAAAATCTTAAATAGGAGCCCCCATTTTTTACTGCAGATTTGGATTCCTTACGAAAAAATAAGTAACTTTTATTCGAAACATTTTTTCGAATTATGAATAGATGGTGTTATAATCGGAAAAAACGATTGTTGGAAATGGAAAATTAAATTAAAAAATGGCAAGCGCCCACTAAAATGGAAAATGTTACTTAACTTTTTTTGGTTTTAGGACCTACTCTTCACAACCCAATAGGTCACCAAAGCGCTCGAGTGACTGCACATTTAGCATACTTTGCTCCCCTACCATTAGCAATATTTGCTTTAAAAGCTTGGTTAAGAGAACTTTCGATTCTTGTTTTGACAAACTTAGTCAAATTGGGTATACACATCGGTATATCTTACATGTAGGTAACGGAGAAATTTCATGTCTACTTTTTAAAACTCTATAACTATTTAAATCGTGAACCTGGTCCACCCATTTTTTCTGTAGAAACCAGAGGACATGGCCAACAATACAGTCTATTTTAATGCAACCACAAAACCAAGGATTTTCACTGTACAAATTTAAAATATCGAACTACTTTTTTTGATTCCTTTTTTAAATTGTTTAAAATAGGTCTATCATTTTCAATAATCTCATTTTTTTCTTCAAAATTATACAAGGAGAATTACTTTTCAAGTAGTTGATCGATTACGCAGCGACACTCATCCATGGTTAACTGCACGCACACTTTTTATAGGTACTGTAACCAAATTTAAATCTGGTAACAGGGCTACTGATATACACAGCGCGCTTACGCCGTCGCACCTTCAAAATTTTCAGACACTAGCCGGTCCCGAGCGACAGTGAGGATGTAACCATTGTAACCACAAATGAAACTGGTAACAGAGTATAATAAAGTGCAACTGAGTCACATAAACTCGCCAATATTTTCGTGTGTCTACGAGTAGTTGGCTATTTACTGAATTAGGTACTATTAACACATAATATAATAATATATTTCTATTGGTAAAAATATAGGTAAATGGAATTATTCATCGTCATAAAATATTTATTTGCAAGATTTTTAACTGTTACCAATGGTAACAGTGGTTACATGGACGCTTCGCCAGTGGTATTAGCGCTGAATGATAACTTAATTTGGCGTTACAGGATAAGTTGTATATTCATCAATCAACGGTAAAGTTTGTTTAGCAGTAAACGGTTGACTTCAAATAGTACCGATTATACCTAAACATCCTGGGTTACCGATAACCGATAATAGTATAAAAGGTCCGGTTTCAGGAAAAATTTAAATATGTTTGAATGTTTATTTTTCTATAATCTTAGCAATTAAAATATATTTAATTTATTTTAAAATTTCATTTGAAAGCATTAATTTCGGGTATATAAGGCAAAGCAATATATTTTAAATCTGTTTTTTTTTGTTTTTGTCAGTGTTAATTGTCAAAAGACTAACTCTGTCTACTTCGCTTGCTTATCACTCTGGACCGGTCTTAACAATGAGCCAAATCAGATAAATTTAATAATATTTACGACCGCACTAATTGAAGTCAACCATTTAGTGCTAAACAAACTTAACCTAATAGTATTGCCGAACGCAAAGTATTCGTTATTCTTCTTATTTATTGGAACTAGATGAACGAATAAGTTAAAATTTAAAATGTTGCAAGAAAAAACAGCAGATATAAAAACAAAATACAATGAACAAAGAAAACGAGCCAAAAAAATCATATAATAAAAACAATAATAAAATACAATGAAGGTAAATTAAAATTCATAGAAGAAAATGAGAAAAAAGGTTACCAAAGAAAACCTGTACACTACAAAAGTAAACCTGGAAAGAATTTAGTAAGGGAAGAGGAAATACTGAAAAAATGGAAAGAACACTTCGAAGAGCTTCTAAATGAAAAACACCAGAATATGGTGAAGAAGAACTGAAGGAAAATACTATGTATAATACAATAGGTGTCTCGACTAAAGTAGCTACCATTTATTCTTCACCCTTTCACCATAATTCTTTCATCCCGTTTTAAAGTTCTAAAAGTTTTTTTTTGATCTTCTATCAATATTCTGCTGATATATATTGCCATAAACCATGGAGGGGCTTGCATTTTCTTTGGTTCTCATTTTACGGGGATTCCTAGCCGTTTTCTTTGACACACTGGCATGTGCGGATTGATAGAAGAAGCCCCTGATTCATATATTTTTGGATTTTAAAACTTTCAGATCTCTATTGAATCTCTGTAATTACCCTGTTCTGTAAGTTTTTTATAATTTCTCGTAGTAGGTAGGTACTCTTGATATTTCCCACTTTATTATGCACGTATCTACCATTCTTCTAGGAATCTTTAAATAACTTTTCATCTTGTCCTCGTATTTAAATGCAACGAATTTGTATTCATTTTTAAGTTATTTGATATCGTTTGGAAAAATACGTATCATTCGCATTGTTGGTTTTGTCTCTCAAACTTTTGAATACATACATCAAAAACCAAAGTCAACAAGAGCAATTCATTGCAAACCTCGTTAAATCCCTTTTAGTTTTTGATGCACGTCCCACTTTTCAATACTAGAAAATTCCATCGCTTGTCCAAACAATTTCAAAGCGCTTTTTCCTCTTCAAGTTTTTAGGTCAAGCGACAACAAATGATATTTATGAATGTTTTGTCTCTTCGGAAAGTTTCCCGAGAATGGCCTGCAACGAAGCTGAACACAGATTAATAAAAGTAAATCATGGAGCAGTCAAATCAGAAAGCGAGAATGTACCGGTTGGTAGATTAATTTCCCCCATTCGAATCGCTTGAACTAAACCTAAACTTGAACGTTTGACTTGTTTACAAATATATGGGTTATATTTGGGAATTTATGATACCGTGTTTTTGCAGTTATTAATTTACTATTAGGAAACGCTGCAAAAGAGTAATTCGAATAAATCTTTTAAAAGAACTGCATATACAGATACGGAAAAAATTTATAGTTAGTATTACAAAATTAGCGAGATAACTAACAGAGATACTAACATTATGTTTCCACTTAACAGACAGAGATCAAAATAAAATTTTCCCCTAGTCTCCTCTCCACATTGTGCATCAACGTTCACAATAAAGCGTTATACCCAGCCAAAATCCCCATTGTTTCTGATTGAATTTAACATAGTTTTTGATTGAATAATGTACAAAACAAAGAATTTAAAAGCTTATTTTTGTCTTCATGATTAGTGTAAGCGTTGATATAGCAATTTCTAAATTTTGATTAGTCACAGTTAAAGATTCAATTAATTGTAGCGGTTGACCTTTCGAAGGGTCTTCAAATAATAATATTTTTCTCTAAAAAATTTTAATTTGGCATTATTTAACACCTTTCTTCTTCTTCTTCTTCTTCTTCTTCTTCTTCTTCTTCTTCTTCTTCTTCTTAGCCTTCTGTCGTCCACATTTGGACATAGGCCTCTCCCAGCTACTTCGATCGGTATCTATCCCGAGGAACATATTTCCAATTTTTTCCGGCTACTCTTTTAATATCATCAACCCACCTCATTTGTGGTCTTCCTCTCGGTCGTTTACTTTCGTAAGCTCTCCAGTATTGTATTGTTGCATTCCTAAGTTGGTCTTTTTGTCACAATTATTATTTAACACAAGTGTTGTAAATAAATCAAAGAATGAATTGCATTCTTGAGCGTCGTCAAAAAATGGTTTAATATTAATATTTGGTAGTTTTACATTAGAAAAATGATTTTGAGAAATGTTTGAAATTTGAAAATCATCAACGTGATCTATCAAATTTAATAATTTAGCCAAACTGATCTCAAAACAGTTCACAGTTTCCACCTGATGATTCAATTTCATTAGTCGTTGTACCATAAGAACTAAACTCCTCCGACTGATCTAATAAATCTTGTAATTTTTTTTATAAGTTCCAAATAAACTATCATTCTTTAATTTTAGTAGTTATTTATTATTTAAATCATCTGAATTACTATTCAAAAACTTTCAATACGCATCAATTGAGATTTGTAACCTCCAATAATTTGTTTGCTTAAATTCTGAGAAGCCATTATATAAAAATGAAGAAAACAAACGAAGAAAACAGCCAAATAGTGATAATAAATAATTAATCCAAAACACAAAATAAAACAGTAAAGATAAAAAGAATTGGTGATAGTATAAACATATGATTGCGTAGAGATCATAACTTCTCACGATGGAAAAATAACTTAGATATAGCACAAAGACGAAATAAAATATATTCACAAAAAAAATAAATACAATAGTTAAACTAAGAGTTTTTAACGCAATAATTATCTCATTTTAATGGTGAAGTATGAACATTGCAGAAAAATACAAAATAAAATAAACAGATAAATCAAGAACCTCTACTAGAGAAATTGGGGGAAAGCAATTGGTTTGGTACGGACATAATAATGTGTAAAAACCAAAAAAATTAATAGAAGCTAATAGATAATAGACGTAAATAAAACAAAGAAAATACCTAAATGAACGGATAAAATAAACTAAATTGAACAAGAAAGAGGAAAAACGATTGAAAATATCACAGCAATGACTATATTATGCCGGAAAAATCGGAATAAATAAACAAAAAAAACATTCAAGTAAATAATCTGGCGATGAGAGTCCTACAGGTTGATGAGAAGAAACGAGGAAGAATATAAATGTCTGTTAATATTATACAGTGTGTCGAAGCCAAATGGAATAAATTCATTATTTCGTGAAAGAGCGATTTTGGAAATAAATTCCTTTATTTTTAACTTATCATTTTCTGCATTTCTATCGTACTAGTTACATTATCCGTCTGGTCGTGATGGCGTAATGAGAATCCCTATTTTCACTGTTAAATGAGAATAGGGGTCGTGTACTAGCTCATTTAAAAAGTAATTCTATTCTCTATCCAGTAATATAAACATTAACATATTTATTTATACAGGGTGTCCAAACAAATTTAATTAAATTAATTGACACAAAAAGAAGAATGTACGTAATTTATTTGTTTCAAAATACATTTTACTGCTGTCAGAACAGAAATTGCTTTTTGCTTAAATTAAATGTTCAAACTTCCAAAAGGCAGGTGGATGGCAGCTTGAACATTTATTTAAGCGAAAAGCAATGTTTATTTGTCAAATAAATTTTTTTTTTCTACGAGCGTGCAAAAATGTCTACTTTCGCGCACGCATTTTAGTTTAAAAAGTTTTACTTTTCCGCACGCGTGTTACTTTTCCGCACGCGTTTTACTTTTCCGCACGCGTTTTACTTTTCCGCACGCGTGTTAATTTAGATATGTTAATATGGCCTTAAAGTAATTATAATACATGCAATAAACTAATATTTAGATATTATTTACTAATTTATTTCAAATATATCTTATTGTGTTCATGTTTTAATGAAATTAACGCGAGAATTCGATGAAATAAAATAATTTTGACATAATATTCGAAAGTCAAATCGGTAGACAATAACAGTGGTTTTGAATCGTCGTCATGGAAACCAAGATCGTCGTCATGCTAATCAATTATGCTGAAACTTTGGTTTTGACAACCTTGCCAAAGAATTAATTTGTGTATGTATTTTCATATTAATTTGATTAAGATTTGGTCATTTTTTAAAGACTCGTAGAAAAAATATTGTTGCTAACGCTTGCAGAAAGTCTCTTTTCCGCACTCGACTGCTTGCCGAACTCCCGCTTCGCGTCATTCGGCAAACTGCAGTCGCGTGCGGAAAAGTATGACTTTCTGCACTTGTTAGGAAAATAACTATTTTTTGTTGTCTGATAACAGTAAAATGTATTTTAAATTAAATAAATTACACACCATTTTTCTTTTTGTGACAATTAATTTAATTTAGTAATGTTAATATTTATATTACTAAATAGAGAATTAAATTACCTTTCAAATGAGCTAGCACACGACCCCTATTTTCATTAAAAAACATCGATTATGTTATCACGCCCAGACAGATGACGTCAGTAGCATGATATATGTATGCAAAAAAAATCATAATTTAAAAATAAAAATCCAATTTATTCCATTTGGCTTTGACAAACTGTATAAGCTTCTAATATACCTATCGATATAAAATACTAGAAAAAAAAACAATAGCAAATAAACAATATAAAAATTAACGTATATCTTAAAAAATTACAACACTGCTTGTTACATCACTAGTATTTTCAAATCTTTGTTACGCTGCGCTGGCCTGATTAAATTATTGATATAAATGAAAAGTGGCTGTCTACGTTGCAGATTGTGAATAGAATACAAAGGGTTGTTACATGTTCCATTCCTATGTATTTTTAATGTGTGCTATATTGATTAATTAGAACTTACCCCTGTTTTCGTGTTGAATAAACAATCGCTGTAATTTGTAAGCTGTGACTTAAAACGGCGCTTACAGTTTTGTATATTAGGGAAGTCAATAAAGATTTTGACTTTGGAAAAAATCAAACAAGATAGAACTTTTTGTAATTTCATTAAGAAATGTTTAATATCAAACAGTTCTACTCCAGAAGTGAGTGCTTCATTTTTTAATTAACAAATGAACTGCGAAATTAATTGTTTTTTTTTAATATGTAACTACGAAAATGTAAATCTTAGAAAAAACCGACTTGACCATTGAAAAATTCAGAAAATTTTACACAAAAAACCTTATGTAAAGATTTTTATAAAATTAAATCTATAGCTTCTATAATTTTTTATTTATAACGCTAAACTCGCCCTTCTCACAAACACTGGCGCACTGTATACTAGCGTTCGGTGAAGCGCACGCTTAAGTTATTTTAATATAATTCTTTAACTAATGGATCAAATGAAATTTTACAAATTGGGCATGAAAGAAAAACAGTTAAGCTATCTTATAGTTATAATAAAAAGAAATAAAATGTATGGGACTAGGTACGGTGGGGGCGAAAAGTGAGACTTACATGAATTTTGTTTAAAAATTATTTAAAAATGTGTAACGAATACATTTTACGAACTTTAATTAAGATTCTACATTCTACTTACCCTCCACTTCAAAGTTGAACTTGTGCCGTTGGTTGCTTTTACTTGGGGGTGACAGTCACCCCTTCACGGGGGTGAAAAAACGCGCGTTTAAAAAAAAATTCGGACATGGATAAATTGACTAATTCTAAGCAAGTTTCGTTTTATAGAGTTTTTTATGTAAGTCAATACTTTTCGAGTTATTTGCGCTTGAAAATGTTTATTTTTCGACAAAAAAACACGTTATCAGACGGTTTTTCGCAAATAACTCAAAAAGGTAATAATTTATCGAATAAAATATTTTTAGCAAAAATGTAGCTTAGAAAAAAACGAAAATAGTTGTGTATTCGTGAAGTCTATCGAATATTTCAACGTGAAGTAACCAAAAAATGAAGCACTTTTCTGGAAAAATCCATTTAAACTTTTTGCTGTTTTGTTTTGCTGTTTGCCGTTTTGTGTTTAAAAAAAGCTTTAATTTCATTATTTCTAGCGTTAAAAGTAAGCGAGTTACGCTCAAAATAAAGTTGACCCCCTTTTTTGGTAAAAAAATCGTGACAATCTCCCCGTGTTTATCACCTCAAATGAAATTAATCGTTATAGATTTACAAACAGTTTACTTAACTTATCCATTTTTTATGATCTGTAAATTTCACCGGTTTAAAGTGCTTATTTTTAAAAGGCTTATAGTTGAAAGGGCTTGAACAAGTCACTAATCACGAGTGTATGCAAACTTTTTAACAGCCATATCTTAACCAATTTTTGTCATACAGAAAAACAAAATGAAACTAACATATTTATAACAGCAAATCCTACATTTTTTTACTCTTTGAGATTTTTGGTATCAATAATAATTTTTAAGTTATTTTGAAAAAAGGGAATTTTTTCCAAAATGTTTAGAAAATTTTTTTTTATTATAAAACCAAATTTTTTAAAAATAAGCACTTCAAACCGGTCAAAATTACAGATCATAAAAAATAATACACATACATTTAAAGTAAATGGTAAAGCAGTAACGATTAGTTTTATTTAGAGTGCTAAATAGAGGAAAATTTTCACGAATTTTTTTACCAAAAAATAAGGGGCCAACTTTTTTTCAGCGTAACTCGTGTATATTTGATGCTAGCAACTGTAAAAAATAAAACTAAACTTTTTTTAAATACCTTAAAATGTTAATAAGTTTTTCCCGAAAATTGCTTAATTTCGGTCATTTCGGTCATTTCACGTTGAAACATTCGATTTAAAATATGACGAATAAGAACTTATTTTCGATTAGCTACAACTTTGTTTTCACTCGGTTTATAGGCTTTACTAATACAGAATTTTTTTTCGTTTTTTTATAAGCTACATTTTTGCAAAGAATATTTTTTTCGATCAAATATTTACTTTTTGAGTTATTTGCGAAAAACCGTCTGAAAAGTAGTTTGTTTGTCGAAAAATAAACATTTTCAATCACAAATAGCCCGTAAAGTATTGACTTACATAAACAACTCTATAGAACAAAAGTTGCTTATAATCAGTCAATTTATCCATTTCCGGTCTTATTTTAAATACGCGTTTTTCACCCCTGAGAAGGGGTGACTGTCACCCCCCAAGTAAAAGCAACCAACGGCACAAATTCATCTTTGAAGTGGAGGGTACGTAGAACCTAAATACAAATTTCCATGCAATTCGGAATTACCCCTGAAAATTACACTCCAAACGGTCATTTACTGAGCTATGGGTAAATAAATTCCATAAAACAAATTTATAGCACCAGATATTCGCTGGAATCTACTTTGTTTATTATTAATATCTACGTTTATAATAAAATTTAAATTAAGATCGTGAGATTTGGGTCAAGTTTTGTACGTTTGTAGTGCGGTCAAGTGCATGCTCCAATTTTCTATTTGTTTTCCAGAAATATATCGGGATTTTCCAAGCATTTAATCATTGATCAAATGAGTTTTCTGGATTTCGTTAACAAGAATCTACTCAATATCGTTCACACTTTTGGCGCAGTAATTTAAAACAAATGTTCTTGTCGTTGGTATCACTAATATCGTTAAACCAATGAGATAAAATATAAGTTCCAAATAAGTCCGTAAATGGATAAACTGACTAATTCTAAGCAACTTTTGTTCTATAGCATTTTTTCACTAAGTTAATACTTTTCTGAGTTATTTGCGAGTAAATACGTTCATTTTTCAAAAAGAAACACGTTTTTAGGCGGTTTTTTGCAAATAACTCAAAAAGTATTTTATCGAAAAAAATATTCTTAGCAAAAATATAGCTCATAAAACAGTGAAAAAAATGCTGTATGCATGAGATCCCTAGACCCAATTCTAAGTAATAAAAAATAGGTTCATACTCGCCAAATTCCAAATCAAATATTTCAACGTGAAATAACCAAAAAATGAAGCACTTTTTACAGAAAACTATTACAACTTTTATAAAGATATTAAAAAAGCTTTATGTCTTTTAAAAAAGTTCCTAGCATTAAAAGTAAGGAAGTTGCGCTCAAAATAAATTTGGTCCCTTTTTTTGGTAAAAAAATCGTAAAAACCACCCCCTAATTAGCATCCCAAATGAAATTAATCATTACCACTTTACAAGTTGCTTTACTCGTGTATGTTGTATTGTTTATTATGATCTGTAAGGGTTTGCTCACTACGGAGACCAAGGGATGGTATCCTCGCCTAGAACAGAGTATCCTACTCTTCATATTCGTGAATTCTCACATTTAAAATAATGTACTATTTATTTTACCTGGCGATCGAAAATATATTATCGATCGCTATGTAAAATAAATACATTATTTTAAATGCGAGAATTCACGAATATAAAGAGTAGGATACTCTGTTCTAGGCGAGGATAGATATAGTCCGTCCGCTATAACTTTTTCCATGCGGTACGATTCATTTTCAATCAAATTAAGTCAAAACAGAAAGTGAAACGTACGCCGATGTGTGTAGTATATAGTACACAGTATACAAAATGTATATACCCATCGACGTTCGTTTCAATTTATGTTTTGACTTAATTTGATTGAAAATGAATCGTACCGCATGGGAAAAGTTATAGCGGACGGACTATACCATCCTTTGGTCTCCGTAGTGAACGCACCTTAAGTTTCATAAGTTCAAAGTGCTTAGCTTTGAAGGGGCTGTAGTTGAAAGGACTTGAACTAGTCAATAATCACGAGTGTATGCAAATTTTGAACAGCCATATCTTAACAAATTTTTGCCTTACAGAAAAACAAAAAATTCAAAATATTCAGAAAAACAAAACCTAGATTATTTTTTTACTCTTTGTGATTTTTGGTACTACTAATAAATTTATAGTTATAAAGTTATTTTGAAAAAAAGCATTTTTTTCAAAATTAAGAATTAAAAAATTACTTTAAAACCAATTTTTTAAATAAGCTCTTTGAACCGATAATACTTACAGATCATATAAATAATACATAACTAAAGTATTCTTGTAAGCGGTAACGATTAATTTAATTTAAGATGGTAATTAAGGGGTGACTTTCATACTTTTCAAAACTTGCTTATTTTGATGCTAGAAACTTAAAAAAAAAACAAAAATAAAGCTTTTTTTTAATAACTTAAAAAAAAGTTGTAATGAGTTTTCTCCAAAAAGTGCACCATTTTTTGGGTGTTTCACGTTGAAGTATTCACTTGAATGTACCTATTTCACGTTGAAATTTGACGGATGTGAACATATTTTTCATTAGCTACAACTTTGCTTCTGCTGGGTCTAGAGCGTTTATGCATACATCATTTTTTTCAATTTTTTAATGGGCAATTTTTTGCGAAAAATATTTTTTCCATAAAATAAATACTTACTTTTTGAGTTATTTGCAAAAAACCGCCTAAAAACGTGTTTTTTGCATTATTGCATGATTATAGACGGCATACACCTGCATGTGCTTGTAAGCTTGGGGATGTTTGGTGCTGCCCCCGATTTTACATGCATATGTATTTGTCTGCTATTTTCACTACTTTAATGTATGTTTTTCAACATTGGCTTGATCTTATGGATCTTTAGCATCTTTTTTACAACCAGACCTTGTACTAACTCTGGTTTTTATTTGTAGCATTTAGTGACTTGTAACCGTTGACCTGAAGATGCTCTGCATACTTTAGAGAGCGAACCCGGTCGTCGGAAGTTACAATAAATGATTGAGAGTACGTCTGTCTTTTACTTCATATAAAAATATGTCTTTAAAAGGAGAGTGGATCTAGGATTAACTCTTCGATTTTTTTTTTCAAAAAGTTCTAGCCTTCGACATTTGACCTCTTGGGATAAACAATTTATAATATCTAAGCAACAAGTTCACCAATCAAGCTTTACAATTTTTTTTATATTTCTAAGTGAAAGATCTTCATTTTAAAGGCTTAAAGAATAAATAAAAGCTATTTTTACAATAAATATTGTAATCGCAAAAAACAGCCAGTTTGGACTTTTCGCAGGCTGTTTTTCAATAACAAATTAACGAAATTAAACTTGCTATAGCTCACATTGTAGGTTTTTTAATTTACTACAACTTTTTATTTAAAAGTTTTTCTCTAAAATGAATATTCTAAGCTGCAAAATTAAAATTCTTTAAAAATTGCAAATTTTAAAAATGAAAAACGTCATCAATAAAAAACCACTCAAAATTTTTGGTTACATTTTAGTAGAAGTTATTTCTGGCATCGTCCTTTACAACACCTGATTGATAGGTTTCAAAAATTCTTGAATTATAACACGTTTTTTTCACCCACAGCCTGGAGTAAAAGAAGTTTTCACTTCATAAATAAATATTGTCTGCAATGCCGCTGTAAAATCAGTCACAAATGAAAAGTAATATTTCTCTGCGATAAAATTTGAAATGTAACACTCACATACTGCACAGAAGAGATAAGGACATAGTGGAATGTTAATCAAGTTATTTATCATATTTTCTGGCATATCTAAGTGCCTCTGTAGCTCACATCTCGGCAACTATTTCAAAATTAACTGTGAGTTCATTTCCTAATAACTTTTTTAATATACGCCGCGGTGGCTATAAAATTTTCCTCGCTGACGGAAAACTATTAGTTATACTCGGTTAGAGCTTCATATTTGGTTCTGGCTGTACACGTATATTATGAAGTTTATAGTTCAGAACATGTTATATGCATTTTTATGAGGCTGCAACCGATTTTTCTGATTATGGTTGGGAACACGGTCTCGAAATGTTTTTAGTTGCTGGTGTTGGAAATTAAATTATTAAGAGCCTACAGTAGCGCGTCATCAATGTAACTTCGGGAGATAGTATCATATCCTTTTTTGAAAGTTCGATAGTATCATACGAAAGAATAAAATAATAAACCAATATAGAAGTAAAAACCATCATGTCACCCTTGTCAAATTGTATATCCACTTCCTAATTTCTCAGTTGGTCTGTGCCCATTGAATTGGCAAGTACCTAGCATCTTCGAGCAGGGAACCATGGCACCCTTTTAGCATGTGTTCCACTTTATCTATTAACATCGACTTGTAGTCATAACATTTTAATATATTACATTATGTAAACCATATACGATGATGTTAACACTATTTACAGTGTGCTAGTTTCAAAATACTCGGCAGGATGTAAGTATTCCCACATTTTTCATTTTAACAGTCACATTTTTAACCTTTTGCTTTAAACTAACGTGGAAATACTTCATTCTAGGCACTGAAGATGTTCTGTTTAGAACGAAAACGTTCTGCAATCCATGACATTTTATAGTTTTAAATAAACGATTTTATACCAGAATACATCTCGAAGTTTTTACTTCTGTATTGGTTTTTTAAACTATGGTATACAGCCAACTATTGGGATTTTCCCATTGATTTTTTTTTTTTAATAAAATAATAATAAATAATCATTTCGTTTAGGGCAGTCAATGAGGGTATGTGGCTCCGAATTCCATCCTACTATATAGATTTACGTGATATTTTCACAGTAAGTAGGGAATAGCCCAAGAAACAAAGTCTACCCTATGCCGATGTGTGCTTTTGTCTTGGGGCGGCTCCCACCCCTTCTCGGGGGTGGAAAATTTTTTGCTTAAATAACTACGGAAGTTGCTAGAGAACCGAATACTAAGCAAAGACTGTTCTATAATTTTTTTTCGAAAACTCAATACTTTTTGAGTTATTCCTGGTTGAAAATTGGCCATTTTCATTGAAACTTAACACCTTTTCAAACGGTTTTTTGCGAATACCTTAAAAACTATGCATCTAACTAAAAGGAACATATAAAACATTTTTGTAGCTTATAAAATAACAAAGAGATTCGTTCCTTTATGAATCTTCTAGTTATAACACAAAAAGAGATATGGTAAGTGAAAAAAACTTGTTTTCTTGGTGCATGCTCAAATCAATGTATTTAACTTGAAATAACAGAGAAACTCGATTTTAGGTGTATAATGCTACCAATAACTTTTGTTGTGCTGGAAAAGACCGTTAAAATAAGCAATATTAAATGTCGATTACATTCAAACTATGCGAGATAAACTGTAAAAAATTTGATGACTAACGTATTTTAAGAAAAAAAATGAGGAAGTATATTTAACCCCTCATCCACAAGAATTTAGATGCATCGTTTTCCTTTTACAATACATTTTACTATAGTGTTCTTTTTATGTTCAAAAAGTTGGGTGGGTTTAAAATGAATGGTTTTTGAAAAAAAAATAAGATCAAATTATTGAGCGCATTTTTAAATTTTCTTAAAAATTTCTTAAAAATTATTTCTCCATGTAACTCGAAAATGATAAGAGATGCCAAAAAAAGATGCCATACAAAAATATAGGTTTCTTCTAGATAAACATATTGATTTTATTTTTTATATAACAGTATCTCTTATCATTTTCAAGGTACATGGAGGAAAAGGAAGATTTTTAAGAAAATTTAAATATGCGCTCTATAATTTGATCTTATTTTTTTCAAAAACCATTCATTTTAAACCCGCTCAACTTTTTGAACATAAAAATAGTACTGTAGTAAAATGTATTGTAGAAGAAAAACGATGCATTTAAATTCTTGTGGATGAGGAGTTAAATATACTTCTCAATTTTTTTTTTTAAATTCGTTAGTCATCAATTTTGCAGCATATCTCGCTTAGTTTGAATGTAATCGACATCTAATATTGCTTATTTGAAAGGACTTTTTAAGCACAATAAAAGGTATTGGTAGCATTATACACCTAAAATCGACCGTTTCTCTGTTATTTCAAGTTGAATTCACTGATTTGAGCATGCACCAAAAAAAATAAACTATTTTTACCTACCATATCTCTTTTTGTGTTATAACTAGAAGATTGAAGAAGGAACGAATCTCTTTGTTTTCTTATGAGCTACAAAAATGTTTTATATAATTTTTTTAGTTAGATGCATTGTTTTTAAGGTATTCGCAAAAAACCGTTTGAAAAAGTGTTATATTTCAATGAAAATGGCCAATTTTCAACCACGAATAACTCAAAAAGTATTGAGTTTTCGAAAAAAAATTATAGAACAGTTTTTGCTTAGAATTAGGTTCTCTAGCAACTTCCGTAGTTGTTTAACCAAAAAATTTTCCACCCCCAAGAAGGGGTGGGAATCGGCCCCAAGACAAAAGGCATAGGGTAGACTTTGAATAAGGAGATATTTTCAGGCTATTCCTAAAATTTCATTAAAATCCATGCAGTAGGATAGAATTCGGAGGTTATAACCTGTTCTTGCTCTCATTGACTGTCTTAGTGGTGAAGCGAAACAAGAGCCGTCTTATTTTTTTTTATTTCATAGAGCGCCAAAAGCACTATAACTAGTTTCAATCCTTTTTTTAAATTGAACTTTAAATGAACTTTTCCCATTTTTTGGAACTTTTGATAATATTTTTAGAATAAAAAATCCTCCTAAAATTTTATATACTCGCATTAGAATTCGAAATATTTTTACGTAAATACACTTACTTACCTATAAGTAAAACACACAATTAACAACAATCTATTTTTTCAAATAGTCCAACAACTTAGTTCTATTACACAAAAATATAAAAAATTAATTATATAATTAACACTACTTCCCTATGGATCAACACTAACGAATTCTTAAAATAATACACTACTGCACTGAACAGATATCGATACAGATAACAGAACAGATAAGAGAATAGTGCTATTACATTTAGAAATCTGGCGCAGGTTTGTCAAAACGACAGTGACTATTTCTCTATGTTGCCCAATCAGTTATTTAGTTATAATATGTTCGATTTCTTGTTAGAGATAAAAAATTTTAGTAGTTCCAATATGACACAAAATCTAGGCATGGGATAAAATAGTTTATTTGAAGAAAATGTATTTTTTTTTGCCCTTCTTAATGGCGGTATAGGCTCGATTTTTTAATACTATATTTAGTTATAGAGTAATTTCCCCACACTAACATATTATTTCTCAAATTGGGCTCTGTAACGCCATTCTTTACTATATTACGAACAGGGCCGTAAGTACGATGTTGTGTGCCCCGGGGCAGACGTGATCTGGGGCCCCCTAACGGTGGGTCTCGAGGGGTTTACAATCTCTCATCTGGAAAACGTTTTACGAAGTCGATTACTTCGTTTTAAAGGTCTTGTTCGTTTGCATTCAAAATAAAATCAGGTTGAACAATTCGGTACGTATCTAACACTGCTTTCGTTCCTTGAAAGCGAGTGTCTAGTTGATGGCATAATGTGTCGATCATTGAGTAAATCACGGTTTCTCTGAAGCATGACTTTGAATCTAGAGGTCTTTCATCTTCGCACAGTTCATCGAAATGTTTTTCGTCTTCTGCATTCTTTTCGGAGCGAACTCTACTGGTATTCCCCAACGTTGACACATATTTGAAGCCTCTTCAAAGAAGGTTTCAAAAAATTGCCTCTCATTTCAGTTAGGTTTAAGTTACTCTCTTCAAGTAAACTGTAAGCTGTTAAAAGGTCCAACAATTCTGATTGCAGTGTTTTCGAGACTATGTTGAGGATTTCAAGGATTTTATTTTGGACAACTAGTAATAAAACAAATTTCTTTTTCAGTTGTGCTGCTTCGTTTCTTTCATTTCTTTTGTTACTTGTCAGGGCTAGACTTGAAGGGCACTTCGAGACATCGCAAGATCTCTGTTTCAATGCATTGACTACATCAAATCTTCCAGCCCAGCGTGTTGAATTGAGAGGTTTGAGAGTCTTCCGAAACTTTCGAGGAACACCTTTCAGACTGGTATGGCTAATTGAGTACCTCCCAATGAACGATACTGTTCGTTGAGAGTTGGAAAAATATGAAGATATGAAGGTTTATTTAGAGAAAATGCAGGGAGAGGTAAACCAGATTGCTGAGAAGATACGGAAAATTGAAAAGGTGGAAGAAAAATTCGAGAATGCGTTAAAATTCGATATGGAAAAATTGGAAGAAAAATTGAAGGAGATGAAAATGTCAAAAAGGAGGAGACCGTCGGGAAGTAATTATATACAGCTCTAATGATATCAGCATCCAGTTTTTCGAGGATATTAGAAAACGACATCCGGTACCTTTCGCATTAATATCTTAAAAACAAATTACAACAAAGAGAGAACTTCGAAGATTGCAAAGAAATTATAAGAAGCCATCTAAAAGACGGAGCTGCTTTGTGGTTTGAAAGCAAAAAAATGAGGTGACTTAATGGAGAGATTTAGAGATAAACATTTTTATAATGGTGCAGGTGAAACAGGTTAAAATCGCATTGAAGTAGTTAGAATGAATAGGCCGTGTACTTATTACAACTGGACAACTTAAAGTAGAATTTGACTGAAAGTACTTTGAAGGTTTATTTGACCTAGTTAAAATCTATGCACAGCCAACCAATCCAACCGGGACAGGGCCCCAGGGCCCTGCCCCGGTTACCCCAATGGTAGTTACGGCCCTAATTACGAATATGTGTGCCAAATATTTCGACAAAATATTCAAAATTAAAGCCGCAATCTTGGAACTCGTTTTCCGTTCTGATGACGCGATACTGTAGCCTCTTAAGGTCGTTTTCACATTCAACTAATAGGTATAGTAGGACGGGTACGTTTCCAGGTGTAGCCAACGAACTGTTATAGTTCTTCCACTCTAACTTTTCCCATGCATGAAATTATTCACGAATTACTTTTATCACGAAATACCCTGTTTATTGAAATTTTCAAAATCCGTTTGAACAGTTGAAAAGAGCACAAAAAACTAAGTTTAACGGCTGGCTTCAATTTTTTGCGCAGACAATTTAATGACATTACTTTTAAAATATTTGTATATCGAAATTTTTGTTCGAGTTCTCAGAGTTCTTAAAAATTTCAATATAATTTCAAAATTAAAATCATTAAATTGTATGGCCAAAAAATTGAAGCGAATCATTAAACAGGTTTTTGTGCTCTTGGTCAGGGTGTTGTTTCAAGGTCAAAATGAATTTATAATTTTTTTAGTCTGGACCTGGATTTTTCTTGTGATTAGCAGTTGGATGGTTTCGGTTCTAAATGAAACATAGTTCAAAAAAATATACAGGGTGGTTCTAATGTTACTGATTGAGAAAGAAATGGGCAAAATCGATAAATCACCCTGTAATTAAAGTATTTCCGTTTCCCAATGAAACACCCTGTATAAAAAATAAAAAGGAAAAATTAGAAAATGTTATAACAGTTCTGTATAAAGACCGTTCTATGAAACAGTGAAACACTTTATATAAACAATAAAAATGAAAAATTTAAATTAAAAAAAAAATTTCATAGTTTTGTATAAAGACGAGTTATGACTTATGGTATAACTGGTCTAGCGTCAACTGAACTATTTCGACATGCTGTGAATAGGGCTTTTCATTCACAGTCATTTGTTTCGAGCTTCTGTCATAAGTCGTATAATCCGTGTATATTAATATTATACACAAATTATACAAGATATGATAGAAGCTCGAAAACCAACGTCGCCAACATCACTAGAAGATAGAGGTAAATATCTTTAGAAGAAGAAGGAGAATATGACACAAAAAACAAGAAGTTTTCTATGGTAAAATAAAAACTACCTCAAATCGCCTCATAAGAGGCTTGTAGAATCATCTGCAATAAAAACTGTACCATCATTTTCAAATTTAGTATAGTTTGTATTGTAGATTTGCAAATAAATTATTTAAAAAAAAATTATATTAGAAAATTATTCAATTT
The DNA here is from genome assembly GCF_917563875.1 of Diabrotica virgifera virgifera. NCBI lineage: Eukaryota > Metazoa > Arthropoda > Insecta > Coleoptera > Chrysomelidae > Diabrotica > Diabrotica virgifera. Next base: position 214,125,816 of record NC_065450.1, read on the forward strand.
CTTATCTCCTTGTTATATTCTGTTATGTAGACGTAGGAAAATACCGTTTGTGAGATTATGCTCCGCAAATACCGAATAATACTAAGTCACGGACTTAATCGGATTTTCATTCTGCGCCAATTTGCATATAAATGGAAGTCTCCGCTAAATATCCATAAATTTAGTTTTGTTTTTATTTATAAAACGAAATGTATGCGGTTTTCCGACGATCGCATCGATTTTACTAATCAACTATTCGGAATATATCTGCTATTCTCAGAGTTTTATGTTTGATCTTGATGCATTTTCAAACCAGCTGTTTGAAGAATCAATTTGAACCATCTTTATATCTAAATATATCCCGAGAATTATTTGATACGTATTTATTAAGAGGCCACATCACGCGTCATCAATATTACTTCGGGAGATGGTATCATACCCTCTTTGGAAAGTTCTGCGAAACTTGGGCAACGGTGCGCCGGCGGTGAAAATTTTAGTAAAAGCGTGTATTTTGGTTTCTTTTTTAATTAAATTTAAAGCTATTGATGAGATTTCTAGAACAAAAATCCTCCTAAAATTTCATATACCTACTCGCATTAGAATTCGAGATATTGTTACGTAAAATATAAGTACCTACAAAACTCACAATTAATAATAATCTATTTTTTCAAATAGTTATATTACAACTTAGTTATATTAGGTTATATTAATTCCAATATCTTAGAAAATAATACACTACTGCACTGAACAGATATCGATATAGATCAGCGTTTCCCAACCGGTGGATCGCGGCCCAATAGTGGGTCGCTGGCGGTTTTCAGGTGGGTTTGCTGTAGATATGCTGTGCCATGCATCAACATTCAAATAAAATTAAGATGAAAAACATGACTTTAATTACAACTCTCTGTAGTTACAACTTTTTATCAAATAGAAATGTGCAATGAAGTTTTTTCTTTTCAAAATTGTTTTTTTTTACAAGCAGTCGATCGTTGGACGCTTGCAGTTTATGTGGTAGATCCCACGCAGTATAAGTCTGAGCACCACTGTTCTAGAGTAATTTCCACATAGGTACTAACATATTTCTCAAATTGGGCTCTGTACCGCCATTCTTTACTATATTACGAATATGTGTGCCAAATATCTAGACAAAGTATTCAAAATTAAAGCTGAAATCTTGGAACGCGTTTTTCGTTTTGTTGACGGGCTGATATAGCCTTTTAAAGATGTAAACAGTACGACATGCGAAAAGTGGCTTGTTGCAAATATTATATTATTACATAATTCATTTATTCTCTGATCGTCAAGCGGAAGTGATCGAGCTCCTAAAGTTAAATTCTTTGTTGTGTTGTCGATGTTGCCAAGTATTTAAATATTTATTTGAAGCGGAACGAGTACATTCTGGAATCAAAATGGGAAGGATAATGAAAAATAAATGTTTAGAACCTCAAGCACCAGAAATTATTATAACTTATAACCTCATCACCAAGCAGTGGATGTGTTTAGATTACATATCTTTCCAGGAACTGAAGCTTTTCACCTCGCAATTTTTACAGAATGTATCGACTTGCTTGAAAATTTGAGAATAAGTAGTGGATAGTCCAAGGATCAAAATCTATATGATGCCGAAAGGCGCATTTACCATGGGGATGGTTGCCACCCCATATTGGGGGTGGAATTTTTTATTATATTTTGACTGGAAAAGTTGATAAAAACATTCATTCTAAGCAAAAAAGGTTCTATACATTTTTTTGATAAAATTAATAGTTTTCGATTTATTCGCTATCGAAAGTGTTAGTTTTATATCTAAAAAATCAATGTTTTTCGATGGTATACTCATTTACGATTCACTCAATTTTTGCCGTAGAAAAAATTTTTTCACACGAAGTTCTTGGGAATGAAATAGCCTACAATTTCATATTTAAACATTTTTTCGTATCTCTGATGCTAATCTTTCTATTCTGAAGAGAATGGCATTAAATTACAAAAATTCGTTATTCGCTTTAAACTCTTTTTTTTTGAAAACTAATCATTATAAGCCAGTCAAGCTTCTAGAATCTATTAATAATACATAAATAAAATAGAATAAATAAGGCCAATGACTAAAAACACCGCCAACTTGCCTTATTATGCTTTCAATTGGATATCTCCTGAGATTAAAAATAAGTCACCTTATTTTTAAGCTAGAGACTTTTTTTTACTTCTGGAGATAGATATTTTTAAATACTCTAAATTAGTGTTGAGACTTCTGAGCTTCACCGATGAGGCATAAGGATGCTGAAATAGCTATATGGAAATGGTGGTCCAACTCTGAATCAAATATAGACAAAACCTGCCTTGATCTTTTTTGATCTTTTTTAACTCTAAATTAGCTTAAATAAGAAGTTATCCTCGAAAAATGCATGGTTTTTCCGACTTTTGACTTTGAAACTACAATATTTAGCATTCGACGAAGAAGAGCTAGCATATAATAAAGTATAGCTCGATTACTCTTGGTCTTATAGAAAATTTTAAAAAACGGTTTTGTTTATTTTTTCTATGGGTACATTTTTGTTAAGTAAAGTTGTTTTGATAAAACGAAAACTTTTTGAGTTATTAGCAGAAAACTTATTAAAAACATGATTTTTTCGGTTTAAAACTAACACTTTCGGTAGCGAATAAATCGAAAACTATTAATTTTATCAAAAAAATATATAGAACGTTTTTTGCTTAGAATGAATGTTTTTACCAACTTTTGCGGTCAAAATTTAATGAAAAATTTCCACCAACGAGATGGGGCTGCAACCACCCCCATGGTAAAAGCGCCTTTCGAGATCATATAGATTTTGATGCTTGGACTATCGACTACTTATTCTCAAATTTTCAAGCAAATCGATCCATTCTGTAAAAATTGCGAGGTTTTGTCCTATTTTAAGCTTCATTACTTGGACTACTAACTTTTAGACGCTTTTAGTCAGAAAGCACCAGTCAACTGATCCACTGTGTCGCAACTATTTTCGCAAAATTCTTATTAAGGTGATACAGTAGCGATCAACAGGTAGCCAAAACGCGTTCCAAGATTGCGGCTGTAATTTTGAATATTTTTTTGAGATATTTGGCACACGTATTCGTAATATAATAAAGAATGGCGGTGCAGAGCCCAATTTGAAAAATATATTAATATGTGGAAATTACTCTGTAATTAAATACAATATTAAAAAAACGAGCCTGTACCGCCATTAAGAAGAACAAAAAAATACACTTTCTTCAAATAAACTTTTTTATCCGATGCCTAGATTTTGTGTCATTTTGGAACTACTAATGAAATAAAAAAAATTTAGTAGTTCCAAAATGACACACAATTTAGGCATCGGATAAAAAAGTTTATTTGAAGAAAGTATATTTTTTTGTTCTTCTCAGTGGCGGTACAGGCTCGTTTTGTTAATATTGTATTTAATTACAGAGTAATTTCCACATATTAATATATTTTTCAAATTGGGCTCTGCACCGCCATTCTTTATTATATTACGAATACGTGTGCCAAATATCTCAAAAAAATATTCAAAATTACAGCCGAATCTTGGAACGCGTTTTTGCTACCTGTTGATCGCTACTGTTTCCTCTTAAGCTCTGTTTTTACTTTTCCTGGATGTTGTTTTCTTTCCGTAGTTATGTATAGTATATACCTATTTTGAGCCTGATTTTATTATGAATTATTTTTAATCTTATATTGACATTTTCAACGAATATACATACCATGGTCCGATAAGACATCTACGTCTAGATGTATTTTTTGAGGTGATAGAATTTCGAAACCTTTTGTTAGTGTTGATAAAATCAATTTGGTTTCTCTGGTGTATTACTGAACGTTTTCCGTGTGTAAAGCCTTATTGGATGTAGTTTCGTTAAAATTAAAAAATGTATCCGTTACAAGCATATCTGTCTCTTGACAGAATTGGATCAGCTTTTCTCCTCTTTCGTTTCTTGTGCCAAAACCATCTGCCTTACTGTACCTTGCCCTATTTTAGCGTTAAAATTGTCCATGATAATAGTTAGTTTATGTTTTTCCGTCAGTTTTGAAGAGACTGATCGAAATTTTATATTTTTTTGTAGTTGCGTAGACCTGAATGATGATTATTATAAAGAGACTGGAGTTAATCTTAAATGTAACTCTGTCTTATATGAGCGTAACTTCTATCATTGCTTTATCTATTTTCCGTTTTACAGCCATTGCTGTTTCCTGTTGTGTCATCTCCCGAATTAGTGTTCATCTTACTCCAGAATTTGGTCATCGAACTTCTTCTTCTTCTTCTTCTTGTGCCACTCCTATCGGAGATTGGAAATCATCAAGGCTACCCTGATTTTGTTTACAGCTGACCTAAAAAGTTCATTAGTGGTGCAGCCAAACCACTCTCTCAAATTCCGCATCCACGACATTCTTCTACGGCCTGGATTCCGTTTTCCTTCTATTTTTCCTTGCATTATATTTTGAAGTAATGCGTATTTATGACCTCTCATCAGGTGACCCAAATACTCGAGTTTTCTTCGTTTTATCGTTAATAAAATTTCTGGGTCTCTTCCTATCCTTCGTATTACTTCAAGATTTGTGATTCTTTCAACCCAACTTATCTTCAGCATTCGACGGTAGCACCACATCTCGAAACTTTCAATATTTTTTATGTTGTTCTGTTTGAGAGTCCAGGCCTCTACACCGTATAATAGCGTGTTAAATACGTAGCCACTTAGCATTCTTAATCGTAGAGGGATGCTTATATCTCTGTTGCAGAAGAATTTTCTCATCTTTATGAAGGTGGCCCTGGCAATTTCGATACGTCTTTTTATTTCATTGTTTTGGTCTCCAGTTTCGTTTATTAAAGTTCCCAAGTATTTATAACTTGATACTTTTTCAATTTGAATGCCGTTTATACTAATATGTGCTGGTTGTGTCATGATTTTACTGAAGACCATATACTTGGTTTTTTTGATATTAATGTTTATGCCATAATTGTTGCAAGCAATATTTATGTTTGTAAGTAATCGTTGTAATTCTTCTACTGTTCTTGCAACTAGTACAGTGTCGTCTGCGTATCGAATATTATTTACAACCTCTCCATTGATTACGATTCCTTCATTTGCTTGCAAAAGGGCTTCCTGACAGATGCTTTCACTATATACATTAAACAGCAGTGGTGACAAAATGCATCCCTGTCTTACTCCTCTACGTATTTCTATTGCTTTTGATATCTCGTTTTCTATTTTGATGTTAGCTTTCTGATTCCAATATAAGTTGAGAATTATTCGCAGATCTTTATTATCTATGTCTTTTCTTTCAAGAATGTCTCTTAGCCTATCGTGGCGTACTCTGTCAAACGCTTTTTCAAAATCGATAAAACATGCATGTACTTCTTGATTAACGTCTAGGCATCTTTGTGTAAGAACATTCAAACCGAAGAGAGCTTCTCGAGTACCTAGTCCTTTTCTGAACCCCATCTGTGTATTACTAATATCTGACTCCAACTTTTGATAAACTCGGTTGTGGATGATTTTTAGAAATATCTTTAGTAGATGGCTCATTAAAGATATTGTTCGATGTTCTGAACATTCTTTTCCATTGGATTTCTTTGGCAGTGTAACGAATGTAGACAGCAGCCACTCTTGAGGTATAATACCAGTATTGTATACTGTGTTAAATAAGTGCAATATTATACCTATTGATTCATCATTCAAGAGCTTTAGTAATTCAGTAGGAACCTCATCGGGTCCATTTGCCTTTCCAGTTTTGGAATTTTTAAGTGCCATTTCTACTTCACATTTTAGGATTTCAGGTCCCGTTTCACCATTTACCTTGTCAATGTTATTTCTGTTGTCCTCAAACAATTCTCTTATGTATTCAGCCCATCTATTAATTTTTTCTGTTAAGTCTACAATAATATTTCCGTCTTTGTCCTTAAGCAAACTTATTTGATGTCTTCTTTGGGTTCCTGTAAGTTCTTTTACTTTTTTATGTATATTGAATGTGTCATACTTTCTTTCATAGTCTTCCATTTCTACACATTGTTCTTTAATCCATGATTCTTTGGCCTTCTTTATTATTTGCTTTATGTTCTTATCAACCTCTCTGTATTTTTCTGAATTATTCTTCAATTTGCGTCTTTCATACATTAGTTCTAGTATGTCTGGTGTCATCCACACCTTATGTTTCTTTGGAGATTTGGTTAGGTGTTTCTTTCCCGTAGTTCTTATTATAGTGTTTATATACTTCAGTTTTTCATCTATGTTGTCTGTTCTGCGGATTCGGTTTTCTGCTACACTGAGGTCGGTGTTGATTTCTTCGCGCACTGTTTGTCGTCGGTGTTCACTTTTAAGCTGACTTAAGTCTAACGCTGGGATGATGGTTTTTCTCATTTTCTTTGGTCTAGCTTCTAACACAGATACTACTGGATTATGATCCGAACCGATATCAGTTCCAGGGTAAGTTTTAGTAGATTTCACGGCATTACGGTATCTTTTTGTCACCATTATGTAATCTATTTGGTTTCTGATTACTTTTTCTTGTGTGTGTTGAGGTGACGTCCACGTATACAGTCTCCTTGGGGGTAACCAGGAACTTCACTGAATCCTAAAATATCTATGTCGAGTCGTGTCATCCCTTAAATAATATTTGCTGCCTTATCCGCTTGGTACATGCTTCGAATGTTCCACGTACCTATGCTTTTCACTTTTGGGACCTTATTGGTAAGCCAGTGAGTTTATTTCGTTTAAGCATTTGCAGTTTTCACACTTTTTCTGTCGCCCTTTTTATAGGTATTACTAATTTTTGCTTCTATCCATTCTGGTTGCAGATCATGGACTTGAAAGAATTGTGGAAAAACGTAGCTAAGAAGTTCCCAGAGAACTTTTGGTGAGCATTTTATTATTAACTCGATATGAATTCATTCTTCTTCTCTACGTGATATCTCCGCGACGAAGGTTGCCAATCATCATTGCTATTCTAATTCAGTTGAGTTCAGTTGAGCTGCGTCTAAACTCTAAACCATTCTCTGAGATTCCTCAGCCATTACATTTTTCTTCTACCTATGCTGCGCCTTCCTTGAATCTTTCCATGCATTATTAATTATTTTTCACGAAGATAATCGAATAAAGACTACATGAGTAAGAGTAACTAATGACCTGTTACCATTTGTCAATTATCTTGCACCTCTATAATTAACTTTTAACTTCGTTTATTTACGTAGTTAATATAAAATCTGCAAAAACTCACATAACTCACTTCACTATCAATATTAAAGAATTTGTGGTATAAATAAAAGAGGTTCCGGTTGAAACAGCTACAAATTAATGTCCCATAAACAAACAACACATTCCACCTGACTAATTAGTCATTCACAAAAAATATAAGGATATTCTCAAGATTCCATTGGGAAATATAATCGTTTCTCCTGTTCAAAGAGTCTGGTGTTCAAACACTGTTGCCAGTAAAACACCGAAAGTGCTAATTTTCATGAAATAAAATACATTTAAGATCATTAAGGTATCGACAATAAGCGTAACATAAAAAAGATGTTATTTTCTGTTAAATAACTTTCAAATAGGTAGGTAGCTTTATAAGTGGTTTCCCTTATTTCATAATCTCATGCGTTTCCCAAAAGTTTTTGATGATCAACAATATCAAAAGTATTTCACAGCTCTAGGAATACTGCTGCTATTGTATGCTTCCTGTTAGATATCGTTAGAAAATCAAAGAGTATACGAGATTCCATGTGGGGACTGTGACAAATCGTACATCAAACAGACCAATCGAAGAATCCATGTCAGACGAGAAAAACATCGAAATACCATCGAAAGAAGAGAAAAAACTTCGTCGCTTTCAACAACAACAGCAACTATCTCAAATACAGGATATTACTCCGGTCAACTTACACATCCGAGGTTACAAAAATTACCATCAAGCTGAAAATTGGCAGGATTGTTTAAAATACCATTATAAATGAAATTTTAGTCCTCATAAATCCGACTCGAGCTAAAAAATTTACGCGGGGTCAAAGGTCACCAAATAGAGTTTTTAGAGATTTTCAGCGAAACGGTAAGTTTTATCATAAAATTAGTTCTAACAAAAAATGTAGATTAGATAATTTAATTATCTATAAAAAATGTCTTATTACTTTTTTTTCTAGGACCCACCGTTTTTGAGATACAACGATTCAAAAGTTGTAATCGTCATAATAATATGCGCACACGTTTCCACACCACCTTTGAGGTACGAGGTAGTGTACTTAGCGCGTTTTTTAACGTGGTTTTCCCAGTAGGCCTATTCCACGGATCTTTTATGATTCTGTTTAATTTAAAGCTATTGAATAATTGATATTGGCAAGGGTTATAATAAAAGTTATAAAAAGCGGTATAAATTAAAAATAAAAAAATATGAAAAAAAATTTTTTAAGAAACGCTTTTCTTTAGTTATGATTGACCAAAATTTAATATATTATAAAAAAATTAACTAAAAAGCAAAAAAAATTAAACTCGAAGGATTATTCGAAAAAAAAAACGTTCGTTAAAAAATGAAAAAATCTAACACATTCGTTAAAGAAAGGCGTGGGCCTCAAACCGTATATTCGATGAAGAAGCGCCCCACGCTTTTCTTTAACGAATGTGTTGGATTTTTTCATTTTTTTAACGAACGTTTTTTTTTTTCGAATAATCCTTCGAGTTTGATTTTTTTTTGCTTTTTAGTTAATTTTTTTATTGCTTAGTAAAAAATTCTTCTAATAATTTATTTAATCTGACTCATTTATATCGGCAATTCAGGCATGTATTATACATTTTAAAGTAGAAGACTTTAAAATGTATAATAAATGAGTCAGATTAAATAAATTATTTGAAGAATTTTTTACTAAGCAACAACATTTTTGTTTATTTAGTATTATTTTAATTTTTTTATAATATATTAAATTTTGGTCAATCATAACTAAAGAAAAGCGTTTCTTAAAAAAATTTTTTTCATATTTTTTTATTTTTTACTTTTTAGTTTTACACTTTTCAAGCATTAAAATATATCGTCATGTTTAGAAAACGATATAAGTATATAACAGATACATTTTTTGCATTTATTTCAACTTTTGATACATACATTGTACATTTTCTGTAATTTCTTCATACATTTCTTGAATCAAAATCATTATTTACACCTATTACAGTTTTCGCAGTCTTTCCATCTCTTCTAATACTTTACTATTGCACGGTGTAGACCCTGTTAATTTCTCGCAATGCAGTTCTTCGATGCGTAAAGTTGTACCATACTGCATATGGTACTGCTCGTACCATATTATCGATCGCCAGATGCATTATTTTAAATGCGAGCGTTCACCAAAATAAAGAGTAGGATACTAAACTCTAGGCTAGGATACGATGCGATGGTCTCCGTAGTGAACGCACCCTTAGCCGTCAAAAGTACCTACGTATCCATACAAGGGTAAACCTCGCTCGGGGTAGTAGCTCCACATAGTGGATACGTCGGTGATCGCCGCTTACCCTTTTCGATTCAACCGGTTTGCGGTTTATATGTAGGGGAACGCATGCCGTATCCATTTGAGCAGCTACACCAAGCGGGGTTCACCATTGTGTGGATACGTACACTCGGCTCAATGCAACGTAAGCTTTGCAGGCTCAATTCAAATGTCCTTACGCAAACACTTTCGGGACCAAGTTCACGACAGCGTAGTCAACAGTCGAGCCTTGCGTTTTATGGACAGTCGAAGCCAACGACAATACTCGGCAGCATTCGTCTCTCTGCGGTTCCATAACTTTTATTCGCTGAAGACTGGATAGAAATCGGACAGAAACTGGATAAATTTGAAACTTTATTGTTTATTTATGAAGCATAACGTAAACAATTAACGTAAAAAGTGAAATTATGTATAGTTCATATCATTAGCTACAATCCGTAAAAGTTTCAAGTTTCTACATTGTAAAAAACAAGATAATTTAAGCATAAACACAAAAAAAAAATTTTGATCGACTATTCGTGTATTGTTCCCGCGAATGCATATGTCTGCAAAATTTCATTCATTTGCATTGAAGAAAAGGCAGTCAAATTAACGTCTAATAATTTGACGCAAACCATTGAACTAAATAAAAGCGTTTAAAAATAAGGGAAATTTATCCAACTGGTTCATAATTTTCTAATACTTCTGCTTCCTCATCTCCTGGTTCTTCTTCTTCTTCTTCTTCACCTTCTAGTTTTTCTTCTTCACCTTCTAGTTTGTCTTCTTCTTCTTCTTCTTTTTGTTCTTCTTCTTCTTGTTCATCCTGGGTGCAAGTAAATTGTCCCAATAATGACACATCGCATGGCTCCTTGATAGAATCAAATGAATCCTCAATTGTTGGTGATTCAACATTGGAGTACGACCGGTTTTGACAATTAGTGCATGCTACCTAACAAAACAGTCCAACTTTTTTGCAACCACATTTAGCGCTACATCCCTTTTTACAGTTGCAAAAAATTGTGTTCAGGAGTTTTTCCGGCGCAGGTGGGAATAAAGTTTGAATTGGTTCTAATGAACTGTTTACCCCGCTCGCGCTGAGCTGAATATTAATGACTCTCTTAGTTTGCTAGCACAACTATATAATGTCGAGAGGTTCTATTGTCTGTCTTATGTCATAAACGAAAGTGTTCTAAATCCCAACACCTGGCAACATCGATGTTAAGTAAAACAAATATACTTGTAATAGGACCTTGGAATAGACCGATCTATAATTAAACTATTTTAAGTGCAAGTGTGGTCGCCGGCACATGCCAAAAGCCAAAAGACACACTGTGTGTTGTGTTATCTAGCCAATTTTTATGTTTTCGTCAGACGAACGTTATTGTGAATCAAAAATTTATTATTATACTTTCGAAAAAACCGTGTTAAAAATGTTGTTTGGCGTTCGAACTATGTAAACAAAAGTTCGAAAATGTTACGTAGAAATAAATGAAATGGGCGATGCTGCTTTTTTCGTTTTTTGTTTATATTCAGTTGTAATTATTCGAGATTTCCGCCAGAAAATCCGCGAAAATGAGTACATACAGGGCTGCTTTATCCATTAGGCAATATAGGCAGTTGCCTAGGGCGGCACAAATACTGTACAGAAAATATTTGTATATGCTTTTTCTCATGAGGATCTTTCAGTGCGTCACAATTTTTCGATTTCTTTCTAACGCGTTAAATTGTTTGTGACAGAAAAAACGCACGTCGGTGACATTTATACCATTTATTCTATTTGTCAATAAATGAAAATAAAATAATTTGCGAATTATATAATATATCCACGAATATAATCTGAACAATTTAAAAGACTATACAAATCAATAAAAATACCATTTTATAAATGCAATAAACACAATTGATTTGTATTTATGCCAAATTGCAAATAAAATTTGACAACTGTCAGATTTAACTAAAATGTCATGTCACTAAAATGTATATTATCACGGACTTATCTTTTTTTCTATCATTTGTGACGCACTGAAAATGCTCTTGAAAAGAAGCATATAAAAATTATGGATCTGGGTTCTGTCATTAAAGGGTATGAAGCTCTTTCAAATTACTTTACCGCAAGGAAGCCAAAAAATTGTGCCCAAATAAAACATATAAAGAAATAAGAAAGAGAAAAAGAAAAATTCAATTTGACGAGGGGGCCGATGATGAACTAAACTTTTCAGGTAGTGATGAGATGAAAATCCACACATTCTATATTATAATCGACACTGATAAGAGACCTGAATAGACGTCTGGAATCTTATCGACTTATTTATCATCGTTTTCGTGTTATTAACAGATTTGCCAAAATTAAGCAATGAAGAAATTATTAAAGAAGCTGAAAATTCGGTACAAAATAAAGACGACTAAGCATTCGAATGAATGCATTCGGAATGCATTTGGATACCACAATAAAATCACCAATAATTAACATATCTTAATATATAAAGAGAATTAGTGGAGTCACTGAAGGTGGATATGAGCTATTACCTCTGATTTCGTTGAACCTCCATCGATTTGCATGAAAATTGGTGAGTGGTTAGAGGATACATCAAGGAACAAAGGTAACATAGTGTCAACTTGCGCTTTTACCCTGGGGGTGGATGCCACCCCTTCTCGGGAGTGAAAATTATTTTATTAAAATATCCCCAGAATTCTATAGAGGGGCAAATTCTAAGCAAAATTTGTTACATAAAGTTATTAAAATAAATCAAAACTTTTTGAGTTATTAAAGATTAAAGATTTTAATTTTTTGTGCGAAAAATGCATGTTTTTAACCGATTTTTCATAAATAACTCAAAAACTATAAGATATTACAAAATAGTACATTATATACCGCGGGACTGAAGTAGTACATTTAATCCTGAAGGTAAAGTTTATGGCCCGACCGCAGGGAGGGCCATAATTTACCTGAAGGATTAAATGTACTTCAGTCGCAAGGTATATACGATACTTTTCGTACTTCCGGTATGATTTTATTAATTATTTCAATAATTTCAATCAGTTTTTTCTATCTTCAACTCATTTAATAAACTGTCTTTAAAATAAGTTACCATAGTAACATTGCGTTGTGACAGTTATAATTTAGAAACATTGTCATTACTAGTGTCATTGTAAAGAAACATTGTTATTGATAATTATTGGTATCATGAGTGAAGAAGGTGTATCTGATATTGATAAAAGAGCAGCCGAAGTAGGTGAAGAATTGTTACCACCGAAATCTAGAAAACTATACGAGCAGCAGTACGATGCTTTTAAAAAGTGGTGCCGCTTAAAAAATGTGAGACAACCTACTGAAGATGCGCTGTTAGTCTACTTCGATGATAAATCAAAAGCGGTTTGTGCCTCAACTCTCTGGGCACATTACTCAATGCTGAAATCGGTTATTAACATTAGAGAAGATATTGATATAAGTAAATTTCCAAAATTATTAGCTTTTTTGAAGAGAAGAAATGAGGGATTTAAGCCAAAGAAGTCAAGAATTCTCACGTCTGAGCAGGTAGATCAGTTCTTACGGGAGGCTCCGGATGATAAATATTTAATGCTTAAGGTAAATTTGGAAATTTGTTTATATTCAGAAATTTTAAGAAATCAATTTTTTTGTAGGTTGCACTTATTTTGGGCGTTGCGGGAGCTTGTCGTGGAAAAGAGTTGGTTGATTTAGAAATCGACGATGTGAGAGATTTGGGCGATTCCTTCCTAATTGCGATTAGAAACACCAAAAATAAAATTGACCGAAATTTTGTGATCAAAAATTCAGAAAACAGTGCCATCAGTTTTGTGGCGATATTTCGGAAATATGTGGCATTGCGAAAGACAGGGACAACTCATTCAAAATTTTTTGTTCAATACATCAACAAAGAATGTACTACGCGAGTAGTAGGAAAAAACATGTTTGGTACAATTCCACGGCAAATAGCAGCTTTCTTGAAATTAGAAAATGCGACGTCTTATACGGGACATTGTTTTAGACGCACATCTGCGTCTTTGTTAGCTGATTCGGGAGCAACAATAGACGTGCTGAAGAGACATGGAGGATGGAAATCCTCCAACGTGGCCGAGGGATATATTGAATCGTCTATTAAAAATAAACAAAAAATTTCAGATAAAATATTTGGTCAAGTCGCCGATTCGTCCACTATAGTTATGCCACAGTCCTCATTCTCGCTTCCTGTTTCCGCAGGATCTTCGAAACAAACACCAGTTCAATATGAAAAGGACCTATCTGTTACTCGTCAGTTACCTGCTGCATTAACCCAGGAAAGACTGGTCAATATGACGAACTGTCACAATATTAATTTGAATATTAACGTTAATTACCATTCTAATTAATTATATTTTTCAATAAAATATCCCTTAAATTCGTTTGTTTGTGATTTAATCGTTCCGGGAGTTTCGTCAATATTTAATCCCGGAGGGATTAAATGTGACACTTTAGTACCTGTCACAAGGGAGTGAAGTTGTCACTTTAGGCCCGGAAGTACGAAAAGGTTATTATGTACTACCAAAATTGAATATAATAAAAAATGAAATAAACTCCTTACTGAAAAGACCTTTTAATGTTAACTAAAAGTGAGTTATAGGTAATTGAATGTACATATATTTCTTTTTCGGCGAGTACCCAAATCTAAGTATTCAAGCTTAAATAACGGGAAAATGATGAATTTTATAAGATAACCTTATTAAACATTCATTTGTCAAAGTACTTAGAAATATCTATCAAATTAGCCCCCGAACAAGTTGATAGCATTAAAATTTATGCACAAATATTTTTCAAAATTTATCTTTTAAGAATTTTTCCAAAAAAAGTTCTTGACTTTTTTTTTAATAACTCCGTTAATTTTTATGATACCAGGTTTGCCTTAACACCATTTGAAAGTTAATTTTATTAACTATTAAACCACGTTGAATTTAATTTTTAGGACCCCTTACTTTTTTATAAATAAAAGGTTAAATGGCCCCGGTTACATGGTTCTCGCAGCAAAATTTAAGCTTTAAACGTTTTTATCTCGGTTATTTTTTACCCTATAGCTATATACCATATAGTTTTATATAGTTATATAAAGTTAAAATATTTGATACAGAGAAAACTAAAATTTGGTTATACATATATCACTTTTTACGTATATTGGGTATTTTTGGACTTATTATGACAAGAAAATGAAAAGAAAACATATATGTTATATTATCGTAATTCTGAATTTTTTTTAAATTATATCTTTTTTTAATATGCATTCTAAACCAGTCAAAATTGTTGAAATCATTATTTATGCTAATATAAAGAAATTATTCTAAGGATTACTATAAATTTTAATGTTTGTGGAAATGGCGTATGTTTTATTTTTCACTTTTTCCTAAAAAGTTCTGAAGGGTTCTCTTATTTTCATCATAACTTGCTTAATTGTGATGATATTGACTTCTACTGGAGCTCATTTGATATGTACTCCGAACTACTTTGACAAGTGCTTAACAAGTATATTCTATAAAATGCATCGTTTTCCCGTTATGTAAGCTTGAATACTTAGATTTGAGTACTCGTCGAAAAAAATATACATTCAATCACCCATAACTCACTATGAATTAACATTAGTTTAGTTCTTTAAGCCAGGAGTGTATTCAACTTTTTATTATCTTTAATTTTGATAATAATAACTTTTTTGTAAAAGCTTATAGTTATGAGTTCTACGTGAAAAACAGCTTTAAAATATGCATTTTTTTAGGAAAAAATAAAATCTTCGAATTTTAATAATTTAAAAAGTATTGATTTATATTAATATTTTTATATAACTTTATATAACAAATTTTGCTTAGAATTTGTCTCTCTATCGATTTATGGAATTATTAAAAAAATAATTTTCATCCTCGAGAAGGGGTGGCATTCAACACCACGGTAAAAGCGCAAGTTAACAACATGTCGCCTTTGTTCCTTGAGGTATCCTCTAACTACTCACCAATTGTCATGAAAATTGATGGAGGTTCAACGATATCGGAGGTGAAAACCTTCAGTGACTGCACTAAGTGGATTGAAAGATCCCTAATTTTGACATTGCTTTGCACATTTACTTATGCATCCCAGGTGCCAACGTGTCCGCTGAAAGGTCATTTTCGAAAATGTCAAGAATTAAAAATAATTTCTCATCAAGTATGACGCAAGAACGTGCAATTTGTCGATTTTGTCAAGAAATCATTTTTTTTTGAAAAGTCTTTTTTGAAAAGAAGTCTGAAGTCTCTGATGTGATCGAACTGGAATGACCATTTTTCTGTTATAGGTATACACACATCGTAGTTTAAATCCATTTTTAGTGTTTTTGCAAATTTCTGCAATTTTTTTTCGCAAAACTGGTACATGGTTGAAGGGCGACTACTAGAGAATTGCCTAGGGCATCAATTGACCTAAACGCGTCCCTGCATAGGCAACATATTTAACATTTATTATTTAAATTCTCAGTTTTTTACCACAGCGAGAATCGAACCCTCATCTCCTATACTGCTAAGTGGAAATCGTGACACTTAACACTTAACTAACGAAGCGTTTCAAAAACTTGGATATTTCCTGTAACACAGAATCTAAATTTTCGAAAAAAAAACCCACTTTATATTTATACTTGGATATAGATACGAAATTATACGAATGTAACACTAAACGTAAAATACCACTTATTTCCTTTCTCTATTCCATTGTTCGCTCACTGCCAGCTAACTTTTTCAACCGCAACAATACGAAATCTAATCTCTGAGAGTCATTCGTGTGCCCTAGATGGAATATAAAAAGTTTTAGATATATAAACAAGCCACTACTTCAACTTTTATAAAAGAAAATAAGAAGATTGGCGGTTCCGTGAGCCTTGCCAGAGATTCGCAGATAGCGATGAACTGAGGAATGAGGAATTTTTCAATCAAATTCATGTTAGTCATTATTTTTAAAACATAAATCCTGCGATATTGAAAACATGAAATATTTATTTAGAATTTTGGCTTAGATATCAAAGTCCGTGGTGAAATTATGAAAAAACAAAATTTTCTTATCTGATCAATCATCAAGCTATCAAGGAAGTTCATTCAGGTGAAAAATAGCACATAAAAAATCCTTGCCTAACAAAATATTGTACAATAAGATAAGTATCATTAGAGAGTGAATGGTTCCATTGAAGTGGTGATGCGTCTTAAATAACATCTACTCAAATGTCAACGTCACCTTCCCTGTTATCACAAACGAGACTCTCCGAATGAGAATCAGCGGAATAAAAATGTAAAAACTGGAATTAAGGAAATAAAAATTATACATCAGGAAAAATACCACAAGAATGGCTTTTATCCACCTTTGTTATTATACCAAAAAAGATGAATGCCAAACAATGTAGTGATTACCGTACAATCAGTTTGATGAGCCATGTACTGAAAATATTCCTGAAAATTGTACACACTAGAGTACACAGAAAACTGGAAATGGATATCAATGATACCCAGTTTGGATTTCGAAATGGACTCGGAACAAGAGAGGCGTTGTTTGCACTGAACGCTATGTCTCAAAGATGTCTTGACATAAATCAAGATGTATTCATGTGTTTCATAAATTATAACAAGGCCTTTGATAAAGTGCGGCACGATCATCTAATCACACTCCTGGCAGAAAAGAAGTTAGATAAACGAGACATCCGACTAATAGCAAATATGTACTACAATTAGAAAGCAGCAGTGAGAGTAGAGAATAATACCACTGAAGAAATTGAAATAAAGCGAGGTGTGAGACAAGGGTGTATTCTGTCACCAATTCTGTTTAATCTCTATTCCGAAGACGTAATGAATAGAATACTCTCTGAGCAATCTGAGGTATTAAAATAAATGGTGTTAGATTAAACAATCTGAGATTTGCCGACGACACCGTTCTGATCGCAGAAACAGTTGAAGAGCTACAGACATTGGTGAATAAGATAGCAGACTGCAGCGAAGAATATGGACTATCTTTGAACATAAAGAAAACTAAATTTATGGTAATATCGAAATCAACACGAAATGTCCCAAATTTATATTTACACAATGAAACTATCGATCGAGTTAGCAAATACAAATATTTAGGCACTTTAATAAAAGAAGACAACGATAGCTCAGCAGAAATCAAAATAAGAATAGAAAAAGCCAGATCCATATTCACTAAAATTAAGAGAGTGTTCTGTGGAAGAGATTTGAGCCTTGAAATGAAACTTCGCCTGATGAGACGTTACGTACTTTCTGTGCTATTCTACGGAATGGAGTTATGGACGCTGAAAAAGATTGATACCAAAAAATTAGAGGCATTTGAGCTGTGGATGTATCGCAGAATCTTGAAAATATCATGGACGGAGAGTCACAAACGTCGAGGTCTTGAGAAGAATGAATAAAGAAAAGGAAGTCATATTTACGATCAAAAAACGAAAACTGCAATACTTGGGACACATTACAAGAGGCGAAAGATATGAACTGCTTCGAATAATTATGCAGGGGAAGATAGCAGGAAAAAGGTCTATAGGAAGAAGACGAAACTACTGGCTAAAGAATCTACGGGAAGGGTATAGCTGTAGCAACAACGAATTGTTTCGGTCAGCAGTTTCGAAAATACGTATAGCCCTGATGATCGCCAACCTTCGGAACGAAGATGGCACTTGAAGAAGAAGAATACCATTAAGAGTAAGTAGTGCCGAATCCGTGGGAGTTAAAGGAGTAGTGATGTTCATTATAAGATGCTGTCTCCAGTTAGCATCTCTAGCCTCTCCTACTCAATTCCTATCCTGACCTACATGAAGGTCTTGACCACACGCATCTCGGACATTTGAGCAACCATGCAGTCAGGCTAGACGATGAAGGGAGACATGGTCCTCTGAAAAGGTGGTTTTGTTACGGACCAGCGATCCATACATGTAAAACACTAATGCTACGTAACGATTATTGCCTCATATCAGAATATGACAGATTATATGACATAATGAGCAGAACAATGAATGCAGCGGAAGAAACCTACGTTGAGTTGAAACAGAGTGCAGAAGCAGTAGGGCTAGCAATAAATACAAATAAAACAAAACTACTCATACAAACCAGATCAAACAGACCGGCGCAACAACACTTTATTGACGATATAGAACATGTGAATAGATTCCCGTACCTAGGAATGGATCTGGTCGCAAGCAATGAAGAAGAACTGGAAATAAATAGAAGGCTTGTGCTGGCAAATAAAGCCTATTTCGCGGTGGGCCACATATTCAAATCGCGAGACGTATACCGGAAAACAAAACTCCGGGTCTATAAAACAATAATCAGGCCCATAGTAAGTTATGGCTGTGAAACATGGGTGGTGACACAGAAATCTGCCAATGCATTAGATGTGTTTGAAAGAAAAATATTACGTAGGATACTGGGTCTAATAAGTGAAAATAACAACTGGCGAATTAGGTATAATAGAGAAATACAGGGTGAGTCATGAGGAACTGTACATACTCCTACCTCATATAGAGGCTCCTATGGGGAATAACAAATGACCATTAAAAAGTGTCTGCTCCCATTGTTTAATAATATACAGGGCGAGTTTCGCATTTTGACAGAAATTTGTATTCGTCATAATTTTTGAACTGTCAGATGGATGGTGTCTCTTATTTTGGTCAATCGTTATACTATTACCACCTAATCAACTGATTTATTCAAACTAGAAAAAAAATCAGGTCCGGCTTTAAAAAATTAGTTCGTTTGGTTCTTAGAAAAAAATTTCACCCTGTATACGCTTTTTGAAAACTCTAATATAAATTTTACAAATTAGACAAATAGGCAATTAAAATGGCGTATTTATTTTTTTCTCCACACGATTACTTAATTTTTTTATAAAAAAATCAAATTTGACTATGAATTAAAAGTTTGGTAAAGTGATCCATAGATTTTAAAAAATTAACTTTTATTACAAAAATTAATTTTTTTTAAAAAATATTTAATTTATGTTACCACCCATTCAACTGATTTATTCAAACTAGAAAAAAGCAGGTCCGGCTTTAAAAAATTAGTTTGTTTGGGTCGTAGAAAAAATTTCACCCTGTATACGCTTTTTGAAAACTCTAATATGAATTTTACAAATTAGACAAATAGGCAATTAAAATGGCATCTTTATTTTTCCCCACACGATTACTTAATTTTTTATTAAAAAATAAAATTTGTCAAAATCGCCATTTTACCATAAAAATAAAAAAAATTAAACGTTTTTCTTAAAATTAAAAGTTTAACCATTTTTTTCTATGACACGTCTAGATCTAAAACTCCCCATAACACTTCTCTTTGGACTCAGTTTAACATAGACGTGATCAAATAGATAAATTTTAAATTTTTTCACTTATTTTTGAGATTTAACTTTGCAATTCACTAATCTGCACCTTTTATTTTTTTAAATTCATAACTTTTACGAGAAGAAGTCTCAAAGTCTACAACAATTTTCATAGTCTTCACAATGGTAGGAGATATGTGCTGTAAAAATTTCAGAAAAAAAATATTAAAATGGAACAGAGTTGTAGCGAGTTTATTAAACCATGATTTCATTTTTTTTTTCATTTTTAGGTTAAAATTCCGATTTTGACAAATTTGATTTTTTAATAAAAAATTAAGTAATCGTGTGGGGAAAAAAATAAATATGCCATTTTAATTGCCTATTTGTCTAATTTGTAAAATTCATATTAGAGTTTTCAAAAAGCGTATACAGGGTGAAATTTTTTCTAAGACCAAAACGAAATAATTTTTTAAATCCGGGCCTGATTTTTTTTCTAGTTTGAATAAATCAGTTGATTGTGTGGTAACATAAATTAAATATTTGTTCAAAAAAAATTAATTTTTTTAATAAAAGTTATTTTTTTAAATCTATGGTTCACTTTATTTACCAAAATTTTAATTATTCATAGTCAAATTTGATTTTTTAATAAAAAATTAAGTAATCGTGTGGAGACAAAATAAATAAGCCGTTTTAATCGCCTATTTGTCTACTTTGTAAAATTCATATTAGAGTTTTCAAAAAGCGTATACAGGGTGAAATTTTTTCTAAGACCCAAACGATCTAATTTTTTAAAGCTGGACCTGATTTTTTTCTAGTTTGAATAAATCAGTTGATTGGGTGGTAACATAAATTAAATATTTGTTTAAAAAAAATTAATTTTTGTAATAAAAGTTATTTTTTTTAAATCTATGGGTCACTTTACCAAACTTTTAATTCATAGTCAAATTTGATTTTTTTATAAAAAATTAAGTAATCGTGTGGGGAAAAAATAAATATGCCATTTTAATTGCCTATTTGTCTAATTTGTAAAATTCACATTAGACTTTTCAAAAAGCGTATACAGGGTGAAATTTTTTCTAAGACCCAAACGAACTAATTTTTTAAAGCCGGACCTGATTTTTTTCTAGTTTGAATAAATCAGTTGATTAGGTGGTAATAGTGTAACGATTGGCCAAAATAAGAGACAGATCGAGCTGACCGTTCAAAAATTATCACGAATACAAATTTCTGTCAAAATGCGAAACTCGCCCTGTATATTATTAAACAATGGGAGCAAACACTTTTTAATGATCATTTGTTATTCCCCATAGGAGCCTCTATACGAGGTAGGAGTATGTACAGTTCCTCATGACTCACCCTGTATACGAGCAATATAGAGAACCAACTCTAGCACAATACACTAAACTTCAGAGATTACGGTGGGCAGGGCACGTGGTCCGCATGCATGAGAATAAAATCCCCAGAAAATTGCTAAATGCAAGAATGCAGGGAAAGAGACTTGTTGGAAGACCTAAAAAGAGATGGGAAGACGAAGTCGATGAGGATGCCAGGAACTTCCTGGGAACGCGTTCATGGAAAAGAACAGCGGTAAATCGAAATGATTGGAGAAGCTTTTTGAAGGAGGCTAAGGCTCGATTTGGGCTGTAGTGCCATTGGATGGATGGATGACAGATTATCAAAACAAACGACGAAAGCTACGACAAAAGATACTCTATTAGGAACATAGAAACTATTAAGTTGGTACCGACCTAGAATATCCACGACAGCGACAATAACTAGAAGACCTAAGATAATGATGTATTAGCCATAGCCATTCAGGAAATGAGATGGACAGGGTCTGGAACAATACCCATGAAGAAGTCATTACTATTGTGTTCTGGACATGAAACTCGACATGAAAAAGGATGAGGCTTTATAATAAATGAAGGACTACTATCAGATTCATTAGACTTTAAAGCATTTAATGAAATAATCTGTGACTTATTTCCGTTCTCTATTCCATTGTTCGCTGGAACTATCGAGAAACTACGGTCGTGTTGGTGTAAATTTGTCTTACTCAGAGCCTCCTTGACAACAGGCAGACCTAGAAATAGTACTGTCGGAGGATGGAGGGAGGCAGATTTAAGTCAAAACGAAACCGTAGATTTTTTTCTTTTTTTTTTTTCTTTAATTTTGAACCTTGTTAGGGGGTGGGGGATTTCCCTATTTTCCCTCACCGTAGATCCGCCACTGGTGACGAGAAAAGGCAGACCCAGAGTACGATTTGAAATTGGAAATAGTTTTCCGAGTTATATATATATATATCCCTTTTCGTTTGCCTAGTCTGTATCTTCTACGTTCCCTTATATCATTTTTTGATCTTTCTACTGTGGATATTTCTTTGTTTCGTTTACTTTTCTTTCAATTGTCGGTTTGGTAAAGGTCTATTTTAACTGTTTTTTCCTTTTTGCTTTTGTTCCTATGCTCTCTGTCTAATATTTTTGTATTTTTCTTTCCAATTCGTGAAGAAAGTCATAAAATAAGCGTAGGTACCTAATAATCAATAAGTAAGAATAATGTTATAAAATCTAACAGTCAGACGATA
Source organism: Diabrotica virgifera virgifera (assembly GCF_917563875.1). Taxonomy (NCBI): domain Eukaryota; kingdom Metazoa; phylum Arthropoda; class Insecta; order Coleoptera; family Chrysomelidae; genus Diabrotica; species Diabrotica virgifera. The sequence goes on from NC_065450.1 coordinate 214,148,149, forward strand.
TCGTACTCACTGGCAATGTCCATTACTCACTAAATAACACAGTAGTATCGACAAAAATTGAAAAAAGAACTAGTTGGTTCGTTGGTTGGGAAATGGGAAAATATATACGAAAACTCTCTAAGTGCAGCTGATTCTGAAAGTTATTTAAAGGTTTCGTGACTCTGCAAAATCGGTTTCAATTTAAAACATTTTCTAGACACACTGATAAAACTGAAGAATTCGCTCGATTTTCTAAACGACCTACGTCTCGCGAAAGAATGATGTGTTAGATAAAACATCGATACGTCTTTCGTTAAAGATTCGTAGACAATATCCTGAGAAATTGAGGATAAGGTCCTTTTATCCGTTCTCCTCTATTATTCAAAGGGTTTTTGTATTCGAAATTGGAGGCTGGAAGATCGGGGATTATTGCGGGTCACTGGCCGGTCTTGTTTTATCCCCCGCTTTTTATCTTTTAAGGGTGTTTACAATCCATTCAGCTCTATCCGATTTTTCGGAAAACTGAATCGTTGGTTGGGTTTATTTATGGCGTAGGGGAAAATCTCGCACGCGCCTTTTTAAAATTTAAATAATAGATATGTACCTACAAAAAAATGGCAAATAAAAAAATATGAAAAAAAAATTTTAAGAAATGCTTTTTTTTTAATTACGAGTGACTAAAATTAAAAATATTATAAACAAATCAACTAAAAAGCAAAAAATAAAAAAAATTCAAACTAGTAAGAATTATTCGAAAAAGCTGTTAGACAGATTAAATATACAAAAATCTCACATAACACATTCGTTAAAAAATTGAAAAAATCTAACACATTCGTTATATAAAAGCATGGAGCGAGAAAAGTAAAAAAAGAATGTGTGTGTACTTTGTACGCACGTAAGAAGTTATACTTCTATTATATGATTTAAACGAAATTAATATACTTTTTATTTATATTTTGTTTAAATATTAAACTAATTTATACCTACTACTTCTCAAACATTTTTATTAGAACAGTGCCAAAAATTAAAATAATAAAAGAATAAAACACACACAAACACATTAAACAAGCCACAAATGATGTCTGAACATTAATTGTCGAAAAATTTTTTAACTAAATACGTATTTTCTGAAAATACAATTATATAATAAATATACTTACAATCATAAAATGTATTAAAAAAAACAAAAAAGAAAGTTTCTATTGGGACTCGAACCAGCGCTGATAAGAGCGGTTGGTATTGGAATTCATTCGCCTTCTCCGCTTAGCCACGGACACTATGTGTCATTATTTACGAAGATCGACTAACTAAACGGATTAAACTTGTGATATTTTGATATTTTGAAAATTGATCAAATTATTTTAATTTTGAATTGAAATGATTTAGAATTGAAAAAATACAACAAAACATAGAGTAAAAAACCAATATATTAGGTGAATATTGATAGAAATTTTGATGGTAATCAAATTATATAAATAAAAGTATTACATACTATGTATTTTGGCAGATCAAATAGGTAGGTTTATACCCATGATACATTAACAATTATTACGTACCTGTTGCTTTTAAAAGCTATTTAAAAGTCACTACAATATTATAAACTTTTTTGTTTCTGTCCTCACAACAATAAAACTAATATATTATACATTTGTTTACCTTTACCTTTACCTCCAAACCACAGCTGCCATATCGGATAATTTTTGACATGTCATTTGAACATCCAATCAGAACAAAGTTATAATGCGCATGCGCCGGGCTGATAGGTTTTAACATATAAAAAAATCACCCTCTATCGCCGGTAAAGAAGTATAACTTCAAAAAGTATCTATCCTCAATCCGTTTATTCGATGAAGACGCGCCCCACGGTTTTCTTTAACGAATGTGTTGGATTTTTTCAATTTTTTAAGTAATGTGTGAGAATTTTGTATATCTGTCTAACAGTTTTTTTCGAATATTCCTACGAGTTTGAATTTTTTTCATTTTTTGCTTTTTAGTTGATTTTTGAAGTTATACTTCTTTAGGCGCGATTGAGGGTGAAATTTTATTAATCTGCGCGCATGCGCACACAGACAGTATGGAGTTCGTTACTAAATGTTTTAATTTATGTATGTATCAGTCCAGAAAAGGTGTGGAAAGGATATATTAGTGTTTTTAAATATCTTTTTCTATAAAAGTGTAGTGTTTTTCGTGGTAGCGGGTAGGTACCCCTCTATGATCCCGATAGAGAGCAGACTTACTTCAGGGATTTAGCGCCCCTGCCCACGCGAGCTCCTGGTTTTTTCCTCCATTTCCTATTTAGAGGTAACCAGGCCCCAACCTCCGTATTATCCTATCCAAACCCCAAATTCCTTCCCTAATATCCCCTCCCACCCACCAACCCGTCTGGCCAGCGTGGTGGGTTATGGCCAAAACCTCCACAAATCAAAAATGTCGGTTTCAACAGATATACGGAAGATACCCCAGGTGGGTAGGAAGTTTATTCCACAGTCCCACACCGAAATAACGGTCTGCCTCGAGGATTCTGGGGGAGGCAAGTCGACATTGAAAAAGAAGAACAACAAACAACTCCATATAGCAACTTACAACATCCGTTCCATGGCAAAAGACGAAAAACTCTACGAACTAGAAGAGGAATTAGGGAATATGAATTGGGATATAATGGGACTATCAGAAGTTAAAAGAAGAGGTGAAGGGTATGTGGACTTACATTCAGGCAACAGGCTCTATTATAAAGGCAATGAAGACTATACATACGGTGGAGTAGGTTTCTTAATCAACAAGAAGAGAAAATCACAAATTCAAATAATTGACAGCATCTCAGACAGGGTTACATACATGATTTTAAAACTAAATCCAAAAACCAAATTAAAGATTGTGCAAGTTTATGCTCCAACTGAAAAGGCAACTGATGAAGAAATAAATACTTTTTACGAAGATCTTAAAAAAGCTATAGACACCAACAGAGAATCCAAAATAATAATAATGGGAGATTTTAACGCCAAAATTGGAAGTAAGATTGAAGACTCTGAAAGCAAGATTGGAAATTTTGGATTCGGCACAAGAAACACAAGGGGAGAAAAACTTATGGAATTTCTGGAACAAGAAAACATGTATATTATGAATACCTTCTACAAAAAGAAACCTAACAGAAAGTGGACATGGGTTGCACCTAACGGAACCACCAAAAATGAAATAGACTATTTTCTCTCAAACAACAAAAGAATATTCGAAGACGTAACAACAATAAACAACGTAACAACGGGTAGTGACCATCGTATAGTTAGAGCAAAAATAAATATTAACATGAAAGAAGAGAGGAAAAGAATATTTAAAAAAACAACGCGAATAGATGCCTTTAAAGTAAAAACAAATGAAGAGCAATTCCGAGAGGTCTTAGCGGATAAGTTCAAATATGATCCTTCACATAATCAAGATGAAATTGACGAAATTAACAAAAACATCAATAAGAACCTTCTCGAAGCCGGACTACAGGTCGCAAAGAAAACAAGTACTAAAGAAGACAAAATAAGCAACGAAACTAAACAACTGATGACGGAAAGACGACAACTACTAACGCAAAACAAACGCCATACTCAAGAATACATAGAACTTAATAAAACAATTAGAAAAGAACTAAAACGCGACTTACAAAAATGGAACGAGAACTTAATAGAGCGAGTCATTGAAAACAACAGAGGCTTAAAATGTCTAAGACCCGCATTGGGTGTTCAAAAAATCATTAAAATTAAAGACGCCAATAGTAAGGAAGAGAAGGACAAATATAAAATAACAAAAATAGTCGAAGACTTCTACAAAAGCTTGTACAGCTCGCAAAGCCAGCCTAATGAATCAACAAAGGAGAACGTCAAAAGAAAAATAAAAAACGTGGGATCAGAAGTACTACCAAATATAAAGGGATTCGAAATAGAAAGAGCTTTAAAAGAACTAAAAAATATAAAAGCTCCAGGACAGGACGGTATAATTGCCGAGCTCTTGAAAACAAGCAAGACAGTAACAATCCCTATACTAACAGAGCTATTTAATAAATGTCTCCATAATAGCAAGATCCCTAAAGACTGGAACGAAAGTCTAGTAATACTTTTACACAAAAAAGGGGACAAATGTGACCTACAGAATTACAGACCGATATCGTTGCTCAGTCAAATAAACGTATTCTAGTGTGGCTTTTCCAATTCACTTCTTTTTCACTTTTCCACACGCTTATCAAAGTTGTTTACGTATATAGATGAATTAACTGTGATAAGTAAATCATAATGTATTTATATTTTCTAGTGCGAATCTGTTTTCAGTAGAAAAAAATTCTACATGATTTTACAGGACGTGGGCGGTCAATGAAAAATGTGAGAGTATTTTCATGGTTCTGAATATATTAACTAGTTTCTAGGAATTTTTCAACTATCGGATTTGGCTTGATCTAAACCATACGTGTTGTAGTCTAAACAAAAACAAGGTGTCATCAAATGTTTCTTTTCTTATTAATATTATAGAGTTCATCCCAGCTAAAACAAGCTACCCTAAATAGGTCAGTTATTGTTGAAAGTATCAAAAAATCGCGAAACAGTTCTGTAACTTTTTTTAGTATTTCGCTAGATTGATAGATAGACCTGGATCCCGCGTACCAAAGAAGAATTCGGAAAAGAATTGGAAGCAAATTACAAATCAGATAACAGAAAATTCTGGAATCGTATAAAGGGTTTAAGAGGGAAAAAAGGTAGGAAACAGTATGGAATCAAAGATAAAAATAACCAATTGAAAATAGAGACTACAGAAATAGTAGAAGTATGGAGACAGGAAGAAATAGACCAGAACTGGAAGAGGAACCAGAGAGTACAAGGAAGGAAGAACTGGAAGAAGCTATAATCAATATTAAACTTGGAAAATTGGCAGGAGAGGACCAAATAGATCCAGAACCAGAAATGATAAAATGGATGGGTGAAAATGGAGAGGACTGGCTATTACAGATATGCAAGGAAGCATGGAGTACAGAAAAAATCCCAGATAACTGGAAGAAAAACATAGTTCTACCAATATACAAAAAAGGACAACATAATGAATGCGAGTATTATAGAGCAATATGCTTGTCATCGGTCGCATTCAAGGTATATACCCTATTCCACGAACATACGCCTGTTTTGGATTACTTCGACAACGAATATTTTACTGTGCAAAATAAGAAGAACGAAAGCAAATTGCAAATTACATTGTTGTTTATGGGAATAATTATTAGCGCCATTTATTTTTGTACTTCTTATGTTGCACAGTACAATATTCGTTGTCGAAGTAATCCAAAACAGGCGTATGTTCGTGGAATGGCCCATACACGAGAATTATAGAGAAGCGTCTAAGATCAGTGATAGAGAATGAATTGGAAGACGAACAGGCTGCATTTAGATCAAACCGTCAAACAAACGATAACGTCTACATGATCAAAAATATAATAGACAGACAATGCCGTAAAGGGGATGAACTATTTCTAATGTTCGTTGATTTGAAGGCGGTATTTTATACGATAAAGAGAGAAATAATGTGGAAAATATTGGAAAGTTATAATATACCCAAAAAAAATGAAAAAAGTAATAATACATGAGAAGAATAGCTGGAGTTACGAAGTTTGATAGATTCAGAAATGAAGATATAAGACGAGAACTGCAACAAGAACCGATAATCAGGAAGATCTAAAACAAACAATTAAGCTAGTTTGGACACATACAACGAATGGAGCAAAAAAGACTTACAAAGAAGGTACATGAAGCCAAAATGGGAAACAAAAGAAAAAAGGGAAGGTCTAGGAAGATATGGATGGACCAGATCCAGGATATAGGTGAAAGGAGACACTTCAGTATGAGGGATATGAAGAACCTGGCCAACAATAGAAGCGATTTTAAGAAATGGAGAAAAGGCGGAACCCGACATCCGACGCTCTGAATGGCACTAAGGATTATGAGAAAGAAGAAGATTTGTCTTTGAACATTGTTGTAAATTCTTTTGTTGCTCTTTGATTTTCTTCTTGTTTTCCCTCCATCCAATTTTACATCTTCTCTTTCTTTTCTATTAGATGTTCTTCTCTGATCTTATTAAAGGTTTGACAAAAGTCAAGATTGATTCCTAAAAAATTCATTTTATTTAAAGTACAAATTGTTATACTCAAGAGGGGTACCTCTAGGAATAATTAAAACGATCGAAAACATCTACCAGAACAACACAATAAAAGTAAAAGTGGAAGATGAACTAACTGACCCAATTGAAGCCGGCAATGGGATAAGACAGGGATGTGGGATATGGGATAATAGAACAAGTGATGGAGTTTAAATACCTAGGCATCACACTATCTAGCTACGGAAGGCTCGAAACAGAAGTGGAAGATCAAGTGAATAGAGCAAACAGAGCCGCAGGTTGTCTTAATGATCAATATGGAGAAATCAAAATATCGGAAAAGAAAGGAAAGGCAGAATTTACAAAACAGTCATTAGACCAATAATGACCAGTGCCGGATTTACCACTAGGCCGACTAGGCCGCGGCCTAGGGCCGCAGGCAAAAGGGGGCCGCAGCGTTTTGTAAAAAAAACTTTTTTGGTAAAAAAAAATGTGTAAAAAAGCCGTGTCCGAATATGGACACAGCTTTGCGCATTCTACTGCATGATAACATCTAATGCACCTGGAGAAAGATCATTCAGCGGGTTGAAAAGAATCAAAAATTGACGAAGATTCTAGATTGTCTAGTTTGGTTAGTTTTGTTTCAAATGCTAAGCAAGTTCAAGCATTAAGTTGTGCTCACAACGAGGAGCCGACCCTCGCTCCCTGGTATCCCTCGTACTCAGGGACGCGCCGTCCATATGGGCAAGGTCGTGCGGCGCACGACGGCGCCAAGGCGTTAAAGGCGCCCTTTGACTCGGCAAAGTTAAATAAATATCCAATTCAAAATTAAATATTTTTTTAAGCAAAAAAAAACATTGCAAAAGATAACTTAGTTCACTCATTCCCAAACATTACTATTGCGTTACGTATATTATCAACTATACCGATTTCTGTACCTTCAGCCGAGAGATCATTTTCTAAATTAAGAATTACTAAATCTAGAATGGGCCAGGAGCAGCTAGAAGATCTTGCTATTATTTCTACAGAACCTGAGTTTTTAAAGAACCTGAATATTGAAAATCTAATTAATGAATTTGTCAAAGGTAAAGCAAGAAAAGTTCAATTTTTATAAGAAATATCCGTTGGTTTTCATCTTAATAATTGTAAAGTTGGTTTTCATCTTGTTTAAAAAAAAAATCGCAATATAAATATATTTTATTTTTTGATCTTCAGTTTTTTTAATTTTAAGTAATGTTTTATAACTTTAACATAGTTATTATTCTGTTCTGTTGTATTGTGCAATATAGTGTTTTATATATTATTTTTAATAACTACTAGACTACTAGAAACAACAGAGATGAAAATACTTCGACGAATATCAGAGAAAAGTCTGTTGGATAGGGAGAGAAGCGAAAACATAAGAAGAACATGCAATGTAGAAGATATAAATGGATGGGTGACAAAACGGAAACGGGAGTGGAACGAACACATCAGTAGAATTACGAAGAAGTATTGGCAGACCAAGAAAAAGATGGTGCGATAATCTAAACAATTTATGAGGCTAATATTGAAGAAGGAACAGGCTTTAAAGCCTACGTACAAGAAGGAAGAAGAAAAATATATTATTTTTTATAAGTGTACTGTGTACCTATTGTTTCCTTAAAAAAATCTAGGTAGATGTAGAAACAATTTCAGTTTTCCACGTTGAAATGGAGAAGTGATTGATTATAATATTTCTACTACCCTGGTAATTTTGATACAGGCGCTTATCAATATTTTGCATGACGGCGCTGAAGTTACTTGGCGCGTCCCTGCTCGTACTGCTCGTACCATATTATCGATCGCCAGATGCATTATTTTAAATGCGAGCGTTCATCAAAATGAAGAGTAGGATAAGCTCTAGGCTAGGATACGATGCGATGGTCTCCGTAGTGAACGCACCCTTAGACTTTAACGATTTGGTTAAAGATTTTGCAGCCAAAAAAGATAAAAAAGTGAGTATTTAGAGTTTAGATATGAGATTTATTATGAGTATGGAGTGGAGTGAGTGTTAATGTTAATCACTAATCCTTTATCCATGTTAAGAACGTTGAAAAATTTAAACGCAGAATGAAAGATTACGTTCTTACCGAGGGCCGAAAGTTCCTGAAAACTTCTATAATGTTTATGTTAATAAATTACAGGGGTGAAAAACTAAGAGAAAATGTAGTGTGATTTTTAATTTCAAATATCTCATTCAAAAGAAACTTTTTATTCATGCTAAGGTACTTTTGGCCCTCGGTAATAAAGTAATCTTTCATTCTGCGTTTAAATTTTTCAAAAATACTTATTAGTTTTCTCAGGATTCGAAAAAAATAATTACAGTTAAAATGCATTGAAAACTTTGACAGGCGTCAAAATGTTCCTTTCCTCTTAAGGTACCAAGGGTATTATAAGGATAATAACGCTTGAGGTCAATGGTGTATATACCGAGAGCGTTTGGCCCGAGGGATATACGTTGACCGAAAGCGTTATTATCTATAATACCCGTGGTGCCTTCAACGTTTAATATCCGACTAAATTATTCTATATATGCAAAAAAATTTAATAAATTTTGAATTAATTAGTTTTCAAATAAGTACATTTACCAGTAATAGTCGTAACGTAATTGTGGAAACCATAGTTTTACTTAGGTCGTTATTTGTCAACTTGACAGTATTTAACTAGTTATTTAAATTTAATACCCTATGGCGTTGTTTTGCAAAATAACGCCCTAGGGCATTATATCATACTGTAGCGTGGTTACTGTTAAAATAATACTCTCGCTTCGTTTATATACGAATTTATTTAAACAAATTACAGACCAATTTATATTATTCACTAACTCTATTTACAAAATTCGTATCGTTATAATATATACTCTAGCCATTATTCGCGATCATTCCAAGCTAAGCCAGCTCTCTGGCTATCGTGTGACCTTCCAACCACCGCGCGTTGATTCCAAGTATACCAGAATTTTCTCGGCTTACGTCTCGAGGTGCTACTGGCGGCCAGTGAGTAATTGTTTTGCTACAATACTTAACTGACTTCGAAATCATGTCATTATTTGTCAAATAATATACCAGTCGGACATTATAGTATATTACGCAACGAGCATTAAATGGTGGTCATTATGAAGCGAGTATGAGGGATGCGAAATGAGCCGCCTAGCGGCGAGTTTTGTATAGAATACGAGCTTCATAATGATAATTAAATGCAAGTTGTATACACGATTTCTTCTATGATCATTCACAACAAAAAATATATTAGTCCATTCTTTCACGGTTTTTGCTCTAAATTTTAAAGAACCGCTTGGATTAACATGAAATTTGGCATACGCATAGCTTACATGTCAAAGAAAAAAAGTGATATTGTGCCGACGTGTGCTTTTGCCTTGGGGTGACTTTCACCCCGTCTTGGGGGTGAAAAAATATATGTCCAAAACAACTCCGGAAATGGGTAAACTGACTAATTTTAAGTAACTTTTGTTCTATAGAGCTTTTTCACCAAGTCAACACTTTTCGAGTTATTTGCGAGTGAATATGTTCATTTTTCAACAAAATAACCACATTTTTAGACGGTTTTTCGCAAATAACTCAAAAAGTAAGTATTTTTTCGAAAAAACCGCTCTTAGCAAAAATATAGCCTATAAAAAAGTAAAAAAAATGGTGTACGCGTTAGGTCTCTGGATCTCGTAGAACCAGAGTTATAGCCAATGAAATATAGATTCATATTCACCAAATTTCAAATAGAATATTTCGACGTAAAATATCCAAAAAATTAAGCATTTTTGGGGAAAACCCATTTTAACTTTTTTAAAGTGTTTAAAAAAAGCTTTATTTCTGTTTTTACGAAAAGTTTCTAGCATTAAATTTAAGCATATTACGCTCAAAATAAAGTTGGTCCCTTTTGTTTTTGCAAAAAAAAATCGGGAAGACCACCCCCTAATTAGCAACTTAAATGAAATTAATCGTTGCCGCTCCATAAATTATTTTACTTATATTGTGTTTATATGTTTCATCGATTCAAAGTGTTTATTTTTGAAAAAATTTGGTTTCAAAGTAAAATTTTTAAAAATTTAAATTTTGAAAAATATGCTTTTTTTCAAAATAACTTAAAAATTGCTAGAGATACCAAAAGTCTCGAAATACAAAAAAAGTCAGATTTGCTTTTCTGAATATCATGTATTTTTTTGTTTTTCTGTTAGACAAAAATTGATCAAGATTTGTTCTTGTTCAACCCCTTTTAACTACAGCCGTTTCAATAATAAGGACTTTGAACAGATGAAACTTACAGATCATATAAACAATATTTACACGAGTCAAGAAACTTGTGAAGTCGTTACGATTAAGTTCATTTAAGATACTAATGAGGGGATGATTTTCTCGATTTTTTTACCAAAACCAAAAGGGACTAACTTTATTTTGAGCGTAACTTGTTTAATTTTGATGCTAGAAATTTTTTTTATAAAACAAAAATGAAGCTTTTTTTAAACAATTTAAATAAGTTTAAATGAGTTTTCCCCGAAATGTGCTTCATTTTTGGTTATTTCACGTTAAAGTATTCCACTTGGAATTTGACGAATATGAACCTATATTTCATTAGCTATAACTCTGCTTCTACTAAATAAGAAAACGTGATATATTCACTATTTTTTTAAATTTTTTATAGGCTATATTTTTGCTAAGAATGTTTTTCGACAAAATACTTACAATTTGAGTTATTTGCGAAAAACCGTCTAAAAGCGTGGTTATTTTGTTGAAAAAATGAACATATTCACTGCCAAATAACTCGAAAAGTATTGACTTAGTGAAAAAACTCTATAGAACAAAAGTTACTTTAAATTAGCCAGTTTACCCATTTCCTGACTTTGTTTGGACGAATATTTTTTAACCCCCAAGAGGGGGTGAACACCACCCCCAGGGCAAAAGCACATATCGGCACAATATCACTTTTTTTCTTTGACTTGTTAGCTGTGTGTATGCCAAATTTCATGTCAATCCAAGCGGTTCTTTAAAATTTAAAGGTTTTGCAATATTTGACCGTTAATGAATGGACTATATTTCAGTTTATTAATTTTGTAACGCAAACAAATTAAGTAGGTTATCAGTATGACAGTTTGTTTATATATTGAGAACTGCCAAAGCGTATGTATTTGACTCGCCATTCCGTCATTGCGCGTGTGCCACCTTTATCGCGAATGCCATATCGCGAATCTATTGGTTAAAAATCTGTATCGTAATGAAAATCTGTATCATAATGAAGTTCATTATGATACAGGTAGTGACATATCATAATTGATATACAGGGTGTCCCGAAAAGATTGGTCATAAATTATACCACAGATTCTAGGGTCAAAAATAAGTTGATTTAACCTCACTTACCTATATACAATAGTGCACACAAAAAAAGTTACAGCCCTTTGAAGTTATAAAATTAAAATCGATTTTTTTTCATATATCGAAAACTATTAAACATTTTTTATTGGAAATGAACATGTGGCATTATTATGGCAGCATCATCTTAAAAAAAAATTAAAATGAAATTTGTGCACCCCATTAAAATTTTGTGGGGGTTTTGTTCCCTTAAACCCCCCAAACTTTTGTGTACGCTCCAATTAAATTATTATTGTGGCACCATTAGTTAAACACAATGTTTTTAAAACTTTTTTGACTCTTAGTCATTTTTCGATAAGCCAATGTTTATTGAGATATTTTAAATATTTGTCGAATCCACCACATACTTGTATATGGTTAAGTACGATTATACAGTCCTGTTAATAATTTGAAAATTTATTTATAATTTACATTTTTAGGTATATTTTGAAAAAGAAGCCACATCTCGATAAAAGGTGACTTATCAAAAAAAGACTAAGAGGCAAAAAAGTTTTAAAAACACTGTGTTTAACTAATGGTACCATAATAATAGCTTAATTGTAACGTGCACAAACATTTGGGGCGTTTAAAGAACAAAACCCCCATAAAATTTTTATGTAAACATATTATAAAAGAAGCCGCATCTCGATGAAAACTGTCTTATCGAAAAAATACCACGAGGCAAAAAAGTTTTAAAAACGTTGTGTTTAACTAATGGTACCACAACAATGAATTATTTGAAACGTACACAAAAGTTTGGGGGGGTTAAAGGGAACAAAACCCCCATAAAATTTTTATGGGGTGGACAAATTTCACTATAATTTTGTTTTAAGATGTTCCTGTCATAAGAGTGATACACGTCCATTTTCAATAAAAAATCTGTAATAGTTTCCGATATATTGAAAAAAATCGATTTTCATTTTGTAACTTCAAAGGGCTGTAACTTTTTTTATGAGCACATTTGTACTAAGGTAAGTTAGGTTAAATCGAACTATTTTTGGCCCCAGAATGTGTGGTATAATTTATGACCAATCTTTTCGGGACACCCTGTATTATAGGTAGTATGAGAATAGAAAAAAGTTTATTTGTGGTATTCTTAATATTTTTATTTTTCAGTACCGTAGCCAATTACTGTTACAGTTAATATCATTTTGCTTGTTCTTTTACTTATAATGTCTTTTCAACTCGGCTTTTTTTAGTCTTTTGTTGTCACATGTATCTACTTTTCCCCCGGATGAAACAAATGCTATTTAATTTTAATAATTAAGGACATAGGCGCAAAATGTCGTCTGTCAAAATGTTCAATGTGATTTAAATGGATTCATTTTTTTCGAATCCTGAGAAAAGTAATAAGTATTTTTGAAAAATTTAGATGCAGAATGAAAGATTACGTTATTACCGAGGGCCAAAAGTCCCTGAAAACTTCTATAATGTTTATTTTAATAAGTTACTAAGGTGAAAAAAAAGAACGTTTAGTGTGACTTTTAATTTCAAATCTCAGTCAAAAGAAACTTTTTTAACAATCTTTCATTCTTTCAATCTTTAATTCTGCGTTTAAATATTTCAAAAATACTTAGTTTTCTCAGGATTCGAAAAAAATGAATACATTTAAAACACATTGAACATTTTGATAGGCGACATTTTGCGCCTATGTCCTTAACTGCAATACTAATTTATAATATAATATTAGCCATATTAGTAATTTTATAAATAACTATCGTTTGCTAACTTTTTGAATGATATATTTTCTATAAATATAGAAATTGTTGTTAGAGCTGTTTTGGGGTTTTAGCCAAATTTGTAAACCAAGATTATTTAATTAGTGAATACAACATTTTAACATTTCTATTCATTTATGTTATGCTTTGTATGTTGCACCAATTTTAAAAAGTAAAATTAAAATAAACTTATGTATTAATATTATGTGCTTTATGCTTTAATTACATAATCGTGAAGTTATCGGGGGCCGCTCGGGGTAATTTGGCCTAGGGCCGCAAGTACCCTAAATCCGGCACTGATAATGACATAAGTGGCAGAAACACGACCCGACACAGAGAGGACAAAAAGATTGCTCGAAACAGCGGAGATGAAAACCCTTCGAAAAATCGATGGTTAGAATCTATGGGACAGAACTAGAAGTACAGAAGTACAGAGATGCAAGGTGAATAACATTAATAACTGGGTAAGAAAAAGAAGAATAGAATGAAATGACCACATAAGCCGAATGACAAGAAATAGAGTAGTCAGGACAGCGAGAGGCGGTTCCCCAATAGGAAGACGATCAGTGGGAAGACCACGAAAACGATTGAACGACAACTTACTGGAGGGCGCATTGAAAAAACAAACAGAGTTATGTCGATATAAAAAGAAGAAGAAGAAGAAGAAGAAGAAAAGTACAAATTTCATCCCTTCCCGTATTTAAGTATGTTTTAATTTTTCCCCAAAGCTGTAATATGTCCGCAATTTTATAACTTTAAAATTACTTTTCCTCCTTCTTTTTAATTTTCCTTCAACCTGGCTGCATTTAGAATCCCGTTGAAAAGTTTCGTTCGAGTTATAATTTCATAATAAAATAAAATAAAAAGTATATATCGCACCAAACTCTAATCCAAACGTAATAAAACAACTTTGAGTATACTTTACCTTGGACAAAAAGACGGAGAGATAAAAATGCACGTCGAACTTTTTAAACTTGGGGAAAACATCCAGCTCTTTGACTTTTTCTTCTTTTGTTGTTTGTCTAGTGGGAAGGTCTTCGAGAAACTTTTAAAACTTATAGCTTGTTCGATTGAAACAAGGTTAAGAGTATAAAAGATATATATTTTATAAAAGTTTCAAGAATATTTAGCAAATCTATTAATAACTCGCTTGACATTTAATCTGGACGAGGAGATTCATTAGTTTTCATTGATCTTATTATACACTTTAATAATAATTTCTATATTAATAATCTCAGGTTCTCAGGATAAGTCTTACCCAAGCCAAGAAGAAATTCATGAGTTTTGGGGAAATCAACTTTCCATACCAGCTGCACTTAACACCAATGCTGGATGGATAGAAGATACGACACAGAACTGCCAACAATACATTCTACTCTCTACGAACCCTTCACCACTGAAGAAGTCTCAAATATCATCACAGAGCTTCATAATTGTAAATCCCCTGGACCAGGTGGAGTTCAAAACTTTTGGCTTAAGAAGTTTTGGAGTGTTCATGAATGCTTATCAACACTAATTAATCATGTTGTTTCTAATCCGCAGGAAATACCATCATTCCTAACTCAGAGAACCACTTATTTAACACCGAAGGATCAAAATAACACCAAAGATCCAGCCAAATACCACCCAATTACTTGTCTTCCAACTCTGTATAAATTGGTCACATCCTGTGTAGCCCCAAGTATCTACCAACACTGTGCTCTAAACAATATCATAGAGCCTCAACAGAAGTGATGCGCTAAGGGTTTCATGGGTTGTAAAGAACAACTGATCATCGACTCGGTCATTTCTAACCAGGCATGTTACAAAAAAAAGAACCTTTTTACAGCCTTCATTGATTACAAGAAGGCCTTTGATTCAGTGCCGCATGAATGGCTTATAGATATATTGAGAATATGTATATAGTCGATGATAATATAGTGACCTTTTTAAAGCATATAATAGTCGAGGAAATGAAGCATTTTGGCTCGCAGTTTTTTCGTCCAGCATGGATTTATTTGAAATTTTCACAGAAGGTAGGGAATAGTCCAAGGATCATTTTCTATATCATTCATCTCTACGCTAAAACATTTGGGGTGGTTGCCACCCCATCTCGGGGTGGGAATTTTTTATTACCTACATTTTAACTATGTAAATCGATGTAAAAAGTAATTCTAAGAAAAAAATGTTTTTTACATTTTCTTTCTATAACCACATAATATTTTTCGAATTATTCGTGCTTGAAAGTAACAGTTTTTCGTCGAAAAAATCGACTTTTTAGAGGGTTTTTAGAGAATACCTCGAAAAATATGCATTTAATCAAAAAAACTGCAGATAACAAAATTGTATCTTTTAGTAACACAAACTCTTTTTCTATAATATCCCTAAGACCAATACAAACCTAGATACGGCATGTTAAAGGTTAGCTTTTCTCTTCAAATGCATAATTTGAAATATTCAAAGCCCAATAACGGGAAAACTTTACATTTTTCGAGGAAAATTTAACGTATCTTTTTTTAAGTATGCAATTAAGCCTTTCAAAGAATAATAATAAAAAAAATTTCTAACATGTAAATAGAGCAACTTATAACCAAAAACAGGTGGGTACCTGCTTTTCTCTACGAAAAAATCAGTGAAAATAACCCCCTAACTACCCTCCTAATTAAAAATTGGTCTTCACCTTTCTGAAATTTTTTGTAAATTTGTATTGTCAATAAACCCAAGAAGTTTGACCTATTTAAAAGGCCTAATTTTTCGTATTTTTCACCTTTTGCTTCAAAATATCTCCGAAGATACTGGAGATACGAAAAAATGATAGAATACCAAATTGTAGCTTTTTATTAACTAAAATTATATTGTGCATAGATTTTCTTTACAGTGAATAGTTAGCAAGATCTCTCTCTTCAACCCTGACCCCCCGGAGGGAGTATAGTGGTCGACGTGATGTCGTGTATTGTCCGTCTCCAAAGATCTCTGTCTCTGGTCATTTCTTTTAACTCATGCATAGGTCTTTTGCATATTCCTGTAATTTGATCGATCCATCTTGTTGGGGATCTTCCTCGTGATCTTCGGCCTTCCACCTTTCCTTGTAGAATGAGTCTTTCCATGTTTTCTGTGTTTGCTCTCATAACATGTCCAAAGTATTTTAATTGTTGGAGATGGAATTTACTGGAGAGCCGTTGGCTAACTTTTAGCTCTCTTACAATCGAATTATTTGTTCTAAGGAATTCGTAGCATTCGTCTCCAACAGAACATTTCAGTGGCGTCTATCTTTCTTCTTTCCGAATTTCTCAGGGTCCAAGATTCACATCCGTAAGTCAGTATTGGGAATATTAGGCAGTTGATCAACCTCATCTTTAACGCTCTTGAAATTTGACAGTCCTTCCATAGTGTGGTCATTTTTGCTGTGGCGACTTTTGCTAGATCACATCTACGTTTTATTTCCTCCTGTAGTGACCCTGTGTTTGTGATTAATGATCCCAGATATAAGTATGAGTTCACAACCTCAAACCGATCAATTGTGGTTATATGTGGATGATTGTTATGTAGTCTATCCACTATCATGATTTTTGTCTTTGATATGTTTAATTGGAGACCAAATATTTGACTTTTGTTTTCAACCAGTCGTATAAGATCAATCAGCTCTGCTTGACTATTTGCAAGAAGGGCTGTGTCATCTGCGAAACGTAGGTTGTTTATTTTATGACCATTTATTGAGATGCCTTTTTCCCATCCTTCAAGTGCTTTGCTCATAATATGCTCTCCATATATATTGAATAATTGTGACGATAGTATACATCCCTGTCTGACACCCCGTTCTGGATGAAATTCGTTTGAAAGTGTGTCAAGCACTTTAACTGATCCAGTAGTGTGTTCGTATAGTTCAGTTATAAGCGAAATAAGGTGCTGGGGTACGCCCACTTCTTTTAGTATTTGCCATAAGTGTCTCCACTTGACCCTGTCGAACGCCTTACGATAATCTATAAAGCATATGTACAGTGGATTATTGAATTCCCTAGATTTTTCGATTATCTGTCTTATATTTAACAGGTGTTCTCTAGTACCCCTACCTTTGGTAAATCCAGTTTGCTCTTGTGGAATTTCTCTTTGAAGGAATGTTTTTAGTCTCTCGTTGATTATATGTAGTATTATTTTACTGGTATGTGATATAAGAGAAATAGTTCTATAATTGTCGCATTTATGGAAGCTGCCTTTTTTATGAATTGTGGTTATTGTAGATTTTGTCCAGTCTTCAGGCCATTGTTTTGAATGCCATATTTGGTTACAGAGTAGATGAAGTAGTTTTACGCCAGTTTCTTCTGTGGCTTTGAGCATTTCTGCTGTTATCATATCTGGACCTGGTGCTTTATTATATTTGAGTTTACTGATCGCAAGTCTTACTTCATTTTCAAGTATACTTATCAGGTTCTTTTTCCACCTCGTCAGAGATTTGATTAACAGGTTCTTGGCGTTGATCATCTTTATATAAGTCCCTGCAATACGATCTCCATGTCTCTGTTATATCTTCTCTGTTTGTTCTCAGAGTTCCAGTGTTGTCTTCAATGGTCCAAGTTCTGGCTTTAGTTTCTTGTTAAGTAGCGTATTTTTCTAAATAGATCTCTCGGCTGATTATTCTGATCATGTCTCTCAATTTCTTTGCATATACCCTGGTAGTACTGGTTTTTGTCTGTCTTGCATCTTCGTTTTATTTCTCTAAAACCTCTAAACCTCTAAACTTCTTTAAAACCTCTATTTACGAGCAAACACCCCCTTATTCGACCAAACACACCCCACTTAAAAAGTAAGGGATCTAACGGAATTTAATTTACACAGTCTTACAGTTCTTAAAAAATTCTACAAAACCATTTTTGAAAAAACTTTTTATCGCCAAAAATGAAGGAGATATGTTTATAAAACGATTTTTTTTTCGGAATATTCGAATAGTCCGCTTATGAAACATTTTCAATGCATGTATAATACCACAGAACTGGTTCGTATACTGGAAGATGACTTAAAAACTATTTGTATTTGTACTTCTACATATTCGTAAATTAGTATTTTTGTGAAAATAAATGTATTTGTAATTTTTTAATTCTACTTTTTTTTCTGTATAGATCTATTAAATGATCTACTTATAAAAATTTTAATGTTCTTAAGGGTGATTTTTAAGGGTTGAAATATTAAAATATAAAATAAATATATCCTCAAGCATAAAACAATCATTATTTTTAGCCAATCAAAACCAAATTTTACCCATTTTAAAGTTTACAATGTTTTTATATAAATTTTGACAATAAGGGGTAGTTTACACCCCTAAAAATTATCGACACCCTTGAGCATGTTATAGAATATGAAGTACAGGGTGATATGTTCCTAATCCCAAATTTTTATGTAAATCGATGCAAGCCGAAATTATTCTTTTAGGATGAGTAATTTTGTATATATAACTCCAACAAGGGTTGAAATATTATTATAAAGCATAAAACAATCATTATGTAACTAATAAGAACCAAATGTTGACAATACTAAAGTTTAAAATGTTGTTTTATAATTTTTTACAAGTAGTTTTTTAGGGGTAATTTTCACCCTTAAAAAACCAAAAGCGTACAACGGCTCAAGATAGAAAATAAACAAGAGGGTGAAATGAGCCTAATCCCAAATTTTTGTACAAATCGTTGCTGGACGAAAAAATTGCGAGGTTTTGCCATTTTTTCAGTTTCATTTCCTCGACTAATAATGACGGAGTGGAAGAAAGACTAAAATTCACCTTCAAATACCTGGTGAAAATAACATCGAAAATGAAAATATCGCAATCAGCCGGGGCAGCTACGTATTTTCTGTTATTTTTTATTTTGGTGAATCGTGGACCTTTAACGAAGAATTGGAAGTATTTCAGATGTGGCTATATCAAAGAATACTTAAAATATCGTCGACTGAACGAGTCACAAATGAGGAGGTTTCCTGAAGACTCAAGAAGAACCCAGAGGTACTGACCACCATCAAATCACTTTCGGAGCTACAATATTTTGGACACATTATGCGAAATTAATCCAAATAAACGATCTTACAAGTTATCCTACAAGAACAAATATTTGGAAAGCGAGATTCAGGAAGAAGAAGAACATCCTGGTTAAAGAACCTCAGAACCTGGTTCAACACAACATCAGTGAAGCTTTTTGATTACTAGATGATCGCCAACATTCATCACGGAGAGGCAAATCAAGAAGAACTTATTTTTTCATTGCTTGGGTTAATATGATCAAAAATGGGTTAAGTTGGTCTGAGTGAAAGTTAAAGAAAAGCTTTCTATTATCAATTAAACATACAGATATTTCATCGAGAGAAGAACAATAGAATATTTCATTCTGATGAATACTTCATAAAATCCACAGGGAAAATAAAAATTTTTCCTGTAGTTGGCTGTATACAATCAATCACAAAAATTGGAAAAAAATCCTTTGTAAAAGGTATAAAATTATTTTTATTAAAAATCCCTTTAAGGGCTACATCGCAGAACGTTATAAAAAATTATCATCAGTGTTAAAACAGGTTGGATGCCAGCTGAGCCACCAAAGAAATATTAGGGTAAAAACCCTTTAAAGCATTAAAAGTGCATACCTACTTAAATAAAACTCCTTAGGATGGATACATATTGAACAGAATAATGCCCTTAGGTAAGATATTGACCTTCCTTGAATTGTTGGTAAGGAATTGACCTTCCCGACACGTGGGATGTAAATTCGACGTGGTCAATACCTTTTCTAAGGGCATTATTCTGTTCAATATGTATCCATCCTAAGGAGTTTTATTTAAGTATGCATTTTAAATGCAACTTTATAATATTTAAAGGGTTTTTTACCCTAATATTTCTTTGGTGGCTCAGCTGGCGTCCAACCTGTTTTAACACTGATGATGATTTTTCTATAAAATCGAAAACGTTCTGTGATGTAGCCCTTTAAGGGATTTTATATAAAAAAAATGTATACCTTTTACAAAGGATTTTTTTCCAATTTTTATAAGATTATGAGTTTCTGTTTACATAACCAAAGCAATAACTCCCATTTTTGATTTTTGTGTAATTTTTATTTAGCCTCCAACGTGACACAATCTTGTATCCTTCCGTAATGAATTTTCCAAGACCTCGTCTTGATAGAACAACCTTTAATTCACAACGAGCGCTTCTAATCGAATCGTCAACTTGGAGGATTAGATTTATCCATTTTTCCTACGAGGAATAAATAAGTTGTTCCGTATCTTCCGGATTATCCCTTCGAGACCTTATCCGTGCTTTAATCATGCCCGGAAGAATTTAACAGGATTAGGTTAAAAAAGTTTACAAGACGATTTAAAGCAGTGCTCGGGAAAATTATTCTTAAGAGTTTACAGGTGTAGTATCTTTTCTACAGATTCGTAGAAAACAAACATAGAGAAACAATTGTAAGTACAATTTTCATTTCGGCCATATCAAATCATTTAAACGATATTGTTGAAAACTAACCAAACAGAAAATCCATTTTTATTAAAAAAAACACCGACAAACCAGCTTAATTACCTTAGGTCAGTAGCGGCTCTAGACAATTCCATCAATAAAGAAAACAAAAATTAAAAATGAATAGCAATTTAACTCATACAGCAATCACCAAACCATTATCAACACCAACCTTTCCTTCCACATCTTCAACATTAACCTACTCCAATGCCGTAACCAACTTTAACCTCCCATTCAGAGAACAAGCAGTCGTTTTGTCATCTGTACCAGGCACTAAAATCATCATCATCATCATCAGCCTCTCTCAATCCACTGCTGGACATCCCTGTTTGTATCCAAAGTGTTCTATCTTGTGCTTGCTGTACCCATTTTTTTGTTGTCCTTAGTAAGTCATCTTGCCATCGTGTTGGTGGTCTTCCTCTGCTACGTTTATCGGCTCTTGGTATCCATTCAACTAGTTTACGAGTCCATCTTCCGTTCTTCATTCTGGCAACGTGTCCAGCCCATTTCCATTTTAAGTTATAGCTTCTTTCAATGACGTCTATGACTTTGGTTTTAGCTCGTAGATCTTCGTTTCTAATCCTGTCTCGCAGAGTGGCCCCTATCATTGATCGCTCCATTCTTCTCTGCGCTACTCTTAGTTATTGTGCGTTTTTCTTTGTGAGCGATAATGTTTCTGCACCATAGGTCATCACCGGTAGCACGCATTGGCCGAAAACTTTTTTCTTCATATTAGTTGGAATGTCACTCTTAAAAACGTTCCTAAGAGCTCCGTATGCTCCGGCACAAAAATAAATGAATATATAACAGCAATAGGAACTTAAGTACAACCAAAGAATATCATCACAGAAAATTTACTACACAATCACAAATCCGTTTTAATACAAGGGAACGACATCAAGATCAGAAGATTAATTACTCCTGCGAGCCAACTAGTGATATCAAATGTATGTCCCAGTATTCCAAATACTATAATCGAAGAAGAGCTCAAAAAATTGAAGCTTATTGCAGTGTCTAAAATAACATTTCTAAAAGTTGGCATGCCTGAATCTGAATACAGTCATATTATATTAAGCTGTAGGCTTCAAGTATTTGTTGCTCCAACAATTAATAATCTTATCCCAAAATCACTTCTAGTAGCTCACGACAATACCCCTTACAGAATTTATCTTTTAAAGAATCTTGACCAGGTATCTCAATCTATGAATGCTAATATTTCTGAAACAGAAAATTATCCAATAAATCAAAAATCCATTACATCAGAGACTTCAACTGCTCATCAATCCACTGCTCCTCCTACCTCTACAACCAGCCTACCACCAAATTCCTCCACCAACTCACAAAGCCTATTCGAATCACTATCTAATACTACCAACATAGTAGCACATACAGTCCCTGGCCATATTATTATGACCACCTATGAATTTTTACAAAAATCAACTATTTCACTAAGTACGTTTTGTTTAAAATATGATTTTTAAATTTAATTTTGTTATGCAACGTTAACGTTATTTATTAACAATAATATATTTATTAATAAACAGCAATAAAATATTTGAAAACATTACATATTTATATTTTTTTAATATGTTGTTCAACTTCTGACCTTAATCAAATGGAAAATTATTTGGGAGTTTTTAAAACGAGAAATTTCCGATGAAAAGGTCACTAACGAAATTGTTTTGATTAAAGAACTAATATATTGTTGAAAGCACAATGAAAAATTGAAGCAAAAAAAAATTTAACTGCATTCAAAGTATGCCAAGACGAGTACTAGCGGTAATCAAAGTTAGAGGGGCTCTGCAAAATATTAAAAAATACAAATATGTGATATTTTCAAATGGTTTATTGCTGTTTATTATTAAATGTAATATATTTAATAATAAACACCAATAAAACATTTAAAAATATCACATATTTTTGTTTTTTCAATATTTTGCTGAGCCCCTCTAACCTTGATTATCGCTAGTATCCGTTTTGGCATACTTTGAATGCAGTTA